>NC_065957.1:127500-2917500 GCF_021464435.1 Cataglyphis hispanica
ACAGATCAATGTCATATCTTCTTTTACTTAATTCTACTATAAAATTAGACAACATATGGCTAGCAACAATAGCAGGTAGAATATTTCAAGTAACGAGATTCATATATATTATTTTCTTATCTCAAAATTAAAATTATAAAATGAAATATTAATTTTCTAGGCGATTTAGCGGAAATGGTGGTATATCAAGGACCTATATTAAATTCTGATATGGAGCTTGGAGCTACCGGATTTTGGAATAATACTATGCGTCCTAATGTTTATTATTTAAATAATAAAAAAGGCTATTTTGATGCCACTCGTGCTGAAATAGTCGGTGACATTGATGGTAAATCTGTAACTTTTTTTATTACACAAAAAATAATATAAATATCTGTAACTTTTTTGATATTTTTTATTAGCTTTTATTGTGTCATAAATGCATATACACACATATACAGGGTGTCCGATAATTCGCGGATAATTTATATCTTTTCTTATACGATCCATATATAGGTCTCATCATAGCAAATAAGATACAGACCTGGGTAGACCACTTTAACAGTCTTCGTTTGAGTCAAATCCTTGATATGTATTATTCAAATGAAGGTATAATTCTATTTGATGAAAATATTAAAGTTTGTGATAGGAAAAAGGCTTTCCCATATGCTGTGCCAAAGACATTTTTGAATGAACAGGTTTTGTAACATATATTATGTATATATGTATTATATATTGTAATATATATTATGTTATATGTATGTGGAGAAAAATTTATATATATAAATTTGTGTACTGTATATCATAGGTATTATTATATTTTATAGAAAATAAATGTAATATATGAAAATGAATAAGTCATTATAAATTATATACCATTCAAATAATTTTTATTTATAACAGACGTATGCTGCATCTTACCTTTTGGCTCAACACAATGGAATTATGTTCAAATCTCCAGAAGCTCTTAAGCAGTTGGTTGATTACGCAGTTACCAAATTCTATATTTATGCGAATGAACATTTCTTAACAGAATTATTTTGCCGAAATGGAAAACATTATCCGCAAGTGGAGGTATTGATCGTATTTGATGGTTCTTGGACTAAAGAATATACAATGAATTTTATCGCGTAAGTCGAAATCGATGTACTCCATCGCATTGTACAAATTTTGTATTAAAAAATTTTATATTAAAGATGATATGAATATTAATTAATTAACCAACAGCTCTATTCTTACTTATGCTCCGTTCTTATCAGAACATTAATAGATGACTTAGATATATCAATGTATGGGTCAAAAATGGGAATTCTGCATGCTACATCAGGACAATGGTTGCTTAATATGACAAATAGTCCTAGTCTTGCCTATTACGCTGTATCTAATTTTACAAAGATTTCATGTGAGTTTTATTTAATATATATCGCATTCATTTTATTTTATATGATTAATGTTTTAAAAATTTACATACAGGGCCTACGCATTTCGATTTCGGTACAATATTGAATACAGTATTTAATAATTTGAATGAAACTTGGCAGACAAAATGGCAGCAACATACAATAGGAAATCTTGGTCAAGTGATTTTAGTATTGGCTCCATTAACTCTGTTTTCAGAAACGGAACAACAGACAATTTTGAAATTATTACGAGAAATTAAACATCTTTATCCTGGTAACAAAATATATAGATTCTTTTTAACAGCTCTATCTTTTTAAATTTCTTACGATTTTTTTAAATTTCTACGTGCAAAGAAATAAATACATTTTTATGCTTTAAAATTGTTTTAAAATAAATAAATAAAAGATAAAAATAAATATAAAAAAGAGATGCATTAATGTAGTATAATTACAGATCTGCACTTTTTATATTATGTATCAGAACAAAATTCTGATTTTTTTCAACCATTTATATTATCAGAGCAAGACCGTTCAATACTTGGTCCTAATATTGATGCTATTATGCAATATTTGTCAACAAGTAAGTACCGATACCGTAAGCATAATTACTTGAATAAATATTGAAGCATATTTATGTATAGAGACATAAACAATCAAACATAGCACAACATATATATATATATATATATATATATATATATATATATATATATATATACATACATACATACATACATATATAATTTACATATAATTTATATCATATTTATATTTATAATAAATGCTACTCACTTTGTTTTAGTACCACGAATTCTGAAGCCGGTAAGTATGTCGAAATTTGCGAATAAATCCTCAGAATTTAAAGATGAAATAGAGGATTATATCAGTCCTTCAAAATCAATTACATATAGATTGCATCCACAATACATAATTAATGCAGAAAAAATTACAATTACAGTAAGTATTTCGAAAAAATTAATTTTTTTCGATTAGAAAATTAATTCAGATAAAGAAGATATTAATAAAAATGATTATTTTCAACTTTAAATTAATTCAAATTAATTAATGAATTAATGATATAATCTGCTGAAATTTCTGTTGATTATCTGCTAAAATTGTATATTTTGAGACATTCATTAATATTTATGTTAGGTTCATAATTTTGGATATGGAATAATAAAAGCTTGCTCTTGGAATCAATTCGATGAAGAACATGTATGTCAGCAAATTGATGTACATAAAGAGATTAATATAATTGACGACTTTATATGTATTAATTCACGCTGTCCTTACATGTATCTTCGTATACAAAATGCCACTTCCCTTAATAAATGTGCAGGTAACATTCTCTTTTCACATTCTCTCATAATAAAAATTTATCTTTTCTTTTTTATATTATACATCAATTTTTATATTTTCATGTTTATATTTTACTCATTTTGAATTCCAGAAATGGAATGTAGGTCACCAAATCAAGTAAGATATATCATAAGAATGCAAAATAAGTATTATGAAAACTCGGCAAAAAGAAATTTATTTATAAATGTATTTATAATATTTTATTTACAACTACTTGTATTTAACATGTAAGAATTTGTTTTTGTAATAAATTTAAAATAACTTAAAGTATCAAATTGTATTTTGTAGATACAATATTTTTTTATTTATATAAAAGCTAGATAAAAATAATTGACATTAATATAAATAATTGAATTTAATAAGTGATTCTAATATATCACATAATACTGCTGCTTCATCATTTGATATTATGTAACAATTTTTCTTTGTTGGATAAGATAGAAATTATTGTTTTCACAAATATTTTTTTCATTAATAGTTCCGATAAGCATATTCATATATTAATTTTATAAGAAACTGAAAGTTATTTGACGCAGCAAGTTCTCCAAGCTCTGGTTCTTTCAAAAGCAGATCAATGTATGGTAAAAATTCATCTGCTTTCCCACCTACATAGCAAAAATACACATTAATATGTTTATACATATACATTAGTATGTTTATAAAACTGTGTAAATCTGTAAATGTTTTGTACATTCCGCTTACCCATAAAATATGCAAGATCCATTAATTTGAAAAATAATGTTTCTTGAACTTGTTGCTCAGGATTCTTTTCTACGTTGTCCCATTGATTCCGCCGAGCCGCACGCGCCCAAATTTGTAATCTCATGGACGATTTATCTTCTTCGTGATCTATATAATCAAGTAAATCGAGAGCCTTCTTGAAATCGTATTCATTGGCCATGACATTGTCGTTCGAAGTATATAACATAATTAATTCTCTTGGTGCGAGTACTCGTAGATTTTTAATGTCGTAACCGTACATTGTAAGTACTTGCGCTGGTAGATCCTCTTGATAAGCTATGAGTGTCAACTCAGTGTTAATAGTTTCTATGCGATCTATTATTTTATCTTCCTGTTCATCCGATGCGAGTAAAGCCAACTTAGCTAATGAAAGTATTGATTTTTTACGAGTGACTAGCTCATGTTCTTGAGCTGCCAATGTAAGTAGTGTATTAGCAGAGACTTGCAATTCGTCTGTTAGTGCCGCTTGAACCCAGGACAAAGTGGGATGTTCCGACAGCTTTTCCATCAATTCTGCAGTACCGCCGCGTCTACATCTTTCGATTAATTGTCCTTGACGTCCGTCTTTAACATACCAAGAAAATAAAAACCCAGCAAAATCTTGCGCTGCGAATTTTTCTACATATCCATCCAATCGATTTTTGTTATTAGTTAATTCACAAATTTGCACAAGCGAAGGAAAATCGCAATATTTTTCAGCCAGCATGGCAGCATTATCATATTGCTCTTCTTTAATCAATGATTGTATCAAATTAGCACGTTCTGTTTCGTATTGTTTTAAAAGTACTTCAAATTTTTCCGTACCACGAATGCTTTCCAAATGACATTTTCTTCCGTCCAATATTAAATCAATTAGACTAACTAATTGTTCGTACAATTCGTTTTTAACAGTCGAATCGCTAGTTCCCGTTATACCATATTTAATGGTAATATTTTGCATTGTATTGAGACAACTCCTTAAGCCATGTTTACCCGGCGCCGCTGTCCAGGGAAGATATTCAGTTATTTCATTCAAGAATTTCGCAGGGACGAAGCGCTCAGCATTATACTGACGATATTTCACTACTTCATATAATATAGCCAATAAAATAGTGTTAACTTGCATAATATATTGTCCAACTTGTTGCAAAGGTCTCTCAGATTGTGTAATCTCGCATGCATTTTCTACCAAGGTCGGCAGAAACAAGTGTATCGTGCTTACTTCACGGTAGAATACATCGCGTGCTGTAAGTTCATCGGACACTTGAGCTTCCTTTTGATTTAATGTCTGATCTATAACTGCGTCTATAATTTCAGCATATCTATTTTGTAAATTGTATAAAGTCAATGCCGCGATTATCTTTTCTGTATATTCACCGAGTACATGAGAGGTGGACATGATAGTTCCTCTGCATGTAACCGCGCAAAATCTACTCCACAAATTGTGCTCTTTCAAGAATATATTGAAAAGATCTAACGCCTTTTGCTTTCCTTCCAATTGATGAGGTATTTGCATCGAAGTGACTGCATTTATCGTCATTGACAGATCCCTATGGTGAATCCATCTTGGATCGTTTGCAGGATAATCGTCGATTAAATCTTTGGCAACTTTTAAAACGAGCGTATCAAGAGTAGCATCAATATCCATTACCGGTTCTTCTTGCAGAGGGAAAAGTTGAGAGAGAATCTCGTTGCATTGCATCTTATTTTGTCGTAGACTTAGAAGAAACGCGGCACGTAATTGCGTAGCCGCGTCAGAACTGCAATACATATCTTGAAGTTCATCATTACATATAAGAGTGGAAAAGTTTTGTGCTGTTTGATTTATTTTATAAGTATAATCCATACTTGCAGTAGTATCTGTATATGCATTGAAATCTTGTAATGCAAAATCTACTGGTGTAATAGAGACAAAGCCAACGCTTTTTGTGAATAATACTGGAGTCGTCGAGCATATAGCACCACCAAGTATACTGTCCTCGCCGCCCCTCACTAAATCGATTTTATCCTGTTCGACTTCGGATGCGGTATTAATTACAAGTACATTATGCTGGTTGTATATAATTGCCTCCCAGCTACATAGTATGAAATGATAGGATACTAGCATGGACTCTATATCGTCATGATAAAATAATGGGCCAATTTTAATTGGTATAAACCATTTAAATGAATTTGACAATGTTGTGTCGGTCAAGGGTAATAATCCAAGCGCGAAATGAATTTGAACGGATGTATCGGCGCAAGCTGCCATTAAAAGAACTATTCCTTCTTCACATGTTTGCATATCAATGAACCATGTATTCATACTTTGAGGGCTTGATTCCCAAATTTTTCTCTGGAATGCTTGCTGAACGATATGAGTAATATCTTCATCAAATTCCATTTTTTCTTGTTCATTAGGAGAAAAAAACCAATATTGCAAGGAAGATCCTGCAAGAATGAGAACTCTAGATCCTCCCTCGTCCAATGATGTACACGTAACTTTCACCAATTTTGTTTCCGCAACGGGCGATTGTGGTATCGCACCAAAAATGAGAGAGGTCATTCTACGACCTATACCACCAAACCATCCTTGACTAGTTCGAAGTACTTGGCATGTAATATTGTTTTTCCCATTGTTGTATTGTGGCTGTAACAATGCCACTGTGCATGTAGTTGTAGCTAAAATACACCCATGTCCTGGTACATGTATAAGACAATCTACTTCCTGTCCCGCAAGTTCAGCACTGGTTTCTACAGAGGATCCTTCATGTGCTATACTAGCCCAAAAACGTACTACTCCCTCTGGTGACACTGCCATACAGCTAGGTACCTGTTAAATAAGACCATATGCGAATTATATACATATACATATATACAATATTTTTTACAAAAATTTTGTAAAAAATCTTATTACTCGATCATATTTTCGCAAAATATCAATATATTAAGAATACATATCCTAAGATTTATTTGCAGAAATCTAATCTTTTTTAAGTACCTGTTGATTAGGTGATATCCAAACTGCTATACAATTTGCTTTATGAGCCAAATCACTTTGTGGCAGCAACAGTTCACGACACTGTGTCTTGAAGGTTCTTCTTTGTTTGGGATCATGAATATTAGCTTTACATTGCCATACAAGTAATTTGCGGCCATATACAAGCCAAGCCCAACCATCTACAGATACATTTACACTGACAGTTATATTCCGATCTACAAATGTTAATGCTTCAGTAACTAAGACTGGCAACGGAGAGCCAAAGCTTTCTACTGTATGACTCTGCGTTCTGCATATTATTTGTACAGATTGATTTGTACGCCCAGATATGCTTGTTGAACTAAAATCAAATATAATTATATGAATGCTAATATTTTAAGATAAAATAATAGTAATAATTAATTATATGTGTCTATATATATATATATATATATATATATGTGTGTGTGTGTGTGTGTGTGTGTGTGTGTGTATGTGTGTATATATAAAAATAATATGAGTATAAGAATAATATAAGAGAATAATATAAGAGAAGTTTAATTCCATAAATAAATAAAAGGTTTTAAAAAAGCACATAGATGTTTTTTCTCTTAAAGTAATTTTTTTGTATTATTCTTATAAAGAAACATGCCAATGTAATTACATATAAATGAATCATATACTAAAAAGAACTTACGAACTATTTTTCTTTAATGATTGAACAATCGATATTCGTTTCCTAGGAGAGGATAATATCCTTCCTAACGAACTTCCTATATTGGTACGATCCATTTTCTTAAAATTGGGCTAAAAAAGAGATTATTTTAACTTCACTTTAACCTTTCTTCTAGATTCTAGAACGTTGAAATACGCCATATCAAATTCTGCCCAATTAAAAATGGCTTTTCTTGCATCAGATTTCACCATAAACTGTAAACATGTAGATCACTGAACTATAGTAGACTGTAAGCACCTACATATTATATTGGGTGATCTACATATGATTCTAGGACTCTAGAATCATATGTAGATCTAATATCAATATACAGAAGTCCGTGGCCAGCGATTACGTGATGTCGTTATATCGTTAAAAAGAAGCAACAGGGCGATGTATGAGAAGGTATATACTACATACATACTACATACTCTAGAGTGAAACAGATCCTTGAAGGTGTTCGACGACCAATCGGAACGAAGAAATTTTGCGCTCGAGAGCAAATGAAAATAGCGTCATTTTTGATCGCTCAATCAAACGATTCGAAATTTTCCTAGCGTCAAAAATCGCAAAATCTTTCGGAAGCCATTTTTAAACTGCCGCTTACCTATACAGTGTATAACGCGTGATACACATGTATAAAAAGGGAACATGGAGAACATACATATTTTGCTTTCGAGATAGTAATTTCGAACGCGAATTTCGAGCTGGAACGGTACTGCGATCGTTGAAGAAGCGAAGATAGGTGACGTTTATCAACGCGCAATAGACGAGCCGAGACTCGATTTTTCACGGACGGTGTTGGAGCGAATACGCTTCTTTCCCGTAAAATTAATATAATGTAACAGAAAGCGAACTGTCAACATCCCAAAAGCAGAGAGTATGCCTTCGAACCGTCGTCTCGTGTCTTCTACGGGAATTGGAGCATGCGGTGCTGCAAACGATTGAGAGAATTAAAGAGAGAGTCATCTCACGGATCTATCAGGATAGATCTCGGTAACAATTGAAGAGACATACCTATGAGGAGAAATCGCGATGAGAGACTGAACGAGATGATGTCGGTTCTACCATGCTTCGAGAGGACGGATTCAACAATCGTATCTCTCGTATGTTAAGTTTCCATAATAATGGCAGATAATGTGCACAGAAAATCGCACAAGCTGTCGGATGGTAGTAACAGCAGGAAGATATCGAACCCGGTTCATCGCACCACCACGGAGACGATTCGTCTGGGTGAGGTAGACAGGCTGCACCAGCAGCAGGTTACTCTGATCGCCCCGGGTAACGTGCAAGCGGGAACGATCGGCGGGAATCAGTGCAATCGGAAGAAAACGTCGTCCTTTCAGATCACCAGCGTCACCGTAGGCTGCCGCATGAGCAATGACGCCGGCGAGGATTCCAACGATGACCTGGACGAATCGCACACGGAGGACAATTCCGTGGAGCACTCGCGCATCACCGACCTCGATATCGAGACGCCGAGCTACTCCGAGGACACGTTCTCCAAGGAGGACGTCTTCTTCAACACGAGCCACGCCGCCCTCAGCACGGCACCGGTGATCCCCACCAGCTCACAATATGGCCTGGCGATTGTACCCTCCGAAGGTGGGAACGTCAGTAATTCGGTTAACGATAGCAATATCAATACTCTGGATATTACATCCGTCACTGACAACAACATAATCAATTTATTGTCGAGTAATGTTAAGCAGGACTCTGATCTGCGAGAAGTTCACTCCCATGGTAGGAATGAAAGATTCAAAGTGGTCAAGATTGAAAGTACAGAGCCATTCAAGAGAGGACGGTGGACCTGCATGGATTACTTGGATCATACATCTGTCAATCAACCGACAGCTATTGGTACTCCAAAGGTATCCGATCCAAATGAGGTGTGCATATCTTATGGAGTCACTGACAGCGGAGTTGTTATCCCAGAAGCTGCGAAACAATCCGTAGTGACTGATGATAAAGGAATCAATATTGACACTAATGGACCGGTATCGTCTCACCCGGACAAAGTGCATTCGTCGATTGCTGTTTCGAGTAATCCTGCACAATCGGTTTCGAGTGCAAATTATGCAGTAAATAATTCAATACCTCCCAATGTACAGCATAATCCTACGCAAACCCAAGCTAAAGTGCAGCAGCCGCCTACGCAACAAATCCCGCAATATTTTCAGTCTCAAACTCAACCGATAGTCACTCAGCAACAGCAACAGCAACCTCCGCAAGGGAGTCAAGGATCTACATTACCCTCCAATTTGCAAGCTGCTCATCCTAATAATTTAGGGCAACCTCAGAGTATGCCCCAAGGTTCTATTCCTATCATAACTCAAACTAGTAATAGCACGGTGACATCGCAGCAGAACATTCCTCATTCAAATGAGGAAACATATGTTACGGTGAGCACGCAGAATCAATCCTTACCAGTGCAGAATATTTGTCAACCGGTGCAGCAAACTTCAGTCTCGACCTCTCAAACACCGAACATTCTCGTTACCCAGCATCAGTCGGACGCTTCCTGTCAGCAGTCTTTACAAACGCAAAACCCAACGCAGATGACCCAAATTTCCGAGCCACTAACTGCCATACAGGGGATGCAAGGCATGCAAAATATTCATAAAGTTCCTCAGACGGCGCAAACCTCGTCGACGATTCATCCCTCTGGAACGTCGGTGCAATCTCAAGTGATCGCATCTTCGACTCAGCAGATACAACCGCAGACATCTAATAGTACTGCTCCGGTGCAAATTACGCAAGTTACAACTGGTTGTCAAAATGTCGTGAGTGGACTGCAGCAAGGAAACATTACATTTCATCAATCTGATCCCGAACAAGAATCTATCTCTGGTATTGTTGCTAATGCTGCTACCATACAGTCGGCCGACGCAACTCTTCTGGAATCATCATTGGCTGAAGTGACACAAGGCAGCGACGAGCATCGTACTCTCGAAGATAATGAAAGGTATTCGTGTAAATACAACTTACAAATTTAAAACCAAACATAATTAATAATTTATATATATATATATAAATGGCAAATTTCAAAGTTTTGTGTATGTGTATTGCATTTCTTATATTATATAACTTTATACATTTTTTATATTATTTAATTTTATTTCTATGAGTATTATATATATATATATATATATATATATATATATATATATATATATGTGTGTGTGTGTGTGTGTGTGGTGTGTGTGTGTGTGTGTGTATTATATATTAATTTATATTATAGTATGTCGGGGACAAGCGCTGTGGCAATTGATAACAAGATTGAACAAGCTATGGTAAGAGACTGCTATAATCGAGCCATTTACTGCTTGTTAACTTAATAAATGATAATGGTCGTAAAATATTATAATTTTTCCTAGGATCTGGTTAAAAGTCATTTAATGTTCGCGGTACGAGAAGAAGTGGAAGTACTAAAAGAAAAGATAGCTGAACTTATGGATCGTATCAATCAATTGGAAGCGGAAAATTCAATATTAAAAGCACATGCAACTCCAGAAACGTTGGCTCAATTAAGCCAATCGACAGCGAAATTACCCCAAAACAGTTCAGGAAGTGGTCAATAGGTAACCATTGTACATAAGTTTCTATCTCTCTCGATACTTTGTCAAGTAAATAATTGATAATATAATTATTGTATATAACTCTTTATGAGATTTTTAGAAATTTATATATATATATATATATATATATATATATATATATATATATATATAAATAATGAGATTTATTATATTATATATAAATATATATTAGCATTAGACTTTTTTTAAGTAAATTAAAGATAATGGATTATTTTTTACTATTTCAGTTTACCATATAGGAAAAATATATTTAAAACTATACAAAAAAAACTTGAATTTTTTTCTTTTTTAAAATAATAAATGATTTCGAAAATATATATTGTTATAATTCCGGAAAAAGTAGAAAACATATACATGTATATGTCAAGACTAAGCAGTGTTAGAGTGACAGAGTTTACATTATTTTATATTAGAAACACGATTTCCAATGCTAAAATTAATTATGTTTACAAAAAAAAAAAAAATAACAGTACAGCAGAATAGGCAGCTTAACATTCCTAGATTACTTTTCTTATCGTTTTAATTTAAAATGTTTAGTTAAATTACGAATATTCAATTATAAATACACATACATAAGCACGTGCATATGTATATATACACACACACATACAATGTAATTAGCAAGATAAACAGAGATTAATATTTAATAATATTTTTGAGATATTACATATATATCATTACAGTGTTCTTATTAATAATTCTTTAGTTTTCTGTATTGAGACTGAAATAGATATTGTTCGAAAATTTTGCCATGTTAAATATTAAATTTCCATTGTTGAATATTAGATTTCACGTTTTATAATCTGATTTTCATATTTTGTAGTCTTTTAAATTTTATATATATATATATATATATATATATATATATATATATATACACACACACACATAATGTGTGTGTGTATGTGTGTGTGTGTGATATATATCATGTTATACAACCTAAACTATTATTCAAGAAACTGGCTATTGATATACATAAAAAATCTTGTTTATCAAAAAAAAAACTTTGTCATTATTTTATGTTACATTTTAAAAATGTGTAATAAAAACATTTTTATCACAATGTGAAAATTTTTAGCAAGATTAATAATTTTTATGTGCAAAAATACATGAATAATGTAAAGATGTAATTATAGTTATATGAAATAAGTTTATTAGACTATTATTAAATTTATATGCTTCGAGTAGAGAATGTGACACATATATAAATTAAAATTCAAAATAAGTAAGTGAAGTCTCATATGATTTCACAGAAAACTTTATTTCGTCGCTATAAAGAGAGAGAGAGAGAGAGAGAGAGAGAGACTAAATAAGACACTTTATATAATATAAAGTTCTCTCTCTTTATATATGAAGATAAAAACTATTTTTCAGGAACAAAAAAAATCATATGCATAATTACACCTTATAAATTTATAAATGTTAAAAATTTGTTTCTAGAGGGAAAAAATAACAACATATACAACTCCGTCTTGTATCATTATCAACAATGTGACTTTGTTTTATATACAACATAGCCACACAGAATTAAATTCATACAAATCCAAAATTTTTTGATTTAATAGCGAGAAGTAATTTGTGTCGTAACACATGACGAGAGCTGTACAGTGGAACATATAATCGGGAAATACATGTATTTGCGGTTGGTAGATGCGCGTCATCTGCTGGCCGAATTGTTACGGTCGGCATCGGTTGAAAGCCATCTTCGCTTGCAGGTAGCGCAGGAGAACCAGTCCAAAAATATACCTACAATATATGAAAATAAATTATTATATAAATACAATTATAATTTATTTATATTAATTTGAAAATAATAATTGCCGATTTATAAAGATTCACAAGTTTTCAGTAGGAAAATAATTTAAGCAAAAATTCTTACCAAGTCCTGCCTTTCTACGTGTGACATTTTCTCAACGATGGACCATAACCAACGTTTAAATTTAACCAATCTTTCCGTCGATTCACCAGACTCATCATTAAATGACGTATACGATATTAGAACTGACACGTTAATATCTCCAACTCCATTCAAAAGGAGTCTCAAATCTTCGGAAGTTAAACCATCGAGCGCTCCGTCGGGAAGGACATCGAAAACTCCATCACGCATAGCATGCAAAGCTTTTTCTTGTACCTTGATCATACGAACTTCAGCATATTTGCGTACATAATCATATACATTATTCGCAGTTACTTCTATGTCACGACCATTGGATACAAGCTCGATTGAACCACCTCCTTCTTCGGGACATAAATCAATACTGAAATTCAAAATAATTTTTGAAATGACAAATCGTGCGTGCGTGCATACGCATATATCTTCTATAAATATCAGAGTGAGAATTTGTAAAATCTTTCGTCCTATCATCGCATACAATAAATAAAAACACACGTCATTTGCTTTATCAAAATCGTAAATAGCTTTCAACTCTGACAGAATTAATTTTTGGATTCATGTTAAATTTTTTAAGAAATATTTAAACTATTCTTTAATATTTTATATAAGAAAATATATATATACACAAGGTGTTAAAAATCATTCATATTCAGAAAAGTATAATGCATATGTATCAATTTTTCGATTTTTAAAGGAAATTTTGTTAAAAACAAATTCTACGAAAAAATTATTCTTTTTTAATTAATTTTTATTATAAAATCATTATTTTCCCAATTATACTATTAGTTACGAAACATATGCTATACATACAGCATATATTTCACATGTATGTGTATATATGAGTATAAGATGATTTATTTTGAAATGATCAGAAAAAAATATTTTATTAAAAAAAATATATATATTTTTTTAATAATGTCTAGTTTTTAGAGAAAAATAACATAATAATCTTGGTTTTTCCGTGAATAAAATCGTTGAAATCACGTCAAAATCGACTTAATTTTTTTAAAAGAAAACTCACTATTTTTTTCTCATTATTATTATTATATAACTTTTGTTGAAAACATTCTTTGAAAAATAAGCTATATGTTTTTAAAATTATCCGTTCAGATTAAAATAAATTATTTTCAAGTTGTTAAAAAAGGAGTTCAGAATTGATACTCATTATATTGACTAAAAAATATTTAAACTCAAAAATAAAATCATGTGCATATGCATGTATGACTAAATGATATAAAATTGTACCTGAATGTAAGGTCCAACGCAGAGAATAAACTATTACTGTCTTTCGTTTCAGCATCGATAACCAGTTGTCGCAAGCTTTCATAAATAACAGAATCGAAAAATGCAAGATCGTGGAAACGTATAGGCCTTCCTAAGATATATTTAATTACATGACGATTCAAAAATAGTGGACAAAGCTCATTTTGTAAGAGGCACAATCCTATAAGTCTAAAAGCAAAATATAAAACATTTTAATTATTACATGTATAATGAAAATGTAATCAATATAATCATATAATCAAGAACGCGAAACTTACCTTCCTACGTTCCTGAATGCATTTAATCGTTCGTAGCTGCCTCTGCCTTGTCTTGGTGTATAAAAACCGCGTTTACCGGGAGAATAAAAAAGCGGAGCATTATCTTCGGTGTCATCTAAAATGCTATTTTCCAATTTTTTCTTATTTGCCGCGCAACGTTCGGTTAAGCTAAATACATCGAGATCCAGCATTTCACTAGTTAAATCTTGAGTATGACTATGAATCAATTCAAATGCTTCTTCAACTTTTTGTCGTAGAGCATCCTCTGAAGCCAATAGCATCAATAGTTGGGCCGGTGATAATTCCAACAACATACCAGTTATTTTTTCAGCCAATGCTGGTCGTAAAGCATGTACCTATGTCAACAAATAAATAATAATTATACAAGAGAAAAAATCTATAAAATGGATTTGCTCATTACTGAACAAATATAAATCTTAAATATATTTTTAAAAAATGCATGGAGTAAAACCTTAGGATACAATCTGTCGCCAAGCTGTTGCTGATGCATGGTCAAGTGATCGTTACTAGGATGATTAATCGGCAAGGGGTGAGTACTGGCTGATGAGCTACCAGGTGTGGAACTATTGTTTCCTTCAATTGTGTTAGATGGGTGGAAAGAACGAGCATCGAAAGATAAGGTCCGGCGTGTCTCGCGACATTTTCCAGAAGAACGTGTATTCTGAAATAAGATTGTGTAAAATAATATCGTACAATATATTCATATATACATAATTATATAATAAATTGGAAACTAGTTTTTATATCAACATACTTGTCGTCTGAGATCACGATCACGATCCCTGCTTTTCAGTTTCTGTAAAACATTGTATTGCGTGTATTTCGATCCTACTTGTGCCGCTTCGAGATTCGGAAGCTTTTCATTCGCAAGTAATGCCTAAAGAAATAATAATGTAATCCTCTTATAGTTAAGGACCGTCTTATGCTAATTTTATATTTCGTATTTTATACAAACTTCAGCAATTGCAGTATAAAAACTTCGAGTAACACCAGCTCCCTCGCCAGGCTCATCCTTGAAAAAGACTTTAACTCGACTCACTGCCAAAGGCGGAGTGTTCGAAGCTCTTCTATTGTATATATTATACTGCGTATTTAATTCTTTCATTGTCTGCACCAATAACTGTGTTCTGTCTCGTTCCACCTGAATAACGCGAATAATAATTTGATATTCGATAATTTGTTGCGTATAATTTATTATTAGTTACATTAGTTATATATCACATTATACTCGATATATTATTGATTTGTATGAATATATTACCTTGATAGTGATATCTTTTTGTTGTGAATTTCTAAGTTTTTCCATATCTCTACGGAATTTAGCTTCCTTCACGGGAAACCCTCCTAATTCAGATACAACTGAACCAGCTTCTAAACCTACATCTTCCATAAAAACTCGTCCAAACAAATCCAACGCCAATCGCCATCGTCCTAACAAAATATTATGCGAGATATTTGTCCCAATTGACGATACTGCTTTAGCGGAATCTATTGGACTCGTTTCAACGGTTTCGTGAGCAGATATCTCATGACTTGTGGCGGCTGGATCGACTTCTTCGGATACATTTTGACTATCGATAGTTGGCACCACTAATATTTCAGGTGCACCGATTTTATTTGATTCCTTTTGAAAATAAATTGTGATTCAATAAACATAATACACACGCACACACACACACGCACACGCACACACACGCCACACACACACGCAACATATACAGAATATCCCAAAGTTGGCGCAGCATTTTCTAATGGCACATATTTGATATTATTTAAAAACGATTTTTTCCTCAGCAAAAATATCGAAAAAAATAATTTTTTTCAAGCTCCTAATTTTTGCCATAATGTAGCAAAAGTAAAAAAAAAAAAAAATTACTCTTTCAATTCTCCACAAAGTTTAGGTTGCAAATAATTTTTATCAATCGTTTATAGGAAATTATTGAGGTTTCGACAATCTGTCATTAACAGATGATGCATTGATTTTAGAATACTTTGTATATACATACATATGTGTGTGTGTGTCGATATATACATATATATATATCGCAAGCAAAAATAGTTAGCAAATCACGCGTCGAGTACAGAAGGCAGACAGTCGCGGCGCGGCGCGGTGCGTCGCGAGCGCCCAACGCAGCTGATCGTCCGACGTGTGATTACCACCGCATGAGTCGCTAACTATTTTATCTTACAACATAAAATAATGCTTTAAATAAAATTTTGGTAAAGAAGAAAATGTCTTAAAATTCCGTCAGGAATGTGTTTCTTCGAAATTATTGCATTCACGATGCGAAGGTTTCAGTCAATCACAAGATCGCCATACACACATCGCGTGTAACAATCAGCTGATTGCAGCATCCGACGGCCGGCGATCCGGAACAACTTTTGCTAAGGTGACGTTATTTTAAGAAACACGTATTCCTGACGTAATTTTAAGACATTTTCTTCTTTACCAAAATTTTATTTAAAGCATTATTTTATGTTATAAGATAAAATAGTTAACGATTCATGCGGTGGTAATCACACGTCGGACGGTCAGCTGCGTTGGGCGCTCGCGGCGCACCGCGCCGCGCCGCGCCGCGACTGTCTGCCTTCTGTACTCGACGCTTGATTTCCTAACTATTTTTGTTTGTAACTCAAAAATTACGCTTCAATTCAAATTTTGGTAAAAGAAAAATCGCCTTAGAATTGTATCAGGAATGCGTCATTTTATGGACGGAAGGTTGTTCCGGAACACCCTGTGTATGTGTATATATATACACAGACAAAAAATAATCACGATATCACTTACGGTTACTGTTCCAGCTCTGACTATGACACTTCTATTACTTTTGCACATGTCTTTGCCCTTGATGCTTGCTGTTGCATCACTTTGATTATTTGTAGATACTATAATAGGTGCTCTATCAATTTGCTCTGCTACGAGAGAATGTCCTTCATTAGCATGATTACATGATTTTAATTTATCCTGAAATTTTTTGGTATTAATTATTAATTTCATATACTTCTCCTTAATATTTCACTTGTAAGACATTTTATAAGCTTATGTATAAGAAAAAAGAATGTGCACTCCAATATCATTATAGGAAAATATTTTACCATATATTTGATAGAGTTTAAGTCCCCAGTGGAATTTCTTCTTGATTCTAAATTAGAATTAGAAAGCGGTCCTTGTACAACTTGACTAAATGTTGGAGTTGTCAGATTGTTATGACTGTCTGTGCCCTGTCGTGCAGAGAGGCCTAGTCTTGTTGGCAAACCTTCCAAAGAATTTTGACTAGATCCAGCTGTATTAGAATAAGTTGGCTGTCTCGGGATACCAAAGAGATCTTCGCGTCTTGAATGTGGCTGCAATAAGTGTGGCTGATCAGCTAACGGCAGCGCTTCACCTATTACAGTATCAAATGGATCTAAAGGCGGGCAACCAAGGCACAAGGTAGAATCTGATCTTTGTAGAAAAGGATGTTTCCTTCCTTTTGGTGTCGAATTGCCGTGATTTCCAGATCCACATATGGGTACTTGAAGTAAATCTGGATAATCGACAGAATCTGTTTCCATGGCAGTTGGTGCTGGTGAATTGTATTCCTCACCTTCGTCATTGTCATTTTCATCCTACAAACAAGATCATTATGTTAAGAATTTAAAAATTGGTAAATAATTATATGATAAGTTCAATTTCCGAAATTTTTAATATGCAAAAAAAATGTTAGTGTTTTCTTTATTATAAATACAAATCATTTTAACATTCTCAATAGTTCAACAAAGTTCAACAAAGTTCAACAAAGTTATGCTTTTTTTCTCCTATTCTATAATACTATATTTAATTTAAAAAATTTAATATTATATAATTATTTAAAAAAAAAATAAAATATACATATTTTAAATAAAGCCATTTTCATATACCTGATCATTCCAACTAGAAAAAGTAGACGATTCTTTCTGAGTCTCACTTCTGGAAGCGAGAGGTTCCGAAAGAGAACGCATGTAATATACAAGTGCATCAAATACATAAGCGACATGTCTTAAAGCTGAAACGTCTAAAACCGGTAGACTATCTCTATGTTCACTATTGTGGGCGCGCATTAAAGACAGGCAATATGATAAGAATTCGCGTCTCGCCGAATGCGCATCGCCACCTGAAATATATTGCAAAATATTTCTTTTTATAGTTGTATAAAAATTTTTGGCTATAATAGTTAAAAGTTAGCATAGATATTTACATGTACATGTAATCATACAAGTTATGTATTTTAGGACATGATAAAATATAAATAGTCCAATATGTAAAAATATATAACAAAAATTAAGGATTAAATATAAGATTATAAGGCAAACCTTCGCGTTCTCTATTGCTTCTCGGAGGCTCGCCAACGCCTGCAAAACCAACGGTGAGTCGTGTTGAAGCTTGAGGAGTGGAGATATTTGAGCTGCTAGTGATACTGCCGCGAGGGTTCCGACCTGTATTTCCTTGTAAAGTCAACGAAAGAGCGGCTGTGTTCAATAAACCGCTAAAATTACCACCGGACAAAGATGGAGTATTATTAAGAGGATGTTCGGGATGAGTCGGATCTGCGCTACGTGTCAAAGATACTCCGAATCTCAATTGTGCCTCTGTAGCATCCATCACTGTGAGTAACCAATCCCAAGTAGGCTTCAAGTGAGCTTCTAAATATGACTAATGAAAAAAATAATTCGTTACACTTCTTTGACTTGACTTATAAAAGTTATTAAATGTAATAATATGATGCAATAAAATAAAAATTAGAGCAGGAAGTCTATACAAATATTAAAAAATTCTCTGATTTTTCAAGTATTTCCATTCAAAATTCCAGATAAAGAAAATATTGATAAAGTTTTCTAGTACAACTTTCTAAAAAATAATTCTTTTATTGTATGCATTTTTTAATATTTTGCACTCACATAAAAAAAAAAAAAAAATAATAATAATAATAATAATAATAATAACAATAATAATAGAGTGCTTCAATTTGAAGTGCTAGTTTTGCAAATGTACTGAAAAAATTGAATAGTTTTCATAAGATAAACATTTTTCACTTGCATATAACACATTTTCATTTTTTATTACTAAAAATTACAATAAAAAATATGTATTGTTATAAATTTTGTTATAAATTGTTATGTTTTATTGGTATAAAATATATTCAATATTTTTTTAAGATGTTGAAAATATATAAACAGATATAGATATATTATCCCTAAGAGAGAACAAGAGAGAAGAATGTCAAATGCTTTCTGCTCCAGAGAGAACAATGCCAAGAAAGCATCTTTTGTGGGGTTTACATACCTGTAAACTTAGAGCATCTTGAAAAGTAATCTCTATCAACCGTGGCAAGGTGGGCGCTAGATTCTTATAATCTTGCATGATAACTAACAGATCGGCAATTTGCCGAATAACAATTCCAAATGCTCGAGCCAAGCAACTAGCAGTGGTCCCCATGGTTATAGGTTCTTGCGTAGTTGCAACAGCCGACGTGGCAGTGGTTCGTCTTAAAGATGCGGGATCAATAAAAACTAGATTACTTCCACCTGTTACTCGTAAACCTGCTGTGCGCGTGTTCGATTCACGATTGCGTATGGCCCATTGCATGTATACAGGTGCAAGATTATTACGATGTAAATGACCAGATGACCCACTGAAATAATACGTAAGCAATTGCATTTCCAAGCAAGTACTCAAATATATACTCTCTTTTCCCCATATATTTAAAACATATTAAAATATTTTTTTGTTCCGATTGCTTATCAATCGTCTTTATCTACTCAAATGTCAAAATCTTATCAAAAAAATTCCCTAATCTTTCAGATATTTTTATTCAAAATTCTAAATAAAGAGAATATTTTAAAGAATTTTTGGTGTCATTTCCTAAAATAAATTTTTTTATTGCATGTGTTTTCAAAAGTTTTACTCATACAAAGGAAAAACACAGAACCTCTTATATTTCAAGTGCTAAGTTTGTAAATGTACTGAAAAAGACTGAATAATTTTCGTAATAACAATTTACCTTCTACGTTCTAATTGTTCATCACCAATTTGGAAATCCTCATTATCTTGTTCATCTGTTTCACCGGCTTCACTTTCGTCGTCCTCTTGTTGACTCGATTCTCCTGATTCATCCTCAGGGAACAATAATATCGATCCCATTCCACCATCGGAACCAGCGGTCGCACCAGTTTGTACGCTACGTTGCGCGGATGCTGCATCCTGATTGCTATGATTGTCATCTGAATCAGACTCAGTTTCCGCTTCCGCCAAAAGATCCAATTCTGTATCTGATTCACCATCTCCAGCTTGTTCTTCACCAACACCACCGGCATTCGAGTCAACTTCACCAATTGGTTGGCCAGTAGCGGTTCCAGAAACACCTGATTCCTCGTGTTCACTAATATCACCATCCATGTCCATAGGTATTTCTACACAAGCATAACATGTAGTTGGAGACACGACATACATTATTTTACATGCCAAAAGATACATTTATTATTAAGAACTATTTTTTTTTCCTTATACCTTCTCCACCTTCTGCTTCATCTACAGCAGAAACATCTCCTCTTGAAATTGCTATATTATTATTTGCTTGCTGTGTTTGTAACGCTGCGTCCAATGTCTGTGAACTAACACCACTGTGAGGTATTAAAGGCTCTATAGAAAATAATTCCTCTGAACTATTAATCACTTCAATAGCTGAACTCGTTAACGTAAACGGTGCGGTTGGGCGTGCCACACCTAATCTGACAGGTGCTATCAATGAATCTGCTGTTTCACATAATTCCTCTACAGCTAATTTGATTAGCGCTTGAAAAACCTTTCGACATTTCATAAAAGGTTGTGAAGCTTGATTTGTGCTATAAAAAAAAATTAAACAATTTTTTTCAATATGATATTTCAATTAAACAATATGATATTTATATTTATATTTATGTGTACATTAATTATGTAAAACCTCAATTTAAAAAAATTGTTGAGAAGAAAAAAGAGTTTACATATACATATAGATATAATATATAATTTAAACTTTAAAAGATATATGATCAAATAAAAGTATAAATATTAAAATATGTTACCTTCGTCTTTTTGTCGTGTTTGGTGCCATTTCTATAGTGAAGATAACAAATATACGTGCTACGGATCTTACAAATCGACGCGCCACATTATTCGCTTCTTCCTGTCGTCCAGGCACAGATTCATCTTGCAATTCTCTAATCAGAGTAGTGAGCAATGTATCGAGCATCTATCAATAGTATAAAATCATTAGGATTCTGTATAACTTACACAAAAAAAAATTGCTCAATTTCACTATACATATTATTAATCCACTTACTTCGGCGCTACATTTAGTAAATAAGGTATGTGTAAATTTGTCTAGTAATGCGGTACCACTTTGCCGGCATAATTGTCCTTGATCACCAAATAATTGATTAGTACCATTTTCAGAAACACCTGACATAATCATACATTGAACAGCTGGCCAATCATTCAACAATCTTTCAAGTGCTTTTCGACTGAATCGAGGAGGCTCCAAATCATGATCTGGCATATCTGAATCTGTGCCTAAACCTATAAAAAGAACTATATATGTTTTTAAATCATCAACTATATATATTATATACAAGGATAACAATTTATCCATATTATATATATACTTGCGGAAAAACTTCATATAAAACGGAAAAAAAAATAACAACATACGATTTTTTTATTTTTTTACTTTAAAGAAATTATAAATATATATATAATCAATAAAAATTATAAAAAATATACCGTCTGATGTCGGTGCTTTACGACTAGCCGAGGTTGATCGCTGTCTAGGTGCTGATCTAAATTGTCGTTGTTCGACTAGTTGTCTTCCAACTGTTTGCACCAAGAATAACAAAATACTTTCACCCCTAATGCCAGTATAAAAAATAGAAATTTATTATTTAAAAGGAAGAATAACAATTATGATACCATGTATAAAATTCACGAGACTAAATTTTACCGTGAATTAATCTTCGTGGCAAGATCAGTGTTGTTTATGAGACGACACAGCAAATCATATCTCGCACCTTGATGACCGGCAATGAGAGCACGACATTTACATTTTTCCCAACAATCGCAATATGCTGTGGGAGAAGTTATCTTAAGTTTGCAATCGTGACCTCTATGACAAACACGAGCGCATTCAGTGCAACAACACAAAGATCCCGTCAAACCGCAAGTTCTACATTCGAAAATGTCCTTAAAATGAAAAAAGAAAGTTTTAATTGAATAAAGAAATTTGCCAACAAATACTTTTTTTTTTACACAAAGTATTCAAAATACTTGATTAATATGTTCAGCTCCAGTCCATGTGAAACTGCACGTATCGTTGCAACAAGTAACAAATAACGGAGATAGATCTGGACTGGCATCAGCTGGCAGTATCATGGCTGAAATATCTTTTGCATCTTTGCCTACTTTTTGTATAGTGTCCAATAAAATAAGAGCTGCATGATACGCACGAACTGATACGGCGAGCATGAGCGGAGTTTGTCCTTGAGCATCCCTTTTTATATAAAGAAAAAAAAAGATATATAATATTCATATATAAAAAAATCGTTGATATGTATGTATATATAAATATGTGTGTGTTCTTGCTTTAAAATTGTATCTAAATTTTAGTCGTACTTTGCTGTCAGCAATTCCTTCAAATGTGGTACTAGAATATTATTTTCGCACATATATTTTAGTATAAGCAGTGCATTATGTCTCCTTTCAACAGAATCTATAATATATGTATTATTAGATGTAACTCCAATATCTAAAATAATAACAAAGATTTAAAAAATTTATATTGCAAGTATTATAATGCAAAGTATCGCAAATAAATGTTCGTATTTTATTAATTATAAAAGAATTATTAATTATAAAAGATTTATTAATTAGAAAACAAAGATACTTACTAGATTTATTCATCATAGATATGCTAGCAGCACCTATGCTTAACAAACTGTCCTCTTCTCCGGATGTATTATCAAATGCTTCAGGTGGCCAACTTAATGTCGGAATTGGCTCTTCAATAGGTGCGGAAGTATTGTCTACTGTATTCGATACTAATTCGCGTTCAATAACTTCAATAAAACAAAAATTGATATGTGTGTATGACATAATATTAAAATAAAGAATAACCAAATTCTTATCATACATATTAAAATCGCTATGGATGTTACCTTGTTCAGTTTCTTTATTGGAAGTTGGTGAACACATGTTAACACAAGCATGAAGTATATTTCGATTGCCATCACAGCGTTCTTTTAGTATTGTTTGGATTTGTGAATTTGCATTTAAATATGTCAAATTGTTCTCTATAAAATAAAAAAATATTTGCATATTAAAGACACATACATACCTCTCTCTCTATAATATATGACAATTGCATATGACATAATTATTACACTTGCATTATTTATCACACACATACGCACACACGCACGCACGCACGCATACTTTTACATTCTATATACATTATAAAGTCATATCTATCTATACACTTACTTAGATCTTGTTCCAAATTACAAAATACTTGTTTTACACTCTCGTAATCACATCGCAATATACGTGGCATAAGCAGAAGATTGTCGAATGCTAATGCGATAACTGCAACCTGATTTTTTAAGTTGGACGAATTAGAGCAGCTAGAAATGGGAATAGTTGCTGCACCGATGCAATTTACTGGTACTAGATCCAGCCAATTTGGGTCACGTATGGCGTCAGCACAATCTTTCGCAATCGGGTAAATAGTGTTATTACCATCTCGTAAAATCATAGAACATTCAATATTCTAAAGAACAAAAATTATTTTTATTTTTTTCTGAAAACTTATAAAATGTTATCCACATTATTTTATTTGCAAATACTATTATCAACATACTTCTCCTGCACTTGTAAGATTAATATTTTGAGGTTGTAGCCCCAAAAATGATGAAATATCAGATGGAATATAACGATCTTGAACATATCTTCCTGTACTTAAATTGTACACTACATAACTCAATTTGTTTCCACTTTTCAATATAGCATGAATACCTATAAATATATGTATATATATATATGTGTGTATATATATATATATATATATATATATATATATATATATATATATATATAATTAATCTGTAATATTCCGTAATATAATTTGCTTCTATATTTTAATTTAACAGCAATAATAGTACTGAAATACTAAAGATTATCATATATAAAAATAACTTTTTAAAAGAAAGTACCTTGTCCATCAATGGATATAGTTAACAAACTATCATTTGAACTTTCCATTATATTAACTCTTCTAGGTGTTCTTTGAAAACAATCCGGAGCTCGTGGATTTAATGACGATTTAATTACCTGTAGAAAAACATACAAATTTAAATATTTAGGTAATTAGGTATATTAGGTATATTACATATACACAAATAGATATTATCATTACCTGTAACTCATCTTTACGTAAGAGCCTGCAATCTGCTAATAATTTCATTGGCTCTTCTGTTGTAAGATCCTTAAAATCTGATTGACTAAAATCCTTTTCTTTAATTTCCTTTTCTTTTGAATCTCTTGAAAAGAATTTAACTGCTACATAGCAACCATCAACTTTGATAACTTTCCCTATTAATATAAATGAAATATATAATATTAAAGCATCTTATATAAACTCTAATTTTTAAAGAAAATCTATAGCTGTAAATGATAAACATACCGATAGGTACAGTTTTGACATCTTCGACAAAAACAACATCTTTTAGTTGCCAATCCTCTTCGTCCTTTCTATCAAATTCTCCTTCACTTCGAGGTGTTATACGTTTCTGCCGTTCTAAAAATCATCATTGTTTTGTAAAAAATTTTGTTGCTAGATGCATTAAATAAAAATATATTTCAGTAGACCCCTCTAGATATAGTAAAATCTCCATCGTTTCTCGCGGATCAATGCAATACTCTTCGAAATGAGCAGATAACTTAAAGCAACTCCCTTCAACTCCCTTCCCAAAATCTTAAAAACTTCAACACTTTTTACATTTAAACTAATAGCATGTATCTTACTGTGACTTGTTGTAATGCTGCCAGTATCACTACAAGTACTTGAAGCTGGTGATGGTGGAGGAGGCATATCAAGTCTGTCAGCAGTTTCCTTATGATTCGGTTTGTTTACAACTGTTGTGCTTCCGTTTCCATTAGACTCGCGTTTATCAGTATTTGCATTAGATACATGTGTACCAGCAGGTAATATTTTAAATCTACAAGTAGCATCTACATTCCATGCTGCTGATAGCAACTGTCCCACTTTTGGTATACCATTAGCTATTGTAAATCCTAAAAAAATAAATTATTTATTGTTTACAATTGATAATAACTGTCATTTATATAATACTGAATTTATATAATACTGAATCATTTGTAAAATACATTAAAGTTTTTACCAATAGCTCCTGGTTGATAAACTGGACTATTTTTCATGCATACATGCGTTCCATAACTAATGTCACTAGATAAAACTGTGGATGGCCTGTGCTTGCGTGATTTTGCTTTGTATTTTTCCCACAATTTCTTACGTTGTGCAAATGGTAAAACGCCCCTAAAAGAGAAACATTTAAAAATATTAATCTTAATCTTAATTAAAAAAAAAAAGAAAAAGAAAATGTTATACTCACCACCAATACAATGTTCCACTTTCGAGTCTTGCGACAGTGTACAAAGCACATGTATAAAGTGATACAATTTTATCCAATGTAAATTCAGTAAAAGCTTGTGCAGGATGCTCAAGACGGGAAGCAACATGTCCTAAAAGTTCATCAAGCCAAGTTGCTACTTTTCCATTCTCCGTACTAACAGAACATCGAATTGCTGTAGCAGATATATTGATTATTTTTTCTGTTGTCAATGCCAATGGAATGGTTTTTGGATGATGCACATTTGGATTCTGTAAAAATCAATAATACATATTTTATAAAAACGTCTAAAAAAATATATTACATTATTAAAATGTGTAAGTACATCTGCATTTTTATACGGTTCCGATTCTGTCCATTTCCATTGATACAATTGCCCTGATACAGAAACTGCAATTAGTTCACTGTAAAGCGATGCGATTTGTACAAAACGGGGTACTGGATCGTTACTGCGATCGTGCCACCATTCTAAATCTTCAGATATCCATAGTGGACTCTGCGATGCTAATTCTTTCTTCTTATTATCTAAAATATCAAAATATATAAATTGCAATCCTATAAATCATTAAATTATATATTAATAAAGTATTCCATATACACACAGATATATATATATATATATATATATATATATATATATATATATATACAGGGTGTCCTGCAAAGATTGTGCCAACGCTCGTGAGCGGGTAGAGCACAGTAAACTGAACAGAAAAGTCCTTTACCATTTTTTTATCTGAGCTTTCTTTTCGTTTTTGTACGATGTTAAAGTTAGCTAATCAGCTGCTGCCTATACAGCAGAAAGCTGTCTCGTTTCTCTGACCCCCGACGTCCTTCTTTTGTTTTCCGTTGTAGACAGGCGCTGATTAGCTAACTTTAACATCGTATAATAACGAAAATAAAGCTCAGATCAAAAAATGGTAAAGGACTTTTCTGTTCAGTTTACTGTGCTCTATCCACTTACGAGCGTTGGCACAAACTTTGCAGGACACCCTGTATGTGTATATATATGTGTATGTATATATATATATATAATATATATATATATATATATATATATATATATATATATATGTAGGACTCAGGTATTTTATGTATATACATATATATAGAACTCAGGTATTTTATACAAAAATTTATGAAAAATTAAGCGCTTAATTTTTCATAAAATACCTGAATCCTTTTCCCATGAGTCTTTAAGAGCAGTTTCCAACCAACGACGCGGACCATAATACTGACGCTCTCTCCACCTACTAAAACTATCACGGTCTCTATTATCTCTTTCATGAGATGAACGCTCGCCCTCTCTGTCGTTTCCTAAACGGCGCGAAGAGCTTCCACGACTAAAAATAACATTTTTTTTTTATTAAATATATGAATGAGAAATACTGATGTATAAGATCCTACAACTAATGTATCCTACAACTAATGATACAAAATAATGATTCTATGTGGATAAATAAATCGAAAGTGCATAAAACTTTTTTTTATAAGCCTTTGTTTTTGGCTTTCAAAATTGATAATATATTACACTTTTTTAAGCTTGAATAATCTCACATAATCTTATATTATACATTATTGAATTTATCTTAATAGTCATTAAAAAAATATTAAAAAAAAAATTTATCTAGATCTTTTTATGCACAATTTTTCTTCAACTTTATACATGAAAAAGTATAATATTTAAAAAAATTTTATTCGAGTTTTTTTTTTTCATGTAGGATCATTATATTCCCAGTTGTATCATCAGTTACGTGACACCTTATATGTGCTTATTAAGATAAATTAAAAAATTAATTACTGTCTTATTCCCGTGTATCCAAACATATCTTCAGAAAACATAGAATCAGCATCAATTATAACTGAATGCTCATTGCTAAAGCCACTATCTAATAGTGATATAAGATCTTCTGGAACATAACTGTCTGCTGCATCTTCCGCATCATCGCCTTCTTCGTCCTCTCGTGACAGAAGATTGTTTACTGCTAAGTTAACATCTAAATTTGTACGCTACAATATCATAATTATTTTATTAACTTATCTTATCTCTTTTATTATTATTTCATTATTCTTTTGCTCTAAATAATAGTAATATTTATAAACCTGTAATTCTCTGATAATCAGATTACGACTTTTTCCTTGCAGTACTACTTGTGCCTGAGATATCAGATCTTCAGGTACAAATGGTGCTGGTACAGACGGGATAGGGCGTGAACTGCTGCTACTTCCTCCTCCCATAATTACTCCTGGTGGTGGTCCTACACGACCACCAGCACCACTCCCTCCGGCATTGCTACCTCCACGAATCGCAGAACTGTTACGCATTATCCGTGCACGTGAGCGTGACATTCCTGTTCTACCACTATTGCTACTATTTCCATTTCCATTTGGTGTAGAATTAGAATTTCCAACATGATTTTTATTTGTACTGTAAAAATACATATGCACTCATATATATGTGTATATATATATATATATATATATATATATATATATATACACAGAGTATTTTCTAACAGTTGCAACAAACTTAAACAAGAGATAAATTTTGAAAAAATTCATCAATTTAAGAAAATCTATCACCTCTTATAAATAATCTATATATAATTTCCAAATTTAAATTTTGCCTTCATATTCAAACTATATTTATTTCATTTCTTTATACTTACTTTCTATTAGGTTCACTTTTACTCAAGTCCAATCTATCAGATAACACTGTATATGCAACTCGACATATTCTATTATCCTCTGTAAGAAGAGCGATATGCGTTGGTCCTACTACAACACGTTTTATTGGTACTTTTAAACCATTGAAAGCTGATGGTGTTACAAATCCATATCTATTGATTTTATCTGCTACTTCTTTCAACCTAAAATAATCAAAATATAAAATATAATTTAAAAAAATAATTTTTTAAATTAAATTACATTACTTTCTAGAATAAACTAGATAATTTTGATTTGTGTAATTCATATTAAAACTGAAATTTTTTAAAATATGTTTTAAAAGATATAACCTTTTTCTCATTTATAACAATAACAGTATATGTCACAAAATGCTATGAAATTTTCATATTAAAATAGCTTGTGATTATTTATTCAATAATTGTACATGTTAAATATATTATATTTTTTCCTAAATTTTATATTCTTTAATAATACATTGCCAACTTAGTTTCATTAGAAAATATTTAATGTATGCCTTAAAACAATTATATTTATAGGTTGCCATAAAAGTATGACATTATTTAGTGATTATACGAGATCAAGGATGATATATTGTTCGCATAGGTAGACATGTAGATATACGCAAAATAAGAAATAGGAATAATTGAATACGAAATAACATTGTAATATATTGTAATAATGTAAAAACGATATCTCTCTTGAAAGACCATAAAAGAATACTCATTGAAAGCATACGTACATACTTAAAGATACGCTAATGGAAAACCGATAACGGATGGATATTTCTCTCACCTGTCAATAAGTTGATCGTCCGTTCCTGGCAAAGGATGAACGACGAAGTGAATCGAAGTCATAATAATGCCTTCTAATTCAGATGCGCCGTTCGAACTTGTCGAATTGTCCTTTTACTGTACACAAAATTTCACTGATCGACAGCAGAATGATATTCGGCCATGTTTTTGCTCTGTTGTTACGTGTTCTTAAACGCAGATATGGCTGGTATGATACGCTTGATTCGCGTTCCTAAAGACATCCTAAAGATAGTCTGCAAGAACCATGGACTTTTAAGCCGAATCTACAATAGGTGAAGCAAGCCTTAAGCCCTATCAGGCTACGCATTGAAAATTAAAGATCCAAGAATAAAGATTGTTTTAATAATTTTTAATAAAACAAAAAAAAAGAACTAAATTTTTTTTGTCCTGATAGGTTTAATTTTTTGAATCTTTAATCTTAATCTTCAATTTTCAATGCGCAGTCTAATACGGCTATTATTCTCTGATAAGACGATGAGTTAAAAAAACTGAAAATTAAAATTTTTAAGTTATTATATATTATATATTAAAAATATATTATTAAAATTAAAATTAAAAATTAAAATTAAAATTAAATTATTAAAATTAAAGAAAAACTGACTGAATATGATACATCAAAAATAAATAAATTTAATGCATTTCAGAATATTCATGAATTTAAAATATTGCGCGCACACAAACATAAAGCATTTTTTGCTCTTTAAAATTAATAATTAATTTGAAAGTTAAGGTATAAATGGGACATGTAAAATTCAAATTTTTATTTTCATGAATTTTTGTATATAGTCAATTTCTGTGGCAACAATTTTCTGTGGCACAGCTATTATAAAAAAAGTTCTAGTTTGATATTGATAAGATAATATTTACGATTTTAGATTAAATTATATTTTACCCAATTGAAAATGGCAGTCCTTGCTTCATTCTACGTTTTCGCATGAACGGGTTTAATCCATTAATCACTTTTAATCAATTTTATACTATGAATTCAAGTCTTTTATTGGCAGAGACAACGCAATGACGACATCGCTCTCAGAGCTTAAACCTATTACATTCAAAAACGTCATTATTGATAGCATCGAAAATTAGCGGGTCTAGTGTAACATATATATAGAGATCCGTGGCCTCCGCACTTCGCACAGCATCATGGGTAACGGTGGGGATGGTGTCTTAACCTTCTTATATATAACTTTTAGACAGATGTAGGCGCGGCGAGAGACGAAGAGTAAGTGTAATGCTTTTGCGTGTGTCTCGCATCATGCTCGCCACATCTCGCGTACATCGTAAATTACCTCTGTCTCTCGAGTTTCACCGATAAAGTTCCACGATACAGATGGTTACCGCGACCGAACTGTCCGATTTCCATCCGTTATATTTATAGAGCGCACACCCGGTTTATTTTCTGCATGTCATTCGATCCTCGAAAAATATACATCCACTGGCTCTGACATGTCCTAATCGTAAGTGCTCGTCTGTGATGGGTGAACAACAAAGCGATGAAATATAGTTTTATATTATAAGATTATACTTATATGTAATGTTTGCGTGTGCGTGCGTGTGTGTTCGTATGTATTCGATTAATGTGGAAACGTAAAATATCAAATTTTTGATTTTTATTTTAAGCGTATTTCATTATATATTTTTTTTTTTGCTTTAATTAATTTTGTGGTCTAAGCATTAATCATCATCATCATCATCATCATCATCATCATCATCATCATCATGAAATGCAAGGTGTGACCAAGAAATTAAAAAGAAAAAAATTCGAAATATCTCGATGAAACGTGGCAAAATTTCGCCTATGGAGAAAAAGTACCATAATATTTTTTATAGTTTTTTTTTTCATATATTTTATGTGGAAAATTATTATGCTACAGTTAATTTTTCATCCTTCATGCACTATACATTGTTCATATATAGAGCTATATGCATACAGCACTCATACGAATACACACATATGAAAAAAATAGATTTAATTAATTGAGTTTGAAGAATAGCAAAGTTATTTTATAAATTATCAATTTATATGTTAATAAGATTTTTATTAAAAAGAACTTGTTAAGGGTTGAGAGAAATATAAAGATATGCAAATTAAAAAATTGTTTTAAATATTTGAAAAAGTATATGATTAAAATGATTGAAATTGAAGTAAATGATTCAAAGAGATCATCATTACATTTAGCATGGAATTTATTTATAATAATCTCAATAATTAGCTTATTTATATAAGATTTTTTAGCTAATTATTTATTTGTTAGTGTGTTTTTGCACATCTCTCCTAACTAGAATCATTACAATTGAAACACAAGTTGTAAGGAAGAAAACTCAGAATGGAATCTGCTATAACTGGGCGAAGGAGGAATGCCACACGGCATTCTGCGGAAGATCAAGCGCTTGATCAAATAGCTAAGGAGGTATGACTTTGATAAAAATATATGTAACACTTTGTATATATAAAATATAATATGCACAAATATCCAAGATTATATGAAAAGATAATTAAGGATATTAGTCTAAATAATTTAATTATTAAAAATAATGCAGTTAATTTAGTTATCTTTTTATTTTGTATGCACACATATACATATATATATATATATATATATATATATATATATATACATATATATATATTTTCATGCATCATAAGAATAAAAATTTTGCCATTGAAGATTTATTGCTATTCTCTTTCGATATTTTTTCTATATTAATTTATGTTGTAAATATTGAAATAAATCTATAATATATAAATAATAGAAATAATAAAAAATAATAAAATTATTTAATATATCATGTTTTTCTTATTTTAATAACTTGAAAAATATTAATATAATAACAGGGGAAAGGAGAGTTAAGCATGTTCTATTTACTATTAACTTATAATAATGATTGTGTATAAGTGCATACATATATTTAATTGTCAGTAGATATTTTTTATATTTATTTTTTAATATATATAATATTAGTTACATTTATAGTATATTCTTGAGAAAACAATAGTTCTAAGAGCGAATTATAGAAATATTGGCCATATATATTGAGCAAATAGGTAAATATAAATATATTAAACAAATTATTAGCAAATTATTATAGAAATATTTTATAACATTATCAAATGTTTGCAAATAAATTTTCTTAATATGTTTTAGATAATATTATATGTTAGTTTTTTTATTATTAATTTGCATATTCTTTTTTTTATTATTAATTTGCATATCCTTTGGGGAAATTATTATTTAAATATTACAATAAATTAAAGAAATTATTATATTTTTAGTGTATAACAATTGTACATTTATAATTCATACTGTCCAATAAGAATAAATAACAAATCATCTAAAAACTCATAATTGTTGTTTTGTTGTATTTGTACGCTAATGAATTAAGGAGCTTTATAATATGGTGATATGTTAATAATGAATCAAATGTAAATATATATTTTTGATAACAGGCTGGATTTTCCATACATACTTTCAGGCAGAAGCAAGACTTGCTGCTAGGAGACAAGCAAGAGCGGAAGCTAGAGAAATACGAATGCGTGAATTAGAGAGACAACAAAAAGAGGCAGAGGAGAATGCTGACAGGGTTTATGACATGTGTACAGGTAGTTTAAGAGTGAATAAATTTTAATAGTTTCATATATTTTTAGTTTTTTTTTATAGCTTTACGGACCTACAGAGCTACTATTTTGATATACATACATTTATACATTCTTTTATATAATTTATTTAAATATTTATTTATGTATATCTATAATTATAGCTGATGTGAACAGAACTATGAGAGTAACCCCAGATCCAGTACGTACATCACGGCTTCTTACAAATTCCAACAATTTCCAATCAAGTCGCAGATCTTCAGAAGATTCACTAGAAGATGCAGGATTAAGTAGAGATATTAGGGTATGTTTATAAGGTCTATTAAGTCCTAATAGCACTTATAATAATACTAACACACAGCTTTTTTATGTAGCTGGAATTAAAAGAATTTGAAGAAAAATTCAGAAAGGCAATGATAGCTAATGCTCAATTAGACAACGAAAAATCATCTTATGTCTACCAAGTTGATTTATTAAAAGATAAATTAGAAGAATTAGAGGAAACAACTGTACAATTACGTAGAGAATTGAGGGAAAAAAATCGAGATGTTGAACAATTAAAACGAGTCAATCAGAAATTAAAAGAAGATTTAGGTATTTGCAAGGCACAATTATTAGAAAGAGATACACTTATACAAGTACGTATATTTTTTATTGAGTATTATTTGTAACAGAATATATTTATAAAAAAATTTCTTGTACATAATATTTTTATTTCATCACATATCGTCTAAAATAAATTATAATTTAGGAAAATGGCTTAATTATCGTTGACAACGAAGGAAGCGAAGATGAAGATAATGAAAATATCGAAAATAGGCCATATTGTAGAAAAAGGGTACTAGTCAGTACAGAAGCTGCAGAATTATTGGAAACAGCTGGTAAAGGTTCACTTGGTATGTCGGGTCATGCATTTATTATTAAATAAAATGAAAATATTAAGTATAATATAGTAATTTTCGGCTAGTTTTCTTTAAATCTGGTAATATGGTAAGCAAATACTGCTCTCTTGTATTTGCTTATTACATCTAATGTAATATAATATTAACTTCTATATAATGTTCTATAACTTTGTTCTAGATGTCCGATTAAAAAAATTTGCTTTTGAAAAAAAGGAATTGCAAGATGAAATTCGACATTTAAGATTGGAACTGGAAGAAACTAGAAATCGTATGAGATCCGAGAGATCATCTGGCTCAGTATTAGGTTAATGTTTACATATATCTGTTTTAAAATTATATATGTAATTGTCATATATATATACATATACATACATACATACATACATACATACATATATATATATATATATATACATACATACATACATATATATATACATACATACATACATACATACATACATACATACATACATACATACATACATACATACATACATACATACATACATACATACATACATACATACATACATACATACATACATACATACATACATACATACATACATACATACATACATACATACATACATACATACATACATACATACATACATACATATATATATATATATATATATATATATATAATACATCATACATATTTTTTTATGGATTATAATATTATTTTATTTATATCAATTTATATCAATTTTATTTATATAATCAATATCTGTTGCAGCAGGTTGCTTGTCAGAAAACGAAGATATTCAGCGTGAGGCAAATAAATTGTTAGCAGATTATAAATTTAAATTGCAGAAAGCGGAACAAGATATGTCCACATTACAAGCAACAGTGGCTAGATTGGAAAGTCAAGTAATTCGTTACAAATCAGCTGCAGAAGCATCTGAAAAAGCAGAAGATGAATTAAAAGTGGAAAAAAGAAAGTTACAGAGAGAAGTATGAAAGTTGATTTTTCTATTATGAATAAAAAGATTTTGTACAAATATCAAAGTGCTTTAGAAAATTATTTATTAGACACATAAATTTATTAAAAATTTTTATTTTAAACTCAATTTACAATTCTTATTTTTTTTTTATATTTTTATTTTCAGGTAAGAGAAACGCAAGCTCGTGTAGAAGAATTGGAAACAGCTAACTCTCATCTGCAAAGGCGATTGGATAAACTTAAAAATGCAAAATCGGCACTTTTAAAGGAGCTTTGACAGAGTGATGTTTGCAGAGATATACAATGAATGTCATTTACTTATATCTTGATTACTGTGTGCCGATGTTGCCTCAATAATTAATACTACTTAACATTTTGAATGTAGTTTACAAAGGCGAAGATTATGTAATATCGTTATAACATTTCATATTGTAGTGGACGTCATTCGGACACAGATCCATAGAAAATTGCTGTGGAAAAGATTTCTTTTTACATTTATCAAGTTTTTGATACCAACTTTGTTACTCTTGCATTATAAGAATAATACTCTTGCTTTAGTGAAATAACAAGAGACTTTTTAATGCAATTTATATGTTAAAATTTTCTATAAATTTACAAGGAGATATGAAGCAGACCTTTTATATAAATGGCAAATAAATAGTGTATTCGTTCCTGTTTTGTTGCAATAAATTCATGAAAATTACTTAGATATATATATATATATATATATATATATATATATATATATATATATATATATATCTTTTTAAGCATAAAATATTTATATGAATGTACAATGATTAATAAGTACTTCACTACAAAACACCTTTTGCCGTATTAAATTTAATGCAGAGTAGAATATTTAAGTGGGATTTTCTTTTATATGTATATTTGTGATAGAAATATAATAATAGGATAAGACTAAATTCTAATTTCTAAACTAATATTGTAATTTATATATTAAATCGAATTACATCTCTAAATTTTAAATGTATTATGTTCAAACTTCTATATATCATTCTAGATTTCTAATACGGCTAAATTTCATATGGTGAAATGTGATGTAACTGATGTAAGGTTTCCAATTATTTCCATATGGGCAGAATATCATATCGGATATTGCAGAGTTCGATATACCGTGTCTTTTGACAAAACGTGATAATGAACATACATTGAAGCGCATTTATACAAGCACAAGCAAAGACACTATATTGTAGACAGAAGCCACAACTTCATGTTATTTCACTTAACAGGGCCAGAGAACGCATCTACCTTGGAGAGGTACCTGGAAAAAAGTTATTAGGATTTGACAGGATTCTGGATCGGGTTTAGTGATTTAATACTGACAGATGTGATGTATCAGCCAATTTGGCGGCCTTTTGTACTCGGCTGCCCGCATTTCGGAAGCTCCACTACACTACGGTGACGGCGGACAACCTACGACAGTAGAGAGATAACGGTAGGCAAGGCAGTAGGATTTCCGCGCATGCGAAATGGATTATTTTGCCGTTGATATACCGTGACTGTGAGGCCATGTTTTCCCCGATTTCCCGGGTCTGTGGTCTGTGGTTCGGGCGGTGTTCGATCCGGGGGGATTATAGTAACGGTGTTTACTGCATTATTACAATTTTATTGAAAAACTGCAGAGCTTTTAATATTTTCATAAAGATCAAAAATATAATATAAAAGGAAACAAGGATAAAAATAAAATAAAAAAAAAATATTTTATATATATGTAATATATACATATATTACATAAGTCTTCACAGAACAAATAATTTATGTTAGATGTGAATATCCAATTAAAATCTCTTGAATATCCAAAAAAATTTATGCTCTTTTTATGTAGTTTATGTCTAAACGATAAATTATAGATTATAGGTCTTTTTACACAAATTTTGCATCACACAATAATTTTATAATATATGAAATTTCTACAGATATAAAAATGAGAGGATAATAAATATTTGTAAAATATAGTATTGGGACTGAAATTGTTTAATTATATTTTTGTACATAAAACAATAAAAATTTAACATAAATTTATTGGAAATTACTGTGATATATATATATATATATATATATTAGCATTTGATGTATAGTCTAGTGCTACAATACATGCTTGATATCTTCTAAATTTATTCCTTCTGATACAGATTTATATGATTATGATCAATATTGCAAAAGTTGCGTTTTTATTTTTATGTCAAAATTTGAGCTCATTGCATAAAAATTTACATAGAAACATAAAATATAATGGACATGATAAATGTAATATATGTATATGAAAAAGGAATGGTCTCCCTTTGTGTGACCAACCACAAAGAAAATAAATTTTGTGGAACTATGGCAGATAATATCAAAGTTTTTAATAATAGAAACATATCATATATTATATGTTTATATCTCTATGCAAATTTCTGTGCTATATGCATAAACAATTGAGGATTTTTCTATATTTCTCAACGTTTATTCGCTAGTAACGCAATAAACATATTTTACAATCCCATTATCTAAAAGGACTGTTTAAGTAATTAATATTCTATCTTATTGAAGCGATTAAGTAATTATCCTTTTAATTCTATATGTGTACATATACATACATACAAACAACGTACACACATGCATACATGCGCGTGTATGCGCGTATACACACACACAACATATGTTTTCTTAATATACCACAAGATGTATTATTAATATAATACAATATCTATATTTTTTTTACATTGTAACTTATAATCCTATAGAATATATATTTGTGTATTTACAAGGATATTATATATAAACAATAATTAAGAATATAAAAAAACATCTATTAATTCATATAAAAAAAAGAAACAAAATCAATTTGTTCAGATAAATTATTAACAGATGTCTCATCTTAATAGGCATTCATATATTCGCGTAAGAAATCGCGAAATTATCATTGAATTTAATATGGAAGAATATATTTTTTGCTTTATACATAAAAATTGTTCATATTCATTCATTTTTATTTGAAGGCCTACATTACAAATGTATTTCAACCAAAGATTTTAATTAGATAATTATTCAATTTTGACGATCAAATTCAAAAACAATAAATGTATTTTGCATAATATTTAGTTGTTTTCTCAACTGACCAAATCTCCATATCCTTGAAAATAATATAAAAATTTCGAGGAGATTCCTGACAACACAAGATAATTTTTTTTTTGTATATTTAAAAACTTTAAAGTAATTTTTCTTTTTATATGTATTGATATAAACTATTTGTAATAAATTATTGCAATAGTAATTAATCATATTTATAAGAAGCATATTTTTGACTAACAAAACAGATGCTATTAAACTAAATAGATGATTTCACGATGTAACATTAATATACATTTTAAAAAATATTGAATTTGTATTTATGTGTTGTCTTGACTGTTCTGATATTACATTTTTTTGCTGTACGAAATGTTACATATGAAAACCGTGTTGCATTATTGAAGAATTGGCTCTTTATAACATCAATATAAAAATAAATTGTAATAAAATTCTGTTTTATTTGTAGGCCTAAAATGTATTACAGGTAATAAAAGTAGTCCTTTTGATATAATTTAATGTAATTATTTTGATGTAACTTGATGTCAAAATGATTACTTTTGCTACCTGGTGCTTAACTTCTACAACTGTGTATAATGGATTTTAATAATAAGTATTATAGTATAATATTCATCTCTGTGTGTGTGTGTGTGAGAATGTTATTATATGATTATAGATGTTTTGCGCATGTTTATCAGTCGATTGTATTCCATTTTGGATGAAATGGAATGATAAACTTTCTTGTAGAAGGGACAACATAGAGATCGAAATATACTATGCAAAATAATTCAAATTTATATTAATTTTAATTATATTATAGAAAGAAAATATAATAATGTAACACACAAAATATATGTGTGGGAATCTATAAATTTATCTTCAGAATATATCATATATGCAATGAATTGGGGTTATATTGGAAAAATGGTCAATATATATTATTAGATAATCAAAAAAAAAGTTTGTACAATTTTTACAGAGAATGCAGCAGAAAGCCGCATAAACTTGCTGGCCAGTTGATGGTTAAACAAATAATCATTACAAACAATTAAAAATATATATGTGCCTAATAAAAAATAAATGTGTATATTTTTTTAAAACTTCATGTATTAAAATAAAATATACAAAAATTACTGGCCATGGCACATAATATAAAATATGCTACATAAATTCTCCTTCCACCTTTGGTCATTGCCCTCATATTATGAACAAAAAATGCATTGAACATAGTGCAGAGACTTATTTAAATCTGTCATGCTCCTTTCATTTGCTTGTACTATATTATTTGTTGATTATGTCATAATTATGGTTTTTATGAATTTAGAAATACAATTGAGATAATTATATTTAAGAAACTAATCTGTTTATTTCGCCAATGAATTATAGAAAACTGTGACATCATCTGTACAAGATTAAAAAAGAAACATATATCTATACAATTGGCACGCCTTGGTTGTTAGTAAGGAGTATCTGAGTATATAAAAATGATGGTTATCACTGATTTCTAATAAGTATGTGTGTGATGTGTGTATATGTGTACATAAGTGTGTGTGTAAAACGCACTTATTCATAAATTACTCAAGTTGCAATACATTTGTTACAAATAAGGACCAGAGTAATTGGCCAGAGTAATAAGTTTTTTAATAAGGCTTTTCAATAATTTACATTTCAAGTTTTCTTTCTAAGAAGAAACTATTTTACTTTTACTTCACATCTCTCTCTGTTTCTCCTTATTTCCCTTCCGTTCTTCCTCAATCTTTCCTTCTCTTTTTTTCTTTCTTGCTCGCTCGCTTATTGGCACGCATGTACGGCACAAAACATCTGTATATTGTTACTATATATTTGTATGTTATGATCTATCAACCTCTTTAGTGTTGTATTTGCATTGCACAAATAGCTTTGACACTTGAAAAAGTTGTCATTAACCAACTTATATATACATGTATGCATATATAATACATACATATACAAACATGTATCTATATATTTATATACACAGGATAGGGACACCTAACTTTATGGTTAAATTATTTCTGTTATATAGTTATCAAAAAATATTTTTAATAAAAGTTCCATAGTTTTAGGAGGGAAATATAATGCATATAACAGATTTCTCATGCGATTTAAATGTTATTGATATTTTAACATTATTTTCATTTTTTAAATAAAATCATATATTTTTGTCTTATAGTCTTATATATCGATTGATATAAATCGACTTTTCTTAATATTTTACAGATAAAAAAATTAAGATAGAATTATTAATGAATTAATAATTAGAAGAGTGATAATTTTTATCTTAATTCTTTCATGTGTAGAATGATGAAAAGAATTGATTTATATACGAAAATATATATGATCCTATTAAAAAAATGGAGATAATGTTGACATATTATAAAAATTGCATAAGACCTGAAATATCGTAAAAAGACCTGTTGACATATATCATATTTTCCTTTTGAAATTATAAAACTTTTTTGGAAACATTTTTCAGTAACTACATGCATAATAAAGATAATTTATGTCATAAAGTTTAAGTGACCTATTCTGTTTATACATACATACATATGTACATACATATATGTATATATGTGTGTGTGTGTTTAAATATCTATTTCTATATCTTTATTTAAATATCTTACTTTACAAATTAATAATGGGCCATTATTATTGTGAGGCCATTAGTTGATGCTGTCATTTTTTGTAAAACACTTATTTAACTGTAGAATAGTTTTGTTGAGGATTTTGATTTGATGATACCCATGTGTTAAATACATCTCTGAAATAGATAAAATATATATATAAATATAAAATAAAGAAAGAAGTTATAGATTAGAAATATAGAAATCATCTATAAATCAGAAATATATTGCAAAATATATATATACTGAATATATAGTAACAAAATAAAGAATAAAAATATATAGCAAAATGCTTTAGTCTCAATTGCTTATTTTATGTTTTCTTTCCATAACATATAGAAATTAATCTAAAGTAGAAAAATTGAATATAATGCTCACGCAAACCTGCAATGGCTGACCACACATTCATTACTGCAATACTCGTCTTCCCATTCGTTATTAGATATAGCAGGATTGGGGCATCCTTGATGTATACAAGGTGATGGTCCTTGTCCTGTCATAGCCACTTGTGAGGCATTCACTGGCGAAGAACAACTCGACAATGTTTCAGATTTAATCGATAAATCCTCTTTTATATACTCAGCTCTAGATGGACTCATATGTATCATTTGTTGCTGTTGTTGTTGTTGCACTTGCTGTACTTGTTGCTGTGGTACCTATAAATATAATATTTTATAGAATATTGTAAAATATAATAAAACTATAATAAAAGCATACAATTATTTTATTTAAGACTATGCTATTAAAATTTAATTGTTTTATCAATACATTCATCATATACATTCAAGAAATATAATTTAATATATATTAAAAGTATATATATATATATATATATATATATATATATATATATATATTTATATATGATATGTACCATAAAATACACGACTCATGAAATTGTATCATATCAAGAGACACAACTATATATTGTATCATATCAAGAGACACAACTACATATCGTATCAAATTCAGGTGTCAACAAATGTATGCGGGGCGAACCGTGGTAGTTTTCCAACATATTCTCTGATACACTACATAGCTACATTATACTGTATGTTTTCTAGCAAGCTACACAATGATACAAAGTAACACTGTTCTTAAGATAGAGTACACAATTGTAACACAGTATCACACTGCTCTACACAATAAAAAATACCTAGGCACCTTACAAATTGAAAAAAAAAGAAAAAAAAATTACAATCATTTCCAGTTTCATAAAAAAATTGTAAAATTTCCATTAGGAAAAAATATAAATCTACTTATACCTGCATATATTGCTGTTGTGAGATCTGTTGTTGTATATGCTGCTGTTGCTGTTGTGTCATATGTGGTGGTACCATTACATTGCCCATTAAACCCTATAAAAAAACAAAAATGTAAAAATAAGTTTTATACAAACAATATTTTACTTATGTATAATTACATGATAAGCAAAACAATGATTTCTTCATTTAGAAAATGATGAATAATATGCTAATAAAATATTTATGTATTAAAATTTTTGCATGAAACATTTCTTCTTTAAAAACAAATATATAGTTACGTGTACAGTTGTAAAAATAAATATACATTATAATTTTATCAAAAACATATCTCTTTGTCTCTATTATGCATGTTTCTTATAGAAATTCTATCCTGCATTTATTTAAAAATACCTGTTGTTGTGGGTTTCCTTGCATCGTTAAATGATGAGGTGATTTTTTATTAATAGCCATCTGCTGCTGCTGTTGCTGTTGCTGCTGCTGCTGTTGCTGTTGCTGCTGTTGCTGCTGCTGTTGCTGTTGAGGCGACGAAGGTTGATGCTGGGGACTATAGATTTGATACGTTACATTTCCTGGCGCATTGTTGCTGGCATAGCCTGTGTATCCACTATATTGCATTTGCTGTTGTGGTTGTTGTACTTGTTGCTTCTGTTCATTTTCCCCTGCTCCTTTGCTCACTAGTGATGCTCTGTATGCCGCAAGAGCTTTCAGATATTCCTTCTTAGCTGCCTCGGTTTTCTTTTTATAATACTATATAAAGATTATATTAATTTTCAGCAATCATAGCACAATTTGTTAAATCCATAATAATGATGGCATTCATTGTAATTACAGAACAATACTTGACATAATTATTAATGATATCTCTCTTTCTCTTCTAAAAATATGATTATTAAAGTTGTAATATATTTACATTTTTATGCTCCATATCCAATGCGTCCCACATTGATGCAACAATCTTGGATACTTCACCAAAACTGGCATTTGGATGTTTACCCTTAATCACTGCCTGAGTGTCTCTGAAGAAAAGAGCATATGCCGATACTGGTCTGAAAATCATAAATGCCAACATATAAGATGTAGAAAAGTAATTTTACTTAAAACTTATATAATTTTTAATATCTTACTCATTAATAATAAAAACATAATATTATATTCTTATTAATATAAAAACACACACATATTATAATTATAATTAAAAAAAAAAAGAAAATTAAAAATATTAAAAAAGACCAAAATCGCATTCTTCCATGATAATCTTATGATAAAATATTTTAATAAATTTTTAATAATGTTTCAAAAATAGTTTTGTTTTATTCTGCTTTGAAGCATCTAATTTTTTTATTATTATGTTTTTATAAATACTTAATAAAATAATTCTTAATCGTATAAATAAAGCCATCGCCTTACAGAAAGTTACGTATCATCCAGATATGAATGATATAGCAACAGTCAAAATATTAGTACGTATGTTGCAGTCTTTATATTTTTTTATTAAATAAATGTAGTGATTGAATCAAACTGACAATTGAAAATGATGATAAGCATTAAATGCCAGTTGAAAATGCTAAGTAGCAGTATGTCGTCTGCTATGAGCTCAATATGGCTGCCTCAATCAAGTGGAGGACCGACCAATCAGAAATCGCCATGTCGCACCCGCTTCTCTATTTATTTAGGATTCTATATAGCTTGGAGTAGGCATCATATTGAAATTTATGCGCTTGTGCGCACGCATACTATATACATATATTGATACGTTAATATCTTACGTCAAGTTATGCGCAGCAACAGCAAGAACCGTGTATTTATATGCAAGTCCCCCAGTTATTTAATTATTTGATTTATTATAATAAAAAATTATAATACAATATAAAATAAAATAATGCAATAATACATCATTAAAGATAAGAAAAAGGAAGAAACACTGTGTGTGTAATGGGTGTAATTTTCGCAAATCTTTCATAGTCGCATATCTTTGAAACGAGATTCTTCAAATTGCCAAATTAATTTTTTCATTAATAATTGTATAAAAAACAATATTGTTACTCACTTTTGTGGTTCGTTAGGATCCCTTTTCTTTTTTTTCTTTTGTGCTTTTGTTTTCCTTTGATTTTTCGCTCCAGCATCGGCCGCTTCTGGCGACGGTGGTTCACGCTTGATCACTGTAATCTAAAACAAAAAAATATTTAGGGGACTCCAAAGCGCGCGCTTGTTTTGATAAATGCCAAAAAATTTAGAAATTGCTATTTAGTGGCAAATTACGCGAATAACAACTAATACATAAATATCATATATAATTTGACTTACCATCCCGGAATGTGGAGTGCTGTCATCGCTATCTTCACTGGTTGTAGTATTGTTATTCGTTTCCGTGATATTATTCACTTGCATAGCAGTGGGACTGCCTCCGGTCGGGCTTCTATACTGTATTTGTTGTTGTTGTTGTTGTTGTTGTTGTTGTTGTTGCTGCTGCTGCTGCTGTTGTTGCATTTGCTGCTGGGAATGCATGTACTGTATATGTTGCATTTGAACTTGCTGCTGCTGTTGCTGTTGCTGCTGTTGTTGCTGTTGCAACATTAACATTTGCTGGCCACTGTGTTGTTGTTGACGTGAAGAGCTCATTGTTGCATATGAATCTTGAGAGTTGCCATATGCCGAACTGAACAGATAAAAAAAAATTTGAATATTTTTTCTAGATAGAGAAGAATGACAATAGAAAATGTGAAATAAGAAATTAAATTTGCTCACGAATAAATTAGAACACGAGTAAATTAGATTGTTTGTTAATGCGAGTATTGTTGATTCGCATTATATTATATGTTTGTTATAAAACTTGTGTCTTTTAAGATTCTCATAACATAATCATAAACTGCAAGTGCTCTGCACAAGCATTATAATTCTGAGATAGAAAAAAAATGTAGACTATTCCTTTATGTAGAGCGTTAAGATTTTAATTAAAAGTTTAAGAACATTAGTTGAGTTTGTGAATATACAATACAACAGCAAATCGCGATATAAATCTTGATACTGAAAGCGAAGTTCAAAAGATGACATTGCCAAAGAAGATAAAAAGGTATATGGCTAGAGTATATTTTCACTATTTTAAAGCTAATTGAATAACTTTTGAGATATGGTCGGGCAATGTCAGCCATGGATTATTTACGATACCTAATTTATATAATTTGCCTTCTGTACTTTTCCTAACTCAACTCAACCTATTTTCATTATCTTCTTTATCAGCTAAGCTTGTTGTAAAGATTCTATTTTTATAAGTATAATATTATGCAGGAAAGATTACATTGTAATATCATAAGATTAATAATATCGAAAAAAATTCGTTTATAAGTTTTCAATTTTTTTTTTCTTCATTTGACACCGACATCGTTTTTCGTAATAAAGTTTCTTTTTAATATTTTAATATAAAATTCTTTTTAATATTTAAATATAAAATTTGTGCTAATTAGGTTTATAATTGTCAATCTATAGTCGCAAACACCATTATCGTTGCATATTATTAATTATTGATGCTATCTTCATCTGTTTACGAAGTTTGTTTATGCGTCTCACTACATAATACAACATTCTATATAAGAGCTTGATTAGTATATGCGTTATGTTATGCACATAAGATAATTGCACGTAGATAACTCTTGGTAATATATTTGCTTTGATTCATGGAATTAATGATAGCGCGCATATAAATCGAATATTTTTATTCAATGCATTTTTCTCTCTCTAATCAGATTGATTACAGTATAGAAGATGCAGTGTATGTATATATAATGCGACAAGTATAGCTTATTTGATACTCTAAGATATATATCTCTAAATAAAACGCGAAGAGAAAAAAAAGATATCCACTGTTATTTTTCTCTATTTCGGAATATATTAGTTCACTAAAAAAAGATCTCGACGATCTAAGTTGCAATCATAAGATTACGTAATAACAAGTTCTAATCAGTATAATGATAGCTACATTATATGTATAGCATTAAATAGGTTTTTTTATATAGGTATTTTTGCACGTTTAGAGATTGAAGTTATCCTTCGAAGTGGATTCAGTATACATGATTTTAATCGAACATCATGAAAACCGCACATATAAAAACATATTTTAAAAGTTTTATATTTTATAACTGTATACATTTAAAGTTTTCAAAAATATTATACTTTTCAATATATCATACACTCTTCATTATCATTTTCGTAAATTTTAAAATTTGTATTAGATCAAAAAGTAAAAAGTATTTATTGATATTGCTTTCCGAAATTACATTTTTGAGGAATGAATTTTAAACCTCGTGCTATAGTTATGCATCACGCCCATGTCGCACGATACGCGATAACACAGGGGCTTCTCTTCTGCTTGTCTTACATATTATTACACTGTAATGTATGATCACAAGATAAATATTTTTAATTGTGCGTGCATAATATACGATGTATTATAAATATGGCGATTAGAATTGGCTTTACTGAAATTGCTGCAAAACAACGTGCACAACGAAAGACAAACTTCTATAATTTGGAGTTATACAAATAATACGCCGCGATAAAGCGTGATGTTTGCCTTATATGTCATGCAAGGAAATATATTACTAATTTAACTATCTTCTATTCATAGAAATTTAATCAAATTTCCCAAGAAATTGCATATAGTTCTTCTTATTTCTGAATTCTAGTAATTTTACAGATTTTTCAATCATTTAATTCTTTCATATCTTTTTTTTGCTATTAGTATTTGCTCAAACATTTTCCGCATAGAAACTTATAGATTATGGATTTCTTCAAAAGGCATAAGAGACTTTTGTTAATATTTCATTATTGACAATATCTAATGTATGTACTTTTTAACTAATCACAAACTATAACAAGTTAACTAATTCACGATTTCGATTAAATAATAACATTTCTTGATTCTTTATGTATTATTGCATAAATAATTCAAAAATGAATTGAAACATGATTATGTTTGTTTATACACATATGTGACTCGTTTTATACATGTATATTTGTGACTGGAAATCTACTAGAAGATTTTTAATCATAGATTAGAAGATAGGAGATTTTTTAATCATATTTACCTGACATTAATTTGTTGCATCGAATGTTCTTGCTGTAAATAGAGTTGCTGTTGGTATCCATTATCCAGATTCAGATTATCTGGTGATTGCTGCATACCGTTACCTTGCATCATCTATAATAATTTACCATATATAAAATACTAATAATACTAATAATACACAAAACAGAACTATATTATTTATAAAAAATTTATTTATTATTATTTATAAAAAACTATATTATTTATAAAGAAAACTTTTAATTATACTGGTTCGGTAATTTTATTCGATTTTTTTAACTTTTATTATGCATAATAAAAAAACGTCAGCTATGTGACTATTCAGAGAATGCAAATTTTTTTTTTCATAATATTAATATAAATATCATGGTTAGAAATAATTAAGAATCATTTTTGGCCGTAAAAAATCACGAGAATTAATTTCCTCAAAGTTTTTTTCTCTCCAATAAAAATCACAGAATTTCTACTATGTGTGTGCGTTTGAATATTTCTGTATCTCTTCATCTTGAAGTTAAAGAGAGAGAGAGAGAGAGAGAGAGAGAAAGAGAAAGAGAAAGAGAAGTCACGATGAGTATACATCTAAAAATAATGTCTTGAATGTTACATGAATAATGCTCGAACGCGGAAGTTGTTAAATGGTCGATACATCATTCCGACATTTTTTCTATATCTCCAACGCGTAATGGCGTGTATATTATTATTATGCGTTGTTAAGCCTAGTACACATTTGCGTACATACTATCTATGAAAAGTTCGTAGATAATATCCACAATCATTATTCATCAATTGTGTACAGGCAATATTTTCCGTTCATAATTAGTTATTATGCTTCCAAGAAAATTTTAAATTGTTTGATTTGACAAAATCATCTTTCTTGACCAATATAGATTATACAAATATTTCGTATCTAGATATTGTCTATTATATTTTCGCTAAAAATTAAAAAACACTAGACAAAGTCTGTAAATTGGGATGTGTCTGCAAACAAATCCCCTCTCATTAAAAGTATTTTTAACCACACTTAAGAGTTTATTTTAATTACGAAGAAAGCCAGCAGTGAAAATATTTTCGGAGAACAGAGTCTCTCTTAAATTTTATTAAAGATATACAACGAATTAATAAATGAAAAATATTATTCATACGACACTCAATGTATAAAAATCACATTATTCACACAAGCGCAAATATATGTAAACTAAAATCGATTTTCAATTCAATTTCTTAAATCTTTAAATCATTTGCCCTTATCAGCAATTCTATCAGACCTAATACCAATACTGTACATATATATATATATACATATACATACATATATATATATATATATATATATATATATATATATTATAGTATAGACATCATTTACGATTGCGTTTATTTGGTGCTAAAAGTGTTAGAAATGTTTGACCGTAATCGTAAGAAAGATTTTTTTAAATTAATTAATCAAACACTCTCAGTTTTTGTAGCATAAAAATAAAGCATTTGTATTGTTCGCGGATTTTATACACAGGTATATACTAAACTTTACATATTTTTATTTAATATTTTTCATTTTGTGCTAAAGACAATAGACATTGTTCGCATATAAAATATTTATCCGAGCACAGTTCGCGGCTAAATATTGCCTGTGTACATTGCTCGCGAATATGCGTCTGTGAGAAATGTATGTTAAGTGCATATTAAGCGTAAAAAACTTCTCGTTTAATAAAAAATTTTATTAAGAGAAAATTTGTGTTTGTACATTTTAACTAAGAACACATGCTAGCCTACAAACTTGCCTGATATTTTTCATTTAGAGTAAAAAAACAACGAACATTATACAAAATATATATTTGTTCGTGTGTTTTGCTAATTTGATGAATAAGTACGTACAAGAATATATATAGGTGTATACTAAATTTTACGATTTTAACACTTGTCAAATTGTCATTGAAACATACCTGTGGCTGACCATATGCTTGCATGGACTCGTGTTGCTGATGCTGTTGTTGATGCTGTTGTTGTTGATGCTGTTGATGCTGTTGTTGATGTTGTTGATGCTGTTGTTGATGTTGCTGTTGTTGTTGGTGCGAATGAGAATGGATAGTTGGTATATCAAAATCCTCATCACCGAAACTCGGTGTATGAAACGTCTGAAACAAATAAATTATGAATAGTTTTTTTTTTTTTTATATAGTTGCAAACTCCATAGAAAGCAAAAAGTACATATATTGCCTCATAAAATAAAATATATTTTATGAGCAGATTTGCATAACTATCTCTCCTTAACAAGATAGTGTTAATGAAAAGATTTTTCTTTTAGTTCCTTCTTCTCAACATTAACGATCGAAAGAGAGATAAAAATAAAGGGTTTCAGAAAAAGACTTTTCCTTCCTTTTTAATAAAAAAGAGAAATTGATGTGTAATAAAAAAATATAATCAAAGAATCAATTTTGACTGTCCTATATAAAGGATGATAAATAGCATTATATCGTTCAGAATCCTTTTAGCAATTTATTTTCCTTCACAAAGGGGAAGAAAAATTAATTTATCATAATGTACGCATGATGGTGGAAGGAATAAAAGTTTTAAAATTGAATTTAATAGTATCAGGAGGAATATATTTTCCTTTGAAGAAATATGCCTGTCTCTCGATTGACGATGTAGCTATAATACGGGTAGAAGAAAGTGGAGTAAGATAGTGATTTAAGATATGTCGATTTTTCATTATTTTTATGATAACGTAAAAATAATGATTTATTTTTTAGATTCACTAAAGCTTATTTATTATCTGTAATAATTGAAAAATTGATAAATAAATTAAAATTTTTTCAAATTAGATTTTTCAAAAGTGTGACAATCATCTTGTTCCTATATACTGATATAACTTTTAAAATTGCCATAAGATATCAAAAAATCCAGTTAAAAATAGACTTTTTATAAGAATAAAAAATTTATTGTAATAAGCTTTTTATATTACTTTATTATTATATTAATTTGGATATTATAATATTTAAAGACACAAATAAAAAAATAGAACAAGAAATATTTATATGGCTCAAAAAACTATTAAAATATTAAAACAATATAATTATTAATTTATTATTAAATTATTATTTAAGGATATTTAAAATAATTTAAATAAAATCAAATATTCACTATATTATTTATCTCAAAAATGTTAAATATTAATATATTATCATGCATTTTTAGCTTTTATACTGAAAATGATTTCATAAAAATAGTAAAAGTATTTACTATAATTATGTAATTTGCTATAAACAAACAAATTACGTACATAAGTACGGATACATTCAAAATATATATTTATAAATATATTTTTTTATTATATTTTCGTTGACAGATTGAAATCAAACTACAAGAAATTATTTATTAATATCAAAAATCTCTAATGAGTTGAGCATCACTCTCGTCATTTGCTATTATTTTACAAAAATTAGTATTATTCGATATCTTATCTATTTGATTATCTTACTTCCCTTTCCCCTACTTTTCATGTCTGCATCGATTTTATTTTATTAAATATCCGTGTCTGTGAATTTAGCACGATCTTTTACAAATTTCAAAAAAATATTAAGAGTTCTAATAGCACTTTTCATAGTTCTATAGTTCCTGACAAAAATTTAAAAAAGTTCCGCATTCCTTATATTAAAAAATCGAAATTGAAAAAACGTCGTGCTAACTTCGCGAATCTAGCACGACACTCAGCCCTCTAAAGTACTAAGACGAGTTAAATTTTATCATTTTTGGCAAGAATTCCCGATAGTTCTAGTCAAGTTCAACATATATATGTAATTTCGGAGAGAGATATTCCATCAATTACTAATTTTTAAAGAATTTTTAATATTTACGCCCAGCACGACATTCTGTAAAAATGTGTCATACTGATGATTTTTCGCAGTTCTAACGGTAGTTCTCGATAATTCTATTAGAGTTCTATAATTTAGAAATATTTTTATGAAGAGTTCCCATCATTTATTATTTTTTAAATAATTTTTATTATCTCTAGCACGACACCTTCCCTTCTAAAGTATTAAAACGCGTTGAATTTTATTATTTTTGATAAAAGTTCCCGATAGTTCTAGTCAAGTTCAGCACATATATGCAATTTTGAAGCGATATTCCACCAATTAATAAATTTTAATGAATTTTTAATATTTACGCCCAGCACGACATTCAGTGAAAAAGTGTCATGCTGATGATTTCTTGCAGTTCTAATGATAGTTCTCGATAGTTGTATTAAAATTCTATGCTTTAAAAATATTTTTACAAATTTTAATACTTTAGAGGGGAAAGTGTCGTGCTGGAGATAATAAAAATTGTTTAAAAAATAATAAATGATGGGAACTCTTCATAAAAATATTTCTAAATAATCATAAAACTCTAATAGAGAACTATTGAGAACTACTGTTAGAAACCGTTAGAACTGCGAAAAATCATCAGCACAACACATTTTTACTGAATGTCGTGCTGGGCGTAAATATTAAAAATTCATTAAAAATTAGTAATTGATGGAATATCGCTCCGAAATTACATATATATGTTGAGCTTGATTAGAACTATCGGAAACTCTTGTCAAAAATAATAATATTTAACGCATTTTAGTACTTTAGAGGAAAGAGTGCTAGACTATTAAAAATTTATTAAAAATTATTAATTGGTGGAATATCGCTCTCAAATTGCATATATATATGCTGACTTAACTAGAACTATCGGGAACTCTTGCCAAAGATGATAAAATTTAACGCGTTTTAGTATTTTAGAGGGTGTCGTGCTAGATTCGCGAAGTTAGCACGATGTTTTTTCAATTTTGATTTTTTCATATAAGGAATGCGGAACTTTTTTAAATTTTTATCTTAGGAAGTACAGAACTATGGAAAGTGCGAACTTAGAACTCTTAATATTTTTTTGAAATTTGTAAAACGTCGTGCCAACTTCACAGATACTAAATATCCACATTACTAAAGTATTGTGCCTAAGTGACGATTCAATATTGTTCAATATTCAGTATCTGAATAACTGCATCATGTAATTCACGTGATCGTGTGATGCAATAGAACGAGGCAGTTGTTGCATAAATCAAATTTATACATGCCATTAACTGTTTTATTGCAACCTATTCCACGGATCGTTTATCGCGAAATTCATTTTATGTTTACGTGCTCGTGAGACTGTTACTCGCGATACTCATGGTGGACATTATGATCTAATTCGTATACAATGCCCTAATCATTATGTCAAACTATCATGAAAATCGAGCATTTTCGATTATTTACAATAGAAAATTATCATTAATTAAATGTTTAACGATATTTCATTGTGCCCAATGTCGTTGGATACTTTATGCTTTATCATTGCCCATTTTTGCTTCCACTTCTACAGTGATATTAAATTCGTAAAGCATATCAAATCGCAGATAAATGCAGAATTAGAGGAAGAAAAGAGAGAAAGGAGGTTAGTAATAGTTTGGGACTATTGGTGAAACGCGAAGCACGAAGAAATATCATCCTTCCTTTCCTCCGTCGTCGTCGTTGTCATCGTCGTTTTTCTTTTCCTCGCTGTGAACTAAACTCGTTCCGCCATCTCGTTAAAACTTGTGCGCAACTCTCACAACTTGGTTCTTCTTTCTGAAGAAATATTATTTAGATGGTTTCCTGGTTATGCAACTCACTCTCCCCCTCCTCTTCTATATAAATTGCATATTATTTCAATACAGATTGTGTGCAATAAATTCTTTCGCGTATACAATGTTTAAAGTAAAAGTAATATTAGACAGAAACAAAACGTTAAACATTCTTGTAACATTAAAAAGAGAAGTTTAAAAATAAAAATTAATAGCTATTAGAATATCAATCATCATTGAAAGCGTAAAATAAAATGCGAGTGTCTTAAAAATTGATAGTACAAAAATAACAGATCAGCTGTGGAAATAAAAAAGAGAATATCTTAATGTGATCGATATGAGAGATTGCTACATGTATATCATTGTAAATCAATAACTATGATGAGAAAAAATGCGATTGAACAAGCAAAAATGAAAAAAGTCTAAAGATACATAAATTCTATTGTTATAAATTGTTTTACGGGAATATTAGGACATTTCTTATCTGTCAATCTACTGTCTAATATCGCGAAATTGAAATAAAAAAATTTAAACAACGCTAAACAACAAAATTACATTTTGATATTTATCGCAGATTGACAATTACCGGACGCTTAGATTGAATCCGGCGACAAGCGACTGATTGAATGAGTTTCTACATTCGCTCGGAACATGACTGCATTCACTAACTTTCAACGTGTGCTCTCTATTCTATTCTCATATATATTTTTTTACACAAATATATTCTTTCTATCATGATTGCGATAAATTAGACGATTAGATCACACGTCTAATTCTAAATCCGTAAAAAATACACTACGAGAGCCGATTATTTTGCATTATATAAACGTAACCGGTCATTAAATTAAATTGCAATGCTGATCTACTTTTTTGTTCAAAATAATTTAAATAAGAAGAGAAATCAAAAAATGAATAAAAAAGTAAAATATTTTGTCCGGATTATCTTAAACGATCGTTTAATGACGTTCCATTAAATTAGACGTACTTAAACAAAGTCACTCTGCAAATCCAATAATCAAAATCAAAGCGCTTAATAAAGAAGCTCTTAATGATAAAATAAATCAATTAATTTTGAAACATTTTGATGAAAATAATACCGAATTATTTTTATTCTTATAAAATTAAAACGATTGATTTGTCTATTAAATTTGATATTTCGTAATTGATTGTCAATATTCGTTGCACTCGTTCAATATTTTGTAATTTATTGCCAATATCTGTTCTATGTGGAAAATAAACTGCCGAGGGCATTGGGATACGCTCGAAATATTACTAGATATTGTTTTGATTTTATTTTCGGATATTACGTTCTGGTTATTTTTAATTTTAAAAAGTGAACTTTATATTAAAGATTTCTTAGGCATTTTGATGAACATTACATTAAATATTTCATAGCAACTTCCCAGCAGTAATTGGACATTATACTATTAACAAGAAAATATTCTTTTTTAAAATATTCTCTCATCTTTATTAGAGCAATCTGCTATTTTTGCAAGATGCAAAAAAAACAGGTATTTTTTTCTTGAGCATTACTAATGAATATTACAAAGCATTACATCAAAGGGTACAATAATTCAGCATTATTAGATATTATTAGGATAATAAGTACACACATTTTATGTCAACAGTTTACACATTTCTCAGTTTCACATCCCCTATTTTTTTTTCTTATCGCTCATTATTATTTTCATATATCCGTATATCTTTTTTTTCAATCGCTCATCATTATTTTCATTAAACTGGCCCACTTATATAAGACAGATTCCGTTATTTCAATTTCCATTTTGTATCTCACTTATAAGTCGTAATTACAGTTTCGAACGAATTGCTTAATTTTCATGCACTATATAAATGATTTCTCTTCTTGCGAAATAAATGAAATAAGCAGCTTTATATATATATATATATATATATATATATATATATATATATATATATGAAATTATTAATAAAAAAATAAGCTGGTGCTATAGATTATACGCGTATTCGCAATTTATGTAGTTCGCAAATAATAATAAAAAAATTGTAGAAAAAAATTTCGTTAAATTCGCATTCATGATTCATCATTCATTTTGATTCGCCGTCGGAACGGCTTTTCAACAAACTCAAAGAGCGTGAATCAATTCGTATCGAGCGTTCGTATCGATTCGTGGTTTGTATGGCTCATATTGAGAAGTAAGAAATTAAAATAAAGACATTGTATCATTTATATTTAATTGAAATTAGATAAAAGCACCTGCGCAAATGCTTGCAGAAACATCGCGATAAATTACAATACGTTCACTATGATGATGAATCACGAATCACGAATGATTAATTACGACTCGCGCGAATAGCTGGAGAATCCACAATAGCGAAGAACGAATTTCGGTAAAATTCACGAACTACAAATCGAGAAACGCTCATAGTCTAGGCGCCAGATGTATATAGAAAAATGAAAATAATCTTTCAGTTACTTAAATATAAATAAAATTGCAAGCTATTGATAAACAAATGAGTAACTCACTTGGTCAGACATATTGTAGCTGTCGTGATGATACGATGTCTGATGATGTTGCGGAATGTTTAAAGATAAGTCGAGATTGTCGTTTCTCTGTAACCAAAAGAAATCATAATTATTTAGTGACTGCCATAATCAATAATAGCTATTAAATATAATTAAATTTTTGTACATACAATATTTCTTATTATCAATATCATTACATTTTATTAAATAGAGTTAAATTTTTGTATATACAAACTTCTGTTATTATTAAATCATATTTCTAATATTCTTAACATTTTCTCTTACAAATTTTTATATTAACTATGTAATCATGTGATTATATATAAAGTGAATAAGTAAGTAAAAGAAAACAGGGCAATATTTTTATACTTTTACTCTATGCATATGTATTATGCATATATAATAAACTTGTATTATAAACTTTATATAAGAAACACAAATAATATAACAAATATACAAATGTATAAATGTATGAGTTGCATATCAGAAATATTTAAAAAATGCACACTGTATATATATATATATATATATATATATATATAATGAATATGTTACGCATATATAATACATATGTATGTGAACGTGTATACATTTCTTTAGCATTTACTTTTACTCCATTGAGTTATCATGTGTCCATCCAACAACTGAGCATGAGTGCAATATCACATTAACGATCAGAATGCGCGACGGAATTTCAGAAAAGCATATATTCGTAATCAAGATAGTTGCAAGTGAGTTATGCCGATGGGCAATGTTTGACATTTCATAGTAACGGCCAGATGTTAGGAAGGCGTTACCGCGTTTCACCGAATACAGCAGCCACGGAATGAGAACAATGCAATGGACATAGTTATCTCCGTTCCACTTGAGGAATTTAACGTGTATACATGTCGTACACACATATATGTGATCTTTTAAAAAATATTCTTAAATCAACGGAAAGATATCAAAACAAAATAATAATCGATATAATAATTTTCATTAGTGTTATTTATTTTAATTAATAATAATAATAGTGTCATTTATTTTAATTTTATTTATCGTTTCCTTTATATACACAAATGAAATAATGCAATAACACGATCGAAATATCTAAATCATCGATTATCATTTGTATTCATGTTACGTATGACGTAAAAGAATACGAGCCGTCAAATCGAGAGAAAGTTACGTGCTTAAAATATGTCTCGCTGTCATGAGCTTCATATTGTGTTACATAACAACAGAACATATAGAGAATATATAATCTTTATTAATCTAAATACGTTAGATTCTAACTTTTTATACATCGCTATGCAATAATGAATGTGAAAGTGCTAGTTACGTGATAAGCTTCAAAAAAAAAAATAAAAAAAAATAAAAATAAAAAAAAATAAAAAAAGATATGAGCAGTATTTAAACTATTAATATATAAAATATGATGCGTTTTCTTTGGGTAATAATAAACTTCGGTTTTTGTTATTATATAGAATAATGAAGCAATATATTTATTATTAATTTATCGATATTTTTTATTGTGTGTGTGTGTGTGTGTGTGTGATTTCTTTCTCATATCTATTATAAGTTTACAAAAATCAATGCAATACACAAGTACTACCATTCGTTAGTTTTGCTATTATTTCGTGCAACATTTCCACAATCTTTTATCTTCTACAAATTTCTCATTTCTTAATTAAATTATCGTACTTCATAGTTAAATATTAATAATAAGATTATTAATAATAAAAATTGATTTTTGTTTCGCTTAATAATCAATTAGAAAATGATGTTGAATCTAATAAGCATATAATGAATTATTACTACGCAATCCAATCTTAAATTGAACAACAATAACATTTTTATGAGAACAATAAAAGAAAATAGGAAAAAAATTTGTGTCATAAAATGCAAAATTGTACCGAAGTATATAATAAATAATGCATTGATGCACGTTCGGAGAGTATATGTCGTGCTGTAACAACGGAAAAATATATGCACACGCAAACGATGTGCACACATGAGTGACCAATAAATCTCTTTCACATAAATTGCTTTTTCTAGTTATTTGTCATAAAAATATTGAAATATAAAATCATAAGAGATATATTTTGATGTAAGACATAAAATATTTCACCTTTCAGTTTCCTATAATTTTATTTTATGTTTTTATATACACATAACAAATATATATATATATATATATATATATATATATATATATGTACATACACAATGTATAATGCCATAAAAATGTAAATAGATTTATTAAGAAACATGATAATATCTTGCACCAAGTCACGCGCAGCAACTGCAAATCATGTATCTATACATGAACCTCCCAACTGAGAATACCTTAGATTATTGAATCTCAATAATGATTGGATCGACCGATTTCTTAATACATTGGAACCTCTTAATAGAACGCGGTTCAGGTCCGTGAACATAATAGAGATTATCGCCACTTCTCTCACAAACCGTGAAATTCCGTAGCATTATTGTTTCATATACATATTATTATCCAGTACATCGCCAGGAGAAAGGACTTATAACAACAATGCGCCCGCAGATTCGAGATTGCTGTAATAAAATTATAAAATAAAATTATATTTACAATACTTGCTATATCACATTAAAATTGTATTTAGTTATTTATTATTAATAAATTATCAACGTAGTATTTTTCTCAGACAAATTTTTATTGTGTAAAAAAAAATCAATCTCTACTCCTCGTAAATGTATCTTATATGTACAATCCTTCTTGTTTATAAAGTAAAAATCTATTTCGTAAATAAATCTTGTTTTGACAGTCAATTTTTATAAGACATCAAAGAATGATTTATTTCATAAATAATTTTGCATATAAATCAGTTAGAAAGCTGCTGATAGCGTTGAGAGATGATATTGATTTTAATTACATTGGAGTTATCTTGCATTGAAAGATAGATTCTACTCTTATAAGAATTTCATCAATTAAATTTCTTTCTATTTTCTCCGCAATTATACAATATAAATTATTTTGTAATAATACAATATTTTCTTGCTACTTTTGAAAAAAAATTCTTTCATTGCAAATCTATTGTGCAAAGTCTATTCTGTAAAAAAATCTTACGTACAGTTTTTACTGCTTCTAAAGGAATAATATTTTCTGTATACAAATCTTGCATGCAGATTAACAAGAGACAGAAAGAGAGTATGAGTGAGGAGTAGAAAGAGAGAAAAAAAGAGAAAGGAAGATGGAGATGGAGAGAGAGTGAGAGAAAAAAGGAGAATAAGGGAAAAAAGAGAAAAGAATAGTGGGAGAGAGGGGGGAAAGAGGGAGAAAGAGAGAGGGAAGATAAAGGAGAGGGTAAAAAGGGGGAAGAAAGAAGAAGAGGGGATGAAAGCAAAAGGGGAGAGTGAGGAGAGGAAGGAAAGAAGGGGAGGGAAAGAAGAGACTAAGGGAGAAAAAGAGAAGAAACTCTTAAATAAATTCTGCTTGCAAATCAGCAAAAACACTTTTAAGTGATGCAATCTAATTTAATTCTTATTGATTCTATGTTTCCCTAATTTGTCTTCAAAATGTTAATGAAGTACTTTAATATACTATAATTATAAGATAAATAAAATAAAATGTACTATAAGATTGCATTTAATTAATCTATATACATTTACAAAAAATTAATATTTACGCATGTATTGATTCTTGAGATACAAATATTACACGCATACACACACAAAATAAAGCTAAGATATAAAGCTGAAATATTCTCACATGTGTACATATTCATTTGACACGAGAAACAATTATATATATATATATATATATATATATATATATATATATATATATTATATTTAATATATCTTTAATTTTATTCATAATAATTGTACCTCAAGTAACATTACAGTTTAATACAGAAATAGATATTAAAGTATATAATTCGTGCTTTATACTCATCTTACGCAACATTTGTTCATAAAATAAATTATTCCTTTAAAAGCAACATGAGAATGGTATGTATAATTTGTTTGCGAAATAAACTTTGCAGAAATTCCTTTCAAAAGCAGCAAGAAAACATTGTATCATTATAGAATAATTTTATTGGCTATACAAATATATAAAATATCTATTCTTAAGTGCAAGATAACTCATGAAATACACGCAGAATATGTTTACGGAATAAATCCTGATCCTTTGAAGACAAAGACTGTATGTAAGATGTTGTTTATAGAATAGATTAGTCCTTTAGAAACAAGGACGCATATATGCAAAATGCATTTACGGATTTATTTAACATTTGAATTTTATCTCTACGTTATATTCGTAATTATTTTTAAAATTTTCTTAGAGAGTATTGATAAAATTTTTTGCAGTTTTTTTATATTCATCCAACAATTGTTGATATTGATGTAATAAGTCTGCAAACTCACAAATTAATATATTTTATCGCTTTTTCAAAAAGATATGCAAAATTTCAAGCGATAACGATGAGCAAAACAGTAATCACAAAGAAGTTGACTCAATGGACGAGAAAAGCGAAAACTCGAAGGGATGGGGGTTTCAAGATCACTGAAAGTTAAACGGTACTGAAGGAAAGATTGCGGACAGTGTTAGCGAGAAACGACGCAAAGAGAGCACGCCGTGCGCCGACGGAAAGCGAAGCAGCTGGAGCGCGACTTAAATCACCAAAGACGAAAAGAATATAGCGAAGACGATGGAGAAGACGAGGATAATAACGTAGATGCGTTATCAAAAGATGAATTAAAAGTCCGCTTGCGGAAACTAGCTTTCAAGGTGACCGCTGATAAGGCGATATAACGAGTTGGATTCAAAGAAGTATTAAAGAAAGACGCGACAGAGTGCAAGAGAAAAGTGATGACGATAGTTCGGAAGAAGACGAAGAAATACCGACGCCCTCGCGCAGTGCGGTGCGGAGACAAAGCGTGGGTGGGCGCGGAATACCTGATCCTTTGGAGACAGTAACCCGATATTATAGACAACCGCTTACGTGTAAAAACATTAAGGATGCTCTTGAAATCTTCGCCGGTGACAGTGCCGAGAATTTGAGACACTCTCAATTCAAGATTCATTTTTTAATAAACGCTTCATATTCTCTTTAAGAAGCATAAGCTATAAAAATATCGACGCAAAATCTAAATCAGGAATCGAAGCTTAGTCTTTTGTTTGCCGGACGATTACCCTTATCACTAAACTATTAAATTCCCATATCACTTCTCATTTGGCCTATATATATATATATATATATATATATATATATATATATATAATAATAATAATAATAATAATAATACCTTTTTTCTCTCTCAGCCAACGTAAATTCAAATAAAATACCTAAATATTATTTTAATATTTGATAACGCAAGAAAAATGTATGCCCTGTACACAATTATTTGCTTTCAAAAGAAATAAATTTTCTAAGAAACTTATGGATTATTCACGCTTAGAAAAAAAAATGAAGAAACATAAAAAAAAAAACAATATACATAATGATGTTTGCTTGATCTTAGATGAAGGAGTCATGGTCACGTCAAAGTTATCTTGAAGTTTTTAAACGGAGATCTTTATTTTTCGTTGTACATATATTCTTATAACTTATAATATAATATATCTTTTCAAATGATGTTGATTAAACTTTTTTATATGTGTCTTTTATACATATAAGCGTGTATTTTATATAATTCTTCATAATTTTTTCTGTATATTTTTTACACATACAATGCATAAAATTACAAATAGAAAATTCTCAAATTTTGTTAAGTACAATGTAGATTGTCTAAATTGTCAGCTAATTTCGTTGCAGTTTATCATGTAATGAGAAGCTCCGCTTAGAATATTGTGCTTCGAGTTATTAAATACGATGAGTTAATTGCGTTAAACTCGCGTGGAATGTCGCGTGCACACGTCATTATGAGATCATGACTCAAAATTGCGAAGAATAGTTATCTCTTTATAGTAGCCATGCGTAGCTGGCGATCAGTGCTGATTGTCTTCAGTTCCCTTCAGTATCCTTCGGTCAGAAAAGAAATAAAAATCATATGAGATTGAACAATCTAGTCCCAAAATCTTTTGATAAAAATTATATATGACTTGATAGGGAACCACATGTGATATCTCAAATATTGTAATATCAAATACTTTGTTTAAAAATTTTTAATTTTTAAGAAAAAAATAACAAATTTTTTCTAATTGTCTTTTTAAGAAAAGATTAATTGCGACTAAAACAATATCCTCCGAACAAGCAAACTTCCGTGATTATCAAAGAAAAACATCTTTATTATATACTTGTAGCTGGTCAATAATATAGTGCGCGAGATATGACTAATGCTTCGCTAAACATTGTTTCAAAAATACATGTTATCTTAACCTTTTTAAAACGAGATTAATATCCTGTTTATAGATTCTAACGTTTCTTATTGCGGTAATAATTTACATTGTCAGTTATTAAACGACTAATTTCCAATCATGCTCGAAAGAGAGAGAGAAGTAAAGCTATAATTTTAGATCTTATGAAATACAGTGTTATGTAAAAGAAAAAATATTTTCATAATTTTTTCTCATTAACTTTCATTTGTCATGGGAAATACTTGATATTGTCGCTAATAAAGTCATTATATTGATCAAATCAAAATCATCAAAGAAGAATGGCTTGGGAGGAAAAAAATTAAGAATAGAAATTATTCGTATCGTGTTAATCAACCAGCAGGATATTACGACAGATGGTTATGTCAAAAACCCATGTCGTGGTTCGTTTGAATGTATTGTGTGTTCGTGTGTGAAAAGAAAGAGAGGAAAAAAAATAAGTGGAGAGACAGATTGAGACGATCGAAAATAGAGGGAGAGGAGAAAGAAAGAAAACAGAGAGAGAGAGAGAGAGAGAGAGAGAGAGAAGGAGAAAGAAAAAAAGAAATACAAGAAAGACGAAAAGAAAATGAGAAGGGAAAGTATAAAAAGCTACAATCACATGCGTAAACGGAATATATTTTAATAAGAGTTTTTATAATTGTAAAGACTTGCTTTTTTCTTCTTCTTATAAATGTCTCATCGCATATCAAATGTCACATAGCATAGCATAATCGATCCGTCTAATATAAATAGCCAGCAGCTGAGTAAATATATAATCAATACAGGGAAGAATATTAAAAAAAGTTAGAAATTTTAAAAGTAGATAATATTAAAAATAAATAAAAAACTTATTAATTATTATTTATTATACTTAAAAAAATACTATTTATTATACTTATAAAAAAAAAGTACAAAAAAACTAATGAGAACTAAACGCAGAAAATAAAGCGCGAATAAATATCTTCATAAAAAAATCTTTTAATTAAACGTTTCCGTTTCTTTTCAGATTCTCTTCAGATTCCGTTTCTCTTCAGTAACTATTGTTAACAAAATTCAAGGCGAATTCCCCCAACTCTAGCCGATAAGAAACTTCATAGACGCAACAGCAAGACATTACAAGAATGTCATCGTGTGTAAAGCTAAAGAAATAATATACTCATAAAGAAATATGCAATGATAAGACAATGGAAACAAGGAGACTCACCAGAATTCAAGAAAGATAAAGAACACAAGGAGATGGAAGGGCAACCAACAAAATCGATCTAATAATCGTTACTGAGAAATATTACAATTTAAAAAAAATGTTACATAGATGTAGCATTAAGTTTTATTTATATTAATTGTATATTTTTTCACTTTTTCTTGAGAAGCTAATTTTCTAAATTATATTTATCGTCCCGAATTACAAACATTTTTTACAGTATAGTTTTAATAGTTATAATAATTTAAATAATAAAAGTATATATAGTTAATAGTTATAATATAGTTTTATAGTATATTAATTTTTGAATGGAAAAAAAATCAAATTTAAAAAAATTCAGAACATTTTATTTCACAAACTTGTTTTTATTTATATTATATAAATATTTGCTATTCGTGGTTGGAATATTTAAAATAAAAAAAAAAATAGTTCAAAACATTCTAAAAATAAAAATAAGAAATATCAGTAGTGTAACAAAATTTTCTCTATATGTATATTATTTGATTTGCTATGTAAATCGAATCTATGCTATGGAAATTAACCTAATTCTGACTTTTCTTTCATTATTTGCTTTCTACTATATGTTACTGTATTTTTGTAAAATTCAAAAATCATAGTTTTATAATACTTATCATCACTTTCATCATTTAAAATACTTTCAAAAATTATCTTCGCATATAATACAATAAAGCTATAGAGACATACTTCTCTAATATAAAACAAAAATTATTAAAACGTTCGATCATCAGAATGTTGAAAATAACAAGTACTAGGAAATAAAACGTAACTAATAAATAAAAAGCCACAATTTTGAATCATAGCGTGCTCTTATGGTGAGAAACACAATGGACACTTTATAGCTTAGCAACAGCGATCTACCTGCGTGTATAACCGTTTTAGATGTAAGGGGTTCCATTGTGAAACCACTTCTTCGACCTGCCTGCTGTTACTCGTTTGTTGGGAAAAGATATTCGCCGTGTTTTTTCTTCTTATCCCCTTTCAATTTTCTATTTTACAAGTTTCGTTTTTATTTTGCTTCGTTTCAAAGGCTCGCAAGATTTTTGCAAATTTACTTTTCCATTTTCATTTTTACCATATATGATAATTATTAGATTTTGACAAATGACATGAGTTTTCTATATACAAAGTGATAATACATATAACTTTTTATTGTTACTAATTGACTTCTCACATATAGCATACAATTTTCTGCTTCTACTATTATTATTATTTTCATTTTTTCCTTTCATTTAAAAATATATGACGGAGACTCAATCAATGTCATATTATAACGCGATATAATATATTAATTATTTTTAACATAATTCTTTGTAATATCTACTAACAATTCTCTTAATGTTTACTAGTAAAAATAACTTTTCTCAATCTCAATATTCTCAATCTGCAAAATGCGTTTAACAATTTTAAAAATTATGCTCTACGATATCTATTAATGCCCTCAATAATGTTACATAGCAAATAATGATATTTATCATATAATTTTATCTGTCATATGTGTCAATAATAATAATCTGTTATATAATAATATTTATCAACGTTCATTTAATGTGTGTACGTGTGTGTGTGTGCGCGCGCGCGCGCCTACTATTGTTAATAATATTACTAATACCCATTAAGCCTATAAATAATATCTAATAATTTTTTTGAAATAATATTTACTGAAACCAAAATAAGTTGTGTATAAACTTGATTATGTATATCACATATTCTGTATATCCTCAACGACTCACTTCTCAGATATTCATTTAAATCGAGAGTATCTCATTCACCTTCCAATTCTCTTTTTTCAAATATAAATACTTTCCATTATAAGATATATGCCAAGAAGCTAGATTTTATTGATAAAAAAATGTATGTCACTTGCTATGATTATATACTTGGATAGTGAGAAATGCAGTTAAACGGTAACAACAAACTCAGAGTAAGAATTTGATGAAAAGTCTGGTTTAATGCTCGGTTTATATCCGCACCTGTCCATGATTCAAAATCGTTATGCCGCATGTTGCTGCAGACGAGGAAAGGTGGTCGAGGAGCACCCATATTCCAGATGGTGAGACCCAAGACCAGTTCTTAGCATCGTCAGCGATTCGCTTCAAAGTAAATTTTCTTCACAATAAAGCGCTCATTTTATTTCATTCTCATTTTTTTCAATTTTTTTTTTAATTTTAAAATTTTTATTTTTTTTTTTAAATTTGTATTTTCTTTTTAATTTTTTCAATACAACAAATTAAATGCTACGTTTTTTAACTTCTTAATTATAGTAAAAATAGAGCAAAATACTCTCTTAGATGTGACAATATGTTATCGCGTTATCTCGTTGCTCTTTCCTTTCTCACGTTATTTTCTCACGAGAAGTTCTACGCTACACAAATGGATAATAAGAAAGATTTAAAATTCTTTCTTTTGACATTTGAAACGGCTATTCCTTGTAATTAAAACTCGAAAAATATAAGTCCAAAGCACGCGTATTATACACGATAGAAATACCGTTTTCTATATTTAATTTTTTTTTAAATCGAGTACCAAGTTCACACAATTAAAATAAAAAATTAAAAAAAAAAAAAAATCTATATTCGTTGCATGTCACGTGACATTTATTATAATTGGCTAGATATTTCATACGATATGGCATATTTTCTAACGTGCATAGTAGCATTAATATCCTATGACATTAACGATGATAGTAAACAACCATCGTTATTCGCAATAAAATCTAATTCAAAACAGTTTCGAGAAACAACTTTTGCTAAAGCAAGCTCGTTAGTTTTATGATTATATTTGTAATATAGTTACAGGTTTAATTTATGTCCCGCGCGTGTATGTTTGTAAAATATTATTTAAAAAATGAATAGTTAATTTAGGAAGCAAATAATATTTGTTAAAGGAGCAGGTTCCAATTCTTACGATATGTCGCTATGACGTAACCGAGTTATTTCTGGTTTTTTATTACCTTCTTTGACTTCTGCACATACACGCGCACGCGATACACACACTGATTGATAAAACTATTATCGATATAATCAAATTATTTGATGACTTTTCGACATAATGTATGCAAAGTAATCTCATTTATCTACGGACTACATATTTGTCGGGTAATGGCTGTGCGGCACACAATGTTGAGAACAATAAAATCATCTATCTTTTGAAACACATCTATTATGAAACGGATCCAGGTCTTCGATAATAATCCTTTATGTGAATACCGTGTAATGGAATAACGAAACAAGAGACTGAATAATCATTTTAAAGAATACGTTTTTTAAAACTGCTAATTTTCAACAAACGACTAAACCACCATTAACGATGAATATTTATTAATCTGAATTTTAGACGTGTATATAATAAAGACGGAACAATCAAAAGATTTTTCATCTTTAAAAAGTAATATCAGATTAGAATGTAATTTAAAAAAGATTGTATTAAATGCGAACGCTGTGAACTGTATTGTATAATCCTTAATAAATTTTATACGTGGTTTATTATTATTTATTTATTAATAATTATTTTAATAAACTGTCTCGTTTTTACGTTTTGCTGCACGTTTTACAATTAATATATCTATCAAAATAACTTGCCGAATCATAAACGTCAATATTAACTAGCCCGATATGAGAGTGAACGTATACATTTCTGGCATAATCGATATTATATAGTAAATTATAGAACTGTGATCAATATTACGAAAATAATTGCGAAATAAATTAAAATGACGTACATAAAATTTCATCATAATCACAAGTAAAATATTTGTTCTTTCTTTTTGCTGACTTTGCTGGAGACCGCAAGGGCAAACCGCAAATTGCCTGAGAATTCAAAATTACTCTCGTTTCAATCTTGTTATGAGATAATGAAAATTTATCTTTTTTTTTTCTGTATTATATATATTCATATATATTTACGCTTTCATTTATTCTAAACAAAATTTAAGATTATTATATAAAATAGTTCTCATTTCAAATATATTAACATATATGAATAATGTAAGAAAGAATGTCACGTATGTATAAATGGCAAATAATAAATAATAAACAATTTTTATGGAAACACGATTTATTTTGCATATGCAAAGTTACTTTTATCGCCTACTATATGTATGTCTAGGTGATTACATTTTTATATCGTTTTACATAATGCTTACTATATAATATATCATATGTATACATGTCTGATTAAATTATTTTTATTCGTATACCAATTGCCTTTTATTCGTATACCTTACTTCTTTCGTTGAATCAATAAACGAGAATATTTATTTAAAAATGTGTGCGCTTTCTTGAACATGTGAAAAAATATTATTTATTTCGATATGATTCAGATAACGTGAATTTGATTTGCATCAGAATTGCGTAGCAAATTTATATTGCTGTAAGGACATTCCGAGTCGCATTATACATTATAGAACGGTAAATAGTCGTGCTAAGTAATACTAATTAAAGCGTTTCCAACCAAGCAACTCGCTTACAGGCATATATATAAAAAAAAAAAAAATTCATTTCATTACGTTTTAAATGCATCATTAGGAATTCTTATTTTATTTATTTCTTGGCGAATAATCTTGCGAAAATATTCAAATATATATGCGTATTATTTCAAGTACGCTTCGTCTAATTAACAAAAGCGAATTATAAATTACCGATGGTCTATTATGGCCATTATCATCTATTATTTAAAATTAATGTGTTGTTATGCAATCTCGTGTCGTAAGTCATTATTAACTTAATCGTTGGAGCAATTCATTATACATTATAATATACGCCTTGAAAATATAAAGCATTTAAATATGCGACTTTATCTTGATAACAGAATTATCTGTTCAACTCGATTGAAAAATATTTACGCTAGTGAAGCAATAAATCAAGTGACTAAGCCTTAACTAAAAAATGTGAATGTGTGCAATATATATTCTAAAATAAAGATTTGCGCATTTTATTTCTATATATTTTATTATTGATGAATAGCCGTATATATAACTTATTTGAAATAGAGTAACAGATAAGAATCGTTCGTTACATATAAATATATAAATTCTATATAAATATATAAATCATTTTATATATTCCAGATCACTTTCAATATTCCATATTCATTTTCAATCATTTAAAATTTATTCCATTTAATCGTCTATAAATCAATTAAATTATATTGAAATTTACTATCACATGCCAGCAAAAATGTCGATCGATATAATGATATGTTAAAAGAATAAGAAAACGTGAAAAATTTTTCGCAACCATCTCGTAAGTACACTCGGGAATTTTTGTCCTGCCATTGCATTTGACGCTAGATCCGTGAGATGGCGCCACATGACGCAATGAGCAATCCGCTAATGTATAATTGCTAGAAAGATACGATTTGTGCATAATGCGTCTGACACAATATGCACACGCATAATGGGTGCTTTTCTTCTCATAATGCTGTCCCATTTCAAATCATGCAACACCAATCGCATTGACTAAAATCAATGTTAAAAACGTATCACTTACCGGCGCAAAATCCGGCTCACGGCACGTGAGATATAACCTCGCTTACGCACTCACTAAACAAAGCAGTCGGAATCTCGAGAAGAGACGCGTTTAGGAGAAGCACACTTGAATATCCGCGTATCCGTAGTGGATTAGAGAATTTTCTCATCGGCATTTGGTTCTTACGAGTACGTACGATCACAACACTGCGGATCACTCACTACTGAGCAAAACGAGAGAGTGAGTAGTTATAGTTAAGGTTAGGGTAGCATGAATATACACGCGATACGTGTATGTGTGACGCGGCGCGGCACTACTTCTCGTTAGTCCGGCGAATGCACTCCGAAAACAACGATAAATAATAACGGTGACAAGTGCGACGCGCACACTCCACACGATGGTCGGCGCGGCAATGATTCCGGGTACATTGGCTCGCTGCAGTCGGCGATGGTGGGGGGGGACGGCCCCAAGTTCCACGACGAGGGGGAAGACGGTACTACTACGCGAGTGTTGGTTGGAGGGATCGGTGGTGCGGTACAGAGAGGGAAAAAGAACACTTATAAGCGAGACTGTGAGAGAGGTAGATAGGTAGCAGAGGAGATACATAGTAAAATGATGGCTGATTTGGAGGAAGGGGATATGTAGGATAGTTTCCAAGGGGGGCAAGCAGAGCGAGCGCGTCTCGGAAGGTTGAGGCAAACGGCCATTTCTCATTTTTTTGAATAACACGTTTTCCATTTATGGACTAAACTGTTTAGTAACGTGTTGTAATTTCGTAACGTAATGATCTCTTCGAATGATCACGATAATTGAAGGCGGAATAGGAAAAAGTCACCACGACGGATGTATCTATCGTGAAAAAAGGAAATTTTGCTTGTGTTGTTTAACACAGAGGGTCTACTCCCTGGAAAAATATGAAAAACCTGAAATATTCAGGGATTTTTTTTGCACCTGGAGAAATCAAGGAATTTTATATAGGGACCCAGACCATTTTTTTTTTTAATATTTTAACACAATATTGAATATGCAGTATATATGCATATTTTTAATTGTAATTTTTAATCATCAGAATTTAGCATTTAGAAAACGCATACATTAAAAAAAAAACTTATTTCATAAAGTGCAATTAAAATTCTTTTTACTTGAAATTTTGAACAAAATTAAATATCTGGAAGAGGAAAATTTTTTTTTAAAGATTTGAATAAACACCCTGTTAACAGTAAACATATTATATATAAAAATATATACATATAAAAAATTATACACATCTCGTAGTAATGGCAAAATTATATCATGTTTTATAAAAATATATAAATATATAAAAAATTATATATAAATAGACCATTTCAAATCTTAAATTTTTTAATATATTTAGATTTTAAAGTTTATGTTTATTATAATCTATCTTATTGCGTTTCAATAATTGAAAAAACATACAATATTCGAGTGCGTGCCAACTATACGAAAATAAACGAAAGTGTAAAGAACTCTTTTAATGCGCTTGTGCAATGTTAAAAATTATTACCAAAAAAATATTTATCTCGAGCGTAGCATGTCATACCATATATCGTGCCGTTCGTAAAAAATCTTTGTTGTAACTAACTGCTGGTAACGCGATCGCTTACGTCGATTAAGGCAACATGTGTTCGAGGAGTGTGTAAACATAGTCATCGAGTTTCAAGGTATAAGAGCGCAAACGCGCTTTAATATACTATATGTTATAAGAGTATAGCTCGTTTATCTTATAGTTCGTGAATACGAATATTTTATTTATATTTTTACTACAAGTTTACATTTTCATTAAAAAAAAATTCTTTGCTTTGTCCACATATAATTTGATAGACATGCAGTGTGTATCAAAAACGTTTGCTATTGTTTCAAAAATTTAATAGTTTAATGAAGAAATGTGCGATAAAAATTTGATCATATCTCGATAATAGCTTTATTGATTTGCATTTAATTAGTAAATAAGTCTTGAGCGAAGAAAAAAATTAATGATAGTAAAAAGAAAATTAAATTCTGCCACAAACTATGAATTGTCATAAAAAATGAAATAGACGATAAAGATTATTCTTACACATATACGACAGATGCATTTTATAAAAAATTATGTTTTAATATTTAATAAGTATATATATATATATATATATATATATATATATATATATATATATAATTGTGTAAGATCATTTTTTAAATTATTGAGAAGGGAAAATTAAAGTAAATATCAGCATAAGTTTTTATACATGTATGTGTGTATAATATATGCATTATTTTATATAAATTGCAATTAGTTTTAAAAATCATTCGACAAAAATGATATGGAAATCGAATCATGTTGAATTCCTCTCTCTTCCCCTCCAAAAAAATTATTGAAAAAAAAAAAAAAATACTGACAATGAAATAAAATAAGAAATTTTTATCAGTAAATTACAATTTGAAAAATCCCTCAATAAAAGAAGAGACGAAGAATGAGAATATCTCTTCTCATCGCAATTATGACAGAGATATTTTATGAGATTCTTAAATTAGCTGGCTTATTTATTTATCGCTCCACACACATATACGCATATACATACAGAGAAGAGTTTCAAGTTTGTTTTAGAAATACTCGATATCGTGTGAATATCTACATCTGTTAGCTTAGATAATGAGCTGAGACAGCACTTAGAGGAAGGAGGGGGGTGGAGGGGGGGGGGAATGGAGAATGGGAATGTAGGCAAATGGATCCGGAGGGAACAGAGAAAGGAAGAAAAAAAAAGAGAGAGAGAGAAAGATTAGTCATGTTTTATTATAAATACTCCTCCCTCCCCCTCCCCCGCCCTTCCATTGCACCTCTCTCCACCGGCCAAGAAGCCGGTTGAGCAAGTTTTATCTTGTCTACAATTATGCTTTTAGGAGAACTAGCCTTTCTTGTTATCGATCATTTATTATTTTTTTTTCGCAGAGGATCGACCTCGGATGTTATTAGCTTTTGATTTGTTTTTTATCATCGTCACTTATTACATCGTTTACATATTCGAGCATGCTAAACATATGGATACAAATGCATAGAGAAATATATTCTCAGATACTGCAAGAAACTAGGACATCCTCCCTTCCTCCCTCCTCCCACTACGAGAGGGGAACCGAGATGAGTGGAAGAAGGGTTGTTAGTCGGAGCTTATAAAGAGTCGTTACGTTCTGTGCCTGTAAAAGGTTAATTTCAGTGACATTTCAATTGCATTCATGTATATTCTATTTCGCGACATACAGCTAATTTGAGATCGTAAGACACAAAGAATGAGTAGGGGGAGACGCTTACGCAATGCAGATCCGTGATAGTCCGTATATTTCAACAGACAAGAAAGTTGTTCTTCCAAAGATAAAGAGAAATCTGCTTTACGCTTTGCTTTCATTGACCATGAGTGTATGTGTGTGAGTATAAATTGATTATATATATCGCTACTCGATTCTACAACGAGCATCGATTTGCATCACAAAGCAGATTTTATTTCCGATATAATCAATAAATAACAATATGTAAATTCCATAAAAGTATTTTCCGTATTGAGATCTAGGAGATTTATTTTTATCTTTATTATATTAATTGTATCTGAAAGGATTTGTATCAATTATAATTTTTAAAAATGTAACCGAGATAAAATATAAATATATAAAGTAGATAACAAAGGTATATTAAGTTACGTAAAACTAAGAATTTAAAAACGCAAGCGAGCAGTTTATCTCGAGTTGATCAAATACGATGTGCATTGTAGAATTAATGGTCTGACAATCATATGTCCAATTAAATTGCATCTTTTTCTCGAGTTACTTGGTAGTTAATTTCTTGAACAGCAAGCAAAAAATCTTGTGACATTAACATCAAACGTGAGAAAACATATAAATGTATATATACATGCATAAGAATATTTTGTTATTTGTCACTATTGTGCCATCAATTTCACTAATTAAATTTTAATTTAATCACGACTTGATAGAACGAAATTCTATCAAATTTCGTCAGATAAAGTCTAAGCTTTGATTTCGCGTATATCGAGAGAAAATCTGAGGAGTTAAATGACAGATGGGCATTAGAGAAAGTAGACAAGTGGAAAGTAAACTCTCTTTCATGGTCCCGCCATGGTATCGCGTGTTATATTTAACACATATATAAAATATAATACATTTTTTAATAAAATTAACACATCATTTTGTGTCGATAAAATACATTTTTTCTTTAGCATTCAACAATATTTTATTTAGTAGAAAACAATTTAATATAATTTAAATTATATGGAAAAAGATATGTGTGTATCAAGATAAATTTTAATTTTCAGGGAGAATATTATATCTTTTCATACATTTTAATAACTACTGTCAAAATAAATTCCATAGTGTATACTACAAAATCGTTAGAGATTATTCAAATTGATAAAAAAAAAGCGTCAATATGTTACTAATTTTTAAAATCAATTTTCTTAGAGGAGAGGTAGATAAACAAAGCTTCATATAAACAATTTTCATTTTACATTTTTTTTTTTTTTTCATTTTTGCATAAAGAATCGTTCTCCTTTTAGTTGTATCATAAATTATGCCGTCCTGTGTATATTTTATGAAGATATAATATATATGTACTCTTAAAAAACCCATTATAAAATTTACATAAATGCGTAATAACTTTCTGGAAACTTGAATTGGATTTTAAAATAAGCAGTTTTCCTTATTAACTCACTTCAAATATACCATATTATTATATAATTTTACTGCCAGAGAGAAAAAAGATAATTATTTCTCATATACTTTCAAAAATTTCAATTTTGAGGTTTATCAAATTTTCTCATGCAAATTTTGTTCATTTATGTCACTATTTTCATATTACTTTACTGTTAGAAATTGTTAACTCAGTTAAATCGCTGACTGAAAAAAATTTATGAATTTCTGCAATCTAAATTATAGTCTATTGCACAGTCTTTCATGCTCTGAATTATATTAAACGATATAGTTACAATTATAATTTATTAGCAACTCGAAAATAAATGATATAATATGATCAGATGAAAAGATCTGATAATATAAACATTATTATGTAATTTTATATGATCATATATAATAATATCCGAAATTTGGCACGATATGATCTTATCTTTATACATATAATCATTTTCGACTAGATCTGGTTATCTGAGTATATGAAAACAGATCTAGCCAAATATAATTATATGTATAAGATACGATCATATCGTGCCAATTTTCAAATTTAATTATATATATTAGCTTATATAATCGCATAAGTCCGTTTTTTCTTAGAAAGCATAATAAATATTTGATCATGATGGAAAAATGAAACAAAACAATGTTACGTCATATTATAAGAACAGCCTGACATGCTACAAATTCCATGCGTATATTAGTTTTTAATATCGTCATAGCAAGATTTTAAAGAAGATTTTGTACTGTGTATTTCTCGTGGAAAATTTTTAAACTTTTATTATGTAGTACATTAGCGTATTGTTCATGTACATATAGACGTTTTTGTTATGCATGCAAAAAGCGATCAGAATATCTTGCATTAAACTTGGTTTTGAATATACTCTCCTAAAAAAAGATGAAAAGAGGGAAAAGATCGAGACACAAAGAAAGATCGTCGTTATTAGCAAACAAAATAATTTATTATTCGGAACAATGGCTACGTGATCGGGTTAAATAATATCTGGCTATGTAATTTTTAGTTTCACTTCGCGCATGGTCGAAACATACTTACGTAACAAGATAGCATCGCACAAGATAATTGAGCGGACAATTTATTGCAACTTTCTAAAGATTCATCCGTTTTATTATAAACATTTTATTATAAAATTCAAGTGCTTAAAATGAGAGAGATCGCTGTTATATTATAAAATTATAATAAATATTAATTAATAAATGAAGAAGCGTTTACAAGAATCATAGTTTTATCTCGTATTGTCCTTCGGCACATAGGCACGCTTCCTTTAACTAACGTTTAATTATATTTAAACAAAGTATTTTTTCGCTAAGAAATTATTTCATTTATTCATGTAATATTCTCTATAATAAAATATACATTAAATCTACATATTTAAATAGTTTAAATATACATTAAAATAATTGTTTTCATTTTATAAAAATCCTTTTTACGGTCGTATTATTTTGGTATATTTTCTTTTTTGAGAAGATTACTGTAACACGTGAATCGATATATGACCTTAGATAATAAGTTATTTGTGGCATGTTATAAGAAAGAGAGAGAGAGAGGGGGGGGGGAGAGAGACGAGAGAGAGTGTGAGAGAGAGAAGCACTGATAATATTGCACTATGTTCACGTTCAAATACTTTTTATAAACCAACGATGAGATTAGATAAAAAATAAACATTTTAATATCAGAGAAAAATATAATATTAATTATTTTATTAAAATTGTTTTATTTATAGTAAAATATTCTATCAAAATTGTATCTATTATTTATCAAAATTATTCAAAATTACTACTACTCTTTCGTCTTTGAAATAAAATTAATATAATAAAAAAATATTAATATAATAAAAAAAGATCTAATTGTGAATTTTCGGAGAAAAATGCTCTGATTAGTTTTACCTAAACTAATTTATGGATCTTCATTTGCATACAAGATGGTACAAGATCGAAAACGACTTAATAGGAACGCCACAAACCACGATACTAATCCGAACTTGTTTAGAGGTGACTTAAGTTGTCCGAACTAAGTTAAATCTAAAATCAAGTTACTAAGTTCTCGTGTGTAACTTGCAAACCAAAGTAAATTGTTATAAAGAACAGAGCGAAACAATCTATTTTGAATATATTTACTCTCTAATTGTTCTTGAAGATAGCTATTTTTCTTTTGCAAAATGTCACAAAAAGGTATCTTTTTTGATATGTGATTTAATAAAAAGTATTCGCGAGCTAAGGTTTAGGAATCAATGCCATTTAAACAACTTTCCTCTAATGATCTGTATCCGCAATAAAGATCAAACGCCTTGAATATTTATGTTATTTTCGAAAATATAGATCAAGAAAGAAATATACAATTTTTTTTTTAATTTTTTTCAATTTCATATTTTTCGTATACAAGCAAATCTGTATTCTTTGTTTTCTGCTTCTACATTTTTCATATTATTTTTCTTACTGTTCTCTCATTATTATAGACTGAGAACACCATATATAGAGTGAGAAAGCATTTGACAGAAAATATAGCCATATGATCACAAAAATGAAATAGTAAAAAAATAATGCAAAAAGAAAAAATAATAGAAAATTAATAAAGGAGGAAAAAAAAATAAAAAATACACAAAGGCTTGAGTATATTTAAATTATTCCTCTCATTTTACTTTCAATTAGTATATCTCATATATAGCATACATTATAATATTACTGTACAACTTCAACCGTTTATATTATCACATCATGCATTTCAAATTGCTTAAATTGAAAACCATTGAATACATTAAATATACGGTTTCTTTTTTTAATTTCTTATTTTTTTTTTTATTACAACTGTACATTTACATATTATGCGATCGTAAGATTTGTATAATGTATATGCGTTTATCTGAAAGACTAAAAGCGGTTTCTCCATAAGGTACGCTACGATATTACCGGTTTATCTTACAAAAATGTAATCGGGGTTATTCTCGATAAATTACAGAAATTACACAGTTAAGTTTAATAGTATCGGTTCCGTAAACCGGATTGTTAATAAACTTCCTCTGAGAAAAAGTTTTATATAATTATATATAAGATCATATATAATTGACACACACACACACACACACACACACACAGAGTCAGATCCAAGGCACGATATGATTTTATATCAAATATGGTTATATTTAATATGATTAAATATAACTAATTATATCCCAATAAATACAGCTATATATTAATGTTTAAATGTATATGTGTGTACAAAAATGAATATTATAGATAATATCATATAAATGTTAATTAACCAGTAAACTATTCATTAATTATAAGTTTCCACTCATAAATGTGAAATATAATATATATGTTGTATCATATATAACACAAATAATTGCTTCGATGTAATTATAAATAAAAAATTAAAAAATTAAATTTAAACAATTTATTTATTTAATTCATAAAAACTCGTGACTTAATTTAAATTTTTATTAAATTTCTATTTTGCGTTTCGAATCTACAGAAAACGAAGAATTTTTTATTTATCGAAGAGATAAGAAATAGGAAAAAAAAAACTTTTCAAAAAAAGATTATATTGCATTTATATCACCAGAAAAATAAATAGCTTATATCATATAAAATAGAAGAAAACATTAGCCACCATTCGATAAGCACCGAGTGATTATCAACTGTACAAACAAATTCGAGCAAAGAAATTTGTAAAATCAACATTTGCTCGAGGTCTTGAAAAACACTTTAATGGATTCTTGAGTAAACGCAAGGCAACATAGTGATATTCGACCTTGTGAATTTATTCTACCGTTATTATTCGTTGATTATATATTGGTATCTACAGGACAATTGCCTTTCAATTCTTTTTTTATTTTGCTCTTATGAGCAATGTTATTTTGAAAAGAATCAAAAATTGCAAGCAAATTCATACTTTAATGGATAAAAGTATATTATTAGAGAAAAGAAAGTTCTTTTTTGTCCCATAAATTGCAATCGTTTTAGAATGAAGAAAAGAAGAAATGCAATTAATCCGCTCTATCTCTAAAAGATTTTTCTTTATATGTAGATGGAAGCAGAGGCGTATACAAAACGAAAATACAACATGAAAATTGAGAAATATTGATATTGGAGAAATAACCTGAGAGGAAAATAGATAAAATTTTGCGAATGGTAAATAACGCTATAGAGATAGGTCATAGTTCATATACAATATGAACAAATCAGAGAAATAATAATTATGGTGTGCGATTCTTTCCGCCCCACTGCTTGCCTTAAAATTTATTTATTTGCCATTAAAAAATTAAGAAAAACTGCAAGCTCCAATGAAAAAACATATTAAATTATACATGTATTCAGATAGATAATAGATACATATACATGAAATATTTACTATGACCAATAAAACTATTTTTATAATTTTAAAATCATTGATTTTTTTTAATTCTTGCTTAGTAAAATATTTTGATTTAGTTTAATGAATATTACACGCACATATACACGCGCGGGCACGTGTACAGGCACACATATATGAAAATTTATATAAATTTTTAAACATGCCATGTATATACATATACACATACACATACACTTACACGTGTGTGTACAAATAGAAAGATTAGGAAAAGCGGAAAAAAGAAAAAGGGGAGAGTAAGGTTTTTCATGGCCGCGGGAGGAAAAAGAAGGAAGACCTTTTCACCAAAAAGGAAATTTTCTGGATAGTCGAGTTTTCAACCTCACATTGTCGGTTACGCCAAGAAGCAAGCAACAAGTGGAGATCTGAAATACCCCTCCTCTGTAAATCTCTCTTTTCCACCTTTCGAACTTTTGTACACTGGTCTTCTTTTACGCTCTATTTCCAAGATCTTTTTTCTTTCTTGTTCTTGGTTTCCAACATTTTCGTATAATACGTTTATACGTTTAATACGTTTCCATCGCTAAATTTCACGTAACAGATCTCAGATCAGCTCGATTCCTACATTCTGACAATTTAAAACAAATGTATATAACAAAATTATATAAAAAAGATTCATAGAAATAATGAATAAATCGTAATGAAAAAATTGACACAACAAAATGATACAAAAAAATAAAAAACTGCATTAATTTTTTATAAAATGATATTCGTAGAAAAAGAAAGTTCAAAAAGAAAAAGAGATAAAATCTGATATAACATCAATTGACCGCTAAGAATTCTCTATCCCCTTTTTTCTTTTCCTCTTTTAATATTTTTCAAACAGTCAATTTATTGTTTTCGTGAATAATTATTGTATTATAATAATAAATCGCAATAAAATAGATACATATGCTGGCAACTATGTAATTATAATTATTCTGTAAAAATTATGTCTAGCGAATAATGGATCAAATTATGAAATTAGAAGAATGATTAAATTTCTTTAAGGAGGTTCCTTGTGATAAAACTATAGCATTGGAATATTAAACCATCATAACTGTCATTAGTCGATTTAAAATCCTTATTGGATGCAACAGATTGACTGTTAGTGAAATTTTTATGATAGTATTACAGGACTGTTGATGGCAAAATCAATAGTCTCCATTTTTTAAATCAAACGCTTAATGGTGTGAAATCTTTGGATTTTTTGCGAATCGTATGTGTGTGTGTGTGTGTGTGTGTGTGACTTATCACTTGAAAAATTTATATTTTTAGATAAGACACACAATATGGGTTTAATAAAATGGTACGTCTTCATATTACATAAATAGTACATATAATTATCTAAATGTTTTATTGCAAAATTAATGAAATGGTAATTTTGTCAAATCTCATTAAGTCTTTATTTGTAAGATAAAAGATTCTGTTTTTAGAGAACGATCAACAATGGCAGGAATTATATACAGGAATTGTATACACGCGAATGCTCATTGTAAATGCAATCAGAGCGATATCCCGAAAAGATCTGTTATCAATTATTCAACATTATAGGCATCACCTTGTCATATGTGTAGGTTAAAATAGGGCACATATCGAATATTTAATGCGATTATATAATATGTAAAATAAGCGCGCGTACACACAACCCCATATGAACGCGTGCACGCTCGCACATATATACACATGCACACACACACACACACACACACACACACACACACACACACACACACACACATATATATATATATATATATATATATATATATTGTATATATATTTGTGCATATATGAGATGATGTTAATTAAACTTTACCTTCACGCGATATATTCTAGCAACGTTAAAGAAGTCTCTGACATTTTATGATCTAAAAAAAATAATATTATAATATGATTTAAAAAATATATTATAGAATCCTCATTTTTTTAAAGCCATAATATATGGTATGGTTGAATTCGCTTTGGAACAAGATATCATTTCATGAAGTTCAAAATATCATTTATGTATCTTATTTATATAAAAAAAAAAAATGTTGAAAATAGACGTACGCTGAAATATGAAATGATAGACTGATGATGACATCATACAATAAATTATTCTATTGACTTTCCAATAAAACATTAAAATAATATATTTTTGCTCTCTTTATATTCTATATCTAATTTTAGTTTGAATATTTTCTTTTTAATGCTGTTTACGAGTTATCGCAATGTATTATTTTATTTATAGAGACACGTCATGTATAAGCAGTATTTTTTTCCGACACGAATTATACGCACCCTTATCGATATATGATGCACTTTATCTGCGCGTATTATATTTCACGTTTGTTATCATACTTTCAATTGAACTATAACTTATATATCTGAAAGACGAGATGCGTCAACAAAGCAAATAAGTATATAATATTATCAATCAATATTATAAATAAGTATACAATATTATTATTTATTTTTACCTCACGTATTATCAATCATAACGTCATTTTAATTTCCTGATTTCTTTTTAATCTATCTTTGTTTCTCTTTCTATTTCCGTCCCGAGTGCAAGAGTATAAAAATAATGAAAGGACAGAACTAATAGCTCGCGATCTACCGAAGAATACGTTCATAGGCAAGGCCGTAAAACAGAGAGAAAAGCGATGAGAGGCGTGCAATAAAAACAAGAATGACGGGCATAAAACAGCATAATGGAATTCGAGCTAACCCGTCTCTCTTGTAACTTATATAGCGAACTGTCGTTCATGTCCAGTATTATCGGACGCGTGATATCGAATATTTGTTTTTTTTATCTTTTCTCGTTTCAAAGAACTTAAGACTTGAAAATGTAAAATACTATTTTGCGTGATGTTGCGAAAATATTAAATAACATTTTGTTCACCGCATGAAATTTATTTGTGTATATTTTTACATTTTTCTGCTCATACATATATAATCGTTGAGTTTTTTTTTAATTAAGACATAGGCATTGATAAAAAAATAACAGAAATAAAATAAAACGGCACGGAACTGATATTTAATATACATAATAATGTAAAGTGCTTATCGAACAAGAAAATATAAGATAATTCTTACTTATTTATATGAAACAATTTGATATTAAAAAAAAAGACGAAGGTAAAAAAATGACAGCTTTGCGTAATCGATTGGATACTTTCGTGTAATATACCTATTAAATTTAATTATCAAAACTTATAAATCAGATCACTTTAATTATGAGAGAATTTCAAGCATAACACGATCACAACAATTCCTTCATCGTCTTTAAAGCGAAAGTTATTGTGTAATTTATCGCTCGTTATAATTATGGCCTTTAAAATTATTTTTCATATGAAATAATGCTAACATAAAACCATGTGTATTTAATAACAAGCAATTAGTTTGTTCAAAAATATTTTGTATTAAAATGATTGGTGTACATGTGTGTGTAGAGACATTTCACGGATAGATCTAATAAATAAATTTTTGATAAAATATAAATGCCTTGACTTCATGTATTCTAGCATTTAATCAGACAGCCACAATCTTTACTGTTACACGTATACATCTTTAATTCAAAAACGATTTGTGTGACTTCGTGTCTTGTGTATTATTGCGTAATATTGCGCCAGTTTAATTATCATTGTAAATTGCAGAATTAAATTTACAACAATATTTAATAAAAAAGAATAATATATACAAAGAAACAATGAAACAATTAATATCTACAAATAATTATTAATCTCGACGAAAACAGAAGGTAAATCTAAACTAAATACTACTATACACTAATTTTATATTTAAGGATGTGACATATATCGAAATACTATCAAAAGCATTAAAATTTCATAGATTGTTCTATTATTTCTTCTGAATATTTGTGCAAAAACTTCAAAAGCACAATTCTCTTGGTTTGGAAGTTATTTAAATTTAAAGTTATTATTAATTCTTATGGAAAATCGCCTTTTGTAGCACTTATTGACAAATTTGACAAAGAAAAAATATTACCAATAAAATAAAAATTTTCACATATATTAAGGAAATTCTAATAAATATTTGTGCAAAACTTGATTTAGATCCGCTAATTCGTTTAAAAGTTATTTACTAAAAATTATAGAAAAATATTATCTGTCTCTTTTTCTCTTTCTGCAAATTACTCGTTTTTCATTGTTTTTTGCAGTTGATTTCAGAGGATATTTACGATCAAAAGTTTTTGCCATAAATTAGGAAAAATATTAATTACAACTATTTTCTTTTACGAAGACGTCAAAATCCATATTATTTTGTGATACTTTAATTTTTTTCATAACCCGAATTTATTTTTTTAATTTTTTAAACAGTATAAACGTAAGAAACATGTTTTTTTTTTAATTTTGATAATTTTTCACTACTATTGTATATTCAGAACATCCTTAATCAAGTATCTATTTTATCCAATCTTGAGTAGATTACTCGAACGTTGACTTTGCTTTATGCTTTATAACTATTTCATTCGATCATAAAAAATAGGCAAATATTTTGTCTTCAAATAATGTATGTATAAGAGTAAAGCAAGTTTCATAACATGTTCAATTTGATCTTTTTCTTTTCCTAAATTCTTTTATCTTTTTTTTTCATAGTTTACCCATCCAAGAGAATAAGAGGTAGTTTTTGAAATAATAATTCTATAACATTGCTACATGACACATACACCGCAAAATAAGATTTAGCTTATGACAATAAAGGTATCTCGGGTATTCGTAGTCAATGATTCTCTCTCTCTCTCTCTCTCTCTCTCTCTCTCTCTCGTGGTAGCGACGACGCTGTAACAATGGTAACCGGTTTCTCGCACTGTTCGCTCCTTTTTTTCGATTTGCGGCTAACATGCAAGTCATCGATGGCAAAGATATGTATGACCAGCCTTTGATCGGACGAAAATAAAATAAAAATGGATTATGCAAGTGAATTATTTAAGTGTTTTTTATCTGTCGTATAATATTATAGTCGTCATGATCATCATGGGCATCCTGCGAATGTGATGAGACAGAGCGGGGGACCGAGACTAGAAGCAAAAGTAAAAACTGAAAAAGATCTTATGCAGCACGAAACACATGAACTCTATGATATTAATGCTTATTCAGTACGAGCGAATGAATAATGGGCTGCTAGTGAAATACGTCGAGACATAAATATTGTATCTGGAGCGCTATATATTACCTGTATCGAATATATTATCCGGCGTGTTCTCTGTTCTCTGCTCCGCTAGCTCCTATCTGATTGAGATTGTTGCCATGGGAATGGTTGGACTTGCTCATTTGTTTGCGTCGTGGCGGCCATTTTCTGGTCACTATCACCGAGTCAATTGTGTTTGTTACGTGAGTGAGCCTCTCTCCTTGTCCTTGTTCGTCCCTTCGTTCGACACATAGATTTCTCTCTTGTGCATAAAGTATGAATCCATCTTTTTGTTTCTTTTTTTTGTGAGCGACGCTTACTTTAATACTTCCCCCTTCCCGGTTTTGCTTCCGAAATTATACGCACTTCACCAATGTAACGCGATAGAGAGAGAAAGAGAGAGAGAGAGAGAGAGAGAACTCCTTATCGATTTACTTTCGAGTTACACGCGACAAAATAGGAGAAAAAGCAAGGAGACTATTATTTTGCAAAAGATGTTCTCTTAATATATCATATTTCGATATTCGTTATAAAAGAGGAATACGCGCTACTTTGCGATATCGTTGCAGCCGTTGATTGATCTATTTACGATTTGTTCGCGCAATCTATGAAAATATTAAACTAAATTACGAGTTTACTTTCAAGGATTTTTAATACCGCATGAGAGGAGATCGATCCATGATTGAAATAGGACAATTATGATATAAAACTGTTATGTAGAAATTGGACAGTCGTTAAGAAGATAGCATTGGATGAAAGTGATAATACAAATATCAGCAAGGACGTCTGCAGGATTTTTTTTCAGCAGGGGGAAGGAGGGGGAGGGAGCGGCATGACATAAAATGTCACTCAAATTGATTGAAGTATATGCTTTGATATTTATACATCTCTTATTAATATATAATAGAATAATGATTATGAATTTTTTTTTCATTTTTCAGGCAAGGGGGGGCATGTGCCTCTCCTTGCCTCCCCCCCCTCTCCCTCTTGACGCTCATGAATATCAGCATTATATATTCCAATTTTAAGTACCGAATAATATAACTATCGCAAGCATCATTTATTTGAAATTGCAATTTGACATAAGTTTTCCCTCAATAATGCCCTCAAACCTGACCCCACAGCCTAATATCAATTCCCGCAATCGATAAGTTAAAATGTTCCTACTTTTTGGAAAAAAAAAATGTTTTGTGCAAACCTACTTTCTATTTTTTTTTTTCCATTTATTTACCTGCTTCTGTCGGCCTTACATACCGATTCCTCCCATCTTCGCATATTCTCTAGCACGACGAAACGTAATCATTTGCAATCCCGCGTAGAACCGCTTTGAAACTTCCTCGAAGGAATTTATTAAACTTTGACTAAGTCGCTTTACAAAGTTTCACCGTCGGGGGAAGTCGGCGGGGCCGAGGCCGAGACCGGGACTTGGGTAGAGCGAGAGTGGAGGGGCAGCCGATCGAGCTGCGACGAGAGGAAGCGGCAAGTGCGGGGGTGTCGAGGTAGAGAAGAACCGACGATGAGAGCATAGGCAAGGAACGATAGTGATGGGATGAAGAGAGAGAGAGAGAGAGAGAGAGAGAGAGAACGCGGGAAAAGATGGAGGTGCTGGTGGAAGTGGAGATGGAGGAGGAAGAGGAGTAGGAGAACTGGAAGTGAAAGAGGAGGAGGAGAAGGAGGAGGTGGAGGAGGAGGAGGAGGAGGATGAGAGAAGTTACTTTCCCGGAGAAATAAAAGTTAATAGAGTTCTCTACCTCCTCGTATTCCACCTCTTTCACTGCTTCACCATCGTACAACTTTCACGAAAGTTATTATATCTTAATTTACTATTGGGCATTATCTGGAATTTCTCCGACGTTTCCGTTTTAATGCGCCGCAGGATATAAGCAGAAAGTATATTGTTCTTTCGTATGATTGAGAGAAACAAAAGTACTTTTATCATGCTGCTTTATTGTACTACGACTATGAGTATATGAAAAGCGAAGAGTAGGGATAAGAAAAAGATAGTATAAAAAAATTAATGTATCCATTATATACTCAAATTAATAAAATACTTCAGGAACATTAATATTACACCGTGCAAGATCACAAACGAGGACACACTTGAAAGTCGATATTACAATAGCGAATCATATGTTTTAAAGTCACAAGCATCGATCCCACGCATGATTTTAAAAAATATTATGGAAAGAGCACTTCACAATATTTATGTAGTCAACATAAATTTACAAGCGTTAGTAGATTTATTTTATCATAAAAATTGTATTATATCGTTATATAAAAAACTGTATATCGCAGATAAAATACGTTTGTAATTTTATTTTTCTCAATTATTTTAATCTCCATTATAAATAAACTGCGAAATGCAAAATTTAATAATGTAAAAACGTAAAAAAATAATGCTTACACAAAGACAATTTGAAAATTACATTATTTAAATGCATCTGCAAATATTTGCTAAACATTTTCTACAAATGAGACATTTCGCAGTAAAATGAAAAAATTCATCCGCTTGGTATTTTTCAATAAGTTTCTTTGACCTCAATATTGTAGCAAGCTTCGATCGTCAAAAATATGAATATTTCCGGTACGGTAAATATCTGGAAATTATATTGCATTAAAAAAGAAAGTGCATCGACTTTAGAATAATATATGTAGACGATACCTTGTATAAAGGGAAGATAGTGGTAAGGGAGTCGATCCATTCGATTTGAATTAATTCAGTTCACGATTATTTCTGCATATTAAGATGTATGTTATAATTTGATTACACACATGTCGCAAAAAACAAATAGCTAAAAGCCGAATAATATCGAGTCGAATAAGCCGATGAACTGTGATCCTTCTTTTCCCCTAATATCAACACTCCCCTTGTCCTGATTAGTAATATCTTCTTTTGTCGATGCAGAATACAATTAAAATATTAGCCACAAAAATCGGTATCATTATGTCCAGTACATATGTTATAAAATTACCAATTTGTTGTCTATCTCTGTTATATGTGTGTGTGTATTTTTATTTATTTATTATTATTTATAAATTATATAATTCACCAAGAAGACATTTACAGTTGAAGAATTCAATTTAGTATATAAACATATACGCAATATTTATGTACAAATTAAAGTTTCTAATTAGTAAACTAAATAAACGGATCAAGTTTATATTAGTTCGAATAAAGCGTAATATTAATTGCTGAAAAATAGAAATTGAGGATATTAATTAGTAACTATATTAGTGTTCCAATATTTCTGCTTAAACATATTTTAAAAACCTCGATAAATCAATATTTTTCAAGTTGTATGTGCAATAAGAAATCATAAAAACATATAGTAGTTTTGATCTTTGAAAATATCAAAGAGTTAAACTAGTAATATGAGTTTGCTAATTTTTTAATTAATTATACTGAGAGAGAATTTATATATACATGCATTTCTACTTATCCTACGCGTGTAATTGTACATGTAGTTGACTGTGGTATGTATATTCATAAATCCACAGACAAGGTACGTAAATATCTGGGTTACAAAGTAAGTTGTATTCCAAGCCAACTAACAATATAAGTTACGATTAAACTTCTGATTTATTATAAAAAATTTATTTCTTCGAAAAAAGAATTGTATATAATAATTGTATGTATGTAATCTAAGATATATATTTCTAAATTATTTATAATTTATTTATATTTCACACAGTATATTTACAGTAATATGTACCGATACGCATTTTAAATGAAAATATTATAGTGTTATATATATATATATATATATATATATATATATATATATATATCCAATAAAGCTTTTAAATATATTTGCGTATTCCTTATTTTGAAAATAAATTTTCCAGATTCAAAATCATGCTAATATGGCAATACATTTATTCAGAGTGCGTTACAAAATTGTAAGAAAAAATACATAATTAAGAAAAAAATAACATGGAGTTTAAAATTTGCATTAAAAAATTAATTTAAAAAAATAAAATCGTATAAATCTATATCATTTCTTTATTTATTATTATTTTTTTTAATAAATAACTTGAAAAATATCTAATATACTCGAGTTAACTGGGTCATTTTATATATAAATACTAAAAATAAGCATTGTTATAATTATACTTCACCATGTATATATAAATTTGTATGCAAAATGTGACCCATAGGTTATATTACCGTATGTAATATATTATATCATGTATAAGAACTTTTCTTTTTAATATATGCACCGTACTACTATCGCACCGAAAGTAGGTTATCGAAAATGAATTGCAGTAAAAGGATGCATGTAAAACATACTTGAAACACAACCTACGCGTGATTTACGTTACAATGATAAAGATGAAATAATTTTCACATTATCAGTAACAATATAATAATAGTTTCGTTTTTGTATGTACTTTGTGTGTGCATGTATATGTTATATATGTATATATACATATACATATAACATTCTTGAAAATTGACATTCGATATTAACACTTGACATTAAAAATTGACATTTAATATTAATATTCTTGAAAGAATAAAAAAATTGATAATATATAGATATAAATATATGTTCAGTTTGACATTATTTTTCAATTATAATCAGTTTTGTCTTTTATATATATATATATATATATATATATATATATACACACACACACACACACATATATATGAACACTTGTTCACATTTCATATTCTTCTATCTCAATCTATCTCAATTTTTAATTCATCTATCGGAAAATTACAATAAAACAAAAATATATTTAACATTCATTAACATAATGAAAATATATATTGTATTTAAACAGCATTAGAGCCAGGTTTGCATGTCGTTCTATACCTCGCAATCCGCGTTACTTCGTATACCACGCGCATTTTCATTATGATCGCAAAGTGAAAGTAGTCAAACGGGATTATTTCAAACAGTAAGCGGAATATAAAATATACGAAAGATTCGAACGACAATGAGACCCATATAAAACGCCTTCTACGCTTTAGCATTTATTCACGTTATTTGTTTTATGTGGTTCTATTTATATGAGGCTTATTTGGATTTGCGTGATGGAGATAAGATAAATTGAGATTCTTTGTAATTGCTGCAGCAATATCACCGAATAATGTCACGATATTTGACAATATATAATGCTACGCATTTAATAATTTCTTTTTTTATTCATCCTTCTCAGTTAATGTTTTATCCTTCTCGGCTACCTTTCTCTGCATCTGATTTATCGCTATAAGTTATAATATTTGCGTCACTATTGTATGGTAATACGTATAGTAAAAAATATGTTAATGGTTGCCATAAAGGAGATATATAGCGTACATATATGTATGTATATGTGTGTATGTGTGTGGTGTGTGTATCTCATATATTCCGCGCCATATACCCAGTGACTATATAAACTCTGTAATATATATCACCCGTACTTCCCCTCTTTCCACTATTCTACGTCCCGAAAAACACTTAATGGTCTTGCGGCAAGTTTTAATGCGATATACGGAATATTTCCATGTATCATGGCTAGTTCGTTTTTGCTCAATGCGCCTTGCGAAAATCGCTACGATATCGCTACGATAGCGTAAATCATAAATGTAACTGTGTATTTGAATTGTAACAAAGATGATAACATTAATTTATATGATATCGATATTATAATTGAAGAGCTTACTTATCCTCGATTTCTGTTGCGTATGTCTGCCTTCAGCAGTTGATAACGTAGATTGTATTCTATTCATGCTTGCGTTTTTGGCAATCACATTGTAGACCTTGATATCTGTCACATTTTTGCCGTTAATATCTGATATAGACAGATTTTATTCAATATTTACTGCATATTTGCTGCCACGACGTAATAGCGAATAACGCTCAATTTTTGCTCCATTTTCTTTATTACAACATGTATATCGACAAACCGTGCTGCAAGAAATTAAATTTGATAAGGACGCAGCATACCGGAATTCGTTGCAGTCATAATTAAATTTGCTGGCATACTACTATTTTGTTATCTGGGTATATGTAACAGCGCATAATACGATTACATATTTTACTAAAACATTTATGTATATTTTTCTTAACATGATTATGGCGTATATATAACTTTTATATGCATGTAAATGTGTGTGTGCATGTATACAGTGCATGTATATACACATTTAAGTAAGATATATACAGCAAGATATATGGATACTTATCAGTATGCAAATCCTATTTAAAACTAACTTACGTCATAAATAAATAAATATCTATCAGGCAGAATTTCTTTTTCTTATTTGATTACAATGCTAGATAATAAGAAAAAAATTCTGCCTGATAGATATTTATTTATTCACGATGTTAAATAATTTTAGATAGTATTTAGATAATACTGCATACTGATAAGCATCTATTTGCGTAATCATTAGTAATTTTGTTATCTATAAAGTATACGAGTAATGAATAAAGTGTACGAGTTGAAAATGTTATGTATATAATATATTATCCATATATAATATATGGATATCGTATCGGTCTTTTGCGATTATTATCATTTATCGTTCGTGTTTGTAGAATTATTATTATTAGAACGTGATTTGCAAGTGGAGCTAGAAAGCGTAAGTAAACTGTTGCTAATACAGATACGAGCGCGCCAATTTGATTTCAGATCTCATAGTGGTTCCAGCTTTAGATTAACAAGATAGTATGTAAATATTTTACATATCTATAAAGTATAATTTTAATTATAAATGATATAGAGGATGTTTTGTGTGAATTATTAACTTTGATCGTCTTAGATTTCACTTAATAAAAGTCTGATTTTAGATTTACGCCTATCTCTGTTACGATTAGCTCAAACGATTCAAGAGGTGGGAAAAAAAAATATGGTTCAACGACATGGTCATTTCTTCAAAGATCGGATCCAATCTTTTCGCATATTGATTATACTAATCATATTCCGCGTTATTTCTCAATCTCATCTGACCACCAATAGTAGCCCCGTGTAACATTAATGGAAACTCTGGTATTCAACCCTTTTACTGGTGCTATCCCCTTCCGTTGTACCCGCTGTTTCTCATTTCCCCACCTTTTCTTCTCTCCCTACCTCGTTTCTACCATAACTTCAACAATTCCAATAGTCGTTAATCTGTCGGAAACTTTCGGAAAACTTGCCGTTATTGCAGGTAGATGGGCGGGACCGCGTACGAATTGGATGAGAGAAGAAGAGAGAGTGGGAGATGAGAGAAAGGTAGAGGAGAGGAAGAGGCGCAGTGGGGAATTGGAGTCTGACTGTGTAAGGAAGAGGATGGTTCAGGAGGGTGGTTCCGGGTGCCACCCCCTCCCCTCAGATGGGTGTTATAGGGGTGCAGGATGGTAAGTTAAATAAACTTGTTTAGTTTCGCGGAAAGTTCTGCGCGGCCATTGTATTCGACTGCCGTGCTACCGAGTTTGCTGCGAAAGTTTCGGATAGGAACGAACTCACTTCCCCATTATGCTTTATTTGCTTGTTTTGCTGGTCCGCTGCATCGCTCCATGCCGAGCCAAGCCGAGTCACGCCGCCGAGTTATCCTTATGACATTAGATATGTGCGAATCAATCTTAATTGTACGAATCAAATATATGAATTATCGAAAAATTTTTCAAGCATTTCCTTTATTCCTAAACAGAACCAAGTCATCTAAAATATAACTCTATGATGACACATTTTTTAGACAGACGTCTTTCAATGAGAACTTAAAGTCGACGAAAACATAGGAAAACAAAGATAATAAACGTCTAATAGACGTCACATGTCCCACTAAAAGTCATCCTGTAGCCTTAAATCACGCGATGATTCAAAGATGACAATGGACATCTTTCAGTTGAATAATCTTGTTGTTTATTATGTTTCAAAATTTAAATTATTTTATTAAATAAAATGTAATATAATTATGTATTTTATTTAATATCAATAAATATGAGATGTACAAATAAAGGAATTAAAAATAATTAAATTTAATTATTTTTAATTACTTTAATTGTAAGCAAGAAAACTTTGGGCTGCTGTGTGGAATTATGTATTTTAATTTGCACTTTAATTCGCATTTTAACGTTTTAATACAATATTTGAAAAGATATACTAAAATTGTGTATATACTAAAATTAATTTAATTAAATCTGTTATTCAATATGATTGATAAAATAAAAATAAAAATACTAAAAATATATATGATAGAAACCATTCAAGTGTTAAAACACTCACAAATTGAAATTCTCTAAAATAAGAATGAGTAGTATCAAAACTGGTTAATTAGCAGAAACCTAAGCAAAGATACAAAGAGAAAGTACGACACTGAAGAAAGAAGGCGATGCAACGTGACTGTTCGTGCTGCAGGTGGTAGAGATGCTGCGATGGTAAAGTGACCTTGGCAGTCAGGAATCCGGTCTGACAACATGCATCGACACAAACCACTGGCGTAAGAATTCCCTCGTCCATCCGTCTATGCGTCTTCTATCCGTTTATTCATTCGCGATGGCACTACCTCACGATTGATACATGTTGAATAAATATTCCGAACTATAACTATAATATAACAAGCAAACAGAGAGAGAGAGAGAGAGAGAGAGAGAGAGAGAGAGAGAGAGAGAGACAGAGACAGAGAGACAGACAGAGAGACAGAGATAGAGAGAGAGAGAGAGAGAGAGAGAGAGAGAGAGAGACAGACAGACAGAGACAGAGAAAGAGAGAGAAAGCTTTACTTTTTTTTTTTTTAATTACATGTATAAAAAACACAACTAGCTTTTGATATAATATAATATATTATAGATATATCAAATAATTCTGCAAATGTGTAGGATATTTAGCGTGAAATATCACGCGAATCTATTTACTAATGCTTAGAAGGACGATCTAATTTTTATTCATATCTTATTATAAATGTCGATAAAACTGTCACATATTTTATTAACAATTGCACAATTGTAAACTATCATTGCACTAATTAAAAAGGGAAATTATGACAATTCTATTATGATGTCGATAATTATACACGCAACGAGGTCACGCGCGTCCTGCATTTGCACGCATTCGCTATAGACCCGACTAGTTAGTTCTCTTTCGCTCTCATTCGTTATTCTACCTATCATCCAGTTTTTAAACGTGCTACGGCTTACTGAAATTTCCATCGTAAGCTTACGTGACTATAGTTGTGTATACACAAGTTGACCTGGACGAAAGAAAACAAATGAAGCACGCGCCCGATCTGTGTAAGTTGAATGGCCTTAAGAACTCAGGTGCATGCACCAGGTGTTTGTCGTTCTGCCAGTAAATGTGCGAACGAACGATATGAATCAAACCGATATCAAAGAGCTAAAGAGAAAGAGAAGGAGAAAGAAAGAGAAGGAGAAAGAAAGAGAAGGAGAAAGAGAGGAAGAAGAGAATGAGAGATTTAATTTAAGAAGAAATTAAATCTCACATATATACATATATACATATATGTATATATGTACATATAATTGTACATATATACATATAATTGTAAAAATTAATTGCGTTATAAAAAAGCAAAATCTAAATGTTAGAGAAAAATGAAAAAAACATTTCATTTCTTTCGGTGAGATCATGCTCTGTGCTTGACGAGAATTTGAGTTTGAGATATTTGATTATTACATAAATCACATATACAGGCATCACACAATAAAATTTGAAAAAAATCTATATATCGCAATAATTATTTTTCGATTTAATTAAATGTGTGCTTCCTATCATCATATAAAAGGGAATGTCATAAATATATCGATATACAATCCTATAATGATAATGTTGATATAGATCAAACAGTGATAAGTAAAGTAAAGATAAAGTTTCACATTGATTCATAACAACGTAAATTTTTGAATGATTTTAATCGCAAAACATAAGAGACAAAGAGAGAGAAAGAGAGAGAGAGAGAGAGAGAGGAGAGGAGAAGGAGAGCGGGAGAGATATCATAAACTTTCGTATTTAAAAATGGAGTCAAATTTTAAAATGGATCGAATTGCTTTTAATATCGAGTTATTTGTTGTTTTAGAATAGCTAATGCTCATGTTCAAATATAAGATTATTCGAGACGTATTATTGAATATAGAAATCGGATTAGCAAACACAGAAAAATCTTTTCAATAATTGAACAATAAAAAAACAGTATAACAATAAAAAACAATAAATGAACAAACTAATCAAAATTGTATACAGCAGTGCATAACCATGTCTAATTAGGAGAAGCATTACTGTAGAATATTTTAATATCTCATAGTGTCTCGTAATACCTCATAATGTCTATTATTAACGTTCTAAGAAAGCGAAAAGAAAAGAATGCCTGCATTTATATATCTTGTACACTTCGACGATCATGCTCTGAAACTTTTAAAGGTGATTCTGAATACATATGTAATTTGTATAAAATAATTAAAATTGTTAGGCATATAATCTATATAGATTTTTAAGCTTTCTAAGATTTTTACAGCTTATAACATTTCTAACATTAAATTATGTTTCATATATACTGTGTTCATTTTAGTAAATATAATTATCTATAAGCTTTTTTACAAAATAATTTTTTCTTAATTTAACAAAATTTTTCTTTTATCGCACACGTGAATTCGATTTTGATAATTTATGATACAATTTAACTTATGGTGCTAATCTGCTATTTAAACCGCATTGATTGCAAAAATTTATAGTTCCTTTTTTTAATACTTAAAGATTACTAAAAATATTTAAAAAATTTGAGAATTATGAAAATTTGAGAAATATCCATTTCTATAGTGATATACTCAAAAATATGTTTTCTCGAATTTAAAATATATATATATATATATATATATATATATATATATATATCATTTAAAAAAAAAAAAGTGTGAGAAAAATATTGTTAGTTATTATTTAGAGTCAACTATTTTAATAATCATGATATTCTGCAAAAGTTTGCTAATTATTTATGTGTGATACTTGAATTTAATTTCGACAACGTAATTTTCGTCAACCGAAAACTAGCTGGGGAAAGGAAAGTTGAGGTTGATAGACGGAACAGATAGGCAAAGATGATTTTAAATGAGCTGGAAGAAGGTTAGCGGTTGAACAGCAGCTGGGAAGCAGACCTAACCACCTACTGGCTCTGTTCATCACTTTGATCGTTCCTTAAGCATGGTTTACACGATGCTTTTTTTAGTAGCTACTAGCATGCCAGTTTGTTAGCAACTACATAATAAAAAAAGCAGCGTTTATTTCGAACTGCTAGTAAACTAGCATGCTTCTTTTTCTCTTTTAATTAGCAATGATAATCAGATTAAAACATTTTAATTTTGCTAGCTGCTAGCGCAAGCATGCTAGGAGCTAATAAAAAAGCATAGTATAAATCATACTTTAGTTAGTCTATGATTTTCTAATCTATACTAGAAAAAAAATCTCATAAATTGAAGAAGGGTAAAGCAACACGCTATTAATGTGTCGTAATAATTGACAGACAACGTGACGTTTTTAACACATACTCTATAGCGAGAATCGATTGTCTATAACTTATTTTGGTACTAAAAACAGGCAAACAATAATTTTTTTTTTATTTTGCTTCGCGCAAGTGAAAGACAAACATGGCGCAACAACATTTAGTGTATAGTGGTATTTATTCAACATTGTAACATTTTTTTTCAAAATATTTTTATGTTATCATTAAAAAGATAGCAACAAATTCTGATATACTTCATTTTTTTTTCGATTCGAGCGCTCTGTATATTTTTTCATTAGGAGAAGAGGCTAGCTTAATGTCAAGTCAATTCTCCTCTTGCACCACTTTGAACATAAATTCCTGAAATGACTCGAGCAACATAATCTATGAAATTTTAACAACAAATTAACTCCTAATAATTTAATTAACGTAGTGTTTTATTTGGTGATGTTGGGAAGCTTAGGAAAAACATAAAACGCGAATTACGTCATCTATAATCTGTTTTTGTTTAAGTTGCATAAATTTCGCATACAATTATTAAACTTTTATTAGATGGCATCTCGTTAGTATAATACGATCTTATTTTCTAATCACTTCGGTATTTCAAGTTAACACATAACTCGGGAAGCCACAACTAATCATTTTTTTCTTATTTTATGCAAATAAATGCAGAGTACGCTTACAGTCATTCACAGTAACATTTGAATTGGTTAGTAGTTAAACGGGATCATGATGAGATTTGCGGCAATATAGGTAACGCAAGGCAGAAAGGGGAGTTTTCGCGGTCAACCGCGTGCCACTGACAAAATCATGAGCCACTTGTTGATCATCCGATGACCAACCGAGTACTGCCGTTATTCCAGAAAGCCGCTAATTGGTTGGTTAATTCATCTTGTTGTAACTTTATCACAATGCAAAAAACGTACTTTTATTTATATTAGGAAAATCAGCACAATTATTAATTTTTGACAAAGACTGGTTGAATTTATGTTTATGTTTCACACATATTTCAAAAAAGATAAATGGTTACGCATCAACTATTACACAATGTTTTTTTTTTAAATATATTTAAATAATAAAAACTTTATTTCAATTTCAAACATCTTTTTGAAATGACTAATATTCTTTGACATCATAACTCTCTTAAAAGCTTTTTAAAGACAAAGTAATATAATTTTTAGAGGATCCATAAAAATTATTACAAAAAAAAATATTATTGTTCAAAGATAATTTAAAATAATAATATATATATATATATATATATATATATATATATATATATATAACTAGAGCATCTCAAATCAATAATTTATAAAACATTTCATAATTTATTTTGGCAGATTATAATATGATACCTATTTAATCTTGTAAAGTATTTATTCTTTCTCTAAAATAGTTGATAAATTTTTTATAAATTAATATTATAAAATCATAATTTTATATTTATCTATATATAAGTACAGCATTGTTTTTGTAATTATATATCTTTTCTGAAAGGTTGTATCTCCCGTAAAGAGCGAAAGAGAATATCGGAGATTGTTGCCAACGAGGAAACTTGAAAGTTTCGGGCTTCAAAAGGACATTCATTGTCTGTCTTTATAAATTTCGTATAATTCTAATAAAACTTTGAACAATACGTTTGTCATGACCTAATTATTTTCGCATTAATTATTAACACTTGCGTGTTAAGAACAATAATGGAGTTTACTTGATTATATATTTACAAGATGTTATTGAAAATTTTCCGGACTTATTCTATAAAAAATGTTAGACTTATTTTATTTACAATTTGCCTCTATCCTCTTCGAAGTAGGTGTCCTTGTGATTTTATATAGCGACTCCAGCGCTTCTGTCAAATTTTCTCTGGAAACTTTTTTGTTGTAACGTGTCTTCTACGATTCGGTTTTAATTTCTTATACTGTTTCGAAACGTTGCCCTTCGAGCTTCAATTTCATTTTTGAGAACAAAAAGAAGTCGTAAGCTAAATCTAACGACAGTCCTCACAAACGATTTTTGCATTGTTGTCAATATTTTCGCGGGTTGTGCTGGTGAGCGGCCATCCTATGTGCTTCTCGTCTTCGACCAACATTCGGCCCTTTTTGAATCGTGCATGCCAAGCGAAACACTGTATATGGCTTAGAGTGTCATCTCTAAAAGTCTGACGAATCAAGAGTCTCGATTTTCCGAGTTTGACATAAACTTTTGGTCAAAACGTTTGTCGAAGACGACAAACACACAGGATGATCGCGCATCAGTACAATCTCCAAAAATGTTGAAAAAAATTGCTAAAATCGTTCGGACAAAATCGTGAGGACTGTTGTCAGATTTAACCTCTTGTGACTTCTCTTTGTTCCCAAAGATAAAACCTATAGCTCAAAGAACAACGTTTCGAAATGGTACAAGAGATCGGAATCAAATCGCAAAGAGTACTTCACACGCTACAGGAAAAAGATTTCCAGAGAAAATTTGAAGCATGGTAGAAGCGCTGAAGTGGCTGCATTAAGCCACAAGGAAACTACTTTAAAAAAACATAAAGACAAATTGTAAATAAGGTAAACCTAACATTTTTTATAAAGTCGGAAAATTTTCGATAGCACTTCATATATATATATATATATATATATATTATATACATATATATCTGATTTTTTTGACGAGTTTCTTTATAGGTTTGTGTAAGGCTGTTCAGTCATAATACCTTGTTCAGTATGTGGAAACCGTTTTTGCAGTCAACTAATGAGGATAAAGTCCAAATGCAAGCGAAAAAGCCCAAAGTCAAATTTCTTTGCTTGCAGATTTTCGCAATCCTGAGTTCACGGTTTCCGCATTAAATGTTCCTGTTTATTAAATTTAAATTAAAATAAAATTATGTACTGTATATCATATATTCTAGGCTATAACAAAAGTAATTATATATTTTTATATTAAATTTCATCTCATCTTATTTGTTGTAAAATATTAATTATCGTAAAATGCGAATACATAACAAAATATACAATTTTATCTAAAATGTTTTTGGAATATCCGAATAACCGGATTCTCAGATTTAGATATTGACAGGACTAATTTATATCTGGGAACGATTTTTTAAGTTTTAACGCCATCGATACACATTAGCTTGCCGCGTATATGGATCGATTTGCTACTGATTCGTCAGCATTCAAAAATCAATAAGCTCGGCGTCTCGACCGCCTTTCTTTCAATATTCTTTCACAAAGTAATAAATCACGTTCGACGAATGTTCGATATTTTCCATTATCTTTCAAAAGTCAAATTCGATAAATCTCACATATAATGCAAAAAATCATCCGCAAAAATTAGAGCAAAACGAATTTATATCGTTTTATTAAATCCATTAAAATTAAATAATCAAATTTTTTTTTAATAACATGCATACATACATGTGAGTTTAAATATTTTAAATTTTTATTACATTTATTTTCCACAAAAAGAATTTATTAATATATATTCAAGCTAATATAAAATTTAAATAAAGTTTTATTATGTTGTAATTTTTATAAATATATATATATATATATATATATATATATATATATATATATATTTATTTGCGGCCATTGATCTCTATTAATCAATTATAAATTGACTGTGTTGACTCTCATTTTTCTTGGAATAGGATAAAGAATTAATATAATTGAGTAGACCTTTTCAAAATAACTAGTGCGATGGCGATTAAATCATTCGATGATGCAATTTTAACGCTCAAATGATATCACCACACATGTACACAATGTGCTAATATAAAATACACACACCATTTTACTTCGTTAACGCACGGCGTTTACTTCGGAAATGAAATTTTGATTGAGATTAAGAGCTTACAATTGACGCATACATACACGGCCGGAATTCGCGAAAGGAATTTAATTATCGATGAATAGCAAAACTAAATTACGTAAATAATTACTTGTTACCTCGCGCATACTCATGCGACTGGAAATAGTGTAGTTGATGAGATTAAGCGCGTTCGACCAGCATGTTTCAATGTTTTCATTTACATAGGAGTTGGCATATTCGATTCTTTTCGAAATATGTGTCCCAAATAACACATTATCACGTATAAATGATGGCGGATAGCACGAACAAATTCTAAGAGAAATCCAAATTTTTATTTTAATAATAATCGAACTTCAATGTTTTGTAATCATTCTGAAAATAAATCAATTTCAATCGAAAAATATTCTCATTGTAATACAAAAATAAAATATCATGAATAATACAAGATAATTTTCTATAGACATATCTAATTTTAAATACTTTTACAATATCTATTATATTTTTCTATCTAATAACACCAACTATGTATATAAAAAATTTTATTTTACATTTTATCTAAAATAGCACTGTGTCTTCTCTCTGTTCTCCCTCTTTTCTCCTTCTTTTTCTCTCCCCTCTCTTCCTTTCTTTCTTCCTCCTTCCATCCCTTCCTTCCTCTCTCTCTCTCTCTCTCTCTCTCTCTCTCTACATTTTTTTTCCTTTTTCCTTTCTCCCTTCTTTCCTCTCCCTTTTCTTCTTTCCCTTTCCTCTTTCCCTCTTCCTCTCGATATACAGATGTATTAAATCTTGTAAAAATTTCAAATATATTGTATTCTTGGTTTCTTTTCGTTATATTGCATCATCATAATCGCAAAATCTTATTATGCTTATTTAGTTTCATTAAATATTATAAGAGTAATATTTGCGTCTGATGTTTGATATACACGTAACATTATGATATGATATCTAATATATATATAGTAGCTTGAATAGATCAAGTACATACCAAAATAATCATCGATATATCAAAAGAATACGCTACCGAAAGTCTCATCTATTTTAAAGTATAATTTTCCTATAGTTTTGTAATTATTTATACATTATTGCAATAATGCATAAAAAGTGTTCAAGAAAATTCTTTTTAAGTTTATAATCTTTAAAAAAAGAGACTTTTATGTAGTCAGATGCTGATAGATTCTGAAGTTTCTGAGAAGTTAGCGCCAAACCTTATTTCCAAAGTTTGATCAACAGTTTTATTTGCAACTGCAATAATTCTACAATTTCTCATAGGTTTCAGATAAAGTTTTATCAATTTAGCTAAAAAAATCACATCTGAAAAAATAAGATATTAGTTTATTTTATTTATTATTATATTTTTCGTAGCATTTCACTTTTTGAAAAACATTATTTCAGCTATGGAATTCTATAATTCTCGAAGAATTCTATAATTTTTGCTGTGCGTTTTAACAAAAATTCCAGCCTTCGCATATTTTTAAACAATTTTTAATCTCATCGTTGGAACTTTATTTTCGAGAAATATGCTGTGTGCCAGCTATGTCCATCACTGTTTTGGCGAATCTCGATATTTCTCACATAGTTTCAACAGTTCCAAGTTATAATAGTTTCGGCTCTTTCATATTTTTCAAGTAGTTTTTTTAACATCTTAACGGTTTACATTTCATTTTTGAAAACTATGTAATTCTAATTATATCCGTCTTTTTTAGCAATTCTTGAGTTTTTACAGTTTTAATCTAATATATTTTAACACACAATATTTCTAATCTTTATATATCTTTAAACAGTGGCAAGAAAATTGAAAATTTCGACACGATTATCTTTTATTATCTTATACAGAATATATTGTCCATATCTAACACATGGTTAAAAAAAGTCGTCTGGAATAATACATATCTGTGTATTATATTTTTTTCAAATATCTATACAATTATATTTAGTTATTTAAAAAATATTTACAACATTCGTCAATGCATTTCTTAATTTTTCAGATGCAATTTGAGTTTTTTCTTACTCTTTCTTAATCATCCGTTAAAATTAGTCGATAAAACTTTAATATGACGAAGTTTTCAAACTTGTCGCCATACTAAGCTAGAGTAAAGCTCTTATAATAATTTATTCGACGCATATATAACTCTAATTTTCAATTTCGATGAACAAAATTACTTAAATACACACGATTTCATTTACAATTGAAATCATTTGCTATCAAAACTGTATCGGTATGATAACCTATTTTAAAAGAATAATTTTTATAATAAAATTTCAATAACGAATAAATTCTACATATATCGATTGCATCGAGAAAAGGCTGGTAATATATTCTATAATTTATAAATTGTATTAGTTATAATATGTGGAAGTATATATATACGGTATCACATAACAGAAACATACTAGAATGGATCATAAACTTCCTGTGTGTAAGCAATGTAATTAACTTAAATAAACTTTCGTTATTATACGTTATTTAAAATTGCACAAGAAAAATAGTCTGTAAAAATATTTTCGCTTAATAAAAGGTCTTTCATATAGTCCAGTCGAGAGAATAATTCTTTATACAATTTTAAATAATATCAATAACAGAAGTTATACGTGCCTTTAGAAATTTATGATATATTCTAATATTTATTACCTACTTTACACAAAAATGTAAATTATTATAACGATGAATCTCCAACCGCAAGCGATATTATTTCCAAATACCATAAACCGCCGGCAGAATAAGAAGACGGCACTATTATGCGAAGAAGATGACGCATACATTGCATAACCCGGTTTCATTTGGAATACCAACTTTACGAAATATAATTTAATAAAGACGTAGTGTGTGTGTCTCTCTCACTGCAATAAACTTTTGTATGATATTGCAGACAAATGCAAAGCAAGCGAATATTTTGATTTGCCATCAACGGTAACAAAGATTTCTAGAATTTACAGGAAAGACAATTAGTAATTAACAAAATCGTTTTAATCTTCACAGTAAATATTTGTGATACATTCTCTCTCTCTCTCTCTCCCCTCTCCCTCTCTCTCTCATTACTATTACTATAATATTTATATTCAATAATTATTATGAAATCTTGGTACAATAATAAAAGTGATAATATAATAATTTTGTATTATATGTATATTTCTCTCTCTCTCTCTCTCTCTCTCTCTCTCTCCATTTTTATTATTTTAATAATTTAAAAATTATTTCAAAATTTTCTATGTAATCAGCGTGTGTCTAAGTAAGTAACCCACGCAGAGAAATTCAATTACCCTGCGTTCGTTAAAACAAATTTACATTGTACTACTGCGATTGCGGATTTTAATTTGTTCTCTTCAATACGTGGATACATACACAAATGTATAAATACGTCCGCTCTCGACTCGCTCGCGCACGTGCGCGCACTTACATACATACTCATCTTGGTTTCGTGGTATATGTATATACGCGCACATGCTCTTTTATGCCCTTTCAATCTACGTTTATTCATTCTTTTATGGATACCAACCGGGCTCGCCTTTCATTTTGTTTTAACGGAGGAGGAGAGAACCGAATGAAAAGTTGAAACGGCCGGAGAAAAAGAGTAGAAATAAACGAACGAGAGAGAGAGAGAGAGAGAGAGAGAGAGAGAGAGAGAGAGAGAAGCTAAGAGGGGTGCGGAGGAAGATACATACAGAGAAAGAGGAGAGGGGAAGCAGGGAGACGAACGAAAAAGGTAAGGAGAAAGGGACGAAAGCGGGTGGCAGGTTGTTACTACCGTGGTATGGTTGGGGGTAGGGGAGGAAAGACTCGCTTGGAGGTGGAAGAAGAGTACATAAACCTGTAGAAATGTATTAGGTACCTACCTACGGGCGATATTACCCAGGGAAAAATTCTACTTCTCAAAGGGTCGACCCGAGTGCTTTTCAAAGTGGATTTTTGGAACGAGCTTGTCCGATCTTTCTTAAAAGGATCTCGCACATCGGAAGAGGAAAAATTGCACTAACTCGATGGCCTATCGATTTAATCGCCAACGCCGTGAGATGTCATGTTTCGATTTGCAAGATGTTTTTCTTTTTCAGATCAAAATAACATAAGGATTATATACTCAGTTAAACATTTTAAGTCAAACGATATGTGCATTGACATTCTATCAGGATGAAAGCAATTTGCGATAGGGATATCAAAATGTATGCAATGCTTAATGAAATATCGTGAATTGTTTTCTAATGCAAAGTTGTTGTAAAAATTATTTGTTCAAAATTTCTATGATGATGATGCATGATAAATAAAATATCGATGTAATAAATTATAGTTTGAAAATATTTCTCAATAAAAATCTGGATCCTATAGATTTATCATATAAATATCAAGATTGACATGAAAAATTGCCGAACGATTATTTGATTAGATAATTACTCGTATATATGAACATCGTGCGCAGATGAATCGTATTAATATTCGCCGTATTGCTTTATGCATAGCAAAAGATCCAATGGATGAATACACACGATTGGAAACATTGATCGTGCGATGCCAGACACAACGGTGTATTCTATAGAAGAGATTTAATTTAGACGAATATTTCAAATCTCTCTCAGATTGAACAGAGAATACGAACGTTGCATGTAATAGTGGTAGTAGTGCCGATTGCGATAGTGGTGGGTAGTAAAAAAAGAGAAAGACAAAGTGAAAAAGGAAAGAAAGCAAGAGAATCTTTTGTGGCACGAGTATTGAATAAGAGCAGAAATACAAATCATGAAAGCTGCCAACCATCAAATATCAAGGCATTAAGAGCATTTATTAAAATTAATAATTTTTTCATTACTGCTTATGATTCACGATTATTATATTTAATTAAAAAGTATTATGTCTATAGAACACGCAAGCATATATATATATATATATATATATATATATATATATATATATACACACATATAAAATATTAATTAAATGATTTGATGTTATCTTTCATTTTATTTAATATTTAATATTTTACCAGATGAATAGCAAATGAAAAAGCATATTTGAGTACTTTTTTAATTAATCAAGATAAAATCTTTTTACTTTTTCATCAGTTACTTTGAGCAATTAATGATAATAATTTTATATTTATGTATATAAATAAATATAATCTCATTAATCACTCACAAAATAGGCCAAAAAATATAAAAATATTTTATTTCAATAATTAAAAAATATTTAATAAGATGTGCTTTCTCTCTCTCAAATTTGCTATCCATCTATAAATTATTAAATATGATAAAAGATATTACACAAATATATATGTGCGCATGCGCACACGCAAATACATGCGCAAGCGCGCGCACATATATACACGCACCATATATATTGTGCATATATACAGAGGTCCCAAAACCACAGAATGTTCTTCTAATAACAGATATTCTTTAACCAAATTGAATACAATTTTTTTCTCAGTGGAAATATCAAGATTTCTCCATAATTTTCGAATTATAAGTGATTGAAAAAAAGGGCTTTTCACAAACTAAACTTTGTGGAGTTAAGAGATTAATTTAACTACATTTTTCAATTAACTTCAGATGGAATTCACGTTAATAGAGAATTTTAATTTAAAGTTACAAAGATATATGATATATAAATATATAAGGCAAAAATTGGAAACTTGTAAAAAATGATATTTCGCCTCTCTCGATATTTTCGCTGCAGACAAATAGTCTTTAAATTGGCGAAAAAATCTGAAAGACATCTGATGGTTTTGAAATGGTTTCTGCGTATATGTATATGTACAGAATATTTGAAAATTCCAATACAATAAGATTGCTCAAAAAATTAAGTAAAAATTTATGCCGTTTTTTTATTGCAAAAATACTTTTTTAAACATAAAGATTTAACTCCCTTAATCTAAACATGAGACTTGTTTAAAAAGTCATTTGTATCTGTGTATATGTGTATCTGTGAATTGCGTGGTTTAATTGCCGGATACTTCACGATTATTAAGGCTAGAGAAAAGATTAGCTGTTCGCATACGAGATCGCACAGTTACGAATAAATGGCTCTTTAACTAATTCTCATCATTGGTTAAACGCACATACACATGTATATAAATCTTCATATATGTATAAAAAACTACACCTTAGAAAAAATAATGCATGCAATTTCATTATTTTATTTTTCACCTTATCCCTTTATTATCCTCGATTTCTATACCTTATACATATATGATATGCATACATATATACATTCACACGTATATACACGTATACATGATCGATAATCTGTATGTGTCATATTATTTATACAGTTGTAGAAATTAACACAAATAAAAATAAAAATGTAAACCGATGCAGAACAATTCAGTCATTAGCAGTTTGATGTTTTCCGGAAATTATCGAATATAAAAATACTTATATATTTAAAAAAAAAAGTCTTATTTAACACAAGTAAAAATAAAAATGTAAATCGATACAGAATGATTTAGCCATTAGCTGTTTGATGTTTCTCAGAAATTATCGAATATAAGAAAACATTTGAAAAAAAAATCATATTTTGTAACAATATATATATATATATATATATATATATATATATATATATATATATATAATTGTGTTTAGCAATAGTGCGTAAAATAGTAACGATGTAATCCGATTCTCATAAATCAGAGCGCATCGTATAATCGATAGTTCACAGTCGTTTTATAAACTCGATAAAATATATATATATAGTTTTTTTATCGTTAAATCTTCTTGAAAAAACTACGCGCTTTAATTCGCTTTACTTTTCATTATCGATATTCTCTATATAAATTAGATAAATTTGCAAAATCAATTGGAAAACTTGTCACTATTAATGATCTGGACTTACCTTATAGGAATACTGGTCATACATTCTGCAAGATTCGAGATCGCTACTGAGAACGGAATAACCAGCATCCATACCGAGCCGACGTTTCTTCTCACCGCCTGGAACGAGTCTTTGTGAATGAAAAGCCATATATCACGCACAGACACAGTTTGACAACTAGTACCGAACAAACTGATCGCAATTGCACCGACTATACCGTCGCTCATCGTATGATTCGCTGCGTACCGACGCGACACGATGTGTCAGCCTCGTCTTATCACCACTCGATCCGTTTAAAACCCGCTTCGAACAGCGTACTCATCAATCGCGACGCGCGTAGTAGTAGCTCGTAGTGGCGCGAATGCAACAATTTAGAACTCGCGCGAATATCCTGCCGACCACGATATAGATCGAAACTTGCGCGACCCGATGCTTTTGACGATCGAGATCTAGATGTTTTCGATTATCGAGATATTTGAACGTCTTACCGCGAAATCGGCAAGTATTTACTATTTCGAGTTGAACGTTAGCAATCTTTAAAAAAAAAAAAATGACAGTGACAGCGCACTAATTACGTCGATCGAAAGCACCGAAAGTGGCGGTTATTATCTCCACCACTGTCGATCAACACGATCAGCTCGATGTACGCACGATTGAAACTGAACTGCCGTCGTAGCACGTGAACGCCGTCACTGGTCGGCAGGTGCTACGTGAAACGTCGAGTGCGACTCGTACAAGAAAGAACGACTACTAGCGACTCTGCGCGCGCGAACGAACGAGCGAGCGAGCGAACGACAGTGGTAGCGGCAATGGCAAACTATACAGTTGATGGTTACACTCTCGTGACGAGGACTCTTCGCTCCTTCACCGCGCGAGCGCGGGCGCGCGCGCGAACGCGGCTTGTATAGGCTTTGGGATGTGCACCTTGAGAGCCTGAGCGCACGGATTGCGAACGTTGTATAAATCGAGTGGTTACGCGGGTTAGGTTAGGTTAGATTATAGGTTGGGTTAGATAATATGTGTAAGGTTAGAGGGTTAGGTTAGGGTTTGAGTTAGGTTAGGTTGCGTGCGACATCGCGCGCTATGCGTTCTGCCGCGATAGTGCCGCGGGTACACAGAGCGCGAGGTGGCTCACCCCACCATGGAACTTGACGTTGCTACTTGTTCTATTCAACGCTGCTTTCTCTCTTTCTTTCTCCTTCCCTCCCTCTCCCTTTCTTCCTCCGCCCCTCTCACTCTTTCTTTGTATTTCTTTCTGTCCCCCTTTCTCTCCCTCTCTCCCTCTCTTCCTCTCTTTCTCTCTCTTTCTTTCTCTCTCTCTCTTAACCGTTCAATGTATACGTACAATCATCTTACTCTCTCGCGACTGCCCGTTTGGACCGACTTCTTCTCTCCTTAGTGCGCGACTCCGACGGGAATGCGTATGGCCCGCGTCGCTCGACGGAAACCCCTGGAGTCATGGATACTACTTTTGCTACTCTTTATAGCTTCACTGTCTTTTCGAGCGTATTGAATGAGCATGTCGTCGCATGTGATAGATATCTGTCTATTTAACGATAAAAAAAATTTGAAATTTTATCTTTCATCAAAACTGACATATATTTTTTGTAATAATCTACTTGATATTTATTAACTGATCCAATCTATTAAATACAAATTTTGTCAAGATATAATATTAAAATATAAACCCCGCTCGACTTTTTTTTTTATTGAAACTACATGCGCAAATATGATACGATTTAGGAATAATTGCGCTATTTTTAAGGATGATTTTATTTTAGGTGATTAAATTATTGGATAAGTGTATTGAGAATTGTGACACGTGCTTTACGCCCATCGTTTTCGATTCGTATCGCTTGCTGATCGGATTATTTGATAGCAGAAGGTAATGAGATTGTGATAAACGCGAAAACAGGAAGTCGTGGAAACACAACCTTCTCGTAATATATAAAACGGAATCAAAACAAAATATATCAGTTTGCAACATCTTTTTGAATATAATTAGCCTTATAAGGACACTTTGTTTAAGCAATGTACTTTTATAGCGTTGAGAAACTAAATTTTATCTGGAAGCTGAATTATAAATTTAAGACAGTGTTGTTGCATTTTTTTTTTATTTTGATTTCATATCAAGCGTTAATTAAGATTGACAGAATTTATTGTATACATAAGTCATTTAATTAACATATGTATATACACACATATATGCATAAATATATTAAAATATTATTAATTAATTAATTAATGTATCTATATATACCTATATATACCTATATATATATATATATATATATATATATATATATATATATATATAGGTATATATATAGTTTTTTGTATTATACATAGATTTATACAAATAGAATTGATCGTATTGTTGGGTATGTGAAATTTATTATATTCTTCGTGATTAAAATGCATGTCTTGACTAATTATAGACTAACTCTGAAGAAGAAATGTAAAACGTTATATCGTAAAGTATATCCCTATATGTTGACATCGTACAAATAGAATCAGTCACGAATAGTAGTCACGTGGTTTGCACGTGGATTTCATTCATGAAACATGCTCATAGATCGTAGCCGGAGCAACTCCAGTAGCAGTAACAGTGGCTTGCTATGGCTTGTCGCTGTAGTAGTAATAATGTTGGTAGTAGAGATGAGTAACAACATTGATGATACGGTAGTAATAGTAGTAGTAGTAGTAGATAGCGAGCAGACATGCAGACAGTCTAGCAAGCAGAAAGGTGGTTAGCCAGAACTGGCTGGCAAGTGGATGTCGTAGAGTGGAGTTTGTAGTGGCATACGTGTGTTGGTTTACGCGCGCTGGATTTTCGCCCCAAGCGAGCTATCTAGCCAGCCAACCAGCCAACCAATCAGCCAGGCGGAGCGGGAGGGTGCACGAAGGAAAACGAAGAAGAAGAGGAATCATGAAGCCGTAGGATCAGAAACATGATATCTCTTACTTCTTCTTTTCGACCTTTCCTTCCTCGAGCTTCCTTAAAGTCTCCCTTATGACACATATCCATTATCTACGCCATCGTCTAAAGATTACAACTTTAAAACTGTTCTTATATCTTGCCTCGTTTCTTTGCAATCTGTGGCTACTCTTTCATCTTTTCCTTTCCTGTGACGCTCGCTCATTCACATCATGAGTTTATCCAGTAAATGCACACGTTTTCCAACAAGCAATTTTATTAGAACAATATGCTTTAATTGCACTTGATTTTATCATTGATTATACGTTTCAGACATAATTGAATATCAAATTATTAACTTGTTAACATTAATGATGATGAATATATTGATGCAAAGTGAAATTGAACACTGCAATTTCTAAAGTCGATTCGTTTTGCAAGTTACAGTATCGATTGATGATAGTACTGTAATTATAAAACTTATGCATATTTTTGTATAATTACTAGCTTGTTAATTATGCCACAACAATTGTAGCCATTAAAACATTATTAATATAAATCAATAATATAGCAATACAATATCCTTAACTCTTTTTATCAGTACATTATCATTATTATATCATTGAAGTAAAAGATATCATGTTTCCTACGGCTTGATGATTCCTCTTCTAGAGTTTGTGACTGACAAATATTGCAATTTTTGTAGTTTATCATGAAAGGATTTCTCGTTATTGATATTACATCTCATCTTTTTATAATTATTTCATCTCCAATATTTTGTCATTATTATATAATGATTTTTTACCAAGTATGTTGATGCTTGATCAACGACATGCTCATGTAGTAACGACATATATGTACATATAGTAGTAGTCCTACAATGCACATTATGCATACGTTCTTAAAAACAGCATATGTACGTTTCAGACTTCCGAGTCTCGTTGAACGCGCGCATATCCCGTGGGAATCAATATCCGCACGTCTCCCAGTCTCTCCTCTATACCCCTGTCTTCCCCCGACCCCTCATCGACCATCTCGCTCATCCACTCTCTTTCCTCCGGTACACGGATCTGCCCCCTTGCCTGTACCCTCTCGCGGGTGCTGCACCTTCTTTGGTACCGTGCACTGTGTACCACCCCTACGCGGAGTGAAGTGGAGGGAAGCGGAATGGAGCGGCGCGGCCATCTGCCTCTGATGAATGTGATTTAAAGAGGGAGAGCGAAATACGGCCACCTGCCTTTCTCCTTTGGTACCTCCACAACTCCCTTTCTACCACCCATCCACCTTCCCCGTGCCAGACTCGATCCCTCTCTACCAACCCCTTCCACTACCATCTCCTATCTTCTATCAACTTCCACCACGTCAACCTACCTACCTACCTACCTACCTACCTATCTACCCCTCCTTCCTTCCTCCACCCCGGCAGCTACATCTCACCCAAGTCGACACACAACTACAAAACATTCAATTTGAACGTAAAGTTAAAACGAAATGGATTTTCCAGCGCGAGTACAGTCGCTGTCAGAAACTCATGCCCAATCTTTCTGCGCGTAGATTCGCGATATAAGATAGAATGTAGATAAGATGCAGATAATGAGGGAGAATTCGCTTTTGTATACTTTGCATATTGCATATTACTTTTGTATATTCTGTAATCAAAATACCTTTGAACTCCTTCTTGTTTGCGAGCGTTCTGAATAGTAGCTATCCGAGCAATAAAAATTTGGAATATACGCGAGACATAAATCTTATTTCTTTGCTTTTCGAATAGAATTTTTATGCTCCTAACAAATGTTTCTTACTTTCGCATCTTCATTTTTTTATTTCATAAATTACGGTTATTGATCGCCTAGTATTATCTAATTTTATCGGTTCTGTTTTATCGTTCTGAAGCATAAGCTATCCGTTATAATAAAAATTGGAATGTAATAACTTCTCTTTTTCGCTGAAATGTTTTAAGATATTAAATTGTTTATGTTCTCTTTCGAAAAAGATAAAAACAAAAATCCTTCAAGTTACTTACAAAGATTTAATTATCCGAGATATTATTCAATCGAGTATCCCTGTCTATCTATAATTTAAATTACAAAACAGAATCATGGAACCTATTGAATTATACAAGAATATAAAAAATAGTTGAATCGAAGTTACATCATTTCAGATATGAATAACGAAACACAATAAAGTTTCCTTTAATAACAAAAACAATTCCAAGTCGTATTAAGATAAAAACAGATTCATAGAAAAATATGCACTTCTAAGTAGCAAGAGAGAAATATATATGAAACATTTGAAAATAAGAAATATTTCTTTTTTTGTTTAAAGTATCAAATTTATTAGAGAATACAATTTCAAAGAACGCCAAAAAAGTAATGGATATGTAAAATATGTAAAACATTTTTTATAATAATATTCATGAATTTTTATTTTTATGATTGTATATATTTTGCAATCTATCAAACTTTTCTATTGCACACACACACACACCTTTAAGGTGAAAATATCCAATAAAAAATAATGAAATATAATGATATTAATTAATAACAATATTGATTAATCACAAGATGTTTTAAAAATCTGGAGAAATTTGATTTGATTTTTATTTGATTTTATTTTAAAAATCTAAGTTTGAGGCAATTTGATCCCCCGAGGAATTTTCTGCCGATTCTTCGCTATGAGGCTGATTCAACCCCACCAAGGTCCGACCATGGTCACCCTCAACTTTACCCTTGTTCTCATTCTTGCTCTTAATCGCTTTCTCACTTCTCCTCTTACGCTCTCTTTCGTTCTTGTCTTACGATCGAGTTTCTCGGCAGAAAATTGATCCTTTGCCCTTACATAGCTGATAGTCTGATTGATGTCGATCGAGAAAAGAATCAAAGTCAAATTTTTCTCTCGTGATAACGAGAGCATGTTGCAACTAATACATTACATGTTTTATTACTTATTATACATTTTTGGGGGAAAGAAAAATGACAAATACTAACAACTTAATAAACGACAAACGCATTAAAGAATATTTATTGGCAAACGTTACGTATGTAACAATAAAACGAAAGAGATAGCGCATCATAATCCTCATCGACCATGATCAATAAACACTACTATTGTCATCAAACGAGGCGTTTCTCGTCCATTTAACCGTTTTTAATCTCACAAAAGAAATTTTGCATCGTTGCAGATACTTAACGCCTGCGCTAACACGTGACAAAGTAACTTTCAGGTGAATGCTCGATCAATGAAACATTTATAAAATACAAAGTAAAAAAAAAAAGAACGAAATATATTTAGCTTATATTTTTCTATCGAAAAATCTTTAACGTGTTTGTTCAAAAATAACTATTACATTGTCAATAATAATGTGAGAAATATAATGTTTTTCTTTAACTTTAAACGTCATCAAAATTGCATTTGTCAATGTATTCTATACCTTTCTGATTGGAGAATAAAAAGAGAAATTATAAGGACGATTCCGATTCTCGAATACATTATGAGTTTAAAGCGTTATTATAAAACAGCGACTAAGTCTTATTAAAGAATTATAAGTTTTATTTTGTTATTTTAGCACATTATTAAATGATATACAATAATTAATATTCATTTACTTGCAAAACAATCACTATTAACTTTTATACAAAACATGAGCTAGGAGCGATCGATACGCGCTTTAGATATTAAAAAATTTGTTTTTGCTTACTACGTCTGTTTTTAAACGTTATATAAATAATACTGTTTTATATGGGTTTTATATCCGTTTTATACTCTTTCGCAATGAAAGTTTTATGTTTTCTTCACTAACGCGTATTTTTTTCTGTTTACAAAAATATTTCTAGATGTTTACATTAATAATGATTAAAATCATCTTCCTATTGCTTGTATTTTCAGACATATTTATATATAGAAAATGCTTTATCTGAAACTTTTAAAATATGTCTAAGAAAAAGTTACTTTATGTAAAATTATCTAATCGTTATCATGACCTTTGAAATAAAAACATACTCAACGATCCTAATATTTTTACTATGATCGGAAGCTGCCTTGGAGGTCTTTTTGTATTAGCGTGTTCGATATTTTCTGCGATTTAATCTGGATCTCCTTCACAATATCAAAGCTTTTCTCGCATCATGGCCCAGATCTATTCGGTCTTTCTCACCGCTTCGCTTAGTCAATCGTGAAAGCTTAACACTCGTTTTATGCTTCAGTATCCGCATGAATTGTGAACCGAATATCGCGTTTCTCTCATTATATTCTATATATTCCGTCTTTTGAATGACTGTTTCTTTAGCTACTTGAATAATATCAAAACTACAATTTCTTGGATATTAATATCGCATATGGCATATATATATATATATATATATATATATATATATATATATATATTGCTACTGTATTTTTCTTATTTTTGATGACCACACCAACTCTTCTTAATTTATCTTTCTCTATCAGAAAAATAATTGATATGTTGTCCGATGTCATATTATTGTTTGATGTTTTCCGCGCGGCTCTTTTTTTCATCTCAACCTCGATCAGCTCTTTCATGAATTAATGTGCATGCTTGTCGTCGTTGTCATTAGTTGTCTGCAAAATTTATGACCGTTTCTTGTTCCATGATTTATAAGCTGAAATTACATTTGTAAATACCGATAGAACAATCAGATATCGCGAGAGACGGCCGAGACCTGATTTACGAGTCTGTTTTTGTGACTCGAATTTCTCATCGGAGTATAACATTCGATGTCATTTTGTTTTTACATACATTAAATAAATATATAATAAATACATTGATTAAAATCATAGAATCGACGGATAATTCAAAACTGTTGCGAGAAATGTTTATTTGTCTTTATTATGATAAACAAAAAATAAACAAACGAGAATAAGAATAAGAAGAAACATCATAATAAAATATATTGGATAGAAGGTCATATACTTGCATGGAAATAAAAATAAAATGAAAATATGTATATTGCAAAGATATATCAAGAAATGTCAAAAATTTGTACGTCTTTCATATAATGTAAATACTTCAAAAAAAAATAAATAATTAATAATATATATAACATAAATCTCTTTGAACAGAGTCAATATATAATAAAAGATAATAAAAATCGAGATGCAAATATCATGTGGAAGACGTATGACAGTAAATCAAACACTTCATATTTATAAAATAATCATAATAAATGATTTTCAAATCTTTTGTAAGAATAAAAATGTAAAGTGCGCTGAGAAAGTAACAAAAACTTTGCAAGCCCAGGTGAAGCAATATGTGCTCAGATAGATGTAGAAAAAAAAAAAGAAAAAAATACGAGGTCAGGCGAAAAGAAGCAAACAAGGGAATAAAAAAAAGAAAAGTTGGATGGTCTTGCTTATAACCATCTGACGATCTTATGTTGTAATTCGATCAGCTTTCTAAAGATATGGTTGCACATATTTTGGCTATCATGTCACGTAGATGAATATCTTTTTAACTGCATTAAAAAATTTTTTGTCTGAAATCTTTTAATAATCTTTTATTCAATATTTTTTAAGAAAAATAAAACATTGAACAAAATTGATGACCTTTCATTTTTATGCAGCTAAAATATTATCGAGAATGAAAAAGATGCAGATTTTATCTTTATATCAGGTAGAATCAAATGTATTTAGGCTATCTGCATATTTTACACGGACATTCAGTATTCCCGATCTGATCTGCATTTATTCTTTTCATCGATTCGTGAATAGAGACAAAGTCAGACAGCTAGAAGAAGTAGAATAAATTGTATCATTGGATAAAAGAAAACTTCAAACGAAAAATGAGGAAGAAACTGAAGAAGCGAGATAAGCATGGCGAAACAGTAGAATGGAAAGCATTGAACGTGATATGTAGTTTGCGAACTTTCCGGATTCGAAAGTACGCTTTTCAATACACGAAAGTTCGTGCAAATAAAAGCTTCGGGAAATGTATAATATCACGAATAAGCGAAAAAAAAATTCATAAGCCAATAACATCTACGCAAACTCCTTTCAAATATTATCTTCATTTAAAATACGCAATATTTACACGCTACATCTTTTAGTCTCTATTTATATATGTTAATATTATTCTAAATCTTGTACTTTAAATTTTATTACACGCTATTTATGTCTATAAAAAGTTGGAGAAAAACTCTCGATACAACGATGGTATTCCCGATGCATGTAGGATGACAACTGTTTTCTTATCACCTTCGTTATAGGCGTACCGTAGTGCTCTGGCTTCTTATATCGTGAAACGCTATTGTACTAGCCAGTGTATCTCTACAGTAGGAAGCAGCTCTGACCTACTTCCCTTTATGGCGCCATTTCATAAAAGTTTCCTATAAATTGCATTTAGCAACATCGACCGCGCCGCTAGCGAAGTCGTTCTCATCTCGTAACAGACTGTGTTCTCTTCGGTGATACATGATACGCCATACGTCACGCGTCATTGTGATACAGGATACGCGATGCACAATAGATCGAACAAAAAAAATAGATAATATTGAAGAAAATATAGTTATAGATATTATGCGATAAAATTATAAGATGCAAAAATCGTATGGCAATTCTTTATACATATGTATATTGTATAACTCATCATCTATCAATATAAACTCTGGAAAAAAATAATTTCTAAAATAATATTAACAAAATTTTTAAAACTTAAATTTATATAAAAGTTCCACGTCCCAAACATGCAATCCCAAGACGAAATCAAATCAAGCTAAGTGCTATTTACTTAGGTTAAGACGTCTACTCAAATCTTATAAAAAACTTCCCTGATTGTTTATTGCATGCATTTTCTACGTTTTTCATTTATAAGAAAGAAAAACACAGAGCCATTTAAGTCCTAGATTTACACTTGCTATACGAATCATCATATATCTCTTATATCGTCTTTCAACTTATCAGATTGTGCATAAAGTATTTCTGAAATAACCAGCCAAACTTTAACGCATATAAACATAGATCCACAAATGAATTATTTCCAAATTATAGAGATCAAAAGATTTTAATTTTAAAAATATTCTGTATTTGATTATGTCTTTGTCATTAATGTGCATACAAGTTTGATCTTAAAATCATCTGTCATTATAAATCGCGATATTATCGCTGTATGGATCCTAATTATAATGTAATGATACATCATCATTATTAAACTCATAATCAGACAAATTATTCACATTCTTCATCTTCATTAATCATTCAATGATTGATGTTAATTATTGACGCTAACGGAATTCTTGATCAATTTAATATAAATCAATGCAATTCAGTTCATACGGCATTCTGAAATTCATGAACCAAAATATTATAGTAGAAAAGTTGTCGAAAAATTAAGTAATAAAAGTATTCGTGATTTTTTATCCAAGAAGAATAGTTTTTGAGATAAGGATATAAGGATTTGACAGCTGGTCATACAGATTACATTTAGAGACGTCTGCTGTTTGTATAAATCGTATACTAGTATTCCGGAAGAAAATGCTCATATAAAATAAAATATATATATATATCAAGTCTCTGTCTTACTCTCTATTTACACACTGTTACTAGTTGTTAAACTATCGCAAACATTCTGTCAAGTTTATTGGCCAAGTATATGGTCAATAAAAACGCTTACCTTGATTTACAGAGATTTTTATTTTTATATTTAGAAATCTTAAGAAACGTTTTTTAAAATGGCTTTAAAATGCTTTTATATATAGTCTATTTAAATGTTAAATAGGCTATATATTGAAAAAATATTTATTTCTTTTACAAATTGTCAAGATAACTTTTTGTAAACATGATTAAAATAACTAATATCTTACTTATGTTCTTTCATAGCCTAAGCTTAAAATATTAATTTGGCATATTGAAGTGTGCGGTGGCGTACCACTATTTTATGAAAATGAGCACGTTTTCCGCCAACCACGCGGCTTGCTTTTCATGCTATACCTATAACGATTCTGTTTGTCTCTACATCATTACGAATGTGCAAACAACATTTTCACATGAAAATAATGCAAGTATTTTTTCTACCCTCTTGATAAAATTCTATATTTTATCCTGTTTGTTTTGTTTGGCACCCTAACAAGTTATAGCGTCATATATAAACAAAACATTGTCCTTGTATTGTTGCATTGCCTACATTGTTGAATTTAATTCATTATTGTTATGAATAGGGAAAGGGGAGGAAACTTGTGTATAGATGTTATAATCCATTTAAAATCACAATAGTTGTTACATAGGTATATTAAATGATATCAGATAGTATATTTTAAATTACATTGAAACAATTATGATAATGTATAAAAAAAATTTGTCTTACTGGGAAATAAAAAATTGAAAATATTTTTATTAGCTAATTTTTCACTGCTACAATATTTTGATTTGTGAATTTTGGAACATTCTGTATAATACTAATAAATTTTACTACGAGAAAGAGAGAGACCGACTTAAAAATATTATACGTCGATCAAATCTAAATCTTCATCAAATAATTCATTTCATCGCTGAAACAACTCTTGTCATACAGATCGTGTCACGAATAATCTATTGGACATTTTTTGAAAGAAAATACCGAAGTAAACCGATTTATGAAAAAATGAAAAATAAGGGATTAATAATCGTAAAAGTCCGTGTCTTCTAAGAGCCATAAAGCTGCAGGCAATATTCTTCCATGGATTCTTTCTATACCCCTCGCACTCTTTCCACCCTCTCCCTTACCTCAGCTATCTACAACAACCCCCTCCCCCTCAGAAAGAACTCACCCTCTTTTCAACCTCTCTTCCTCTCATCGTAACCTACCAACCTTCCTTCCTATCTATCCTATCTTGTTTTTCTTTGTATTAGGTATACATCTTTGTACATACGTCTGTCTCCACCCTTATACATATTTGGCGCTCTACCTCTCGGTCACTTTTTTCAGTATTCCACACCCCCCTCGTTTTTTTCTGACTTTATATTGTTTTCTTTTAGATACACTTTGCTGTGATATACTTTTTAATTGTCGATTTCATCATCGATTGAAAGAAAGAGAAGAGAAAGAAGACGAAAACAAAAAGAATATGAAAAAGAAATAAAGCAGGATCAGCAATCAGGCAGTCAATCGAGACAATCAGATCAGGCGCTTGCCGAACATCAGATCCATCAGATCAGGCACGATCGCGCAGATCGAGATCCATCCGCTTGATCAGCGATCGGAAAGCGATATGCAGAGTCGAATCAGAGGAGAGGGATAAAAGTCGAGAGTCGAAAAAAAGGAAAGAGAGAAAGGAGAAAGAGAAGGGAGAAAAGGAGAGAGAAAGAGAAAAAGTAATTGCCAGAGCTGGTTATTGCAATTTGAAGGCGTCCCGTTGTTTCCGTATTCTTCCCAGAACGCGCCGCTTCATCTCTACCCATTGCGTCCTGCTCCCATCCCACTTTAGCACCCCGTGGGGGTACCTACCCGGGGGAATCAATAACCGACGTGGAAGCGCACGGGGGGTATAGTGGCAGAGCAGAGAATCGCAGGATTGTGGGGTTGAGGGTGGCACGCGGAGCAGTGGAGCTTGGCTCCGCCTCCGGCACGCGACCAGCACGCGACCATCGTCACCATCGTCGTACCTCGCCTCGCCTCGTCCCGCCTCACCTCACCTCGCCTCGTCTTACCTCACCTCACCTCACCTCACCTCACCTCACCTCACCTCACCTCGCCTCATCTCGCCGCACCTCGCCTCATCTCGCCTCGGCTCGCTTCGCCTCGTCTCGTCTCGTCGCCTCACCACCGCCATTCGTGGCCACCACCCCTGACCCGGATCCTTTGCTTCCCTTGATGTCTCTTCCTCTCGCTTGTTCTCTAATGACGTGTCATGCTTTTCTTCTGTCCTCAGATGAACGTTTCAAAGTCCTTACTTGCGTTCTTAGATAGCAAAGTCACTTTTCGTTGTCATCATACTATTTTTTGGCAGGGATAGACGGATTAGATAAATTGAAAATTTTATAAAGTTTGGACAATGAATATCGTTATAGAGCGCGGCGGGCAATCAATATGAAATAAAATTTCTCACGTAGTCAGAGAAGCAAAGTTAGTTTAATTTATTGCATAAAGAAGCAAAGTTAGTTTAATTTATTTACATTTATAGATTGTGCTTTGTAAATATAAATTTTACAACTCTCTTTACTAACATTATTTTTTACCTAAAAAACAATGCAGAATTATTATTCTAATTATTTTTCCTATATATACGGACAGACATTATACAAGAAAAAAACCATACATGGACATAGTTTATATATCTAATTATACATATTTATAATTAATCTTTATATATTGTTTTGTCCGATGTATAACTGCTATGTATTTTTAGATAAAAAAAAAATTATAGATAAAAACCTCTGATGCGAATATTTCTCGTGATTTACGTAAATCCTTAAAAATATTACTATAATATAAATCGTCTAAAAGATTAATATATTACACGCACACAACAATAAGAACGGTCAATGAAATTTTTATATTAAACGATTCTTCTGTTGTCAATGACCAAATTCATAAAAAAGAAATAGACTTGATAAAAAATTTTTTTTAAAAGTTTATATCCACACAAACGCTCACATATTATTAAATGATGATTAAGCAAGAAGTTATTGAGCATAATATGCAAAGGAAACGATTGACGATTATGCGAAGACAAATAGCAATAACGTGTATCTAAGGCTCGTTCTATTTGACGATTGCAACGTTCGCTATAATATCATCTGTGTCTTCTCTCTCTCTCTCTCTCTCTCTCTCTCTCTCTCTCTCTCGTTTAACTTTCAGTGACCAACAAGGATGATATGATCCCACGAGCGTTGAGATTGCGAGTGGAACGTAGCTTAAGTGAAGGAGAGAAAGAGAGTAGGAAAATAGGTAGCGGTGAAGAGGGGATAAGAGTGGTAGAAAGGAATCGATAACAACATGGCACGCGATCAAACCTTCGACTTGACTAAATCGCGTTCGGACCGATTATACTTAAATCCTCGCTCATTTGCTTCTTATCAATTCGTTTCAATGAAAGTATTTCCGTCTACGCAAATTTTTATTTGTTGTAATATTTTCAACTATTATTAAACAATACGTGACAAAGATTTTGTTTATGTTTAGACTGTACTTATCGAGAGTGATTCATAATGATTATTTTTAACGTAATAATTAATTATGTCTGATCACGAATCTCATACATTAATTTTTAATCGTGAATTTTCGCAATTGATGTCTAATTACCAATTAAAATTGATTTTAACATTTTTTTGAAAGAAAAAGAAAAGATGAAATATCACATATAATATATATGCTTAATTTATGCTGTTTTATGTAAAATTTAAGATAATAGTTAGATCAGTAAATAGTAATACTGGACACATTCTACCTAAACAATTAAAAATACTTCAATTGATTCAATAAAATATATCGCATATTTCATAAAGTATTTTTTATTTCAATTGCGAGAATTGACATTGCTGTTGACATAATTTTACAAACCATTAATAATTATAATTAGATATTTCCGAATCCGACAAAAACTTACAAAGTTGCAATCTAAGAACAAAATATTATATTTTTGAGCCAATACTTATATATAAGTATTGGCTCAAAAATATAAATTAATATAAAACAATATTATATATATATATATATATATATATATATATATATATATATATATAACGCTTATAAATTATTTGAGAATAGCATTTGTTACATATTTTATAAGAAAAACGTAGACATGATATAAATATACTAACCATAAAGATAATGATAAAAAAATGTAAGCAATAAGCAAATCATAATCAAATACATATTCTCATGAATCGATTAGATAAGAAGACTTAAGCAGTAAACAAATAAAATATATAGATATATCTAGTAATACTTTCTCTCTCTCTCTCTCTCTCTCTCTCTCTCTCTCTCTCATTTGCGCTTGTATGCACGCCACATACCGTTGTCTAGCTATCATCACTTTCTTTCGTTAACGAGAGATAAAACTTTACTTATCTATTCTTTAAGTTACATCAATGCTCGGTCGGTATATGGGAAGATAATCGTTAATGTAATTGATTTAAAATATAAAACACGATTTAAGAGTATTGTACAATAGAGCAATCTTAGAAAAGAGAAATCTAAGAAAAGAACTCGTAATTATCTTTCACTCTCTCTCCTCCACCCATCTGGCAATCTGTCATTGTATATAACTGGATATACTACATTTTTTATATATACATTGCTAAACATATGATCAGATGAACTTTTGATAGATAGATAAATATGCACATGCGTATCATATAATTTAAATTTTCCAAATACGTGTAAGTGTATCCATGTTCTCTATATCGCGTGGAAAGCTTATTTACCGAGATCAGCGCTAATAATATATTATATATTCTAAGAAAAATCTCCGCGTTCGGAATATCGTAAATAACATCAAAATATTCAAGCATTCGATGTGAAAGTATGTTCACGCATATATCTGTAAGTTTCTTTTTTTTTTTTTGTTGTATATTATTTTTCGGATAAGCAAATAGCTCGAAAGTCGCTCTGAAATTAGTCTGATACAAAAATACGAAAAGAATAGTGAAAAATAATTAGCAAAATTTGTAAATTGCCGAAATAGTAAAGAGATTATTATTGGATTAGATATAGGCTTTTGTTGGCTTATTGTTAGATGAAAAGTTCAACTGTTATATTATATAATATCGAGTATCATATCGCACAAGACTCGAAGAGAATCGCGAGAACCCCAATGTTGAATCTTACTCACAGTTCTTAAGGATGTTCTGGATGTACAATAATAGCAAAAAATTGTCAAAATTAAAAGGAAAACATGTTTCTTACGTTTATACTGTTTGAAAAATTAAAAAAATAAATTCGGGTTATGAAAAAGATTAAAGTATCACAAAATAATATGGATTTTGATGTATACGTAAAAGAATATAGTTGTAATTAATATTTTTCCTAATTTATGGCAAAAACTTTTGATCGTGAATATCCTCTGAAATCAACTGCAAAAAACAATGAAAAACGAGTAATTTGCAGAAAGAGAAAAAGAGACAGATAATATTTTTCTACAATTTTTAGTAAATAACTTTTAAACGAATTAGTGGATCTAAATCAAATTTTGCACAAATATTTATTAGAATTTCCTTAATATTTGTAAAAATTTTTATTTTATTGGTAATATTTTTTCTTTGTCAAATTTGTCAATAAGTTCTACAATAGGCGCTTTTTCATAAGAATCAATAGTAACTTTAAATTTAAATAACTGCCAAACCATTAAGAGAATTGAACTTAGTTTTTGCACAAATATTCAGAAAAAATAGTAGAACAATCTATGAAATTTTAATGCTTTTGTAATATTTCAATATATGTCACATATATCCTTAAGAGAACATATTTTAATCTGATATGAACAAGATAAAAACAAAAGTAAATTTGAAGTAAAAATCGAGTCAAGAATAATAGATAAGTCAGTGGATAAATAATTGTATAATATTACTAAGCGCTAATATATTTATATTATATGAATTTGTAACTTTGAGGGGATGCAATAAATTTTCTTTTAATAATGAAATAATGTGAAGAGTAAATTTATTTCCACATTTTTTTGACACATGTAAAAAGTGTCAAATCTTACAAAATATCAACTCGATATATTATATATATGTCAATAACCTATGCCCATAGAATTTTCCCTTCTCTTCATCTGCTGTCCGCCCACGCAAACGCGAGCGTAGAGGATCCGCGAGAGGAAACATGCGAAAGAGGGGAGAACTAGTCGAGAGTAAGTGAGTGGTTGGGTGGTTGCTTGATGGTGGCAAGGGCGAGGGAGGAAGAACAGAGGACTGTTGAATCGGAAAGAAAAATACAGTCACAAATCAAACAGAAAACACATTCTTTTTATACCTATTTTACGTAAATATTTGTTCTGGAAATATACATTCGTTTCCTTTCTTCTATCTCCAGTACTGTCGGCTTCTCTTTTTCATCCTGAATATATACTGAATATGTACGACGTCTATGCATATACGAACGCACATATACTGATGTATATTTTACCGTTTATCTTTCGAATTCGTTATTTTGTCAAACGATTATTAATTTTTTACTTTCGTTATTTGTACGAAATTCAAACGATATCAATAGAATACATGCTCCGAAGTATGATTGGACTTGCGATGTAGTCGTGATAGTCATCAATAAAACACCGTAACTTGCTCTATATATATAACTTTAAAATTTCAACAAATAAAAGTGAAAATAATTGACTCGGAATGAAATGTAAAAAGAAAAAAATGATAAAAGAATAATGGAAGAGGCTGAGAATGTTTTTCTTTTCAATCAGCCGACTTTTCTTCGACTGAAAAATGTGTAATACAAGCTTGTAGTTCGCTCATACCCTCGCGAGGTATCTCAATCTCATCCCCCACAATTCTCCTATACTCTAGTACTTCTCCCTTCCATGTACATTCCAGTTTCGCTCGGATGGCCAAGCAGACATATCGAAAATGCACGTAGACAATACTAAGTCGCTTTTAGTCACATGCATCGTCCTTGCGAATATACGATATTCGACCGAAAACATTTTCAAATTTCAAGAATTCTGGAATCAAATTCGCAATATGATTTAATATTGCGTATTTGCCATTAGCGCCGTAATTAACACAATGCTTTTATATCATGCATACTATTAAATTTTGATTATAAATTTTGCTCTATATATACACATTTATTTTTATATTATTATCGTAATTTTCCTTGATTACAACTTGATTATTTGTATTTCTAAATATATCGCTCTTACATATCTTAATATATATAATATTTCTACATATTTAAAATATAATATAATATAATATAATATAATATAATTCCTTCTTATCACTTCTTTTAAGTTGTTGATTTATATGGCAGATACAACGACGAGGCTAAACTCCATACATCTTCATTCGTCCAATTATGTAAAAGATTATAGATTTGTAATTGTGTGTGCGTGTGACCCGCATTACTTATGTTATTATAGTTACGATTAACTTCATTTTTGCCCATTTCTTCAATTTTTCCGATTAGCAGTTTTCGTAAGTGCGGTTGCATAAATATTAATTTATTTATTCTTTCATCCGGCGCAGCTTCCACAATATACACTGCTAAACTATATCTAAAAAATACATAATTCAATTTTTATCTTTTATTGCAAATATTGCACAGTTATTGAATAATATTGATTTAGATTAATTAGATCTTTTTGATTATTACTTATCAATCATTTCCTTGACGAATTCTTCTAGATCAACCGATTGTGTCTCCTTGAAATAAATCACTTGTAACTTATTATTGAAATGCGACTGAGTTTTACAGATATAAGCAAGATGGATAACGATGCTTGATTCTATACTGCCATCAATATGTATTGACACATCTTCAAAATTCTGATACAATTGTCTAAGAACAATGGAAATTGATGTTAAATATAATATTATAGTGTACTTAGATCTCAAATGCATATAGTTTCTTTTACCTAAGCTTTTCGAGTGCCTGCTCATAAATTGATCGACGTGAACAACTTCGAAGAAATTTATTATACTTGGTAATACAGTCTATATGTGGTGTCCGATCAAAATTTACGAAAATATCTGTAGGATTTAGCTTGTAGAATCTTTCTTTTGCTTTTTGGGTATCGTTTTTATTATCGCTCTCTATAGTCACGAACGTTTTAAAATATCTATAATATATCTTATATATATATCTATAATCTTATATATATATATATATATATATATATATATATATATATATATATATATATATCTGTTTGTACTTCATTAATATTTCAAAATGAAAATGAAAAATCCATTATAAGTTTTGTCAGAAATATGTAAACTTAATAAATCTATATAAAAAATATTATAATTGCTTATGATATATATTTATAATATTTTCTAGTATATAAATATAAGTCCTAAAACTTTTTCTACTTCTAAAGTTACCTAATGTATACTTAATATTAATATAAAAATAAAAGAATGAGTGACAATAAGGCTTCAATCGTTCTCAGTTGTTTTTGTTTTGTTATAAATAAACAGTAACATTACTAGTAACATTAAAAAATGTATAAATTGTATTGAAATATTATATTATAATATTATATTTATTTACAGCAAAAAATGCTTTAGGTATTTTCTATCCTTTAATAACTGCTTAAATAAAACTGTATTGAAAATATTGTTGGTACATCAATAAAAGAAATAAATAATAATCCAAATATATAAAACAGCTTATCTATTCAAATAAAATATAAAACAGACTGTGCTGTAAGTAAAAGATGGATTAGTACTATTATCAGTTTTATATATGTTGTGTCTTATGCAGTCATACACTACATGTGAAAAAATTGCAACCAAACGCTTAAAAAAATATAATTTTTTCTTTTGGATTTTTTATGGTCACATTTAAGTTCAGAATGTATTTCTTAATCGATGGTATTAAAATACAAAAAAATATTTTTGTATTTTCTAGAACTCTATATCTTCTGCAATTACTAAAATATGAAAGAAAATAGATTCTGCGCATTTAAGGAAAAGTGGTTCTTTAGGACCAATTTAGGGTCTTATTGTCACTCATATATTATGTAAGCCTTATTTATAATATAATTTTTTACTCTGCATTACCTGCAATTGTTCACAGGATAAGAACCAAAAGTAACATTGGGAAATTCTTTTACTACAGCTGATAAAGCATTTACAAATACTTCTTCCCAAGCATTAATAAAAAGTTCTTCTTTTATGAATCTTCTATCTGTTGATAGTAATTCCTGAAACAAAATTTTGCATAGAAACACAAATTAATCAAAAAAATAATTTTCAAGTTTTAGTTTTAGTTTATTAAAATATTTACCTGATACAAGCTTTGAAAAGATTTCTCAAGAAATACAGGCGAGCCAGGAAAAACATATACATTTTCTAATACAATATATGGATAAGTATTTGGCTTGCCAGTACTTGGATTAAAACCAAACTTTAAAGACGCTTTCCGAGGAATTCGAGCCATTTTATAAGCAAGAGATGAAGAATCGTTAATCCCAAATTGATATTTTATTATGTCCACTAATCTGGGATGATAATGTAATGTATCATTGAAAGCTTTAGCAAGACCTACAGATACATTATAATATATTAAAATTTTTATATATAATTATCATATTTGTTTAAACATAATCACCTTCATATGTAACATCGTCATGTGTTGGTCCAATTCCACCAGATGTTATAACATAGGTATATTTGTTGGAGGCATCTCTAATCTCTTTTGAAATTTCTTCAACATTATCACCTATAACAGAGATCTACAAAAAATAGATTGCTCACATTATATAGCATATAATATGAAAAATAAATTTTCTTCTATATATTACATTTACAAAGTATATCTGGTAATATATAATTGTTGCAGATTAAATTTTTCACCGCTTACCTTTTTCATTTTAATACCACATTTATACAATAGATTACACATATAATAAGAATTAGTATCTTTCACTTGTCCTTTCAATATTTCATCTCCAATAACTAGAAATTTATAATATGTCATCATACATTTACTAAAGTGTTAATATTAATGCAACTATGTTATTAATCTTCTTTTGTATATTCACCAATTATTCTTGCTGTAGGACAGTTTGCAATTGTTGCATAAAACTTTGATGACACTTGTGCACACATTATACAATGTTTTATACGAATGTAAAAACAGTGGAAATTTATCATTATAATATTTCTTGATAAATGTCTAATTTGATTAAATTTTGATTTTAAATTTCAACAAAAATATATTTAGTAAATGTCTTTTTTGCATAAAGATGAAAGTTTGAAAAGTACAAATTATTATCTGATAAAATCGTATAAAAAATGTGATAAAAAAATATGATAAAATATAATATATATAAATTATGTTAAAGAATAGTATAAAAAAAGTTATTAAGCGTTAAAGATGCCATTACTGAAGGTTAGAAAATCTGTCATAATGAAAGACTGGTGACATGCGTTGCAATTCAGTAGAGAAACCCGCTCAATAGCGATCGAACGTGATTGGCTCATACTCTTAGAACCAACAAATCAAGTCAAGTGTTGACAAGACAATAATTGAGCGCTTTCTTTGCTGAACGCAATCCATGATCGCGAAATTTAGAGGAAAATAGACATTTCCACGCGTTTATGTTTATAACCTCTCTTGGAATTTTCTCTGTTTATGGTCATATGTTACCGTGTCATTTCGTCATTTCAACATTGAATATTGAATACGCTTTTCGGAAATATTATCTATCATGAGCGACTATCATGTAATTTAAAAAAAAAAAAATATATGTATATATATATATATATATGTATCGATTTTTGTAACTTCAGAACATGTGTATTATAGCACTGTGAAGCAATTATTTTCACTATTTTTCGGAAACAAGATGCCAGAACGAATCGAAATCGGTACGTAAATTTTTAATTCTTACTAATATAACTTCTATCCCTCGTTTTATAATTTTATAACGTGCAACAATTTTTATACTTGTGTATTATTTATAATTTTACAATATATAACATAACCTGATAATCAATTCAGAATAATTTTAGAAAGTTCAATAATAATTACAAATAGTATAATTGATTTTTTTTAATCTCTCAGGTGTTATTCCGAATAATTTAAGACATGAAGAAACTATAGTTCAAATAGCAGAATCTCTGGACAATTTGAGTGATGCTGTCTCATATATATTTGATTGTATTGACAAGAGACTCTCAAAAAATACACAAAGGTATATAAAAAAAAAATTATCAATTTTTTAAAACTTATCAATTTCTTGACAGCTAATATTATTCATAATTATTTAGATGTAATTAAATATTAAATGTAACTAAAATTTTATAACTAAATGCAATTATGATTATTAGCTTTATTTATTAAATGATTGTCATCAAATTTAATTAAATTTCATCAAATTTATTTAAATATAATTTAACTGCAATATTTTTATTTAAATAATGACAATATTTTAAATAAAGTAAACAAATTTATTTTTGCAGATTAACTAGCATTAAAGAAAGAGCAAGAAAATTGGAAGACAGATTGTATTATTTACAGACTAATTTAAATTTGAAAGCAGTAAAAATGTACTCTGCTGCTAAATATCCAGCTAATCATACTTATAAGGAGTATCAAATGACTATACCTCCACAGCGCAAACATGCGCCTATTATACCAAACGCTTATAAATGTTCTGTGCCTATAAAAGATATTCCCGAAGCGTATTTATCTTCTAATTGTAAGATAGAAGATGGTCAGTATGCTGCAAATGTCAATCTTCAAGAGAAGCTCCAATTTTATCATGTACGATCAAAGGCTAGTAAAAAAGATAACCCTGAAGATAATGAGGAGCTATTGCCATCACAATTATCTTCAGTTAGTGCCCTCCTACTATTTAATAGCATGGATAGTCCCTATGAAAAAACATCCACGAGATCATCGCGTCAATCTACTGACAAGCAGCAAATTGAAGATGCACCAGATTCAATTGTGCAACCATGGCTGTCATCAGATATGGACGCGTCTTCTAGTTATTTATATACTCCAACACTTGGAGAGGTCAGATTTTTCACATAATATATTAATTTACACACTTACTTAACAACAATTTTTATGAATTTAAAGTACTTGTGTATGTTACTTTTTTTAAATTTACAATTTTGAAATTTATTCTTATAAAAATTTTTATACATTTCAGGTTCCTCAAATAAATGTTCCACTAACACTCCCGGATCTACCAGGTATTGTGGATGATGAGAAATTCGTCCTCGATTTTAATTCCCAAAGCCCCATCGCGCCATCATCCGCAGTCACAACGCCTACTGTTCGCTTGGATCTGCCGACTCCGATCAGCGACGAAAAAGACTCTGGGTCGAAGATGGATGATGGTGTTTCACACTTGCCAATTCTGCCTGTACCTACTGTCGTGACAACCACGCTGCAGGAACCTGCGCCACCACCTCCTCCACCTCCTACATTTATTGTAAAAGAAAATGATGCTGCGAGCAATGAAAAAATTGGTTTTCAACAAATTGTGGCACCTCCACCGCCACCACCGTCATCGCCACCACCGCCACCACCGCCGCCACCGCCGCCACCGCCAGCTACAGATTCGATTGTTTCTGCGTCAAATAACAATGCGGAGAAACAAAAAAAGATAATGAGTCCATCAACGAAAGCTATAACGGATGATCGTTCCAATTTGATGGCGGCGATTCGAGACGCTGGCGGGATAGGTAGAGCGAAATTAAGGCCTACTGCATCGGATGCGAAGAAGCACGATCGCTGGTCCTCGGCATCAGTCGGGGGAGATCTGATGGCGGATTTGCACGCGAAATTAGCTCTGAGACGCAAAGGTATCGCTGGCTCCACAATGGGCGCTCTGGAAAGAATGTCCAGTCTAATACCACCGCCTCCAAAACCGAATGAAGCGTCTGCGTCGGATAGAAATTCCGCCACCAGCGAATATGACTCTCAACCTGACACAGATGATTGGGAAGAGTGATTATTACTGTTGCGATTAATCGAGCGTCATTCTGTTGAACAATTATTATAACATATAGAGCAATCACACAAATGGCTTAAACTATTAATATTCGCGTGTGTGAAGACTCAGGGGAAATTCGATAATAGACTGAAACAGATGGATGGTAGTCATAATACAGATCTAGGTATAGTACTTTCTTTTTTTCAAAGATTTTATTTGGTGGCTGCTAATTATATCTTTGTCTATAATTAATTTGAACACAAGTCTATGTTGAAAAAATTTCATTGTAATAATATAATTCGCATAGTACAGCCAGAAAGATATTGTATGATAATTATATTTACAAATGAGCAAATTATATATTTTATAAAGAGATAAAAGATTTCTTATGAATATAAGTGTGTATAACAGAATAGAAAACTTTATTTTATACATCAATACACAGTTTTTTTGATTATTTGTTTATAATTCTATATATCGGATTTTTATTTGTTATATGTATATTGTGCGATCTTCCTTGGAGAAAAGTCTTGTACATAAAACATATTATAGAATTACTCCATTATAATATTGATTATACATTTTCTCATATGCAATATAATGTACAATATACAAATATAACTAATTGTGTATATATATATATATATATATATATATATATATATATATATATATATATATGTATAATACACATATATAAGATTTGCATATATATATATCATTGATTATTGAGCAGTCTTTCCATATGTCTTAGGAATTATTATCACAATTCCTGTACAATAATGCGTTTAAAATTTGATATATATTTAAATCTTTATAAAACTTAATATCCCATATAAGATTATACAAGTATCCCTGATATCATACTTTCATTTATTTGTATTTAATTCTTTTCTCCTGCGCAAATTATATTAATTATATTATTTATTTATTATCAAACTATATTATATTATTTTCACACTCTATGTATATATATAATCTGTTCTTGAGATTTATTTTGAGATTTCTGCGAGGCCAAAAAAAATAAATTGTGTAAACTTGTTCATGATAAAATTAATCCTTTTGCAAACGCTTAATGTATGAATCGTTTAACAAAAGAAGCGATCGATATCAAGATAGATAGGATGTCTTCATTTAATTACATGCGCGTCATGCGCAGCTTAAATTATAAATTTGGCGTGAACCAGTTCAAAAATTTCATGCAAACTTCAAAGCCCATGAAACAAGCTGCGTTTGCAGGGAAAGCTCGCAGCATAACTGGTACAACACCTTTGTAAAGTGCTATTGGTCCCTCGTTTTTCATTAGTTTGAAAAATACTTCACGTACTCCTTTCTTGTATGTACCTTCTGGTGCTGCAATATAATATGTGATATATAATACAGCAAGTTTTATATATGGAATTTTTATATAAATTATGCAAATATCTAATTTTTATATAAATTGATTTTCTTAAAATTTCCTACTCAATTTAAAGTTGAAAAAAAAAAAAAAAAAAACATTCTTGTCATTATTACATTAAAGTATATACATATGTATATGTACCAGTCTGTAAACGGCTTTTCAAGATATCAGGTGGCATTCCTATCAACCAATTTGCAATGCCTGCAAAACCACCAGCTATTATGGTGGCTGGTAAACTGAGTTTCCCTCCCTCAGGAGTAAACTGTTCCTTTAGATATTCATATGTCATGAAGTACATTCCACCGGCTGGAATATCTGAAAGAAATATATGGAGGCAGAGTATAAATTAGTAATCGCTCGAGTATTCTTACTCTAGAGGATGAAGATGGCATGTAAATATTATGCACAATTAATAATAGCAAGTATAGAGCGTGTGGGCTGACAGATAGAAAGCATCCTGTTTGATAGGAAGCATCGAGGCACATAGATAACACAGTTAACAAAATCCAGTTTCCTTCAGACCAGCGTGCTGTTACTGGTTTCTAAGTATCGTGCTTCATTTCAAAATCAAAATTCGTAAAGTGAGACAACATGATATTCGTTCTCTTATTTCTCGTCGTCTTATCTTTGGTACACATAAATTTTGATACTTTGCGCTTATCTTAGATATTATTGCTTTGCTACTAATCCAACTTTATTTTCTATATGTATAATTAATTACTTCACATAAATATATTGTAGCATTTAATATAAAATATCAATATATCGTATATGAAACAAATATTTGTCTCAGATTAAATTATACATATATAAGATAAATAAAAAATTACACGATAATTATTAAAATAAATTTCGAATATATATCCTGTGGTAAAATATTAAATTGATTAATCACTAAATTATATTACGCTCAGGATCAGGGTGTAGGACAAATTATCGATATCGGTAGTGTGTGGGAGATAAAATGCCCGCAAGGATGTACTTGCGAGATCCAAAAATTCTCTGATCTGCCTCTACATCAATGGGCTGATACTAACAGAGATAAAGATCAGGTACAAATCGAATAGATACTGTAGTAATTATTATTTTTTGTAATTTAATACGTTTATATTCGACAGAATGTATCTTCCGACAATGTCGATTTTAATATGAATGATGAGCATTCTATGATTCATGAATTAATGAAAATAGCAACGTGCGTAATTGTTGAAAATCCTGACGAACTTTTGGCTAAACTTCCTTCAGATATACAGGTCACACAGTACATATAATATCGTATATGATTTTATATATATATATATCTTATATTAAGTTTTTTTGGCCTTCCAGATTCTAACGTTACTTGAATCGGGCAATGGAGACACCGACATTCTTTTGCAAGCTACTACATTCCAGCGCTTCACCGAATTGATATCATTAGACGTTCAAGGGATAGATTATAGCGATCCTTCCATGAAAGAAGCGAATAATTACCGAAAAGAAGGCGGTATTCGTCTCTCATCCGATGCTATGTATCCTCTAGGACCTATCTTATTGTATTTAAATTTGGAACGGGTTAAATTATCAAACTTAAATCTACCAAATAAGAACAAAGCGAATTTGGTGATCAAGCCGATGAGTTCTCAGGAATCCGAAGCGATTGACGACAATCAATCAATCGTAAGCAATGTCAGTCAGCACAAAGGACACAGACTCATCTTCCTAAGTCAGCAAAATAGCGACGACAAAGAAATATTGCCATACGATCTATATAAACAAGAATTGGAGGGCTATAGAGAAAATGTCGAGCTATTTGCTGCGCTCGGCGCTCTAACGCATCTAAGGGTGTACGATTGCGCTCTGAAAGACATATCCTGGCACATGTTTGATGGCCTTAATAGCCTTCTTTATCTTTCATTGGAGAAAAATAGTTTAAAATTCATACCGGAATTTTGTTTCTACGGTACACCGAACTTGAGATCGCTATCACTGGCCAATAACGAATTATTGACACTGAAGAGCGTAGATTTGGCAGGGTTGCTTATGCTGGAACATCTGGACTTGCGACAAAATAATTTGACATTTCTGTCGGAATTATCATTTCCGCCTTTCCCGACGTTAGAAAGTGCTGATTTTACAGAGAATCCTCTGGATTCTATTTTTCCAAGGTAATATTTTACACAATTATCTCCGTGATTGGATCTAAATAAAATAATGTATATTTATATCTGTTTCAGTACTTTCGAGATTATGAATACGACAATAAAATTATATCTCGGAGGTGTGACGTCAAAATTAAAACTGCAAAAAAATTCATTACTCGGTCTACGTAGAGCTGAGATATTACATTTATACAATTTGGAAATACCCATATTAGAACGCTTTATACTACAAGGATTGCCGGCACTGACGCATCTCAAAATGAGAGGAAATGTGACGAGTATTGATTTCGATGCGTTTGTCGATCTCACCAATCTGTTAGATCTTGATCTAAGTCATTGTCATATTCAGAGAATTTCCATGGATGCCTTTTATGGTTTAGAAAAAATTAGAAGAATCGATCTATCGAAAAATGATCTTGAATCCATACCGCCTGGTTTATTCGTCGCCCAACAACAGAAGGAACTAAAAGAAATTATACTTACAGGGAACAAATTAACTTCACTACCTTTGGATTTTTTTAAAAGTCTTAGGTTGCCGAATAAACAAATAAAAATACAAAATATAAGATTGGATGAGAATCCTTGGGATTGCACATGTGTCATGATCAATTGGAATCCTCATCTAGTAACTATTATTTTATCTGATTTCATTTGAATCGTTTATATTTGATAATTCAATATTAATAAAAACAAAATGCGAATTGCGCAGGTAAACAGAAACAAGGAGACAGCTCCGCGATGTTCGACGCCGAAGCGATTACAGAATTGGGGAGTTTTTCATGCATTGCGCAAAGGTGGCTTACAATGCAGAAACCCGAAGAAACGATACCTTCAAAAGTTTTTAAAGACAAGAAAAGACTTCGAAGAACATAATAATATCAGTTAGTCAATTTCCAATTTTTTGCAAATTGTGTGTATATGTTGATAAACGCAGAATTCAAAAATACATCATAAATTTTTATAATAAATCAATTTCTAAAAATATATTTAATCCTTCTTTTTGGGATAAATAATAGTGCATATGCAATAAATTTACTTCTTACCAATATAAATTTCTACTTGTAATATATACAAATGTAAAATCTTTTAAAATATGAAAATATCTGATAAATGATAGTACAAATTTGTATGTGCGAGAATTAAAAATAAGTTTGCAAGTCATACCTCTTAACAGTGTAGCGCAGGTGCCTTTATAAATACTTCTAATGCCCCCTTCTCGATACAATTGTTTCGCACAATCTAGCGGTCCATTATACTTTGGTTTCGCATCTGCATGTTGTATTTGTAGTAGACATTTGATACGTTCGCCTGGGGCCATTATAATAGTCGTAAATATGCCGCTAAAAGCGCCGGCATAAAACAATTGCAATGTCGAGAGTTTTTCATCCGGAAAAGTCTGTTGCAGCTTCTTCCCGACGCTATATCCGAAAAAACTTATCGCAAATATTGGAGCAACACCAGATAATGGTGCAGCCATACCTAAATGTAAGAGAAATACAAATTCATTATTTGTAAGAGTATACAAATTTTTATTAAACTCTATTAAAACATGTAAAAACATGTAAAAGTATATAACTAATAAATATAAACTACTGTTATGTAATTATTAAAGGCTCGATTATACATATTATTTATATATCTTGTGTTATATAATATGAAAGAATTTTATAAGAAATATTAGCACTTTTTTTTTTTAAATATAAAGTCGCTTTAAAGTTGTTTCAAAATACTGTATGATTTTTATAAAATACTTAAAAAATATCTTTGATGTCTCAAAAAAGCATTATAATTTTTGTACACTATACAGTGTAAAGATAAGTACCCTTGTATAAACCACGTATTCCTTCTTTGGTAACTGTTTTCTTAGCACAATCCCATGTACCCGAATAGAGAGGCAATTCATTAGGTCCTGGTACTGGCATTGTCTGAAGACGTACCTATAATATAATAATTTTTTTTTAATAATTTTTAAAGGATGTGTTTTGTCATGTTAAGTAGACTATAACAAAAGAAATGAGATATAGACAAATTCGATTCCATTCAATTGTGCGATGAAACTTGATCCTTCATCTATTACATGCTAATATAAATATGTATAACCTCACCTTTATAGTATCTAAAGGATGACCAGCTACGACAGTGCATACTCCGCCAAATCCACCGCTTAAGAAATATTTAACAGGACTAACGCTGTCCATGATTGCTGTATTACAACTGATTTGGAATACCGAATACTGAACAAGTAATAATTCTAAAACTGATTCTACAAGCCAGGGGTCAAAGTACACCAATCAAAAGTCAATTGGCCCTCGATTAATCTTTGACGTATCGGGATCATAAATTTCATTAATCTTACCCGTGATATTTTTCACGATGTTTTACACAATTTAATATATACATCCATATTTATATTGCGATGGCATTTTGACATCCTCGAAAACATTTCGCACTAGAATAATATCAGAATACATCTATTCAAATAGGCAAACACATCCTTTTTTAGCGCAAACATGGCGATGATCAGCTCTGCAAGTGTAGCGTCTCTAGTCGTACATTTTTAGTATCTATAGTACCAGTGACAGCTGGCGACACGTTGGCCGCTTTTATATATGCAAATGTGAACATTACGGTTCTTGATTCTTGATATGATGAATAAGTTTGTTAACTGTCTATAATTATTATTGACGTTCGATAAGTTGACGAATGTACGCTGTCGAGCCGGTTTTGCGTTATCCCGATTTATTTCTTCCAACAAGAGGTATCGTGTATTTCATTTATTTATCTTTTGAAATTGTCGGCTGAAAACAGGACGAGTTTCCCAATTACGTAGCGATTAAATTATGAACCGCGTAGTATTGAAATAAAACGCGCATCGTTGAAAGAATTTTCGAGAAATATTGTATATTAAACTCTGTTGAAAATTAAAAAAAAATTTCTATTAATAATCGTAGGTTTAAGTTTTTAGATATATTAGCTTACGAAAGATGAGGATTGTACAGTTTAGAAGAAATCGCTTGTTCCATATACTCATTGGCTGTACACTGATGTTATTGCTTTTATATATTCTCCTTAATTTATCTTCAGACAATCATATGAATGATATAAAAGAATGGGCACAGGGTCTTAGACAGAAACAGGTAAATTCTTTGACACATTCGCCTATTTTTAATAAATACATAGTTTACTCAAAACAAATAGGCATCAAAAAATTTCAAATATTTTTTCTATATTTTTTTTATTGTATTACATAGGTACCAGTGTTAGTAGAAGGTTTAGGAAATTATGAGCCACGCGATGTACCAGTTAGAACTGGTCCTGGAGAAAATGGTAAACCACATATTTTAAGAGACGATCAACTAAATGATGTTCAGCAATCGGAATCCGATTATGGCATGAACATGGTATGTTCTGATGAAATATCATTGTCGAGATCAATTCCAGATACTAGGCCAGCAGAGTAAGTCCCCTTTTTTGGCTAATAATATTAAATTTTGTATTTATATTTTTATATCTTTTCTTATATGATGCAGATGTAAACATTGGAATTATCCAGAGGAATTACCACGCACCAGTGTCATTATAGTTTTCCATAACGAGGGTTGGTCCGTTTTATTGCGAACTATTCATAGTGTTATAGAACGCACTCCATCAAAATTTTTAGAGGAGATCCTTCTTGTTGATGATTTCTCTGATAAAGGTATGAGTTTAATATAAGATATAAAATCTGAGAAATGTGTGTCTGATAATTTCTGTGTGTTGATGATTTCTCTGATAAAGGTATGAGTTTAATATAAGATATAAAATCTGAGAAATGTGTGTCTGATAATTAATAAAAATAAAGCCATATATAATCTCTTGCAGAAAATTTAAAAAGTGATTTAGATTCCTATATTGAACAATGGGGAGGAAAAGTTAGATTACTTAGAAACTATGAGAGACAGGGTTTAATACGAACTCGATCCCGAGGAGCGCGGGAAGCCAAGGGTGAAGTAATAGTATTTTTAGATGCTCATTGTGAAGTCAATGTCAATTGGTTGCCACCGCTTTTAGCTCCAATTTCTGAAAATAGGTAAAATTACAATCATAAATAATAAATGATTCAATATTATATACAGTTTAAGAAAATTGAAAGGAAGCATTTTTGAATAATATTTGTATATCTTGAAAAATAATCAAATATATAATACATGAAATATAATCAAATAAATATAGTCCAATAGAATTTTTCATACAAAGTTTTCTGTTAACAAATATAATAAATTAAATTTTTTTTCTAAAAGAATATATATATATGTATTTTTTTTTTTTTTTCAGGAATGTAATGACAGTTCCTGTGATAGATGGCATAGATCATAAAACATTTGAGTATCGTCCTGTATATCAGGAGGGCCATTTGTACAGAGGAATTTTCGAATGGGGTATGTTATACAAAGAGAACGAATTGCCCAGACAAGAAGCCAAAACACGTGCACACAATAGTATGCCGTACAGGTACAATTTTTATTTCAAGAGTTTTGTATATAATTTTATTATTGTAGTATAATATTTTTCATCTAGTTTTGTCTCGTTTGTGCGTCTTGCAGATCACCTACACACGCTGGTGGCTTATTCGCGATAAACCGACAATACTTTTTGTCATTGGGTGGATATGATGAGGGATTGCTTGTTTGGGGAGGAGAAAACTTCGAATTGTCATTCAAGATATGGCAATGCGGCGGGAGTATTTTGTGGGTACCGTGTTCACATGTCGGACATGTTTACCGAGGATTCATGCCTTATACATTTGGTAAGCTTGCTCAAAAGAAGAAAGGACCGTTGATAACTATCGTAAGTAATTTATATTATAAACATAGGTACTATTTCCCTCTGAGATAGAAATCATTGCAAAATAAATTCTTTTATAGAATTATAAACGAGTTATAGAAACATGGTTCGACGAGAAACACAAGGAATTCTTTTATACCAGGGAACCATTGGCTCGATTGCTCGATCACGGCGATATATCTGAGCAGTTGGCCTTCAAAGAACGGAAGAAATGTAAGAGCTTCCAGTGGTACATGGATAATGTGGCATATGATGTGTTGGACAAATTTCCAGAATTGCCACCAAATATTCATTGGGGAGAGGTGCGTTGAACAAACGAACACGTATTTAAGTTTTATTAACAAATCAAATACGTGCTTCTATATTAAACAATGATATATAAATATATAAATTTCTTCTTAATATCTAGTTACGAAATGTAGCAACTGGATCATGTTTGGATACTATGGGTCATGCACCACCAAGTCTTATGGCTACTTCTCACTGTCATGGCTTTGGAAACAATCAGGTAATTTACGAAAATATCTTATTTTTTCTTATTTAGGCATATAAGTTGGACAATTTTTTTATTTTATATTTATAATTTTATTTCATATTTGTTGTTAGCTTATAAGATTGAATGCAAAAGGTCAATTGGGTATTGGTGAAAGATGCGTTGAAGCAGATGGTCAAGGTATAAAGTATGCATTTTGTCGTCTAGGAACAGCAGATGGTCCATGGCAGTATGATGAAGTAAGTTTATCTTTTAGCAACAGAAATTTTTCAAATAAATATGTCTGCAAAGTTTTATACCTTACGTTTTATTAATGTATATTAATTTGCATTTGTAGAAAACAAAAACTCTGTTACATAGAGTACACAAAAAGTGTATGGCCCTTCATCCCCAAACTCAACAATTATCTCTAATGCCGTGCGATATAAATAATACTTACCAACAATGGAATTTTCATCAAATCCATCCAAGATGGTAATATGGGAGAGATAATTATCAAATCTGTTTTGCTTATTAAAACTTGTACATTGTTCGATAAGTAGCGCACAGATTTTTGCAGAGAGAGTACACAATCTATTTTTAGTAATATATAATGCAAGATGGTTTGGCATATATTTGCAAGACTAATTCATCATACATATATTAACCAGTGATATACAAATAAATAATTACAATTTTCAATATTGACATACACAGCGAACGAGAACAATAACCATCCAAAAACAATTTAAACTTTTATATCTATATTATATTATCACAAAGTGTGAAAGAATCCACAAGTAAACATTTATATTATAAAGTGCAGAAAAGAGTAAATCTTTACAAATTTATAAACTTTAACTTTAAAATATCATTTTGTTTAAAGATTAATCAAGTCTGCGATCTAAATATTTAATTTATTTCTATGAATTTTATCTGTTATTTAGTCACGCAAAATTTTATTTATCTCATTTAATTATATTAATCCTTTCTTATTGAGTGATAAATAGCTCTAACACAAAATACTAGTATTTAATAATATTTATTCATATATGAAAAGATGTATATGAAAAAAAATATTTCGACAGATGGTCTGCCCATTGTCACTGCCAATATTTGTTCCTATAACATTTTTTCTAAAAAATTGATTCATTAAAAACTTTTAAAATGTTTAACAACATTTCAACAATTTCTTGAAATCGAATTTTGGAAATATTGATAATATTATGATGTTTTTTTTCTTTTTACATGCTGTTTAAAAAATAAAGAATCTTACATTATTATATATGTACATGTGTAGAGAACTGCATAATTATTTTAAATGAGTTATAAAATTATTTAATGAATATATCCATATATGAATTTTATGTGAGAAAATGTATATAAAAATTTATACATAAAAGATACATTTTCTAGAAGATCAAAATAGATTTAGATATACATAATATCTCCAAGTGACATTTTTATTTTTATACCAGTTGTCGAATATTTTTCATAATGATGTAAAACATATTACATCTTTAATAAAAGAAGAATTACCATGAGCATTATTAATATAAATAAATAGATTTTATACAAACATTTCGTTTATGTAATTGTGATGAAATTGCATAAATTTTATTTATAATGTATTTTAATCAAAGTCAGGAGAAGAATGTTCTTTGTTGTTTTGTATTGTATAAAATTTTATAAATGTTTGTTTCAGATAATTAACCCTTTAGATTTTTCCCAATTATATTAAGTGTTTGAAATTTTTATATTCTTTAGATTATATTTCAACATATTTTAAAGAATATGCTATTCTTATTTAAATAAAAAAGAGAAAAAAACTGCCACTATTAAAATAGTGATCAACACATTGCAGATATTTCTCCACCATATGATGGGATAGATATCAAATATTATGATTATTACATATAAATGTACTTAATTCACAATTATTAAAATCAAATTTATTATTTGTTTAAGCAATAGACGTGATTGTGCAGCTGAGTTATAATTAAAAATAAATGCAGTAATTTCTAATATAGATAAATATATCTATTTTGTGTATATATTAACACATGCATATATATACACATATACATATATTTTTATTATATGCAAGATGTACTTAATATTTACTTATGTAATGGCCTCAGTGCCGCCTTGTATGAGATTATATTTTGATTAAAATGTTAAAAGAATCACATACATGTATGTGTTATGTATATTTTTTTCTTTCTCAAATATATGTATATAAGATTTATGAAATAAGTTTTGTAGATGTATGTTTACCTACCTTTTCCTTTTAATAACAAACCAGAAAAATTTGAAGATTTTTTCTTGAGGCAAAAATTTTCATAAGTACAACACAATGTAACATATTACATCTATGCTTTATTATATATATTAAAATAATAAATTATTGATATTTCGTAAACTTTTTATTGTTTGCAGTATTAGCGTGTTTAAAAAATATTACATCATATAAAGCTTTTGCAAAAAGTATATATGAATCTAATTGTTAATGAATAGGCTTTTGTAAAACCAATCAGACGAATGTGATGAACGTGGAAAATCTGTAACGAAAATCAAGTTGCGTATATCGATAACGCGTAAATACGTCAAAATATACGATATATATTGTTATTATTAATTGTACTTACTATGCTATGTAAATAAAGAATAAATTTTAAATCGCATTTCTTGATTTATTGATTCGTATTGACAATGTCATCGATTTTCAATATACTGCGTACAGTTTCGGAAGCGAGAGTTATCGAACTGGCGGAAACCAACAATGGTTGAATTACGTTCTCCTCCAATATGTTGGTAATGGCACCTTTTCGAACGTTAATTCCCGCTGTTAATTCACCCTTAGCATGTCGATTGCGAAGTTCGGTTACTGTTGCTATCGGATTCAACCCCGCATTCTCGGCTAACGTCGACGGAATCACCTAAAATTGATAGTTTAATATTTACAGATATAAAACAATTAGAGCATAAATAAGATATAATTAATTTACAAAATAAATTATGGAATGCATTTAGTACTAACTTCAAGTGCATTTGCAAAGGCCTTGACACAGTATGCATCAACTCCGCCTAAGGTTACTGCGTACTCTCCCAACTTTATTGCCAATTCGATTTCCGGTGCACCGCCACCAGCGATCAGCGCTCTTTGTTTCACCAAACAACGGATAACGCACAATGCGTCGTGCAGCGATCTCTCAGCTTCTTCCAATACTAATTTGTTGCTACCGCGCACGAGAACTGTAACCGTTTTTCCATGATTTTGAATTCCTGTGACCTATATATATATGTATATTAAAGAAAAAATATATATATATATATCAATTATAAAAATAACTTACATATAAAAGATATAAAACACATTGTATTATGGAAATACAAAAAGAAATATGACATTAACTTTCATAATGTTACTGTTTCTATCAAATAAACTCACCTTGACAAATTTCGAATTTCCGGTTTGCACTTCTTCACAAAGTTCCGCGTTAACAAGATTTTCAGCTACAAAGTGATCTAGCGATGCAATCGGCCGGCAACCTAATGTTTTACACACGAAGGGAATGTCCTCGCGTTCTATATCTTTTATTACCATAACTTTAATTTTGTCTAAGAAATGTATCGCGAGATCGCTAATAGCATCGCGCAAAATCGACTTTTGCACAAGAAGTACATTGCAACCAGTTTTCTTGATCTGTTTAATAATATTCAATATGTAAGCACGTTCTTCCTTTAGGACACGATCCATCGCCGCATAGTCAGATACAACGACATTATGATCCATCTAGAAATTTAAGAGATTAATTTATTCATTCATGCAAAGATAAATACGAATACGCTCATATTATTACACATTCGCGACACTCACATCTGTTTTTGGTGGTGAAATGCAGAATTGAATTAATCCAATTTTAGCTTTCTCGATACGTTTCGGGCCATTAACATTACAAGACTTCTGAGTAAATATCAACCCTTCTATTAATTCAGTATCTTCGACAGTACCTCCTAACTTTTTTATTACTTTAATATCCTATGAAGATAATAAAAAAATGCTGATGAATAAAATTCAGGTTAGATCAGCAACAGAATACACATATAAAAGAATTTGTTCTCACATTCAAATCAACTGATATTTCCTTTCCTTCCTCTGTGACTTTTAATACTGCATCTACAGCTAGTGGCGCAAGAAGGCTAGATTGTTGATGCACAACCTGAAATAATGTAATTATAAAAATATTTTAAAATGTTGTATGTATATATAAAATAATTACACTTAGTATTATACAAAGATAATGAAAATTATTACAATTATTATTGTAATCTCACATCAATACTAATTTAGATACCTTTGAATTAAGAGATGTCGCTGCAACCTTTACAAGAGACTCTTTATCTGTTAGGTCAACAGGTATTGACATATGTGTCAGAATCGATACTGCTTTAGATGCTGCCTTCTGAAAAGCATCACTAATCGAAGTGGGATGAATACCTTTCTGCAACAAGCGTTCCGCTGCCTCTAAAAGCGCACCACCTATGACAACAACACTTGTCGTACCATCACCAGCCTCAACATCCTGAGCCTTAGACAATTCAACGAGCTATAAACATAAAATTTATTATACATTATATGTGTGATTACATTTTATAAAATTTAAATAAAAAATTATCCATCTTCTTACCATCTTTGCAGCAGGATGGACTACATTCATCTCTTTCAGAATAGTAGCACCATCATTTGTGATGGTAACTTCTCCATTACTAGCTTGAATCTGTCATCCGCATATAAGATATCAATTAATATATTACAATAATTTTAAATAAATTTCAAAAAAGCAAAATAAATATAAAATTTACCATTTTGTCCATTCCTCTGGGTCCAAGACTCGTGCGGATTGCATCACTAACAGCTGCAAGGAGAGAAATAATTGATATAAAATAATACACAGGAAACGAAGAACGCAATTCGCTCATTTCGAATAGCAATAAAGGGATTTTCAGGAGGAATACTGACTTTTCAGCTTATATCTTGAAAAAATTTTATTTACATTTATTCATGCAATGACATTTAATCCTGTTCTTAATCAGACTCGATTTATGATATGTAATATATCGATGCACACTTGAAAAGATACATTGCTATATAAGGTGATATTTTCTTGACACGCCGGGGAAAAAGGACATGGTCGTGGTGAATCGCGTGTTGCTCTTACCCTTGGCAGCGTTAATGTTGCTGCTGCGAATGTCTGTGGGCTTGCTCTTATCTTTATAAGCCTGTCCATGAGCCCCGCGATGATCGCCATTCTCCAGTTTCTTCATCAGATTTTTGGTCATGTTTCTCGTCGATTAAGGATTCTCACGCAAGATATCGAAGGAGAACGACGTTATTGCTTCTCTCGAATGGCGATTCCGGTCGCGTTCCAAAATCTATTCCGATTTACTCGACAGATGGGCTAGAGCTCGATTCAGTCCAATCAGAATAAAAGGAAACGAGATTTCTGATTGGTCAATCGAACCCTACTCTATTCCGATGAGTAGAAATCCGAATAGTTTTTGAACGCAATCTACAGAAAACCGATATCGTACATTTACTTGTGATATGTTCCCTCCAGAAGAAGCTGCCAATGAAAAGCAAGGATAAAAATAAGGTAAAAATATTTCTTAAGATGTTTCAGATAAAAATACAAATTGTATGTATCAAGTACAATATAATTTATCTCTCTCGCGCGTATAATTAAATTTTCATAATTAAAATTTTTATACGCGTATTCTCAAAATAAAGTTTAAAAAAAATATATGTTAATAACATATATATATATATATATATATATATATATATATATATATATATATATTTCTAAGAAAAAGCTATTCTTTTTCTTTAACAATCCCTCAAGCTTATATTTTCTATATCTACTTGCGAGTTTATCTATTTAAAGTTAAAAATGCGTTTTGTATATGCCGTGGAAAAAAGTTTTATATTCAAATGCGTGCGGATGCATAAAATTTGAAATTGAAATTTGAAAGGGGATCATTCTTAAATCAAGTCTCCCATTCGACGCGCGCGAAGGACGGCCCTGACTACGACAATCTCTCCCTCCCTCCTCTCGTTGCCTTCCTCCTCCCTCCCCGTCTAGCAGGAGTCAGAAGCACCTGTTGCTCGCCTACCTGTTTTACTCGCTCCGCGGACCGCGGCTTCGTTTCGTCAGTCGTCAGTCAGTCAGTGCGTCGCGTGACGTTGCAGCGAGAGGGTCGTGCGGTTGCGAGTGCAACTTCTCATCGTTCGCGAGATTCTTATTTTTGCGCGCGCGAGCGTGAAGTCGCGTGTTTCGTAGAAAAAATCCGATAAGAATGTCGCACTGACATTTCCAGATTCGAGAGTTGAAGAGAGATCTTTCGCTCGCGATCGGCGCTCGTTTAAGAAACCGCCGACGAATCCGTCATTCTCGCGTCGTCAAATATCGTAAGTTGTAGCGAGAACTTTTGGTCTCGCAGCATCATCAGAGAGAAAGAGAGAGAGAGACAGACAGACAGACAGACAGACAGAGACTTCACGTCGCGGAGGAAACTTCACGCGAGTGCATGTTCGCGTTTGAAACCGACTCGTGATGACGACGTTTGTGATTCGACGATAAATCGCTCTCCACACGTGTTTTCAATTCGCGCGTCCGAGACGAACACCATCGGTGTTAGATACGAGAGGAACGAGAAAGAAGAAACGGAGGAGAGAGGGGGAGAGAGAGAGAGAGAGAAAAGGATAAAGGTAGGCGAACCGGCGAGCGCGCCTTTCGTCCGGGAACGATTCGCACACGCGCGAAACTATGCGATCAAATTGACGACACGACGAGAAGGAAGGAAGGAAGAAAAAGGGGAGAAAAAAAGAGCGGAGGCGAGTCGCGGGCAAAAGAACGGCCGCGACCGGTTGAAGCCTCGCGCGAGAATATGCGCGAGAGGCGAATCTGAGCTGAGCGCGAGCGAGTCATGGAAGACGCAACAGCAACAGCGGCAGCAGCGCAGGATACCTGCTTCGGGGCGGGAAGCGTGGCCGGGGCCGTGATCGGGACCTTTCTGACGACAATCCTCTTGCTCGCCGTCGCCGCGCTTCTCTACAGGCAGTGGCGCAGACACAAGGGTGAGTCTCTATCTCGCTTGTAATCCGTTGTCACAGTTTGACAAGTGAGCGATGTAAAGGGAAATAATTTTTCATATATAAACTTTTGACTATTATTTCATGATTGAAATAAATATTAAGTAATAATAATAAATTTGCCTGTATATGTGAATGTATATATGTGCAATAATTAAATATTAAATAATTAATATATTAAATGTGACAAGTGAGTGAAATCTAAGGGGAAATAATTCTTATTTTTATATATAAACTTTTAATTATGATTTTATGATTGAAATAAATAATAAGTAATAATAATAAATTTGACTGTACGTGTGTGTATGTGTGCAATCATTATATATTAAATAATTAATATATTACATATAAAATAATGATTAAATTAAAATTAAAAAATTATCTATAAAATAAGAATTATTTCTCTTCAGATCGCTCAGTTGTCATGGGCGTTTTGACATGACACATTATGGACCGTTTCTTCGTTCGATCTGCCGATAATTATTCATAAAATGTTAGCGAATTAACATGATTATAAAATTCGAATAAAATTTTTGACTTGCTTTGAATTTTTGAATTCTTGTGTTTGAATTTTCAGAAATTTATGAATACGTACTTTTTCGAGAATTTTTTACAATGACGCGATAAGATGCATCACTTTTTTCGTTTCGAGAGATAATTGTTATAAAATAATTACGAGAATAAAATTATGGTACACATATAGTCAGTTCTCTCTAATTACTGCATTTTTCAAGAGTCATCTTTCTTAATTTGTCTCTTCTCTTTCTTTTATTTTACAAGTGGAATTCCTTTCTTCGTAATCGCTGAAATCGCTAACATCATTAAGTGCATGATTCCATGCTAATTGATAATTAACATCGTTAGTTCTTATCATTTGAAAATCGAAATGATAAACTTCAAATCTCATTCTATCTGCTTACTTTTTTTTTTTTTAAAGAGAATGATTTGATTTAATAAAAGTGCGAATATGCTCTAGATTTTTATTTTCATTTTCTTGATTCGAAAGATAAATCGGATGGTCAGGTATCAAAGTTCATTGCGAAAACAAACAATATATAAAGCGAATGCTATTCAGACGAGAAAGCAAGAGGGGATGCACTTCACACTTCGATGAATATCAATTCGAGTGTTAATTGATACCATTTTTAAATGTCTCCGATCGATTCTCGCGATGCATATTCTCTCTTTGGAGCTTCGCGGATTTTCTTACTGATGCGATATGTCATTCATTTAATTCAAATGAAATATTTAAAGAATCGAATGGAAGTTAAAATTAGAGTGTTTGATTTGATCGTTGGCGACTAAGATTTAAAGTTGCGCAGCATGAAATATATCTGACATCTGTCATTATCGTTTTGGAAAGGGAATTGAAAGTAATTTTACATCCTGTGACACTTTCTACGTGAAATAGTGGTGCAACGAGTCAAATGGTGCGAGTTTTTGCACAAATTTTGCAGCAATTTAATATCAGAAACTATCTTCAAGAAAAATGTTTTTTTTTTTTTTTATGGGAAAGTATTTAAAAAATATTTAGTAGTAAATTATAATATTAATAGAAAACTCGACACACAGAGAAAAATAAAGATCGAAGCTAGAAATAATCCTTTCTTGATATCAAATATTAATCTTCTCTTTTTATACGCACTTCAAAAATATTTATTTAATATCAAGAATTTTTTCAAAATTCGTGAATAATCTTAAAGTTCGCCAAATTCTCAACTTTACGATAAATATGGATAGAATCGGGATTCCTTCATGCAAATATAATCCGAGTACGCGATTACTTGGTTTCGATTATCGAAATAAAAGATTGACATTCTTCGATCGCGTAAGGGTCGGTCGCCCCGTATCTTATTGGGACCGCATTCTCGCATCGGTTCGTGACAATCGCCCGCATTTTTGCATGAGATTTTCACATAGTCCGCGGCCACACGTACGTACGGTTCGATCGGTGAAAGTAATTTAATACGTCGAGTGCCGCGGCCGAACGCCGGTATCTGGTATCTGTTACGTCGACGTTGACGTTAGCGAAATTCCGATGTTACGCGTTACGAATATTGATTCGAGCTGTTACTTTCGTTTGCGAATATTTAGATCTCGTTTTCGCGAAATCGCAGAATTTGCTACAATACTATTATGAAACATAAGCGATGATAAATTTAAATATGGAGGAGACTCGTTTTCGTTTATGATAGTTGAGATTTATGATGCTCCTTAAAATTAATTTCCTTAAGAACAATTAATTTCTCCAAATTAATTTCCTTAAAAACAATTAATTTCTCAAACTTAATTTTTTAAGAACAATTAATTTTTTAAAATTAATTTTTTCAAGAACAATCAATTTCTCAAAATTAACTTTCTTAAGACCAATTAATTTTTCAAATTTGTTTTCTTAAGAATAATTAATTCCTCAAAGTTAATTTTTTTAAGAACAATTAATTTTTTTAAATTCATTTCTTTAAAAATAATGAATTTTTCAAAACTAATTTCTTTAAGAACAATTAATTTGTCGAAATTAACTTCCTTAAGAATAATTAATTTCTCAAAATTAATTTCTTTAATATATCCTCTAAGACTAAAATTCTTAGAGCTAACACAGGCTTGGTGCGAGGCAAAGGAAAATAAAGTGCGCACCCTTAGAGGAAATACCTCTATGCCATTGTAACAGCAACCAATACATATGTGTGTGTATGTATGTGTTTATTGTATGTATATAAGATGTTAGTTTCCCGGTGAATTCCCTCGTACGAACGCTATCACACACGCTATTGCGAATGTTGGCGGATCGCGACAAGAGATTTACGTACCTGAGGAGAAACGCGGAAGCGCTCAAGCATCGCTCTTTTACCTGTTCTCGTTCGTCCTCGGCGACGCGAATGTTCGATATTTTCGCCGAATAAATGATGCAAAACGATGACAGAGACGAATCCTCGGCGCCAGGAATAAAGAAGATATACCTGGAATACTTGAATAAGTACATCGAACTACGGAGAAATTGGTACCTGATGTATTTTATCGTATTTAAATTTTTAAAGGAGTCTAGATATCCCCCCCCCCTTTCCCCCTTGTATTCCGTATTTCTAGTTCAAAGATAAAAAGATGTTTTTCTCCTTGCGTGACTCGTGAGAGGAGATCCGTAATTTTGTATTCAAGTCTAAAAGACTTTTGAGATGAGATTATTAAGTTGGGAAATACAGTCTCGTGTAGTAGGAGGGACATATTTCGAAGAATATAATATATAGATCATCTCTCGATCGATTACTATTGATACGCGATGAATTTATCATCCGAGCGCGTTTTCTTCAAGAACCCATTTTATAATATACGTGGCCTCTATATATATATATATAATCCTCTCGTACATTTTATAACTTATCGGTTAAATGAATTTAGCGATCTTTCGAAATTTACAATTATCGCGCTATTAGAAGTCGTATGATGATCTTTTTCTTTATTTCAAATTAATAAATTTTGTGATTTTTGACTTTGGAAGTTTACAAACGCGACGAGTATATCCGCTATAATTAAAGTCGAACTTAGGTTTTGCTTGCATACATATATCCATACTCGTGTCATCTGTTGTCTGTTGAAAAATCAATTTGCCGTGGACGCGATGTACATACAATGTGGGCAACAGATATTCATTTCGATATGGAAAGATTGTTCTCCCGTTCTTGAAACTTGTCTCATTTTGTTTCTGTTTTGCAGTTTCAATACTATACGTGTCAATAATGTTATATAATATAGAAGAAATTCTATATTATACAGTTATTAAATTCTAATTATACATTAATTAAATTCTATATTATACAGTTATTTTATTAGTATTAACAATAATAATTTTTTCATCATGAAAATTTTCTTTTGTATTTTAAAATGTGCGCTATTGTAATTATTTTTATGATACATTTTTTTTTATAATATGCGTAGCTGTGTATAGGTATACTAAAAGGTGTTAATATATTGTGTATTAATGTATTTATATATATTTATATATATATATATGTATATATATATATATGTATGTATGTATATAAATATTCTTCTGATTATAACTTCACATTAATAGCAATTTATTTTCTCATTCGTCGCTACAATAATCATTTAATATTTCTACATTTTTCATATAAATGTTACACATTTTTTCTTTTTTATTTTTATATATCCGTGTCTCTGGTATTAAAAATTTTGTTTTCCCTAATTTGGCGCTTATAACATTCTCTACGCAATTCTCATCCATAACGCGAAACTATCTCGCGATATGTCACGGGAGTGATGACAGTTGCGCGACATTCCTTGCATAAATCCGAGCAAGTAATTTACACCGCGGTACAAGTTGTAAATATCGCTATATGTACATACATACATCGCGTCGCGGGCAGCATCATCGTCGCAAATAAGGCCCGTCGCGTCTCTCCGGTTACCTCCGATCCTCCCGCTCGGCAACTCTTATCCGCCCAAAGGCCGGCACGGCGGCGTCGGCGTCGTTTAAGCCGCGAGCGCTACGCTCGGATGGAGAAAATCATTTTCCTCCAACGGCGAGAAATGTTGAAATGACCGAATGTCGTTTCAACATTTCTCGCCGCTTCTCGATCCTGCGGTATTTCCCCCGCAGGATTCACGCACGCAGAATTCTAAGAGTATGCAAACGAGAGATATCTCCATTAGGTTTTTTTTTTTTTCATTATACATAATTAATGATCGCATCGGCATTAAGTGAATAAATTTCGCGAAATATCAAGTTTTTTAAAATAATCTCCTGAGAAACCCTTCAATCTCCCAGGTATTTTTCTTCAATCTTTCGAAATAATTGCAGAATTTTTATACGCATTTTTGAGAGGAATTCGTTTTTTTTCTTCGTTTATTTAATTTGTTTATTTAGTTCGTTTATTTATTTTATAAATTTATTTATTTTGTACTAATTTTTCTATTTATATGATAACGAAGAAAAAGCAAAGAGCTATTTAAAACTCGAAAAATTCTAGGGTTGTTTTTTTTTTTATATAGACAGGCTGAAATTTTTCGAAATATAAATTATTTATTAACAGAATAAAAATTAATAGAATAAAAAAAATTCTGTATATTTGATTTGAATAATCGTGTTGTAATTCAAGAAATTCTGTATTTTAATAATTAATTTTAATAGACAATATATGTACAAACCTTTCGCTCCATCGTCGCTGGATTCCGATACGTCAAAAGCTTGCTTTCGGGCAATTTAGCATTTTTTTCTTTTTTTTTATACCGGTTTTATACATGGTTATAAGCCGAAAGAGAGCCGATCTCAGGAGCGTCATTAAAAACGGTTAGTATTATAAACGACGAACACGCGCATGATACGCACACCCGCGGTATTGGACGATAGACAAAACCGACGAAGGCTTTTAGAAAGTGCGGTGGCTTCTGGACTCCCTGACCGGGTCGTTTGTTGTGTCCGATACCACCGTGAGCATGTCATGTCATATTATATACGCGTTTACATACGTGCGCACAGCGTATCGCATCTTAAAGCCGTATCGAGGATACGTTTTATTACCATTAATTCAGTTTTATTAGTATTTTATTCATTCATTGAGATTGAACCTTTAGTATATCAATACAAAAGTGACTATAAGAAAATGTATGGAGGATACAGATTTTATATAATAATAATAATAATATATATAATAATAATAATAATAATAATAATAATATATGAAAAATGTAGTAAATATATAATATGTGAATTTTTCAGCCAGACAGACAGAGAGAGAGAGAGAGAGAAAGAGAGAATTGATCAACTTTTATTTTTTGTAAATTTTTTTGATTTTGATCCAAGGAATACATGACTAGTGCTCTTTATAATACTAAAATTAAGGAATTTATGAGAAATGAATTAGTTTAGTTTTATACAAGATACCAAAAAAAAAAAAAAAAATGATTGTACATCCCAAGTTACATTCATAAGAGAGTTTAAATTATATAGAACTACAGAAAAAATTAGGAACCAGGGATTCCAAATTATTTAAATCAAGGCTCTATGAGAACTAAAACAATAATAATATCATCTGCAAAATTATATCTTAAGATAAATCATAAGAAACAAAATAAAAAATATATATTTGACATAACGAATATACATATAGACAGATTATATAATAACTTTCGTTATCATCGACTTTCATTCATACCATCAGTTTTCGTTGCTAATAAAATGTGATACGGTCTTTACTTCTCTCAAGGGGCACAAGACACCCGCAATCTCCGCACACGCGTAGAATATGCGTGGAATATCGCGCGACGCTTATAACCGGTCCGCGGTAATAAATTACTTTCGCGAAGAGAGCCATTCCGACGGTGTCGCGAGAATCGGATCGTATGATTCGGACGACGCTCCGACACATATACACACACACACATACATATTTACTTTTAACCGACGCCGTTGCATAGGGAAGACATTCTGTCGCGCAAGTTCCGCGAAAGATAAAGAAATTTATGATTACGTTTCGAGAGCGAATATTCTCTCCTTGTCTCGGTCTTCTTGTCTGGCGTGCTTGCAATTTAACAAAAGCCGCGATACATTGTTTTTAGTTTGAGTGCGAAAGTATGCGTGTAGGCTGTCCTTCATTTGCTTGTGAGATTTATTTATCTCGGTCTATGTTTTGTAATCTGTTTTACTGATTTTTATTAATTCAGAGGATCGTAATTTTATCATCAGCAAACTTTTCGTATAATTTATTTAAACTTCTTTTTATATATCAAGGATATATAATAATGTATATGTATGTGTGTGTAAAAATTTATTATCACATACAGGGTGTTTCAGGTCAGGTTAGAGAAACTTCAGGATCTTATAGGAAATTGAATTTGGAACAAAAAAGTTCCTATAAACATAAGTCCGGAAACGCTTCGTTAAAAAGTTATAACTAATAAACGTCAAAAAATCATATTTATTTGATGTTTTTTTAAAAGTAATCCTTTATTTATTTGAAAAAAGTAATGAAATAAATCTGATAGGTAATTAAATAACAAACTAAACATTTACATTATTTTATTTATGTAATTCTGATAGGGCGTTCAAAAAAAATAAGCTCAAAACAATGAAAAAAACTGAAACTGAAAACTTTTGAACGTCTTTATGTAAACACTACATACATTTGTAGCGTTCGATCACATAGGCATTTTTGTTTACATTTCTAATGTGAACATTCAGAATCAGTTTAGTTCACGATAATAAGCTAATACTGTTTATTTCTTATAAGATCCTAATTTATTTCCTATAAGATCCTAAAGTTTCTCTAACCTAATCTGAAACACCCTGTACATGCATCTTTTACTTTTAGAAATGACTTACTATATATCCTTAGTATATAAAAAGAAATTTAAATAAATTAGACGAAAAATTTGTTGATAATAAAATTGCAATTCTTTGGATTTTTAAATAGTAAAAGTCATTAATGTTAATATAAACTTTGTTTTACTATAAATTTGCAACCATTCATATTTGACTGAGTTTATATAAATTTTTTTGTACCCACATTAACCTGGCACCCCCACCACGAAAAATCGGATTCAGCTATAGTGCATAATTAAGTGCTAATTTGATACTAATTTATCGCTCTAAGTCCGAATTTATTGCTCCTACCCATGAGCAGGAAAACGATATTAAAGATGGGGGTGCTGACTTGCCATTAAGCTAGCACTCCACTTCCGAAAAATACATATAATTAGTTACAAATAAAAAAACAAATACACTAGAATTTATTGCTAATTAATTGCTCAAAGAAACCGCAAACAAATTTTGAAAATATTAAATTTTTAATTATGCACTAATATGATATATTATGAACATGGAAAGTAAAATCATTAAAAATACGCAGCTAACAACAACAATTTGTTATAATATTGTATTCGGCATTAAATGTTATCAAAATAAATCATTTCTGCATTTATTGCTTGCACTTTAATTGAAAAAAATCGAACCGAAAGAATGGGGGTGCTAGCTTACACACAAGAGTAAAGTATATCAACGCAATTAGTTGCTGCTATGATTTTGGTCTTAAAATATTTCTTTAATTTGTTGCTCTCAAGATATATATAATATCACATTTATTGCTCAATGTTTGACTTAGAAAAATCAATCCGAAAGGATGGCGGTGCTAGCGTGCCAACAAGAGTAAAGTATATCAACGCAATTAGTTGCTACTAATCTTTTGGTCTTAAAATATTTCTTTAATTTATTGCTCTCAAGATATTTAATATCGAATTTATTGCTTAACGTTTGATTTAGAAAAATCGAACCGAAAGAGTGGGGGTGCTAGCTTACACACAAGAGTAAAGTATATCAACGCAATTAGTTGCTGCTAATCTTTTGGTCTTAAAATATTTCTTTAATTTATTGCTCTCAAGATATTTAATATCGAATTTATTGCTCAACGTTTGACTTAGAAAAATCGAACCGAAAGAGTGGGGGTGCTGCTTACACACAAGAGTAAAGTATATCAACGCAATTAGTTGCTGCTAATCTTTTGGTCTTAAAATATTTCTTTAATTTATTGCTCTCAAGATATTTAATATCGAATTTATTGCTCAACGTTTGATTTAGAAAAATCGAACCGAAAGAGTGGGGGTGCTAGCTTACACACAAGAGTAAAATATATCAACGCAATTAGTTGCTGCTAATCTTTTGGTCTTAAAATATTTCTTTAATTTATTGCTCTCAAGATATTTAATATCGAATTTATTGCTCAACGTTTGACTTAGAAAAATCGAACCGAAAGAGTGGGGGTGCTAGCTTACACACAAGAGTAAAATATATCAACGCAATTAGTTGCTGCTATGATTTTGGTCTTAAAATGTCAATCAGCACCGCCATCTTTAATATCGTTTTCCTGCTCATGGGTAAGAGCAATAAATTCGGGCTTAGGGCAATAAATTAGCAACAAATTAGCACTTAATTATGCACTATAGCTCGATTTTTTGTAGTGGGGATGCCAGGTTAATATGGGTCTTTTTTCTTTATTTTGACGCGAGGAATACACTCTAGAAGTTTGTCCAAGTATTTCGTAAACACCTTGTACATATATATATTTAAAAATTATAATGTTTTAAACCTCAATATTTAATACATTAGTTAAAGTTTTTAAAGCTAATTGACATGTTTTTATATCCTATTGTTACTTGACATATTTTGCATAATGACATGTTTTATATAAATTAGCATTGAACAACAAATCATGAGAGACAGACACTATTTCGATAATTTTTGTGCGTAGTCATTTTTACTTTCACGTTTTTTGCGCACGGCTCGACTCTAATTGATCTGTAAAATATATGAGAGTCATCTCTCGCTTTAAATTTAATATTCCATGATTGGATCTCCAACACTAGATACACAGAATCGATAATTATTAGAAAGGAAAAATACATATAACATTGGACACCCGGTATATGCAGGTACTGCGCAACGAATGTAAAGTGCTATATTGGCTGCTACCTGCTCGTAACATTGTTTGGTTTACACATAATGGCTATCCTCTGTTTACTGTCGCGTGGAGGAACGTATCGATCCTATCGGATTTGAGACATCTAATATGATATGAAGAGTCAGAGAACAGACGAAAGAGACACGGGGGCAAAAATAAAAAATTATGCGGGACAATTATAATATATATTTTTATAATATATATATATATATATATATATATATATATATATATATATATTTTTGCAGAATTCTTTAATTGCATTATCTTTATTTCAATTATATATATTTCGGCATGTGTGTTTTTCTCGTCATGTTTACATTTTGATAATTTAGAAGAAAAAGCCTCTATGACAAAAAAATCAAGATTAAACTCGCGTGATGATACATGAACGGCATTAACGTCGTCGTTAAGATTTCTTGCAATTTTTTTTGGTCACGTGTTTCCTCTCCAAACGAGATATTGTACGTCACGTGTGTATCCATGGCGGTTAATCAAAATATATGTTCGCTATATGTTATACAGAGATGTCATAAAAGTGGCAATAAACGCGTTAAAGTAATCAGAAATATAACAGTAGGTTTTATAGCAGTAGGTGGTGTGGGCAGAAATTATAATCATGATAATAAAAAAAAGAGGCATTGTTTAAATCGCATTCTTAACGCTGAAGAAATCGACGCCTTATATGTCTCGCGCGAATGCAATAGCATTGGATCTTCGAAGGCAAAAGTTGAATCATTGCTCCGAAATTGTACCTTTTACAGCGTATAATCTCGCGTGACGAGAAGAAATTAATAATAATGAATATATAGATCCGCGAGGCGCAATTTTCACAAAGTTATGAGTATCGCTTAAGATTATCGCTTAAGATTATCTGCCTGAAACACATACGTCATATAAGCAGATTATATAATTACTATTAATATTATTATTTTATATACTATTTATATATTATTTTATATTTGATTATTATAACAATATATATCTTTTATATAAAGATGTTTTATATGATTTCGTTTACGTAAAAAATAATATAAAAAAAATTCTTTTCTATAAAACGAGCTTATACAAGATGCCCCGAACTTAATTAAATCTCTTTTCCGTCAGGTATAAAAACGACGCGTGTTAAAGCGGTGGAAGAAGAGAAAGCGTGCGATCATCGGTGACGAGAGGATGCATTCCGCGAGATTCGTCGGCCGTATAGTAAAAGGACGACGCGAATCATATTTGAATCTAGGACATGTCGTATGAGAATCGGTTTGCGGGTTTCTCACACCTTCCATACACGCTAGGCGCGTTAGTCTAAGAAAATCTCGACCGTGCCGTGGAAATGGATTAATAGCTCACTCGCGCGAATTACGCTCATTACCTACATCCCGCGCATTGACGCGGTAAATTCGCGATAAAGACCGCATTTTTTTTCCGATTTTATGCGATTAAGAAAGCGCGTACGCGCATCTATGTATGCAGGCGCTAACGATGATTTTTTGTATTTCAAGTTTTATTGGATACTGTGATATATTAATGAAAAAATTTATAGATCGAAATACTGATTAGGAGAATAAGATAGTATTGGTCTCATTGCGTTGAGACGCAAGAGACGCGAGATTTATGAAATTTTTATATAATTTTATATAAATTAATTAGTAAATATTATTATATAAATTTTATTATATAAATTTTATGTAAATATTATATAATTTTATATAATTTTATATAAATTAATGAATTCATAATTATATAATTATATTATTATATTGTTATAATTATATTATTATAATTCATAATTTTATTATATTTTAATATAATTATTATATAAATATATTTATAAAATTTTATATAAATTAATTAATTCGTAATTAATTTTGTTATATTTTATTTATTTATTTATTTTTATAAATGGATTTTTTAAATTATTTAAACACATGAATAATTGTTTTCGCGCGATTTTTACAAATTTATATATAGATATAAGATGCGAACTTTATAAATGAATCAATCAAATTCATAAAAATCATTACACACAAATTATCTAGTCATATTTTCGTCAGAACATTTTATATGATAACAAAATTATTCCATTAAAACGGCTACTACGAACGCGAAGTGACGCAGTTGCATGAATCACGATGTATTACGTCGGTAATCAGATCACACACATATGTGTATATACAGCGACGAGGGCACGCGCATTGTGTCCCGTCTTCATTCACGAGAGCATTGTGGGACGCACAAAAAAGAAGAACGCATTAGGCCCGGGCTCGCCCCCGGATCACGATGGGATTTTCGCTTTCCATCGGACATAAAAGCGCACCCATCTATGAGCGTCTCAACTGGAGCGGCAATGTTTCGATTAGAGCGGTAATAACGCCTTCCTGTTTGAGATAAAGTGGAATACTCCGACATTGACACGCTTTCCGAACGAGATCCTGTAAGGCTTAACACATACGCGTGCACATACACAGTGTCACGATTTTTTTTGCACAACTTTATACGAATCCGCAAATCCATCCAGTTTAGCTGTGATAATTGTGACGAGAATTAACGACTCTTGAGTTAATTCTAAGATACTTAAGACAATTGCCTCTAGACCGATTAGAACATGTGCACATGATTCATAAACATGCATTAAAGAGAGAAAATACACACACATTTATATATATATATATATATATATATATATATATATATATATATACTAATAAAATATTGGATATATATTTCTAGAAGAATTATTAAATATCTTGTACAAAACCTTAGAGCATGCTGTTAAAATTAAACAGCATTTATGACGATTAGGACATAAATATTTTTATACATACAACAAAATTTATTAAAAGATTCTCTGCATTGAGATGTTGAAGAACTTTTTAGGAAATGCTTATCATTTTTATTAACATTATTAATATCCAGAGGATTATTTAATTATTTTCCAACAAAATTAAAAAAAGAAACAAATCTATTTTGTTTTGAGTCAAGAAAATTAAATGTTGATTAATTTTTTGAGCTATTAGATCACAATTTTTCAAGTTTACGAAACGATAAGACAATATCACAATCGCAGATTTTCTCACTACACGCAGGCTCTCGATCACCTTTCAACACAATCTGCTCCATACCAGATACATGCAGAAAAAGAGAGAGAGAGAGGAGAGAGATGCGGAGAAACTGCATCGTTAAGGCAATGCACCGTGCAAGCGATCGGTGCTAAATTGCATTGTACGCGCGGTTCCATTGAACCGCGAGGAGGAGGAGGAGGAGCAGGAGGAGGAGGAGGGGGGAAGGTAAGCGGAGCGAACTCGCGGAATCCGGGCGCAGAATGCAGGACCGCATAAAGAGCCGGCTCTTTATCTGCCCGGTATGAGCGAGATATCGGCAAACGGGTTTCGCAACTTTGCAGCACACGCAGTTCGGTGAACACCGGCCCATTCTTACGTCGAGTCGGTCCCGTGGTTTTCGCGACGATTTTTCCCGATTTCATCGACCGATTTATTTCAATTTTAAACGCGGATTAATCTATCCCGAAAAGATATTCTGATCAATTTTTTATTTATTCCGGAATTTTGTTACGTCTCTCTCCCTTTCTCTCCTTGCAACAATCTTTTGTTATTATTTATTAAATATTGAATATTAAAAAATTAAATAGTAGAGAAAATTTTATTTTTTACATACACGAGATTATTTTATAATCTGAGATTATTTTATCATAATCATGAGATTATGATAAAATTTTTAGTCAAGCGATTGAAAAGTCTTATCAGTCAAATTAAAAATTTATCATAACAATCCCGATTAATGAAATTGCCATGAAGGACGATATAGGCGTGATAAATTTCTATGAAGATTTGAGAAAATTAGAGTGAAAGCACAAGTGGAAGCCCATCTGCAATTACAACAAATGGCGTGTACATAAGTGCGAGCTCATACATATCTAAAGTGGGGCAATATACGAAGGCTACTAATTGTAGACGATGCGGTAAAAGATAAAACTGGCAGCTGACAAGCAACTGTCACTTGACACGCACCTCTTACGTAATAATATGGTAAACACGGGTTCCTCTCCCTCCCTTCCTCCTCTCCCTCCCTTCCTCCTCTCCCTCCCTTCCTCCTCTCCCTCCCTTCCTCCTCTCCCTGTCATTCCTTAGCGTATATATCCACATTTTCACTTATCGGTGAAATCTAAAATTGTACACAAAGGTGCGGAAACACATCTTTGAGTTATGGAGCTTATTTGTTCTTCGGTTCTGTGTCGGCAAGAAATAACTGCTCGACACTCAATACGAAGAAACGTGTTATCCATTAAATTGTACGTTATGTGTGTGTGTGTGTGTGTGTATAACGAACGTAACTATATTATGTTACAAAAAATGTAACATTTATTTTGCATATGTCAATTCTATTTTTCATTAAATTTTTTTTTAATCTTTCGGAAGATTTTGTTGCGGATTGGGGTATTTATAACATGTATATATTAATTTAGATTTATAAAAAAAAAAAAAACTATTTTCTTTTATATCGATACGCGATTTAGAACGATTCTACGAGAATAGAGAGAGACCAACGCGCTGCTAAATCGGTGTCATTCTCTTGCCTACTATTCATCCGACCGATTATCCCACTTATTTCCTCTCATGACCATCTCTCTTGAAACGGATTATAACGCACTAGAGTACGAGGATAGTCCCTCTTTTCTTTTTCTTTATCCTCTTTCGATCTTACACGACGTCCTACGCCATACGTGCTCGTGTACGACGCACCCGCACGCATGGAATTACATAATGAAAAGCAGTCCTCCCACGTTTTATCACCAGTGCTACCAGACTTGACGAGCCTCTCTCCCTCTCCCCTCCCGATACGATGAATTTGGTGCAGCCTTATTTATGAAAGTCTCCTACTTTTACGCGCGTTTTCATATCGAAGCGTGATTTACGAGTCACGCATCCCTGCACGCGTGCGCTCTCTCGTGTAATTTGATGATTTTCTACGTACACGCGCGTGGCAATACGAGTTTCGCGAACAGAAGATATGTACAGGGTGTCCGATAATTCGCGGACTTCCTTTTAAGGGAAGGTAGAGGGTGTTATTCTGAATAAAATACACACATAATGAAAAGATCACATACATAAAACGGAGCGCGCATTATGTGTATATTTCTTTTGGTTGCCATAGCGAAGCATGCTCGCAAACTGCTCCTCCCATTGCTTCGCCGCGGACCGAGTATCAATTGACAGTGGGAGGCATTTTCGCGCCACGAGCTTTTCGCGGCACTTCGTTGGCTGATCTTTTAAAATTAATATTTTCTTAAATATTGAGAAAATCACAAAATGATACAGGACTTTTCTATTCAGAATAACACCCTCTACCTTCCCTTAAAAGGAAGTCCGCGAATTATCGGACACCCTGTATATTGTAAGGCATGTGTTTAGATATAAGAGTTAGTTATTAAGATATTTATGTTTATTGTTCGAGAAGATTAGTTTCTTATCTTATATGTGTTCATATCTTTTGTTTGCGTTTATCTAAAGTGATATAGATTTCAGTTAATACTAAGTTTATATTCGCGCGCATAAGTACTGCTACTGTTATTTTTGAATGTTGCGCGTGCGTGAAAAGCGATCTTGGGCGCTCGAGAGAGAAACAGGGGAATGAGGAAGGACTACGCCTCGTATAATAAAGCAAGACATTGTTTTCACCCTAATTGAGTGTTTTCTTAATTCTTTTGATTAAGTTGCTCGTGTCTATCCTTACAATATATATATAAATAATACGTGGTATATATATATATATATATATATATATATATATATATATATATATATATATATATGACGGCCGGCTATCTCTCCTCGTGTGCACATGAGATGATATCGGGAATTAACGTGCTATTAGTCGCGAGGCTAACGAGAATACATAACCAGAGGTATACGACCGTGTTTTACGTCAGCACGAAAAGAAAACAATGTTTCCAATTAACATATAACTGTAAAATTATGCCGATATTCGCAAAATTGAGAGATGTGGGAGAAATAATCGTATGTATAATATATAAATAATAAAAATAATGTAATATAATATATAAATAAATAATGAGTTCAACAAAAATATATGATAATAATACAAACAATAATAAAAAAAAATAATAGAAATAATAATAGAAATAATAATATAGATGAAATATAAATTATAATCTAATTATATATAACATATTAATTAATATATAATTATAATATATATATATATATATATATATATATATATATATATATATAAATGTATAATAAGAGATATATATATATATAATAGAGATAAAATATAAATTAATACTAGACTTTTTTTACAACATTTTTTTTGTGCAAACATACGCATTTATTTAATGCGCCTTTTTATCTTACTTCGAGAAAGCAATTTTTTTAATGCGTTTTAAATACGTGCGTGAACGCAATTGTTTGTTTGCCAGCCCGCTATAGGCGTAATTCGAGTGTCATCGATTGATATTTTATCAATACCATGAATTCCGCGCGTTCCGATTGTAGCGCTCAAGGAACATGTATTTGTAACACTTTACCGTGAGTGCGCGTATATACAGACGGTGTAAATAATGGTGATAACAACCTGCTATCGCGCTCGCCGTAAGCCTAACGACCATGTGATTACGATGCGACAATACGAGCCTCTTGAAAAGATAGGGAAATGCCGAGACGCCACATTTCTAGCGGCCCAATTTTTCTATTATTACACAATCGAGATGCCATGAAATATAAAATATATTGCAGGTGTCATTACTGAATGTCTTAATTATGAATATTTTAATTAAATATTGATCGCAGATTGTAATATGAGATAATATAAAAATATAAGAGCGAAATATATATAAACAAAAGGATTGGAAAAGGATATGATATAATTAAAGATACAAATAACCACAGAAATAAGCAATCATTAATATGTGACTAATTCATTAGATAAATTTGCCTATCAATCTGAACTATCCTTATATATTGAGGATTACGAACTATTATTTATTTTTTTTTTTCAGAGTTATGTATTTTATCGAACACACCGTTTTTATTATTATTTCTATCAAAAAATATGCTAATAATGCAAATAATTATTCAAATTAATTATTTGTTATATAAAAGGATCATCTGAGTGACATTAATAAGCTCAGACTTAGGGCGGAAAAATTTTATTTCAGAATTTATATTAACGGAATAGAGTGCTATTTTGCAATTCACAATCTCGAGAATGTAAAACGCGTATTCTTCAATTTTTCTCGACATCGCGAGTGGAACATGCTTATTCATTCCGTGTTTTACCGTACGCCATTTCCAGTTGTAAGATATGTAGCACAACTAGCATACCTAATTTGATTTCGCAGTAGAACAAGTCGCCTGGCGATTTATCCAAATCTATCTGCGCGCGCGAGATCTTTTTTTTTTATCGCAGATCTCACAAAGTAGGTGATATACATCTGGAAAGTAGTGGATGGTATCTTATTCTCTCGAGATCATCGACGTCATCATCCCAAGACGGATGATGGTGAAAAGAAAATTATTTAATTTGGTATTTCAAGATGTTTTGGCTGTACTATAGCAAAGAGCAATCAAAATTTAAAAAAAATATATACTTTTTTACGTTTATAAATGTTTATTTATGTTTGGAAAATCACTGAAATAAATATGAACTGATGAAATAATTTCTTGAATAATTTCCAAACCGTTAAGAGAAAATCGTGTTGAGATTTTGCACAGATACTCGGAAGGAATATTAAAACAATCTACGAAATTTTCGTATGTCACATGCCAATGTTTTGACACGTGACACATACATCCTTAAACGCGCGCGCCTTTTAGTCGACACACGCAGAATCGCCGTCGGCTCGGCACGAATATAGACTTCACTTAAGGCATCTTTTTTTTCCTTCTCTCTTTTCCTTACGAATGCCACGCCTCGCATTTCTGCATAATCACGCCTGTTGTCATTCCCCTTCCTCTGCCCACCACAATCCTTCCCGGCGGCGAACCGTTCCCTTCTTCTAATCCTTCCTCCTCCCCCCCTCGACGGTACTTGCCTGCCGCGCATAGCTCTTTCTTTCCCCGATGTCTTCAGGAATCCGAGCTCTCCCCGTGGGGTAACAGCAGGCGAACCGGTGCATTATCGAATGCACCGTGTCTAGTAACGGTGAGAGCGAGCTTAGCTTGCTGATCACCAACGTGAACCGTAAACGAGACATGACTTGTTAATTTATTGTTTACTTTAGCTTTTTCTTTTTTCAACAATCTTATTATGAAATAATTTTCACATAATATAATTGAGCTCATTTTTTAAAAGAACTTTTATACCTAGAAAGAGGATCTTCGCTCTTTTTCGCGATGTAAACATATAATTGCGTATAGAAGAAGAGGAAAACTTTTACAGATAATGATCGAATTATTTGTCTACGAGAAGTACCGCTTAATCACGTCATTGGTATTTTAAAAGATAATGGATCCTATTACGGGCGCGCAGTTCTAAAGTATAGGCTAATACTTTTGTGAGACGGATTATAATACGAGCGTCCTGGCGATAAAATGAAGAGGGCAAACTGCACGAGAGTGTCAGTTAACGATAACATCGACCAATTACAAATCTCTGAATCTATGAAATATGCTATATATATATATATATATGTATACATATATGTATATGTGCGCGATCTGTAATAGACTACCACCCACGCATGGCATTGATTACACGTTCCATGACCGACTCTTATCTTTATTTATCCTACGAATCGTCGCGGTAAGAATTGATTTCAAGGCATTTTCTTTAGATCCTCCCGTTTGATCGTCGATTGGCACCAATCGCTATAATCAACAGCGATAATAGTGAATCATTTTTTCTGAATCGATTTCGGAATATATGCTGCGAAAGTACGTACGCAAAAGCGTTTGAAAAACGATTCAAAGTGACAGACGTGTATTATTTTTTTCTATTTATTACGAAATTTATTTATCTTCGATTAAAAAGTAAATAAAAATTATTAATTATATAAAATTTGCGTTTATAAGAGAGTCGTCGTGAGAAAAGAACGAATCGGAGAAAAATTTTGCGCGAGTGTTTTTTTCTTTTTTGCATGCAAGAAATACAATGCAAAAATTATACGCGACAATCAATTAACTGTCAATTACACGCAAAATTACAAATGATATTCTTATGCAAAGAATTTCGATTTCAAGATTCATTTTGAATGCGCTTGCCGCTGCTAATTGTGTTTGTCATGAATAATAGATCAAACGAGGCGAAAGAGCGAGTCCGGCTTACAGTTGATCGTCGACGATGAATCGACGATATTATTCATCGTCATATAAATATCATCGCGGTTGAGTAGGACGAGTGACTTGAGAATGATCATTGGATCGAAGAGTACGATGTTGATTCGCATGATTCTATTTAACGGACATCGATCGCAAAAAAAAATCGATGGCAATTATCGTGATGATTTTTTACTTCTCTATCTTAATCGCTAGATTTACAGAGAAAAAATCTATGGAAAAAAGAAACAGAGTAAAGTAGAATGGAATTTTTTCCCTGCGAAAGAAAAATAAAATTCAATCTCTCAATTTATTTCTAATTTGCCAGAATCTACACAACTCGTTTGCTTTACATTACTCACACGCAGGTGAAAAATTCCTTATTTCCATTTCCTTTCTGTTTTACCGAGCCACATTTTTCTGACGAGATTCTCTTCATCTCGGAAATACAAAAGATACGTAAATTCTTACCTTTGTCAAATTATGACTTCCAACTTTTTTTTCGACATACTGGTAGGGTCGGATGTAAAGTCGACGATCGTCACGTACGAAGCAATATTTACGGTTGCATATATCCGCATGGTCTTTTTCTACGCCGCTCCACGCCGGTGACCTCGGCCGATGCGGCGTGACCTTGAAGAATGGCGAACAACCGGCCGTGATGCGATGCGATGCGGCAGGTTCGTATACCTAAATACCAAATCACTGGAGTGTGGAAAGAATTGTTTGCGCGCGTGTCTGCGCTGTGCTCGGGTTTCTATCTCGTAATTCACGGAAGGTTGCACGCGCGCAAGGCTAACGAGAATTTTCGCTATATTCGTATATACCGGATGTTTCTCCTGTCTCGCATTTTTTTATCTTTCTTTAGACAAATCGTACTTTGCAAAATTCTTCAAAAATTGGTGGAAAGTAGACACACACACACACGCACAGCTGCTTCTTTCACGAATATAAAGTCTTCTTTTGAAATGAAAATAAGATATGAAAACAAATATCCATTATCTTTCACAATTATATGTGTAGAATTCAAAATATTTTAATAATTAATTATTAGAATTTAAAAAGAGAAATTATTAAGATTGTTAAGATAATTAATAATATTATTAATTCTTCTTAAGATTATTATTATTTTTAAACAAATTTATTATTTAAATTTAAAAAGAGAAGACACACGAATTTTCTTTTTCTTCCTGAAATAATTTTCTCTTTCGGAAACGAAATCTGGCATCACAGATCATTATTGTACATTTTTTTGTATTTTTAATGCGATTTTGGATAAATATGCGTCGTTTTATAAAAATGCGTTACCGAAGCGTCGCAATTTGCATGAATCACGGAGCAAAATTATGTGCGGTACGATTCCACGGATATTTCTCGAGATTTAATTATAATATTCCGGATAGAAGAATCGTTTATATTGGCAGAAAAGTGGTTCATCAGCAGTTCACTTGAAAACACAGTGTTTATCGATAGAGAAGAAGATTATAAACGGAATCTGGGACACTTTAAATGACTCAATGTCAATATATCCACGTAGGTATCGATTCGAAAAGAATCTTGTCTACGCAATTCGAAAAAATTCGCCATTGTCTCTATAAGTCGTGGAATTTGATAAATCACGGTGCAATTTATTATACGTCGTACATATAATGATGTTTAATATTATTACACAAGTAATTTTGACACAAGTTTGTCGTATTTGTCATTTTTCCGTCACACTTGAGAGATTTGAGACGTTCTATTTATTAAAAATCTAACGAAATTACTATACAGAGTGTCCTAGACTTACCGCACTAACTATTAATAGCACATTCTTGAGATCATTTGAAGATGATTTTTTTCTCAGCAAAAATGTCGAGGCATCAATAATTTCCGTGTTATAAGCGATTCAAAAAGGAGAGTTTTTTTTGCAAATTAGATTGAGAGAGTTAAAACTACATTCCTTAGTTAATTTCACATAGAATTTACTTTAATAGAGAGAGAGAGAGAGAGAGAGAGAGAGAGAGAGAGAGAGAATTATATTTAAAGCATAGTTATAAAGATGGAAAAAATTGGATTACTTGCAAAAAATAATGACCTCTCTCGACATTTTCGCCGAGGAAAAATCATCCAACTGATCTCAAGAAACTGCGTGGTGCGGTAGGTCTGGGACACTGTATATACATACTATATACGTTACATATCTTCGAAATGTTGTAAAACTAAAAATTCATTCATACGTTGCATATACATTGAAATGTAAGATCAAAATCGGAACTATCGATGTTAATTATCGGTTAGAATCTGTTTGCAGATCGGAGCTTGTGACGTTTTTCTATTTCTCTTAAAAAAAAGGACTGGAAATCAATTGGCGAAACAGAATGAAAATAATCGCGTTCGACCGAGATTCTACGAATCTTTCCACCTGTGAACGTGCCGAGAGAGTTGCCTTTCGCAAAACACCATTATCTTCACGACGATTGACCTCGTCGCGTCTTACTGTTGCGTTAAACGACGGCGCGTTACGAAGCTAGCGCGTTAAATATTAACACGTAAGAAAGTAAAGCGCGTTTTAATCGTTGTGAAAATCCACTGCTAACAATGGTATCTCCGACTTTTATATTCTCAAGTATCTCATGCGCGCGATACGCATTTATCGCAATCCGAGGTACTTAAGAAAGCTTGCGATAAATTCATTTGCGCGGGAATGGTTTCTGAGAAATATAATTCGCTTTTAATTTGTCATTACATGTTAATTGCTACTGTCAAAAAAAAAAATGTCGATTAAATGTGTTCACGCATCTTGTAATATTTTCGTTCGATATTAGAAAAAAATAAACAGACGCATCATTATTTAAGAAGCTATTAGCTTAAGCCGCTTGAGATAAGAATTTATTGTCATCTTGAAAATAAGATCGTATTACTCATAAATTTTCTGAACATTACAATGTCTCGTATTTTTCTGCGAGTCGCTCTATATGTATAGGAAACTCGTCGCGATCAGCGGGAAAGGTATTACGGGGCGTTTTTTCCTCGCACAGACATCGGGGATCCATTAAGAACTTATCGCAACGGTCGTGGATCTTCACCTCGAAGAAGAAGAGTCATCCGCGCGGCCGATCATGTTGGTGTCCCGCCGTGAGAGGCTTCCGAGACGTAAAGCAGATCAGAGTCGGGTCTCGATAAGAGTAACGCGGTCGGCTTGATGATGCGTGGATCGCGACTCGAGGCAAAGAAGATGACGACGACGACGACGACGACGACGACGAAAGCAAAGGAAGAGAGCAAGGCGCAGGATAAGAGAGAGCGAGCTAGCTCACCTTGGCGCCTATGGTATGCGCCCATTGGCGTCCCTCGCAAAGGCGTAGCGTCTCTCGCAGCGCAGTAGGCGATAATATATATTTTGATAACAAGTCTCTCGGACCCTCTCCGTCAGATTGAGAAAGAGAGAGAGAGAGAGAGAGAGAACGCGAGAAAAAGACGGAGAGAAAATAGTCGCTGCAACTGGTCTTTATAGCGATTTGTCCTCGCCGTGTTGTATCGCCATGAATATTTTCTGCTCGCTACGAAACAATACAGTGTGTGTAATTCTGTTAGAACTGTTGATGTTATTTTGTCCCGGTCATATGTCTTTTCATGATGAAATGTGCCTTTTACGTAAGAAATATCGTTGATTTATATTCAAAAGAGGATTCCTGTTATAAAAATTCTCTCTCTCTCTCTCTCTCTCTCTTTCTTTCTCTCTCCTGTTTTTTAGACTCGCATAATTTTGTTGGGAAAACCTATCAGCTTTTTATGTTATTATTAGAGGAAAACTTAGTTGTTCGAGTCATGAATATGGAAAACGGAATATTTGTTTGCTGACACATTGCTGAATCGCATATCTCGAACGACTCAATGGACTACGTAACATGCCGTAAACGTTATGAGGCTGTTATAATAAAAGAAAAATCTAAAACAAAGAGAAAAAGATACTTTGTGCTGTTATTAAAAAAATATCAATTACAAAAACTTATTATATTTCTATATAACGTTAATTTTACAAACACGAGTGCGAGAAAAGCGCGGTAAAATAAAAAATTGAAAGATTATAATAGCTCTAATTTTTCTAATCACAATATTCAGTTAAATAGAAAAATCGCGCTTGTTTGTAATAAATACAATAATAAATTCTTAATATTATGTATTATCAGTTTAATTAAAATATATCTTTGTTGTTCCGTATAATTTACAGTATATTAGAAAAAAATTAATCTTCTTTTCATATTTATTCTTATTTTTATCTTATAACATGTATCATCGTACGTCAAACAAAACGATTTCTTAATTATTACATTTATTTTATCATGTTTTGAATATATTATTCCTGTATCGTGTTGTTGATTCTCCTCTCAGGAATGCAAACGGAGACGCGATAAATAGAAGTAAAATCGAGGCGAGCCAGGGGTACGCGCTTTAAATAATTCTATTAAAATAATATCTCCGTTTTCTCACTTGGTTTCGCGTGCGTCTACAAAGTGGCTTTTTTTACGATCCCGTTTAGCCTGAAAAGTTCCTATTTAGCACAAGCCAAGTCGCGTCGCGTCGTTTCGCGGTATCGCGCGAATGCTAAAGTATGCGCGATCGTTTTACGGTAGGCATATCGATGCGCCCCGAAGGCGCGCATCTGCATCGAGAAAATGCGCAGCGAGCGGTCGACGACGCACATCCGCGGCCTTAAATATTTCATTTACTTACACCGCGGAATTTATCCGCGGCGAGAGAAATATTATGCGAAATGCGTCGTCGCGCGCCGCAAATTTTTTTAGCCTTTTCTTTTTCTCTCTTTTTTTTTTTTATTAACGAGAGATCTCTCGGAGACGGACTTTGATGCGTCGTCGATTTGTGCATACCGGGCACGATTGCTCGCCTCATTGTGCGTTACGTAATACGACGATTGGAGGAAGCGAGAGGGAGAAAAAGAAAGAGAGAGAGAGAAATCGCCGGCTCTCTATTCGCATACGCGTTTTCTGCGAACACACACGGGTACCGATAAATAAATAAGTGCGTAGGTGCGTGAATGCGCGATTGCGGCAAAACACGGATTGTGGAGGAATGTTGCGCGCCTGGGGAAATAATCCGGGACATCCTTGCATAACATTATGAGAAGAAAGGCTTGCCTCTCTTACGATAGCGTGATGAAAGAGTCTCGATATTTTTGAATTCTTAAATTTTTTTACACGATCAAACTCTGTCCTGCATTGTACGATCTCTATTGTATATTCTTTGTATATACTATCGGAAAAATTTGAAAAAGGAAATTTTTTGGGGGGAATTAAATACATATTTCATAATGTGTCTATTCCCCGGAAAAATATGGAAAATCTGGGAATTTCTCGGAAAATTTTATTGTGATTCGGAAAATTTTTTAAAAGATTCTTTAATAATTTTGCTCTTATACTATAAGCAATAAACAATCCGCCAATAATCCAAGTTGAGAAAATTATGTGTTTAAAATACATTATAAATATATATTTATCTCTCTGTTTATATTCAATCTTAAGAAAATATTGAATATGCAGTACGTATTCTTTATTTTAATTTTTAGTGAAAAAAAAATGAGAATATTATGCAAGTTAAAAATTGTTATTTTAACGAAAATTATTCAGTTTTTTTTAATACGTTTGTAAATTTAGCTCTTGAAACTTGTGTTTTTTCTTCCTATGAATGAAAAGCATTAGAAAACGCGTACAACAAAAGAAAATTTTTTTTTAGAAAAAATCATTGCATCAAAAAATCATTAAAATATTCTTTGTCTAGGATTTTGTCAATGGAAATATCTGAAAGATCAGGGAATTTTCAAGGAATTTTTGCACAAGATTTGAGTAAACACTCTGATATTCTCTTATGTATGATGTGTTCGATACCTCGGATACGTAAACTTTACACGTGGATCGTCGTGCGCGGCCGTCCGAAACCGCGTATGTACGGTGTACACACATACATACGTAAAACGTATGCCTGAATACGGTCAGGTTGTGCGCATAGATATCGGAACGTGTAGCGGGACATGGGCGGTTTCGAAGAATGCGTTTCTTTCCTGCCGATACGTGATGCAGGTACACCGTAAATGGACGCGCGCTCGCGCGTGATCGGAGATGCGCGTTCATCCGTACGTTTTATATAAGTAATTCCCCTCCCCCTCTCGCCCCTCCGCTAAAATGAGTCATGTCGCGATTACAATTCCATTCATGTCTCGCAACAAAGCGAGAATACGATGCGCAATTACAACGAGCAAAACTTTCGCGATATGGGATGCGGGAGCGAAGCTCGCGCAACGTACACATACATATATCCTTAATTTTTTCTTAATTTTTAAAATGCTTTAATATATTGAAAAATATATATTCAAAATCATTAACGCATTTCCCGGATGAATATTCTCTGGTCGTAACCACTGATCTGTTCCTGGACCGCTAATTGATAACGGAATCGATTACCGCAGGTAAACACCTGGTGCTGGTGACGGATCCCGCGATCGTCGAGGATGCATACGCCTTCGACAATCCTTGCTTCAAGGACGCCACACCTACGACGGTCGGCCGTGTCACGGAGAAACCATCGTCAACCGTACTCGGGGACACACCCGCCAAGGATTCCACGCGATGGACTACGCCTTGGACATCCTTAGGCCTTGGGTCGGCTATTCGCAGCGAAAAGCGCCGGACCCTCGACGATTCCTGCGTCGGAGTAAGTCACATTCCATTTTCCTTTTTTCACGATACTTTTTGGCTAATACATGTCGCTCTCTGTTCATCATGCATATTATCACTCAATAATCAATATTATTTAACGGCGATCTGTTTTATTTTGTTTATAACAAATAATTAATTTTAATTCCTGAAGATCTTGATTGACAAATTATTAAAAATTTTATTGTAATATTATATACACATATATATATTTACTTTCATATATATATATATATCAAAAATAAGCGCGATTTATTTATTTAATTGAATTTAGATTGATAAGTAAAAGTTTATATAGTTTCTATAATAAAAATCTCAGTAATTTTTAGATATATCTTAAAGAGAGAAAGAATAATCTTTTCCATATTGAAAAACATGGCTATATATTTTTATGGCTATATATAATTATATATATGTATGTATGTATATATATATATATATATATATATATATATATATATATATATATATATAGTGTAATAAAATGACATCTTATGTGGTTATTTTTAATGAAAAATTATCGGCTCAAGCGACTAACATAAGCTATTACGCCAGATAGACAATAAATCCCGCGGTTGAATCTAAAGAAGTGTCAAACACGATAATAATATCGTCATTTAGTTGTGCGATCCAGCGACACGATAATTGCAGGATAAAATGGCTGAAGGCGATAACGTAACGCTTATAATTCCTCATGATCTAATCTGATTTCAAAATATCCTTCTTCACGAAAGAAAAATTAAATTGAAATTAATTTCTTTAAAATATCCACGAAATGACTAGAGAATACTATATTTTTCGGTTATATTTCTCATAAAAATTTAAATATAACTTCCGCTTATTAAAATATATATTTTTGAGAATAAGTTTAAGAATAAAAAGAAGAAATGCAACTTTAAAAATTGAAGATTATACATATCGTCAAGAATTAACGAGTTCTCATATACACATATATGTTATGTTTGTGTTAAGATACAAGAATCAAAGAGATGCAAGAACTTACCAAGAAATTTTTCAATCGCGATTTATATGCAAGCCGGATATTACGTACATGACCCAACCGGATGTGATAATATGTGTCTTCAATTGGCATGACTTTCATAAGAATCTGACGTATCTCTTCCGTTTATTCGTCGCTCGCGTGGATAATTTACTATTTGTCATCGACGAGAAGATCATCCGGTCTTTGATTCGATCGACGCCGATGCGAATCGACGATTAACACGCGTGCGACATATAATACGGCGGCGATTGTAATGAGCGATCGTCGTGAGGTTTTTCATCACACCTGCGTAACATAATCGACGTGTTTTTACAGCCAAAGACCACCAGGGTCAGCGTGGTCGGTCTGCGTAGTCGTGATTTCACCGGCCTGGGTTTCAACGTGTGCGGCAACATGAGGGAGGGCATCTTCGTCAAGGATCTGCTGCATCGCGGCCCCGCATCCGAATCCGGCCGGATACATCCCGGTCAGTATCTATATTATCACTCGAATATTTCTAATATTTCTATTATACGTTTCGAACTTGTATCATTTTTCATCAGTGATATCAATTGAGGATTGATCCAAAGAATTCATCTTCAGTATTTCCCCACGCTCCTCAAAATCTCTTCTCTCTTTGATTTACCTGATTCTTTTTTAATTTTCACTTTTTATGTCTATTAAAAAGAAGCACACTCTATATCGCTCAGTAATTCGATTTTCACGCTCGATTCAGTTATCGCTGTACGCGACGACAACGTAACATTCTCCTCCGCTAGTTGGATCGAAATTGAAATGTAATATAATTTCTGTCGGGAAACAGCAATGTGCCACCCATGTGAATTGAATAAAATAAATTATAATTTAATATCTCGAGATTGACGTGGACGATGTTGTCTCCCGACGAATGTCAATCCGCGCGGATCTGAGAATCACCCACATACCTACATTTTGCGATGAAAGCACTGCCATCGCCGCGTTCGAGCGTTTGACAATGCGTGTCGTGAGGCGATTAAGATGGAATATTAAGGCTTCATCGTGAATGCATTTGTCGGCATAAGTAGAGTGCGCGAATCGTATCCTCGTATCATCGTACGGTATCGATGGCCCAGTTTGACAGAGTCTGCTCAACAAGTTTCAATCTTGAAAAATAAAGTATAGATTGCATTGAAAGAACACATGTGTTTGATAATTTTCGGAAAATTGCAGATGGATTTTCTATCCGCGCGAAGCGTTACGATTGAAATTTTAATATTTTTTTCCGGCATAAAATTAAAAAAAATTAAAGCCGGTTTTTTTAAGACACTTCCAGTTGTTAATCTCTTTGAAACGGATTAGAAATCGCATCAGGAATATTCAAAATGTGCATCATTCTTTAAATAAAAATTAATTTTGCAGGAAAACATTTTTGTTTCATAATGTATTCAATAAAAAAAAAATTTGTTATTATACAGGCGATCGTATCTCAAGCGTGAAAATCAGCTTTCGCAACATGGTGTACGAGGACGCGCTGACGATTCTTAGTTACGCCTCGCCGTACGACGTGGAGCTGGAAGTGGAGAGCGGCGGTAATGGCTCGAAACCGACGACATTGCTGAAGAAGAGTGTGGGCCCAAGTCCAACAAGGATCTGTCATCCTCTCTACAGGAGTCAATCAATCCCAGAATTGACGCAGGCTCATAAAAGCGTCGCGAAACGGCTCTTCATAGCCGATCCGAACGAATCTGTCAGCTCGAATCACTCGACGATGAACTCGACCGTCAAGTCATCGAAATCGACGCCGGATAGCAGACAAAGTCTCGAGAGACGTCACGACGAGACGACGAAGAACAATCATCATCACAAGTTTGGCATCAAGGTACTGCCGGCGTTAGACGGCGCCGTGCACCGGATCGAAAATCAAAACGAACACAACACGAATCTGGAGAGAAGGCACTCGCGCAAGGTAGACGCGGAGAAGCTGCTGGCTTCTTCGAACAGACAATCCGTGACGTCGTCGAGCGAGGAACCGCTGAACGTGACCGATGATAGAAAGCTCTGCAACGAGAACTTTCAACAACGTGCAGATCAGCCTGATGGCGTCGTCTCGGCGAGAATCACCACCAACGTGTCAGACAATAAAGCCGGCAGAAGTACCGACGCTACAGGAGGACTCAATATACCATCAGAGGTGCCAACAGAGGTACATAATGCGGCAATGGCGGCTCGCAGAAATCGGAAGAGTAGTTTGGAACCGCTGAAGAGCAGTTCGTCGCCGGACTCTGACAGCGCTAAAAGTCCGCAGAAGAACAAGCGAAAGGCGCCGGCGCCACCGAGGAACAACATCAGCGAGATGCCGTCTCCCGCGAAGAAGGACGCCATCGATACTATCGACAGCATCGCCGATTATTCAGAGTCGTTATGCGATTATGTGAACAAGGCGCGCGAGAACACAGATGCCCGGAGGCACCGTTTGGAAAACCAGTCGGTAGTGAACAGACGCAATTCCGAATCGGATACCGACAACGAGATGCAAAACAGCTTCACGACGATCGAGCTAAATCCAGCAGACATCACCATTCATCGCACACCTGTACCGGAGGCGAACGATGACGAGGATGAGGATGATATATATAGAAAGGCAGCCAGTCTGGGCGATCTGTCCAAGTATGAAAGCAGGACTGCGGCGACTCTCGAGAGAGCGCAGAGTCTCGATATGAGCGCTGATACCGGCACGAAGAAGCGTAAGGCGCCGCTGCCGCCAGAAGACATTAATGAATCCACAGAGGATCTTACCAAGCTCGACCAAATCGACTCTTTTGACCGACGAAAATTGAAGAAGTCGAATGAATGGGGCACTCTGGAAGACGTGATCTGGAACGAAAGTGCCGTCGAAACAGACGAGAAGACGTGCGGGAAAATGAGTACGAGAAAGAAAAGCAACGGCACTCTTGAACGTTCCAAGTCCGCGGTGGAAATCAAGCTAAAGGAAGAAGTCACTGAAACAACGGGGGGAAACGATGTGTCCGAGAAGGAAGAACCCGATAACGATACTATCAGTATCGAATTGTACAACTTGCCATTGAGCAAGCGGCTGACTCAGGAGTTTATTCATGCTGAACGGATGTTCAATCCAGACGAGGACAATTCTCTAGCTAGGATCGTAAACGATGGCCAGGTGGTGAAGAGCCCGACTCCGAAAGAGGTGGAGCTGGATTTTCAATTGGCCGACGAGAAATGCTTCTCTGAAAAGAGTCAGGCTGAGGAGGAACTCTCCGGAAATGATACGGAGAATTCCATGTTGGAAAAATCGGAAGACTTCAGTCGCACTTTGCGCTACTTTGAGCTACACGCGAATGTCTCACCGGAGTCAACAACAAAGACAGTCAGTCTGGCGCGGCTAAACGAGCGGAAAGAAGAAAAAGTGCCCCCTAATAACGCATCGCTTTACGCCGGTAAACAGGTGGTTGTGGAAGAGCCTATTTCGAAGATGACTATAGACAGAGATTGTCATGGCTGCGAGGACAAGCATGGCCAGCACAGCGCTGATTGCGAACGCGGGAAGCACGCCGATAAGCCACATCGTGTGACCGTGCGATCGTTTTCGGATGACAATAAAATAAGGGAAAATGTGGAGAGAGAAATAGAACGGGCATGCACGCCAACACATCTACGAATTCATGCGTCCAAATCGGAGCCTGTCAGGCACAACAAATCCCAGTATCCAAAGGAGGAAATGCACACGGAAGGAAAGAACGGTACCTTCTCCACGTTCCAAGCGCACCGAACGAAGTTTGAGCAACAGGGCGATAAGTGCTCGCCGACTGATTCTTCCTTTATCGATACGCATTTTGCCAGACGTGTTATTAATGTCTCCGGTCGTGACGGCGAAGAAGAGGAAGAAGAAGATGCGTACGATTTCGGTTCAGGTGTAACAGCACACAGCAAAAGTCCGTCCTCACCCAAGGAAGACCGTCACAATATCAGCAGTGTCAGCGTATCAAGTGGCGAGAACAGCGAGGACAGTGGTCTGGTTCGCGAGTCAATGGACTACAATAATCCGCAAGATTCGGAGAGTCGTCCGCCCTTACCCGATACACCTATGCCATTGAACGCTGCTCACAAGATGACTTACATCACGGAAATCAAGGTGTCACCCAACAGAGAGGGCTTTCGTGAGATTGACAATGAGAATGAGGATGGAGTAATCACGACAGGGACTAATGGTGAATCGCGAAAATCACTGACACAGCTGCACGAAATCAAAGTGACATCGAACGGCAAACCCACGTCCGGTAAGAAACCGCCGGTACCACCGAGACGATCAGACATAACGAGAAGTCCGAAGGAGGATCGAACAGACAAGCAGGTGGTTTACGTGTCCGAATACAAGTCCGCGCCGGGCAAGAAAGGTCAGATCATGGATCCATCACATCCATCAGAGATCAAGCAATCGGAAGGCAAGAAATTCGATCATTGGATCTTCATGTCCGACAAGGAGCAAAATCGTTGGAACCCGGCTTCCAGTCAACCGCAGCCCGTTACCAACATCATGTTATCGTCTAGGGATGATGCGAATTAGGATATCCACGATCCTCGCTTCTTCCTTAAAAATGCAAAGTGGAAGTAAGCAGTATCACCCATTTTAGGCAGTTTATTCAAAAAATATTAGGAACGACAAAATTTCTTTGTATATGATGTTTCTTTATGAAAACGAATAATGATTATCAATGATGATAAGTTAATTTTTTGAGTTCCCTGAAAACTAAAGATTTTAGATTTAATGTCCTTTTTAAGGTAATCGATTCAATCAAAAATTTTTAATCGAGTTTAAGAATGTTGCACTTAATGATTTTTGAGATAAATAATATTTTTACTCTTTTAATGTATATTTTTTCAGCAATTAAAACCGTTTTGTTTCTTTGACCCCAAGTTTTCGATATGATCAAAATGAACAGTGAGAAACATATGTAAACTGAAAGGTGAGAAAATGATTAGCTTTATGTCACGTATGTTGATGTATTTCTTGGAGCGATACGTGCTTCACACACACAACATATGATAACAAGTATGTACAAAATATAGATCCAGAGAGAACACGATTTTTAATGACTTTACCGAAGACTTTTATTCTACAGATAAATATTTTTGCTGATTTGTGTGTGTGCAATTTATTTCAATTCTCTATAATTTCCTAGGTAATTTATTTCAATACCCCCCTTTTCTTAGAGAGAGAGAGAGAGAACAGCAGCAGCAGCATGTCTAAAAGGTACAAATAAATAAAAAAATGTTGCATATATTTGATAAAATTTCTATACACATGTATATTAAATTGATTACGTCTGTCACGATTAAAATGCGAGAATTCGTAGTTTGATTCTGATGTTCTGAAATTGTTCTAAAATATCCTTATAACAAAAAATAAAATAAATAAAAGCTGAGAAACTATATATGTGCCATAAAGAGTAATTATGAACTGAAGGGATTATATACTGAAGTGCAGATTTGAAATGTGAATGCATATAAGAGATCGCAGATTTTAACTGTGCGTTCATTCAATCAATCAGGCCAGTACTTTTTAAGGGGACGGATGTACTTGGGAAATGACAAAAATATCAGAATGTTTTATTTTTATAAAAAGAAGTACACATAATTTTTCCTGAACACATTTTGAGCTATATAACATAATTTTTAGAAGTCTTAAGAAAATTTTTGAACATATAAGAAAATCATTTTTTTTTTTTCATGTATACTTTTTTTCTTGAAAACTACTGAATGTGTGTGGTCCGATCATTTTTTTAAAATCCGTTCAGAAATAAACTACGATTTGCTCATCTGATTTAAAGAAGTAATTTTACTAAAGGTCTGAACAATCAAAGTGCATTTTTTATACTATAATTACATTCTGATACTCGTCTCCTTAAACATAAACGATGTGACAAACTTAGTATATTTTATATAAAAAGTTGTGCATATTTTTTTTTTTTTAATGAAATTTTAATTTTCTTAATTTTTAACTCACTCACATACATTAGAATCTTGTTGATTGCACATACATGTATAATGAGAAAATACGTAATTCTAATTTACCTGAAAATAATTTTACTGACGTATTTTATGTATAATTATATTTCTTTCTCTGTTATCTTGTTCATATTTTTGTCACACATTAAACATTAAATAGTAGTTATCATCTTCCTCCTTTTTTTAGATTGAATAACGTGTATTATACAAGCATCACACAATTGACTTGAAACGGGGTAATCATATTTAATGTTAAATGTGCAGCAAAGATGTAACGCTATATTTTTAACTCTCGGATACTTTGAAGGTGAGAAAGAGAATATTATCTTCTTATTATCTGCAATCTGAATATGACTTGTTTTACTTACAAATTGTTAGAGATACTTGATAAGATCATCGTTTTATATATACGTCCATTATGAAATGCAAATACTTTAATTGATAAGATCTGTAATCAAATAATGCGTCGCGTAATAATATATATAGTATGTAAGTGAAATAATTTGCAAATCCGGAATCAATGAACTTAATAATTTACTAATCGTCTCCCGAATGCTAAATTTTAATTGTGCACGAATACTGTCCGCGCGTACAAAATACACAAAGAACAAACGTAATTAATAAAATTTTACGCATAATCACATTATTTTCGCTTTTTAAATACATTGATGCTTAATATTATTTTCCATTTTCCAAAATTTTAATTTTAAATGTGTAAAAATGGTTGTTTTTTTCCAAGTTTTGTATATTTCTTTTATAATTTTACACATTGTTTCTTTTTATTGTATTATTTGCTTTATACTAGGTATTTTCCAAAGGGTGACAGAAAAATCCCAAACCATTACAGTAAACTATGAATTTACTATAAAACACACAATTAATATCAAATGTTATTCTCCTCTATGTATTGGATGGAAGTATTATAGCATTGTTAAAGAGAACGTGGAAGGTGTTATTGTTAACTGATGCAAATCAGTCGAGTATTTCTCGAGTGTGTCGTTTATTGTAATATAATTTATTCCAAGACTAACATGTTGGTAACGTATATATTATTGTCTATAATTTTTGTTAGTGAAAAATGTATAAAGTTTTAACGAATAAAAGTGTATATTTTTAGACATAAAAACTGATACCACAGAAATATATTTCTCCACACTATATATTTTCATGAGAGAGAAAATAACTATTATTTGTATTCGGTATGTGCTCTAAGACAGATAAACTTATGATAGAATCAGATGCCAGGAAGTTACATCTAGTTTAACATATTCAAGTCGAATAATCATATCCAGATATCCTAGATTTTTAAATTTTAATAGATTTAAAAATCTAGAAATTTCTGTTGCCACAATTCTGGGATTTTAATTTATTTCTATTTCCCATTTGATTATATTTTTTCAATACTTTATCTTCATTTGAGAGCTTTATTTTTCGTGACTAGAAAATCTCAGACTTGAAGGAAATTCTTAAAAGTTTAATTATGTGCTACTTCTCTGCATATTTTTTTTAATACTTGAAATATTAGTTAATATATGTGCCATCTTATTACATTCTCGTTATAGATATCAAAATTTAATTAAATTTAAAGATTTATCTTATATTTTAATTATCTTCATATCAAATCTCTTACTGTAAATAAAAAAATAAAAAAAATACATAGCTAATAAATACATCTTTAATCGAACGATTTGTGGAGAAAAAAAAAAAAAAAATGGCAAAAATAAATAGTTTCGATCATTACAATTAACATTACTATCAGTCATCAGAATTATAAATATATTACATTGTTACATATATAACATATATTCACTTTAACAATTTTTATTATATTTACTCTTGCATAAAAATTTCACATGAGAAATTGTAGAAACTATAGAAGAATATATATGATAGTAGCATGATAAGCATTTTATTATGAAATATATATCAGTCCTTTACACATTATTAGTCTTAATTTCTATTATCTTTAAAGTTTAATTATTATTTTTGTTATTATTTATGTAAACATAAGCTACATATAAAAAACTAAGAATACTTGAAATGAATTTTCTTTAACTTAGTATTTTAAAATATTTTTTTATCCATTTTCATTACTATCGTGATTTGAAAACATTTAATATTTATATTTGTACATTTAGTTGCCATATATATAGATATTAATGATTTAACTAAAAATATAATATGATTAACAAATTAATTTATATTGTACAAATATAATTTTACATTTTGTGCGCAACAATGTTTTCTGTAATGATAATTATATATACACACAAATATTAATATACACAATATTGTATCTTAATGCTATTATATACTATCAGGTAATCTAATCGCAAAACTATTAGAAAACAATTGTCAAACTTACATTTTGAAACATATAGTAATGTGCTTATACATATAGCGTATTATTAGTATAAAGTGTGTATAATTGTTGAAATTAAGTCGCAGATTGTTTATAATTCTTTGTATTCATTAATTTTTTGCCACACATAGCGCAGATAGCCTTCTTATATGCGCAAGACTGACAATAGTGAGATCCCACTTGATGTACTTTTTGCCTACATATTCTACAAATCTCGAATTTCGTAGTGTAGGGATTGAATCGAGCTTTTCCCGCAGACAAAGCCTTATTCTCCCCTACCTGACGACCTCCGCTTTCCACAGTATTTCTCGCACCTGTCTTCCAAGGATCAGGCGTGATAACCTTACCCAATTTCTTCTCGCACTTTTCGCAAACCATGTCGAGATCGGATTCCTTTTGCAGAAGGAAAGCCACAAATATATCTGAAAGATTTAAAAATAATTTTACATCTAACAAATAATCGATAAAAGATTATTTTTACACGATATCGAGAACGCAATTATGTCATGTTATTTATTATACCTTGACTTTCTGTATTATTATTTACTTTCAAATGATTTATTATTTATGCACACACACACACACACATACACACACTATGACATAAATTTACAATAATGTTTCACAGTATTGGAACTTGCTTTAAATCATTGTTTTACATGTAAATAAAAAGGTCCAGAATTGAAATGCGATCGAGACCGAGATTACTCTTGCAATTCTCGTGATTTTGATGCGTTCGAAAACTCATCAAAAAAAGATGTTGCATCGTTGGCCACTATTATGTAGAATTATAGAATCTCTGAATTTGCGTTCTAACTAATAAATAAATATATATATATATCAATTACTTTTAAATTTAAAAAAAATGAAAAATAAAATTTAAAAAATAAATTTTTTAACTTTACGATGAAAAATGTTGAACTTTCGCGACATTGTTTTCAATAAGTTTAAATCTCTATGCTATATCTTGTTTTACGCAATAAGACTAAAGAGATTTTGTGCGTGCAGTTTCGATTGTTAAATAATTTTATAAGTTATAAGTATTATTCTTTGCTCTTACAATACAATTTTATAATAAATTTACAAATTATTTTATATTATCAAAGACACAATAATTTTATTATATTTTGATTTTCTGTATTTTTTTTTTCTTCAAATTATTTTTATTTATTCAGTATTCATATACACTAATATTAATTCGCAATAATGAATTCTTTTACATTACTGAAAATATCTTTAAATGATTTTACACATAATCCAAAAAAATTCATTCAGAATCAAGATCATTCTCGCAAATGCTCGTAATTTTGGAGCGATCAAAAATTCATTAAAGGAAGATTACAATCCACTATTATAGATATATTCATAGAATCTGATATCCAAAAAAATTTAACTAATAAATATCGTATTATTTATAAATATCATATTACAAATTTAAACAAAAGATGAAAAACAAAATTAAAAACTAAACTTTAAATTTACGATAAAAAATATTCCAAATTTTTGCTATTATTGTAGCGTTTCAAAAAAGTTCAAATATGTATATATATTATATTAATAAGATTTTATGCGAGAAACATCAATTATTAATCAATTTCATAAATATATTATTCTTCTTATCCTAAAATAATGTAAACCTTTTAAATATTTATATATATTTTTTATTTATATTATATCTAAATTAGATTTTATATTAAAAACTATATTAAATACATCATTATATAAAATAATTAAAAAAATATTTCTTTTAATAAATTATTCATTAATTATCATAACTTATATATTAATCATTCCAATTTTAATAAATCTTTTACTTAAAAAAATTTAAAATCTTTGTGATGTACATAAGATAAAATTAATTAATTTTTATTTAAATTATTTTTCATTTGTACTTCTCAATATAATTTTTATAAACTTTTAGAACTTTTTAAATAAAACAAAAGTATATTTTATATTATATATAATTTTAGTAATATTTAACTTTTCAATAGTTTAAAACAAATGGGCACTATGGCGACACTACTGTTTTAGAATGAAGTTATCATAAATGTTTACTCTGTTGTGTATGTTGTTCTCTTCCATGTAAGTGAATCCTTCTAATGAAGGAGATTTTTTAAGCGCGCACTGTAAGCAATATGGCACATAAACATTATTTTTCTTTTTCAAACGAACAATCAAAATGCCAAATAACTCGATCTGCAAAAGCAAACATTTAAAAAAATAATAAATGTAAATTAAATAAAAAAGAAGAAATGTAATACATATAAGTAGAAATACTGATATATTTTATAATAATTTTTAATAATAAAATTATATATTAAGTAGAAAAAGGAATTATGCCGAAAATCAAATAAAATAATTTAATGACTTGTTTAAATGTGTATATGTGTCAGCATGTCTTTAAGAAAAATAACTATAGTAATCAATTACTGAATAAAGGAAAAAAACACTTGGCGAAATAAAATATCACGAAAATTATAAGGGAATTAGCTGTGATGAAATTGGTTTTATCTAAGAAAACATAATAAATATTTTGTCTCACTTTATATATAATCTCTCTTTTTTTCTGTAAGCAATTTTTAAGATTTTGAAAATCTATATAAAAAAAAAGAAAAACGAAACTTTTTTTGTTATAATTTCTACAAAATATGTATTCAGCCAAAGTTATTGAAAACATAAAAAAAGAAATTCACCATGCATTGGTTACAATAGGGTGTACTCTTCACGGCACTATTATCATCAATATTATCAACAATTTTTATACCCTTGTTTCTCACGAACTCTAATGTTAAATAATGTTGTCTCATCGTCAGCAGTAAGCAATTTTTAATCATTTGGTATAGTTGCACATCTGATATGTTGTTATTATGCGCCAGATTCCAAGATAGATGCACCATTGGTATAAGCGATTGGAATTTATCTAACTTGTTCCATTCATAACGCTCAATCGCGCCTTGGTATTGTTTAGCAGTGAATGGTCCAACGTTCCACGCAATGTTGTTACAAAAGCCAGTCGCTTGTACCCAGTGTACGCAGCCGACGTTCACCCATACCAGATCGCCTGGTTTTTGAAGAAATCTGTATACCGGAATATTTTCCTTGTATAATTCATCCAAATTTGGTGGCCACCAACTACCTAGATAATTAACGCCATTACGTGTGCAAAGCGAGGATACTGCGCTCCAGTATTCATATGGTACCGCAAACCACTCGCAGTCACCCGGTCCGATGTTGATATTAACCGAGCAGAAGTTATTGTTCTCTTGATGACCAGGTGTTCTGCAACCCGGTATCTATAAACGATTATGAAAGCTAAGTTATATTCGCAAGAAATGCTGTTTGATAATTTCTTTACAAAGAAATATTCTATTTAAAAACATCTTATATTAATTAAAATTTTTTTATTATATCATAATAATGTATCATAATAATTCATATACCTTCATATATAATTGCACAGTATTCACTCCTAAGATATTGTGACCCACATGGTTAAGCATATTTTCATTCGATTCCACCTGGAATAAGGGTGGCAGTTTCTTTAGTTCCTTCAGTTGCTGTTTCCATATTTCCCTATTCGATAAATCCACGTTAGTGCCGAAGAATATTTCATTCTCGAATTTGCCTGTGTCTTTTGTAATTGTATCTTTATTTTTGAACTTTTTCAAGTCCAAGAAATAACTGAAAATAATTTCTTTGTTTTGTGCGTTCTCTTTCTCTTTCTCTTTTTCTATGCTCTCCTGTAACTTCTTAGTTTGATAAATCGCGTACTCGACAATCGGCCTATAGATTCGATAATTATAGTACTTCCAGACCATCTTACTACGATTTCGATCCCAATTTTCCTCATTAAGTTGCAGCATCTGTATGCGTATCTCGATAGGCTCTTTCGGGCTCGTCTCGACTATAGTTTTAGTTGAGAAAAGACTCAAGTTAAGATCGAGAACTGTGACAAGATCTTGTATCATAACGATTGGGAAGTTCATACAGAATTCTCGCATCGATGAATCAAATGCTTCATTTTTACTAGTTACACAGAAGCAGTTTACGAATGGTTTTACTCCTGTTTGTGGACTGAGCGGATTCAGTGGTGTCTGCTGACAAACATTCAGTAACGAGGATTGCGGTACATTAGTCAGTTTTTCATTCTTACACATCTCTATGATCGTCTTGCCATCGGCTTCAATATTCAATTCCGGTACTCGTCTGTGAATAAATAAAAGTTATAATAAAAATAAGAAACAATTTCATTACAAAATTAAAAATCAGTACACTAACAGCCATTCAATGTTCTCCATTATTATGTTATACAAATCAATTGTGACTGATGTGATTGTAAATTTGATACTGAATCTGTTTGAAGGTAAAATCAAAAAGCAAGGTAACAAAAAGGATATGATGGGTAAAAAAAATATAAGACAAATAATGTTTTTCTCTTGTTGACTATCTGTGACTCGAAGGATACAATGTTTTTATTATTCCATTGGCAATCTTTATTATTATAGGTAATCGATGTATTCTTGCTAAATAATGTCCATCTAACAAAAACATTTCTTGTTATTGAAATAAATGTTTAAAATGTTTTCTTTTTTTTTATCAAAGTATAACATATTTTATTATGATATAGCTATTAAATGTCGCTTTCATATAATTTTTATTTTCTTGAGAAAAAAAAAACAATTCAAATATCTTATTTATATTCTCTTTTTTTATCATATTTTTCAGAAGAAAAAGTCATCTTATAATTTCATTTCAAACAAATGTAGGAAGTTGAACAGAATGCCACTCTGCTTATATAATTCATCTATTAAATTTGCAGTATTAAAGTGTCATGTCATTATTACAATAGCGCTTAAGAGTATAATATTTTTTGATCAATTTTAAAATAATTTTTCTTTTACAAAAATGTTATGGCACAAATAATAATTTTTAGTAGTATAAGTACCAGTTAAAAATAAAAATTTTATATAAATTAAGGAATAAATAAATAACAAAATCAAATTCTTCATTTTAGAAATCATATTTCTCTATTTTCTATTTTATTTTCAATTTTAGAAAGTTGATACACAATAGTATACTTAATATATACTACTTCTGTTATCTTATTTATGATTAGAGAGTGAAATGTTTTTTCTTTGCAAGAAATACATTTTTATAAAAATTTCTGAAGACGAAATTTTTACATAAAACAAGAAATTATTTAAAAAGTATTTATTGAAAAAATCTAGAGTATCTAATCTCTTAGTGCAATCAGTAAAAAAAAATTACATACTCTGTTCTTTTTTTTTTTTTTTTCAAGAAAACTATATAAACATAATGAATAAATTTAATGTCTTTATTATTAATAAAAAAAATCTCCTTCTTTTCAACTTTATATTTTGAGAAACTAAATATTTCCAACCACATTTATTTCTAGAAGGTTACCTAGAAAATGTGATATAAAATTGATTTTTTATGCATGATGCAACATGTTAATGTATCGCAATTTTTGTAACTTACCAATTTCTTGTGTCATTTAGATATGTGATAATAATTTTACAATTAATGTTGAATATCAGATTTCTCAATAGAATTGATTATTTTACTCCTAAGCGATTAATGGATTAGTTCCACATAACATTATTACAGTATCTTGCAGCTAATGTTCATCCAGAACATTTGAATAGACTAGATCACTTGATAGCTGAATAAAATTGTATCATTTTCTTCCTCAAATCTCTTTCAAATCGAGCAGCCATCAGCTGCCACTCATCAATGTTCCATCCAATATTAATATGTTCCATTATATTAATAAGATGAAAGTTATTGTTCTCTGTGTGGTCAATTGTTTTGTAGTTGCTCGTCTGAAGACAGATAAAATAAAATAAATTATATATGTGGAATATTATTTTAATATATGATTTAAATATGATTATATACCTTTATATATAACTGCATAATTTTCACCCACAAAATCTTGTGGTGCTCAATATTCAGCATACTGTCGTCCAATAGAGAAAAAATTGACAGAAAATCGAAGACGTAATTGTAGAAGCAATTTAAAAAATATCTCATGCTGCTATCCTCAAGTAATATATATATATATATATATATATATATATATATATATATATATATATATATATATATAATTCGTTTTAATATTAACACTAAACTATATAACTTTATTGACTCGCTTCTTGGCTGCGCAATAAATAAACAGATAAATAAATGTCTTTGATTATTACTTTAAGCTTAGAATCTTAGAAACAAATGTATTTGTTATATGTTTTTCCCGGAACTTCGGGAAAGCCACGCGTGACGCGTGAGTATGTGTTCCTTATATTCTTTGGAATACGATTATTTTTTTATATGATTATTAGAATATATTAGCGGATCTTAATTCGCACAATTAATTAACTCTTATGACACATGAGTATCGACGATGCGCGTAATAAATTGCCTGTTTTATTCTTATGTAGTACTAGAGAAGCCGTTTGAGAGGTCACGCTGTCGTTTTTCATAAGGCGCTTTTTCCAGCTGATAAAGTAGCGTCAACTAGATCCACTTTAGAGCCGGCAACTACATGGCCAGATTTATTTTTCGATGCCACGATAAAACAACCGGTTGGTGCTAAATAATTGCAGATGCGGAGAAATATTATGAATTTATTAATGTTTTATTAGTTGCGCATGATGTTTTGCCATTTTAATTCTAGTAGTATAATATATACTACAGCGATAATAAATTATAATTTAAATATTGTTACATATATGCTCATGTAACATAAAATAAATTTTCTTAAATTAATTTTTGCCCTAATTTTTAAATATATATAACATGTAGAAGATATTTACAATAAATTCCGCATGCTTTCAGATTTTTTTTTTATTGAAACAAAAATATTAAGCATTTAAACATTATTAAATAATTTTAATTTATTTAGTTTTTTATTTATTATTAATTATATTATTTAAATAATTTTTTAATATATAAATTCAGTTAAATGCATTAATTAGTGCGTACTGATGCACATTAAAAGTTTTTATATACAAAATTTAATAAAAGTATAAAACTTATGTATAAGTATAATTAAAAAAGAATAAAAAACGATAATTAATATTATACAATTTTTTGGAAAATAAATATAACAATAGATACGTTTAAGATGTTTTGCATGTACAAAATAATAGAGTTCTATATTATATTAATATAGGATTATATTATATAAATATAGGACTCTATAAAATAGTAGCAAAAAAATATCAAAATAAAAAAACATATTTCTTACATTTATATACTCTGTAAGAACATTCTGTACAATTTTGATTAAATTCTATGTCAAAAATAAGTAAGAAACATCCTTAACACTTTTTGCTCGAAGAATAAGATTTTTCGGCATCATTTGTCCACTAATTACAACAAAAATAGTGTCTATAACGCAGTGTATTTATTAAATATATAAAAATTTTTACAAAATTTTTATATTTCTTATATTTTTAAACATAATTTTACTTGATTAATAAAAAATTTACAAATAAAATGGCATTAAAAAACGCGACATTATAAATTTATTTTTATTATTTTTAGTTAAATATAAATGTAATCAAAATTTTTATTATTTGTTTAGTTAAAATTTATCCAATTTATTTTGTGTTTGATGTTATTTTAATCATCAAATATTTTATTAAAATTAGTCTCAAATCGATAAAATACAAGTCTTATATAAATAATAATAATAATTTTTTTATTGATACTTAGTATCGAAATTTTAACTAAACAAATAATAAAAATATTAATAGATAGATAAGAATAAAATATTATGTAATATTTTACTATCTATACTTAGTAAAGAAACTAGAATAAAAATATTTTATCCCATGCTTTATCAATTGACTTTTTGATGATTTAAATATGATTCGGATTGAGGACGTGCAATAAAATAATTGAATCGTAGGTTTGAACAATTAACGATAAACTCTGTGATATATTAATCGTTTATTAAATATAATTGACTTATAATTTAAAATATTTGTATAATTTAATACTGCGTGTATATACGCATACGTTATAATACGCAAAATAATTTTGGTGCGAATTATCGATAACATGGTATACGGCTTTGGCAACGTAAACAATAGCGCTTTATTATTTACATATCTTGGCTCTGTTATCATTCGCGCGACAGAACAACGCTCGAACAGAAAAATAGTGGTGTGAGTCGCGATCTTTTAATGAAAATATATAATCTATAATATTAAATAAAATAATCATCTATACTTTAATATTCCGCGTATATATATGATAAAGTACATAAAATATTTTAACAAATTATGAATAACATGATATTCTAATTTAGCGGCGTATAGCCGCTTCTATTGTTCACAGTTTTGTTATCATTCCACACACCAATTCTCAAGCAGTAGAGTAGTGATGCAAAAATTCATATATTGTCAAATTTTTTTCCTAAATATAATCGCGACAATTATTAAAACTTAAAAATAATTTGCTATGATTATTATATAGTTAACGATTAAATAACTTTTAAAAATAAAATAAAACTATCACATTGATAAATTTTCATCAAAGCGCATTCTGTGTTGCTCTTTTATAATATAATAAAATATATATCTTGTATGATTACAACTTGCAATAGGAAAGCCTTTGCCATGCAAAGCGTTTCGTGATTGTTGCATATACGACTAATCATAATCAATCATGTTTCCGCGAATAAGTGTCAGTGCCATAAGAAAACAGCAGATGAGAGGAGGAGAGGAAAAGGAAGTTTGAACGATGGATGCATCAAAGATATGCGGTAAATTATTGATTTATAAATTATTTAACATTTATATTATTTTAAAAATAGACATATTGTTCCTTCCTTATTTCCTCGATAATTTCTTAATTCTTCCAAATCAAAACACGTAAAATTGTAGAAAAATATAATAAATATAATATAAAAAATAATAAATATAATATAAAATATAAAAAAATAGACCTGCGCGTTTTGAAAATTACAATTTCATGTATTTATCGTATAAGTGCACATCTAACGATAAGTCCCCTAAGAAAAAAAGATTTTTATTTCTGACATTTTAATTAAAATTCTGAGTGGAATTCAACGAGATATAAAAGATATTTTTAACATATTTATTCATTAAAACCAATATTGTGATAGATGATATCATGATTTTCCGTATCTGATTTTGTATGATTTTTCGTTCTATAGTTTGCGAAAATCTGAATATATCTATCATCCTGCGATTGTATGAATTTGAAAGAATTAATTAATGATTAATGATTAAATCTTTCAAAATCGACAGAACATATCAGTTAAAATATATGATATAATACGTAAAGTATTTCGGCAATAAAATATCAAAATTCATGTGTTCATCTTTGGTGACATTTAGCGCGCTATTATTTGTATTACGTTGTGTTACGGCCTTTTTATCATTCGCACGGCGACATTCGAGCAATAAAATAATAATGCAAAACGCTTCTTACGTTATCAAATTCTTTCTCAAACGCGATCGCGTCTAGTTTTAAAACATAATTTACTATAATTATTACAATTAACAATTATTAATTTTTGATAAACGACATAACAGTGTATTTCGACGATAAATCTGTATCGAAGCGCGATTATTCGTTATCAAGTAAAGATTAAAGTGATGAGAATAAAAATTATATTATTTTGTTACAATTTTTTGCTTATTGATTTTTATAGACAATAATGATTTCTCTAATATAAAATTCAATGCGTAGAAATTTTTTTAGTGATGTTTTTTCAAAATTTATAAAATTATTTTGTTGATCTACTTATTATTATATGCATTTAATATAAAATTTAACTTGTACAATAAATTCTTTTTTAAAATATTAATTTTGAGCGTTGCTACAATTTGGATCTTCTATTTATATGTTACAGATCAAAGTAGCGACATCCTGAGAGGAGGAGGTCTAGGAGAGACATCCTGCATCGGCGGAACAATCCTAGGGTTAGAGTATTTATTATTTATATATTAGTTATTAAAAATCGCGTACGCGTATTGATTTAGTTTCTTTATTAAAATGAATTAGACGAGAGAAAATTAAAAAAAGGATTTTCACATAAATTCTATAAAAATTTATTTCTTTGTTTGAAAAAGTCTTTTTATATTCTATAAAATTGTTCCACATTTATATAGAGCTTCTTAGTATTATACGTATCAGATATAAAATATTCCGCACAAAATATTAATTATATTTTGCTGTTATAATTTGGATTGTATATTTTTATGTTACAGACAATGTAGCCTCAAGACCAACAATTCCGCTGTTGCGCATCAGTGCTGGTGAGTGACAAATTTTTATTTAATTTTAGAGTAACGGATTTGTAGAGATTGTAGATGTACATTGTAGATTATAGATTGCAGATAAATCCATTACTTTTAAATGGATGAGCTGAAACGGATTAAATTGAATAACTTTTAATAAGTTCTTTTGATATACATTACATCTATTGCAAAAATAAATTAAAATCGAAATTAAAAAAGCAAAATTATAGAAAATTATAGAACATTTTTTTCTAATTTGTCAGATTCTACCCAATTTATTGAATAAAGAACGCCAGTAATTTTATCAATTACAATGCATACATGATAGTAATTTATTCTTATAACGCGCGTCGATCTTATTCTAATTTCTAATAGCTTACCCATATCGTAGAATTTGTTTGTAGATTGTTCTTAAATTTTATTTTAATTGAGACTAAATAATCAACGAATTAAATTACCTGTAATATGATAATAAATGGCTTAAATATTATATAAATTAATCTTATTTTATTATAAGTTATATATTATTATATAAATTAATCTTATGTATTATTATATTATTATATGAATTATATATAATATTAATATATAATATATAATATTAATATATAAATTTTAATTTATATATTTATCATAATTTTTTAATCAAAATTTTGATCGATAATTTGGCTTTGTTTCAATTAAAATAAAATTATATTAAAATTAATGTCCAACAGACGACTGTAAAATCGCACGTTCATCAACAAACGTGAAATATTTGCGCTCATTTCTTGGCGACAATAATTACCCGACAAAAAAAGAAGTTTATCTTTTTATGAGCCCAAGAAAAATATTGCGGTTATTTGCCGGTGATAATAAATAACCAGCGATAAAAGGAGTATGTATTTACTTTTTCTCTGATTAGAGAATCAATTCAGAAAATGATCAGGAACGAAAGGTAGGTCCAACTGGCCCGAAGAATGGATATAAATGCATATAAGAGTGAGCCCAAAATACGTAGCGAGAAATACATAAAGTACGATTAAAATACGCGATTAGGACACGCGAGTAGGACACCTTTTAGGGCATACGTTTAGGACTCAAAAAATTCTTAATGAAAAAATACTTTATTATAGTGTTTTGAAAAGCTCTCGAGATAAGCTACAAGAATATATAATAAAAAATGGGGGTTTCCATTTAAGAAATTAAAGGTGTCCTTAACTTGACCTTAACAATGTCATCCAAGGTCAAACCAATGACACCATCTTATGTTCCCCTTAAAACCATACAATTTTGGTTCAAAACGTTTTTCTCTAAACTGCTTAATTTTTGAAAGAAAAGGGGTGTACGGGTGGTTTAGGACACCCTGTATAAGTTAGAAAAAACATTTTTCGAAAAACTACGATGTGGCCTCTCTCAGGTTTTTCTCTGACAATGGTACTTTTGATAGAAAGAGATAAACATATAATTCGTCTTCTCTTTCTCTTTCGACTCGCGCAAGAACGATCTATACTTTTCATATTTCATGATAGAAATTGAAACGCAGTATCAAGCGCCCTCCTCGCGGACGCGGTGAAAACTTATCGAAACATGTTGCAGTAGCGGAGGAAACTCGTCATCGAAGTATCAGTGGTGGAGGAGGCGCCACGGTGATTCCGACCCGATAGAGGCATTAGGGGTGGCGCGCGGGCGCGAGCGCCATCTGGCCGTTCAGTACCCGGCCATCCTCGGTGCAGCCCCGTAGTGCGACTCGCGCTCGCGGCTTCCGGATTATCGCGGCTAGTTTTGCGAGACCCGAGGATTGGAACTTAGTGCATACCGTGCCTTAATACAGTGACCAGTGTATGCCTTGAACGCGACAAAAAGGTAATGAATACCAGCGACAGTCACTCTTCCTCCCTTTCTCTCTATCTCTCTCTCTCTCTCTCTCTGTCTCCCCCTCTCTCTCTTTTTCTTTCGCTTTCGAAAACAATTCTTGAGGAACGAACGAATAGTGGAGCGTAAAGAAATGAAAGACGGCGGAAACGACGTATAAAGGAGATGGTGGAGCGTGAGGGAGGTAGTGGCCGTCGCGTATAAGGATATCGCTCTCCTTTTCTCGACGAGTCGAGACGAGACACGCGAGTCCGCGAATCGATCCGTCCGCCCTGACACCACGTCGCGCGCGTAGAGAAAAAAACGACCAAGTGCAACCGAGAATTTACTCGTGCCCCCTCGTATCGGAGGCAATACCCGTCTTGTCTCCTTCCCTCCCCTTTCCCCGTTCTTTCTTCCCCCCCCCCCTCTTCCCCTTCGTGCGTTCCTTGGAACCGTTCGCGACCGCAACTCGTCGATGCGATTCGCCCTTTGGGGAATCCTGTTATTCGCTCGAGTACGCGGGGCGCCTATCGTTCTCTCTCTCTCTCTCTCTCTCTCTCTCTCTCTCTCTCTCTCTTTCTCTCTCGCTGTCGCGCGCGCGAAAATTTTTGCGGGGAAAATATTAGCGACGTTCAGTCATCGCGTTTAGAAAACGTGGGCCGTCCCGTCGACGCTCGATCCACGTCGAGTCTGCCTCCCCGATTGATCGTCGGGGATCACCCCCGCGACGCGGCGAGGGACACGAGGGACGCGCGTCATCGCACGTCATCGCGCCTTATCGCGACCGCGAGTCAGGTTCTGCGAGTGTCTCAAACGGTAGTTACACAGGTGAGTGCGTGAGTTCGAAAACGATGACGAGTATATCCGGTGCGTTTCCGACGTCACACGTATCGCGGATATATCGGCGGAGATGAACGCCTGGTGGTTTTTCCGGTGCATGCGCCGTGTCGTCGAGATTTTGTACGAATGCGTCATAGGAGAACGAACGAGTTTGAATCTCTTTGCGATATTCGATCGCGTCTTGATTTTACTCCGGGTTCTGAAATACGCGATGAAGATCGCACTGAGGTAATCGGAGAATTTTTTTTTACGGCGAGATCGATAATTATTGCGATTTTTTTTTTTCGTTCTCTCTCTCTCTCTCTCTCACACACCATTTTTACAAGCAATACGTCATGTACGTCCGCGTGTTTTTTTTCGCGATAAAAATAATCTTCCTATCGAGTTCCATCGAAGTGATTCCCATTTGACGTTTCTCGTGTGACAATTAATCGAAACGAGACTTCGAGTATAATGTCGAAGTTAGGAAACCAGTAGCGAAATGAATTGAGTGGCGGGTTACTTTGCTTAAGCAAAACGATAAGAGAGAAGGAAATAATTTGCTGCTTGGTTTCATCCGCCCCCTTTTACTGTAGCGAAGTAAATCGAGCGTCACGTCGCGAATACAGAACGTGGAGAAAAGCGAATTACTCGTTTATTTCCCTCTCGAAGAACATGATAGAATAAAAAAGATAAACGAGTAACTGTCTCTCGTTGTTGATGCGTCCCTTGTACTACTGCAGCTTTGTGTACGTGTTCCCGTTTTAACATCGAATCTCTTTTTACACAAAGCCAGGAAGGTGGATTAATTTGAATGACACAATGCTTTTTTATCTTATCGAAAAGTTAATATACGAAAGCAAAGTAAGGAACTTTCCTCGCAGACTTTTTAATCCCTCAGCTGGTTAATCCGATATTACAACTTTGCGGGCGCGTACGGAGCTAATAGAGAAGCAATTCAAGTAGCGCACATTACTCGTTTATCTTCTCCTTTATCGAGCAAGATAAGCAAATTACTCGCTGTTTGACTTACCATCCTCTTACTCGGGTCTAAACTCCACGTTAATACACGTCGAATATGCACAGAGTCGATGGAGAAACAGAAGTCGAGAGCGGTCGCTTTATCCGTTTACCTCTTCCACTAATTCTTTCCCGAACGAGATTGGCGAAAGTCGCAGCTTGTTTCAAATAAATACCACTTTAAATAAATACAAATGCCGGACTCAATAATACGCAAAGTCGAGGGAGAGGCGAATCAAGCAGCGTTTTGTTCAATTTTTTCCATCATTCTATCTCGAACAAGACACGCGCTACTCGAGTATTACTACTAGCTTCCCCTAGTTCAACATCCGACTTGTTAATCACGGAGATTTCCGCAGTATGTCTATTCCCTGGGAAAACCTGGAAATCTAAAACCCTCAGGGATTTCTTTTGTATTTGGAAAAATCAGGAAATTATCATGAAATTTTATTGGGAGTCCGGGAATTTAAAAAAAAAATCTCACTTTGACAATTTTGCTTTCATATCATAAACAGTTGGCGAGCAGAGTAAATTACACGTTTAAAATATATTATAATATAAAATTTGCGCGTAAATTACCGCACTGGCTTTTGATTGCCTCCCCCCTCATATTTATTTGAAATATATTATATATATATATATATATATATATATATATATATATATATATATTTATATCTTTGTTTAAATATTCAATGTCTTAATGAAATATTGAATATGTGATACATATTATTTATTGTAACTTTTAACGTTAAAAAAATAAAAATTTTTTATGCAAGTGAAAAATGTTTATCTTACGAAAGATAATTCAATTTTTTTTTTTTTTTTATAATTCATTTAAATCCAGCACTTGAAAGTTTAAGAGACTCCGCCTTTTTCCTGATGAGTATGAATGAAGAACATTAGAAAAAGAACATACAATGGAAGAGTTTATTTGATAAAGTTGCTTCAAAAAAATCTTTGAAGTATTCTCTTTATCTCAAATATTGTACAAAAATATCCGGAAGATCAGAGAATTTTCAGAGAATTTTTTTACAAAATTTTGAGTAGACACCCAGATCCGTTTCTCGACGATGATTCGCGCGTCCTTCATTGCGAATACGTACACAGAGAAAGATACAAACATGCACATGTATATGCACGCATGCAAGCACGTATACACATACATATATAAATGACCGATCGATTTTCCGTTCCCGATTCCGCGGCGCCCATGGCATGCAACGATCGGCGGCGAACCGAATACACTTAGATACACACACACACATTCACTCTCTCTCTCTCTCTCTCTCTCTCTCTCTCTCTCTCTCTCACACACACACACACACGCACATACACACATGGGAGATTCATGCGAGTTTTCTGTGTCGTTTCTTACATAGGTCTCTTACGTTGACGAGCATCTACGATAGAGTCGCGATGCAAACGTTCGTAGCTATAGTTGCGAGCGATTAGCTGCGATCAGCGAACCGGGACGTGGAACATAGGTATGTAAGAGTTGTCGTAAAACGTGCCAACAAACAACGATGTCTCACTTTATCTTCTATCGGATAGCATCTTAGGTCGAAACGACCCAAATCTGTCCGAGAGCGATCGTTGAGAAAGGATCAGATTAATTGGCAAACATGGACTTCGCGTAAGATAAGAAAACAAGGAGTGCCTCGTAAATTTTCAGAAAATAAATATTTTTTTCCTTTGATGAAATCCCGAAAAATGCATTCTTCTTTAAAGATATTCCATTTTTTAATATGCCAGTACAGGGTGCGTTTTGCTAAAGCAATAGGTATGTTGAAATATTTGTATAAAGAACACGCATAATGAAATACTGGAATAATGAGAATAAACAAAAAATTATAACATTTACTTTGTTTATATTAGAATCGGAAAGCACATTCGCTGCCATAAATGAATTTTGTTTTGACTCAAATATAAAATTTCTTTAAGCGTTTCATTATAAAAATTAAATATTAAACTTAATTATAACCGAATTATCAAAATTTTTAAGAATCAAGAAATAGCAAGTTAGCACTATATTGGTTTATTTAAAAATGAGATATGTCGAAAAAAATGCATCTTTGAAAATTTTGCCAAAGGAAAAAGATGCACATTTTTTGAAAGAGTCTATACTTTATTTATTATACATTACATTAATATTTTTTGATTGATCCAAATCTCTCTCAAAATTCGATTCTTTATTAAATACTCATTACTTTATTATTCTACTTTATTTAATACTTATAGAAAAATGAATTTTTCAACGAGAATTTGATTTAACTCAATAAGTATAGTATCTTTTAATTTTTCAAATAATCGATCTTTCCAATATCCGACTTTTCCACACTGATTTTTAAATCTGTATTGAATTACAAATTATATATAAAGATTAATAGATGAGTTTAAAAAAAAGTAGCGGATCGAAAATATTTAGCATTCGTTCTTTATATACGTGTAGTTAATCGGACACGAGGATTTATGAAAACTGGATTTAATTGCTGTCGGCGCGATCTGGATTGCTTCAATCGAGAATGCTATAACTCTTTCCCATCCTTCTCACTCTCTTGTTAGCTCTCTCTTTTTTGAACGCACACTGATTTCTTCAAAGCACACAACATCATGTATATCGTATCCACGCTGTTTGCCGATTATCCAATTTTGACGAAGGCAAGACATCTCCTAATGGGTGTATAATCAAGTTTAATTGATGCTTTGTAGCACATAATATGAAGGAAGCAAGTTGAATAAGGAATCTGAAACTTAATGTTATAATGAATTAAATTCGTCACGCTGATAAATTTTGGCGCGATGTTTTTTTTGCATGACGATAAGATTTTTAAATAAGTAAAAAAAACTTTGCCTGATCATACACACGGTCATGAGATTCTTCTCAAGGTTCTCGGATTTTTTTCTCGCTTTATAAGCTTTTTAAGTTAAATATCATTCGCGCTTATAATTATTTAAAAGAAAAAAAAAGCGATTTTATGAATTATATTGTGTCCTGTACGTAACATTAAGTTTTGTTATCTTTTGCGTAGATCCATCTGTCTTTATCTTCTTTAATTATTTGACTATGCCTTTTTACTCGTTATCAAACTGAATGTACACACGAGGGTTTAACACACTAAACAACAGTTTTCGGAGAGAATAAAATTCGCGAATGTGTTGCTCTGCAACGCGGAGAGTTTTAATCGGAGAACAAAATCCGTCAGTGAGATTAATGAGGATCACTGTCGTTGAATAAAATCCTCCTGTGCGACATTCTGCCACCGACAAATGATGATGGAAAAGCCCTGATTTTTTCGAAGGATTTAATTTCGACATGAAATTTTCCAACTGATATCATGCATAATATCATATATATATATATATATATATATATATATATATATATATATATGTATAATAAAAAAAAAATTACACTACGCTATAAACGGCTTACGAAAGGATTCGAGTAAAATATCGATACCGTTGGAAAACATTTGAAACTTTGATTCGAGAGCGCGGAGAGAGAAGAAAATCCAGGATTTTTACGACCGATCGCTGATTTGAAATATTCGACATTCGTCGGAGTGACTTCCTGTCGATTCCCTTCGACATACCTGTTTTTTGCGGCCTGTTGCCGACAGGCGCTCATGGAATATCAGGCATCGTGAATTTTCGAATAACTCGCGGGGCGAGTATACGCCGCTGATATTATCTATGTTGCAGGCGTAATACAAAATCAGGCATTTTACACTAAGCCGGCATAACGAGAATTTTTTATAATTTTATTTTATAATATACATGCTATATATATTGTTTGTATGTAGGTATATACTTCTTAATATTAATGTCAGAAAGTTGCCTGTACTTTATCAATTTGTCTACACTTATGTAGCCATAACGCGAGCCACAAGTCTTCTTTATGCCGGGTTTTTGTAAAATGCCTGATTTTGTATTATGCCTATAACATTTATATCTTCAGTGTATAACTGAAGGGGTACGTTCACCTCTACCGAGAGTCGCGTACCTCTCTAATCTCGTCGATCTTAACGTCCGCGCGAAAAAAGGTCCGAACTTAACAACCCCTCGAGTGTTCGTTTATCTCCGCAGAACGTATTTCAGAAGCGAGTAAAATAAATGATCGCCGCGAGCTGTCTCTCTTACTGTCGTCCCTTACTGTGTTCCCTTCGGGTTTTAACCGCTCTCGTGAATTCTCTTTCCATTAATTCTTCACCGTAAGTAAAAGAAGACTCCGTGGAAAACACCGGACAGAGCGATAAAAGAAACGTCACGCGTGATGTCACGCGTTGTGTCTCACCTGAAATAGCTTTACGAAAAATGTTATTGCACATTCGATGCATTTATTCGGACTCTGTATTGTTGCTATCTCACAATCAGTATCAACGTTGAAAAAAGGAACGACATATATGCGCCATTTTACCCGTTTCACCATTATTGAAACACGCGAACTTTAGCTATTACGATTACGTGCCTCTAACTTTAATCGCTTCTCCTTTGAAAAGACTAGAATCTCGAGATCTATTATAATATTTTCTCCGAAAGGTAGGAATCCACTGGCAAAAGGAGGCGCATCCCTCGTATAAATATAAAAAAAAAAGATAAAACTTTTTACGATATTCACGAGATGTGCATATATGCGCTCGTGTACGCGCTTATTGGATCTCTAGAAAGGAGGGACAAGAAGTTATCGTAAAAATTTCGCATTCCTAGTTTGACCCCGACCTGGTTCGGAATGGCGGACAAGTATCGCGGGAGACTCTCCGCGTCTAGTTTGCATCGCCTTTGCATTTCTTTGCGGGAAAACATCGTTAGAAGCGTGTCGCGCTGAAAGACAGACAGAGACAGAGTGAGAAAGAGAGCGAAGGAGAGGAGGACAGATAGATAGAGAGAGAGAGATTGAGCTTCACTTTATACGTTACCGCTAAAAATACGCAATGGTAGATAGGACAGGGCCGTTGGGGATGAAGCTGGGGCGGCGTCACTGTGTGTGTGTATCGCGCCACTAAAGCGGATGCTGCATGCATCGGGCATTGTCAATAACGCCGACAAGATGCGATGGACTAACAATACACGTTACGAGGCGCTTAAAACGGCCGTGGTAGAGGTAGTTTTAATCCGCTGGTTCTCCCCGCTCTCGAATCGGCAATCGCATACATACGCGAAGCGCGTGTAATAATAAGAAAGATCAACACGAGGAGAAGCGAGGATATTGATAAATAAGTACCGCTTCAATTCTCGCAGATCCTCTCGTTTCAGAGAAATCTGTGAAAGCTAAAAATCTCCAATTAAAATATTAAAAGATGAAATTAGAAATAATTCTTCTTTTTCCCGAGATTCCTTTTTTTTATATTTCCATACTTTATATGTCACGTGGGATTTTGAATACTCTCTTTTTTCTCAATTTTTGGGCGAACAGTAATTGATAATTTATAACAACGTTTTTATAATCTGCTTTTATATCTTTTTACTTTACGTTTAAATCCGACGCCGTTTCGAAAGTTATAACGCAAAAATCAGAATTTCGGGGGAAAATAATAATATTCTCGACAATACCAGAATTAATACTGCGCCGTCGTTAATACCTCATCCTTTGTTTCAACGAGTTTATTCGCATGCTTCTTCGCTCGCTGGACATAAATAATCGCGCGTTTTGTACGTATGTAGATTATATTCGCGCAAATAAAAACAGTAGTTACGTTGAAAACTAGTATATTTTCGATAAGTTCAATTCTCTTGAGGCTACAAAAATACGAGAAATATATTGTCATATTTTTTTTATTATCAACATAGAAGATTATTTTACATATCCTTTCAAATGTATTGTTCTTTTTTGTGAACGTCTACGTTTTAAAGAATGTAGATAAAATAAGAAAATTGAATAGACATACAAAATTTAAGAGACGTTCTCTATTAATAAGCTAGAATTATATATATAAGAATTCCAAGTACTTGGACAAAAGTTTGTTTTTCTGTAGCTTCCTCGACTGTATATTATCCGAATAAAAAGAATGCGAACGGCCAAGTGATTAAAATCCTTCGCTTTTTATTTCGATGCTCGAGGTGTTTCCGCTCGCCGGAGCGTAAACGCAATATGAGAATAGGGATAGGGGGATGTCTCGTCGTTTTCTCCCCACAATTCGTAGATGTGAATCATCAGCCTCGTATCGATGTTCGATATAGCCAGGGACGTGTTAACGCGTTAGTTACACGGGGAGGGCCGTAATCGAGGATGGAGCATGGGAAGGGGGAGAATTTTAGAGTCCAGATGATAGACATTAATAATGTATTGCATGGTTAGTAATATAGTAGGCTCGAATTTTGTTGCAATTGATAATTGGATGATTGTCCCGCGTCAATATTGAATTTGTAAATGCGACATTTGTGTAATTGAATAAAATTGATTGCAGTCAAATAACTCGCGCATCTCTCTCTCTCTCTACCTTCGTATATATTTTAATTTGGTACAAGAATTCTATTAAAATCAATTATCAGTATATGAAATTTTAATATATTTTGAATTACGTAAAATTTAATTAAACGCAATTATAAGAACACAAATCCGAACGGAAGATATTATTCATCGACAATACGTGTAAAAAATGATTATCGAAAATATTTGATATGAATTTATCGTGTGTGCAAAAAAATAGCACATCTTTCAATACGGCCATAAATTCAATCTTCCACTTCTGGATAGAGTCCAATTTCGATTCGTCATATTCTCGTAATGAGAGGAAAATGGGGGGAGGGGAAGCGTAGACGCTGTAGAGTCGCCGTATCAATATAATTAAGTGGCAAGAAATTCGTTTCATCAACGTGTCGAGACTCGACCTGATATCCAGCGCGAAATTCGGATGCTAAAAATAGGAAAGCGTTTACCCGTCCATTGAGATTCCGGATCGATCGATCGCCATTGGCGCATCGTGGCGTGTAACGTCGACCACGAGTAACCGACATTTACATGGTTTGAATTTAGTTTTTCCAAAGAGACCGCCGGTTATATCGATCTGTTGACCGTTGACGATGGCGGCGAGCCGAATGACAAACGAGAGACTCAAGGAGAGTGTAGCTACTACAACGCTATTACAAACCGTGCGATACGAGTGTGTAAAGTATCGGGTTGTCTCTCAAATCTGAAAACTTTATTCTGCGCGCCACTTCCACTTAACGCTGCTTTAAATGGCTTAAAATCGATGCGAGAGGTAAATTTCCAAATGGGAGGGGATCGTCTATTCATAGAAGAGAAAATGGGCTAATAGCCTTCGCGGAATGGATTTTCTTCCATCTCGAAGAAATGACTTAATCTTTCTAATAATTAATATTAATATCATCATCTTGCTAATATCAGTTATTATATATCAATTATTATACATTTGATATCTGATGATCCTTATATTTGAATGATAAATATTTGTATTCAATATACAGGGTGTCATAGAAAAATATGGTTTTGAGGGGAACATAAGATGGTGTCATTGATTTGACCTTGGATGGCATTGTTAAGATCAAGTCAAGAACACTTAATTTCTTAAATGGAATCCCCTATTTTTTATTGCATATTCTTATAGCTTATGTCGAGAGCTTTCCAAAACACTATAATAAAGTATTTTTTCATTAAGAATTTTTTGAGTTTTATTCTGTATCTTAATCTGACATATTTTAGTATAAAATATATCTCGAAAATTATTTAGTGTTCGATAATTGTATCGTAATACTTTTATGTACAGAATAGTAAGATGAATCAAATGGTGTAAAGAAAAAATAAATAATTGTTTTAAAAAAATATATTGCAAATAATTGCACTTTTTTTAAAAAACAATTATTTTCTGTACACCATTTGATTCATCTTATTATTGTGTAAAAGTATTACGATATAATTATCGAAAACTAAATAATTTTTGAGATATTTTATATTTTATATTAAAATATGATACAAAAATCAGATACAAAATGACTCAAAAAATTCTTAATGAAAAAATACTTTATTATAGTGTTTTGAAAAACTCTCGAGATAAGCTACAAGAATATGCAATAAAAAATGAGGGTTTCCATTTAAGAAATTAAAGGTGTCTTTGATTTGACCTTAACGATGACATCCAAGGTCAAACCAATGACACCATCTTATGTTCCCCATACAATTTTTGTTCAAAACGTTTTTCTCTAAAATTAGTTTTTGAAAGAAAAGGGGCGTACGAGTGGTCTAGGACACCCTGTATAATACATTTTCATATTTACGTAATTTCTAAAGCAAAAATAAAGATGTCCAATAATCGTTCCGAGTGTTAACATTAAAAAATCATATTAATAATACATTAAGCAGCAAGAAAAATATTTCTATAAGATTAACATTTTTAACGAATACGTTCTCTATAAAAAATAAAAATATTTGAAAAGTTTTCTTATTCTCGATAATTAAAAATTATTAAAAATTAAATATGTATAAATAGAGAATTGTTAACATTCTACCAAATTGAAAATCATGGCTTTAAAGTCATGTTCTCTCGAATTAAATATGGAAATTACAAAAAGAGTCAATAGATCATATTACCAAATTTCTTCTCCCAAATTTTTTTCTTTTTCTCTTCCATCTCTTTTTCCCTTTTTTCTCTTCTATTATCTCTTTTTCTCTTTTATTATTATTTATCTCTTTAATTTGTACCCGACTGTCGGCGATATCTCACGTGCTGCGTATGAAGCGTGCCCATAATTCGTCGCGACAATATATCCGTCAGACTGGGGAAGGGGAGGCGATCTTCTAAATTAAATCCATTAGACCCGTAGCATTATTACCGGAGGTCCGATACTCTATACTCTATGAGACTCCATAAAACTCTATGAGTTAACTCAATGGCATAGTTACTACGTGGCGGAATAGATTTGGCATCATTAGTTTAGATATAATAAAATTACTTGTTTTAATGGATTTTAATTAGATTGTATCCCTCTCTCTCTCTCTCTCTCTCTCTCTCTCTCTTTCTAAACAGAAATTGTGCTTAAGACTAAATAGCCGAGATATGTACTTAACGTTAGAAAATAAAATTAATTTAGTCAACGAGTCAGGGAAAAACAAAAAATTAAGATTTACATCGGAAAAGTTTTTTTCTACGGCTAAAAAAAATATCTGACAATTCTGTGATCATCTGTCTATTTGAAAAATAAATATACTTTTAATATATTGTTTTAATATAAATTTAAAAAATATTGTTTATTAGAAGCAAAATAGCTGCGGAATTCGCAGATAATACAGAGACAAAAATAGACATTAAAACTCAGATTCCAATAATCCATATTGTTTCACTGAATTAGCACAAATGAAACCGTCTAAAGTCTTCCTTTGGTTGTCGAGTTGACTAATTACGATCCTTTTTCTCCCTCGCGCGCTCTCTTTCTCTTTGATAAATCAAAGTTCTTCTTCGGTGGGATAACGAGCATAAAATTATAGACCATTCACCTCGTCGCACGATCGCGGAATTGATCCGATTCTCCGAATGGTCTCTCTCTTTCTTTTTCTCTCCTCTCCCCCTCCCACCCTCCCCATCCCTCTTGAGCGTCCTCTTTTTAATTGAATCGGATTATGGAAACGCGTCGGGCATTTCAAACGCGTCGCCACGGCGAATGTCAATAATCTTAAGTGGCCATGAGAAGCGGGTTTATTTGAAATTCATTGGATTTGTGGAAATCCAAGGAGCCAACCGCGGCTTTTTATGAAATCGCAATGCGGAGAATCGAGATTGAGATCATGTAATAAGGAAAAACTATACGATGAAAAACTGCATCTCGCGCTATATATCAATCTATAGCTTCCCGTGTTCGTTATTGCACAAAATTCGGTTTTTGTAAAAAGAGGATGATGTATATCCGGATCCCTATGACAGAGAATAAAAATGGTTATAACATGGGTGGTTTTGATTTTTATAAAAAAAAGAGCGATATTCTTCTCAAAGTGCAGCTCTTTTAACGAGAAATTTTAGCTTTTTTTATTTAAAAAAAAAAAACAAGAAAAAAAAAACTAGATGGTATATTCGATCGCGTTTCTATATCGCTTTTAGTATTTCAAAATGCGCGATAGAGTGATAAAAAAAAATAAATAAATAAACAAGAATGAGCGCGTTTAGCGGGAAGAACCGATTGATTATCAGCTTGTAATATTCCAATTTAATTTGTTCGGTTAGCAAAGTGTACACTAATTAATTAGGGTACACTAAGTTTTATTGTTGTTTAGCTCTTGTATAACTGTTGCCTCTGTAGCGAAATAAGGTACGCATGTTATTACAACGACAGGAGAAAGCGAAGTGAGTATAAAACGGCTTCACTTTGTAAATTTTCAATTTCAATTTAAGACTAAATTGAAATCTCGCTTCAAGAATTAAAAGTCACGACAGAGGTAATGATGACCGTTTAATTTTTATTAAAAACTAATTGATTTTGAGCTTGACGAGGAATCGGTAAATGGATGGTTAATGGTGTGTAACATGACGGATAGGCAAAACAATCGGTGTTTTATATAAGAACTTCTCCCCCCTCCCACTTTTCTCCTCTTCCATTATACGTCCGTATACAGTGCAATTGTAATTCACATAATTCATACATACGACAAAGTCGAAAACAAGGTTAATGCGATTGCTGTAATTACATCTTGGGGATAGCCAGAAAGAGAGATGTTTCTGTGTCGCTAAAGTAACGTCACATAAATTAAGGTGTATTGTACATTGGCTCGGAACCAAACACTTATGAATTTACATTATTCAAGGCTCCACGCCTATTCAAATATGTAACAGATACGTCGACATGTGAAATATCAATACTTTAGTTCATCGGCATTTTGGAAAGTGTCAATATTTTACACGGATATCTTGAATATGTCGCTGCTTTTAATAGTGTGTGTCTATAATAAGTATCAATATTTTACAATGTCGGTTGCATTTCTATTGTCATCGTTACATTGCTGTCGTGCTATCGAGACGCAAATGTTACGGGATCGTTAATTCGCTAAAATCGTAAAAATCCATAAAATTATGCATTTTAAATAAAATTTGCGATACTAAATCGCGATTATTATCACAGAAAGAGAACATTTTAATAACGCTGTGAGTTTTCTAAATACGTAACGCTACTTGTAAATTTATCGCTGACGAGTTTCAAATCGAACCAACGACTAAAATTACCATTTATCGGTTAAATTCTATGTACGAAATGCCAATTTAAATCCTTCGTCATCGGTCTAATATTAAAGCTTCTGCAGTTTCATGAAAAGAGACGCAAGTCGGGACGTTAAGTCGCCATCGTTTAAAAAGGGTTGGCGCTCCTTTCCCGCGGTCGACGGTCGTTATATAGAAGGTCTCAGGACAAACTTCAACGCGCTCTACAACGCGCTACTCGAGGGAGATACCCGCGCGCGGAAAACGCAGACGGATTTGCGGCACGAGCCGCGACAATCGATCGGGGCCGCACGACACTTCGGTCGGATGCCTCTTTGCGCGCGCCATTGTCGCGCGCTTACGAAAAGAGAAGAAACAAAAAGGATCGTTCTCCTTCCCCAAGGGCCCTTATAAAAACGATCCCTCGTCCGCGTTTTTTTTTTTTCTAACGAACCTGATGCGACGACGCTGAATGTACGTCGCGGCGCGGCGCGGATTCAAAATGTGCCGATTGTATCTGTTGGTGCCAGTGACCCCCTATTGATTCCACGCTCAGCGAAGCACAGACCAGACCCTCTCGTTCCCACCCTCTCGTCCTCGATCTCCCTCCCTTTCTCTCTCTCTCTCTCTTCGCCGCTCTCTTTCGCCCCTAGCCACCCTCCCGTTTCCTCCACTGTTCGACCATCCTCTATGCGTCCCCTCAACGGCCCTCTGCCCTCTCACTCCCTCTTACACGCTTATACATGCGCGATATACCGCGGTAATGTCCCACGCGAGCGAGCCCGACACCCTATAGTAGCTCCCAAGCCGACTAACCAACCAACCGACCGACCTAGGCGAAAATAATTTTACCTTTGTCACGAAGAGTGGCACCGCACAAAACGCTCAGCCTACCTGCGGTAGCTCATGCGGCAGATATTCCGCAGATCGGAATAATAAAGCTAAGCTCTTCTCTTCTGACAATGCAGGCAAAATTACAATATATGAACGGGATTAAGCGTTTTTCGCGTCGCTTGTTCCTTCTTTCTTCGCGAAATTAAAACATTTGAAAAAGCGGCAGAAAATTCTGAAATTTCTAAAAGATTTGTGTAAAAAGGTCTTTTCTTAGACCTAACAAGATCGTGAGTTTCGATCGTCTTATCGGCGCTCGTTATTTTGTGGAAGCTATTAATTTTGTTATCGAGTTGTGGTACTGTTGTCGAAAGCTGAAAAAGCGCGCTTTTGAATGTATAGAATGCCTTCGAAATAAATAACCGAGAATGTAATCTTTGATCAATTTAAAAAGTATGGCCTCTTTCACGGTTTCTTTAAAATTTCGTGTTCCCTTTTTACATTTCACGCGCGATAATCATCAATAAATTCTATACCTATTTACATTTATATTGAAAACATTTTGCACTTTTATATTTGATTATTTATTACGTTTATTTTTTATATTATAATAAATAGAAATTAATTAAATATTTTAATCACTAGATCTCAATTTAATTTCGTTAAAATCTTAAACTTTAAATTACATGAAAGATGTATTCGTATCTCTGAAATTTAACAGAAATTTATATCGAGCTGATTTTAATATCTATTTAGGTTTTCTATCACATGGAAGTATATAAATCACGTAAAATGCGCAATTGCATGCGCAATTTAAAAAAAGCTTTAATTATAAAATTATTATTAAAGCTTCAATTATAAAATTCTACGATTTCCACTATTCTAATAAATTTCCTTTTTTAGCTTTTTTATCTTTAATTTCATATGCCAGATTCGCGCGAAACATTTTTAATTATTTATTTCGGTCAAAATCCTCAAAGGAATATGAGCTCATCTTTGCTCGTTTTCGTCGAGCATGCCTCTTTAAGAGCTATGAGGAATTTGTTTGTCCAATAGAAGGCGTCTGTGATAGAGTTCGAAAACAGGAGCAAGTCGATATTCGCGGTAGTTTCAATAGAAATCGCACGACGAAGAGTTACTGGGACAGCTTGGCCTATACATATGCCATTGTCCCCGGCTAGTTTTAAACCTGCGTTAAACGATAGATCGTAGATTAATGGCTACAGTAAACCACGTTGAAAATGGAGGAACGAGAAAGGAAGACCGTTAGCCGAGAGTGCATTCCCGTATTTTTAAGGTACCTGTACGCGTTTCGCTGCCGTTTTGGATCTCTATTACGAGAACTATTGGTCCATAAATTTAAGTACAACTACTCGACCATAGTTCCTACTTTATTACATTACTAGTTTTTATGTTTCTGTAGCAGTCTCTAAAAGCTTATTGAAATAGCCGAAAAAGTGACATAAGAATATGTCAAAATTTCATGTTACAAGTAACTACAACAATTTCATAGACACGCGATTACAGACAATAGGAGATGATCAGACGCTAGATATGCCAAAGAGATTACAGACATCCATCTGCGTGTAAAGTCAGCTTTACAGGTGTAATCTTCCTCCATTCTTGTAAGTGATCACATGTCCCATCATGTATGATTCATTGAGGTCCCATTGTTACACGAGAGGCTGTTAACGTCGTCGCGATTCGTTTCCACGCCAAGTAAGCAAGCATACTTTTATCACTGTCGGAGAACGGAATGTTCTCATTTCCCTAAATTTTAACGTGCATAAAATCTAGATTTTGTGGCACGAATTACACGCTATTTGGGCCAACGTGTATACTGCTTGCGTGTAATTCCGATTGTTTCACAACGTCGTCCAAGAAGGAGCCAATTCCTTTTTTTTTTTTTTTTTTTCAAGTTTGGCAAAAAAGACGCGGATTTTCATGTAGAATATAAATGTCAAATTCTTTCATGTATATATATATATATATATATTTTGCTCTTTATATTACATTGTAAAGGACTTACTAAGGTCTTACAGTTATTTACATAAAAATAATTATTTACATAAATTTACATGTTTCTTTTACAACAAAAATCTCTGTAAAAATATATATTCTTATCTTATCAATATATACTGCCTTCATTTTTGTCCGGCAATTCCTTTATCATTATTTGATCTCTCTCTCTCTGATAAAATTATTTTATACTTCTTTTGATATATAATACAAATAATACATAATAACTTAACGATATCCTAGGATATATTTTATACATATATAAATAAAATTGATGAGAGAATGTAATATTCGAGTCATTTTCTCAAATTAATATTTTGAGAAACACATGGATAGGGTGATTTTTCCTATTATATGTTCGCATATTTTTGCAAAAATATTTCTGTGTGAACATATATATAATTTATATTATAATTTAAGTTATATATATGTTAATAATGCATTTTAATAACAATGTTTTCTATTATATTATGCAAATTTCCCTTCTGTATGCGCCTGCTTTTTTACATTCAATGGAAAAATTTGCAAGCCACGCGGGACTACATGTATATAATGGGAACAATTTGACATTTTTGTTTGCAAGTGGTCATGTGAAATCGCCATGAACACGTTATATTATGTCGGATTCGCGAGTTGCGAGCGCGAAAGGATAAATCGAGTTCAGTTATGCGAGACTAATAACGCGCCTGTCCGCCTGGAAACGGTGGCGCGTTCCTTGCACAAGCTACGTGCTTCCGCAGCGAAGTCGATATATCGCGGGGTTATAATGTACTGGCGAATACACGGGGGGTCATTCGCTCTTTTATCCCGCTTTAATTCAGCGCTGACTCATGCGTCACACATGAATTAAAGGCCACATGGCGAATGACTCATATTCACGTGCGTATGGTATCTCTCCCTATCGCCTCCGGTGTCATAAATCAGGATACGTTCGTGAAAATTGAGCATCTATTGCGGTATACTTCCAATCAGTGCTATCAATCAGATGCACACGAAATAATTATTTGAATAGTTCAATTTAAATAAAATATTAGTTTTATTTTGAAATATTATGTTAAAAGATATTTCTTATAATTTTCGTAAAGAGATGACAGATGACAGAGAGATGACAGATGCTCACATAGAAGATATATATTTGAAATTCGATCGTTGAAATTATTAATTAATAGATAATAATAGATAATAATTTTAAAAGAGGAGAGAGAGAATTATTATCAGAATTATTATCATTTCAATTTTTGAAATGCATTAAGCTTGAAGTTTTTAAACTCTCACAATAATTATTGTAAATATAATTTCTTGCATTATCGTTTGAAATGTCTATGTTTAATAAATATCTCATTTTTTTGATGAGGGAATTCTCCCGAGTTGCGATTATATTCGTCTGTTTTATCGATCTTAGAATAATATAGATAGTCTTTTTTTTTGTATAGGAGAAAATTGAGATTAGGGACGAGATTACAAGCATTTCGGTCCATTTGGTTTGATTCGGGATATCATTTTCTCACAGTTATTTGTTTTACTGTACATAAAGGCGAATGTCATAATTTGACAGTTACATATAAATTTCGCGAAAAACAAATAAACTGTAAATCAAACTAAATAGGCCCGTAGTCTCTGTTTTTCTCTAATATCAGAAATCTTTATTCCTGTTTCGCGTATCTAGATAGTGTGAAAAATTGAATATGTCAAAATTATATTGGATTCGACTATCGATAGAGAGTAAAAATGGGCGAAATAATATTGGAAATAGAAAATAGAAATATTAAAGAAAGCATGTTGCAGGAAAGAAATAAATAGAATGAATATAAATTCGCGAGAACAGCATATAAATGTAGAATATTATTATTCGTATATTATAACGAGAAGAAATAATTTAATTGATATTGCTTAAAGTCTGTAAAAAAAGTCTGAGAAAGCATATTTAAAATATTTATTTCTGATTTGTGTATAACTTGTATAATTAAAATTATATAATATTTTAAATAAAATTTTAATTAACGCACTGATTAATTATTACTTTTACATTCTAATCATTTATAAGACTCATATTAAAATGCATTCTTTCTTAAATATTTATATATTTTCTATTTTAAATATTATTTCGCTTATTTCTCTCTCTGCTTCCGATTGATAATCGAATTTGATATAATTTTGACATATTCAATTCGATACTCGTCGAAATACGTGAAACAGACGAATAATCCTCGTTCAGAATTCTCTTATCGAAAAATAAGATATTTATTTATAAGCGCAACTCTCTCTCTCTCTCTCTCTCTCTCTCTCAAGATTTTCCCGAGGATGGAATAAACTCCGAACCCCCGAAGTATTCCTGTTTACTATCTCTCAAATTGAATTTGCAATTCTCTTATATAGGAACTTAAAACGCGTAACGCTTCTCTCTTGGGTTCTCTCAAGACGAACTCGAGTTAACATAACTCTACGGAGACGGTCGACGTCGCGTCGGCTGCATGGAATTTCCATAAGTACCGTGCGGGAAAAGTGGTGTTAATTAAAAGCGTAAAGTTCATTGCGCCCGTACCCGACGAGACTTCGCTTACAGATCGGAGTTACTGCATAACAATAAATTCGGTAGAATAAGAAAGTTCGCGGCGCGTGATGGTTGGTTGGTTGTGCATAATGGCTCGCGCGACCGAGTAATAACTCGAGTTTCGGAATAACCGTTTGCTCTCGTAAATTCCGCAAGAGGAAGAAACTCTGCAGGCGAAGTACATATACATACATACAAATGTATGTACACGCGCGAGCTTGTCAAATGAAAGAATGCTCGTGAGAGGCGGCGGATTGTCGCACAAATAGAAATGATTAACACTCTTGACGTGTCAATCTTCTCGAAAGCTCTTCCTTTGTGTGAGATCACTATTTTATACGAGAATACAAACCTCGGATAAAAGTACGAGAGAGAAAAGTATTTTTCATGCCCTCGCTGGATTTTTTAATAATATCTATTATAAAATCATTATAAATAATTAAAGATATATGTATATAAATAATCAGGTGTATATAGGATTTTTCAGAATTACCGCATTACGTGCTAAGGGCAGATTTTTGAGATCATTTGGAGGCGATTTTTCCTCAGTGAAAATGTCGAGGTATCAATAATTGCCGTGTTAGCGATTCAAAAAGGAAGGCTTTTTGAAAATTAAACTTTATAAAGAGTTAAAACTACATTTTTTAATTAATTTCAGATGGAATTTACTTTAAGAGAATTTTAATTTAAAGTTTAGTTACAAAGATATATGATGGAAAAAATCAGAAAGTTGTAAAAAATGACATTTTTGCTAAGGAAAAATCGTCTCCAAATAATATCAAGAATCTGTCATTAAGAGGTAGTGCAGTAATTGTGGGACCTGTATATGTGTGTGCAAAATATTTTTTTGCGAGAAATTTAATATATGTATTATTATATCGATAAAGAGAAAAATATTTCGCATATCGAAATTAATCTTCCATGATAATATAATCTCGCATAATATAATTTATCGCGTTTTCAATATTTTCTGTATTTAAAAAACAATATGTTTAAAATTTTTTGCAAATATCGCGGATTCGATATATCATAGATCTCATATATTACATTTTGTCATCTTACATAAAGATTTCGATTTGTTCCAAAAATTTCAACGATTTATTAATTTCTTTTAATTTCTAAGGATTAATATATCATCAATATTTATCGCGATAATTTTTACACGACAATATCGTAACATCTCGTAATCGGATAATTTATCTCGATAACTTTGAACGCGGTGTCAGAAAGAAGTCGATTTATTCAACTCGTATCGGTGTCTGTATCCTTTATCTTCGTGTATGTACAACACCACTGACCTGACCCCACCTCACCCTCTCACGATACTTCCAGCCCCTGTGAACACTGAGTATGAAGTATAACACTTTCGCGGTGTCGCGGACGAGTGGTGGTCGCGGTCGAGTGGCGAGAATGTTATTCCCGCACGAATACGACCTCGTTAGAGCAAACGGAAGAGAGCAAGATTTTTCATCCGTATATATGAAGAGCGAGTGGTACACATCTCGACGATGACCCCTTTAGATTGTTGCAAAAGTAATTTTTCTTTACCGAGGAGATTTAACAAACAAAACAGATCCTGTATGTCGTCATATATTATAAATATCATGATCGACACAAGGTTTATATTAAAGCGTCGTTAGAGCGAGATCAGACGAAGCAAATTTTATATATTTTACTTGAATATATCAAACTCAATCTCGAGTTGAAAATTTCTTAATGTTTTATTAATTGGATCGATTAAAGTTTACACGATACTGCTGGATTGAGAAATGGACACGAATATGCGTTGTTTGTTGATTTCACTCATGAGATATATATATCGATTTTCATATGTTATTTTGAGATTACTCCCATCCGCACACACTGCAGTATGTGTATGATGCTTTAAAAATGTTTGCTCGTTTGTTTACAATAATAAGCAATGTGATGCAGCAATCTTGAACAAAACATTGTAACAAGATAAGACTTGATGCACTGAACCGTATTCTTCTTGCTTAATTGACATTAAGTGAGTTTATTCTTTGCAGATGACGCAAACAAAGTGCAAATTTATTTAAAATCTGTTCTCAAGCCATAATTTTAGACATTGCGATTTCGCATTAAATGTATTTTTAAATAGAATTAAATTGAAATAGATATATTGCTTTTCAAACTATATATTAATAAATCTATGTAAAAGTATCTAAAACAAATTTGTACTATGTATTATATTTATAAAACGCCATTTGTCCAAACCTTTATTAATCGATCATAAATTAATGAGATATTCGCGTATCACGCAAGCTATCACTTCAAAAAAATATCACTTAGTTTCGAAAGAAAAAAGAAACTTGCGCGCGTATTATTTCGCGTGAGACTCGTGCAGATTAAAGAAGAAACTCATATAAAGATACGCGAGATACGCGAGACGTTGAAAGAAAGAGAACTGTCGTGCAGCTGAAAATTCCTTAAAATACACTGCATTACACGACAGCGTAATATTGCGTGACAGAAGATTGGCGTCTAACATTGCTAATTCATCTCTATGCCCGTTGTAGAATGGACATCCTGCTGCGAGACATGAACGCGCCGTGGCGATGACAAGCCTGATCTTGGAGAACGCTGACTTGAACCGACTCTTTCCGAAATGCCGGCCTAGGGGCGGCCCACCCCCGGGGGCCTCCACGCAGAGCAGCCAGCAGCAGCCGCATGACAGCCCCTGCCAGACGGAGGCCGCCGCTATCACCACCGTCACGACCGCCGCGACCACCGCAACAGCCGCCGTCACCATCGCCTCCACGTCGACGAGCGTCTCCGCGATATCGGACGACATGATCGACCTCGAGCGCGACATCTCCGACAGGCAAGTTAAACCCATTTACCGGGCGAAGCGCAGGACGATCCCGTTCATTCGGCATCTCCCGGAAGAACTGCAAGGATAAACGACATCCCTTCCCCCTCTCGATGATTTAGATTCTGTATTCGGACGTTTCCGATACGCACAGCCGTATCTGAATTTGGTCTCCATCTATTTTAAGGATTTTATTAATGGAGGTAGAAAGTTTAATAATTATCGTGAAATAATTATTGTACATATTAACTAGTTTTCAGCGGTGGTTCGTTAATACTTTTTAATGAATTTTTATAATGAGTGACATTATTGCAGATGTAAAGGATGCGTTTGTAAAAGTTTTATTTCTACTCATTTCTCTATTATTCTGCTTATAATATAGCATGCGGTGTAATGCTGGGTAACTAATTACTTAATTGAGGAGATGGAACAAACGTGCGGAATGAAGATAAAAAGCTGTACATTGTGAGCAAAATGTGAAAGAATAATTAAATTTGGCGAATGTATGTTGGTTTTTTGAGAGTAAAATTCACATAAAATTCTCGTTAATAAAATTATATTCGGGTAATTTTTCAAAAGATAAAATTGCGTTACACCCGTGCTCCGTCACATTTCTTAATTATGACGACAATATCAATCACACCAATTTTCATCACACAAGAAATAGTCCAAGAATCTCTTTTTTTCTTTTGAATAATTATTATTATTTTTGATAAAAATTATATCTCTTTTAACACGCTTTCCGACTGTGTTAAAAGTGCCAAGTTACGTTCGTAGGTATAGGAAACGAGCGAATGGCAGAAAAAAATCAGGTTCGCTGTCCCGTAGGACGGCGAGCGTGGTGCCCGGTTTCACGGTCGAGGGCCAGCTGCCGCACGCCACGAAGCCGCTTTCGTCGAGCTCGTCCTCGGCGTCGGGACGCAGCGAGGACGCGCCGCAATACGGGAGTCTGCCGGGTAGCGATCATCAGGGACAATCGCAGCAGGATGACAGCGGACCGGAGGAGAGTCCCGTGTACATCCTCACCTCGGCAAAGGGAGGCCCCAGCTATAAACTCCGGGATTCAAGGTAATGGATTGCTCCGTGAAAATTCAATTAGCTTTATAAGAGAGTACCGATTCGTCAATTTATTCATTTATTCAACAAAAAAGGTACTTTATATACGAATATACCAATCCATTTTGATAGATCTGAGATAAATTAAAATGTTACTGTAGAAAGTGATTTTAAATATTTTTCCAAGATTTTTATTATTGGAAAATTTTTCACGATTAAAATTTTATTTTTTTATTAATTAAGAATTATAATAATAGTAATAGTCACTTAAATTGTGTATTTAAGATTTTCTTGAAAATCAGTTTCATGTTTTTTATGAGATTTTAAATAATATTGATAATGAAAAAGCAACAATATATTTTTATAATTTCTACAATTATAGTACGTCATTATGCTTATGAAAATGGTAAAATACAAGATTGAGTTAATTATGTTTTGCGTTATTATGTATATACTCTCAAAATATGTTTACTAATGCAGTAACAATTAATACATAAAAATAATTATTTTAATTTTTTATTAAGAAAATCTTTTTTTAATGCGTAAAAAAGTTGTTAATTTTGTTTAATTTTAATTTTAGAACAAAATGCAAAATTAGTATTTGTAATTAATTAGTATATAATTAGTATTTGTAGTAATTAATTAGTATTTGTAATTAATTAATTTTTCTTGAAAACTTTCTTTTTACAAAATTTAGATAACGTAAAAAATATAAAAAATATACGAAGTAATATTATATGCTTATATGAATAATTGTATTTATGAAATATATGTAATTAATTAAAAGATACTGGCTTAAATTTGAAATAAATCACGATTTAAATATATATATATATATATATATATATATATATATGTAAAACAGAAATGATTTAAAATGGAGATTAAAATTAAAATTAATTAAAGGGTGCAAGTTACAGAAAGAATGTTAAATCGAATGGCTAAATTGCATAAAAATCGATAACAGGCTGTAAAGTCAAGATATACAAACGTCTGTGTAAATGCAAATATTATGTTTCTGTGCATCTCTACTAGCAGCATTAAATTCGAGCGGATTGCGCGTTTATATGACGGAACACTCGTCGACGATGAAAGTCCATTTCTGTGACGTCTGGCTCTTTATGTACCTATACGACGTTACACGTGGACACGAGCGTCCAGTTTTCATAGCCGATACAGCTCCACAGGTTTCACAACCTGACACAGTTGTCCGTGTACATTCAACGGGGCGTTAATTTCAAGCTTAATACACGGGAGAGGAAATGTCACTCAAATATCAGCTTCTCTCTCTACCTCTCGCTGCCGTTAATATGTCGCACGAGTTATCCGATGTGTAGCAAACAAGTCAATATGCTCGCAGCAGTAGTCCGTAAATATTTTTCCCTTCTTTGCGCACGTGAAAGATTTCCCTCGAAAACGTCTTTGTCGTCGGTGATAATAATCGCGCGACTCCTCGCGTGATTTCAAATGTCACACGTGCACCTCTTAGGGCCTCTTATTCGCGATTTAAGAGCGACAAAACTCTCACATTTATTTTTATAAGTGGCAATATAATAAATTTTTTCTCAAATTTTATTCCTCCGTAAAACAAAGTTGTTATGAAACGAAGGTAATTTAACTGCGTTTTATCATGCAAAAAAATTTTTTTAAATTAAATTTGCGAGTTCTAAGGCGTTGTACTCTCATCGCTTCAAGTAAAGATATCTTTTTAAAAATAACATGAATCAACATTGTAATTTCTGATATTCGAGCTATCATTATATTAATCATTAATCGATTGACGATTATCGACATATCAATAGATAAATGTGTGAGATATATAGATATCTACCGTTTATTTTTAGCTATTCGACACTCGATCCAGATTTACTCAAGTGCAATCGGTATCGAAGTGTGGATGCTCTTTACCTTTGAATTCGATAATTTCGATGTCCGATTAAAAAAAAATTTACAACAAAATAAGTTTTTATTTTTTTATACTTTTGAAGTATCCAAAGTAACGATTGACTATTTTTACATCTGAACTTGTAGTTGAGTTATATTTTACGCACAGCCTGTGTAGGGCTGCCTTAGTAGAATTAGAGATTTTATATTTCCATCTCACATATCTTAAATTTATTATCTGAAACGGAGGAAGAAGCTATTGAATTTCAATGCGACATTGCATCGTGTTCGATTTTGATTTTACAAATTGACAAGATAAAATCGAAAATGAGTGAAGCGTTTAATGATTCCAGTAGATCCTGGCCTCTGTCAAAATGAAAAGTATATTTTGGGATGGCATGAATACAATAATTCAATAATACAAAAATTCTCACTGTCAGGCAAATGAAAAAAATAACGTGATATGGATTGGAAAGCTAAGGTTTTGAAGTTTTTTCGCGATAAGTTCCGGGTTTCTCGTGCCTTCAAAGATGATGGAAGCGCGTCGAGATGGGCACCGCGGGAATTTACGGGCTTAAAAGTCGCGCCGGATTTTCTCGCGGATATACGTCGTCGTCATGACTCTGTGACTTGCCTGATGAATATTTTTCAATAAAGCATTCCAGGTTCAATCCAGGACTCAAACATCGATGAATCGTATGAAGCGCGTAAGGATGAGGTTGTTTTCGTCGTCGACGGATGTATTAAAGGCGAACGGTGTGTAAATTTATTATGGGGCACCGTCGATTTTGGGGGTTAACTCGCCTGTCACGCGCGATTTTATTCGTGCTATCTTTTCTCGTGATAAGACGGAATTTATTTTCATTGGGAATGTGATACGCTGTGCAAACATCAGCTTCGCTGAATTTCTTCGAGATTTATAACTCTCGTCAAGATTTATAACTTGCTGTATCACGAAGTTTTAGTTCTACCAATCAGACGTCAATATGAATTTATGTAAAATGTTTTTTATACAGAGTGTATATGAATAATAAGCTAACTGCTTCGAAAACGATTAGATAAACTTTAGCATACATTATTGCAATTTTGAAGAGCTAAAATTTTTTTCAATCTCTTTGTTTTGTGTTCATTTTCAAAATAAATGATTCCTATAAGAGTGTGTTATTAAACTTACGTATGAATGTTACAGAATAACATATGTATTAAATTCATGTAAGATGAGGTTCTAAGGAACAGTGTGTAATTCTTAAGAATCACAGAAATTATTGCAAACATATGTAATAATTCTTGCATTTTCCACAGAATTATAGAAATTGCTGGTGGTCGAGAAGTATTCTCACAGAGCCGAGGAAAGGTAGCAGCTAGAAAATCAAGATTTCTGGCTGCGTCAAATTCTATAAATAACGAGGACATTCAAACTGATAATAAACTGTCTGTTAAAAAGAATAACAAGTCCCCTAGTACACAGACCATATGGGAATTACGAAGCCGGTAATTAAATTTCTATCAATAAAGAAAACTCCTTAAAAGTTTTCTACATTACTCTATACAACAGTATTATTAATTATTATAAATTTTCAGATGCGGTGAAAGCAGAAAGCAACGTGCAAATCGAGAAGTGACAGAGACTGTATTTGCCTCTGAGGTACACTCTGTGCGACGCAACCCCACAAAATCCATTCTGGATTACGACTCACCTAAGAGCAACCGTAGCAATCGTATAATTAATTACGATACGATTTTGAATAGCAATAATGTAGAATATACCATACCAAAGAGTATTACCGATCTGGACTATGGATTACCAAAGAGTTGCATAGATTATCAATCAAATCACAATACACCTGCGAGAAGTATGGCAATAGTTAGCGACGGTGAAGTTGTGGTTTTCGACGATATCGATGATAACTGGCAAGGGCTACGATTAGATTTGGCGTCGAGCAATACGAACCAAATTACGGCAGCGAATGTGGATTTGGAGACGGACGATTCTCAAAGAGGTCGTATTGCACCGGAACCACCGAGTTCCAGTGTTGGGAGTACTCCTAGTCCTACGACAGCATATCACCGCAATACTTCAGAATTTTTCAAAGTAATAATGCGCGATATAAATGCATATATCATAATATTGTATAATTAAAAGATTTTCACAAATCTTTTGTGTTTCAACTTTTGTAGGTTGTTACACCAGCGAGTGATTGCGAGGCAGATTCCCCGTCTCCGGAACGTAATCATAAAGTTGCGAGAGTCATTGGTGAATTACCAATTGCTCAATATTCTGGCAGCCCGAGACGTTATGGAGTTCGCGAAAATACACAGCTTCCTAGTTTATTATCGTCGCCTTCAATGTACATGACACCAAGACCTGGTTTTCCGCAGAGAGTATTACCAACAACACCAAATCATAATGAGGTAAAAGATACATATTATTTGCGGAATATTGTATATAGAATTAGATGGACAGTCTAATTTTGTTGATTTTTTTCTCATGTCCTAAGAAGGAAGATACTTCTGGAGAAATCGTTATAGACAAGACTGTGATAGAAAATACTAGTATCGAAGATCAGCCTATCAATCCTTCAACTCCATCACCAAAGGCAGAAGAGGAAGAGGAGGATTCTTTAAAGCCATCGACTTTGCCTGTTGATAATATAAGCAGTCTCGTCACATCAGGAGGTAGTACTTTCGACTATCTGTACGAATTTTCAGAAACGCGAAAAGTATTGGAAGAATTCTTCAAATGCCCGGCGCCCACGAAAGAAAAGGAGAACAATATAGAATCTTTTCCTTTTCAAGTAAGTTTTTGTTGAAACAACAATTGTTAAATCTTTATTTATAAATATTAAATTTTTCTGTTAAGAAGATAAGGAAAAGATATAATCAAGAATTTCTATCAAATAATTTATAATTAAAAAATAAATATATCAAAATGCACACAATTTTTCAATATATAAATTTATAAGTTACAAATAATTAATAAAATTATTTTTTGTTGCACACAAGGATCTTGATTATGAATTACGAAGACAAGGAGGAAGTGCATATGTTGGTCAGCGATTAGCTAGTGGTCCACCAGTAACGGAAGAGGTTATGGTACACGAATCTCCTAAGAAGCAACGTGCAGAATTTCAAAATGTAAGCATAAAAATAAAGTAAGAAGTATTACCTTAAGGATTTTGTCTTTTTTCCTTTGTTTAATATTTATTAATTTTGGTTTCTCTCATGTCATGTTAGTTTCACATCATTATGATGTTTATTCATATATTAGAAACTTGTGCAATAAACAAGAAATACAAAATAATGTTAACAACTTTACAACTTTAAAATAACAATAAATACAATACAAATATTGTTAATAACTTTAAAATGTCTACAGATACTCCAAAATTCTCCAATACTTGGGTTTCTTCTAGTAGTTTAATTCTAAATATAAATCTGTATTTATATATAGGTTTTTGTACACATGTGATCGCTTGTGAGAGAAGCTTTATTAAATATTTGAAATACGAATCATGCTATGGAGTAAACATTTTCAGCAGAATTTTTTCTTTGCTTTTTTTTTTAGACAGGTGAACACGAAAACAATTTTCTAGACCTCTCGGTAGGTACAGGTAGCAGTGAAGATCTTGGAGAGACCGAGGTCGGTTTACAAGTAGGACATTCACGTAATTTCACGCTGAGTCCCGAGACAACAGACTGCGACAGCAATTGTGGAGATTTGGATAGCGAAGTGTCCCTCATGATGATGGATAATGAATTAATGCCAGCAAGTGGCCTTCTCGGATCGGTCGGCGATTTGGGGAATAATTCGGATTCCTTGAGAATATACACTAGTATGCCAGTATTAGAAGACGGTTTGTCTAGCGGTCATGCGAGCGACACCGATAACAATAATCCTACTGTGATGCTAATGAAACGACAAATAAACGAAATAGAAAAAGAGATTATACAAAGAACTCGTAACGATATGTTAGGCACAAACGAGAATGATTCCGGGAAAGATGTTGGTCTCAATGTAACAAAGGATATTTTACACACGTTAAAGACTACATCGTCTCCCGATCTATTTATCGCAAAGAAAGAGAATTCATACGATACGAACGAGTTGCAGCTCGATGGATTAGATCCATTGGGTACGCCACCGCCACCGGCGCCTCAGGGACGGCAAAGTGTAACCTTGGAAGTAAATTGTGGCGAGGTAGAAGCGGCCATCAAAGACATCAGGATGGCATTACAAAGGACTAAAACTCTCCCTGTGAAATCTCCGTCCGAAGATCCACCGGAACCGAGCGTCAGTCCGATATGGATACCAAGGTATCTTATGTTTTGTTTTATATAAGGATAAGGGTATTCCAATTGTGTTGTCCAATCTGTGATATTTCGCTTTGATACCTTGCTTGATTGAATAAAGATGTTCCTTGTATGATATTAAATACGTACGTTTGGGATACCCTTTGGGATATCTCATTGTTTTGCACGTTAAACGCATCTAACTAAGATGCAGTATAATGGACGGCAGGCGGAGAATCTGCATGGAAAACAATAGTGAAGAATCCGATGCGCGTCGCATAGGCGACGAAGCCGATGTGGAGATCGAGGAGTGTCCGGACGAGGAAGAGGCAGATACTGATCTTGAAACAGATCGATTACTTGGACAACAGAGGACGGATGATCAAGGATTTTATGATGACAAGGTAAACACGTAATATATATTCGACTATGCGCAATCTCATTTTATTGGGTATCACTTTTATTAATTATTGTTATATCAATGGATTTCTCTTTTCTTTTAATGTTCAGGAATTCAGGGATCTAAAGCAAATCGAAAAATGGGATACTTTTTAATATTATATAAAAATTTTTTTTAAACGAATAGAAAAATAGTTTTTTTTGTTAAAAAATATATTATTATATATATATATATATATATATATATATATATATATATATATAAAATAATATATTTTTAACAGAAAAACTATTTTTCTATTCGTATACATATATATATATATATATATATATATATATATATATATGTATGTATGTATGTATGTATGTATGTATGTATGTATGTATGTATGTATGTATATATAGGTATATAGGTATATGTATATTTATATGTATGTACACATATATATACATATTTAATACAAATATATATTTTTCACTATGCAGATGCGCACAATTACTTAAAATGCATTATTGTTCTTTTTCTTCTGCTTTACTATCTTTAGTAATTTTTTACTTTAATTTTTTTATTAATATAAAAATATTTTTTAATAAAAAAGAAATATTTATTTAGTTTTTTAAACTAAATTTTACGCGATGTTAAAAAGTATTCTATTTTTTTATTTGCTAGATTTTATAACCCTTTAATTAAATAACAAAATTACAACTCATTTTATAACAATATATATATGCGTACACTGTAACTTTTCCTACTAGGTAATGTCGAGGTGATGGCGATGCGTTTAAATTTAGGCGAAAAGGGATACGAATAATGCGCATTTTCCGTATATTCTGTGCAATTTGATTGGTATTGGTGTTCAATTAATATCGTCTTGGTGTTACACAGGGGTGGAGGAAGCCTAAGACTAGGACAATGTTACCGCCAATGAATGCGAAAGTCGCTACACCAAAGCAAACCCCTCCCAAAACCTTGAGTGTGGCCCCAATAGAAACGCTAGCGCCTTCCGAGCCCATACCCTCAACGTCTACCTCGATCTCCCCACCTCCCGTAGTGTCTGTTATACAATCATCGTCTTCTAACGAGTGCGAAGTAACCACTCCCGCGCAACCTACGTCGAGTCCGCAGAAGACCCCAGTCAAAAACTCTCCCTCATCCCCTCAGAGCCTCAAGGAATCCAACAACAAGGTGAAAAAGGTGCCCTTTCAAATGCTACCACGGAATATTTGTTCTTAGAGATTGTAGATATCTATATCTCTCTAAGTGCTCTTTGTGATGAAATATTGGTGCATGACAGTGTACTATTTTTTTTGTTGCTAAATGAAATACATTCTAATCAGCTTAAATATATAATTTATGTCACATATTAATCTCATTTTAAATAAAATTTTCAATATGATAATACTTAGGTACAATTGATAGTTACTAAGATATTATTGATAATATAGTTAATATATACATTTTAACAAAAATAATTTTTTACACAATAATAAAAATATTAAATGTATTTAATAGTACTTGATAAATAATTGATAAAAATGTTTAAGCTGATTTTTTTAATAAAAAAAGAGGGTATTTTTTTGTTATCCAATTACTTCTCCTTTTCTTCACAGCTTCTGCTTATTATGCTACTTTTAATTTGCAACAGAAATAGCTTTAATCGTGTGTTTATAGAAATAGTGCATATTGGATAATTTTTTCTTGACAAATCATGCAATTGTAATGAAACACTATTATATAATTCTTTCCTGTGCTTTGCAGAACAAAATAATTCTTATAATTCATTTATAAAAACGGAAAAGAAGGAAAAGTCAGTAATATTTAGCTCATTATATTATTATTCCTAATACTATTAATGATGCTTTTTTACTTTACAGTTTTTTATCGTTTTATTTATTATAAATAAGAACATGTTAACATATTATGTTTATTGGCTTTTTTTATATAACAATTATTGCATGTTAGCATATTGTATATACATATATTCTATTGTTTAAATGATTACACATATATATATATATATATATATATATATATATATATATATATATATATATATACATTATATATCTACGAAATTTGTCACTATACCTATCTATAAGTCTTATCTGTGCTATCATGCAAATTGCATTCCGTTTTGTTTTGTTTTTCAGGATAAAGAAGGAAAGAAGAAAAGCAGAAACAAGGAAGGTACTGTCACATTTTTGTTAATACAATTTTTTTCCCAATACTTCGTACGTAACGATTTTCTCCAATTACGGATATTAATAATTATACTAATATAATATTTCTTTCTACTGCTTGCATGGATGTTATAATGGCATCTTCCTCTAATCACTCTTATATGGTAAGTATTTTCTTTTTATATCTGTATATATTCTTTTTCATTAAAAAAAAAATTAAAATATTTAATTATTATTATTACTATTAATAAACTTTTTTTTATTTAATTCATTATTAACATTTTTAATTTTTGTATGTAGTATGTATATCACACTCTTAACATTATTATTATATTTCTTGCTCTAATTCAAGATTTATCTATCCATATCTAATAATATTCCGTTTGCATGATATATGTTTTTCGAGACTATCTTTATGTACATAAACACCATTTATAAATCTTGCTCGGAAACTTGAGAAGTATGTTCAAATGAGATAATTACATTCTTTTGTGTTTCTTGATAAGATCGGCAGCTATAACGTGATAAACACTATTCGAGAGTTTTACTATTGAGGATTCAGAAGTTATAATCTTTTTTATGCTTGGCCTCTTTTCATCTAAAGCGTCTTAGGTGAAGAGGCTGGGCGAAAAAGTATACAATTTTCGAATCTTACTCATATAAGTGTTTATAATTTTTTACGGAACGTAATGTTCAATGAATATTAAGTGATTGTGCATCAAGTGTATATTTGTCGCGCTTACATACAATCGTAAAATAAATTCATCTTTTAATGCGCAATATATATTTTTCTATGAATGATATAATAAAAGTGAATACTAAATAGGATAAAATAAAAGTGTGCGTGAATATAATAAAAGTGGAAAACAGTTTCTTTCGTCAAGATAATCAAATTGAAAGAAGATCGGAAAGAATTGGAAGATTATAAAATTAAACTTTATAATTTCATGCGCTGCAAAATATGCGAAAACCCTAATGATAACTATAGATTCGAATATGCAAGGATCAAAGACTCTGATATTGGACACTGCATCTAAGTCCTCTGTTAAATTACCTCAATGTTCTTCTAAGCGCTTAATTACCTTTGGCACAATAAATTGCGAGAGAAAAGGGAAAAATACTAAATGGTATGTTTCTGTGCCGCTTTCAGATTTATTGAACGATCCGTCAGTATTGATCGAAGGTGTCCTATTCCGTGCGAGGTATTTGGGATCCACGCAACTGGTATGCGAGGGTCAACCGACGAAGTCGACTCGAATGTGTCAAGCAGAGGAAGCCGTTTCCAGAATAAAGGTACATATGCGAAAACGCATTTTTTTCTATTTTTTTATTTGTTACGTTATCTCAAACGTTTCTCCTCTTGTGAATTTATATTATACAGGATATCTCATATAGATAGACACTACTGTATTCTTTGTAAAAAAATGAACATCTATTTTAGAAACGTATCAATTTTGAAATATTTTGTTTTTCAATATATCAATATTGTGTTTTATTATAAAAATATAAATATTAGACTTAGTTATAATAGAATTACAGAAACTTTTACACGAAGAATCATATGAAACAGTAAATGCACTGTATTGGCATATTAAAAGATGGGTATACCGAAAACATTTCCGAAAATTATAAAGAAAAAAGATGCTTATGTTACAAGGACTTTACTTTATATAAACTGCCCTGTATAGCTCACATTTAGGAGAAATGTGTATACAGGGTAAGTCACTAAAAATTGCCTTCTAAAATATCTTCATAAATATATTGATAACATATTCATAACATATTCTTGTAGATTATCTCGAGAGCTTTCCAAACCACTATAATGAAGTATTTTTTCATCAAGTATTTTTCCAGTTATTTTACATCTTATTCTGACATATTTCGATTAAAATATAAAATATCTCGTAAAATATTTAGTTTCTGATAATCTTACCGTAATATTTTTATCTACAGAATGATAAGATAAATCAATTGGTATAAAAAAAATAATTGTTTTTAAGAAAAAATATGTAATTATTTACAATATATTTTTTTTAAACTATTGTTTTTTTACAATTGATTCATCTCAAATTTCGTGTATAAAAGTATTACGGTAAAATTATCGAAAAATAAATATTACAAGATTTTTTATATTTTATGTTAAAATAAGATATAAAATAACTTAAAAAATATTTAATAAAAAATATTTTATTATAGTGTTTCGAAAAGCTCACGAGATAAGCTACAAGAATATGTTATGAAAAATGAGGGTTTCTATTTAAAAAAAATAGAGGTGACCTTTAAAACTTTTTGATGCTTTCCCCAAAAAACTAAAATCACAAAAATGTAGCCTTTTGGAAGTAATTCAACTTTTGTCTAAAATCAATATTGATGAAGATATTTTAAAAAATAATTTCTAGTGATTTACCCTCCATATAGTATATACACCTATAATTATAAACAAATGTGTATATAATAACATAATATTCATAATATCTCGTCTGCAAATAGAGTATATATATATAAAAACACTTGTTTCTTCTAACGATATGCGAAACATTGAAAAAACAAAAACAAAAACAAAGATCATCGATGTACACAGTATGAGTTATTAATTATGATATATAAATCACTTAAAAGTTATACATATATATTATTTTCCTAGAATGTTTGTTCTAAAGAGCAGACTAACTACTAATTAAGTCAGCATCGAGCGATATATCTGATAGATAATGCATCCACGTAAATGATAGCAAATGATATGTTGTGTTTTGTTTAGATCAGTAGCATTCAGTTTGAAAGATGCATTATATAGTTTCAAATACAGATGCGTTAGAATTTATATATCAATTAGAAATGTTCCAATTGTTATTTTTTTTGACGCGACGTCTGTCAAAACAAAAAAGTCATGTGCATTAGAAAATCTCTTAGAGAACGTAAAATTGTTTCTTCAGGGACTATTAGAATTAAACTACAAATAAAATAATAATAATAACCATGATAAAATTAGCAGCATGCTCTGAATGCTTTATACTATTTTAATTTGCTACTTAATTTGTAGTGACCAACAGTGCAATATTCTCATCTGCAATATAATATGTATTTCAGTGTTAAGATTCTTAACTTTTTGAGGACTTTTAAGATTGCAATATTTCTTGATGCGCAATCGTGAATTAAAAAATTATAGCTAGAAAATATTATGATAGTTTAAGAAATGTTTTAAGGAATTTACGCACATCAAATTAGCGTATCTTCGCCAAATATTTCAGTGTCATTGTATACTTTCAGATCCTTAATTTACCTCAAATGGTTAAAATGCTGGAATCTTAGTGATTAGTTAAACCTGAGAGTTTTCTGTAGGAAAGAGTACATACTGTCCGTTAAGTCGCGTCGTTCGTACTTCAATTTCGTAGACGAAAAGATATGCGCATTTCAGCGTTTTACTGTTAGACAATTATCGAGATACTCTCCTAGAAGATAATACCTATCATATTTATATAATATCTACTGCATTTTCCAGTATTGCATATTTTTATTGATAACAAGCTCTGCGATATATCTTTTTTTTAACTACACTTAATCTTTATGATTTTTATAATTTATGATAGAACAATCTTCCAAGGAAACTGTCAATATTAAGCTAATGAAACAGTAAATTCTTTCCTCCTACTCTTAGGTTCTGTTCATAAGCAAACATCAGCATTTAGATATATATCACAAGATATATATTATACTTAATTTTCTTTATATTATACTTAATTTTATGCGATGATCATGAGCTGCCATCGCTCTTAAAAAGTTTCTCCTTTTAGAAGAATCTGAATGCTGATTTCGATTAATGATACAATTAATCTAAATATAACTGTGAACTGGCCGTTGTGCAAAAAGGCCTGAATGTTTCAGTGTAGCGCCCCCCTTCCTCACATCACCACCACCACCACCACCACCACCACCACCACCACCTGACCACCGAACACTGTCATCTTCTCAGTGTAACTTTGATGTGATTTCTGTGTGTCAATCTTTCTCTTTGCGAATATATATATATATATATATATATATATATATATATATATATATATATATATGCGCTATCCGCTTGCTACATCCGCTTTCCTGTAAATTCTTGATCGATATTTCACGCACAAGAAATCCGTGAAAAATATTGGTCTACTCAATAATTACATATTTTTGTTTTATCTCAGATTTAAGATAAATCGTTGTGACACATCAGTAAAGAGGAAAGAAACTGGGAATGTAAAAATTGAAATGTAACTGGCAAAATTTGAGCAAAGTTGGGAAAGAAAATATCGAATTTCGAATTTTGAAAAGACATGACATACGATAACACAATGACCTTATTTTAGTATGACAGTATTCTATAAGATTAACTTTACGCTTATTTATATTTATTCGTTTAATCAGATTTTACAATATGTGATTAATGATTTTACAATAGGTGATTAAAGATTTTACTATGATATCTTATCATAGCATGATGAAATCTTATATAGTTGAGTAGACCAGAATGGAAATGTTTTTTTAATTTCTATCGTAAAAATATTTTAATTACATGCTAAGCAGAAATTAAGATATCCGAAAATGATGTCTTTGTAATTGAGCACGCTCTCGCAAAAGTAATTTCTGACTCTTTTGAAACGTTTGAGTAATTGTGAGAGCAGAAATTGTGTTCAATTAATTTTTTTTGATAGTACATGCATGATAATTTATTATTAATTGCAAGATTGCTAAGCTGGCCTCCATTATATACAATAGTATAATAATAAAAGGACATGCAAAGATTGAAGAGTTTATATGAAAAATTTAATTCCTGATGATTAATATTACCGAATCATATTTCGATAAAGCTTTCTAAAATAAATCATATTATTAGCTTATGTGCCTATTTGTAGCCAGTACTGGCAGAGGAACTTTTTTTATGCTTGTATTCAGCTCTCTGCATTCGCTTTTGAAAAAGCATACTTTTTTAATCGAAATTAATTATTGTCGCCGAAAATGATAATTCTATATTTCTATCTTGCTTATATCTCCTTGATTTTTCGAAACGGCATAATTGGCGCTAATTGAAGAAACTAGATTAGTTTTTTTATGATAAGGAAATCTAGACTTTGAGTTCTGAGTTGCTAGATAAACATCTGAAGATTGTGAAGAAGTGTAGTCAATTCTGTATAATTATATATATATTATATATTAAGCTATTTTATACGTTTTATTTAATTGCGATTGTCGCGTATGCTTGTTCAATTTTATTGTTAATTGTAACATACGCTTGCACGTTGCACAGCTTCTAGATACCGTTCTAGATGATACGCTTGTTCGAGAGCGAGATGAATGCATAATGAAGATCGCAAAAGTGTATGTACACGCCATCGAGCTCTGCTGCATTTATATGTATATGTGAATGACTTGACTCTGTATGTACAGATAGAGGACATAGAAGCATGAGTCACTGTGCATATGAAAAAACTAAAAAAAAAAAAAGAAAAAAAAACAAGCCGTACGTTAACAACACGAGAAATCATGAACATATTGGCTTTTTGCCTCTCGTTTTGTCGGTGGTGCGTGGCAAGGTGTGACTAGCAGAGCCTTTGTTTGTTTGTTTGTTTGGCGCGTACATAACGGAAGGATGATGGGCCGATGCAGGCAACGCTCTTAAACTATGGGGGGCAGCATGGGTATGGTCGCTGCAGCATTGCCTCGCAAGGAAGCCTAGAGGAAGACGAATGCGACTCGAGCGAAGAACTTATAGGGAGCGCTTCTGGTGGGGGCCAGTCCGAGTCGCACGCGCTTGGGGCCCATCAGCCGAAACTGGCCCCGATCAGTGGCTGCTTGGGGCCCACAACCGTTTTCAGACTACAATTTCTCGGGTCGGTGGAGGTGGAAGAGGAAGGGGGACGTAAACGGCGTAAGCGCCTTAAGAACCACATGGTGGAAGAGGCTGTGACAAAGATAAAGGTCCGCCCTCATTGCCCTTCATGTCCCAAGATAATCATCCCTCGTTGTAATGTCTGTGACCGACTGTCCTTTGACTCTTGAAAGAACAGTCGTTCGACCTTCACCCGCATTTTATTCCCCTATTGATTTATAATCCGACATTGGTCATCAAGTTTTATCGGCCGTTTCGTCTCTTAACTTCAATTTTATTTCATTTTGACCAAAATTCAACAATTTCCCATATAATCGCACTTTTCAGTTACTTAAGACTCACATTATCTGCGTATTACACACAATGCACATATTCTTTATAAATCATAGCGACCAAATCTCTTGCAAGTTAGATGTTGCGCCAAAGTTAGAGGGATTGTGTAATCGTTTACCTCCATTTCTCTCTCTTTCTTTCTCTCAAACTCTCAGGTTTGTGATAGCGTCGTTAATGATTATGCCTGTACGGTTCACACTACAATGCACTATTTACTTACCTTATTAGGCAATTAAGCGCGCTGCGTGTATGTGTTTACAATACATTATATATAATAATATTGTACTCGCACATACAATTTATTTATAATTAATTATTTTCTACTCTGTTACACATGCTGCTTCCTTTTGATAGGCATTGGTACGTATATTCTCGTGTGTGAAAATGTATATGTGATATAAGTATTTAGATATGATTAATTTAAGATATTTTTATAAATAATGTTGTGATATTATTTTCAGGCACCGGACGGTGACACTCAGCCAAGTACGGAAGTAGATCTCTTTATATCGACGGAAAAGATTATGGTTCTTAATACTGATTTGAAAGAGATCATGATGGATCATGCGTTGCGCACTATTTCATACATCGCGGATATCGGTGATCTGGTGGTGCTAATGGCGCGACGACGCTTTGTGCCGCACGAAATGGAAGAAGTACCGAAAATTAATCGTACTCCGAAGATGATCTGTCACGTTTTTGAAAGTGAGGAAGCTCAATTTATAGCACAAAGTATCGGACAAGCGTTTCAAGTAGCTTATATGGAGTTCCTAAAGGCGAATGGGATAGAAGACCATAGTTTCGTTAAGGAAATGGATTATCAAGAAGTGCTCAATTCGCAAGAGATATTCGGCGATGAGTTGCAAATGTTTGCAAAGAAAGAGATGCAAAAAGAGGTAATTTTCAAATTCTTTCACTCTTTTATTAACCTGATTAGGAAATTTTTTTAACGACTTAAAATCGAGGACGCATTTTGATTATTTTGTCCTAATTTATCTTATTAAATTATTAATAAAAATTTTATTATGGCGAAATTAATATATTTTCTACTTACAGGTAGTAGTACCAAAAGCGAAGGGAGAGATCCTCGGTGTTGTAATCGTTGAATCTGGATGGGGCTCGATGCTGCCAACCGTAGTTATAGCAAATCTGGCGCCGGCCGGTGCCGCTGCTCGTTGCGGACAGCTTAATATTGGCGATCAGATAATAGCGATTAATGGTGTATCATTGGTCGGCTTACCTTTGTCCACGTGTCAGACTTATATAAAAAACTCGAAGAATCAAACGGTCGTCAAACTGACTGTTGTACCGTGTGCACCGGTCGTCGAAGTGAAAATCAAGAGACCTGACACCAAGTATCAGTTAGGATTTAGTGTACAGAACGGAGTGATATGTAGTCTATTGAGAGGCGGTATTGCCGAAAGGGGTGGAGTTCGGGTCGGTCATAGGATAATTGAGATCAATAATCAGAGCGTTGTCGCTGTACCGCATGAAAAGATTGTTAATCTTTTGGCTACATCAGTGGGAGAGGTACGTATAAGATGGCTGTATGTTGTATGTTTCTTGTTTGACAAAAGAAGAATATCACGAATCGAAATATTTTGTTCTTTTCTAGATTTTGATGAAAACGATGCCCACGTCGATGTTTAGACTATTAACCGGCCAGGAATCACCGGTGTACATATAAAAGCGTTCAGTTGCCTGGCTGATGCGTAGTGAACAGACAATACATCCGCCATCCACTACCGTACACTATATCCGCTCTACTATCTTTACTGTACAGATTATTCTACGCAGTCTATGCTTTGTGTTTCGATTCTTATTGGGACAATTCAATACATTCACCAGCTCCTGCTTAGTAAACAAGATTACATAGGTACGTCGCAAAAATGTTATTAAATATTTACTCAAGCATAATTTATATAATTATTGTAAGATATATATATATATATATATATATATATATATATATATATATATATATTATATGTATATAACATATATATACATATAATACTAATTAATGAGATTCTCTATAATATAAATATGTTTTTCTGTGATTTAGAGCGAGAGATATCTTTTTCAATATTTCTTATATACATAATATCGGCATTTATTACATGTCTAAATAATATATATAAAAATTACAACAAAATCGTCATAATTTTGACTTGTTCACGAGTGAATAAGCAATAAAATATTTTTCTTTTAGATTTTTAGTATACAACATACTCTGTATTACAGAGAATCGCATTATTAGCGCCAAGGAAGATGATAGGTAATGCAAACGATGCAGTTGCACATGATTATAAATAGCACAAAGCTCTTTACCAACAGCTGGAGCAGAGCTGGAACTGTATATTACGTAGTTTAATGACATAGTAATATTTATAAAAAGAATCTCCTTCTTTATCTCTTGTGTTGGAGATACTTTAAGAGCTGAAGCGTTTTATTTAATCTTTTTTATCTTCAAAACGCCGGCGAATACTTGCGGCTTGGTGCCCAGCAATGTTAATTTGTACTAAAATTATTATCTATTAGTAATATCTAATAGTAAACTTGGGATGCGTAAATCTCGTGATAAATAATAATATAGTAATTATATAGAAGAGCGCTTTAAACAAGATTTTTTTAACGAGTAATTTGTTTTACAAGATATCAAGTGATTTATGCATTATATCGAAAAAGAGAAAAAGATGATTTGCTAGAAGATCTTGTATGCCTACATACTGCTTGATCGACTATTCTATAATACTTGGCTGTATCGAAAATGAAACTATAATGTGCACACTCACTACGTAATATTATTTTTCTCTATTTGAAAATTCTTTGATTTGTATAATAATCCTCAACTGATTGCCGTCCACGAGAAACTGGACAAATTAAAAAAAAAAAAAATTTATTTTTTGCTGAATATTGCTATGAGCTTACGTACAGTTCCTTAATAAACGTATATAATTACGTTTTGTTACACATTTTTTTAGGAAAAATATGATCTTTTTGTTTTTCGCGAATGTAGTAAATTACAAGCTTGTAAAAAATTATCTTGTAAGTTGCATTGATCATTCATTTCTTCGAGCATACATTGATAAATATTGAGAAATGGCTGTGTATTTAAGAATCTAGATTTTATAGATATAAGATAGATTTCACTCGATTTAGATACTTTAGGGTAGAGATTTCTAAACTTTTAAATCTTGTATTTTCTTTTCTTTTCTTTTTTTTTTATCTATTGCTCTTTTTGATATTTTAGAAATTCTTGTATTAATCTTATTTGCTTTGAAAATTCAATATCTTCATTAAATTTTTGACTTAAAGTTTGTTGACTTTTTAATTTAATTTAACGGAATATAAATTATTTAAATGAAAGATTATAATAAAATTTTTTTCTTATATCCTATCAAATATCTTAACATTTTTCGAAATTTCCTCATATTAGTGTGATGCGCGTTCCAATTTATGAAATGATAATTTCAAGTAATCTTATTTTGCAGATTTTTGCAAAAAATTGATGAAATAAACTAATGAAAACAATTAAGAAACATATTACCATTAATAAACTTTCGATTATTGTTAATGTAATTCAATTTTCAGTGCGATCATGGCGCAGAGAGCTATGCGTTTGCTCTCTGTGCCGAATTGAAGGGCTCGGGTTCAAATCCAGCCAGAGTCAGAAACATCGAATGTTCGATAATTCGCGATCGCTTCTCGGAGTACCTTGCCTAAAACCTCTCAAATCTTAGATCGTTTGGATGCGGCGTAGATCCCATATATTTACGAAATACCATAAAAAGGCGCACACCGCAGACATAAGTGGATCGCGAACACTCGAATTGAATACCGCAAAGAAGTTTCAGTTTTGCAGAATAATATTTCTTTCAATTCATTTATTTTTCGCAGTAATCTGCAAAAAGGCGCAATTCATAAAAATAGTTAAAGTAATTTAAAAAAAAGCTTATATATACATACATATATATATATATATATATATATATATATATATATATATATATATATATATATAGAGATATGCATTTTATTCATATCAGCTTGCAACAAGTCTTCACTTTAACATGTATAATACTTATATGTAAAATATGTAAATTATACTGAATTTAATAGGCTTCTCTCATAGGCATACAAAGTGAATTCTAGCTCTACTCCTGACTTTGTCAATGGAAAATTTCTTCTAAAATATACAGACTGATGACTTCTATGTATAACCCAATAAGGTCATTCATTCCAAAACAACGCGCAATTCTCGCTAGAGAAAGAAAACGCGTTCTCTTCTGTATAAATACTATATTCCACAATAATCTAAGTTTTATCTATTTTTGCTGAAAATTTCTCACCTTTGAACTATTCTGCTTCAAATATCAAGAAGTGTGCAATGATACAAATTTTGATTCCTGATGTCTGATAAAATTTCAATGCCAAAGTACATTAAGTAGTAAAGCGAAACGGGGCAGCAAAGCATGCGTAATTTTTGATAAAAATTATTCAGATTTTGTCTGTGAATATGTGTGTGCGACTACTTGAAAATGGCATACTCTGATTTGCAAGGAAATCAAGCTTGTGTATTGTCTTCACTTCTGATATCATTCAGATATATAAAGTGTTTGAAGAATAGAATTCAGAACTTGGTAGTTCAAAGCGGACGTGCACTTATTTGTAAAAAAAAAAAACTAATTTTTTAACATAGATAAAAAAATTGACTTTTTGAAGGAATAGATCGTTTGTATTGAAAACTGTATTATAACTTTGTATCAAACTTGAAAATTGTTTGCATCTTCTGAAGATAAAAATAATTTTCAGTTTCGATAGTAATTTTTCGATTCATGTATTGATTAGACATATTTTCATTAATGAGTGCTTTATATTCTCTGAGCTCTGAATTCTTCATCATTAAACATGCTGTATAAGTCATAGAATTTATGTGTTCACATAGTGTCATAATATGTATTATAAAGAAAAAAAGCCATACTTGTCTAAACACAAAAAACGCTAATATTCTAATAAATAAATTAGTGTTTAATTTTTTGGAAGATCAAGAACATGTTATGAACATTTTTTCACTTAATATACATACATACATACATACATATATATATATATATATATATATATATATATATATATATATATATATCAGATATGAGTTGTTTGTATTATTTAAATTTAAGTCAGATCTCTTCGATTATACTGATATATCTTCAGAGAGCTCTAATTTGCCATAGACATACGCAATATTTCGTACGGAATGATTCACCTGTAGGAACACACTGATAAGAAAACATGTATATAACATCTTTTTTTCGTTGTTTATAAGATTTGATGTATAAGATATGTAAAAGAAAGAAAAAAAGCAAATTATAATGCAGATCAGTGCAAATTCATTGCGTGTGGAAAGCCTCGAGAGGATAGTTACGTGAGAAATGTCTCATGAAATATACGTATGTATAAATATATATGGTAATTCTCGATTACTTGATTGAAGAGGATATAGTGAAGCATATTATACGATATTGCATATCATGAGAAACCGATATATCATTGTGAGCTAGAAGATCTTCATTCTTTATCGGCAAATATTTAAATGAATATGCAAAAAATCCTTTATCCTTTGCCGAAAAATCACCAGAGTATCTAGAATAAATCATGATCATATATATGTTAGAATAATGAATTTTGGCATAGAAATTTTAACCATATATTCAATGAGAACAGAAAAGTATGATTATAATATATGGGATCAAACACAAGATGTTGTATATTGGGTGGCTGAAACTTATCTAGTCATTATGCTAAGAATAAGATGAATATATATGTGTATATATATATATATATATATATATATATATATATATATATATATAAATTATATATATATATATATATATATATATATATATATATAAATATAAGAAAGTGTGTGTGTATGTATATATACACACACACACACACACACACATAATAAGTTAATACTCAGCCATCGCAAGCCACTCTGACTGTATGAATGTGTCTAGCCACATTTTAATAATAATATCCACAACTTATGTGTTGTCAATCTGGTCGTACCTACTCATTACCTGTCTGTTTTTAAAAATGAAATATATTATTAAATTATAATAGTTTTTTCATTGTTCTAAATGTTAAGTATCTCTTACTTTGATACTTTAAGGGTATGCAAATTATTAAAGTGTGGCTTATATCAAAGTATTTATTAAGCATAAAATTTTAGGCTTGTTTAATATTATTTGTTGATATACTCTCTATTCATCTGAATTTTTTCCAATCTTTTTCTTTTCTAGCTTTTCTACAGTTATTGATGAATTATGTATGAACGACTGTAAGGAGAGAAAATGTATAGTAAACTCTTGTTCTCTCTTTAAATTTAAAGAAGCATATAAGTACAGTTGTTAAATAAGAAAGTTTCGCCGTGCAATTATTTCCAAGTATTATACGATATTTGTACGATCACACTCGTTCTTTAACAAAGGCGAATAATGTCTGATTTATGGTATATATTTGTTGACAACAAAGTATGTGTGTTTTATATATATCATTAAGCCTTATAAAATAAATAATGATCGTGCAGAATCAGTACGAATGACAGATACAAATTTGCCAGTCAGAATCGTTATGAACTAATTGAAACCAAGCCATTTTCTCATAACAAATAAAAATAATTATATCTTACACACACACACACACACACACACACACATATATATATATATATATATATATATATAAATAAATATATATAGAGCTTGCGCTGTAGCTTCACCAGTCATGAAAAATGCTACAAGATATCATGACTGTCTTTATCAATGTTTGTGAGTGTATAATAAGTTATAAATTATAAGTGAGCTATTGAATGTGTATATGGTATATGCTAGTCCATTAAGATACAATAAAATGTAATTTTGAATTCAAGTTTAAGTAGTTATGTACATATTTATATCTCGGATTTCTCACAAAATGATATGTCGATGAAAACGATATAGCATTTCCTCTGTTTTTTTTTATCTTTTTAAAAATTTTATTTCTTCAAAATATTAATCCGCATGACATAAAGCAGTGAGATATATATATACGTTATGAAGCGTTCATAAAAGCAATCTAAAATTAATCTAAAATCTAAACTATTAATATCATGAAAAGAAGAAGTATTCTCGATGAAAGTTGCTTCTTTTTTTATAAAATGTCGTAATGACCTTTTTTTTGTCGTTTCATAATATTCAGTTAACGTTGATATTCTTATCAAAAGTTTATCAAGATTTTCTTAATATTTTATTATCAGTTTTTTAATTACTAGCTCAGCAATATAGAGGCTTATTGAAAATAAAATTTTATTTCTAATCAATGACGATGTATATTAAAATATTTCCATAAAACAATGATGTAAGTAAACAAGTAAAGAGTACTGATGTGTTCGCGAGATAGAGATGTAGTTAATTAATGCTGAATATAATAATGAAATGTACATTAGAAAATGAACATTGATACATTACATTAAAATTTTTCTTTCTCGAATCTTGATTATTATTTTATGCGTTAATTATGCCATATCAGCTTTTGAAAAATTCTGCATAATTGGTACACATGTAATAATGCATACAATAACTACTATATATATCCCAAACTCTTAATAATAATCTCTTTATTATTGCAGATTATCTACAATTGTTTTAATCTATCCCCGTGTCCTTAAATTATAGAATCTCCCTGTTCTAATACTTACTAAAAAAAGGCGATATTCTCAGATATAGCTTATAGCTTTCCTTTTTCATAAGATATTTATATATTAACTGGTTATATATTTTTCTTCAATTTTTCGCAGCATAACGCGTATATCAGATAAACTGATATTATTTATATCATATTTTATTGAGCCAATGCATTCATATTATGTGAGGATATATTAAATATAGATTTCTATCAATATATGTACTATTTTTGCCATACATTTTGTTACAGATATTGTATTTTTCTATTTTTTATCGCTATTTATTTAATTATATGTAACCTAATCAATTTAGATATTTTTCGCACATATTCTCATTAAAATTTGCTAATTTTACTCATTAAATAGAAAGTACTTATGCATATCTTTTTTTTATATATTTTACACTGTGATTCATGCAAGCATTCCTCATAAAATAATTAATTTTATTTTTCCTATGCAGAAATTTTATATTATGTGTATTCGCATCTCGATAAGTAGAATTTATTTATTGTAAGATACACAAGACTTTCTACTCTTCTTACTTATATTTACACATAAATAATTATAATTGGCAATTAGTACTAACATAATAATAAATGATTTATATTCACTTATAGCCAAACTTCTCTGAGCAAAAATCAAAGATATTTGGAATATATTTTTTATTATATTTTTATATTTTGAAAACTTGAATGTTTTATAGTATTCTACTATACATCTTCAAATAAAATAATTAAATGTTCAAGTTTATATAGATTGAAAAAACGTTTGTAGTTTCTTTAATATATTATCTATAAGACATGTGATAAATAATAACTACATTACACATATAATTTTATATTCATTAATCTTGTGCCATTCTCTCTCTCCATATTTTAAATATGCAGTAATACTTAAATCTAAAATGTACTAGACAGAGAGAGAAAAATATACATATATAACCAGTTAATATATACAAATTTGTTTTAAAAAGAGAATTCATATGTTGAATAACATAAACTTTTCAATTCCACTTTTAAATAATGTACATTAGGAAGAAAAAAAAAAGGATAAATTGCAAATTGCACAAAAAATAGCAATGTAAGATTTAGCAATGTATATAGCATATTTTTGCTTAATACAATTTTAAATTTATATGTAACATATCTCATCACGTATTCTCACAACGGGAAACTTTTGTTCCCTCTTTTCTTGTAGAAAGAGAGATTCGCAACACTTCAATGTAAGAAGATATTTACGAAGATATTCTTCAATGAGCGATTGAATAAATTCAACAGTGCTTCGCGTTTCCCCCATAATATAGAAAATATTCATTCTGTTTTACTCTTACAAAACTTTTATTATTTTTATAGCAAAATTGTGGACACAGGTGCCGGATACGCAGTTGGTGCGGGTATGGTGATCAAAAGTCTGGGAAAGGTAGGAATAACGTCGCTTTGCTTTGTCGTGGGCGATCTGACAAGGCTGAGATCAGTTGTCCATAGCGTATCTTCGAGTCCATTCTTTGGCATTACGTATCGCTTCGCTTTCATTGACCTTCCAAAGTTCAGCTACATCATTTGCCAAAGGATCATCGGGATTCGGCGCGCTTAAAAGCGCTTGTATGGACAGCAAAACTGTTCTGATTTGAAGTGCCGGACTCCACTTGTCCTTAAGAATATCCAGACAAATCCTGCCCAATCTGCAGGTAAAGTGATTAATTAAATAATTACATTTCTTAAACAGGATGTCTTGTGAAAACGAACTATTTATCTTTGTCGCTTTTATCTTAACTGATGCATTTTATACATAAATATACATAAGCAATTTTAACTTGTGTAGCCTCATCATTAAAGAGTCAAATTTATATTTATCAAAGACACCTTGTTTGTTCTTATAGTTCATAGCAAATAAAATTATAGTCAGAAATTATTTGATAAAGACAAATTTGTACATAATAATTAAAGTAAATATATTATAATTTTTTCTCTTTGTTTCCTTTTTCTCACCTGTCTATATTTGGATGATATATTTTTGTAATGAATCTAACTTTAGGTGCGGACATTGGATAATCCTCAGGTAGGAACAATTCAAGTTTAAACAGTCCGCCTTCGAACGGCGAATCCTCAGGTCCCGTTACTATTACATGAAAATACCTAGCATTTGTATCATCTGGTACAGCACTGATACCAGGAACTGGTTCTTGCATTAATCTTTGAGTTTCTTTAATAATCCTCCGTGGTAACGCTGCCATTGTTTATGCAAAGATCTATAAAAGGAAAAAATATACAAATTTATTAAAAGTTAACTTTTACACAGGATGCAAAATACACAAAATATTTTGGTAAAAGAAAAAATATTAAATTAAAATTTCCTGAAGAAAAGTTTGTCTGAAATCAACTGTAGAACTTGCGCTTTGCAATCTTTTTCATTCTTGAAGTTTTATGAAAATTCTCCATCATCTCGTTTGAGTTGAGAAAATTTTTATCAAGACAATGAAACAATGCACTCTTTTTTTCTAAACTTTTTCTATCATCAATGTTTTAATAATTCATGTAGTAATTTCATGTTTCTTCCTCTGACATAATTTGCAATACAAATTTCGATCCATGGGCAATAGTAACAATAATTTTATATTATGCGGATCTTTTAAAACTTTAATGAAATATTTGTGTCATTCATTCCAAAAAAAGGATAACCATATTAACAGATGCAATCTTTCTTTTCTTGTTACAGAATCACTTCATGCTAAACTACAAACGAGAATAGACATGTTGATGTAAAAATATCGTCTCGAACAACATCGTTAGCATCTCTCGCATACCACATCGAGAATTTTCTCTCTCTGTCTCTCCCACCCTTTTTTCTACCCAAAACACAATGTTGTACGGCCGCGCCGTGCGGTCGTTTCGTACTGCGATCTACAAACCGGATATTCAGATATCTTGGCATATATCGGAGAGAGACGAAGATCAATAATCTCTTTTTCCAAACACTCGTTCGTCGGGACGAACGGACGAACGGCGATCGGCTGTGAATTGACAGCGTTGATGACAGCTTGCCGCACCGAGAGAAGCACGTACCACATTCACACGTATAGAACATGCGTCGCGCGCGCGCACATGTGTGTGTATGGTAGATGCGCGCGAGCGCGCAGTTTCACGTGTGAGTAGATATGCGTGTATATGCGTGCGGGTCCTAATGTCGAGACCCCAGCAGATGGATTCGTTGGTGGACGGAAGTCTCGAAAAAGCCTGGGGGGAGATCCTTTCGCGGATGATAAATTCGAGACGAACAGAAGAATAAAATATTAGGATCTTTGACTGGCAATATTTTTTTCTCCCTCGAAAGCAGAACGCGCACATAAATCCGCGATATCCGCATAAACAAAGGGAGTCGAAACCATTAGGGAGAGGGGAGGGTTGGGGCAGAGGGGAAGATGGGCTCTCTCCGGGTCGTTGTTATCGGGGCGATGTAAGATGCACCATTAGCACCGTACGGATCGACACGTCTGCGATACGTACGGGTCTCTCTGTAAATCCGTAGTCGCGTTTTTCTCTCGCGCGAGTCGTCCAGCAGCCGCTTCTCGTCGTTCTTCCCGGGGAACCTCGGGACGTCCTCCTCGTCGACGTCGATTTTCCAACAGTAATACCACCGCGTTTATACTAGCGTTCACACGAGCCAGCCGTCACCGCCACCGCCGCCGCCGTCGTCGTCGTCGTCGGCTGTCGTCGGCCTCGCAGCCGATCTCTCGGAGGGAAAACCGGCCGGTGGGAACCACGGGATGCGTTACCCGCGGCGTGAACGTACAACTCGATCGGAGGAGAGCGCTAATTTAATTTCCACCCGCGGCGTGAACGTGTATCGCGCGGCTACGGTGGTTGGTCAGTTTGCTGATCGCAGTGGGCCCCTTCACAGCCGCTTCATCTTATCGCGCTGCTAATGGCGCTGCTGATCGCCTGTCCGTCCGTCTGTCAATCAGTCAGTTCAGTCGATCACTCGGACTTACCACTTGCCACTCGCGCGCGAATCAAATGCGATCTCGAGACGCATAGAATCGTCACAATCACCGCTTTTATCGCCTGCTATGTTTTTTTATTCGTCAATCGTCTGGAGATCGTCGTCGCCGACACCACCGAGGACCGTGAAGTCACGAGATATTAGATTGCACATTGCCCGTTGCCCGTTATTGAAAATGAGATACGACAACTGTGAGACGCGCCGCGTAGCGGATTAAACGCAAAATATAGGCGTGCTCGTTCACGAATTGCAGATTCGCCTTATCTTTGCTCCGGACTCCGGAGATCGGATTCTTCCATAGATGTTATATGTTATAGTTATAAGATCTATGGATTCTTCGCATACCTGTAATTTTATGGTAAATGGAAAGTAAGGTTAGTTTCATACACACGTGTGTATAAAATAATATATATTTAAAAGATTATTATATATATATATAAAATATATTGTATGTTGAGATGTATTTTGTATCTCTCACATAATGTTTTTTCATATTTTTCTATAATTTTAAAATGTTGAACTTTATCGTTAAAATATACCTTTTTTTTAGATTCAAGATTATAACATATAAATAAGTGCACGAGGGACACCGTCGAAAGTCATGAAGAACTTAACAGTTTATCAGCTACGACGCCGAAATGTCGAATTTATGAAAGATATTGTTGTGAAAAACGATAATGGACCTTTGCAATGTGTACATTGTGCGATCGATCCAAATTATCTCAGTATGTACATTCTATTTGACAATCGGATCTATGCAATATCAATGGAGGATAATAGTGATATTACCAATATAAATTTTGACGGATATGAAAACTCCAAGGTTATTGGATTTGAGTATTGCGTTACAATGCAGGAGTTGTATTGCGCGTATGAATGTGGTGCTATTGCCAGATTGGATATAGCAGACCGAGTCGATTTTATACAAGAGATAGTAATTACATTTAGTAGTGGCCTAGAGTGTATAAAACTTAGTCCAGATAATGAGATTATTACGGCTGTAACATGTACAGGAACTGTGATCACTATGGTGACTGATTTTCAAGTAATATCAGAGGTAATATATTACATATCTCTGCAAAAATAAATATTATTTTATATATCTATAAGTTATACATATATGTATAACTTATATATATAAATGATATAATTTTGTAATTATAAAATTATGACACATCTATATACATATATAATATTATAGGTAGATTTATACTCGGAAGACTTCGGAGAGAAACAATTTGTTACAGTTGGTTGGGGCAAAAAAGAGACTCAGTTTCATGGTTCAGCAGGGAAAGCAGCAGCTAAAGCTAAACCAGAGGAACTGAATGCAAACGAACTCGACGACGGTCGTCCTCGAATCACTTGGCGTGGGGACGGTGCTCTATTCGCTGTTAGTTTTCTGCATATTCTAACGAAAATTCGACAGTTTAAAATATTCGATCGAGAGGGTACTTTATGCTATACTAGTGAACCAACTAATGGATTGGAAGAATGTTTGGCTTGGCGGCCATTGGGAAATTTAATTGCCACAACCCAAAGAATGGCCAATAAATATGTGGTTGCACTCTTTGAAAAAAACGGTCTAAAATATACAGATTTTCCACTTCCATTTACATCGAAAGAAATAACGGTACATTAAACATTGAAAGATGCAATTTCTCTTCGGATAGTGTAATTGCAAATTTTTCTAAATAGATATTTTGCAGGTAAAAGATTTGCTTTGGTCACCAAATTCAGACGTCTTAGCTGTCATTTGCGAACAATCGGGAATGTTCAATACGATACTGCAATTATGGACGGAAAATAATTGTCACTGGTATCTTAAACAGACCATTGTTTTTTCTACAGACAACCCACTGATATACGCAACATGGAGCACTACAGGAAGATATGATCAAAAAGAATTGGTTCTTCTAACATCAAAAGAAATTATGTTTTGTTCTTTTAATTGGTGCGTGAATCATAGTCGAGGCAAAAATATAGACGACAATACCGTGATTGGCGTTATTGATGGAAACAAAACGCTAGTCACTGGCTTTAGAAACGGAATCGTCCCACCGCCAATGGCCCATCAATCTTTACAGATTCAGAAACCAGTAAATGCTATTGCCTTTGCTCCAAGTATCAATGATAAAACATCTTTGATAAACAGTAATATGTTCTGCACCATATCGTGCGATAACAGATTGACATTTTTCAAACAGATAACGGTAATCACTGAACCGAAATAGCAATATAATATAAATAAAATTTATTTATTGCAATATATAATTTATTATGTTTTGTAGGATTCTTCACCAGAATATGAAGTTTTACACTCATACAATATTGATTGTTCAACTTTAGACATAACAGGAATTGATAAAAGTGTTTATACCATGCATCATTTCTTATGGCTTGCAGAAGATGTTATGTTGTTTTCTATAACTATGGATAAACATAATCTCCTGTGTGTTTTGTCTGTAGATAAAATGCATTCTAAAAAAAACAGTATTTTGCCGATACAGTATGTAGTTTTATTATGAATTATATTATAAAATATGCACATAAAATCGTATGCATCTAATGAAAAGATACACGAACTTAACTTTTTTCTATAGGAAATTTTATGCCGTAGATAATTCGATAGAATATATAATTCCTTCTTTTGATGCAAATACGGCTTACATAATAGTAAATCGGGCTATATTTAAATATACCAAAGATGCAGAAGAACTCGATCCGACAGATATACTCTTAAGAGAACTATGCTATCAAGTGGAAGTTATAAAAATTGATGTAAAAGACGTTATTATTGCTCTGTCTTGCACAAATTGTTTCTCAATTGATGGAAAGGAAATTGCTAAGAACATTACGAGTTTTTATGTACATTCCGATTTTTTGCTTCTCACAACACAGCAACATACATTGATTTGTGTTCCATTAACCGAGAACGGTATGAAGCAACTAAATAAACACGATTTAACTATCAAGCCTTGGGAAAATGGCAATAACGAGATATCATTTACAGGTAAATCTTTATATCTTTGTAATTCATTTTATTTCATGAATATATATATATATATATATATATATATATATATATATATATATATATATTCCTTTTTCTAACTTCTTAATATTTTATTACAGATATCTATATTAGACGAATGGAAAAAGATTCTTATATAATAGCGGCAATATCTCAAGATTCGAAGACAATTTTGCAGATGCCTAGAGGAAATTTAGAATGTATAGAACCAAGGGCACTGTCGTTGCATATATTAAAATCTCATCTTGATAATTGTAATTATCGGATAGCGTTTGATATAATGAAGAAACAACGCATAAATTTAAATCTAATATACGATCATGATCCGAAACTATTTATGGATAACGCGGAGAAATTTGTAGAAGAAATCGCGAAACCAGATTGGTTAAGCCTGTTTCTGTCAGAGTTACAAAATGAAGATATCACTAGCACGATGTACGCGAATTGTTATCCAAACCGTTCTGTACGATCGGTAGCGACATCGGGAAGTAACGAAATCAAAGTTAATAAGGTAAACGAGATTTGTAAATTACTGAGAGATATTATGGAGAGACGACATAACGCGGCTAATCTAATACAACCGATATTAGTGAGCTTAGTAAAAAATCATGAAAAACAAGGTTTAGAAAAAGCACTCAGTAAAGTGAAACAAGTCAAGATACTGGAGGATTTCCAAAAATCAACGCAATCTCCTTCTTCCACATCTGCCGAAAATGCATTGAAATATTTGTTACATTTTGTAAATATTGATATTTTATATGATACTGCATTAGGCATGTATGATTTCGAACTCACAATGTTTGTAGCTTCTAAGTCATCGAAAGATCCCAAGGAATATATTCCATTCTTAAATAACTTGAAAAAACTAAATGAAGATTACATGAAGTATTCCATTGATATGCACCTTAAACGTTATGAATTAGCGCTCGAACATATAGCCAGAGACTCGACTAAATTTGAGGAATGTTTTAATTTAGTACATAATCAAAAGTTATATTCAAAGGCAATGAAATTATTTAAGAAAGGTAGTATGGAGTATAAAAAGATTACTCGAGCTTATGGAGAATTTTTATTAAGTAAAACAAAATATCAAGAAGCCGGAATAATGTTTCATAGAAGTGGCGATCTCGATCGAGCTTTAAAAGCATTTAGTACACTAGGTGAAAATTGGCAGGATGCAATCGCGGTATCGAGAGAAATGAAATTAAGGTAGATATAATTTTATTTTTATATATACATACATTTTATTCTGTTGTTATTAGAATTGATACAATTATAACGTGCTGTTTTACATCATTAAACCGATTTTTTCAGTTCTACAGATTTACACGAACTGTATGAACTGCTAGTAAAACGTTTAAAAGCAGAGCGAAATTATGAGGATGGAGCTACAATATTAAAAGATTATTTAAACGACGCTGAAGAAGCTGTTGCATTATTGTGCGAGGGAAAAGTTTGGAAACGTGCCGTAAGGATAGCACACGATGTTCAACGTCTAGATCTGTGTGGTTAGTGATTAATAGAAGCAAATAAACTGAAAATTTAAATACATTATGACACACTTATACTTGAATCATGTGTTACTTTTACAGAGACACACATTAAACCTGGAATAACAGAACATGCAGAACATGTAATGTCGCAATTGGGTAAATTAAAGGAAGATTTTCTCAGGCATAAATCGCGCCTTGCATTGGTAAGAGTAGAGATAAGCGCAAGACAAACACGGCCGTGTAACGAATCGATTTATCATGATGAACCGGCATTCGGCAAAGAAATTACGGACTCTCTTAGTGAAACAAGCAGCATTGCGGATTCTGTTTCAAGTAAAAAATCGCGAACGTCTACAGCTTCTAGGTATATATATCTTTGTTGTATGCGTTTTATAATCTAATAAAATAAGACATTTATAAATGTTCTTTCCTTCTTTTTTTTTTAGGAGAAGTTATCGATCAAGTAAAAATCGTAGGAAACAGGAGAGAAAACTTTTAAGTTTAAAAGAGGGCAGTACATTTGAAGATTTAGGCTTAATACACGTCCTTTATCAGATTATTACTACTGCGTATAAAAATAAAGGTTCGTTCACACAAACAATATATAATGAATAACATTACATTGTTAGAACATATGGTTGGACAGACGTCGAATATGTTAATGATATAATTTTCATTTATAGACGAATGGTTTCGACTAGTTCAGGTGTTAACACGCTTTGAATTCGATGAATGTGCGGAAAAACTCTATATTGAAATAAATAATTTCTTCGAATTGGTAGAAAATAGTAAATCAGAAATTTGGGACAAATCAGCCCCTACGAGTTTAGCCGAGGTGGTAAGTAATTATTAGAAATATTCCTTATCGAAAAATTTGAAAAATTGTACTCTACAATTATGCTCTTTTAACTTATTAATAGGAAAAAATGGCAATTTATACACCTGCACAAATTCAAGAAATTACTGCACCTATTAAATTAATAGGTAAGTGCTTTGGCAATACAGTATTAGAATATTTGTTACATTTCTTCTGTTTTTTATATCTTCTTTTTTAATTTTTGTTTTTCAGAACGATACATAACGCATCCGCCTGAAACTGATTCAACATCCTGTGTTCTAAGTATTTTTTAAAAATTAAAAAAATTTTTTAATTTTTTAAAAGTTTAAACACTGCTATTCTGAACAAGTCTCAATAAATCAGAGAAATATGTTATAAATTAAGTGTATATAAGTGTAAAGAAGATTTTATATATTACTTAATAGGAGAATAAATAGTATAATGAGAGAAATTAAGACCCTTCAAATTAATTAATGCAAATAAATTATATTAATTTAGTTATTTATTTACAAAGATATGTGTATAGTTATAGAGTAACATATCATTATGATATTATAATTTGTAACTTTGTAATAAAGCCTAAATATATATAACGGCCATTTGGGTATTTAATTTTGAAATTTTGTCATGTATATATTAAACATTCATTTTTAATTTGGCATTTGGTTAAAATTTGGATTACTTAACTAACGATATAAAATTTTATTTTTTTTCAGACAAATACGCTTATACAATAATTATTTTATATACATATTATAGGGGATATATATAGTAATATAACATATATAATTAAAGTATAAACTTTATATCACCATATTGATAAAAATTTGATAAATAATCTCCAAAAATTCTTATTTCCAATTTTTGCACATAACTTTTATGCAATTTATATTTTAAAGTAGCAAGCAAAAAACTTAAATGGTTTCCATAATAATTAAGAAAGACTATAATTGAGAAAAATATTAATATAAAAGCATAAAAAATGAAGTATATATATGTCTTGGAATACTTACATATTTCTATATGGTGACATTAAAAATATCTGTATGTGTGTGTATGTTAGGACGTATATCAAAATTAAAATATTTTTATAATTAGCTATGAATAAAAACTAAAAGCTTTATTTAATATTTCATTATAAAAGATGCATTTTTATGATTTCTGCTATACCTAGTTTAACTATGGCAGTCCAAAATAAAGTCCATCAGTGATACCTGACTAAATTTTCATGCTAATCTTAACAAACTTTTGTATATAAATCTCTAAATACGTCCTGTTTTTCGCTACTTTGTGACTGAACGAGAATAGATTCAATAAGAAATTTGTGTATCAAATACAATAATTTATACAATATTCATTTATATTACTTTATGACAAAGTTCGCTTGATCTTTTGAAGAATGTTTTCTCTCTCTCTCTCTCTCTCTCTCTCTCTCTCTTTTGTTTTATGAACTATAACGTCCATGATTAGATTCATTATGTGTTTGATACAATATACAAATATCTTATTAAAAATAATCTCTCAATATTATATAATAATGTCACAAATATATAAATTCTATTCTATTCTATTATAATTCTGTTTCATTGCTTCTTGCTGCAATGGCAAGCATAATTGGCGACTTAAGCTCTGGCCGAACACTAATTTTCATATGTTTCACATGGACGTACTTCTTTCTCACGGCTTGATATTTGCTTGTTTCTGAATTAATTATCATGGCAGCTATATCACGCACTACAGGTAACACATCGTCCTTAGAATAGGTGCTGTAGTATGCTAAAGTGTCTGTCCAGATATCTTTGCTTTCGTCTTCCTCATCATTACCAATAATTCTAAAAAAAAAATTGTTTATTATTTATTGATATTTCTAAATATGTAATGAAATATGCTATTTCTTACAAAAATGCTAGATAGATTGCTGCTGCAGCAATGAGACTAGGTGGATAATGACACATTTCATAGTGAACTAAACTTTGTTCAAGGAAATATTTGGCCATTGTATGATGTATAGGAAGTGCCTTAAAATAAATGACATGATTTATATAAAAAACTGAAATATACTCTATCTATAATGATATAATTTCAATATAAATGAAAAGCTTAAATGTTTCAGCAAATGTACAATACCTTCCCAGCTTTGCTATATCTTCGAAGAAAATGCAGCGGTAAAGGTCGGCCGAATGAATAATTTAAGGTTCTCACTATGAGTAATTCCATTTCCAATATATCTAATTTAGTATATGCCTGGTCTGTGATGTATACAAAGTCACTTATATCTGGCGAATACATTTCTTCATATTTGCTAGCGATAAACATAGCTGCCACACCTACCAGCTGCAATTGCTTTCTGTCTATGGTTTTGAAAGACTGCAACAATAAAGTGTATGCCGAGATGTAACATGAAAAACTGAAAAACATACTTAATTTTTTTTTTTTAACGAAAAGAGTTTTTACCTGTATAAAACGATCGATAATTGCGACCGTGAGATATAATGTCTCTTGCATTAACCGAAATTGTTGATGTACTTCGATTAACCAATCAACCAGCACACTCCTCATCTTAGGAGTGACTTCCTGACCCGATAAAAATCCTTTTATAATAGGAGTCTCTCTTTCTAATGTCCTTAAATACTCGTGTATATCGTTGGTATAAATAGAAACTAGAACAGGATTTCCTTTATCTTGTTCGTCAATATCTTCGAATTTTAATAAATCTGTCGAAAATGAGTTTTTCCCTCTTCGCTTTTGACTAACGGGAGTTGTTGGTATAATAGCTGCATTAGAGACATTATCTACTTTAGCCGTGACAGAAATAACTGGCTGTACAACTTGCACTGGCTTCTCAGATACATTTGGTTTCACAGCTTGTCGTTTTGATATTACCACTTTCTTCTTATCCTTTTGCAATAAGCTAGTCCTATCTATAGGCTGTGCACCCCTCAATATGTTAACTTTATTACTTATTTCACCTAGTGCCGCCCTTTTTGTATTCGCTGGTATAATAATTGAAGATTTTACATTTTTAATATTCTCTTGATTTGTATGGTTCATCTGCAACATAAAATAAAAATTTGAAATATTCTGAGGATTTTTATAATGTAGAGAAATATCAGTAAATATGAGTTTTATAATGTAGAATATATTTTTTCATTCAATGCAATATTTTTATTTTGATACTTTGCACATGGCAAAAGTATCATTTTCGATAGGTAAAATAACATATACGTGTGAGAAAAGAAATAATTGTTATAAAATAACGGTAAGAATTTGAGTCACATAAAATGTGACTATAAAATGTAACTATCGTATATTTTTATAAAAATATTTCTCGATAAAACAGAATATCATCAATGCTTGAATTTAATATTTTTAGTTTGTGAACGTTCCATATATATCTCATTCGCGGATGATCAAAGGCGCGCGGAAAAGGGAAGAAATATCCCAGAAATAATTTGGAGAATATTTCATAATAAGACAATTTTTATATTTTAGGAAAATCAAAGGATCATTGTTGGTATGCTAAAGAAGCGGAAATGGTTCACCAAAACGTGGCAAACAAGTTTAAAAGAATGCGAGGGGTATTTAAAGATGTCTAGCTTTTATGACCGCCAAGAATGACCTCCATCATAAAGGAAATATTTAATTAAATATTTTCCCACATTATATATAAATCATTTACTCACCGTAACTGCAGTCCGATTTCTCGTCGCCATCGTCAATCACGTCCACGTAAAGGAAACTGCTATTTTCGTGATGCCAAAAAAATATGTGTTACCGTTTCCTCCGAGAAGTAAGCAACACAGGCCACACAACTCGGATTCATACAGTAACGTCTTTTCTCGATTTGAATTTGTTTGTTCAGTGGCGCCTCCGGGGTTAGAGGGGTAAGTTAGAAAATCTGCGCGTGCAGCAAATCGCGGTGGTCAAACCAGAGAGAAGTCCGAAAGACGTGACACTGCTCACGGCTCGATTTTATGTGATCCGATATGAAAGTAATACGCCCTCTGTGAACATAGACGCACGGATATTGAATTAAGTAGTTAATATTCACGAATATTCTCAGTGGATAATGCATGTGTACAATATGTAGACAGCTGACTTTGCTTGACAGCATGCAATGCGTTGACAGATGGTGAGCCGATCATTTAACAATTGTATAATTCAACGTCCCATTTCGGGTTCCGGGTTTTGACATCACTGACTCAAGTGTCAGAGTGTCACAGAGATTGGAAGTCATGTCTATCAATATAGATATAAAATTAAAACGTGCGAGCAAAATATATTATGAGGGGGTTAGTCGTTTGTTATAGTGAGTATTGTTTTTTTTTTTGCTCGATAATAGATCTGAAATTGAAACCATGTTGTAGGAAGTAGTTGCTGGTCTGATATTGTTAAAAAACAATTCAGATGTGAAGCACGATGGCATATTTCTCACCATGGAAGGCTCAGTGAATTTGCAGCTTAGCTCAAAGAATGTCGGTATATTCGAGGCATTTTATAATTCAGTTAAGGTTAATAGTACATATATATTTTTATAAATTTAATAAATTCTATGGATTTTCTTGTTGCTCATTGCACAGTTATTGTTTTATGAATTTTGAATTAAAGCATTTTTTATGTTTACGTCAGTTTTTGCAAATTGTACATTGTTATATGTAATAAGTGAAAGATAAACTACACCTCTCTTATTTCTTATAGATATATTTTTCTGTAAGGATAAATCTATAACAGATCCTAACAAATTGTAATTATTTTTTTAGCCCATACAGTTGGTACAATATACATTAGATGTTGCTCCATCTGGAAAGATTCCAAGTGGCAAAACAGAAATACCGTTTGAATTACCATTAAAACCAAGAGGAAGTAAATCTCTTTATGAAACATATCACGGTGTTTTTGTAAATATACAATACTTGATACGCTGTGATATAAAGAGAAGTTTTCTTGCAAAAGATGTGAGCAAGTCACTGGAATTTATAGTAGAAGATAAACCAAACAGCAAAGTAGAAAAAGAACACAGCAAAATTGTGTTCTTCGAAATAATGCCAGAATCTCTGCAAAATACTAAAGATAGATCTAATGTGCCAAAGTTTTGCATTTCTGGAAGATTGAACTCTCTGTATTGCAAACTCTCTGAACCTCTGACAGGAGAAGTATATATATAGATAACATTTTTGCATATTATTTTATTATTTGTGATACATTTTTATTATTTGTATTTGTAGGTGGTAATTGAACACTGCGAGGCTGTTATAAAGTCCATAGAATTACAATTAGTGAGAGTAGAAACCTGCGGATGTGCAGAAGGATACTCTAGAGATGGTAAGAAGTAATAGTAATAGTCCATGTTAAAATTGTGGCAATAATTTATGAGAGCATTTTACAGCGACAGAGATACAAAATATACAAATTGGCGAAGGCAATGTTTGCACAAATCTTGCTATTCCAATTTACATGATATTCCCAAGATTATTTACATGTCCTACTTTAAGCACAAGCAACTTCAAAGTTGGTAAGAATATTTTTTTGCATCTATTTTATTCTGTTAAAAAATATAAACAACAACTTTATGTATTCAATATTTTTTTCTTTCAGAATTTGAGGTAAATCTTATCATTTTATTTGAAGATGATTATTTAGTCACTGAGAACTTTCCTATTATACTCTCACGATATTAAAAAGTTATAAAAACAAATGTTTTTTTAAGAAATATTGTAATATATATGTGCATGTGCGTGTGTGTGTATTTGTATATATGCATATGTAAATTTTTTATATGATTTATATAAAATATTTACTCTCAATTATTATATGTATTTAAAAAGAATGTATATAAAAGATAACATTTTTCATATATGCACCAATGGATATTCATTTCATTATATCTTGATGTATAAAAAGCTGTAAATGTCAAAATTAAAAATCGTGAAAGCTTTTTCTTCTGTATAATATTTTATCCATTTGATACAAAGATAAAAAAATATTTTTTTCTTAAAGATCTTGGCACGTGAAGCCTAATTTTATGACAATAGTATATTTATAGTGTATAACCTTATAACCTTTTTTTCCCATATTTCAAAATCAATTTATTGCAATGATTGCATTATCATTTTTTTTTTATTCAAATCCTGCTTTCTGGATAAATAACCTATAATATTTCTCTACTTGTTTATTCTGTGTTAATCCAACCGAAGCTAACAGCACGACGTAGCCAAGCACAAATGTCAGTAATTTATGTTGCTTAAACCATACCAGTAATCCTGAATTATCAGCAGTACTAAAATAATAAAAAATTTATAATAATTATTGTGTAATCAAGCAAAGCCTATAACTAATATTAGTGTTTCCAGCATGTTACACAGTGTAACATTATATCACGTGATTGGCTATCAAAGAAATTTAAAGAAACTTAAAATTGTTTATTTAATAGCCAATTGTGTGATATGTATATGTACATAGTGTAATTTGTGTAACTTGAACACCCATTTTATTTTCTACAGTTTACCTAGTTGTATGGAGATCTTGGGTATAGACAAGCAGATAGCGTATCCTTACTAAATCACTATTTGTCACTACAAAATATTTGTCTGGTATTCTTCCACCAATTGAATCACTCAATGTGTTTTGTGTCCTATCTCCTAAAATGTAATACTATTGCAACAATTTATCTTTTAAAGTTTGATATAATTATTCACATATATACTGCAGGCTTACTTGAATCTCCTCTCTTTATATCAGGATGATTGATAAGTTCACAGAGAGCTATACAACTTATCTCACTTCCAAGAAAACTGCCTCCCCATCCATAACCCACAGGACTATAAGGTAAACTCACTCCTAATTCGCTCGAAAGATATATTCCTTTGCCAAATTGTGATCTCTAAAAAAAATAACATTATTTAAAAATGTCTGTCAATTTTATATAATTTTCATAACAAAGAAAAAATATTTATAGGATAAGAAAAATTATTCTAATTTAATATTATCAGTATTTACTATACTTTGCACATATTTTGTTGTAAACCATAATGCATGATGGAATGGAAATTTTCCAAACGGCTGCCATGGTATGCATAAAATGTTGAATGACCATTAGCACTTAATTTCCATTTCTCTTCTGTTGCAGATTGCTTTGCACTTGCCACTTGAAAAATAAGATTTGGAGCTGAAACGGGCACTTCCAGTGGCACTTTCCTCAATATTGAATCATACTATATAATAGGAATTTGTCTTAGATCTTATATCATACACTATGTTCTTTTTTTTTGAAATTTTTGTTAAAAATAATAATATGCAAACTTACATATTCTTTCTGCACGCTCTTAATGTGTGGATCTCTTAATCGTAGCAATACCCAATATAATAATTCTATTGTTTCACCATAATTCTCATATGCACCAGCTTCATTAAGTTCTTTGCGTATCAAGGATAAAGGAGGAACCGATTCTATGGCTCTCCTCTGCAGAGAAAATGACATATCAAACAATTAAATTGTAAATGATATGCATGTTATATACAAATATCAGATATTGAATCTTTAATATACCAAGGCTTCAATATCCTTGCACTCGTTCTTAATGTACATAGGTGGAAATGGCTTTAAACAGCTGTCATAACGATAAGTATTGGATGCTGCCACAAAAAGAGACCATTTCAAATCAGCAGCTTTTGGATCTTTTTCTAACAAATGTTTCAATGATAATATTTTTTTTTCCAGATCTTCATCAGTTACAGTGCGATCTACTCGGGATGTATATAATATATCTAAGCCAGTCTTTGTTACATTTTTGTTCCTTGAAATTTCATATCGTTCATTCTGCTTTACTCTTGCACCTTTAGATGCTTCATAATTTTTATCAAAATATGCCATCATTCACTTACCATATCTGTGTGAATAAAATAGCAAAGTAAAAGTATAATAACATGTACATGTGTATTGAAGACAATAATTTATAATAATTTATAGGGGAAAATATTACATAGAAAATACTTTACGCTACACTATTGATATAAAAATTAATGATATATATAAATAAAATAAATTTTAAAAATTGAATCAATTAAATCTATTGTGTTTCAATTATATAACGATATATAATATCTCAAGTATAATAGATGTAAAATTTTATATATATATATATATATATATATATACTGTCTTTAAAGTAATAACACATAATTTTATCACTTTTACTTACGTTGGAGAAGAAATATATAATGCAAAAAAAAAAAAGATCGTTTCACTTATAATTTCGGTATTTCCGGATTATGTATTAAAAAAAAATGTATCTCACAAAAAAGAGAAAAATACAACTACACAATTCTAAACATATGTCATTAAAAGACAATTACAAATACAATGACATAGTCGTGTGATAATGCATGCATTTTTTTCTCTTCTGTTGAAGAGAAAATCATTCTCACTAACATATTTTAATAATGATATTCAATAATAAAATGCCTAAATTATTAAAAAGTATATGTATTTATAATATTATGAAAACAAATACATAACCTCTCTATGTATATAGGGAAAGAGAGAGGGAATGAGAGGGATGAGGGAAAGAGAGAGACATAAACAATCATATTGAGTTTTTTAATTTTCTCATCTAGGAACATTTAATCATTCCATATACTCAATTATCTAGTATATTCGTTTTTATTTATCATATGTAGATAAAGAGATTTATTTATCATATGTAAATAAAGATTCATGTCGAAATATTATTTTTATATGTATTGACAAGATAACATTTTGACAAGTTTGATAGTTTAATAATTGTCACAATTACAAAAAAAATTGTATAAGTAGTATAAGATTTTAATGAAAAAAAAATGAAAAGTTAAATAAGAATAAATGTTACGACAAATCGCTTTCATAGTAAAATATTTAATAAAACACTGTAAACAATTTTTAATTTTAAAGACCAAAAATTCAAATTCCGCAGATTAACAACATTGAAATTAACACACGGGATTATTAATGGATTAAAAGGGTAAACTTTAATTGATTTTTATTCATTCATTTTTTATTAAAGGTACGAAAATATTTATAAATATTATTCAGAAATATTTGTATTATAAGTGTTATTCAGAACATAATCCTTTTTTTTTCTCTTTCTATAATTACGATCGCAAGACGATATAAATTGATTTATCGTAAAATAGTTTCTGCAACATTTGTGTAATACTTACGATGTCCAAATATACATTTTCCGATGCTTGATTTGCAATCTTACCGTATACTAGAAATGATTAACGTTTAACGAACCGCGCAATGTGCACGTGAGGTATGTTATATTTTCAGAATGGATTGATTATTTTCGTCTCACAAGAAATTTATCACAAGAAAATAACATGTCTCCAATGTTTTTCGGGACCTGTGCCATATACATCCGTATTCTATTTGTTTCCGCCGTCTTCATTTGTTTTTCATAGCGTTTCTCTCTACGAGCGTTGTAAACTACGTCGCGACCTTCAAGCGCGTATCCAATCGTCGATGACATCCGAGATTTTTCAAATTTGAACCACAAAATCGATTCAACTGTCGTTGTTTAACCTTTGGGAGAAAACTCGGCTGAGGGTTTCGACTAAAGGTCCAGACGTGTTGAAAAATTGTTCAATCGTTTGTCTCCCAAATTATTTTTTTTCATCGAATCCTTATTGTACTCCAAAGCGCGAGAAACAAAGGATTTCACAATGTTTACACCGATCAAGGGTTATGGAGTGTTCAGTGACACAATATTAAATACACCTCAACCGCAAGCATCATCGACAGTTCGAAGAAAAAGCCCGTATGTTTTTCTCAAGCGTCTTTTTCTTTCCGAATTTTACAAAGCGTTCGATTAAAACTGACATTGAGAGTCATTGTTTTTCTCTTTCTAATATCATATGTTTCATATATACAGACGACAAATCACTTGAATTTCAATTAACCTTAAGTAATGTTTTATAGGATAATTAATCCTAAAAATATCTCATTTCAGATTGGAAAGCAAATTTAGCAATAAACCGTGCAAAGATGAACAAAATGTACCACATGAAAAGGAGCTGGCGCAGAAGGAACAAGACTCCTCGTTAGGTCTTCTGTGTGACATGTCAAGTATGTATATATGATTATATACATATTATAATATGGGATCAAAATCAAATTCAAGACCTACTATTTATAGTCTCTCTTAAAACTGAACTATCTGTCATTATCTTTAAAATGATTTGAATAATATTGGTGGAGTTGCAATAATAATATATTATATTGTTGACAGTTCTCACAAACATGAGTGTAACAGGGAATGAGCAAAAGAATTCCACAAATATGGATGCACAGCTTGAATATGCCAGGAGACTTCTTCAGAAATGCAGTGACACAAAAAGTTCTTTAACCATAGGTAAAGACATAGAAAAGAAACATATATATATATATATGAAAATTTATTTATATGAATTTTATTATGAAATTATAATTGTGCACAATTATTTCAGATACAAATAAAGAAAATAATGCTAATGTACAAAATATAACAGGCAACTTGTCTGTTTCAAATTTTATTTTGTCAAATGAATCAGATCAGGAGTGCAACATTAATCGCTTGACAAATGAAGTCGGTGAAACTAATGTAAGTATTTATAATTTAAGAATCTTATTTCAAAGTGAAAACATTTTAGAAGAGATAAATTTCAGGTTACTTTTGATCCTAATGAAATAACGGCACGGTCATCTGAGTGTCAGATGAATGTCAACAATAGTGCAAAAAAGCAGTTTCTTTTAAGTAAATCTTTCAATGGCATGAGCTTTAGTACAGACGAAATAATGGCACAAGTAAATAACGATATTATGAAACAACTCAATAATGAGGACTTTTTATCTGGATCAAAAATAGATGAACAATTATCAATTGATGAAGCACTTTGGCAACAAGATCGTACATATGGTATGCCAGGCATGAGTACAAATAAGCAGGAATTAGATCTCACTTCCTTTTCTGGTATTATTGGACAACTAGATTTAACAGTAGAGTATGTGTCTTGTAAAATTATTGCATTTAATTTTGTTAAAATATATGCAATAAGATAATATTTATTTTAAATCACAGATCTTGTGCTGGACAGAAACTATCTATTGGCCAATATTTTGAACGTAAATCTGCTGATATAGGAATATTAGGGAATGATAAACAAGTAAGACAAAATTTTGATTTTACTTTGGAAAGTCCCAAAAGAAATAACTTGGAACCATTAGTTGAATCGACTATCTTGCCAAATGGTATATAATTATACTATTTTAAATATTAATTTTTTTTTACCAACATGTTATGTACAAAAAAAAAATATTTTAGCAACAGCAACATTATCTACAGAATCAAAAGAGGAACATACATTCATTGCAAATGCAACAAGGAACATGAATAAAGATAATATTATAAGTTTAAGCACTATTCTTGATACTTTACAAAACGTTGATAGCGGTACGCCACGGCGATTAGTTGATCAGATATTAATGGTACAGAAAAAGAAGAAGAATAGTTTAATAATGCAAAACAATGCAATACAAAAAACTTACGTATTGCCTTCCGATAGAAAGTCTATGCTAGCAACGCCTACTGGGAACTTCAGTAAATTTGATGAAAACATTCTAGAGAATCTTTCAGTCAAGTTATCACTAGATAGTAAAACTAAAGACATAATTAAAAGTGAAACCATTAAAGATGAAACTGTTAATGTAAAGCAAGAGCGTTCAAGAGTATTGTCATTTGCTTCAAATGAAAATACGAATGCAGTTGAATCTTTCACAAATATATCTAAAGGAAAAATGTTAAAAGAGGAAGCAAGTGATAAGAGTGCAACTTCTTTATTTAATCAAGATGCAGGTTTGTAAATTGGGATTTCTTTCTTTGACATTTATTTGATAGAAATCCACATTTTAAATATTATTATTGACTTTATTGCAAATATAATATTTCAATATATATGTATATATGTATGTATGTGTATATGTGTGGGTGTGTGTGTGCGTGCGTGCGTGCGTGCGTGTGTGTGTATAAAATTTAATATTCATAAATGTTTTACTGAATATGTAACAAAAAAAGAAACTTGACATGATATATTTTAACATTTATATATATATATATATATATATATATATATATATATATATAAATAGGAATACAAGCATCCAATTCTACGTTGTTACAAAATTTTAAATTATCCAATGACAAATTTACATTATTATCCCATGTACCGTCTAAAGTGGATTTAGAAAATTATGATGAAAGTTACAATGATTTGAATATACAAAGAAAAGAATCTGGTGTTTCTAATAACATGATGGATAATCGAATATTTTCTATGAATATTAATACAGAAATGCAACCTAATTTAAACAGTATAATTCATTTAATTATTAAAAATGACTTTTCTGTCATAAAAATATGGTTTATGACAATTTTTATGTAAATTTTTTTTTTAGGTAATGTTGTTATCGGGAAGAATACAGAACAATTGTGCAATTGCATCATTGGCATGACGAATGAAGTTAATATTGAACTTCTAAATCATGGAGACAGATGGATCACATATTCCTTAAAATTAAACGAAGTGCTAGGAGATATGCAGAGCATTGAATTCAATATACCTCAAGATGAAATTTTATTAAAGCCTAATGGGGCACAATCTACAAAAGTACATTTTAATAGCTAATTATAATTATATATATATATATATATATATATATATATATATATATATATATATATAAATGTTCTTCTATTTATCAATAATTATTTTATTATTGCTTGCAGATCAAAGTAAAAGTGATACAAATGTGCAAACAAATATTTGTAGCCTTAAATATAATCTTAATAGATATGGTAACAAAATCGAAATGGTGTATGAAGCACATGATCTGTGTTAATCCAGAACAACTTGAACTTGAGATTATATGCGACTCTCATAAAGAGGAACTCGATTTTCAACATATTACAAAGAATTCAACAAAGAGCCTACCTATAATATTTCATAACAAAAACAGTATTGATGTGCCTATTAAGCTTTCTATATTACATGTGAGATTATATTATATCAAGAACACCAAAGTATCATCATCACACATGCACACACACACATATATTTATATATATAGAGGTGAATAATATATATAAAATTGATTACTATGTTCTTAATTATTATAGGATGGACCAAAAATGTTTAGCATTGATGATATTTTCGATAAATCAGTAGAGCTACATGAATCTCACGACGAACTTAATCTAATATTAAAATCTCACGAAAAGTTTACTGCTAATATAAAATGTAAACAATCTACAGAGATAGGTAAATATCTCCTTTACACAATAGAATGTATACATGTGCCTTTCATTGTTGAAGATATGTGAAATTTTCGTCAAATAGATTCTCCACAAAAACAACTACAGTATTGGAAGAGCAAACTAATTATACATGTACAATGTAAGGATAACACCATTCTACTTCAGAAAGAAGTGCCCCTTTATGCACAGATGGGTATCTGTAAAATTCAACTCGTCGATACAGAACTACCTATAATTGTTTCAAGACAGCAAGGCAAATTGCTAAATATTGTTAATTCGGGGAATGTGGCGACGCATGTATCCGCCACTATCGTGCCTGTTGAAGAGTATCCCAACGCAGCACAGAATTTTACTGTAGAACCGGATAATATGTTCTTACAAGTTGGAGAAAGGAGCTCATTCTTAATTGTATATAAACCACAAGTTACAAATTCTCTAGATAATGAAAGGTGACTATTTCAGTTCATCAATATTATACATTTATATTTTTAACTTATTCTGTTATTATATATTTTTCTGTGCAGATGTGCAAAGATCAAATTAATTGCTGGTAACAATGTTTATCTTTATATTGTAAATATTGAACAAATATTAGAATTAGAAAAGGAAAATTATTTACGTTGTCATACACCCAGTAATGCTGTATCTCTAAGTCCTGCAACATCACCACAAAGCGTAACTTCTAGTGGGTCAGTTTATATTTCTGTATATATAATAAAATCATGATTCCTCAATAAGCAATCTATAACAAAACCTTTTTTTTAATTTGTATATAGATCCGGACTTTGTGATAGAAATTCACCAATCAGTACAGTATCTGGTGTAACTGTAACAGGAAATACAATTCCAATCAAATCGACACATGCAGCTCTTATATGGAATAGTGTAAAAACAGGAAAAAGTGATATTAAAGAATTTACAATTCGTAACACGAGTAATAATAAGATTAAAATTCAGATAGATATATGGGATGATAACAAAAGTTTTAAGGTATATTGCTAAAAAAAAAAAAAAAATTGTGATTAAAGTTTCTATCAATACAAATATCTATGTTATAGTTTCTTGGAGATAGACAAACTGTCAGTACAAGCATAGTATTGGCAATGCATCGTCAAGAGCTTAAAACACTTGCTGTTAGTTTTAGTCCATATCATATAGGTCCAGTAACTGGAAAAATCACTATCAAACATTATACAAGAAATGGTAGTGATTCTCAGCAACACAAAAAAGTGTGTATGATGTGTGAGTTTATGGGATATTTTACAAACTTAAAAAAGAATATTATTAAACAATTTTTATTGTAACAGATACCTTTGTATGGATATGGTGGGTATAGTAAGATAAAAATTTCAAATATATTTAAAGATGCAAATGGGAAGATGGGATTATTATCACTTGGTACTTTGTATTCTGAGACAACAGTCTTGACTAAAGAGATTATACTACAAAATATCGGAGACTTACAATTATTTGCTAAAATCAAAATTATACCAAAAGGTTTGACTAAATTTTTTTTTCTATTTTACTAACCTTTACACACACACACACACACATATATGTATATATATATATATATACACACACACACACACACATATATTTATGTATTTCAGATATTTCTGTAACAATGTATTCTAATTGGCATGTAAAGCCCAAAGAATTGATTCTTAATCCTAAAGAGACTCAACGGGTATTAATAGAATTCTACCCCAAAAAAGAAGATTTTGCGAAATTACAATGTTCAGAGGTATCACATGTTGCAACAGTAAACGTCATGTATGGGGATGAACCAACCCGCTGGCGAATACGCAGGTAAAAGATGAGCGAAAATATCTACAGGAATTGGCATTCGTTAGCATTAATATTTATTGCTAACAAAATTATATCGTCTATTTTTTCTAGATTGTATAATAAAATAAAAGAATCAGATAATTCAACTGAAAATGAAAATGATGTGTTAAAAAATATTGTGCATTCTATATGTAAAACTTTCCCTGGGGAACAACTAGCTTCTGGTTTATTATCAATTAGAGATTCCATTGTAAGTATACAGCTTCTGTGTTTTTCATTATTATTCATATATTAATAATAATAAATATTTAAATAGCAAAACTTGAATGATCTTTGCACCGGAGTTCATCAGTATGAAATAATGCTTACTGTGGAAGCATGTACTGACGATACTTTGCCTGTTCATTGCGATGCTGATGAATCACAGCTGTTCTATACTTTGAGCGATACTACCCAAATAGATAGTGGAGATGGAGCAAGTTTTTATGCTTCTCAGTAAGATTTTTTATTTATTTGCATATGTACATTTTTCTAGTATATTATTATTATACAAAATCATATAAGTAAATAATATTTGATAAAATATTATTTACTTATAGCTTACACAAATTTCTTATTAAAATTATATTTTATCACATAGAACTATGGCAGACTATGACACTCGGCGTCCCAGATCATCGGGAGAACAATTCACTGTAACTCCATCCACCATTATTCTTCATCCTCCAGTAGAAAATGAGGCGACTGTGACTATTCTTAGCTTATTTAAAGCAGCCGAGGCATTCCAAACCAGTCTGTCAAATTCGACTTATTTCAGTGTTGTTCCTACAGAAGGAATGTTACCGAGCAGAAGAAGCTTTCCCTTGAAGATACAATGTTCGCAAAGGATAGAACATAATATGCAAGCTATACTTGAGATTTATACAGAGAATAATAAACAGGATGTGTTGATTAAAGCCATAAGACGACCGTAGTTTAGATACACAATCAGAATATTTATTTTATAATCAGAATATTTATTTATAATTAATATAATTAATGAATTTTATATACAAAAGCGATATTTTATTAATATAATCGATTTTTAACAAACTGATTCTTTTTTTTATATTGTTATGCTACTCCGCTCATGATTGCTTAAACCTAGTGTAGAACTTGTTAATGATGAGGTAATTTTAAATTGTGTATTATATTTTTCTTTTAAAGCTTGTATTATGGAAACTATATTTTTCACGTCATCAATGCCTGAATGTAAACGCCCTTGTAGCGGAAGATCTAATCGCACTAGCATGTCCTTTAAACTCCTTGGATAATACCCAGTAGAGTCGCAAAACGTATGTTTCAATTCTATCCATTGTTTGAATTCATCTGGCAATGTAATATTGTCTAAATTACACTGATTCGGTAGCATCACTTTTAGGTCCCAATTGCCACATGTTACAAACGAACTTTTATCAGTGTTTTCAAAATATTTTCCCTCGATTAACCACTCGCGGAATCTCGAGAACACATCCGCGAAACAAGGTTGGTTGTCCACCATCTCCTGCATAATTCCTGTCAATTCTGTGCAGAATGGTGTGAGCTTGGGATAGATTCTAGGTTTAATATAGGCGTGAAACGTATCCTTTATCTTCCAATCGTTGGTAGACAGTGATACACACGGTAATTCTATGATTTCTTGCGGCTTGAGCACTGTGTGTCTGTCGCATGTAGCTTCAAAGTCCATTACCAGTAGATACTCAAACTTTTGCACTACTTCCAGGAAATGATTTACCGTCGTTCTAGGATATCTTCGGAGAATTCGATGAGCCATGCTCGCTATTCATACGAATCAATTATGCCTGTACAATTTCAAAACAATGTGTAAATGTTTAGATTATTTAATGTTTAACTTGTTGATCAAGATATTTATAATCCTTTAGTAATTTCATTACTTGTTTTTTTGTTCAATCGATTGCGTGAAAAAGAATATAAAAGAATTTATAAAAATTTGCGAAGGATTATTAATAACAATATTCTTAATAACATTAAAATGCAGGATTACTTGAATCACAGAGTATTACTATATCACAAGTATTTATGGAAGATGACAAAATGAAGCAAAGCGATATATTGGCTGATTTAATAAATAAATTGATATTTGTAATTTAAATATTGTTTAGAAGAATAATACCTTTCATTGACAATATTTAATAACGGTTTTATTCAGAAAAAAACAACCATATGAGTGAATGATATAACCAGCAGAGAGAAGCGACCTGGTAATCCTGAGATGGGAACCTCTTCTTTCTGGCTGCGGTCGGGAAGACGCTTGAAAAGCTTCGAAGCGTTTGATTGAGAGTGAAAATTTCTTTATTCTGATTGGTTAATGTAATGCTTCGAAGCATCTTGAAGGCCATTGCACGTTAAAAAATTTTAGTCGTAATCATAAGACCGTAAGAAAATTGACCAATCACAATCAAACATTCTAACATAATAAGAATGTTTGAACTGTGATTGGTTGATTTACTTACGGCTTTATGATTACGACTAAAATTTTTTCACGTGCAATGGCCTTTAGCGTCGACCCGACCGCAGCTTCTGAGACTGCGTTCGGAAACATCATCCGTGTGCACAAGAGTATCGTTCTATCTTTGTCTAACTTTTAGTAAATAATAAAGATATAACGTTTGTGTGCTCGTTTAAAGCGGGGAGCACACACTTTTGCATAAGTGCATAACAATAAGCATAAGGAAATTGATTGGTTCATTTTCTTATGCATACATTTGTGAACCAATCAAGTTCTTTATGGTTATGCGTTTATGCAAAAGTGTGTGCTCCCCGCTTAACTTTTAGTAAATAACAAAGAGAGAATGACGCTTATGTGCACACGGTGATGTTTCCGAACGTGCTGCAACAATAGTTGCTTTACATCAAAACTAATAACGTATTCGATTTGTTGACTCTATCCGACTCTGGGTCGAGTCGAGTCAGATCTCAAGTTCGATTTGAAACTCAATGACTCTAAATTATCATGGCGGAAAGCGGTTTATGATTGGTTTCGTGATTCATAACCTCCATCAAAGAGTTTTTAACATTATTATTTATCATATTTTCATTATTACTACTTATTCTTCTTTTTATTTTATATAATATAAACTTATATTTCTATGATGATGATGATCAAGAATAATGTTAAAGACTCTTTGATGGAGGTTATGAATCACGAAACCAATCATAAACCGCTTTCCGCCATGATAGTTTAGAGTCATTGAGTTTCAAATCGAACTTGAGATCTGACTCGACTCGACTCAGAGTCGGGTAGAGTCAACAAATCGAATACGCTATCAAATAATTCTCACTTATGACGTCATAACTCAGTTGAATGCACGTTCCTTTTGACGCTGAGAAAGTGAGATTCAATTGAGTTTCTGCATACGATCGACATCGTGTGCTTTAGTAGTGAGTCTAATAGATTCACATACAAAAGTAATGAAAGTTATGAACCTGCGATATCACTTGCGCGTTTCTTTTACTCATTGAACAATTGACATTTTATCTGAGTATAAAATACTCACATAACTGAGTGACTCAGTATCCCTTGAGTGCAAATGGAAACTAATATATTATTAGACGGCGCATGCTCATATCACTGTATTCGTATATAAATTTCTTAACCTAAAAAAAAAACAGACTCTGTCAACTTTTTGCGAACGACGATTTCAATTTTTTAAACTCTTGTCTTTAGGACCCCTGGAAAAATATCGAAAAATTGTACTTTTGTCAAGAACTAATAATAAGTGACACGATTAAATATCCCGGTATAAATGCGAGAACTCTCGAGATGCTTACTATCATTATATTCTTATTATCATGTGTTTTGTTTACAGTGACATAATAAATATGTCAGAAAAATTACGACCAGAGAGAAAAAACTGTCCTTGATAGAACACGTCTCTTAAAACCAAAGATTGTTTTAGCGACACGTGTTTGTCATGTACAAAAGTGATTGGGATAAAGAAGCTTGTGTCTGTTGAATGTCATAAAGAATAAATAAATGAAAAATGCCTAGCGGCAGACGAAATGCTGCCGGTCGAGCTGGCCCGAACGGCAGATCCGGCAATAGTTATGCTGGGTCTACGAATATCAATGGAAGGAGTAACAGTGGAGAAAGAGCGATCGGGAGTGGCGTGGATGACAAGAGAATCGATGAGATTTACGGCGGAAAATCTCTGGCACCGAAGCACGTTCCTATACCCATTGTGCCAGTCGACGGACAATTGGCTTTTGAAGCTTTATCCTTGGCCATCTCAATTGTCGCAGCTTGTCTGCAAATGCTTAATCTATACAGGACTGTATGGTGGTTACCACATTCGTATAATAATTATAGTATGGTACGTTATTTTTATATTGTACTAAAATTTATATATATATATATATATACACATGCATTAGCATTTTTATAAATAATTAAAAGAGATAATCACAAACTATATATTAAGATAATAATTAAAGATATCCCAAATTATGCTGATGTTTCAGAATTTTTATTTGATAGATCCTTACCTGCTTATATTTATTTTTACAATGATGGCACGTAGATTTGTTTATACATTATTACGTCAATTCATTGATATGTTATTGCCAGTTCGATGGTTACCTGCAATCCAAAAGATTATGAGGTATTGTATTATAATTTATCATTGGATAATTTCTATTAAATGAGGTATGTGAAATGATATTAAAACATTTTAATATGTGAATTTATTTCAGAATTTCTCTGTTACTTACTGTGATGAGTATATTATGCTGGTGCCTCTATCACATGGCTCAGAAGCATAACTCTATGAAGATCTTTTATTTATGTTATCCGTGTGTTTCTCTTTTTATCATATTAATATATATCTTATATTATTATTATTTTATGTTAACATTTATGTATGATTTAATTAAAATTTTAGAGATAGGAATATATTGCTTATGACATCTATTTGTTCCAGAAGTTTGTCGGTATATTTTGTCATGTTTGGAATAAGTGCAGCACCATTTTTTGATATTTCTACAACATTCTCATGTGGAAAGGAAGAACGGAAAACAAAATATTTATTAGGCAAGCATCACATCATAATTTTATTTGTTATTTATTTCTGAAGTTTAATGACCATTTTTCTCATGCGCAGATAAACCTTTACACAATTGCTCGCTAAATGCGTCGGCCATCCGGGCGGAAGTATTCACCTTGAGATCCGATTTTAACCGACGATTAAAGCAAGCTTTGTTTTCGTCCTCCGGTAGTGCGTACGTTTGCGGAATCGCGCCCATCATCTTCGTACCACCACATTTACATTTCAATATACTATGGGTGGTGCAGCACGTAATTTTGTTCTGGCTTGGTCGGATAAGCGCATGCTTTGTTCAGTTTTATCCTGTCAGGTAAATATATTCTTCTAATTGTAAGAATTATTTTTCTAATCAAACCCATAAATCGAGAATACATATAGTCGTTTATTGATTTCTAGATATTGCGATGTACTACATAGGGCAGCATTGCATTTAGGCCGATGGGTTAAAATAGAAAATCGAAATAATCACATTTATGCCCAACCGTGGAATGATACGGTATTGTGGCCGCATGGATCGGTCGTAAGGCATAATCGAGAGATTTATCGTTCCGAAGGTTTGTGTACAGCAGCGGAACCGGGTAATCTAAATCACTATAGATTCCATGTACGATCTTATGTTATTGCCGTGAATAATGAAAATTATTATACTCAATATACTAATTGTTATACATCTCTCATATAGGCTTTATTCCATAATCCAACAATATTGCTATTTTCATTATTGGGACTGCAATTGTTATTGGTGAGCTTTCAAGTGCTTATTTTATTACGGATAACTGAATGGTATCAAATACTTTCGATGACATTGTTACTAGTTATAAATTATTATACTCTGTTCAAAGTAACAAGGGATTATTTAATATGCTGGAAAGTATATCGTGCTGAACAAATAATTCAAGAGAAATCTCAAATGATTGTAAATCCAGTTGCTCAATAAGATACAAAAAAAAAAAAATTTCCCTGCAACATTCATTTTATATTATTTCTATTAAATTTATTATTAAAATAAAATAAAATAAACATTTTAATTATACATATCAACGTAAAAAAAAAAATTTACATTAAATTTACATGAAAACTTTAGAACTTGCATATTTTAGAGATTCTTATTAAATAAAAACAAAGACAATGTAACATGTTAAATACATTTATTTCGAAGAATAATACGGAAAGTATTAGACCAAAACTAACTGATATATATATATATATATATATATATATATATATATATATATGTATATATATGTGTGTGTGTGTGTGTGTGTGTGTGTGTATATATATATATATATATATATATATATATATATATAGCAAATTTAGTATTAAAAATCATATATATATTCGATTAAATATGTTTTTAAAAATACATATCTAAAGTGCGTATATTAAAAGAAATTTTGCTTTTCTCTTTATCGAAAGCATATAGATAGATATATTCGTTATATCAGCCAGTTGATCTAAAGTTAAGTCTCAATCTATGCAAATGTTCTATACTTTATATAATAATATATAAAAATTAGTCGAACATGCATGGTTTAAAAAAAAAAGAATATGCAACAGCTTGATGCTGTTGATGCGATTATAATTTAATAAGCTTGGAAAAATATTAATATAATACGCATACATATACGAATGCATAATTAATTCTGGAAAAGAGTACGTGTAAATTCTATATAGTCCAATGCTGCCGTTATTGGTCGTTCTGATTTAGGATCTACATAAGGTTTCATACGAGCGACACAGTAGTCGGCCATCTCTTTTGTAAGGTTCTGAAAAAAAAATATATATATATGTATATATGTATATAACTTAAAATATAGGAATTATAGGAATGAATATAACTTGATGAAAAATTTGCACTTACAGCATATAATTCTTCCTTTGTGACATATGGCCGATCTGCTGCGGTGATGGCTCGGAACGCGTTTTCTATTTCTTCCGAACTTTGCACATTCTCTGTTTCCTTACTGATCATAAATGCCATATATTCTTGCAATGATACGTAGCCATCTCTATTAGGATCTACGATGTCTGTAAATAGTAATATTGTATTAAAAATTGTTGTCTAAAATAATATAATATCACAGAAGTAACAAAGAATTAAAATGAACAAAACCTAATATGTTCTCGAATTCTGGATCAGGTTGTCCTTCTTCCATCATGGGCAGATCATAACCCAAAGCTCTGAGGCACGATTTGAATTCTTGATGATTTAGACGGCCGCTCTTGTCCTTATCAAAGTGCTTGAACATCATAGAGAATTCTTTAAGCGCGTCTTCAGACACACCAGATTGATTTCGCGCTTGAATCTGCTGCTCCAAATTGTGTTGCATACGCATTCCCAGTTGATCCAACTGGTCCCATTGCTGTGCCAATCCCACGGTACTGTGCTCCGTATAACGATTATCCAGAATTAGATGCTCCTCTAGAATAGCTCCCAGATCTTCGATCTTTTTTAAGTCTTGACGACGTGCGCGCACTTCTTGAGTTTTTCGCTATAAATTTGTAAGTATAATTTATGTATAACATAATGCATAATGAAGTGTTTTTCAAATTCAATCTTTATAATAAATATTTGGTTCAATTACAAACCTTAGTTGCTTCCAGTTGCTGTTCTAGAGATCCAGAACCTTCCATCATAGATGTTCTATAAGAAAAGAGATATTTCGCATTTATATATCTATTTAAAGGAAAGTGGATAAACATTTTTCAAAATGATGCAAACCTTGTTTCCGCAAGCCATTGGTGGAAAGCATTGGCGTGCTTGGCGAATTCCTTACGTAATTTATCATTCTCCTCCTGCCGCTGCGCTTCCTTCGCAAGTTCAACATCGCGTTCCTTAATTATCTTTTGTAAGTTACGCCAAGTATCCTCCAAAGCCTCCATCGTGAACCACGTGTATGGATTGGGCCCGACATTGAAGCTCTTGATCTGTCTGTCAAGCGCAGCCAAGGCTTGGAAATCGGCTTCGGCCGAAGACAAACTGGCTTGGAACTGTGCGTGTGCCTCACGAAGAGCGCGAATCTCCTCGATACTGTTGCAACGCACTGGATCCGTCAGATCCTCCTCGGCGTTCTCGAACCAAGAGTTAAATGCAGACGCCTTCTTTGCGAATGTCAGATACAGCTCCTCGATCTGTCTAAACTGATCCTGCATTCTTAATAGACGCTGTTTCCTCGCATCAGAATCGGCCAACAGTTTCTGCCAACGAGTAATGACATCAGCATGACGTTTCTGTATGCTGGGTGTCTGATCGTGGCCGGAATCAACGAGCATTTCCTTCAATGACGTGATGTTCTGGATACCCTCGTGCTCGAATGCATGGAGACCAGCGTCGAAGGTCTCTTGTTTCGTGAGTAGCGTCTGTACGGTGGATAAATCTCGGCCAAATTCTTCGGAACGCACGTGGGTCTCCTTGTCGGCGATCCATGATTCGACTACATCGGCTTTCCACATGAACTGCAAGTATGCCGAATTATCATTCAACCGCGTCTTTCTACGGGCCGCAAGAGCTCCAAGTTGCTCCAGTTTATTGCGTAGTTGCGCGCATCTCTGTCCAATAGCATCCGCTCGATGATTGCCAGCTTTGATCAGCGCTTCGCCAGCTTCGCAAATATCCTTGCAACGTTCACCGTGAGCCGCAAAATCAGTCTCAAATGCATCGTGCTTTTTTAAGAGACCTTGAACAGCTGCCATTGTATCGCCGTAATCTTCAACGGAGAGTAATTGTTGCTTCTCCGTAATCCATGCTTCCTCTTCTTCGACCTTGGCGAGGAACTGCTGATATGTTAAAGATTCATCCAATTTTTGTCCTCTAGTGGCAGCCAATTGCTTCAATTCGGCCCACGCTTGATTGAGAAGCTTTAAACGCTGCTCGATTTCAGGTACTCCCAGATTTGACACGTCCATTAATTTCTCTCCCGCTTCTTGAACAGCTTGTATAGCGGGTTCGTGGCTACCGAGTTCAGCTTCCAATCTTTTGTGTTTCTTCTTCAAGTTCTGCACACCAGTAAGATCGCGGCCGTAGTCATCCGATCCAACGAGAAGCTTCTTTTCCTTGATCCAAGATTCTTCATCGGCGATATCGCGGAAGAATTGATGAAGAGTGTTGGCCTCATTAAGTCTCGCCTGTCTATGTGCCGCAAGATTTCTAATTCGTTCATAACGCTCGTTTATGCTTTGTCGTTTCTCCTGAATACCAGCGGCATCAAATTGGCCGCTCTCAATCAACGAATCGGCTTGTGCATTCATATCTTTGATTCTTTCTTCGTGCGCTTGTATATCCGCCTCGACAAGTTGATGCTTCTTCATGAGATTCTGCACTGAGGCCAAGTCTTTGCCAGCATCTTCGGATGTGAGCAAACTTTCAACTTCTCCGAGCCAAAAATCAAGATCTTTCACGGCAGCGATATAAGTACGTTGTTTATTAGCTTCTTTCAATTTCATCGACTTTTCCGTGGTCTTTTGTGTAAGGTATTCCCATTGGTCAGCGATGGATGCTAGTCTCTTTTGAACTGCATCCTCCGAGCCGGCACACTGATGCTTTTCGATCAGATTACCTCCCATAGCGAGCACCGATTGAATTCGATCTGCGTTCGCAGCCAATTCGGCCTCGAAAGCTTGATGCTTCTGATGCTTCGATTGTATATTGGCAGGATCCTTGTAATTCTCCTCGGTAGCCAATTGAAGCTTTTCGGCGATCCAATTTTCCATTTCGTCGGCGTCACGAGAGAACTGCTGCAAAGTCTGAGATTCGCCTAACTTGGAGCGTTTCTCGATAAGAGCATCCTTCAAATGTCGCCAGCGATCCAATACTTGGCAACGTCTTTCGTCGATGGGTTTAGCGGCATAATGCTCGGCGGCGATCAGCTGATCAGCTAGAGTTTGCAAAGTAGCGATCTTCTCTTCGTGTGCATTAATCGCCTTGTCAAAATCTTCGTGCTTCTTAATGAGAGCTTCAACATTGTCGCTGCTGTCCACCGCATCTGCGCTACTGAGGAAAGCTTCTCGCGCGCTCATCCAATTCTCCGCCTGCTCGCAATCTCTGCAGAACAACTGCAGCTCGAGATTCTGATCGAGCTGCATGCGCCGTTGGATCCAAGCCTTTTCTAGTTCCTGTCGCGCTTCAGCCATGGACTCGAGTTTTTCCAATATCTCCACACTGGCATAGTGACTAGATTGCAATAGCTGTTGACCAAACAATTCGAACGCCTGGAAAGTACCAGCCCTAGCATCTATCTCCATTCGATGTTCCTATAAAAAAAACGTAAGAAATTTATTAAAGTAAAATCACCCACGACTCATATTCTCGGATCTTTTGTGTCAATATGCAATTCTGTTTGTTATGTACGATCAAATCCATTCGGCAATAGATATTACGACAAGCAGAAAGGCAGCAATTACGCGAGAAGCATCGAAAATATTCAAACTGTTAATAGGCAATATTTTCATTGCAGAAAACATCGGCAGCTTCCTCTCGTAAAAGAAAAAAAAGAACAAAACATCATCAACGAGGCAGACTTCGCGAGATTAATTTTAGAAATTCTCGCCAACAAATTCGCGACTTCCTCGATACATGCTCAAACGTTCTTATATACCTCTGGAAGTATGCCGTATCGCGCGTCTATCTCTGCTCTGTGATTCTATAATTTAAATCACTCGTAAACGATTCGCCAAATGAGTGACGATATGATTGTATTACGATGGAGAATATATTTTACCTGGTGACGTTCGAGCAACGCTTCGGCGCCCGTGACGTCTGATGCGAGTTCCTCGGAAGCAACCAAGCCCATCATTGAATTGATCCAGGCCATTAAATCACGATAATCACTGAGGAATCGTTGCAGATCATATGAATCGAGAAGTTTCTCTTTTCTGCTGTTAGCTTTGGCTGTCAGTTGAGTCCATTCTTCATTGATCTCCTTCTGTTTGGCATACGTTTGTTCTGCAGTCTCCGGATGCGACTGCATTAAGCGATTAGCTGTTTCGTCGAGTTGCTTAATCTTGTCTCCCAGAGCCGCTAAATCTCTTTCCAGACCTTCATGTTTACGCTGCAGAGCCTGAACGCTGCGCAAATCCTTGCCCAGATCATCATTATTCAGTGCCGCGTCTTTCTCGCGAATCCAATCTTTGGTTTCGTCAACGTCTCGATGGAATCGTTGTACTTCATGAGCGGAACCCAGCTGATTAGCACGTTCTGCAGTGAGCGTTTGCAGACTGGTCCATTTCTCGTTCAGATCCTGGATCTGCGTCTGAATTTTCAATGCCGCTTCGGTTTGTCCGAGGCTCATCAACTGTACGGCGATTTCATTCATTTCGGCCAAACGCACCTCATTCGCTTTGAGATCGGCTTGAAAATCGTCAAACTTTTTCTGCATTACTTCAACCTGTTCCAGATCCTCACCTACGTCCTGCACCTGCGCGTGATTTTCCTTGTCTTTGATCCAAGTAGCCAACTCCGCGGCCTCTCTCACCAGTACATAAGCTTTGGCCGTTTCGTTGAGCTTATTTTGACGTTCGCGCGCTAGACGCAAAAGATCATCATACTGTGCCTCAATCTGCGCTTGTCGCGCGGCAATTGAACTCTGTTCTCTAGCCAAATTTTGCTGAGAAGCGCTGAGACCCGCCTCAGGTTCCACGCGCTTCACGTACGCCGCCGGTACAAAACCTTGACGATCATTCACTTCGACTTTCCACCAGTCTTTGTTATTAGAATTGAGAAGAGTCAAAGTGTCGCCCTTCTTCATAGATACTTCCCTAGGAGACTTCTCAGTATAATCGTAAAGAGCGACGACGCATTCCTTACCGGTGATATCGATTGTAGGAGTCTCTTGCTGTCTGCACGCTGCAGCTTGATCTTTCAGTGCCGCGATGGTGCTCGCGAATGCTTCCAAATCGCTGACCAAGGCTTCGTGCTTCTTTAGAAGAGCCTCGGAGCTATCCTCGTCTTTTCCATAATCGTTGTTCATCACTATAGGACGTTTCTCCTTCATCCACGATTCAGCTTCGTTCGCGTCGGCAAAGTACTGATGCGCCTGCAATGAATCATCTAGATCATTCTTGCGTTGCCGAGCCTTATCTTTCAACTGCCCCCAGTGTTCGTCCAAAGCCGCCAATCGTTGATTGATCTCCTCGGCAGCAAAGTGTCCTTCTTGCAACATTGTCGAACCCGCCTGACATACCGCGGCCACTCTCGGTTCGTGATTATTAATCTCGGCCAAAACAGCTTGATGTTTCTTTTGAAGATTTTGTACGCCGATTAGATCGCGACCGCGATTGGTAGACGCCGCGACCGGTTCCTTCTCGCGAATCCATGCTTCCTCGTCCTCGATATCTCTGAACAGCTGTTGCACTTGAAGGGAATCTAGAAGTCGTTGCTTCCTCAGACTCATTGGACGTTGTAGAGCGTTGTATCTAGCTTGCAATTGCTCCTGTTTAGCTTTGATATTATCGGCGTCAAAATGGCCCGATTTAACAAACTGCTCGGCTGCTTGAGCGATACTGTCTATTCTGTCGGCGTGAGAAGCCACATCGGCTTCTAGGAGCGCATGTTTTTTCTGCAAATTTTGAACGCTGGTCAGATCTTTGCCGTAATCTTCCGACATAAGTTGTCCTTCTACTTCCGAGAGCCACAGCTCAATATCTTCTACCGTTCGGTTAAACTGTTGTTGTTGGGAAGCCTCCTGCAATTTCGCGCCTTTCTTCTCAGTGGCGCGCGCTAGACTCTCCCACAATGTCACAATCTCATCTGTACGAGTGCGTATGCGATCGCTGGCATAGTGACCGCTTTCGATCAATTCCTGACCGGTAGCTACCATCTCTTCCATGCGCGTCTTATTCGCGTTCAATTCCTGTTCAAAATTCTGATGTTTCTGAACCTTACCATTCAAATTTGTTGGATCCAAATAACTATCATCAGTAGCGAATTTAAGCTTCTCGTTAACCCAGCCTTTGGTTTCGTCGCAGTCTCTCTCAAACTGTTGTAGTTTGTACGCATCTTCTAGACGACGGCGTCTTTGAGCTGATTTTTCAAGGAGAATGGCTCTTCTTTCCAGTAGTAGCTGTCGTCGTTGTGCCACATCGTCTGCAGCATAATGTTCGCCCTCGATTAACTTTCCAGCGAAATCGTCAAGCACTTTGATCTTCTCTTCCTGAGCTGCCAAGGATTTGTCAAAGTCTTCATGTTTTTTAATGAGCGCCTCGACACTGTCGAGAGAATCTCCTAGATCTTCGTTGGCGAGAAATGCTTCCTGTTTCGCCATCCACGCATCCGCCTGCTCAGTATCTCTATAGAACAGTTGTAAATCCACGCATTGTTCGTACAAGATACGCCTCTTCTCCCATAAACTCAAGAGAGATGACTTATCTTCGGCGAGGGAGTTCAATTTCCGTGCTACTTCCTCGGCAGCATAATGTTTTTTCTCCAACAATTTATTACCAGCCAATGTAGTTGCGTCAAAGCTATCGGCTCTAGCATCAATTTCTCCCTTGTGTTCCTGGTGTCTGTCGACCAAAGCCTCAGCGCCTGCTACATCTTTAGCTAGCTCGTCCGCAGAAATGATGGCGCGCATATCATTCATCCACGATACCAAGTCGCGATAATCGGCTAAGAATCTATGTAGATAATAGGATTCGTTAAGCTTGAGACGTCGTTCTTTCGCTTTTGCGGTCAGACTTTCCCATGATTGCAAGATCTCGGCGCGTTTAGCTTGAATTTGCTTGGAATGGTCGGCTTCGTGAATGGCGGCGAGACGATCGGCTTCCGCGCCCAATGTATATACCTTATCTTCTAAAGCAGCTAAATCGCGTTCGATACCTTCGTGCTTTCGTTGTAATGTCTGGACACTGGCGAGATCTCGACCGAAATCATCAGATGATAGAACAACATCCTTCTCAGCAATCCAAGCCATAGTTTCATCGGCGTCGCGATTAAATCTCTGGATTTCGTGAGCTCCAAAGAGCTTCTCCTGTCGCAGAGTAGCCAATTGTTTCAATCGTTGCCAGGATTCATTGAGCTCTTCCTTTCTGCGTAGAATGGTGTCACGTTCAGGATGTCCGTCTAATAGCAACTTATCTGCCAACTCGTTCACCTCTGTAACTCTATACTCTTGACTGGCCATGTCTTTTTGGAACTCGTCAAATTTCCTTTGAAGCACCTCCACATGCTCCAAGTCGTGTCCAAATTCATCGGTCGTTACAAAAGCTTCCTTGTCGTGGATCCAAAACATCACCTCATCACAGTGACGAATAAACTGTACGAGAACCAAGGCCTGCTGTAACTTCAGACCTTTGTCTGCCAAGCGAGACAACAGCAACTCCCATAGACGATGTAATTCCTCTTTAAATAATCAGGTACATTGCATTATTAACAGCTATATCAACAAAGAAATCAACTTGCCATATATTGAATGTGTATCATAATAAAAATGAACTTTTTTCGATTAAAACTATTATGCCAAAACATAATTTGAAAACGCAAGAATTTTAAAATATTTGTTTATAAAAATCTAGTTATTTATATTAAAGTTATAATATATATTCATACTTTTTCATGTAAATAAAAACTTGTGTTCTTAGGAAAACACTTTGGCAATATATTTAAATAATTGATAAAATAAATTAATATCTTTGGCAGTTGAGTATACCTAATCTCTTGCGAATTACATCGCTTGCAAAATGATGTTGGGCTATCATTTCAGAACCAGTATTGTCAAGCAGGACGATGGCATTTGAATGAGCGGCGACTTCCGCTTCAAAAGCCTGGTGCTTCTGAATCTTTGCCTGTAAATTAGTCGGATCTTTGTAACTCTCGTCCGATGCCGCCTGGAGTTTCTCGTAAATCCATCCCTCGAGTTCATCCGCATCTCGCTTAAAATACTGAAAATCGAACGCAAAAATAAGCGTCAGAATGTCAGGATGTCAAACGTCAGAAAATTACATGCCAATCGTTAGGAATCAAATGGGAGGAACGTACTTGAAAGCGACGGGAGTCCTCGAGCTTGTCCCGCTTGTTTCGCGCCTCCGCCTTGAAGTTGGCGTATCGTCCGAGTACTTGCTCTCTTCTCTCCTGGATGTCCTCCGGATTCTCAAGAATCTTCACCTCCTTAGGCGTGATCTGATCCATGGCTGGCCAGCCAAAGTAGTTCACCGACTATTCGTGGTACAAGATGGCCACTGTAGGGTGTGGCAGAATCAATTCCGTCGTCGGGATCGATAATAAACGTTTTGCGCAAGCACTGGCAGATCGTCGAATGTACGCGCGACGATAAATCGTCTTGTCGATAATGCGAAAAGAAATGACAGTTGAAAGCTCCGTACAATTTACCCGCAAACTTGTTTCACCTCGTTCACCACGATTGACGTTTCACGACCCACGGCACGACACGACGAATTCCACACCGGATTTTACACTTCGTGCGTTCTCGTACGAAGTCGGAAGCATTCGGACGGCGCCGAATAAACGATCAGTCAAATTCCGCGCCAATAGTGGCGATGACACAATCGATCCGGCTATATATAACTTGTGCGTCACATTACAAGGTATGTAATTATTATTTATTATTTACATCGTCAGATTTGATATTTTGACATATATTTTATATTTAAGATTAGGGATACATGTATTAATCATTTAAAGAGAGACAAAAAAAAGTGCTTAAAGAAAAGAATTCTCTGCCGAGTTTTTACGCGATCTTTCTAACTCTTTTTCCTATACTATTTTTGTAAAACTCGTAAACAAAAGTTTTTAGTGTGAATTTATGTTGTATAACAATAACGATACGCTAAAATATTTCACAAATATAAACATATTTGTCTTTACGTGTTGCAAATTCAATATGAATGAATACATTTTATTTTGTAGAATATATTTTTGTATTGTTGCATATAATGATTGCATTGATCTTCAATATTATATAAACAGCAAGCAATACGATTGCTTATGGTATTTGTGAATTTTTGCTAGTATTTTATCTATTCCTCCCGATTTATATATGTAACAATTATTATCGCTATGTTTTATAAAAAGGGACTTACCTATTTATCGACGGTAGCAATCTACGATAACTGAATTATTGAATGTCGAATTTAAAGAAAAAATTTGAAAATGAAATTCTTGAGCAAAATTATAATTTATATGAAAAATATATTATACAATAAACGCTATATCTATTTTAGTATAAATTTTTTAGGTTGCTCATGATTAAATCTTTTTTAGAGAAAACTTAGATGAATTTATCGATCATGCAAAAATAATTTTCAGTATAATATATTTTAGAGTTATTGAGAATAACACTTCATATTCTATTCACATAATTGTTGATTTTTTAAGACTTCATTATGCATAGAACAATTTGACAATTAATCTTTTACAACGTAACTTTTCCTGGTATAAATTAAATATGTAAAGTTATTTTAAGAATTTAAATAATATGAATTAAATGTAATTGTTTTAAAGATTTTAAATGTTTAAATACTGTACTCACTATATCTCTGAGACGTTATATTAATATGCAAGTAAAAAGCATATTTCATCTGTAATCCTACAAAATATTATTGTGTATATTAATAATGTCAACAGAATTGCTTACGCAAAAGTCAAAAACTTAATCGATTAAAAATTAGAAAATTTGGAAATATTTTTCGGAATAGGAAATAAATAAAATCGCACAAATATATGTATGTGTGTGTATATATATATATATATATATATATATATATATATATATATATATATATATATTATGATACAATAATCTTTTATTAAATTTCACCTACAAACAACGAATCACAGAACGTTACATTAGAGTTCCTTACGTCAATCCATCGTGTTTTCATATATTTTACAAGTAAATAATTATGTATTTATCTCTCTATTACAGTAAAGTCTTATTTGTTAAAATATCTCGTAGAGAGTGTGTAGAGTTTGGATCGTTATGTATATATATAAATTTAATTTACCTAAATATAGGATTTCTGTTGTAGTGTCCATTCATTGTTTATAAGTGTCTGTTATGTATAGAAGTGGTATACTATAGGTACTTTTTTTTTGTCCATTGTACTCTCTGATATATCTTGTTCTTTTATCATTATATCATTATTTTATTATTATATTAATAATATTATTAATGTTATTACTATTTCCCGCCAATACATTATATTCAAAGTACGATAAAAGTCGCCACGTACCCCAAAGAACTCTGATAAAATTACAAAATTTAATTCTTCACAAAACGATGCTAGGTATATATGTAAAGAGCTTTAAGTACCTGGACAAAGTGACGGTATTAACGATATAAATCGCTAGAACTTTTATATGCATCTTTTTTTTTTTTGTTAGAAGGCAACACGTCTTTGTTAATACGAGAAGGCAATTTGCTTTGTATCATCGGTATGTCTGGTGTCCCCTGAAACATTGATCGATCTAGCTAGCACCGCGCACTCGAGTGGAAAAGATTTCAAATCGAGTGATAAATGCCGAAGGGACCGTTTACAGGCATTATTGGCAGCACTGGATCACTGTTCAAATATGTACTGTATATTTTTTTCTCGTTTCATCGGAATATTCCGAGGCTGTAATGCAAAATCGGTCTGTGTCAACACGCTGTGAAACACGCGTCGCTGTTACGTTTTAACATCGCGCATGATCTATACAACTCCTCGCTTCCTTTCCCTTTACGTCGTTCCTTTTCTCCCGCGGATAACTCTCGCGAGGAGATAACTGACAACATACATTCTTTCTTAAACATATATATTTTTTTTGCGACGATTCATCTTTATGTACAAAAAACTTACGAGCTACGTAGGATACACTTGCATTCGCGCGCGTCACGCGTCCCGAGGCGCCAATAAGTTAAATTTTACTCTAGGGTTAACGCTTTATTATTACGCGCCCCGGGTGAGCTTTCTCTCTGTTTTACATGCGACGTCTCCGATCAGTCTGAGCATATGAGACGAGAGCAATGTATGTGCGTTGCAACGACTGCGACTAAAAAAGAGGGCCGAACGCGATCGGCAGACACGTTTTTAAATGTATAAAATTCATTCCAGTTTTGAAGGAGAGACGTCGCGAGCGCACGAGACGGTTAAGCTCCGTACGCGTGTCGCCGGATGTGACGACAAATCTCATAGAGACACATCAACGTTGTTCCATTTTTACTACATAACATATAATATATATTTATATAATATATATAATATATTCAATATAATATATATATATATATATATATTTTTTTACTAAAGGTAAATTCTTTATATCTATATACACAGAGATATAATATAATGTCTGTCTCAATAATCTTTATACGAATCAGTAACACTAGGTTGCTAAATAATATTCTTGGACCTCGGTGTGTGTGCATGTGTATATGTGTGTATGTATATTAACCAGCACCTTGCGTTGTTGAGCTCGTCGGCTCACAAATTGAAAGGGCCGATCCCTTCCGCTTATACTTAAAAAAATATAATGTGTATCCCTACCTGAGCTCGCTCCGTGAAACTTTGAGAGACATTGTCTCTCATTCTTTCGCCGTGCTCATATCTCGTCTCTTTACCTCTCCTCTCGATACCATAAACCTTTCACAGCCCTCATTTCGTTACATTTTTGTTTTTTGTTCCTCTAAACTTTCCTCCGTTTTCGTACGTTAACCATTTGCATGGATAAAACGCGCATAACAATTTCCTTAAGTAACACACACATATATAAACGTCTAATATACAATAAATAATTTATATATATTTTTCGAATGTACAATTTTCTTTTTCCGATGCCTCACGCTTAAGTAATTTGTCCACGGCGTCCTTTCATAAAAGGTACACCCCGAGATAAAATCTTCAGTTTCCTCTTCTCGACGCGTTAAGAACTAAATTTTGTACAAATTTCAACGATTCGGGCGCCGCCAATCACACGATGCCGATCCGATCTCGATCCTACGCGATTTTCGGACACACGGGAAAGAAACGGACCGCAGGAGGAGGACGAGGTACTGGGTCGGGACCACCTCCGACGACGTCGCGTCATCCGGCGCCTTAATATACATTTACATAGGTATAATACAAGGAACAAACGAAGCTAAAGAGAAGTATAGAGAGAAAAGGAAGGTAGAAAAAAAAATAGAGAAGCAGGAAGGGAGAGACAGACAGAGAAAGAGAATGAAGAGAGAGAGAGAGAGAGAGAGAGAGAGAGAGAGAGAAGGAGATACAGTGAGGAAAAGAGAAAGAATGCATTTTACAACGTTTGAGGGGTGTGCCAGGTCGGCGCGTCTCGGCGGGAAGAATCGTTGGACGGCGTTCTTTCGCGCGGACGAAATCCCGCGACGGGTCCGCGACGTCGCAACGTAAGCAGCGTCGACGATAACGGCGGTCGACGTCGAGCCCGCGTCAAGATACCGGCACCGCGTTGCCGCCGCAGCAACAGCTCCTTCTCCTCGTTCCCCGCGGGACGGGCCGGTACCCTGTCTCATGCGCCTGTACAATCGATCTCGACGATGTCCTTCGGCACCTCGACGAACTGATAAACCAACCGTTGGCCGTCCACTTTCGCGAGAATACCGCGCTGATAGTAGTAACGCAAAGCTCTACCCATCGTCTCGTAATTCATATCAGGTTTGTTTTTGTGCAGGCCCCAGAGACGCGAGACCGCCTTGCTGTCAACCAGCTTGAAGACGCCCCGTTCGCGATTCGTCCACTTGATGTAGCGCGGACAGTATTCCCGGTCCTGCAGCAGCTTGAGCAGAAACTCCCACAGATACGTGGTCGAACCCTCGCGCGACTTCCGCTTCACGGCGGCGCCGCCACCCTCGCCCTGCCGCGGCTTCTTCAGCTTGCTTTTCTTCGAGCGCGGCGGGAAGCCCAACTCGAGAAGATAGAGATCGTCCGAGACCGAGCTAGTGGCCGCTTGAATCACACTCGTGGGCACGCCACCGGGTCCTCGCGGTGGGCTTGGGGTACAGGGGGTCGCGAATTGACCGCCTCCGCCATACATGGAGTTCACGTAATTGTTGTAACTCTCGGACACTGGAAAAGAAAAAAATAATCTGCGATTAGAAGAAAGTCTCTATATTATTATTTAAAAGTGTAAGTTTTTTATCTACATCTAGATAGTTTAGATTCGTCTCTAATCTTTTGCATAGATGCTTGATTGTAGGCTCAGTGCATCAAACTCCTTGATATCTCGTAACAGGTATTTAATTATTCTACAACACGGAACCTTACTTTATCCCGTTCATTTATACGAAAGGATCAATACTCTTGCAAACAACGTAGAAATAATTTTTCAATATCGTATAAAACAAAGTCGACTTTGCTCGAAGGAGGAATCCTTCGAGAGGCACGCTTGAATCGCGCAAATAAATCCTCAACGCAAAACAACGCTATTATATCTCTCTCTATTCGGAGAGGGTCAGAGTCGGCGTTTATCGAGTTAGGTTTTCACGCGACTTAAATATGTACGTCGCAGTTGAATGAAGCGTGCAATGAGATTATTAATAGCTTCGTCGTTGACGAGACGAAAGGGGGAAATTGTTGTCATCGATACCTCCATTTCAATCACCCGGTTCGATCGATAAATCTGATACTCTCTTTCGATATCGCCAACCTGTTTCCCGCGATAGTTCCGAGCCTGAATCATCCCAATCACTCGTGCCCGCTGGCCTTAAGAAAGATTCTCTTTCTCCGACGAGTGTTTGAAAAAACGAAGGAGATAACGACTTATCGAGGCGGTGAAAATTCGCGCGACGGAAACGCGACATGTGCAACTTGGTAGGGAGTAGATCGGCGCGTAACATCGATCGGTACGATCCTATACGGACGCGAGTGCACACGATCTGAGTTTATGCCGCGAGCATAGGGCCGTGCGTTCTCTCATGGGCGTAGGGAGAACGGCCTCGGACAAGACGCGATTCTCCTCTCTGAGGAACTCTCGCGAATTTCGCGCCGAAACGCAGTTTCTCTCTCCTAAGAAATATATAACCGGATAACTTATTCTTCTGGATATTAAATAAACAATCGCTTTTTATATATAAAAATTGCGCGCCCGAGGCTGTTTTAATATAAATATGGTTTTTCTGAAAAAAAAAATAAATTATTGATATTTCGTGAGATTTAAAACGCAATTTGTCTCTTCTAAGAAATATAATCGAATTTTAGCAATATATTCTTCTGCAAATTTAATAAATAAAAGGATCTTTCATATATAAAAGTTGTACGCGTGCGACACTAAATAGTTTTTTTTCTATTAAAGCCTTGATATTGTTTTTTGTTATTTAAATAGTTATATTATTAATTATTATATAAAAATAGTTATATTATTATATAAAAATTATATTATTATATAAATAGTTATATTATAGTTTTATTATTTGAATGACCATTTATATTTCGGTGTCGATCGCGATAAAAATTATTGTTATTCGAAATATGATATATTGGTTTTTCTTAAAAAAAAAATAAATTTAATATTTCGAGGTACTAGCGTAGAAAAAAGTTAAAGTTTCTGAAATTTGTACATCACTGGGAAATATCTTGAATATTCAAGAAGGAGAAAGAGGGAAATAAAAGTTTTGAAGTAATATATTTTCTTTACATCACACACACGTTGCGCGTTGAAGAACGACCGGGCATTTAATGCAAGCAAATAAAACTGTTTTGTACTGTCTACTTTGTTATAAATATTATATTTCTTACGATGCGGCAAGCGCGATTGATTTTATTGCGTAGAGATTGTGGATTTTGTAGAGCAAACAATGAACATCCGTAAAAAGATATCGCGCAGAGATATTGGCAGAGAGCAGAAGCTTCGAAGACAAAGTACCTCTGAATAAATCTCGCATCTTTTGTGCCACTCGTAATGTCATGCGTAAATTCTGTGTATAGTTTTTACAAGTAAAAGGGAATTCTCAATTCTTGACATACATGTATACATGTATTATATGTACAAACAGCATTGCACTACATTGTGAGCGCTGCGAAAAAGAAAAGTTACCAAGCCGCGGGATAAAATCTCGCATATTCTTTTATGTATCACTGGATGAGACGCGCGCGCATACCAGTGCCTCGTCTCGCGTGATTCTCCTATAAGAAAAAAGGAAAAAAAAAAAGAAAAAATTCTCACATATTTGATGCACATTTGTATTGTGCTGCAAGAGAGCAAAAGTTTCGAAGCTGCTGCGAGTCAGGAGAAACGTTTCCCTTACGCCACTGGGTCTGGGAGGAAGAGGAGACGGGCCGAGATAAAGAGACGACCAGCACACAAGAGAGAGAGAGAGAGAGAGAGAGAGAGAGAGAGAGAGAGAGAGAGAGAGAGAGAGAGAGGGTTAAGCGGAGTCGAGCGGAGTACGGGAGAACGAGACGCAGAGGGAGAGAGAAGGGGGAGGGAGGGAGGGGGAGGGAATCGGGGGAACTCTGCCTGCAGTATGATAGAGGACTGACCCGAGCCAAGGTTGCACGGGTGACGCCATCAAGCTACTAGTGCATAATAGCGCCGCTCGTTCTGAGGCCGCCGCGACTGCGCTAAAATCGGAACTCGTTCTCCGGCCCCCTCGTATACCTCACCCCCTTTCCCGTACCCCGTCGTCACCCTTCCCCCAACGTCGCATCAATTCTCTCTCTCTCTCTCTCTCTCTCTCTCTTTTCTCTACCGTCCACCGTTCCTGTTCTCTCCTCTCGCCTGCATCCTCCTCTCGCGTTGTGCGTTGCAGTTCCGTGGAGACCCCGCGCGGTTGAACGATTCTTGGGGCTCTATTCGAGGTTTTCTGGTTTGGAGACGAGAGGAAGAGAAAAAAAAAGAGCGAGAGAGAGAGAGAAAAACGGAGAAATATTTAGCGTTCTGTGCGATATCTTCTTCGAGAGATGTGGCAGTGAGAAGTATAAGCGATCACACATAGCAAATAATGGCTTAATATGATATTTTTATATGATACAAAATAGTCTGATAAAAATTCCTAAAAATTATATGAAATGGTCTCTAATTGGGAGGTCAGAGAAGAGGAAGAAGTATATGGGATAGATAGGCGCTTTGATGTTATGAATAAAAAAGCGATAGTAGGTATCTTATAATATACGATAGAGACACAGACACAGAGGCGTTTATTCGATTTCTCCGGTTAGGCGCAATAACATATAAATTCACCAAGGTATTTCTCCGATTCGTAATATATGGATACAACATAACATAACGGAAAGGGAGATAGAGGCAAGATTTCAATAACTGAAAGCCGCGATATAAATAGCGCGGGAGAAATCGAGCAAAAATTTGAAGAAGAAGAGCGAGAAAAAGACGTAAGTGAAAGAGAGGGTGGCGACGAAAGGGAGGAGAATAGCAGGAAAATTTTCGAGGTGATTCCAAAAATATATGGAGAACGTACCCCGTTGTTCTCGAGAAGCGTATATGCCTACGAAACGAAAGAGCGCGTGATAGAGAGAAAGAAAAACGGAGGGAGAGAGGAAGAGAGAGAGAGAGAGAGAGAGAGAGAGAATGAGTGAGAGAGGAAGGCGGTAGAGAGGGCCCGAGAGTGCGAGAACAGCTGGAGCGGATCGTGTGTTTACGCGCGGTATGACTGGCTAGATGAGTCAATCGTAGACCCGTTGTCTAGGAGTCGCCGCCGGGTGGGGGAACTGCTCCTACTTCACTGACCTATACCACGAGCGTTGTATAGCGCAAGGAAAGCACCGCTAGAGACGACGCATCGCCAACCGATGAGTCTGGTGGTTCGCCACGACGCGCGAAGACCGGATAGAGAGATTCCTAGAAGCCTAGGCGATCTCTCTAGGATCGATTGAAGAGCCGCGCATGAATGGGGAGATACAGGTGTGATTGGATGATCCAATCGGGCATTTCCTACGATTACAAGTGCGCGAACAAATTCTAGAAAGGGAGGAACGCTTGAGCGGAAAAAAACGAATAGAGCTTCCTCTTGGGAACTTAAGAGGCTAATAATGCGAAAAGGGCACGTGAAAAAATATTGGATTTAGAGATTCTGAGATGGAGGATTTATAATTATAGATGTGTGGCTAAAATGAATCAAAATCAACAAATCTAAAAATTAATGAATGACCTATACAACACGTTTATCCGAGATTAAAAAGATGCAGACATTAATGTATAGCATTATATTAATAAATATCGTAGCTTCATGGATCGTTGTGTTCTTCCGCTACATCTGTAGTAAAAAATTGTTATCCAGAATTAAAAATATTCGAAGATGAATACAAAAAGCGAAGAATTTAAAGGGACATAGGTCTCGTTATTATTTGCTGCTCTCTTTCTCCCCACGTTTGACAGTACAGGCGTTTTATCATCGCCATTACAACATCGATTGCACTACAAAGAGCAGCCTGAGCTCGACTTAAGACGATCATTGGTCGAATTTAAATTCAAGTTTCGCTCGGCCCGACAAGGCGATGTTCCGCAACAATGAAACGACAGTCTCTCTCTAATGCGTCCTCGAGGCCGTATTAATCTTCTACTTAAGTGGCATTCCTCGACACGAAAACAAGGTAGAGGACGAAGCAAAGATTAGATGTTTAAGACGAAACTTAATTACTGAATAAAGTATTAAATAAAATCAACTTGCATCGCTAAAAAAAATAAAAAAATAAAAAAAGAATCTTTTTCATATATCTTATTGTTAGTTATAAATGTATTAAAAAAAATGACATTATAAGAGAATGAATTTCTGCGAATCAATATACATACAGAAAATCTAGAATTGAAATATATTCGTATCTAATGATATCGATGTAATTTTGTAATTCGCGTACATAATTATCGTGTGCTTAAATGGAGAAGTTTCATCATTTCTAAAGCGATTAAATTTGACTTTAATAAACTTACACATCTGATTAGTAATTCTAGAGCGTACATGTGTATAAAGAGCGATTGCAGCACAGCAATAGCAATTTTCACATCCAAGTTTGTACTCATGAAAATTGAACTCAATCGTTTTCAGGATGATGGTTTAAGTGAAACACGTAAATAATTTCTATATTTAACGAGTATTTCGCAAAGAGTCTCTGTTTCGAAAGAGAGAGAGAGAGAGAGAGAGAGAGAGAGAGACCAACGCGAAGATCGAAAAAGGGGGGAAGCGCGCGAATCGAGAGAGTCGCATTTCCTCGTCGCGGCTCTCGCGAGCTACGTTTCTTCCTGACAGTGTCGGCAGGAAGTTTAGTCGAGGGACTCGGTAACGAGTCGATAGTTAAAAATATACGGAAGGGTAGGCGCGCGTTGCGGCTGCGACGCGACGCGACGCGACTCGGAACTCGTTTATTTTGCGGAGGAGATTTCGCATTGGCCGCTCTCTCTCTCTCTCTCTCGCGGGCCGGAAGTACAAGTATAGCGAGAAGGGTATAGGACGGGGTAGATGAAGAGGGAGAGATGGAGAGAGAGAAAGAAAAAGAGGGAAAAAAAGCGCGATGAGCCGAGAAGAGCAACGGGAGGCGGCTCGACCGACGCGACCAACGGTGGGGATATCCAGGGACGTACGATTCGACGGAACGAGCGGTAAAAAAAGCGGTTGCGCTAAAAGCGAGCTCGCGGTAGAAGAGAGATGCTGCGGAGAGAGAAAGAGAGAGAGAGAGAGACTTAGACAGAGAGCGCATTCTCACGTAGTGACGGTCCCGGATAATTGGCTGGGAAGTCGCGCGAGATCTTCCTTCGCCTTCGTTTTCGACGGCCTGCGGCTTGTCTAAGCTAATGCTATTGGATGCATCGATACGGAATATTTTTGGTAATGATATCTCGCTCTTCTTTCACTTTCCCACAGTTCGCAGTTACTCTAAAAACCTCGATGAAATGAATTTTGATGCTGCGATAGTTTTGATATTTATCATTTAGAAATATTGAATATTAATATCATATATCATGTACGATTTAGCATGAACTGAATAAATTGAAGCATTTGTAGACATGTGTCGTCGCGACGTGGAATAATTAAGCGCACTGTCAACCTACTCGCGCAGGAATTAAGTAGTGAAATTATCCCATATTATAGTACCAATCTTGTTACACTAATAGGCTAATTAAAGCGATTAATCATATGTCTTTGAAAATACAAACAACTCTGCGCATCTTTGTTTTCGCATCTCCAACAAGCTGTTTTACGCGAAACACTCTGCACATAAAATTTCCAATTTGTTATCGCAATCGTAAAATTATTGATCGCAATGGTATGTAAGAAAATATAATAAAATATGTATTACGTAATGACGAACGCTCTTTATCCGCGTTAAAGAATGTGAAATATTTATCCGTTTTTCTAAACAATGGATATATCCAACTTTGACATTTCACTAGACTCTTTAGGAAAAAACTAAAGGAAAAAGTTAATTTTCTATTTAAAAGTTAGAATTTCTATCGATTAAAAAGCTCGATCCCTCCGGGGCTCTTCCGATCTTGGCGAGTTACTCTCGGCATAGTCGCGTGACGCGAGTTCTCACGTACCAGGATTTCGAGAGGCGGAATTCCGCGTGCATCTAAGTGCACGAGTTACACGTAGTCGAAGGGGGAAGGAGGAAGGGAGGGGAGTCGAGAATGTCGAGGAGAGCGCCCCGATCGAGAGGAAGAAAGGAACATGCAAACAGAACGGACGAGAAAGGAAGAGAGGCGGGAGGGAGGATGGGGAGACGAGGGGTGTAGCATCGGAATATAGGGGCCACCGAAAGTGCTCGTCCGGCATAAACAAAGCACGATCGTGGATTATGGTTCCGACATAGCTCGGTGTGTAGCGTACGGAAGAGGAGGGAGGAGGGGCGAGGGGGCAAGGGGATGGCGGAAGGGCAGGGTGAAGATAGGCCGGGCAGTGTCGGTGATAGCGGAGCGACGCCGATAGCGGTAGTAGTAGTGGTTAGCGGTGATGGTGATGGTGATGGTGGTGGTGATGGTGGTGGTGGTGGTGGTGGTGGTGGTGGTGGTGGTGGTGGTGGTGGTGGTGGTGGTGGTGGTGGTGGTGGTGGTGGTGGTGGTGGTCGTCGATGAGCACCGGTGGAATGGGCAGGAGGAAGAAGAAGAAGAGAGGCACATGAGAGGCGGAGGAGGAAGAGGATGAGATCGAGAGAAGGGGAGAGTTGACCTTCAGCTGCGCCGGGAAAGTCAGGCAGTCACTGACCGACAGACTAACTTAACCGCTCTATCCTCCTCCCCCTCCCCCTCCTCCTCCTTCTTCTCTCTCCTCCTCCGCCTCCATTCGCGACCGGCTAGTCCGATGCACCGCATTGCACACATGTACACGTTCGCATACATATCCGAGTCTCGCGCTGTCCCTCCCACCCTCCCTCCGCCGTCCTCTCCTCTCTCCGCTTCTGCATCTCGATCCTGTCGCTCTTCCTCGATCCTCCGATCTCCGATCTTCTGTCATCTCTTCTCGCTTCGTCCATCTGATCCTCGATCTCTGATGCTCTCTTTCCTCTCGTCATCTCGATTCTCTGTCCCTGATCATGTTCATCTCTACTGCCTCGGGCTACTATCTTTAACCCCGAAACCCGTTCAAATTGCGAGTTCTCCGCATGCACGTGCACGTGCACCATCGTCGTCGCTCCTACCTCCGTTTTACCTCCCCTCTTCTCTCCTCTCTTCCCCGTCGTATCGTTTCTCTCTCTCTCTCTCTCTTCTCTCTCGGCATTCGGAAAAGGATAAGGAGCGGCTGAGGAGGATGCAGGGAGATTGATAGCTGAGAGGAAAGACTCCGCTTTAACTCTAAACTCGGCGATGTATCGTGTAAAACACGCCTCTGTTCTTCGCAGTCTCTAGATTTGCAACTTCCTCCTAGCCATTATCACGCCATTAATTTTTAAGATATATGAAACTTTTTTTTTACGCGCGCATCCATCTTCCAATTTATTATTATAATTATTTTTTGCTAGAGGAAAAAATAAAATACTTCGAAAAGATTGTATTTAAATTTTTCATTAGTATTCGTGCAATAAAAAATTACTATCATAATTATATTATTTTTAAAAATTATTATTATTATTATTTTTATTAAGAATTTAGATTTAGCATACCGGCGAGTTAATATCATTTTAATCGCTCGTCCATTATCGATATCCATTATCGATATCATCTTCATTCGAATTTCATTAATATTTTGTCATCTCTTTAAAGCAATTTACTGAATGTCTTTCATCGGGAAAAGGAACAGTCTCTTTTGATCGTTACGTCAATGCGTTTTGAGTCGGAAGTTCCGAATCGGGAAACGTGTCTCGGATTAAATTCGCATCGCGATGAGCAACGCTCTTTTCCTTGTCGACGGGAGCGTGGGTGGTATGCATATACTTCTTTTGCGGTTTCTGTTTTCCACGAAATGTCGGTCGTGCGAAAGACAAGCGATCGGAGAGAGAGAGAGAGAGAGAGAGAGAGAAAGAGATAAGAGATTTACGTTCCGGGCATCTCTTTTTTTCGCCCGACCACCTTCACTGCCTATAAAACGTTCGCGAAACGCGTGTGGGTTTCGTGCGAATCCGTCGACCGCGTCGATTCCACGACGAAGCAATAACGATGTTCCGCTTGACGCCAGAGATGACGTTAACGTTAGGAAAGACAACGCCGTAGTGGCGATGACGAAATTCCAAGGAAATTCCAATAACTCTGTCTTTTAACGAGATATCCATGATCCGGAAAAGTATCAATGATCGTCAATTTATCGTCCTACTTAATTATTATATTTATATATCTTTTTTTTTTCATCTTTGCAAGTATTATCGATGACATATCCGTGATCCGGAAAATCAATGATCGTCTACGAATTTTTTTTCTTATTATCCCCGCAAATATCATCGATCTTTGTCATTCATTTCTGCGAGCAAATATCGATATTTGTCAATGATACAAGAAAGAATCTCCGGAACATTGATGATCGAATGGGTAGTATCGATACTTGCTTATAATTGTCTTTAGAGATAAGAAAGATTTTCTCGGCACGATCATTGCCAAATTTAATACAATGATCTTGACCTTTGCGACACTCGACGACGCTTATCAAGAGCCTTTCGATAAGAGAATACGGTTGTATCGCAGAATTAAAACATCTGCATCATCGAGAATCGCGAGAGGAGAAGCGTTGTTGTCGGATAGATAAAGAAGCGAGTCAGCGAGTTGAAAATATCGGCGACAAGAGCGTATATCGTTTCTGGAGTGTGAATCTTGTTTCGTTTCTCGACTCGTTTAATAACTCGTTTCGCGCCTTGATCAGAAAATATCGTAAAAATTTAAGGATGCCAAGGTTATTAGCGGGCCCAAAGTCACTTTCTTCACTTCGTAATAGGTTTATATGACTGTATGTCATTTTTATTTTTTTACTTTTTTTTTAATCTCTATTTGTTTAACGCCTTTAGAATGGTTCGTTTCACGACTCTGTCGAAATGAGAAACGGTGGCTCCTCCGTCAACGAGGGAATAAACACTGGGCGGAATTACTCATTCAATGCACGCGTGCAGGATGTTTCTAAATTACCATATAAAAACTCTGTATAACGACAACATGTTTTTCTGGAAAATTCAGAAATGACGCGGTAACACGAAGAGATAATTATTTCGTTAGATAATCGTGATGCGGGATAAGCAAAGATTCCATCCGGACGTTCGCGAAATACGATCTGAGAATAAAAGGATGTCAATAAAGTGCACGCTTTTTCGTTTAGAAATATGTAAACGCACGATTTATAATCGCTCCGATCGGGAACGTATCGTTGACGAGTGCATCGTTTGCGGAATACGTTTCCCCAGCGGGTTCGTCGATCGGTCGATGGGATTTTCATTGTCGGTTTCCTGCCACGCCGGACAGCTCTCTTGATATCCGGAAGTCTCTCTTGATATCCCGCTGAAGATCAACCGCGCCGCGACCGGAAGAGAATCGTCCTTCGCGCGATTTTGACAGATGAGAGGGAGACGCGCGATTTTGACAGATGAGGGAGGACGCGCGATTTTGACAGATGAGGGTAGATTTAGACTTTAAGAATTTTGGAAATATAGAAAGAAAGTATAACAAAATGTAGATAGAAAGTATAAAACTCTGAAAATTGTCAATTATTTATTTCGAGCTGGAAATTTTTAAATTTATAATTTTTTTTTATTATACTTATAACCAAATTATTTTGTATATTTTCTCTCATATATAACATAAGTATAAAAAGTGCGCATAAAATACAGTTACGCACAATGGCCAACCGTAAGTTGCACGCTACCTATGTCGTGTCATTTCTTTTGGAAGACGCGAGGGCTCGATGCAACGGCGATACGAGTGCAAAGAGAGCGACAGGTGTAGGCATAATAATGCGTCGACACTGTCGAATGACTTATGCAGAAACGACGCGTGTCCTCGACAATATCTTCGCGAAATGTGTGACGCGTGAGTCGACATTGCGGAACTCGGTTGTGGCTGACAAGTCGCTTTTACTTAAAGTCCCACCAAATTAAGGCGCGTTACGAAGCAGTTGCAGTCGCTAAATCAAAAATTGGAAGACACAATATATGAGGAAAGAGAAAGAGAGAGAGAGAGAGAGAGAAAGATCTTAAAAAAGTCTGCGAAAAGAAAATGAACTATATCGGACGAGAGATCTGATCTTAATAATTAAATAAAAAAATAAAATAATTAATAATTAAAAAATGTGGACGATTGTAGAAAAAAAAAATAAACTCTCTTGTCACAAATAATCTAATCTCAGAGCAGTCTCACTAGGGCAGTGTTGCATTTTACGGAGTTATCTTATTACTTCCACCGTACATCGATCAGCCGCGGCGCATTATTTCTTTTCGACAGGAGAAAGGGAAGGAAAGAGAGGGAGAGAGAAAGAGAGATCGGAAGATCGGACGGCGAGAGCGAACGGTAAGAATGCACGAAGCTCCTCTCTTCCGTCGTCGTAGACGACGCGATGTGTGCGAGGTCAGTGACCATGGCGCGCAACTCTTGCGCCGCTCGCACTTCTTGCGGCCGGAGGAGGAGGAGAAAGAAGAGGACAGGCGAGCGGTAATGCAACGGGAGAACGAGAGGCAGGAACGGGTGCAATCGCGCGGTGCGGAATACGACGGCCGGTATTTATTAACGGTCGGATGATACCGAATTTAGAGGCGGGAGGTGGCATCTCGCCTCTCCCTTCCGCTGAAGAGCAGCGACTATTAATCAGAGAGAATAAGAAAGAGAGAGAGAGAGAGAGAGAGAGGGGGAGCGATATCTGAATTCAGTTTGTTTGAAATATGGAGAGATGAGTGTCCGCGAATGTATTTTTACGAGAGACTGTTAATTTTGCAGACTTATAAGAAAGCGAATTATCCGGCAAACGCGTACGCATCTCGTCCATTTTTGCGCATAATTTTTCCGATAAACATAGATTTATGTCGCTTGAGCGACAAAAAGAATTTAATGACGCGTTGCGTTACATCAAGACGGCACTTGAATATTTTGCCGGTTGACAAACGGGGAGGAGAGATCTCCCATACCGTGTTCCGTTGCGCGTGGGCGTACCAACACCTGTGCGAGACTCGAATCGAACACTCACATACAAAAGGTACGTGTGTGAGTTTGCGGTTTTAGGGAAGGAGCATGCAAAATGGTGAAATTTTTCGCAACTCTTTCTCTTTCAAGAGAGCTTGTTTCTATCCTCGGAATATTCTATTCCGGAAAAAATAAATAAGTCTGATTTATTGTGAATAAATGTACGATGATTTCACCTCCCCTTCCCCCTTCTCTTATCATTGAGTTAAGAATTTAATTCTTCACGATTCTCTTTGCAATAAAATGAAAGAAAATCGCATTTGTTTATGAAAATTCTTTTTACAAAACTTTTCGTACTTTCTATCGCGAAATAAAATTCAGTTTCTCAACATCTCTATTTCGGAAGAAAAGCAATTACTGCGTTGACACGGAGTCGGAAGTGGCTATTTTTAAAGATTGCATCGCAATTGAACACGTAGTCCCGACCATGAGATAAACACGAGCTGCTACGTTAGCTTCTATTAGTAATCCAGCCGCGAGTCAACGTTCTCTATCTCGGAAGGGAAATAATACCACCGACAGAGGGTCAGGATCATTACGTGCGGCTGCGAAGAATATCGCGCGTCGACCGTGCGTTGCGCAAAAAGAAAAAAAAAAAAAAAAAAGAGAAATTATACGATAAGCCTTGCTTCTCTCGAGTAGCGAGGCGTGTTTAACGATATACGCTCGCGAGATTTTCTCTCCTTCTCTCTCTCTCTCTCTCTCTCTCTCTCTCTCTTTCTTTTTATCGAGATAGATAACCTCTCCTGGTAATTTTGCCAAAAGCATAAGCCTTGATTGAGATAACATCTCCCCGTGCTCGGATCAGCGTCGACTGATTTGGGTCAGCGCCGTTGACATGGATCACCTCGGAGTGGGCTCTTATCAAGCGCTACCCTGCGCTACAATAATAAGATAACGATTGCAGTGAAAATGTAAATAAGTCAACAATCCCTTGTCAATACCAATTCCAGAATCAATACCGCTTATATTCGCGCGAATCGCTATCTCGCCAATTACGTAACGCGAGATTCGAAACGAGGCGACGTGAAAATCATTCTGCGTCTTCTGTCACCGCGAGAGTCGAGATAAGAAAGAGCCTTCCGTCATCGAGGCGTAATGTATATTCGCATATTATTACCTCTTACAATGTGATAACGTGCGCGCCATCAAGGAGCCTCTCGAGAGACAAAAAGATATTTATATATATACATATATATATATAATTTAAAGATAATTGAAAAGAATTAGTATATCCATAATGAAAGTAGGCTATTGTTGTAAGTCGCTTGGTGGGATTATTTTACAGGAAAATATTCATTAAAGAAATTTATCTTTCTTCCAAATTCCTTTTTCTGTCAGTAGAGTAAAAAATCTAAACTTTACTACTACCATTATTTATTTGTTTTAAATTAAGGGCGAATTTTTCTTACAATATTTTTCAAAAACAGTTGTTAATTAATTTCTTTTTTGGTCGATTCTGAAAATTAGAAATCTCACTTTAGTCTTCTTTGTATTCCTTATCTCCCACGAATCCTTCGAAACTTACGTTGTAGAGGAAAGTTTTTTGAAAATGTACTATTCACGAGGGAAGAGTTTACGACGATGGGATGCGTTCACCGAAGGGAACGCGTTTACTCGATGCAACGATATGGCGTATGGCGTATATAGTGAGCTCGCAAGGTCGCGCAAGTCTCGTTGCAACGAAGAGCAGCAAGATTCCGGTCTGCGCGGTTTTAAACGCGAGTTTATGCATATACCGAGGCGCGCGCGCGCGAGAGAGAGAAAGAGAGAGAGAGAGACAGAATGTGTACATATGCACGTACAAATGTGGGTCGAGAGCTTATAATGCGGCGGCTCCGAATATAAAAGGTTGCGGTATCGAATGCTGCAAGAGTATAATACATCCCGCTTTGTTATAATACTTACTGGGTGATGTAACGCATGTATCGATGTCGGCGAAGAGAAACGAGTATGCTAAACGATATGGCGTGGATGTAAATATAGTTTTACAAGAATCTGCTCAAAATTCTTTTAAGCGCGTTCATCAATCTTTCTTTAACGGGACAAGATTTGAGGAGAAAAACTTTGCATATAGAAAGATGGAAAAGTTATACGTAGCATGCGATGCCTGAAAGGATTGAAACTGTTTTTTTTTTCCAATATTTTCCCGCACGCATCAGATATTATCTGCTGGTTGAAAAGTTCTGCTTGTGAGTATAGTTAAGCTCGTACACAATATTTTGCATAGAAAATAAATAGAAAACGATATTTTAGTTTAACGAATGATTAAATTAAAATTAATTTTCGCATAAGAATGATAAAAAAAAAAAGATACTATTGTAATAAAGATTAAGAATTAACGGAACGAAATAAGAGAGATCTGAAAAATTTACTCAATTTTACGTGTATATTTAAAGTTTCATTATACACTTTTCCAACTCGGCAATGCGTATGAATAAATAATTGAATGAAAATATAGGATGAAGAACGGCGATAACACGGGGCCGCAACTTTCGTTAACAACTTTTTATCAACTCAGAGTTAGCAGAAGCAATTCCTTTTTGCGCAACAACTCGCTTGCTGCAGGGAAACGGAAGGGAGATCATTTATTCATTATTAGGGTGAACGACGCGACGCGGGAACTCGCGCATCACGTGTCAATACGCTCGCGCGCGCGCGCGCGCACACACATGCGCGACCAGTTTAGTATCCAGTGTGTCAAGTAGATAATGGAAATCGATACGGCGGGAGATGGGGAGCGGGAGGGAGGGAGGGAGGAAGGCGCGCATCGTGCACGACAGGAAGAGTTTCGCGTGCGAAGCCGCCGCCGCCGCCACGCCCGTTCACTTTCTCCGATAGTACTAGAAACAGCTCGGTCCGCGTTCCCCTCCCTTCACCACCACCATCGTCGGGTTCCTGCCCTCTCGTCGCGTCCCCCGTCTCTCCCTCCGCCCCACTCGCGGGGCGCATATGCCCGCGGATCTAGGCTAGCTCAGTGGGTCTAGGTCTAGGCTGGCCGCGACGTCGCGTGCAGTATGCACCGGTGATGCAGCCGCGTACGCGCGCGCGCGCCTCGATGCAACGTGCGTGTGTGCATGCGTGCATGCGTGCGTCGCGCATGCAGCAGGCCGCGTTATATTTAGATGTACGGTAAGCGCGCAAATTCGCGCACGAATTCGCAACCAAGCGCCCTAGACGAGAGAGAGAGAGAGAAAGGGAATCGCTCCCTGCTGAGTGCGACGGAAATGAATCATTTGGAATTGTCAACTTTCGGCTCCGTACTTTACACTCGTGCGTGAGCGATCGAGGAAGTTGTTGGTAGGCTCGTATCCTGGAAATCGTTCTCTTTCTGTTTTTTTCGGGAGCTGTACCTTCCTCTAGATTATGTAATTGCCTCTCGATGGATCGTAAACAGAGTGCGTAATTTCGTTGAGCAGTTATATCCAATGGTATTATGCAAAGACGTCCGATACATAAAAACGTGAAAAAAAAAAAAAAACCCCAAAAAATGTTGAACTATCCGCGTGATTGAGTTAAAAATTATCAATTAATAATAAAAAAATTACGAAGAAGAATAGTCCAGGACGAGATGCGATGTCCAAAAGTTTCTCTTCAAAAGACTTTTTGGAAGGCACTTAAAAGTTTTACTTTTTGTAAGGGAGATCATTTATTACTTACAGAATAATTTACGGTATTTTCTCGACAGGTCTTATTTTCGCGCTATTTTTGCTCTCTTGAGAATATTACCCAAAACGTATAAGTATAGAAATTAAATTATATTGAAGTATATAGAGCTTTTTTTATTTGACAGAAGTTTGGCAATATATATATATATATATATATATATATATATATATTTTTTCTTTTTTGCTTAGTAATAACTGTAAATTGATCTTGACTTTAAAGTTTAGCAGACATATGACCGACTGCGAACGGATATGTGCGACATTAGTGTATAATTTGCGAAACAGGAAGTGCGAGAGAGGCACGTAGTAGATAATGAGTATTGGAGGAAGAGAGAAAGAAGAAGAAAGACCGGAGCATACAACGTATACACAGTCGTTACCGCAATGAATTTAATTTAATTTTTTTTTTCCTAACAGAAATTTAATCGTCCATTATTACGTCGACGTCACAATCTACTTAGAGATAATCCTTGCGAATTTATTTCATTAAAAGTTCAAAATTAATAAAGAATGGATAAAACAAATGTCTAATTTTTTCGTAAAAAAAAAAGATTATTACTAATTTAGAAATTATTATCATCATCAACTATTGTTGACCGATTACTCGATTCATCCAAAAATAAACGCAGGCATAATTTCCGGAACAAAAGGTATTTTCCAAATCCATTTTGACGCAAACTAGGTATGAACAAAAGTAAAAGTGCACGTAAGCTAAAGCTTATATACATACGCTTTCTTTTTTCTCTCATTTCGTAATCTTACGATGAAACAGAAAGTGTGTATCTTAGTGAAAAGAGGAGATTTTTTAACTTTGACATAAGAGGGAACGAGAGCGATGGAGATTGTTTTCGCGAACATGTGCGAGCAAAACGCGATCGTTAAAGCGGAATAAAAAAGGAAGGAAGGTTTTACTACATCAAAACATCTTGAATCCATATTTCTTCGAAACATGAATATTATGAATCTGTTATGCCTTCCACAGTTTTGTTACACATAATTTCCATTTTTTTTTTTTAAAATGGAAATGGGAGACGACTTGAAAAAACGACGCTGCGATCACGAGAACGAGTCAAGGGGGAAATCAAAAGTCGGCTATATCGTTTGGTCCACAGAAAGAAAGCGGGAGGTGGATGGCAGATAGACGATATATGAATCTAATAATCGCTTCACGCTTCACAAAGAAGAGGAGATGCGAGACAAGAGTAGTGACTTTTGTCATAAACGGAGCGAAGTGAAGGGCTCGGCGGAGACGGATGTACTTCATCAAGCACGAGCGAGGGAAAGAAACAAAGAGAAAGAGAGATAGAGAAAGCAAGAGGAACGAGGAAAGACAGAGGTAGAGTCTAGGGCAGGATGAAAGATAGAATGAGAAGTCTGCACGCGATATATAAGTGATGCAAGGGGGAGAGGGAGATGGAGAAGAAAGACAAAGAAAGAGCGAGCGAGTGGAAGAAGCTGGACGGTGTAGATGCGGCTACGTCTTTCGCGAGTGCGACGAAGACGAGAAACGTCGGACGTATCCGCGCGCTGCGAAAGGGGAGGAGAGGGGGTATAGATTGTTGGGCAGGGTGTAGGGAGCGATCACACTACCCCGAGGAACCGGCGGGAGAGCGGTGAAGGGAGGGACACGAGGCAAAATGCGCGATGTCGGAAGACGGCGGGGAGAGAAGAGCGGCAACGATGAAGAAGAGGAGGAGGAAGGAGGAAGAGAGAGGGTACCGCGCCGCCGGGATGGAGGGGCGGAGAAGGAGAGGGGGGGGTCAGACGGGGTGAATTGCCGGCGACAAGGTCACCGTCTATACCTCGCTGGAACCGCCGATACGCGCCTTCGGCGTTATACCCGCACGATATACTCTATACGCTGCGTCTCGCGTTTCTCTCTCTCTCTCTCTCTTTCCTTCCCCTGCTCTCTCCATCCTCCTCCTCCTCGTCGTCAATCTCGCGCAGCGGAGTTACGTGTATGCACGTGTGCATACAGCCACGATGTGCGTGCAGATATGCGGAGAGACCCATGCGTAAGCTAGCATAATAGGAATAAAGAAAGTGACGCTCATCATACGTAGGCGACGAGCACGTCGGTCAGAGGAATTTCGAGGGTCGAGAATGAACGATGCAATCGAGGAAGAGGAGTCTCTGATATAGACGATCCACTCATTTCGAAAATGTGTCACGTTCAACAATCAATACACTGTCACGTTTTTATTTTCCTCACCCCCAATTGTTTACGTTTTATATATACATTTCCGTCTGACATATAAATATAAAAGTCACCGTTATATATAAATTAGACGAATAAAACTTTCTACACATTTTTTCATTATCAGTGGGGCAATTAAAAGCAATTGTTTCGTAAAAACGCAACCAAAACAATCCTGATTTATTTCTATTCGAATATAAAACACTTGTGTACTTGTATCTCACGGCCATGGAATAACAGTTGAGTGTACTCTCTTTAATCGGAGATCTGATTCAGTTGCGACATTACATCTGTATTTTCATGACCGCTGTTTCCGTCCGGAGTTTAACATTTTGGCGTTCGATTCTGTTTATTTGGCATTGATTTCGGGGAACGTTCGGTCGGTGCCGCCGTCGAAGAAAGGACCGCCGCCGGTCGAAATTGAAAGTCGAAAGCGCGAGGAAATTATTTTCGTCTCTCGCGCTTCCTCCTCGCTACCGAAAGCCGCGTTTAAATGCTCGAAGGAATCTATTTTCAGCGCAGGAAACGCGCGAATACACACGGACGTGGAGTGTCAACTCGCCGTATCAAAGTGTAGCGATCGCTCGTCTAAATTTTCTTATCAGGAAGGCTTCAGCGATAAAAAGAGACCGAGATCTCGACGGTAGTGTCAAAAAGAGAATCGACCATCTAGGCCGGAGAAATTGTAACGAATAGATGGAGAAAAACATTGACGTAGCTTCTTATTGCGATGTTTCGCGATAATGGTGTCACCGACAGTTGCTTTACTTTTTTTCTCCATGAAATATTTGTTTTAATAGCCATCGAAAATGAGATAGTCCAAGGATTAATTCGAGAGAGAGAGATGTGTTTGCATAAATAAACATATTTACGTATACTATGAATTAATGGAATGATTATAATAAATTGATAAATATATGATATGTAATTCTCTCGATAATGATGAAACTTGATAGCTCTTATTTAAATAAATAATCGTAAATTCTAATAATTTTATCTGTTGATTTTATTATTACTGAAATGGCGCATTTATCTCAATTAATTCTCTTAATGAGACGAATACATTTACAAGTTTTTAATTTGCATTATATAAAGGCTGATCAAAAAAAAAAAAAAAAATCTAAATAGCTATATTTAACAACAACAATAGACTGAGAGTAACAATTAAGAGCCAAGGCCCGAGTATCGCGAATTTATTATTATTGTTAAATTTTAGTAATAAATATGTATTTTTTAATAAAATTAAAATTTATAAAACACGAATACACGTGTGACAATGACGTTTAGACGTTTTAGTCAGCCTTCTTTTTTGAAGATTTTCGATTTTAATTTAAAATTTGACTGCAACAGTAAATATTATATATGTCAAGTTTTAAAATATCAATATAATATTTATATCTATGCTGAAGATGGACCAAAAATATACATTTTTAGTTCATATTTATTACGAAAATTTAATAAATTCGCACACCAACACTCACACCTTAGCTCTTATTTGCCAGTTTTCCCACTTAATTAATAGCTATATTTTTTTTATTTTCCGCGACATGATTAAGATATCGTGAGTGCAACTGCAAAAGTGCATCGTTGTAGCCTACGTACGATAAAATAAAGTGAAAAGGAAATTTCAAAATGTCTTGTTTTTCGCGAGTTACTATGACATTTGGAAATAGCGCGGCCTCGTCTGGTCCTTGCACCCAGAAGATTTTCGGTTATTGTCGTCGCGTGGGCAAGCGGACAGTGCGTTGATAAATTTCGAAGATATTTTGCGACAGTGCGCGGAGAGAAATCAAGTTGGAAAGATTAAAACGCGCGATCCCCGATAGCGACGTGTTCCAATAGTCCGGCAAACGATGAGGAAACCTTGAGGAGTCGTTTACTCGACTATGACTTTACGAACACGCCGGCTCTTTCCCCTCCGTCTCTTCCTTCCTCGACGCCCATCCTTCCCTCACCCGATTATCTCTATCGTCGTTGAACTGAATCGTTGAATTGAACGTCGCGCGCATATCTCTGCCCCGAGAATAATTTCGCGCGAAATGTGGTTCTTCTTATTTGCTGCGATACGAGACTGCGACAGTCATACACACATCCGGAGTTCACGCATACCGATATTTCGTCGATTCGACTCTTTCGAGAATCTATCGAAATTAAACTTAAACGCTAAATATTTAAAAAACAGATTGATTTAAATCGCTTTTCGGATATTTTTTATCGTTTAATTAAATTATCGATTTTTAAAATTTTCAAAATTAAATCGTTTTTTTTTTTTTTTTTTTAAATAAACAAATGCGATAGAGAACTGATATTGGGCAAATGCAGAAATTCAATTATCTTTTCTCCTATGTAATAAAATTACATTTCACGCTAAATAATCCGATTTAAATCGCATTTAAATTATCGATCTCTTACTCTTAAGATTAAATTATACGTTACATGGATAGATAAATCATATTGTGCAGTTTAAATAGCTTTTCGTTCCGATGCATTTCTAGAAGAAATGCGTGCGGAAGAAATGAGCCTAGAGCTAAAGCGGATCTCGTGCGGTTGAGAACCGTCTGGTGCAAGAGCGCTATGCATTTTTGCCGGCGGCGACGGCGCACGCACGCACACACAAGTGTAGGAGAGCGCACGCTCCGATAATATGTACACTGCAAATATACAATACACACTACAATACACATACGTGGGCCCCCGGTAGGGGCAGAGACCCAGGAAGGACGCGCTCTCCTCTGTCAGCCAGCGCCTGCCGCCAGCCTATGCGCCTCTATCCGCGAGTGTATTCTCTCCCGTCCTCTCCTGCCCCTTTCCTCCTCTACAGGGTGACGTAGAAAGACGGAACGCGCGAGAATCTTATCTCTCGCACATACCTCACACGTGCGAACTATCAGCGTACGCTCTTTCCTCTATGATTTTTACGGCTAAATTCGACGCTCTGATTACAAATCTGATTATAAAATGCAATTTATATATCTTTTATACAATTCTCAGTTTTAGTAATCGTTTTTAAAATAAAAAAGCAATGTTCTAATTAAAGTTTCAGGGGATTTTTGCAAGATTATCTTTTATATATTTCGCTGACTTGCATCAGTGAATTTTTTCCAAATATAATAAATATTTTTCAGGTGTCGTCAAGAGCGACGTTCTAATTAAAAATTTCTTTCTCATATACAATAAGATTCGCAAGAAAAATGCAGCCTCGAATTATTTCGTGCAGTTAATGTGCATGCAGTAATCTATTTCTTTGTGACCGAGCGGTTTTGCAGTGTAAGCTAAAAGACTATTGTTTTATCTTTTCAATTTGTAGATAGCGAGATATTATTTGATCAAGAAGGCGCAATCGAGTCGTACGATGTAGAAATATAACAAATATCCACACCAATTTTACTTTACACGATAGAAATAATTCTTGCACTCGCAATTTACATGGAGACATACAAGGGCAAAGCGAACTCGCGTCGAACTGTTTAATTCCGTAACCTTCCTCGCGGTAACAATTTTGAATTTCACACCAAGGTTTTAACTTCCTCGTGAATATTTAACAGACGCTGGAGGCGCTATTTAAAGGAAATTTGCACTTCTGAACTTACTATTGGATTGCGCGATATCAGCATGAAACTGATCATCGCTTCGTGCATAATTTGATCGAGGAAAACTTAAATCGTCAGATTTAAAATTTTGCGAAATTAAAAAAGGCAAATTGTTAAAATATTAAAAAAAAAAAATAAATGCAAACAAAATATAATGGAGTTTTATATAAGCCTGATATGACAATGAAATCATTCGCATATTTTTTACCCCTCCCAGCATGTTTATGTTTCATTACGCAATAATTATGATTGAGTAAATTGAAAGAGAATCTTAAGAATTCAAAAAATGTGTTTACCCTAAACGCAATATTAATGCGAACGATGTAAAAGAAAGGTAAAGAGAGTATTTGATATAGGAAATTTTTTTTCTCAAAAATTTAGATTCGAAAAGTAACCTTGCAAAATTCCTTTAACTAGAAAAAAAAAGTACAAAGTTTGACGATAGTTTGCACGCGCGAATCGAAGCTCGCTCATCGATTACGTTCATGACGACCCGTTATTTTCTGCCTCGCGTGTAATTTACGAAACACGCCGTGGCCTACGATAAAAAATCCGATACCGCTCGTACTTCCGGAATACGTCTGCGGATGCCGTTAATCAGCAAGTCACGAGAATGTCACGTGTTGACGATGTGAATGCACCGGCCGACTTTCGATTTTTATTGTGAAAACGGTGAGTTCACGATTCCGAGGCAATTTTTATGAGAATCAAGCGATTTTTTTTTTTTTTCCAGATGTTATCGAAATAAAGAAGAAACCGCATGTACGCGCAAAAAGTATTTCAAAGTTATTACGTCGTTAAAATAAATTAAAGTCCTGCATATGACGAGAATATAAAATGAAGGGGCTAAAATTCGATTCCGTATCGCGCTATTCCGATAATTGCTTTTTACAATGCGATTCGCAACGAGAATTCCGGCATCCGTGTGTACCATTGCATTGTCGAACCGACACGGTTCTATTGTTTCACGTCTCGCTCGAGCGATCGGTGCTATTTCGCGCGAGCATTTCCGAGAGAAAAGCGGGATTGTGTTGTTCTCGATCAGGAAGTGAACCCCTTCCCAGTCGACCTAGACCTACACCTAGACCTAGAGACTCGTCCCCGATGTGCGTCTCGTTTCTCTCGCGCTTTTCCTCTCTTTGCGGTGAAATCCACATCTATTTCGGGAAACGAACTCGCACTTTCACGAATTCGTGTCGGATGGTTACAAATAATGCATGAGATTATCTCGAAAAAAAATAGAGAAATAGCTTACGACAACATATTATTTTGTTGGTAAAAAGGCACTGTAAAATTTAAATATTATTTTATTTTAAATTTAAATTAATATTTATTTTAAATTTTAATACGTATTTAATTTAATAATTAAATACGTATTTTAAATTTTTGCATAATAAGTTTGTATAATAAGATTTTAATATTCCTAATTGATAAATACAAAAATCTCCTCCTTTTTTGCTGCGCATAAAATATACAAATTAATTAAAATTTAATTAATTGCATTTTATATTTCGCGTTATATATCAGATTTCATCGACAAAGAGAGCCGGCTATCATACCGAGGAAGTAGACTATCCTACAAGAACAACATATGAGGTCGCGCCCAGTCGACCTAGACCCAGTCTAGTCTTCGTCATCAGAGTCCAGACTCTGCATCACGCTCCCTTTTATTTTTGCTCGCCGCCATGCGAGGCATGTTACATAAGGTTGTGTGTGCACGCACTCTTTTCCGCGATGCCGGAAATGCAGCTTCATGAAATTCTTCCCTTTCACCATCCATTTCCCAGCCGACAATTATCGTCGAATTTTGAAGAACATTCTCGCGCTCTTTGAGACAAAAGAAATTTTGCGACGCCTGAATCAGAATATTTAAAATTCACCGAGGCGTTCTAGATTCATTCTCGACGAATAAAAAAATTCAAACGATGAAAAATTTCAAACAACGACTTTTTTCAACAATAAACCTTTGCATATATTTTACTTCTTCGTCGAAGGAAATCTTTTTTGCTATGACACGCAATGACAAAATAATGAAAAGGAACGCGAGAAGATAAAGAAGATATGATTTCGATAAGAATTTCTTTATCATGGTTCTTTGAGAAAATTTTGACGAGTCAATGAACGTCTACTAAAGCGTATATTGCACAGAAGTGCTAACAATAGAACGAGAAACTTTTGTTACGCTGTTAAAAACGGAAAAAAAAAAAAAACCTCGGTACATATTGACCGAGAGCACTTTGAACTCGCTAAAGACGCTTGTTCTCCCAGATAGCGAAATCATAAAAATGATCGATCATGCGTGGCAGTGGCGATGGCCTTTCTCGGGTATTATCTTGCTTATCGACTGCTCGTACCAAATAAGATTTCAATCGCGAAGGTAAACCGAGGTAGAAAAAAACATTTGGATTATACGCTAACCGAGTTTTACGCTAACTGATAACTGACAGCTGTGTAAGTGACTTGATTTACATTGAGCAATTGTGAAAAGATCATCATTTCCGTTCAGCGAGATGCCGCTCGAGAGGAATGCACGCAGGAACGCGTGCGCTTAATTTAAAGCTTAAATCAAATATTCTTCTACAGTTTGATTGGCAAAATAATTAATTTGCGAAGATTTAATCTTATGAAATATTGATCGTACGATTACATATCGAAAATCGTATCACGGGACTCGCTCTCTCTCTCTCTCTTTCTCGCTCGATATTACTACATATCTGTGATTTATATATATATAAATCGATTAATAATATACATTCTCCTGAAATGTAAACATCGTAATACGGAAGATAATTTCGCCAAGATTATGTAAACCGTGTTATTAAATCAACGCCTGATAAACATACGCGTAAATAGAGAGATAGGTTTATTTTTACTGCATCAATATTATCGCAAATTTTTGATGTTGCGATAACTCTTCGCCGGCATTGATACACATGACGGATAGCAACTGTAATTAAGATATCAATGCCATAAATTATACGTATTTTAAATAGATAACTTTCTATTGATAATATTTATATAACGACCGATCGACATTTTTCGATACGAGAGAATAAAAAAAAGAAAGCATTTTTAAAATAAATATCGCTATTTCTTTTTCAACGGAAATAGTTTCGCGCATCTGCTGTATAAATCCTACAAGCTTCGTGTTACGTATAATCAACTAAATTACTTCAATAACTTGCAATTTCATTCCGTTATATGCTTGGCGATTTTTTCGAAACGCACGCGGAAACTTTTCTGCGATCTTCCTGCCCAGCTGTCGACTCTTTCGCAAGCGACTGTTATTCGTTGGCGACGCGAGATTCTATTTTTTTCCTCCAACATTTCCCGCGGTAAAAAGTCACTTCCCCAGCCCCCTCCCCTCTTTGTGCGCTTGCCCCTTCCATCTTCATCCGCGCGCATCTTGCGCATCCGCGAATTACGTCGTTGCGATCTGGCAATCTTTTAAAAATATCTCAGGAGTACTCGATCTCTCTCTAGGGCAACTAAGACATCCTAATCCCCCGGTGGCACGGTTCCCAAATACGCTCGTTTTCCTTCTCGCAAAAAGAATATGACAAAAATCGCGTTTATCAAATCTCTTTACATTTTTAACATTGTTTTCTTTTTTCTTTCTTTTTTTTTGCATGAAGCGTTTTACTCAATATTATAATGTAACAATAGCAAATGTAATCGCGAAAGAATAGCGAATGATAAAATTATAGAAACTATATGAAACGAGTGACAGAATATTTAAATACGATGCTAAGATTGAATTTTACGTGCTTGCATAAGTCTTATTCTTTATGAAACTTTTGAAAGCATAATTCTTTTATAAAAATGCAAAAAGAAAAACATCTTTTTAAGAATTCCTTTCTCTCTACGACGACAAAGTCCAACGTGTGTACTTTATTTCTGGACTTTCGGAAAAAAACTGCATTACTTAAAAATAAACATAGTGAATTTTTATTCTAACAATAAGTTATCAAATGTATACGATCTTTTCCTCAATCGAAAAAGAACAGTTTTGAGTGTCTAGATCATTTGTTATTGTTTTCGAAAAAGACCAAAATATTTTGACGGCGTCAACTTCTTCTCTCTCTCTCTCTCTCTCTCTCTCTCTCTCTCTCTCTTAATAATCGAGATGCTAATGTATTCGCAGACTACTTGGACGTCGAGCGTTAAGTTTCAGAATATAATTGATATTCACGCATTCGTATAAAAATCGGGCTTGCCCTTGACACGATACACGTACGGATGAATGATGCGAATAAAAAAAGAGGAACTATCGTAAAATATCTCTTAAGAATTCTCAAGTACCTGAAAAAAAAAACGGACATGTGTATCTCATAGAGGAGATCTCGGAAGGTTTTCAGGTATTTTTCGAGCGATACCAATGAAATAAACACGAAGAAATGCAAATGAATAAACGTAGGAACTAAAATTTTCTTAACGTGTATTATGGCTCTATCGCTATTTCGCGGAACCTTGTAACACTTTCGCTTGACGCGTCGTCAACGTCAAAATTTGTGCCACGTCGATTTTTGCCAACGCGCGCCTCGCCTTCCTTCGCTTTCGTTCCCGGCGTGCTTAAAGGGTCTACCACACGCGTGTTCGCCGAGAGGCGCTAATGAACGACGAATCGCGGCTCGAACGATGATGATCCGGTCGGAAATAGCGGCGCGCAATGCTATTCTTTTCCCGAGTGATTATTCTGGGTACGTAGACGGCGCCTTGCTGTAAGAAGATCTATACGCGGATAGATAGGCCAACGGTTCATGCTCGATAAGCATCCCTTATTATTTTCTACTTCTACGCAAACGACGGTCTTCCTACGCTCTTTCACGCTCATCGATCGGTCGACCGAATAAATGAGGAGAGTCCGGCGTGAACGAGCTCGCTGTCGATTTAATGGCTCAATACGTGCGCGTGTAATCAGTGAGAATAATTGTAAATAATCGTGCATGCACTTCTATATGGATTCCTTTTTTTCCTCGAAGAGCAGCTAAAGATTCCAAGCTGATCGAAGAGAAAGTTGAAAGCTGAAAACGGCGCGGGTCTCGTTTTTCGAGTATCCCGAATCGGTTATGCATCATCTCGCTTACTGCCGAGTTGCGCAATATTTGTGCGGTACAGTGATCTAGATAAAAGAGGGGCCGATGGCCAATTGGCTTTGGCGAAATCGCGGAAAATCGCAGTTTTGGCAGAGCGCGCAAATTCTCGCCGATATACACGCAGTGTAGCGGCCAGTTCCGTCGTCCGAATTCCAAAAGATTTATTCGATGCAGCAGCGAGTCGCGTAAGCTCGCTGTCGAGAGGGAGAGAGAAAGAGAGAGAGAGAGAGAGAGAGAGAGAGAGAGAGAGAGGGAGAGGGAGGGAGGGGCAGAGAAATACATCAGCATGAATAGAATTTCCATTAAACCATAGTTTATTCTTATCAACTATAGTTATCGCGAGTTATTTCTTCTCACGAACAATGCGTATTTATAAGCGTATTCTGTACAAAATTTAAATCAGCTGACCAATCCAAATTTTGAGTCAAATATAGTGCTCCTCGCGCGTCGAATTTTATCAATAGTCTCTTTTTGAAAGCATACATCAAATATACATATATAATTAGATTAGAGGTACTTTTATCGCAACTGTCCATCAAGGATATTATTAATTACATACATACAGCTAATTAGTTCGAATCTTTCACGAGATTTTATACGTGTTTAAAATATTTATTCCCTGTGAAATATATACTTCATTAATTAACGTACACAATCATAACGTACTCGTCGTACAAATAAAATTATTGTATTTTATATCAATCATTTATAATCCAGCAGGATTAAAAATAATCGTTTTATTTTTTATTTCGAATAGTATTTCCTATGTCCTTAACAGGTTGAATTTTCTCCTGTCCACCATCGCCGCCCGCGCGAACCGTTGCGCGCCTACCGCAATGGGAACACGGCCGTGCCCGTCGAACGAGGAGAGAAGAAGACGGGGGTGGGGAGGGGGAAAGAGGAGGGGGCCGGCGACGTTACCAAATCGCTATGGCGTAACATTTTGCTTATTCACGTTCGATTATACAATCTGGCACACTTTTACTCGGCGCGGCGAATCGAGGCGCAGTGTCGTTACGGCACTTTTGTCCCTTACTTTCCAAACTTTATGTAGCAGCGTCCTCTTTCCCCTTAAGAAGAAAAAAAAAAAAAAGAAAGAAAGAAAATATGTTCCCCCTTCTCTCTCGTTTCTCTCTTATACAATTTAAGATAAAGGTATGCGACAGAGTATATAGGGGCAATATTTTCGTGATTTATTAAAGTATTCATTTAGCCTTTAATGTGTTTTTAGATTGCTCTTAGATCGTTCGATTATCGACAAATCTTTTTTTTTTTCTTCCGTCTAATTCAATCACAAATAAAAAATCGCTGGTTATTAACTGTGCCTTGTTTAAAAAAAAAAACCTTATTATATTGAACCAGGCAAATTTTTATTAAGACTCTTATTAGCGTAAATATGTATTTCGAATGATAATTGGCAGTGAGATAAATGTCGATTATTCTCGTATCTTCGCGCGCACTCGCGCAAGTGGCATTTAAAGATACGGCGGAGAGTTTGCAGCCAATCTTTTTCCCCCGACGTTGAAAAGGAGGTTAAAAGGCAGTCTCATGCACGGGATATTTTCAATTAGGGAAAGTTCGATCTCATTGTCGAGCAAGGCGGCGGGAATTGCAGCCTACGATAATAATAAAACGCAATGCTGTCGCTTCCGTTCGAAGGCGCGCTTGCCTGCCTGCCCGCCCGCTTCTCTTTTCTCTTCTTTTCGCGACGATAATTGATACTCCGCGCTCGCACGCGCAGAATTTCACCGCGATTTGTGAATCATCGGCACTTTCCACCTGCGACCCGCGCTCGTCGAAGAAATCAACCTTGCCGCGCCGATCCGAGAGCGAGCGCGTCTCTTCGAATCACGTGGCCGCAGATGTCGATGAGATCGAGTCATCAGCTGCTGTCGATGATTCGAATCCGACCGGTTTAATAGCGAAAATGAAGAAAATGACTTTGCGAAATCGCAGCCGAGAAACCCGCTGATTGGCCGATTCGCGTTCTAATTAATTAAACCGGCTTTCGACGCCATTGAATCACATCGTTTAGCGTGCATAATTAATTTTCCCGACACTTCAAATTCGATAAAGACTCAACGTCGCGCGAATATCCGTAATCCACGGAGTTGTATGTCGCGTCGGGTCATAGACTTTTAGGATCATCAATTTGCTTGATTTTCGAGCGCACATTTTCCACTTTTAGAATCTTATCATTAGAAATTTTTTTTATAATTTAATTTTCCACTTTTAGAATCGTATCGTTAGAATTTTTTTTTATAATTAAAAAAGGGAAAAAGAGTTGTATACTTTATTAAAAAGGTTGCTTAAAAAAAACTTTTAACGAATTAAATTTGACAGATGTAAATAAATAAAAAGAATAATAGAAGAATATCTAATAACGCGACTGTACTCGTGAAAAGGAATAATCGCGCGATCTCCACGGAGATCGCAGGCATCGAGAGAGAAAACTGCTCGCGACCGCAAGACGCGAAAGCGTAGACGGAAATGCTTCGGAGGCGGCAGCAGCAGGAAGCGAATCTGGGCCGTCGAATCGGCGAACGGCAAGTGGGTCACGAGAACGAAGCCCCGTGCATCGGAGATGACGACGTCGCCGACGAAGGCGATGATTCGCGCGTCGCACTTTTCAAGCGTTTTCCCGCGCAACTACGAGGCGCGAGTCCTTTCACTTGGCATCTGTCACGCGGAGGAAGTTCTCCGCTCGCGATTTCATTTCGGACTGACTTGTCGTTTCCTGCCTCTTCGCGCTTCTCGTCGAGAAACTCGGTCCAATTTCTGCTCCACGATCGCGCTCGCCTTTGAAATCGCGATACGCGAGTTAAGTATCGTGTTCTCTTTTTTTTTTTTTTATCTACTAGAAAACTTTATCTTTCTCGGAGAGAATCTTTCTGAGAGATTAATTTTATTTACTCGTATTTGATAGATAGTATATGTTTAGCAGTTCTTGACGTCAATCGCTCTCGTTTATATAGTATAGGATGTTGTACAAAGTACTTTGTTTAACGAGAAAAGAATTATGTTACCGGATTATTTCGTTATAGCGAGAAATTAAATAAAAGTATCAGTCACTTTGTACGTTCGAAACTGTGTACAATTGGTATGCTGTTAGAAAATTGTGCTATGTTTTAAGAATAAGTACAAGTAGAAATGTTTCTTAATATTAAATATTATAATATTAAATTATTTCATAATATTAAATATATAATATAATATTATATTATTCATCATTTTAAATATTATAATATTAAAAGAGTAAAATAGGCATAAAATATTAATAGACATATCCCGTATCTTGCTAGCAATCATTTTATTTGTGAGCTGCAGCGCGTTTCGCGGAAATGGATGTGGGTAAAAATCGATCGTTTCCAAGTTTTTCACGTCACACGTCGATCAGCTTTTACAATCCGTTTGACACATTCAACGAAGGTATATCAATATTCACCTAGTTACCGATTCAGTAACGTAATACTTTTTTGTCGCACAGCTCCCTTTCCCTAAAATAAAAAAAAAAAAACTTGCTACTAAAACGGGGATTTATATTACAACTCGATGAAAGACTGACGTTTTGAAGATGAAAATGGACCGTGATACGGTACCGCTAAACCGCTCAGAGGATCATCGACTATCTTTTTACTTTTACGCTCGCGTGCATGATGATCCGTCAAAAGCGAGGATATTTCGCCGTTTCGTCCGATTGGTCGGCGACACGATATCGAATCGATATCTCTCTACAAAGTCGAAATAAACTCGGGCTACCGAGAAACACACAGTTACGTCATGACGATCCAGGTTTCAGATGCCAGACGCGAGATACCGAAGTCACCGTTTCGAGTACCTTTCTTCCCGCCTCTCTTCCCCTCCTTTCGACCGCCAATCGATCGCGATGACAACCAAGATACATTCGTTATCTATTCAAAATTGCCGATAAGTAAACGAGGTCAAAGAAAAGGCCCGTTTTATCGTATGTAAGTCTAGTCTCCGAAGCGCTAGGGAATCTATTCCGATCGCACTATCCGTGCAAAGAGTTTTTGAAATGTCAAGATTTTTTTTTTTTATATCAAGTATAATTTTTCGGTACCTCTTGAATATACATTTTTTTACACACCACTTGACAGAAATTTAATCGAGCTGTCGTTCAAGAATTATTATTGCTATTACTTTTATCTATTATTCGTAATCAGCTAAAAGTACTATCAATGCCGAGGAAAATCGAGCGTTCCCGCGGAAAATCGTCGATCACATACGACGATACGTAATCGGTGAAAAATTGAGAGTTTGCACTTACGCGAGGGTGGCTGGCGGTAATGCAAGTGCTGCAGACTCTGCGTTTGATGGTGATGGTGGTGGTGGTGGTGGTGGGGCGGCCCCATCGTCGAACCCATGGTGTGGTTGTTGTGCTGATGGTGCGGCGAGCTCCCTCGATGCGGATGATACTGGGAGGGATGATGCTGATGCGGATGATAGGAGGGCGGCAAAAAGGTCGCCGTCGACGGGTAAACGCCGGGGCTGTGACAGGCTGACCTGCCGCCGAGTGCTGCTGTCGAGCAATCAATACAGGCGCTCGATAAAAAGGCACGTGGTGTCGCCTTCGAAAAGTGTCGCGCAAACTTAATTTCGATCTCTCGTCAAAATTTTATCTCCTTAAGACTTAATCATTAAAAGAAGTAATCTTTTAAATTAATATTTTAAATATAAATATACCTTTAAACTGTTCAATGTCTAATCATACTAAAAGTTTTCAAGAGAGATAGAGATAAGATTGTGTATTATTATGAAAAATAATCTCAATGATCCTGGTATCGATACGAGATCTTTAGAATTATGATTTAAAATTCTTTATAATTACGATCTGAGATACATGCGTTAAGCGATCGTATCAATGATCGATAAGCGTAAGATAAAAATCGAGCTCACCCGACGACAGATGAGAGTGATGAGACGCCAGACCTGGCTGGAGGGACGAATTAGGGTTGAGCCTGGCTTTCAGTAAGAGATTCGCGTCCTCGTTGCCGCCGGAGGATGTGCTGGACTCGACATCGCTGACTCCGCTGTCCGCTGGGCTTGCTGGCAGTGATCCGCTTCCTGCTTCCGGCCGACGACGGCATGAAACAAAGGAAGGGGACGCGTCCTCTGTGATAAATAGCCGGCAGAGTTTAGGGCTAGCGATAAGGCATGACATCGTCAATTAATCTGCCGACGATATCGTTTCGCACAAAAGAGCACGATAAATGAAAGGCGCTCGACTATAGCGCGTTAGAAAAAAGAAAGTCGCGTTATCTTTTCGAAATTATTACTTCGTTAAAGGAGCTCTATGCGCGTGCATCAGGGCCAAAGAATATTTATAATGTAGAAAAGAGAATTTTTTATGATTCGAAAGAAGGATGCGTATTTTATTTTGCCTCTAAATATTATTTAGATTATATTAGATAAATATTATTTTGAAATTTTAAAAAACAAAATTGTGATTTTTATATCTAGTAATTTACAATCATTTATAAAATTATTTCACATCCATTCCTAGGCAATTTTCTCTTCTTCATTTTTCTGTATTTGTATATTTTTTTCAATGAAATGCTCTTTATTTCTTTCAAAATATCGTAAAAGTATAATTTGTCATAGAAATTTCGATAATAGAATCTTGTAAAAAAATTCCCTGACATTTCAGGTATTTGTAAAAAATTCTGGAAAAAAAATAAAATATCTCAAAAATGTTTCGGTGTCAACTTTCCAAATAAAATTTTTTATCATTAGACATACGTTTTTTAATGTTTTTCATTCATACGAAGGAAAAAAAAACAGAATTCTCAAGTTTCAAGTGCTAGATTTTGCAAAGTTATGAAAAAAAAATTGAATAGCTTTCGTAAGCATTTTTCACTCGCATAACACTTTTTTTCGTTAAAAATTACATTAAAGAATATGTACTGTACATTCAATATTTTGTGTATAAACAGAAATATATATATATATATAATATATTTTAAACACAATTTACTTGGCTTAATTTCCTGACTTTGTCAGATACAAAAAAATATCTAAGAATTCCACATTTCCAGATTGTAGATACCCTGTACAATTTTCACTTGTGTCGTCATCAACGTATACACTATAAAAAATTGTCTAGGAATTCAGACATATTTTTGTCCGAATTTTCAAATCTAAATGACAGAAATTTCAGACAATCTGTCATAATCATCGGAGTGGTTTTTTTAAAAGTTCAGAAGAGCGCGTCTGAAAAATTCAAACGGTGTGTGCAAGAAAAACTTCAGACACTTTATCCGAAATTTTTCTTACACTGTACATAACCGAATAACGAATTCACATTCTAAATATGTCGCAACCATCGAATCACCGTTCGATATTATTACGCGACGGAATGTATCGGCGATCGACCGGTTCGACGGGCTCTCTAAATTAAAGCCGCGCGCCGCTTTCGTCCACCGCTTTAAACAAATTAGATGTTCCATGGAGATGTCCAGAGAGCTCGCTCGCTCGGCTTTATCGAACGTCGTCAATTAAAGGCATCTTTATGCAACGGGCGAAGGTCATCCGGTCATTGGGTATGCATATCGCTCGCTCTTCCCACGGTACCCTCCCCTCCCCTCTTCACTCTTTCTCTCTCGCGGCGCGACTAACCGTTTCGAACGGGTCCTAAAGGGTTCTGCGCGAGAGTCATCATTGCTTTCTTTCGCTCCTATCCTCCCTCTCTCGTCATCATCGTTGCCGTTGTCGTCTCGTCATCGTCGCGTTATGCAAGCCGATATCCGCGAATTTGATCGGTCGCCGTTTTATGCAACGATCGAGTATTTTCGAGAATCGATTTATGCCCGAATTCCTGGCGAAATACAACGATGTTGTCGGTTTTGTCGTTGCGCGATGCAATTTTTGTGAAATCGACGCTGCTCCACTAATCCAAATTTTAAACTACCAACGCGGAAATGTTTATTTTGCTTTCGTTATTGCTTGCCGCATTGCCTGTATGCGCGTATTACAATCATAATTATTCTTAAGAAATCGTGCCCATTGGTTTTCTCACCTTTCTTTAATCGCCGCAACACGATTGTTTGGTTGTTCTCTCTTTTCGGTCAATTAGCGAATAGCATTCGACGATACAATTATTCGATGAAACGCAATCCGATAAATCGCGATTGTCGCTTCGGTAAGTCATCTGCAAGAGTCGTCGCGCCTTGATTTATCACGATCCAATTAAGGGAAATCACCATCATCTTATTTTATACAAATGCCGCATTATCCGCAAAATGCCAGACGACTAGTTATTCACTTCAGATTGAATGTGATATTCTTTGATATTTCACAACACAAACGTATAAATTTTTTATTATATATTAAATTGAGGCTGTAAAAGAAGAAGAAATAATTGAGTCAAAATAAAAAAATATGACATATATATTCTATTCGTAATTACAAGTCGATTTTTTTAAATAGTTTATTTATTTTAACTTGGGAAACTATATCGACATTGCGATTAAATTCTGAAATATGTTTCTTCAAAAGATGTCAAATTTTTTAAATGCGATCATCTATTTTACTTCTTTTTTTATATTATCATATTTTTAATGTCATATATATATATATATATTCTCTCTATCATAAATCTATTATTATATATGTCCTTCTTTTAACTTTATTTATTTCTCCATTATCTCATATACCCTGTAATTTTTCCACCTTCAATTCAAACCTTTTTTCTCATTTTTCTATTTCCAAGCCTATACTCTCTTTCGGCATTATGTTCTATTTAATCTCAAATTATATCGTATGCCGTTGAAAATTTCTCTGCAAATCTGACTGGATGGGTCCTCCAGAAACGTATTTAAAAAATATTTTCATCGAGTACCTTACCTGGCGTACTCGTGGCGGCAGTAGTGTAAGGCGGCTGGCCCATCTGAGCGTGACCGGCCAAGTGTCGGCCATATCCGTTCTGCAGTGCCAGACCGTGTTGCTGGTGATGCTGGGAGAGGATCCCGTGGAGCAGACGGGTTCCCGTGCTACTGGTGGTGGTCGCAGCACTTGTGGATCCCGGCTCCACTTTCACGTTCGCGAGGCCTAATTGTTCTTTCTCGCCTGTATCGTGCGGTTGGACTTCCCTTGTGTCCACTGCGACAGATAACGAGACAACATTGATTAAATAAATGAAAACGAGAAATATCAGAAATATGAATTTCTGTAAGCTGGATGAATATAAATCGAATAAATGAACGGAATATTAAATATCATAGATTATGTTTATATAAAACAGAAATGAAATAAAAATGTTTTTGTTGAACTTTTAAAAATTCATCAAATAACTTTTTCTTTATTTTTCTTCTGCCTTGCTTCAACTCTAATTATATAAAATGCAAGTATAATAGCGCGTTCTAGAGATAATTATTATCTAAATTCAGAAGATAATAATCACTCGGTTTTCGACATAGTAAAATATCGATGTCGATATTAAGAAAGGGGGATCTCGTAATAATATTTAATAGTAAATATTAAATTGGGAGTTAATTTATTTTATCTCGATTTATTCTATCTCAGACAAATTAAAGTATAGCATAATTTTTATTCGCTACTTTACAAAGAGCGAAGCATTCACTCCTCATTAATGAACGAGAAGTGATGCTTCAAGATAAGCTGCTTATCGCGACCCGTGCATTATATCGCGAATCGCTCGTCCGGGTTCTCAGGTTAAGTGGATCAATTTGAAGGGAAGCGTTCATTAAGATTTAACCGTAAACATATCTGCCCGTTGGTCGAAATAATCAAGCATAATCATAGGCGGGTAAATATTCTCACGAGAGGGAAGGAAAAACGCAGAAGGAGAAGAAAAAAAAAGGCTGCGACTCGAGAGGCGTTCTCTCTCTCTCTCTCTCTCTCGAGGAGCTCGCGTCGAGAGGAAGTGAAAGCCAGCGTCTCTCCTTGACCCACTGCAACGTTTCTACCTTCCTTTCAGGCGGTGCTGTGCCGCGGCGCGGCTTCATTAAGCAATTTCTCGCGGCAGCGGACCCGAAAAATGTGTCGGTGGAAAATGACGGCGATCCGACCGATCAATTTTTCTCTCGCAAATTTCCTCAAGCTCGCCGACTCGTTCGACTCTCCTCGCTCTCGGAAGATCGGCAAGAATTGCGTTGTGTTATGCAATCATGCGGATCTCTTGCCGTATCACGTTTTTCGGAGTCACGATGGATTAAGAGAATAATCGATACTCGCGACTGCGATCGAAATAAATTCTCATCAGACATTTATCTTAGTCGCGCAACATAAGCATGATAAAGATTTATTTTATTCCATTGATGTATTCATTGTGGGTTTTTTTGAAGCATCGTCGAATGAACGCTTATGTCAGCTTTTACATTTCGGTCATTAAATTAAATTAAATAAAACATTGTAGTAAATTTTATTAATATCGTCTAATAATTCTGCGATCTTGCAATCACAAGATTGCAAAGTAAAAGTTTTCGCAGTTTCTCGATATATCCGTGTAAGAACGCGTCTTCGCGTTGATGTAACACGTGTAAATCGGAGAGGACCGCTTGAAAGATCACGCATGAAATTATAAAAACTGACATTTAATGCGGCAGTACAGCAGATTACAGAGAGACCGGTATTCCCATGAATAAAATTCACCTCCGCTATACAAATTGCATATCCTTGCGGCTTCGTAAGAGCCGCAACATTACAATAATGGCGGATGCGAGTTATTTGCGAGGCGCCGCGGAACGTAGAATGCAACATTTTTTTCCCTCCAATTGTCGCATCACGTAATATTCGCGACGGAAGTCTTAATAATCATTGCGTCATAAATATTTAAAAAATTATGACCCCATTTTAATATCGAAAAATATCGCGTTATTCTATTTTTCTCATAGCTGTAAAAGTTTTAGATAAGTTTTATAAAAATTTAATATTATGTTAAAAATATTTCCAAGTGGGAAAGTCACGAATCGATGGGATTATGACGTCATAGTGGCCCGAATTTCATGATTGTATTTTAGCGCCACATTAGGTCAAATCAAATGAATATTATATATATTAAAAAATATAATATCCAATTGATTTATATATATAATCTCTCATTCCGTTCACATTTATTCATTCTTCTATCTCTTGTTGACGAAATAGCGTGTCGCTACAAAGGCAAAAAGATTGATGTTAAAGACAGATCGTTTGATTTTTTTTTTTTTTTTTTCCAATCGATATTCTGTTGACAAAACATATTCGCAGCATTTATTTTTAGAGACGCGTCTCGAAAGAAAGCAAATAGAATATTTTATATCTTCCGAACGGTTTCAAGGCTCCCGGAAGTAAATAGCCCCGCTATTGTTCGAAAACGTCGTCGCTTTACTGCTGCGTTCCTTTGCAGACCCAACCGGGACGGCTCAATGTGTCGTCTCGCATTTTCATCACGCGCGCGACTCACGCATGAAGATTTAATCGACTCTCAACGATCTTTTGTTATTCGCTGCCGTCTACTTCCGCGAACATAAGAAAGGGACGGTCATGGTTGAAATTGAAACGTCAGAAGTTTATTTTTATCTTATTATTAGTTACGATCAGCCTTAACCGCCGGCCGTGTCTTTTAAAGTCAGAAAGTGACTGGATTTCTATCTCAGCAGGTCTTACGTCAAGATGTCGTTTCTTTCCGCGATTTCATAACATCTTGATATTTGATTGACCGAGATAAATCGTGATGTATGGAGCGCTCGCAGCCTCTCACGAATTCTCCAAGCGAACGGAGAGATAAGCTTTTTTACTCGCCCACCGGAAACGCGGCAGTAGAGTGACCTTACTTGGCATTGGACTCGCGCCCTCGACAGGACGGGGTGTGGGTGTCTAGCCGGATCGATCGCGCGCGTTTCAAGTCGATCGGCGCGAGTACATAGGTTTTTTTTTCACGGCGTTTTCACCTTCCGCGCGCTTCCTGCCTGTTTCACCCGTAAGATCCAGAAGCCGACTTCCGCCGGTATCGACACGACAGTGGTCAAGGTTTAGGGTTGCCACCAGTACTTTAAAATAAAGTATTGTATATATGTTATTATGGACGAACATACTTTATACTTTGTAAAAGTAATAAAGTACGCTAAAATACTTTATTTTACGAATACTAAGTTTTCATTATCATTTGTACGGTGGATGTCGCCGTGTCACGTGATTTATTACTATGAATGCATCCGTTTCACGCATTGAGCGCATAGATCGCCTGGAAATTTTTAATTTTTAGATTTTCAGGCGATCTACGGAAGCGGCAAAGCTTTTCTAAATTTAATTAAAAATGAATTGCTAATATATTTAAATTTAAATATCGATTGTAAAGATGCTATAGAAATCTTTAAAAAAGACAAACACTTATTAGATATTGGTAAAAGTAATAAAAAAAATATGTATAAATAATATAAAAAATAAATAATATAAAAAATATGTACTTTTTTTTATTTGGTGTACCTTTTTTTTTGTTCTTAAAAGAGTTACATACGTTATTTGTTTGAAAAAAAGGTGGCAACCCTAGCAAGGTTTCACCGTAATCATCATTACCATGTCCCGATTTTCATAGTTTCTAAAAGCCCGAGACCAGTTTCACTCGCTCGCCAAGTACCACTTCGATCTGATCGTAAATTAATATGCATCGCGCGATTTTAATCGCCATAACAAAACCATTAAAATCAACCACGAAATTATTCTTAGAGTAACGGAAGAAATTACTCGGCCAGCAAATATCCAGCATTCGTCAATCTTGACAAGTACAATACAATATATATACGCCAACTCTCTCTTTTTTTTATGTATTCATATCGAAATAAGATATAAGCGTTATCATTTTATATTATTTTAAGAATAATGTTGACTGTGTTTACGTAACTATTTTATATTTGTGACATTTTACATATTTATAGGATTTATAGAAAAATTGCAATTATTATTATTTTATTAAATGGTAAAATGTTTTTGCGATAAAACATTCATCAAAGAATTATTTACATATGTAAAGTGCATTATATCCGTTAATATTTTTCTTATTAATATCGAGAATGAATATAATTGCAAGATTCAAAGTATTCCGGATATCATAACATCTGTACCTATTAAGACTATCAAGATTTAATATAAACTAACTTAGATAAAAGCTATACAAAACAAATATTTCCTTGCGGTTAAGATGAAGAAAAATACATTGTTATCACACGTCGATCAAAATTGTTTAAAGACCGTATCGAACGGAACGACGAAACGGATTTACGAATCGTTCGCAGCATGTGCGTACGCTTGCGAGCGTGCACGTATATGTATGTGCGAACAGTACGTAAGGTCAGCGTTTGGCCGGGCCACGCAACTTTCTCGCACGCGCACATGCGCAGGAGACGCCGCGCGTGTCCCGGTGCGGCGTGGCCGGCATTGCGTAACGGTAACGACTCTCTCTTTCTATGTGACATCACGTGCGTCCGACATGCCGTCGGAGAAGCGGCAACTCCTTGGATATGTGTGTGCGCGCGCGGAGAGTATATGTGCGTACGACGTATACGCGAGAGAGACGAGGAGGACACATTTCCACCTTGTGTCACATCGAGAAAGGAGGCGAAAACACGTTATTTCGCACGTTCCAAACGAGGTGCGGACTCGCCGTCTCTCGCCCACGGCGATCATGCGAAAACCGAAAACAGCCCCGAAGGTGTTACGACATCGATCTTCGTTGAACGACACACCTGTTTTGCTTCACAATAATACGAACGATATTTCATAGCCGAATTATATATTTAACCAATATAGCAATAGTGTGTATGTAAAACATACAAGGAGATTGAAAAGCATTTAACCGGCTCTTCTTTCGATTTAATTATTCAATATTTTTATACAACAATTCATTAACGCGTTCATATAATATGTACAAGATTAATTATTATATCTCAATTTGTCTCATATAAATATTAATAATATTTATATAATGATATAAAATTCATAAAATTACTACATAATGCGATATATGACAAGTTACATGGAACGTGCGAATATCATTGATGATATCGATTCATTGCTAATCAAGTATTTCCTGCTCGGGAGTGGAACTGGGTGTTAACAGAGCGTAACCGGCCGTCATTCCATTCCGCGAGAAACGCATATTTATCGGCGTGTTCCAAGTACAACAGGTGCAGTCGTGCTCTGCGTTCGCGAAATATTTCTAAAAGGAAATGAAAAATCCTAAATACCTGTTCGTTCAAATTTTTTATCATCGGAATGTAATTCTTAATTATTTTATGAAAATGCAACTCGCGGGACAGAGCAAACATCTTTACAACTGTTTATCTTTTCCTCGATAAAGAGTACAATTATTTCATCAAGCGATACATGACACGGGAGGATTATTTTCGTCACCGATTATATATATATATATATAATGTATACGTATGATTAAAGCGTGCGCATAGGGTAGACCGCGATTATAAAGCGAGATCGATTCATTCGCGTTTCCACGTGCTATATTATCGGCGTACAGTTAATCACATGGCGCGCAATTATTGGACGTCGTCATATGTCATTACATAATTTAGCAATCGTTTATCGCTATATTGACGAGACACGTTATTCGTACTAAATTTATTACATCCTTTCCATACGAAGTTAAATGAATCGTTGAACGGAAATGATACAAGTCACATCTATCATTTTGGGATACAAGTTACGGGCAAAGAAGTTACGTGATGAATTTATATAATTTATATATATACTTGCAAATTATACATATGTATATAATAAATTTAATAAGGTACTCATTATATATAATCATATTTTTAGTATAAAATTTCGTTGAAAATATCTGTAAAAGTTAATACGCGACTTATGTATCAAAAATCGTCACGCAATTATGGAATCGAAAGAATTACATCAATCCCGCACGATTTCTGTGCGTCAATAATAAGCGGCAGATAAGGAAAATACATATAATGCGGCGATATTATAATGGCCGGAAAGAAAAGCGTGATTGTTATGACAGTGCGTAAGAACAAAAGTGAGCTATTCTATCATCACAGTTCGCGATCGATATCGACGAATACAATCCGACGCTAATCGAGGTCGTTAAGGTATTACAAGCGTGTTGATTTACAGCCGGTGTCGATTCAACGTTTACGGAATCCAGTCGGAGTCGGAAAGTGTCATGTATTAAATTGCAGAGAAATTGAGAGAAATATTGTATGTCGTGCAATAAAATATTTTATGAATATTCTTGCAAATATATATATATATATATTTGCAAGAATATTCATAAAATATTATATATATATTATAATAATATATATATTATAATATTATATATATATATATATATATATATATATATATATATATATATATATTGTATAAAATATTTATTGTGTGTTGCACGATATATATACATATTTTTATTCTATATTAAATCTCTCTGCAATTTAATATATTCAAAAAAACATCGAAAACAAAATATAAAAAATTTCATTTGCATATCACTTAACGATCACATAATATTCTTTCTTGCTTGTCATTTGCATTTGCATTGAATTAGATCATTAATATTAGAAATATCGAATCGTTTATCTGATTGAGTTAATATTAAATTATTAATAAATTTCTTATTCGCTACTATAACAATTAATGATTATTAAATGTCAAACTTTTTGATATTAATTTCTTAAATTTTAATTAAATTAAAAAAAAAATCCTCTTTTTTCTGTTTAATGTTATATAGATATATCACACATTTTGCTCTGTTAATCTGTTCCGTTAATTTTGTTTTTAGTTTCTTTGAAAATATATGTTCATAGAATAATAGTGGGCTTCTTATTATATAATAATTATTATTATATAATTTGCGAATGAAATATGTTCTATAAATAACACGATATATCCGTAATTCTTTTTCGATCCAATATTTTAAAATATAAGCCAATGAGGGAATTTTAATGCTTCGGAACAATAGCGGATTCAAGGCCGATTGATAAGTCTGTCCCTAATTAAGGACAATTAACTCGCCGGCCCGACTCGGCTGCGTGAAGGCGCCATTATATACGGCGCTAGCGTCTCTCACATTAACGGATTGCCAAAGCCGGAAGTTTCGATAGCGGAAACGACACGCCGTCCGTGTCGGTGTGAGCGACCCACTTCGACCTCCTCCAACGAAATCGAGAGTGCTCCAAGAGTGCGCGCGTGCACGATTGTATATACACAGTCTGACAGCAACGACGTGTAAGTGTTTCGCGCGCAAAGAGCTATCGGGTGTGTTCCCGACATTCTCGCTTTCCGCAATTTCTGCCCTCATGCTTAGACTGCATTTGAATTCTCAATTGATGTTTAATTAATCTCCTTTTCATCAGCACCGAGGTAAAGACGTCTAATTTATTTTATTCGCTCCCATACATTCTGTATGCTTATTCGGGATAGGTATTTTTTTATATTTATCATGAATCTTATTGGGAATCGTATATATAAAGTTTTTTTTTTTTTAACATAAAATTCGGTACTGGTGAGAATGAAACATTTACAATTTTCTTGTACGTATAAAATCCTCGCTTATATTCTCGCTACGATAATATTGTCCTTATTATTCTTATATCGGGTTGAGCGATGACACGGTCAAATTCAAGAGACACATATAGTCAATGAATCGTGACCTATATTCGAATTGACGCCGCTACCGGTGACACACTTTCTTCCTCTTTAAACAGAAAATGATGGAAACGATAGTATGCCGACCATGACCCATTTTCTCGGCTGAATAGCTCCTATTGTCCTGGAGAATCGTCTCCAGGAAAGATGAGCTGTGTATCTGAACGCGCGTACGTCCATTTCCTTCGCCAAATGAAAAAAAGAACCGATACAGAGGAAAAGAGAAAGGGAGAAAGAAAGGCAGGAAGAATAAATGGGATACGGTAAATAGTTCTTTCGTAATGGTGAGAAAGCGAAAGGTATTTTTTTTTTTTTTTAACAAAATATGAAATACAATTAGAAAACAAGATATACAGACACTTTTTTCTTTTCTGTTTCTCTTTATATAAGTGATTCCAAAAATCCGTTCAAGCTTTCGATTAAAAAAAATATTGGTAAAAATAATTTTTTGTATAGAAAATCTTTCAAGTGATTAATTGAACGATACAAACTTGTAGGCTCCCGATTCATTTCTGTAATATTAAAAATCATGGAGCTGGCATAAGCTCGTTAGAAAATATTATTTGAGATAAATAAATTTTATATGAATATAAAGCACACGGAAGTTATATCTACTGTCTCTTAGCTATTGATATGTCGAATATTACAGATGCAAAGCAAAAAGGAGACCCACACTCAACCAGGCCCATATTACCGCAACAATGTCTTGCGTAAAGGAAATGGTAGGAAAAGGACCGAGGAGAGAGAGAGAGAGAGAGAGAGAGAGAGAGAGAGAGAGAGAGTATTAGAAAGAAAGAGCGAGAGGAAAAAGGAAAGGTATCCGAGTGGGCGCGTGCGTTTTACGGAGGGCTTTCGCGACGGTCGGGTGAATTCTTTTCTCACGGGGGTGGGCAACCCTTCCCCTCTCATTAGAGCGTAAAATCGAGGGATTCCCGTCTCCACCCCTCCCCCCCCCCTCCTCCCCCGTTCGCGAGCCCTCCGGCAAGTACCGTTAAGCATTAACGTAGGAGATCGCGAGAAACTGGGTTATTCCATTCTCATCGGGATCGTGATCGGCACGCATCTAACGGTATCGTCTTCAGAATTCAGGTACCGAGAGCGACGATGGGTAACACCACATGGCTCCCGAACCCTTAGACACTTATCTCGTCGTTCGTTGTCTGCTTTCTTTCTCTTCTTCCTCTCGCCCCGCTCCTCCCGCCGTCAACCCCCCCACCCGATAGAAATGTTCATCCAGCGTGCATCTTTTTTTTTTTTTTCTTTTCTGAACAATCTGACACAGTTTGTGTGTTTCTTAAGAAAGAAATTTTTTCTCGACCTATATAATTCTCTTTTTAACTTACTTTCGCTTCCTTTGAAAAACAATTGACTACTGAAGATAGTTCGACGAACTGTCAATTGTTTGGTGATTAAATGTTCAAGCAAGTTTATAAAGATTCTTTTTTTTTTTTTTCGAAGATATAGTGAAACTGTCTATTTGCTCTTCTTTCCTTCCCCTTTGCTTTCACCCTCTTTTATTTTTTGTTTTATTTTATATTTATTCATATAATTATTTTTATAATAAAAAAAAGCCTCTCGAACTGCGCTTAAGTAATACAATAAATCCCTTTTCGTTTTTATTATTTATTTTCTTTTGGGGAAAATGTAGCCCCGCATAAAATATAAAAAGCTGTAATTTTTTTAATATTAAATAAAAAAAATCGTTTCTCGCCTAATGTAAGGCAGACGTGAGATATTTTCGCGGTTGCTTTTTCTCGAGGATTAAATCATACGATTTTATCAAATATACATATTATATAAATATTTTTGCTTGTTATACAATCTAATAATTTTAATTAAAAAGCGTACCCCGCGTTGCACTTATATACAACGAAATGGTACCTTTTTGGAAAGAGTCAGACGTCATTATGTATCTGTTTGGAAAGATAGATCAGACGTTATGTGCCACATGAAACGTCGTCTCTTGCGTTTTCTCCATCTGCAAGAATTCTCTCGGGTATAAAAAATATATCTCCACCCGTCGAAGAACTTCGATTAATCGACAGGCCCCAATTAACACAAGTCGAAGGAAGGCGCGGCAGACACATCATCGCTGCTCCAAAGTCCAGCTATTTCTCGCAAAGGACTCATTATGTAAGCTAACGACGTAGGAATCTAATTTCTTATAATTGCGCAATCCGATTGGAAGCGTTACCTCGCATCGCGCTATTCGACAAACTTTCCTTTCCCCTAACGAAGAGTTCCTCCTCCTCCTCCTCCTCCAAGAATCGATGACACCCGGTACGATCCGGCTTCGATCGGGGAACTTGATTGCGACAAGAGATTCGGCGAGAAGATCACCGCCGGCCACTTTGCGAATCGCCGCCAGTCGAGGTACGTCAATTCGCGCGCGTAAAGCGAGAAGGGGGATATGGGAAAAGGGTGTCAAGGACGAAGCGCCGGGAATGTCGACGGCGACGACGTTGCGTCGTTCTCTCGATGCGAGCACCGACGGGCAGATTATTGTACTCGCTTCGGATTGGAAAATAGTACGTAGTCTCATTGCGCCGAGTTGCATTGTGCAATACCACCAACGGCACGTAACGGCCATCCCGTATAAAACGTGCGTATTGCATAATGTTAATCGTGCCGCGGCACCGTCGCCGATGATGATATAATAACGCGGGCACGAGCGATATCATCGGCCGTTAGATCTCTCTCTCTCTCTCTCTCTCTCTCTCTCTCCCTCTCTCTCGCTCGCTCGCTCGTCAAATGCGTTAGCCGGTGCATTCCTCGCGCGCGCGCGCATGAATACGAATCGAGTAAATGAGCAGGTCAGTCGGTGACATAGAGAGTAATTGTGATAGTGGGCCATGGTTAGATATAATATTCCTTCGTAATAGTCGTCATAAAACCATTGCGAAAAGTGATGACCGAGTTCATTCCATTTGGCAATTTTGAGAAAAAGCGAGAATGAAATTCGAAAATACTCTCTATCTCTCATTGTCGGATAGTTTTGCTATTTTTATAAAAATTGTGTTTTACATACATATTCTATATACATACATATTATATATATATATATATATATATATATATATATATATATATATATATATAAACAAAATATAATAATAATAATAATAATAATAATAATAATAATATTAATAATAATAAGGTTTAGTTATTTTATAATTCATTACGTGTTTTATGACACGCTTATAAAAAGCTTATAAAATATTTATGATCACGGCATGTTAATCCGTTTCTCTACTAACTTGCAAGCAAGAAAGAAAAAGATACCTCGTAACGAAGTGTAGAAATGTAAAAACACTTAATTACAGTATAAATGACAATGTGATTTCACGATCGCATACTTTTGTATCCCTTCCTTTCCTCTCTTCCGTACAATACATGAGCAAAATTCAAGTTGCATGTAGCGTGTAGCGGAGACACCCTTTACACTCTCTGTCATCTCCTTTTCTCTCCCTTCCCGGTCAGATTTCAGAAATCGAAGGAAAAAACGCGAGCGCGCTTACCACGGTTTGCCTGTCGCGCGCGTAAAGGCGAGGGGGAGAGAAGGAGGGGCGCGGGGGAGGGGGAGGGGAACTACACCCTACGTCTCTCGTTGCTATAATGGTCTAGGTAGCTCTAGCGTAGGCTCACCTAGCTCACAACACGCTCTACTATGTAGGTCAGGGCTGGTGCGCATTCAACGACGCGCGCTGCTCTTCCTCTATGCACCGTTTGCGTACACACGGAGCTCTGCGTCTCTCCGCTCGATCTAACGGGTGTTCCCTTTCGTTCCGTCATCGTTAACTCGGTTCTCCGTTTCCTACTTTGACATCGATCCACAGCTGTCGAATAAACGTAGGCTAATTTTAATGTAGCGTATGTACAACAATACGCAACAATCATTCTGACAAGGAGATTGAACGATAATTTTTATCACAGCGAAACGTTTCTCCTGAGATTTCGACGAATTGTTAATTTTTTTCACCATTTTCTTTAAATCTTTTTTTTAGATAATTTTTAGATAATTTCACATCGGCAAAATTTTCATATTTCGAATTTCCCTTAATAATTACTGAAAATTGCTCGACAATAGATTGCGAAAATTATGATAACTGTTTTTCGTGGAAGATAGATTTTTCACGTAAAACAAAATTCCCTCACGTCACGGCTAAAGTTTCCCAACATTGTATTTTCTGTTTAGTCGTCAACACGTAAAATTTCATTTTATAAATGCTTGTAAAATCCGCGAGTTTGCATCTAGCGCGAATTCCCCTTGTAATTTTCGGTAAATTAATTCCAGCGTGCTGATTCACTAAAAAATTCCTTCGTAACAAATTCATGCCCGCCGGGGGTGAGTATCGGAAACATGGCTCTGTAAAAAACAGATCGCAAATTCATACAGCCCCGCTCTCCCGCGCAGTCAATTGCGTGCGAGTTTCGTTTTATATTCCGACGCGCCATTACTTCCCTATCGATCAATCGGCATGTAAAATTTGATGCAAGCTGGAAATTAATTGCGCGACCGTCGGCTGATTATTTTTCCAGTCCGTGATTGCAGCCGCCAGTTGGTAATTAATGCACCGCTTGTGGAAGATATCGATCGCTCTACAGGGTGTCCCTATCGAACGACGATAAGCGCCGTTAATTGGCCGTTTCGACAATAACGATCGTGGTGGTATTCGATTGAGCGAGATCCGATCGGACGAAAATTATCTTACGGGCTCACCGATATCGCCGATCGATCGATCGATCTATCGAATGTTTAGCTTGCGATCAGATATACATATTCGAATACGTGAATATCTATTCTAACCTATACGGTTATTATCGCCGCGCGTCACGTGATGATAATCGTGCGTGATGCAAATCGCGCGCGTTCTGCCCTCGGGCGATCTAATCAAACGAAATGAATCTTACGCAATGTTTTTTATATTAACGTCAGAATTTCGTCGTCATCATTCTTTGGAAACTAGGACTATCAAATTCATTCTATATACAATGTTGGCAAAATTACATCGCTGAATTTGCAGACGATTATTTTATGATAATGTAAAATCATTTTTTTTTTTTGTAAGAGAATATAATCGAAAGCCATCTTTCAATTTTCGATCAAATGTCTTGATGAATATATCTTGATATATAAATATTATTTTATATTAAAAAAATATAAAATTAAAATTAATATAAAATTATATAATATTCAGTCCTAAGCTGTTGAGATTTTAAAAAGTAATAAGTGCATTATTCATTTATTTATTTATGCGTACGTTATATTAAAAAACATGTATTCTCGAAAAGATTACATTTTCACAGGAATATTTAACAAGATCTCTCTTTCGCGCAATCATTTAATTTCGAGAAATATTAAATTAAATTAATCGAGAGCAGAATGCTTCCGCGATGTACATACAGCTGTCTTGGAACACCCGGTTTATAGTATACGCGACATATTCCGAATATCCCACGTTCCCAAAACGTTTTTACGGCTTCCTCCGCGTGAGTATCGAATTTCAATGATTCGAGAGGCGTAAAGAGTTCCGCTCAAGCGAACCAAGGCGCGCGTCTCGTTTCTCCAAGTACAAACATAAAGTTTATATTTCAACATTTCCCCTTGTTCCCTCCAGATTATAGAGAGGGTAGAAGCCGAAGATTGAGAATTCAAAACTTCATCATAAATCTCAAACACTAAACCATTAATCGTAATCCCTAAATACGCGTATCTTATTCGACGCGTGATTTAAATTGTCTCAAACTTTAAAGGAAAAAAAAAAAAAAATAGAGATTTTGAAAATATATTTTAGACATAATTATCTATTTGTGCATGTATATGTATTAAAAAAATGCAACACAATTAAAAGTAAAAATTAATTTCAAAATTGAAACTTTACGCAAGTAACTTTAATGCATTCTTCCTGTGATCGAATAGAACATAGTCTCGAAAAATGAAAAAGATTCACTATCACCAATCCGATTTTTCCTTCGAAAGAAGAGACTAGATCGCGTTTTCGCGAATGAAAAAAAAAGTGCGCGCCAAGAGACCGCGCAACCGGGACACCCGGTAGACGAAGGTAAACGTCGCCGTGCCAACGTTCCAATAACCACCCGAGAGCGCAAGGACAGTCTACCCTAGTTTTCCTATCGCGACCGCCTACAGCTACAGCACGTCGTCCTTCACCCCCTCCGCGCGCGCGCGCGCGCGCGCTTGTCACCCTGCCTCTCTCTCCATCGTCACCGACATCTCTTTCTCACTCTCTCTCTCTCTCTCTCTCTCTCTCTTCCCCCATCTCGACACCCGCCGCTCCTATTCTCGTGGGCACACTCTCTTCCGGGCCGATCGGCGTGGAAAATGCCGCGGGAAATCGATCCCGGTCGGACAGAGCGGAAATTCGTGAGGCGTGAGACCGCTCACGGGGTAAAAGGGTGGAAAAGGGCGAACGAGGGTGTTCATCGTCCCTCTTCTTGGTCAAAGACGCAGGAAGAAATTCTTGGTTTCAAGGAGGAAAAAAGGCGTCGGGTCAGCATTGCTCTTCCCTCGGCGACTATAAAAAAAAAAAAAAAATAATAATCTTCGCAGAGGTTGCAAAGACGATCGGTGATAAGCGGAATAAAGAGGATGCAAAAGATGCGTGGGGAAACGAGAGGGGATTGCGAGTCGAGAAAAAGCAGTCGTGGAGAATCACGGAGCCGATGAGCTTTTTCGGCGAGTGGAGGGAACGAAAAAAAGAGGAGGCGCGCGGAAAAAAAAAAAGAAGGTCGAACGAGGGCGACGCGAGGGAAATTAAGCGTGCAAAGAGCAGACCGCGGGAGGGTCCCCTCAGGATGTAGGTCAGTTTCGCGAGCGCATTCGGGGATAATTTTAAAATCGCACTTTTAAAGAGAGATCCGCGCTCGATATTGACATCCTGTTGATAGCGTATCTCGCTCTCATGATTCAAAAAAACTGTATTTTAGAGGATACGTTACTTTTTGCTAGATTGTGAAGGCGGTATTTTTATAACGTTAAGTTATTCAACTACCGCTGTCTATCAGATTTATGTAGATAATCCATGTATAATTCAAGATATAAAGATTTAAACGAATATAATTCCAAATAATAAATAAAATATTACTTATATTATACAATATTATACGATATAAGTTCATATATGTATAAACATAATTATAAATTCTTAACATTCAATTATCAACTTTCCAAATATCTTTATTTCGTAATTATTTATATTCGTTGATTCAAATCTCGATCTAATTATTCGTACTTTATTATTGCACACAAATGCAAATATCAATTATCAATATAATAATTTTGAAACATAATTTAATAATTAGACATGCATCTTTGGGAAATTGACTTTCTTTATATACACAATTAGAATATCTTATATTTTATATATGTATATAATCATAAACAATACAAAATCTAGAGAAAATACTCTACTTTTTGTTACATTAATATATTTAATTTTCGCTTAGAAAGTAAATTTATTGACTGTTATTATTCTATAATTTGAAAAAATAAATATAAAAAATTTATGTAGAAGTCGATTTATGTAGAATCTCTGATACTTTAATCGCATCGAAACAGACAATTGATTGGTGAAAAGGAATCGCGATATTCTCGGCGATATGACGCGCGAACAAGACGGAATTTTCGTCTAGAGATTCGTAGAGCGAACGAACGAAAAGGAACGGAAAAAAGCAAGCTGTTGCTGCTAGGAGAAGGTGCGCGCAGACAGGAAGCGAATCCTTCCTTCCTTCCTTGGCGAACCAATATCCTGAATCACAATGAGCCCGCGCGGCGTTTCTTCGAACCATTAGCTATTTAAATACAAACGGCGACGATCGTTGTGTTTGATCGTTTGCGGTGCGGACATTCTCCAACAATCATATTTGCGACGAATATCAGGTATTCAACGCGTATCTTCTATTTTACCATGTCAAATAAATGACGTTATATTTACGTATCTCATCGTGATACAATTCTCATCCGTCATACAATTAGACAATGTCTTTACAAATAATCTTGAGCAAATCTGATGATATGATAACCGAAGGATTAAACAAAATCGTTTTATAAAGAAGGCGACAAATATGAACGCCCGTGTCCCTCGACACACGTCGCTTTCGAGACTATCCCAGGTTAACGACATCATCCGGCGCTCTTCAGGGCGTGTCCAGACTCGTTTTCTTTTTTCTCGTACCGTAATACGTCAAGAAAAATAAACTGACGGGACGAAGGCGGCAGGAAAGGAGGAGCAACCCCCGTGAGCGCAAGTCGCTGATTAACCCTACGGTCGACAGACGCTGCGTTTTCCCCCAAGGAGGCGATCGAAGCATCTTCATTTCCTGATTAACTCCGAGAGAGAAGCGTAACCGGAAGTAATCCGTCGTCCTCTCCACGCACTCTAGCGAGATCGAAAGAGAGAGAGAGAGAGAGAGAGAGAGAGAGAGAGAGAGAAAAGAAGAAAGAAAAGGAACGCAAATTCGCACTTAAAATGATTTAAAGATTGGAATTATTCTTTCGCCTTCCGATTTTTCTCCCCCTTCACTTCTATCCCTCCACCAACAAACTATCCGTTTTATTCTCCTGTGTCTCTAACGAATCTTTGTACGATGCTATTTTCTTGCTCTCTTATCAGAAAAACAAGCAGATTCGCTTGATTTTTAATAATAGATTCTTCATAAAAAATAAAGAAAATTTAAAAAAAAGGAAAATTTAAAGATCTACTCAAGCAAAATGATTTTCCAATTACTGATTTCCCACATTACTGATGCAATACCAATTACGTTGCAATTATGTTAATGTTAATGCTAATGTCGCATGATATCATTCGTGATATTGCTTTATTTGCATGAATACGTATATATCTATAATATATATGTGTATGTATATGAATAAATAAATATATATATATATATATATATATATATATATATATATATATATATATATATATACAGGGTGTCCGGCGTCAATCGCATCACCCGTCGTATGCAGATAGAGCAGATAAAACTGAGGAGAAAAGTACTGTACTATTTTTTTTTATAACGCTTAATAAGAGAGTTATTATTGAGTAAAGTCTGACCAATCATCGCCGATCTTTAGCCAGACGCACGTCAGTGAGACGCTGTTGTAACAGCTGAGCGCTCACGCACACATGCTAGGCGCGCGGCTCATTGACGTGCGTCCAGCTAAAGGTCGGCGCTAAATCGCCAGACTTCACTCAATAATAACTCTTTTATTAAGCGTTATAAAAAAAAATGGTACAGGACTTTTCTTCTCAGTTTTGCCTGCACACGACTAGTGATGCGATTGACACCGTATACCCTGTATATATATATATATATATATATATATATATATATATATATATATATATATATATTAACATATCAAACGTTATAACGAAAATGTATGCAATTTTGTATATATAGTTGTAAATTAAAACAGCAAAGAATTTTAAAAGAAATTATAAAGAATATTTAAATACCTTTTAAAAATTCGAACTAATAAACGCCGTTTTTTAATCAATCAGCCGAAATCGAACGCGACGGTATAATGATATGCCAAACATTTTCGCATAATTTACATCCGGAGACAATTCATAATTTCACTTTATCTGATTACGTGACCGACTTATCGCTCGAGAACCTCGTGCTCGACGCAATAAAATAATTTCTACAGTCCTTCTCTCTCTCTCTCTCTCTCTAATCTCTCTTTCTCTGCACGTTGGCACACTTCTTACACGATAACGATTTTATCTGATAACGCGCCTTACATTTCGGCAAATCGGTATGACGTTTGTTGACCGCAGTTCGCAGGAAGTATGCGATGACTTTCGCGGAAACTGCCGAGACGGCCTCGAATAGCGCATGCGATTAATCTTCCCTTATATTCTTATTCTTCCTCTCTCTTAAGGTCAAAATTATATATATAGAGGGAGAACATAATTATCTCATTAGACCTATTTCTAGTATATTTTTTCTGAAATCTTTATTTTATTCTTTACTTTTTTTCATCGTATTTTATTTTATTGTTTTTTTTTGTGTTTCTGTTAAATCTCTTGCTGCAAGCTTAAACTTTAATTAAAATTATATATAGTATTATATTAAAGAAGTTTAATAAAAATTAATTATCAAAAAATAAAAGAGAGAGATGACACATTATGGCCCCAAAAAAATAATAATGAATATCGAACAATGTAAAGGGTGCATAATCGAAAGCAGGGTAATAGCTTTGCCGTCAAAATAATTTTGACTATCAGTGTAACAAATTTATAATCTGTATTGGCTACCTGTCATATGTGAAAGCTTTGAAAGAATTACCGAGAGAAAAAAAAATGATACGCATTATGACGCCAAAAAATTACAATGAATGTCAAACAATGCAATAAAGAGTGGATAATCGGAAGTGTGACATGACCTTGTGCCGGAAATGATTCTAGCTACCGATGTAAACACAAATTTATAATCTGTACTAGCTACCTGACACGTGAAAGCTACCGAAGCTTTCTATCGAAGAATAAAAGAAAGGGCAGTAAAATAATGGGAATCAAAAAGCCGACAGAAAAACAGGAGAAAATCTCGGGATGTACGTTTGTGTGCGCCTGCACTTTGCATCTATCCCTCTTTGTCACTTTCTTCCCCTTGGCTTTCTCCGATGATTTCTCATATCGGAACGGGATATAACGAGAGCGAGAAACGATGACGCATTGTTTGTACATTCTCGCTTTTCGTCTGTCGTTCCCGGCAAGGGTTCGACAGGAAAAGGGTTCATTAGGATAAACGGTACTTTTCCTAAAAAGGATCTCCATCTTTTTTTTTTCTTCGGCACTAAGCAAAAAAGACGACGAATAATAAAAAGTCACGTTTAGGTGCAGCGGCAGATCCGGATGCTTTCTTTTTCTTTTGTTTTTTTTTTCACATACATGCGCGATAAAATACGCTACAATTTCCTTGGATTAACTATTTAAAACTCCGAGATGATCATCGATTTCATTAATCGCGCTTCTGTGAAACGTTAAGTAGAGCGACTCAACTTGAAGACAATTAAATTGACAAATTTCACCCTTTCTCTCTTTTTATCTCCCGTCGGGAAAAGTATTTATTTTTCAAAAAACTTGGTGTGCCGCTTGGGACAAAAGGTAGGCGTTCGTGTAATGAATCAGAATTGAATTGACCAAAAAGGATAAAGAGAATGTTGAAAAATGAAGTTTCATTTCCTGTTCTTCAAGAAATTTGTATTATAACGTACAACAAGATAAAAAAACCAATACCATTAGAATACCATTCTTGTCATTCTCCGAAAGAGTTAAGAATGTTTCCATTATATTGCTGCATCGTTTCCGCTGATTCTGAGACTTTTCGTTAAAAAACATTTCACAAAATTATAAAAATCTCTAAATGAAATTTTAGATAAAGCGAAAGAACAAATCAATGAAGTTCGAGATGCGATAAAATAATATAAAAATATAACAAGAAAATAAGACGATACATTAATAAATAAATTTCAAAAATGTAGAAGAACAAAATCTTTATCTTCATTTAATTTCATATAAAAAAGAGAGAGAGAGAGAGATAATATTAATTTTATTTAAAAAGGTAGAAATTATCGTTTAACATAAATTTAAGCAAAACACTTATGTTTGATATATTTGAAACTGTTGAGAAACTTCTCTTTCCAACTCTTATTATTATTAAAAAAAAAAAAAGCTAACAGGAAAATATCCAAAAACACGTTTTTGCAATTATTTTTATTTTTGCGAGACTTGTTTGTATATAAAACGACATCCGGTGATATCCAAGGAGCAATGTCGAATCTCAATCGAGAAGACGATCAGAGGAGCAGAGGAAAGAGATCGAACAAGTTGTACGAGCGATACGCGAAAGGTTTTAATTTCGTTGGGGTTGGGGCAGGTCACTAGTCACCATTATCTGGTCGGACGCGAGAAAAAGAGAGAAAAAGAGAGAGAGAGAGAGAGAGAGAGAGAGAGAGAAAGAGAGAGGAGACGGTCTCACGGTGTGATAACGATTGCGGGGCCTGATTACGCGAAACGGGTCGACGAATATCTCGATGCCGCCGCCGTCGCTTTGCGAAACGACCTTCGACGGCGCGACTTGCGTAATATTTTTATCGGCCGAAATTACGCACTGGCCCGGCACGCATGTGCGTGCGCACCGTATCATGACGTACGCATCGGATCATACGCGAACTGCGTTTCGACGCAAAATACGAGTAGCGTAAGAATTGCTTTTCACGCCACAATATATATAGCGGAAAAAAAAAAGAAAAGAGAATATTTTATTATCCTTTCTAAGAGGAGCAGCACCCCTTTTGTCACTCACTCGCAAATTTTGTCAGACTCGAAATTAATAATTAAAAAATATGTGCGCTAAATTGAGTTACGATAACTTATTAGCCATCTTATCATAGAATTTTTTATTTTCACGCCACACTATATATAGCGGAAAGAAGAGGAAAGGGAATAATTTTATTATCCTCTCTAAGAGGAGCAATATCTATTTTGTCGTACGTTCGAATAATCCTCGGTCAGATTTTGTCAGATTTGAAATTAGCAATTAAAAAAATATGCGCTAAATTAAGTTGCGATGACACATTAGTCATTATCGTAGGAATGACACATTGATGAATGACACATATGACGGTCGTGCATTGTATATGAATTGTATGGCAACCTGAGAAAATTTTTACCGTTAAATAGATCTCAAAGTAGGTAACCAATATATTGCGATTAATATGTATGAAGGTATCGATATTGAGCGAGAATCTTGTGACGATTAATTCCTTTCAATTCGATTCACTGAGCAAAGCAAAATAAATATTTTTTTCTTACACGTTATAACATCTTTATAACAATATTTTATCGCGCAACTCAGAGCGAATAAGAAAATCTTCTTTTAACATGCAATTTTCCAAATCTTGGAAATAATAAATGACGTCTTTCCTTTTTTACAAAAATTAATCAAATTGATTTATTTGCTCTAGTAAAGTGTACCTAAATGCGTGTACGAAAATACTAAAGCGACAGAGCTCGAAAATCTAAAACGCGCTCTCGTTTCGACTCTAGAAACATCTGACGGAGAATTTCCGGGAACGATAAGGGATGCGGAGGCGAAACGCGCCTGTCCCCCTTCCCCACCGCCCCGATAACGAGTCACCAAAGACTTACGATATCGTTTGATGAGGTTCTTCTTGTAGGGTTTGGTGCCGGGCGGCCTGGAGCGCGACCTCGCGCCACCGTTCTTCTGATTGTTGTCGGAGCACGAGTCGTCCGAGTCCTCGGAGCAGGTGCGGTCCTCCCGCTCCTGGCCGTACTCGGAGGACGCGGCGGCGAAGCATCCGCGGAGCCTGAGCGCGGCCGCGGCCGCTCGATTACCGTAATCGTCGACGGACAGGTCCTTGCGCTGATCCGGCCCGTCGTCACGCTCCTCCTTAGCGAGGTCCTCGGCGTAATCGCCGACGCGGACGCTCAGGTCCAACGGCTGATCCTCGAGCATGATTCCTCGTGGCACTCGCAGCCGAAGTGTCAACAGACTTGCCCCTGCCGAATTCCTTGGACGATCGGATAGATCCTTTCGGCGCGCACACTACCAGGACACTTGGTACGGCATCTCGTAATCCTTTCGCGTGTTATCCCGCGCACTTTGCGAAGCGACGACGATGAATTTTTACGACATTGCACTCGCCGGGGATTTCCCCCGTACGGACGGCGCACGACTACGTGTCCTTGGAATCGTATCTCGAACTTGCTCTTTTCTTCCCCGCGAGGTGTTGATCCTGCCCCTGCTTGCTGTCGCGAGAGACGCGTCTCACTTCCGGCAATCGAAGGTCCGATTATTCGCGTCGCGATAGGACGCAGCTGCGGATACGAGTGTTTACGATTTGGCGAGGGAAAAAGGACGGAGAAGGATCCTCGTGAAAGATTGAAATGCCGCTTGCTTTTCCGAGATATCGCGCGCCAAGTTGCGCGTCCGCGTTTCCGATGACTCAACTCGTTCACTTATCCGAGCGCTCTCACCTCTCTCGCGGAACGTTCGCCGACGCGGTAAAAGTCAGCCTCGACGATGACAGCCGGAAAAGGCTGTTGATATCGCGCGCGCGAGCAAGAGGTTTACGACTCGTTCGTCCACTCGCTCAATCACTCTATTACTCGTCACTATTACTCGAATACGCGAAATCGCATCGACGAAATGTAATCACGCAGTAGCCTCCCCTCTCGCCCTCCGAAGATCTCCGAAAAGGGAGAGACGAGAAGGAAAAAAAAAAAAAACGAAAGAGGAGAGATGGGGAACGCGCGATCGACCTGCCGGAGCGTAAACGCGTGTTCTCCTGCACCGAGGCTACGGTCGCCGGTGGCACACTGACTGACTCGGAACCGGGGTAGCCCGCTAGTCCAGACTCTCGCGCGCGTTCACTCACTACTTCTCCAGACTCTCACACTCCGACTCCGCGCGCCGGACTCACTCTCGCTCGCGCACGTCGCCGCTCCGCGTCGCGCTCACTTCGGGGCGCCCGACCGTCCGTCCCCGCTCGGCCGTCTTCGTCGCGCGGCTTCGGGCGCGCTCGGCGCAGCCGTCCGTCCGCGCCGCTCGCTTCGCCAGCAGAGGCACCAGTCGGCGATGCGGCGCGGCCGCTGTCACACGCGTATGGGTCAACAACATCATACCATTACACATGCGGCGCGATGCAACGCGCGGGATATGCGTAGCCTACCGCAATGTCGGATCCCGTGACTCCCTCCCTTGCGGAGGCAAAGGCGGAGGCAGCCACGGCCTGCTCCCGCTTGGCCTCTAATAATAAATGTCTCTCTCTCTCTCTTTCTCTCTCTGTCCTCTGCTTTATCCGCTCCTTCGTTCTTCATCTCTCGGGGGAAAGCTATTTTTCAGTCTATTGGGATAGGACACTTAACCGAAAGCTCGCAATGGATTGTTGCTGTCGTGTCTCGCGTGACATTAACCTTCGATCGTCGGGAAATACGAGTAGTTTTGGATCTCAAAATAAGCGGGAAATAAAACAAGTGAGGCGAATAAAGAGAGGCGCCTATCGCGGCGCTCCCGAGAATAAAGTATCGAGCGCGCGTAAAATAATATTGGAATAAATGACAGATATATAATAGTCGAGAGTATACATATAAATGCCAATTGTAAATATAATCAATAGTATGTGCGTATAAATAGTATAAATAATATTTCTGCAATTTTATTTGCCGGAATATGATTATTTCTTTACAAGGAAGATAATAAAAATATAGTAAATTATGATTATTAAAAAAAAATAGATCCAAATTTTATAATATTGAAGAATAAATTTTTCTACCAAGATATTTAATGCTAAGAATTAAATAAAAATTAAGATCAAAATTTAAAAATTGGGGAAGAAAACAGCATGTGCCCTTTACTCTCCAATTAAATCGATCAACTCTGAGAATGTTTAAGTATCTATCTCTGCAATGAGGAATTTAATTTTGCATAAAAAAATTTGTTATCTCACTCTTCAACATAAAGAAATGCAATCTCATCGCAAACGTCGCATTGCTAGGCAGAAAATTTGATCCCCTAGTGTTCTCTCTCTCTCTCTCTCGGCCCACGAGGGCCCCTGACATTGTTTCCGCCTTGATGCGCGGGTCCGTCTGTCGTAGGGAAGGGGAGGCGCGAGCACGCACGGGAATGCTAGTGCGCGACTCTTCGCGGTATAGGTGAACGTGCGTGGCCGAGGTCGCCGGGAGAAGGAACTCTCTTCCTTCCAATCCGGAGAGTCGCGGCCGCGCTGCAGCCGGTAAACACAGGTGCAACTACGATGCTCTCGAGCGAGTGATACGCGATTCGAATTTCGAAGCGGTGACGTTTCGTAATTCGCGTCGCGCCGCGCCGCTCGACTCACCTTTCGTTCACGAAAAACGCGGCTACGTGTAGGCGCTGTGACTCTCCTTTCATCCTTTCTCTTCGTGTAGAAAAGAAAGAGAAGGAGAAATCAATTTAACATTAGTTTCCGAGAAGAACGCAAGCAAATGTACATACTATACATATATACATCGCGAGGATCGAAGTAAAGTTAATTTAATTTTTGCATTGAAGACAAAGCATCTGATGTTTCGATGATATCCGCGAATGTGTTCGTTGCTATCTCTATTATCTCAATGAATTGCTTCAAATTATAAATCGCGAGAAAGATTCCAATTAAATAATACTAATAATTAAATATAATAATAATTTTAATATAATTTAATATAATTAAATATTAATTAAATATTAATTTAATATACTTAATAATATTAATTATTATAATAATAATTAAATAATAATAATAATAATTTTTTTAATGCAATCAGTTCGTTACACTACTTTTTATGTTTCTGAAAACAATATGATTTCACGTGGCAACGACGATCCGTATCATATATATGTATATATAATGTTTGTTCATTATCAGTGACCGCTTATCGGTCGCCTATCTCTTCTTGTTCTCGAACCAAGTGTATTCGCGTACTCGTGCGTTATACGAGGGAGGCTCGATGGCCCCAGGCGAGCGAGAAAAGCGCGTTATATCGGGATGCTCGATAGATCGCGATAGAGAGACCGCAGAATTATTGGCTCGCCAACTGCATCGCGATCTCGTTTCCCCTCGGGAGGGATATATGTATAACCGAGGACAACGAAAGAAACGCTCGCTTCCCAGAACGCATCGCGTCATTGACAAAGGATTTCCTCAACGAGGACGGTGTCCCCGACGTCGATGACGTCGCGCGACGTCCAAAACAAGTTCTCGTCAGCACCGCCGCGTCTTATAAAAAAGAAAAGTGTACAAGCGGGCGGAGTAAGTGGCATTAAAATTTGAATGCTGGAGAGAACGAAAAATAAAATATAGAGGTGAAATTATGATTTGTAAAGTAGATGAAAAAATTTCTTCCAACCACAATCAGCTGATTTATATTCTTCTGAATAATTTTTATATACAATTTTGAAATACTTGCGCTTTTATGCTTATTTTTTTCAAACATTTCTTTTTATCTTACGCGACTCAATCGTAATTTAATGACTAAGTCTAAAATATCACGTCCCAGAGGAACGATCAATAGGAATAAGCGATTTTGCTGCAACCCGGAGAATTAGTCGAGTGTGTGATCAATTTCTTAAATAAAAATCCCAGCCGCATATAAATATATAGAATCTCGAATAATCGATTTATGCACAATTAAAAATAAGCACGCATCAATATAAATAATTACAAAACACTGATTAATAATTTGGAAAAGCATATATTTTTTTTTCTTTTTTCTCGAGTTTTTGATATTAAATGTTTAAAATAAAAAAAAAATACAAATGATACAATGAAATCGAAAGCATTGCGATCGACGAGAAGAAATCTTGTTTCATCGCGTAGAAAAGCTAGAGAGCAAGTGACATTTTCCGATACCTGTCGGCGCGGTGTCTTCTTTAGAGGATGAATTCATCGATCGAGCCACGAGTCGTATACCGTCACAATATCGGACACGAGAAATAGTTTGAAAGTTTTATCGCGGTTTACCCAGCATGAAGTGCGATGCTGTACGCGCGTTAAATGCCGCGAGAGTCCGCGACAAATCATCCTAATATTACAGCGATCGATCAACGTTCGATCGCAAATGTGCGTTATCGCAATCCATTCGACATTCAGTCCGATATGGATGTGTCAAAACTCGAGAACTATATTTATAGAAAACTTTCAGAAAACGCGCATTGTCTTTTTAGCGTTTTCAATAGCATATAGTATATGGAGATATTATTTTAGCAATATAAAATATATTTTATATTAAAAAGAAAATTTTTTAATATCTTTGAAGTTAAATATTTAATGAAAGTTGAAAGGAAGATAAAAAATTTGGATGAATAAATTTTTAAAACATTCTTGAATTTATCTCGTACAATTATCAAGCGCAATCGTTTCAAAGGAGCGACATTTGAGTTTTTACGACGCGAAACGAATTTCTGCGCCACGATGGCGGCAGACATCTGCATTAAAGGGATCCTGATGCATGCGTGTAGAGAGAGAGAGAGAGAGAGAGAGAGAGAGAAAGACATTGACGTTAGTATCCTCGATTTGTCGTTCCTCCGTGGAGCAGAGCCACCACCGTCGACGGGGGACCGAGTTATTTTAGCGCAAAAACGGCCGACGTTGCCGGCCCCGGGAGAGAAAATCTCGTAACTCTCGTCGATCACAAAACAACGCCTCGATCCAGGAAAACTGCGATTTCGAAACCTCGCTACGCATTCACCATTTAATTTGACTCATTGTATTGTTTAACAATAAATGCACTCGCACTCGACTATCTTCCATGATTTTTTGGCAAATTTGTTACATGTTGTATAAAGTGGAACATTCAAAGCAATATATCGAAATATGTTACTTATTAATTCTACTAATTCTTATTTTATTGCACACGTTAACAGCCTCTTGACGCTGATTCGACACATTTGACTCCGACCTCAAAATTGAAAGTATTATAATATTGAAAACATTTCGCGAACATTCTCGCGTGTCTGTCAGAGTTTATAAATAACTTCAAACATTCTAAAAATATCAATCTTTACAACTATGCACGTGTTCAATCTCGGAAATTATTTGAAAGCAAATACCACATAGAATTTTCGACATTAAATATAATTTGAAATATATTCGTTCCGGAAAATCTACACATTTTATGTGATAAATAGTGTATCATCACTTTGTTATTTCATTTATTATGTAAAATGTAAATTATCTATTTAAAACGATGCTTCATACAACGTTACACAAAGGTTTCACTGAAATTCGGAAATGTTTTCCCGGATTCTACTATAAAACAGTCATATTACGCATTCGTCGTCGATGATACGCTCGGCTTTAATAAAACGCCGCGGAAGAATGGCCGCACTTATTTTTCACCGGCTAATTCGGTGATATACGACCGAGTGACCCAGAAACACGACGGTATCTTGATCAATTTTGAGCACGACCAACGAGAGACGACGATTACGCCATTGTCATAATTATGACAAAAGGATGTATCGACTCCGCGCGTCAACAGACTTCATGACGCACGGATTCATTTTTATTTATTTTTTTTTTTTCATTTAGATATGATATATAAAGATATCTCATCTTTTGTAAAGTTAGGTAATGCAACAGGTGTACACCGTTTACGCACGAATCTTTCTTTAGAATTTCTTTCTTCGCAAATGAAACAATTGCGCTTTTAATGATATAAATTGATTGAAATATTCAATCTTTCAATATCATGTTGAAAGATTGAATATTAATTGAATATCATTATAATAAACTTCATGTATATCAATTTTTAATCTAAATAATTTTTATATTATTACAACGTCGAAATACACGCGTATTTTTCTATTTAAAAATTGTTTACGCGCGGAAAAGTTGATAGCATGCAATTGCTCCTCGGAAAGAAATGCAAGGGATAATACGCGTTATACTTCGCCTATTTTCTTCAGATATATATGGAAAAGTTATAATCTCTCTCTTCGAGTAAAGATAAATCCTACGCTTTCTTTATTTCTTCGGCCATGACTGCGTTTATCTCCTCTTCTCCATTATTTTTATTTATCGATTTAATTGCTTATTCATTTTTTGATCTACTACATTTACTACTTGTTTATCCATAATTGACGGCCAACGAGACTAATCACATGGATTATATACAGAGCCGCATACGCGCATGACGCGTCCGCTAATTATTTATCGCAATCATCGTGGTACTACTAGTTTGCCGTTCAATTTTCTGCATATAAGCGTCACGTTCTCTTTCTTCGACTTTCTACGTCGAACGCTGTCAACCTTTCCAATTGTCATCTCGATCTCGTTGTGTCTTTATCACAATTTATTCATTGCTCTTCAAAGCATAGGCAAATTTTGTGTTAATAATTCACTGCCGCAGATAGCAATCTCTTGATTCTCGTAGTAGAATAAGTCGTATTATTAATAACACAAAGCAGAGAAAAAATGGAAATTTTACTTCTAGTCTTTTTTTTTTTTTGTTTACATATACACTTATATTTATATTTTTTTTTAAATTTCCAATAATTGTCCAGCAAGCTTTTGCATAAAATGTATCTTTGCAGAAACATGCAAAAGTACCCTATCCATAATACATCGATTGAGAGTCGGAATAAAATGCGGCCAAACGTTATCGCGAAAATCTCATGAAATATCGTGGACTTTCGTGGACATGAAAAAGATGTTTTAACGAAACGCATTTAATTAACGATGGCGCGAAATGGTGCGCGTGCACCGCGGCGAAGAAAGTGCATCCCGTGTCTCGTTCTTTTCTCGCCTTCCTCCCGCAATTAATATCTGGTGCGGCGATTCGATTAAACGATTTACAAAGAATTAACACGAAACGCTGACGTGCATGCCTCCCGATAATTACCTGCAGCGCGAGTCAAACTACTCTCACCACACGAGATATATAATATAATTTGCGAAAAAGATCTCACCGCTGCGATCTATCAACATTGCGCATTAGCGTATCTGCAGAAATAAATCTCGCAAAATTGACAATCGATTAGGCAAAAGAGCCGATAAATTATTTATCGATTAGATAATTCCTTTAAATTAAAGAAAAAATTTCATTAATCATTCGATTGTTATTATAAAATTAATTATTATACAAGCATGAGACAAAACTACTTATCGCAATATTTAAATATAATTAATAATGATAAGAAAAATAATTAAATTATTTGCGCGAACAATGATACACATAAGTCAATTAATTCGCGAGATATTAAATGTAAATATTATATATAAAGTATTATATTGAATAGGCTCTGCAGTAAAATAATGGATAATCGAGCGTTACAATTAAAAATTAATAGTCAATGCATCGAAAGTTTCTCTAAATATTGCGTGAGATTCGTTAGTCTCGCCGGCGTGGAAGCGTCTTTAATTTTTCGCCATTCTTGCGGGAAGGTGAAAAGAGAGGAGGAAGAGATATTAACTGGTGATTCAGTCCGAGACTAACGCGCACTTTTCCTCAACACGTTTCTCCCCGACGCGGATGATTTCCTCTCCTTTTTTCGCCTCCTCACCGCTACAAATCATTCAAAGCAAAAGAGTAAATTTAAGATTTTGTGCGCTAGACCCCATTAAAGATTTCAAATGTTCCCATGACAGTTCCCAGATCTAGAAAAGCATCTACATCTAACAAGATGGTGTCATAAATAAAAATTAAAATGCAATTTTTCTTGCATAATAATTCAATGGCATCGCGTGTATCTTTTCAATGTTTATCAAGCATGCAAGTTTTAATTTTTTTATTAATTAATTTAATTAATTCGGATCGCGAGAATGCGATCCGAATCTAATCAGCTATTGATTTTGGAGTATCGGTGATAGTGAATAAACAACAAAAACTATTGACAGTTCGTTAAATTGGATCATCTTTAAATTAGCACTGGGTGGAGGAGCGACAACGAGCGCGGCGAATATGCCCGAAGGTACCAGAAACCGTGAAGAGGGCCTCCTCTCGCTATCCGAGACTCTTCAAGGACACGAGGGTGGTGAATCCGCCGAGGCGCGCGGCGAGTGCGCGCGCGCGCGCCACTCGCCTCGTTTTCCTCCCGTGAAAATCACAATCCGAAGCAAGCAAACGCGAGAGAAAGAAAAAATCCAGCCAGCGAAATCGCCGTCGCGTTCCACATAACAACGGCCGGAAAATTTTCTTGCCGTATTTTTTTTTTAATAAAAACAAGCGCCGTGTAAAAATCATTTCTTCCCTATCTTTTTTTTTCCGCTAAAGTAAAAATTATTTAGAAATATTTTCTAAAGTTTTTATATTTCGAGTTCTAACGAGCAATAAACCTGAATATTGAAACGATAATCGCAGTCGTAATAATTGACCGTAATAAATGGACGCGTCGTCACGAAACATATATCTTTCACGTGCGAAAGCGTATATTTACAGCTCCTACCGTAAATGAGTTTTCGCAGTATAATTAAAACAGTCACGTCTATACATCATCGTCATCGTCCTTCATCGCAGGAATCCGGGAATTCTCAGTGCTGCTTTGCACGGATAAGGACCTCTTCGTCCCGCGCGTCCCGCGAAGCGTGGCGCGTGTTCGACGAGCAGTCACGAGGAGGTGCCAGAAACCGTGAAGCAGTCCCGTGCATGCGACTTTCCAAGGACACACGTCGAAGAAGAAGAAGAAGAAGAAGAAGAAGAAGAAGACGAGGGAGAGGAAACGACGAGATGGGTGAGGAGGAGGAGGAAGGAAGGGGGAAGGAGGAAGAACGACGAAATAGGAGAAGGAGAAGAAGAAGAAGAAGAAGAATCCCCTCAGCTCACGTCCGCGAGAACCGGAAAGATTCTCTCGATCCGCTACGAACGGCTTCCAAGGTCCGCGATCCGTATTCCAACGAGACCCCAACACGCACAGTCGGCCGTATTCACGCACGCACGCATCGCGTACCTTTCTCTCTCCCACACGCGCGCCTCGGACGCACGTCCGGCCGCGAAGTTATTGTTTAAAACGTTCCCCTTTATTGTGTCTACAAATGTGTTCGGTCGCACGCGGCTGCAACGACCGGGACGGCCGCCGCTTCTTCCTCCTTCTTCTCGCTGCTCATTGCGCTAAATACGACTCTTGCAATTCTTTAGTTCTTACGTCGCGCTTCTTCGCTCTCGTCTTCGGTCGCTTGATTAACGATCGGGATCAACCGTGTCATGGCACGAGGTCTATATCGATTAGATACTACTGTATATGGTATCTCGATTCGGACAGTTTTTATTTTTGTTGCAATGTCCCTCATCGAACCAAAGTTGAGTTTTTCCCTCCATTCCTGCCTTTTAATTTCAACTGGTTTTCCATCACAAGATCTCTTCTTTCAATCTTGATAGAGATCTCGTGAAAATGTCAATATTGTTATTGTTATTGTTATTAAGTTCATATCATGTAGTATTATTTTGTACGCTTTATGTCTGCGTTTATATATAATCCTACAATATAAATCCATAAAGATTTATAAAACAAAATATATTTTCCAGAATACAAAAAATTTTTAACAAGTAAAAATTTATATTATAATACATCAACATTTAATTATATAAAATAAAATTATAAATAAAATATTTAAATATACTACTCAACACAGTTAATGTATACACAATACTATCAAAGAATGTGTCATGTTTTTAAAATATTCTTCTTTGATAAATTATTTTATTCAAGATGTAAAATAACTTTTACCAATATAATTAAATTAAGCAAATATAATTAAATTATTAATCTCTTTCATGTATAATTATATATTAATAATTCAATCTCATTTATAATCCTAAATATCCTCGAAATTGCACACTAATTTCTCGTGTGGTTTTTTAATTTTTAAATCATCTTCAATCTATTATTCAATATATCTATGCTTATGTCTTATCGATATAAAGATGAAAAATTTTATTTCTCTCTCTCTCTCTCTCTCTCTCTCTGCCGGATGCTCCTTGTGATCTTAAATAATTATTTATCCGTCGCAAAGAGAAATATCTCTCGACTGAGCATTATTGCACGTCTCGTCGCATCTCGATCAACTTCCTCGGCTTCCACGGTTACTCTTTTCGCCATCGTGGCCACACTCGGCCTCCTCTTGTCACGAGATACGGCGCGGATATAGCTTCGAGAAACGTTTATTGTGTCTACCAGAGAGAATTACCCGCACTGACTGTACACGCGGCTTGGCACGGCTCCACGCTTATAGCCGTAAACGCAACATGATTGCACTTTCGTTCCCTCTGTTCTCCTTGCTCGGCGACGAGAGATGTCGAATATCGCCGTTCGATTTCGCGGAGAACGAGAGGAGATTGAGACGAACGAAAGTGAAGAGCGGATCCGCTCTGCTCTGAAAACGCAAGGTTTTCTTTCGGCTTCCTGCTTCGTTGAAAATTTAATAAACTCGCTGGACATGTCACCTCTAATGATAAATAGTACAAAAAATGCACTCCGAAGAATTACAATTTCTTTTCACGTAATGCTTCAAGTTTAATTCTACTACGTTTCGATTCTTCTATGCTTTGCACCGGCAGCCTTTTCCTACACTACTTCGTTAGTATTTTAAAACATCTCGTCTGTTTTTGTCGCGAAGCTATATACATATCAATTAACTCATTGTCAGTTATAAAAAGTGTGCGATAAAATCGCAGCGTAGAATTCCGGTAGCGAGATTTCAAGAGAAAGATCTATCTATACGCTCGTGACGCTAATTCTACATTCTCGACAAGGAATCCGTCGTCTCTTCGAGAGTCGCGCTGCCCAAAGATCGTGTCGTATCTCCTTTTCTCGTGGAGAGTAAAGAGAGGAGGAGGAGAGGAAGAGGCAGAGGAGAGACGCGCGGACACGCGCATGCATACGACACATATACAACACATACGGCATGACGCACGTCTATGCAAACGCACACGTCGCGGCCACGTGTGTCCATGTGCGAAGCTAGCGGCGACTTGGAAAGGGGGAAGTAGTCGCCGAGGACGAGGAAGGAAGGAGGAGGAGGAAGAGGAGGAGGAAGAAAGAAGGGTAGAACGAAGAAGGTGGACAGAGCGGGATGAGCGGGGGAGGGGATATGCGGAAGGGAGGGAAGAGGCAGGACAGAGAGACGGACGGACGGACGGGAGGTGCAGCGAACTCTCCCAAGGCCTGCGCGTCCCCCCACCGTGCGTGCAACTGCAACTGCAACACTCGCGAAACGGAGAGAGATAGCTTCGGAGACCTGGGGTACTACACGCGAGTAAGGATACACACGGCCAGGCCGGACAAAGAGAGGCGACGCTGGCGAGCCCGGAAAGGATCGCGGCGGAGGAGACGGACTGGAGCGGAGCAAAGTTTATTAGCATGCTCCTGGACGCTACGCGAAAAGGGAAGCGGGGTGTCTACTCAAATCTTGTATAAAAATTTCCTGTAAAATTCCCCCATATTCCAGATATCTTTGTTCGAGATTCCGGATAAGAAGAATATGTAAAAAAATCTTTTGCTGCAATTTTCTAAAATAAATTTTTTATTATACGCCTTTTCTAATCCTTTTCATTCGTATGAAGTAAAACACAAAATCATTTGAGTTTCAAGTATTAGATTTAGAAATGTATTGGAAAAAAAAAACTGAATAGCTCTTGTTAGAATAAAAATTTTCTAGTTTGCAAAACATTTCTATTTTTTGTCACTAAAAATTAAAATAAAGAATATGTACTGCATATTCAATATTTTATTAAGACATTGGATATATATAAGCAGATAGATATATATTTATAATATATTTTAAACACTAGGTTTTCTATATTTTTTCAGGAAGTAGATAAAAAATAGCTTATCTTAGAAAATCGTAAGAGACGGCGAAAATTCATATCGATCGGTCATTAGAGATTTTTCTGGTCCCCGTCTCGATAATAATTCGGATTCGTCCTGGCTAGATGCAAAAAGTATATTTAATTTTTTCCTGTAAGACAAGCCGCATATATCGCGGTAAAACAGTAAAACGACAGACAGTCATGGACAGTCGCCGTAATTAGCTTTGGCTTATGTCAATACTCTTGACTTTTAAAAATAGAGAAAGATGTTATCGCGAAAGTGTCCGAAGAAGAAATTACCTCCGAATTGTAAACGGTAGTTTTGACGGAATAGAGCGTGCAACCTAAAAATAAAAAAAAGTCAGAGTCATATTTTTATTTACTTTTGAATTCCGTGACCTTTTCGACACTTTCGTCACTTATGCACGGCAATGATACATTTAAATACTTCCGTTTGGAAACAAAAATTTGCGCGTTGTCATCCGCGCGTATTCAAATGAAGTGACGTTTCTGCGAATATTTAGTTTGAACTTTTCGAAACTCGTACGCTCGCTGACCTACCGCACATCGATCCTCGCTATTATTTTCGACCAAATATCTCTTACTATTTACGTCATCGTTCCAAGTCCAAGGCAACCGAAAAAAGATTCCCATCAGGAAATCACAAACACATCGAGGCAATGCAACAAACTCGTCTGTTGAAATAAATGACACTTTCCGTTGCGAATAAAATAAAAATATAATATAGAGAATTTATTTACATCATATTTTTTCATCTATCCAAAGTAAATAATTTTATCTATTCAATAAATAATTTTTCAATAAATAATCTATTCGATAAATTTCGAAATAATAATTTTAAAATTATAATCGTGAAAGATATTCTTATTAGAACTAAAAAAAAAAAAAAAATTAAATGGATATAAAGTAAAACAAAAAAAGAATAAAATAAAATGCATAGTTAGAATGATGATGTGAGTTATGGAAATTTCGAAATCGGAAATTTAATTGATTTCCTGAATTTTCTGCCGACTCATATGGAACACATTTTTTTCTCCTCCTCCGTTTAAAATAAAAAAATACGCTTTATTCATGCGATCGTATAGCGCAGTGTAGGGTGCACTGAAAGCAATTAAATGTGAGTGAGGTTTTATTTCCTGCTTCGAGCTCCCATTACCTTGCCTCGGCATCGGCACAGCCGACAACTCGCGCGAACGCGAATTATTGTTTACTCGACGAGAAATGCGTGCGTGCCGGCGCGTTAAGAGCCGAGGCAGGCAGGCCTGCCTTGTCGTAAGCGAAGCCGATTATCTGCGTCGGGTTCTCTGGGTCGATCGATTGTTAACTGCGAATACACGAACGATTCGTGCGAATCGCGTGCACAAACAATATCATCGCGCGATACTAGGAAATTCTTTTCCGATACATCGTCTGAATATTCCGTCATATGACGCCGTTGGTAAAGATTGCCGTTAAAGGATGCTTCCTTGAAAGTCGCGTCGACGTGATAATTTTTGTCGAGACTTTATACCATCGTTATTTGTTATGCGAAGTGAACGTTAGTGGAACATGTTCCTGTTGGACTCTCGGGATGGCTCGATAATTTTTTATTCAATTTTCTTCCTTTTTCCTTTCGGCCACGTTAATGGAAAGCCGATGTCAAGGCGGCTCGAAACGCGACGCCACATATTGTCTAATAATAACACCGTGCGCGGAGAGATTCTTTCGTAATTTTTTCATGAAGTTCGTCGACTCGATGCTACTTTAATCTTTTGACGCGAATAGCGATAATATTCTTTCACTCCCCGTTGTTATTTTCTACGTATATCTTTGCGATTTCTTTTTTTCCCTTCTCATCATTTAATTTTATTACATCGGCTTAATTCCGTCAATTTCAATTATCTGTCGCTAAGTGCCGCAATGACACGAATTTATACATTGTTAATAAATATTTCCATTCTGCGTTGTCGTCTCGTATATCAAATTGTCTTACGAAAAACCAAGTCGAAAATTCGAAAAAAATTCAAATTTATTATTAATCCTTATATGTCATATATATTTTTTTTTTCCTCTTTTCTCTCTGTCATAATGTCTTGTCGCAATTTCAGCTACCTCAAAATACTTTAAAAAAAATTTACACAAAAACGTATATATATATTCCTTAAAATCTGTAGAAAATGATCATGTATAATAATAATTAAAAAATAAATTTTAGATATTTTTTTTTATTACCGTCTTCGGGATATTCTATTATCAAAATATCGATAGGGCTAAAATGACTTTTAAGAATTAAGAAACATTATATATTTCTCTTCATACACACACACACACACACACACACACACACACAAATCTCGTATCTACAATCTTAATCATCCGAAGATAAATGTAACGGCTGAATTTTCGCATTTGCGCTTCCTCGCCTCGTTGAAGCCGACGATAAAGTGGCACGCCGGTGATACAGGATTGATCGCAAGGATGGCGTCGGATCTACGCGCGCGGATCGAAAGTGAGATCGAGATCAGCGAGTCTCGCGTGCGTCGCGTGCATGCATATATGCGTGTGCGCATGTTTTCATCCTCTTAAGGAGATAGTGCCGAGTAGATACGCGGTAGGTCCAGCCGCGCGAGACTACTACTACCCTCCTTCCCCCTCCCTCCCCCTCTCTCTCTCTCTCTCTCTCTCTCCCTTCACCTGCTCTTCCGTCGACGTTTCGGAGTTTGCGAGGCTGTTACTACATATGCACGCGCGTAGTAGGCAGGTAAACACGCGCAGAACTGCATACAAGCAGGCGCGCTCTTCGCGCACGAGCGAGCGAACGAGCGAGCGAGCGAGCTCATTCGCCACGCTAGCCCTGGCCTAGATAGACCGGCGAGTCGGGTTTGCATCGTTGCGTTGCTTTAAGCCCGTCTCACGCACCGATCTATCGTTGTCGGTCTTCGTTATTTTTTCCCTCTCCCCCCCCCCTCCATCCCTCCCGCCCGAGAGACGAGAATCGTCTTGTTCCTCTTGAGCTACGATGTATCCGGCTATCGTTTGGTGGATTTCTCAAGTATAGGAAATCTTGCAGAATGAGATTCTCAATTTTTTTGCGGGAATCGAGAGATTTTCGTTCATCTAATTTATTCGAAATTCAATTTTTATAACTTTTTATAACTTTTCGGCATATATTTTCTATTTATGTCGCAACAGAAATATTATGCTCTTTAATAATATATAAGGAGAAATATTTATAAAAGAAATAAATTCTCCTAAGCGAGATTTTCTCCTTCATTGTTAATAAAATAGTAAATCGTATTCTTTTATCTCTTTCAGCTCGTATAGTGATGTGTCGATGAATTTTTTCTCTCTTTTTTCTCATTCCTTATGGTTGATTCCAGAAGGCTGAGATGATTGATAGATATTTTTAGCAAAAGGTGGGATTCGAAGTGATCGACCGACTCTCGAAAAACATAGAAAACTAAATAAAGGATGGAATTTCTGAGCGAGGATTTTTGGCGAGTAAACTTCACTTACAATTGTACGAAGTACAAACCGAAACTAAACATATTTCTTTTTATTTGCTGTTACTTCAACAATCTTCGATGAAGATGGATCTGTTTCGTGATTCACGGCGTTTGCTTTTATCGCACTTGTAACGAAATCCACAGAAAGTGGAAGTTCGATTGGAGCACTCTCGTGTCACAGAAGCAAATGAGTTGATAGTAGAATAAATATCTTTCAGCTATAAATAGTAATATCTTTGGATTTTAAAAAATTTATCATGCCATACTTTCTACGCAAAATATCTTCATAATTTTCATTAAGTCACATATTAATTTTTATCGAAAACAACTTCGTTTAATCGGAAAGTGAAGTTTTTTTTTTTGTATGTTTCAAAGTCTACATTGATAATTAATTTTTAGATTAAGCAACTTCATAATTATAGATAGTAATTCGGCATTGGAACGCATCACACATAGATTCTATCTATAATACCTGTGCTAAAAGCAATTTAGGACACTCTATATCTCTAGACATCATAATCTTGTATTTATTCCGTCATTTTTATTTTATTCTTAATATTATATTTCTAATTATATATAGTACCAATTATATGTACAATGAATCATTGCTTGCATTTATTACATGATAACTTTCACTCATCTGACAGATAACCATCTGATTCAAAACATGACATTTGTATTCGCGCGTGTACACGATAATCAAGCATCAGACATGCTGCTATAATGAGAAGGAATAACTATTCTTTTTCTAAAATATTAGAGAAAAAAAAGAGAGAGAAGAGAGAGTGCGTACGTGTGTATAGTCAATATCCACAAAAGAATTCTTTCAGAGCATTGGATATGCTCGACTATGAGTTTAAAAGGTAAATTCGATTTTACAGTTCACAGACACAAGGTATTATACACTTGATTCTAGATACGATAAACTTCTGACACGTACGCCACCTTCCCTCCCTGCAAGGCGTTCCGTATAGCTGACGACGTGTCCGTCGAGCAAACAAGAACGGATATGCCGGGATATGGACGAGATGTTTCCAGGTGCTGTGACCTTGATTGCCGGCGATAACGTGTCATGTCATACGTTATTTCATCGCGAGACGTCACGTGTCGCGCGACGATAGAAGGTAACCGAAAGTGCAGTGACCGAATTTGCGACGGAATTACGTGGACGCGACGGCGCGTACATGTAACATTTATCTGCAGACAGACTTGGACGTTATTTTAAAACGCGCGAATCGGGTCGCACAGTGTAGCGGCCATCGAATCGTAATCGTCATTTTCTTCGTAATATCCCGCATATTTGCGGAGTAATCGCGGCTGCCTGCAATTCATGCAACTTCGATAATTGCCAGCCTATCGCATTCTGATAAGAGAAACACGAAGATATACCGCGCCACTTTCGCCTTTTTTTTACACATTCATGAAAATAATATATACCCAGAGAAATGTTATTTGTGATATTATTATGTTTCTATCAAGAAATAGATATTTATTCTTAATTCTTAAAATTAATTAAATAAACAATTCGAAGTATTTTAAATTATATAAAAATTATACAACTAAATCATTTTTTCATGTCATATTAATCATTCATCAATTCCATAGGAAACACAAATTATAAATATTTATATTTTCCATCTCAAATACTCTCTATTTTATCAACCTCTTCCTCATCGACATCTTCAATCAAATATTTATATTTTCATAACTGCTTCAAAAATATTTTTTATCTTTATACCATATACAAGATTTCGCCAGCATGCCATTCCTTCGCTAACAATGTTGAATAAAATGGAAATATGAAACTTCTTGATAAGTCCTAATTACATCCGTAATAGATTATGTAACGCGATTAAATTTCAGTATACACGCGAGAGCGTAATATTTTTTTTCTCCCCGTATATTTTGAGAGATACAGATTACGGAGAATTCGGATCGCAGTGCCGGGTGCGTGATCTCGAGATATTTAACGAATATTCGCGAAGAATAGGAAGACATGGGCTTTATTCGGCGGCTTCGACGCGCGATGCCAATCGCGCCACGAGAGCGGTGCAACACGACGGCGATGCGATGCGCATGTGCCGCTCGGCCGATGCACGTGGTAAGTGCAAGTATGTCAAGGCGCGACCTGAATTTTCCTACTCTCCGTGCCCCCCGCAACATTCCCCGCGGCTCCCGTCCGCCCCCCTTCACTCCCCGTTGCATCGCGCTTACTCGATGCAACTGCCGTCCTCCCTCTTTCTCTCCTCCTCCTCCTCCTCCTCTCCCCCCCCGCCTCCCCCCTCGTCCTCCACCGTCCGCTCGACTGCGTGCGCGTATATCTACCTGCGCCCTCGAGAAAGACACGCATATGTATGTGTGTGCGTGTGTGTGTGTGTGTGTGTGTATGCGTGTATGACACGTTCGTCGAGTACGTAAAAATAGCGAGAGCTCGTATCGAAAGCGATTCCTTATCCTCGTCTCGCAGCCTCCTTCCTGCCGCGAGCAGGGATTTTTCTGCGTCGCTTTTATCGCGGAAAAGGGAAAACGCGCGCGTCTCCTATACATACATCGATCGCTCTCGATCGATCGATCGGCGTGACATACAAGACACGACGACAACGAGAAAGTTGTTCTCCGCGAAACGGAAGGAATGTCACACTTTTCTTTCCCCCGCTCCCCCTCCCTCCTTCCTCACCGCCCTTCCACCTGACGCGTTCAAGAGAGTTTTCCTTATCAAACATCGCGAGGCAAGGTACGCGCGCATACCGAGACATTTGCATTCCCTCTAACGCGCGATTACCTGTCACATTACATTGTGTTATCATTCGTGTTAGAATTGTACTCGATCGCGCGCAATATTTTAATGAGAGGTCGCGTGCCACGAATTTAATTATCATCTCAATCGCGATAAAAGAAATTTGTATAAAAAAAAAAACTATCGACTTGTTTATTATATATAATCAAATTATATTCTTCTCTCAATTGCCTTAAGAGAGAAAAAAGAGAAAAAAAAGAAAAAGAAAAAAAAAAACATTATCTTCTTATCACCATAGAGTCGCCTATAGACCCACTCGTGTATAACGGAGTAATTTATAACTTGGCACGATAATGTTAAAGAGGTCGCGTAAAAAAAAAAAAAGGGCCAAAGATATATCCTGTCCGATACGTGGATACGATGCCAAGATTACGTCACTCTCCTCTATATACGTAAATATTTTTATATACTTCCTGATTGTCACATGTCCATAATACTTCAGGCAATGTATTTAAATACGTGCGACGTCATTCCACCCTCTTGACTGATGTACCCCAAGGCGGCTGCTGCTCCCATACTTACGTAAATGTTATGTATGTGTGCGCGCGCGCACCTCTTATATACGTATATGAAACGTTCTTACGTACGTATACTTGTTTGGCGTACCGGCTGACGCTTTTACGAGCGCGTGACGCTTTTACGACCGTACCGTCGCGGTGCAACGTACGATTAGGAGTTAATTGAACGAAACCTCGCGTGATTCTGTCTCCTCCCTCTTTTCTCCTTGCTCTCTCTCTCTCTCTCTCTCTCTCTCTCTCTCTCTCTCTCCCTCCCTCCCTCCTCCTTCGGCCGCTGAGATTTCGTCAAAGTTGGAAGAAAGCGCGAGAAAACACACATGCGGGAGATATACGACATTATCGGCGAGTCTTACCCGGTGCTATCAATGCAGCCAATGCATATAAATCATTGGGATGTGCGTTACGTGAGCGCGTAAACACCGTTCGCGCAGCCGCGGTCGTGTGACGTGAGCATGAATTGTCGCGAAATCGAGACGGAATTTAGCGAGTACCCCTTAAATAAAATTGTACTAAATTGATACTAAATTTCTTTTTTTATCGTCGTCTTTCCACACTTGGATTATACGACGCCGATTTTTTTATCTTATCAAAGAACAAATAAATCGATCTTGCGTATATCTCGTAATTTATTTCACTTCAATTTATAATTATGTATATCGTTCGAAAATAATTATATTACTCATGTGTTGCATCCGAAAGCATTATTCGAATATCATCGGGCATTGATTCGGATCACGATGACACAAGTGTTTCCATTGTATAAAGATATTTTCGGTCTTATATGTGATAATGAGTTTGCCGATCGGGCGATTATTAATTATCGGTTATCGCGGTAACGTAATTAATATGTATGGCCGATTGACATTATGTGTTATCGAAATACCAAATTGCATTGGATGTGCATGCAGAATTAAAATCATTTAAAACTACATAATGAGATGAGTTAAATGTTAACAATGAACATGTCTCATCCTAAATTGATTATCTCTTTCTCTACGATGAGAAATTTCGCAAGAAATTTCGTTATTATATTTTCTGTCGTCGAAAAGTAGAAAGATCTTAACAGATCTCCGAAAATATATCCTCTTTCGTGTACCTCTATTTTATCTAATAAACATCAAAAATAATTTAATTTTAAATACTAATTAAAAATTGCATTTTATTAGATAATAAATAATAATAAGTAATAAAAAATAAATGTTTTTTTTTTTTATTGCAACCGCATGCGTATCTGTCTATTACTCAAAATGAATACGGAGTAAATTAATACATAGAATTATCATTGTATTCAGGTAGAAACATCTCTCTCTCTCTTTTTAAATAAATTATTTGCAATTGTTGAATCCCTAAATTTCTAGCGTGCCGTTAAGAGTCGTTAATAATGCAACAAAGCGGGAAGTAATATTTCTCCGAAATCGCCCCTTCTCGAGTTTCCGGCGAGTAAAGCCACCACCCGCGAATGATGACTCGCACTCTATCGAATGGGGAGGTATTCGAGGCCTCGGCCCGAGTTTCGGCCAGCACAGGAAAGGTGCGTGCGCTTGACATTTTTTTTTATCTCACCCTCTGCCGCTCGTACGAGGCGTGGTTAGGGTGGAAAAAGTAGGCGTAGGGAGCTCTCACCCGGGGATACATGTCGCAGAAGATCGAAGATGTATATATATATATATATATATATATATATATATATATATATGGATTCCGCAAGAATTGCGTAGGTGGGTGCTGACCTACCCCTACCCCCCCTTTGTCTTCTCGTCACCTCGGGACGTCCTTTCAGGCGTGTCCTACCCCAATCGAGACATCCGTCCCGCCGGCAAACAGCCTCCCCTCCCCCTTTCCTCTTTCGCCCGGCATCGATTCGGAGCGACAAGCGAGTATAATCCTCGCAGGATCTCTTTTCCCCTTTTTCTCCTCCACCTCCTCCTCCTCCTCCTTTCTTTTCGCCTTTCGGTGAACGCACCGAAGTCCCTTTGCCGGGAGCACGCGAACCCTCGTCAGGAGCGGCGTCCTATCGAGGCGAACCCCAGAAAAAATGCTTCGGAGCCGACACGTCGTCTTCCCTGGCTTTCGTCTGTCCGCGCCCATCCCTCGACTATCTATCCTTCTTGCCTGCCACTGATTCTTAAATTCCGAGACATGGAAGAAGATGAAGTGGGAACGACACTATCCGATGACCCGACACCTACTAAGAGAAGTGGCTTTACGCCTCCACTCCCCGTCCCGCCCAATATCATCATCATTATCCTCTCGGAAGGACGAGGATGGGCATATTTCGAATGCACAAATTATTTAAATAATTTCGTTTAAATGGAATAGTATTTGGATTTCGCTTGAAATCTAACGAGAAATATATATTTGAAATACTATTTATTTTTTCTATTCGTAAAATAAATTAAATATTTCAAATAAGACGCTAATTGATACAATAAAATTATTTTATTCATCAACTATTTATAATCTTGTAGCAATATGATAAATATAGTTTTATATTTCCTTCTATTTCACTATTTTACTTATTTCAAGAAAAAGAACAGAAGATCCAGAAGACATTGAATAAGAATCACGTATTGCAAATAAATTCTTCACTATAAATGTCAATCAACATCTCTCCAGAATATTATATTTACGTCTTTACATAATTCGGATAAATAATACTTTAACGCGAATGATAACAAAAATAACAAATCACTATTTTATGATTTCAGAAATAAGTTGCATTATTTTAATCTTATTAGAGGTGAAAATGCATGTGCGTATTTTATTTTTAATAATCAATAATATAAATATTTTTACAATTTTTTAAATAAATGTTAAGCAGGTAAAAAAAGAATTACTTTTGAATGTACATTTGTAAATTTTGTAATGACAGTTAAAACTGCAGACGTGTCCTACTTTTAATAAATCGATCCTACTGCTACATATAAATCCCGCATTTATGTTTAAATGTCTCACTCGTCAAGAATTAAAAATTCGACTGCGAATATTGAAACGTGAAATAGCAACAAATTTAAGTGTTATAAAAAAATTAATCTTTTTTTAAGTCTCCTTCTTTTTAATCCTTTTAAAAATGAAGCAATCCCTTGTCGATAATTGCTCTAAAAGTTAAAATTATTGAATGGAGATTCGATCGGTCTCTTTATCAATTTTGTATTCATTAGAAAAAAGTTAAGAAATATGAATTACCATTTTTAAAAAATTAAAATTTTATTTGCATTTATTTTCAATTCTATTCTAAAGAGTTTCTGCGAGAGAGTAAAAGGGCGACATTTTTTACATCTATAAAGAAAGTCTGATCATTTTGTGAGACGAAATGGCGTTATAGATGTTGAAGAAGAGTGTCTCGAGCATTAAACGTTAAACATTTTATCGATTGTTCCAGGAAACTTATTCCTACAATGAGTCCTCGAGAGAGATTATAAACGCAGAAGGGGTTAATTAAGAGCGACAAAAAATGTAGTCTCTCAGAAAGAGCGAAAGTTTCGCGAGAATCGTTCTATTCAAAATTTAATCGACGAAAAATAGAAGGAAAGCGCGCGACATGTCACGACGGCATATCCAATAAAAATAGATTTTTACGAATCGCGGCGATTCCTAATTCGCGTCTGCTTCTAACGCACAATGACGTCTAGGAAAACTAGCAAGCGATTAAAATACTCGAAGAGTCAATCGCGAAAGTTTAATTGCAAGATTAACATTTCAAGTGTGAGCAAAGTAAGAGCTAACATTATATCCCCGCAGCCTTTTTTTCCGAGTCAATTATATCTCGCTGCTCCATCGTTACGACACCGAAATTTCCTCGAGATTTTTAGCGAGGGCCATGTTTGGCTAATTGGCACGAGGGCTCTGACGCAATTTCTATGGAAGAGGGACCGAGAACGGGTGCGTAGGGGCGGATTGTCGAGGGTCAGGGTCTCGGCCCTGCGCCCTCTCTCGCTCTTGCCCTACGGAAACCGGATGGAGCTCTCTCTCTCTCTCCCCCTCTCTCTCTCTCTCTCCCTCTCTCTTTATTTCTGTTTAACGTTGCACGCATACATCCTCGCGAATACCCGGGACGTTCCTACGTACCTATATCGCGGACTTTACGAGCGGGCGCTGTAATTTTGCCGCGAGAATCGTACACAAAGATCCGGATCGACACTACAGACCGGCCCGAGCTATTCTCTACTCGAGTACATGCAGTCGGTTGAGCAACATCTTCGCGGAACCAATAAAACTGCGACGGAGCGGCGAGGCTCCGTCAGATATCAAATATTCTTGCGCTTCATTAATCTTTTCGCAATGGAAAGTAAAAAAAAAAAAAAAAAAAATGTTATATAAACCTCTGTTTTTGGAGATTATCTTCGTGCTTTGGAATAAAAGCTGAAATAAAACCAGTTTATCCTGAATAATAAGAAGATCAAGATATTTAAAAAACTGGAGAAACAAATTTTCTTAATATTTTTCACGAGCAAAAATAAAAATTTTATATTGGCATGTATAAGTAAAAAAGAAATGCTTCTTTAAAAAATTATTATAGATATAAAAATTATATAGATATAAGATTTTTTACATTACAATAACAAAAGATAGAAAGGAATAAAATCTTTCATATTTTTAATGTAATTTTCCTTGAATGCATTGCGTGCTCATCAAATACAGAGTGCCGTTATAATAAATTTAACAAAAGATTAATGTAATAAAAATCTTAAAAATTTAGAAATATGTTTTTATATCGTAAATAAGAAATTATGCATTAGCTATGCAATGATAAACCGATCACACGAGTACAAAACAGTAGAAATATTCCATTGTTAAGGATGGTCCGTATTCTCGCAGCCTCAATAACGCCATCGCTCTTTATCTGACACTATCCGCGCGCAACTTTTTTTTTTTTATTTCGACCGCACGCTTTTCAATCATTCTGCCGACTCCGCCTTGTCTCTTTCCTCATACTTTCTGGAAGTGAATGATAACGGCCGTGGTACCTATCTCTGCGAAGGTCGAAGGTCAGCCCTCCGCGCGATGCACTTTATACGCTCGGCAAAGATATACGGTCGGGGGGCGACTGACAACGCCAGGCGGACGAAATCACGTTGAAAGGAGCAAACTCGCACGTAGGCTCTTCTTGGCGACGGTGAGAAAATGGGGAAAGAGATGGAATGGACACGGAATTGTTTGTCCCTAGCAGGCGATTTCCGAGATCGTCGTCATCGTCCCCGTCGAGACGACGCGGGTGTGTCGAAAAGTGAAAATAAACCTACGCGATAGCGGGTGATAAAGCCCCGTCATCTTGTCAGCTGATAGCGGGCGCAAACAGGAAGTACGACAGAATAGAAAGAATCTTCCGAAAAACAAGCGTCCGCGCCCTAGAGTTTATCTCGTGTTACTGCAACACGCGATGCGCTATCTGGGTTTCGATATAGTGCCAAAAACGTGCGGAAAAATTTTTCTTCCAATAAGAATTTAAATTTAAATTCTTTCAACGCGATCGCGTGAGGTGGATATTTTTCTTTCTCTGCATATTGCATCGGCGAGATGTCAAATTTATAAGATTTTCTTATTTTTGAATTTTCGACCGATTATACTTGATACAAATGCATTGCATTTAAATTTCTTTTTTTTTTTTTTATTTTCTTCGACATTACTACCATGCCATTATGGACATGTAATAATATTAGAATTCTTCAAACTATGCTGATAATAAATATATAACAGAGCTTTCCTAATTATTCTACGTGATCGATATATATACTTCTTATCTAATTTTATCTACCCAACTGTTGTCAAACTGTGGAATATGAGTTAGACTCCGTGACTGCGATCACGTTGCAATTACACCTAACACACCATATCACATCTTTATCGATATCTCGTCGTGGAGTGCGCCACTTTTGTCGTCGCCAATAATCCCAAATGAACGTTTTCACCGCGAAACGACGCGCGGAAAGCTCTAGTTTCACTCGATCGCGAGCGGACGAGCGAAACTAGAAAATAAGTATAAAAGAATTCTCGGTGCGTTTACTCCTTTAATCGACGCGATTTCATTTATAAATAAAATTCGTTACGAGCGAAACTAAATCATCAATTTCGCCGAACTGTACTAAAGAGATATACGAAACAATCTTGCGAACAATTTCCGCGATTTCCGAGATTTTATGATTGCAAATATTAATTATAATGGGTCTAAGTGTAGTAAGAGATAATATCTTGAGATAGAGAGATTACATATAATATTTTTCTTTATTCATATTTATAATTTGATAAAAAGGTAGAAGGAGATTTTTTTTTTATTCCAATAATGGAGAAGCATATGAAGAATGCAATTCCTCTTCCCCTTCTTCGATAATGGTAGAGCTAAATTTTCCATAGGTGCGAAACTCTGTGCGAGTTTATCGAACTCGAGTCCGGTATCGACTCCTTAAGAGCAGGCGGTGTCGTTACACTTTAAGATACGAGACAGCGATAAGCCGTTCGTGAGCTCGCGACAATTGCACGTGCATCGATGCATATGCATACCAGCGACCGTGTCGCGAACGCGCCTCGAAGAATTCACGGAAGTTGCCAACAGAAATGCAACGTCCCGTTGCTGACATAAATACATAATCTTTCGATTGAAACAAGTTGTCAAAAATCGCGCTATAATCATTTGTAGTTTTGGTTCTAAGAAAAAAAGGATTACCGATATCAAAGTCTCGTAAAAATCATATACATATATTATTAATAGAGGAAAAATTTTGTTTCTGCACAAAAACGTTTCTCTATCTAAATTGCAACGATCAATACGCAAAATAATATTATATATAAATTGAAATATTATTATTGAGAGAGAAAGAGAAATATTATTATTTAGCTGTAGGGGAATCATTATTTCAATTATATTTTAAATTATTGCACAAGAAACAACAATTATTATTTAATTAACTGTCAATTCATTCATCAAAATGTTTAAAAATTTCTATTCAGAGCCCTTCAAAAATAAAAATACAAAGATTGATTTTATTGTGAATCACTGAAACATAAATGCCCCAGTTCCAAAATCGTTAAATTTAATTTTTCGTATTAAAAAGTATTGAAATGTACATTTACCGTAAAATGCTTTAAATCCATTTCATATTAAAAGTTAAAAGGATAAAAGTAAATAATTCGGATTACGCATATTGAAAAAAAAAAGAAAAAAAAACGAGGTATTTATTTCTATTAACTCATACACGCAAAACGCATCGGTTCTGCATCTTCATAAGCGTCGCGAAAAATATTTTATAATAAAATTGCTATATGAGATTTCAGGAAGAAGCTGCATTTGTATCGTGCACTATGATCGGATGCACTTTCCTGAATCATTCGTAGAAAGTTTATACTTCGCCGCGATGGAAAGTCGACAAAAAATGTAGAACAACATGCCGGCGAGAAAGTCGATCTATGTTCCTCGTGTTAGATACGTTTTGGCGAACGACGGAAAATAATGCATAAATCGAAACTACGGATAGCGTCAGCAATTTTAAAATAAACATGATATATCTCGATGTCTGTTATCCCTATTCATCTGGTAATCATCATGCCTGTCATTTTGAGAAGATTTAACGCGAAAAATATATTTAATAAGGAAAGTCGTAAAAAGTTTTCTAATTAAACAAAATGGAAAAAATAAGAAGTATGCTTTTCAAAAAAATCCAAGAGTATTGCAAAAGAAATTTCATATTTTCTTTGCACAATTCGATTTCTAGCATATTTATATCATGAAAATTTTGATGGATGTATTAAATCACGCTTTTACATGAATTTTTTTTTTTTTTTTGGCGAGAAAAATCGTGCCCGCAATTTTTTGTAAAATATGCGCGTGATTTCTGATATATCCTGTATATTTTTCACGGGTATATGGTTACGTTCGTTTACGCGCGAATTGCACGATAAACGAGGAGGGCCTTCGCCAATCGAAAGACGCGGCCCTGAAATTTAGGGGTTGTTTCCAAGCGGTTTGCGAACCGCGTAGCGTTCCCATCGGTCGGAGGGGGAGTTGGTTAGTTCGGAGGGTGGTATGACAGACAGGGCGTGGTCGTCCTTGAACCTACCTATAGAATTTCGAAGTGACCCTGTCTCTCCCTCTCCCTCTCTCTCTCTCTCTCTCTCCCTCTCGATTCCTCCGACCTTCCAGATCTGCCAATCTCTTTCTCTCTCGCTCCTCTCATCGCTCTCGCACCCTCACTTTCTCCCCCTCATTCTTTCCACTTCCCACACCCTTCGTTTGCTTTACGTAAAGGCCATGGAAACGGGCGGTTACCTCACGATGTCCTTTTGATAGGTTCATTGAGACGGCCACGCATTTGGCGCGAGCAATTTGCATAAATTATTTCATTATTCTGACGAAAGTGGAAAAGCAAACAAATAGAATCTAGCATTTGATATTTTTCAAATAAATGTTTATTATATCGTTTTAAAAATTCAGAGCACAATTATAACAAAAAAAAAAAAATTACAATTTATGTGAGATTCTATAAACATTTTCCAATTTCTCACTTAATGCTATCGTAAAGAAGACAGCAGTTAAAGTAAATACAAAGAAATGAAAAATGAAGCTTATACATTCTAGAGTAAGTACGTACTAAGAAAACTTTGCGAAGCGAAACAACAGCTAGACATTGTCCTGTTTCAAGCCCTTCCACACGATTTTCATTTTTCACTCGGCAATTACTCGCGCCGTTTTCATGCAACATGGGTTCTGTGAAATGTTGATATAATTTCGTCTAGTAAATAAAGCTGAAATTATTTATCGTATGCGTATTTATACCGTATCCTATATTTAGCACTCTGGCTCTAAAATTTTAGCTAACACGTGTCAGAATTATAAATCGTATGCAACTTGTATTTAAAAAAAAAAAAATTGCAATATTGAGAATGCTATATAATATGTTTGATTTCAATGTATATGCACACAATTATTTCTTTAAATAATAAAATCATACATGTAAAAAATGCTTCGAATAAAAGTTACTTTGTTTAAGATTTATATAATGACTTAAATAAAAATTTTTAATCATTTTTTTTTTTAAATGTTGTCCATGACAATTTCATTTTGTTATGTGAAATAATATATCTATTTTATTGCAGCTTTGTATAATACTTTATGCCAAATTCGATAATATACAATAAAATGAAATTCTTAATAGTCATTCATAAAATATATATTGTCACTTGTGTTGTTTTTCGGTATAAACAGAAAAACAAGATATCTCTATAATAAAAACTGTCATAAACAGTATTTAAAGAGAAATAATTAAAAAAATTTTTCAATAGATATTTTATATAAATCTTCTTAAATAAAATAATTTTTATTTAAAACATTTTTTTTATAATTCAATTACTTAATAAACTGAGTATATTCATTTAAACCAAACACTATATATATATATATATATATATATATATATATATATATATATATATATAGTGTTTGGTTTAAATGTTATAATATAATAATATAATATAATATAATATAATATAATAATATTATATATATATATATATCTAAGATTGAAAAATTAGTAAAAAAATTTAATCTGGCTTTACATATTAATATTGCTGTAAATAGACGCGCGATGCTCAATTTTAATTAAACGCTTATCGAGATTGCAATCGGATCACGAGATATAAATTTCATCATCTCTGCCATGTCCAGGACGAGCGTTTAAGCGACAGCAAACGTATTATTTCACCCCTTGCTAGTGTCTCCCTCGTATTTCCTCATCAATGTTGCCGTCCTAGGCAATGTTAAGGTAGGTTAGGCAAAGTGTCTCCCACAACATTGCTTTATCACAGTCGGGACTATAGTTCTATTTAATAGGGCATCAACAATTACTTTTGATTTCCAACTTCACGAACGTCGACATTATCCCCGATAACTTCTATATACATTTTAAAGCATCGTTATCGATAATTGAACAAAAAAATTGTTGCTTTGCAAAACAACAAATCAATGAAAAACGATACAAATATTTGATAAGATATCTTGATAAGATAATTAGATATCAAAGAGAAAACACATTCATGTCCAATAACAAAAAAATAAATATATCCTAATTGTGAAACACTTTTATGTATATATCAATACGTCACATAGCGCGTTGATAATTAAAAAAAAAAAATAAGAGCAATACGCTGAATGCCACTGATGCGTCAAGTGAGACGTATTGTTGCATATTTCTTTTATCTACATATAGTTATATATAAATAAAAAACTATTCATACACATTACTTATTTATCGAAGAATCTAATGCTCTCTCCCTCCCTTCCTCCCTCTCTCTCTCTCTCTCTCTCTCTCTCTCTCTCTCGTCGCATTTAAGCTTTGGTTCTGAATTTTATATAAAATTACTTCAATTCGGCTGAACGAGGCTTGATTTGCCGCAAGCCGACACTCTCAGTTAGGCGAGTCGCGTCCAATAAATTGAGCGATCGATCAAAGGAATATGCGCGCGGCGATTCATGGCTGATATTTTCTACATAACAACACCTTGCTTGCGGCTATACATACATTTGACTGTCGCCAAAGAAAAGAAAGAAAATAAATAATAATAAATATATAAATAAAAAATATTAAAGTTTTCAATTTTTTTTACCTCGGAAATATTGACACGTTAATGTGCTTCAAGATGATATTTCTAAGTATGCAAGTCAAAGTTTTTTATCTCATAAATGCAAGTGTTTTTTATTTCATGAATATATAACAATACAATTAATAAAAATGGTATTCATGGGTATAACCGTGTGACACATTTTTGACACATGAGAAATATATATATATATATGATTAACATAAAATAAAATAAAATGTCAATATACTTTCAACGTCAAAAGACCAAGAAAAACAATAAATAATAATATGAATTGCTTATTTCTCTTTATTAAAGTTATGGCAAATTGATCTCGCATTTTGCAATTTTAAAACTGATTTTCTTCGTAAAGAAAAAATTGAAGCAAAGATCGCGAATTCGATAATAATTATAGCAAACCTCGACCCTTTGGAGAAAATGAAGTTCGTCCATTTTAAAAACTGACGCAAATTGTGACGAGGTTTTTTTTTTTTTTCTAACAATCAGAAGAAGAGAGAGGATTACCGCGATCTCTTGCATGTTGCATTTTTTTTTGGTGAGCAACCAAGAAGAGTCCTGCTCGCCCCGATTATGTCTAATCGCATAAATGAGGACATGGGCGAGGAGCCTTCGTCTGCGGGGGTGTGTCCGCCGGCGGAACGACCGCTTTGTGGTTTCGTGACCTTGACCGTGGTGGATCGATCAACCGGTGAAACCCGGCAGTCGCCATGACTACGAAGACTCCTGTTCTACCATCTCTACGTCTCGCGAAAATTCCAGGCGAAATTCCAGGACAGGCCTCCTGTCCTGATCCACAAATCGTGACGATCCCGTCGACAGATTTCTTATATCTTTGTTATTGTTTGTCACTTCATGGTGATTCGGCAATTTTGATATTGCCAGTTCATTCATTTATAAATAAATCTTTGATTCGAAAAAAATAATAGACATTTTTTTTTAATGAAAAAGAAAAATGTAGTTTAGAGAAAAATATTTTATTGTAGTGATATCGTAATTTTATTTCACAAAATACGACAAAAAGAAAAATATTTTTTAATTTCTCGAAATGGCAAGTAAAATATTACTCTTTGCTTCGAAATAGTGAGTCGTTATTCATTTATATTGCTAGTCACGTGACCACCATAGACACCAAGAACTTCAATTGCATTTCAATTGCACAGTTTTTCTTGAACAAGCATATGTCCTATTTTTCGATCGTGCTGTCATTTTGTGTCATATATCGCAACGTGATGCGCAGAAACCGTAAACCGCTTATTCGTTCATTATATTTACGATTCGCTCACGTCTGGCGGTGAGCGTAAACGTCACTTTCGCCTTAGCCTGCCTTCAATCGCGCGATGACGTAGGAAGAAAAATTCGCGACAAGCGGAAATATGTCAGGTACGCCAGCTGGTACGCCGTGGATAATCGTTATCGTTATCGCCAAGTCGTCGTCTCTCGCATTTTCGCGCGAATTCCGGCCGATTTATCGCGTTGCTTCCAACTCGAGCGAAACGCGACTTACTGATTATATCACGTGCGCGCGCGAAGAATGCATCAAAAAAGAAAATAGTGGTATACTTTAATGATAAGGAAAGCTTGCGAGATGCTACTTTCAGCTGGATTTTTGATACCGTCAAGCATTTCGTTTGACAATTCGAGGACAGAAATAGTTACTTCCTTAATTAGTGAGCTATCTTGGAGATGTCGACAAATTTTGACAAATAATATAATGTTGAATTTTTACGGTTATTCCTATGGTTTCATTTTCCATGTTCATAGCACATTTGTTCTAACCGCTTGGACAATAAAGCGATATTATCACGCACGAACACACAAATTGTATAAATGATGACCTGAAGGAAATTAGATAGTAAAAAGCAAGAAATATGATAATAGTCAAAATCAAAATAGAAAATATTAAACTAAAAAAAAAATAAATTATTTTACAAATAGGATATAAGATGTGTTTGAAAAAATAAAATAAGTATATAATGTATAATTAATCTATGATGGAATAATAGCGACAATAAACTCAAAAAGAATTTGAAAGAATCTAAAAAAAATAAAATAGTTATAAATTTTCAGAAAAGCTGAAAAATAATTATAGTATAAATTTCGATATAATTTTAAAACTAGAGAAAGAGAGAGAATTTAAATAGAGTAAATAATTAAACGTCAAAATGTTCAGGTGAAAATCCGCAACAATAATAAACGACCGTATTCTCGAACAACGACAGCCGACAAGCGAGAGAGAGAGAGAGAGTTCAACGGGTTAAAGGATTTCGCGACGAATGATGCGCGATATTCGAGTCGACAATACGACCTTCACGGAACATTTTTCCGGCGACCTTTGACCCCGCCGGCCATGAGGGGAGGGTGGGGGATGAAAACTTAAAGGCGCGTCTCGTACCCTCCCCTCTTCCTATCTCACCCCCGCCCGCCCCGCCGCGGCAGTCAGACGCCGGTGATTCCGTATCGTTCTGATAATCGTTCGACGGTCCCCGTGAGGCGGCGAGACGATATCGCGGGGGTGGAGGCCGCGGCCATGACCTTGGCGCGGATCGGCGGGGTGACGGCTTATCGAGCGCCAGGACTTTCACTCTGTTCCCCACCCCCGCTTCCCTCTATTCTCCCTTTCGCCTTCGGGCGCCGCCGCCGCCGCCGCCGCAACTACCACCCCCGCTACCCCGTCACACCCCATTCACGCAACTTTCTCTCCTACGCGAGTCATAACGTCGGGTTTCCACTAACCTCCCCTTCCCCCCTACACGCCCTCCCTCGTTGGGCTTGCACCCTCTGGCTGACTAGTTGAAGGTGAATCGTCTAGACGGTTTCCTTTGCGACTATTTCCTTCAACCATCATCATCAACATTGGCGGCGGTTCCACAAAGAAGGGTAGGATAAAGGAAAAAAAGAAATCGTGGGAATTTAAATTTAACTACTGCGATGATTCGATAATCTAATGGCATAGATTAGAGCAGTGTTTTTCAACTAATCTACAACTAAACATCAGGATTGACTGAACAACTTTGTGAAATAAAGCAATGAATAAATAATATATATATATATATATATATATATATATATATATATATATATATATATAGTTTTGAATTATATGCATGCGATTATGTAAGAATCCTAAATTTGTACAAAAGTATCATATTGAAGAGCATATCAAAATTAAATCTTCCTCTATGCTTAAAATAATAAAAATAATAAAAAAAATTACATCGAAAAATTCCACACATTGCTCTTCTGTAAATAAGGAATTAAAAAATTCGTCCAGTGTGAAATGTAGTTCTTGTTATTGCTGATTGCAAATGAAATATTCGCATTAATGACACACAGTCGATTGAATAAAATAAAAGAAATTTTTTTTTCAATTTCAATCGATTTCAATTTATTTCTCGCGAATCAAAAATTCCGCGAAATTTTGCGTCTTACAAACGATATAATAAATATAATATTATTCGAAGCGAGGTGAAAAAAAAAAGAGAGCGACGTGGTATGAACGGAAGACTTCGTTTTAACGAGCCAACCTCAAACGGAAGTGCTCGTCGAATAAGAAAATCGACTTTGCCCGACGAATGATAATATCGTTTCATGTCGGACGATACGTTACGTGCAATTTTTTCCATTAATATAGCATAAAGCAGGGTACGCAAGATGCGTGTACGCTGTTTTCCTCGATAAAATCCCTCTATCTCATTTGACGGTGATGAGGATCGGGGTGAGAGGGATTGAAGTCTAGACGAACTCCTCTTCGTCCTCACCCCTCACCTTCACGTCGCATCTTCGAAGGCGCTCACGGCGCTCCAATGAAAGTAAAACCCGGGCTCTGAAATAATGTCGTCTGGACGGAAGATCCTCCTTCGAGGTCACCTTCCCCGGCAAGATCGATCTACGAGCCGGCGAGCATTCGTCTCGAGCATCGCCGGGACAAAGTCTTGCTTCCTTTTCGAGAAGGGGATTCGCGATTCTTTCCCCGAATCACGATTTATCGCAGCGGAGATAAAAGTCGGAAGTCATTCCGACGCGAAAATAAAATCAATTATCGAAGTACCGAGTATCGAAACGTCAAGAAGACCCTGCGATAACAATCGAAATTGTTCGATGCGATAAAAAAAAAGTGTCCCCACTACGATTCGAAGAACCATCTTTGATTCAAAATATTTCTCGTAGCTCAAGACCACGCGAAAACTAAATTCTTTCACCCTATCGTATTTTCAGCGAAATATTTCGAGGTACGGCAGGATCGATTTATATACCGCGTATGCAGTCCGAGACCGAATCCATCGATATCGCCTCTCGAATTGAAAACGAGACCGGAATCGGAATCCTCGACAGAAACTCCGTAGCTTTCGTGCGCGGAAAATTGAAAAGAGCATCCTCTCGAGGGATATACGCCAACCCTTGCACGCGACTTATCGAATAGCATGCAACGGTACCGTATTTCAGTTCAATTGCATCACGTATTCAAAATTTCGACATTGTCGCAGTAATATGGAACACGATAACGATAACTTAAGAAATAAATTTTGCCTCTAGCGTAAAAAAAAAAAACAAAGAATCTTAAAATTAAACTTTTGTAAATTTTCTATGTATTTTCTTGCAAAATTTAATTCTTCCAAGATGGAAAGAACGCAATTCTAGAACGATCATAGACTTTTTCCATCTTCCAGGTAAATATGCTGCCGAGATATCTTTGAGATTGATGTTGAAGAGATTCTATCTCTTTAATTTAATTTTTTAATAGCATCTCTTTTTAAATTTATAAACAACGACTAGCAACAACTTTAATCGTGTAACATTAAAATGATATTAAAAGTATGACTATGCCCCCTCGAGCTTGTATCTCATTTTCTTTCAATTTCCGAAAGGTCGCCGACAGAGAGAGAGAGAAAGAGAGAGAGAGAGAGAGAGAGAGAGAGAGAGAGAAAGAGAGATGTGCGAGATAATCTCGGCGGGCGATGTCCTCGTTATTCTCGACTCGATTTCGGTGGGCTTACGGCGTTTAATGGGTGATCCGCGCGCAAAAAACAAAAAAAAAAAAGAAGAAAAAAACCGATCTCGGGGGTTGTTTTCCGTTCACGAAGGTCGCGCCATCGATTTTTCGACCCGCCCAGCCAACCTCGCCAATCCCGACGGCGAGTTTCAAATTGTTTTCCGGCAGCTCTCCAGCTCTCTAGCGTTACTACACGGTATTACACCCTTCCCCCGGGAGGCGACCTCGACAGCACCGAGCACGATCGTCGACCCCGAGCAAGTGCTTCGTTATGCGCGCCCACGTAAAAACGCAATGGAGCCGTCTGACTTCGTCGACCTTCCCGCCTTTTACGTTTTTTTCACAGCTGTTACGCGTTCGCTTTATCTCAAGATTTATTCAACCAATTTCATTGTCGTCGCATTAACATTATGGAGCAAGCAAGAGAAGAAAGAGAGAGAGAGAGAGAGAGAGAGAGAGAGAGAATTCTTAAAGATACATAAGTGATTTCAAGATAAACAGTGACAAACATAGTTCTAATGCAAACTACCCAAACGAATAATTTAGATTCATTTATAAATAAGGTATTATCTGAATACCACCATCTTAGAATCTATGAGATATAAGACAGAAAAAATTAAAATAAATATTTTCATAAAAATAATATTCAAATTTTGTTTATATAAAAGAAAAAAATCATCATTTTAATTATGTAAATCCTAGCCAAAAATTCATTTGTTTATATAAAAGAAAAAATCATCATTTTAATTATGTAAATTCTAGCCAAAAATTCATTTGTTTATATAAAAACAAAAATCATCATTTTAATTATGTAAATTCTAGCCAAAAATTCATATATCTGATACATTCATTTCTTATTCGTGAAACAATTAAATATTTCAGATATTTTAATTAACATACAATTAAATTATCATTTCAAATTAATATCCGTTATCTAGAAAAACAGATTTTTTTATTATGCTAGATTTTGAAATTTGAAGAAAATGACATTTCTGACGTTTTATCGTCGTTCGAGCGCAGACAGACTGTACGATTTTTATTAATTTTTTATCACAATATAAATCAAATCATCATCTTTTTTATAATTTAGCACATAAATTCTCGAAGATAGAAGAATAATTATCTTAAATAAAATTCTATCGCTGAAGCTGACATCGATTAATATTCAACCATAACGATTGGAGCTCGCTAATCACTCAAGGGTCAATATATAAATTTATCGTCAGCGGAGCATATCCTTTTCCTCCCCTCTTAAAAGGTTTTGCTCGCATTCGAATACATCCCTTGGACCTCGAAAATCTATTTAAATCCCCGTAATCGATTATGACGCACCAATAGCAGTCGATTGAACGAAAATCAAAGGGTCGCAGGAATACTTGACGTAATCACCGCATAATGCAAGAAAAAAAAAAGATAGAAAAATGAGGGAATAAACGTGAAGATTATCGTCGTCCGACGATTATAACGACAATTACACTGAAGAAATAATTGTGATATAACTAAAAAGAATTTTTGCACATCTTAAACTCCAGGATTATATAAACTGAAAATATTATAAAACGCAATTGCTTAAGAGCTCATTATCATAATATTCAATATTATGATAATAAAAAGAATAAAAAGTTGCGCGACGCACGATAATCTTAAATAAAAAATGTATTAATGCCAAATAATTTACTAAAAAATATTTTCTGATAAAATAAAAGTTTTTTATATTTTATACATGATATATATATATATAATGCTGGTATGATAACAGAATATGATGCCGCCCACATAATAATACTATGACGTAAATACGCATACGCGCGTATGTCTTCTCACATTCATTACCTTTATTAAAATTATACTCTATTTACGTTTTCCTCTGAACAGGTAAATATTATTGCACCGATTTATATTCTCAAATATCTATAAATATAATCTAATTCTTTTGCGTGCTTTCTCTATTAAATTTCTTCTCATCACTTTATCCTATATTCTATCTTTGCCATTTTTGCCAGATCTCTCGCTTACTTTTAGTCTATAATAGCCTTCGTCTATTGTACATTTATAGTTCACTGTGTGCCACAAATGTCTATGTCCAGAAAAAGAAACGGTTATTTTTAAAACTTTGTCATTTCAGCGTACCTAATCGACACAGGCTGCACGGTATGTGCAATATATAGCGCACCTTAATGAGCTAGATTGTGTCTTCTCTCTCTCTCTCTCTCTCTCTCTCGCTTTGACGCTATCGCTTCCATCATTCGTGTTATGAGATGTCAGCGCACCCCTCTAGCCGAAGACTATACTTGCGAAACAAATTAGGGAATGAGGCGAAATCGATAACGGAAGACCGGGAGGAGAACGCGGTTGTTACGAACAGTTTCAAAGATAAAATACAATCGAAAAAAACGATATCTTTTCGTTTCTTGTGCGTGCACAAATTTCGGATGACAGTTGATACAAAATCATTTTCGGCCTACGATATATAAAATTGTTGCGGAATCCTTTGAAAATTCTTGAATTGTAAATTTCGATATTTTTTTTTTTTTTCGAGCGTGGATTGGCAATAAAAAATGGATACAGTTACCAAATGAATTAGAGAGCGAAAACGAATACGAACGAAAACGTTACGCAGACATCTCAAAAACGGATCGTATAATAAAATTCATTTATATCGTACTCAATTAACAAAATAAACAACAATGGATAATATACAACAATACATATAAAATAATATCATATTAAAACAGCGTAAATTTATATCTCTCGCGGTTTGCTGCTTCTTTTATCGGTAAGATTGACGCGGCATAAATTCTAGTTTATTTTCCGATCGCCCTAATAAATTCTTCGAATTTTGAAACTTTTAATTTAATCTGCTGCTCGATCTCGCGATGAGGGAGGAGAAGAGAGGAAACAGAAGCTGCGCTCTTCAAGGGATTATATTAGCAAACCATGCTCAAGCGCGCCAAAGTAAATCGAGGTCCGGCATGGTTGGTAAGGTACACGAGGTGCCGAGGGCCAATCGATAAGATCGCCCCAGACGACCTTCGAGGACCCACCCCGGGAGGGGACAGGGATGAGGGGAGGAGCGGGTAGAAGGGATCGCGAAGTGGTGGTAGGTGTACAACCTCCGAAACTTGGATACGATAAAGTATAAGAGACGTCATCGGTAGCCGATCGTCCTTCTAAGCGAAAGATACTCGTGAAAAATCCATGGACACTAATGGCAAAACCTGGATACCGCCCCCTCCCCTCCCCCTCCTAATAGACTATCTCGGAAAGCGAGAGGGAGAAAGTCCGGTCGCGCGCGTAACAACTTTGTGCGAAGTAAGTTGCGGATATATAATACATATTATAAGCACCGAAAGAGAGACCGTGCATATAAATTCCGTTTATTCCGCAGACAAGTTAATTTCCCTCTTTTTTTTTCCTTTTTTCCTTTTTTTTTTTTAAAGCGCCTGCATACACACAAGCTCGCGCCTGCCTTTCTTTGTGTCCGGAAAGTAGGTCACGAATTTTTTCTGCGCCATTACCTCTCGGCCAAAGCCCACCCTTGCTTCCCCATCATGGCCTACCTCACACACCAACCCCCTGCGCACTCTCTCCTTCTCTTTCTCTCTTGGATCTGCGTATTGCCCATCGATCTCCCCGGTAACGACGCGAGCTAACTGACAGTCAAAATATAAACTTGGGAATATGGGAACCCTCCGTTGTTCTTTCGCTCGGTTACGCTTATTGCAATGACGAAGATACTAAAAATAACTGCGCTTTTCTTTGAAAACGAATGGAGATGCTCATCATTTTTACAATAAAATGCTATAGAAATAAATTATTGTAAATTTTATTAAATATAGAGAATTATCGCGCACGATCATCATTGGAAAAAAATAACGATATTTGACAAATTTAAATCATCTTTCTTCCAAGCAAAAATTAAATGCAAAGTTATCATTAATATTAAATATTGTATGTGCCAATCAAACATCCAAGAATTAACATTATTCTTAAATATAATTATAATTAATAGAAATATAATGTCAGATTAATGTTGATTCTTATTGATAACGTAAACATATGATTATTAACATGATTAATTCAAAAATTAATGATAAATAAAAAAAAAAGTTTCATACATACAAGTATATATAAAAAAAATAATTATAAAATAGAAAACGTAACTCTTGTATTTTATCATATAAAGAACTTTGAAATATTTGCGATATCAATTCAAATCCGGCAATATTAGACATCCCAACATCCCAAGAATACAAATTAAATATAATCTTAAACATAAAAATATATGCATTTTCGTGCTTTTTGTATTTTCGCCTGCATAAATAAAAGCAAGAAAAGAATAAAACCACAGGAAAGAAATTAATAATATGAAAAGGAAAACATTACGGAAAGATAAACGTTTTTGACATGCTACAAAATAATGATTTCTCAGGATTAGAACGCGACCACCCTCGAGTATCGACGGCTTTGAAATCGCGTCATTATCCGTAGCTTGGCGCTCTTGAGAGGGGAAAAAAAAAAAAAAGAATACATTGTAACTGTTTCTACGTAATGCGCGAGTTCCTCCTGGACGGCAGAAGTTTCGTTATTAAGTAGAAACATACGACGACGATAATCAGCCACGCCGGGGAGCGCGTCGACGCGGCTGAAAACTTTTGCACCGTCCCGCGTGCGCATCTCACCGTTCTCTTTTCTTTCTCTGTTTTTGTTTTTTAAATGGTTTCGCGACCATGGGGCGAACACGGACATGTCGTGCGAGAGGCGCGCTCACCCACGTGGGACGCACGTGTGGGCGGCGCGGACTTTGCCGCCGGATAATTTCGCGAAGTTCTACCGCGCGATGAAAGTTGCACGAACTTCTCCATCGGGGGAGTGAGAAAGAAGGGGGCGAACGGGGAGGCGGACAGGGGGATTGTTGCTTCACCGTTCTCGAACCGAATTAGCATGTCTGAGTGAGTCTCGATCGGTCGCATACGTCCGCCGATGCGTATCCGAGCGTGTTGCGCTTACGCTCGGAGAGATCATTCGGAGCGAAAACAACAAAGTCGGCCCCCCCCACGAACACTCGGCCGAGAAGGGATTGTGGGCCCCGCGCGATCTCTCATTGTCGTTGTTCGGCTCGTGCGAGAATCGGAGTGTGAATTGCAACTCCGACCATCCAATTTTCTGGCTACGTAAAAGTTTTACGGAGGGTAAATGCAGCAGTGAATGATGGATATAATTTTTTTTTTTTTTTCACTTGTGCGTACGACTATAATATAAAGCGCACATTTATATTTATACGTTATTAACATACTTTTGACACAAAACATGATTCGCGCAATAATATTTATGAGCATTGATTGCTAGTATGTGCGTACACATGTCATCGTGTGACATTTTCTATTATAAAATAAATCTACTGAATAAAAATATGTAAAGTAAAACATTATTATAAAATCGAAATCCGAAATTGCAATTATTAGTAGAAGTTTGCGAGAAAATATTACATTATAATAAAAAGAAATTAACCTGTTAAATTTTCTTTATATTTTTTTACAACAACATGTAAATATTCTAATAAAAATCGCGCATTGCCTTTCTTTCAAGTAGCGCTGATACGAGCCTCAAGAAGGAGGATTCGGGAGAAGAACGGACAGCAATCGAAATCGAATCATCGAATCAGAAATCTTACATTATCCAAGACTGGGCTTGTGAGTGAGGTTTCGCAAGCCGGAATGCGCAGAATGAAGTAAGAGCGCGCGCGCGCGCGAATGCCCGAGCAGGATTTTGCGAAAGAGACTCTGCGTCGTTATCGTCGTCGGCAAATCTGTCCCTTTCCCTCCCCCTTTCGCCCCTCCTGACCCGCCCGCCCGGGCTCCGTAAATACGTGGCGCAACAGAATTCCGTTTCCTCGTCCAATCCGCGAGGTGCGCGAAAAAGGTCGCGTTGTTTGTATTTGCCGTCGAGATTTTATTGCGCGCTGATCTTTTTCAGGCATTTTTCCGAAATATTTTCATTTCTCTGCATTTTATTAATGCATATCGTCGACGATAAACGCGTGACGGTGAAATTATGACGGAAAAATCGTCGAAATTTATTCGTCTCTCGGATGCTGAAGTGCGATCGAGAATAAACGATAGCGACAGAGATATAAAATCTCGAGAGATGTGTCAAGTTTCTTATGTATGTTAACTTTCAACTTATGACTTCCCTTTCTCAACTCTCGTGTCTCAGAAGCCTCGAATCTCAACCTTTAACCTTTGTCTCTCAGCTCGTAAGCTCCAAGTTTCAATTCACGTCGAGGAAAAGGAATTTACTAAAAATACAAATGTTATTAGTGTTTTTAATTAGTGTTATTGAAATTTGTTAGCAATATATATATTTGATAAAAAATTTTAATGGAAATATTTGTATAAATCTAAATCTTTTAAGTAAGTTTTCTCCATAAACTTGTCTTTTTTTATAATTTGTATATCCTCCTGTCATTCGTCACAGCTGATCTAAATTAATGTTAACGTCGCACATTCAGCATACAAAACACAATCACTTTGTCACATTATAATAAATAATTCTTCCCGAAAAAGAAATATTAAATCCGTTTTATCTTCTTTCTCGATCTACCTGCGCGATAAGTTGCGCCAATTAACCGGCCGATCGATAATCCAATCGCAACTGTCATCTCGTATATAGATATACTTGGATGTTTCATCCGCTAAATCCGCGTCATAAAATTATGCTCGCGTCCCAATTGCGTCGTCTGGGACGCTAATTCGGAATTATTATTGGAAAGCGTTTTCAGATATCGTTAAATATATAGGTCGTCGCGCTATCAAAGACACGAAGAGAAAATCGCGCCGGTTCCTAAACCCAATTGCAAAATCCCATTTTCTATGAAAATAACACCACTCTCGTCTCTTCGTCTGATGTACGACCTATATAGATCAGACACGTCGCGCCTTCCGCGAAATTCGACGATCGCGACGGTGAGCTCGGGTCACGGGTCGGTCCTTAATATTCTTATCGAACCGCATGCAACTCGCTTCTTCAATCTTCTTCCTTTCCTTTTGACGAGAAACTGGGTCGAGTCCGGGGGAGGGGACTCGCGTGTCCTCCAGGATTTCCCGGTACGGCGGTGGTCCACGCGCCACATTTTATAACACGCATCACGCGTCACTTACGCATCGTCCTTGACACATCTCGCCCGAAACGGCACGAAAAAGTAATATTACATCGAAAGAGAGAGAGAGAGAGAGAGAGAGAGAGAGAGAGAAACAATTGCGGAAATGTACGCTTTTTGCCTTTGAATCTTTTTAGCGATTTTTTAGCGATCAATTTATGTTAAATGTCATCTTTAAACCATATCGTTATTTCTTTGAGGCTTAATAAAGATAGATATAGATATTGTAATGAATATTGGAATAAACAAGCTTGATGTAGAATTTACTTTCCAATATCTTTATTACGTTCTGTCAATATCCGACAAGCTCTCGATATGTACACTTTCCGATCTCATCGTTGACATTTAACATGGCAATTTTTTTCTTTTTTTTTTAAATAAAGTTCTTAAACACTTTAAAAAGTTTGACAATTAAGTTAGGACAGAATGGGACCCAAGATAATTTTTTAAAATACACAATTGCATAACGTACAAATTACGATAATGACAAAATAAAATATCTTAGTTTGGGATAATAAAATGCCAATTAACGATTTAAGATAAACTTAAGAAACAAGATGACCTCCGAAGATCATCTTCCTTGAGCTCATTTGGAATTCTAACTACGCAATACCGAAATGATATCTACAAGTAATAAGAAAGATAGAGTTAACGTTCGCGCTTTTTCAATTTGTTCATATAAATTATAAAGTCTTGTTCCCTTTTTCTCTTTCCGTTCATTTTTCTCGGGAAATCAAATTAACCCCGTCCATATGCATTATCCGAATTTAGCCGAAGTAATGGAAGGCTAAAGACGAGTTCTCCTTCATCATGAAACGCTCCTATGTACCCAAATTTATCCTAAATCTGAATCTGGGCTCTTTTAGACTAAAACTTTTCGAGCAAATCTTTTTCTCGTTTATCGAAAACATGGAAAAATACGGGCAAAGGGGGAAAGGGGAGGAGATCTGCAACCTCTTTGGCAACATCTGGGCACGTTTATTAATTATATCTTGTTCGCGGATGGTCGGCGATAATTCAATTTCAAAGCGGAATCTCACATGTCATCGGCGAGGTCATCGGCGCTTCTGCCGCGATTAAAATGAGAGTGCATGAGAGATACATATATATATTGGCACGGCTTAGTCTGAGCCTAGTGCGCTGCGAGTTACGCAAAGGCAGTGACAATTATCAGATATTATTATCAGATCTCTCGTGAGAGAGCAATAATTCCGATTCACCATCGTAAACATCGTTATGCTCGTGGAATAACCGTGGAATATGCAAACTTTTTCGCAATATGCCTAATCATTCATTAATACGACTACTCTTTTTACGGCTAATATCAAACGTTCTTTTTAAATGAGGCAATAATTTATTGTATAAATAAGAATATATATTAGATAAAAATAGATAATAAAATATTATATTTTTATTGGTAAATAAAACTAACGTAACATCAAAGAACCATTGATTGTCTGAAGAAGAGAGAGAGAGAGAGAGAGAGAGAGAGAGAGAGAGAACAAAGAATAAGTATAATATAAAAAATATATAACTTAATAAATTATAATTAGATTTGCTTTTCAAATCAAATCTTGTTAACAAGGAGAACTAAATGACTGAAAATGATTAAAAATAAATAATTGTTGGAACGCTTCTGGATATTAAAATATCAATTGAATCACTCCCCGAGAGAGAGAGAGGCGTGCAAGATTATTATTTGAAATATATTTTGACGATGCTTGGAATGAGAAAGAATGTGAGTAAAAGTTTAATCAAGACGAAGCCTCGAGATGATTGATTTCATCGAAAGCCAGTCAATACCTTATTCCATCTAAATCAAAAACGCTTATTTGTCGCACTTAGCGTATGTACGTGCGTATCGTCACGTGTTACGTTGTTACTAATGCATGAATCATTAATAAAATGACGACAGAAATGTGAAAATCTCGGCGAAATTAGTAACCGAGGATTGAAAGATTTAACGTGTCGTAACGAATATTTGCGCAAGTGTGCGTCCTTTGCCACCGATCAATCGATGGAATTACGTCATGTGTATCTCGATAAAAGCATATCCGAAATTTTTTTATCAAGAAGAGTGCTATTTTGGAGGTTACATTTACTGAATAAAAAAAAAAATCTGTCAATATTGTAATTTCACGTATCTGATAATAATATATATTATTTATATAATAAATCTAATTAATTGTTTTTCCCTCCAATGTAATACATTACTTTTATCGTAGACATTTTACTGTAAGACTTATCTTAAATTTTTTTGACAGAATTTTTATATGTGTAGATATTTTCTTTTTATGTATATTTTAATAAGAATGTTATATATATTTTAAAAGAGAACAATATTTTATTCCTTTTAGGATCGGCTTTAAAATAAATTCATAAACTTATCTTATGTCCCATCATTCTTCATATATTCGATAAGAAAAAATATAAAATTATCATATATATACATTTAATCAGCGATTAAAAAGTTCTGTTCGTTGAGTAAAAGCTATAGTTATATTCAATTACGTGAGAAAACAATTGCGCGCCTAAACCGGAAGCATTAAATAATTAATAGATTTGCGCAAATTCGACCTCCTTTCGCGAGTGATTTCTCAACGCGGAATCGAAACCGTGTTTATGCTATGACGTTAATCGGCACGATTAAGCGATAAGAATAAGATTATAACGAAAAAGAATCATTGAAAATCGTATTATTTTATTAAAGATACAAAATAGCCGAAAATCGTGTTTCGAAAAATTAAAACAGATGTTGCTAACGAATCAAATATATTATCAATATTTCTAGAAAATATGCAAGTTACAATAATTTTAAACACTCATAAAAATATACAACGTAATGTCAATTGTTATATGTTTATTTACATTAAAATATTTTTTAAATGTCTTCGCGATGTATGCAGATAATGATAATTTAATCTTTGCGCGACAGAGAAAAATAGCTCACAGAGCGCAAACATTTGCGAGTTGATAAAAAGTTGTTGCTTTACGTATGATAACATAATAAACACGTATGCTAAAAACTTATGTTATGCCTTCGGGGCGGGTGATATCATTTTCCTTTCGCACCGTTTTCCATTCAATGTTTTAGGCACTAGAATGATATTTCGCGAATTTTCTTCGATATCTTGAAAAAAAAATCGAAATCGAAATCGCCTCAATAAACCTCTATAAATAAGTTGCGCTTTCCGCTATGCAATGCCCGACACGCACTGTGTCAAGGCCCTACTAGGCGTGCGCGCTTGATGCTAATAGACTCATACATTGATCGAGAGGAAAGGAAAGATAGAGAGGCAGCAAAAAAAAAAAAAGAAATAGAGAGAAAAGAACGTGTATCAGTTTCTAGCTATCACTCTCTAGCTAAATTTAATTCTTATTTATTCTTATTTATAGAATTTTCTCGATTCTCGTTTCAATCCTGTGATTCTTGGAAAAAAAAAAAAAAGATACTTGGACGACAACAATATTTTTAAACATATTTTCTTCGATGTGGGAAATTCAATTAAAGCGCGTATTCATTCATTTATATTTTTTATTCATTTATTTACGTATTGATAATAAATGAATGAATATATATCTTTTGTAACTATAAAGTAATGAAAATATTATTATTTAAATGAAAATCGATTTCGCACGATTAATATAAAAATACAACGTTTCTGGAACGGTCTTGCAAACACCATAGCAGCGTCTACTCGTCAAGATTGTGCATTATTCACTTTCGTTTTACGGCGATTCAGCATCTGGGTCTAGGCGAACTCCCGTTGATGCGAGCGAGCGAGCGAAAGAACGCGCTTCGAGCTCTCAGTCTCTCACTCTCTCTCTCTCTCTTTTTATTTCTCTCGAGTCAAATGCGACTTGAAACAAACGTGCAAAAGAAAAAGACGCACAGACAAACGCGGAAAAAGAGAAGGAGAAACGGTTACTATTGGAGGAGCAGTGCAACAAGGAGCTGCGTAATCTGCGACGTGTCTCCGAAGCGACCCAATTTACAAAGTTCCTTCCTACACGTCGAATCACGACAGTCTCTATATCAGACAGTATATCTCTCTCTCTCTCTCTCTCTGTTTGCTACAGTACGGGATAATCTACTGGACTAAACGTAAGCATTTGCATTTTATGTAAACATTAAGAATATAAAAATTAAGAATATATAATAAAAAATATGTAATAAAAACACATGTAGTAAAAAAAAAATTGTCTTCTTGAATTTACTTAATTAACTGTTACCATAACACTATTTTTATTTGCTTCCTTTCTTTAGAAATTTTCATATTCTTTTATGCAGACCTCGTCGTAGGACGGGATTTAATTTCTAGAACACTGGAGTACACTCGGAGACTGTTCTATTTTTCTCATCTTCCTCGCGCTCACACGCGATTCTGCGACTCGATTATCGCTCGAACGGAAGCAGCTCATTATTTCTTTTCCGCTTTTGCTTTTCACCCCTCGGCCGTGCTTTCCCTCGGAAAATTTTCTTTCGCCAGTCGATCTATCATTTATCGCCGCTTCGATCGACTCGTCTCCCTCTCCGCGAAGGAGAAGCGAGATCTTCGCGTTGTGAGCTTCTCCAAGAATGGCATAGGTCAACTTGTCCGCGTTACATACCGAGTTCACGCTAAAAACGAACATTCGCGACGAAATCGAGCGTTCATTTAAGCGATATTCCAATAATCAAAGTCCCATCATGAATTTGAATCTTCATTAAACTTCCTCAACCTCTTCTATTTTAACTTCCCGAAACTTTGCATATGCTCGATATTCAATTATTCAACTGATGATTTAAAATTTAAATTGTCAATTTAACAAGAGGAACAAAATGACGTGCGCACATTTTTCTATTGTCCTCGATAAAAACGTGAATATATATATTGTACCCAATGTAAATTCCTCAATTGGAGAACTCAAAATCTTAACACGTAGGTACAATGAACGATTGAAATATGAAAGAGAGATTTTTCGCGACTTAAGCTTTCGTAGAATCAAATCAGTAATGAATTTCTTTCTCGTTTAATACAACTCGAAATTCCTCAGGAATTAACAATGAATCGGTAAAATTAAAATATCGCCTACTTTTCGCCCGAAATGTAAAGTCTCTCCATGTATTCTTAAATTGCTGCACGCAACGTTCTCAATCTTGCAAAAGGCTCGTTGATGAGTCTCGTCGATATTTTTTTTTTTTCCGATGACCGTTGACGAAAATACCGAGACACGTTCCCTCCTCGTGAATTCTCTATATCGGGTGACGAGTTTTTTTTTTTTCGCCCGCGGCTACGCAAGCTCCTGTTGCACTTTTCATGAGCGACTCTCGCGGATTCGCCAAACACGGCGAGTCGCGCGTTTTCACGACGTCCTCGAAACGATTCTCCTTCCACGATTGCTGTCACCGGACGACCGATGACAGCCACAACAGAGAAATTTTGCCGAATATAAAGATGCACATTGATTTGAAGAGAAACATTCGAACCGATATAACAGTGTATTATTCCCGCTTATAAGAGATTCTACTGTAAAAAACATATGGCTAAAAATATTTCACGTCAGTCTATAATGTTCGAATAATCAAATAATTACATTTGAAAGAAAAGATTTTTTTGTTTGCAATATTTCCCTCCCCCATTAATAAAATAAAACAAAAATGATATATACGAATATATACAAATTTAATTAGCCACTAATCCATTTAATTATCACAATTCTCTATTTCTTTTTCTTTCTTATCAAACATTTAGATGAGTATATGCATAGATAATGCAATTAATGACATTTGATCAAAACGATGATTCAATTAATCTAACAAAACCAATTTGAACGTATCTTGAAACTTTATAATTGTCGGAGCAAGTGTTGCGGGCGCGTTAAAAGGCATTCAATTGCTTGTTTTATTTAGATAGCGATGTATTTAGCTGTTTATTGGCGCACACGCGCACGTTGTGCTAATACTATTTGTTTCTAGGTGAAGGACGTGTTGTGCGTTTCACCAATGAATTAATTTCACTATTAAACACCGCTCGTTACCGCATTTTATTAATTCCGGTGACCACATACAAATAATTCCTGCGTATCCTGCGTATTTTATGAAAATTTATTCGTCGCCATTTTATGGGAATCTCGCGATTTACGCGATCGAAGTCACGCGATGAATAAATCCTCATATATATATATATATATATATATATATGAGATGCCTACTTTATATATATATATATATATATATATATATATATATATATATGTGTGTGTGTGTGTGTGTGTGTGTGTGTGTGTGTGTGTGTGTGTGTGTGTGTGTGTGTGTGTGTGTGTGTATTACATATATAAATATATAAATATATATATAAATATATATATATAAATATATATATAAATAAATAAATAAATAAATATATATATATATATATATATATATATATATTTATATATAGTAGGCGATAATTCAAGATCCTGTATTGCATTGCATTGGTAGTCGACCTATGCTGTAACCTTTTGCATCCTGCAACTTCGCTAACTTTACGTTATGTCGCAATGATAATGTCATAAACACAATCCGTTACGTTATTAAGTTTCTCGCATTTCGAAAAGTTTCTCGCGCAAATCACGTTAATTCATATACTAATTATCCGCAAAAGTACTTACGTTCTACATCGAGACAATGTCGTACAATCTTATAACGACGGTTGAGAAATTCAGACAAGTGCGATCGACGGATATTTTTTTACCACAGAGTATCGAAAGACAGCGGAAACTTGACTTTAATAGACTCAATGACTCGAATGTATTTTAATGCGACGCGTGAACTCTGTTAACGCATTCGTAAGCGGAAGGATTACAAAATGCGGTATGCGTTCATTAATAATAAATGACCGAGGGACGAGTTCGCGGGAAACGAGTTAAAAAAAAAGGAAAAAAAAAAAAAAGAAAAAGAAAAGAACCGTCAAGCCGGCGCGATATGAATCGAGCGTGGCGCGTTTCAATTTCGTGGTCTGACCTCGTCAATTTGCAACAACGGGACGACCGATATTCCGCGGTAGTCTCGCTATTTGCGGAGACCGCGCGGTCCGATTTTTGGTAAATACGTTATAGGTTTTCTCACCGTTCAGAAACTCGGCGTCGGAGATTGGCTGTTCAGACGACTCGAATTTATCGGCTTTATTCTCGAAATAAGCGCGATCGTTGCGGGAACATATCTCGTACTAACGACGACGTATAGAGCCAAATCGCGCTTGCGCCAGCGAATTACACCTTTTCAGACAATTATCGGATTTCGAGCGACGCCGTCTGATGACCTAATTTGCGGCGCAAATACTACCATACACACATACACACACATACTACATACATACATATATAATATAATACATGGACATGTGTGTTTCTCACCGCGGGTCAGAAATAATTTCTACACAGTGACGGGGAGTTTACGCGAGTGGCCGGATCGATTGCGGAAGAGGAGACCGTCTTCTGTCTGCACGTTCGTTCATAATGCAGGCGAAGGAGAACCGTCGAAATAGACCGGGATCGAAATTATTCACGCGACCGCAAACAGGTGACAAAGTTTTTCCATCGCGTATCGCCGCCATCGAAATAGTAGTGGCGATATATAAAAGAGAAAAAGAACCGCGTTGTATTTCCGAAAAAAATATTAACACTCGTGAGATTAACAATTAATGCGATTCGCGAGTTAATAAAATTTCTGTCCAAAGTCCTGAGAATTCAATACGATTCTATATATGATGATGAGGCAACAGAGTGGAAGACAAAAAATTTTTTTTTCCATTTCCTTCATTAAAATCATTTTTTTTTTTTTTTTAAACCCACTTCTCTCTTTAATTTTTTCAATTTTATATATAATATGTAAATAAATTATTGCGCACGAGAGAGGGTTTGAACGAAAATTCACGGACCGATTAATTTTTCACGTTCCCTTGACAAATAACGGAGCTCTAATATTTAACTCGTGTTTTAATTCGCGCATCTAGTCCGACGTATCATCGCGTGGGAATTATTTCATGGTGCCACCGGAACGTTGTCGCTGAGAGCGATGCAACGATAAAAATACATTTTCTGTAATCGAGATACAATCACTCTGTCTCTCTCTCTCTCTCTCTCTCTCTCTCTCTCTCTCTCTCACACTCACACACACTCTTTCGTCAAGACACGCTCCAGCGGTATCTGCCTCTCGTGATGCGCATTCGCAGCACGTGATGCGCGATATTTCGCAGTGATCTCCCGTGGGTTCTTCGATAATAAATGATTTTTCCTAATCTCAATCGTCCGGCGATTTCGCCTCTTCGATAACATCCATCGAATCGATTATTTGCTTCACGTTCTATCGTTTCTCATCGTTGCGCGGATATTAGCAAAGGTACGAAGGAGCACCGCAAATAAAATGCTTTGCAGATTAGCAAGGGATATTGCGTTCTTCACCGTAAATAGTTCTCCAATGTGGTACGATAAATTGATATTTTTGAAATTATAATTCCGAGGTTTTTCATAAATTTAAATGCTTGTGACCTGTATACAGTACGGCACATCTCGATTGTACGAAATTAAGTATAGCAAATGGCCAATTTGCAGTTGGCAAAAATCGATATCTGACCTGGCTCGCACCAGATCGCATTCCGTTCTACATATTCCACATATTTCGTTCGTGTTTCTCGACGCAACAATATTCGTCATCGAAAATACGCGCGTTAGCCTTTCGAAGAGAGAGCGCGCGCGCGCACGGACACACACACATATATATATATTTCCACGCACATCCGGGAAATAGACTAATGATAAAAGTAAAAAGTTCATTTCCGCCAATTATGGAAAGCGGCTGCAAAAAAAAAAATGGAAAGCTCTACCAAACCACCAACGGTGGAATCTAAATCGCGCGGGTGTGCATCCGCGGTCCCTTCCTCCCCCCCCACGAGTCGCGGACCCTTCAAGGGCGTGAGTAGCACACGGAGCCCGACCATGACGGCTGCCGTCGCCATGCAAGGTTGTTATTTAAGGCGCGCAACCACCTCGCTTTCGTGGTAAATATAGCAACGCAAACAATGACGGATTCGTGACATGAAGCCGGCTTCCTGCGGCCCTCGGCTCAGTTTCCCTCGTGTTCTCATATCCCGACCAGAGAGGCTTTTCCTCCTTCTCGCGATACCTATCGGCGCCCGCATTTAATTAGAGGCGCTCGACTGCCGCGCCCGACTTAAGCAAAGGACGATGGAGAGTGGAAAATTCGCGCGATTTTAATTGGATCGGAAAGTTTCTCGCTCGTTCTTACAACGGACAGTGGAATTACATAAATAAAATGAGGTACATAAATAAAATGGAAATAATGTTTCGATTAATTTCAGATATCAGAGCTTATGCTCGCAAAGCTACAATTAAAGATTATCTAATTCGAAAATTATAGAGAAATTATATAGAGAAAATAAAAAAGGTACAAATTGTATCATTTTAGTAATAGATAGTATAAGATATCGATAGTTATCGTAAGCGAGTTATTGTAACGTAATCAAAATTACAATTCTAAACCATAAAGTAACGAGATGTATCCTGCGCGTCGTATTGTCAAGCTTAAGACGAACAATGATTATCATATTAACGTCACCGGGACATCGTGAAAGGGAGAATAAACGTCGCGACAAATCGCGATGCACGATTTATCACGCAATTTATTACAATAAAAAAATATGCATTGAATTCCAATACACTGACAGAGAACAAAAAAAGAAAATTGCGCACAAAAAAAATCCAGCAAGACAACCGTCGCCAAAATATTAATTCCGATTGTTATTCTAAAAATGATAGCTTTGATTCTGCAAATAAATTCAAATACGATTATTTCGTATATATTAAAAATATCCAATCGTGTGAGTATTTTTTTGAATCATAATTCGCCATCGTCGCGAAATGTCAGCGACGCTCGAGACAATAGAAATATTTTTAGTAGAGAGATATCTGAATTGTTGTCAGCAAATTTCATCAGCAAGTCTCATCAGATTAATCGTTTAAGAAATATATAAATAAAAATAGATAAAAATTTATAGAATGTCTCTCGTATAGTTTGAAAAATAATCATTTCAATTAAAATATATCCAATTTAGTATCTCAGACTCGTTATGATATTATAATCACTAGCATTATATTTTTATCATTGTTCCTAATTGTTATTGTTGTTTAAAACAACCCAGTTTACCATCCTAAATTTGGCAATGTATCCTATGAAGCAGATTAATATTTTTAATAGTTAAAGTTTTTTTTATTTGAAGATAAAAAATGGTTTTTTTTTTTTCAAATTATCAATTTGTATATCAAAATCACATTTTCTCTATTTTATATCATAATTATTTTCATAAATTAAATCAAAGAAAAATGTCTTTTTCTTCTAATACATCTTTGGCATTTTTTAACTTTAATACATTTTTTCATATTGATGTAGAAAAATAATCAGCTCAGTCGTGCGGGGCATTACTTTATCGTCGAAAATTATTCTCATGACAATTAATTGCTCGCTTTCTCGAAGATGGTAAATCGCGTTTTTATTGTTGACATTGTCATCGTGTTTTTTAAACACGAGCAGGTTTCTTTATCTGCGGAATTACAAGCGACGTTGATTTATAGGTGACGCATTATGCAAACCAATGTTATCACGGAAAAGAGAGTGCTCACTTTTGTGTCCGCGCGACTGGACCACACAGCGATTGAATTTATTTAATTTCGACTTTTTCGTTTCTTCAGCATAATAAATTTTATATCTAACGACGTGAAGAGAAAGAGCACGTGTAATCTTAAAAAGTACTAAGATTATTATAATTATAATTAAATTAAATTTTAAAAATTAAAAAAAAAAAATAACAAGAGTGAGAGAGAAAAATAAAAAGATCAAGTTTCATAATTTCACATTTCTAAAAATTCTAAAAATTATAAAACGTGTCAATTTTATAAATATATTCATTATAGAGATTATAGAAGTAAAAATGGTTAATTAGAAAATTTAAAATTTACATCATAAATATGTGTGAGTTTTAAGAGACAAGTTCTCTTACTTATTTTAAAAAATTCTGATAAAATGCTTTATTATATTAGAGAGAGAATTTGATGAACTTGACTGAAATAATGCGTTAATTAAAAAGTAAGGAACTTTGAACTGTCTGGTTGAGAACCGAAGCGAATTGGATTCTGCCTTTTTTTAGGAATAATTTCGCGGAGAATATTTGATAGACCTTATTAGAGTCGTGTTAAAATTGCGCATGTATTAGCGGAGACACACACATACAAACATCCACACAAGAATCGTCGAGAGATACATATTTCGGAAGTTATACACCGCGAAACTTTTCGCAGAGAAATCGGATGATCGATTACCTCTCTTTGGAAACTTTGGTCCATATTTCAAAAAAGTCACTCTTCCAATAGGCGAACACAAGGTGTGGTTTTACCTTTCGCTTAATAAAGAGGGGCAAAGTGAATACCGAAACGAGCACAATTAACGCTGTAATTACAAGATAAGATGCGTGTCGTTATAACAAGATTACACATAGACGCCCGCACACATCCAAACACATGTTTACCTTTCTAATCGAAAGTTTACGATGAATTTTTCCACGCATTGCTCGATTATTAACGTCAAAATGTATATCGGGCGATCTCTATTTATATATTATATATAAAAAAAAATTATTAAAAATTAAATCTATATTAAAAATCTTGTGTGTGTGCGTGTGTAGTTTTATTGTCGTTATGTTGTATTGTAATGTATTTTTTTTTCTGACAAATCATTTTTTCCGTAAAAATTTTTTTAACGAATCATTTTTTTGCAATTACAATTGTATGTTTTATAAAGTACTGCTAATAAAATTAATAAAAAAATTGAATCTTTTTAGCTATTTATATCCCTTGAAATTGAAATGACGTGAAAAAAGCAGTAATGTCGAAAGATGTACCTCCGATCCTAACAATTTCATTCTGATAGATCCTAAGCATTCTAATGTTAATGAAGAAGAACAGGAATACGCGACGAGGATCTGCATCCTGTTTCAATTGCATCGTGCAATCGATCCGTCCCACGTATGAAGGAATTACATTCCATTATATCGTTAGAACTCGGCATAGCCGAGGAAAGACGTCATCGGACAATATCTAACAATATACGCGAATAGTCGGTCGATCGGAGAAACGAATGCAATCTGCGGTGTAATTTATAATGAGCACATCGACCCTCTATGTATGATTTTTTTTCTTGCAGCGCTAATTTACGAAAAGACATCTCGTGTGTCACGTGAACGAAATCTTATACTCTTCGTGTACATATTTAAATAATTATATCAGTAATTCTGCCAAATGAATTTAATTTTAATCTTTTTATTAATTTATTAATTTTATTAATTTTTATGTTAATCAATGTATTTTAATTACGTTCACCACATCGCCGAAACATCTTTCTCTCACATGTCTCATAAAAATAAAATTTATAAACCATTTATAAACAAATATTTAACAAACAGCATAAAAATATATAATAACAATAATATTTTGAAATACGATTGAAGAAATCCACGTAACGCGTGTACGCTTAATAAAAAGAGGAAAATGCACGTCATTTTACAAAAACTCGTATTGTTTTAACAATTATTCCTCGATGAAAATTCTCTCATTAATTTTTCTCGATACTTCTTTTTGCGCGCGCCGAGCGAGTATTAATTTGTTCAGTACGGCGTAACGCCAGAATGGCATTTTCGCATTTAACTCTCGAACGGGCGAGAAACTTCCTCGAGTACGAGAGACTTCCTGCGCGTGTTCCTATTCCAATTCAATCTCGATTACATTCGAGGGCGGGAGGGTGGGTGGGAGGAGAGAGAGAGAGAGGGGGGGAGGGGGAGGGGGGGATTCGAGCCATCGATACCCCCGTGTACCTGCATGCATTATGCGAAGTTTCGCGTGTACACAGACGCGCAATTCACGTATGCCGCGGAGACAGGGTTCCACAGGTTAGCCTCGGCCCACATTGGCATAACACTTTCACTGACGTAACACTTCACTCTAAACTGTTGCGTTGCCGTCGTACACACACACACACGTATTTCTTCCTCTCTTCCTCCGCCCCCTCCCCGGCAAGCGTGATACCGCGATATACGCGCGCATGTAATCATGCGCGTATACACGCGTGTAGTCTCCCGTCATCAACGAATTTCGCGAACGAGACCTCTCTTTTCTTTTTTTTTTTTTATCCTTTTCTCTCTTTCCTCCTCTCTCTCTCTCTCTCTCTCTCTCTCTCTCTCTCCCAAAGGCGCACTTCTCGTCGCGTCTACGAAACGCTCTTCGTGGATTTTATAAAATTTCATAACTTTTTACGCAGAATGCGTTCGCAGAGGTGAAGAGAGACACATCTCTCGCGGGAGATGCTGAGAATGGAAACTCGTTTGGCGTTATTACAAAATGCCAAGAAACGCGCTCGTTTCTCGCGAGAGCTCAACGCGCGAGGTTCGTAAATTTTTAACTTCAATCAGTTTTGTAATTAAACATCTTACATGTTAACTGTCGTCGGGCACAAAATCGATTTCAAGCATGCCAATATTATCTTGTTAATGATGCAGCGAACATCGTACAGGCAGTTCGACGAGAAGTTAGCACAGAGTGGTATCGCTACATCGATTGCAATATAACTGGCTCTCTTAACTTCTTGCGCCCATTTTCTCTAGCTAATAACAATATGAAAAATAACAATATAAAAAAGAGGTGCAGTATCATCTCTATATTAGAAAAAATAAAAATTACAAACATTTATCTCGAATTCAATAATTGATTTTTTTTTTGTGTATAAAATAATTAAATAAAAAATTAAATAATATCGGCAACAACTCGGGCTCCAAAATAATACCAAGGGAATACATAACGCCTTCCGACACGTGACACTCGATCTAAGAGACGCATCTGTCGATGGGAAATCCTGATCATTAGCATATCGAGCGGACTCGAGCAAATCGAAAAAAAAAAAAAAAACTGCGAATGATCGGCGCGATAAAAAACCGCGAGGATTTTCCCCAGGCTACTACCGGGTCAACGGAATCGCCGCGACGATCGATGATGCCACTGTCATCATTTCGCGCGGATTAGTATTGACGATTGTCTTTATCGTCGCGCAACACTCGTGCCGTTTACGTTAAATCGAGAGAGAAGAGGAAAGATAATTCGCGGCGGTCATACACACCTGACCTACATTCCGCGACGGAGTCAATAATCGGTGAGGCCATTATACGGGGTGTACTAAAAGTCGCGTAACAATAACGTCCAAAATGAATACTAGGGAGCAAGAGTATGCGTAACTTCGTTTCTACGTCCGAAGCGTTGATAATTTTTCGCGGTTATATTTGAATTGGAAAGCGATGAAAAATCGAAGATGTCGTGCGAAGAATTACGAAACTGCGAATAAATAATAGAAACTAATTAAATCCATTTTTTTTTTTTTTTGTTTCACTTTCAAGCGTGAATTTTCTTTTTGAGATCGAGTATTAATTATATACTTAGAGAATACTTAAGGAATTAATTGTACAAAAGGATAAAGGATACATTTTTAAATATTAAAGTAGAGCTTTTCGAAACTTGCAAAATTCCAAGATTAGTAATGTTTGATTGCGAAAGAAAACTCGTGATTTCAGTTACAAACAATTTTTTATCTCACCGATGAATATTAATGAATATAAACATAGTGGACGAATAATGGCGTGAAATAATTTCTGTACACAAGAAATAATTACGCAGAGTTTCACGATGGCGGAAAGACGTTTATAAAAGCACCTGTAGTGGCTTCTGATCGCGATCTACGCATGAATCGATCGCTCGCACTAACCGTAACCCAATTTCGAGACACCGACATGCGTATGAAAACTTGTGCGCGCGGTGACTCGTGTATAAGGAAATTCCCGATCTCGCGCCGCGCGACTTCTTGCGAAACTGTTTACCTGCCGCGGCGTGTAGGAAAATCTCCGAGAATAAAAGAGACTCTTAAAGCACCATCCACACGGTAGACTTTACGCTCTAATTAGTTTTTTAATTCGATTGAAAAATCTCACAATACAAATTTAATATCAATTTCAATCGAGCGTTAATCTCGACGCAATTATCGATTAAATCCAAAGATTTCAGACCTCTGTTGCCGCGGCGATTCGGAACTCATCTACGAACAGGTGCGTGTGTCTTTTGAAGTAAGTATACGCGTCTGGGAAGAGAACCGAGAAATTAGTCCTTGAGCATAAGAAATTTCCTTCTCCCCTCGTGCCCGCTTTCCGCTTCCTGCCCTCTGCGCGCGCGGTCTCTCCCTCGTGAAAAGCGAGCGTGTAACGAGACAAGGAGCCTTGACGGTGAGAGCGCGCGCGTCGCGGAAATGCATTTTTACTGAGAGAAAACACCGGACAGAAGTCGGCTACTACTACTACTACGAAGCTCGACGTTCGTGGGAATTAAGGTTATCGTCTCGTCCTTCGTGACTTAATTATTACCGAGGCGCGCACCGGCACGCATTGTCGACTGCACGGCGAGTCTTATTTTTAAAACGAGAAAGAGGGGAAGGAAGAAGTCAGGTATGTGTATCGACACAATGGACGGGCCTTGGAGGCTTCCGCGAGAGCCGCAATCCACCTCAATTTTGCGCCATCTGATAAACGCAACGAGTTTTTCGCGTAGCGCGCCTATCTTTTGCACGCGACGAGATCCACCCGACCGAGAAGACGGAAGATATCTTTTCGCTTGTGCGATTAGGCAGATGAGGTGCTCGTCTCAATGAGATGGAACATTAGATAATCACACGCGGATATGAATTTTTGCGATCAGTAAAATCTCTCGAGATGTGAATAAAGATCTTTAGCGAGACATTTCATTTGCGCTCGAGTTTAATTGGCAGATTGAATCCAAATGGCGTTGATCGAGATTTTCCGCGAATTGATACAAAATTTTCCCCCATCAAAATGAAAGATACATTTTAATTATCGCACGCTGTCATTACTGCAACGCTATTCGGCGCTCGTTTCCTCGCTACGCGGAGATAAGATTCGCGCAACTTTTTTATTTACGTATTAAATAGAAGAGTCGCGACGAGACAACGGCGGAATGGAAATATTGTTCTTATCGGCGCGGTTGACTAAGACTTTTTCCGATTATACGACCGTATACGTTTTTGACATCCGCGATAAAAAAATTCTGGAACGCGTCTTACGAATCCAATTGCAATTCCGCACACGCGTTTCGCATATTTGAACAATAAATAAAACAGATAGACGTCGTATCTTGACGAAAATATTGTTCTTATCGGTATGATTAATACGCATTTTTTCCAACCAAGCTTCCGACTGGTTCTTCTCAAACGAGCTCGATTCTTGAACGCCTCGTTTAATGTCGATTACGAGAATTTTTCTCAAACGCGCCTGAAGGGGTGGGCCTTTGACAGCCGCCGAAAAAGGGGACGACCGAGGAAGTCCACAATGTAAACACAATCCGGGCTTTCTAAAAAAGGCAAACGACTGCCTGAAAAAAAAAAACGAAACTGTCGCACGTGTTCCCGTTAACTCCGCGCTTCAACTGCAGCCGGGATTAGGGTTGCCACCTTTTTTTCAAACAAATAACGTATGTAACTCTTTTAAGAACAAAAAAAAAAGTACACCAAATAAAAAAAAAGTACATATTTTTTGTTATTTATTTTTTATATTATTTATACATACTTTTTATTAATTTTAGCAATATCTAATAAGTGTTTGTCTTTTTTAAAGACTTTTATTGCATCTTTACAATCGATATTGAAATTTAAATATATTAGCAATTCATTTTTAATTAAATTTAGAAAAGCTTTTCCGTTTCACGCATCGAACGCATAGATCGCCTGAAAATCTAAAAATTAAAAATTTCCAGGCGATCTATGCGCTCAATGCGTGAAACGGATGCATTCATAGTAATAAATCACGGTGACATCCACCGTAAAAATGATAATGAAAACCTAGTATTCGTAAAATAAAGTATTTTAGCGTACTTTATTACTTTTACAAAGTATAAAGTATGTTTGTTTCCAAAATAACGTACAATACTTTATTTTAAAGTACGGGTGGCAACCCTAGCCGGGATCGTGCCTCCTCTTCCCCACCCCACCCCCCCTTCCGTTCTCTCCCAAGATTTTCTTGTCAACCCCTTCTGAACGAACCAACGGACCTCCCCACACTTGTCCCCGCACGTTAACGTGGGGGACGAAATGTGGAAAGATCTAAACACCGAGCGCCGATGTTTTCGTACGTGTCAAAAGACTGATCCTCACCCCTCAGGGTCGAAAATAATTAATTTCGAAAAGCTTCTCGAAACTGAAACGATTTTTAATTTTCTCCCTCGAATAAATATAGTTTAATTGCCGCACTCTTCTATTTCTTCTAATTAACTTTTTCTTTTTATCATACGACATCGCGCGTTTGTGCGTGCGTTAAGTTGTATGGCTTAAAGCTTAAATCAACGTGGACAATCAACCAATACGTCAACGTTATGCAGGTTACGAATCTTTTACGCGATAATAATTGGAATGCCCACCTCAATTTCACCACAAATAGGTCTTCAAATAGGTCTTAATTTGAGTCTGGATATTGCGATGGTGGTAACCGTTGGCTCATCCAATTTTTTACGTAATCGCCGTTTGATCTACGGGGACGATTAACAGAATTGCACATGTTATATAATATGCATTGTTATTATAATATGCACGATTTATAAATAAAGGAGATTGATTAGGTCGTCCTGGTGTAGAGTATATTTTAATACCAAGAGATGGGACAGTTCAAGAGTGAATTACATCTATTGAGGTTGTTAAAATTCGAATAGGGTAATTAAAAGGTAAAATACATCGATTATCTACATCTAATAAACGAAATTCATTTATTTTGAGTTCTTGAGTAGGAATTATGAATAAATCAAATTCAATATTAATAAAATCAGAATATTCATATCTTCAATATCATTCATTGATGGCCAATAGATTTAATTGTAATTTTATTATTAAATATTTCATCAGTTAAGTTATAAAAGTTTAATAGAGGGAATAGCAATAAAAATTAAAATTAATATGGGAGTAATTGTTCAAATTATTTCAATTAAATGACCTTGAAGTAAAAATCGATTAATAAGTTTATTATTAATTATGGTGAGCATAATAAAAAAGATTAATAATGTAATGAAAGTTAAAATTATTTTAGTAAGATCATGGAAAAAGATTATTATATCATAAGTGGGAGAATTTGAATTTTGAAGTGTCAATAATCAAGTATTAATTTTTAATAATAATAAGCAGCAATAATAAATAGCAATAAGCCGGCATTAAACAGAAACGTTATCGGTCGCAATCGCTATATCGGCAGAGTTGTGTGTTGCTGCGCGAACAATCATTTCTCGAATAATAACGCGCACCATTCAGTCTTCCTAGTAACAGAGCGATGTGTTTGCGCAGACAGCGACCGATTTTCAACAGGTGGTTCCTCGGATTCGCTCCTGCCTGATAAAAGTGCTTTTCTAACTCATTGAGTTGTAGGGATTCTATCGATCCCACAATCTCTATCAGCTTATCTTTATCTGCTACTGTTCTTTTTTTTTACGATAAATTAAAATAGCGATGCTATTTTAGTCCAAGTTAGTCATATGATGTCATTCTGTGCAAATAGAAAAGAAGCACGACGCTTACAAAATATAACGATGACTTTTCTCACTTTCTTATCTCGTTGCGATTAAGCAAAATGAAAGAGAAAATACAAAGTTTTATAATTGAATGCATTATCGACATCCGACTCTATGTTAAGATAATATAAAATATGTTATTCGTATTAATAAAAATTCTCTAAGCGATATCAATTCGAATTCAACGAGAAGATGAAGAAAAAACGCTGTTTACATCCGCGTGCGAATTCGCCTTAAGGAAGAGTGTATACAGGTAATGCCGACACACGCGCACACTTGGCAAGCAGGGCCCTGACCTGATTGCAGAAAATGTCAACACTCTCGTTATACGCGGCTGTGCACTATCACCGACCGCGCAACACACACGCACGCACGCACGCACGTACGCACGCATGGCACACGCGTGCGAGTGCGTACGCGCCGCGCCGGCTCTCTTAAAGTGGCCATCTTGAATTCACTTTCAAACGATACGGACATAAAGGGAGAGAGGAAGGAGGAGGAAAGAAGAGAGAGAGAGAGAAAGATCCACAGCAAGTGCGCCTTGTGGCAATACGAGGAAGCCGATTACCCAACCGACCCGGGATCTCTCGAAGCCGACTCGTTACACGATTCCGTGTAACGTAGTTGCGTGACGCGTCAATCTCAAAGAAGCGCATATATTTTTTAGGAAGAAAAAATTACAAGCTTAAGTAATTGAAAAATTTTCCTCCTCCTCCCCTCCCCCCCCCTCTCTCTCTTTCTCTTTCTCTCTCTCTAGTGCATATATATGTGTGTGTGTGTGTGTGTGTGTGTGTGTGTGTGTGTGTGTGTGTGTGTGTGTGTGTGTGTGTGATGCAAAAAAAGCTAAAAATATCTAAAAATGTATAAGATTCTCTTTTCACTTCTCTTTTCATTTATTTGGTATAAATATTATCGCGATGATATTTGACGTGTTCTTAAAAAGTATATCTAAAGTCGTCGGATATTTTTTCAAAGAAGATATTAATAGTTTTCAAAGAGTATCAGTATGTGTCTGATAATTAAGTAAAGAAAATTTTGTATTTAAATTAAAAAATGTTCTTCCTTTTCCCTCCTTCCATCTCTTTCTCTCTCTTTCTCTTTTTTTCTAGTATGTGTGTGTGATGCACAGCTATAAACATCTAAATATATGAAATTCTCTTTTTATTCGTTCGATATAATTGTCAGCACATCGCGATAATACTTGACATGTTCTTCAAAAATATCTAAAGTCGTCGGATATTTAAAAAAAAAAAAATATTAATAATTTTAAAAAAAGATAATTGTGTACTCAACTTAAAAATATTCCTCTTCCTTCCCTCCCCCTCCTCTTTCTCTCTCTTTCTTTGTTTCTAGTGCGTGTATGTGTGACAGCTAAAAACATCTAAGTATATGAGATTTTCTTTTCGTTCGGTACAAATGTTCATCAAAAATATCTAAAGTCATCGAATATTTTTTTAAAGAAAATATTGATAGTTTTCAAAGAGTATCGATATATATCTAATAATCAAATAAATAATATATTTTGTATTTACAAAGTATGCAAGTAATCCAGAATGATATACATATATTGATGTTAAAATATCGCCGCGTCTCTACTTAAGTTTCACAGATATACAGGGTGTCCGACAATTCGCGCAACACCCTTTAAGGAAAGGTAAAGAGTGTTATTCTGAACAGAAAAATCCTGTATCATTTTTTTCTATAACGCTTAATAAAAGAGTTATTGAATAAAGTCTGATCAACCATCGTCGATCTTTAGTTGGACGCACAGTCGGTGAGCCGCGCGCCTGGCAGTGTGCGTGAGCGCTCAGATGTTTATGACAGCTCACCGACTGTGCGTCCAACTAAAGATCGGCGATGATTGGCCAGACTTTATTCAATAATAACTCTTTTATTAAGCGTTATAGAAAAAAATGGTACAGGACTTTTCTGTTCAGAATAACACTCTTTACCTTTCCTTAAAGAGTGTTGCGCGAATTGTTGGACACCCTGTATATATTTATATACACATCTTTTATTTAATACTATCATTAAAGATATATTCTCTGATATCGAAGATAAATCGATGGCAAGAGTCAATATCAAAATAAGTCGTAATACATAGTTAGAATTACCTCCCAGACTGAAAGATTCCCCTCTTTGGTAAAAGTTCGCAAGAAAGTTGCAATATCGAATGCGCTGGCGAATTCCAGCAAAAGTGTGGCAAGTGCAACGTCGCGTGGGATTTGTCGGAGCACGCAACCGGCGTCTCTGCAAAATGAGCGTCCCAACAGCGAAACCCAGAAAAGCGTAAAAGGTCGTGGCAGAAAGTGGAATCGCTTGAAAACGAGTTATCAGCTCGATCAAGAGGGCGTTTAAAGAGTAAGTGCACGCCGCGAAGCGGGGCGCGTAATTAGCATAGAATTACTTGGATCCACCAGTATAATCCTTGGATTCGCAATTAATCTTCACCCCCGTCCGTTCCCACGCGATTACTTAGCACGTGATACCGAGGGAGTATATTATCAAATAATTTCTTTTCAACCCGATAATAACAACAAGATAATGACAAAATATAACAATGTAATATATATATATATATATATATATATATATATATATATATATATATATTTAAAGCTCATTAAAGGAAAAGTGTAAAATTATGATTACTTTGACGTCATGTCAAATATTAAAAAATATTTTGATTCATCCTTGTTATTGTATATATATTGATGCTTTAAATATTCTATATATTTCAAAAGATCATAGAATTATCGAGATGAGAGATGATTAGGAGACAATCTAACAATGCTCAAGACAATCAAAAATGGATTCATTTATTTATTAAAACGCGGCGCTCTCGTATTACGGATGCATTATTCACGCTACAGCCACGCTAAATGAAACATTCCCCAAAATCCATATATATCACCGGCAATACATGTGTGAGATACCTGTATTGATTAAACACGCGTTGATTAAAGATGATGCGAAAGAGATTCTCTTGCACGAACGGAATAGGATTGATCGATCACGTGGCGGGCAAATTCGATGTGTTGTCGTCGCGTTCGCTGCACTTGTTTCGCTTAAGCGAGGAAGCGGAGAAAGTCTATGCACGGAGATCTCGAATCTATTTCCGTGGGGCCCCAACCGAGCGCAGAAGCAGACGGAACGGGACGCGAGGCACGGGCAGAGGGAGAGGGAGGGGGGGAGGGAGAGATGCAGGAGGGTGGAAGAGTCGGACGGTCGACGAGAATTTATGTGTTTGGGGAGGGTCAAGGGAACGAGGGTAGCGACAAGTGCAGCGAACGGGCGGAGGACAGCTGGATGCGACGGGTGGAGAGAAAACCGAAACCTGAGAGAGGAGACGGGAGGGGAGGGCGAGGGGAGGGATGAGATGCAGTTGCGCGTCACGCGCGCGTTATCGAGACGAATTCCATTCCCCGGATCGTTTCCGACGCGAGGACGCGACGAGGACCGTTTCGGTACCGGGAATATCCGCGGTATCCCGTATTCGAGAAGGCCATGGAGGGCCCAGAATCCGATGGATTCTCTCCTCAAACGGCGGGTGTAGAATCTGCAGGCGATAGAATCCCGGGGATTCGCAACTTATACCACGTGGCATTCGCAAATATTATAGAGGATCTGTGCGGAAGAATCTCCTTCTATCAGAATCTACCAGAGATTTGAAAACACGATATATATATATATATATATATAAGAATGAAAATTTTGTAAAAAAATTTACAAAAAAATCTAAGGTACACACCCGCGTATTCGGACTTGGAATTAAATACGTTGAAGGAAAAATTAAATATTATCAAAGTTTCAAGTCTAAAATATGCAACGTATGATGTATTAGATTTTTATATAAAATTCCAAAAATTCCATTGTTTACAGAATGAAGACTCGAATTAATCTCGCGAAAGTTGTCTATAAAGAAATGTGCATGCTGCACCGTGGTCGCTCCAGTAACGGAACGAGTCGAAAGTGAATTATATAGCTACTCGCGTTCCGACGTTTAAGCCGCGAGAGATTTACTTTCTTTCGTCCTACATCTGTTTTCACGAATGCACTCGCACTCGTCAGTCTCTCTCTGTCACATCTCGGAAGGGAGAAGAAGGAACGACGTGCCAAGGAATCGCCACCGGAATCGTCAATAAATCGCGACGCATTTTCGCACGCAAATCCGCGTGATCCGCGCCGCTCGATCGAGCGCGAAATGAGCGCGTCCCGCGTGAAAATCCGTTTTTTTGCGAGCGTTACGCACCGGGTGCCCGGTGAAAGTGACGCTAGCGTCGGAAAGACACACGCCAGAAAATTAGCGTGTACACATTATGCGCTCGCTTTCCTCGCTCAACGAGTTCACTGGGTATCGCGATCGAAATCTGCCGGATAAACACGGGACATCCTTAATAAATTAAATCCAATTAATCTCTCTTCGTGCTTTCGCGCGCTCCGATTAAGACTACATGTTCAAGTAAAGTTTAGAATCAGCATGCTTATGCTTGTCAAACGCGAATCTCGTCGATACTTTAATAAAGGCAGACATTTAAGTCTCGCAGACATAATATCTCGTATACGATTTTGTCGTGGGCTCCTTCTCGTATTTACACGTAATATATATCATTACCTTTTTCGATACCTTTTTTCTTAGTTCAAAATTCATTTTTATAATTTTTCACAATTTTTCTCTGGTTGTTACATCATACAACTTTATTTCGATAACAGAAAATCGTGTATTTATTAAAGGCTGAGGAAGATTATTCTGCGAGAAATAAATAACAATAAAGCATGATTCTATCATAAGGAAAAATATTATTTCAGCGCGAGAAACAATGTTGCCGAAATGTCAAACTCTTTACAGCTTTTTATTGCAATTTAATATTTAAGGCAACATTAGGGTGTGCATAAGCATATTTCGAGCTGTATTTGTAATAGTTTTGTTAGAAAGTTCCGTTTCTCACTTTCCAACCGCTTTCTAAAAATGTGAAAAGAACAACGATGAGCACCCACTTCAATTCGTGTTCTAACGGCTCGTAATTATTCGTCGCGGCCTGCGGTCAGGACGAAATTGCAACGCGATACTCTGGATGCCTCGTCAAAAAGCCCGCGTCGAAATTGGCGCGAAAAAGATCCGAACGGCTAATCGACACGGCGAATCGTTCAAGTGCAAAACGATGAAAATTTCTGTACAAGAAAAAGGCTGTATATTTCGATATTGAGCATCTCGTTTTCAATACTTATACGTAATACACGCAATGAGCGTTATTAATATATATTATTATTTTTATTTACATTTCTCCGAGCTCTAAAAATTTAGGTTATAAGATTTACTTATGTGATTTAACATTTAATTCGGAATCTTTATTATTTAGCATTTATAAAGATTAAAAAATCGGTTTCTTACAAAGGAAAATTTAAGATTAATAAAATTTACGATACCATTTGTTTATCATTTTTTATATTCTTTCTTTATCTCTCGAATTCATGTAACTTTATTCCATTAATGAGAGATTGTTCACAAAAAATGTCTTTTAGAAGATCAATTTTATTTAAATTCTGTTCAAAATTTTGAACATGTTAAAAAATACAACTCCATCAATTTTCCATTAATTATTCTTTTACCTACTACATGTTCCACAAATTGCATGTTCAAAATATTATAAATGCGTATAGATGGCATCTGAAAGATATAAAAGTCTAAACGAATTTAAACCACACATTCGTCAAATCGTATCGAATAGTTAATGGATTCAATTACATACAAAAGCCACGCTTCGCAACAATGTTCCTATAAACACATCACATTACCTCGATTGAAATTCGACATCTGCGAATCGGAGTCCATCGACGAAAGATTCGAATGTTCTTGAAGGGTGTTCGCGTGATGCGATCTATAAATCTGCAAGTGCGAGCAAAGTTCGATGTCGAGGTACCATTTTCGCGGATGCATGACGGATGTATTTTTTTTTTTTTTTTGCACGCGGACACAAAATCGCAAAACGAGGACGAAAGCGCGTTCGCTCGTTACGACACGACACTGTAAATTATACGAATTGGGCCACCGCGCGCACACACATACGCGCCTTCGTTTTTTTTTCTCGAGTCACCGTACGCGGAAACGCACAAGCGATTATTATCGCTAACGCGGATGTAGGCGCACGGACCTTGGCCGGTTTCTCCCTCAGCGGCGAGCGATTTGAATTTCCGGTAAAGTGCGTGGAGCGACCTGAACACCCGACCGAAACAACTGCCGCGGAAACTTCCGAAGGTAAGTAGGATCGTATTCGTTATCGGTAAAGAAGAAACTGATAAATGCGTTTTTTACCTACCGCAAAAAACCATTGTCGGTAAAACAGAAGTACGCATTATCGATATATATTTTCCTGCAATACCGATATACGTGAAGCCAGAGAGAAAAGCGAGATTTACACATATGACTTACCTATGCTCGGCTCCGGTTTAATGTTCTCGGTCTTGATTTCCGCCCTCGAAGCGTAAGGGATGGAGGTCGGAGACGTTTGCGTCGACGGGGCCGCCAATTTTTCTATACGCGCAAATGTCAAAAACCGATTAGCGCGTGTTTCGTGTAAACGAAGAAGGATACTAATACATAATGATGTAAGTACATAATACGACAATTTACCCGCTAACAGAGGATTCGCGGCGGCAATATTGTGCCTCTGTCGTCTGTAGGAGGAGGGGGTTGTGGTTGAGGTGGGTTGGCTGGCCTCCGCCTCGAGTTCCCGCAGGAAATCCAAGGGATCGAAAATTTCCTCCGCTGTGGACATCCCCGCGCCCTCCTCCGCCGGCACGTTCGGAGCCGCCGGCGTCCCTACCAGAGCACTCAACTCCATCGGCGAGAATTCCACCGATTGACCCGTGTTGCTCTGCTCAAGACACAGAGGAAATTTAAGGACGGTAAAGAGAAAAAAAATTACATCGCAAATTGTTCTCTCCACATTCGTATATAATATAATGTCGAATTATTCCAGAATTACCTGAAGGCACTGGGTCAAATCCATTTTTCCGTCATTGTCAGAGTACCAGAATAGCTCGTCGTCTATGAAAGGCATGTTTGATTCCTCCTTGGGTACGAGGGTGGAGGTCAGTGTAGGCGTTTGCGATACGGGGACCGGCATCGGGACCCGGCGGCGGGGCCACTTTAGCCACCCCCGCGCCTTCTAACATCTAAAACCACCTCTCCGGGACTTCTCCTCTTTCGTCTGATGCTGCTCCCGGACGATTCTTCCTTTTTTTTTCACGCGTTATTGTACCTGTAAATAGAATGCAATGCCTGTTAGATGCGTCTCGAAGTAAAAAGAACCGCGCATAATTAACTCCTTCGAGTTTAAACAAATAAGAATAAATATTTCTTTGCGATATAAAATTTCCAATGTTGTATGTCTAATTAAGGTTCCCAAGTGTGTGTTATACGTGTCTGCAATAATTTAAATATTAAATACAGCTCTTATAAACACATTCTCTCGATAAATTAAATTTTTCTTCTCTTTATCTCGCAATGACTTCCGCTACATCGTGCGTTCATACTTTCATTTGGAATCTAATTTAAACTTGACTGAAAAAACGTAACTTGATGATAGTGTTACTTTCTCCTACCGCCTGTCTGTATACCATACCCGTATGAGGTTATACAAGACGTAATACTATACTGTACTCTGTGGAAAAATAGAAGAGAAATATAAGGATCTCTCATATTTTGCAGATCCGTAATCACGCTATGCATTGGGGGTGTGATAACATTGAAAAAAAAAACACAAAAAAAACGTATATCTTTATACATAAATTAAAGTAAGTGATAGTTTCTTAAAATCAAAAGTTTGACAGAAGGCGCATTTATGTGACGTTTGAATGTAAACGTCATATAGTTTCTCAAAATCAAAAGTGTTTGACAGTAGGCGCATTTATGTGACGTTCAAATTTAAACGTCATATAAATGCACCTTCTGTCAAAAACACTTTTGATTTCGAGAAACTATCTCTTTGAAATACGTAATAGGAAAATGGAAAAATGTACGATCTGAAAAGAGACATATTTATCGAGAACAAAAATCTCTTTTTTTACAAAAGTTCCGGTCTGTTAGAGAGACTTGATTGATTCCTCGAGGAGAGGGGCGGGGGCTGTTCATCGATGCGCGCAGAGGATGATGATTCGTAGCTAATTCGCATAATAATGGCGGAAAGAGAGAGAGAGAGAGAGAGAGAGAGAGAGAACAGAGCGGGGAGGAGGAAGAGGGGGTGCGGGCAATTTCCATGAAAGTGAAAACACCGAGAACTTTCTTTCTGGCTTCTGTTTCACTTCCTGTGCGCGTAACCTCGCGCTCTCCCCGCCTCCGTTGCATTTCTATGCACCTTCTACTCAACTGCATTTACGTAACTCGCAACCGCGAAAGAAAGTTTTCACCGCGGCGAGAGGTTAACATCCTCTACTCTCCCGGCTAATACTATCGTTAATTAATAGATCGAGAAACGGATGTTTTCTTTTTTTTTTCTAATCGAGGAAGCGTCGCGTGTATCCTCACGCAAGAGGGAGAAAGAGAAAGAGAGAGAGAGAGAGAGAGAGATTCGTGCGTGATTACTTTAAACTCTTTCCTTGTCGCGCTTGTGTCAACGTCTTTGTTGAGCACCGTTCGCTCTCTTTTTCGATATCATGTTGCGCCGAAAAAAGCAACGAGATTTGTAAAACGTAGTCGGTGTTTACCGATAGCACAGAGACATGTAGTGTCAAAGTGCGAGAAGCGCAAGAAGTGAAGCGCGTAAACTTATCGATGGCGGACGAGAGCGATACCTCGGACGAGAGTTTAGATGCGGGAAGTGATAAGTTCGATCCGTTAAAAGCGTTATATTCGCCTAAGATACGACTAGATCCCTCGGCGCCGATCTATGATAATGTTTCAAAATTCGAGGCCGTCTTGAAGGGTATCAACGCGTCGACAAAAGTGTGTATCTCTCACCACGTGCTCGCGACATGTCAATTTCTAACCTGCGTGCTAATCGTCGGAGGCGAAAATCCAATAAAGGAATCAATCTATCGAGATACTAAACGTGTTAAATTATGAAAAATCGTGAAAGTTATCCAGTGAATCATTAATTAAAAATCGAAATTATTATTTGTAAAAAGTGAAGCCTTTCTGTGCAATGCCAGCGTAATCTAACCTCACATAAACAAACTTTATGTTGTAGATTTTGAGACTTATTAAAGCTAAAACGCATAGAAATTAGGATACTCGCTTAGATTTAGAAATTGATTCTATCCATGAAAACCATGAATCGTTTAGCTAAATTTGTAACCTGCAGAATACCTAAAATATTCTATCTTTGAGAGAGAGAGAGAGAGAGAGATAGAGATCAGAATTAAGAGAAATTAGATATTGAATTTCTTTAAAGATGAGAGTATATATATATATATGCGTTGTAAAATTTGTGTAACTCGGAATATATGCAATCCGAAAAATGTGAAATGCAATATACATGGAAAATTAATATCTGTATAATCGTGAAATCATTGAGTCGCGAATGTCGCGATTCGCAAAATAAAAAAATGTGAGCTTTCAATCATGAAAACGCGAAAAAAAATAACTAGCGTCTTCTCGGAATATTTTAATAGAAATATGATATTGATTTGTTCAATTCGTATTTCTATTTTTATCTCCATTTCAGAGTAGCAAATCAACCGTACCGGAGTCCTCCTCGAGGCAGAGATTTTTACCGCATCAAGGTAAGGAAACTCGGAGGGATCCTCGATTTACACGCGGCTTTCGCACGTCTCGCGACAGATGGCGTTCGCGTGCAATTGTGAACAGCTGGAGGGCTTCATTCATAATAAGTTGGCGTAGTAATATCGAATTTCAATAGTGCCGTTGCGGCATTAACGGGCACGAATCCGCAAAATCCCTCTCCTCCATTGACATTTCCTCGATCGCTTTAATCAATCTGCATGACAATTAATTTTGTAAAAAATCAATACACAATAGCATTTTATCCATTGATACGAAAAATAAGTATAAATGATATCCAATCTACTTCAAGGTGATCGAAAAATCTGTTGTCAGACTTAAAAACATGCGAATTCCAGAGGGCTACCATATACGTAACATATGAAAAGTCGGATATATACACAGCTGTAATCATCCAGCTGATCGAGAGAGACGCTCGTGAGATCTCGAGATGCGCGGTCGCCCGAGGTATCGAAAATGAAATCTATCATTCGTCGTGTTCGCGCCAGCCCATGGCTCGTACATCATCCGCCGAGCTCTTATATTCCAGATACCGTGCGCGGCGCACACTTTATTTACGGCCTAACAAATACCACAAAGGTCGCCGCAACGGCGGCTGCATTAGTCGCGCGTGGAATTTGACCTCCGCGAAAGTGTGCGTCAACCGTTTTCTCGCGCTGTGAGACCGAGACCGAGTCGTCGACGCGTACAGAGACTTCCCATTGTTTCCTCTCTTCCACGGCTATCTTTTCCTCTGCCGCGATATCAACAAATGTCGCGCGAGTACTCTCTCGCTGGAAGAAAATGACAGAAAGAGGGATCCTCCCTTTTTTTTTCTTTCTTTCTTTCTTTTTCCTCTGTCTTTCTTTCTTAGCGAGCACCGCTTAATGAAAACCGTTGCGGATCTTCTCGCGACCTTGCGAGTTCTAAGCGATGTCCATTAAATTTGCTCTCTCAAGACTGAGATCTCACTTATTTCAACAAGGAGATCCGCACGCGCAAAACGCTCACGCGAGTTATTTTTACGCGAGGGATTTTTCGATTTCGGTAAATATTTCCAATGACGAAGTTTTTACGAGATTTGAGGAATCTAGGATCCAATACGCGTTCATTATTAACATTTTTTCCTTGCACATTTTTAAATGTTGAATATTTCAGTTCGATTGAAACTATCATTTTTTTATATTTAATGCATCGGGGGAGCAGGAAATCACTATGGATTTTTAATGAAAAAAGTCAACTGTACACAGCGAGAAAATTTTGATCATTTAGAAAATGATGATAAAAAAATAGAAAAAGAAGAAACCACAATTAATATATATTATTAACTGATCTGTGGGGGTGGGGAGAGAGAGAGAGAGAGAGAGAGAGAGAGAGAGAAACTTGTCTTATAAGAGACTATATCATGTAAGTATTATATATGTATATGAGCAAGTATATAAATTTTTTTTCTTTAAAGTAATATATAATTCTTTATCTCTTTAAAGTCTCTTTATACATGTCCAGACCAATATCATTGTAAAGAGAATTTGAAATAATATTCTAAAACCTATAAATGTGAAAAATATTCTCTGTGTATTCCCTCTCTCTCGCTAAATAAATAAAATATCGCTTAGAAAAGCGGCAAAAGTTTTTTTACTAATAACTTCTTCTAATATACATCAAGTACATCTTCTTATGTATCGTGTGTCAAATCATTAAAAAAGATTCAAATTTTCTTGCTCAATCATTATTAAACATACGCGTATCGTTACATTTTTGAGATTCACTTTTTCATATACCTCAAATCCTCAGATAGAAACTAACGTGATAATTAGTCTAACAGATCGAAAAAGTTCCATCTCCTTGGAAAAGTCGAACGAGCGTAATTACAGCTGATCTGCCCGATTGATATTCGCACCAAACGCAACACGCTGTACGTATCTCGCGGGACAAAATCTCGCTTCTTTCGTCGTTGGAGTTTCGAAAAAGTCGAGGCCCGATTCCAGAGACGAAAGTGGAAACGTAATTAGGGTTGCCACCACCCGTACTTTAAAATCAAGTATTGTACGTTATTTTGGACGAACATACTTTGTAAAAGTAATAGAGCACGCTAAAATACTTTATTTTACGAATACTAAGTTTTCATTATCATTTTTACGGTGGATGTCGCCGTGATTTATTACTATGAATGCATCCGTTTCACGCATCGAGCGCATAGATCGCCTGGAAATTTATAATTTTTAGATTTTCAGGCGATCTATGCGTTCGATGCGTGAAATGGAAAAGCTTTTCTAAATTTAATTAAAAATGAATTGCTAATATATTTAAATTTCAATATCGATTGTAAAGATGCAATAAAAGTCTTTAAAAAAGACAAATACTTATTAGATATTGCTAAAAGTAATAAAAAATATGTATAAATAATATAAAAAATATGTACTTTTTTTTATTTGGTGTACTCTTCTTTTATTCCTAAAAGAGTTACATACGTTATTTGTTTGAAAAAAAGCTGGCAACCCTAAACGTAATCGATACTTGAGATTATTGCACGGAAATGAGCGGGCGTATACGGGGAGAGGAGCGAGACGATGCTGGACGGCAAGACGCAAGTATAGCATCTTCGCTCCGGACTCTAGCAACGCACACACCCAGGGGGGAAGTATATATCTATTGGCCGGTGGCCAATTACACCAGGCAGCCGATAAATCACGGATCCCTGACCCAGTGCAATTTTATATTTACCGACGACGTGGTGTGTGCGGAGAGGAGCACGGTCACGCCGATTCTCTCTCTCTCTCTTCGTCTCTCTTTTATTATTCCGCACCTCTGTTCGAATCGTGTGCCTCGCTTCTCTCGTCGTTGCTCGTTTCCCTCCTTCTCTCGGTCGCGCAAAGAGAAGCAAAGGAAGCGAGTGACAGAGAGGGAGGGATGCCCACTGTCAAAGGGGTGGAGAAGAGGCACCGCTGCGGTGGTCATGCGATTGTGCGAGCGAGCGAGATGGGAGGTGGGCTGTGTGTGTGTAGAGAGAGAAGAGGGGGCAATAATGTGTGTGTGTGTGTGTGTGTGTGTACGTAGTGCGGCACTTGTTGCGCGCCCGGACGTCGACCTCTTGCGCTCAACTCGAGGCTCCGCGTCGCGGTACGTCTAGGGATGCTCATGATAATACCATCGATGTCTGAATATCGATGCCCACATTCTTTTGGCAATCCACGAACCTATCTCCAAATCGTCTCAGATTCAGATTTTCAAAAAATGAGAAAATTGCACATTGGAAAGAGCTTCCCATAATTCTTTATTTTTGATATAACGTGGGGATTCGTTAAAACAGTTCGGAATTAGTTTTTCAAAATTATTTATAATAATAATTATATATTATTAATTCTAATATTTCAATCGAAAATAGAGAAATTTTTAGAAATCTCTAGAGAGAAAATTAAAAATTTTTGATATAACGTGGATTCTCTTTAAAACAGTTGGGAATTAGTTTTTCAAAATTATTTATAATAATAATTATATATTAATAATTCTAATATTTCAATCGAAAATAGAGAAATTTTTAGAAATCTCTAGAGAGGAAATTAAAAATTTTTATAATTTAAAAGACATGAAATTATACATCTGTTTTTTAACAATATACATGCAAACTCTCTAATGAGTTTCTCTCTTTGTTAACAATTTTGTCGCGATTATTTCTTTCTTCGATCGATATAAAAAATGTTTCGCAGCTTGCGAAAAATTATAAAAACGACATCGACGATACACACATGTGTGAAAAGGCAAAAAAAAGATTCGATCATATTTGAGCATCGCTACGCATCGCGCGACGAGGAGACTAGCTCTCCTGACTTCTCCCTCTTTCTCTATCTCTCTCGAGCGGGAAGAACTTGGCGCGCCGCGGCGCAACCTCAAAAAGGTCGTTCAGCTTCCGGCGCTCTCGTTTACGACCGTCTCTAAATCCGTTCACGAGCGAGCGAGAGAGCGTCGCGAAGTGACGCGCGTCTCGCGGGCGTATTTCGGAGGTCGACGCTTCGACGATCGCGGCAAGGAGTTCGAACGCCGTCGAAAGTCGCGCGCAGCGTTATCGAAGCCGATCACCAACGTGTGTCCGGAGAAAGACGGGGGATGGAAGGGAGGGAGAGGGAGGGAGGGAGAGAGAGAGAGCATCTCGAGAGCGCGCACTTGTTGCGCCCGGACGTCGACCTCGCTGCTGCGGCCGAGCCTCCCCGCGCCGGCTTCGGGGCCCTCGAACACGTTCCGCCGGAACCGCGATTTTTCCCAATCGCGGACACGCGCCGGCGAACGAGAACGCGACGTGCGTGGCTGGAGGTGCCGCGATTCATCAGGGCATCTTACGCTTTTATCGCGTTAGATATCGCTGTATTCTTGTTGGTTTAGCCTAGGTCTTGGCTTGAATATCCTCGTTCGCGAAATATTCCGATAGCGATGTTGTGTCAAAGGTACGTGAAAAATTCGAAATTCACAGATAACATCCCGTAAATATAATTCACAAGATTCTCGATTTTCAAAGTTCAAATATGGCAAAAACTTAATAAAATTATTATTAATATAACTTAGTAAAAAAATTTATATAAAATCAAGAATCTCTATGAAATCTTCTCAATCGGCGGGACTAATTCTTGCTAGGGACTAAAATCAGTATTTTAATTTGTATTCTCTCGAATAGATAGATCCATATTCCAAAGAGGATTATTCCTCCCATCTCCCTCCCCCTAATAGATCTCCTCTCCCATATATCTCGATCGAGTTAAGTCTCTCGCCATAAAGTCTTCCCGACCTATCGTAACGTGACATACATATGACTGCGACAGGAAACGACGACGACGACGACGACGATGATGATGAGGAGGAGATGAAAAAGAGGCCGCTCCTCTAAGTAAGTATCTTAGTATCCGGAAGCGAATTTCGCTCTCTAGCGGCAGAGACTCCCGAGATGTTGTCCGCCGCACCAAGAGAGCACGTACACACGCACGCGCGTGTATACTCTCGCTTATGGCACGAACACGATGCAAGGCAACGACGGCAGCCGTTCGCCTCGAGTAACGGAATACTCGTCGATGTGTTTTCTCTCCGCGATTCCCTTGCGCAACATTCGCGCGACAACACGCGGCGAGAGCACGCGTTTTTTTCCTACACACATTTCATTCCCCTTCCCTCCTCTCCTCACCCTCTTTTTTCCCTCAGTTCCTGCTCCTATTTGTACGCTGCTTCGAGATAAAAAAAGACAGCTTCTCGCTCGTCCCGGCTCATCCAAGCATCCGGAGGACGGAAAGGGGGAGGGAGGGGGGGGGGAAGGTCCACGCTTCGATCGCTTCCCGTTTTCCGCGCGTGCGATCGATTCGACTTTCGCGAGAATGTCTCGGGGCGGAGAGCTCGACTTCCCCCGAGTTCCGTATTCCGTCGCCACCCGGTACACCGTGGACGATCCAATTTCTCGACACCGTGCTCGTGTGCACCGCGTATAACCCGCCGCCTCTCGACCTATCCCAACGTAACAGATGACTATCGAGCACGAGCCGAATCCGAGCAGCCAGCCGGCGCTTTCGCCCTTTAAAATCTAGAATGTCACCGACATTTCACAGACTCGTATCCATTGCCGTATTATTCGGACAAGCGCGATCGGATTTCATTCGATTATGATTAATCGAATTATTCTATCGTTCAATTTCGAATCTAGAATTTTAGAACGACGCTTTCGGATTCTCCGAGGACTCCGAGGATATTTTTGCATTTCGCGTCTAATTGACGTAAACGTTAGAAAAAAAGTCGAATTCTCATCTCTTTTTTTGTTTTCATTATCATCGTAGTAGTATAATCGAAATAGAATCCGATTCTTGCGAAAATATGAAATATTTTATATTTATATATTTTCTTTATGTCGCACACACACACACACACACACACACAGTTTTCTTTATACTTTTATACTCTGACAAAAATACGACAGTAGTGAAACTCGATATACTTGGATGGAGGAGATCGTTAAGATTCGCGAATGGTCGGGGAAGCAACGAGAGAGATGATTCAGTTCGAGATTATTCACGGAGTAATTCGCCGTGAGGATCGCGGGAAAAGGTTTCCGCCGCGCGTTCAAGCATCTTACGATCACGCGATAATTACGGTTTATACCGGATCGCGTAAGACCCTCGGGGATCGGTCGTAAAATGCACGGCGGGAGGAGGGGAGGGGGTGGACGAGAGAAAATGAGCGAGATTACATATCAATTAGGGCAGAGCATCCTCCGGGCATCCGATCTGTCGATTTCGCTTATGTCGAAACGAAACGAAAATTCGGAGAGGCGGCGATTTCCGGATCGATCGCGATCGGAAATCTGTGGGATCGTTAGATGCCGTGAAACGGGACCCTTCTCCCCTTTGCCTCTCGCACGCGTCGTCTGACCCTTCCCCCGGGGTAAGAGTGATTTCTCCTTTCTTCGATTGAGAAAGGCCGGGAAAGAGATTTGCTGGAATCTCAACTAAATTTGCCTTCCTACGCCAACCTCCTCTCGTCCGTTCCTTATTACGCGCGGTTCATTTAGTTGCTCCACGTGGAATGTAAGAGCAAAACTCAATCTGTCTTTTCCGAAATTTTCAGCGGAATTGAAGTCTCTCGTATACAAGGTGTCCCAGAATTATCGCACTACATGCTAACGACAGATTGAGATCATTTGGAGGCGATTTTTCCTCGACGAAAACGTCGAGAGAGGTTGTTATTTTTTTGCAAGTTTTCCAATTTTTCCCACCGTATATCTTTGTAACCTAAGCCTTAAATTAAAATTCTCTCTATCTATTAAAATAAATTCTATCTGAAATTAACTAAAGAATATAGTTTTAACTTCTATAAAGTTTAGTTTGCCTTCTTCAAAAAATCCTTCTTTTTGAATCGCTAGTGCGGTAATTCTGAGACATCTTGTATATGGGCAAGTTCAAATAGATGGCTAATTTTTTTATTCTTTAGAATTAAAAGAAAAGTGTCAAGAGTCGATTTGACTCTACGCTTATTTAAAAACTACTATATAGATAGATAATAAAACTTTACTATCAACATAATAATAGAAATATTAATATATGATTAAAAATTCATAGAATTAGGCAAGCCTTATTTTTTATTAGTAGACTTTTTAAAGTTTTTTAAGTTACACTAAACAGAAAAACTTCGGAAATTTTAATACAAATATTGCGTTAAACTCTATATTTTCCCTCTATTTTTTTTTTTTTTTTACTATTTAAGAAGATTGTTAATTTGCATTCTGTTTTACGCTACAAAACTTTTACCAAGCTACGTTTAAAATATCCGAAAAAAATCGAGTATTTGAAAGATGTTGCTCTTTTCTTCCTTTTCTTCTTACTTACATCTCACTCTTTTGAGAGATGAAAAAAGAAACAATCTCGCCAAACTGTCGTAATCGTCCCCCGAAAACGAGTTCCGAATAATTACGCGACCGTCAGTACTAACTTTCTTGGATGTGAAGATTCGCGAGGAAAGGAACATTATGTGGGAGAGGAGAAGGAAATCGTAGGGCCTCGTCGCAAAAGTAACAGTATCTATGGCTAGTTCGCGTAAAGCAGTGCGCGGCGAGCCAACTAGCGCACTTTTCGCCGTGTTCAAGTATATAATGTGGCTTGAAAATCAAGCATTTTCTCGCGATTAAAAATATCTCGAGGAATTTTGAGGAATTTTGATCCTTCCACGGCAATAATTTCATCGGCTTTCACATTTCTTCGATGCAGCATGATTTTATACACAAAGTAGTTTGGCATTCGCGCGAAGAGAACATTAAAAAAATTACTTTTAACCGAATCAACTTTCTTCCGAGATATTTACAATTTCCCCCGAGATCTTTCATTTTCTTCGTCTAACTCTCGGACAGAGCATCGTCATCAGATGCCGACAATACAACTATTCTGAATTTTTTCCTTCAACGTCTCTCGTTGTGGAATATATACTGGGAGGCTACGTATGGGACACCCCGTATATCCGCGAGCGACGTATATACGCAACGGCGGAGCGCGCGGCCGTGTGCGATCTCGCGGAAACGTGTGCGCGTGCCTATGTGTGTATGTGTGTGTGTGTGTGTACGCGTGTATGTATATACGCGGAGAGGTCTGGTGGCTGTTGCTCGCCTGCCTGCCTGCCTGCCACGGCTCTCGGGTGCGCTGCCCGACAGGACATTGAACCCAGCGCGACTCAACCTGGGGATCATCCGCGGGTACAAGCCACGCCGCTACTCTGCTCCGCGAACTCTCGTCCGTTCGCCCACCAATCTTCCGGCGATATTTCGTTCGCCGCTTTCGATGGGAGCGAGGAGGGCCTCCCCCGACACCCGTCTTCTCCTCCTCCCCCGCTCACCTCTTCTCCCCCTCCTCCCCTCGACGAGAGAGCCGTCAGTACCTACCTGCGAGCCAGGCTACTCTCCGGACCAGGCGACTTTGAAACCCGAACTGCTCTTCGCACGCATCGCGCGCGAACATTTTCGCAGGTGAACAACACGCGAGACACGCCGCCGTACAGATGTTCGCGGGGCCTTTTTTGCGCGCGACCGAGAGACGAGATGATCGAGAGACCGGAAAATCTCGAGCGCACGCGTTTGGTCGCCGAGGAAGAGAGAGAATTTCTCCTACAAGTATGTTCGGTAAAATAATAAGAGAGAATTATAAAAGACAAAATTCCGCATATGTTGAAATAATATATGTATTTGTTGTGCGAAAACGCTTAATTGTATTCTCTTGTGTAATTATCAAAGTTTCAACATTTAATATCCTTTGGTAATTTAATCTTTATATTAAACTTGTCTCGAAATAAACCTAACATTGTAATAATCTCTCAATTGCATCTCTAAAACTCGATCTGTCCAAAATCATTTATTGTCTCTTCTATTAATTGCTTCTATTAATTGCTTGTTAATCATTTATCGCGAAAAAAATGTAATAAATTGCAAACAAAGTGCTTTTCAACTTCCTTCTGTGGAGAAGCAAAAAAATAAGCCTTAATTTGACAAACGATGTGCTTTGACTAATATGGAGTTTTATTTTCTTCGTAAAAAATAATATTAAGATACCATTTTTCAGCCACACTATTTATATTATTTTACATTTTTTACACACATATTGTCTTACTTTTCAAATAATCTCACAAGCAGAGCTTGAAAAACTTTACCGAGACAGAATATTATCTTGAAGCATTCTCATGTGCATGTGTTTTATGGATATTTTGTATAATATTTTTAATATTAAAAAATTGATTAAATTATTTACCTCGTTTATATTTGAAATTGTAGCAATTAACAGTTGACAGCAATTAACATTGACAGTTCCAATTTGCCTAGTGTTACGATATCCTCGCGTCTTTTTCTTGCAGACTTTATAAAATAATCCGGCTCAGATTGGATTTCGTTCGACTTGAAGGTATATTGCAAACTGCGATTGCAAATTACGATTGGAGTAAGGCTCACATGTATCGTGGACATGTTTGCGCAATTTGAATACCAATAACAATGTGTCTCTACAAAGTACAGATAACAATGTAAATCGAATGTAAGCAGGAAGGATTCTGTCCTTACAAATTTCGCAAATCGTTAACAATCAATATTAATTGCTGATGTTTGGCGCGGTGACATTTCGCGAAGGCCGCATTTAAATCGAACTTTGCGCAAATTATAATAATATTTTAAAAGCGAGACGGACCTTCGTTTTCGTTTGGAAGAACCGCGCGTTCGAAGGTCCACCTTCTTTCAAAATCCACATCACGAGTGCGAAAGACCCCCCGGTATCTTTGTAATCGCGAGTGTGTGTGCGTGTGAATCCGTACGACACAACCTCGCGATACTTTTCAACGCATAATATTCACATAATACATAATATTATGTGCTTCAAATTTCGATACACTACGATTTAGTAAGTCGAGTGATCAACAAAAACAATGTAATGTATGCTCTGTTTCCTTTTCCATTTAAAATAATATAAATATTATTTGTTTTTAATCGACGTTTTATAATTATGAAATCGCTACAATATCGGACACATTACGGCATCAGGCTTTACGGCCTTTTAATTCCAGAAATTATTTATACAATACTGAGAAAAATTGTTAGTAAATTTGTCTCCTTTCTTAATAAGAACATAATCAAATAAATTAATTTGAGACAAATTTAAAAACAAATGAAATGGTAGGAATTTAATGACAAATGAAATGGTGGAGCAATAAATATAAATTATATATCATATGCTTATAAAAAAATAAACCATTTTTCGAAATAAAAAGCAAATTCCTCAGGCTCGATTTCTCAAAATCATTTTTTCTTTCAATCGTCACTAGTTGGAAATATTTCGAAGTTTAGATGTATCTCTTCGCGTTGATAAACCGTTTCCGACGATTCAGTTGTCAACTACGGTTGAGTAAAAAAAACGCATTTATCGAACACCTTGTATATAGAAGCTAGTCCGGAGCATCATGCCGTCTTAAGGGGTTAACGAACGTGCGGCAAGAGGTACGGAACACGCGGCGGACACCTACGTGGGCTCACCCTATCTAGGGAAGGGGCGATAAAGTCACCGTTTCGCGTTCCTCTCCTCGTGGCCGCCGCGCGATCCTAACGGTTTCCTGCATGCGGTTCACGCAAACGTGAACGTTCTCTGGGTGCTATCTTCCGCGGCAAAGGAAGCGAAGGAGAGCTCGCGTAAGAACGGAGGAAAAACCGGCCGGAAGGTCGAAGGTAGACAGTGTGCGCTTATTCCTCCGTCTCATTTTCCCTCCGTATCTTTTTTCTCCCGCCTCTTTCTGAGATAAGATTTATCTGTTATAGATGAAATGAAGCGTTCCTTCTTCGTTCAGGGGTAAGCTGCATTATTTCTGTTTAATAAAAATACAAGATGCTTTACAGCGGTGCACGCTAGCTCTCAGTTTCCGCTTTCTTTGTAAAGATGCATTGTAAAATATTCGCGCCTCTTCGTAGTATATCGTGTGGATAATCTTGGAAGAAGCTATTTTCTACAATTACTATCTGATCAGGAAATAATCAGCGCTCGTGACGCGATCGTTCGCGACTTAATTACGAGCGAGCGTGAAACGCTCCGAGAGAGACGCTCCGCGCCGACGACCCTCCACCTCCGCGGCCGCGCCAGGCGCAATTCGATCGCCATGTGATAGTGAAAGTGCACGCGGAAAGGAACAAAGAAAGGTGGAAAAAGAAGCGGAGCGAGCGGCCTTTAGAGGTGGTATGAAAGTTATCGGAGAAAGCCAATTGGCACCGTCCATCTCGCTCTATGCATCGCTCCTGCCTCCTCTCGTGGGCCAATTTCGAGCACGCGGAGAAAATAAGTGCACTCGCCGCGCCGAGGCTTTTACGTAACACACTCCGTTCCTCTTTCCGCGCGACGACGTCAGGACCGGCTCCACCGAGATCCCCCGAACCCCCGATATTAGTTAAGAAGTTATAGGGTGTTTACTCCTTGGAAATACATGAACAAATTTGGAATTCTCAGGGATTTCTTTTCTACTTGGAGAAATTAAGAAATTCTCGTGAAATTTTATTAAGAACTTTATCAAGGAACTTTGTAAAATTTTTCTTTGATAATATATTTTTATATTCTAAGCAATCGGAAAATTAATAAGCCAAATTATTTGAAGAGTATCTGTTAAATACATATATATATATATATATATATATATATATATATATATATATAATTTGTTCATATAATGTCTAATAATTCAATGTCTTAATAAAATATGAAATGTGTAGTACATATTCTTTTTATTATAATTTTTTTAATGATGAAAAATGAAAATGTTTACGTGAAAAATGTTTATCTTACGCGAAAGCTATTCATTTTTCTTTTCAGTACATTTGCAAATCTGTCAACTTGAAACTTAAGTGGCTCTGTATTTTTCCTTTGCATGAGTAAAAAGCATTAGAAAATGCATACAATAAAAAAACTTATTTTACAAAGTTTTTTACAATATTCTCTTTATCTAGAACTTTGGACAAAAATATCCTGGAATATTAGGGATTTTTCAAGGAGCTTTTTTACAAGATTTGGATAGAAACATCCTGAATTAGATTAATTTTTACATATATGGTGTTTCAAAATCAAATAATCAAACTTCCTCTTGATTATATGAAATAAGAAAAAAATATTTTATATGAACATAAATCCGGAAACATTTTATTAAAATGTTATAATATGCATTCATAGAACTAGAGATTGATATGAAATTTGTAAAATAATAAATTCAATCTCTCAACAATGTCCATATTGCATTAGAAACACGGAACATGTTTCTAAATGGTTTTGAAATGGAAAATCAACCAACTTCTTTTTTCTTCAACATAACGTGATAATAAAATGTTTCTGAGCTATGTTTATATAACATTTTTTTCTTATTTCTATTTATAAAACATATTGACAAAATTTTAATCGTTTGATCGTTTAATCTCGAAATATTTGCTATGTGACAGATAAAAAAAAAAAAAAAAACCAAAGACAGAGCTAAAGTCTTCGAACTTGAGATTAATGTTTTTCATTTAATATTTCCAGAAAAGAATAATTATATGCAAAGATTATTTACACTTGTAATAAGCGAGAATTAAGCTTCAGAGATATAAATAGATGTGGAAGAACACGTTTTTTCAATTAAATCGCGAAGGATTTTATTTAGCTCTTATTCATCGGAAAAATAAATTTGCAACGAACGATGACTCGTTATGATTGATATCTTAACTTATCATTAGCGTGAGCAAAAAACATGTATCAAGTATCCAATTATTAACAATGTGAACAAAAAAAAAAATTGCAATACGTGATACAATAAGGAAATTAAAAGAAAAAAAAACTTATTAATTTAAACTGTCAATACAAAGTTAAATTCCAATTGCACTTGCCACATGTGCATTTCGTTGATTTACGTCAACGAGAAAAGTTTCGAATCACCGCGTATAACTACACAAGCGGATACGGGAGCGACGGCGGGGTTAATGAAGCTCTCGTGGCCGCGTAAAGTCTCTTCGTCATGGCAAGGAAAAAAGGAATAAGAACTGGAGAAGCAAACGACGCGAACGCGATGCTATCAGCTCTCCTCTCCTCACACGATGATTTGTCGAGCGAGTCCACGAGACACGAGAGAGCCGCATAAATTCTTATTAGCGCGATGTTACAGCGGCTCATAAAAGTCCATCGTCGTAACCTAGCCGGCTCTCGAGACTTCGGACAGCTTTGTCGCTATTCAAGTATAATCCATAGAGAATAGTAGTTACTTCTTATAGTTGTTATTAATAATATATAGGGAGAGTCAAACAAGCTGCATTTTGCTTTATATTGCATCGAACACTTTTAGCTTTGACACTTCACTGAAAGTCAAGCACTCAATCAGAACTCGTATGATATATATATATATATATATATATATATATATATATATATATATATATATCAAAATAAAAACTTTAATAATAAATTAATCGATAGCGCAATATAACTCATATATTTTTATATATTAATAATAATTAATATATATTATAAAAACTCACACACACACACACACACACACACATATATATATATGTGAGTTTTTATAATATATATTAATTATTATTAATATATAAAAATATATGAGATACATTGCGCTATCGATTAATTTATTATTAAAGTTTTTATTTTGATTATTCTTAATGATGTTTAATATGAAATGAATTCTCAACGAAAACAATATTCCTACGACTGACTCCTTCCGCTTTTATTATATACACGAAAAACCGCTATTTGCAATTTATGATTGAATAATTAACTTTAATATCATGAGACTTGTGTATTTTAAGATATACGAGTTTAAAATTCGATATTCCGAAGCCAACTTAAAAGCGGCTCTTTTTTATTTAATCTTGTTTTCTAAAGTCCAGCGATAAGTGACTTGTAAATTTTTTCTCATACATATGTAAGTATATGCGAAATTAAATAGGTTTTATATACATATAGTCTCTTTTGTAATTTTAATTCAATTAAAATATCCAAATCGAGTGACTGTTTACAGAACCAGTGCCCCGTAAAAGACGCGAGCAGAAGAATGTACTCTCAAAAATGCAAAAGATCATTGGTCCGTTAGGAATGCTCCACGGATGCATGGAGAAGAGAATTCGGATTAGGGTAGGTCACATCGATTGATCTTTCTTATAAGTAATAATTTACGTTTATAATCATATGTAAAAAAAATTCAATGATTCTTTTTATGCAAATTTCCATATTACTATATTTTTTAATAAAAGAATAATGCTTTTTCTCTTCCAAATGAAATCCTTCCAAAAAATTATATTATTATATTATTAATGCATGAATAATAAAAAAGTATAATAATAAGTAAATAATAATAAAAAAATAATAATAATTTGAAAACTAGCATGCTTTTCCCTTTTCCAATTCTCTGCCCATTTTTAAGCTCTTTTAAACAAAAAAATGTACTATTTTGAAGTATTGTTATTCTAAAAAAAATATATATTTTCCGTCGCGATTACTTAGTGAAAAAAGTTCCTTCCCTAACCCTTTACATCATTGCCGAGAACGAAAGAGCAATCCTAAAAACGGTCGTCGCTCCTGTCACTTCTCTTCCATCCCCTTCGTCCCCTGGCATGTGCGTGCAGGCATACACAGCTGACACACTTTCGCAGCCGAGTGACACGTACGCGAACCCTTTGCGGGGGTGTTGGAAGGGCGACAAGAATCCTCCCTTCGTCGAGAGCCGCGACTCGACGGAGGAGGGAAAAGCCCTCGGGTCAACACTCGTAACCATGACGACCGAGCGGGCGTTCTCCGTCCTTACGTCCCTGACATATCGCCGTCGTGCGACAAACGATTCGACGCGAGTCAACATCGCGGCCGCCAAAAAGGGTCGCATAGCTCCCCTAAAGCATACACCCGATTGACTTTTTTTAGAAGAGTTGATTTTTCGAAATCTAATGACTGGTTGCACATGAAATCTTGCAAAAGATATTTTATTTCCGTAGAAAATGTTATGATAAAAAAAATAATTGGCAAAACTTTTCCATTGTATGTATTTCATTTCCGAGACGATTTCGAAGGGCGATACTTTTTTATACGCAACTTGATACGATTTCTCTAAAATTATTACTCTTTACGGTTATAATTTTGCGGCGATATTTCTTGAAAATTCTGAGAAAATTTTTTTCAGATCGACATTCTTAAAAAAACAATGTTTAGGTAGCTAGTGCGCGTAGTCTAAAATCTATAATCCCGCGTTCGATGATACATTCATAATCAACGTCTTCGAGATTCGGCCCATCCGGAAGCGCATAACTGTGGCAAGTTATAAAATCGCGGCCGTGTGATGTGCACGCTGATAAATCATCCTCATACTTATCTAATCGCGCCCGTGATGATTTCCCGCGGCGCTGCGCGCTTAATGATTGCCGCCTCGCGTTAAGGCCGGCTAATAATAGGACAATGAGACGGCGTAATGGAAAATAAAAGTCAAATTGATTTAATTGGGCTCTCTTCCTGCGGAAGCGCCGCTCCGCGTCGGATATCTTTAACGAGGAGAATGGACTTTTCGATTAATCTGCTTCCGCGAACGAAACCGAACCTAAATTAATCGCAATTATCAACTTTCGACGTCGGTCGTTTTCTTCAAAATTCTTTTCCGAATCGCCGTCCTCGACGAACGCGATAGATCCTAATCTTTCGCGACCTTCGAGCGCATCCGGAAAGAAGATTTTTATCTCAGGCTTATAGATCGATCACTCGGCCTTCGACTGTTCAAATTGCTGCAATTGTTATTCTTTTTTTTTTAATCATTAAGTCATTCAAATTCGTTTCATCGCGGACGAATAGAAGTGCGTTGGGAAAAAAAATCGCGACGTTCCGATATGTTGATTGTGAACAATTGATGATTAATAATCCTAGAGATTTATGATTCTCATATTTTGTTCGCTACAAGCGCTAAGAAAAAATGAATTTGCATTACACTAATAACTTTGCGCTTCTTCATGACACAATGTGGAATATTTTCTTCTCGAGAAGTAAATTCAGCACGCGATTTCGGCAAAATCGCGAAAGAAAGTAGAAAAATCTGGTCGACAACCCCGAGCAATTAAATCAACTTTCGTACCTAAAAATCGACTTTCATTTTCCATTTTACTTTCAAAGTTTTTCGGTCTAATTGAATCTACGTCTTGCATCGATGTTTCTTGAATCGTCCTCGATATCTCATTGCCGCAATCTTTCGGTCGCGACGAAATCCTTGGATCCACGGTCAAGAAAATCCTGACACATCAAGCGCGCAAAATTCTTGCAGTTCCGAAGCAATGGCAAATTTTCAACACGTGCTTTATACGATTTATATGCATAACAATCAGATGGATATTTAATTTAGTCGGACTATTTCGATGAAATAGAAAATACCAAACTACATATTTCACATCAATTTGCAGTAACGAGTGCATGAGTGAAATGGCTTCATTTACTCATCTATCGATCTTTAAAATAAAAAAAACAGAAACACATGGAAGGGTTCGTATCTTGAAATTCGGCAAGGACTGAACTCCTCGTCGGCGGTCTTGAGGAGTTCTGGGATCGATTCCGACTAATTCGCAGACGTCGACGGCATTCATTCAACGGTTCGCGATGACACATAATCCGTGAGACTCGCAATTAATTTTCATTACGACAAAGCCGACCGTACATACGAAAGGCATTGAAGGGAGCCTTGCCTCGGCCTGCACTTCCGCCTATCAGACCGCTATCTTGTCTCTTGCGGCCGTATCTATGCGACAAGTCTTTCCAACACGTAACGCGAGTTCTTAACAATCAGGCGCGATGTCTCATTACTGCTATATCTATCGTTCACAATATTGTGTTAAATATTTCTTTCGATTCGAGCGAGCATGATTGAATTCTCAAGAGAATTGAAATTTAGACCGAGGAAAGATCAAAAATGAAATTTTTCAGATAGAATATAATAGAACAAATTAGCTATATTAAATTAAAATTGAAAAAGATTGGGAATAATATCTAGTTGCACAGCCTTATACAAATTTACTGACAATATTAATAATATATCATTGTAGACTACTGAAAGAAAAATTAATTATATTTCCAACACACATACTTGAATTACAACAGTTAGTCGTACAATGCGTAATACATTTCTTATGGAAATATATGATATAAAAAAAAAATAGACCAACTCGCATTCTACGATAGCCTGCATAAATATTCGATTTTGTCGAATATACAGATATTCGTAAAAAATTGCAATAATACAAAAAAACGCAATATTACAATCACGCTCTTTTACAAATTCATTCACGTGACATACATGATTTATATAATCATACATCGCTGATCTAGAAGATACATACTGAATTTGATGAGTCAGATAAAAATAATTTATCATAGGAAAGTCAAGCAAATGCTTTTTGACCTTTACTCTCCGTTAACACTATTTGCTTTATTATACATATTTTGTTATCTATGCCATCCACACACGATTCCAATTTATTCTCTCATTTCGGCACGATCATCGAAAGTGAAGAGAATGCCGATCGCGCCGTCTCTTTTCTGCCGTCAGTGCGCGGCTTTACCTGGAATAAACGAGTCGCGCGTAACTCGGAGACCAGTCGCCATCTAAAAGGAATAATCGGTCGTTCTTTGTACACAAGGTCTACACCAGGAACGCGCGCGGAATAAGGGGACACGTGGAGGCATACGTGGCCGCCTTCGACAAGCACTGGAATCTCGCGCTGGAGGACTGCTTCGAGGTCTGGTCCCGCAAAGTCGAGAGGAAAGCGCCCGCTCTCGGTATGTACGATCATCCTATCAAAGCCTCGAATAATCCATCAAGAGTCGTAATTGTAAGGACTTTCAATTTAAATTGCCCTCACAATTATTTTTATTTTTTTTTTTTTTAAAACTCATGTTGATACACAAAACTCGCACTAATTTAAGATAATTTGTCTATATGAAGTTGTTTTTATAGAATGTTATTTATTATGAAAATTATTTTATTTTTATACTGAATTTTTCTCTCGATATAATGAAACATTTGCCGTTAATGGATTAAGTCGAGAAATGTTATTACTCTCAAAATCGATCATATTATATACATCGATCATATAAAGCACGTTTCCACACTGCAGCTACAGATTCTTTATATAGTATAGACAATAAAGAATTGATTATTCTTTACCGCTGAAATATCGAAATACTTTCTTAATTACGAGCAATCGTTAATTATAAAATCTTTATAAAGTTAAAAAAAAAACTGTAAAATAAATTATAATATCCTGAATAATAGCTTTCAAATAATTTCAAAATAAATTTTCAACAGAATTATGCACGATGAAGATTACATAATTATATTTAGTATTTATAATAAGCTCAAACATAATATGATGTCGACTCAAATTTTTATTATTTTTACAAATATAACAATTTAATGCGACTAACATAATTACAATGAAAACAACTATAATAATGTTATAGATTTTATGTTAATGTTAATGTTTATGATCATATTAATATAAAGTATGTATATTTCATACTTCTAGAATAATCTAGAAAAACTAATAATAAAAAATTAAACATAGTTGCATAAAATGATTACATACTTGATCGCGAGCGCTGAGATTATATAGAGACATTACAATCTTACATAATTATTACATAGAACATTTGTAGTTTTCAATTCGTTATGATTAAGGATAAGTTATATTTTTTAATCTAAATTTTTTCAAGGATATAAAATAGAAAAAAAAGAAAACAAGGCTTTCAGTATCTTTTTTTTATTCATTCGAGGTCGAATCTGTTTTCCAAGATTTTGGGGAGAAAGAAAACACAATGAAATAAGTATCGCGAAATTTTCGACATGACACGAATATAACGACGCCGCGTCAAACGATATGCTCTTTCATCCGAAAAAGGATTTATGCGAGTGTAATTCAACGTCATTAAAATTCATAAAGCACGGCCTCACTTATCAGCAATTAAAGATTCCCGATGTCTTAATAATCACCCTCGATGCATAAACGTATAGAATGTTATTGCGCAATGCCTAGAAAAAAAAAATCCAGGTGTCGGAAAAGAATCGACCGATCGATTATCCTTGCCTTCTCGCACGCTTGCGAGTTTTTGCAACTTGCAGCGATATAATGCGACGATGCATATGCGAGAGATGGAGATGCTAATCGAGCTGGATATGCGACAAAAAATAAGACTGTGGGTTTCGCAACCTTCGACGTCTCTCTCAGGCCACAGCGCGAGTGTTGAACGGGACGACCCTACGAAAAAATTCATGCGATGTTTCATCGGACGAAGAATTTTACACGTGTTTCGATAACAGGCAATAATGTTGAAAAGGTTCGCTTGGAGAAACTGTGACATTACGTCTTTCTAACTTATCGAGCAATTGATATACACTTATTTATATATATAAAAAAAAAATAAAGATTTTATCTCGGAAAAACTTTGTGCATGAATTTAATATATATTTTAAGCTTAAAAGGAAGAAGGAATTATCGAAATATTTACACAATAAAAATTTGTGTGGTACTAGCAAATATTTTTTCTTAAAGAAATTTTAACGATATATTATATATATAATATATCGTTAAAATTTCTTTAAGAAAAAATATTTGCTAGTACCACACAAATTTTTATTGTGTAAATATTTCGATAATTCCTTCTTCCTTTTAAGCTTAAAATATATATTAAATTCATGCACAAAGTTTTTCCGAAATAAAATCTTTATTTTTTTCTTTTTTTTTTAATCGAAAAATTTCTCTTTTTAGATGAAATGTGTTGGAATGGCAGATTACTTGATGATTGATAACAATTATTTGTGTAGTTAAAATTGTGTAATTATTTTCGTTTTTAACTGTATTTGACAAATATGATGAATCAAATATCATCAATCTAATTTTAATACATGAAATGTATATCTATGTGTGTGTGGTATTTGCACTCAAATTATAAATTGTATGGAATAAATACACTATCAATCGTATATTTTTTCAACTGATAATCTGCGCGCGAAAGAATTTGGAATTCTCAAATTTATCTCTTAATCAGTTTGTTTCTTGCTATGTGCTATCGGCGATACAAAATGACGTAGATACTTTATTATCTGATCATAATTGACGAAAGTCGCTTCAATTTTAAATTACTTAAAACCTCACCGACACGCCATTTTCTGTTTGTATTATTTGTTTGATCTCGAGTGATAGTCATTCTTCTTCTTCTTCTTATTATTATTATTCTTATATTATAACAGTCACTCTTATTAATCCATATAAATAAACCAACAGTCATCATTCGTTCGTTAAAGCGATCTTTAAAAATTCGTATATAATTCAAAAGCGCACGATGAAAAAATGAAACAATCAGACTTTTTATGTATCTTACCGAGCAAAAATATATTATACATTATTTGTTTAGCTCGATACATAATTCGTCTTCGATTAAAAATCCCTTAAAAAATCCTAGTCTGTCGAAAAATGAGCTTTTCGCTATCGGCCCGACCATGAACGACTTTTGCTACTCGCGTTCTTTGACTCGGTCTCTCTCGTTGGAGTTACTTTCATTTTTTTTTTTTTTTGTACACGTATATACTATAAAAAATCTTCACGAAGAGCCGATGGTGGTTTCGCGAAAGTCGGTCGGTGACTTTCCGCCATTTGATCGAATAATGGATTATTATTATTAAACGCTATCATTCGCTGATCGATTCAGACGCGTGCAGTTCGATCGAAAGATCAGCATTCAAATTTGTCGTATAATCGCACGATGTGCATTCGCTTCAAACAATTATCACTTGTTGATATCGGATAGCATTCTATTCTGCATTCCTTCATATTTTTATTTTGAGCCTCAGCATGTTTGCACACTAATTTTATCATTTAATCAATTATGATTGAGCTTACTTTTCGCGAAAGCTCACTGCACAAAGTAAATATCTTATCATCGAGTAAAAATGCAAAGTAAAAATTATCCCTGGAATCTTTCAAAAAATATTACTTATCCCTTTTTATATAAAATTTATATTTACATTATTTGTTTATTATGTACGTTTTTATATGCTTTATATACTGAGAGAAATGGAAGAGAATTATGCGAATATTTATACAGTGCGGAAAAGTTCAAGATTCAATATTTCTATTTCTTCGATCCGATGAACGAACTTTTTTCACGTCCCTCGACATTCCTTCACAAAAGAATAACATTTCATCGATTTCGCGGCAAAATTGATTCACTTTTAATCCGGTGGGATCCGTGGGATGTCGCCGTTCCTCTCGCTACGCGAATCGATAGAGTTTAACGAACTCCGGGAGTGCGCGCGCGCGCGCGCGTGTGATCCGCTCGTCTTTATTTACACCGCGCGGCAAAAGGGCGGTAGCCGGTGCGGAGAGTAGAAGAGAAGGAAGGGTCGTCGTATCGTGCGCGCGCGAAGGGGGATAATATATCCCACTAAGGTCGCCGCTTTGCGGCAGGAGAGCAAGGACCGACCTTGACTACATTATAGTGGTCGCCGCTCGCGCGCGTTCGATACGCGCGTTCGAGGAGAAGAGCTCCCCGCGCTCTCCCCGAGGGTGGCGGGAGGGGTGGGGAGGGGGAGGAAGCGCGCGGGGCGGGTGCCCTCTCGCGCGCGCGCGCTTCCTCGCTCGTGTTTCTTCTCTCCTCTTACATCTTTTTCTCCGGCCTACTGCTTCTTCTTCTTCTTCTTCTTCTTCTTCTTCTTCCTCCCCTTTCCCTTCCCCTTCTTTGTCTCCGCGACTTCCTCCGTCTCTCGTAAGTCGACTCCCACGCGACATTTCCCCTACGCTCCCCCGCGCATTTCTTTTGACCTAACAAATTTCCTCTTTCGTCCTTTCTTTTCTTCTTGCCACGTGCTCTCCAATCTTCGGCTTCTCGTTTTCATTCATCCGTACTGGCCGTGTCAAACACAATCTACGTCGAACTTTTTACATTGAATCGTTTTCTTTCTATGTACAAGAAATTGTTCAGAGATTCGCTGACGCTTCTTTAAATCGTTAGATAGAAAGAATCGAAAAGTACAATAAATCGATACATGTGATGACACTGATATCTGTAAACGAAATATCAACCGAAATTTTTTACATTAAATATTCAAGATATATATTTTTAAATAAAATTTCCTATTTAATGAAAATGCATTATTTCCTTATCTAGTACTTATTCAAGGAATATATTACATATGAAATATTATAGCCTGTTAGGTCAAGGAAATTTCCATTAAAATGTCATCGCTGGATAAACTTTTTCTAAATTCCTTTAAAAATGTGACGTACTTTCCCGAAGATTGAAATCAGAATTGCTCTCTGAATTACATATCGCGTGCGATTTTTATTATTTTTTCGAGGAATCGCCAAGTGACTATCAACATCTTTTAAAATCTAGCGATTTTTGTCTGACATATCGGGGTTTGCCGTCATGTGTTTCTCATTAACGCGCATGTCATGTCTCGAAGTTTGCGGACTTTCCCTGACGATTTGATCAAACAATCGGATGTTGTTTACATCAATACAAAAACATGTCTGGGATTAATTTGGGAGGACAAAAGTGCTTTGATAGAAATTTAAACACACGCGATTATATCTTGCTTATCGTATATATGATATATATGATTCATAATAAATAGAATTATAACAAGCGAGATAATTGACGATTATTTTTCCGGCATCAAAATAAAATGGATAATCTCTTCAGCAAAAGCACCCGATACATATATAAAAATATTTTTGAAAATATATACTTTCTCATTCTCAATAAAATATCTGAATTCTGAAATTTACATAAATTTTAAAATTTTAATAAACAAACTGTCGAGACAGATATCGTAAATTTTGTATTATATATTAGTTTCTATAATACAATACTACATGAGACATATATGATCCCATAAAAAAAAACATCAAATTAAAAAGATTTGATGAGAGAATTCTCTTTTAATTACTTATTTTATTCGATCTAATGACGATTTTAATAAAGAAACATTACTTTATTAATAAAAAGCTTTATATCCTCATTTTAATTAAATCTAAAAACTTCCTGGGATATATATTGTGGATTAATTTATTTTTTCACTTACAATTTAAACAAACTATCGCTGGAGCAGATTAAAAAACAGCAAGATAACGTGTTGCGTGGCTACGTGAGAAAACAGGTGGCAAAAGACCTAAACTCTTTTCTCCGTCGTCATATTTATGGTGATTTAAAAAACGACGCCGCGGGGGCGGCGCGTGTATACTCTTTCTCTCTCTCTCTCTCTCTCTCTTAGCGCGCCGAGTTCAGGGCTAGTTGGCCTACTGACGTACTTCGGAACCGTATCGCGAAGGGTCGCGAGGTCGTTGATACGTAGCTGCGGGAGGAGGGGTGGAGGAACGATGGGCGACCTTGAAGAACAGCCTACAGGATCGATGTACACGTGTCCTGTTGGCTCCTGCCACCAACCGCCCCCTTTCCGACCCTCTAGTGGCTCTTCCGTTTTCTCCCTCCCCCGCATCTCAACCTACCCCCACGCACTTCTGTGGACACGCGCTGGTATAAACAACCTTCCCAGACTTTCCTCGTGACCCCAGTGACATTTTCATTCCGTATTTTTTTTATGACACCAAGTATTCCCGATAGCATTTCCGGTCAATATCTGCTGTATTTCAAATGTGGAATTTTTTTTTTTTTTAAATTGCTTATGCAATGCATCTACAAATCTCGTTATTCTGAAACTGAATTTCGAATTATATCAAAAAATAAAAAATTGATCATAAAGTGCCTTGAAAACTTGTGACTGTAAAATGTTTAATTATCTCAATGTTAAATTTAACAATATTTAATATAAATTTAACATCAATTCTGAAAATCTTATTAAACTGCTCTGAAAATATGACGATCTGTTCACATTTTCAGTAACCTATAAAAAAATGTACATTTTTCAAAACGTCAGGAAGTTTAAGCTCTTAACGACATATATGAGACTGAACAAAATGATAAACATTTTTATCATATATAATAAACGAAAATTTGATAGATTATGATTTTTCGGTCAAATTGATAAGTATTATTGGCATTTACGCGCGCATTTTTATATCGAATTTCTAAAGAAGTCGTCTCGTTAGCTAAAAGAAGGAAGTGTGCATCGGGAAACACATATGTCACAAGGACTCGATATTGCATTTTTGATTCAGGTGCTGATGCAGTCAAGGTAGAGGCGGCAGAAAACGGTATCCCCAAGACGGTGGTAAGGAAGGAGCGCAAGACAGAGACCTTGGAGAGACACGTGCCACAGATGCTGCTGAGGGGAGAACAAGTCGCTATAATCGTCAAAATCAATTGACTATCGCCTTAAGGGCCGTCCCAAGCACGTGCGCCCAATTGTATAGCCAATACAACGACAATTTTTCTATCATCCGTTATTTATTCCTTTAAGTTAAAGCCTATACAAGTATTGTATGACAAATGTCTCATACTAAAAAGTCTATTCGCTCATGAAATTCTCCGAGATTGTACAATTTTCTCATCTCGAAATTTAATAATCGAATTGCAAACGCAAGTATCATCTGGTTATGCAGCTGCATTCTTATCTGCATAATTAAAATGTTCACTCGAGCGATCCATTTTTCATTTCATTTTTCGTTTTCTTCTTCGACACGATATGTCTGTATAATATTTGTAATAAAAAAAAAAATTGTACATTTTTTTTTTTAATATTTAATATAGTAAGATTTGATGTTTCTTTTTCCCAATAACTCCGTTTCTTCCCGCTATAATTAATTTTCAACACTCATGCACAGGGACGTACATATTATTACGCGATTACGTCAAAGAGTATTGCGCCCCTGAAATTATACGGGCAATCAAAGCGTCCCGGAGGACGCCGAGATTGGATTCTCTCTCGCAACGCGGATATAAAGGACTCCGAGAAGAGTAATAAGAAAAAGAAGAAAAGAACGCCGAGATGAAAAAAAGAACGAAGAGGAAGAGATCAATCTACATAGTTGACGTGGCCTTCGGGCGTGCGTATGTATGGCAAGCGGCGACGGTGGAGTAAGAGTCGATAAAGAGAATCCGCTCTAATCCGCGGATCGCGCGAGCATCGAATGAGGAAGTCGAAGGCGGCGAAGAAAGTTAATTCGCGATTGTCCGACGTTCCACCGTGACTAACTCACGCACCGCGACGAGGGACTGGTTCTTCCCTTCTAGCACCCGTCGCCCTCGTAAATGTCACCTTCTCTCTCTCTCTTCCCTCCCCTCGGTACGAAGCGGAATGCGTGTTGCGAGGAATAAGAAAGTCTCTCGATGTTGAATTACGGTACTGGAGCGACGTGCCGTCGACGGATGGATCGGCATCCGCATGAAAACGGCATAGATGATTAATATTCGTTGTTCGCTATTAAAGCGAAGGGAGAGAGAGAGAGAGAGAGAGAGAGAGAGAGAGAGAGGCGGGGGAATGGAATTAATACTTTTCGTTTTTCAATTAATTTTATGCGATTGTAGACGTTTCCTGGAAATTTTAGGAAACTTTGGGGTGAAAATATTTATATATGAATTTTCATCGATAGCGGGAATTATTAGAGATTTTAATAGCTATGAAGCCGAATAATATGCAAATTTATCATATTTATAATATATGAATTTGTTTCTTTAGCAAGCATTACTATGATAATATTTCTTCAGACAGAAAATTATGTAAAACTCATATGCACTGAAATCTGAAATATAATAACATGTAATGAATTAATGGATATATAAATGCATAAATTGTGTATAAATATATTTGTTAAGTGCGGAAATTGTCCTAAGCATGGCGCACTTTCTCTTGAGCGCAAATACTAAAGGCCAATTCAAGAAGGATGCTGGGCTGTTTCATGGTCGGCGAGAAATATCGAGATTAACATACATTACATAGATATCAGTTCTTTCTTACTATCTTTTATCCACGATTTAACTAACACAGAATCAATCTCTTTGTCATAAAAATGTGAAGGTCGTAATGATTCTTTCGAGTTATAAACAACTGCAAATTTAAGAATTTTAAATTCCCACAAGACAAAAAGGTACAGCAAAATTTTACTTTTCCTTTAATTTACGCCGATTTTTTGTCAATAGAATTTTAATTTAAAGATTAATAATCATAATATACTTTGATAAAAAATTTTATAAAAATTTATTAAACCTTTTAAAATCGACAAGTACGATTTTATATAAACGCATTAATAGCTGCGTGTATTCAAGATTCATTCAACTTTTGCGTGTTTACACACGCGAGCATTATTGTCAAGAATGGCGTTGAGATGACACGTCGACTATAGTGCGCACCACGTTACACCGGTATTCTTCCATAATTGCGTCTCATGCAACTCGCAGCACCATCAATTTTCGTCCCTCGATCCCTTCCCATCCCACTCTCCCCCCTCCCCTCCCCTCCCCGCCCCTCGTTCCCCGAGGGCGAAAGAGAGCACGGAGGGCAGAGCGCATCCTTAAGATTCAATACGGAACATCTCCCATATAAGAGGTCGCGCGTTTTCCTCGTCGCTTCGTGCGCGCGCGCGCGCGCTCGGCCATTGCTCCATTAATTATCTCTGAAATCATATTTTTCCGCTCGCAAAATCGCATGCACGCGCGCGCGCGAGCCTTCGCTTCTGCGCCGCGGAAAAGTGCATCTCGTGGGCACGGGGCACGGTGAAAGCACAAATATCCCCTCTCCCCTCGACCCCCTCGGCCCCCTACATCACGAGCGGCCAGGGGAACGAACGCGCGTTCCCGGGGGGCCCTCTCACTTTCGCTCTCCGGAGAAAGTCCGCTCGCCTTCCCCCTCCCCCTCCTAACCCTTCCCGCTCGTCCCCCGTCGTGCTGTCTCGCGCGATTTCCGCGCGCCTCTAAACCTCCGTAAAAGCGCTCGCCGTCCGTCGCGCTCACCTCGAGACGACGAGAAGTACGGTGTACGCTGTTGCGAGCTTGCCTCGTCCCCCTTCGCCCCCTCGCTTCTTACCACCAATCGCCGCCCCTCTCTCCCTACCGACCGACCGACCGACCCATCTCTTGCGCCCGTGACGGTTCTTCTGCGCTTCTTCTACAGCGTACTCTCGCGATCCGACAGGGGTTAACGCACTCCTAGAGCAAAGCATAACCTTAGCCGGGGCCCTCGAGAAGCGCGGGAATCTCGCTACCGACGACAGACGGACAGACGGACGGGCGAACGAACGAACGGACGAACGGAGGCCCCCGCAGCACCGCCGTCGGCTATCACGAGAGATCGACAAACACGTGTAATCGAATCTCTCGGTGCTTTCTTTCAGAAATGCGCTGACTCGTATTTTGATTTTGCGTCGACTGCTAACGGTAACTTGAAGAAAAAAAGAAGAAAAAAAAAAAATTTACAATGTACAACGAGAGAAGATACATAATTTGCAAAAGGACAATTTATCGTTTCTCAGATCGCAAAGTCTTCGAATTACGAGACGCTATCGAGTGTTTATTTTTTCTTTTTTTCTTTACAGATGACTCTCTACGTCATTCCTTCGATCTCCAAATTTTGCGACGATTCTTGGAATTGTCGCGCCGAATCTAGGCTTACATCTCCGGATCTCATACGGCGGAAAGTGAAGGAATATAGCTCCAGGATAACCGCGTATCGGGGGAAAGTATCTCTCGGAAACGCGTGTGATTATCATAAGACGTCGCGAGGAGATCCGAAAAGGGTGATTTCCCCCTTCTCCCGCTCCCTTCTCATTGAAGAGCGTACCGAGACGTCTTTGTAAATCATTAAGAGATACATCAATGATACGCGATTAAGATTCGCAGACCTTGGGACGCATTGTCCGTGCGCGATAATTGGCGGCTGTTTTGTATGCGTGCTCCTTCGGCAGACAGAATAGTTTATCTCTACTACATCTTTCTTTTTCTATCAAACTAGCTCGCGTCTCTCTCTCTCTCTCTCTCTCCTATACTAGAAGCGGTAGAACGTCGATCTCCAGGGCCGACGAGTGAGCGCCTTGGAGGCGTAATGACAATCGTATAGAAACTCTCGAGGCCGGCCCACACCGAGGCCCAGAGAGTTTCGCGAACGCGAAATAGAAGACTCATAGAAATATATGTCTTTTTCAAAATTATCACACACACACAAATGTTTATTAAAAGTGATATTGTCGTTAAGATCAAATATTTATCCTCGCAAATAGAAAGTTTGGCTAGTTCAATGCATGCTGATAGGAAAACTTTAATCGTGCGATTTCGGTTAAATCTTCTGTCTTATCAGAAATTCAAGACAAGACGTTCAATCATTGATCTGCGAGCGGAGATTTAAACAAATAAAACAAACGATATGGATAATTTCGAGAACCAAATTCGAATGCTCGTTAGAAAGGCGTGAGTCGTTGTTTTATTGTAAGGCAGATCGCTGCGGAGATTAATCGGATAAGCAACGGCGTGGAAAATATAAAATCACGTTGTCCTCGAATTTGCGCGATAATCGGCAATTACCGCGTGCGTGCTCTATGACTTCAAACGGAACGCGACGTCATATCCTTCGATGTTTCTTAAAAAAAAAAAATCCCTCGCCAATACGATGCGCTCGTCGCGAAGACGAGCGTAATGACGTTATGCGTGAGATAAAATCGCGAATTATAGCGTGTGTCGCGCGATAACGAGTACGTCGCGTGCATAACGCACGCCTTTTAACGACGCAATTATGATGCACCGAGAGCCACAGTTCCTCGCCCCACCGAAGAAAAACACCGAACATGCACATTCTTCACTGACTAACGAACTTTTAATCCGGAAAAATCCATAAACTTATAATACTGTAACAGTATAGAAGAATATGCGCGCGACAGAATGTGCAAATATGGCAAAGTTTAACATTCTTCTTTGCGAATGTAATAAACAAATTGAGAGATACATACACTTAGAAAAAAAATAGTTGTTAATTTGACTAAATGCGTTCAATTGATTACTACTTCTTTAATTAAAATTAATTAAAATATTAAAATATTTAGATTAAATATGACATGTTTGACTTAAGTATTCAAATATTTCAATTAAAAAAATTATAATTAAGTTAAACGCATTTACTCGACAATTTCTTCTTCTCTCAGTGTACACGTGTAAAATTCACTTCAAGAGGAATTTCAATTGCATTGTACTCTACAAAATGGGATTATCGTTTTAATAAAACATTTACTCATATCTAAAAGCTAACTAAATTTTCGTTTTTGTGTCGCGAGTTATCGCGAAAATAATATTCGGGCGAACAGCTTTACTCGATTGTCCTGTCAAAAAAACTCGTATCGCAACACACGGAGAAAAAAAAAAACAAAATTAATTTCCGTTAATCGTCCTTATTTCCCATGTAATCTTCGCTCAATCTCTTCAAAATGCATCAATTCAAGATGAACTTACACTGCGCGCTAAGCAAAGTGTTGAAAATAACTGCTCAAACGTCCCTGACGAGGCGGGAATGTTGAGTTCACCGCGAATAGTATGTTAGCTGTCGCGATTTGCACTTCCTAGTCGAGGCTCGTACGCGCGCGCATATGTATGTGTGTCTATAAGACTAACAATAATAATAAGATTGAGTCACGCGTGTCTCAGGGACCTTCGTGAACGAAGAAGGGCCTTGGTTCGTGCCCCGGGCAAGGCGAGAGGAGCTCCGTCTCGATTATTCGTACGTGAGTAGCCTCCTTCTCGAATTCAACGTCCTTTTTCGGAATCGTAATAATAAATATCGCTGAAAATTTGTGTCCACCAGCACAAATTCCAAGATTTGTCGCATTGGATTGCAAGAAATACGCATAGATATGCTCGTGCTCTGTGCGAAAATTTTTTACTGGAATTTTTTAAATTATAAGCTATTCAAAATAATAGATATGCACAATATACGTCAAATTAATAAACTAAAAATTAATTTTTAAAAATAATATATTAATATTATATTAATAATATATTAATATTAATTATATTAAATATATTAATTAATATTAAATATTATATTATATATTATATTATATATTATATTATATTAAATATTATATTATATATTAATATTAAGTATATTAATATTATATTAATATTATATTAATATAATATTAATAATATATAAAAATAATATTATAATAATATAATATAATATATTAATATAATATAAGTAATATATTAATAACAAGCATGATTTTTATTAATGGATTTTGATATTCTGATGTTTTAATACACATTTCATGCTGCAAATAACGTTGACTTTTCATCAAATATCCAAAGCTGTTTTTAAGGTAACTTTTAGAAAAAAAGGGGGAGGACGCGTAAAGAAATCAACAACACGCCCGGCTGGAAGCCAAGAGCCACCATCTGTTAAAATCCATGGTCTGGAATCCGCTTGGTTTTTGTCTCTCGCGCGACATTAGCCAGGGTGAGTGGCTATCGTCGCCTTGCCCCTGTAAATAATTTATGACAAATGCACCTCGACTGCACTCGTTTTATTTGCGCGATCCACAAACATTCAGCCCACAAACGTGCATCGAAAGTCGCGGCGATATAAGAAACCTACACATGCATCTAAATATCCAATTTAAAAAAAAAAAAAAACTAACATAATAATACGAGAAATCCAACAAGTGATATGAAAAAAATTATTCAATCATATTCGATATAAATAAATTTCGGGATTTGTAACCGATAGATTAATAAAATTAAATTACGGATTATCTCGAATCATACCGGAAAATATTATTGCGCCGACGAAGAGAAATTTCTCTCGATCATTGTATTATTTTGAATATGCGCGCAATCGGATCGTATGCATAATAGCTATGACAAAGCAGACGACTTCCTTGAAGGCGACGACAATCGCTTTTCAATGCGTTCGACTTCAATAACGGCAAAGCCGTATACAAAGACGCGTTTTACAATCCGCGTCTCCTCGACGGAGGCTGACAACGCCGGGCGTGAAAATCCGTCGTTGTCATGTTCCCGACTGGTCAAGAGTCGAGAATAGACGAGACTAAAGTCGACTAAGAGCACTATGTATAGCAGACCGAATCGCCATATTGTATTCCACGCTGAAACCACTTATGTGAAATAATAGCTCACACAGAGAGATTTAATGATGTAGTAAGAAATATATTTATTCGCTTTACACTATCAATTATACTAAATCAATCAAGTTGACAAACTTAAAAAGCTTTGACGATAATAAAATTTAGTGAGAGAGATATAATTGTTAATAAAAATTTTATTCGTTAAACTCGACAATTAGTTTGACTTATCGTGATTATTAAGGATTCATGCTTTTATAACTTTACTAAATAATCATACATTCATATTTTCACTTGATTCTACTAAATAATTTCTATAAATATTAATATGTAGAAAAAAATTGTAATTTAAATTTTGTCATGTAACATACAAAGAGCTAAAAAAATCTGAATAGAAATGAAATTTGGAAGTAAGCTACTCGAGCAATTTAAAGCTTTCGAGGTGTATTAATGCATCTTAAAATTAATTAAACTTTGTCATGACATAGACGAGTTTTACATTTTCTCTTTTAACTCACGTACTATAGCAAACAATGGTATAAAATATGACAGTTTGTTCCGCTCGGTGAAATACAGCGCTGTAAAGTCAAGCAAGTTTTTTCGTAAGAAGATCGTGCGAGATTCGCTCGAGGAGAGACAGAATCATCGAAGGTCGTTGACGTCAGCCACTGCACTCTGAGTAATGCCATAATGAAAACGCGCTACGCGAGAAATTAGGCGAAGCAATGCGCCTTGGAAAATTCCTGCTTGGCCGGCACGTGACACAAGTATGTGAGAATATCTCTTCCTACACGTTGTTACGTATAAAGGAGTTTCGGAAAAATTTGTTAAGAGTATATAATAGACTTCGCCGACTGTTTTGTTTTTTATTTCTATTTTTAATGAAAAAAAAAAAAAAACTGAAAATTTATTTATTAAGAATAAAGAAGAATTTATGTATATTAAAATAGAATCACAAACTATTAGACAAAACAATCGTAATAAAATAAACAGGTTTAATATTTATAGCGCTTCTCAGTGTACATTTCTAGGATTATATAAACATAATTCAAGATTATACTTTGAACTTATACTTTGGTTACCTAACTTTACTTCATCTGAAAATCCTGTGCATCTAAATTATAATTGCAATATAATGTGTCTCGTATAGCTTACGTTAAAAATTTAACTGCGTATTCTGTATGACAAATTTGAAAAAAAAAAAAAAAAAAAAACGGTCGCAATTTCGTTAGTCAATAGTATCTGATCACAGCAGATATTTATATCCCGACTGATACGACTTGAGAAATTCTAATGAAGGCAAGACACGCGAGTCGAGCGAGAATGTAACGGTTTTCAGCCAATGATGCAAAGTACGCAGCCGTGATTATTCAAAGATGCAATTAGATGCTGTTTAATTCTCGATACTTGGACATAATGAACTGTGTAAAGTTAAGTGCGTGAAAAGTATCTTCACGAGAAAAATGCAAATGGTATTTTTTTTATAATTAAGTGTTTCGATAATTTTTTTTCTTTTCTTTGATTGCTTAAGCTACCGATAGACTCGCAACTAGAAATGCACGCATATGCATCGTAAGAAAGCCGACGGATCCAATTATCGCGAGCCGCGGGGGTCCACAAGCTAAAGTGAAATCAATCAATATCGCAAATCCGAAATCTCATGGTTAATCAATCCTAGGATCTTGCTATCCGTCGCAACAATTAAACGAGATTCTGATTCATCGATTCGCGACAGCTAATCGATATCGAGCCTTTTGGCTGTCTAATCAATCGAGTCAATTAATCGCTTACCACACATCACATTTGTCTCGTAAGAATATCAATGGCATAAAAAGTAGTGCATTAGGTATCTAAATATATATCGTCGCTTCTCTCCTCGCATAAATAAAATACTCGTCTTTCATATAGGTAAAATCTAATAGAGCGAATCAACTTGTTATATCATAACAATAAAATTTAAATATGTATATCAAATTTAAAATGCAAATTGATTTTCTCCGATTAAAAAATTTAATATTTAATTAATTTAAGTCTTAACAAAAATTAAAATTATATATATATATATATATATATATATATATTTTTTTTAATTATTTATATTCTGCTAGTCTTTTTTTAATTTGATCATTAAATAATCGAAATGTATTCAAAATGTAAGCACAATTTATGGCAAAATACACCAGGTAACAAACGCAAATGTCGGATATGCGTCTTTTTTCGTGTCTCTTTTGCATATCCCTAATACGATGCCGCTTTAGCAACCGGTTTTGGATCAAGGAGATCAATGGTCCTCGCGATTCTTTCGCGAGCGTTGGTGTTTCGAGGCAAACTCGAGACCGATTAACGACCCTAACCCAATTAATTGACAGCGGTTGAAGAAAGAACGAGGAAGAGATAAGAAAATAAAGATAAATGTACTTAAATATTACATGAATTAAACAGAAATATTCTCCGTTTATTTTTCTAAAATATCTCATAAAAAACGAGAGACACACATATCAGTGTGATTATCGTCTTCGAAATATTTTACAGACACTCTGTAAATAAATGCAAAGAGAAAATATATTATTATTCACTTAATAATTACATTAATGAATAAATCAATTAAAAATAAAAAAAAAATCAATGTAAAAATATTTATAAAATCTATTGCTTATTTTATTATACTACGAGTTGCACACAGAATAATTATTTGCGTCAAGATATCTTTTCAAAACTCCAATCTCTTTCATTCTTTCTTTGATAATAAAATATGCAAGGGAAAAATTATATTTCGTTTAATACTTAATAAAATATTAGAAACTGAAACATTCTCTAATCGACGTTTGATTACTTGCGAAATTAAGTTTTAACGCAGACCGAAGCTCTCAGGAGAGCACTTAATTTCGTTTGTGTTTCGCGCGACCAGTAAAAGTTGATACAGAGAGATAAATTTTTTATAATTCTCTCAAGATCACATAACCCGTTATAAAGATTACAATTATAACATGGAGAATTTTAATGAATCACACAATTCTTCTCATCCCTCAGCTTTTCGAAATATATTCGGAGATGAGATTTTGAAAAGTTTAGAAAAAATTTATTCACCATTAAAATCATATTTTATTCATACGGAAATTTTTTTAGATGCCGCTCGTATCGATACGTCTCATTTATATATTTCGACTGATTTTATTTCGCGCATTTCTTCGCGAACGAAGAGAGAGTTAAGACGAAGATGGCATAGGCATAACATTGGTACAGCGGCCTTCTGGATATCCGTGTAACCTTCAGCCTTTATTGCACTGTGAATTCTCGCGTTGACGGTGACGTTACCGGATTCGTCCCGGGCATCTCTTTCTGCCGATATCGCGGCGCCGTCCGTGTGACGTCACCAGGTCGCGACGGAGATTTCGCCTGCCAGAATTTCCGCGTGCACAACACTTTTTTTGCAGGTCCAAAACGCGACGACGCTTGACAGCCGCTAAATTTGTGTCAATGTTATCCGCGCGCGCTAATGATCCCGCCGTCACCTTCGTTTCTCCTGCTGATTACTACGTATCGATTCCACGCATATTTTACTTCATGTCCGTGGAAATACGCGAACGTATATACACGATGATTGATTATTGCAAACAAGACTGTAATGCATTTTATATCTCGCGCGAATGTACAACAAGTCGATTGTCGTCTTTCCACTTGCGTTTCCTCACTCAAATGATCGTAGTGATTAAATCAATATTATTGACCATTTTGATTATCGTATCGTTTTTATATTTTTTTTTTTCTTTATCTTCCTTAAAAAATTTTTAAATAGAAATAACAAACTGGAATAAAATAGAAATCGCACGTGCGCTCTTCCAAATGAGAGAAATGTTGGCGCAAACGAACGAGGTTCCAATACGCGCGACATGCTCATTCGAAAAATGAAAGGCTGCATTTATCATTTAAACGCCGCATCATTCATTAGCCTCGAGCTTGCCTTCGTAAATATTTCCACTGCGACGATGACGGACGGCGCGCGCTCGGCGTATTTCAAAATCCGGCATCTTTAACGCCAAACTTGCACGATTGCCGTGCGTTTCACAGGTAAAGCGTTCCAAGGTGAGCTAAAGACAACCGCGGCTGCATTTGTTTAATCGGTCGCAACATTAACATTCTCGATTCATCATAATTTTACGCGCCTTGTTGCGTACGTGCCGCGCAAATGTCAAGAAAGGCGGACGCGGGCGACGACGAGAAACGTGTCTTCGTAATCGAGCTTCCAATAACAACACGATCACGAAATGTTCGCTAATCAACATGCTAAGAGCACGTTATTAATTCAACGAGTTATTTAAAAAAGATGCTGCAAGTTTCGCGCGAGAATCAGTTATTGGTCGCACACATGTACGTGGACGATTATGTAGAATGTAAAGCGGAATGCATGTTATTGCGAGTATTTCTTTATCTAAATCGTCCATAAATCACACTATAAATGTCTCACGCAATCGAAAGAATATCTGTAGATTTTGCGAGGATTTCAAGCTTCTCTGTGTCCTATATAAATAGTTGATGAATAGTTGAAATATATCATTTTACAACGGATGATGAACAAGTTTTCGAAGCATATTAATTTCGGTGACAAAACATGCACATATTCGCAAATTGATTTACCAGCGGAATAATGCTGAAAGAACATATGGGAAGATGGAGGGAGAAAAAGCATGATTGTTCGAGTAAATTCTTACCGAATCGTCATTTACGTATGTGCATATGTTTCCATAAATTTTACATTTAAATGCAAAGTACAAAAATTTTACAGAAAAGAGGGGACACTTTGCTCCTAGGTCATACTGAATTATCATTCTATTGCATATCATACACAATACGATCTTTAACAAAGCCCGACATGTTTCGCCGTGTGAATCGTAAAGACCGGAACGAAACATCGAGATTTCGTCGCCGCTTCGCCAACCGTAGTGACGCAGTTCTCTTCAGCCTTCATTAATATGATCGATATGCCGCGTCAATAAAAATAAATTCCCGTCTCTCTCCTGGGATCAAAGATCATCGGAAATGAGATCAAGTCGATGCAGAAAACTTTCCTCGATAAGTTCATATACCGGATCCTTGACCATGACCGCATTTTCCCCTGCGCCCTGCACCAGCCCGCCCTGTATGCACGCGCATGGCGGTTACGCACATCTGCTAATCCATTGCCTTGCTACCACGAGGAAGGTGATATCCAGAGCGGATATTCGGCGAAGGTGAACGGAAGGAGGGAAGAGGGAGATGAGACACGAACTCGCGAATTGTGCTCGCGAGAGTCAAGGCTCTGGCCCAATTCGGGTTCGTAGACCCGTGGAGGATAGGTCGCACGCACACACCCGCCCGCCCTGTCACTCTTTTCTCATGTTTCGCCTTCATAAGGTCATTTACTTTTACCAGCAGCCTTCCTCAAGGTTCGGCGGTTCGCTCCTTGTGTCTTCGCTGATCGAGCAGGTGTACGTGGCTCATGTACGTGTGTGCGTATGTGTCGCTCCATTTCTCAAAAGCTTCTTCGTAAAAATCATTGAATCACAAAATTCTCATTTTTAGTATTGTTTTTGTCAAAATAATAGGTATACAATTTTGAATAAATAAATCGCTCGTATATTTTTATATTTGACGGGTATAAAATTAAAACGTTAATTCGTCGAAGAGATCGATCAATTTTACGGAAATTTCGATAAAATGAAATATTAAAAAGGGACTCGATGACATATATCGGCTACACACCCGTTTCAGAAATAAACAAAGCGTTGATGATCGCGGTCGAAAAATAATCATTCCACGAATCGAAGTTGCGAGGCGGCGAAAATTATTTTCGACCACGTCACCACGTGTACTGTTATGATCGTGAGGAAAACGTAAACACAGACACATCTCCGAAGGCCAGATGCGCGATCAATGAGATGGTACGGAAATAACGAAGATTAATCATACCGTTATCGTATTATTCTCTTACAAGATTCTCTCTCATAAGAAAAAAGATTTTTTATTAATAATGTTAAAACCATTTATTAATGTAAAAGTTTTAGTTTATCGCAGAAAAATCTTGATATAAAAGCAATAATATAAAGATAGAAATTTCAAAAATTCCAGTAATTTCCAAATTTTTTGCAAAAATTATTACTACGTTGCAAAGAAAAGACATTCTATAATTCTGATATAATAATATAGAGATTTTTATACTTTATATTTCAACCCTATTATAAATATATTACATATTAGGGCGCACTAAAAATAATCTCCCCAGCTGAGTTTCCTATATTTGACCGCTATAATTTATCATTGAAGAAATACGAGGGTGCGACGTTCAACTTTCCACATATGCAAGAGTGTGCAGTGAATATAGATATGATGCGTAGTTCTAATTTGATTTCTCGCGAAGGTAAACACGAGGCGATCCACGTGGTACCGCATTCAGGGACGCGACACGACGATTCGTTTCCACGTGTACAAGAAAAAATACACTTCACGATCGATCAGCACTATCATTAAAACTATCAACGTATTATCCGCATTATCCGACGAATGCGTGAAAGCGGAATAGGATTTGCGCGCCATCGAACTCAATGACGGTTAAACATTCACATGGCGTCGAGATTTTCAGGGTCGTACACGTGCATTTCGCTGCCAAGGTGCTATATAAAGACGAAAATATAAGGCGGGATCGAGCAACAAGTTGTCTCCATCACGATTGCTAATTCCTTTTTCCGGAAGAAAAACATATACGCGGACCTTATGGGAAAAAAAGATATGAAAGGACTTTCACATTACATGATTAATATTCCATTGCTCAGATTGATGAAGAAAAGAAAGAGATTTTCAGACATTTCGGAAAAGTCAATAAATTTCTATAAAAATATTCTATGCAAAAGATTTTTGAAGTAAGTTTTAACCAAATTTTTAAATCCGAATTTTGGAAAAGGGAACAAAATATATAGAGTTCTTTTTTAATCATCAAATTTCAAAGACCTGTGTAAATTCAACTTCTCGATCATTTTATTTTCGTCGAGTATTTTAATTACCGACATTTCTCCGCTTTTTCTCTCTCTAACACCCATTTCGAAAATAATTTTTAACTTACGCAGACGACGAGCGATATTTGATCTTTCGGAATCGACCGTGACGGCGGCATCCACGTGGCCTCAAGGCCTCTTACACATATACGGGGCCCTTATGGTTCGCGCCATGGTAATATTTATCGAGCATATACTGGCTGAATGTACAGCAGACAGTTTTGGCCCTCGGACCTGGGCGCCACGAAGGTCGCGCCACGTAACCGCTTAATGGAGGAAAGCGAGAGAGCAAGGACTGGGAGAATAGAATTCATATTACATCTTGCAACACGTTAATGCCATGTTAACGTCTACAAACATGTCTCCGTAATGAATTAGAATTTCCTAATCTTTAACTGTCGTTTTCCAATGACGACTTTAAACTTACATTGCAGCTCCAAGTTATGTATAATATTTCAACATAAATAAATAACAATAATAATCATCGTGATATTTTTCTCTAAATTGACGCGGGATTCCTTAAAATTCAAGATAATTTTTCGGTAAAAAAAAAAAAATTCTTTTAATTTTTCCAATTTGCCTACGAAATGGCAATTGTAACAATAAAAATATGATGGTATTAGATTCCTAAAGATATCAAATGTATGAATATAAAAAGGAGGAAGAATGAAATGTTGGATCAAGATAGAAAAAGATATATGTGTATCAATTTACTATAAATATTTTAACTAGTTTAAAGATCGAGTTTTCTCTACATTTGAGCCAACAGAATCCACGGAGGCCGTGAACAAATCGGAAAGGAGCGGGAGAAGCGCTTGAGGGCCGAAGATATTGGCCTAGGCTGAAAATACTTGTATAAAATATAGCCGAATCTCTCTCGTGCGCACGAAATCGTGCGAACGAATGCGTCTATTCGAAGCTGCGTAGATTCACAGTTATCACGTTTTTTTTTTCGCCTGCTTTTATCGCGAATATATATTTATTAATTATTTACTTAACCCTTGCAGATCACACAATATTTTTTTGCTTTGTCACGTATATGGGTCTCGGTGTCTTGTCGCAATTTTAGCTGTTTCAAAGTGTTCTTGAAAAAGTGTACAAACATTTATATATATTCCTTAACATCTATAAGAAATGATTATGTACAACAAAAGTTAAAAAATAAATTTCAATTTTTTTTTTTTTTTTTATTGATTAAAGAGATCTGAGATATTCTATTGTTCAAATATCGATCGGCTCTCAAAATGATCTACATGTGTATATGTCTTTAAAAACTAACTTTACTTTATTAATACTTTTATTTACTAAAACTTCTCGCAGATGCGAGCAAGCAGCCAGTATGTATAATTCCACAATAATAATAAATTTGAATTAATTTTTAATCACCACAGTGGAGGTCTTGAATGACTGCAAATGAGTGAAAACGTCGATAGGCGATTAAATTTAAGCATCTCCTCGGCGCAAAGCGTCAAGCGCGAAAGTGTATACAAACACATGTCGAGGGGTGTCACTCCCGGCGCTATTAACGTAAATGAATCTTGTACGGCGTACCGAGAGGCGTAATGCCCTCGCGATCACTTTCTCGATCGTATGCGATTACTGCCGAACACACGTTCATTTTCATCGATCAAGTCTCGGACATTGTGAGATTTGACGTTTGATTTTCTCGCTCGGCGAAAAAATTATCTATTACCCTCACAAGCGCTCTGCCCGGCCACTCGATCAGAAAGAAGCTGCTATGTATCGAATACCATCCCTTCTTTGATATTCCGTTGCGTGTCTGCGGGTCGCACGCACGCGACCATGCGTGGGCGAAGGCGCTTCGTCGCTCGCATGCACCGTTGCACTTTTAACTGTCACGGCCGCGTTCGGTTTAACTTCTGCCCGAGGATTCGCGTCTAGAATTGCTACCTTAATCTTATCAATCTTTGCCCGGAAAGATCATCGTTCCACAAAAGAGGAAAGAGGAAAAGAGAGAACAGACGTATAGTACATTCAAAATCTTTCTTCAATCGTCATGCAAATATAGTTTTCTCATGGAATAGGATTAAGAATCATATCTTGTTCGAAAATTAAAAATTAATAAACGTAATATAAAAAGTATAAAAATATGCAATATAAAAGAATTTCACTGTAATTAACCCTTTCTCTCTTTAAGATATAATACTTGAATATATTATAGTATTTTTCTTAAATAAATGAAAGAGAGAATTCGATTCCTGCCATAGAAGATTCATTGTTTGAATCGGCAAAAAAATGGAGATTTTTTTTAAACTCGAAAACTATGGGCCATAATTTGAGAGGTGACAACTCTATTCGAATTCTATTTGAAGAACTGTTAACCGATAATTAATCTTTCGCATCGGAATTGTTCGCGAAAAATCGAGAAAAATATATCGGTTTCATTAAAGTTATTAATTTTTAATTTATTTAAATTTTTTAATCATTTAAATTATTTACATTTTGTAATTTAAATTCTATTTAAATTTTGAAGTTACAATGATGAGATATAAATTTTGACATCCTTATATTTTATATTAATAAACACACAGAAATTTTTAGAATCCCAAATATGTATGAATTTTTAATCCAAATAATTTTCTCTTCGAAGAATAAAAAAAGATATCGTTAAACTCTGCTTATTGGAACTGGGGGGAAAAAAAAATACTTTTTTTAATCACTCATAATTTAAAATGTTTGAACAAATATTTTTCTATTGAAAAATCGAAGCTGCAGAGCTTCGTCGGAATGTCTGTCACGAATAATTAAGATTACGAGGAGTAAAAATTGAACACAGAACCGCTGAGAGAAGCTTCCCCTTACCTCGTTCCGTTTCGCGGAGCTCCGAAGAGGAAGGAAACGAAGCGCGCAATCGTCTCCGAGATTTTCGCACACCTGAATTTCTTCCGCACTCACACTTTATTCACCGAACGAGGTTCCCTTCTCGAGTTACGCGAGTCTTCCCACCCTCGCGATAATTTTCTTTCTTCGAGAAAGAAAGAGAGGGAGGAATGCGCGTCGATCTGTCGCGATTATTTATCGGAGCGAATGATTGCGACAGCCCATGCGACTTGCATCACGCGCGTGCACGACACACGAATACGGCCACGCGTTCACCCACGCACACGCTGTTTGGGAGATTTTTTTTTTTCGCGAAAGAAGAACGACAAAACGTCAAAATAATCGATCGCGGATAATCGATCGTGGAGAAGATTACGCGAACTGGAGGGAATCCGTGTCTCTCGAATCACTTCGGTATCACGTGCTTGAAGACAATACACTAAATTACAATGTCAATGATGCAACAACATCGTTTCGGCGTTAAATCATCGACAATTGATCGATTAAAGTTCACTCCGAAATATCATAGCTCGAAAAGCCGGTAACAATTCGATTCAAATTAAATACTATTACGTATTCCTTTTACGACAGTTCCAAAAAAACAAAAAAGAAATTTCTTTTTCACTTTCTTCTCGCAACTTTCTTCGCCTCGTAACATCTAGTCCCAGCAAGTTTAGCGATCGCTCAAAACTTATCGCTAAATTGTCACACTATTCCATTCCGTATATTACGATCGACGTAATGAAACGATGCTACAAATTGTTCAACTCACACTGCCAAACTTTCAGATAACACAAACCCAAATAAACAATCCCTCCGCTTTTGTTTACATCGAGCGGCGCCCGAGTGGGGCGCGTCGCGTCGCGTCGCGTCTCGGCGCGTGAGAAAACGCGTGAAAAAAAAAATCTCTCCTCCTCTTTATATTTCATACGATTGTCTTTTGTAAAGACCGGGAAGAAAAAACGCGAAAAACTGTGTGTCACACGACTGGATACGCGCGCACGGAACGAGAGATGAAGCTTCGACCGGGGAGCGCGCGCGGAACAACACTGAACGGGACGGAGGAGTCTCGGTTTGCCTAGCCTAGCCGCCACTAAACGCCACTAGCCTAGGTTAGACACACGCTCGCGACACACTCTCCCTCTCTCTTTCTCGCGTCCCCGTCCGCCGCTCGAGACTACAGATTCCGCGTTTCTCTCTCTCTCTCTCGCTCGCTCGCTCGTTCGTTCGTTCGTTCGCTCGCACGCACGAGCCTCGCCGTCTCCGTTACTACTGCGAGCTACTCTCTCGCCTTCTCTTACTCCCACCACTTCTCATGTCTCTCCGTACCGTACTGCGCGCGCGATTCTGTCGACGGAGATGGGGAGAGGGAACGGAGGGGGAAATCGTAAGGCCATAGCCACGGCCATCGAGTCGCGCGCATGTACACAAAACCCATATGCATGTGTATGCGTGAGGTGTGTATGTATATGTGTGCGAGTCGCGATTGTACACAGGCACGTGCGTATGCGATCGCTGGCGATTGCGCGCATCATAAAATTATGTATATCGACCCTTCCCGGCTTTTCGTCCCGTCTATTATCTAGCGGTCTTTGTGATTCATTTTCTTTTTTTTTTTTTCGGTGAACGCACGGTGTGAGTGCGAAAGAAATTAGGTGTGCGAAAGTAACTTCGGAGATAATTACGCGCTTCGCTTCCTTCCTTATCGGAGTTTCGTAAAACGGAGCAAGATAAAAAGGAGCTTCTTCAGCGATTTTATATCAATTTATTTGAAACGAAATGCCAATACGCGATTTTCTCATTTTCGTAAATCTAAATCGGTTACTTGACGCTCTCATATGTGCACGTGTATATTATTGAAAATTGAAAAAATGTCAACGCGATGACATTCCTCGATATGTTTGCTAAAAATTATTTTCGAATTTGTGAAGAAAACGTAAGGTAATTGCGAAATATTCTCTATACAATCGTTAATCTTATCACGACAAACTCGAAACTTTATTTCATATAATAATAATGTTACACAGAAGAATAACCGTAATTCTTACACGTCACTCGTATTCGTGTATATATCGTGGCAACTGACAATGAGTGCGTGGACAGGTCGACGAAAGGACGGTGGCTCTCGACGCAATGCGTTTTTCCATCCTAAAAGCGTGCCAGGAAGACTATGCGAAGTACGTGCGCGTGTCGCGCATCTTGATGAACGTATGCGTACGCGTGTGTGCGTGTGCTACGTGTGGGTATAAAACGCGTTCTATATTCCGACGATGATCCGATAACGTGCACGCGACACACGCGTATCTACGCATAGCGTGACGGAGCTCGTATGCGACTAAGTAAGCGTAATATAAAAGGACGTGTCCACCCCAGCGACACGTGTTTTCGCCGTTTAAATGGTCGCTTTTATGACGACGACTTTCGATCCGAATACACGATGATAATTACGTACGAGTTGCGAATCGGAGATCGTTTGCTTCGAAAGTAGCGTAAAATCAAGTCTGATATATATGTCAGCTGTTATGTGCGTGCGTCCCAGATTTATCGAAAAATATTTTATAGAGAAACTTTTTTTCTAATTTTTTGTAAGGTTCATTGATCTCTTGTCAATTTTGTGGCAAATATATATAGCCTTTAGAAATGCATTTAAAAATGGCGCTTTTTCTGTAGCAAGTTAAATAATAGACAATTATATTTATTTTAGGACAAAGATTAAAGACATCGGTTGTTTACATATTTCATACAGATCAAAATTTTCTCTCAAACTTCTCTTCATATTATATTCCTCGATTATACATGGCAAATTTTTCTAATTTTCTCGCGAAATATTTAACGAGAAGCAAGAACAAGGAACTCGATGTTAATGGAAAACGCATTTTCTCGCGTTAGCTACGCAGCGCGGCGGTATCAACTCGTTATCGCATATCGCTAATAATATAATGCGTCTGTGAACGTTAGATTAAAGAATAATTAATGATCGCTTGTAGTCACGCCAACGTGCATGATGTATGACGCGATTCGCCGATTTTTACTGGACTTCATGTCTAATGCACTTTGCATTAAGATCGAAGTGACATATAAAAGGAAGGAAAATCATCAAAATGTGTTATTTCATCGTGAAAAAAAGGAACAAATATTTTTAATGAAAAGAAAAAAGTGTCATTCATTTAGTGAAATAATCTAGAAAAAATAACTGAATTGTCCATATCTACATTACTTTCGTGCAGTATCATTTATATAAATATAGATATATTTGTATAAAAATTCGTATAAATATAATATAAATTCGTATAAATTTATATAAATATAACCAATCAATTAAGAGATACATTTAAAATTCAATGATTAGTGTATTGATTAAAATTTTTATACTATTATTACTGTAAATTATTTTTATATAACGTAATAGAAATAAAATTTTTTTATATAACAATATTTCTTTTATAATACAACTCATAATCGTTTCCGTAAAGAGAACAATTTTCCTTTAAAAAATTTATTTTAGAAACATCAATTTCTCTCTCTTTTCTAAATATATAGAATTGTTTGATAATTTTTATATATATCAGACTTTTTTCAAATTCAGCCATTTTACCAAAATCTAATACAGAAAATAATTAAAACAAAAAATTCAATGATTTACAAAAAGCTAATTTTACAAAAAGAAAGGCCTACATATGTGAAAATATAAATATAATTTATAAAATTATTTAACGTTCTGTTGTCTATTACGTGTCATTCAGCATCGTCTAATAACTCTAATGTTTGATATGCGGCAAATCTCTGCGAACTCTTATCTGCATATATTACCACATCATCATCACAAAGCAAAATATCTGTGTTCAAAAAAATGTAAATAAATCAATGCCGATAAGCCGATTCCATTATCCGCGTTTAGCTCAGCAAAATTATTCTCGATAAATCATTCATTATATGCGTTAAACAATATCTTGATACAAATTGCAATTTATTCCTTCTACGTTGCAAGTTTTCTCTTTCAAATTGTATAATTTATTATAATCTGTGAAAATCCGCGTGCAATTTCTTGCAGTAGTACTTTTTCGAGTACTAGTTTCGCGAAGATGGATGGAAGATATTTGGTCGGGCAAGCTCATGACAACTGTCAGTCTCGATGTTATTAAATGCAACCGCTCATCACGCGCAGACGCGGATGGCTGACGTGATTGCCGCGGAGCGGATTCGCGAGACTTTCTAACGAAAGTGCAAGTGTTTTCTTTCTTTCTCAATCGGCCGCATAACCGTTCTCGTCTCGTCGACTTTCGCACGTTTTCCGCGATTTCCCGCCGAGGTCGTCGAACGCTTCCTGCTTTGGCCGCGCTTCAATTTTCACGATCGCGCGCGTTAATTATCGCAAAATCACATGAATCTTTCGCAAAAGAGAAAAAGGGAAAAATTTTAATATTTAAATTTTAATTCTTGATTTATTCAAACTAACTTCGAGCTATTCAAAGCTTTAATCCTCCCCTCTTTTATGTCACAATATCCAGTAGACAAACGTTATAACTGATCTATAAGCATAAAGACAGATTAAAATAAAAATTATTTGAAAATAAAAATTATACTTGTCATCCCATTTACTTTAAACTAAATTGCTCACATTTTAGTTTTTTTCTTATTTTAATTTTTTATTCTAATACTTAGATGAAAAATATTGCAACTAATGGAAAATTGAATTAAAATTCTGTTAAAATCCCTACGCTTTATATGAAATGAATTAAATAATTACGTAAATATCAGATTTTACTATTTTGTCAAATATCAAACTTTCGCTAAAAGCTTCCCATTTTCATTAATTGTTTGAGAACGTTAAATGCATCGAATTATTCTGTGAGCAATTATGAAGTGAAAAAATTTGAGGAATGTTGGAGTTACGTGGCGGCAAAAAGTAAGAAACCTTCTTAAGATCCTTGCGACAAGCGTCCTCCGTGAGGGGCGTCACATCTAGTCGACTTAGGACTTTAGGAAGTCCCGGATCGACCTTCAAGCGGTATGTGATTCGAGAAACCAAAATTTCAAACATCTCCGAGCCAATACACTGAGAGAGCTGCCCGCGGCGTTCAGTCAAGGCCCAACCGGCTTCGCCGTGACATAAATATTCGGGGTCCTCTATGAGGGGCCCCGCTCTTTCGGCGATCGAAAGAACTGAACTTGAGAGAACGCGCGAGAGAAAGGGCAGCGAGAGAGAGAGAGAGAGAGAGAGAGAGAGAGAGAAGGAGTGATACCCGTAATCGTACCGTGACAATGAGCGACCCTGAAACGGCGAATTTGCCGATTCGATCGTCATCCTCGAGAGACACGAGACGCTTCCTTTCGTCTATTTTTAAGAGCACCGCCAACTTTACGCTTGTCCCAACGCGGCGTATAATCCGTCACTATCATCGTCCATGACGTAATCAATCGAAAAACGAGCATTGAGCGATGAAAATTTCAAGATCAACAAAAAAAGATTTCTTGCTCGATGTATCAGAAATTGAAAGGTGGATTGAATTTTCGAATGGAAAATAAATTAATTACGCTGGAGTATCTATTGATTTGCATTAATCAACTTATATCTGCTGATGCGATTTCTAACAAGGTTCATATTTTCGCAGTTCAAATTATTATGATTTAAGCAGATTATATTATATTTATATGCCATCATAAAAAATTTGAATTATTCTGTTTTATTAGTTTTAACTCACTCAATCTTTGACAGAATTTAATCTATTAAAAAAATTTAAGAAATGGATAGAGACATGAATTTGATACATGGATATGAATATCAAAAAGATCGAGAGAAAGTTTTACTCCATCTCGGGATAAATGTCGTATTCAGCGTCCGTTACTAATCATTATACTATGTATTATTTATAAATACTAAAATTTGAATTAATGCGGATATAAAACTCGTTAACGATCCCGAAAACGAATATAATAACGCAATTTTATTTCGCGTCCCCGTATACATGTTCTAATTATACATTGATAATGAAAACTCGGAAAACGAGCTCCAATAAATTCGCTTGTTACGAGATTTCGCTGTTCAATATCACTTCACTGAAAAAATAATACGATCATTTTTTTATCCGTATTCGAAGATACAGCGATTTAATTCCGTCGTTAAATTGGAGATTTGTAAATTCATAAATCATGTTTGCCTACTTGAACATAAAATATCTTGTTGTCCTTCAAAGACACACACACATACACACAAAATATTTTATGTTTAAAATATTTTGTTAAAAATATAGTTACAAGATGTAATAAAATTTATCATAAAATTTAACGTTTAGACAAGTCTTTTTATAATATTAATAATAACTTCAAAAATTATTAAATTAATTTGAGACAATTGTATACGTTGTCCAACATGGGATAATACAATTAAAATAGTTAATTAAATACAATTGAAAATAGACAAGCTTAAAAATATTTTGAAATAAGCAGATATAAGCATAAATAAAAATAATTACGAGAAAAACGGTCAATACACATAATTATCTATAAACATGAATTATCTATCTGCGTAAAAAGATATATAGAAAAGAAAGATCATTCTTAAAGATCGACCTACTGACCACTTTCAAAATTGGTTCCGAGATGCCGAGATTTGCGATAATCGACAATGACAAAGTCCTTTATTATCCTTTCTATCGATCTCCCTCGTCGCTCCGCACGATGTATCATTCGGACTTGAATAAAGAATTGCGCGACCTGATGGTACAGCTTACTCTTGTATTGAATTCACGCCCGAATCACATATACATACACATTTAAATGCACACGATTGCACTCTGAAGCATTTCATCGCGCGTCACCCGCAAGCGAGAACTAACTTTCACTGCGACAGCGGTCTCTCTCCTCTCTCTGCTAAGTCTGCCGTAAATTCGGTAACTTCCACGTCTCTTCGTGCCCCTGTCCTCCTTCGAGTCGACCATTATTCACACGTACCACAGAAGAAAAGTAAAAGCATACGACGTTCCGCGTGTAAAATAAATGTTACTTGAATCGCCGAACAATAATATTATAATATCATATTTTTTCTTCAATTACAGAAACAAGTGCTCACAGAAATACGTATTATTTAGTGGATTAAATTTATGTAAAAAAGTACCTAATGTGAACGATTAAATTAATATAAAACCTGTAAAACACGAATCTCTTTTTTTTTCGTTATAAATAAAATATCTGTGCTAGAAGAAAAAATTATGCATGATTTTGCAACGAGATGCATGCTTTTACGCGCGAAACTCGGTCGTAATTTCCCTTTTCACCTGGCCAGGTGACAAGATTCTGATATTATCAAAGAGAAACATCGCAAACATATCTGACAATATGTTAATCTTGTTCAAAAATCGATGAAAAATCGTTATCGCATCACAGGAGAAATAGTCATCAAACGCGATAGATTCTAATGATACATGTATTTACCGTTGTTCATGAATAAATATACTAGCATTTTTATATCAATAAAAAATTGTCTTAGTAATAAAATTTTAAGTATCTTGTAGAGCTACATTGCTACATAATGTATATATATATATATATATATATATATATATATATATATATATATGTATTTATATATATATTTATAATAATATTTTAATATATATATATATATATATTTATATATATAATATTTATATATATATATTTATATATATATAATATTTATATAATATTATATATAAATATTATTATATAAATATTTATATAAATTATATAAATATTATATAAATATATATTATTTAATTATATAAATATTTATATATATATATATATATATATATATATATATATTCTTTATCTATATTCAAATCATTTTATTGTAAAAATTATTGTATTCATATCCCACTCATATATAGACATGCGTGCTATTAAACGACGAAAGCTTCCTGAGCTTTGCATGACTTTAATCGATTTTTCAGTGACGATGGCGAAGGGATAACGGTTCGACGTTCTCCATACGAGAACATCTAAATATAACAGCCAAGTGATAAAAATAATAGACTCTAGCATAATATAAAGCATGATATTAAATATTATTGTCATGTACGACTAGCGTATCGTATCAATTTTTTCTTCGCTAAAGAAGTTCTCCTATATCGCCTAATGTCGCTTAATCGCAAAAGTTCATCTTCAAGCGATATTTAATTAACGCTTCTCTTGTAAAATTTTTCTTGCAAAAGATAAAATAAATTTTTTTATTATCATAAAACAATGTTTCTTTATTTTTCAAATTCAATTTTTTTATTATCATAAAACAATGTTTCTTTAGTTTTCAAATTCATCTTACGTTCTTTTAAGACAAAGAAATGTATAAATTATAGAATTCATCCTAATTTAAAGTTCCGTAAAAAAAAAATTACTAAAAATGCTGACTCTCATTAAACGTAATACGTGACAGTTTGCAACACAACGAAAGCTGCGATCGTAACAGAGCGATCGCAATTTTATGCTTGTAATTTCCACATTTATAGTCAAGAACGTGTCAAGAATATAATTCGTAGAACTACGCGCGCAGTGCCATTTGACTATAAACAAGTATAAAAGTGCACCATAATTTACGTTAATTCGGTTAATTCTTGAATTACTGTTGCTTTACACAAAAAATTTTTGCACAATAAAATCTATAAACATCTTCGCAATAAGTCTGTCTCATATGTATGTCCATGAAAAAAAAAAATGCACGCTGCGAATTTATTATTGATTGAATGCAAGAAAATATGTTTACTTGTAATTTAAACACCTTGATTTTACGCTTATGTCGACAAAATCCAACTGCAACATGAACCTCGTTTTCCGAGTAATGCAAAAGTATATGTAATATGTATATAAAAAAATTAATAAATAAATATATACATATATAAATTTATTATATAAAATTTTATTAATTGATAGTTACAACAGAGTCGGAAATTGTTTAATGCCTTTTAAAACAGTGTCGCGAAATTCTGAGAACATTATTAATGTATTTGCTACATTATATAAATCATTTTATGCACAATGAAAATATTTCGTCAAAATCAGAGCTTTAATAAAAATTAATATAATTTTTTCTAACATTTTTAAATAAAAATATATCGTTATGTCACGCCCATCTTCTGATTAACATAAAAAAGTATACCAATGTACAAAATTTACACATAATGTTTTTTGCACATAATATTTGTGTCTTCATAGACGATACATGATAAAATGTGATGTTTTAAATTTGACAAAAATAAAATATGAAATATTTAAATATAATTCTTACATTTTTTTTACTTTTTTTCAGGTATAAATGAAACCAATTATATTTAATTTCAAAAGAAAAATAATTCAACTTTACACTAAAAATATCCGACCTCTTTTGGTAGGAAAAAAACCTATCAAAGTGTTTTCTTTACGTTTCATAATGAAATTTTTAGCGGACTCGCGGCCCATTATTGGAAATGTTTGAATAACGCTCCCGTGGGAGATGTGTTAAATTGCGTTTCGCTTAAGTTGAGCTCTCATCCACGATTAGCAACGAGGATCGATTACACGATCCCGAACAAAGCTCTAGCGCGAGACGATCGCGCACATGTCCCGTCTAAAGGAAAAGAAATAAGGAAAGAAGAGAGGAAGGGAAACGCACTCTCACTTTTCGCCTTCGGAAAGCCGCGTTCTCTTCTTTCGATTTACCAACTCGGCCGGTTTAATGTACGTATAATGGCTCAGTGTCACAGGCATCGTTTTGGTTATTAGCACCGCGACATTTCGGTGAGTCAGAAAAGTGTGTGACAGGGGCCACTGGCCAGTAACCGGGTCAATGTTAAAAGCCGGTAGTCTAGTAGCGATTGCCTAACACGCGGCAATGAACACGATGAAGAAGTGAGGAGAGGGGGAGGGGGGAGGGGGGGGGAGAGACATTTTCGGCTCGGTGACAATATTATCCAGCCTTGTATACATAACGATCTGTCAAGCACGTTCTTAAATGGAGGACGGATATTAAACGTCTCCGAGGGAATCGATCGAACACATACACGTATGTTCGCCACGTATGATTAATTACATCGTCGTTGCCAAGAAACAAAATAGACGGGAAAACATATATGCAAGTTCGAAAATGTTTTTCATTTTCACAATAAAAAAAAAAAAAATGCAAACTCTTTTACGATACTATCTATTTTTTCTTTACACAATTTGACGTTTATAATTTTCACATACTTTCCATTACATGAACATTTCAAGTATTATTCAACTCTTAACTTCTAATAATGTAAAAATAATGAGATACAATACTGCAAGAACAGAATTGATTAATAGATACAAATATTAAAACATGCCGGATATATTGAAACATGCTTCATTAAATTACACATAAATGACGACTATTAATTTCATATAAACATGGCAAAATCATTGCAAGAAACTGATTGCTATAATATTAATGCCTAAAGCTTTTAAATAATGTCTAACTTCGATTTTATTCAGAAATGATAACTTTGTTTATACCACATATTGATTTATTTTTCATTTATCCCTTTCATAAAACTTTCATAGATTCCATACTCCAGAACACTTTTTATGAAACGTCTGTCGTTTTATTTTTCTCGCCGGACGCATGTATATCCCGTCAACAGCTAAAGGATTAAGACCGCCGTAATAGAGCATATAGGGAAAAAAATGATAAGCCGAGGAGGGGGAGGGAAACTTTGAATTTCCCCCAGGGCGCAACAATACCGGTCGGTACCTGCATTCTCTCGTGCCTTTGCATCGCGAAGCGAGCGAGCATTCGCTCTTAATGTCCGTGCCTGGTGACCCGTGGTGCAAACTAAACTCACCGGAGAAAGTTGCCGGATACTTTCTCGTAGCTCCGCTTGCTTCTTGCACGCCGGTCGATGCAATCGTTTATGAAGGGAGGGAGGGGGGGCCCGCATCTCGACCCAAGCTGCTCGCGCGAATTGCTTTTAATCCTCTAGGCGTTCCCGATCAAAGAACGATTCGGATGTAGCTTCGATATAGTAATTACGATCTCCTCGCGAGTAATCCTCGCGCGATCTGCCATCCATGACAAATATCCAAACGATACACACATATGTATATAAAAAGATTTAGCAATAATAATCTCGCAATAAATTCCGATTAAACTGATAAAAATGTAGTAATTAATTACATTAATTATTAACTTTCCGAATTTAATATATAGGATATGTCTACTTAAATCTCGTAAAAAAAATTTCCTGCATTTCTGTTCAAAATTCCAGGTAAAGAAAATATTTTAAAGATTTTTTGATGTAATTTAAGAAATAGGGTTTTTTTTATTGCACGCGTTTTCACTCATACAAAGAAAAAATATAAAGTCACTTAAGTTTTAAGTGCTAGATTTACAAATGTATTAAAAAAACTGAAATAGCTTTCGTTAATGGTAAGATCAAAATGTTTGCATATAACACATTTTCATTCTTTTTAACTAAAAATTAAAATAAAAAAGATATCTACTGCTTACATTCAATATTTTAATAAGATATTGAATATGTTTAAAAAGAGAGAATTAAATATATATTTATAATATATTTTAAATACATAATTCACAACTTGTCTTATTGGCGGTTTGCCTACTGCTTACAGTATAAGAGCAAAATTATCAGAGAGATTCTTTTTTTAAATTATATTCTTTTTTTATATTTAAATAAATCATATACCAATTAAATCGTATAATATATCAAAAATTATATACCAATAATATATCAAAAATTATATACCAATAAATCTCCATGATAATTCTCTGATCTTGCCAGATGCAAAAAAATTCCCTGAGGATTCGTGATTTTCCAAAGTTAAAAAACGCAGTGCATACATATATCGAACGGCCTCAGAAATGAAAGCAGCGTACATTTTGCGAAAGAATCGATCCATTCTTGGCGCGTGCGGTACCTTGAACGAGGCATTCAGCTCTTCGCGGACCAGCGACTTGATTTACTCGTCCGAGGGAACGAACTCTCGCGCTCTCGCGAAGGTAGGTATGGGTAGGTAGGTAGGTAGATAGTTAGACACAGCCGGGCACACCACCACCTAGCTCTATGTATAACCGCGCTATTATGCTCTCTCGCGCAGGTTACACACCGGGCGGCTTACTCGTCTGCTAGGAAAATCTCGGGGGTCCACCTACGCCCGTTCGTTATCTATTCCTGCTTCGCGCACAGCCCGCGGTCGACCGTGATAAATCGGAGGTTACGCAGTCGGAGGAAAGAAAAGAAGATTCAACCCCGCGTTTAGCCGCAGGTCACATGTATCCTTTAATATCCTCCTTCTCTTACTCTCTCATCATTTTCGTCCAGTATTATTTCGAACATGTCCCACATGCGTCTCTGTTTTTAAATGCCTACGCTCGTAATTTTATGATCAAAACATACATCTTGTACATGTTGAATTTTGAATATTCCTTTTGATTTATTTTCTTAATTATATATCATAATTTTAATAAATAAAAGATTTAATATATGTGTGAATTGAAGATTTTTGAAATCATTTTTTTAAAGATTAATATTTCAATAAATGGAAAAAGCGTTTATTTTTATGATGTATGATTAAAATCATACAACTATTGACGCAATGATACAGAATTTGAAAAAAATATATCAAGAATTGCAATATCACGTAAATTTATATACACCTAAAGAAAGCGCATAAAACTCACATGTGCCGTAAAAATATATCAGATATTACATAGTTAAGGATCAAGAGCGCAGCGCGCTCGCATAAGCGTAGAAAATAGGGAAGAGCGGGAAGAAAAATGTTTTAAAAATCTCAAGATTTTCGAAGACGCCTCTTCGCGGATGCATCCGACTGTGACGTAGCTTTCGTGCAGTAAAGCCCGCGTGACGTCACTCATTCGATGACGTGTGGTCAACCGCGGTCAATGCACCAAGCCCGGCGTTTCTTCTTGCAGGGCACTATAATGCTCGGTTCACTGGCTACGACGTCGTGTGCGTTCGTTCATGTACACAGGCCGCGCGTCGCGGTGCACGTGCGCGCGTTACACCGCAAAATACCGGGTGTCCGTAAGGTTCGCTTTTTGTTGGCATTGAGAAAATTCGCGCGATAGCTCCATCGCCCTGCGAGTCGCGTTACGTTAATTCTCGCGAATTATTGTCAAGCATATAAATAAATATTTATCAAATGTATAAAAAAAATGATCATAATCATAAGTTCTAAGAAATGTTATTAAATTCGCATTCTGTCAAAAAAAAAAAATTTCTTTTTGTTTCTCTTGTACGAAAATCACATTACGTAGACATCTCTTTATTTCTCTCTGTATTTAGTAAAAAACTATTTTTATCGATTTTGTGAATTTATTCGATCTTTTCGATCTTATCGGATGTATAATATTGAAAATGATAAATTATATTAAATAGTGGAGTAATTGTGTGACGCTATATATATATATATATATATATATATATATATATATACTCTAAGAGATTTCTAAATCATTTATTTACATATATATATATATATATATATATATATATATATATATATATATATATAAATGATTTAGAAATCTCTTAGGTTTGCGAAACTTCAAAGACAACTTATACTCCATCTCAGTGGCAAAGGATTAGATTTGCAATGGAGGAAGTTAAGCCTCTCGAGTTTTCTCGGTCAAGACGCTCTTATCGGGAAAGTTCACCCACGCCCATCGTCTGCACCTACACGATCGTCAGTCGTAGGTTGCAGGTCGACTAGTAGTAGATAGCGAGAATTATCGGACAAGTAGAAAAGCCCGCTCACGTAGTCGACTCTTATCCCGGTAATCAATGACGATTTGTATTATATGTGCACACACGCGTGCAGTCGGCCGATTGTTTATGCAAAAGCATCTAGTCGGATTACGCGTACAAGTCGTGCATCACTACGCGTTCACGCTAATTGGTAATTTTCTGAAATTGCAGGGTGCACGAGAGTCCGCCTCCCTGCGCGCGGAATAAATAGCTTCGCTACTTTATTAACGTTTTTACGTTTTGTAAAGATATAAGCAACTCATGCGTTTCATAAATCAATGAAATGCTTTGTTATTTTATCATTCTATTTAATTAGGAAAGATAGCGTAGCTTGCTGGTCAGTATAAAACAATATCGTGTTAAGTATGATCTATGTATGTGAATGAAAAAGTTTAAGTTTAAAATAATTTTATTTTAACTTTGAGAAAGTATGAATAAAAGTACATTATAAATATATATTATATATGTGACATGAAAAATATGTGTATTAATTACATTGAAAAATATATATAACTTTTGACAAATTTATATATGTGTATAAAGTTAAAATATCTTTTTCATTTGAAATATCAAAAAATTTCATTTTTACGTAAACACAATATCTAATATTTGTATTAATTTTATTTTATGACTTTTTTCAATCTCAATTCATTTTAAAAATGTAACTAGCCTCATTTGTGTAAAATATATATTTTATATATAATAATGTATAAAAAATATACAGAAATACACGTCTTTGACTCCTTATGTCTTTCTGTATATGGACATTATTGTATAATCCATCCATAGATATAATATACATATATGAAAATATCTCGGAAATTAATTGTTTACTGATCAATTGCAAACCGTGCAATCTTTCTTAATTAAAGATTGATAAAATAATTAATTTCCAAAAAAAGATTCGATACAAGTGGCTCTCTGCATTTAAAAATTTCATTTCGTGTTTGGCTCGTGCAGCTTATGCTTAACAATTTACCCTCGAAAGTTTCGAGATTTCATCACGATGAAAGAAAACATACTTTCTATCTTAAAAAGAAAAAAAAAAAAAAATGGGCATGCTTTTAGAAATCATGTGCAACTCCGTTCATCGGAACAGAGATAACACTTCGTTGCATAAGTCTAAAAGAAAGAAAGTATTACGAAATATTAGTTCGTAAGAACACCCTCGCACGAAAATAATTCGGGATATTAATTCTTAAATACAGAAATGCACGATAATAATCTTATGCTTAGCTATCTAATTTGATAAATAATGAATGGCGGTAAATAATAGTCGATGAATCAATCGTAATGCAAATATTATCAATATGATGTCACATTATATAAAATTATCATATATGTTATTATATCATATAATATATATATATATATATATATATATATATACATATATTATATTATATTATGTATATAATATATGTATATAATATATTATGTATATATATATATATATATATATATATATACACATATATTATATTATATTATGTATATAATATGATATCACTCGTAATAAAAATAAACCTCATTTATATTATTTTTATCACATTGTCAGCGGAAAAAATATCGCTTATAAATCTGAGTAGGCTCTAATTCGTTCCGATCATTGTTTTCCATAACCGTCGATTTTTTTAAACGAATATACGTGGGTTCGCGCGTGGAAAGTCGAAAAACGGGAGAGAAAAGGAAAGAGACAGACAGAGAGAGAGAGAGAGAGAGAGAGAGAAAGAAAGAGAGAGAGAGAGAGAGAGAGAGAGATCTGACTTGAGCCATAGGTAGACCGCGGCAGCGTGGACGACAAGCGAGTCGAGTTGAGAGGCGCGGACGGGCGGTCGGTCAGAGACCCCGCAGGGCCGGCGCAAACAGCGAGTACAGCATTACCCACTTGCTCGCTCTCTATCGCGAACCTGGGCCCAGCACACAATGGGCGCGATAATCCTCCCTGTAATAATCGGCGGCGCCCTTTATCCGGCAACAATGTGGAAAAGTTTCGCGCGCTTTCCTCGCTCCCTCTTTTTCTAGAAGTAAATCTCGCCTTCCCTCTCCCTCTTCCTCCTTCTTTTACTTTCTCCCTTTCTTTCACTCACCCTCACGCCGATCGTTCGTGAAATGCCACATAATTTTTCACGGCGTTATTTCCCTTCTTTGGGGAAAAAAGAAAGGAGGAGGACACAACTCGGATGAGAAGTACCAGCCGGTCGTAATGTCAATGGAATGATAAGATGTCGATCAACGAATTTTTCGTACTTATCGCCAAAATCGTACAACTCGCATTGTAATCTATACATATATTTCTATACAGGAATAGACTTTGATATTATGACAGATCTCTCACCCCAATGCCTCAAAAATAAAATTTCATGTATTTCTATTTTTGCAAACATTAGTGTGAACATTAGTTTTTATTAGCCAAAATTACTCTCCAATTGCAGATATTTTTTGATGTTACATACACAAATCTCTGTTCCTATTACAATTAGATATAAATAATATGAATCACGATTTAACATGTACATTTTAAAATAACAATCGACAGCGACAAGAGAGTGATATGTCATAAGAATTTTCACTAAAAAAAAGAAAATTAAAAATCAGTTTATCTTGACAAATTTTCTCAATCTTCCATCTCGATAAAAATTTAATATTCGACGGCAAAATCAATTATAACTGTTGTATAACGCTTGAGAGAAAATTCACATGTCAAAATCCGTCCGTTGATATTAAACGCCCGATGCGAGCTTGACGAAAAATATACAAGAGGTAAAGCGATCGTGTATTTATTTTCGCGACGCGTATATAGCTACGATCGACCAATATGCGAAGAGACTACTTTCTCCTCGATTGCGTGTGTGGTGCACGCGTGTCTTCCAAGTTATGATTTCCGCGGTGCTCCGTAAATACGCGGGCCGCCGCGACGCAACGCAACGCAACGCAACGCAACGCGGACTCGACGCGGCTCGACGCCGTGCATTTAGAGCGCTCAGCCGAGACGCACAAGCTCAAGACGATGGCGATGGACTGGATCGCGGTATCGCGCTTTTAATTTCGACTCTTTCTCGACTACTTTCTCCCGCCTTGCGATAACTCACGCTCCAACGATGAAAACTCCAGCGACGCACAATTCCGATGTTGTAAAACGAAATATATTGTAAATCACGAGGAATTGTAGAACGACAACTCTGCTGCGGTGTAAAGAGAGAAAATCTTATAAATCACAGAAAATTTACACTGCTCCTGAGTAGATTCTTGAGAACGTGAAGGAAAGCTGAAGATATAAAGAATATCGAAATATATATATAAGTGAGAAACATCGGATATAAGTTCACATTTACGGCGTTAGAGATTTAATAATGAAAGAGTCTAAAAAAAGATGTATCTTTCCATTGTTTAGAATTTTATATCTCGTATCGGTTTATCGATTAGATATATACGTTACATACGTACTCGTGCCCAGTTTGATAGAATCTCTATATCGATAAGATATAATTGCGTCACAATTAAAATATATGAGGAGTGTTTTAGATAATCGGTTTACCGGCACGCGCGAGCCAGGCCCGGAGATAACATCGCGTGGCGATTAAGATCCGAATTTATTAAGATTTATTAAGAAAACTTATTGTAGCGAAACGCCAGTCAAGAGAGCGGACTCGTTCACGCTCTCGGACCGCGCGAGAAGCGGCCGGCGAAAAATCGGGTCGGCGCACGCTTTTTCCGCGACTTTCGGCGAAAAACTTTCGTCGGCCACGCCGACGTCTTGACGTTAGTCGGTTTTCCCGGATTCGCGCACCAGAGTCAACGATCCCTCCTCCGTCCCGATTTCACACCGGTTTCGCCTAAAATCACGACGGAGGCGCGCCTTCGATACGCGCGGCTTTTCAGCTTGTGACGGCTTTAATGGCGGCGATTTTTTTTTGTTTTTTTTTAGGTTACCGCGAGAAAACCAAAAGTAAGAGGCGAGAAACCTAATACCCTCTTCCTCCTTCTCCCCTCTTTCCCTCCTCCTCCCACCCCCTCGGTCATGGCGGGGGCAACGAGCACGATCCACCTCTCCCGCGGTAATACTATCCACTATTCTCGTCGGCGCGCACGCGAAAGAGAAAAAAGAGAGATTATACGAGAAATGGCGAATGAACGATGACATCCTGTACATTTTCCTATTTTATATATATATATATATATATATATATATATATATATATATATACGTGTATATTGAGGAAAACATGCCATGTACAAATTTAATACTCACCGTTCGACGACGCGCCCGTGACATCTGAACGTTGCTCCGTTCCGGGATAATGGTCCCCCGATCGTCGATGCCAACAGTCGCGACGGGCTCACCGAACGCCTCTCGCAACTCACTTCAAGTCACCACCTGACAAATGCACCTACACCCACACTTCCTTATTCCCTGCCGTCGCAGGAGAAAAAAGATGACGTTTCTCGATCTTCGCGATCTTTCACCGACTGGGGAAGGTGAAGGGACGCCACGCGCGCGACACACGCGTGGGTTTATCGGTTCGCGGAAGACGAACCTCGCGACAGGCACACTTCACGCCTCGGATCGGTATAGCGACGATATATCTATTGTTTTCAATGTCGCGCACTCTCGCCGGCACGTGTTACGGAGAGAATTGTCGTTACTCCCTTGGGCGCTCCGATAGACGAGGAAGAGGGAGAGAGAGAGAGAGAGAGAGAGAGAATTCGTCCGTCCGTCCGTACGCGTCTCGCGTACCTGTAATCGCGCGTCCGACTGAACGAACGGTCGAGCGCTCCCCGAAGTCCGCGCCAACTTCTCGCTCTTCCTGCTAGCGCCATCCTCGTCGCGCCACGAGTCAGCCAATCGGCGCTCTCCGTCACGCGCACGCGGCCCGGCATCGCATGCCGCTCTCGTTTCTCGTGCGCCGCGGCCGGCCCGCGGCGCACGTCAGTTCAGTCCTCAGTTCACAGTTCTCAGTCGTCGTCGCGTCGTCAGGATGGCGAGTTTGTCTCGTCCTTTCTCTCTCGGCTGCTTTTCAATTTCATACATATAATAAATGCAGGCATCTTGAAAATATTTCGATTCGAACGCCGTTCCATATTTTTTCCAATTGTATTGGCACACACCGTTGATATATGGCCTGACAAGATAACAGAGAAAAAATATTTTTGCAACAAAAAATTAGAGCAATACATAAATATAATTGATACGTAATTTGACCAAAATACAGGAGAAACTAAAATACTATCGTTTATGTTTATAACATATTGTCATTTATTGCATCTTAAACGCTGAGTGTAACTATCACACGTATTCCGTCAATTGTCAAAAATACGATTTTTTTTTTTTATAAAGCCATTTTCAATCTTATCGTTAAAATGTAAGAATATTAATTTCGGATTAATTTGAGTATTTTTACCAAGAGAATATGTCAACATATAGCATAGATTTTCAGCAAATTAATTTCAGCAATGATAATTATAATAATAATAACAATAATAATATCAAATAATAAAATGTATTTAAATACAGAATCATTATCAAAAATATATAAAATAATTAACAAAAGACACAAGATCCTGGCAACCTGAATTCGTCACTGAATGCTGCGCACTGATCTCCCTCTCTAACTCTCTCTCTCTCTCTCTCTCTCTCTCTCTCTCTCTCTCTTCTCTTTCACGCTACCGGTTTGTGTTTTTTCCCTTTTCACTTGCGCGGCTCGCGTCTACTTTTTCCTACTTTCTTCAGCGCTGACTTATGTAACCGTCCGTCTCATCGAAATCAGCAACATTGTTATATGCCGGCGGGGCCGCCAGTTCCTCGTCCGACTGAAATCCTCTCGCGGTTATCCAATCTTGCTTGACGCGATCTTTGCCGATCATCTGATGACCTCTGATCTTCTGACGCTGATTTCATTGATCTCGCGATCTTGATCTGATCCGATAGTCTTTGATCCGATGTTCGATCTGCTTTGATCGTCCGATTTCTTTCGATCTTCCGGATCATCTTCGATCTGACTGCAATCGATCGTCGATGATCGAACTCGCTTACCTTGTTATCTCTATTTTATTTTAATTTCTGTATTATTAATTTGCGAGATAATTTTTATTTCAATCGAACTATCGTCCGCGAGAGAATTTCATTTCATTTCTGTTGCGGAAGAATGATTTCAATTCACGATCCCTCGAGCATTTGTAAATATTAAATACGGCTATCACGAAACATCATGTATATGTATACGTATTTCACGAGATATCACAGTCAAAGCTCTTAATAAACGCAATTTATTATTCTCAGAGTTTCTTGGCCTCGGTCACAGCGGTCTCTTGTTCCTTCGGCGAACATCATCCCCATCCCCATCGCCGTCGTCGTCGTCGGCGAGAGCTAACCAGGATTTATTATCTCTTACGTGCAGCATCCTTTGAGGCAGGTTAGGACGCTTAACTAAGCCGAGAGAGCTTTGCCTCCACGAAGACTGGCGTAATCGCCATTCTGTATGAGAAAAAGAGAGAGAAAGAGAGAGAGAGAGAGAGAAATCAATCCGTCGCGGCGATTGATTTCCACGTGACACGGTAAATCAGCGTGATCAAACTTCAACATGTAAAAAACGATCGTATAAGCGCAAGTTGAAAGTTATTTTCTTTTACATCAAGAGATTACTTGAGATGTCAAATTCATTATTTTTGTGCAACTACATAAATACATAATAATGAACTGCTTTCTATAAATATAGTTAAAAGAATTATGTTATATATTAATTATCATACATATTATTTATGTTATTATGTTATACTTGAGACAAAAGTGAAGCGAGTAAATGAGAGAAATTTCGCAAAACTGTGTATATATAACTAAGACAAGCTATTATATAAATAGAACAATTTTGAATATCTTAATAATAATTGATGATTATTGTTATTCACAAAACTTATTACGACAGTTCGATATCTTTTATAAAATCTATTGATCATAAAATTATCGTTAGAGGATATTAACTACGTGTCAATATGACAAGTGTAATTTTGAGAATGTTCTCCGTGTGATGCTGCGCATTATTCGCTAGAAATCTCGAGAAAACAAAGAAACTTATCTCTCAAAGACCTTGAATAAAAGTGTAGATCAACCTATATAGGTCAGTAGGTTAAGTTGATATTAGCGCAGATGCAAATCACGTGTGTAGCAATCGTCGAACTTCTCTCTCTCCTTACGTGAATGCCAGATGAAACTTAAAGCTAACCAAATTTTCGATTAAATATATCTCGCCCGTAGACGAAATAATCAATCAACTTCGGTTGGTAAACAAAGACTGAAGGCGCGCGCGCGCGCGCGTTTAGATTACTTTTCGTATATTTATTATTGTCGATTATTATTAGATCAGTATTTATAGAATCATCTCTAAACGATCGTTGAATGCTAGATTATCATCATTAGATTATTTTCGTTGAAGATCGCTGACAGATGGTGAGATATATATATATATATATATATATATATATATATATATATATATATATATATATATCCCGAAATATTTCCGTATATTTATAATTGAATATTTATTTGTAAGAGTGTGTATTGACAAAATTTCTAGTTTTCTTAAGATTTGTCTATAGATTGTTTATATTTTATATAAACGTTCGTATATATAATATTTACAAGATTTGTCAAGTCTCATCAAAAAGATAAATATATATCTCCTATTTTGAATAAACAATTCAGTAAAATCCTACATTGTTTCGCATTTAGACGAATGTTACGCGAAAAGATTGAGAGATACAAGAAAAGAAAATCTGCTCAAAAGTGATAAAGATTGCACGCCGTAATCTACCGGCGAATCTATCGCGAGAACAATTCCGTCTCTGCCTAAACGCTAAGATTTATAGATGTAATATGACCGATATTAATTCATAAATCCAGACGGTATGTACGATCCGCACCAAACTTGTGATTCATAAATCCTGGAATTTGTGCGCGTGTTCTGAATGCCAAATGAAAATGCGCTTAAACTTTGTGCATATATAAATGTACGTATGTTGTATGTCTTTTTGAAAAGGTAATTTCATTCAAAGAATAAATTGCGGGATATATTTTAATTCTTGCATAATTAAAAAAAAATTAACGTTTCTGTATTTTTTTGAACAAAAATTTAATTTGTGACAGATAAAGATATTTGACTAAATAGTACATATTTTTTTTATGCTAAAAATAATTAAGATAGATTCTTATCAAACTCTTCGATTGCGAATGATGGAATAAATTAAATTAATATTCAACAATATTAATTAATATTAATTTAATTAATATTAAACAATATTAAATTATTTATTAAATATTATTGAACACTGCTCAAAATATACACACGCAAGACAAGTGTAAAGTTTGTTTTTTTACAATTAATAAAATGCAAAAATACATTTCGTTTAAATAAATCTAATTTAAAAATGAATATAATAAATATATATATGTAATAATAAATAAATATATATATATATATATATATATATAATATATATATATATATAATATATGAAATGAATATAACAAATATAGTTATAATAACTATGTAGAATGTAGTAGGCACATATTTTATTTAAATATATATATATATATATATATATATATATATATATATATATATATATTCAAATAAAATATATAACTATTATATTCTACATAGTTATTATAACTACATAAATATATTTTCAGTACTTATATATAATAATACTTATAAATTTTTATATTGAATTCACAAATTAATTTAAAACGAAACAAAAAATCTATCATTCATCTTTTCTGATTCATACTTCGCTAACATCAATAATCATGATGTTATATAACTGTTTGAAAAAAATGTACGAAACGGCATACGTTTTTCAATCATTATCTTATAATGGATATTAGGATATTTCCCCAAAACTATTGAAAATCGATATCGTGTAGATAAAAGAACAATTTCGATCAACAAAAAATTACGAAAATGATTAGTCTCACGTGCAGCAATTGCAAAATGTTCTTACAGTTCATCGCATTTAATTCCGAAAGAAATCCACAATTGTCAAAAAACAGTATATGCTATCACAGATTAAACAATAGAAAATTCATAATTCTCATTTAAAATCATATACATATAATTTTATCAATATGGATTTTCAGAGTATGCACTCAAATCATATCAAAGATTGATCAAAATCATGGAAGAAAATTTTAAATATTAACTGACAAAACAAAACGAGAGAAAAAAGATTCGTATATGTATAAAAATGATTTTAGAAAATAATATTTAATAATCTGCAATAATATAACGTGTGTCTGAAATATATTGCACTTATTCGATTAATGCTTTAATTTTTCAAAAGTACTTTAAATATCATTAGCTGTATATCTAAGAGTGCACGAATTTCTCGATTACCTGAGATAATGCGGACGTAAAGATGCGATAATAAACAAATTAAGCAAGGTAATCAAATTTTATTATACGTATAGGATTCATAGAAACGTATATCATAGCGCGATATGCGATCATGTTGGATTATTTGAATTACTGGCGCGAGACTTTATCGCACGTTGGCATGCCGAATATAGTAGTATCGCTATACTACTTCAATAATTTAATATGCAAACGCGTATAACGCACGATGATCGATGTGCCGTAGATCGCGAGACTTCAATGCAAAATTCTTATTGCGGGCGAGCAATTTTCGCATTTTTTTCTCGTCTCGCGAGAGTCCGCGGTGACGATCTCCGTTTAACGGGGAGGAAGAGGAGAACGTTGTTGCTAGTGGAGAAGGAGGTGGCGATGGTGGTGGAGGAGGAGGCACACGGGTTCGCTTTTGCCTGAGCGTACCCGTTCGTTCACCCTAGCGGGGGCACCAACCTGGCTTTACTTCAGTTACACGCTGGGAGAGTTGGCGCGTTGTGTATGTATATATTGTATGTACACATATATATGTATATAAAAATGCATGTATATTTTTTGATACAAAAATTTGTACACACACACACACACACACATATATATATAAAACTATGTATAATAATAATGTATATATATGCCTACGCAGAGGTTTGTACTTAAAAATACCGGAGCATCAAAAATGATGAAAAATTAAATAACCAAAATATCAATCATATATTTAAAACAGTTCGTTTGCACAAATCGCATGAATAATTGTTTTCTTTTTTTTAGCGTGAAATGTACAAACAGTTGATGAAGTCATCATTCTATTGTTCAACTATAAATTATAATTAACCAAAATTTAAACTTCTATATTAAAAGAAAAAAAGAATTGTTATTCGCGGATTATAAAACTTATTATATTACAATGCCTTTAAGCGAGTATTTCTGGACACCTTGTATAAAGGTATATAATACATTCTCGCGTATACTTACACCTAGTATAGGTGGGTATACAGGGAGCGTACTGAGAGTGTCCCGGTCGAGCACGACGCGATTCCACAGCTCTTCGCCAAAAAGAGAAAGAGAGGGAGAGAGAGAATGAGTGAACGAGGCGACTTTGCCGGTCCGTTTCGAAGAAAGAGAAAGATAGAAAGAGAAGGAAAGACCGCGGGACCGCGAAGGAAAAGGAAAAAGACAAGTGCTTTTGTTCGACCGCTCCGGACGAAGCGCGAGTCGCTCCTCTCCTCTCGAAAGAGGCTCTCGACGTATAGAAGGAATGAAGACATTACTGTCCGCGGTAATACTTCGTCGACACCGTTTCTTGGGCTTAGAAGAGAGGATGCCTCGGTCCGCGAAGAGACGCCTCCGGATGTCTGCCGCGAACGTCGAATTCGCTGGTCGTGCAATTTCCAACGTCACGATGGAATTTGCACCGCTTAGAATCGACGTCGGCTTATAGTCGCACGTCAGGTTCTTGACCTAAGACTAAGCGCAAGCGAGCAAGCAGGAGTTTCGATTTCGGAATGTCGAACGACGGACTCGACGAGCTTCTTCATAATAAAAATGGATTCTGAGAAATACAATGTTTCCTTGTCGTCTCGAGGAAAAAGAGAAAAAGAAAAAAGAGAGAAAATAAAAAAAGGAAGGAGTGCTAGATCTTTATTCGCGTTATCGATCGACGTGATTTTAATACGTGACTTTAATAAATAATTTATGATAGAATTGGAAATAGAATGATTATAAAGTTGCTGTACATATAATTACGCGAGATTAAATGATCAAGTAATTAATCAATGTACATTTGAGACGCGAAAATTAGGAATAACGAGTCAAGTTCGATGCATTGACCATTCTAATGGACACGGGAGCGGTCACCGTATCCGTTGGGCTAGACCTCTGCGGATGATGGGAATAACTGACTTCCATGTCAATCTCATCGAGCTCCTCCTCCTCCTCCTCGTGAGTATCCGATTCGTCTTCCTCTTCGCCCTCGCCTTCCTCCTCCTCCTCTTCCTCTTCTTCGCCTTCTGATCCTCTGAACTAGATTTTTCATTCGCGCCGGAAAATCAATATATATATATATATATATATATATATATATATATATATATATATATATATTAATATGCACTCTGCATCATATTAATACATTTAAATTCAGGCAGGTCAAATGCATCAAATATAAATATCCGTAGATACCCGTGTATCATAACTTAGAACTATGTTCGACAATTTGACATCTCTTCAAGTATTACACATGTAAAAGCTTAAAAAATAAATAACAATAAATAATAATAATAATAATAATAATAATAATAATAATAATAACGAAATTTTAGTTTACGAAATTATATCTAATATAGAAAATGCAAATGTTGGATTTTTTTAATCAACAGATCATGATATATGATGCGTCCGACCTAGAAATATTTGTGTGTATGTGTGTGTGTGTGCTATGTGATATGTGTATGTGTGTGTATATATAGTGTATATATATATATAGCATAAATTGAAAGGCAGAGACAATAAGAATATCGAGTGTGCCTTTGTTAATTCTTTTAATTTCGTTAGGTCACAAAATCTGTATATATTTCTAATTATTATCACAATTAAAAATTTAATTATAATGTAGCTATAATCTCGACTGTATTAAAACAATACCGACGGTAGTATCAGAATTTCTACTGATGATAAAAATATAAGCTCCATATAGCAACTACGTGCAGGTTAAAGTCGCATGATGGCGCAATTTACCAAGATATAACAGTTAAAATTCAATTATATACAGTTTATACTTCTTTTCTTTTTCTTTAATAAAAAAAAAGTTCTATTGCTAGAATTGTTTCTCTCAATATTTCTTTGCTCATTTTATAATCTTAATGTTTTGTGAATTTGTAATCTCAACTAAAGAACAATTTATTTATAAAATTAAAAATCTCAATTCTAAAAAGAATTTTTTTTATAAAACTATAGACAATCTCCAAGGAGATAATCTTGAGATTTTAATTCGTAAAAGATTCAGGAATTAGTGGAAAAAAATTGATTCTTGCATTTCTATTTTTGTACTTCAATGTCTATATTTTATATTCTATGGCACTGATTTTTCCATAATATTTATTTACTAAATATATGTATAATATCCATTATGTGTCTAACAATAAAAATATTTAAAAAGTGTAAAAAAATAAATAGAAAATGGAGAAAGCTTAACAGCAGTCTTTCTTGAGCTATAATGTATATTAATTTATCTCTCCTGTATTCATTACCCAAAAATTATACGAAATGTACTAAATAATTTTATTCAAATTTAATGAGATCAAAACACAAAATTACTGAAATACAAATTATACAGGGTGTCCGAAAATTCGCGCAACATCCTTTAAAGAAAGGTAGAGGGTGTTATTCTGAACAGGAAAGTGTGTCCTGTACCATTTTTTTCTATAACGCTTAATAAAAAAATTATTATTGAGTGAAGTCTGACCTATCATCGCCGATCTTTAGCTGGACGCACGGTCGGTGAGCCGCGCGCCTGGTAGTGTGCGTGAGCGCTCAGATGTTTGACGGCTCACTGACATGCGCCCGGCTGAAGATCGGCGATGATAGGCCAGACTTCACTCAATAATAACTCTTTTATTAAGCGTTATAGAAAAAAATGGTACAGGGCTTTTCTGTTCAGAATAACACCCTCTACCTTTAAAAGATGTTGCGCGAATTTTCGGACATCCTGTATATACATGATAAAAATTAAAAAAAAAAATATATCCAATAGGATAGAGACATTAGAATTAATATACATTATCAATAAATATAAATAAAACGGTTGTAAAAATAACGTATAATTAACATTGATCAGTGACAGTTAAATCAATAAGTTAGGTTAAGTTAACTTACGTCGCTCACTGTCTTCCCGATCGGGATGTGCTCGTATCCTTGCACCCGCACATGATCTCTCTGAAAAAAACGTGAAATGTGTATATAGCGAGGTCTTTTATATTATTATTACTTATCTATTCTCTTCTTACCCAGGCCTGGTGCTCCGCTTCGAGAGCGGCGACCTCGGTCTCGTCGTCGCACGGTCGATCAGCGTTGAACCACAGTGGATCGGTCGCTCGCGGCCGTAAATCAGGCCAAAGCGGCCTAATTGACATCACGATAACGTGGCAAGAATCCGTCAACAATCAACACAGAGGTAGTCGTTCAAAACTCTCGATTTCTCGTTCGTTCTTTCGCTCCGCGCGTATCACCGTATGACGTAACGACGAAGTTTGTAAACATGACGGCATAGACATAGTATATCTAGACCGAGCATTTGCCTTTATTTAGGGAGTGGGGGTAAAGGTTATGTAGAAAAGGATACACTCTGTTTCGTGTTTCTCTGTTTCACTCTTACCCCTTGAGTTCTCTCTCGCTCGCACGTAGCCCTCTCTTTGGCTATGCTACGCACGAGAGAGAAAGAACGAAGTCCTTTTCTACGTGCATCTTAATCCTCACTTCTCAACACTCGGTCTAGATATATTATGTCTATGCATGACGGATACACATGCGCGTAAATGCGCGCGTGTGATCCTATGATCTCGGCGTAGTCGATAATCGAGAGTCGACTGCGATTTCATTTAACGTTTGTCAACATTGTCGGATGCGATGATTGGCTAACGAATAGGGAATTTTCAGAATCTCTCACCCTTTACTTATATTTTCAACTAGCATAGCATTGTGTGATGTATCTTGAATTTCCCTAGCGAGATGAACATAGGAGTGGGGATGGCACATATGATAAATGTCATTAAAAACATTGAATAGCACGACGCTCTTCGAAGAGTCCTATAAATTATAATTATTATTATCTGTATTAGAGATTATAGATAAGTTCAAGACATTGGATGTGTTCAGGAGACACAACACCGTTAACTTGTCATCTTGTCAACACTCGAAATTGATTTATTGGTTCTAAAAGTAAGTAATCAATCACGTTCGATTGCTATTGAGTGATTTTCTCGGCCATTAATGACGCTGAATGCGGCATATATTCCTCTAGATGGCGCTTAAAACACTATTCTAGAGCTAAATGGGGAGCTAGCTATCTATATTTTCCTATATCATCTGTGGTTTATTAATGGATTCGACAGGAGCGTGTCAGCAGCGTTTAAACAGTAGGGAAAAAGGAGCGGAGGGAAATCGGACTGTCAGGCGTGTGCGAGAAGAATTGCCTCATTCTACTGTCGTTGCTCGACCTGACTTTGACCTCCGTCGCCGATTGTCGCACAGGGTGACATAACCTTGCTCGCAAAGGTAAGTGACTTTTGATAATTTTTGGCAGTTCCTTTCGCCAGCGCGAATCCTCTCGGCCCTCTCATACACGTGTGACGTAATTTTTTCCCCAATTGTTTCCGCTTTCAGTCGCGCGTATATTTCTGTTCCGTTCCATTTTACCGAGAGAATGATTCTCTCCGTTGATTAATTACAGAAGGAGAGCAATCGCGAATACTTCGCATTCTTATCTTTTCTGATTTCGCGCATTTTTAAGAAATTTTCTTTCTCCCTTTTCTTGAACGAGGTTTTTATCGCGGAAATAGATTTCAAATGGCCTTTACTCCTGTAAACAAAATTCTCGTAATTTTTAAAATGCGCGTATTTTCTAAATCCTGAAAAAAGATCGGGTAGATACTAAAGAAATTTATTTACGGTTTGAAATTTCTTTATATCCTTAAACTAATGATCCTGAAGATCCTCGTGTAGAACATTTAAATATTGTCTATAGAAAGGATTGTCATTTTATAATCGTACTCTCCTTCTATCTGTAGCGCAACTTATAGAGACATGAAGTGATTTAGAAAGGAACGGGGAGTCACACAGTTACTTAATGACAGCTGTGAGCTGTGAAGCAAGTTCTCTCACGGACGCATCATCTGGCGAATCTTTCCTCGATGTAACATATGTTACAGTTACGACAAAGATATCTTCAATTATATAAAAAATGAATATAGTTTATTAGGAATTTCCGCTCCAATTCCTCGCATTTTGCCTAAATCACGAGGACAGAAAGAGGTAGAACACTACGGAGCGTTCACTTTCACGACGTGAAAGTTGATACTTATTATCAGGTTGCGCTTGCTGTTTGCTTACTCAGATCAGCAGCGGATATTTACGCTTCTTCTCCACATCCCTCGGTTGAACGCGCTAATTAATCGTGATTTACCGTCATTGATCCAATTGGAGCCAATATCGTCAACCCTCGGCCGAGAATTTGCATCATCGGACCGATAGCTTAGTTTATGGTGAAGATATGAGAACGAAAGAGAGTTACGCAAAAAATTTCCATCGTGAACATGTTATTTTAATATGTATCACACGGTGATTACGATATTATGTAATTAATCGCGTTTGACACTTTTCTTTCTATCGATCATAAATTTTTATTTTTCGCAAAATCTCTTTCGCATAATTTTTGAGCAATGTTAAAATGTACGTTTTTCGTAAAATTAAATAAAATCTTTTTCATGTATATTTTTTTATAAACGAAAATTGAAAGTTAAATTTTAAAGTCGAGTTTATATAGACTTCTCAAGTTTTATAAACATATCTGCTAATATATTATTTGAGAAATAAAATTGTATAGAATGTTAACAATTTCGAATTGTGTCAAAGAAGTGTTTACTACAATGAGATTTCATATAGTTTTAGGCGCATATCTGCACGATACTGTTAGCACTCGTACTAAGACTTTTTAGCAATCGTTTATAATGGAAATATTTTGAATTCTTTGTATTTTTTTCTTTCAGTTATTAGAGAAGGTCCTTCATATGAGAATTTTCTTTTAAAATATTGCAGATTAATAATGTTTAAATTGCAAACCTTTAAATATATGTTTTTCGCTAATTAAACACACACTTTAGAGGCACAAATTAAAATACGACGGAACTTTATTCTCTAATTTTCGATTAATTATTTTTTCGCAATTTTAATTTATATTTTATTTGCAAAATATTTGATGTTGATTATTTCAGAAGAATGTGACAAATAGAATTTTTTCTGTTAAAAAAAAAAAGAAAACTCGACAACTAAATTAATCAAAGAGATCATAAATGGATGAAAATCGATTTTAAGATCCGAGTTCCTTGTAATGAAATTCTGTTACACGTGACATCGACATATCGACACGCTACAATGATCTCGGGTACTTTCGTATTGCTTTCGCGGTCGAAAATTTCTCATGAGAATTTATACGAACGTTCACTCTAATTCAGTCCACGAACGATTCCAGTTGATCGATAATTGGGATTTTTATTTCCAGAAGTTATAACGCGCGCTTTCCTTCGGCATGTTCTGGTATTTCGATATTAAACATTCCTACAGCATATTGTCGATTGGTATTGGTGTCAGAACGCGTAATTTATTATATAGAATAGTTTATCTCGATCGATGCATTAATTTTTTTCATATTCAATAAGCATAAAACAGCAAATAAAGGTTTAAGGATTCTGTATTTCAGAGATTTCAATTTTTAATATTTTCTCATGAAGTATATTTTAGTCAAAATTTGAAAATTTAATTAGTTTGTAACGAAAATTTTGCTATATTTTTCACGCTTAATATCATATACAGAGCGTTCTAACTTCCATTGCCCGTTTTCAATCAATTTGTTTCAATCGATTTAGCGAAAATATCGAGTGAGGTCATCACTTATTCCTTTCCTCTCATAGATTTTCAATTTGCAATATTAAATATCGTTATTAAATAATTCTTAAATTAATATTGTTAAAATAAATTGAACATTTATAATTAAACTAAAATGAGATTTTATCGATTTTCATTTCCAAAGCTAACTTTTCGAAAAGTTTTCCATTTTTTGTTGTTTATAACTTGAAAACTATCGCTCAATGTTTTTGTTAAGAATATTTAACATTACAAAATCGATTCGAAAAATCAGTTATCTATCATTTTAAGGATTTCTGTCGTGTTTTAAAATTTCGCAATTGACTAGAGTACGTATTGACTAGACTACTTTAAATATATTCTCTAGAGAATATATTTTTGAAATTATATGCAGATTTCTAAAATATGAGTTTATTATTGAGTATTAAATATTGAGTTTATTATTCTATTTTATTGCTTTTTGTTTGTAATATTTCTGTTCCTTTTTTCCGGGTATTTTATCCTTACTACTTTTTCCGTGCTATTTCTTCTGGATCGTCCACGCTTCCTGTTTTTTGTTTCTGTTTTTTTCTTCTTTTTTAAAGGAGTTTCTCTCTGTCATGAGTTTTAATCACGTACGCGGTTTTTATGGTTAAACCGCTACTAGATAATGACGAATCATTTTTATCAACCGGAATATCTTGACCAGCAACAGTTATTTCATTTTTTAATCGGGCTCTGGGATTTTTTTATGAAACACTTAGCGAAATGTTGAACGGGACTGGATACAAGATAATTATTGATATTTCTATAATATTACGCAATTTTGAACCGAGATAGCTAACACTACCTGAATGAGATAGCCGATAAAAAAATGAATGATGCGATGATTGGTATGACGATTGCGTTTGTAGCTTTCATCGAGGTGTTTAATTTTGTTGAAAGATTGAAACAATGGCGCTTGTTTGAGCCAAGTAATATGCAATAATAGCCTGTGCAGTCGAATGCGCGTATTCAAACGCATTCTTCAGCGCGTTTTTATCTGCTGCTTCGGAGTTTTCTCCTCAGAACGCGATGCGAAACAGGAAAATAGAAAAGAAAAGTCATTTACTTGATACCGCGATCTTTATAGAAACTTTAGATCCCGATGCTACACGTATATGAAAAATAATTTTTCTTTATATTTGACGATCAATACAACAATTGGCGCACTTTTCCATTTACTTATGTACTCAAAATTTTAAACTGACTAAAAAATTATATAAATTATAATGCGCGAGACAGAAAGAAGAGAGAGCGGATTATTTATTTTTCTCCTTGTCATTAAAACCGTCTTTCAGCAATTTACCCTTTATTAGATTATTATTTATTTTTAATTCTTTATCGTTGTAACTCGAGCTCGGTTGCTGATTTGTTTGTAAATACACGGTGATAATTCTTTTAAATGATCATGTATCGTGCAAGGTTTAATCGATCGATAAGATTCCGAAGTATCGAGATATTTTATGTACACTTTTTATCGATGTCGTTACAGTTCGGAACAACATTCATCGATATATATGTACATCCTGATAAATTTACCGTTATATTTTGGCATATTCGTGTATTATCATCTTTCCTCGTTTAACCATACTTCATTATTTTTTTTTATCTTTCTGAATTTAAAATTTCTACAGATTTGAATTTTTTCCGAAATTTATGATCTAAATTTTAATGACAGATTTTCTGACCAATTTCTAATCGAACAAGGTCATCATCTGTTGCAATTTTTTTTTTAATTTACATCATTTATTTGTAAATAAGTCTTGAATTAAAATTTCAATTAAAGTATTTAATTTATTGAAGCTTATTTCACGAGAAATGCTTCATTTTTAATCGTTTATAATTCGAAAACGTTATATTTTTACTAAGATGAAAAAATCGATCACAGATTTATCGAATCTATCATTAGAATTGTGAATTATAATAATTAAGCACTATATATATGTATATATATTTTATTGCATAAATCGTATGTATATATATATATAGAGTGTATGTGTATATGTATATGTGATCGAGTGCGAGTGCAAAGATATCTTATCTGTCTTAATGATACAAGACACACATTACGCGATTATATACGTGATGAAAATACTTTTACCAAATGTATTTCCGAATAAGCAATCAAATTATTTTCACAAAACAATTTTGCATTATCTCTGCAATCTTGGTTACTTCAAATCGTGTATTATATTTTTCAGACAGCAGCATTGTACAAATTAATCAACTTCTTTTGATAAGGAAAATAAAAAAAAAATTATATTCATTTTTACTTCGAAGTTTTTAATAAACGAGAAAAATATATTTTGATTTATATAATAATTATACTTTTAAGGGCGAACAATAATAAAAATTAAACTTGTGAAAATATTTGATTGTGAAATACTAAACGAATGTTTATTTTTCATGGAGAATAATTAAAATAAAATTATTTTCCTATAACTTTTTAATAATTAGCGAGTTACTCTCGGAATGGATTCAAAAATTTTTCCATCACTTTTTCCCAACCTTTTTTGCATTTCCATACAAAAGAATCTTATCGTAAATCGTTAATGAGATGATAATGTTACCTTGAAAAGTGCATAATTTGAAGTAGCGTTTCAACTGATATATTTTTGGTTCATTACTTCAAGAGATATCGTTGTTAACTTTAAGATTATTTGAGTATGATGTTATCATAATGTACATTTTGTTGAGAAAAAAAAAATATAATTTTGTGACAAATATTTTTGTTAAATTAAATTTATAATGACTTTTTTCTCGGTATGTCTTTTAATATAACATACAATATGTATAGATATTTAAAAAAAACTTGCAAATTTTTCGATAATAAAACGATCTTTAGATCTGGATTAAGGAAATGTTTTGTATTCTCGTGTTTCAGATTTGTAATACTACTATCTATCACAATTCCATTATGATAATGAAGATTTCGCATAACAAAAAAAAAACGATTTGATCAAATCTCGAAATCTGAAAAAGCTTTTTATCTATCTTATTATCTTCGGTCCTTCATATATAGTTTTCAATCGAAAGAGGTTGAGCGTGCGTACTTGGTGGATTTTATCAAACATATCGAGTTAAGAATTTTCTTCCTTACAGATGTCTCATGATCATGCGGGCCACATGATGATGAATGGGACAATGAATCACGGATCCCATGCACCTATGGCTCACATGGATATGGAACATATGAGCATGAACCACGAAGGTATGAATCACGGAAGTGTAAACCACGGGAGCATGGACCACGCGAGTATGAATCACGGGGCCATGGATCACGCGGGGATGGACCACGGTGTCGGGGCTTCGACGAGCAATGCGTGCAGCGACATGGGCTCGCACGGTATGTTGGTAGGTATAAGTCGTTTATCCAACATCCGATGTTATGCTAACTATTTGCTTTTCACGCTTCAGATGACGTTTCACACTGGCTACTGTGAATCAGTACTGTTCGAGAACTGGAAGATCACGTCGATCGGCAGTCTCATCGGCTCAATGATCGGTATCGTGATCATGGCCGCGCTCTACGAGGGTTTGAAATATTACCGGGAGTACTTGTTCTGGAAAACATACAACGCCCTGCAATATAGGAGCGTCACGGTGCCGAGTGAGAAGAATGTGGTAGCCGAAGATAACCGAGTCGTTCAGTAAGCTCTCTTATCATCTTGTCAGATGAAGCATTGTCAGTGATCCTGCAAAAAACATTGTTTCTCCCATGCTCGTGCAAGAAGATTCATAATTTTATTGTGAGAAATTTGTGTTTGTGTATGTGAAGAAGTGTCAAATGGCCTCAAGTAGCATGTAATCTTCTCAGGTATCTTCTCATTTTTAAATCAAAGTGCATTATTCTTTTGCAGGATCGCTAAAATGCATAAACGATAGTATTATCAATTTAATCATTAAATGTGCTTTTTTAGTATGGTTGGAGAAGTAATCCATAAGCAACCGTAAGTAAATGGTATCCTACGAGATATTAAGATTTTCTTTCTGAATTGTACTTTATAATATTATAGCCGTTATTAATTGATGTGATGCAGCTTGTAAATAGCAACAATTATGTTTTTTAGTGTTTTGTTAAGTGGTTCTCATATTATTGCAAAACTTGCATGCATGATATATCTTTTTAGAAGGACTTCATATATCCTTTAAATATAAAATACAAAGTACTTCCATTTATCAAATATTTTCAGCATGTCTGCTGTTCTATCATTATTTCCATTACTCTCATGTGTGTCTTTATATTTCCAATTAAACGTTTTTTCAAATCAGCTTTCTCGTATTTAATTATTGTATCTATATATTAAATTGAGTTGCACAAATAATTTTTGAGATGCATATATTAAATATTTATTTTTTATTAAATAATTTAATGCTATTAATTTAATGACTCTATATTATGTCATTTCCTAAATAATTAAAAATTTAGTTATTAGCAAGATTGAATTATTTAGGATATTTATGAAAAGCTACATATTTTGTTTCAGAAAATATATGACTCAATTTGCAAATACAATTATGAATAATCAGCACAAAAATTTTCCACTTTGCATTTTGCTTTTAATACTAATTTCATGGCTTTTAAAACTGCGAATAATTGAAATCTATAAATCAATTTTCAATTTCATAGTTTTAAATGGATCCGGGTGTAATTAGACACATTAATCTGTGCAGGCCGACTATGCTGTCCTGGATGCATTTATTCCAAACATTTCTGCACATCGTGCAGATCGTCCTGTCATACTTCTTGATGCTAATCTTCATGACATACAATGTTTGGTTGTGCTGCGCTGTAGTAATAGGTGCTGCTATTGGTTACTTCTTGTTTGGTTGGAAAAAATCTGTGATCGTAGATGTTACAGAACATTGTCATTAGCATTCAATAAATTGCTTTAAATTACTTTTTCTGAATTGCACTCGTGAGAGTGCAACTGTACTTTGATGGAAAGCCGTTTAAATGTAAAAAAAAAATATCAAGATTAAGAGCAATGCCTTCTGTTTATCAAACAAGAATATAGAGAATTAATCTTCTCTAAATTCATAATACACACAATAAATATAGAAATATAGCAGAATACAGGAAAAATAAATATTTATTTTAGTTTTATAATTTAATTTTGTATATTCATTTTTTTTGTCCTCAAAAAACAATCTAAAGGAATCTATTAATTTATCTTTAAGTTATCTTTAATCAAACATTTTACAGAATTACTACATAAATTCTACATACAAATAGAAGAGATTTTAGAATAATTAGTAATTCACCATTATATCATGAAATAATTTTATAAGGAACAACTAGGAGCTTGAATCTTAGATAAATGTGGCAAGTTGTAAATATTGTTAAGAGATTTGTATAACAAATATGTTGTCAAATGCACACACTTTTTCCCAATTTTATATTTTTATTATCCGTTTTATTTTGGAAGAATGCCTGCTAATATCAATAAATTTTTAATATTTGGGATAAAGGTGTGTGTGCCCACATTATCTTAAATAATTGTAAAAACATACCATTATAAAATAAACCGTTACAAATTGATATGTATTGCATTATATTACATAAAGATTGCATTACAATTTCATGTAAAATATCTCACAAAATATTTTAAACGAGAAAAAAAATGTAAAGAAATTTAAAGAAATAACGAGAGTTATATAATTCTTTTCCTCCCTTTTGTCTTCATGATATAAATTCTTGTTTCACATATTCTCGTTATTATTTCTCAATTTTTTTGTTGCAAATAAAAAAGATTTTGCCATAGTTATGAAAGAGGAAGAGGATAATGTTAATATAACTGATTAATGGGTATAATATGACATTTCTTAAACAAGCACAGTATAATTTATTTTTCCTTGCAAAATCGTGTCTCCTAGAATTATAAAATCTTAAGGCATACATACACACATATTGTACATAAGTCACATGTACATATGAGAAATAGCCTTGTTTACTAAGTATGTAAAAATAATAAATAACAATCAATACGCGCGCGCATTTTTTTTTTCATAAATAATACATTTTTTCATAAATAATGTATATGTAAGTGTGCAGCAGTATCCTTTAAAAAATAATTCATAGATTTTTCGTATAGAGATTTGGAGTAAATGATGCTTATGTATTATGATGATTATGAGATGAAGCCATCTCTCACCTTGATATGATTAGTATTTTATGTACTTAATATTTTAATTATCATTATATATTTTATTATAAATTTATATACTTCACATATACTAATTATATATAAAAAGCACCAGCATGTGCATATTTTATACACAATTTAAATCTTGTCGGAAAATTATTATATATTTTTCTTCTTATGCTATATATGAGGCTGTGTTTCTGAAGAATCAAAAATCTTTCGAATAAAATGTGCGGCAACGATGATTGTTTGTAAAAAATTTCATTCCTTCATAACATTATTAATTCGTAGAAAAATTGTTAGACGTTGAATGAGAAATGTTCTAAGAGCAGAAAAGCATTTTGTACAAATGTCAAATTAACATATAGATTCGCACATGAATATCCATAGCAAGATTATGCTTAAATAAAAAACACATTTTACTTTTTACTATTCTCAGACATGTATCGCGAGGATAAGGCAAATTTAGATTGCAAAGCTAAAATTACATCTTATGCCTATCCCTTATTTAATAAAGCAATTCATGATTATTATTGTATTATTATTATTTATTATTATATTTTATCACAAGCCAGTGGTGTGTGAAAACACTTAAAATACTGTTAGTAGCTTATTAAGAGCTGCACAAAGCGTTGATAGGACGTTTAACTTGATCTTAGATCTTAAGATTGTATTCTGGAAATATACAAGATGTTTGACAAGTAAGTGACCAAATGAAAGGTGGAGATAGATTTGCTCAAATTGAATCGAAAAGTCTTGGATCATTTTTTTAGTGTAGTTACGTGAGCGCTCCGCCGTTATAGCGGCGCACCACTACCAGGTGTGCGACTCACTGACGTGTGTCCAGTTAAAGATTGGCGCTAATTGGCCAGATTTTACTCAATAATAACTCTTTTATTATTTAAGCGTTACAAAAAAAAATGGTGCAGGACTTTGGTACAGGATCTACCCCCACCTTTCGTTTGATCATTTATCGGACATCCTGATATATCTATCTATATATCGCGCAATACATTATTTGTCTCATATACGACCTCTGTGGCTTTACTTGAGTATTTTATTAAGATTCATAGAAAAGAAAGACTTAATCAGTAAAATCATCGTTTGTTCATTACTAATAATATCCTATAAATTAGACCACTTTCTTTGGAAATTTTAATCAGCCTTAAGTAAAAAATTTGAAAGAACATATGCCATTTACATGCAATCGACGTAATTCCAGCGTGTCAATAAAGAAAGTTTACCATATAATGAATAGAATATTGTAGACAGGCAAGACATTCTCTTCAAATTACTTTGTTAGACCTAGAAACAAAGTATGCCACATGTGAAAAAATGATGTCTTAAGTATAATTTATAAAAATATCTATCTCTGACGAAACTGAAAAAAGAAACTGAGAAATGAGATTAATTAATCAAACATTTAACTTTAGTAAGTTCTATTTCTTTACTAACTAAAAATAAATTTTCACGAAGTGTCCTTCTATGATTTTATAAAAAATCAGTAAAATAATATCTTACACATATATCGTGTAGTGTTTTTATTGATCCTAAAGAGAATAAAAACACCATTTCTATGAGTTCAATTTGTGACATTATGTACTCCTTCCAAATGTAAAGAAACTTTAAATGACAGTTCCAAAAATATTGTATCGCATAAGATTGTATATATATGCTTATCTTCTTACAACCCATTTCAATTAACTGGTCACAAATGAAGATCTTGAGAAAAATGTATCATGCATTATTCCATACGAACATAAAATTAGAAACTAATGAAAATCATAAGCTGTGACCTACTCAGTGCTGGACACAGGCATGCAGCAGCTCGAACGATGTGGAGACTGCTGTTTAGAAAGATCGACAGTGTCTTCTACTAAAGGCCGTTCTAATCTAGCTTCTAATCTCGCCCATGCGTCAACCGCTGCCCCAAATGCTGCCTCAACATTAGTGGCATCTTTCGCTGATGTTTCAACTAACGGAGGACCACCATTTTCTAAACACCAAGCTTGAGCTTCTTCTGTGGAAACTTGCTTTTCAGACTCTGCAACATCCACCTATAAAAAAAAGTAACACTTCTTATACTAAAGTAAGATCACTCAATGTAAATTCTGCTTGTTTCATAGTTTACCTTATTACCAACAACAATAAATGGAAAACTGGAGTCTTCTTGAACATCTGCATACTTAAGAAATTCAGATCTCCATAGCGCCAGATTTCTAAAACTCATCCTATCATCTACTGCATAAGTCAGAAGACAAATGTCTGAGCCTCTATAGAAAGGTGTTCTCAGAGTCTTAAATCTTTCCTGACCGGCGGTATCCCATATTTGCAATGTATACGCTTCACCATTGATTTCAATATCTTTATTCAGAAATTCTACTCCAATAGTATGAAAACTGTGTTCATCGAAATGATTCGATACGAATCTGTTCATAAGACAGGACTTTCCAACACCACCATCTCCAAGTATTACCACTTTCAGAAGAGTAGATCTCTGGGAATTGCGATTTTGAAAATTACCGCCTCTGTTTGTACTCATTGTGACCGAATTGTTCGTCGACATTTTCTGTTTTTCTTTTTTTTTTTAGAATTTTTGTTTGAACAAAATCTTGTGTAATAAATATCTTCAATATATGTATACTCAAAATAATTCACATATATTCTCATTAAAGCCTAATTAAATCTCACAAACTCTCTCTTTGCCGATCAGCTGATTTTAAACAGAACTCTTGTATTTTAGTTTCTCAGAACTTGCGGCACACATTAAAATATTTCGCTGTTTACTACCCACGAAAAAACTTTTCTTCTTTCTTTCTCTCTCTCCTACTCTCTTTCGCTTCTATAAAATAATTAGCATATAAAAAGTTCTTTATTTTTTCTCGAATCCACTGCATAACCTTACGATTGAATCGATGGGAATCCTCATTGATTTCACGTTAAATTAAGAGTTTCGAAGTTTCGATGAAGAAGAGATTATCCGTTGAAGCAAGCTCGCACTTTTTTCTCGTGCTTTTAATTCAATTATCGTATTCAATTGCACGAGAAACGTCTTTTGTTATCGCAACACCGTCAATAAAAATAGCAAAAGAAAATTCGTTACGTTCATCAAAACGGATAACGCATTCCTCGATTTCTTTAAAGGCGTCTTTGTTGACACATCGATTTCCACGAATTTAATATCTTCTACTCGGCTACCCAACAGTTTTCAATCATTTTCTGTTCATTTGACACATTGCAGACGACAAAAAGGAACGCCCATGTTGGAGGTCGAGCAAGTGCGACCCTTGCAAAAACATGGCTACCTGCGATTATAAATAAATACCAGCCACTTTCATAGATCTAAGAATACAATTAGGGCATGTGTTTAAGAGATGAGAGTATATACGACTGTTAATGTTGAAAAAAAATTTTAAACTGTTAACACATTTTCATTGATTAACATTATATATGTTACTTGTTATCCGTTTTTATTTAACCTTACGTTTTATCTTTCACTTTCACACACATCACGCTCGCAAATGTCAAACATCTGTTCCGAGTCATAATGCATGAATAGCTAGATACACAATAATATATGTAGAGTTGACATTTAAGTGCCAACTTTGAGAAAAAAAAATCACACAGTTATTTACAAGAAAGCTGTTTTGGTACAGAGGAAAATTCAGAATAGAGATATTTCTATGCATATTCGCGGCGGTCAGTTTAAAAATCAAACAAACGTGGTTGTCGCATGTGACAGCAGCGATACGTAACTCTCTCTTATTTTCATAAAAATATTTTAAAATATATAAAGTTAGAAAAATAAGTTATTACGAAAATAAGTCATAAAATTATACAATTATTATGTTATGTATTTCACATCTACGTTAAATAAAATTTACACAAGTTAAAAGTGTACATAATACATAATGAGTGAGAGTAGTGAATGAGTAGTATTTCATTTTTTTTTAATATGAAGATGAGAACTCTGATTCCAAAAGTGGAACGTTTAGTTTCCGATGCTAGAATAGCATGGAAAGCTTTAAACGGCGTGTTTGCTGTGTACAAACCGCCCACCGTTACGTATTTAAACGTAAGAAGCACCATAATCCATCGTCTCTGCGAAGGTTAGGATTTTGTATTCATAATTATTTCTATATAATTTTGTTTTATTCACATACAATTATATTTTTTCTATAATTTCATTTTATTTCTTCTTCTTTCGATAAAACGTGAAGATATAATTTTAAGTTTAAGTATAAATTTAGGAGAGAGTGTAATGCTAAAAAAAAGACAAAGAATTTTTCTTTTTCTTTTTTATTCTTAAAATGAAATAAAAAGATATTATGTATGTGTTGTGGAAGAATCAAGCAGAATGATTGCTAATATAAAAAAAATGTAGATCTGTAATTAAAAAAAAAAATCTTTTAACTTTCTCAAAAGCAACACTTGATTTTCAGATTTGAATAGTATGCATGTACGTCCACCGATCCAACATGTGCGTATAGAGGGTAATACAACAGAGAAGATGCAAATAGTTACACATCCTAGTTATGCCGATCATCCTTTAGTAGTAGGACCACGATATCAACCTAAAGATTTCAAATTAGTATGTGCTAATTATCTGAGCACTAATTCATCAGGACTCATGATTTGTGGTATTAATGATGGTATTAAGTGGATTCATAAATTAAAAGATTCTAAGGCTCCGGTCAGTTATAAGGTTAAAGGCATCTTGGGACAAGCAACAGATAATTATTTTAAAACTGGAAAAATCATCGAGAAGTCTACATATAAATTTATTAAGCGCAACACAATTGATAGAATATGTGCTTCCATGCAAGCTGCTCATCAAAGAAAGATGTTTGAGTATGTTTTATGATAAATACTTAAGATATTAATTATTATTAAAGTTTACAACTATTAGTAATTCTTTTCTGTATGTTTAGAATATGTGGATTAGATATGCAAAGTCAAGCTGCATATGAGTTGGCCATACAAGGTTTAATCAGGCCTGCAGACAACCAAATTCCTATGATTTATACCATAAAATGTATAGATTTTACATCTCCTGAATTTACGTTAGGTAAATGTTATAATTTCTACTATATAACTCAGATTCCGATTTTTTTATTCATAATTATCTATTATATAATCACATATTGAGATGATCATATGCTTCATTTATATATTTGTGTTTTCAGAAATTGTAGCTATAAACGGAAACGAAATGTATTTGAAAACTTTGGTTCATGATTTAGGGATACAACTTCATAGTGTCGCTACATGCACTCAAATACTATGTTTTAGATATGCATTATTTAATCTAGATCTTGCCCTATTGAAAAAACATTGGGAGTTGCAAAACATTTTAGATAATATGGAACAGTGCCATGATATACTTAATCAAAATAGAGATCTGTTTAAACAAAACAATCCGATATTGACAACAATTGAAAACAAGATAAGTAACTAAAATTTGTTTTGGACTGTAAATTTTCAAATATAGAAAATAAAAAAAAAGATATATATAAAATACAAATTATATTATTATTATTATTAAAAATCTCTATATGATTTATATAATTAAAAACCTTTATATAATTATATATCCCCTCTATTCCATGAGAGAATTATCTTTGACCAACTAATTGTAAAAAAACGGGAGAAGGGGAAAGAAATGGAAAAATCTTCTAATGTAACATTCAATAATGAAAATGTATGAGATATTTCTTTAAATCAGTAATCTTGTTAAATCGACATGAATGTGTCAACGCTAATATAATTATTGCTTATCATGCGACATTATTGTTTATTAAAGATCCAATAAGTAGTTTTTAAAGAGATTTAAGGAGAAATAATTTTTTCACAGCAGGTAATATGCATATAATATCAAAAAAGTATACTATTTTGTTTGCATTTCTATCTGTGGAAATAAAAGTCATGATTTATTTTTATAAGAACTATATAAAGTAAAGAACAATTAGATTTCTCTTTTCTTTGAAGTATTGCTTTCTCTACTATGACTTCTCCTCCGATTTTGACTCGAGTCAGAATCGTCAGATCTCTCACTGGACCTTAACGATTTTCCTCTTGGTTTCTGTTTATTTGGCCATTGCTGCATTTTCATGCTTTTTGCTATTACACGTTTTTGATGGTCTAGTTGTGGGAATAAATCTGCAGAAAGAAAATATTAACAATGATAAACAAATCAAGAACAATAATTCTAAAATAAACTATTAAATTTCAAACAAAGATATATTTCAATTTATATAGATATGTTTTAAATTTCAATTAATATCTTTATAAAATATTAATTCGAAATTCTTACATTATTTAAAAAATTAAGAAATTGTAAAAAAAAATGGCAATAGAATTTTTTTCCATAAGATTGATTATAATGTCATTCAATTAATTAGTTATTAATTGTAAAGATTGACAAGATAATTTTAAATTATCTTGTATAATAATTATTTTATCATTTTGTATGTACATAGCATACCTTGAGATTTTTCTAGAGCTTCTTTAGCAGAATTCATTTCTGCTTCTTGGATACTATGTCCTGAAGCCTTAGCTAGCCGCTTCCCTTGGAAATACACAGCGACTGTATAAACCCTTGTATTAGTTGGTCCTTTACATTCGATGACTCTGAAAGAATGAAATCATATGAGATTGAAAATATTTTTTGTAAACTCATACATCCTTCAAATGTATGAACATTTACATGTATATTCAGAAATGATCGAGGCTTTGAAATGAGAGTAAATAAAACTTCAAATAAATAATTAAGATTCTTTGTTGTTAATTTGTAACAGCAGTGTTTTATGCTAATCAAGTAATAAATTAGTGTTGCAAATTGTAATCGTAATTAATAACAGCACACTTTCTTTTTCGTTTGATACGGCAATTCTAGAAAGGCTTTTCTGCCAAAAAACTAAGAACTTACTTGTATACAGGAATGTCTGGCTCCCCACCGTCCATAGTTCTCAAAGTTAAGCAGCATTGTTGCAGCTTGCTCTTTGGATCATTCCAGTCTTGATTCATGATAAAGTCTTGTAAACGTGGGAAGAAGCATACATCACAAAAGACGTGACAATATTTTAAACCTTTATCAACATAAAGCGCCCCGAGGAAAGCCTCTAATAAATCTGCTCTGTCTTTAGTTTTTAATTCGGCTTTCGGATTCCCATAAAGGGCGTATTGAGTCATACCAAGATCGTCACAAACGACTGCTTGTGTTTTATTATTTACGAGTGAGCTTCGCAATAACTGCGCGACATAAATGTTATCATTAGAAACAGATGAAAAAGTTAAAGTTGAAATAATCTATAAACAAATATGTTGCTTACCGATAAATGTCCCTCGTGATGTTCCGGAAAGAATTTGTACAAGTATTCAGAAACGATAAGTTGCAGCACCGTGTCCCCAAGGAATTCTAATCGTTGATTAGATCCCAATGTCAAATTGGTATATCCTATACTACGATCTGTGAACGCTCTAGCAAGGAGACGGATGTGAGTGAATTCTATTCCTATTGATTCTTCGAACTTTGTCAGTTTCTGTTTAACATAAGAGAAAATAATCAAGAACATGTAAGAGTGTCTCACAGATGAAGAAAACTTATTAACTTTCAATGTTGAACAATATATACCTGTAGCAATTCGAAACTGGGAATCCATTGTCTATCTCCTGTCGGTTCCTGTTCCTGAAGAGGATGCCGCGGATAGTTAACCCAAACTTTGCCAAGATTTTCCTCACCTTTGAAGAGCGTCTCTCCGAAAACTCGATCGGCCACTTCTATCCCTCCGTCAAGAAAGAGCGAACCCATCAACGCTTCGAAACAATTTGCCATTGCATGCCTCAGCTCTAGATCATGACAGAGATCGCTACCGTGTGCGTAGAGCATGTACTCTTCAAGACTCAATTTCTTCGCCAATACGGCGAGATGCTGATTTTGCACAATCGCCGCCCTGTAAGTAGCTAAACCGCCTTCTTCCAGATCGGGAAACATATGAAAGAGATGGATGGATGTGAGAAACTCGACGACTGCGTCGCCCAGAAATTCCAGCCGTTCGTTATGCGCTATGGATGATTCCGTTTCCGTTTTCGCACCGAATCTGGACATTATGTTTATCAAGGTATTGATGCCGCGTTTTCGCGTATTCATATAGTGGATTCTGCGATCGCCATACTCGGGTTGCCTTATACCGCAATTTGTCAGAGAATTTCGTGCATGATCCGGATTCGTGCCAAAGTTCTCGCGATAGCTGGGATGTGTAAGAGCCAGTTGGAGCAAATATCTGTTTTTAAACTCATAACCCAACGTACGTTCCAGATTATCCAAGGACTTATGAAACCGCAGATGACAGACAAGTACTGGTATCAGCATTGCATGCTGCACAATATCACACATAATGCCGGTTCTGTAAAATCCCTCGGAGCTGACATCGACTGTCACGTCGCGCTTCATCTTGCTCTGAGTACGTAACTCTTGCAGTTTGTTTTCTTTTGCTTCTAACTTTCTTTTATCCTCGAAGGAGGGTTTCGACATATTCGCAAGTAGATGTCGAAATTTCACATAATCTCTCCATGCTTTTTGATAACTAAATAAATTAAAGAATTAATTTTTAGAGAGTTATAATTTAAAGTGCAAATATATTGTGTGTGTTTAAAAAAATATAACTTTTGACAAACTTAAAACTACTGTGATTTTGTACGTTTGTATTATTTAGAGTAAAACATTTCTAAAAAATTATTTCTGTATTTTTAAGCAAAAAATGTAATTTATTCTTAGATTAATATATATATATATATATATATATATATATATATATATATATATATATATATAACGTAAATTATTATATATAAATTAGGAGATATAATTTTAAATTGATTAACATTCAACTTTATTTAACAATTTTATTTGGCATACTTTTTGTATCAAACTAGTACAAAAATTTTTCGTTTTAAATATAACATTTTATTGATAGTAAATGATTACTTACTCTGCATTTCCAGCATAGCTAAGTTGCGGTGGGCGGATACCAAAATGTACTATCTCGGGATAAGCAATCACGCCGGGTGGCTGGTCCACTTGATTTCTATCCAGCTGATCGACACGAACACTACATGGTTTCTTCCCCGGATAAGTTACAACCATTCCCTTTACTTCGTCCGCGAAATCTTGCCATTTATATTGCGGCATTGCCACCAATCTAGGTAGATCGTCTGGATCTATTAGAAGAGTACTGCTCTTTATCAAATAATTTAGAACTTCGTTCATCGACAAGATTTCTTGACCGTTATCAGCCAAATCACGTACAAATCTTGGCATAAAATGGAATTGTCCACAGCCGGATTTGTCCTGTGCCGCGTGCAGATCGAAATCTACGAGCTCCAAAATTTCTTTGAATAGATAAATCTCTGTAAAAATTTAGAATATTATGCTTTTAATAGGCATGATAAAGGAAAAATATGATGTTTAAATAAAGATATAGCAATCACTTACGAAAATAATCAAGTTCCTGTATCGTGAAATTTTCTGGTAATTTCTCTTCTATATAGAGGATTGTATATTCAATATTAAATCGTATAACTTTACAAGTGGGTAATTTGACTAGCGGGAAATGAGACAGCATAGAAAATCCTTCGAATATAAATTCATGTTCATCGTGTTTGATAATCGTCGGTGTCTTGGTCAGGAAATTAGTCGGTGGACTGATTGTTATTCTATAGTGATATAATTTGTCAGCATTATTTGTATTTAAATCACACTTATTTATTGCACCTTCTCCAGCATAAATTCCATGTCTTATTCCTGATCGCCGTGATTTCGCGCTACATCTGCATAATGGACCATCATTCATCTAAAAAAAAAAAAACAAAATTATAATATATTTTTAAATATGTAATGTTTAGATTTTTAAGAAATGAGACAATTCTAGATATTACCTCTCCAGGATCATTAAACCACATTTCAGGATGCAATCTCTGTGGATGCTGTTTTTTTGCCATTAACTCTTCCATTGTTCTATCATCCTCATCCATAGAGCTATCACTATCAGATGAAGAGCTACTGCAAGCTTCAGATTTATGACGACAAAGACGTGCTCTAGTTTTTCGCGGAGGTGGTTCATAGGGTGGCTAAATAAATTAAAAAGCTATAATCAATTTTATTGTATTTTATTAAGACAATTAATAGGAATATACATACCTGCAACGCTCTTGCTTCAGTTGCTCTGTCAATTAATAATCTCTTAAAAGTCATACATAATTCCTGTAGTTTAACAGTACTTTTCATTATCTTTGGATTATTCTCGTCTCTGAAATAGTAAAGATCCGCTGGTGCTGTGCGAGTCCAAATTTTTTTCTCGCTTTCAAGAATGCCTTCTGATCCCATTGCTGATAATTCGTTCAATTTTCGCTCAATGTCTTTACTTGTTGCACAATAATTCCGTCTTGAAGATATAAAAAAATTCTATAATCAGTAAAATCTTCTAATTTGTAAATATAAGATATGATTTTTGCACATAAAACAAGTATGTTGAATCAAGTATGTAGCTAATTTTGTTCAAAAAAAAAGAAAAAAAAGAAATTACAACATTATTTCTTATTGCATCTATGTCACATATTAAATACAAAAAGCCATTATGTGCTACATGTTTATAAATTTTACCTATATTTTTCTAAAAGTAACTCTCTTTCAGTGGGACCTTTCGTTCGTTTAGCATTGATTGGCGTTGTATCTCGGGTCGAACGAGATTCCCGTGATTTTGATCTCTTTCTACTTCTATTTCTTGTATACGATCCCTCTGAACGAGACGTATAACTTTCGTGCCTCTTATATGAAGACCTTCTCTCAAAATATCCACTGTCATATGTGGACTCTCGTAAATTAGACATTCCCTTGCTGTGTTGACGATATCTGTCCCTGTGATCATCATATCGTGATCTATATACTTTCTCCGACCTACTTTCTGGACTTCTAGATCTATGTTTGCTAATGCTACGATTAGGCAAGGTTTCTCTATTGTCGTAGTTCCATTCGGGTTCTTTTATTCTTTGCGTTGGTTCATACCTTTGCGTCAAGCATAGTCTCTCATTATCGTTATACGTCTTACTCGTATCATAGCCAGAAGTAGATGTATTTTGATATGATGGATTTGATGTCCAATTTGTGGTAGAGTCATTAGAATGCCATAAGTTACCAGCACTATTATTATACATGTCTCTAGAGTTTCTATCCCAATTTGCATAATTTTCATTCACATATTGTTGTGCAGATTCTGTTTTGTCATAATATTGATTATTATATTGTGGATCTGTTTGATTCTGGTAAGGAACATTGTTGTGAAAATTAGTTGCTCCATCATGATACATAGGCTGATACATCGAGTTTGTTGATTTAACGTTCGATACATTAGGAGGAGGTACATTGTATGAAAAGTTATAATTCGGTGGTTGATTATAATTAGGCGGTGGAAAATTTGACACTGGAGGCATTGGATAATACTTCATATGCTCCTGATTCCAATAGTACGTCTGTCCCGTGTTCATTGAAGGATTTGCCATCTTTGTGCAAAATTAGTTTTTCTTATTAATAATATCTTCTTATTACTTTCTTATAAATAATAATTTTCAAATTATATCAATGTTGAAAATTTCTGAATAACGATAAGTTTCAATAAAATAATTCTAATTAGTTTTATTTTTTATTTTTTTATTAGTATTTAAATATATTACTCTCACACTTGATTATATCAACAAATGTTGATTACATGTTGACACTCAGGTAAGTAGGTACAGAAACATAATGCAACATAATGAAAAAATGACTTAAACTGGCTTTAAAGCTTCCATAGTTAGAATCTCTTTATTCTAGATCAGCTGTTTTTCTGTAAACTAAACTCCTCCTTTGTGCGTTCTCCCATATTATTGGATCTCTCTCTAAACTCTGCTATAAATATAGAAAGTATAGACTGCTTCCATAATGTAAATATATTATGTTAATGTATTATGTAAATATATTATGTTTATATCATGACAGCTTTTATCATAGCTTCATCATCGTGAAAAAATGAAAATAATAATATCCTTTCTACGTCTATTCTTGCAGTTTCTCTCTCACGCGAAGAAGCAGGAAAGAGCAATGACCAATCATCTCCTACTATGTATCTTGCAACTTCCGTAAAAGCCGAAATAAGATTGGCCATCGCTCGAGTCACGCGTCGTTCTCGCGCGTTGCGCCGCATGCATAAGCAGAGCAAGTACGCGAAACGCAAGAAACTTGGAGACACTACGTTCCGCCAATCGTATTCGAGTATCCTCGCTCTCGCAGCGTTGTAAACGCCACCTTACGTTTCGTTGCGACCGTAACCGTACCTCCCCCCTCTCTCTCTCTCTCTCCTCGCCGCGCACTGTAATTCCTTTCAGTTTAAGCAAATGGCGTCGTACGGGTGGATATCGTTGCGTCAAATTTCACAAATCATGAATGAATTCTAAGTGCCGTCGCGCATTTCTCATGAATTAAGAATATTATCAGTTCTGGTGAGCCCTCTCGACTACGGTATATTTTATGCGAGCGGGATCGATCGCGCGACGCGAAAAATCGCGTATATTCCTAGATGTTTTCTCAGTATGTAAACAAACAGTGTATCACCGAGCGCTCTCGAGTTGCGAGCCGCGACGTTTTAAAAAAAGACTTTGTAATTATTGCAAGACTTTTCGAGCCTTTTGCAATTTATATGTATTAGTATACATGAGAATGAGCTCGAATAGATTATATTGTACAAAGTGCAATGTGCCTTTTCTACAGCATCTCCAATGGTCCATTTTAATCTTTTATTTTTACCGCGCATCTTCGATATATTTTCTTGCAAACTTGCGTATCTTTTGTGACATGTGTATAAGTTTTAATTGATAAAAAAAAAAAAAAAAAATAAAAGTAGTATAAATAGTATGAAAACATTTTATTTATATAAAATCTATATCTTTAATATCGCAAGCAGTTATACAATATTGCACATATATTATATATATAGTTTCACTCTTAATAAGTATATATAACATTTTTCTGTGTTTATTAAATTATGCATGACTATATTAGATGTAATAATCTTGAAGCTGTAATATATATTTTAATAGACACTTGTCAAATATATAATGTAATGCTTGGATAAATATTTTCAGTAAGTTGCGCCAAGCGCATATTCCAACAATGAACGAAGTAAGTGGGGGAAAGCAAGACATACCCAATACCTCGAATTGGGAAACTTTATCGGGGCAATCGGTGTCATCGCTGCCAGTCATGCACCATCACCATCAGACGTTACAGCAAGATGCAAATTCAACAATGGCGCAAGTTATAGTTCCTACGCCTGTGAAACTCCAAACACCCATATTAACACCGACACAAACTGTAGCCGATCACTGTCCTCAAATTGGTCATATACAACAACCACCCTTGATAACTCAGGTATATCGGAAGATCTTTTATTTCTTTTTAATAATTTCAAGTTATCAAATTATAAGAATATTATTATAGGGTGCACCACCAGGAAGCTTTCCGGAACTCGAGTTATCTGTAGAACTTCAACAACAAGGTTGGAAAAAATTTTGGAGCAAACGAGAAAGTCGACCATATTTCTGGAATAAGTTAACTGGAGAATCTCTGTGGGTAGTACCTTCTTTGAAACCTCAGGTACTGCAAAATAGTACAAACATCTGTATTATGTAGAAAAGAAAGAAATGTAATATATATATATATATTTTACCGAAGTTCGATCCAATCACGGATCCGCTTGGTATTTGTGGTGTACCACCTCCACCTGGAAATGGAACTATTCCACCTGGTACACCGGGAGGTACATTGAAACGGAGAGCATCGGAAGATGGGACTGTGCCACCAGCGAAGAAATTTATATTGGCGTAAGAGTTCAATTTCATCAAGATGTTAAAAAGTGTCAATATATGAATCAACAATTTATTTTTGTTACATGTTAGGGGTCCGTGGGATTTAGAGATACCTACGAATGTTATAATATACGAGAGAGCGCCGTCAAGTTTGCCGCATGTTCATCCCGAAGCGGAAGCTCTGCGCTGTGCACTATTAGCGAAATTACGACAATGTTATCAAGAATTATGTCACACTCGTGAATGTATAGACGCGCCAAAAGATTCTTTCAATAGATGGCTAATGGAACGAAAGGTCATCGATTGTGGCTCGGATCCGCTACTACCGAGTCAATGTTTTCCCGAAATTTCCATGTCCATGTATCGCGAGATCATGAACGATATCCCCATCAAATTGGTGAGGCCAAAGTTCACGGGTGACGCGAGAAAACAATTATCGCGTTACGCCGAAGCCGCGAAAAAGATGATAGAATCCAGGGCGGCGTCTTCGGAAAGTCGGAAAGTAGTTAAATGGAACGCGGAGGACACTTTTCAATGGTTAAGAAGAACGGTAGGCGCCACGTTCGATGATTTTCAGGACAGACTCGCCCATCTAAAGCGACAATGCCAGCCGCATCTCACGGAAACTGTTAAAGCCAGCGTGGAAGGTATATGCCTGAAAATTTATCATCTATCGACGGAATACGCGAAGAAAGTAAAGGATAAGAACAATCAAATTCTCAAGGATAATGGTCTAGGAGATGTTATACCTTTAGGAGGTCCGGCTAGTACACAGAGAAAGGTTTGGTGTTACCCAGTGCAATTCTCTCTCCCCACACCGAGACTTCCGCAAGTGGATTATCTCCCGGAGCGCGAGCAAACGATGCTACGCTTTCATGGTGACACCATGTATATTAATAATACACACCTCACCAAATTGGAACATTTGTATAGGTATAACTGTTTCGACGACAAAAAGTTTGAAATGTTTCTGCCACGCGTTTGGTGCATGCTGAAACGTTATCAGACATACTTTGGAATCAACGAAGGTCAAGCGACTCAGATGGCTCTCCCAGTTACAGTTTTTGAATGCCTTCAGAGATCATTTGGCGTTACGTTCGAATGTTTTGCTTCGCCTCTAAATTGTTACTTTCGGCAATATTGCTCGGCATTTGCCGACACTGACTCTTATTTCGGATCGAGGGGACCGTTTTTGGACTTTAGGCCGGTCAGCGGCTCGTTTCAAGCGAATCCACCCTACTGCGAGGAACTTATGGAAGCAATGGTCAACCATTTCGAGCGCCTATTGGCCGATTCGGCAGAGCCCTTGTCGTTTGTGGTATTTTTACCGGAGTGGCGAGATCCGGCTCCTAACGCGCTCATAAAACTTGAAGGCAGTCATTTTAAACGCAAACAAGTAGTGGTGCCTGCTATGGAACACGAATATAGACACGGATTTCAACATATTCTTCCAAAGTGCGTTTATGAATCATGAATAAATTCTGGACTTGTTTGTAAAAATAATTTATTCCACTTTGCAATATATTTCCAGAGGTGAAGTAAATATCCGAGCAGTACACGGTACGCTGGTTGTATGGTTACAAAATCCAGCTGGCGCAGCACGATGGGGACCCACAGAGGAGCGAGTTGAAGCCTTATTGGAAGCTTGGCGACCCGGTCGGGAACGGGAGAGAGACAGACAAGAGCTCCTTTCCCCGCCCAGGCAAACGCATCAACCGATACCATCGACGCCAATACCTGTACCCACAACACCAGCTGTAACAACGCCGACTGTGTCACCCGTACAGACATTACCCAGTCATTCTGTATAATTGTTAAATGATCTTCACAAGAAAAACATATAAATAATTTCCGCGCCTGGAAATAGATATAATCTATATACTTGTAATATAACTAAAACTTTTTCGTTAAGAAATTTCACATTTTGTATTTTAGCATATATATATATATAAAACTTTAAAGAAAGATAAGATGTAAAAATGAAAAAAATGTTAGGTGGTTATATATTCAGAGAAAAATTAAACAAACGTAATATATAGAGGAACAATCTATATAAACGTTATTTTATAACTAGCGACACTTTATGTGTTGATGATAAAACCCCACGATGTGAATATCATTTACATTTTAAAATGATCTTGTAGACATTTTTTCATCGATAATTGATCATTGATTATTCGGCCTTTTTTCTCTTTAAGACAGGAGAATAAGATTTCATTGTTTACTTTGTTAATAAACGCTAAAATTAAAATTATAAAAAAATACACTGAGGTACATATACAATTCAAATAGCGATATAAAAGATTTACTTATGCAAATACTTATATGACAAATACATAAGCACACATTGCAGAAAGTCTAAACTTTGCAGTAGTGGTTAATTGTTATTGATCAATGTGTTAGACTTTGTGATATGTGTGATGCTTCCTAAATATTAGATATACTTGCTATGCAAGATGAAAATTGATACTATTGGATATATCAGAAAAATTTACGAGAATAAATATGTGTGTTTATTGTGTGTACAGAGAGGTAAATGTGTATATATGCGAATGTATGTAAATGATAGAATGTATGTATTGTTTGTAATCGTCTGTATCTGCTTACTTGTGTAATCGCGGAGAAAATTTTTTATCAGAAAAGTGTGAGCGAAAAAGTTATCATATTTTTAACCATGACAATCTTCTTCTTTAGTATCAGGGATCATGGAAAAAAGAGCTAACTGTGTATCTCATTTTAAATAGCTCTTTGTTGGTGCAATATTTTATATCAGTTTGTAAGTAGCTACAAATCAGTGAGGAAAGGAATGTATAAATTAAACTCTCTGCAAGAAAAAGTACATATTTTTTATGGATCAATATGTATACACGGATATTATATAAAAGAGATATACTTAACATTCTCTTTCTATAGTTTCTTGTATTATTTATCTTCTTTTCTTTTTTTACATTTAACTTATTCCACTGTAAAGATTTTTTAGAAAGATTTTACAAACTAAAAAGTGACAGAATACTTATGTTAAAGATATGAGATGAATTTTTGCAATCCTTTCCATATCAAGCATATCTGTATTAGATATAGTATATATCGAAAGAATAGATTACATAAAAAGAAAAAAAAAACAGGATGCAAACTTAGATATGGGGTACACATGGAATAACAGGGCTCTCTAGACGCACACTCGTAAATAATACATCGGGAAAAAAAATTATATATATACACACATATATACATTACTAAACAATTTGATTAGAAAAATATGTCTAGTTTCAATCACATCAGGCACTTTTTGAAGAAAAATTTATACTTGCATCTTATAAATTTTATATATTTTTTATTGCAAATATATATGCCAATGTACATGTATGCTACCCACCCGGCATGTAACATTTGATACTTTCTGACATATTGCTGCAATATTTCATACATTGCAGCAATGTATCAGAAATATTATATGCCGAATGGGTATATATTTGGGTCTGTACACATACATACACAAATACATATAAGTGCATATATGTCCATGCGCATGTACAATTATTTTAACATATATAAAAAAATATATATATAAGAATATTTATGCTTATATAATTGATAGTGAATAAGACAATACGCGTGAAAGCTAAATATAAGTTATGTTTTGCAAGATACTATTGTTTTACAAGCAGCAGGGATGATGTATCCATGATTAGGATGCACTTATAGCTTAGCAGAGAGAATTCAAATAGGAATTTTTTATTGTAAATCTTTATAAATAAATGTAGAGAATGTGTAGTATATATATTCAAGTAAGGAAAAAAATATTTTTGTTTAATTATACTTTAGATAAGAGATAATTTCGCTCACATATGAAAATACACCAGAGCTTCTAGAGTTTCTATTTATCATATATACATCATAGAATATAAGATCATTGTTTTTTGCTATATGTTTCATATAGCAAAAATATTAATAATTTTTTCAAAAAATTGAGGACTTTTTTCATCTTCTCTGATGCATTTTATTTATGGATAAATAGATAATGTGTCTAATGTAACTTGCTTATTGTACAAAGATAATCTTAAAATATGATCCTGCAAAATGTTATCTTCTAAGAGAAAATTTAAATAAAGTTAAGGGAGGAAATTTATAAAATTTTAGACACAAGAATATGACATGGTTTTTCATAACCAAGTAAAAGTGCTATATATGAAAACAAAAATCACAATTTGCCTCTGTTAACAAATTTGTTTAATTTGTTAACCATTGAATTTTGTTTTGCGCGATCATGGAAAAGTTACATTTTCGATGTTACAAGATGATTTGAGAAATGAAGTAATAGTTTTTAATAAAAGCCGTGCTTCATCATTTTCACACATCAAATTGTACACAGACAGATCTTGCGCGTCTGTGATAATATCGTCCAATACATTTTTCAGTACTCGCAAATCAAATAAACAATGATTATATCCAAAAAAATATTTGCGAAAACTGATAACTTGATCTTTCTTTAATATAGCATGTAAACGATTCTTAGCAATAAATGATATAAACTCAAAGAATTGTTTATAATCCATGCCGTAAGAGGTCTTAAGCATCAATTGGCAATGTTCATTCCAATTCTTCATGTCCTTGCAATCATCGACTTCTTTCATAACAGATCTTAACTCCTTTTTTAATGCATGCCATACATTGCCTATATTGCAACCATTAATCCAATTATGATTAATGGAAATTGTATCTTCCTATATAAAAAATGGCGCAATTAAAACTTTGTCAGTTTACAATAAAACTTTCTTTTTGCAAAAAATATTGCAACTATTTACCAAATTCCAAACTTGATGATGCCACCCTGATGGTACAAATATAATCTCTCCTGCTTCTTGAATTATATCAAAACATTTCAACTTTTTACTATCATATGTTTTGTATTTTGTATGATCATTAAGATCCTCCGAAACTGCATCATATGCTAATTGTCCATAAAGATCACGAAGATGATCTTCCTCATGCGGAGGAAAAATTAGCCATCTCTTTCTTCCAACTATATTTGCAGACCAGCTATATGATGTAAAAACATCTGCATGTAAAGGAGTCCTAAACAATTAAATATACAATAAAAATGGTCTATCAATATAAAAATAAGTTTGAAATCTTAAACGAGAATACTTGTAACATTGAAAATGTATTTACCATGTTTCTTTTGGCCCCATATATATAAACATATAATCATCATTTAGTTTAGGATGAGCGATATAATATTCGTTTAACCAATCGGATACAAAATACCGAGGTACTTCATAAATCGGAATATCGGGAAAATTTTTCACGCAGTGCCAATCTTTTAGATATAATAACGGCATCGATTTCGCATAACTGTTTTGCTTATAATCAATCCAATATTTCAAATAACTTTTCATGGGCATGTCATCTTTGAATTGCGAGTTGTAAAATTTTCTATTACAATCGGCAACCGGGACAACGGTATCTCCTGGACAAATTAGAAATTATGTTAATAATTAACATGTAGAGAGTCATCATCTTCTCTTCCAATGAGAATTTCCCACATACCGAACAATGTACAAAGTACTTCAAAATTCGGTGCACCGTTCAAAACCCAGTCGCGTCTGCACGGCCAATTTTCAGTTGCTCGGGAATTAATAATACATGGTTTATTACATATTAGATATTTCGAGAAGAAATCATTATACGTGACTTTCGATTCCTCAATTCGCTCGATTGTATCGGGAACACGAGTGTCCTCGTCAAACGAATATAAACTGTCGTTAATTTCAATAAGCGTTGACATGACCAAGACTTGGTCTTCATCGTACAGTATAATTATTGCATCTGCAAGGATGACAAAATGTTTATGATATCAAACAGCAATGTAGATTTAGAAATATCCATTTTAGCTGTCGAGGACATAATGAGATTTGCCAGTCAAATAATATTGTTCTACGATGTAAGTCACGCATCGAATCGGTCGGGATTAACCTTACGTAGTGTGACATCGCCATCGCTCGTGATATATACAGGTTATATGATTAGGTTAGGTTAGGTTAAAGGTCTACAAGCCAGTACAAGCCGTGGCAATCTTACACCACGGACTAATTGTGCTACCTAGAATAGCAACTAAGGGAACTTTCCAGCGAGAAACGCACATAAACACAATGTCATATGATTGGCTGTCAAATAAAAAAATTTTTGAAACTTTAAAAATTCTCTGTTGATAGCTAATCTCATGACATTGTGTCTACTATGTTTTCTTGTTAGAAAGCTTTCTAACAATTTTCATATATATAATAGTCGTATGCCATAAAGTTTAATAATGGAATGGCTCTGGCTAATCATTATTCAAACGTGTTCAAACGTCAGAGTACACATAAAAAAACCATGGAATTATTGACCAATAAATAAATAAATTAATAAATAATAAATAAATAATATTAAATGTATGTTTCTCAGGTTCTAATGTTCTACGATCTTCCAAAAGGATTTTCAAAATTGCCATCGCTCTCTATTCTTCTTTTTACATTCTTTTTCTCTCTGCAGATCTCTCACTCTCATTTCTTCATCTATTTTCTCTCTCTCTCTCTCTCTCTCTCTCTCTCTTTAATTTCTCCGCGGGCTTTTCCTTCTTCCATGCGTGCAAAAATATTTCCGTCTTCGCGCATGCAAAAATAAATAAAATATATCTTTTCGGGGAAATTCCGTTTATGTCATCGATATAATGCTTCATGCAAATAATTCTCGTATGCATAAAAGGCTGTCGTGAATTATTCATGCAGAGAGACAAGTATATATCAAATTATATTTGCGTTTCTGTTAGTTAAATACATCATTGTTAGAGGGTTTTATCTACTAATTTTTTTCTCAAGTAGAGATATAAAGAGATATTGCGAGTAATAGTGAAATATATAACGTATATATATGCAACCGGATTTACAATGTCGACAAAAACGTTATGAGTATATCGCGATTAAAAATTCAAACTTCTATAATCACCGGTTATGCAACGTGATAAATAAATTACATCGAGTGATGAGAATTATTAGTGATAAGAATCAGAAACCAGTTTTCCCAGTTAATCAAAACGTCATTAACTAGCGAAAATAGCTTTAATAAATGATGGAGCATATGATTATTTCATTTTGTATGACTTTTATGTTATGACTTTGTAAAATTACTCAAATAATTATTTTAAAAAATTTACAGTACATTTGGTTATAGTATGTATATATATATATATATATATATATATATATATATATATGTATATGTATATACATTGCAGCTATACTCTCCTCTTTTTTAAATGTGTGAGTCTTTTTAAATATAAAATAAACTACAAAAGATACACAATTTTCATAAGATTTATTTTTTTCAGACGCTGAATTTTTCTGACAATTAAAAAGTAAATAAAGCGTAGACTTCTTATAATTTTATTGTACTATATTTATGTTACAAAATGCGATTATAATCACAGCTAATACACTCGTCAATCTTCGGAAGAATTTTTAACAAAGTAATATTTTAGTTCGAAAATTAAACAAATATTATCCCGGAATTTTACCCGCTTTCACGGAATAAGTACCTTTACCAGAACTATCTATATTAGCTGCGCTGCTGCTGTAAACACCTTTGGCACCTTCCACAGTGCCACTTGAACCTTCGTCAGTATCACCGATACGGGAGAATAAACTGTAAATAAAAAAAGCATGTGGCAAGATTCTAAACGTAAATCGAACAATTGTCAAATTCTTAATCTATCCATCTATCATTAATATATTTTAAAGTCTTTAAATACCATATTATAATAGTGTTTGTCTTATTAAAAAAATCTTTTAAAGAAAAATATTGAGTCTTGATAAGTCACAACTAAACATAGAATTATATATATTATTAATATATTGTAGAATAATAATATTTAATGTGTTATTTTCATAGAATATATTTTTACTTCAGGCACATTTTCTACTCCTTTTTCTAGCGTTCTTTTTTATCATTTTCAATTTTTTTCGTATAATTGCAGTAGTAATATCACAGTTTTATATAAATAAGAAATCAGCAAAATTATTAAAGCAACTTTTTGAAATGGAGAATTTTATAAAACATACAAAATGTGTAAAAAAAAAAAAAAGATACTATTAGTAGTTGCTACTTAGGTTTATTTTTGTTCTTTTATGTCTCAACCAAGACACAATATTTGTTCAGTAAATTATCATGTCTTACTGATTTCCATAATCAAGTATAATTTGCATATTATCGGTTATTGTATGACGAACGGGAGTTACGGAAGCATTCTTTCGTGAAACTTGTTCACCTTGTAAACCTATTCCGCTATTGAAAAAAATCAACTCGAATTTACAACGTACAAAATTCTGATGTTTTTACATTATTTTAGTAAGAGCATTTTAAATGTTAAATCATCCTTTGTTTAATTATCCTTCTTAGAATATTTAAGGCATTCATATAATTTATTAATAAGAAATTCTCTGAATGACAAATTGAGGAATCTTTTTTTTAATTCTTTTTTTCTTTTAATTTTTTAAAAAATGTTAAACTATCATTACTATTCAAAAGTTATAGACAATTAGAATCGAAATCAAAATATATCTCTTAATTATTGTCTAATTTGTATATTTGGCGACACATACTCTACTCCCGATCCATGTCCTCCGTGACCTCCAAGACCTCCGAGACCTCCGTATCCTCCGCTACCTGCACCGGCGTTTGCGCTAGCGCTAGCTTGAGCATTGGCACTTGCTCCGCCGCTACCACCGCCGCATCCTCCAGCACATCCTAGAATATCATACACAATATGATCAGAAATTTAAGTTCTAAGTAATTAACAATTTTTTTTTTAATCGTTGGATCTTTATCGCTTGCAATTCTCTTTATCCAAAAATTACCTCCACCTCCTGTTCCGCTACTTCCATATCCGCCTAAGCCTCCTCCGTGTCCACCACCCAAACCACTTCCTGAACCTCCACCTAATCCTCCGCCATGTCCGCCGCCTAAGCCTCCTCCGTGTCCACCACCCAAACCACCCCCAAGACCTCCACCCAATCCTCCTGCTCCTCCATGTCCACCACCTAAACCTCCTCCAAGACCTCCACCCAATCCTCCTGCTCCTCCATGTCCACCACCTAAACCTCCTCCATGTCCACCACCCAAACCACCCCCAAAACCTCCACCCAATCCTCCTGCTCCTCCATGTCCACCACCTAAACCTCCTCCATGTCCACCGCCTGAGCCTTTTCCATGTCCACCGCCTAAGCCTCCTCCATGTCCTAGACCGTGTCCACCACCTGCGCCACCGCCGCTCCATTTATCAGATCCGCCACCAAAACCGGCGTCACCTCCAAGCCCTCCATCTAATTATCAGAAAATATAACATGTGTTATTTTTCATTTATGATATATTATAAATAGAAACGAGAAGAATAAAATGTAATTTTGTCATTTTTGAAATAATTGGATGGTTCATTAAAATAACAAATGTCGAAAATATAAAAAAACAATAATATTTTACCTGATATATTCTAATAATATTACAGTAAATCTATTACTTATATACACTTACGACCACCTCCATAACTGCCTGAGCCGCCGCTACCACCGTAACCACCAGCACTTCCACTACTACCGCCGTAACTACCTGCGTTAGAACCAGCACTGCCAAAACCACCACCGGCACCATCATTACCATATCCTCCCGAGCCACCACCACCACCTAAGGAACCGCTTCCGCCATAACTTCCGGCACCGGCACTACTTCCACCATAACCACCGCCAAGACCTCCACTAACTTTACCAACTCCACTTCCATGACCACTACCTAAAATTGTTTTAATTATTAAACGAATTTAATATGTAAAAATGAAAATAGCAGTGTATTTAAAATATATATTATTAAATCATATATTAATCAATATTATAGCAAGAGCTAAGAAGCATTTTAAAGTGTATATTAAAGTGTATACTTTATGGAATTATTTTTTTCTATATAGCATCTATATATGCAGTAATATGTTTATATGTTCCATGTGAGATGTGATAGTTAATGAAATCTACGATTAAAGCGACTCGAAATCTAATTAATAAAATCTAAGATTTTACGTAAAATCTACGATTTTATTAATTAGAATTAGCTAAGATCATTAAATTTTAACTAGATTGAAGCTTATATCGTCTAGACGATTATATTTATATTTGCTTCTATGTTATTTCTAAGCTGTGTAAATTTTTCAGCATAATATATTTTACATTATACTCTAGTGTCTTAATCTTGTTAAAGTGTGAAAGTTAGTAAAAATATCAAACTTTATTGCTATTATTATTATAATTTCTAAGCACTATAATTATAGATATTTATACATATATTTTTTTCTATGTTAGATTTTATACTAAATTCAAACTTTTTCGTTTCAGACTTACCACCATCATAGCCTCCACTGCCCCCGGATCCTAAAAACATTTACACAGTGTATCATATATATAAATAAATAATTATAACTATTTTTTTTTAAATAAGGTATTTAAAAAAAGCATTGTGAAGAATCAAATTTTTTATGCATAATTAGATACATTCAATAATGCATTTAATTATTTACGATTGACAAAGATATTAATAATACATGCAAACTTTTTGTAGACTTACCACCACCGTAGCCTCCACTGCTTCCCGCGGATCCTAAAAACATTTACATAATATATTATATATTATAAATAAATAATTATAACTATCTTTTTTAAATAAGATATTTGAAAAGACATTATAAGGAATGAAATTTCTTTTATGCATGATTATATATTTTCAATTATACATTTAATTATTTACACTTGACAAAGATACTAATAACACATGCAAACTTTTTCATTTTAGACTTACCACCACCGTAGCCTCCACTGCCTCCTCCGGGTCCTAAAAACATTTGCATAAAAAAGAGTAATTGCAAAAACAAAAAGATTAAATCGATAAAAATGAAATTACCAAATCCACCGCTACTAGCACCTGCACCGGCACCTCCGAATCCTAGACCACTGCCACTGCCACCTCCATGACCTCCACCGCCTCCATAACCGCCGTGACCGCCGCCACTTCCTAGACCACCACCGCTACCTCCTAGACCACCGCCACCTCCTAGACCACCGCTACCTCCTAGACCACCGCTGCCGCCACCGAAACCACCATGACCGCCGCCTCCTCCATATCCACCGGCATTCGCTAATGCCGAGGACTGAGCACCTGCTGAGGCACTGCCGATAGCTTGAGCATCGGATTTGGAATAACTGCTACCACCCCCATACGCACTTGCGCTGGCCGAACTGCTGGCACTGCTGGAAGAATATCCTCCACTGTAACGTTTCGAACGCGATAATCCGGCCTCTGTAACAAAATGAGAAAATAGTTTTTTTTTATTTTTTCTTCAACGATACCATAAATCGGCGAAAAGGTGACTTCAATCATGTTAATATTATACGAAATATTCATATATCTCTGATGATATTTTATACGAATTCTTCTCTTCCACTTGTATTATAAAGCAAATGCAATTAATTGCTGAACGTTTACAAGGAATTATATATGCATTAAGCAAAATAATGGATTATCTTGGGTCAGAGTTCAAGTACTTTAACTATCTGTTATCAGCAGTTGCACTTGTAAGTTCTGTATTTAAGATCTGTTATTGATTTCTGCATAGAGGAAAAGTTGAACTATGTTACGTAGCTATTTTATATTCTCATAATGATCCTTCTTCGAAAGCAAGAAATGATCGTAAAGCTATAAAAAGAAAGAAACGCGTTATGTCATGAGAAACAATGATCACCGTTTTATTAATAATTTAAAATCTTAAAAACAAGAATTGCTCCAAAAATCACTTTGCATTATATCGCAGAGAACATTATTTTTTTTTTATGATGGTAATAAGTCGTAGTTTTATTGTTTTACTATGACTTTCAAGATTCTTCTCTCTTTATAATAAAAATGATGACAAAAATTAAAATGTATCCTGGCAAAAGAGATGAGACTATTAATGACGAATGACGAGACGTTGATGCAATTTCGAAAGTAATTTACCTCGCGCTTGGACACACGCTGCAACTAGTAATAAGGCCAAAAGGCCGATCGTTCGATACTGCCTCATGATGATATCCGCTTCTTATCCCGATCGGTCGCAGTTACCAAGTCTTTATATCTTGCCTCCCACTTCGGTCGCTCGTTCCTTCCTAAAACACCGGCTCTTTCTGAACGTCGGATTGAGAAACAACAGGAGCAAAAAATGCGTTGGATGCGTAGTCAAGGTGAAGGTAATCGATGGCTACATCTATCCTGAACGGAATACTGGTCTGTCATTGCAGATCTTCTCACTCTTGTCTATCCGATTGACATTGATGAACTATTATTCTGTTACATAATACGAAACAATGTAAAACAAATTTATTTTAGAAAACTGTCCTAAGGTAAAAAGAGAGTTTCTCCTTATTTTAAGAATAAATATTTAAGAGTTTTACTTTAAGAATAAATTTATCAAATTAATTAAGTAGTATATTTTATATCAAAATCTCCTGGAGAATTCATTTATGTTAAAACAATAATTTTGATATTGCATATATTATATGCTTCTTTTCAAAGAAATATGGAAAATAGAGGAATTTTTCACTTTGATAAAGCTATTTATAGTAAAAGACTGTTGTATGATTCAAATAAACGATGCTCATGAAGGCCAGGAGATATATAGACAATTATTGAAACAAGAGATTTAATCATGATATATCGACAGGTAACAGAATCATATAAACAAAGGAACTTTCTTCTTAATATTGCATTATCACTATTTATACATTGTCTGGCTATTGTTATAAACACAATGTTATAAACACAATGTCTTATACAAGGCACACATATATCGATAATCATTTTAGTTATTTATTTGTTTAAAAATATAATAAATACCTACACACATGTGGTCGATAGCTTATGAATTAAACGGTAAAGAATAATATAAAAAAGTGTTGATAAGAGTGAAATTGATATTGCCAATAATTTAATGATTAATTATTAAACAATCTTTGGGGATGACATCTAAGCCAATAAGTGTTTTTATGAAGGCCATTTGCAGCTTCCAGCGGATTTCTCTCAATGAGCTTCAATGTCATTTTAAAGATTTATCATCTGTTATAATCGTTAATAATGCATAATTATTTATTCTATCAAAGTGACAATCATGATTTGCCTATTTTCACAAAATACTCCGTGTAAAGAAAAACAATCAGCGCAATGTAAAAGAAAAAAATTTTAAACATAAAATTCACCCACATATTGTTTTCAATTCAAAATTTTATTTAAGTCCAAGATTTCCAGCACAAACTCTCTCTATAAATACAATATTACGAGAGCAAAACGTAAAAATATTTCTTAAAGCATTCTTTACACATTTTTATTTAGTTACTGAAAATGTATGTAATTAACGATAAAATACACAAATTGCGCGGTTTACTTAGATTTCAAATCATTCCGCATAATGCATATATGTATATGTTTCTACGAAATGTGCACATATTCCGTGAAGCGCACATTAAAAAAAAAACGTGAATTAAGATATAAGAAGAAGATTAACTGTAAAATTATATATTCCCCGTATTCATGAAAGATAAAATGTTTTCTTATTTATGTTGCAAAACTATTGCAATCTGTTACAACCGCAGATTTCTCAGAGTTAGGAATCAATTATACAAATTTTTATGAAATGCTATCGTTTCATCATAAATAGTTGATCAATTTAATGCAAAATACTTTGCCCACTAATTAATTTTAAGTTAAGAAAATATGTTGGTCAGAAACATGAGTAACAAGATAAAAAAAGATAAATTTTTAAATTATCTTCTAAGAATTTTATGAATCATAATATTTTTTTAAAATTTGATACATTATTGGAATTAAATTAAATGGAAAATAACAAAGCTTAATTGACTTAAAAGATTACGCTTTATTTACTTAAAAATAATAATTTACTGAAAACTAACGCGTAAATATATTTTCAAAAAGTCAAGCGATAATTCGCCTCTTTTTTCCGTCATCGGTGTTTTTTTAATTTACTTACAGTGATTTATGATTTGCATACTTAGCGAAATGTATGAGACATATGAGAAGAAATATTTTATTAACTAATAATCACAAGATTGCTCTCAATCCGAAAGTCGTCATTCGTTTGTATCAAATGAATCTATGATAACCTTCGCTATTAACGCTTAGATTGACCTGATCGCTGTATTTCACTTAAATAATAATTTCGCGTAAATTGTATTTCTAAATCTAAATAATGAAAATGTATGTGATTAGAAAATAATGATGCTAAAGATAAATTGTAAATGCGCGCGGAAAACAATTTTTTTAAAGACTCTGCAATTTTATCAGTTATTTATTTTTCTGTCTAAATAGAAAAACAATATTTTTCATATAATCGCATTTTTATTTTGTACAAAAATAATGTACATCTTAATAAACTGGAATTTAAAATTTTAATAATAAAAAGATTATAAATCTAATTTCATTACGCCACTGTTTCTTGCAGATCAAAAGGAATTAAGATAAATGCAGATAAATAATCTTGATATTAAATTTCTTCTTAATTTTCAAGTTAGAAAAAAATATTTCAAATATAATGTGCAAGTATATAATATACGATATGTGTGTAATTATAGTGATTAAAGTGTAGCATTAGGAAATTATGTTCGCGTGTGAGATAAATGAATATAAATTTATTATTTCATATATATATGGACAAGACAATAAGATATCAAACATCATAGTTTTTCATGTCGATTACAAGCGATCATTTTTACTGATATCGAAGAAGCAATTGTCGAATATCGTTGACCATCTTGAACGCCATCTTGGAATATAATTGCGGGAATCCTAATGCATTTTTTTCCTCAAGATATCAAATGGAAATACCAGTGATTTCTAGTTTTTTCAACTTCCGCCGAGAGATACATAGATGTATAAGAAAACGAATAAAAACGAATAATCGATTATTACAAATGATAATTGCCAATTGCGGAAGTTAACTGTTACTAATACTTTTTGCGTTACTATAAATATTACGGATAAATAACTCTTTTATATTTATATCTTTATTTATCTCAATGTATGCGTCGTATTTTAATTTTCAAAACGGTAAAAACATAAAAGTATGTGAGCTTATCTTATTATGTGTATAATCTTTTTTTTTAATAATTCCGATGGAATACATTCTTACATTAAATAAACATACTAATTACCTACTTGTTGTTATATCATTTGCCAGTTACATTTTCTTTACTTGCGTCGAAGGCTTCTTACAAGGTATATGAACAGTTTTTCGTCACTTTTAATTAGAATCATTTACAAACATCTGTTCTGACATTTTGTCAATCATAAATTTCTAAAAATTAAATTATTTCAAACAATTTAATTATGTAATAGTAAACTAAAAAGCGAAAATAGCTCCCTTAATAACAGAAGTTTTTAATAGACAAAAAAAAAGTATATCATTCAACTTTCAAGATTGATAATCTTGACAACGAAACATTGTAAAAAAATTGATTCTATAATTAATTTTTGTCTGATTTTTTCCCGATCATAATATATACCACGCATTTTAGTCTATATATCCTTTATGTTATGTTTTAATGTAAAAATATTCATGAGTGCGTCATCGGTTTATTAAATTCACTCAATGTGAGATGATAATAGGAATGCATACCAAAACTCATTAAGTTTATTACTAAGCTCTTTGAGCGAGAAAAAATCACCGGTAATATATGCTAAAACTGTTTTAGCATATATTACCGGTGATTTTTTTCTCACGCTCATATACGCGCAACATGCGTGTCTGTGTGCGTATCTTCGATTAACGAGGCTACCATAAGAATAAACATGATTGAAACAGTAGATACAATTCTTAATAAAATTCTTTTCTTATTTGTTTTTCTCGATGTATCATCTGCTTAAGACTTGCTTCTTGCGTAAAATTTCAATCAAGAAACGTGATGTTATTTTTTAGGAGATCAATTCTCAATTTTAGTAGACAAAATATCTTAGAACCATCAAATATAAAATAACTTTAATATATAATGCAACTGAATCAATCTTCTTTTTAGTAAAATTTTCAAATTACTAAATAATGTTAAATAAAAATTGAATACAATTAAAAAAAGGAAAATTTTCGAGGACATGTGATCATCATTTGTATATAGCTCAGCTGAATATTTTGAATATATATATATATATATATATATATATATATATATATATATATATATTATCTGTTTTACTTTTGTAAAATCTTTTAAAATTAATCAAAAAAGATTCTATTATCTATTTTTATTTTTAATCTTTAATACAGATATTTTAGAATCTATACAGAAAAAAATAATATCCATTTTAGATCGATTGTGGAGATCTATGACGATTTTCGAATATTTTGTACAATGAATTTCATCAGATGTTTCATCTACCGAATCAGTTAAAACAGTTATGTAATATAGAATCAACTTTATAAACCAGTTTCTTTTTTTTTTATTATACCTGCTTTGGAAGAGACATGATAAATAATATTCTGTTGTGTGGCATTATTGAAAGCAATCATTGACATAATTTCATATCTGAATAATTTACTATAGAATAATAACAGGAATTATAAAAAGTACATATAAATATGTGGAAAGTCCCTATAATTAAATAAAAAAAGAAGATGAATATTAGTAACTATATCTTAGGAAATATTCAATATCATTAATATAAAAAAAATGTTCGCAATTCTATTGATATATTTATTGCAATAAAATACGCTATTAACAGAATAATTATAATGTTACATTCATTCGTTTATCTTGGTCACAGAAAATAATTTGGGGAAAACAGTACCTCTTGGGAAATATATAATTTATTGGTGGATACATGTATTTGGAATATATAGGCTATTTCGATATTGATTGAACCAGAAAACGATTTCTCAAAATTGGTAAGCTACTGTAAGAGAGCCAATATTTGTATAAAGAATCTATCCATTATAGCAAACATTACATGTATCATATGTTTTCATGCAAATTCTTTAACACACTTTGATTTCATTAAAACAGTCTATTTCTTACGGTTTTTTCTACTGATTTCATTGTTGTATTTATATGCTATAATATCGTAATTTTATTGCAGATATAAAGCTATTCTTTTTATTTGCATCTTCCGCAATTAAAACGAGAAGCAAGTATATTTTTGTTATATATATATACTCTTGTTATAAAATTTGAATTTATTTTTATCTTAATTCGGAATAGCTTGATTTAAATCTATAAACGTTATAAGTGTAATTGTATTCATAATGTCAATAATAATGTTGTTTAATAATGACACTTTGCAATCTGATGAAGCAGATAGCAAAAGAAATCTCTTGTTCTCATACTACAATAATGTTTACATTAGTCTCATGCTACAACAATGTTATATTATTTGTTAGATTGTTGAACGCTCAGCAAATATTGTACATCAGATATATTTGATGACGCAAAGTAGAGATTTAAAAACCAGTCTATGATTTATCTTAAACAAATCTCTCTCTATGTAGATATATTTGCGTACCACAAATTTGTGTACAAAACTGTGTGCAAGCTTTCATTTCTAAATATATATATCCATATTTTTTATTTTAACTGAGTACTATATATATATATATATATATATATATATATATATATATATATATATATATATATATAATTCTAATTCTCTTTTTTCTCTTTCATATTATATATTATTATATCTAAATTACATAACAATCTCTTTAAATGACCAAAAATTTAAAATGTCTTCTTAAATGTCTTTTGTCGAAAAAGACATTTAATTAGATTGATACATTTTCAAGTTTTTTTTTAGGCATTTATACAATATAAAACCATAATTAAACATGCTTAACAGCTAACTTAATAATTATTTATCTCTTTGATTTATTAGAGGCTAGCGGGATATACAAATACCATCATTTAAATAGCCGCGCAATAAAGATAGCAAACATATTGTTATGTAGTATTATACAATATCATGCCATCTTACAAAAAAATTTCTTCCAGTCTCTTTGCAGATATTATGTCTTATTAGTTATAAAAATCGCGATGGCACCATTTACTAAAAGTTGAATAAAATTACAAGCATCTTCTTATAGTGCATCTATGATTTACAATACAATTCTCATGTTATGCATTCTACTTAAACGAATTAGATTTCATAAAAAGAAAAATGCGCAAAATATTATTGTCTTATTGAAGACAATGATTATTAAATGGATTCGATTATAAAATTGGTCCAAAACTAATACATGTGTAATTTCTGCGATAATGTCACCGAATCTTTGCTTATGTTATACAACAAAATATGTCTTGAAATAGTACTGCTAATGTAAATATATTATTAGATACAATTCTAATGCAATGTTAGATCCATTTTATACATTGAATAACAGTGAAATCTCAGTCAATTATGTATAATGCATAAAATTTATGACAAAATCTTTGTCGTTAAAGATGTCTAAAATAAATGTCTAAAAATACATTGTATACTTTTATATTGTTACAATCGATTGTATATTACCCACGCAAATATCGTTCAATATAGAATAGATATAAAAAAAAGTTTCAATAAAAAATTTCTAAACAAATGCGATTATTATATATATGTGTAAATATGTATTTACAAATTTTTATTTATTTTTATATATGTATATTCTCTTTTACGAATAATCTTCTCCATAAGTTTGTGACATAATATCGAGATTCTCGTCTAAATATATTTAATGTCAATTAGTAAGTTTATATTAAAAGCATAAAAATCACATATCACAAAATTTTGCAATTTGTACATAAAATATCTTTATATTTTTGTCTCTAATTTTCTATAATATCTCTATCATTATATTTTATTATCTGTATTAAAATTTTCAATTGTCTTCAAAATTGTAACGCTCTCTAGAAGAATAATTCTAGTCTAGAATATAATATTAAAAGAATTATGATTAAAAATATGTTTTAATAAATGCTTGTAAGATATTACCAGTATGTAAATCCATAATTTACATAATATTAAAAAATGTAATTAAATATGAGTTATTCTTTCAAAGAACTGATTAATTTTGATTGAATATGAAATCCGAGATACACACATACACATGTTTTTTTGATTTCATATATAATAAGGCCAAAGATTTAGACTTTCTCGTTACATACCATTTCAAAATCATATAGTATAGCACAATTCCTTAATAAACAGTTCGTTTCTTAATTATTATTTAATTATCGTGCATAGATTCAATTCTAATATTCTTCTTTCCCATTTATGCTAGTGGGTACATGGCTCTGTTGAGTTGCACTTCGAATGACTTCAATCCATCTAAAAAAAAAATGTAAGTTTATTCTACTTTTCTTAGACTATAATATATGAGACAAAATTTAAATATATAATCAATAATTATATATTTATATATAATAGTTTTTTGAAATTATAAGAATATATTACATATTTACCTTCTAAAAGTATAATCACTTTCTGCTCGGAAGAAATATACATGATTCTTGAATTGTAACTTGAATACAAAGTCCTTATTAATCCCGTCTTTTTCTGACGGTGTAGATACAGTGTATCCTAATAATGGCAAGCTAGCCAAGGGAAAGTCATCTTGATGAGACTTGTAGAAAAATAAGCAAAAGTTGGTAAATACAACCCAAAGCTTTTGCCAACCATTGCTATTTTTGAATTTCCGTAAAAGAAATCCACTAAGCTGATTCTGAAACATATGTTGATTAATTCTTATATAAAATATACAATTCTCTCGTACAACAGAAAAAGTATGTGTTGCGTATATGTGTGTGAGTGTGATATATATAATCCAAAATTCCAACATACTTGAAATGCTCGTAATTGATCACTGTAACTAATACTTGTATTGCGATGCCAGCAAACATGAACTGTAGTATTGCTACGTTGTGAGGCTTTTGCACCTCCACAACTAGTTCGATCTACTTCTAATCCTACACCATCTCCCACTTCATCAGCTGAACCTAAAACTTTTAATAAAGGAAAAGAAAGTTTAAATGGAATCTTTTTACTTTCATTCAATAAAGAAATTTTTTGGCTTTGTATTGCTTAGCAATTACTTACTACAAGACTTTAAGCTTAAATACGGCAACTTTGCATCTGACGCATCAGCTTGCGTTATAGCCATGTTCAAATCTTCTATCCACCTTTCTTTCTCTTCTTCATTACTTGCTGCAACTGTTAACGATCTACAGAAACAAAATAATTTAAATTTAAGAAAATTGTAACTTTAAACATAAGCAATAAATAGACATAAGAACATACATTGCATTGATTTGATGCACATTTAAGCAGTACCCAGATGATAATGAAGCAATATACATGCAGTAATTTAATATAGCACATTATTGCATGTACGTGTGCGTTGCTTCATTATTATCTGAATATTGCTTAAATGTACGATAAATTTATCAAACGTGCGCTTCAATAAAGTCAATTTAGCTAGTTGACTTCTCAATAATGATATGACCTTTTAACGACCATTATCTCTTCACTATTATCTTCTTAACTATGCAATATAGTTCGAGAAACTTGATACTCACTGATTTCCTTGTCCATCAATAATAAACGCGAAATCGGTCCCAGTCTTATTATCTGCATCTTGAATCTTCATTCCTTTCAATGATAGTTGACCATGTACACGGAAGCATTGCGTTGGTTGTTGAGTACGGAATGTATACAATAACACGTCCGAGAACTGTGAAGATAAACGCGACATTATAATCTTGTTACGTTACGTCACACTCTTTAATTAATGAGAAATATGCAAAAAACTTACCAAGAAAAACATACGTTGTTGAAAACCTTTACGGCTATACTTCTGTAGGCATCCTTGTCTAATAAATCTTCGACCTTCTTGCACTAGATTATCAAAGCCAGTAATATCTCGTTGCATTTCGCACAATTGCACCAGGTTTTCCTGCAATGATGAAAAGCAAATTAAAAACATTAAAAGAATTTAATTTTTTTCTGAATCATTCCAATAATATGTATTCTCATATAATATACAGCACGATAATTTTCTCTTACCGCTTGATTTATAATTGTGAGGCCCTCGAGTAATGTCTCGCCAAGTCTATCTCTCGCTGCCAAACAATCCTCAAAATCGGTATGGTCTTTCGGATAATGATCTAATAATCCTAAAAGCGTAACATCACTGTGTGAAAAATTCAGAGTTACGTTGAAAACTAGGTAATCGATATTAATCCATACTCACTGTCAATAATACTGTTATAATGCAATAATCGTTGTAAAGGTTTCAAAAGAAAAGAGGTCAACGGTAGATAGCAATGCTTCTGCGATTCGAAATCCCGGCAGAGTTGATCGAAGCGTCGCGACGTTCGCATGGAATATTCCATTTTTTCCAACACGGGAATTAGATTTTCCAAGTATTGGTCGTAGAGAGGCAGGATGTTCAAGAGTGTATTGTACAGAAAGTCGCCGATATTGTGACGAGCGTTGCTCTCCCAGCGTGCCAGGCGTGCCTCCATCTCTTGAAGGCACGGACCGTGCACGTCGGCGAGCAGCTCAATTAGAGAGACCACCGATTCTCCTTCTAATTCTGCTTCCCTGGAAACTTCTTCCCGGAACCACTGCGCATAAACAGACAATTCGTAATTCTAAATTTTTTTTTCAAGGATTTAAAAAAAAAACTGATCTTTTCTGCAATAACTTTTTACTTACCACATTAATAACATCCATATCCTTCTTGTATGTTCGTTCTGTCATGAGGAGCTCCTTGGCTATATAATACGCTTTATCAGTTGGCCATCTCTGGACAAAAAAAAGATTAATTTTTATCAAAAAAATGGAAAAATAGATTAGATGGCGATAGTCAATTTATAAACGACAAACTCACTTTCGTTTTTCTAACTTCCGTCTCCTCCGCTTCCCCATTTCGCGCATTTTTCACCGGGCTAAGATCTGGCGAATTTACGACGCTCGCGTTGTTCACCTCGATCCCGCCGTTCGTCGTTCGCTTATCCGAAGATTTTTCAGCGGTGTACACAGAATTATTGTTTTCCCGTTGATCCGATATCTCTCGCTTGTTGGCTTCGACATCTGTAAATAGATTTCAGTCAGACGACCGGGAGAGAATTTCGCTAAACACAAGGAGAGGTGAGAAAAATAAAATGATAAAAATCTCGATAATATCTGAGTATGTAAATGTAAGGCCGGTGTGATGTATATATGCACGCATGCTATGGTGCATTCTCTTTTGGTTTACATTCTTTTTTTTTTATTATGAATCTCTAATGCGCTCGAAAAAAAGATGTCGATAATCGATGTGAATAGGACCAAAGCTTTCGGGAAAATTATTCATGTGAGTCGAGATGATATCTATAACTATATAAAATCTATACATACACTACTGTAAAGATTTACATGCACAGAGAAACATACTTTCAAATGTATTAACAAACATTGTGAAATTTAGCAAACGCATCGTTAAAGATCGTTGCTGTTTTTTACCAACATTAAAAATTCTTGATTATACTCGATATTTTTTTATCGCAGATTTTGCTAAGAAATTCTATCGTATTTTAACTACAATGGCCATTTTAGCGATAATAGACTAAGAGATAAGCACTGGTATAAATATTGGAATGCATTTATGCTAAAATGAAGACACGCATCGGTTTCAGTTGACAATTCTAAAAATCTCAGAGCAGGAGATACGTGCAACAATTTTTCGTATAACGGAGAAATCTGAGAATAAAAAAGGATCCATCTTTTCTAAAACGACGATATGTAGAGCGATAATATACAAGCGAGATGCAAATAAGGCATAAACGAATAAAAAAAGTCAGAGTTACAGTGTATGCGAGAGAAAAATTTCATTCTCACGTAAAAAATTCATGCCTAAGCGCGTCTATAAACGTATGTGCTCTAATAAATAATAGGCAAATTAATGGCTATAAGAAACAAAATTAACGCTAAGAGAAAATCTATATAACGCATTCTGCATCTCATCGACGCGAGAAACGCAAATCGCATGCGGAAATAACGGTAGCGTGACGAGGTCGCGTAATTTCACAGCGGAAAGCCTCTTAAGCAGTGAGTCTTTGATCAAGCTTCCACTTGCCGAAGACGAAGACGACGAATGCGATATAATTTGTGTGAACAAAAAAGAAGGTGTATTATACAGCGTGTCTAGGAGTAAGCTATACCGCTTACGTTTTGCATCAGAGCTAATGGCATAGAAATTACTGGGAATGGGCAGTGACGCATTTGCACGAATAAAGCCTTGACAATATATATATATATATATATATATATATATATATTTTATCGTTAATATATATATATATATATATATATATACATATATATATATATATATATATTAGACCTTTGCTGCTTTAATTAATAGCAGCTATTAATAGCCATATCGTCATAGTCTTATAACAACAAGGTCGTGTATGTATATGATTCGAAGGATATTTTGATTTTCACAAAAATCAAAATGCTTAAAACTGCGAAAAAGGCTTATAAAAATATGTTTTATCACACATTTATTTAGTATGATATCCGAGAACAAGATAATTTTTACTAATCATTTTGTTCTTTTTCCTAGCAATAAATTTTTGCAACTGCAATTTAATTATCTGTCTGTCGATGCAAATGCGACGCAGAGCCCAGACTCGGCACTAAACGGGAATTCGTGCTACTTAAACGAAACGAATTATGAAATATATAACGATGAAGAAGAAAAAAAAAAAGATCGTAATATTCATAGTTACACAGACAGGCATTGTAAGGGCATTACTCACACATATTGCCATCCGGTCGAGCGACGAATCCGGCATTGCGGTAAAAAGATACGGTATAAAGAGTAAAAAAAAAAAAAAAAGAAAGAAAGAAAGAAATGAACAAGGACGTCGCATTGCACATCGGGGAGAAACGGGAATTCAATCCGTAGAAATTACTGTGTAATAAAACGAAGAAAAATTGCAGAGTCCAGCCACCTGGACCGCGCATACATCGGGTCCGAAATTAAAATGTCAGTCTAACCGCGCGTGGACAAAATGAAAATGGAAAAACAAATTGAAAAGAGAGAGAGAGAGAAAAGGAAAAAAAAACGAACTGTCGAGATAAACTAAGGCAAAATTATTGACGCAGATTCGACGCAGATACGTTCTTTGGACTTTGTATATAATTTATTGTTATCATAATTAATGTATCAATAATCAATGTACAATAGATTTCCCTACGCTTGGAATACCGTTCTCGTCCTTCGGGGACGCTGGTAATTCCCCCACGTCCTTCCACCGAGCTCTCAGCTCCGATATATCGTTCGAACACGATCGGATCAATCGACGAGCCTTGCGCGCGTCTCAACCGGGGGAGAATCACCGCGTAAAACAGATATATTTTTTTATATATATATATATATTTATATTTATATTATATATATAGCGTTAACAAGTGTACGGTATATCGATAAACGATCAAAAAGTGTTACACAAATTACAAACGGGGGCGGAGGGCGGGAGGAGCGTTACGCCGACACGACGGACACCCCGATGTACTGCTACGGTGTACCTTGCTTTAATTATCTTGTCCATCGCCACAAGTTATTCCGATCGTTAAATCGGGTTCTCTAATTGTACAGAATTATATGTATGCATGCATACACGTGTGTGCGTGTGTGCGCGTATACAGGGTGTCCCATTATATCCTGCCGATTGCCCCTTCAGATGATTCAACCTGGTTGAAGCCTTCGATAATCATGGAGTTTTCTATCTAAAAGCGACGATTTATAAGATCTTTAATTTCCGAGGGTGTGCTCTTTTAGAGTGAAATACACGGAAAAAAAAGATATGATAGAATCTTTTCTCTCAGGAAATTCCCAAAAGCGACTTTATGTCGATAAAAATTTGGAGCCAAGCTCTTTGAGGGAAGAGATATTTACGATAGACAAGAGAACACTCAGTAGTAATGGGGCATCCTGTATATACGAACGTAGTACATTTCGAACTCTCACAAATCGAAGCAAATGTCAGTTGACACGCGAGTAACGTCGTCTTTGCAGACCGGAAACGGAAGATGAGCGAGCTCGAAGTTACATTTGGGACAATAACACGCGATTACTGTCAAAAGTCGATGACTTTCTCAAGGACTCGTTTATTGCTAGTCTGGCAAGCCATTGGAAGAGACAAGGTGTTAAAAGTCAAAGAACGACGTAATTAGTGAAATTACAAACTGGAAGACAAACAATAGTTTCGAGAACACTACGTGACGTAAATTAACACTCGATCTCTTATATATTGGGATTTCATATAAATATTATTATTAAAATCGACAGTCTTATAAAAATGTTTGACACTGAGAGATTAAGATATAGGAACACAATGCGCCTTTGCGTTGTCATTTACAACGGTATAAAAAAACGGCTTGTTAATTTGGTATGTGTGTATGTATGTATATATATATATATATATATATATATATATATATATATATATATAAATGTTGATTTTTTACTTTTAATAAAGTTTCAAGCCGAATATGCCGTTTGGACAGATGACAAATATTCTCAAAGAATATTCGAAGAATAAAAAGATTTCTGTGTAAGAGCAATTAATAAATTGCTTATTTATAAATATTGTTTTAAAATTACGATTAGCCAAATTTATTCCAAAATACGCGGAAACTGACTGACGTTGATGCACGTCCTTAGATATAAAATGAAGTGCATTTATGTTCACATGCAGTAGAGTTTATAAAAAAAAAACTTAAAAGAATATTTCACTGTAATCGTAATGTGTTTATAAAATATTTGGCACTACTTCGTTGAACAAATTTTACGTGCCAATATGTACATATTTCTAATTTTTTTTTTCGGAAATACAGAATTTATATAGAATTTATATATTCTCAATTTGTCACATAGAATGAAATGTAATGTTACATGTGACAGAATGATATTGAAACATGTCAAGTTCATAGAATGTTTTAAAAAAATTTAGATTAAAGAACTTTCTAATGCATTTGTGAATTACCAATGACAAATTTTTTTCATTCCATCTTCATCTAAATTATGATTGACTAAGATGTGTATTAGACAAAATTAATTTTTCCTCTTTTTGTCTTACAGATCGCTCAAATATATTAATATATGTATAATTTGAGTGATTTTCAAGCAATGAATTAGCATTTAAATTTATGCCAGACTCATTTCTTGAATGTTCCTTCTATGTGAATTTACTAATGCGCTTCGAATTACAGCAGACTTAAAATTCCAAGCTTTTCCAATGCTTCAAGTACATTAAAAAAAATTCAAATTAAATGTCCCACAGGAAATTTAATTTTCTCGACTTTTAGATTAGTTTTCAGAAAAATGAATTAAATCATTGTTACAGTGATGTCTTCCATCAGAACGAAATCTGACCCAATGCAAGTCATTTTAATCCTTATTGCAAGATTTCTCTTTTCACGTTAATTAATTTTGATTGAAAATAAAAACAAACTGCAAATTTTTTATGAAAAATATAAAAACGCGTGTTTCTTCTAGCGAGTATTACGCTGCTTTGTTTGCGTATTGATAAAAGAATCTCTAAAAGTGGCAAGATTTTCATAAATAAAAATCCGGGTCGTGTGATTTGTATCCTTGCCTAAAACCAATATCATGCAATGTAGGGTCAACTATTTATAAAATGTGTCTCCACTGCAAATTTCTCTGCGATTGACTATTCGATACATAACAGTCGTTTGGCTGTCACGCTCGGGTTATATTTATATATTGATCCCCTGAACCGCTATCGAGATACGATACCGCGAGAAGCACAAAAGAACGATTCTCTAGAATTCAGAACAAAAAAAAAAAAAAAAAATAAAAAGGAAATAGGGTCCATCCAGTTATGGAAATCTTCTATCGCTCACCCCAGGCATCAGACTATTATTGCTAAATTCGTGAACATTCGTACAATAAATTGTGATGAGAATTATTGGGGAATTTGTAGCAGATAAGAGCACACATTTGAACATTTGGAAAAGAGTCGAACAATATATGTATATCGCGATAGAAAATTTTCAGCTCCTTTCGTTTTGATTGAGAATAGCTTTCGAACATGAAGAGGAAAACGCTGAAAATTTCCTACTATAAGGCTGAATATCTAAAATCGTTCGTGTATATCTTGGGTCTCTTCTTTTTCTACTAGAAAAAAAAAATGGGTATAAGCTTTCAAAAAATTTTGAGGAAGAAAAAACGTGATGATTTTTTTTTTTTATACGGTGTCCATACACATATACTGTAAAAATACACGTGATAATATATATGTGATAAGGATCATAGAATTTGAATGAGAGAGCAGATGTGACGTGATCGAAACTGGGCTTTATACACATTTGATCAGGGATTGATGTGAAGAGACATTGTGACAGATGGCAAAATACGTTCGTGATTCGTGACAGGGGCGCTACGTAATGGTTCCAAAAAGGTTCCTAAATAAGTTAATTGACGTGTACGTGTAACATGTGTGTCTTGCGTGTATGTGTTATAGTGGTGAATGCGGGAACGTTCAGTACCACGCTGCAACTAGAGATGTGAGTTTAGACGATCACTTTTATCCATTCCTCCAATCGCTTTTGCAGGTGACAATAAGAAACGATTGAGAGGGAGAAGATTTCGTAATCTCCTTATTAAATTATTTTTTATCGCGCGCTATTTCATTTTAGCCACAGTTATTTATTTTTAACATTTCTAATGAAATCGTGTCTTCACTCATTTTCAGAATTTACTATTACCATATTACTAATTCAAAAAATTATCTCGTATTTCTTTTTTAATCTTCAGGAAAACTGTTTTTCGCGAATATATAACATTTATAGCGTACCATCAACGTGCCAATTGGCGATCGTTCGATTAAATGTATGAATTATGAATAAAATTCACATCTCTACGCACGCTCTAGGCAGGGAGGCAGGATTAAACTGTATAGACTATATATATGCATATATGCATATATATATATATATATATATATATATATATATAGAGTATACGAACTAATACGATTAATGCAAAAACGTGAAGGGGTAATATTTTTGAGGGTGGATTACTTGAAACTACTAAAATCTAAATAATCTTGCAACTTCTCTTCGAGTCAAGTTATGACATCGCGTATATATACAATCGGAAATATGTTATCAATTGGCACAATTATATGCATATTTAGTTGATAAAAAGTATATTAAGAATATGCTGGAATTATTTTAACGACATATTAAGACGCGTTTCTAGAGGATCTAATTGCAACAATACGACTATGCGATCCGAATGCATTGAGATTATGGAGATTATTGATTATTTTGTGTACATAAGTCACACGAAGATCCGATGAAATAATATTTTTTATACAACAGACTATATTATTTATTTGTTTTAATCATAAGCAAAACACATGACAAGGATCTTTAAAATAAATATGACAGTGCGACTGAAATGGGAATTGCTATAAAGTGCGTCTAAATTCTAAGGATAAAAAATCGCTACAAAAAAATAATATTAATAAAGCGGAAAAGCATGCTAACAAAGAGAAAAATCGGAGAAAATGATACAATTAGCGAAAATTAAATTATGAGAGAGAGAGAGAGAGAAAGAGAGGATAGTTCGCTTTATTCGTACAAAGTCTCTATCCTGGAAAGTTCTCAAAATAGTCTGATACAGAAAAAGGGCAGAATCTCGAGAAAAAGCTTCTATAGATACGAAGTGATTTAAATGTGTAACACTCGAAAGGAATATATTATAATGTTATATATAAATATTATGAAAAAAACTCCGCGCTGTCGCTGATATCAAAATAATTCTCCAATACAATACAAGACAGATTTCTTGTATTCAGCTATTGCGTCATTTTAATTTGTGACACTCGAATAACTCAGTTATTTGTCAAACAAAAATCATATCTTCTTTGTTTCAATATTATAAAAATTGTTGAACGATTTTAAGCACCATATGCTCAGATTCTATCCCCTTGAAATAATCTCAGATCAGATTTTTCTCTAACAAACTTTTTACAAAGATCTCACCCCGTATAATGTTCGTGACTTCCTACCTCCCTCCTTCCTTTCCACCTCACAAAAATTATGACCCCGTATATATAAAAGTGTCGCGTAAAAATCAAACGATCGCAAACATAATGTTCAGCGATGAATCGAAGAAGATGAAAAAAAAAAATGCAGAGTAGAAGCTGGTACGCTCAGGGATTTCGTTTTTGCAAGCGATTTCGCTTTTTTTTTATGCTCCTCTTGCGTGTTTATTCGCGTTAGCCTCATTGATGTGTAGCGTGGTACTTTCCTAAACTGTGTGCGGTATATGGCTCCCCGCTCAACGTGGGACCAGCGGTAAGAATCGATTGGTCAGGGTGCGTGGTGTTGCGTGAACCATTACGTTACGCACCTGGTTCACACGGTAATGCATGTGCCAGGCCGGCGAGTTCACGTATCCGTTCGTGTAGGTCCACCGATTGTAATCACCACCTGTCGAAAAGCATATGTAAAGTACACCAGGATCATATATACGCATATCTTCTATTGCGCCAAGGCCCGTCTCGCTCTGTCCGGGATATATGTGATTTAGGGGACCTATACAACTTCGAAATAAGCCGTCCAAAAATTCGGCTCTTTCCAGTATGAGAGGTACATCATGTTCCTCTCGAAAGAGAGAGAAACTTGTTCCACTTTCGTATTTTGCCATAAAATATATGTACGTGAAGAAAAAAAGTTATCTGAGAAATAAATTTCTCGTTATCTGGAGACCAGTTTCGCTTACCCCCCGATATCATTTCCTTTAATCCATCAAAATTTATATCCCAAATAAAAAAAGAGTTATATTCACGAAGCGTGTAACAAATCGTCGAATACACAGAAAAGAAAGAGAAGATCGAAGGATCGCTGCGAAAAATCCGTGTAGATAAAAAAATTTCCGGCTAGGTCTAGGATCTAGGAAAATCTGTATAAAAATAGCGGGGTATTGGCTGTATGCTGTTCCTCTTCACAGATTGATCGGCAAGTGAAGCGACTGTTTGAAGAGGCTTCAAGTATCGTTTATAAATCGAATAATTTAATTTCGCGAATCAATAACACGCGTTCGCTCGAAACGACGAATCTAATAATAACGATCCGAAACTTGAACTTCGACTTTTATAATAGACCTTACATCCTCACACGTAACTCCGTTTAACCTTTCGCACGACATCATCATTTTCAAGTGTAGCAGGGTGTCCCAGACCTAGCTATCTTTCGCCCGCAGATGTCATTCATTCCTTACGATGAGTCTTAATCGACGCGTTAAACGAGACAAGAATATAATTCGGTATTCCTTTCACGCATAACATATTGTTCCGATTGTGACAGCCTCAAAAAAATACGCGTTCTTAAATTAATGATGATATATAGGAATCTATGATGGCAAAGATGTGTGCGATGCGCAACGGGGGGAGGGGGGGGGGAGGAGGAAGAAAGGGGAGAGACGCGTATCCTCGGAATTCGAACGAGGGCGAGAAAAACACGCGTGCGATCGCTGCACGTTTTATGCATACGATTCGCGCATATAAAGGAGACGACATTGCGACGCGATATTGCGGAAAAACAGACTCAAGTAAAGGCAGATCTCGCGCGCAAGCACAGGGTGAGGGTTCGGCACATACATAGTAAGTGCGTGAGACGCGTGCGTGTGTATGTAGGTGTGCGGTAGGTGCGATCATTACGATGATGAGACAGGGGCGATATTCTGACGATGCACAAATGCAAGAATCAAAAGATGGAAGGACGTGTACGAATTTTGGGTTGCGGCGAACTCGATCGAGCGGATCGCGAAATCGGATCGTTAGATCGCGGAAAAGATCGCGAATAATATTTCGAGGAATTTTCTTCTTCATCTTTTTTTTCTTTTTCATAAAACAATTGATGTACGCGTGTATCGTGACTTTTGTCGACGATGCAAACATTCGGCCACACGTGCGCCGAATTTTTTGACAGATGAATCGAACCCTCGATCGAACTCGCTGCCGCAAATACTCAATACAAAAACGGAGATACACAATAATACTAAACGCATCAAAGGGTTTTATTCGACTAATCGCCAAGGCCGTGCCTCTAGATATTAATGTAACTAGACTATGACAAGTATGACCTCTGCACCGAGTATTCGGTGAGATGAATCGTTTATCATTCGTTCGCGCATCCTGACATCGTAACTCTTCAAGAACCGTTTCTCCCGTGATTTCGATAAATTTGTAAATCCGCCAAAGCGCTCGGAATTTTTAGAGATTATACATATATATTTTTGTCAACAATATAACTTTTCAATATGATAGATAAATTGTAGGTTTCAAACAATGCAATTTTTAACACTGCAACATTTCACGCGTCGAGAAGGCTCTACTCTCTTACGTTCTTTAATTTACATCCCGACGCATATAACAGATCTACATGCCAACATGACCGTTTGTGCAAAATCAAAAAATAATCAATAACTTAAAGCACAAAGGAGAATATTATAATCGCCTTACAAAAATAAATAAAAAGTTCTTTTTAATTTAGATCAAAATATACTTAAAAAAACTTCAGTTCTATTTTTCGGATTTACTTTTCTTGTACACGGCCCGATATGAATCATCTATCATTTCTACCTCTACATGGTAGCTGCAAATTAGGGCTATTAGCCATTCTAGAATTCTCGAAACCGCAACCTATCCAAGTGATTCGATAATAGCCATTCCAGTGGCCTTTCATCGGGCAAATCCTAGAATGACTATCGTTCCTAAGTCGGGCTATGATATATAGGGATGCACGAGGAGATCCAACTCCCGATTCTGATACATAACATAGCCTTGATATAAATAAACTCAATCTGGAATTCAACGTACAAATATGCTAGAAAATTCAGAATATATATCTACGTATTAAAGCTAACAGTCATCATGATTGCTAACTCGTTGAGTAAGGTAATGCCATCATTCATCGGCACTCAGCGGTCGTATTTCCCTCTGCATTTCGCATACTTTGCGCTATCTCTTTCAAATACGCGATAATCGAGTAACAATTAAACGTAACCGTGTATACTTAATAGCGACATATCGCAGATAAATTGCAAAATTTCTTTGATACGTCGATCGAACGTAACGATCTCGTTTCGTTATCAGAAATACTACTCCCGAATGTTTATTGACGAATTATTGCTGCAATTAATTATATTGGCTACAAATATATATTTTAAAGAAGTATGTATTTTAGCAACAAAACGGGAATTTTTAAAGATGTACTGTGCTGTAGATATCATTGAAATCGATCAAGTTGACGTTCTCCATAATGAGAAAGGGACGTTTTAACAGCTTAATTTCAGTTCTCCATAAAAATTAAATTGAACCCCGCTGTTCCGTGCAAATTTATTTTTTTAGCCGTTGATCATTTTTAAGATACGATAACTTTGTGAGAAAATATCGCTTCAAATATTTTAAAAGTTTATATAACTCAATATTTTTCATTTTAAAATATAGACGTAAAAAATTTGTTCGATTAAAGCCACGTGAAAATATACATATACAGAGTTATCTAATTGGAAAATATTAAAAATATCCAAGAGACGATCCTACAAACAAGATAGCTGTTAACAGCCCTAAATAGGATTAAAAGACCGATGTAATTGCATTAGTTCGAGATTTCCCTACACATGATTCGAGAAGAATAAAAAGAATCGCGTTTCTTCGATAATGTCCACGCGTTCAATTGTAAAAATCGTAAAATTCATAATTGTTATCCCTGGAATACACACACGCGCGCGCGCGCGCGCGCACACACACACACACACATATACCATGCGTTCGTAACAATCAGCACAACGCACCACAGTGCACTCAATTTTCTCTCTTGTGTAATCAATACCTACGCTTATGTATATTTTACCTATCTAAAGACGTCGACAGGCACACGACGCACACGCACGTGTACGCGACCGACTGATTCACGCCTCGCTATCATTAAATTGTGCATGCGACGAATGAGGTATAAAAAACTAGGCACAATGCAAGCTGAAACCAATGGGACTTTCTATCGGCTTGTGCACGCAATTCTTTTTTTAGAGTTCCTTCCCTTCCGGTTAACACGCGCGTTTCTCACTGCAGAGGAGATTCCCCTCGGGCGTTTCTCTCGTAAATCACTCGTTACAAAGCACTTTATCTAAACTCGAGACCTAAGGAAACGAATAATCATGAGCAGTAAACGTATGCATGTACGTCGTATTAGCCTCGAATAGCAAATTCTTGGAATGAGAAAAAAAAAGAAAAGGAAAAACAGCCAAATATCCGGCAACGCTGTTCTATCTCTTTGTCTGTGTATAATCTTTGTCTCTGTATAATAAATAATAAAATAAATAAATCCTAATAATATATATGAATATATATATATATATGTATGTATATAATTTTTACGAGATCTCTAATGTAGGGCACGTCTAGACTTCCCGGTTCGCGATCTGCGTATCTTTAAGAAATTATCCGTCCGAGCGAGAATGTTGAAAGTTGATGATTTAACGTAGACGAGGAAGAAACTCATCCTTCTCTCATCGTGTTGTAAGATTGCAATTGAATTCTCACCGTGCGACGAATTTTCAACGAGGAAGAAAAAAATACGTACACCACGTCTATGTATCTACGTTGAGCAATTTTTCTCCCCCTTCTAATATCGCATACTCGAACTAAAACCACGGCGAGAAATCGTAGATCGCATCTATATATATATATATATATATATATATATATATATATATATATATATATATATATATATATATATATATGGGCTGTTCAGAATTCAATTCTGAATTGGAAACAATCGAACCGATTTATTCCGCCTCTATTTGTTTCCACTTCCCTCGAGAGAGAGAGATCCCACGGCGATCTCTCTCTGCCCCTCGCAATTGTGATTGTCCTTGGTGTATTCAAGTCGCGCGACCGTGTAGTTGTCACTTTTGGAAATGCCGTGTGATTTCTATTTAACCCTTTAATGTTGCGTTTAGCGTAACACGAATAACGCGTGCCGTAGGGGAGTGCACTAGGTGTGATTATGTAACAAAATTGTTGGAAAAAAAAAAAACTCATTTAATCATCCTAGCACAAGACTCCTCCCTAGCAATGACGGGAGTGGCCGTGGAGGGTGGGAGGGGCCGTGGGGTGGAAGGAGAGGATAATATCTCGTGCGATAAACTAAATAAAGATTGGACCGATTAAAGGGTTAAAAATGATTACGCGGTTTTATATACGCATACGACTTAAACTGTTTTTTTTTCTTTTTCTTTCTTTTTTTTTACGATTACTCTCGAAAATTCTACGCGTCGCTCCTTCGATCTCTATCTTATAATATGTCGTACCTTATTATTATTTCTAGGATATAACGCGTCGATTGTGTGCACGTCGATCGTAATAATTAAGATATTCGCTTTCCGTGTTATTATGAGTATAATACTCGCTAAGTACTCGTTTATGAGGAGGAAAGGGGGGGAGGGGGGAAGGAAGGAAAATTCTATCATGACGATAATATCAAAGTAAACCGGATCTCTCTAAAACGTGTAACAAACGTGTGTATTATTTCGTATCCCTAACGATAATTATGCTAAATTTCTCTTCGCGCAGATTTTGATCATTCGCTTGGGTCTCTTAACCCAGAAATGCGACGGACGAGTCTTTTACGACCGTCCTGTTTCTCATCGTCGTTGGTGTAACTTTCGTCTCAAACATACCCGTATATATGATTCTCGATCCCGGCCCAATTTTTATCGAGCGTAATCGCCATCGTTGAATCGGGATCATTTGCAAAAAAAAACAAAGGCCAGAGTCGTCGATCCGGTTTGCGGTTGATCTTCGTTCGTGCGATAGATCAAGATAAGTCAACGCGCGTAGCCGTTTTAAGTTTATCAATTCTAAGTGTGCGCTCAATTCCACGATTGAAAAGATTCCTTTATAGATTCTATCGATTTGAGCCCGAGCGAGTGGCTAATCATCTATTCTCTCTCTCTCTCTGTCTACTCGGCATTTCTATTTAGTGACGATCGTTAACGTCCCGTCAACGCTGTTGCTGGCGACGTCGTTCGTCCCTCGTCTCGGACATCTCATCGTCCTCGTCGTCATCCTCCATGCCGAGATTTTGGCCCTCCATTAGCAGAGGCGGCGGTATCGTCGCCACGTCGAAACTGGAATCGGTACTGGATACTATATGACCGTCTTTGACCTCGAGATCGACGACGACGCGATGTCGTCTCTTAGTGTTCTGCTGACGTTTCCGGCGAAAGGCCCGTTGGCCCCGGTCGGGCGTATGCGCCGGACTATCCATGCTCGAGGACGTGTCACCCTCGCTCTGCGGGCTGCGGCTCGACGGGTAAGGCATTGTTTTCGTTCTGATCTGCGTTCTGATCTGCATCGGCGGACTGGACGTGGTCGACTCGCCGCTCTGACTCGTCGTGGAGTAATACGGGGTCGACTTGGCACGAATCGGTACCATCACAGGCCGCTCGGTGGAACGGGTGCCCTGATATCTGCCCGCTTCATGTGGACTAGGCTCCGAGAAGCCGCGATCGAATTTACCCATCACTCTCATAGGTTTCTCGCGTTCCGGAGGGACGTCTCTCCGCTCTTCCGAGGACCAATCGTCATCCGCCAATCTCGATTGTAACGTGAGATCGGCGTATCTCTCGTGCATGTCCTCTGAACTGTCACCCCGGCCGACTTCCATTCGTACTTGGTCGCTGCTGGAATACTTCATGGCGGGCACGTTATCGTACAGTTGATCTTCTTCATCCTCTTCGGGAATCGGCAGCGCCGTATCATCGATGCAGAGTGTCGTTTCATCCTCCGGAGCCGTTTGAAAATCAACATCGTCGATAGCCTCGTCGTACTCGTTTCGAAGAGTGATGCGAGGCGGCGAGATGCCGACGAATTCCGGATAAATACCCTGCTGTTGCTCGTCGTCGTCGTCGTAGCGACGCGATCGACGATGCTCGTCAAATTGACTCTCGATAAATCGTCGCGCTTCGTCAAATTCGTCGCTGTGCGTTCGAGCTTGGCGGTGATTGTCTTTCTCGAGCGTCTCTTGGAAAGCTTCGCGTTGTTCGATCGCGGAACCGATATCTTCATCCTCGTATCGGAACGGGGAGGTAGTCGTCGCTGGTGGAGAAGGCAGTGGTGGCGACACGGGTAGCGGCAACGAAGAAGGAGACGGTGGCGAGGGAAGAGAAGAAGTATCAGCAGTTTGACACTTTGAATTCGGCCTCATGCTGGTCGCGCTCCTCTCGGACGTCGTGGTGTCGCTCTGGCTCTTGTCCGCGGCCGCCGTGGAATAATATTGCTGCGGTATCACCGTAGTGCTACCCGACCAATCCGAGATCGAGGCGCCAAGTTCCGCTAGCGAATTGTCGTCGGACTTAGTGCCAGAGTATTGACAAAATTGGCGCACTGTATTGTTCGAGCTGGACCACTCGGACATGGACAGGCCCATCGATGTATCCTCGCTGTGCGACGAGCCGGTTATGTACGAGTTCGATTTTGGTTTCACTGCGATCTTAACCGTACCGTCGACCGTCGTCGCGGATGTCGAACTTTGTCCATCCTCCAAAAACGTCGAATGAAGATCGTCGTGCAGAGTTCGGTTCTCATCACTCGAATCACTGTCTCGTTCCGCTCCTTGAACAGGCGTCTCGGTGCTGTCCGTGACGGTGACTTTGACAGCTTCCTCCGGTTTGATCTCCATGTAGAACGTCTCCACGTGACTCACCACCGGCGTCTCGAAAACGGGTGAGCTCGGCGGCGATGGCCAGTCCTCGGAGCTTTGTAGCTGCAATCGTGATCTTCTGTTCGTTCGTGGTGATTTCGAATCATCCTCCTGCGCGCCAATCACGTCAATAGGGATATCCGGTAACTCAGAGGACGTTCTGCGATCATCGGAGACAGATGGTAATGCCGTACCGGACGGTGGATCCGATGACAAAGACGGCTGATGGTCGCTCGACATTAAAGATTCGTCGTCGAGACTCGGCGACCTCGAACTGGGTTTGAAGGAGTCTTCAAAATCGCTTTTGTCCTGCTCCGACGTAGTTGAGCGCTCAGATATTCTGGATAATGTACGAGAGAGCGAGAACGCACCGTAATTGGCCAATATCTCGGGTCCAATAGGATAGATAAAAGTGCCAGGAAAATCTGCTAGATCCTCTTGAAAACTGTCCTCATTTTGACCGTTGCTATCTTCAGAATGCGACTGCTGCGCATTGCTCTCGTCTTGAGGTACCCAGCCCTCCTCTAAACTAGAACTACCGGAGCTCTCTTGCGGAAACGACTTCCACGTCGCGCTCATCTCGTGCTTCGGAGCTGGTTGCGAGTCGTTGCTATTGTCATCATCTAGAGAACCACTGCGAGCGCCTTCAATCAGAGCTATCTCCCGACGATCTACTATAGGTTGTATCTGACCGATCCCCAATGGCCGAGCGATGGAACATGAACTGGAGTCAGGGTCTTCTCTGTCCGGTGTCCAAGTATTGGTTTCCTCGCTTCTCGAGCGTTCAGTGCTTAGTCTGAGCTTCTTATCGATGGATAAACGATTCGAGTCCGCGATCTCTACGGCTTCTTTGACCGGCTCGTCTTCCGGTAATTCTTCCGCGGTCTCTTCGTCTTCTCTTTTCATCTCCAGATATTCCGGTGTCAATTCAACCTCAACTAACGTTTTTTCATCCATTTTATCGACACCATAATCCGGCGAGCTCATTTCACTATCGACGCCTCGCATTTGCACTTGTGTATCGAGTGCATCTAGCGTATCCTCGCTTGTATCAAGGGAGTCGAGTCGTTTGTTTTCCTCTTCTTCCCGCTCGTCAATCTCCTCCACCTCCAGTCTCTCTTCCTCCTCTTCCTCCTCCAGATTCCCCTCGTCATCTGAGCACTCTTCGATAGATATCTGTATCGGCGATTTGACCATATCCGGAAGCTCATCTTGATCGTAATAACTAAGAAAGTATTTTTCGTCTTCTCGAACTACGCTTATAGTTACGTCAGGAACATCGTCCCTCTCAGACGGACTTTTCCGGTCAGAATCTTCGATCTTGGTATAAAGATCTTCTGGACGAGTCGGAGATTTTATCGATATTGTTTCGCCAATTTTCACACTTCCTTCTCCATTGTAGTCCTCAATAGCATCCTTCGACAATTCGGTTTGCTTTTGTTTGCAGACGACAACTTCCGTACTAGCGCTTTTCACGAAGATTACCGACTGATCCGATTGAACAACTCTCGAAGGCACGTCAGCCTTTATCGCTTCAGAACTCTTTTGAGAAGTTTCCTGTTCACCGCCGGATTCCGCGGAACTTTGATCGATGAATTTCGTAGCTTCCTCTACTTTGGTGCTTTCTGTAATGTTCTCATTTCCATTAATATAATTAATAAACGGAATTTGTCTACCATTCTCTTGTCCTTCGTAAGGTATCAAATCGATGCTGGTTACAATTTCGTTGCATTCTGTTAATGGTGACTCTAAATATTGCGCCGAAGTCTCGGTAACAGACAGAGAATCTGTGCATATCTCCGGAATGGTCGTGTGATCAGTACTGTCGGATCTGTGATTCGGAGAAGCCTCCATTTGCGCTGATTGTACCTTCGATATTACGCTCGTACCTTCTCGAGCGGCTTCTTCGGCAGCAGCAGCATTTTCTCGATCCTCCAGATTCTCCGATACGTCCACCGTGTCATCCTTACTGGAAAACGCGTTTGCCGGCGGGAGCCTGTGTACAGAGATTACCGCGGCATCCAAGGATTTGGCGCGTCGCTGAGCGGTAGGCGATTGCGTCGCTCCTTGACGTTGCAAAGCGCCAATTCCGCTACCTTCGGAAAGACCAAGGCGCGCGCGAGCAAACAATATCGGCGTTTGTCCCGGTTTACGTAATACTAAGGGAGATTGAGTTAAATCTTGAGCAAGCGCAGTTTTCTTCGCGCTATCCTTCGTTGGTTCCTTAGCTAATAATTCCTTGATCGATTCTTTGGATTCATCCGTTACTGCAGTCCGTTTAGTCTCTGCTGGCTGATCGATCACGACATCAGGTTTAACACACGGTTTAAAATCTTTCTCCAACTTAGGCTGTTTCGATTCGTTAGCCTCTTCACTAGTCGCTTCTACTTTTGATGCTATTTTGCCGCGCATCGATTTCGAATCCTGCTTCGATACTGCGTCCCTTGCAGATTTACTTTCGGTTTTTGAATCCATCTTGGCAACAATTTTGGATATGATAGTCCTCTTCGGTGATATTTTTTCTACTGAATCTTTTTTCTCCGTACTTCCTAAGCTCTTTGATATTCCCAGCGATTTCGGTCTGGATTTTTCGGACTTTATCGTGCCCTTAATCAATTCATCGTCGACTGATGCGGATTTCGCACGAGTACTCTTTGTCTCTTCCTTGTCATCCTTTGATGTGGAGAATGGCTTGTCAGACAATCTGGTTACGGATTTCGATCTACCTTTTTGAACGATGCTTATCTCTGGCGCTACATCAGTCGAATCGATTATTATAATCTCCTGTGGCATTTCGCCGAGCTTTAATTTAGATTTATCAATTTTTGTACTCACCACCGGTGCACGCGACTCCTTCGACGCACTTTTCTTCAGTGGTGGCTTGTCACCCTCCAATGATTTTGATTGTTTCTTGAAGTCCTTTTTCGGCTCCGATTTCACTTTTTTCACCCTTTTCGGAGAGACATCTTGCACGAAGTGTTTATTTTCGACTTCCGGCGAAAGCAATGTATCGATCGGTGCTTTTTCTTCTGCCAGAGACAGGGACTTTGATCTTAACGGTTCTGCGTGCGGTCTCAGCATGAAAGGAACAAATTCAGGAACTTTAAGACTATCCAATTCTAAAGCAGGTTTCACAGGCACTTCGTCCAAAGGCAAATCGGCGACTGGATCAACAAAATCGTCAAATCCTGTATCGATGATCTTGGGTCTCGATATTTTTGTAGCGGAATTTTTACTAACTTCTGAGAACTTTGATTCTATTCTCTCCAAAATACGTTTTGTCTTCTCGGGAATACTTGGCTTCTCCAATATTTTTGGTTTTTCCGGAATCGGTGGTTTTTCCGTTTTTATTTCCGCCGCAGCTGATATGTGAACTTCAGCTATAACGGACTGTACATTTTCTTTCCTTTGATCATCGTCGGACAAATCATCGACGGTTCGTTTCAATGAATGGATCAATTCTTTGAGCATTGCTTGTTGCATTTTTCCGATGACTTGATCATCGGACGCCATTTTCTCTATGTTGTCTGCCTTTCCATCGCCAGGAATTTCTGGTAATGGTATCTTCTCGATGCTATCTTGTTTCTCTAAACTATCATCCGGCGTTTTCAAACTATCTTTTTCAAGTTTCGCTTTGCGTTCCAGATTTTGCCTCATTTCCATGCCGACAACATCAGCAAAATTTAAAGCGGCTTTCGATTTAGCATCTGTTTTTGCAACATTAGTAGGACTTCTGGGCGCTCCATCTATAGATTTCTTTTTCTGTATTACGGAAACAATAGTTACGTTAGGATCAGTTGGTGATTTCTTGGGCGAACGTTTTTCGAGTGCTGAGATGATGGTAACGTTCGGTTCGACCGGAGATAATTTCGTAGGCTTTTTATCTAAACTAGAAGATTTCTTACACGTATAATCTTCGTTGATGATGACTTCGGCCCTGTTTCTGTCTAACGAACCACCTTTCTGTGAAAGCTTATCAGGAGATTGAGTCTTCGCATTCGCCTTCGAAGGACTTCTGTTTGTAGGCGACAAACTGCAAACAATACTCTTTGGATCTGTGGGCGAAAGTTTTGACGGACTTAAAATACTCTTCGGCTTATCCGATGGACTCAATATAGATTTTGGTCTTGTGGCGGTGATCGCGCCGCTTTTCGGTTTATCCGGAGATAATTTACTGCTAGTCTTATCTATCGAGGAAAGCTTGGTTAAATCAAAGTACGAAATGTCTGTTATCATTTTCAACGGCAGCTTCGGCAAGTCCTTGGCGGTACTCTTGACGTTCTTCGAAGTCTTGCTGCTATCCGACTCGGATTTCTCATCGGATGCCGTACCGTTCATAACATGCCTTTTGTGCAATGTGTACGGTATATCAACATTGGTCTTCTGCACTGTCGCCGCACTGTCCGAAAACGGTTCTTCATCGCCGGAATCAGCGGGAGTCAGATCTATGGATTTCTGATGCATCAACATATGTCGCTTGCTGTTGGATCCTAATCTCTGTCGTGCCGGATTCGGATCGCTCTTTGTACGTTCCACCGGTATATGACCGGGCAACGCGGTCTCTTCGAAACCCAGCACGACGCCGCCGATAACTTTCGGCTCGTACTCGGCAAACACGGCTTTCGGTTTTAAATTCTCCATCTCGTGCGGCATACCGATGACAGTCTCTGTACGAGATTCGAGAGACAGTTTCGCTTGCCGTTCTCGTTCTCGTCTCTCATCGTCCTTCCGCGCTTTCTCCAAGCTCCTCCAGTCATCGCGCTCTCGCGGTTTCTCTTCCGATTTTTCAGGTTTGCTCCTGCTCCTTTTTTGATCTTTATATTCCATCATCTCGATGTTCTTTCTGCGCTCAGTGTTATCGAAATCCAGGCACTCGAGGCTTCTTCCCTCTCGCGATTCCAAGCGTCCCAAATATTTTCGCTCCCGCGAATCCAGCTTTTCTAGACTTTTTCGCTCGGCGCTTCTCGATTCCGCCTTTCTTTCATAAAGTCGATCTCTTTGCTCATAACGTTCCAATGATTTTAAACGTTCGATCGTTCGCGGATCAAAGTCAAACTTTTGAGAATCCAGCCTCTCTATGCTCATTCTTCGTTGTTCTTTTGGAGTTAATCGTTCGAACGGACTTTTATTGCCAGAATCAAAACGTTCTAAAGTATGCCTCTCATAGTCAATAGAAGCCGCTCTGCTTTTTCTAGATTCTCGAGAATCAATCCGCTCGATACTTCTTTCCCTGCGCTCTCGTGTATCTGAATGCCGATGAGTGCTCCTCTCTTTAGGACTTCTCTCCTTAGGACTTCTCTCCTTAGGACTTCTCTCCTTAGGACTCCTCTCCTTAGGACTCCTCAGATATTCCATGCTGCTGCGCAGCCCTTGAGAATCTAAACGATCGACGCTCTTACCGCGTGATTCGTAGAAATCATTGTAATAAAAGGCACTCTTTTCCCTCGAGTCCAAATTTTCGTAGCTTTTCTCGCGCACATCGAGTCGCTCAATGCTCCTACGTAATTCGCGCATATCGATCCGATCTATACTGCGACGACCGTGACTGTCCGATTTCCGCGAATCGCGCGAATCGAGTCGATCCATGGACCGACGCTCCCGAGAATCGCTTTTATTATCAATTCGCCTAGAATCCCTCGAATAATCCCTCTCAATTCGTTTTCGCTCCTCCTTTTCGATGCTCCTACGCTCTTTCGATAACATTTTTTCGACTTTAATATCAGAGTCTCGCGATTTTCTATCCCTAGATTTGTGTCCACGACCTAAGCTACCTGTCTCAACGTATAATCGTGGCGGATGATCATCCAAGCTAGCGATACTGCGTGCTCTGGTCGTTCTACCTCTCGCGCCATGATCTAACACGGTTTTACCACTTCCGTCAACCGGACTCAAATCGTCATCAATTCGCGATTTCGGACGCATAATACCCTCGTCTCGCAAAACCTCCGAGTCTACATGAGTGATCTTGTACTTTGGTTTCAAATTCTTCAACTCGTTAAGAACGGAAATCTTTTGTTTTTGCACCTGTAATATTACAGGATCTTTTCTGGCGGAGTCCTGATGCGGAATAGTCGTCTTGGACGGCTGTTCCACGGAATTGGCGTGTCTCATCTCAAATTTACGTTCTATTTGAGTGCACGACCGTTGTATCCTGGATTCGGTGATCACATAATCACCGTCTGCCTTGGATATAGCTGAGTACCGATCAATGGACTTAGTTTTACCGTTCTTAAGATCAGATAACGCGGTCTTATATTGTTGTCTCTCAGAAGGCTTTAACGATCTATGCTTGACGAAGGAATCGGTCTCGGAGTCCATTTGGAACATCTCGTGCTCGATTCCTTCGTCGCTTTGATCGGATATCGGTTCATCGTGCGGACTGGAATACGATTCCGGATACTCAAATTCGTGTTCGCGTTCCAACAGCTCGTAAGAATCGTGCGAGAGATCATCGTGCGAGAGATCTCCAGCAGGACCCGATTCCTCATGACCCGATTCGGTAGACAACGACGACGTTCCCGGGTAGGAACTGCTGTAGACACGCTCGGGGACAGAGTCGTGATCTAAAGAAGGTAATTTCGAACTAGCAGCGCTATACGAACGATTACTCTCGTCGTAACGCGTTATGGGGTTATCTAGTTCACCTTGAGAAGCTAATTGGAATGGGTCTAATGGCGGTTCCGCGGTGACCTTATCGTCCCGCGGTCGCGCTTTACCGGAGTCCTCGAAACTAGAAGCGTACAATTCGCGACAACTAGCCGACCGTTGCCAGGGGTGTCTGGGCAGAGGTCGTGGTGGTGGGAATTCGGGGGGACTGCTGTTAGAGGGGCTGATACGACCTGTTGATGAAATCCGTTGTTGACTGGTAGCATGCATCTGCCGCGGTGCTGGGACCTGGCTGGGGGTGGCTGGCGAATGGACGTCGATAGAGGTAAGCGTCCGAAACGATGTAGCTGTGTCTTCTCGACGGTGAATCGTCCCGCCCATCGAGACACTCGTCACAGTCGTCGGAGAATCCAGTGTCATCGAGCCGCATGACAGAGACAGAGCTGGGGTTGCTAGGGCTGAAAAGATCGCGCATGCTATATAAATTTCTCTCGCTTTCCCGACATATTTTTCGCATAAAAAACCTTAGCGCGTAATTCTCATTATGTGATTTACATCTGTTATATTCTGTAATAATTCTAATACTATTATTTCTTTTAATAATATAATATATTTTACGCAGGCATATTTCTTATATTTTTATTAAAGACTGTTAACGTTACTTTAACACCCTTCGTAATCAAAACTAATCAATATTCAATTATATTTTTAATTTTCTGTGTAAAACTGATGTAATATTTATAAATATTTTAATTTTATTTCATATTTCCAGCGCATAGTTTAAAAATTATTTTAATGGAATCATTAACAAAATGTAATTGTAATTGCAAATCTTCACTATCTATAATTATATTCCTTTACAATTTTTTCTTTATATATACATATAATTTTTACAAACATCATAAATCTCTTACGCACAAAGGTCATTTAAAAACAATCTATTTAAGATACGCTAATCTACTCTACTATTACAGTACTTCAGTTATGATACGATGAAAAGAAATGAGGCTAGAAACAGGTGGACAGAAATAGAGAGAACCAAAGGGCGGAAAAATTAAAAATAAAGCGTTTGTTGTGGAGGTTGGTGTCGGTCATGGTACATACCAGGATCGCCGAGGGGCAGGAGGGGGTGGGCAGAGATGCTGGAGCTGCCCATAAGGGAGCTGCTTGGAGTGGCCCCACGATAGCCTCCCCCCTCCGAGCCCTGCAATGCCCTACCACCGCTAGTCTGCCGGAACGAATTGGACCTGCGAGCAAGAGAGAGTCAAGTTCAACATCAGACTTAGGCTATCAAATGCCAAGCCTGTTCAGAACTAACTTATCCCTTTTTCTCTCTCTCTTTTTTTTTTTTTTCTTTCTTTATGAGATCGCAAAGTAATACTAAAAAGAAAAAAAAAGAAAAAAAAGAAAAAAAAGAAAAAAAAAAGATAATAGCTTCCGTCGACTAAGCAACGGTACGTGATGCGAGGAAGTGTGCGGAAGATATCGATCTTCCTGTTAACTCACGTATTGCAATGTGCGATGCGATAAACAAAAATAGATTACACTTCTGATACGATACACGGTCAACATCGCCGTTAAGTCAATTTTTTAATATAGTTAAGTCGATTTTTTAATATAGTTATATCGCTGTCGATGAAATATATGATTAAATCCTCATTCATTATATGTTTTATATATTTTCAAAAATATAATAAGATACAATTAAATGTGTAAAAATATGTATAATAAACTATATATTACTAATAAATCATTGGGATATCATGAGTGCAAAGGAGAACTGTGCACCACCGTTGAACAAATTTGGGAATAGTGATAAGACAGCCATAATTTTTAATGGAGTACAAAATTGTAGCATATGTAAAAGAGAAGACTGTCTTATATTTTTAAATGTGTTATAAACAAAATACAGCTTGAAGGTATTAATAAAATTTTCGTGTTAAGATATTTGCGCTTTCTCGCAAAAAGAACCATACGTGCAATATAATTATGTAAAATATACAAGAAATATATCTTGCATGTCCAGAAGCATAAATAAATACAAATAAAAGTGCACTTTTAAAATATATCCAATGTTCATTTTTAAAATTTAATGCATTCAACTTTTGCAATAGTAATTGCAATATTATTGCTTGTGGGAAAAAATGTCAAATTTTGTATTCCTATACATCCTACACAATTAATGTTTCTGAGGGTAAAAATCGAAAGATGATAGATATCATTAATGTAAAAATATACTGGCTACTTTAACTTTTGTAAATTTATTTTTAATATCATTCATCTTGTATTCCTCATTTTATCAATTAATGTTTCCATGATATATAAGAAGGCGTTTCTCAACCGTGCATCGATATCGCACAGCAAATGAAATTCTACAAGTAGTATGTACAAGAATAACTTCCCTTTTTTCAAGAATATATTAATAATAAGCTAAAAAACTTCTATTTTAGAACAGTCTACTGCTATGGACAAGAATCTTGTTGGATAAAACTGTCTTATAGGATATTATAGTGAAGTATGGTACTTTGCTGTGTATTATCAGATACAACAATAAATAATTAGTGATCACGCTATTGAGAGGGTACACTCATCATTCGGGTTTATCGTGCCTGATGGTGAGCCTGACTCCCCGCCACCCCTGTCCGAGCAGGCAACACTGACAAACGGAAATATAAAAACTTGGAAACAGTTTCCGCTATGGAAATTGTGGATGTTCGTGGATAATACATGTATATATATAACAAATACCGATTCCGGCAAAAGCAAGACCGTGCCACCTCCTATCTTAACCACACAAAATTGATGCGTTCATTAATTAAAGACTTCAATGATACAAACCAACATATTAGGGGGGAAACAGTACGCAATATACATGCACTACCTACATATTAAATGGGGATATTCAAAGACTTTTTGTTGTTCAATACAGCTGTCAATCTTTTGGAACAACTTACCTTTGAAATGTCTGCCTCTTCACATAATTGTCCCGAACAAATTCGACAATCTGTTTCTGAGTTTTGCCACTATACCTGATAATATAAACAACAGAGATCTTTTTTATTATTCTATAATAATCTTAAATAAAGCATTGTAATCTTTTTTAAATATTTCTTCTTACACATATACAATGACACTTTAAAGATATTTAAATAATAAAATAAAAAATAATATATTTAAAAATATTAAAATGATTTAAACACATTTTGTGATTTATGTTAAGAAATATTATAATTTGACATACCTGAATGATGATCCACGGCTAAGCACTCTGGTTTTTTGCCTCACGACTCTCTTAACTACAGAGCAGCGGAAAAAACCATGGTTTTCTACACATTTTTTCCAAAAGTTTTTACACTCATTACGTCCCTCAAAGAAAAACTCGACTGTATCCTTATAATAACCCTATAAATAATAAAATAAGTTAAGTAAAATAGTTATATAGCAATAGATACATCATACTTAAATTCGTATTAATTTAAAGATAAAAATTTATCTTTAAGCTTAATTAAAGATTTCAAATACTTACATAACCTTCAGGATGCAATTTGATTAGAAAGCGTTTTCGTTTGAAACTGATTTTTCTGATTTTGGCCCAACTAAATGTATTTATCTTAGTATAATTTTGAAAAACTACAATGCCCATATGTGCTACTGCAAGATTCAGTGGAACGTTTTCATGATCCTAGCAAAGAACAAGAATATATAAGCATAAATTAATTTTACATATGCGCAATATATATATATATATATATATATATATATATATATATATAATGTACAAATTTTCTTTTTTTATTATTATACTTACCTTAGCTGGATGCATTTTCATTCCATACAATTCGCAACGTCGAGCTGTCTCTAAAAGATTGAGATCTGCCTCTGCAGGAGATTGTCCTCTGTTAACATTAAAACCAAACATACATTTCAGACAAACCCGACATTAACATAATATTACTAAATACATTAAAATATAAATCTCTTACGCATGTTTTTTATGATTCTCCATGATACGTCGTTCTAATTCTTGATCCTGATGAGGCACAAATTTATATGTCGATAAATATGTATGATCCGGGTAATCTTCTATCACATAGTCTCCGCATTCAGCTATAAGGAAAAAAATAATATTGTGCTTAAGAAAATAGATCATAAAATCCTCTCAACAAAAATACAAAAACACAACTAGGCTTATAAATTATAAGAATTTTAACAGGAAAAAAAAAAAAAAAATGTAATTACCCTGAACTATATAACTGGCCATCAATGCTGCTGTGTTGTCATTGCATTGCAATAAACCTTGAGATAAATCTCGTTTGATTTGTAGACAGAATAAATATCTTGTAAACTCTTCTTCGAGTTGTGCAGGATCCGGCGTATAAAATTTAACACAGAACCTCAATAGAGGATCAATTAGAGATAAGCCAACTTGTCTGCATACTGGTTTTTCCAAATCTAACCAATACTGTAAATATCACAATCTTTAATTTCATTGCTCATTGAAAAAAAGGCATTAAGAAATTAAACAAAATATTATACATCTTACTTTTGTGAAATTTGGTTCTTGATATTCAAGACCAAAATAATCTGCTTCTAAAAGATGCAATTGCTTACATACTTGATCAAACAACACTCTACCTAGTGCTTTGGCCTGAAAAGTTTAAATAATAAAGTTTATACAATGTGATAAATTACTGTATTAATCTCTCTTTAAGTCTTTAATACAATTAACTTGTTAAATCATAAAATTCCTAAATATTATTAATATATCCTTATTTTATTATATTTTTTGAAATAACTTGTTTTGACATGAGAGATATGTTCCTATTATCATATAAGAACATGTATATATATATATATATATATATATATATATATATATATATATATATATATAAAATAATATGAATTAGGATTATACAATTAAATATTATAAATGTAGATTGAATAATCTTAACAACTTCATTGTAAAAAGCTAAGATGCTGGGGAACAAAATTAATCTCCGAAGAAACTAGCAACACGTTGCAAGCATTGTAAATAAATAATCAATAAATGAGTTTACACATATATCACACACAAGAATCCCCCATTTGACACATTATATGTTCCAGTAGCTCATTCTTCTGGAAATATATGGATACAGAGCGCACACAGTATGTAAGCATCTAGCCAATATATATAATATATATATTATACATATACACACACAACACGACACACACACACACACACACGCACGCACGCACGCACGCACGCACGCATATATATATATATATATATATATATATATATATATATATATATATATATATATATATAATTTACTTATAAGTTAATAAATTTTTAAATTTAAATAACAAAAAATCTCGATTATTATATATAATTAAAAAAAAAGGTTATAAACTATTTTTAAAAGAGTAAAATGTCCAATTTATTAATATTTTAATACGTAAAATTATAGAACATCATTTGATTGAAATTACATATTAAGGAAGAAATGTTCCAAAATAATATAAATGTGAAAATCTCGCGTATCGGAATTCTAAGTTAAATAGCTTCACAGAGAAGATTCTAAGAGGCTTTATAATCAATGACTCTTGACCTGGATGCATGAAGTAAATAGTTTAATACATGCCTACGCAGCAAATATAGGCTGATGGATAGATTAATGCATATACAGACTTCTTGATTACATAAAAAAACATAAACGATTACAAACAGCAAAGTTCACGTAATAAAATATATTAAATAATACATACTATGCATATATTTTATAAAGATTATATAAAAAAAGGATATATGAGCTTATTTAATAATGTTCTATGAAAAATTTTAATATAAAAATTTAATATACAAAGAAAGAATACATAGAGAGATGTATATCAGAGATATGTAATAGCTTATGACTATAAATGCAATAATACATACATTCAATTGCTACATACTATAGAATTGTAAAGGTACAATAAGATGCTTTAGTAACATTTAATGTCATTTTATTGCTTATTCTTCCGTGATCATTCTCTATAGAGTATAAAAGAAGTTGTCTTTTTATAAATATTATAAACAATAATCATTCTACATATAGCTCATACATATTTTATAAATAATGCACATGAAGGTTTCAGAGGAATAACAAATTTAATCACATAAAGAAAGATTGCAGAATATCCGTAACTCATATACATTCAAGAGTTCCATCAAAAAGACTAAAAAAACTTGTATTTTTTTCTATAAATTTCTATTAAAATGTAAGCTTAAAAGAGCTTATAAAATTTTAACAAAAGAATATCGAATCTTATTAGACCTTGGTGACTACCTTTGTGGGCTCAATTGCATAATTTTCTTCATGTCTTTTAGTATATGCAGCAAGCAATTGAAATAAATATAAGAAAATTATTTAAACATAAAATAAGTATTCAATTACCTGCACTTGAAACATTGTAATAGAGTCATCCAACATCTGTACACGAACTGCGAGCATTTTTCCAGCCTTTCGTGGTGTCGCAGGAGGTGTTCTACTACCTCCGTCCACACCAGCTGGCGTCGAATGACTGTGAGGCATCTTTGAGCCTCCTTTCATGCCAAAACTGTCTATATCATTCATCTTGGTTCATTTATTTTGTTTTGCAAAGCAATTGTTTAATTCGTGCTTTCTCAAAGAATACAATCAATAAATCTCTATTATGTCATCATCTGTAATAAAAGAATCATGGGATAATGGATTATTATATTTATGTATTGTACGATGAAGGTTGAGTCAAAAGGAAAGACAAAATTAATCTTCAGTAAATTATTAGGTTGGTGCGTATGAAATGTCGGATTTTCTTTAAATGTGAACGTTTGTCTCCCTGTTTTTGTTATGCTTTTGTTTTTGACATAACCTGGTTTATAGTCGTACTGTCCATTGCCAGAGTCACATTTTAGCAAAGAAGATTTTCTCAAAAGTGTTTCCTTTTGTTATTTGCTTTGAATTTTGCACCGATATGAATTCAACCGATATTCGTGTAATTTTCTTATATGAGTATAAACTTGGTAATAATGCTGCAAAAGCTGCACGCAATATAAACCAGGCGTTTGGGGAGAATACTGTGAACGATCGAAAAGTGCAGCGTTGGTTTGAAAAATTTCGGTCTGGTGATTTTTCCCTGCAAAATGAACCGCGTGGAAGACCCGAAACGTCTGTGAAAAATGATGCTCTGAAAGCATTGGTGGAAACGAATCCAACTGTTTCTTCAAGGGAACTTGCTGCCAGAATGGAAGTTGACCATACAACAATATTGCGACATCTTTCTGAAATTGGCAAGGTGAAAAAATGGATAAGTGGATACCGCACGAACTAACCGAGCGAAATAAGCTGGATCGCTTGAACGTATGCTCATCATTGCTAACCCGATTTAATCGAGATCCATTTTTCGATCGGATCATTACTTGTGATGAAAAATGGGTTCTTTACGACAATAGGAAAAGGTATGCTCGGTGGCTTGATAGGGATGAGGCTTGTGCTCATACTCCACGGCCATCACTTCATCAACGGAAAATTTTAATCACAGTTTGGTGGAATGTGACTGGAGTAATACACTACTCATTCCTTCGAACTGGAATGACAATTACAGCCGAAAAGTATTGCCAGTACATTGAAGAAATGCATGAAAAATTGAAAATTATACGCCCATCACTTGTTAATCGGCATGGCCCAATATTTCTCCACGACAACGCTCGGCCGCATATATCGTACAAAACAATTGCGAAATTAAATGAATTAAAATATGAAATTTTGCAGCACCCACCTTATTCACCGGATCTTTCGCCAACCGACTTTCATTTATTTAAACATTTAGAACTGTTTTTACGGGCTAAACAGTACGAAAATGAAGACAGTCTGAAAAATGCCATATCAGAGTTCATTGATTCTAAAGATCAGAATTTCTTCAAGACAGGCATCTATGTATTAAAATCTCGTTGGGAAAAGTGTATTGAAGTAAATGGAGCATATTTTGATTAAATAAACAGCTTTTGGAAAAAGATATGCAGTTTAATATATTCACTTAAGAATCCGACATTTCATTCGCACCAACCTAATAATTGTGGACAGTACAAAATAATAAAAATAATAAAATAAAATTTTTTTTTTATATCAGAAAACTTATCTTCATATGTGAATAAGTCTTGAATGAACTTGATATTACACATTGTATGTGTATGATGGAATTATATATTTGGGAAATATATATGTATAAAGCTTAATCATTCTAATGATGTATTATTAACAACTAGAAATGCAGGGTATCTGTAAAAACTCACAATCTCCAATTATCTTCACATATGCTCAGATTAGAAAAAATACCATTCTACTTATCTAATTCTTATCGACTTCTACGATCGTTCTCAGATAAAAAAAAAAAAAAAAAAAAAACAGAAAGAATATAGGAGAAAACAGATGTAGGTAAACAAATAGCAAGATAAAATCCAATTTCACCGTTTCATTCCGAATCTTACGGAACATGTGAGTTTTTATGCCACGATTTTCCGCTATCACTGTCACGTCCCTTCGAAACTATTCATTCTTCGTTTCTAACGAAACACGGAGGAGTGTCTCAAGAAGCGGACGTGTTTTAACGATATACGTATTAGAAAAATCCTCGCGCGAGAAGGTCCCCGGTCACTTCCGGTTCGAGTTTTGCGCGTCACCCGCGTTTCGCGCCAGCGAGAGATTACGAGGACGCGCCGCGCCGCGCCGCGTCGCGTCGACTGCTCGCTCGCGCGTCCCGCGATTAATCCTGATCGTCCGACCGAGAGGAAAGAAAGAGAGAGAGAGAGAGAGGACACGGACGAGCGAACGGATGCGAATGGGAAGATGCGCGGGGGGAGCGAGGAATGTTAAACGAAGCGGGCTAAGCGATTGGCTCCGAACAAAAGGGTTGAAAAACGCTCGCTGATCCAACTGACGTAAGATCGTAAAGAGTGAAGATGAGTGACATGGAAAGGAGAGAGGACGAGGGGAGGGGAGGGGAGGGGGGGAAGAGGAGGTGAAGGAGGATGCGTTTACGCGTGCACGCGCTCCGCTCGTTACATCGTCGCCCGCGCACGTCCGTATGTGCGTGGTCGTCGTGCATAATTACGAGTTCCTCGCGACGTACCGAAAATGGAAGTTGATGGGTGGTAGCCGTCACCGTCTTCGTCGCGAGGAGAGAAAAAATATATTCTTCGATTTCGCGAAAATTCGTCGGCAGAATTTATCATAGGAATATCCGGGAATGAATCCGGAATAGAAGAGGATGAAAGAGAGAGAGAGAGAGAGAGAGAAAGGAGCGATTTATTATCGTTCGTGTGTACGTACGTTCGCCGGGCCATCGTTGCGTGCGTGTCTCGCCGTCTCTCTCCTCGACACACGCGACTCAACCAGAGTTCATTGATCACCGGGAACCACCGCACCGCACTGCTCTCTCTCTCTGCGATCCGCCGGCCGCTTCCTTGCGCGTCTCGCTCTCCTCGCTCCTCGAAACGACGAGCGTCCGCGTTTAATAATGGGTAGTGGCGGTGGTGCCCGCCGATCTCTTCGCGGCGCCGCCCGACGTAGGTGCGGCGACGTGTGCGCGACGATGCTCGACCATCGAGCGCATACAACGAGAGCCCCGAATCGAAGCCATCACTCACGCACAGAGTCAGACACGCACTCAAACACACTCCGTGATGGAAACAACCGACGGGATGGGTCGTCACCTCCGTTCCACGACAGAGCGCGAATACGGGATAGCAGTGGTGCTCAATCTTTTTTTTTTCCTCTCCCGAGCAAGCGTTTCTTACGTCGCGTCGCGTTCCCTTCTTCGCGTGCGATCGCGATCGCGCCCGCAGTCGCGCGCGACGTAGGGCCGGTCTGTCTGTCAGTTCGTCTGTCCGTCTATCGAGGGCGCGATGTACGAAGGGCGGTGGCACCGGTCGTACGACGCCGCTCGAGGCGACATCTGTCGGCTGTTATTGTCAATAACTTCGTTCAAAAACAGCTGATGTAGGTAAATTTCACGAATTATCGAACGGTGTGACGTTTACCGGCTAAGTTTGTCATCGGTCGATAAATCACTCACGATGTTATCGATGACAAGAATGTTTTTTTTTTTTTTACTAGTCGAGCATTTCACTATCGGTTGCCTATAATTACGCTTGGTGACACTAGATGTAGCGCAAGGATATTCGAAATCGATGTTATACATATATATTTCTTATATAAAGCGCGTTCAGGATTATTGTTTTCTTTAATTCACGCAGTTCTTATGATTGATGGATGAGAGTTCGCAAGCTGTACTCGGAGAGGAATGAATTAATAATCAGAATCTTCGATTAATGTCAAGTAAATATAAACTTTAATGTCATTGAAGTAATAAATGCAACCGCTATACGATAAAGGATCAGAATAACACGAATAGCACACACAATGATATATATATATATATATATATATATATATATATATATATATATATATATATAGTAGCAGTTTTATTTATATATACATTTTCTTATAAGTACTTTATTTAATAATCATCTGAGTTATATAATATACATGTAAAATTTTTCCTTGCGTATTTCACTGTGGCTGTCATAGACTGACAAGAGCGCCTGAATTCAAATGAGAAAGTCATTTATATTCGCGCACCGACGTGTCCCTACAACTCCCTACTGTTGTAACGCGTAATTTTCTTTTTCTCTCTCTCTCTCTCTCTCTCTCTCTCTCTCTTCACAGCGCGTGATACACGCCGGCTAAAGATACTCTCTGCCGTCTATAGTTATCTTTTTCTAACAACGTTCGCGCGCCCATTAATATTCGTGGCTTCGCGCGCGACTCCGTGTGATTACCTTCGTAGATTACAAATAGGTGCACAGAAGACTAAACAGCTTGATACGATCGGATATGCTTACATTTCGTATCCATTTTCCGTCATTTATCCTTTACACGATTAAATGATCGAATATTTATAGGAGGTACATTTTTGTTATTACCAAAATCACACCTCGCTTAAAGCTCGCTCGCGATTGATGCTTTCTCTTCATCTCGTAAACTATCAATTTATCATATGTTATATTCGCCATGTCTCTGCGTTACGTCACATCTTGCTATTTTTCACCAGCACGAGAGTAGGATGTGCTTTAAAAAATTGTCCTTTCGCGCGACAGGACACAAACCATAATTCTGGAGATTTTCGACTATTTCTTTCTCTCTCTCTCTCTCTCTCTCTTTCTTTCTCCTTGATTCAGCTTCTCTGTTCGTTCCGTGACTCTGTTATTCTGTTTGGTATGCACGTATGTATCATCAAGATTTTCTTGACCGGTATATGTAATGGTATTTTTCACGTAGGAGATTGTTACATTGGATGATAAAAATCCTTTAACGCTAGAAAAATCGTGTGACGGCCATTTTAACCGGTCGATGGATATCAAATCGATAATCCCGCTTTTACATCCCTTCGGCCTTGTATCTCTCACGTCTCTATCTTCTCGATAATCAGCTGTAATCTCGTAAAACCGCCGTGGGTAGAGGGTTCCTTATCTAGGAAGGCTGCTGTGATATATGGGTACAGAAATGTGTGCCGATCCTTCTAGCGTGTAAATATATATCTTAATTCTACGTTACATGTTCGTCGTGCACACACTCGCACACAGATTGACAGGTTTTCATATCTCCCATTATATTTTCAAATATCGTAATATTGAATAATATTCTCCCTCACACATACATGCGCGCATTTACAAATCTCGCAATTATCGCGCTCGCTAATCAGTCTAAAGATAGAAATCTTACATCAAATCCCAACTATTTCCGCTCTTCGCAAACGTGAGATGGAGATTGAATAAAATAATTTTAAAATTGTGAAAAGATGCATTTTGGATGTATGTATGACAGGAAGGAAATATTTTTAACACATTTCCGGATTTCAAGAGCTTCTTCCTTTACTTTATTATTAGTGTTTGAATTTAATCATTTTGACAGCTCCGCCTTCATAGAAGAAATTTTAAAACAATCTACAAAAAAAGCCTAGATTGTAAGAATAACTTTGAGATATTAGAAAAATATCTTTGAGAGAATTTTCTTTAATTAAAAAAAAAAAAATTAGATTAAATTAAAATAAAAAATGTATGACTTAAGTTAAATTTAACTTTAAATTCAATAAAAAATTTCAGCGCATTAAAGAGCTAATAAACATTACCGGAGGTGATTTGATGAAAAACAATAGCGGACAAATTATCGTAAATGTCTCGGTTGTGTTCCCTATTCGCATTATCGATACTCGTATCTCCTCTTCTCTAATCGGGTAGAAAATATAATAGTTCCTCCGGCTTTTCGGATATCCGCGCGCGATTATCGCCTTCTCGTGGGAATAAGTTCAAGACCGCAAATTCGTGCAACATATATTCCGCGATACACAACTTCTGGTATACATATATACGTAACGCAACTTTGTGGTCTGTCCATGTATGTGCCACTTTTCCAGCCAACCGCGAATTCCAATATCGGTCATCTCTCTCGCGCGCTTCTTCTTCTTCTGTTTTTTTTATTTTTTAATTAATTAAATACGGGAATGCACACAGTCGCAACTTCTCTAGCAATGCGCTCGACGAATCTACCGCGATGTTACGGAGATAAAACGGATGAAACGAAACTTTTGGCACTTTTTCTATTGCTTCTCTTGTACATTACAGAATCGCAGTGAGTAATCTAATAATCGCTATAATATAAAGCCGTGAGCGACGTGATCGGAGACACGATGAAAAACTTCGCCTTTGGGGATCCTTTACCGAGCCGTATACATATATATTATTCGCTTTACAAAATTTTAACCCTTAACGGTCTGCGTTATTTTTATACGAAATCTTTCGCATTCTATCTTTCCTTATTCAAAGTAGCGAGATATTAGATCCTTTTTACCGTGTATCGCGCGTATGCTATTTACGCTTTCCTTTATTTTGGCGCCTCCTTTCTTCGTCTTGCTCAAAAATTGCGCATTACGTCCGTTTCAGATGCATCGATCGAAAGTACGAGGTAAATGGACCGTTAAGGATCAAGAATACTCGATACAAAATAGTAATCGCTAACATCGCCAAACTACGATCGTATAAACGACAGGATCTTTTACGAATATACGGGATGAAATGACACGGATTCTTCCAGTCTACCGATCATGAGTAGTAGAAAGACATTCAAGATCTTATATCTGTACGCGCTCTCTTCTCTAAGGGCTGAGTTGACACATGCACGCTATTATTATGCTAAATATGCGCTACGAAAATGTAAACTGTATACCCGATTATGCACTTTTGAGAAAATAATCTCGATTTCACAGATTCGAGTTCTTCAGCACACATTCGCACTTACAATTATATATTTAACAATATTTCTTTGACATAAGAGAATTGGAGTTTCAAACAAATGCACGCGTCCTCTCTCGGCGACCGATTCATATCTCCGTGTGTATACAGTGTTCTCGATAAGACGCAGAAATATTATTATCTCCCTCGTAACTGTGTAATCTCCTAATCAATTTCGCTTATTACGATTCCTTCGCGTCGCTTTATGCAAAAAAGTGAAATTGTTAAGAATATATACCTTCGGATAAAATATATCCCGCGTATTCACGAAAATGCGTGCACTTCTAAACTGTAGGGAGTACGATTATCAAATACAGCTCAATACAATCATTACACTTATAATCTACTGCTCGATCCGCTATCCGTGATTTTCTCGAATCAGCTGATACGCAAATATCTGCAACATACCCAATTGTTGCAAGTATACATTCGCGAAACAAAGATTATAAAGGTATTAACTACCTCCGTTGAGATTATACGTTAAAAGCTATTCTTTCTCATCGCGCACCATCCAGCATTCGTTATAATCAAAATCAGAATTGTGTTACAAAGCCGTCTTTACAAAGAATCGATGGCTTTAAGAGAGCATTATCGTCGCATATATCGTTTTGTGTGCAGACAGGCGTTCATTTATGGTAGATCTTATGTCTTTATAAAATGTCAGATAATATATATATATATATATATATATATATATATATATATATATATATAAAAGGTCAACAGAGAATATAAAAATCTTTTTACAATTAAAGATCTTTAGAGTCAAGTTATAAGTAATATAATAGGGTTGACGATGAGATACACTCTAGGTTTGATTGAAACTAAAGTAAGCAGATCTTTGGTGTCAAGATAAGATCGTTGGGAAAAAGCAAGATTAAGAGAGGTATTTCGCGATTACCTGAGGGATTCTACGATATTTCCAGTCGAAAGATTTGACGGATTAAATGCGAGATGCGAAAAAATGATACCTTGGGGGATATTCTTTCGCGTCTTCTTTGCACGCGAAGATTCATTTCGAAAAATTATTCGATGTAGAAAGTAAGCTATGGGGAATATTTTTTTTTCATTTACCAACACCAACGCAGTTGTGTTGGTTCGCGATATAATATTGGAATAATTTTCTTCAATTCAAGAAAACATCTTTTCAAATTCCTTCGCGCATCACTTTCGCGAAATTAATAATCAACATAAATATCACATGTTACGAATAATCCATATATTTAAAAACTTTGTTAAAAAAAAAAAAAAAAAATTATAAATTGACATGAAAATGTCGATGGAAAATTTGCAAAGTAGAGAACGAGAGCTGCGAAAATACAAATGAAAATTATGACAATATATCTCTATGACAGGAATATTCCAATATTTTGAAAAGCTAACGAGTCTTTATATTAGATGTTCCTCTATGAAATTATCCTCTGGAGCAGAACTCGTGACCTGTATTCGCAACTATACTTATCATATTGATCAGTACTTTAAAAGTAGTATTAATATGTAGTAAAAATATCAGGAGTATTAACATTCTAATAATAATCAAGAGCCGTGCCTCCGTATAAACATAATTTAAAAGTAAAATTATATACACACGACTTTTTCTTCTCGCGAAACGAATCGCGAGTGACGGAGTTAAGAAGAAAAAGTATAAAGATAGAATAAATTTTTTTGATATGATTCAACTTTGGCATAAATGTGTAAAGCGTATTGCAATCGCTATCACACACATACAACAATCCATACCCTGTAATCCATCATTTAAGTAAAAAAGGATCCAGGATCTTGACAAGGCATAGACATAAGGCTTACGATAAATGAGCGTACTCGCACACGACGCATACTTCCCGTACGTCATACAAACAGGACGCTGCTAAAAATGAAGTATCTTAATTAAGTAATCAGGTCGAGTCGATTAATACGATTTATATTGCATTATCGACACGCAACAATTGTTTTACGCAGACACCTACCATACAATTTATTTATACACCGCCAATGATGTAGAGACCGCGAGGCCTTTAATACATCTACTCAACCTTTTCTCTCGCAAAAGGTCAGAGCTATTTTCTATAACCGTGAATTTAGTTAAAACGCGTAGAGAATTCATCGATGAGGATGTTTTTATATACGTTAAGTCCTATATCAACAGAATCGCGATTCAATTTCGCATATCACCTTTCATTTGGATTCTGCGTTACACGAGAACTTTTAGCTGTGTCAACGCTACATTTTCTAACAGAGAATTAAATTTATTATTATATATATGTGTGTACATATATATATATATATATATATATATATATATATATATAAATATAAATAATATAATATACAATATATATTATACATATATCAACTATTATATAAATAATAATATAATTTCTAATCTGTCGCGAGATATATTTGTCTCTTTCTCTTGTTTATCATATTGCCGTGATAAATAGTCCTCAATCATCAGAGTCATTATTTTTAACAATACGCGTACTTAACACTCTCGCGCGAGAACAACGAATCGAAGAGTATCTTCCAAGCGCATGTCATATCGTTACGATCGATCAATGTCCATTATAGATGAGAAAAATTACACATTCAATCGTCTCATTCCTTCGACGCGATAGAAATGTTCGATTTGGTTCACCTCTCCCGTCTTCTCATGAATTCGCCGTAATTGACTGTCGAACGCGTGTTTTACATCTTCAATCCCGTTACTTAGCCCATTACATTGTAATACATTCCCTGTAAATTTTTTTTTTTTTCTTTTTCTTTTGGCACAAAGAAAATAAATAACTTTCTATCTTGTTCCACGAGTGTGAACTGTATATAGGCCGTGCGATCTTATTTCTCGATCTTAATTAGAGGTACTACTTTATGTATATAGGTTTCGGAAGAGATTTAGCGAAAGTGGCTACGCTAAAAAATAGATTCGCGTGTCCCTATATATTGTCTATTCGAACTACGCAATTGTCGATCTTCGGAATGAATGAATTTATACGAACGCGGGAGACAGTTATACGCGAGACGGTTGTACTTTCAACGAGTTGCTGATGAGAGACGCCGACGAGTGTTGCTGAAGGATGAGAGAGCGCAAAATAACCGTAACAAATATTCTGCCTTCTAATTGCAAGCAGAGTACTTTGTATTTACTCCCTATGTATGTACGTCTATTTATAATAAGTGTCGTCATTATGAAATGTCAAAGGATCGTTAAATACATTTGTCGCTTCTACTGTAACTGTAAATATAGATACGCTACGTAATTTTGGTTTCGGTTAACGCGCCGCGTTCTTGGGAGCCTCCGTTATACGCGAGAAAAAATCTCGGGCGAACCCCGTTGACGGCGCGAGGTGAAGAAATTAACTAACAAGAGTGAGAATTATATCTTATATTTCTTTATCTCTCTTCTATTCGCTTCTATTCTCTTCGCATGCATCTCTTACGGAGTAGACTAATTTTATACTGACTAGAGGCATTGATACGTTTTAATTTGGCATGAAGCGTACAAGTGAAATTCAAGGGAATAGCGTCTTTCGTTCAAAGAGACAAAGTTTTACTACACAAAACATGGAATAACGCGGAATTTTCATCTTTCTTTCTCTCTCTCTCTCTTTTTTCCGGAAATATTGTAAAGTGTAACATACAGACGTTGCCGCGACTTCTTTAGAAGAATTCTTACACGATGCATTTTTCCGCGATAAGTCTTCTTTCCGTCGATTTTTCCAATTTAACATTAACGTTCCGATCGCGTTTTATAAATTATCGTTGTAATTTAAAACAAAAAATTAACAACTTCGTCAGATCATAAATGACGATAGTGTTTAACAAAGTACTAACTATCTTCGTCGCTATATCTACAATACTATAGGAAAGGAATAAATCCTAGAATCGCTGATCACTAACTGAAAATATCTACAGTGTAAAAAGTTTGTACAATGTTACAATATCGCGATGTGATATAACAAGTGTAAAATAATATAAAATTTTCAAACTAACACATTATATTATATCGCTAATATCGATATCGTGTAAATGACAATCGTGTGTCAAATAACGAGTAACGAAAATAATACCAGAGTGCATTAATGCAAGTGGAATATAGCGCAACACATATACATATACATTTTCTATAATAATATTTTTACTACATTATATATATATAATATATATTAGTGAAAAGTTTGCAATGAATATATTTTCGTGTCTAAATATTGTTTATGATTTCATTCAATGCCTAATATAATCCTAAGCAGATCCTACACGGGTCTCGTCGGTCGCATCTCTTTAAGAAAAAATATATAACTCTTGCAGTCTATAAAAGGAAATTAGGCTTTCTGTAAACGAGGCTCTTTTCGCGTTGTTTTTAATTGCGGAAAAAAATATTGCAAAGATGGATAAATGACAAAAAAAAAAAAAGAAAGAATGAAGAAAGCGATATATATGCCAAATCGGAAAAAAATTAAGAGAAAAATTTTACCCTTAATGATGCCGTCAAGATGCCGTCAAATAATTTCCGCTACAGTGCATACGACCGATTGCAGAAGGAGGTGGAAAAACGGCGAGTCTCTCTCTCTCTAGATTAATGCGCATTTCCGCTACATATAAACCACTCGTCAAAATCATTCGAGGCCTAGCGATGCGATATGAGCCTCTCGGGGAAAAAAAATTGATCAACTCTACTCTTCGTATAAATTTCTTAATTTTAATAGCAGAATTTCACACATGCGTGTTCTGGTATTAAAATTAAGAAATTTACAAAAAGTAGAATCAATCAGTTTAACTTCTGAAAGCTTCTTCACGTAATACTTCCCAGGCGATGCAAATGTGTCCGCGAGGATATCGCAGCGATGTTCTAAATTTCCGTGAAATTTTTCAGGCATCCTTCATCGGACGCGCATTCACAATTTCCATATTCCATCGTCGTTTGTCTTCAAACGTTCATGGCGTAGTATACAGTGTTAGTAGTATTGGTCGGGGTGGACATAAGACCGGCGTTGGGATCGACATAAGAATTGGACATCAGCAGGACGTGCGGCGTCGGGTTCGCCGAGCTAGACGATTGTTGATAGTCCCGAGTGGGCAGGCTAGCGGCGCCCTCGGGGACCCCGCGTTCTGTTACCGCGCACGTGTTGACAGCTCGTGACAGTTGCATCGGCATCATCGAGGATACGGCCGTCGTCGTCGTCGACGTTGAACACACGAGCGGAGCGGCGTTGCCCGTTGCTGATTGCGCACCGTTGTAAGACGCCCCCAAGATTGGTTGTTCGCAGCTCTTGTTGCTGATTCCGGTGCACTTGAGGGGAGCGACGGTGGCCGAAGCGGTAGACGAAGATGACGACAAAGCGGACGCTGAGGACGACGATGAAGATGAGGAAGAGGAGGACGATGACGACGACGAGGATGAGGAGGACGAGTACGATGAGGCGGCCGAGACTGTGATCGTCTGCGTTTGCACGTCCGCCGCGGCGCCGACGACAGTGTTACCACGTGCCAAATGTGCCGGATACAACGGATAGCCGTCCTGATTACTTGCTGGTATACATCTCGAGGGCGCGATTACTGTATACGAAGGTGGCGATTGTTGCGTCATTACCCGATACGATGCCATTTCGCCGCCATGATGATGCTGATGTTGATGCTGATGATGATGGAACTGCATGGGATGATGCACCGCCGAGTGCGGCACGGGGGAGAACGCCATGTTGGGCGATCGAAAGGCTTCTTCGGTCTGCGGGTGCGGGTGTATATGTAGGTGCAAGGCTTGTTGGCCACCTTGCAGGGAGTTCGGACTCGAGACGGACGCGAGCGGCGGTGGTGGCGGGGGAGGGGGCGGTACGGGCGGAGATGTATTCAAATTGGAATGCGACGTGGCAGAACGATTCGCATTGTAGTACAACGCTTGTTGTTGCTGATTCGTCTTATTCAGACGAGGATACGGATATCGTTCGATGTGACTGGCGTAATTTGGCGAGGAATGCGGCGGCAGGATGCGCTGTAAGTTCTGATACGTGGGATCCGATATGCCGCTGTACGGCACAAAATACATGGTGCGATAACACTTGGTGGTATTGGGTACGGCACCGCCGGGCAGTACGTTGCAGTGATAATTTGCGATCGTTACCGGTGGATTACGACGTTGCATCTTTGACAGGCTGTTGGTATATATCGCGCCCGCGACATCGTCGCCGCCGCCCGCGATACGCAACATGCGCGTGTTGGAGAGCTGGTGCTGCTCCTGGAAGTAGTGATGACCATTCCTGTGCTCGGCGTACAGATGTGCGCCGCCGTCACCGGACGGTGTCCTGACGACAAACTGCCGCGGTACCGTGTTCTCCAGATAGGTCGCGTGCTCGGAGACACCCTGAATGTTGGCCGTGACCGCCGTGCTTTCGGCGATGGTCTGATATATATCATCGATCTGTCTCTGCATCGTGTTTATGCGATTGATCGTGTTCGTGTCTCGCTCGAAGCTTCCTACCGCGGCGTACGCATCAGCAGATATGGGAATCGTCTCGTCTCCATCGGCGGCCAGTAGCGATTTGGCATCGATCTTATCGCCGTTCACGTCGCAGTACATCGGTAAATACATTGAGCTCGGTCTCGCGTCATTGAAGTTATTGGCCGCACCGACGCAAGATCGCGGTCGATGGGTAACGTCGTTAGTAACTTCATACTGCTGTTTGATACCCGTCACCGACGGTCGCCTATTGAAGCCGTAATCGTTGAGCTCGTCGTCGTCGTCGTCCTCTTGCTCGTTGTCCACCTGAGCGTCGTGATTCTTGATGCCTTTGCTGTCATAATTCTCGTTGGACGACGTATTCACGGCCTTGTCCTCGGAATGATAGCCGTTAATGAACGCGTAACGGTCCTCCGACTCATTATAGCGGCGTTTTATCCGCTCCATCCTTGACTTGTCCTGCTCGACAAACGCAAGCAACTCGTCAGCGGCGTTGTCGCCAATATCAGGTCTGCTGCCTATCGGTGTGCATCTTGTCACGTCAGGTTGACCGGCGTACTTTCTATCCTCGCCGTTCAAAACCGCCTCTATGTCCTCCAAACTATACGACGAGTCCGAGTTATAGTTTATCGACTCGCGATTCGCCAATATCCTGGATTCGTTTCGATAATAATCCTCCTGGTTATCGGAATTATTGACGGCGACACAAGAAAGCGGCGCCAGACTTGCCAACAATTGCCTTCGCACGTCCGAGTTCATCTTCGTCAATGGATTCTTGGACTGACATTCCTTGGCGAGGAGATTCCTTCCGCCGATCCCGAGATCGGGCAAATTCGACTGGATATTTTTCTTGTGCGCAAACAGATCCGTGATCTTCCGGTAGGTGGACGATTGAGGATTCGATGGGTTGTCTGTCACCAGCATTGGCATTCCGAGCGTCGAATTGTGCCCGTGCGTGTTCATGGACGTCATCGTGCTGGCCGCTGTCGTCGTCATCGCTGTTGTCGTCATCGTCGTCAGAGAGCTCGATCTTGTCGGGACCATCGTTGAAGTGGCAGTGATTTCCGTCGACGCCCCGCTCGCCGGCAGCGATTCGCACATAGGCCGTTCCTCGCCCAACGGTGACGTTCGTATCGAGAGATCTCCGCTCTGGTACTTGGCATCTCCCGTACCAGAAATGGTGTTATCGGAACTGTCCGTCGTGTCCGTCACGTTCTCATCATCCTGATCGACGCACGTGAGCTGTCTGATTCGCTCCTCTAACGACAGATTCTTGGGCCGTAGATTCTTCTTGCGCGATATCGTGTTATACTTGCCGATCAGACTCCGACGCAGCGTGTTCCGCTCGATGGATCTCTTGATCGAGTTGGACGATTCGCATTCCGGTGACTCGTACGAGCCGCCGGGAATCGTCGATTTTTTCACGGCGTCGAACAACCGTAGACTCTCGGCGGTGATCAGAAACTTTTGCGCCTCCGCGTCTTGAGAATGTTCCGGGCAAGTCGCTTTGTTGGCAGGTGCCGGCGGTGGCGAGATGAACTTCGGGTTAGGAAAAAGTTGTCTCACCGCGGAATTCGGCTTCAGACTGTTACTGGCGAGGGACACGTTACCCAGCTTGAACATAAGGGACAACTCTTTCGCGTCCTGCTCGCGCGATTGCTCGCCCACCGTTGTCGTCGTCGTCGTCGTTTGATCGCTGATGCGTTCCGCTTCCACTGTCGCCTCCCTTTTGTCATTGCCCGTCGTAGGATTTTTGGCGTTCGCGTGTTCGATTTCCTCTGTGACATCCGACTCGTTACATCGCGGCGCGATCAACTGCCCTGCATTCTCGTGAACGCCTGTCCCGGGACAAAGCGCCGGATTAAAACCATTATCTTTCGGGACGTCGCAAACATTCTTGTCTTTATCCGTGTCGGGTCGTCCGTAGCAATCCTTTCGCTCCTCCTCGCTAATTTCCCGCACGATACGCCGCTCCGTAACAGTTGTCATTGTTATTGTTTCCACGAGATAACGATGATGCAAATCTACGAACAGAATTATCGTGTCCTTTGGAGGCAGAAAGAATAGAAGCAAAAAGAATAGGAAGATGCGTCACAAATTAAAACTTGAAATATTTTCATCAAATGCGAATAAACATTATATCAAGACTTATATTTCAAAAATTACATAAGATATATATATATATATATATATATATATATATATAAGCCGTAACACACGACATTTTTTATTTACTGTTTATGGCCTCAATAAAATAAATAAATAATCGTATTCGAGATTTATTTAGAATTAATTATATATAGAATTGATCATAAAATAATAAAGTAGATGTAAACAAATATTACTCTCGTACATTTTAATGTAATGTAGAAAATTGTTGCAGCTATATACAAAAATAAATTATTATTTATTGCGTGAATGACATAACTTAAACAAATTTATAAAATTTATAAAAATAAAATTGCTCGCGTAAATGGTATAATTAAAATTTCTAAAAATGTCTTGAAGTGTTTTTTAAAATGTTTTCTAAAGACCTTGCTGTGAATTTACTAAATCAATATTAAGTCAATCAATATTAACCGAGAAGTAAAAAGTATCTGAAGGCTAAATAAGTTCTCATTAAAAAATAGTTTGTACAGACAAGTTTTTCTGCAAGAAGCAGATATTCAAATTTCAAGTCAATCTGTCAAGTAAGAAAAAAAAAAATATACCGGGGAGAGATGCCCGTTGCTGTTTATCCAGTCTTTCTTGCAAATTTCTTTGACAATCCTCGTGCATCGTGTCCTTGCTATCTTGTGTATCCACCTTATTTCCATGATCTTTCGCTTGCGAATCGCACTCTAAAACATAAAAAAAAAATCGCACTCGTATTCTCTAAGTTTAAATTTTTGCAATTTTCAATAAACACTGGGAAACAACATGTTTCCAATGGATACTTGTTGATATCTTTATTTACATCATAATATATAATTATAATTAATATTATATTAATATCTTTAATACATAATTATATTATATTATATAATGCATTAATATGGGTAATAATTGCAATAAATTGATTATAATTATTGTTGGTAAATAAATTTTTAAATATGTACATGTTATAAGATTATTTGGACGCGCTATTTATCAATTTCTAAAGCGACCGAGTTGATATGTCAAATGTATATTATCTACATCACTCACTGGTAATCTTTGGATAATACGTGATCCTCGCAGAATTAATTACACTATCCGTTAAATCTGCCATTTTATGGTCGTGGACAATGAAGTCGCAGTGTCTGATACAAATGCCATTTCTGTACTGCAATATCTCGTTACGATCTTAAAGCAGTGAGGCTATAGAAACTTTATCTGTTATCAGACGTGTTGTATCACGGCGCGGCGTTTTAGTAGATACGCAGAAGAGATATATGTATAGAGTGTGCCAGAAATGGCGTATTTTCTGTCTTTATTAAGAACTGGAGAATTTGCAAAAAAAATCTCTTTTGTTTTACGAAATTTTTATCAGATTTTAATTATTTTTCAATGTATTTTCGCGTTCAAGATTTAAATTAGAATTTTATCACCGTAAAATTCGATAAAAATGTGGTACCACTCTCGGTAATTTTATCGCGTTCCGAAATTATTTAACTGACCTATAAGTCAAAAGGAATTCAACATGCTCAGTCTAACGCACTGGGTAACGTAATATTGATCGTATCAAGCCGTATATAAATATTATACATTTATCAGCAGAGCAATAAATGGTTATAATAAATGGTTATAATAAAAATACGATATAGTAATATAAAATGAACGATAATTCTGAAATTCGTTTTGCTCTTTTTTTTCTCGATTGCTCTTGTTACAAAATTAAATACAGTTCCAACGGCATTTTCCATGATTAAATGTTATATATGGCCATATGAGAAGTTCAATTTTTTAACGTATTTATAGCGTCTATTCTTATGGCACGACAACTACTGTCAGAGTAATAAATGCAAGACTTTACTCGAAAAAAATTTGTTTCTTTCAAAATTTAATGATGGAATTTTAAATGAAATATTTTTACAAAAATTCCTGAATGTTATTAAATTCGCAGAGAAAGAATATTTCGACGCTTTTTCCTAGTTACGACAATTCCAAGCAATGGCCATCGATATTAATATATGTACTTTCAAAGTTGTACTGAGCCATTGACAGCTTGCATAACTTGTGCAGTTTCCAGTCCAGCACACTTGCACTAATAATATGCTGACGTACATTTTCTATTGTCATCTAATGTCGCCTTCATATGTCGCATCCTTTACCGCAAGAAAATCAAGCTAATTTGTTTGAATTATCGAAGAGTGGATTTTTTTTTTTTTTTTTCTTTATTCAATCATATCGCAATCTCGCTCACTTTAAAAGTCAAACAAATAAAAAAATTGATAATTTTATTTCATGAATTTCAAAAACGAATTATTTTATTTTTACATATGCGTGCATAGATACAAGTTACTTGGTTCGAATAATAACTTTATATCCTGACAACGCGTTATGCGTTTTATATAATTTACTCTCTAGAATTTTATTATGTCATTTTTTTTTTATTTTTGTCGCTTTACGAGGGTGCGACTTACTCATGAAAACATCAAATAACTGTCTTTTATTTTTGCTTACACACAAACATTCATATAAACCGCAACCTGTTGAAAATTTGAAACATAAAAATAAAGACTCTGGCGAATTTTTGGTCTAAAACACGATTTTACGAATCTAACGTTTACGTTGAAATATTTTGTCCATGTATCAAATACCATGTGTGTTTAATACTGATTATATTTTATTTTTTTTACATTATTTTCCTGCCTTCTTTCTTTTTTACGAGCTTCGCAAACTTTACAGAATCCAAACACCATGACGCCTAATGAAGAATTTAGTTCCATTTCTCGTAGCTTAAAATGCGAGTCGTTTGGTTAGAAATATAAGTGCTCTTACCGAGTATCAGGGAAGTACCGGAGTTACGCTAGGCCGCGCTTCCGGTGAACGTTGATACGCGAATAAAGCGTGTACTCTACACGCATTGGCATTTTGTTACTGCGTTCATAAATCTAATCAAGGCTTTTTAATCGATAAATATTAACGTATTACGCATCCCACTTTATGCAAAATATACTCTACATGCATTAAGTTATTTTTCCTCAAAGTTTTAAGATTAATCAAGCTTAACTCGACGTTGTTTTTTCAATTATTATATATGGCGTTACTATTTTTGATCTATCTCTTTCTAAAAAACTGAATATGTGAAGAAATTATTATTATTATAACTATCACGTAAATTAGAATAATCGCGAATATTCATAAGTACAGATATTTTTCCTTTTAAAAAGCTTTCTTGGTATTCTAAAGAATGCGCATAAAAATTCTGCTATGTTCTTAAACGGCTTACCGAGCGTGGCTAGACTCATGAAAAACAATACCATTATTATATACGCATCCTGTGCGGAGGGATATCGTGGGACTGTTTCTCAGTTATGTGTGAGAAAGGAGCTGAGCAACGATGCAATTCTTCTAATTTGCACCTTTCCATTAAAGCTGATAGATTCAACTCTTCATACGTGGCGTCATTACTTTCATTACGCACATTAGTGCAGTGTAAAGCGTATTTTATTATATATGAAATATATTAGTACGTTGTTACGAATATTGAAATGCAATACACAACAAGTGCAATATGTTATATAGGGAGACTTTGAAATCATTCTCTTTCGACAAATTATTTTGTGTGCCTCTAGGCATTTTTCCGATTTCATTAAAAAAACGAAAAGGAAATACGATGATTATTATATTTCTCGGTTAACTGACATTTAAAGAGAAAATGAATATCTATAATTTATCGAATGTTAAACTTCCTTTGAATTCTATACCATCAGATAACATGCTTTTTAGAACGTATTATAACTGGACAGAAAATTGGCAGAAAAAAATATATTTTTAGCGATACATACCATGTATGTATAATCATAATCATCAATAAATATCAATAGTGATAAAGCGTATTTACACACAAACAGTGTAAATTAATAATATTAGTATTTTCAAAAAATAATATTAAATTTTTTATTCTCAGCGTAATAGATTATGACCAAGATAATTTTAAATACAATGCTCGATAAAAAAAGGGGCAACAAAAGTATCGAAACAAGTTTTTGTAACGGAAAATCCAGATTTATTTAATATAAATTTGGGGGTTGTGTGCGTTGCCCGAATAGAGATTACTACGCAAATTTTTAATGAGCAGATTTAATTTCTATGTTAAATATAACGATATCGGCGATACAAAAGAAAAAGTCAATAATTGAGACAAAATGCATCTTAGATTTAGTTTAACTGAGCGTCAGGCAATATTATTATTGCAAATATTGTTTCCAGCGAATATTTTACACGGTCGTTAGATAATAACGGGCCGTACATGGACATAAGCTCCTTTTCCAACCAACGGTGTAGAATACGCATCAGAAAATTTCTGAACATGAAAGTTTCAAATGTGCACTACTACTGGTTTATTACATTAAGCTTTGTATTATGTGACTCGTTGCAGTACATTATGAAACATTGTTCTCTTTTCTTTAATGACAAAAACAACATTCACATGCTTTTGATGCTTCAAATTAAATAATAGCAAGTTACTGTATCAATGTGATCTGTTCATTTTATATAAATTAGTTTTTAATAAATAGTTTTAATAAATTAGTTTTTAATAAATTATTTTTACACACACATACACAATATTACTTCTTTAGTAAAATAAAAAAAGTAAAATTTATAAAATGGAAAAAACAAATAACGTATTTTCGAAAAATTAATTAACTATTGACTGAATGAATTAATGAAATATATATTTCTATTCAATTATTGGAGATAACTTCCAATCTCTATCCTTTTCCTCCCGCTCTGCCAGTCTTCATAATCTCTAATCTAATCTAAATGAGGATCTAATCCAATAAGATATCTACCAAACAAATTAAACTCTCTCTCTCTCTCTCTACCGAAAATATTTATAAAAAATCATTAGAATCGGAATTCTCTCCCATTGCAAAATTGCCTATTATTTTGTCGGTTTTTGCAATTATCCAGTTAAAATTGTTGCTTATATAATTCTTCTTTCGATATATTATTTATCAAATTTTTATTGTTAATAAGCAAAGTAAAATTATAATTAATTCAGATATATGTAAAATTAATTTTTTTTTTTATAAAACGATGGAAATATCGTTTTAAATTAAATTAAATTAAATTAAATTAAATATTGTTTTATATATATTATTTTTTTTTTCGTATTATTTTTATTCTATTCTGTTATCTTCAGATAAGGAAAATATTTGATCTCAGCCTATCTTTATCTTTCTTATATCGCAAGAATTCAAGGAAACAGAGGTAGGCGTCCTCTTCCGCGTTTTACCAAGTATTATTCGAGAAAATAAGCGAGTTTAAGTTTTATTAGCGAGGCTAAGAGAGAGAGAGAGAGCTCGACTCACCCTGCGTTGCCTGTTGCTGATAATTGCACTCTGTGCACGTACGCTGCTCCGTCTCGTTGGCGATCTCGCTGTTGGAGCAGACGTCTTTGTAACCCTCCGGCGGGCTGAGCGTTTCCTGCTGCTCGTGCCGCGGTGGCGGCGTCGGTGGTGGCGGAACCACGCTCCCGTTCTCCTCCTGAGAAGAATCCTGAGCGGTCTCCTTCGATCGGGGGCGTCCCTTCGCCGCGTCCTCCGCGTCCTTTCGCTCGCTCGCGTTCTTCCCTTCCACCGACGTCGTCGTCCTCTCCGTCTTGCCGTTCTCAACCTCGTCCTCCTCCTCGTCCTCCCGCTCCTCCTCGTCGTCCTCTTCCTCCTCGCCGTCGTCCGCCTCCTCCTCGTCCTCCTCGTCGTCGTCCTCCTGCGAGTCCTCGCGACCCTGCTGACCCTTGCCGTGGATTCCAGGACGCGCGGCGGTCTCGCGCAACGTCTGCTCAACCCCCCTCGGCATCTCGCCGTATCTGCCGTTGCCGAGGCCGAAGTGCAGGTTCAATTCCGCCCGGCACTCCTTGCAATTGCCAAGCCGCATGAACTCGTGCTCCTGGTAGCAGCAGTCGCAGTCCTCCTCGTAATCGGCGCAGCACTCCTCCTTGATCAGTATGATGTAATCGGCCGCGAAGAACTCGTTTAGCTTCTCGTTGATCACCACGCGATGCTTCTGCGACTTGGCCTTCGTCTGACCGGGCTTCTTCAGCAGCGACTTGAGCGTCTTCGCCGCCGGTTCCGCCGGATGTTTATTTCCGTGTTCCTTCATTATACCGCGGTTTCGGGCGTCCGTTCTCTCTTCAAGTTTGCCTCTTTCTCACTCTCACCTTCTCTCCCTCTTTACGTGTCATTTGCTACATTGACATGTCATACCCTCTCTCTCTCTCTTCATTGTATACCTTTTTTTTTTTCACAGTCCTCGCAGGGGCTCGGCCCTCCCTCCCCAGAACAGTATAGTAGTACACGGCTATTCTTCTCTCCTCTTTCTCTCTCTCTCTCTCTCTCTCTCTCTTTCTCTCCTCGCTATCCGTCCTTGCCACCACCACCTGTGCTACGGCTTCCTACCTGTCTGTCCCTCACGCTCGCTGTTCCCACGGCGGCGCGCGTACACTTTCTCGCGCGGTTAGCGATATCCACCTGTCACTATATGCCGCCCTTACCGTTCATCGTCCGGCAACCCCGTCGTCGCGTCGGCCATCGACGTTTCGGCCGCTGTTAAGTGATTCTGCCGTCGAACGGTCGCAACATCCCTCTCCTTCAAGGTGATCGGCGCGTGATCGATGAAACCGCCGTGGTAATCACATGCTTCGACCTTCTCCCCGGTTGCCTGGCGACGATCGATCGACCGATCCAACCTGCCGACGTCGTCGTCGTCGTCGTTGTCGTCGTCGGTGCACGTGTTCTCCGATGGCGAGCGCGTTCGCTCGCGATGCGTGCGCGAGGAAGTCAGTCCGGCGAAGGCCGTGCGCCTATCGATCGAGGTACGCTCGAGCTCTTCTTCATTTCGCGGATAATCGCGCCGCTCCGGTATTCGGACGACGGGCCGATGCGAGGACGGGAAGGAACGGACGGATGGATGGACGACCGTTCTCGCGGAAGCTGGTTACCTTGACGGTGTCGTCTCAAGGTTACTACTATGATACGTCGTCGCGCGCCCACGATATTCCATTGAGATCGCGACGCGATCGAGACGCGGCACGCGGGATCTTGACAATCTCTTGACAGGAAGACTCGCGCGCCTTGTTTCCTGTTGACGCGCGAAGAGAAACGTGCGAATTTCTACGCCGAGTCGAGTTCACACACCACGGTCGCTGTCACTCCCGCGATTATCTCTCTCCTTCCCTCGCGAGTCCTCCTTTCGTACCTTTCACGACGCGAATCGTAACGTGCGCGCGTAAGTCCGTCCCTCTTTCTCTCTCTCTCTCTCTCTCTCTCTCTCTCTCTCTCTCTCTCTCCCTCTTTCGCGACGTCCCCGTTTATCGATTTCGCTTGACGAATGTCGAGAGGAGACCACCGACGCGACTCCGCGGTCGGTGCGTAGTCAGATAAGTCCTCCGCGGATATAATTTAACAGCGAGATCCTTCCCTTTCTCCCTCCCTCCCTCCGCGAAGACTCACAATCGGAAGTAACGTGGGTTCGTCGATGAGACAATCGCGTGCAGTCGCGCTCGCGCGATTCTTGCCATCGTCGTAGTCGTCGTCGTTGACGATGTATCCTCTCTCTTCAAGAGAATATTGTCGCGGAGCGAGACGGTCCGCGAAACCAACGCGGGAGAAAAGATCAATGAAACGGAGCAGCCTCGCTCGCTCCGGTCGCACGACTAGCGCTCTTCCCGAGAGCGACGTCCATCAACGTGCGCCGTGCGCGTCGTCAGTGACGCGCCGACCGAGACTGCCGTCCGCCACCGCCGCCGCTACCATCATCACTCCCCATCCCACCCCCACCCCACCCCCACCCCCAGCTCCACTACCTCCATTGCCGCCGCCGCGACGCTGACAGCGACTTTGTCATGGATCCAATTTTTGCGTAGCGGTCAGAGACATACGTGTAACATTTGTTAGACTCGCAAAACATTGTTCAGGGTTTTGCCAAGAGCTCAGTCTACTAGATTTTAGGAATTTCTTTTTGAAAAATATTAGAAATCGATCTTTTTGTTGTTTTAAATATATTTTTTAATCTTAAATATTTAAATTCTATTTTCCTTTTTTTTTTTGTTTACTACGAGTAGGACATGTTTGCGATATCGAACTTAATTAAAATTTAAAAAATTAATATTTAATATTTTTTTACTCTTGAAGAAATAAAAAATTTCAGAAAAATTGAGACATCTTATTTTAAAATAACATTACTTTGTTATTTTTCAATCTTTTCCAATCAAATTAGGATCGGTATCCCAAAAATATCCTATTACTCAGCATCAAATCATACATTTTTGAACGTTACGAGACTCGTATTGAACAAAACCATTAAATATCGAAGATTTAAAAATACTGACATATTATTTAAACATCGATAAAAATATATATGTAAAACAATAAAGGGGTCTCTGATATTCTTAAAAAAAAAAAAATAAATAAATCTAGAGATCATTAATTTTTCATACTGCTAAAATAGATCAGTCTCTTTTTCAATTTGATTAACAGTTTATGGCAAACATTATTCTTGTAAAACTCCAATTAATATGCTGATTGATTGATAATAAAATGAGATCTAGAATCCTCTTGTCAGTGCCAACGAAAAGAAGAAGAAGAAGACGAATTTTCATTCTATAGACGTCAGCTGATTTGTTCCTGGTTGTCGCGAGCACGTTCGTCTCCGAAATGGGTCGAAAGATATACGTCGAGAAAGAGAGAAACGCACGATCTCCGGCAATTTCGCGGCTATTTTCTTCGCATCTCTTTTTCTCACGTGCGTGAAAAAAATGGAGCAACGATTTTCCAAGCTTCAGCGAAAAACATTCCATCTTGATCTTAAAAGTTGCGCATTTCCTCGGCAATATTCTTGTCTTGAAATAAAAATCTCCTTCTTTCTCTCTCGCTCTTATATTTTTTGCAAGTTAATGACCTCGCTTGAAGTTTGAGATAAGAGAAAACTGTCAATAACTGTCAATATGGATCCAAAAAAAATTTCCTTTACAAAGATTGAATTATTTGAAATAAAAGCTTATTGTTGGTTTAAATTTTTTAGAGTATTAATCTCTCTCCTTTTCTCTTATCACTTACATGCTATCATGTTTCTTGTATTCCTCGTTTAAATATAGTTTTGTTACTTTATATTTTTGCGTGATGTATCAAATTTATAATAAAATACATTTAATATATTTTAGAACGATTCTATTCTAATGTCATGTTTATCCTTTTTATCTCAATTTATCTCAATTAATGTATGCATAATTACATCGTGCCATTATTTATAAGCTACTCATGCACGAGAAGGCCTGGGAAATTCTTGGAAACGTTTATTCTCGCAACTTGAACGTACACATTCTTCTATTTCAAGTACATTTCATTGAATGTGTAACCTTTTATGCTCTCCACCTGTTTGTCAATCTATAATCATTAATATATAATAGGAAACTACAGAGTTACATAATATTTCTTGAATTTCGATTTTCAGATATTTAACTTTTGTAAATATTCCAAATTAAAATTATTGAATAATTCTACATTTCACGTATTTTTAAAACGATATTGCCGTGCTTGAAATTAATAATTTTCTATCTAGTTACTAACATTAACAATTGCATCGTCCATATCTCTCGCTTGCAAAAGCTACAAAGTATTATTTTCTCGCTTTCCACCGAACAAACGGGGAAAACGACTTGTAACAATTGTCCGAATAAATTGCAGAATATCCGTGTCAGCTTGTGAATTCTACATAAAAGAACCAGCACGCACGCTCCAATTAACGCTCGGTTTACGTTCCGCGCTCGCTCTAATTGGATTATGTCATTCGACAGACAGAAAAAAAAATTTATACTAACATGCGCAGCCACGCTGGAATTACATAGATATTCATCCGAATTCTCGAGTCAAGCCGTTATTTATTTGATAATAATATTTAAAATCGGATATATGCTATACAAATATTTCTACAATCAATGCAGATAAATCGGATTATAAAAATTGTGGCAAATTTTTATGGCTGCATTACTACACAGTTCATTGTGTATGTGTGTGTGTGTGTGTGTGTGAATGAAAGATTGAATAATAGACCACATCATATATGAAAATAAAAATAAAAATATAAAAGTTTTGAGGTGTTATAAATACTATAATAATTATAATTGTGTACAAAATTGAGAAGATATGCTGAAAAGAAATTTAGCAAAAAATTCGCACACTAGCAATTAATCTCTATTATTTGAAAAACATTACACATATTGCAATTATTTACGAGATACGACGTCGTATTGATTTTTCGCTTTTTGAAATAGATGAATATTTTTATATTTGCGATTGAGAAACATTTCCGATTGCAAAATTTGCTTTAAAAATACTATGGATTAATTTGCTGTTACAACATCATGCATAGGAGATGTGTATAAATGGGATTATATTATTGTAATACATTTATTTTTATCATTCAGAAATTAATAGTGACTCAAATATCAATGTAATATACAAAAGAAACTTCAGCTATATAAATATATATTATATAAATATTTTTCCTTGCTATATACGTAAGCACGCACGCACACATTGCATATTTTTATCAAAATTTTTGGGCACTTATCAAATTAATAAATTTTATTTTTAACTCATTTTATGTGTATAATATGATTCATACGAGTCATTATCAAGTCAAATAATCTCATTAATCTGGTTTATCCTCTGGTATTATTTCAGTATAAATTTCTTTATCAAGGTGCACTCTTACCAAACAGAAGAAATTTAGTTACATTTTAAAGAAATTTTTTTTTGCGAGATGTTAAGAAAACAATATTAACTCTGTTAAAATTTTTGCAGTTTATATATAGAGAGACTCGTGATACATATCTAATTTCTGTTTCGGTAAATTGCAATATAATTAGTAGAGATAAGAAAGATATCTACAAAATATACAGAGAATAATAAACGCGTGGGAATAACTGAAATATAAGCCTATTTGCATATTTATCTAACTTAGATAAAATTCTTCGGCCAGATGTGTGTATTCAGTAGAGGTATATGGGCTTAAACTTGCGATTTTCGATCCGATCCGATTATAAATAGCACAGGTAATGTATAGACTCAGAAAAAAATGACTATTATACATGTATTTAAAACAAAATTTCTCTCTTATGCTACATCAGGTTTTTTCGACCCATGCAAACTTTTAATATTTGATACTTTCGTTAAATTCACAAACAAAAAGAGCTTCGTTATATTATTTGTATATATGTATATAAGTATATTATACAAGTGATATATAATTAATAATAAGAAATGTATAGAAAATCGAAAATTTCTAATAATAATATATAAGTATTAGATTTCATATCTAGATCGAAAATTGTAATTATATCGCTTAGTCTACCTGTGTGTGCTTTGTGAAATATAATATTATTAAATATAAATATAAAAACTAATGGAAATAAAATGAATTTATATCTGCTAGAGATTATCTTAGAAAAATATTATGATTTAACTCAAAAAGATGATAATATATAATAATGAAGAAAAAAACAAAATAAAACTATCTTAACTAAAACAGGTTTAGAACATTTTATATTTTCATAGAATATATTAGCTAATAACATATTTTTGCTATTCATATTACATGAATCAGGTAATCAACACCAATGTTCTTTATAATATAATCACTGCAAAAGAGCTGGTAAAAGAAAATTATTATTATATCTCATACATAATTAAATTGTATGCGATTACAAATGACTAAAAAAATATTCGATTGCAACATAAAAATACATTAAACTAATCAAATATATATATATATATATATATATATATATATATATATATATATTAATATAATTATTTACTGATAATATATCGATATGGCCACTTAGAATATTACAGATCTTATAACAGAATTTAATTTTGTTTAGACGCATACACACACACACATGCATGTGATGCTTCCATACATAATCCCGCACAATAATAAGAAAGAATTTTTTTTTTATCTTTTTTCGCTTTATGTTTCAAAAACGATAATAGTAGACGTAAGTTACACATTTAATCATACTTTTCATTAAATCACTTTTTTTATGAACTAGAATGCAAAATTCAATTTTGATAAATTAAATATATTTGATGGATAATTATTTGCGTTTGCAGTAAATATATACATTATAGGTACAGATTGCTACAAAAAAAAAAATATTATAGAATTAAAAGGCGTATAGCATTCGCCTTGGAAAATAAAAAATTTTTACTTAATATGCAAGATACATTATAAAATACAAAAATCAATAATATTATGCTCTTGCATATACATGTATGCCATGTGATAACCTATTGAAGATTATAAATCATTGAAATCATAAAATCCCATTTCATATATAATATATATATATATATATATAATATATATATATATATATATGCAGGGAAATTATATTTTTTTTTACAAACGGATATGATATGAATAATGATCCTAAATTTTCGGATATCTTTTTTTTACAATGTTGAATGAATTGTAGGACAATTAACACATTTGATCGCTATGATGCAAATACGCGCGGAATGATGTGAAATACGTTGAACATTCATTATGCGAGACGAAGATAATATGATAATATTACAATTACAATTTGATAATTATAAAATTTACACAATATAGATAAAGATTGCTTCATATCCATGTATATGGCGCCAATGTTGAAAAATACTTATTATATGCCTTAGAATTTAACAATTGTCACTAAACCTTTTTGCATGCAATGTATATGAGGAAACTTACAGTCTTCGTCAATGTTGAACTAACAGTTTTATAAAAAAAGTGAAATACCTACTACAAAATGGTACACCTTCTTCTTCTAACAGGTTCTGGAGGCTCTAAAGCCGCTAATATTGCCTCGTCAAAGACATTTTTGAGACCTTTCTGAAATATTAAAAGAATAGCTTCTGTAGCAGCAAAATGAAATTAAGAAAAAAAATCAGCTGTCAAATATAGCTAATATAACAATAAACAATCTTCAAAACTTTTTTTTGAGTTATCTTTCCTTTTATACAGACTTTTATATTGTTTTATTGTTTGGTACTAAGTAAATAATTATCATACCTGTGTAAGAGCGCTACATTCTACATATTTTACAGCTTTTAATTCCTTAGCAAGCTTTTCCCCTTGTTCATTTGAAATTGCTTTTTGCTTATTCTTTGCAAGTTTTTCAATTGTTGCTGCATCGTCCCGTAAATCAATTTGCGTGCCGACCAACAAAAACGGTGTTTTTTGACAGTGATGTGTTATTTCGGGTACCCACTATTAATACATTAAAATACAGAAAACATTTGCATGATATTATAATAACCAAATCTTATTACATTCTACCTTTTCTTTAACATTTTCAAACGATGATGGAGATACAACTGAGAAGCAAACAAGAAATACATCAGTTTGCGGATAACTTAATGGACGCAGACGATCATAGTCCTCCTGACCTACAAAATACATCAAAGTATTAGTAAAGTGTTGCTAATATAATTTTGTTATTTTTCTTATTATTTATAATAGATATACAACTATAATATTAAATATACTATTATATATCATTTAAAATAATTTATTGTAAATAATTACATTATATAATCACATATATATCCTTAACGATATTTACCAGCTGTATCAAATAATCCTAATGTATATGGCTCACCGCCAATCATGACAGTGACTGCATAATTGTCAAATACTGTTGGAACGTATTCCGATGGAAATTTATTTGTGGTGTATGAAATTAATAAACAAGTTTTACCAACTGCTCCATCTCCCACTACGACACATTTTATTGTCTGCATTTTGACCTCTATCTGTGGAAAATACAAATTGTAGAAAAATATTATTTCTTTTGACTCAAGTAAATTTCAAATATTACATCAAAAATATAAGTTATTCATTAGTGACAATATTCATTAATTGCAATAATTTGATTGCTTCATGTATAAATGTAATGTACATATGTAAATTACAGTTCTTGCATCAAATTACTTATTAATCATGCTATATTATATGATCCATCATGAATATGAACTGAGTATATTACTTTAAGGATATTCATTCACATATGGTCTCATGGCATGTTAAATATGTTAAGTTTTTTATCTTGACATCGAGTATTACTTTTGATATCCAGAGTGAATGTTCAATGCAATTATAAAACGGCGCAAATAAGATCTGATATCAGATAGCCAAAGTAATTTTTAACTTTTTTTACTGTGCAAATAAAAAAACAATAACAAACTTGATTCTAAACTACTAGTCCCTCTCCCTCTCATTCCTCAATATAAAAGAGATGATCGATGCCGGTGAAAACAAATTGCGCTATGAATTTAATAGCGTATGTGCAACAATTGACGACAGTGCAGACAGATTATTTCGTGCAAACCTCTTTTACGAATGAGAATACTATCGTACAGCTGTATTTGACTACTACAGGGATCGACGTGCGGGTAACTCGTCGTTTCACTGACTCTCGAGAATTCACTCCAATTGTACACACATATACGTATATATGTACGTGGGATTTGCGTAATCCTTGCGTTTCGCGCTCGGTGGAACGTTAAATTTATTGCGACAGACGGGAAAAACGATTGGGAAGCTCGTAGCAAAGTAGCGTACAAGCGCACCGGAGGCTCATTGTTTTCGGAGTCGCCATTTTGAGCATTATGTCAAACACACTTCACCGTACGGAAACGGGCGACGGGAATATCGTATGACGCGAGTAAAACCGAATCTGTCAGACGTCCCGTGTATTAACGACAACCGTAATTGCTCGCGGGCTGAACGGGATGTGCAAAATTTAAGTTAAACACTCACACGCAACTGGGCGTCAACACTGGACAACGCTTTATCGTCACGGAATTTGTGATCACGCTAGATGAGCGTCGCGTTGAAAATGCGCGTGCAAATTTGAGGTCGCTTCGCGCAGGCTTAGAGTTCTAGAAGTTCCTAGATCTGCTAAGGAAGGCTTTTTAGCAACAAACACACATAAACACAAAATCATATGATTAGCTGTCAAATAGAAGAATTTTGGAGTTTTTAAAAAATCTCTATTTAATAGCCAATTGTGTGACTGTTTACGTTTTCTTGCTAGAAAGCTCCCTAGGACTCTAATTTATATTGATCAATTTTCATGAATGTCGATTTCGAATTATGATTCGGGCAAGCTTTGTTCCATGCAGTTGCACTTCTTTTCTCTACTTTCTTTCAGTTTGAATGCAAAGGAATAAAATAAAATACTGGATCTACGAAGATAGATCTGTAAAATGTGTATTCTCAACAAAAGATATTCGATGTAAAAGATCTGTCATTAAAAAATTTATGCCACGAAATATATATTCATATTTAATTAATTTTCTTGCTTTCTGTATCTAAAGGCTTTTTGATTGTCGGGTTTTGATTGTACTAATGCTTTGCAATATTCGACTCTTGAATCTACATCATTTCCAGACATTTATTAGTAGTCTGTGGTCTCTAGCATGTGTTTTGTAAACAAATAGCGAATGACACCTGTTAAGTGTTTATTGAAATATTACTCCCGAATAATATCTTAAAACGTTCTTTACATTGAACATATTAACAGATTTTTGGTGGTTTGAATTGAGAAAACACAAAAATGCCTTTGCCAGCTGCCTTAGCGGCACGTCTTGCGAAAAGAGGATTAATTTCTGGATCTGAAAAGCATGGTATATATTTGACACTAAAAATGTAATTATTGTATAATAACTTTGTGAAATTTTTTTTTTTCATAAGAAATCAATTTATTTTTGATTCATAAAAACTGATATTATAAAAAAAAATATATATATTGTTATGGAAATTACATGTGTTATTGCATTATTAATTTTGCAGAATCTGCAAAGAAAGAAACGAAGAAAAAGGTACACGAAGAAGTAATAGCTGAAGATTATGATAATACAAAAGAAGAAATTAATCAGATTGATATATCACAAAAATTTATGGTAAGTGTGATTGTGATAAATTAGTAGCATTAAATTTTGTATATATATTGAAATAGTGATTTTGTAATGACATAGTCATTTCTTCATTCAGGGTTACAGTGGTTGTCCTAATAAATACAACATTTATCACGAATGTACAAAGAAATGTAAAGAATTATGGGGATTAGGACATGTACAACCTTCGGACAAGTATTTAAAACGACAAATGAAATTAATTCAGAAATATCCTTTGCCAGATACTTGGAAAGCAGTTTATGATCCTGGATGGTAAACTTTAATAGTTTTTCTAGACAAATCTATTTCAAAAAATAAATACTAGATTTGTAATTATTTCAATTATAATAATTGTATAAAAATCTTTTCAAAATTTTTAAAAATAGATACAGATGTTGTTTAATAATATTATTTTTAGAAAGAGTGATTGAAATGATATATTATTGACAAACTATATTGTATGGAATATTCCACAGGAAAATCGATTAATTTAAGATTGTTTACAGTGGACAACATTATTATTGGGATTGGTCATCTGACTTGGTATCTTGGTTACCACCAGGTCATCCCAAATGTCAGATATCACAACCAGCACCCCAGTTACGTGAAGAATTGCATTTAAAGGCAGGTGATCAAGATGATAACATGTCAAGTGATGACAGTGCTAGTGATCAAGAACAAATGGAGGTTAATAATTATATTTTTTATATTGTAAATTTACAAGTTATCTCTATCATTATATAAGCATTAAAGTAAAATACATTTAACATTTATAAATAATACTATGATTTTTCAGGTAGATGAAAGTGACGTTAGGAAAGATAGAAAGATTGAAAATCGTACAAGATATAAAGGACCAGACAATAAAAGAGTTCAAAGATCTGATAGAAGTGATGCTAAAGACAAAAAAGATCGTACATTGGATCCTATGGATCCAGCATCTTATAGTGATATTCCCAGGTATGCATTTGTATTTCAAACACATGTTATTAATGTATTATATAATTTTTATTTATATATAATTACATTATAGAGGAAAATGGTCAGATGGATTGGCTAGACATAATGAAGCCAAGACTGGTGCTGATACAACCGCATCAGGGCCTCTCTATCAAATGAGGCCATATCCCAGTCCGGGTGCGGTGCTGCGTTCAAATAGAGTTAACAAAACAGAATCAGACTCGGCAAATAAACCGAAGGTTGCGTTTCCCGAAAAACCGGAATAAATGTACACTATTATTCCAATGTATTACGTGTGTATGTGATTATGTTAATATGTATATAAATATATATGTATATCTTTAAACTAATGGAAACACTATCATATTTCGCAATTTTCTCTAACTTTTTTTTTGTTTTTGCACAAGTCTTAAATCAATAATTCATTTACATTTTTTTCAGGAAAAGATTAATTGAAAATTTATTAATATAAATTAGCGAACAAATATCTTTTTTATATTTCCTTATTGTGGAAATTTTCTTATTAAAAATTTTATGATAGCATACTTGAATTGATGCATACGGGATAGATTTGTTTTAATATTTTTGCTTAAAAATTTTCTTATTGCAAATTGATCTTATATTCATTCAATGAATAAGAAATCTTAAGATGAATCTCACACACAAAATTGTATTGAGAAAATACTGCTTGATATTAATGATTTGCTAAAAAGAGACGAGAATGAATTTTTAGCATAAAATATTTTATTTTTTATTCATCGCCTCGGTATATTTTAATAGAATCATAGAAATCATTTTGATTCGTTCGTACTGGTTAGATTGTAATTGTGAATAATTTAATAATGTATTACAATATTGGTGGAATACTAAAATATATATCTTGAAAAAACTTTCTATTATTATCGAAATAATTAAATAATTAATGCATAAATACTTTTACGTCCAGTATATAATAAATATTTCTCTGGAAAAGAAGACATTTGAAATAAATAAAATTATATAGGATCAATTGCAACGAAATCGAATTTACTTCGATAATGAAAGATTAAAATTGACCGTCGATCATGTATACGTCAATCGTCGATATTTGAAGTAGATAGAGATGGCGAGAGATCTAGATATATAATTGATCGATAATCGACGTATATGAACTTTCATACATATCTTTATCTAATTTCGCTTCGCTCGAACCAGCGAAGAAGATAAAGAGCTCTCTCTCTCGAAAGTGGTGTCAGTAGGAAGGAGTGAGGGACTCTCAAATCGACGGATTTTATCATAAATGCCATCCATTACTGTGGTTTAAGCAGCAGTTTATCGTATTTCGTTTGAGTGACTGCGTCGTTAAAAACTCACTCGCTGATAAAAAAAAAAAACGCGTCGGAGCAACACTCTTGCGATCTCCGCGCGATATTTACGAGAATGACTATCAGTATCGCGCTGACGATACTTATAATTCTTACCTTCGCGCCTGACAACGCAGATCTAGGATTTACGCGATTTAACGGTGAGTTACGAGAGGAAGCTTTATCTCGGCGTGTCAATTCTACTGACCATGTAATACATCGCGCCTTCTCCGTTTCATCTCGCGATTGCAAAGCACCGAAAAAAAACCTCTTCTTGAAATCTAAAGGATATTAATTCGACGTTTGTATTGTTTGCGATACAGCTGATCGAAAAGAGGAAAGAGAAATATGGATCGTCTTCGCGCCTTCGTACGTAATGAAAACATTAAAGTGAAAATAAAGGTGCGAAACATTGGTAAGATTTGGCAGATTGTTTGTGGAAAAAAAATTAATTGATTGAAAGTTCACAATTGATGAGAATTTTAATTTCTATTTGAAAATCTTAGCGATATCTATATGTAACTGTTCATTTAACATATTTCACGGTCATTTCACAGACGTTTTATTTTGTGTATATATGTATTCGTATGTTGCAAGATCTTTTTTTCAATTTATTATAAATGCCAAGTCTTGCCTATAATAATCATCTAAAATACATAGAATTAATGACTTTTTATGTGCTATTATGAATTGTAAAAATAACATACAAAATAACACACATATTAAGTTGAAGAAATGAGAAATGTAATAAGAAATATAAAGAGTAAGAGATAAATAATAATTTGCAGTAAATGAACAAGTTTTATCTAAAATATATTTTTACATTTTTATATTTTTTTTTGTATAGTTGCAAATATGTAAGCAAAAATAAAATTTTAAAGATTTGTGAACAAATAAGAGCCAGATTGGTATTGCGTTAATTTCATAAAAAATATTTTTTTATGAAACTGATACTGTACGCAGAACACGAAATTCTCTTGTGTCTTGAAATCCTATATATATCAAGAGTATTTAAAATGCGTATCTTTAAAGTTGTGATTTTTTATTTGAGAGTCTTATTAATTTAATTTAACTTTAAAGATAAAATTATTTTCGATATTGAAAATAATTAAATACAAAGAGTGAATTTGCATATTTTAAAAACAAATAATATAAAAATATAAAAATATATAAAAATTATATTGGTGTTATATCTTTTTGCATTTCTCACATTTACAATGAAAAGTAATTCAAATAAAACGTTGAGATTTCACGCGCACAAAACAGATTTAAAGACGAATAAAAATTTAATTCTTCAAGCATTTTATGCGGACATCATGTTTTTCGAGACGAGATTAGTCGGCCTTGAATGAATCTCTTGTTTGTTCGATTAGAGGAAGTTTCGCCTGCAGTCTCGATTCTCGAAAATTTCTCCAAGCACGGTCCACGTTCAAACAATACTCGCGAGAATGACCGGCTCCAATATGATAGTGCGCCGTTCGATGAGCGTATTACGGAGGTCGTGAAACAGGATAACGTTCCGACGAGCAACTGCTCGGATCGTTCGATCAACGAGTTTCCGGAGGTGTTTCCGCTGGAGGAGCGTCGTCGGGGAGCGGTAATACTTCACGTCTTCTTCGGATTATACTGCTTTATCCTGACGGCGTTCGTCTGCAACGATTACCTATTACCCACCCTCGACATCATATGCACGCGCCTCAGCATCAGCAGCGACGTCGCCGGGGCTACTTTCCTCGCTACCGCGAGCTGCTTCCCCGAGCTATTCGTCAACGTCGTGGGCACCTTCCTGACCGAGTCCGACCTCGGTGTCGGCACCGTGATGGGCGGCGCGGTCTTCAATACTTTCGCCACTCCAGCATGCGGCGCGTTATCGGCGATTCACGTGAGTACACTTAAGCATTGTTAAGTATATCTCTGAATATAAACGCGGAATTATAGAACATGTGATAATGTGTCTGAGAGAGAAAGAAACTTCAATTTGTTACGATACCTAGAGGTATGTGTTTTTACTTAGCTGTATTTATCTGCGCCCGAGATGGGATCTGTAGAGGAAAGATACCAAAGTTGACACAATTGAATTTTCCTTCTCGGTTGTGAAACCTCCGCTTAAAAATTTGAAATGCGAGAAAAATATATTTACTAATATTTATTAGAAACTACTTTTTTGATAATATTGTTAAAATCTTTTTGCAGACTTTTTGTGAAAAAATTTATTTAATTAAAAATTGAAGTCTGATTGATTGATTCTCCATAATTTGTTGAAATACGATAGGGTTCATAAAAAAAAGGAAAATAGAAATAAAATATGTTCATTAATTCTCTGTGCAAGTATATATGTATATCTATAAAATCTATTGTATAATCTGAATGTATAATGTGAATGTTATTGATAACGTATTATTATCTATCTTGCTTATCAATAATTATTTTTATTAATGATACAGTTACTTGCGATTTTTATCACTTATCCACATATACGATATTATCGAAAATTATATCTTTTTATCGGCGATAAGCTATTTCATTTACGTGATTTCCTAAACAAGAATTATTCTTATATGGATTGATCATACATTAATTTGATTCGTATATAAAATCCCTAAATTGTTACTTAAATAAAAGTTTATTAATTAAAAACAGACATTACGTATAAAAAAATCGTATAAAAAAATTTCATATGACACATTTTAATAATAATCACAAACTGATTAACTTAATATAATTGTGTATCTAATCAAAAATCTATTGAGATATGATAATGATAGATTTGATAAGTTCAAAAAAGAATCAGAGTACGTCTCCTAGTTTGTCTCCTCTTATATAATAAAGTGTCATTACTTTATACGAAATAGCTGATACGAAAAATCTTGTTAATACCTAGATTACAATGCCCCAGAAAATAGTACACAAACATCTGTAAGTCTTCGAAGTGCTAAACTAGAGCCGACTAATTCATCTCGTACATTATCATTTTTTATTATTCATGATTAGCAACAGCAATTCATTGTGAACATTTATCATTTAAGAGATTAAAATCATTGCAGCGAATTCCATCATATCACCAATATGATGGAAAACGTCAATGACATATTTTGTAGAAACAGAATACATGTTTTGATAAGTATCATCACGTCTAATTGAAAAAAAAATATATATCTAATCGTACACAACAATGAACACGCCTTCGCGAGTTTATTTGTATTTTGTTTCTTTAATCTATATGTAAAAGTCATAAACAGAAAAATTCGCGAAGATCTTTTCGGAGATTATTTTTTCGATTATTGTTAAGTTAATCGATGTGTCATTTTTACTAGCAAAGATTTAATTAGATGAGATGTGAATTCACAATGGCTTCTCTTTACAATTTTGATAGACGAGCAAATTTTTTTTTCTGCTTTTCAATTTCATTAAACTATAAAAATATCGGAAATTCACTAAACTATATTTGTCGATCTTTTACCGTTACCAATGGACTAGAAAATTGATTAAACTCTGTAAAGTAAACATAAAAAAGTGCTTATTCAAGTGCTGGATTACGGGATATCAGTTACAAAGTGCGATATGTGTGAAATTATGTCAACTATGTAAGGTCGCGGATTTCGTGAATAATATTTTATGTACACACATATACATACGCACAAATTATATATATATATATATATATATATATATGTTTATGTAAGTAATATTTTTCACGATTCGCAGAATTTATTCTTAGTATACATATGTGTATTTACTGTTGTATTCGATAAGCTAATTTTCAATTATCTGTTTTACTTTTGAGTCCAGTGCAATATATTTCTAAAATGTAAATGTATATGTAACGTATCGTTTAAATATCTTGTAATTTTTTCAGTTTATTATTTTAATGTAAATGTTTATTATTTTAATATAAAATAAATCACCAAGCTAGTTTAAAAAGATAGTCATAATTGATGCTCTCGTGTATCTACGTGCACAAAATTATCATAAACATCATGAAAACAAATTTAGAATAAATATAAGGTACGCATTTGTAACATCTTCATATTTTACATTTTTCCATTATAATATTAGCTTTCTATTATAATATTAGGGTGATTGCTCACTCTGTCGCGCTATATGCCAGAATAAATAAAATTAAAACAATTTCTTTCTTACATTCTTTAACAGGCAATACAATTAGAATGGCGAATATTAACTCGGGATTGTATAATTTATGTGATATCGGTCGCCACCTTAGTGATCGTAATGTGGGACGGCGTAATCAAGTTGTACGAAGCGATCATCCTCATGGTACTGTTCGTCACTTATTTGACGATACTGTTTTGCGGCAAATGCTTTGTGCGTTGGCATAATAAACTGGCGCACCTGTACACTGACAAGAACCGCAGTACGAATTTTCCCGAAAAAGAAAGTAAGTTCTATCACTGAGTTTTTTGTTTTTTTTTTTTTGAAATATCCGTTTTGTGCAATTTCCATACGCCCTTCCACGAATGTGATCGATCTTCCCAGTAGTTATCGCGGATCATCTCTGTACGCGAGGCAAAATGTGAAATTCAGTGTGTCGGCTTATCATATCAGATATCGTATTTTAAAGAGGAGATACCTTTTGAAAATCTGGAAAAATGAGTGCGTTTTCTAGATTTTTTACAGCTCGACGACATGATAAAAATGTTTAATTTTTTTTTAATATTAATATAATATTATTAACTATTTAAATAAAAATTTCCAACTTAAAAAAAAAAAATTTTATTTGAAAGTTGCGAATATTTGCAGAGCGCCTCCACTTTTACGATGTGCATGAAAATGTTCGTTTATCATATCTAAACATATTAAACATATTAATAACTATCTGCTTTCCAAGCATTTTTTCAAAATTAAAAAAAAAAAAAAATGAAAAAATAATGGCTATTGAAAAAAAGTTTTGTTTTTTCCGAAAAAAAATCTCTTTTTCTTTTATTTATAACAAAAAGGAAATCGGACTTAAAAAAAGGTTTTGGTAGCAGATGCAGAATCTTATCAGAAAATCGCGTGTAAAATTTGAAGTTAATCCGTCGAACGTAGCCCGAGTTTTCACGCGCATCGGACATTGTATCAATATTATAAAAAAATAAAAAATTTTCATCAAGTTGTTGCGCTACAAAAAAATCTAGAAATTATTAATTAATTATTTTTCGAGAGTTCAAACGGGTATGCCCCCTTAACGCACAACACGTGCATTTTGTTGTGATAAATATAGCTAAAATGACATTCGAGCTTTAGATATCTGATGATATATATAATCGACATAAATTTTATGTTCGTTTTAATTATAATTTCATGAGTTTTAATTATAATTTTATTATAAGTTTAGACGTCTGTCTAAACTTTACAAAAAAACAATTGATAATATCTTTCTTGATACGTGATTCGCGAGATAAACTTTTAAGGCAATTATTTTATAAAAGATGAAATATCAATTGCTCGAATCCAACTAGAAACTCGCATATCCCCGCAATTATTTTTCACGTTAACACATAATACTTGTCGACAGGTAATTCAATTATAATCGTGTATATGTGCGTTTGTCTAAAATTCTAAAAGAGAGACCGCGTGGACCGCCTATGTATGAATTTTGTTATCCAATAGTTCCTAAAGATAAGGAGGAACCAATGCCTGACGGCTTGTATAGACCGTATTTTCACGGAGAACTCGTGGCCGAATACAGAAAGAAGAGCGTAGCGAGCAACGGCGGTCGCAAGTCTTCCTCGAAGACTAACGACGTAGAAGCGGCGCAAAACCACGTGGAACAAGCGGAGGAATACGTGGAACCAGGTATTATACGCGTCCCAAATGTCGTTCGATCGTGAAAAGAATAAACTCTAAAAGCGTTACTCTCCACGATAAGATAAAGTAAAATAGCGGATCATTGAGTTTTGCTCGTTTCTAGACACGCCCTTTGTATGGCCGACCGGAGGTAACTTGGCAAAACTCTGGTTCTGTTTCGTCTGGCCGTTGAAACTAATCTTGTTCGTTACCGTACCGGACAGCAGGTACAAACGATGGAGAAACTGGTATCTGATAACATTTGTCATGTGCGTAATATGGATCGCGATATCGTCCTACCTGACGTCGTGGATGACGACCGTACTCGGCGACACCATCGGGATCCCGGACTCCGTGATGGGTATCACGTTCCAAGCCGCCGGTGGCAATATGCCGGAGCTCGTCTCGATCGTGATACTCTCGAAACAAGGTGAGCTTTTCCGAGTATCGAGTCGTCGATTGAAGAAAAAAAAAAAATAAATAACTTATTAATCAGAGAGATCCGATCGATGACTGTGATTGGGACGAATTAATCCTTCCTTCCACAGGCAACGGAGACATGGCGATGAGTAATACGTTAGGCGCAAACACACTCGACATCCTGCTGTGTCTCGGTTTACCGTGGATGGTAAAGATATTCAAGGACAAGAAGGACATCAGGATCATCTCGGATGCTTTAAGATACAGCGTGCTTTCGATCATCGTGTGCGTCATCGCGTTTTATACGGTGACTGCGTTCTGTAAGTATTGCTTGAACAAGAAAGTGGGCATCATCTGCCTGATATTATACACGATATTTTTAGTTTTCGCTCTATTGTTCGAACTAAACGTCTTTTTCCCTGTGAACTTACCTATGTGTCCTTCTTAAAAATCTCCCGTCACTTTTCGATTCTTCTCTTTTTTTAAATTATCAATAGTTATTCAACGCGAGAAAAGCAAGATTGAATCAAAGTTATTTCCGCCAGTTTTGATACTATCTTGAAGAAATAACAGAACTTTTTTTCATCGTTAATCGCAATAAAAAAAATCATTGCTAAATTGCGAAATATTATCATCGATATATCTTTTCCGTTTTGCTTTCACAATCATGTATTTATCTCTAAAAGTCTAGAGATTAAATTAAGGATACTGTTTTATATCGAATATAGATTATAATAAAAATAATTTTATTTTTTAATTTTTATTTAAAAAAAAAAAGATATTAAAAAAATGTTATTTTTTTCATTTTTCAACTTGTTTCTTTATAATTTGCTCGATATGAACTTTGCAAACTCAATGAATTGATATTGTTATTAACAACTTTGATAAAAGTTGTATATTTAAAACAAGATATGAAATGTACTCATGCAATAATTCTCAAATTCCTAATAAGGAATATTCTGTGGATGTTGAGAGTTTTTATTAGTTTTTATTATAAAAATTATTATATGTATATATATATATAATTTATATACTAGTTGTTATATAATGCTGTAAATCATGAAGACGCAAAAGTTTTGTTGAATTATCTATTTTTGAGATGGGCCAATCGCGCGATCCGTTTATATTTTTGCATTGTTCAGAGTTATACGCGCATTTATAAACGGAGATCTGGTTAATATAAATTCATTTATATTACTTTGTAAAGAAACTTTTGCCAAAAGATACGTAACTTTGAAGAATAACGTTCTAAACATTGCAAACGAGATATAGATCCCGATATCGTAAAATTACTGTGCCCATCTCAAACTTGATATATTATAGTATAAATTAGCCATATTATATATTTACAAGCGGACGGCATGACATTTCTCTCTGACGTCGATTTCTCTTTCCGCATTCTATGAGCACGAAGCAATTGATGTCACATCCAATTATAAGCGCATTGATTTCTTTTTTTATATCGCAATGTACCGTAAGCCTGTTTAAGAAAAAGTTTAAGCCTCTTTTTACATATCCATTTTACGTATAAATTACTATATGCTTTTTATGCGTGTATTATACGTAATGCTATTTGCAATGATCAGTGTATATAAATTCACAATTTCATCTAAATACGTTCTCGTACCACATTTTTTTATTTCTACCTTCTCCCTGTAATATAAACCTTTCTTTCTTCATTAAAGATATTTCGTTATATGATTGACAAATTATATGAGTGTCAAACCATCAGTAATGACATATTCAGTTACACTAGGTACATGCCAATTATCACAGCGATAATCTCTCAAAATCTGCGATGATAGCGAGATGCCCATCGTATCTTTGGTCCCCATTGGCATCCAGGATGTCATCAGTGATCGTACACGGATATTCTCCGCGGATATATTAGGATATCCCCTTAACGATGGGCATCAAGGGCATCTCTCAAGATAGACGATTCGTCTTCTTCCATTGCTGTGTTACGAGACTCGATCAAACATTCTTCGTGCTCTTAAAATCGTGGAAATAATCGGACAATAAAATATCATGACGACGTTCGTTAGTTCTTTTTTTATTCGATACGATTAGGAAAGGACTCTGCGTGTCAGAAATATTTCTTATTTTGTTGGACTCTCGGATATTGCTTTTCTATTATGGCTTTGTGTCCTTGCCGTACCTTGCCTTTCTATCGTATAAAGATACGATGGATTTGCTTATATGTCAGCGAGATCTATGTACCTATTTACGGGAGTAAACAGGCGATAAGTAAGTAGGCGGTGAAGGCAGGTGTATGCGATAGGCCGCGGTGACGTTGCGTCTCTCTTATTTTTAAGTAATTCTCTTATCTTGGAATAAATTATATATTTTAGGAAAAAAGTTAAGAGAAAGAGAGTATGTAAAAATCGATACTTTAGGAAAAAAATTATTAAAAGCTTTATATATTATGGATATATTTTTTTATATCAATTATGGTCGACCGTTGACACATAACGCTTGTCCTTTGTGGACAATATGTAAAAATGAAATAAAAATTATTAATATTAATATAATTGCTAAAAGCTATATACATGATGAAAACTGGTCTTTGCAGGATCGCCTTGACTTTAAATTTAAAGTATCTTATATGGATTACCGTGCAGTCTGCTTTTAACGTGTTGAAAATTTATAATATTCATACTGTGATCTCTATTGCAGTAATATATTCATCTTTATTAAGGTAACACACAAAGAAACTTAAGTATAAAAACTGCACAAATATTAAAACATTAACGTATTGAAATATGATAAACAATTAAGTATATATATATCTTTCAAATAATTATCTTACAGGAAACCTCTTTATCTAATTTGATTTTAAGAATAAATTTATTCAATCTGACTCAATCTAAGATACTAATATAATATTATAAGCGAGATAATATATAGTATGGGACAACAAAACACCGCGTGGTAAAATGGCAAATCAAGACTGTTCCCCGGAATTATATTCCTTCCTCTTCTGAAGCATTTGTTAGGATGAATTAATTCCTTCTAATAGCAACTGTAAAGCAGAAGCTCATCACGCGCAAAGAACTGATGGCATATTATAAAATTATACTCATGACTAAAATAAAGCATTGTCAATTTGTTTGCCGTGTCGCTATTTTGTTTTTGCCAAGCGACACCGATAGACGATCTCTCATCGATCTTGCGATATTTTCAGCACTGAAGCTAACTTAAACCTCAGGCGTCGTTACCATGTTTCTTTATCTGTCTAACAGCTTTTATCGATAATTCTCTCGATGGTCGGCAACAAGAGCAGATCACGTTGGCATTTTTACGTCGTAAATATTTGGAAATGTATAAAAAAAAACGGATGATCCACGAATCTCTCGATGACGACTATAATCGCGCCGGATGAGATCGCTTAATTTCGATTTGTAATTATCGTTACGCGAGTGTATTATTATATTCGCTCGCGATATTTCTCCTCTATCACTTCCAAATATTTATGCGAGATCACTTCTGTTGTGTATAACGTTTCGGACAAAAGTTCTGAGTCGAAGAGATCATATTGCGCGCGATAAAAGCGTACTGGCAGCTTCCATTATTATTCCTCCTTCTCTCTGAGCGCATGCGACACATCGTACATTTTCAAGAGGCTCTCTCTGAATTTATTATCAATAATTGGCGTGACAAGATTAAGTGGAATGTCAATGATATTTATACAGAATGCGAAGAAAATTCTCGCGCGTGCACACACGCATTCATACATACATGTAAAAATAAGTTTGACTTACATCACGCGCGCGGATGTAAAGTATGATAATGCGTATATCGCACATTTGTGAGAAAAATTCAAAAGAAATAATCATATAAAAACGAACGCACGACAATGTGTTTTGATTCGAAGGAGATTATATGTAATATTTTTATGTCTCTCGTGTACTTGCTTATATGCATTTGTACCTTGTAGGATATCAGCGCACGCATAATTTTTGAAGAATGAATTCATTGAAATTTAATTAAAAAATCGACTGCAGATTTTAAGAATGTGTATATAATGCGCGATATTTTTTTACGTATATTTTAAATGTGGGACTTCTTTACGGGAGCAGGAAATTCTCTCACAATCTGTTAGACTTGAGCAATATTTGAGTGGACTGGAAAAATGATGCTTGTTATAACAAAGATGCGCATCATCTCGACTCTTTATGTCACATTTTAGTTTAAAGAAAACGCGAGATAAATCAAGAGAAAGATACGTTCTCAAAAGGATCGATATTTCGCATAGATGTTATTGTAGAGATCATTCATAAAGTCTCTCCTCAAGATAAATGATCCTTCTTGAGAATGTGCTGTACCTCTTTGTGCAGTTCTTGTGTGGGCGGTGAACAAATAAACGTCTCTCTTTTATAGAAACGATATCTATTGATGTAAATAGATCTTTTACGTACATACTATGTATCTTATTTTTCAAAAATTCCTTGTAAGTTTATCATGCTGTAGTTTACATCCGAGTTTAACTGAGTTTGCAAATATTTAATTAATCGTGCATAGCAAATACGCACATTCTAGGAAATTTATGCAAAAATAATTATAAATGTAAAATGTAATCACTAAGAAATTTATTACATCCAAACCTGACGGGTGAATGGAACTAAAGGGTTAAATAGAAATTTTGAATCGAAAAAATTCATTTTTCTACCGCTTTCCGCATTTTTTATTTTTTTCGCTGTATCGACCAATTATCGAAACCGTCAAATTACTCAATTGCGTTTTTTTCCTTCTTTCTTGCACAATTTACCTGCTGACTTTCCATTCATCCGCGAAAAGAAAATTTAACTTCTCAAATATTTTTTTATACGAGGGATGACTTCGTAGGAATACTATATATTTCCTGTTTTACGAAAAATTTGCGCACTACTTATTTCGCGTCTCCTAAAAATATAAATTAATTAGAAAATAAAAATAGATAAATAAATAAAGAGAGAGAGAAATTGGCAGAAAATGAGGCGCGACAGCTGTAACGAAATATATATTGGATGGCCGGATTAATGTATGTAAAATAATGTATGACGTGTATTAGAGATGAAAATACTGGGTAGAGTACTTAAAATGCCCATCGTTACTGATAGTATTCATTCTTGATAAATTCTTACAATCTATAACGTAATCTTTAGATGATAATCGACGTGCTATATCGCTCGTAAATTGCCTTTATTCGACCAGTGAGTGGCAGAACGAATGTATTTCGCTGGACACTCGTGGAGACACCCCAAATTTCTGGTCATTCACTACGAGGATGAGTAGCAAACAGGATCATTAACGCTAAGAATAATGAACACTTGGAATCGCGAATAGAAACCTCGACGATAAATCCTCCGGCCGAGGAAGAGAGAGAAAGAGAAAGAGAGAGTGTGAGAGAGAGAGAGAGAGAGAGAGAGAGAGAGAGAGAGAGAGAAAGAGACTTATATGGAATAAGCCTACATTTTCTCTGAAAATGCTTTCAAAAAGCGCGACATGCGATTCCGTTATAAGACGGGGAACATCCCGCGTGCGCGATATCGCGTCTATATATCCTCATCTACATATCTACATATAGTCCACGAAATGACGTACGCGAGAGAGCAAATACAAATATCGTGCGTGAAGAAGTAACCCGACTGGTGTGTCTCCCCGTGTCGTGGTAAGTTCCCGGATGTTGTTCTCGTAATTAAGTAAGTATTGTCATCGACTCGTGTGTGTCGTATGTACAATCTCGACCTACGCCGCGACCGAAGGAGTGAAAGCGTGGATGTGGACGAGAGGCGCGTGGATGGACCATAATTCATCCATTGTCGATCCTTGCGGGCTTTGACAATACCTAGGGCAGCGAGATCCGCGCATCTCATTGTATCTCGCAGAACGGCATCTTGTTGTTCACCTCCTTGGTCTGCTCCTGATCCTGACTGTTGCCGCCCTCGCTCTTCGGGCTACCCGCATCCTCGACGGAGCCCCCACCGCTGCCGTGGGGGCACATCGACTGTCATCTAAGCGCCAGGGTGGATATCATCGGCGGTCGGGACGGTTTGTTGTCAAGAATCCTCTCGAGCTCGCTCATTATGCTCGCGTTCAACTTTGGGATAAGCTGAAAAAAATTGCATATTCGTTGCTACTTTTTTCTTTTTTTTTTAATCTGCACTTTCGATCCTTAATTAATTTTGCGTCGAAAATTATTATGTATGATAATCTTAACAATATCCCTAATAACGATTTAATTACGATTCTAATTAAAAAAAAAATAATTTTTCATTTAATTAATTTCGAATATAGACACAGCTTTCTCCTTACTAGACTAAACTAAGACTTTGATAAAGAAGACGTGCGATTAATTAAGTATTAAATTCTTGTATTAATTCTATTAAGTAATGAGAAATTAGTTGGAATAAGCACAGTTTATTACACGACTTTAAGGTGTCATCTGATGATGATAAGAAAAGTATGATTTCGACATTATCTTAAACTGTCTCGTCTAAACATTGTGCGTTAAACAATCTTTCGAAAGACAAACAGCTTTGTTACCTGTAAGCTTTGGAGACTCTCGTACAATTGATCTATATTGGACGCACCGAGCAGAAGGCACTGAACACTTTCATTCTTTAAGGTCCACGCAATGGCCAGTTGTCCGAAAGAACATCCCAGTCTCTCGGCCAGAGCGTACACGTCCCGCAATTTATCCGAGTATTTCCGAGTCTCATCGTCGGCGGATTTGTCTTTCCACGCGTACTCCTACGTCAAAGTACAAAAACCAAAATAAATTGAAAAACGAATCGTAAATAATATCTCGTACTCTGCATAATTAAATATATGCGTACAATTTTTTTTCAAAAATGATGTATCTTGCATTTTATTTGATGGGATAATAAAATCCCATAAATAATTTGATAGCTGTTTTGATATCATCGGCTTCAGTGAATTTTTTAAGCTTCAAAATAAATACAAGCGAAAAATAATGCTTTTACTATTATGTTTTCGATTATTCACGCGCATATATGGTACAAATTATTTATATAAATATATTATTTGCGACAAAAAAAAATCATACCTCCTTGTACAAAGATTGAGTTTCATCCTCCGTCCAACTAAACGAAGAGTATTTGTTCTGAAAACATAAAGATTATTTCTCATTGCAATACGCATCTCTATATATACGAGAAATAACAATCCTTCATCTTTAACGGCTTATAAAAAAAGATACTCGGAATATTAAGAGTAACAATGCAACTAGTACTCTTTGAGTGACAATTCTGCGAGACTCTTGAGAGACGTTTTTATCAGATTATTTTCTGCAAAGTATATATATATGTATTTATATATACACACTTACTTTATAAGAGGATCTCGAGAGGAACGATACTCCGCAATCTTCCGGCTTTGAAGAGACCATTCCAATAGTGACGGTGGACCATGCCATTAAACCAACGCCTGTAAGAAATGAGTGTTTACATCGTCAAAAAAATTGTCGAGAAAAGATAGATTGTAAAAAAAAATAAACAAATCTTTTTTCTCGCGATATCACGTGGAACGGATTAATTACCAATTTTGTTATACAATTCTGGCATATAGAGCTCGGACTTCTCCCTGTGAAACAGATGGTACTCCGCTTGCTCGACGATCGGCGTCACGCAGTTGAACTGCCGACAATTGGTATAGGCTTCCATAATTTCCACGGATGTCCATCGCGACGTACCCCAGTACATTACCCAACCCTTGCTTATAACGTAATTCATAGCGCGAACGATCTCTGAAATGAGATCACGCGAACACGTGAGATACAAGGGACGAGACGAGAAGGCGTTCCATCGTCGCGTGAAAAAATTGTCGGAATGATCGGTGTGAATCGGATGCAAAATTAATACGTAAATCTATTTTCTTTTTTTTTTTTCGTTCAAACAAAAATATTTCTATTCTACTGTGTGTGAGAGAGAGAGAGAGGAATAAAAAAAAATATATATATATATCTATCGGAAAGAGAGAGAAAGCAGAGAAATGTGTTTTAAAGCGTATGAGGGGGATAAAGGTAAAATAGTAGCCAAAATAGTTTTCTTGCATACATTTTTGTTCGCACGATATTGAAGCATCATACATTAACGCGATAATAACATAAAGACAGGAGGAAGTTTATACACATATCGATAAAAAGAAAATATAAATACATACGAGGTACATATTTACAACACTTTTACAACAATAACTTTCCATTTTCACTAGAAGAGTACTAAATGAAGAAAGAAGCACACGGTTAACTATTACGGCAAAGTGCAACTGCCAAACATCAAATCGTCAGTGTAACGGAGATCTTTTTCCTCGTATAACTTTATTTAATCCTTTTCAAGTTTCTTGTATACATGGACTGAAAAGATTTCTCATGTTTTCTGTGAAATTGAATTGCGTTATGCAATATATGGGAATGAAAACAATTTTATCAGATTTTTATTAATTATAAAATCTCTTTTTTTTATTTTGTAATTGCATTGCATAACACTATCCAACGGACTCGTGTTTTATAAATATGAAAAAAAAAATAATTAGAATTTTTGAATCGATTTATTATAGTAAATTAACAATCTCTTTTTGGAGCTTGAAGATTTCAATTTAATTTTAGCTTGCAGTAAACTTTGACGAGAAATAATTTTACCTTTATCCATGAAAAGCGGAATTTATTACGAAATGATTTCTTTATGGAGAGAATTGCCTTTAAGCAGATTATTATCAAAATATTGATGAGGAACCAAATGTTTTCTGTTAAAATTAATGAAGTAATAATAATATTATAAATCATCAATTATGTATAATAGTAATCGATTATAAATTCATTTATTTTTCTTTAAATAATCTTTTGAGAAAAAAGTTGAAAAAATCGCTAAAAATGTAATAAGTCTAAATAAAAGCAGAAAAGTATCTTTTGATATCATATTATTACGATATTATTTAATCTTTCATCTTTAATATACCTTAATTTTAACTTTTACGCGATATCAGATAATTTTCTCTCTTTGCTTCTCTATAACATAAATAGCAACAATGTTTCTTCCCTATTTAAGTTAAATGTTATGTAGACAGAGAAGTCTTCAAATAATGAAATTTATTACAGTATATCTCATAAAATATGATATTTTGTGCAGTGAGTTCTGTGCCGCGAGTGTTTGAACGGAGGAATGAGCGAGGAAGGATTCGAATCTTTGAGTATCACTCGCAAGAGAATATTAAGAAGGTGGAAAGTTACCTTCCATCGGACACATTGGATCGACTTTGTGGATCATGACAATGTCGATGTACGACAGTTGCAGCCTGACGAGCGAAGCTTGCACGGACTCGATAATGTGTTTCCGCGATAGCCCGCGACCCTCGGTCCTATCAAGAATGGTAGACATTATCAATCTCATCATATGCAATAGAAAAGAGACGGATTAATATTACTAATGGATTTCGGTAATAATGTGAGATGTGTATTTTATGGTTTCTCCCGTTCTTCCGAAGGCGTACGCGATTCCAAACAAGGCGGTTTGCGACGCTTAATGCACGGAAACCTAGTTATCGATCCACATGTCAAGGCAGAGCCCTCATATTCACGCCGTCCACTTAATATTAAACGAGGTCGTCTCGTATCGAGATTCACTTTAGCACACAGTATCCCTCCCTATCGAGTTTTTGTCTAAAATAAAAGCGGCATGATTTATGGAGAAAATACTCTCGATTAATCGTACCGATAACATATCAATTTTAGAGAAAAGGTATTTTTTTAAAGTTCCGTTTTCTAGATATGCAATCTGTAAATACGATACGTGCGATAAGGTATCGATAATCTTCGAGTCATGAAGTGATTGACAATTTCCGACACGTAGTCTTTATGATAACGAAAGGAATTTAATTCTCCGAGAATCAATATATCCACTCTACCCTCGTAGAAAATGTTCGTATAAAATTCTTTCGCCTCTTTTATTATCGTGTCGAAAATCATAAACGGAAAATCTGCGATTCGACAACAGAAAGAAGAAAAAGACATTCTTCTTAATTCATCTACTTTTTTACGTCTTAATACAAGCATCACGTAACAATATCTAACGTATATCATGGTCTACATAGAATACTCTAGAGTGGGAAAACGTTCGCGAGAGGGATGAAGTATCGCAGGTCGGTGAGCGTATAGTTCGATATTATACACTTAAGCCATCGATCGAGAAGCACAACACGTATAAGGAAAAAAAAATAAAAAAATAAATATTCGCGCTTTCGCGTGCAGCAGCGTTACAACAACATCGAGAGAGCCACCGACGATAGCCATCACTATATATATATATATACAAGGTGTCCTAGACCACCCGTACACCCCTTTTCTTTCAAAAACTAAGCATTTTAGAGAAAAACGTTTTGAACAAAAATTGTATGGTTTTGAAGGGAACATAAGATGATGTTATTGGTTTGACCTTAGATGGCATCGTTAAGGTCAAATCAAGGACACCTTTAATTTCTTAAATGGAATTCCCTATTTTTTATTGCATATTCTTATAGCTTATGTCGAGAGCTTTCCAAAACACTATAATAAAGTATTTTTTCATTAAGAATTTTTTGACTTATTTTGTATCTTAATCTGACATATTTTAGTATAAAATATAAAATATCTTGAAAATTATTTAGTGTTCGATAATCGTAATACTTTTATGTACAGAATAATAAGATGAATCAAATGGTGTAAAGAAAAAATAAATAATTGTTATAAAAAAATATATTGCAAATAATTGCATACTTTTTTTAAAAAACAATTTTCTGTACACCATTTGATTCATCTTATTATTCTGTACATAATTACGATACAATTATCGAAAACTAAATAATTTTCGAGATATTTTATATTAAAATATGTCAGATTAAGATACGAAATAATTCAAAAAATTCTTGATGAAAAAATACTTTATTATAGTGTTTTGAAAAACTCTCGAGATAAGCTACAAGAATATGCAATAAAAAATTGGGGTTTCCATTTAAGAAATTAAAGGTGCCCTTGACTTGACCTTAACGATGCCATCCAAGGTCAAACCAATGACACCATCTTATGTTCCCCTCAAAACCATACAATTTTTGTTCAAAACGTTTTTCTCTCAAATGCTTAGTTTTTGAAAGAAAAGGAGTGTACGGGTGGTCTAGGACACCCTATATATATATAAACAATTACACTCCCGCTCTATCATGAATGCTCGCTAAACATCATCATCGCCACGACGACGCCACCAAATGACACCGAGAACACCCGCAAACCACGGCCGGCGCGTACTCTACTCACTTGGTGTTCCAGTAAATTTTCGTCGTTACGACGTAACTGGAACGATTCCAGGCGCGCCTCAGCAGGATGCGGCCGAATTGGATTTCCGCACGGTGGCCGCTGTGCGCCTCGCTTAGGTCAAACACATTAATCCCGCTGTCGTAGGCGAGCGCGACGACGGCCTCCGCGGTCTCCTCGCTGCCGCAGCCGCCCACGCCGAAGGTGGTCCACGTTCCTGCATCCATATAAAATCAATCAAGCGACATCGGCGACAGGATTTTATCGGGCCGTGCCGATCGAAATCGCGACGACGAAACACCGACGTGCGTCGTCGCCTGTCCGGGCTGCGATCTAGTATCAGCACACTTAGCTTTCATTCATATATGTATTTCGCAAAAGAAAGCGTGAGAGACATTCTGTCCTAAAAAAGTAATAAGATGCTAGTGTGCAAGGCCGGCTCGAAAAAATAGACTCAATGGGATTTAATATCCGCGAGAAATAGGTCTCTGTATATTATATAAATTTGTATAAAGTAAATGTACATAAAGAAAAGATATGGTAAAAATTACGATATATTTTTGTAATCGTGGTCCTACATATAAGAAAGAAATCACGATATTTTTATTCAATATATAATATCATATACGTATTATATTTTATAAAGAAATATTGTAATTATTTTCTGGCATCGTTAACAAACAAATGGATAATTTACAATTTTTATAGGAGTAAATTTCTTAAAATATTGTATATTCCAGCTTTATAATAAGTGTTGTAAAAAAAATGTATTTTTCATTCAATTTGTAAAATTTTCTTCGTGTATTATATCGAGAGATAAAGATGATTATATAATATAAAGATAATAATTAATAATTTTATTAAAGTTTGTTATACATCTTTGAAATAAAAATTTGAAAAAACTAATAAAGGGTTACATATATGTGTATGTTATACGATAATGACTATACATATACGTAAGATAAAATTATGATAAAATTATGATCAAAAATACAAATTTGAATTAAATAGAAAATAAAATAAACGACAAAATATTTAAGAAAATATAAAATTTCTACCGAAAGTTTGTGCCAAAAATAAGAACTATTATTTATATTTTTGTTTAATTATTATTATAGTCCTTAAAATATCTCGCGATAAGAAAAAAAAACATATTTTAACAGCAATCATGATTCGGCACAGCTACATTTAGAACCGAAATACTCGCGTGCGGTGAAATGTTATATTTAAGAATTCGTGATTATTGAGGAGGATATTCTCGCGTTTCATGCAAGGATACTTATTAAAGAATTTTATTCCGTACTTATCAATTTATTTCGCGAAGTAAGTATGTACATTCCTTACGTACCTCCTGTTTTTTCTTCTTTTTTTTTTACTTCAAATTTCATATAAAAGTGTTCGTCTATCGTAATAACCATCACATTTAATGTCTCCTGTGTACTCTGATCGCGGTTTAAAAGAATAATAATATGACACGTTGCCTGCTCGAGCTCGAGTCTCATCGCGCGAATGTCAACAAACATTCCGACGCACCGTGTACCGACGTAATAAAATAACCACGCTATATACAGAGTGCTTCAGGATTAAATGTCCTAATGTAATCCTAAAATATGAATTGTTTAAGAGATATTGACATCTAAAGTTACGGTTGGAATGATAAATTTATTGTACAACTACTAATACATACTTGTTTCTGTAATTGTACATGTCAATATTGACATTATAAAAACGATATGAACATCATGCTAACATATCACTCAAAAATTTTCTCAATTTGTTTAACGCTTTCGCGAGCTAAGCATCGTTACGCCTCGCATTTATTCCAATAGTGATTATATTAAAATTGTCATACTTTTTAGTAATAAAGTAATTGAAATATACTATTAATTTATTATAAACCGATAATAATTTCATAAAATTTTATAACAAAAATATTTAGATGTTAATATTTCTTAGCAAAGCGTTTACAGGCATACCTTAGGAGAAAATTTTTTTTTGTTTTGAGATTCTAAATTCATATTTTAAGTTAGGACATTTAACCCTGAAACACCTTGTATAATACGCCACAAAATTCGGCTACATATATTTTTGAGAAGCGCAATATTTACAAAAACTAGTAAATGTTAAATGTAATAATTATTACAGCAGTTTTATTCGCGATTATCAATCCGCGCAATTAATTAATTCTTGCGATAGCAATACATACAATTGTCATAACGATGGCTATTTGAGCAGATATTTCACGCAATATATCCACTTGAAATAGGAATCGAGGCGATAATAAAAAACAGAAAGTTACATAAACTTGTTTATGTGATTCTCGCTACATTTACGAGCTATGATAACATCCGTAAATATATTTGACAATATTACATTTAATTTTTACATTCGAATAAGCATAATTTACCCGTTGCTTTCGGATTAGAAAAATATGCATTGTTTTCATTAACAATAAAACAATAATTTATACTTCTATCTCCTATCGTACGCGTCGCGTACGAGATTAACATCGGGAGTGCAAAGTGTCGCGTGATCGTTTTGCTAATTTGATTATCCGATATCGCAATTAATGCTTTATTAATTTTGCGAGAATTGCCAGAAAGAGAAACAGAAGAGGATTAATAGAAGAGACGGAGAAGGAAAAGGAATAAAGAGAAGAAGTGAGCAGGAGGATAAGTATTTATTTAATTTGTCATTTATTATTTGTAAAATTGATCTCTTTTGTTTATCTCCGCGATAATCGTTTTTATTATATATTCCTTAAGAAATCTCTCAATAATTTTGGGGGACTTTTGGCATATATAACGCTATAATTGTTTATATAAATTTTGAGATTAAATGTTTCATAATTTTCTTTTATTATGTATTTGCTTCACACACACAAATCTGTGCTTTTATAATAATTTTATCGTCTTACATATATATGTCATTTCTGAAGAATTGCTTAATATCGGAGGAAATTAAAAATTTTTATTTTCTCAAAAATATCCTTAGCTTCTGTGAAATTAATATAATGACAATAATAATATATTTGTTTATATTTTATATATATGTATATATATATATATATATATATATATATATATATATGTATAATTATTACTAAATTAAATTCAAACTAAAAAAAATTCCATGTTGATTCAGCTATAATTCAGGTATAATTTGTTTCTTGCGAATCTTTAAACTTGTCATGTCAAATTTCAATCTTTATTAATAAATTTCTTTAAATTCACTCTTCGAGAATAGCCGGCCTTACATAATAATATAAATATTGCCTGACATAACATAAAAAAAAATTTAAAGCTTATGCATTTAAAAAATAACAATTAATAATGTGAAAAATAGTGAGCAAGGCGTTCGCGAAAGAATCTATGAAACTATAGAAATTCACAAAGAAACAAAACGCGAAATAAAACTTATTTATTTCTAAATTAGCATAGTTTTTTAAGCGTGCAAAAATTTCAAATATCCCTTTAAGGTTCATTATATTTGTTTTGTCGTATCTATAAAATGTGTAAACTATATATTGATACATATTTTATGTTAGACAAAAATTATTTTTAAAAAACAATATAATAGCAAAATTTTTCAAAATTTCAAAATGAAAAAAATTTTTTTTTTTTAAATTTGCAATGTCGTAAGAAAATGGTGACTTGAAGCGCTTACTAGATATCATATACAGCAACGTGTTTCGTCTACATAAGCCATGTGAATACCGATTCAGCCATCACATACATACATAATCGACTATAAAAAAATATATAATATATTTCGTGTCTTCCTTTACGGATAGCGTAGTGGAAATGAAAGAAGTGTGCGTTGGCGGTGAGATATAGTGTTGCATAAATAATGAATGCGAAAACGTATTTGAATTGACAGCCACAGTCTCGGCGCGGGTTTGGGATAATAAAAATCCGATAACCGCGTGATATATGCATTCCAAGATCGATTTGCAACACGTGTGCGCGCCGCGCGGAAAGATGGTGGTTCTACACTTACATATATGTATATTTATATATGCTGTACAGAGTGTTCCAGATATGCATGTTCAAACTGAAGGGGTGAATTCAGCACGCCAAAAATCGAGAATTTTCTATTTGACACTTTGGTCAAATCAAAAATAGCGCTTTCTCAAAGCAAAATTTGATAATAATAATTATTAAATTTATATATAAAAATGTATAAATATAATAATAATGTATTACTATTTTTACTATACAACTTCAGATAGTAAAAAATCATTATTCAAACGATAAGAATTACGTTTTGAAACGTTATAAAACGTAATTCTTATCACTTGAGTAATGATTTTTATGCCTAAATTTGGTAAAAGTAGCAATATCTCATTTTTATTAAATTTTGATTTGGGGAAACGCTATTTTTGAGATTTGACATAAAAGTTCCTTGATGTGCTGAATTCTCTCCTTCGTTTGGTCATGCAGATCTGGAACACCCCGTATATATATATATATATATATATATACGATATGTACACGATATATATGTATACACATGTATGTATCAGCTGGAGAAAAGCGTTTCGCGAAAGAAAGAGAGAGAAAGAGAAAAAGAGAGGAGAATCTGAGAAATGACTCTACGAAAGTGGGGGAATACATTCAGCGTACCTAATCCAACATTGGAAACACGTAGACCGCTTTTGCCCAAGTTGCGGTAGCGAATACCTGGCGAGGGGTGCTGCAAACGTTGCGCTTGTGCGGCAATGCAGCTAGTTAGTAGCTGCTCTTTGGTTCCGGTCGTGTTGCTGCAGTGCACGCCCGAGTCTGCACCGACGCCGCCGACGCCGACGCCGCCGCCGCCGCCACCGCCTCCGCCACCGTTGAACTCTTCCATGCAATCTAGACTTGCTATGGGTGCACGGCAGCTGCGCATACACAAGGTGTACGAGTTATCACCTGTATCTCGCCTGGTATCATCGGTCTGTGTATGTGCTCTCTCGTGTAACACGATTATGATCGATTTTCTGGATTTCCGGAGTTTGAGAAATTTCCTCTCCTTGACGGATATCCCTTTCAGCGACGCGAAACCGTCGTTTGTCGCTAAAGTTCTTTAATAATATTCTCCACCAATCTTGGAATAATTTTAATTTAATAAATTTCTCTCGCGTTTATTATTTCAAGCAACAATTTAACGTAAAGTTAAATTTGCGTTTAAACCAATTCAAATTGAAATTGAAATTAATTAAACAACGAGATCTCGCTGCTCGTTTACAAGATTGATTTTAAGTTACATAATTATCGATTACTATTAAAGCTATTATATTTCGTAGCTTTTGAGGTTGAAGGGACATTCGATTGTTGTTGAACATCCCGTATTACTTTGATCCTGTCGCGTCCTTTAATCACATTATGCATTGCTTATATGCATGGGTGCATGTATGCATGCAACGATATAGGTGCATCGCGTGCATCCGTCGTACACGAATATCCGAGAATGTTCAATCATATTAATAATTTTCCTGTATATAACGTCGCGCGAGTACTAAACTTAGAAGGATTCTGTTCCAGATCTTAAACTCGAGTATTTTCTGAATATCAGCAAGACTCATTTACCTTGCAAATGTTACAAGTTTTGTCAAAATCTCGCGGGCAAGAGAGAGAGAGAGAGAGAGAGAGAGTAAGAGAGAAGAGTAGTTAAAGCTCATGAATATTAGCGTTACGTCTCTCTCGCGTGTCATGCAAATATTAAATCCGCGCATATGTGTCGACTCTATCAGCTTAATATTACAATCGCCGACATAAGAACTGACTTACTGAGCCGATTCTCTCGAGACGAAATTCAGGCACGAATAATTTCAGCGAGTTTGCGACCACGTCGCTCAGAAACGTCATTCAATATTGTAATCGGAATTATTTTTAATTAAAATTCACCGATATTCCACGCAAATTTCGATCGCGCCATCTCACTCTGGAAAATTACCCTCTCCCTCTCTTCGGATTAGAAATCTTATATACATGATACACAGCGGAGGGAAACTTTTATTACGGCCAAAGTTAGCTCCAAGAGAGTGACGTTAATAGCAAGCTCGCACACTTCAGCGCTCCAGTTAATCGCCCGGTGGGAGGGAAGGGGAAAGGGATGAAAATACATTGGTAATGATTGTGTCGTCGTTGGCATATTTTCGTCGAATTAATCGTGCTTGAATTTCCTTCAAAGAGCGAGAGGATGGATCGTTTCGGTGGTCGTACTACAAGCGTGCGACTTTAGTGACGCCTTTTTCTCGGGAAACATCTAGAGATATCAATATCGTATGTGCCCCTTTAAAAGCTAAAACCACCACCACGAGTACGTCGCCGTCGCCGACGCCGCATGTGGGTCACCGGCGGCGCGGGGACGACGACGCGGCCCACGATAGATTTCAGGTCGGGGAATATCGCCTTTCGCTCAAGTGCCCGATATACGTACCCACGACGATCACCTTGCCCGACATTATCCAGACACGATCACTTCGAGAACTTGGCCGTGCTTTTAATAATTATAAAGCCCCTCCCATTCTCCGCCAAAATAATATTTTCCCAATCATTCGTCTCTCGCGAGGCGAAATTTTATCAACGTGCGGTCAACATGACGGCGCATCAAACGAAAATGAAATGCAAAGAAAAAGAAAGAAGCTTGAAGAATGTGATGTCGATTTTTACAACGTGTTTCCGCGCTTTTGACAAAAAAGGAAAAAATGCGATAAGGATAAAAAATAAAATAGTTGGATTTATTCAAAATTTATTGACATAATGGATTCTATCGTTAAATTCCGATTTATTTATTTTTTCATATCCACCTAAATTAATGAGATGGATTGTCGAAGGATCTTTGAACAGAATTTTTCGATCGACAAATGTCTCACGTCGCGCTGTGACGTTTGTTCGTCAGGAAAGTGATTGGGGGAGGGGGGGAGGCGGGGGTGGTGATGCATCGAGAAGAAAGTGAGTCTCTCTTTCACGAGAGAGAGAGAGATAGAGAGAGAGAGAGAGAGAGAGAGAGAGAGAGACGACTGTACTAATGTTACATACCGATAGATTGTAGGCAGTGGATAAGAATCGTCGTCCTCCATACTGCTGTTCGTGTTTGCGTTGTTGTTCGTATCGTTTCCCGCCGTCGAGGCATTGCCGAGATTGCACAGCATTAATCGCGACATTACTAACGCGGATGATAAGGGCGATCTGTCAGTATGCGTCCGGGGAAAAAACGATCTTCGACGCGAAAGCAGGCCGATTACCGGAGTCCCACGCGCCCGGTTATTCTCGTCGAGTACATGCGTGTACTCGATCCCTAATATATTCCGGTCCGCCGGTATATCGTATATCCTTCGAAACGAAATATTTATCCAATTCCGCCGATTCTATACCAATCGCCTTCTCTTTAGTCGCCTCCGTCCTTCCGCGCGCTCCGCGCGCTTTCTCGTAGATGCCCGGATACACTGGCGTGATGCATAATCGGCGAGTGATAAAGGAGCATCGCAATCGTATCCCAAGTTGCGTGACTAAGATGATACGGATTACGGATAGATCGGTATTTCAAGCGAATCGACGAATCATCGTTTCGCGATTACCGCACGCATTGCGCACGCGCGCGCGCGCGTGTATGTGTGCGTGTGTGTGTGTGTGGAGGCACTAAGATATTTTTTTTTTCTCTCCCCTTGTAATCACGCTTAGGCACCACTCTTCTCTCCAAGAGAATTAATACAAACTTCACAGCTTTTTCCGTTAAATTGTCGGCACAGTGCGCGTTCGGGGACACGATCCACACAGTCGTTTTTATCGATTAACTCGATCTGTTTGATCGAAGGCGGAAATTCTACGGGACGAATGATCGATATCTAAGATATGTGGTACGATATCTAACAGAGCGATCCGCGGTCGACACGGAGAGGTATTTTTTATTATTATATTATTATTATTATTATTATTATTATTATTACGAAGCGGGGCGATATATCTGGCAATCCGATCGCGAACTGCAACGGGGGCTATAGTTTCGCTTTGCGATCCATCGTCGTTCACCCCGTCGTTCTCCAACAGTGTCACGAGGACCGTCCACCGTCGGCCTTGCTGCCGTCGCTGCCGTTGCTGCTGCTGCTGCTGCTGCCGCCGCTGCTGCTGCTGCTGCTGCTGCTCGTCGCGTAGACTCCCGTAACGTCGCGGGTCACGTAACGCGCGCGGCAACGATAAGGGGCATTATCAGACGGCAGTCGCGATTCGGTTCCGAGCATAAGTACGCGCCCGCGAGATAACGGTCCGTCGCGGCGCGGCAATCACGCGCTTTCATAAAGGAACACACGCAAATCGCCAACGAAACATGAGTGGTGAAAAAATCGTGCGGGAGATCGCACGCACAGAGGGAGAGCGAGAGCGAGGGAGAGAGGGAGAGAAGGAGACAGACAAAAAGAACAGAGAGAGAGAGAGAGGAGAGAGTGGTCGTGCTCCCTGTAGGCGATACCGCACGCACACACACCGCTCGATACACCCGCCTCTGTGCGAATTCTCACCTTCTCTCGGCGACGGTGGACGGTCGCGATGCACAACCCCTTCCCCGACGATCCGATTCACCCCCCACGCGGTGGCTGCGCGCGCAGCGATGAACCTGGGCGCGCGCAAAATCGCGTGACTTTGTCGCGCATGACGCGGACACAACACGAGGGTTGCGACGTCCGTTGCGAATATTCCCCCAGCCCCCGACGTTGCATGTGCCCCCCCACCCCTCGAAAGGGGAGGAGGGAGGGGGGGGGGAGGCTGCGTAATCGCAGCCCCTGCAGGTAAACCCCTGTCGTCGCCCGTGCCGTTAAGCAAGCGGTTGAGCTTCTGTCGTCCGCGACAGAAGCAGCAAAGTCGCGCGATCGAGGAAATCCTTTGGGATTTCGTATAATAGAGTACAATTTATATATAGACATTTGGCACGATCCGTGTTTATATGTTTTTGTAAATAAAATTGTGAAAGATAGAAAAAATGCTGAGAAATATTTGTATCTATCTTTTTCTCTTATACACGTTTTGGATCAGCTGGAAGATATCGTCTCGTTATCGAAAACGCTTCGAGTAATTGATGAATCATGATAACAATGCCGCGCAGGAAATTACTATCGCGACTTCATTATCGCGCTAAAATTGATAAAGAGATTAATATTTTTTTATTCTTAATGTATAGTTTATTAGAAACGACGCGTGCCTCATGGTAATGTTGAATTAAAAATTAAGTTGAACCTCAAAGATTTCGCGCGAAATTCTATAATTGTACCGCCCTAAACAATTCAAAATATGTTTCATCCTCTATTAGGTAGATCGTATGTAAATGCCTCTTCCGCATTGTCTCGACGACGCACGCGCACTACTTTCGCCAGGTCTTCTCTCGGCGAGTGATGATTGCGGTACCCGTTTTCTTTTTTTTTTATGATACATAATTTGTTTTAGATACCTATATTAGAGCAAAACCTTTGGCGATATTTTTAAAAATTTTACCTCACTTTTATCTGTTAAGCGTATAATAGTAATAAGTGATAGCAGAAGTCAAGCTCATTGTCAGTCATTAAAAATGACTCGAGTGATTTTAATTTTGCAAAGAACGTTATAATATTTACCGGCGTTATTTACTGCCTTCTTGATCAAGATGGAGAAACGCAGGAGAAACGCAAATAAAAATCCTCAAATTCCTTTAAAAAAATCATAAGTTTATTGTCGAGTACCGAATATACGTATATGGAGAGCGGTTCTAAACGTGCAGTGTCAACCGCATTCGGCGCGCGCGTACTGTCCGCCCTCTCCCATCCCCTTCTTTCTTTACCGAGCGCGCGCGCATGTACACACATACAAGCACCATACCCACACGCGGTCGCACGCACATACACACGGAGGAAACGTGTATAATCAACGTAGGAAGAAGGGTTTTGTGAATCAACGGTTTCAACGGCAACGCCGCATTGCAGATCTGCCGCGCCGACACGCAACTGACCCCTCTCTCACCACTATTATAAAAGTTATTGTACGTATACACAGTTATTGTGTTCACACACACACGTATCCACAGTTCGCATACGCATACCTATACAAATACGCGACACACTCCTACGATCGACGATTTACATAGTGCAACGAAAGTAACGCCGAAACGAACATATCGCAAGCAAATACATGTATTGTACATTATCGCAAACAATCTACCTCGAAACCTGCTCTTCGAATGATGCGGATAAGTCTGGACACGAGCGTCGCTGTGTCGGTGTGTCACGCATACATGGCCGTTAACGTGGAGAACCCGCGCGCTTTGACAGCACCGGTCGCGTGCGGATACGGTTAATACCGCTCAACGTCGAGGATGATTATACGAGATGAGATGGTAGTTTCATCGAGACAAAGTGTAGATGTAACCGAGGCGAACAGAAAATGATGACGCGCGCGCCTATACACATGTTGCCACGAACGGTGACAGATTTCAGCTGATCGCGTCAACGAATTATGACATTGACGTTCGCCGTGATATCTGTGCCATTCACAGAGCGAATCGTATATATAGTACGTACGTACCTGCAAGCGGATCTCGCGACGCAAAATATTGGAGGGAATTATACGTTGAGCGCGTTAGCAGCGTGCCGTCCGACTCGTATCTTTTCATACATTGCGGAGTCTGCGAAGAGAGGAGCCAGACGCGCGCTGGGAGGTTCGCTGGTAAACTCGGTCGTTGAATCCGTGCCAAGGCTCGGAATTTTCAGGAAAATCCGAGAGGACACATATATCTGCAGAGACTTTAAATAAGATTGTCGAAATATATATATATATATATGACAATCAGGATGATGATGATGATGATGATGATGATGATGATGATCGGTATTTCTTATACTATGTAAGTCGTTTGATCTTACGACAAATATCGATCGCGGATGTATAGCGAGAAAAAGACTTTTGCTATGATATGATACGCCGTATAAATCTCGCATCTATTCGTTCCACTTGCATAATTCTGATATTAATGTCTTTGTGACTATCAGAATTGTGCCAATATCTACGTATAATTGAAAAAGCGGGTGAAGATTTATGAACACATTCTTGGCTAATATGAAAATTATCTCTCTACATAATAAAAATGTCAAAGCACTAACAGCGCGTCTAACAATGAGTTTTATTTTACAGATTGGCAACAACAATGTAACACGATTTAAGAATAATTTTATGCACAGAATGTAATCTGAAAAGCTAGTGAATATTAAAAAAAAAAAAGAAAATAGATATTAAATTTAAAAATAAGAAGTTTGTCATTTCGGTATTAATAGCATTTCGTGCTACGATTGTAGATACAAAATTAAAAATATTTTAAATTTGCATTACAATTTCTTACGGCGTAAACTGAAAATGTCAATCAAAAATTATCTTATTTCTTTATAAACTTTTTAATCTTCAACTTATGAAATATCTTAGTAATCATAAATTAATAGTCTTTAAAAAAAAACCATATGAAATTAACCAAAAAGGACTTATATTTTATTTATTTCACCTTTTTATATATTTTCTATAAAAAAATTTTATTCTTCTTCCTCTGTAAGACTGCAATTATATATGCTAAAACATATTTTTAGAAGAGTCTCGAGAAAATATCAACTTATGTTGATGTGTATTTTAAAAACAGCAACCGGCTTCAATGTGATGTATGTATATCGGATCTTCTTTCGTTCAATTTTTCTCGTGTAAACGAATAAAAATATCATAGTACGTATGCGTGCACGAGAAATAAAAGCGAAACGTGCCGTCCGTAAAATTCCCTTGACGAAATATAAATATCCCACAGCGTGCGTTTATAAATACTATCGATTTAAACGTTGTCTCATCATTCCCAAGGTAAATCAATCCAAAGTTTCATCAAGACATACAAAATAACGTCAAAAAAAATCACACGCATCTTTTTCGAATTATTATTGTTATGAGCAGATCGAAGACATTTTTTTTTTTGCGCGAGACAGTCTGTATAAGTTCCATATTTCTAAGTGAATATTCTCACCCCTTTCCCCTCACCCTCCCTCCTTTCCCGTATGCACACTCACAGAGACTGGAGAGGAATCGATTGTTATATATTGGCTGTATTATTTTAATAACTTATTACAGTACTTTATTAAATGTTAAGTTACGGTTTTATCTAAACACATTTACAGTCACAGATTTTGTATTTTCGCAATTTGTGGTGAAAGTGTGTTATCGCAGAAGGGTGTTGTCGCGCGCGACGGCTTGTTTCGACGTTATATTACGATTTTGCGTGTATATGTATGCGTGCCTGTTTGTGTCTGTTTCGCTTTACATTGCCGGCAGGTAAAGGATCGCCACGTGATCGTGAAACGGGAGAATTTTTCCGCTGTTCCTCGAATATACACTATCAATGGAGCAGCTTTTTTTCCTTTTTTTAGCGAAGATACTAAATAGAGATAAATTCGTCGAGCGACGTAATTCGGCGGATATTTAACAGCAAATTATTCCGGATAGTCGATAGTAAATTTGCGTATACTGTCGAAACGATGATAGGGCACGTTAATAGATCGACAGCGCGGATTCGTAAACAAACGAAACGAGCTGTCGTAACGGGTTAAATCGAGAGATGACATTTCACTCGCGTAAACACGTTTTCACGCGGTCACACACCGAGGTCTGCGATATGATGACGGAAACGGCAGTCTTTCTTGCGCTTTCATACAATTAGACACAGTCGCGGAGTACTCTTGTTCGATCCCTCCCCATTGTCGCTCAATTACGATTGTCAGAAATCCTGTATCTAGAGGCATTCGTCCCGGCGACGACTTTGCCTTCTCGACGCACGCGTTTAAATTCTCGGGCAAGCTACCAATTGTGCGGCTTGAGATCCGTGGCTCGCTACTGTGGCTAATCGTAAGTTGTTGATTTTTCGGCGCACACAATATAGCCGTAAGCACAGTAATCGTATTTTAAGAGAAAAATAAGCGAAGTAAGGGGAGAGAAGGGAAGAAGGAAGAGAGAAGAGTTGGCGTTGTATATATAATATATATATGTATAATACAGGTAAAAATTGAGAAAAACTTGAGATGAGAGAGCATAAAATGTATATGTCGGATGGAATGAAAAGATGTTGATTAATATACTCAAAAATGGCATGGAGATTTTACGATGAGAAGAAGAGAGCAGAACGACAAGAGAGAAAGAAAGAGATTCTTTTTAGAGAGCAGTAATAAATACAAAATGCATTACTGCCATAGTTCTAAACATGGTGATAACATTGTGATATTAAAACTGTACACACGGTGATGCCGTGTTGCTGGAAATATAAACACCCCTCGCACGAACGGGTCTCTCTCGGTAAGTCCGAAGGGGGGAGGGGGGAGAGTTTCCGGCGCGGATTGCGAGCGGGGCCGCGCCCGGACATGTATTGCGGGCGGGTCATCGTCCTGGGTATCTCGATCATTTCACCGTCCTTTGGCAGGTGGGGAGATTTACCGTGAAGAATACGTTGAGCTCGATCAGCGACGCCAGTATGAGGAACACGGCATACATGCACAAGCAGGCGCGGCCCACTTTTCTATCGAGCTGAAACTTGTTGGAGGCGAACGCGATGTACAGCAGCATCAGGGTCGACAGCAACGATATCGCGCTGTATTCCAGCCCACCGGAATTTATACTGATGTAATGCCTGCCGGGCTGCGTGGGCGAGAAGGATGACTTGATCAGCCAGGGTAGTCCGAGGCACAGAAGTATATCGAACGTGTTCGATCCTATCGAATTACTGATGCCCATTGAGCCATGCCCTGAACAATGAAAGAGGATGATAAGAGGAGTTACGGAAAGAAAAGAGTGTGTAATTATATTTTCCGCTATTTTCTTTTTTTCTTTTTTTTTTCATGAAATTCACCTTCTTCAGATTCCTACTCGATTCCAATCATCAAGTTCATCTCAATGTTTAACACAGCATGTGCTAATTTGATAATTAACGTAGCGATATCCCTTAGTTACGAAGAATTAATTTTCCGCGTATATTTTTATCATAAGCAGCAGTATAATTATGTATACCTTGTTTTGCGACAATCACACTCGATACGGCTTCGGGTACGCTGGTCCCTGCTGCGAGAAAAGTGATGCCCATTACGGAATCTGGTATTTTGAGCGTGTCGCCTGGAAGAGAATAAAATTTGCGCAAGCTTAAGATTAATACTTTTCGATTTTGGAGATTTTTCAAAATTCTTTTACGCGCATAAAAATGTTTCGTCATAATATTTTTTTCTTATCAGCATTGAGTCGAAGTGTCCTTAACGAAAATTTCATCAGACGTCATTTCTAACAGAACTTTTTCCATATTCGACTAATTTCGACTTGCTAAGTTGCAAATTAATATTATATCTTGACTCACCGATTATAGTGATCATCCAAGCTACAACGTAGCTAAGCGATCCAATCCATATGATGCACATCACGAACGTGACGGGAAACCAATTCTTAAATCGGGGTTTTTCGCAGTCGGGGATCGTGCACATGAATACTAGATGAATGGGCCATGTTGTGACCCAAGCGGTCTTCCTTAACCATCCGGCATGCGCAGGCCACACCAACAGTTCGTACTCATAATCTGTCATACAACATGTTACGGGAATATTAAATTCAAAACAGATATTGCCTCGTTTATCCTTCTTAAAGATTTCGCGAATGTCATTTTACGTAAAATAATATAAGTTGTATAAGATTTGAATAATAGCTCTGATAGATAAGCTTATCAAATTTAAATATTTGATCTCTCTGATCTCTTGATGACTGATACTCGGAAAATTTCCATTCGCACGTGCTCAATGCACACTTGACCTATCAAGTGGTTCACGTTCGAAATATTACACATTGCACTATTATTCGAAAATACTATTGTTGACAGATATATGGTGGTGTCATTGATACAGTTGATAATGGGATGGGCGCGTTTTGATTAGATTAGATATTATTATTAGGAGAGTAAATGTTTGTTAATGACACTTTTGTACGACAAATTATATTTTATTTTTAAATTTTTATTTATAATGTTGCAAAAAAAGAGAACAAACGGTCTTACTAGGATCTGGATTCTCTTCCTGCGTTTTTGTCCCGCCATTTTGTAGGGGCACGTCAATAGTGGCTATTTGCTCCACATGATCCCCGGGTGATTGTAATTTGTCCGGTCTCGGTAAGTGAATGTCGCTAGAATCTGTGAGAAACGTGCTTTTCAGGCAAGTAAACATATTATTACAGTGCCTGGATTAGATTGCAGAGACACATAATACGCTCGCTCGCTCTCGAGCTTCTCAGAGATCTCAGAAAACTCTCAGAAAACGTCAAAATATTTCGTCTCCTTCGTTTGAACTTTATTCTTATCAATTGCGCAATCACTTGATTAATTAATGAAAAGCTTTTTTAACGAGAAATTGATGGAAAATAGAGGGTGAAATATTTTATAAAACAAAAATAAATCGCTGCAGAATCGTTAGATGTTTTATTTATGCTTCTAGAATCATCTTGAAGTTACGAGTTTCTGTGCATGAAGATAACAGGACTCGTTGTCAATCAAAGTTGTAATAAAACCGAAATTATGGCCTCACCTGTCGTAACTCGTCGACCGTCCGAAGATATCTGGTCGTCGTTTGTACGGAATCTCGTACACCGCTGGAACGATTTATCCCAATACATCACGGCGATATAAACAATATACAAGAGCACCAACGTTAATGCCTCGTACCATTCCACTCGCTCGTCATGTATAATGCATATTAAAATGGCGACGGTGACACCGTAAGCAAGACAATCTCTGCTAACAGGCCACCAATCCAGTGGCACCACCTGCTTATGGGAAAAGATTATTATAAATATAATTTATGGCATATTTAATGACATCTGGAAAATATGTATCTTTCGTAAATATTATATTTGATGAACGTATCTTATGTATCCGGTGAGAAAAAATATTATCAGATATCCATAGATACTCTTGAATATTTGAAGGATTTTCTTACTCTCGGAAAATGAACGTTTTAAATATTCAATAATTTTAAATAGATATGCCATTTACGTGAAATTATGAAAATGAGATTATTTATCTATTTCTAAAGATAAAGACAACTTTATTGCTCTTGCGTGCTAAAATTACATTTAAAAAATTTCAATCCGTTAAAGGGGAATTTTTCTGGAAGGAAACATCTTTAGAAATTTTAGACACTATCTGTATATTTATTTTGTAATTATCTTGAATTTAATTTAAATTGTATTTGTACGCATAAATAAACTCGCAGATCTTTTACATATATAAAAGTATGCATTAAAATATTATGCGTGCAAATTTTCAAGAATGTTGATTACGTATTAGTATGACGCATTTCTGACAGTTTCTTAGTTCACATTGATATAGATTCTTGACGTTATCAATTGGCGTTATATTAAATTTATACTTATTATAGATATTGAATCGCGATAAAGTTAAACACATCGCTTGTTCATAATTATTTAAACACAAAATAAAATCGTTGGTGATTCAATAATAAATGATATTGACAAAAGGAAGAGAAAAGATTAATTTTTAATTGTCTAAAAAAAATTTTTAAATCCGTATCTTTTCCTATACTATGCATAAACTACAATATAAAACAAAATAATTAAAAAATATATATTTATACATTTGTATGCATAATATTTATATGTATATATATTATATATATATATATATATAAATTATTTAAAATATATATTTAATCTACGTACGCTTATTTTTCTCGCAGCAATATATATTTTATGTATTCTAATTAATATTATATAATTAATATTATATAATTAATCAACATTTTTTTTTATATATAGCATCCTTTTTTTATGTGCAAGTTTTCACGTTTTTCTCTTTGTTTAGATGTCTTTTGTATAAGTTTGTTACATCTATATATTATTTTTTTTTCTTAAATTATATAGAACACTTGGCAACCTACCATTCCCGCACCGATACCGCAGCAGGCTGGAACAGCCAGGATGTTGAATACTGCGGAACCTACTATCGTCCCGACGCCAATGTCACCTTCCGTGATGAATGTTCCGATGGCATTCACGAATAATTCTGGGGCCGACGTCGCCGCCGCCATAAACGTCGCGCCGGCTACGTCTTTTGACATCGAGAGTGCTAAAATGCAACATGTCAACTTCGATTCCTTTACTCTCAACTCTTATTTCTTATTTATATATATATATATATATATATATATATATATATATATATATATATATACGTGTACGTACACATGTACGGAGCATAAAAATATGTTACCATCTAGAGTGAATATTTCCTTTTTATGCAATTTCGTTGAAAAAATAGATACGGAAAAAATAATCGAGAGAGATTTAAAATAATAAAAGTTAATATAAGAGAGAGATTTTCTTCTTCGCCAAAAATATCCTTAGTGATAATGTCAAATGGACAATTTCAAGATTTAATATCACATTAAATGTCGCATCAATTAATTTTTTTTTTCTCAGCGATAAACTAATGCCTCGCATCTATTTTAGCGATAGATGTAATTGTCTGACTTTCGATACCTTCTACCGTGCGAATCGAACAATCACATTTAGCGCTGAAGGCTATTCCGAAGCTAAATACATATTTGTTTCGAGAAATGTCAGGCGAGGTTTCCGAATGAGGGACAATTACGGTAACTGATGAAGACGTGTCTGGCGCCCGCACTGACGCAGATATGCCGCAGCATGGGCATCGATTCGACAGTCGCATATCTCGAACGGGGGATCAGCACGAGGCGTCAGTAAGAGTGCCAGAATGATCTGTTTTGATCCGATCTAGATGTTTAAGTCTATTTGTAGGATCGCGATTGGCACCGGCTTTGATTGAACAAACATTTCTCTCTCGATGTATGGGATTAAGAGGGGAAAAAAAAATATATATATGGAAATATATATATGTAATACAACCCTCTTACCGTGACATATTTTTTCTACAGCAGGTACGAAGAATTTATCGCATACTACTGCTAAAGCGATAAATAAGTAAAGCGACACGATGACGTGTACGACAACGGCACCGCCTTGTCTTTGCTCCTCATCAAACAGGTCGTGTGGAAAATCTTCTATAGCCGGTGGCGTACAATTTATACCTAAAAGTGTAAGTTTTTTTTCCTTTAAGAAACGTACATAGTGTAAACGATATCGTGTAACAATCTCGTCGTCAGAATTCTTATATAATTATTCATTATCGTCGTTTTGTCTGAAATTTTTTCAAGACCTTAATTTAAACAAAATATTTTTTTATCTTTATGAAACGTCTTTTTTTCTCTACCAGAGAAAAATTTTATGCTATGTTCGAATGCAATCGTCACGTTCTACAGGGGGCGTTGACTTATGACGGACGTGCCTTAATTTACTTCATCGATATCGCAAGCGGTAATAATCGCGGTAATCTTACATAATTGATAGAGATAGCAGAAATATCTTCAGTTTTTTATTTCTCTCTCTCTCTCTCCCTCTCTCTCTCTCTCTCTCTCTCTCTCTGTCGGAATGGATGATAATTTCAAGAGATTCAAATTTTAAATCTTATTATCCATTTTTATTTATTTACTTTTTTTTTCGAGTCAATTCGCTCGAGGATAAAACTTTGGCGAGAAGAACTTTCATCTCCCGCAGTCTCAATTTACTTTATATCGCGAAGGATTCTGTCGGCCGTACTCTACGATTTTCGCCGCACCCTGCATCATTCGCGGCGATCGCATAATACCGATTCCGGATGTATGTACCGCACCCAGGACACACTCGTATCCGACGAAATGCGTTTTTTATCGTTGCGTAACACGCAAAGCGCGTATCTACAAAATCGTATAGTGCGCAGGTTAATTAAACCGCGAAATACCTTCGTTTCTATTTACGGATCGCAGCGCGAACAGACACTCTCAGACGAGAAACATTGCATTCTCTCATGTATTTTTGACAATTCGACACGTGCGTTCCAGTTATGCTACCAGTTATTCGCGCGATATTAACAATTACGCGTGTTTGCTACTTTAATGTAAAGCAGAAGAAGCTCTTTTCCTCGAAGCTTCGCGACCGCTCGTGGCTTTAATACGATAAGAGCGGAGGGAGGAGCTTAAAGTTAACCATTATCTTTTAAGAGCCGGCGGCTCATTCTGCGGCGCTAAAAGGGAGCGAAGTCGTGACGACGACGACGAAGACGATGAGGATGACGAGGAGGCAGATCGACGGTTACGAAATCGGCATACGAGCAACACGTACGTTGACTCGCCGAATAGATACACGGTCCCGACTAGAAAACGACACGGAATGTCACGCCATGCACCGGCCACACGAACACGTCGACGACGGTGTGCGCTGTCCAAATCGGATCGTGTGGTGGTAAGATAACGATACGCCACAAGTAGGAAACGTCTCGTTACCGTTCGTTATTACTTCAATTTTATGGAACCATCGTGTCGTGCCGAATTCTTTTGGCAAACAAGCCGCGGGGCGGAGAGGGAGGGGTATAAAGGTGGGTCCGTCAGATGCGATTGATCGTGCCTGATCATCGAGCGGCACGCTCTCTCGTAATTTTAGGGGACGAATTTTCAAAGGCGAATCCCTTGCGAACATCTTATCATTTATCGAACTACGAGACACGCGTTCTCCTCATTTTGCAGTCGATCTGCTGCTCATTGCCAAATATTATTCTAGATATTAGAAATTTTTAGATTTTAATATCGATATATATGTATTCAAGTATATCTAACAAACTTTGATGCTAAAATATAATTTTCTTCTTGTGTATAATTAATGTTTGAAAACATATTGAAAATGTATTACATGCATTGCGTGTGTATACATAAACATTTGATTTAGCTTCAATCTAACTTTGATAATGTTCTTCCAAGTAGAATCTTTTTTGTACATTTGTGGATATTTAAGCTTTCTTGACAAATTTGATCGTCTTATTAATTTATTTTACTCATGTGACTGTGACACGGCTACCTTACCATTATGTATTTTGTTCATAATCGCGAATTAAAATCTATTACTCAACAATTGTCCAATAAAGCAACGTCCAATTAACAATAAATTGTTAAAAACCACGCTACTACATAATAATCATAAATATAGCATATTAAGACGCATCGTGACAATCATAAGAAGCTATCTGAAACTTATTCAAATTTCTTTTTTCAAAAAAATATTTAATAAATCATTTTCTTTGAATATTATTCATTTATCTGATCATTACTGGATTACTATAAAAGGTCCGATTTAAATTATCCTTTTAAAGGATTAAATATATCAGCGGCACATATAAAATAGGCGTTTATTCGTACCAGATTAACTAATTGCGCTGCCGTCGTCATTTAAAACGACATCTCGACAATGAAGTTAATTAACGATATTTCTCTATCTCTCTCGCAATTTTATATTTTATATAATTTCTCTCTCTCTCTCTCTTTCTCTCTATCTCTCTCTCTCTCCGCATTTTACCCCGTGAGGGGAGAGATACACGAGCATGCGAACATGCGCGCGCGTATTGGTGCCTCTTACAGGTTTCATACCGCTATGTGACTGGATGTGACTTCCTACCGATTAAGCAACCTAAAGAAGTTAAATTGCTCTCATTCAACTTGGCAGAACAGATGCCATTCATGTCTAATGTACGTCGTATAAACGTAGATATATATCACGGACGACTCAACGACTCGGGTTCTCCGGCGATTCGTTCGCTCGAAAGGGCGCGGCGCGATCCCGTCGCCGGTTGCCGGCAGACGGTAGCCGATGGATAACACAGTTCGACGGAAAAAAAAAAAAAATTAAAAGAAAAGACGAGGAACAATTAATCCCCTTGTAGTTATCTCGATCGATTATTTATTATCCATCGGCGATCGCCGGTACATTGGATCCGCCGTTTGACAATCGTCAAACTTGACATTAGATTCGTAATCATGAATACCTCCTCGATGTTGCTATATACAAATTTTTACAGACTCGATTTTCTTTTTATCTTGATATATGTCGTCCTGAATTTTACCATTTCGAATTTTAACAAGACCTGTTTTAATATATCAAATTTGCATTCAACAATTTATAAATCTTCAACTTTGAATAAACGATCGAAAGATATTTGGTAGAATTTTTCTTGAGAATTGAAATTTTCTAATACTTAATTTTAGTTAATAAAAAAATTAATCTTTTTTTCTCGTGTCATACAAATGCCGTAGCTATTAATACGATAAGCTAATATAAAGCGTTAAAACAGTCTTTTTAGAATACTAATCTGAAATTTTTCAAAATTGTAAAAATATTCTAAAGGTTTAAAGAATATTCAAAATTTTATATAAAAAATACTAGATGAAATAATTACTATCTTTTTCTTGGCCTTAAAAAAATATTAACTTTTTGTTGAATTGCATTAATTAATTAGCCATCGGCTTATCAATAGCCAACATGACGTTTCTACAATTATTAACATTTTCTTAAATCTTTGATAAACTTATTACAATTTTTCAATGATATGCGTAAAGTTATATAAAAATCACGTATTTTATATGTACAACTTTTTATCTTTATCAGAGAGAGAAAGTTCGCAAGGGTTACAAATATGTCATAAAGATAATATCATAGTGGAAAAGTCATAAGTAAATGATTTCCATTATCGTTATACGTTTTATAATGTACCTTGCATTGGAGGTAAAAGAACGATTTTGAATCATTATAATAGCAAAGTCATGTAACACAATGTAAATTGTAATAATAGATAACAGAGACATGTGACATTAATTCAATGTTTTATTTTTTTCAAAATTATGTTTTTCAGATTTAATCGTCAAATTTTGATTATTTTTATTGGTTTGATCTTACTAGATTTGCCTAAATTCTGTTAAACAATATACTATTTCTTATATTTTTGTGTCTTGTCTTACACAATCGAAAAAGAACATTGGATTATACTCTTATATATATATGATAAGTATTAATTATCATTACGATTACATTAAGTTGTAATTTCGAAGAATCTTGAAAGAATTGGAAATTAATTTGTTATTTTCAAGAGAGAAAGAGAGAAATATTTTCACAAGACACTCGATTAAAAATAAAAGACTTATGTAAACATTCAGGATTTAAATGGTGTGTAACGTAAACAAAAACAGTTTTTCTCTTTCACGGAATAATAATAAATAATAATAATAAATTTAAAAAAAAGATATTTTTTGTCGTGAAATGCGAGGGGAACTCACAACATGTATAATTCCCTCTCTAAACTATGGTTTATTTAGTTTACATACAAATCTAAGTCTGAACACATACGCAACTGATAATGATCATAGACAAGTGAGTGACAAAGAGCGGTACGTTAGGATAATAAACGTCGAATGAGCGTTATTTTCATTAATTCTCATTAATCCTATCTCGTAATTGATGATGTTTAATTAGCTTTAGTTTGCTTTAAGCCACCTGTGTTATCTCATCTCAAGACTCCCGCCGGGTTGGCTTTAATTAATGCTTCACCATCCCCTGCGTTGTTCTTATTAAAGGTCAACGTAACTGCTCGCAACGAAAGCGGATGCTTCGTCTAACGCGAGTACAGTGTGGAGGTGAACTTCTACGTCTACATCGCTAACGCGTGTGGCTGTTGATACGCCATTGATAAAGATCTTCGGGCGAGATCTTGGCTCAAAAGATGTCTGCAGAGAACGTTTGGAAAAAATTGGCGAGCTCTCTTTTAAACATTTGAATAGAGTAATTAATTTTATCATCACTTTTTCCTCAATTTCGTAAATGACTTTATGTACCTTTAACAAGAAGATGACATTTTCACGTGTACATTTGATCGCGTTGATAGCATTTCATATATCCGGATTAACATGCCAAGAGCTCATCTTTGCACCTTAGTCAGGATATGATTATCTTGTTAGCGATAAGGATAATTTGACTACATTAGTGTGCTCAACACACAGTGTATTGATAAATTAAATTTGAAATGCCAGTTTTGTTTTCGCAAGTTTATGATATGCATGAATAAATAATTTTGTTTGCAGACAAGTAATATGACGATTCGTCAGAAATATGTTATTTGTACAAGTAAAATAGCAAAATTCTAAAAGAAAGAAGATAGATGAGGAAAGCAAGAAAGGAATATCTTTGGATATAATTATTCTAAAATTAAAAATAAATAAAATAGAAAAATTCCTCAACTTTGCACATAGAATAATATCTAAGCAGCACGATTGTTAATGAAAGAGAGGGGAGCAAAGCGAAAGAGGCAAATGGATAATTTTGTCAGAAAAAGATATGAGAAAAGAGGAGACGAAGCAGATATACATGTCTAAATATTTCCTACTGGTTCTATATAATATCACGAATGTCGCAAGCGCCATAAAGAGATTTTTTTCTAGGAACACTTTCTTCATCATCGGTCGCTGTTTATCGCGAGGAGAATAATTGACACCAAGCCAACGCCAAGTACAACGAAACATCCTACCGTATTCGCACATTCTCCGTCTTCACAAGGTAACTCTCGCGTTCGCGGAGAAACGCAAAGTGCCAAGTAAACGAGTCGATCGAAAGCACCTTACATATATGTGAATGCACGTATTTCATTTTTTTCCGACCCTTTTCTCCGGCTCTCCAAATTTTTTTTTCCCCGCTCATCCCGTCGCCGTTTTCCGTTTCTCCTAATCGACATATTTCCCCGTGCACGGTTCACAACATCCTCGCTTCGAAACTGTTTTAACACGGTCGCACACAGTCCCGGTGATATTATTGAAAATAAGATTCAAACACACCTCCTCCTAGGTCAGTCGTATCCATGTTGTCAATCCCGTTGTCACACACATACTACATTAACATCTACTCCGAAGTCCGACATCGTTTGTTGGAATCGCCCCTCCCTCTATCTCTTCTCTCGCACGTAGCGCCTGTTGCTGAATCGTATCGCATGTGTAGCTTCAAGCCGACGGAGTTCCAAAAATTTACAATAGCAAAAACAACACGTATTAGGTACATCGTCGAGCTACCGCAACATAGATGCTTTGAAAGCGAGAAAAAAAATAGGTGCGCTTAAGAACGCATGTTTTAACAAAATTACAGCTAATCATCGTATCGTTCATTTTCATAAATTTGTAAGACATATAAACGACACATATGTCAAAAAGAAGAAAATCTAACGACACTGTTAGTGATTAATAAATCGACTTTTTCGTTCTTAGCATCTTCGATAATATTTTTTTCGCGATTATAAATCTTGAATATGAGAATGTATCGCATAATTTATTTTTTTTTTTAGTTTAAAAGAGATTTCTTGCTATACAAGTTTTTTTTAAAGTTTATAAAAAATTAATAAAAAGCGTATCGTCAATAGAGGACACTTATCTAATAATTATATCATTTTTATCATTATCGTAACAAGATAATAATCATTTATCATAATAAAATAATAATATAAAACATTTATCCTTTTAATTAATAAAATAGATTCACGCAAAGTGGCCTCTCCTTTCAGCTAAGTACGGCTTAAAACCAGATAGACTGGAGTCTCTTCTGTTAAGTTTATACTATGTCGTACACACTCATACATCCAACGTGCATCAATTCGCCTGGTACAGATGCACTGAACTACTCTGTTCTATCTACGTGGATAATACATGTCTACATCTGCATCGGTGCATCTTGCACTCGAAATTAATGTATGTATTAACGTACGCAACATTCATATAATTGTACAATTTTTTGACAATTTTTCATTATTAAACGATCTGCGTGTTACATTTTAATAAAAGTTTTCAAATTTAATACGAATTACAAGATTTAATTTTATTAATAAACTTTGCATCCAATTCCATTTGAAAATAATCGAAATTTATCAATTATCGAAAAGTAGTTTACTTAATTCTCAGATAATATTATCTTTAATATGTTACAAAGATTTGTATATATATATATATATATATATGCTCTATAATTTTCATTCTAAAAATTTATATTATCGCAAAATATGTTTTCTAACTATTCGTTTCGTTTCGATTCGATTACAAAGTAGCTCAATATCTGTCAATACTTTGGCGCGATAAAAGATGTTTCTCTAAACAGATACGAGAAAATTTAGACACACATAAGATTTAATCGTGTCTAATCGTGTGCCGTGGTATTATCTGCGCTTACCAAACGAAAAAAACTATAAATCAAATAACTTGCGCGATTCATCTCGATCTCAAAGATATCGATCGTTTATAAATACGCAGAATCACACATACATTGCACGATATATTTAAAATAAATTTTAATCGGAATGTGTGCGAGTATCAATACGTACGAGGTAGCTTTCCTACGATAAGACAACCATGTGACAAACTCGTGAAGTGAGGAGTAACAATGTAAATTCATCGGGGCTAACATTAAGATTATAAATTCTCGTATAAATCTCAATTGTCGCAGAAATAGCAGATTCGAAGGACGAAAACACGTTTGTGTCTGTGAAAATCGGAAATTTTCCTACGCGTGTTTAATCGAAGGGATAGATTATTTTGCGCAGTATCTTATCGGTGTCTCTGTAAGAGAGCGCGATAAATCTCTCACGAATGAAAAATATAAACGTGTGATCGAACTCTGAGAGTCGGATAAACGGCAGGTAATCATTGCGTGTCGTATCGCATCGTGAAAACGTCGAGAGGGAGAAAAATCACGTAGTTTTGCGTCTGTCGCGCTATAACCCGAAAAAAATCACCCTCTTGCTCGTGTTCTTACATAAGAATGGTATGGCGGCACAGACATATGGTCGGATACCGGATATTTCTCGTTATTACTATACCAGCTACGTACATTTTTTACGTCAGTATGATGGGACTGTTTTCTGACAGTTCAAATATCGTCTACGAAGCAGACTGGCGTGAGTATATAGAATAATACGGATGTTTTTCTCCATTCCTTTCTTATGCGTTTTAAGAAGAATAATTATATTTAAAATTCGTCGGAATAAAATGTTTTTTTTATAAGAATGCAATTTTTTTTACATTTTTGCTCATGCCTGTGATGCTGTTTTTGTTTTAGAGGGACGTAAATTGCTACAGGCGGACGAGTTGGAGCAACAAGGGAACGATAGTTACAACTGCACGCCACCGACCATCAAAGAATTCCCGTCTGACGGATTTACGCGACGGCAAAGACAGGCAGGATTTGTAGTAATCCACTTCGTCATCGCTATCTATCTGTTTTTATTACTTGCTATTGTCTGCGACGATTATTTCGTTCCCTCTATTAAGAAAATTTGCGAGAGTGAGTATATAACTGAAGGACTATTGTTCTCCGACTTGACCGCATTTTCAAGTATATATAATCCATATATCCTCTATTCTATTTTATAATATTTTTATTTTTTATTCGATTTTTCACGATCTCTCTTTCTCTTTCGCTTTCTATCTTTCGCGCGACAAAATAAAGCGCTTGTTAAAATAAAACGAACGAAATCTCTTGGCAGAGCTTAATGTCACTGAGGATGTGGCTGGCGCGACCGTGATGGCGGCTGCGAGTTCGAGTCCGGAATTGTTCATCAACGTCATTGGCACCTTCGTGACGGAAGGTGATTTGGGAGTCGGCACTATCGTCGGTTCCGCGGTATTCAACATATTAGCGGTACCCGCGTGTTGCGCGTTGTTTGCGAACAAAGTATGTATGCGCTGTATAAATTCTGATGTAATTTTGTGCAATTTCGGTCCTTCTCATCGTACATATTTAATCCTTATATTATATCTACAGGTATTACACTTAGAACGGTGGCCTGTGTCGCGTGATACATTGGCATATGCCTTGACAGTTCTTCTCTTGATCTTGACTCTGCGAGACGGACGTATCGAGTGGTATGAGGCGCTCATCCTCGTCGCTTGTTACATTTTGTATATAACAGGTAATATATGTCGAATGAATTTCAGAATGGATGCTAATTAAAATTTTTTTTTTATGTTAAGTCTGAAAAATCACGAATTTTAATTTTGTTCCAAATTTAAAAGTATATAGTAACACAGAAATATTTAGACTATATTTTAATTTTACAACTTGTTTAAAATGAAAATTTTAATAGCAAGTAATTAATCAAATTTAGTTTGCCGCGATCATAATATATTATTAACGTAGAATACTTAAACAATTAAAAAATATCTAATGATCGCTGTCACGCTCATCTGTTTTAGCAATGTGTTTCAACCGCCGTATCAGCAATTTCATAAATCGAGTAACGTCTAGAAAGAAAAGATATAGAAATATCTGCGAAGAGAGTCCCCTGCTTCTACCAAATAGTAAGACATCGATCGATATAATATAATTTTTTATTATTGTCTCTGCAAAAAAATAAGTGAATTAAAAAAAATTGATACAATTTCATTCTGTGAAGTTATAAATTTTTAATCTTCAGAAGTCAGGGATTGTGTGCCCCTGATATTCTTTAATTCCTTTTCGTTTCTCTATTAAAAAATAAACTTTGTTTTATTCTATTTTTTAATAAATGTCTATGATTTATCCTGTAGATCGTCAAAAAATAAAAGAGATTAAAAAGTTAAGAAATTTGTGATAAAAATTGGTGCTTGATGTATAAAGAAATAAAAATCGGCAAAAAAATCCTCAAAATTTGATTAGGAGAGTTTAATCTCACAGAATAAATTCCTTCAATTTATTTTAATCCACATATCTTTTTGCAGGGATTGCATACGGTAACTACTCGTAAGAAATGTAATCTCATGCTTGGCTATCTTTCATTCTTTGAATCTGACAGACTTGATCAAAGAAACGGAGATTTGTGAATTTTCGAGTTCGAGTGAGGCGGACGAATCACGTATGTATTACAAAATTAATATATATGATTGTACGATAGCTGTGTAATATTTCGCACTCAGCATCTTTATATAATCTTGTTTCGACATATGTATGTGCACGCTAATAATATAAGTTCTTGTATACTTATGATGCATGGAGAATAATAACGTAAAATATATGCATTATATTTTACGCATTATATATCTTTTTTTTTAGTCGAGATAGTAAATATGACGTCTTGGCCGAATTCGACATGTGAGAAAATATGGTGGATAATCACTTGGCCCATTAATCTAGTATTACTCATTACTATTCCCGACTGCAGAAGGAGCAAATTACGATTCTGCTATCCTATTACATTTTTCATGTGTGTGATATGGATTGCGACTTCATCCTACATTATTGGATGGGTTATCACTGTTATCGGTATGTATCGTTTCGTTTTCGAATATAAATCGAATATAAATATAATTATTAAATATATATTTAATATTTTATTTAAATCTCTACCACCGATAAAAACTTCACAAAACAAACTTAAAACTTAATAGCTTGCTGAAGCGTAAAATTTATACTCCATATAACATTACATCAAAACATCAGAAGAATATTGTATGTGGAAATGTTTAAAGATCCTAAATTTCTTAAACATTATTTCAGACGTTTTGTTTTTATATTATTTGAAATGATTCATGTCACGTTTATATTTCAGGCAATACTTTTAGAATTCCTGATTCTATTATGGGCTTAACGTTTCTCGCAGCAGGAATGAGCATACCTGAAGCAGTTTCAAGTGTTATTGTTACAAATCAAGGTAAACACCTTATCTATATGTAGCCCTATTAAACTGTGACATTAAAAATATCAAAATCTCTGTCCCGTCCTATACTTTTTATATAAGAATACTTTGTATGTAAATACTAAAAATTCTTTACAGGTCTCGGAGGTATGGGGATAAGTAATTCGATTGGATCAAACGTATTCGATGTCTTATTGTGTCTCGGATTGCCATGGTTTATAAAAGCTACGCTATTACCGAAAATACCCGGACAATATTATGTTCAGATCAATTCTCAGGGACTAGTATACAGTTCAGCATCTCTCTTTTCTACGTTAATCATCTTATATGGAGCTTTACTTATTAACAAATTCAAATTAAATCGAACAGTCGGAATCATCTGTCTCGTGATGTACATCGTATTTTTGATATTTGCATCCATTATAGAACTAAATACATTCTTTGTCGTTAATTTACCGATATGTATTGACTAGGAAATATATCAATTTTCTTCAGACATAAAGCAATATTTATGTTTTTGGTTGATATCTGTGTGTGAATCTGTATGTTGCGGCAAGCAAATTTTTACTTAAAACAACTTACTTAAAACAAAACTTGTTTGTACAATTTTCGTACAAGTATCAAACAAAGATATCTGAATATTAATAAAGCTTTAATTAATATATAAAATTAAAAACAAGCCATGATTTATCTATTCTCTACATATATTACTCATGAAAATTATGTTATAAATTATTATATTAACTCTGTATGTTTAAATCATTAAGCAGTCTAATTTTCTATATAAGGCTGATTTTTACCTGTTTGTACTTAATTATATATTAACACATGCACATGCATATAATATATATGTTCGTCAATTTATGGGAAGAATACGACATTTTTAAATATAGATTGCAAAATATATATATATAATACATATTGTAATTCTCAAATATTATGAATAAAATAACAAAAAGATATAAAATAACTTTATTACCAAAAAAATATATTTGATTGTTATAAACAAATAAATAAATATATATATATATATATATATATATATATATATATATATAAAATTATTGTGAATGCACACAACATATAGATATTATATACACAGATATATGTAATCTTATATATTTTTATTAGTAAATAAAAATTTAATTTACTTATTTTTTTAAAACATACAATTACATAATAAAATAATAAATGTATAAATCATATTTTTAGAATTTATTTTAATTAAATTAAAAATTTATAAACTTTTTTACCTTACAATGTTCAAAATAATTGACCACAATCTACTATCATAATTTTCTGATATGTTTTACCAGTTGAAGATCCATAACTTTCAATTTTTCTTACAATGTCCATTCCTTCAACAACATTGCCAAATACGACGTGTTTATTGTCCAGCCAAGGTGTTTTTATAGTGGTGATAAAAAATTGTGAGCCGTTTGTGTTTGGACCAGAATTTGCCATTGATAATATACCACCTCCAGTATGCTTGAGTTCAAAATTTTCATCTTCAAATTTTTCACCATAGATTGACTTTCCGCCTGTACCATTGTGATGTGTAAAATCACCGCCCTGACACATGAAATTGGGAATTACACGATGAAAATAACTTCCCTTATAACCATAGCCTCTTTCTCCCGTGCATAGTGCACGAAAATTTTCTGATGTCTTTGGTACAACATCAGGACGTAATTGTATTACAATTTGTCCTAATGACTTATCATCTGCAGTTATGTCAAAGTACACTCGTGGTAAATTCATCGTGTTGCCAATCTTTATCAAAGATGTGTTGATGCTAAATATAATAATTATGATAAAAATTATATAGATTATTATATTAGAATATTATATACGATAAAAATAGCTGAATTATGAGTAAAAAATCAAACATATCTTTCTAATAAGAATTAATTTCGCTAGTATTTTCTTTATAACACATATGTGTATTTATCGTAGTTTTTATTTACTTACATGTATTTAAAGGGAATTTGTACACATGAATTAAAAGTTTACAAAATCGATTCCTATTCGCAAATTCAATTTCATAAATAACAATTGATTGAAATACTTTGAAACTTTCGTTTTTTCTAGATGGTTATGTACTTAATTAATTCTTTATCTTCTTCGCTTTCTCTTTTAAATATTTTTCTCTTTAGGAGACACAACACAATGTCTTTATATTCTTTTTGAAGCGTGTAATTTGGGCCAGATTTTTGAACTGTTTTACACGCGATTGATAAACCAAACTACACAACTTTCGTTGTTTGAAATGTCTAACGTCAGCGACGTCTTATATCCGAAAACAAACTAAATATGAGTGCGTTCGAAAATCTAACTATGAAGCAAAGTAGCATTTAATTGACCAATTAAAAAAATCCTTTCATCTCGATTGGTCAATTAAATGCTGCTCTATTCACGGAGATATATGATTTGTGAACATATCTAATATGACTATTCGATTTGAATAAGTGTATAATTTACCGCCGATATATAATACTATATATACCTCATGATACGATTAAACTTGTCTAATATAAGAGAAAGAAGGAGAGAGAGAGAGAGAGAGAAAGAGAGATTATTCAAAATCAAGCAAATTAAAAGCTAATAATCTTAAAATTAACTCTACATTTTAAAGGCACACGCACAAAATGAAAATATTTTCTTAATAAAATTACATTAATTTCATAAAAATGCATTTTAATATAATTCTTTACGCTATTAGTTTTCTTGTACATTTTTATCTTTGAAAATATTTCATATGAAATTCATACAAACAAATTTTTGTATAGAAAATAATTTCATAATCATGATTTTATGTATATAATTTTTCGTACAAGAACTCTCATATTTCTCAAGTTTTTCTTTGACTTACGTGATCGATATGAAGAAGATAATCGCCATCATGTATAAATCGCGGAAATACTGCGCAATCTCTTGATAGTATATAGAGATGATTCCAAAGATAATTCAATCCTATCCGATTACGTAAATTGTACGATACATACATCATTTTATTATATATATATGTATATAGCACACAATTCACTTATAAAATGAATTGTTGACTATGTAAAAGTTTCAATTATATATCGATCGACGAAGAGGAAAATGTATTGTACAATTTACGAGCAAATAAAAAACGGAGTATCAATCCGTAATAAATCCATCAAAGTCCGACGAATCACTTTTGCATTTTGCAAACGACATAGATTATTAATTTTCGATGATATATAATATTGTATGCACGTATCTTATAAGCCGCGACTTATATATATATTTAGAAATGATTTAAATGTAAATGTTCGCGTCATCACGGTCCGTGTCTATTCTATCGGCGCGTCTCTACACAAATGAAAGGAATGAAGTTGGCAAGATTCGAAAATAAATCGCCGTTTTAGCGCCGAAAAAGGCGCCAAATGAAAGAGTACGCGCCAAAATAGACGGTATACCAAATGCGCTAAAACTAAAATATCCTTTTTTCGTTTTAACAAAAAAAAATTATAATTAAATAGAAATAATTTCTTTTTCGAAGAAACAAGTGGAATGCAAAGCAAGAAACAATGGATTTGTCTTATTGCTCGTACGCGACTCGTCAGCACATAACACGACACGCATACTTATTATATGTGATCGACAGCGCGCACGCGCGTGCGGATTATTATGGAGCGCGGAAAAGGGAGTGAGGGTGAGCAAGGGTGAGGGGTCGAAGTCGAAGTGTGCATTATTCCGGTGGTGATTTGGAGCGAAAAGTCAGGATTTTGTCTTCGGCGTCGTCAAATTCGTTGACCGGTGCCTGTTAATTCCCCACAGCTGTCATACGGAACAATACCGCGGTCGTCGTAGATAGAACAGAGTCGCGGGTCAAATCGAAACGAAACGATTCGAGAGGAGCGAGCTGTTGGACCCGGCCTCGTCCTAACCGACCGACTGACCGATCGTCTCAATCGATTCGTTTTCTAGACGCTCATCATCTACCTATTTCCAGCATGGAAGCTCTGATACCTGTGATAAACAAGCTGCAAGATGTGTTTAATACCGTCGGTGCTACTGCGTTACAATTGCCGCAAATCGTCGTCCTGGGTACGCAGGTTAGTCGAGTCTCCCTTTCTTTTTCTCTCTCATCTTTGATATGTAATAACAGATCTATTCCTCTCGTTTGCACACTCCGTGTTGTTAAAATGAAATAAATATAAAGCTTAAATAAAGGAGGAAAGTTTACGGAGTTGGAAGGAACAGATCGCTATATCATTCATCGCTCGATGGATTTTATATTTAAATTTTTTTCTGTCACGAATAATGTAATGGCGATCAGTGACATTCTGTAAAATTCACGATTTTTTTAGTCTTGCGCTCGCGCTATATCATAGTTGAGAAAAACGATATCGTAGCTCTTTTAATATCCAAAATAATATGAATATTATAGTTTCTCTTTATATTTTAATTTTTTTTTTGTATCCGTAATTAAAAGACGGAAAACGAAGTTATCAGGATCCCAATATCTTTATTTCTAAAATGAATTTTGAGAGTTTGCTCCAGAAAAAGGATCCAAATGAGATAACCTATAGACATTTTTCAATGATGATTTAATAACAAATATTATGTTTTTCAGAGCTCTGGAAAGTCATCTGTAATAGAGAGCCTGGTGGGGCGCTCTTTTCTACCTCGAGGGACTGGTATTGTCACACGACGTCCATTAATATTACAACTTATATATACGCCAAAGGATGATCGAGAACATAGAAGCGCGGAGAATGGTACTTTGGACTTGGAGGAATGGGGAATGTTTCTGCACACAAAAAACAAAATCTATAAAGATTTCGATGATATTCGTGCAGAAATTGAAGCTGAAACTGACAGAATGGCTGGCGCAAACAAAGGCATTTGTCCAGAACCGATTAATCTTAAAATATACTCAAAGTCAGTTGTTAATCTGACACTCATAGATCTACCTGGTATCACAAAGGTACCAGTCGGTGATCAACCAGAGGACATTGAGAGTCAGATTCGTGAACTTGTATTAAAATACATATGTAGTCCTAATTCTATAATCTTAGCAGTTGTCACTGCCAATACTGATATGGCTACAAGTGAAAGTTTGAAGTTAAGTAAAGATGTTGATCCAGATGGTAGACGAACGCTAGCTGTTGTTACAAAATTAGATCTCATGGATGCTGGTAAATTCAATTTTCTTAACTTTTGTTGCGAACATAATATTGCATAATGCCATTAAATGCATTTTCTCTTCTTTTTTTTTAGGAACCGATGCCATAGATATTTTATGTGGTAGAGTCATTCCAGTTAAACTAGGTATTATAGGAGTTGTTAATCGTTCTCAGCAAGATATAATGAATAACAAGAGTATTCAGGAAGCACTGAAAGATGAGGCTACATTCTTGCAACGGAAATATCCAACATTGGCAAGCAGGAATGGGACTCCTTACTTGGCAAAGACTCTCAATCGTTTACTTATGCAACATATCAGGGATTGTTTACCAGAATTGAAGGTAATAATGTTAAGTTGTTTGAATTATGACTAGTATAGCTAGAATCTACTAAAGTGAGCATAATTTGGTAGAACTTGTGTTTTTTGAAAACAGAACAGAGTGAATACAATGATCGCGCAATATCAAACTCTGCTCAATTCTTATGGCGGAGACGTCGAGGATAAAAGCCAAACCTTGCTGCAAATAATCACGAAATTTGCAAATAGTTATTGTGCTACGATCGAAGGTACTTCTAGAAACATAGAAACCACAGAGCTGTGTGGCGGCGCTCGTATCTGCTATATATTTCATGAAACATTTGGTAAAACACTTGATTCAATTAATCCGCTGGCGGACCTCAGTAAAGTGGATATACTAACCGCTATTCGCAATGCAACCGGTCCGAGACCGGCTCTTTTCGTGCCAGAAGTTTCTTTTGAATTGCTAGTCAAACGTCAAATACGAAAGTTGGAAGATCCTTCGTTACGATGCGTAGAACTCGTGCACGAAGAAATGCAAAGTATAATACAGCATTGTGGCACTGAGGTGCAACAGGAGATGCTGCGTTTCCCTAAACTACACGAACGTATTGTCGATGTTGTTACGCAGTTACTACGTAGACGGCTCCCACATACCAATTCAATGGTAAAATATTTATTATATACTTTTATATTCATATGTTCCTTCAATACTTATCTAATAACTTGATTTTTTGAAAAAAAAAAAGGTAGAAAACTTGGTGGCGATAGAATTGGCGTATATTAACACTAAACATCCCGATTTTCATAAAGATGCAGCATTTGTGTCATCTTTATTAAAGGATACTGATATAGATCACATGAAACACAACAAACGATTACCTTCAGCATCTAGTACCATAATCACCAATGACACAGTAAGTAATGAATTTTAATTTAATGTTTTTTTGAAATTTTGTTCTTTTTATGTACATGATCAAGCGACGCGGCAGCGTCGCGACGCCAAGTATTAACATTTTTATAAAGTTACTCTGGATTGAATTGATGATTAAATGATGATTAAATGCAGATGACAATATTCGTGTTTATCAAGTTATTTATTATTTCGTTCACATTTTTTATTTTTGCTGTGTTTATGTAATTAATAACAAAATATATTTGTAACAGATTGTAAAAAAATCAGTCAATAATCAAGATGAGAACTCTGTTTCTGATCAGACTAAGGAACAGCAAGGACAGCAAAATCACTGGCTGCTAAGTAACTTGTTACTCCAGGGCAGAACGGACTCGACTAGTTCGATGGATGGTTCTCCAATCAGGATGCGCGAAAATAGTAATTCCTCGCATCCGAATCCAGCGATTGAAATACAAAAGGCATCTCCACAACAAAAACCAGTAAATCTACTCCCTGCGGTGCCAATGCAGACATCCCGAAAGCTTAGCGAGCGTGAACAACGGGATTGTGATATTATCGGTGAGAAGACATGTATTATATTAAACGTCATATTCATACATAAAGAAATTTAATTTTTATCTTTTAATCACTTTTATTGATTCTATTTACAGAAAGACTCATAAGATCATACTTTTATATTGTACGAAAGTCTATTCAGGATAGTGTACCAAAGGCTGTTATGCATTTTCTAGTCAACTATGTAAAAGATAATTTACAAAGTGAACTTGTCACACATTTGTATAAATCAGATCAGGCTGAGGCCCTGTTAGTTGAAAGCGAGCACATTGCTGTCAGACGTAAAGAAACAGCAGACATGCTTAAGGTATTGTAAAAGATTACATATAAGTCTATTTAATTTGAATTTTGATCTCTAACAATTGCTCTTATTTTGCAGGCATTAACTCAAGCCAATCACATTATTAGTGAAATTAGGGAGACGCATATGTGGTAATCAACTGCCTAAACCACTGGATCCTAGTTAAATTTAGGTATTACATCTGTGTTTTATTGAATTAAGTTAAAGGATGTACTTTACCAATGTATATGATGGACCACTGTATATAATTCTTATCTTTCTCATGCAAGTAAGGTATATATATCACAATTGAAGCAATGGTCCTGATATATTTCATTACTTAATTTTATTGTACAAGCATGAAGGAAGCACATAATATCATACATAAAACGCGCATTTATACAATGTTATTATTTGATTTGCAAGATGTATAATTTAAGCTCGATTTTCTTTATACTAATCATTAATATATATGCTCTGACTTATTATTGTATAAAAATGAAATAATTTCGTAATAATTTTTTTTTCTTGTTTTTTTGTTTTTTTTTTTTTTGTTTTTTTTATGTTTTTTTTTTACACGGAATTATATGCTTCTTTATCACTTAATTTAATCTTGCATTGCTTTGCGTTGTTAATGATAATGCACTTTAAAATGAAGTACATTGTGCCGTGAACATTTTCTGTTTTTCTATGTTTATAAACTTTTCTAAAATAGCTGAAAGTATATTCTTATGCGAATTATATACGTCGTGTCTTTTTACAGAACTGTGTAAAAAGCAGAAAACTGACAACAAAAAATTAAATAACTATTTCACCACTATACTTAAATAATAATCATTTATAGTAGTTTTTAAAATAAACTATAAATGACTGTGTTACAAGCAGGAACGGAGATTATTACACAGAGATCGAGCCAAAAGAATTGTAACATTGGACGATACATTGTTCTGTTTTGATACCTTCGATGTTCGGTTCAACCAAATGTTTATTGACAAAGTACGCGTGCTCATATAGCAGAGGGATTGCATCTCTGTAATTCCCGTGATACATTTTAGCTACAGCGCTCAATCTCTTTTGAATCGATTTACGAAGTTGTTTTTCGAGTTTTTTTAGATCGATCATTTTTTGGCATTTAGTACATTGTTGATTTGCCACTTTCTGCGAAACATTCGTACTTGTCACCGAGACATCTGTTGGTCCGGAACACGATGTACACTTGTAATACATTGTCTCGGGCAATGGGAATTTCCAGTCTTGCGTGCAAGCGTCACATTCGCATAAGAATCGATATTTCTTCCATAAAAGTTCGCGTCTAGTCAATCTGATCTCACTGAGGAATTGGAGCCCATAGCAATCAAGTATCTCGCAACCTTTGCCGATATAGCGCAATGCTCTGACCACAACTATTCCTGTAAAAAAGATAATTTATACAACGCCATACAAATTTCCTGCATCAAAATAATGATAACGCTCACCATTGGGGTAAGAATGACGAACTACATTGGGATAACAGCTATGATTTACAAGACTAACTGTAGTATAAATCGCGCCACCGATATTTCTGGGTTCCCAAATGCGCGTCGTTTCCTCGTAAACATTTTCAACAATCTCGTATGCATTGCAATTAATCGCCTGCAAATGATGCAGCATAGCTACAGCCAATGGAATAAATGTTTCCTTCGTACAAACGATATCGAGTTTGCTCAGAACGAAGATCAAGCATTTCGCGAGGTAGATCGCCTGAATCGTGTGAATGAGATTCACATTAGGTTCCACATCGGCGCAATGGGTTTCCAACTGGAATACCGTTCGGTAATCAAGAGGATTGTATGTCTCTATCGATCCTGATTTTGTATATTCTTTATTGATGTTCTCATCGATACTTTTACCACTAGCATGATATTGTAAGAAATCAGGATTCAAAACGTATTTCGTTTCCGCACTTTGTGACGATAACGCTTGCATAACCGTCGTGCGGTAGGCTAACAAGAGATGAGACGTTTTTTGGCATCTGTCGTTTGAGGAATTTTCAAAGAAATAATCAAGTATCGAGCACTCGTACTGGTGATAAATCTCCCACGCTTTCTTGCGACACGTTTCGGTGCAAAAAGACACCTGAAGAACGCGAAAAAAAATTTATATTGTAGGAATTATACCTATAGCGTATAAATTCGGATGCAAAAAGGGATATGAAAAAAAAAAATTAACAAAAACTTGCAAAAATGTCGCTGATATACATGGCACGTGCATGCGCAAATATAATCGTGCGCTCTACTAACTGTTTGGCAATTACGGCACGGGATTTTAACGCTGTCTTCTAATTTAAGTGTGGTATGGCAATGCAAGCAATTCCTGCCGAGAGCCGGTGCATCTGTACTAAAGGAAAACGGCCGATCGACAATGAGTACAGTCCCCGGTCTGATGTCTCTTGTAGCCACGAGGTGCCGGCCCCTAGCCCGGTCGAAACGCAGCTCGACGCTATCCGGACAACTCGTGAAGCGGTCGTGTGGCTTGCCATCGACGGCGGGCATTACGACGGCGTGTTTCCCAAGCGACAAAGAAGAGGATGAGGGCGAAGAGAAAGAAGACGTCCTTCCGCCGCGTTTCCTGGACGCGTTTCTCTCCAATTTCCGGGAGCACTCTCGTTCTAACTGCAAGCACTCTTTTCTACGCTGCACGAAGTATCTGACATTCTCCTCGGAGTCGTCATAGAAACTCGCAGGAAGCGCCAGCATGCATTCGCAGTATCGCAGACAGCTCGCATAAGCGTTCAGATAATAGGAACGCCTGGCACGCTCGCAAAGCGCATCTAGAAATACTTTACCGTTTGCACTGGCCGCAAACAGTGCTTTCGTGAGAATATTACACGTTCTAATTTCCTCCGCATGCTTATCCTCAGATTCAGTTGCCATCACTTTAAGTGATCTCTCGTACAATCGCGCGGCTTGCGTGTCGTTCTTACCCTGATACGAAGCGCCCAGTTTCAGGGCTGCTACATGGGGCATTTCTATAAGCATCTCGATCATTCCTCGCCTATCGCCCGACGTGGACAATTTCGCGAATCGAGTCGCGAACGGCTCTTGCGAGACGATTTCACTGTATACGGCATGACGAAATTCGTCGAGCGAGATATTTCTGTAACACAAGAGAACAAATACAATGTGAAACGTAAAAAAAGTTTGCAATTCAAGTTAATACTTTTTTCTCGTAAGAATAAAACGACCAAGTTTGCCAAAAAAAAAAGCGAGATGTTTTTGTAATTTAATAAATAAATGTGTATATGCATCCTTTTTTAGGAAATTGTCGGAACATTATCAAGAGCAAGATATAATGTACTGAGAAATCAGAAAGATAATATTTATGTACACCTTATGTTCAATTTGAAGAAATGATAATCAATTTACAGAAGTAAGACAATCTAGGCAAGAACAATGGGAAAAGAAATATAATGGAGTGATATTCGGGAAATCATTTATTGTATAAGAACATTTTTGAAAAATGTATAAGATTCTCTCATCGTTCCTCAATTATTTTAATTAGATCGAGAAGCCTACTTTTTGTTCCAACTTTCAAAAAAAAATGTGTCATAATTATGTATTATATTTTCAAGTTTGTATGCATTTTTTGTATATCTACATGTATTTTAATTTTATTTGCTATAGAGATGCATCTCTGATATCGTATGCTAGTACTTATAACATCGTTTTAAAATAATACGTTATAATAATATTTATAATAATATTAATAATCATATGTTACAGAATGCATGTCTGAGAATATGCAGATTGTCGGTTCGAGACACGCGGAACCTCGTGCGTTAAATGGGCATATTTAAACCGCGTATTGCGACCGGATAATTTTTCGCAGACGAGTCTGCGGTATTTCCCTGTCGCTCTAAATTTATCGCTGGAAATTGAATAGTAGAAACCGAAATAGAGTATACGAGCGACTGGATTGGTCCGAGACACAGAAGAGGCAATATATAATTAGCAGACGCGAATTTATCATTATCACAGGAAAAATCATCTCGCTTTGAACGAATATCTGTGACAGGATTTCAATTGAAGCGATTTTAGCTTTTCTATTTCAGAATCGGGAAAAAGCTGGCTTACCCCTTCTTCGTCAAAGACATACTGTAATTGTTATCGGAACAAATTATATATTTAATGTAACATCTACGGAACCCGCTTGTGGCTGCGTGGAATGGACAGACCCGAATGTGACGGATTCTAAAATTAGGCTGATGGTCCTTCCTGTATTTGTCCCCTCTTTCGAGATGTGCAATACAACAATTTAACTTAGAAAAGGTCGAACAAAGACAGTTATTGTGTGTTAAATATTTTTTTTTTTTTTGCGTTCCGATAAAATGTACATATGCAAATACGCATGACACCAACTTAATAAAGAACTTATTATCAGAATAAATTTATTACAAAATTTCGTTGCTAATATTTATTGTATATATATAATAATGTCGTAATAAAGATTGCTATCGCTAAATCTTTGATATAAATACATTGGAAATGACACGAAATATATTGCAATACAATAGTAGCAAGATTTTATTCTTGCACATCATTTTGAAAAATAAAAATAGCCATCAGCCTAAATAATATAACAAATTGTAGATAATCGTCGTCTTATCGAATATCTTTTATAATGATTGATGAATTTTCATAATGACAATATCTCATTGATTAAAAGAAATCTCAAGTAATTACAGTAGCTCACGTATCTGTTAAATTTAGCGCGCTTTTGGGATGCATTCGAAAATTCTACTCATTGGGTAAAGTAACGTCTGCTTGACTAATAGAAACAAAGAAATCTTTTTATTCTGATTGGTCAATCGGATAGCTACTCCACCCGACAAGTAGATTTCTGAACGCAATCCTAGAATTGCAATCGCCAGCAGTCGTCACATGACAGCGACAAGTGCGCGTGAGGTTTTCCTTCGGCATTTCGGATGTAGAGATTAAAAAGTTGTTGGAGAAAGAACGTCGCGCTGGACTATTTAGCTTTTTCGGAGTGTCGATCGTAAATTCATAGTACTTTTATATAATTTGTATTGAGTGAATATTACCATGGCTACAATAAGATATATTTTGGGTAACACATTTGCGATCACCTCCTCGATCACGATTCTTATTTTAGGTATGGCTTTACTATAGATGTGTATTTATATTAAGAATAATTTATATAAACACATGCGATAAACTCTCGAAAAAATGTTGAATTGAAATTAATGAATATTTTGCTGAATTATACAGTGTGTCCACTGTCACAAGCTGTTCTTATGCCAAACACATTTATATTAGTGAATTAACATTGTTCAAGAGCCACACACAAAGAATTTATTATATATATTTTATATTACAGTTTTGTACTATGTATTTACTGGCAAGGGAGAACAAATTAGCATTGCATGGTACGTATAACCATATATTTATATATCATATATTAGTCTCTTGTATTATTGAGTTCTTAGCACATGAAAAAAATTAAAATATTTATTTTCCTATCTAGGTTCTTGTCAAATACTTCTCCATATATGTGGGCTACATTGGGCATAGGTTTGTCTGTAGCCTTGTCCGTAGTAGGCGCAGCATTGTAAGTTTGATAATATATTATGGTCTTAGAATAGCATCAAATTTTGTACTTATCATTTTGTATTTATCTTTTCAGAGGTATCCATACAACAGGAGTATCTATTGTAGGTGGAGGTGTAAAAGCACCTAGGATCAAAACAAAAAATTTGATTTCTGTGATATTTTGCGAGGCTGTAGCTATCTATGGTCTGATTACTGCCATTGTTCTGTCTGGAATGCTCGACAAATTTGATGAAAAAGAGATTATGAAAAGCGAGGAGCTTAAGAATCAGAATTGGTTGGCTGGATACTTAATGTTTGGTGCTGGTCTCTCTGTTGGTTTAGTCAATCTTTTCTGTGGCATAGCAGTCGGCATTGTAGGTTCTGGTGCAGCTCTTGCTGATGCGGCAAATTCTGCTCTTTTTGTGAAGATTCTTATAGTTGAGATTTTTGGATCAGCTATAGGACTTTTTGGTTTAATTGTCGGTATTTATATGGTAAGTTGATACATATAAATATGTCAGGTAATGTAGCAAATATATCTAAAACTATGTATTACATATATGTGTTATATATATATATAGTACTATATATATAATTTTATATTTTCTTTATATAAATTACTCATTAAATATTTTTTTCTTTTTTCTCAGACTTCCAAAGTGAAGATGGGTGACAAGCTATAAATGATAAGAGATCATAATATTCCATTCCATATTTAGTCACCAATAAAAAACTTCAAAAGTATGATTGCATATTTATGAAATTATCATGAAATTATCATGAAAAAATTTCTAGATACCTATATATGAATTTAGTATATTATTACGTATCTATATAATTCCACTTATGCAATTTTTATGATGATCTAATTTAACATTCTAATATCTATAACTATGACTGTTGTGCTTTGTGTCTATGTTATTAGACATATCTTTCCATTTCTTTTGAAACAGAAAAACAACTAGATTAAGTATATGTTATATAGATATGAGATATGAATTTTTATTAATATTAGAAAACAATATAGTTTTTTGCCTCGTGTGTTGAATATGTTATAGCGTTTATATTTACACATGTCGATGTACATATTTTTTTGTTCACATGTGTGAGTAATAGAGTAATATAAAATAATATTTGCAGTAATTTATCCTCATACATGTACATGTGTGTGTATATATATACACACACACACACACATATATATATAAACTAGTGATTAGATATATGATATATATATATAGATAGAAACTGATCTGACTCACACCGATTTTATTTTATCACTCAATCCATGTAAAATTTTAATAGTCGAACAGACTAAAATATTAAACTTCTCCATTTAATTTTTATTTTAATTCAACATCGAGGTCGCAACATTTATATGTGTGTGTGTGTGTGTGTGTGTGTGTGTATATATATATATATATATCTCATATATATAATCATTAGTTAATTATATTAGAAAAATTGTTAGGTGATTATAAAAAATAGCATCATATTATCAATTGTGTACAAAAAATATTAAAAATATTTATTCTCAACAATTGTATATAAAAGTTTCTTCTTATCAAAGATAGCTCATTTTGCTTTGCTTTTTGTTTAATATTTAAAAAATGTAGATATAATATATGTGTTTACCTCTGATATAGGTAACATGATTGTAAGCATTTTCTTGTGTAAATGTATAATATATATGTATAATGTGATAATTATATAATGTCAATGATTAAAAAAAAAAATATCTAAATATATTTAGCCGCAATACGCTTATGTGCACAGCACATTATGAATGCTCTTGAATGCATGTTCCAATGTTTGTACATATTTATTGGCATTACGACTGCCTTCGTAACTTGTTACAATTGTGCCCAACCGTTTATCTTGAATCATATATCTAAATAATATACATTAATTTCGTAATTTCGTTATTAAATCTTAATATATTCCGAAAAAAATAATATAATAGAATATAAACAATTGCCATATTTTCGATATTAATATAATGCAATATGAATAGTTTACCCTATTCCATAGCCATCAGGTACTACTGGTCCAAATCCACCTGCCTGTACAACTGGACTTGATAAAGTAGATGTAGACAATATACTATGATTTAAAGCTTCGTATGCTGGATCTTGAAAAATGGCTGGCTTAATAGAACCTGATTTCTCTGAAATCTTTCTCAAGGCAAACAAATGTCTATCAAATCCTTGGCCTGTAAAATAAGAAATATAAGGAATATCTACATATATTTTCTTAATTTCCTAAATTTATTTGTTCGCAATAATTGAACTATTTACCCATTACAGCCTCTTTTGTAAGCACATTGTGAGCTTTACTACAATCGAGTATCATTCTTTTTAAATCTGATTTAGAGAACTCAGTTTGTTTTCGAGTCATAGCGAAGCAGATTTTTTTAGTTTCCAATGTACAAGGTCTTATGGTTTCTGTTCTGCCATGTTTATATGCAGCTGTACTGCAAGATTCATAAGTTGGTACCACTCTGTCTTCTAGAGTGTACAATGCCAATTGAAATGCCAGCTGCATCACGGCATCTGGACTTACTCTGAATTTCTTACATTGATTTTTGCCGAATTCTTCATATATTATATAATCAATACACAATCGATTGATCCAATCTTGATATTTCGTTTTTTGTCGATTAATAATATTTTCGCTCTTTGCATCTATAGAAAATTGTAGTCTCTCAATATTTACACTTTCTTTTATAAGTTCATTTACTTCATTAGGATGAAATCTAGGTTTCTTAGATATATCAGCCTTCACATCCTAAAGAATAAGGAAGATTTTTATATGTTGTAATCTTTATAGAAACTTACTATAATTAATTTATATATAGCATTAATATATGTTCAAAACTAGAATAATATCTACCTAATATAATAATATATATACCTGGAAATACCTAAGTATTGCAACACCATCACCCCATGAATGTTCAAAATTAATTCCACTGTAGCCATCCTTAGAAACAATAAGAGAAAACGACTTGTCGAACCACCGATTGGTACCATCTGCATGTAAATATGTTCTAAGTAATTTGTTTTTTTCAGTACCAATAACTTCGTCATCCAAGATCATTACAAATATAGCTGAATCAATTTTCTTAAGAATTTCCATATTCCCAGTTTTGACTAAATGTGAACGTGCTTGTGCCCATTGATCCCTTTCTGATGTCGTAAGAACGCCCACTGGATGTTTATTTGGTGGTCTATCATCTTCCAGTATGGCTTTTAAGCATGCAGCTATCTCTCTAGGACTACGAATGGAATCATTTGCATCTAAAACATCAAATGCATAAAAATGACCTTTTCTTAGTATAACTAAGTGTTTTGCTGAAGAATCCTGGAAGATTACATCCTTCTCCAATTCTGGTATTCTAGTTGTATTGAATAGATTTTTATATTGCGACATATCCAAAGGAAAAGCCTATAATGAAAAATGTTCTTGTTAAATGTACTATATTTCTATACAAATTACTATTTCTTTTTCAATCTATAATTAATATTCAATCTCTCTCTATAATATTTCACAAACAAAATTTATTATTACCTTAAATAAATAAGCACCATACCAGCTAAAACGAGATGGAATCAATCTTGTGACATTGCGAAATAGTTCAGTATCTGATTTTTCAGGGTTCATATGAAATACTTCTGGCTCTAAAACGTTATTTTTGAGAGATTTCAAAAATCTCAATGATGACACAATGAGATTTGTCGCTTTTACTAATTGTGCATCATATTTTGGATCGGATTCTGGTATAAAAATTAAAAAAGGATTATAATTGATAGGTAAAGGCTTGCGATCTCGTAAATACATATCAAACCATAGTTCGCTAATGTAACTGGTATGTGGATTTTGTTCATTATCATGAATCAGCTGCTTTTGCAAACTTTGTCCTTCATTCAGAAGAAATTTTGAAACGCAGGAAGATGTATATTGCAATTCTTCATCATTCAATAGAGGTTTTTGTGCATTCAAATATCTCCTACATGTATCTTCAAGCTTTGGTATTGGTAATTGTGGTAAGGATGCTTGAAAATGCAATGTTGGAATTTTACTAATATGCAGATACTGATATTCAGGGGTATCATATAATGATATAGTACTCCTAAAATAAACGTGTTTACATTAATATTTGCTTTTATTAAATAAATGTATATATTCTTAAAATTTAATATTTTATAGAATCATTAAATCATATAGTCAATCAAATATAACTAACTTTCATATAGTTATGACTAATAATAAATGTAAGTTTTCAAAGTAGAAAAATAACAAATGAAATGAAAAACGCGGTGTCTACTGCTAGGAATATAAAAACAAAACACTAATTATACCTAGCTAATTGTTGTGTTAGTGCAACTCCTCCACGACCTATCTGTAATACACATAACAGAGAAACAGAAAATAAAAGCAAATATAAAAATGTGTCAGATCTTAAAAATTAAATATCGAAAATATATATAACACACCATGTGTTAAATAAGTACTTTACCAGAATATTTCGAAATTTGTTTCTAGTTAAGACAGACATTTTATGATTCAATATGAATCGTGTTAATTTCGAAGGCAAGTAACGTAAAATGTAAAATGAATAAAATTATGAGATTTACAGAGAAGAGAACATATGACCAAATGTGAGAATGACAAGGCATTATGTAAATATGACAAATTTCGATTACTTTATGTATATATATGCATAATATGTATATATACATATATATATATATATATATATATATATATATATATATATATATATGTATATGGTACACCAATCGATAAAATATCTACTTCCAGCAAGACTTTCGTGTGCACGTATACGTGTATAATCCGCCAGCAATTAAGGACAAGAACCAATCATATTAAAGAATTTTACAATAGCAAAGCTGCTTTTTTGGCTGTAATATAGTAAAAAAAAATTTCACTATTTTTTTACTATATTACAGTAAAAGTAGCTTTATTGTAAATCTTAATATGATTGGTTCTTGTCCTTAATTGCTGGCGGATCTAAATGTATAAACCAATCATATTAAAGAATTTTACAATAGTTGCAAAGCTGCTTTTTCTGCTGAACGCAGCCACAGATACCTTTCGTTGCGATATGTACGCGATTGAGGATTAAGCAGTTAGCGCTTGCACTGTTACGCATGCGCGAAATTAAAAATACAAATATTTGTTGATTCTTTCCATCTCGTGATATAGGTATTTTTCTTTTTATTTTATTTTTTTGTCATAACAATGCATTAAAATCAATTTTAGTATCCATAGCAAGTATAAAGCAATTATTCTAATATATGTATATAACTTTTTTTAGTACTTTTTTTATTTCACTAAGGTTACATTAATTCCTCCAACATATCCTGAAGTATGTACATTTTCTTTTCCAAACGTCTATTTTTTTGTGCCAAAATTTTATTTTGATGCCTGTTATAAGCAACGTATCTTAAAAATGCTGACCACTTTTTATCCGAAGAAAAGTCCATTTTTCTAAAACATTCTATATTATATTTGGACATATGTACAAAAATCTTTCTAATTTTAGAATTTCCTAAATTAGACGATGATAATTTCCTAAAAAAAAAAAGTTTATTTACAATATTTGTAAAATATAAATTAAAAAACTGTTTTTTCTTCTCTTACCTTTTTCCACTTATACTATTATTATTCACAATATTATCAACATTTTTTTTATTATTTTCAGATGTATTATTTATAGAGATAGTATTTATTTTTCTTTCTGAATCTAAAGACGCATTGACTAAATTTTCAGTTATATTCAAAACAGGCGTTGATTTTTGTTCCACATTTTCACTACAGAAAGAAGTATAAAACTTATTTAAAAGTAAAAATTATCATAACATTATTAAAGAAAATATATTTGATTTGCTCTTACCTTTCTGTGCTTTTGACATCATTTCTTGTATTATTTTCTTCACAATTTTTTGTGTTGTCATAAATTGCATCCTTTTCATTTTGCGATTCAATTTCAGAATCATTTTGGGATTCAATTTCGGAAACATTCATGTTAGTCTCTTGTAATATAGATGATTTTTTCTTTTTATCTTTTCTAGAAGCAAATATTTCAAATTATTGTTATGTAATTATAATTTTAATAAAAAACTTTTATTTCACCTGTTTTGTTTGATATAAACAGAAGGAATTGCAGTACTTTTTAATCTTCTGATTCTTGAGTACAGGCTCATTTCATGAAAATCATTCTCTGTGAAATGATCACTGCAAACTCTGGCTCCTTTGTAAGAGACAGTACGACCAATTATACTAAACCACTTATTCCTCATTTGTTCATCTGTTGGTATTCTATAAACATTGTACAATTTTTTAAATAATTGCCGAAAAAGAATATAAAATAACAGAAAGAATGTTTGAAGTAAATGTGAAATAGTTTGGAAAAATTTAATTTTATGGTACTAAATTAGTAACATATTATTTCATTACTTTGATGTGTAAAAATCTTTCTATTATTAATTACTAAATATTATTAAAAAATATTAAAGGGTTAAGAAAATAAATTAATTAAATCTTATATCAATAATTCTTAATCATGATATACATATATAGTTTAAATCAGATCTTTAACTATGTTTCTCATTATAACCAGATATTAGGATATAAATAATAATTTTCTCCCTCAATTATCTTAATATTAATTTTTATTATATCATTTTTTACTATATATATCTACATTTTTTTATAACCTGTGAAATGACCGTTGTGGATTAAAGGGGATGCACTCTTTTGAACATAAACAACATGATGTAACCATTTTTCTAAATTTATAAAATGAATATGCTCTCTAATTATATGTAATTTGATCGTATATGTTGCAAGTTCAGTGATTTTGGGCACTTTGTTTCGTCTGAGACGAAGATGCAAACACTCCACCTCCTCTTTTTACGTGTTCTTCAAACCTCAACTTGAAGTCTTTCGCGCATAATCTATTTTTTTCATTTTCTTCCACTCATATCTATAGTAGGTAGAGAGAGAAAGAGAGACTTCAGCATTTATATACCTAATCCCCATGTAAATAAAAGTGCCCATATGTGCAAAATATTAAACACGTAAAAGATTAATATAAAATAACAATTATCTTGATAGTGATGATAATAAATTAATCAACATAAGTGTAACATATGAATCGATCTTATTTTTATGACATTTAGGCATCCTGAGATTTAGCCCATATGCCAGTCGATATTCAAGCTGTCTGACAGTTGACAGCTGACAGCGTGGCAACCAATATTCAATCGTTGAACCAACAATCACGATGTACGAATATCTAGATACGATGATAAAATCCATTCAAAAATGCTGTTGAACTCTGGATACGCTGTAAGTTTGAAAATATGTCCAATCGCAAAGATTCTGCTCTCTAATTGCGGTTCGTTGAAAACTCGACTTTAAGGCTGGGCGATGATCGCGCCGCTTCTGACGTCTCGGGGTTCTCGAGTTCAGCGTGATCACGTCGACGATCACTGTGTGTATACATATGCATTACCTGCCACACGCGTATCTATGATTGCTCAAGTTTGTATACGCGCACCACTCCCGCTATTGCGTGTTATTCGCCATTATTTTTGTGAGGCTCCCGGTGAAACGCGGAACCTGGGGCATCCGCGGAATATCGACGAGTGCGCAAAGACGAGAGAGTGATGGGGGACGCGGCGATGAACGTCGCAGCGTCCGGTGGTGGCGGCGGCGTTGGCGGTGTTAGCAGTAGCGGTAGTGGCGGTGTTAGCGGCAGCGGTAGTGGCGGTGTCAGTGGCAGCGGCGGCAATGGCAGCGGAAGCGGTAGCGTCAGCGGCAGCGTTGGCGGTCAGCGAATCGTCAAGGAAGGCTGGCTCCAAAAACGCGGTATTATTACGCCGAGACCCGTTCATAATATTTACATTATTGCGCAATGTTTACTCGGGACGCGAATATGTCTCGTGATTGTCGCATGTTTCTCTTCCGTTTCTATTCACGAACGCGTGGTATACATCGAGCTACCTTCTCGTCGACGTGACCAACGTCGAGAGTGACACCAAAGCTAAAAACCCGCTTGTATCGATATATTCATGTTTATATCATGCAAGATGTTCGTGATGAGAGACGAAAATATCGACTGTAAGTTACGTTCTCTTCAACACGACGTCTTTGCGATAGTCAAAAAGTCCATTGCTCGCATATTTTCATGTCTAATGATGTTATCACGATGTACATTTTGTAGCGCACTTGAATAAAATCTAACAAGCTTTGGAGCATGTCTATTGACTTTCCTAGATATTTCATTCCATTCATTGTATCTTGCGCCATAAATTCTTGCATGGTAATAATCTCTTTTATGCTTTAATGGATATATTCATCAGAAATTTTATATTAGCTCTAGTAAATATGAGATTTGGATGATAATGTGAATATAAGTATAGAATATTTAAAAAAAGTTAGGGATTTAGGAATTTGCTTTTCTTATTGGAATTAAAATCAAATGTTTAATTAAAAGTTATTTTCTTCACAATATTTCTGGGTACATACAAAAAGTAAAATATGAAATAATTTATTTGTAGGCGAACACATTAAAAATTGGAGATCGAGATATTTTGTCTTGAGAGACGATGGTACACTGGTCGGGTTCAAGGCAAAACCTGATCCGCAAATGGCTACGCAAACATCTACGCAGCCATTAAATAATTTTACAGTACGTGGATGCCAAATAATGTCAGTGGATAGACCTAAACCATATACATTTGTTATTAGAGGCCTGCAATGGACAACTGTAATCGAAAGGACATTTCATGTTGAAACAGAACAAGAAAGGGAAGACTGGGTAGCAGCAATCAGGTATGTTCTTTAATAACAATCTGTTAAGCTTCAAAATATTAACTTTTATATTGTGTACAATATCCATACAAACTCTTTCCTTGTATTTTCTTGCAGATATGTAGCAAATAGATTAGCAAATGAAGAAAATCAGCAGCATGAACAACCCCAAATGCAACAATCTTCCTCTTCAGAAGATGTCGATATGGAATCGTCAGTAGGCGCTAGGTCTGATTCTTGTAGCTCTTTAGGTGTTGTATCTACAGATTTAGATGGTGGTAGTATTGATGAATTATCAGCAAAATTCAGTGTCCAAGGAACTTCAAGCAGTAAAAGCACTGGCAAAAAGAAAGTAGTAAGTTATTGAATCTCTTTTGCTTATTTATATATATTGTCTTTATCATTTTTTTTTTTTTTTAGGAAACACATTGTGCTGAGTATATGAGTACTCCATATATGTGTGTATGTGTATATCTGTGTGTACACAGAAATATATACATCATGTTTATTTATAAATTTTTCTTTTATTTGTTTCAGACACTTGAGAATTTTGAGTTTTTAAAAGTTTTGGGGAAAGGAACCTTTGGAAAGGTAATTCTCTGTAGAGAAAAAGCAACGGGACATTTATACGCTATCAAAATTTTAAGAAAAGAAGTTATTATTCGTAAAGATGAAGTGGCACATACACTTACCGAAAACAGAGTATTACGTACCACTAATCATCCTTTTTTAATTGTATGTACAATGTATATAAAATTTAATATATCATTATTACTATTATTGATTAACAGGATGTCTACTCCTTGGAAAAAACATGAAAAACTTGTGATTCTCAGGAGATTTTTTTATATCTGGGAAAATCAGGGAACTCTCATGGAATTTTATTAGGACTTAGGAATTTATCTTTAAATTCTCTTGTTTTAATAATTTTGCTCTTATATGCAATCTGCAATTTGCAAGTTGAATTATGTGTTTAAACTATATATATTTTAATTATATATTTGTTTCTGTTTATATATTCAATGTTTTAACAAAATATTGAATATGCAATATATATTTATTTTAATTTTTAGTGATAAAAAATAGATATGTTATACAAGTTAAAAATTTTAATCTTAGCAAAAGCTATCCATTTTTTTCCAGTTTCACATTTATAAATTTATCACTTGAAACTTAAGTGATTTTTTCTTTTGTATGAGTGACAAATATTAGAAAACACATTATAACAAAAAGAGGAAATTGTATCAAAAATTTTATCTTTTTTAATTAATATTTGTTCCTATTTAATCCTTTTTATCTATAATTTTGAACAAAAATATTTGGAAGATTAGATAATTTTTTAATAAGATTTCAGTAGACATCCTGTGTGTAAATATTGTTTAATAATTTCATAATTTAGAATTTATTTGCATTTGTAATAATAATTAAAATATTTTTTAATTTTTAGTCTTTAAAATATAGCTTTCAAACAGCAGATAGATTGTGTTTTGTTATGGAATATGTAAATGGTGGCGAATTATTTTTTCATTTGAGTCGGTCACGAGTATTTGGTGAAGATCGTACTCGATTCTATGGTGCAGAAATTATATCGGCTCTGGGTTACTTGCACTCGCAAGGTATTATATATCGTGACCTCAAATTGGAAAATCTTCTCTTGGACAAAGATGGACATATAAAAATTGCTGACTTTGGTCTATGTAAAGAAGATATTACATATGGTTTGTATTATATTTTTTAAGATTGAAGATTAAAACTAATAAAATGTTGTAAATAAGTTTTAACATGTACAATTGATTATGGAATATATATATATAGGATATATTTATAGGAAGGACAACAAAAACATTTTGTGGAACACCAGAATATCTAGCACCAGAAGTACTCGAAGATAATGATTATGGACGAGCCGTGGATTGGTGGGGTGTAGGTGTAGTCATGTATGAAATGATGTGTGGTCGATTACCTTTTTATAACAAAGATCATGAAAAGCTATTTACGCTTATTTTATTGGAAGAAGTAAGATTTCCTAGGACGATTAGTAATGAAGCAAGAGATATGCTTGGTGGTGAATATTATTTTAATGATCATAATCACAATGTTTTTATATGAGACAATTCAATTTTGAATTATTTTTATAGGTTTGTTAATAAAGGATCCAAGTAGAAGATTAGGTGGTGGGCCCAATGATGCGAAAGACATCATGAATCACGCATTTTTCTCGTGTATCAATTGGACAGATCTTGTCCAGAAGAAGATTCCTCCACCTTTTAAGCCGCAAGTGACTTCAGATATTGACACTCGATATTTTGATAGTGAATTTACTGGCGAAAGTGTTGAACTTACGCCCCCGGATCAGGGCTGTTTAGGTAGTGGAGGAGGTTTAAATTCTATAGCAGAAGAACAAGAACATTTTCCGCAATTTTCGTATCAAGAAAGTCATTCTGCAGCAACTTCTTCCATTGTCTCTATTAATCACTGACAGTGTCAAGTGTCTTGCTTAATTAATGTAATGAGATGTGTGGTTTATTAATGCATGAAAAAACTCGAGCAAAAACATTCAATTACAATATGTATCTGACAATTGTCTACAAAGCTTAAAATTTTACCAATGATAGGCAAAACAATAAAATTATCTTTCTTTATGATGCTTTTTTTTATGCATCTTAAGAGATTGTTACATATCTCCAATGGCAAATTAGATTTATGCGTATAAGTGTGCGCTCGCATATAACACCTATACACATAATTATTAATCACTAAAATTGCATATGGAAAAATGTATACTATAAGATTAGGTTGAGATATAGTATGATTAATATTTGCTGCGTATGAAAGGAATATGACAGGGATTATAAATTACGTTCGTAATTGAATCGAGTTAATTAAAAACTCTTTGAGAGATATATTGTGAATATTGAATAATTTTCTTGTCATCAGGGAATGCGCGATAATCGTAAGTATAAAAATCTTTGTTTTTAAGAAAAGCTGCACTTGACACTTTCCAGGTTATCCTTTATTGTCATTGTTTATTATCTTATTTATGGAAGGACAGTTCCTGATCTTTTTTTCTTTTTTTTTCTTTTTTTTTTTTTATTCAGTAGATGACTGTTAGCAGGCAGATGCCAAAGTAAAAAAATTACAACTGGTAAAGAGCCAGACAAAAAATAATGGTTTGTCTATTGCGAAAGTAGAATTGTAATAAAATATCAGCTTTAATTGAATATTGTATAAATTTGAGATCATTTTTTTTAGCCTTACAAAGGTCGTTATTATTATGACTCGTAATAATTGGAGATGTGCGAGTATTCGAAAATTGTGAACTGTATAAAATTCAGAGCATTTATTTGAAAGAAATGTTCGATTATTTTTGGAATATTGCTCGGAACAATAGGAGAGTTATTTAAAAAAAACTTGTAGCTTAAATATTTTCAGCTTTTTTTATTCTCTCTGAATGTGTGACATAAAACTGCCGAGATATTGAAAATATATTAACTTATTGGGATATACATATGCTGTGTAAATAGGAAACATGTTTAAAATTTAAATTCTCTATTATATTGCTGCAATTGAATATTCTAATCATTGGATCATGAGCTTACGTTATGAGCTTAAAAAGCTTAAGCATAATAAACATTCAATTTCATAATTATTTAACATAACTTAGAATGTGGAGAAATGGGAACTTTAAGAGAAAAAGAGGAGAGAGAGGGGTAATGCTTTTCAATATATTACAACTTGTTTATAGTTCATTGAGTAACATGTTTTTAAATCACAAAATTTATTTATCAATATTCTAGTTCGCGTATAATAGAAAGTAATGTTTTATATCAATTGCATTATATATTATACATATATACGTTTCTATTCTTGTTAAAAAAAAATGCGGTTTTCCTTTATTTATTATTTTTTTTTTTTTTTGACATAATCTCAAAAGATTGTTTTTAAAAATATAATTATATAAAAATTTCTTTAAAAAACAGTGACAAAATATGAATCTTTCTCTTCTTTACTCATAAAACTGAAATCGTTGCTAGACTTCAATGGTGTTGGCACAAAATAAATTGTGCATAATTGTGATCAAAGTGCCTAGTGAACGATTATTTCCTAGTGCAAATAATGTATTACATTTAAATGCAAATATGAAAATATAGAATAATCACATAATTATGTGTACCATTATCCTATTTTTACCTATCAGAATTTAATCTATATCATTTAGATTGTAGATTAACTTTTACATTTTTTGAAAATTTATGAATGCATAGAATATTATATATAAAAGCTACAGGTTTAAAAATTTATTTAGCTTGAAAATATGTTTGTCATATAATTATATAAGTAAGAGCAATCCGAACATAATGGTTCGAATAGTTTCTATCCGAAATAATAAAGTTGCAAAATATGTAATATGAAATTTCGAGAAACTCACACATGTCTAATTATAACGAATTTTAAATCGAAAAGATTTTCTGATAAACAGTCAAGGCTATTTGTTATTTACGTATCATTAACTAGCAATTAATTATGAGAGCTAGATGGATATGAAATCTTATACACTAATACTATATATTATTAATATTATATTATATACTATCTCTCTTTATATATATATATATATATATATATATATATATATATATATATATGCGTGTGTATACACACACACATATATATATAATATTTTAACAATTAAAAGATTATATTGTATGTTTTTTTGCATTTGCTAATTTTTTACTTGTTCACATGCAAATTTCGCTATTATTTTATTGTTCATGTATACATTTCGATCATAATATTATCCAGCCTATATAAAATATGTACTAAATTTGAATTGCAATTGTAAAATTATACATATACAGCCAAAGTGAAGGAAAAATCTTATTAACAATATTACTTGAGAAATTTTTTGACATGTTCTTGTCTGTGTTTTCTACTTTGTCACATGGTGCTAGTTAAAATCACGTTTATATTATCCTAAAGCAGAAACTTCTACATATTGTGGTAAAGGATTCTCTTTCACAAGCCAAACTCTATCTATAACAGCACCTTCTTTATCATCGGATACCTATTATTCACAACAGAAACAAAAAGTTTTATAATTTTATTAAAAAAAATGACATTAATTCGAAATTTATTCATGCCATACCTGTTCTAGATACAAGTGAGATTTGTTGAACACCTTCATTCTTGTGTATCCATAATCCGAACTGCGATAAGCGGACCACACTGGTCGATCGGGAATGAACTTCTCTCGACCTTCTTTGCAACCAGCTGAACCAGTAATTATATGTACAGGTGCTTTGTAATTTTTATACGGTTCTTCATAACTACCATTATACACCTATATGTATATAATTTGTTATTACTAAAAGCGTGAATTTTTTCCCAAAATATATGAATAATACGATTGGTTGGACAATTACTTGAAAGTTATACATGGGCCACAATCTTTCATAACTGTGTTCGTGTGCCCAGATTTCTAAATCCACTTTATATTTGAAAAACAGATCCTCCAGTCCAAACCAATTTAAAAATGGCAATCCAACTCTAATCAGACTTTGATGATTAGTGCAATCATCTGCATTTGCATTGCTGCAATACATTGGTCTATGTCCAAATGTTACTATCCATGGTCGGCGAGCTCTATAATCACAAATTTTCTATGAATTTTTATCATTTTAATGTCTAATTGATCACATACCTTGTCTCAGGTTTATTTGCTTCTTGTAGATCCTTAGCCAACCATTCGTATTGTTTAACCATTTGCTTTATGCCATAATTCATGAAATAATAAGCTTCAGTTTCTATAGCAACGAAATGTACAGGACCTATATTAAAGCTATACCACAAGCCTTCAGAGTCACCTGGCATAGTAAATCGGGCCCTAAAGAACATTGTTAAAACGCAATTTTTTTTTCAAGTATTCAATAAAATATCGGCAATAAGTTGCGTGGAATCATTCAAGCGTACCTATAGTTACTAAAATTATATTTCTCTTCGTGATTTCCAGGTACAGTCATGTATGGTATATAAGCAGCAACAGATTCAATTTGTCGCATAAATTCATCACCTACGCGGGCATTATCACTATGCATATCATAAGCAAAATCGCCAACATGAATAGCAGCATCATATAAACCACGTTCTGTCTCTTCCTGCAGACGTGATAAACTCTGTGCATTCTCATTACCCATATCACCAAAGATAACTATTTGCGGTGACCAATCTGCAGAATCTTCAGGCGCGGTTCTCATATAAAATACATTTGACCATCCATATCGGCTGCCGCAATGATATACTGTTTGATACATCATAAAAGTTTCTTACTAATGCCATAATACAATTTTAATCAGTAATAAATGATAAAGTACACAATATCTTACTATATTTGCTGTTGGGTGTTAAATTTTTTAGCCATACTTTGTGGATATATTGTTTCTGTTTTTTCTCACCACTATCGATGAAAAGAGTAGAATTTCCTTCAGCTCGCAAAGCAAATCCTCCTATGCCATATTCTACTATTGATTCTTCAGTATTGCTCTTTGTGCTCCAGGTGACAACAATATCGTGAATGTTATCTGAAAATTATACACAAAAGATAGATGCACATATATTAATTATCTTTTCAGTTATTATTCAAATTAATACACAAAGAACTAAGAGGCGTAACATTTGTTTTAGATTATAATAGTTTCTGATTTCAAGAGTTTGGCAATTTTCTATATTTTATATCAACATAATAAAACTCACCACCATAGGAAAGATGTACAGCTTCCGGCTGATAATGTATCACACCGAATGTGGTGGAGAAAAACGATAGAATCACAAATATGTTGTGTAGAAGCATCTTATCTACACGTAAAACAAGATTGATGTATTGGCACTGATCAAATAAAATATTTTAATTAACTAGCATGATTACACAGAAATGAGTCAGAACAAAGAGTTCGGTTACATACAAATTAATTGAAGCAATTTTACAACATTATCCTCAAACGTGTCATACCTGTTTATAATTTAATATGATGTATGTTTTATCTCACGTCTCACACGAATAAATAATGCGAGAGAGACCGATTTTTCGAAGGCTCACATATCAAAAAACGGTGCGCAATAAAGTTTTATCTAAGAAATAAATAGAAAACGTCATCGGAAATGCATTATCGTTTTGACTCAGCTATGCTCCAAACAGAGTAACTCCCACTTTGTTATGTCAGCATCAGCCGATCTGTCATAATAATCAGCTGTTGTCAGCGTAAACATGATTGACAATCGAGCGCTTTATATAGTCATCACGCGAGGTCTCTGATCAGATCAATTTGAAGTTAGAGTTATTATAGGGACCCTATTTGAAGTCAGAAAGAATCAAGGGATGGTAGATTTAACGGAAGTCCGTCATTTATAGATCACATTTTGGGATGAGGGGGTGATTTAAATCTCTTTAAATCTCAGGGGAGTCCCTTAGATCTGGAATACAATCACAAATGTATGCATGGTGCCTGTACATATACGCAACTTGATCTATAAATGGCGGAACCAATCAGAGTGAGGAACACTATCCGCTCCACGAGTTAACCTGTCCATTCGAAAACGCCATTAGATATCGGTCGATATGAGTGCTTGTGTCCAATCGCACTTGTGTCCAAATGAACTTCTCTCACTTTTGCTTTGGGAGTTGGTGACGATGATAAAGGTCCTAGATTGTCACAGAATCGCCACCAAACTATTCTTTCGAATCGATCATAGAAATTATGTATGCTATGGAATCGATCCACGCTCGATTATTTTCATAATTTTCATTCACTGCCGTGCAATCTCGAATTTCTTGAAGCAGAGCAGTTCGCTGCTTCTCGTGATTGTTGCTTCAGTCTTAGAATAGTTCACAAGAATGAGTAAACATCATACACATGAGATAAGTGAGCATCCTGAAGTTCAATGGGCTCTGGACTTGCTTAAACCAGATCCCACTTATGAGCTCGGTGTAATGCAGAAATATGCTGGAGAAGTAGTATGTATGGCAAGTGGTTTTGCAATACCATGTATAGCAAATTGGTTTAGACGCAGGCCGTTTTATGCGGGTGAGTAATTATATAATACTTTAATAAAATTATAAACATGATGTGTTATGTTACATTTTTTTTCTTCTGACTTGAACTCATGTTATTATATAATGCTTGTGCTTATGTTTACATATATGTGTATATGTATGTGGCAAACAATTTGAAGCAATTAATAATCGTTTCCATCTTTATTTTTATACATATTATAAAAAACTGATACTTTTATGATAATTTCTAATAGATAGTAAAATTATATAAAGTTCTTCTTGTAGTTCTTGTTGTTATACATTACTCTGAGCAGTCAACTTTTAACAGTGCAGAGCATTAGACTAATGAATAATATTTATATTCAGGAATACAAGTACATCTTACATCAATGGCAGTAGGATATGTTGTATCACAAATTCTTAAGAAAATTGTTGATGATTATCAGGCAGAACGTGATACTAGATTAAGAGATTATATTATACGACATCCAGAGCTATTTCCTGAACCAGGTAACATATCTCTCCCTATTTTCAAAAAGAGATAATAAAACGTATAATTAAATAAAATATAAATTAACTTTTAATTTGTATTATGTAAAATGTATTTATATATAATTAAGAAAAAGAATAACCACATATTGGTTGATCAAACTGATTCAGAATGTTAAATGAGTAATTATTTTTTTTCTTCTTTTTAGTACGTGTGAAATACAGCGAAGTTTTTCAGGAGTGGTGTCCAATTCGTTAGGTAATTATTACAATATATTAGAAGTGCTGCATCTTGATTATGTATTCTTTCATGCAGATAGACAGTGCAGTTCAATGCAATAAATATAGATATATTGTGTGTATGTACATATTAATAAAATTTATAAAATATATATAAAATATATTGTGTATTATGACAATAGTAATAAAAAAAATAAAAATAAAAAAAGCAGGATAAATCATCTTCAAAAAGTAAGATAAATAAGAGAATATACAATGTGATTATTTCAGACTATCTTCAGAATAACAGATGGATTTTTATAAAATTTTATATAGCATCAAAACATTTATTTTTCCTTTTAGATTGAGCAGTATGTCTAATGTTATACATGCTTGTGAATGATTGTCGAGTATATGCTCTATATAAGAATAACAGTATAAGTTTATGTACATTTTGAAAGATATGAATTAATATTTCATAAAATTGTTCCAATACTGAAATAAGAAAGATGCTTGATGTTGTAGTTGATAACAGATTTATCATGTATGCACAACATTTTGATAACAATGGACGAAACGTGATCTGCACTAGAATTAAATCTAATTCATTTAAGTGAGGTTCCTATTTTTTTTCAGGATTATAATTGTCATTATATAGTCCTGTACCCTTTGAATCTCCTAACCAAGGATACCTATTTGGGCATTCTCTACATGTTTCCATGTACCTGTTAATATAGTGATAATTTTATAAAATTATTAAGGTATTAAATAATTTCGATGTATAGAATTAAATGTATTAATGTATAGAATCAATTTCTACCTTGTTGTTGTGAAATTTGCTTCGGCAGGCTTAAAGTCTAAAGCACATTTATGTGGATTGTTGCATGGTGGACCTGGCAAGTTCTCTTTCTTCTTACATGACCATCCTTCGAAATTATGCAGAGCTTTAATCGGTTTCGGATCAGTCATCCATGTTAATGCTTGCGTGGCTGTTACAAAGTAAACATCAGGTCTGTAAAAATATCCATCAATTACTTTTTTTTTAAATAAATATATTAAAATATATTATTAAATATTTCAAAATGTTTTGAGAATATTTTTTTGATAGAAATATGTTTCATATTGTTTCACTCACAGTGTTACCACCCAATCGAGAAATTTCGATAGACCACGTTCAAGCTCTTTAATTTGGAACCAATTAGTATGGAAAGGCATCATGTATGGCGCTCTGTTCTGTTCGTAATATCTATTAAAGTCCTCTTGCAACCATTCAAATACTTCTTCAGGATCATGATTGTGAAGCACACATTGATCCAAATAAGGACAATGTCCACCTTCATAACTCTCCACATAATGCGCATTTAGGGGTAGTTCCCAAATACCTATGATAATACTCAATTAATATTTTCTAAACATTTCTTTAAAAAAATTCTATATCAAAGATGCTACTGTTTATTGAAATAACAATATGTTTTCTCTACTTTATCTTTCGCAGTTCTAGTCTTCAAATAGTTACTACATTCATATTTTACATCGACGAAACTGAATTTTCATCACTTTTATTACCTTGGAAGGATTTGGTGGGACAGGTGCCCGCCTTACATTCGTGCGGGATCTTATAATCGAGAGTATATGGCCAGATTGGCACCTTTAATGGCGAAATTCCTATACTACTATCGTATATGTATCCAAAATCCTCGAGTACTTTGTACTGAGTATTGCGACCAGGTTTCAAATAAGGCGCTCGCATACCAACCACTTCACTGGTCGAAATGTTACTGAAGTGTTTCAGTATTTCACGCATCCCGATCATCTCGCCTACCCATTCTTCATAGCCTTTGTCCTCCAGGCCTTTCTGAAGTCTGAAAGATATTTGCTTTATCAGCATAATGAACATTTCGACGCAATTTAAATATATCCACTCACGAGATCGTCTCGGTCGCAACTTCATGACCGTCGTGCGCCAAACTCTGGACCATATTATAATTGCAATACTCGTGAGAGATGAAAAACGTACCCCTCAAGGGGCAATTGTTGGGATTCAGACGATCTTGGGTGAATATCTTCTGATAGTGATCGAAATTATTGTGATTTATCGCACCATCGAATGTCATTATTATCATTTGTGGCGTCTAAAATGATTCAAGGTTCAAATTGTATCTATATGTTTGAATCTTTAGAAACTGTAAATCATTGTGAAGATCTATAATTGGATCATCATTTTACCTCTTCTGGTTGAAGTCCGCCTGGAATGATCGTACCGTCTCTGGAACAGAAACAATACGGAAGCTGACAGTTTGCCGTGTCGCAACGCTCAGCCAAATCCGTGGGCGGCTCGGTTATTGGCGCTGGTGCTAGAAATTAAAAGACACCATTATCAAAATTTAGGAAGATTATACATTTCGACGAACGAATGAAGATTAGGAATGAAGACGCGCTCGAAAAATAATCGTATAATGATTAGATGAATTGAGAAGGCTTATAACTTCCATAAAAATATTCGCTTACTAGCCTCGATGGGTCCGCATCGCGCCTCGTTTTTGAAAGTGCAAAACTTGCTGATGTCATCAAAGTGCAAGCCCGATGGACATCGGTTCAGATATGGATATCCATCGACGCACTTCCGGAAAACAGAATAAGAAAATATAATTACGAATGCAAATCATAGTAAACCAATGATAAAGATGATCATGTAATTACCTGATAAAACCTTCTGCATGTTGCCGGATCGGCAAAGTTGCCATTACCCTGGCCTTCTGGACACCTGAATTCCTCGTCTTTCTTATCCTCATCCTTTTTGCTCTTTTGACTATGCACTGAAATAGAGAAAGGCGAGAATCTGAATATAAAAAGGAAAGTGTACGAGGTAACAATTTTTTATAGATATGCAAAAAATGTACTTCTCGTGAAAATAACGAGAGCTATTTCAATTAATCAACTTCGCACACGAACCAAAATTTCATTTTGTTGCGCTCACCGAAATGTTTTTATTCGTCAGCAAAAATTACAAATTTAGCAACCTAGCAATTATTTTAGCAATCTATTCCGATTCCGGAAAAAGTGAATTTGTTAACATTTTTTAAAGAGATTTTTTTTAAAGAATGTATCACACCTGATCTTACGATCGTATAAGTAATTGAGAAAAGTGCTCGAAAGCGAAGTCTGAGTCGGGGAAATGTCAAGGTTGGGATCGCTTGTTCTAAACACGTTTATGCTCGAGTGTATTTGCGCTCTTGTATTCTGGATGAGATCAACTAACTTAATCAAGTACCTACGTTCCACCTACTTTTACCGCGTTCTTTTTGTCAATCGTTGTTACGCTCCCAGAGCCATACAATTATGATCAACAGCGACAAAGCGGTGACTTTAATGAATGGATGAACTGGAGTCGCAACTTAAAAGTTTGTTTTTTTTAATTAAATTATTAAATTTACACATAAAATGCGTTTTAGAAATTGAACGTTAAGAATTGCGACATTTTAACTCTCGTATATATTTTTTCGGTTTTGATTGACTAATAGTGTCATTATATATATATATATATATATATATATATATATATATATATATATATATATATATATATATTACATCATCAAGACAAAGAGATAACAATACCAATGGCATCTCGCGTATATACAGAAAGTGTATAGAAAATATAGGCGGGAGAAATTTCAGAAAAGAGGTTTGAGAAAGCGAGAAACGCATGATTGTGGGCATTCCAATATGTTTGGAAACGTGAATGCGCACAAACTAATGTTCGGATCGTATTTATGCTCCTTTCGGCGAAATGCAAATGTGTTAAAAGATGTATAAAAAGAGAGACGCGTATGCACATAGTAAAATGAATTTCCAGGAATTAGCATATATTAAAATCCATTTTACTGTGTTTTCTCGTGTTTTCAAGTCGGACATTTAAAATTATCTCAAATAGAAACCTATCATGTATCGGATATTAAAATTACATCATAGAATGCTAAAGTTTCACCACTGATATGCGTGAAATATCAATGCACACTATTACTACGAGATATACTAAATAGTTTCGATTATTGTTTTTAAATGTTAATTTAAATTTCGCAAAAAAATGTTAATGTAGAAGTTTAAATTCGTTATGGGTTTATTTCATCACATGATACATCGTTATTTTTGGTTGACCAGTTAAGTGTATATCATATACATTTTATACAGAGAATGGACCAAGAATTCTCAAGTACCAAAAGAGCTCTTTAATTATTCCACATGCGCGAGTGTGTGTTTGCATTCACAATGTGCGCAAAAAATGAACAGGTTTTCACAAAAAGACTCTTATAATATACATTCTTGTAGCAATAAGCAAATATGCATGAGAGTTAAGCAGAATGCAGTCAAAGTTTTTAAATATCTCGCATTTTTCTTACTAATAAATTAAACATTTGACGTTTCTTTTAAATGTATTAAACTTAACATTGAAATTTAGACAGGAATCAAGACGGAAATAGGAAGAGATGTCTGAATATAATAAGAGAAACTGTACGATACATGATCAATGGAGATTCGAAGATATTAAAAATGATGTGCAAGAGCTGACATACAGAGAGAAAGTAGCACCTGCGAAGATTCTTCCCAGTGACCTTATAATCGTTACGTATAGCACTTTTTCATTCCGCGCTTCCCTTTTGCTCTAATAATATTGTAATTAAATTAAAATTAGATAATGTTACGCACATCTAATCATGAGAAGATTATATTTTTTAAACGTTACACGCATGCTAATCAATGTTTCCGTTTAAATCTCGAAAGCGTTCGCGTTTCCTTCCCGTAGAAACGATGAGGTAAAATAATAACATGATTCACAGAGGAATTATTATTGCAATACAAGATCAGAGATTACATCTGAGGAGATACTCGATAATCGTGTAATTCAATCGCACTCTGTAATTAAAGTTCCGCAATACCGTGAAATCGACGAACTCACTTTCGTCGAACTTCCTGACATAGTGCAGCGGATGTCTATTAAAAAAAAAAAAGATTGCTTAAAACAAACAAGAATTTATTCTTGTTAAACGAAATTCTTAATCTGTGGAAGTCAGGACATATCTTTCTCTTTTAATTTGTCTTGTCTGATTCTTGATGAATAGTAGAGAATTTAACAAAATGCAATTTTGTGAATAAGCTATCCTTCAATTCATTTATTTTTTGCAGGATAACAACCCGAAAACATAACGATGCATAACATAAATTATCAAGAGAGGTGCCCGCGATCATGGATGTCAAAAAGATTCGTTTAATGGTAAAGTGGAAAGTGAAGGTACACGTACCAGTGCACGTTGGCAATGACGTTGTTTTCTTGCTCAGGTGCAACATTTCCTTTTATCGTTCAGACATACGCACACGTGTGCGATTGCACGTGTACATGTACACACACGCATATATCATATGCGCGTAAAACAAATCTTATGTAAACGCGAGTGAAACCTCGCTGATGTACCGAATTCGCCAGTGTCATCTCTCATTTTCTCGCGAATTTTTTGTATTTTTATTATAAACTGGTCAAGAAATTCTTGTTATCATGTAAACTTTAGTTAAAATTAAAGTATAAAATTAAAGTATTTTTTCTATCTTTTTCTATGTATATAATAATCTACAGATCAATTTTTGAGTATGAAGTGCTTTTAATTTTTCGATTTTTTAATTAAATATTTATTTTTAAGAAGTTTATATATCTCGGTATATAATATAAATATAATAATATAGTACTCGGTAGTATAGTGTAGAATGTGAGCGTGAACTAATTAATATGTAATTATTTATAGATTGTTAATTATATACTTCTTTGTTCGTGCGTACAATATTATTGATAAAAATATTGGCCATGAAGAGAGGAGTAAAAAGAGAAAAGAGTATGCCGGAGAATGCTCCTTGAAGGATACCATCGACCCAAAGAAAAGAAGCAAAAATAACACGTTAATGACGATATGCTAGAATTGATCAGACGTAATTCCAAGGAATTAACAAGAAGCCAGACGTCGAAGCAATATATATAAGAATCTAATGTTAGACAATCGTCTTGGAATTTCGCAATTTTTGGAAAGTAACTCTGTTGCTAAGTGTGGACGATACGTCAAGAATTGCTATGCGAGTAACAAAAGGAATTTTATTATCAGTATCAACAAAAATTTAAATTAAAATTTCGCAATATCCGGAAAACGGTTATTATATGTTAAGTAACAAAGAAATATCAGAGAGAAATGTCGCGCGGCGCCAAGCGAGAATTTAAACAGTTTCTCTCATTTTCCGACTTTCCCATGCGGATGGATATAATCCGATTTATCAGAACAGGAACAAATTAACAGAGAGAAAGGTGATCGATGTCGGGAATAAGCGAGGGCGCGCCTACCTGCTACGATGGTCAAGACGGCGCAGAGGAGCGCCGCTTCCTGGAGTCTCATCGTTTCGTGTCTCGATATTTTGGAGAGAAGCCGGGTTCGGTTTCGGGTTTCGCTCGCACGTTCAGCCTCGTTCAACTCGTGCGATCACCGCGATCACGGGGAAGACGTATCATTAGCCGATTGCGACTAACAGATCCACCAGGCTGATCCGCTGCCACGACACTGTCGTATATACGCCATAGCCGCCGGCGCGGCACTTCTCGAGATCTGGCCGGCAAGGTACCGTTCTCAGCTCACATTGGCTGACTACTTTCTACCGGCCCGTCGCCGTAAATCGACGAGAAAAGCGTGTCCCTCTCATATCAGACACGATGTCGCAGCGTGAGATTCATAGCTTGCTCACGGTTGAAGTTACCTTCGAATACCTCGCCTCGCTTGTTTTGCTTTCAAAACAGGGACAGATTGCCCCGCGACAATTTTTTCTCACCAGAAATCGCAAGATCACGCGAATTGTATGAAACTATATCAACGATAATCGTATTTGTTAGTAGATCACAACGTAACAGTTTCTACGCAAATAGAAATGTGATTTGTAATTATATAGTTGTAGCATTTTTATTTAATATTGAAAAAGATATTTTTTTATCGAAATTCTCGCGTGCGATATGTATAACAATGTCCGCGTAATCCAACAATATTTTACTAAATATAAATGGCGTGTTAAGCTCGCACAATCTTAATTATCCTATTAATCGCAACTGTATACTATTATATTATAGACATTAAAAATATATAATGTCTTTTTGTCGAAATATATGCTATTGTGGGAAGCTCGTTACTATTAATCTTGAATGATATAGGATGAAATATAGAATCCATTTTTCCTAGGATTTTAATAATATCGTAGGACTCTTAACGAAGGGATTTAGGAACCGGTCAGAAGAATCCTCTCGCAGCGAGGACGGCTCATCACAACTCGATTTTAGCAATCTGCGGTCCTTTTTTACGTTTTTCTTTTTTCACAGACTTCTTCACGATATCCTCACGATGGTATCCAGCATGGGTAGCGCTCCTATACGGATTAAAATAGCTCGGATCCCGTTCCGTGATATTCAGCTCCTGCTTGACTAGGTGGATCATCGTCATGGTCGATTTGTTCAGCAAGTGGCGCATCTGATTGGTGAAGTTCAAGGACCAATGTATCGTGGAGTTCCATCCTTGCTGCGTCTTTAGTATCCTGTGAGTTATGTCCGGTAGATGCAGAATAATGTCCCCGAAGAGCGCGGTGTTCTCTAGGATGCTAGACAATGCTGCGATAAATATATTTCTATTATTATGATTTTTAATTAATTTTTTTTTCAATAATTTCAAATTACATTTACTCTAAATATATATATATATATATATATATATATATATATATATATATATATATATAATTAAATAATTGTACCGTCTTTTACATTGGTATCTTTTGGAAAAGAGCTATTGTCCGGTATGAAACCGGCCTTCTCGATGACATTTTTACTGGATGCGATGACCTCCATTATTTTTTCAGCCAGTACCGTGATCATTTTGTACAAGCGCTCGTAATTGTCCATCTTTAGGAGAGTTTGTATAACTTCTATATGATCCTTACGCCGTTGGGCGAATAGTTTCTTGACTGTGTTATAAAAATAATTTGAATAGATGTCATAGATTAATTGCTTATCAATTTCACAACTTAAAATAATTAAGATATAAAGTATATATATATATATATATATATATATATATATATATATATATATCTTAATTATTTATATCTTATTAATTACTTTATATCTTAATTATTTTAAGTTGCGAAATTGATAAGCAATAATCTATGAAATCATATATATATATATATATATATATATATATATATATATAATATAAAAAGAATGAAAGTAATATGCATTAATCTATTTTCCAATAAGTAAATTCTTACTTTGCAATGGTAAATCATAACTTTATTTTTCTTAGCTATATCTTTATATATTTAAGATTGAAACAACACATTCAAAATTTGGAAAAACAGAGAAAAGTTAAATATGTAGAAGACAATTACGAGTAACAAAGTTAATGAAATGCAAAGAAGAAAGAAAGAAAAATGAAATTCGATACATAATTCTTCATCGGATTTGTATTCGCCGCTCTTTTGCGGTTCACTGATGATTGGTCCATCAGTTTCCACCTGCACATGCGCGATAACTGTCAATGTCATCACGATCACAACATAAACGAAAACTCGCCAATGAATTCGTGATTGAAACCACTGGAACATCATAAGAAAATTCTGCCAGCAAGCAGGCGATGTCACTGATCAATCGTAGCTTCACCGCGATATCATCAAGATAAATTAATTGCAATTGATTTAATTGATATGTCATTCGAACATATCCACGCCGCAATCTTCACTACTTACGATACCGATGCCATCTACCGAGGGTTTTTTTATCCAGCCAAATGTCATTTCCAGTTCTCCGGATCATCGAGAATTATTATCGGCGATTCGTCTTGATTCGATAAACCGGCCGATCGGCGATTAGAATATCACGAATAATCCAACATAAATGCGACGTAATCTTCATGATTTCATGTCGTTTTCGATAATAGCGAATCGCAAGTGTAAATCTGCGAGGTAAGAAAATGTCGCATTTGACGAGCATGTTATACACAAAGTGTCAATCAGCTGTACACGTGACGACTTTTTCTCGATATGTTTAAAGTATATCATCCTCGGGATCGTCAACGCTACGCGCTTCTTTCTAACTCCTCGCAATAATTTATGTCTGCGTCGGCAGTAAACATGGCGGCGATGGACGGCGAGACAAAACTCGACGCAAGTATCATCCTGTTACGAACGTAACGTCATAATATTTTGAAATGTTTGAAATTTTTTTCTGCCACAATAAAGACTAGGACTACAATTTTTCTAGAGATATATTTTTGTATTTTTAGAAAAAATATATGTCAGATTTAATATTTCATATTTGTGTTACATTTTTAACAGATGTACGATGATGTTACATACACTGTCGATCCTCAACACATTGAGGGTGAGATGACAATAGGTACAAAGCAGAAATCAACTTTAGGAGAGCCAGAATTTAATACATTAGATGAACCCATTAAAGATACATTTGTAAGTGTATATTGTATCATCTACTTTATTTCAATTTCTTTATTTCAAGATTTCTTTTGTGAAGCGTAATATATATAATATTTTCTTATATTTTTATATTATTTCTATTTGATACAGTTGAGGGATGTTCGAGCAGTAGGCAAGAAGTTTTTCCATGTTTTATATCCTAAAGAGAAAAAAAGTCTACTAAAAGAATGTAAGTCTACAATACTTATCTATGGTATTAAAAAAAAAAATTAATTACAATATATATCATATTTCAGGGGATCTATGGGGACCATTAATATTATGTACATTTATGGCAATGTAAGATATATCTGCAAATATATATGTGCATACAAAATTTATAAATTATACTTCCATTAATTTATAATTGCTATTTAGGATACTACAAGGTTCCACTGATGCAGCAGATAATTCAAATGATGGAGGGCCTGAGTTTGCAGAAGTATTTGTTATTGTGTGGATTGGATCTATGGTTGTTACATTAAATTCAAAGTTATTGGGTGGAAATATGTAAGTTAGACTACATGTCTATATATATGTGTGTATCTATACAATTTTTAACTTAATTATTTTATGGGAATAATTATATCTCTTAAATATATGCAATAATTCAAAATTGCAGATCTTTCTTCCAAAGTGTTTGTGTCCTAGGATATTGTTTATTACCAACTGCCATTGCATTAATTTTATGCAGAATTATATTAATAGCGCAGCAAACTACTCTTCTATTCATCCTGAGATTTGTGATCACTATGATTGGATTTTTGTGGGCAACCTATGGTAAGTATAGCGTTGATTTTATTATATTGCATTAATTTTTAAGAAACTTGTATGTCTCAGTATAATTTTTCTTTTTATCTGAATAAATATATTAAAATTTATGTTAATATTTTAGCATCTATGGCATTCCTTGGTGATAGTCAACCCACAGGAAGGAAAGCATTAGCAGTATACCCAATTTTTCTTTTTTACTTTGTCATATCGTGGCTAGTTATATCCCACACTACATAAGATGCAATACTATAATTAATCTGTCACAAGACTGTCGCATTGCTTGGACCTTCTATATGAATTCCAGAAGACAAAAAAAGAAAGAGCAGAAGGAAATGCAAGTATTTCATATATGATATTTTTCAAGTTTCATATTTGAGCATATTCCAATATCGTGCTTTTGTGAATAATACACTATATATATATATATATATATATATATATATATATATATATATATATATATATATAATAGACAAGTATTTATTATCTCCTTAGATTATCATTCAATATGTCAATTATAAGATTTTTAACTATATTCTAATCTTACTAAATGCACGTTACGATTGAGCTAAATTTATTGTACAAAATATACTCTCTCTTGGAAGTGGAAAAATGGACAAATTGTCAAATTATTGAAACATAGATTAAAATCGTTGTTTCATAAAAATTTCAGTCTATGTTTCAGTTGAATGTATCTAATATTTATACAGATTTAATAAGAGAAAATAGGCGATGTATTATAAATGATTGCTTACATCATTGAACTGCATTTGAATACTTCCTATACTTCCATAAATTTTAATGATTTTTTTTTACTCTATCAAGTCACAATTTTTTAATAATAGCAGATGTAGAAGTTTCAAACATAATTTGTACTTTTCTGTACATGTACATTATGTGTATATAAAGTATTATGTTTAAAAAATATATACAACATTGAATAAAACAATCTAATGTAAAATAAGAAGGATCTTTTTCGTTGTACATCTTACATATGCGAGAAGTATCTTTGTAATTTCTGTAAAAGAATTTTACTGTCATAGTGTCCGGGATAGGCGAGCAACGATTTTTGTACTGCGATATAGCTCGTCTGTAGATCTCCAACCTGTGTATATGTTGGAATGAATGTGCGATATTAATCGGCATATTGTGTATTAGGAGCAAATCAGAAATAATTACCTCGTAAGCTAAATATGCGCTATTAAAATGCGCCTCGTATACATAGCTAGCGATGTTGGCTGCCGCATGGAAATAAGTTCGCGCCGCGGTAACATTTCCATTACTCATTTCTATTACGCCAAGATTGTTGTAAGCCAAAGCATGTCTATTATCACTCGCAATGGCCAGTCTCAAACATTCCTCGGCCATTATTAAATCTCCTAACGTCTGCAATCGCCATACATTTTACGTAGCTTGTATTTCAAGATAATGGATTATGAATTGTATGTACATACAATAGCAATGTGAGAAATGTTGTACCACACATCGGCTACATTTTCATCGGTCGCGAGATTTAATGCTCTCTCGAAGCACGATATAGTATGATCGTATTGCTGAGCGTAGAAGCAGCAAAGTCCGAGGTTATTGAATAACTCGGCATTGTGTACACCCATTTGCAAGAGACGCCTAGACGGAAGAGTAATATATATGTTTATATATTGAAATTTAATGTTATAAGAGTAAAACGCTAAAAATACAAGTAGACATAACACGATACAAGTTAAAAAACAAAATAGAAATTTTTTTTATTATGGAGTGAAAAAATATTTACAAAAAAATATTTACATTACTTGTATTTTTAGAGTTTTAAATATATACATATTGTACATATATTGTATCTAATATAATGATACATGTATACCTATAATAACGCAAAGCTAGCTCCGGCTGATCATTGTAAAAATGATGCATGCCTATACTGGCAATTGCCTCACTGTGAGAAGCATCCTCTTGCGCGATCATCTTATAATATTTCATGGACATCGTTGTATTATTTAGGCCCTCGAATATACGACTCATCTCTGTGAGGATTGTAACATCATTCGCGAAATATTCGAGGCCTCTCTTACACGTATCCAGCGCGGTCAAGGGTTGATCGAGCCTAACATAAACCCTGATCAATCGCAAAATCGTCTCGATATTTTTATGATCTTTTAACGCCGATTTGAATTGCTGCTCCGCATCTCTCACTAATCCTAAAGTGTAATAACACTTTCCCAACTGAACTTTCCACCACCAATCTTTGTATTGACAGACTTGGGTCGCCTGAACGGCCAAGTCCAACGCCTACGATATTTTTAAAAATTAGTTTAAAAAACAGTATATTTCAATAATCTATACATATACGTATATAGTACGCACGACTCACATATCTCGCATCGTGTTCATGATAATATATGTATTCAAACAATGGTTTTGCTATGCTTTGTTGATTAGCATATTTAGTTATGTTCAAGCGCGATAACTGGATAAAGGGTCCACCCGGCTCCGTTAGCATCGACGCAGTACCGAGTCTTAAAAGATGATGAAGATCTCAATTTCCTGTTGATATTAAATACATGTGCTCAGGCACGTTATATATATATCTACCTAACACTACGTCCTGAACTTGCTGTAATCGGCCTAGCAGTCATTGCAGTTCTCGGTGTTCTCAATGCTTGTTCAATCGATTGAGACGTCGCTGCCTGAGTGGCAGGTCGCACTACCCCAGTAACAGGTCTACCTTTAGAGTATAAAATCACCCTCAAGCTAATTTATAATATACTCAGAGTAAAAATTCGAATTGGCACTTTTTAGGAGAGTTACAACAAACCAGATTGAGATTTAGGCCGTACTCCTTGACCGGTGTAACTGATACCGGGATTTTTCAACGAAGTTCCTGGCCTAGGCATCATCGATATCGCATAATTGTCTAACAGAGTCTCCGCGATTCCCTCCTCCTCGCCTTCAATATCGTCCACGTAGACTTGCAATGTTAAGGCACGCATTTTCAAGATCCACACGGCCTGGCAATCCAAGTCTCATAATGATTTACAGATAGGTAATTACTATTCTTTATATATAAAAAAAGAAGCAACATATACCTGATCCAGTGGATTTTTCCTTAATAAATCGGTACATATTGCGGCGCACGCCTCGTATTTCTGCCGACTGAATAAGCTCAAAGCTGTAAATAATTCCATACTCAATAGATCGTAAATTTCCTCAGAACGAAAACTAATTTCATCGCATTGATCCGATTACACTATGCTCATGCTTTAAGCAACTGTCTACCTATACAAGTTATACAATATATGTATGCGGAGTTTTATCGATTATTCTCCCCTCATGTTATTTCTTCCTTCAATGACGTAAGAAAATTGAATTAAATAAAAAAATAAAATTTAATTTAATAAAATTTAAAATATTATTTTCTTATATCATGCTTTCAACGGTACAACAGAAATAATCAATTAATACAACAGTGCATAAAAATATGATTGGTATTTGTTCTTAATTATGTGAGGCACGATATATATTCGATATAATTTTTGACATTTTCTTCTCAATGTAAATACAAATGAATAAAATTGATTGATATTAATACGCTTCGATTTCGCGAATATGATTTTGATCTATTAAAAGTCATTACATTTTTATTAGAAAATTTTTATTAAAAAATTGCAATGGCATTTGTTGGTAATAATCATCTGAGGTTAGAGAAAAAAATTATCAATTGCAATTCGCAATGCAATTTATAAATATATAAATAATAAATTTATAAATATATAAATATATAATTATTGTTGTAGTATACAAGAAGAATTCGAACGATATTTCGAGAAGAAAAGTATAAGAGAGCAATGTACCGAAGAATCTTTGATGCATTTACATAAAGCTTTTCTGGTACGCGTTTATTAAACATTTATTTTTTTTTATTTATTACTATTATTTTATGAGAATATATTGCTTGCATTTAGACGACAGAAAATGAGGAAATGGATCCCTCTCAACTGTATGACGCTTTTCAAGACATCCTCCAGATAAAAATACCTCAAGACGAATTTCAAATTTTTTTCAAAAAAGTCAGTCAATCATTACTTTAATTATTTCTGGAATTTCATATAATTGTCAATTTCAGATAGATATAAAATTCCGTGGTAAAGTAACGTGGGACGAATTTATTTCCTATTTGCTGGTAGAATTTGCAGACATAGATACCACTGTGCAAGCACAAATGTTGGAAGCGCCGTTAACGGATCTACCGAGATTATTAAGAACGCGTCATCGCACTCCTGTCTGCAGAATTACATTTTGTCCTGAAGTTCTACCGGTATATATGTCTCTGAATATCAAAGAATTTGATGTGCAAATCGATCATATCATATAGACCTTTCATTTTGTCAGAGAGAGAGAGAGAGAGAGAGAGAGAGAGCGCATTATTATATCAAAAGATAACTTTTTTTTTATCTATAATATGTTATCTATAGTATGTATTAAAATTGGTTTTCTTAACAAAAAAAGGGAGAGAATTGATCAAATTGTGCATCAATATCTCTTACAAAAAGTATGTCTGCGAACCGCTCTTTGTTTACGGTCATCTCACGGTGATTTATTATATTTATAATCTTTAGGATAGAAGTACGAGTTTCCGCAGCGGTTGTTACCTGACTGTTAGTCGGGATGGGATGATTAACTATTGGTCGTTAGATCTCGAGTATGAGCGCTCTGTGCAATCCAAGAGTAGTTAGTATCTCTTCAATTATCTCTTTTTCTTCTCGATACTTTACTTCGGTACTTATACTTTTTTTTATAGTATATTTAAAGATTCAATCGACTGTCATAACTGATATGATCGTGCTGCCAGATGTTCAGATAGTATGCACGAGTTCGACGGAACGCGAGTTGAGATTTTATGACGCCGCGGCGAAGAAATTTGATCTTTGCGTATTGGTCAGTGGTGATATAGATTTTATGAAATATCAAAAATTGTAATCCGATTCACCTTTAATTAATCGCACACATTGTATTTCTAGATATCCAGTTTGGAGAACGCAGTAGTATGTATGCATTATTACTTCAGTGTAAACATTGAGGAGAATTCCTATATCATCCTGGGTGATACAAGTGGATCTATCATAATCGTATCCTTTAATCCTATGAATAAAGGACCTTTTAAGCAGCGCACTACCCGTGACGCGATCATGCTTCGTTACGATGATGTCATGAAGGTATACAAGGAATATAAAATATATACATTAAATATACATATTAGATATACTACTCTGAAAAAAAAAATTACAAAAAATTATTACAAATTAGGGAGAGCTGCAAGGATTTGAAATCACGGAGATTTAAGAACATACACACGAACTGGACGAGCCAAGTGGCTTATTATGGAAGCATGCGAATTTTCATATCGAGCAGCCAATGTACTGTTTGTTCTTTGTGCGTTTACGATATAACCGCAACGAGGATGCAATATAAATTCCAAGTTCCCATGGGAGTATCCTGCTTTGCACTCTGCGAAGGTTTTCTTGTTGCTTTACAATTTAGCGCGTCATGATTAATCCATTCATTTTGAAGCTGTTATTGATTTTGATTTTTTTTTTCTCAGAGAGCCGCACACTAATAACGGGTGGACCGGATTGTGTGGTCCGCATTTGGAACCCGTTCAATCCAGGAAAAGCAAATGTCATACTTCCAGGACACCATTCAACAATCTGCGCACTCGCTGTGATAAACGCCGGCAAGCGTATTTATTCCTTGTCAAAGGACAGATGCATAAAAGTGTGGGATGTCCCGGCCCAAAATTGTATTCAGGTTGTTGAGAAGTTATAATTGTCGAATATAATATTTTTGCCTCCTATACTCTATTTCACGTTTATGCAAAATTTTTTAATGATATAATTATGTATATATATGCATATATACATCATATAAAATAAATAATAGAAAACACACATTTTTCTCGAATAGACGTACTACAAATTACCCAGAGAACTCAGTGAATATACGCCAATGACCATAGTATTTAATACGCTGGCCCGTACGATGATCATTGCTAGCATGATGATAGCCGTTCTTGTTTGCGAGCAAGTAATTAACGAGGAATATTCGGATGGCTACACGCACACAAAAGGTGTTAGCTGCGTTCTTTATAATCAGCTCTTTCGTGTGGTGAGAGATCGTTTTAAACTTCTTTAAAAATTTAGCGTTACTTATTTTTACGAAAAAACAGTTATATTCCTATCTATATTAGTTTATCTATATTAATGTGCGCAGATTATTTCTACCGGATTGGATTCGTGTATCATTGTTTGGGATCCTTGGTCTGGACGCCGTTCACGTCTGATTAAGCATGCTCATGGTATTATTCAATATGGGCAATACGTCGATATCGAGATCACGGCGGCCTGTTTCGAGGATTCTGAGCAATTTTTAATTACCGGTGCTAGAGACGGATCGTTGAAAATATGGAATTTCAACACCGGTATCTGTATACGCAATGTGATGATCGACTATCAGTGGTATATAATGGACGTTTAAATAATGAATGCTTACATAATATCTTTCTATAAATCTTATGATATATACTTCAGAGACTTACAATATTCTAAAATAATTGTCGATTTATATTGTTCTCATTTTTTTGTATAGCGAAATAACCAGTATTACATGGTTTGAAAATCGAATCCTGTGCTGCGGCTGGAACAAATATGTTACCGAATTGGCAGCTTTCGCATCTAACACGTACAAAAAAAATTGGACACTCAGTCACACCGATCACATTCTATGCTCAGATATAAGATTCCCTCAGCTACTAGTCACCGGAACGTATAATGGAGAATTGATTCTTTGGAGACTTGAAACGGGACAGCCTTTCAGGAAGTACCAAGTGATCGATGTTAGCAGAAGGTGACGCTAGTTTGTGATATTGTCATGAACAAGAATTGAACGCAAACGGAGACAATACGCTAATTGATTTAATAGGCACATAACGAGGGAAACAAATGCGCGGAAAGAATTCATACGATCTAATGACATGGACAGATCTATAAATCAACGAATTAAGTAAATTATATATTTGTAATTATAAAAAATATATCTTTTAAATATATATTTTAAGCTTTATATATTTTTTGTGAAACAGAAAATTTACTCCGTGCGCCCATCAAGAGTCAGCATTGAACATAATTCGCGTGATAGCAGTACGCGCGATAATCTTTCTGAGTGCGCGAGAAGTGAAACCAAATGTCGGTACACTCTTGGTCGCCCTTGATTCCGGTTTGGTGCAAGTATGGACACATCATCCAGCGGCAGGATTTTTAGGAGCTTTCACGATTATCCATACTTTACGCGATTGCGCGACATCTTTAGCTACCGATCCTGAAAATCAGTTTCTCGTAACAGGTTTTCTCTTTTTTTTCCTAAGAATTTCTCAAGAGATTGACTTGAAATTTAATTTTTCGAATAATCTTTTCGAATAAAACTCAACTCTTTGTGAGCTTCGAGTATTAAAATTCTTTCTCAAATGTTAATAATAATTTCTTTTCTTTTAAACGTTTCTTCGAAGGACACAGCATAGGTTATATAAAAGTTTGGCTTCTCTCAAATTACATGCTACCAAATCCGCCAAAAGTGTGCATGCCTCTACTGAGATTAGAATTTCCATTCTTGTGGAAAGACAGAATAAACGGAAGAGCAAAAAGAGCAGTGCGAAATCAGACGCTGCCGCTCCTGTTATCATCAGTACGCGGTCATATGCGAGGAATTACTTCCCTTCAAATTATTTATAGCGCGCGAATAATAGTCAGGTATGTGTATTATAAAAATATTGACTTTAGATATATTATGATAAATCTCAAAGATTTAAACGAATTAACAGCGGTAGCGCGGATCGTACAGTACGTTTGTGGAGTTTCGGTGGTCGTTACATATCAACACTCGGCACGTTCAGAGATTGGATCCCGCTCTTACCCAATATATCCGTACAGAAATATTTCGAGGACTATAAGATTCCAGCGGATATTAAGCGATTTGCCAGTTTCACTACTTTAAAGGTAAATAAAAGATTTGTATATATACAATGTGTAAATCTCTTTATGATGATACAAAGGTACTTCATGGCGGTATGAGACAAATAGAAATGGAGATCGAGGAAACGGAGATCGATATATCGAAAGAAAGTTTTGAAGAGGTGCGACACATACTGCATGGAAAGGAATTAGATAGATCAGTGCTTGAGAATTATTATAAATCACAATTGCCTAGCAAAACGTATCAAGAACATTACACATTGGACACTACTTTGCCATATGTGAGTACATACATGTAGTCACATATATTTTGTTTTATAATATTTAAATATATTTGTAAAATATATGTGTAAAATATATGTAAATATATATATATATAATTTATATAACAATTTTTTTGCAATATATATATATATATATATATTGCAAAAAAATTGTTTAGCTTATATTTAATTTATGTATTTGTAGATACCAATTTACACACATTTATCAACATGCTCTCTAAAACCTGTAGAGGCGCCAAAGACACTTTTACTTGGACAGAAAATGGAACTTGCGTATGAATATTTAATTCAAATTACTGAAAAAGTATATTTCCAGAATATTTGTTCGATATTTTAAAAAACTATTTTTAATTTCAGTAAAAAAGTATATTTAAGAAGAGCAATGAAACCATTACACTTGCTACCTGATAAAAAATCTTTGTAAAACCATTTTATCGAATTGATATCTTATAATGAAAACTTGTAAAACTTACAAAATGTAAGTAAATTAATATATATTTTACAAGGATCCAGTAATTGAGATCGTTAATTGACATGATCGGATTTAAAAATTTAATTTAGATAATATTCGACATGCTCGAATTCAAGTATTAATTTAGATTATTATGGAGATTAATGACTCGCAATTGTAAAAAAATATTTTTTGATACACTCATTTATGTACTAACTACATTACATGTACTAACTACAGGCTTTAATCTACTTATCGAATACAATATGTATAATGACTGGTATATAAATAAGAAATGAAAACTATGATTTATCAAATTATAAAATACATACATTTTGTCACACTATGAACATCAGGATATAACAATGAACAATTTGCCCTCATGTTTTTCGCATGCATGCGATATTCAAATTATTGATTCAAATATCATCACTTGTTTGTTGCATACATATGATAATAGCTATATATGTGTGCTTATAAGAATTTGTAAGTGTAACATTAGATTTAATTACGACTCTAATCTGTTTTTCATCATGGAATAACGCGGCGGTGTTTTCCAGATTGCACTTGATGTACGTTCCAATCGTGTTCTATCTATACCAGTAAATAATTCAGCTAAATTTGGTGTACACTTACGAGTATCGAATAACTTGAAAACAAATTCCTGCGCAATGTATCGTTGCAACCCAAGTTGCGCTTTACGAACATGTGCTGTAAGTTAAAAAAAAATATATATATATATGTTGTCTCCCATATATATACATATGTTGTCTCCCAAATATATACATGTTTTAATTTTTACTAAATATACTCAAAAAATACATACGCTGCGCCCAATACGGTATCTCGTGTTTCGGTCTACTTTCATCATCCGAATCATCATCATCTGGATCGCTATCCAACACATAATTTGTCACACCTTGATTTTTAGCTTGTTTATACTGCGAAAGAAGATTATAAAACAATTAAAATTAATAGAATAGTCTAATTATATCAATGTGCAAATAGATTTTTTTTTTTGAAAAAAAAATATATGTTCTCACTTTAGCTTGAGCAGCAAGCATCTGATTTTTCTGTTTTAGTGCCTCAGCAGCTTGGGTTCTTGCTTCCATTTCCTTACGTTTCTCAGCTTCTTGTTCCCGACGTTTTTGCTCAGCAAGCAAACGTTCCGTTTCCTCTTGCTCTTGCAATTTCTGCAATCTCTGTTGCTCTTCTAGTTTGCGACGTTCTTCCTTCTCTTGCGCTCGCTGCAATTGAGCAAGACGCTTCTTTTCCAATTCTTCGCGCTGCTTTTCTTGCATTAGAAGGGCTAATCTTGCCTTTTCTTCTCTTTCTCTCTCAGCTTTTTGCCGTTTCACCAGTTCTTGCTTCTCCTTAGCTTCTCTTGCTAATTTATTTTTGAGTTCTTTTTCCTGTCGTTTTCTGGATATAAAATATATGCGATATATTTATTCAACAATTATTATATTTTTTTGCATTACAACATTTTTACCTTTTCTTTTCTTCTGTTTGTAGTCTCAAGGCTTCTTCTCTCTTCTTTTTCACATCTTCCTCGTGCCGTCTCTTATCTTCTAATTTCTCCACTGATGTGGCTTTACTGATACTTTTTGGAGGTTGAATAAAGGAATCTATGTTACTAACGATATTCGAACGAGAAGCGGTTAATGCTTTCGGATACTAAAATCAAAATACATGTAAGATATCTATGCAAAGTGGTATTGTGGTAATATTGTAATGCAATATTAAAGAAATAGAATTCAAAACACTAATCTTACATTCAAAAGATTTTGAGCATGCGAAGGAGTGTGAATACGATTCACAGATGTTGAAGGCTGGATCATTCTTATTTTGCTCAAAGGTGTCACTTTTTGTAATTGAGTTTGCTTTATATTTGATTTATCATTTAGCAATAATTTGGCAATTCGTTCTGGCATTTGCTCCTTATTCTGAAAAAAACATGTATTCATGAAACATTAATGGACTATATCAGAGTGACAAATATTACAAAAAAAGAAAAAAGGGGGGAAAAAAAAAATTATAATTATAAATTATGAAAATCAAACTGATATAAATAGAATATAATTAACTTTAGATGTATGTTTTATTACCTCTTTAAATTCTTCATTGCCTTTCTTTTGTTTTGCTAATGAAATCCTCTTTGCTTTTGCAAGCGACTTACGAGCTAATATTTGCGCAACATTTTTCTCTGAATTATTCGTATCTATTCCAGTAGCAATCATTGCACGAGTTTTCGTTCTAGTTACTCTAACCGGAATGTCTACATCAACTGACTTGGGACTATACATCACTGCTTGCTCAAAAGCTTCAACTCGTTTCTTTACAGACTCTTTTGCATAAGGACTGAATAATGCGTTCGATTTATATGTAATTTTAGCTTCGTGTGTGGCTGTGGATGCAATCATGTCTTTAATACGCGTTTCCATTGGTGTATTAGGAATTTCGTCCTCGCTAGACATCGAGATCGCGCGTGTTTTTTCGTTCTTAATATTCTGCTTCTTTTGCTTTTCTTCAGGTGATGATTCATCATCTGTGATTAATTCATCATAATTGTTATATTGTATAGTTTGTTCATTTGATTGCAAGTTATTCCTCACACTTGTTCTTTTGTTTGATTGTCCATTCTTTTTACTTGGTGCTTTTTGTATTACCACTGTTTCATTTAATTTCTTCTGGGACACACGTCCCAATACCACTGTAGCATCAAATATTTTTCCAGACAGAGCAGAACTAGATTTCATAGTTGAATTCATGATTGGAATAGGTTTTCCAATTGCATCCTCGTACATAGATGGTTCTTCAACGTCATCAATATTTGACATCACATCATTAACTTCATTTGCTTCTTTTTGAGATTTTTTAGAGCTTGATCTACTAGAACGTATTGATTTTGGCGATTCAGAAATATCCCTTTTCTTAATTTTTTCAACTTGTTTAGTTTTTGTAAGAACTACAACAGGTTGTTGTTCATCAATTTGTTCAAATTTTTTCTTTGTTGTTCTTCTCGTAGATCTTTTTATTTCCATTTGATTCTCATCTATCTTACTATATTTAGAACCACTCTTAGTATCCTCTTCATCAGAACTACTTGTCGCAGACTTTTTTCTCTTGATCTGACTTTCCCTTTTTATCTAATATAATCATAAAAAATCATATAAATATAATTTTCTACAAATTATAATATATAATATCATATATACAATATAAAAAATATTACTGACCTTTTTTGTAATGACATTCTCATTTTCATTTTCATCAGATGGCTGTCTCAGTTTTCCAGACAAAGTGATAGAGTATTGTTTTTTGATATTATCTGCTGCTTTCTTGGATGCACTTCTCTTTACCCTACCACCTACCATCTCCTCGTTCGCTTCTTGCTTCTGCTCATTAAGAGATTGAAGAGAATCCACTGAGGAAATATCTTCTCGTTGAAATACCTCATTTTCTGGTATAGTTTCGATACGTTGAACCGCTTTCTTCCGCACTATCTTCGGAGTCTTCACGACAAGCGGGCCGGATGAATGTTGTGACAATTGAGAAACCAATGCTCGAAGATAAGTCACACTGTCCTCGAAATTCTCGTCAAGACGCTTTCGTAGTTCCACGCTACGATTGTGGATGCTTAGAAAATCCTTTGCAATTATATCTCGAATCTCGTCTTTCGATTTGATGTTCATGATGAGAGAGTGAGGATGAAATTGTTCTTGAAGTCGCGTGTCAAAACACGAAAACACTAATGTCAAATTGAATTCTTATCCCAACAGCGCAAGTTTCGGCAACATAACGCGTATTCGAAAATAATATATGAGATAATATTTGGATACGAAACCGTAAGTCAGACTACACGCTACACATGAGCGCGCGTCGCTTCTTGGCGGGCTCATCCAAGACAAGACTCGTCAGGATCTCCAACCGCAGGGAAAAGTAACGACTTTTCTATTTAATTTGAATCGGGACCGTTGGAGCGACATCTGTATGCGCCTTCAGTCGCGATGTGTTCATGTTTTGTTCGTTCACAATCTCGATTGCGATTCATCCAATCAGCATCAGCGATCCCGATGATATGACATGGCATCGTTCATTAAATTAACATATGTTGTGTAGAAACCCTCTAATAAATTTAGGGAGTAAAATAAAAATGGTGGACCAATCAAAAGTCTCTCCTCTTATGGCCAATCTCTTAAATGACGTATATGTATAATTGTATATCCTTTTTATAATTGTATTCCTTTTTTGTTAAACATCTCGCAGAGAAATATAATTCAGGACTTTTCACTTATTTTTTCCCAAGAAATATCGCTATTTATTAAGTACTAAACGCGAATTATAATTAATACTCTGTATAGTAAATTAGATACATATATTAGTATTACGTACATACATATCACAGGATGAAATAAATTTCATATAACAAAAAGTTTATTTTCCGTCAGTCTCAAACAGCAGTCTCAACAATATATATTTATTCTTCCGATAATAATGAGCAATATCCGATGTATCGAATCTATCAATCTTTTTTCCTTTAACTCAGTGATTATATTTGATGTACAAATGATTGCATTTTATTTTTTTGTTTTATTCGTACTACATATAGAAAAATATTAAAAATATTTATGAGTCCTCGAATATCAAATCTATGCCCTTATTACTGCCGCAACTAGGAAAGTCGATCGGTACAAGAGGCATATTTCGATCGAATCCCACTCTCATTACGAATTGCATTCCAGGCCCGAGCAATTGAGGATGTATAGCAGTACTTCTCGCTTCCCATAACCAATATCCTGAAAAATATAATAATAAAATTTAAATTACTATGCGTAGACTATAGATTTATTCTATTCGTGATATATGGTACAGAGATATCATTTTTACCTAAATTATCGGTGTAGAATCGAAGAATAACATAGCCCTTATTCGGTACAACAAAAGTATCTTTTCGAACCGGATTCACAAGATTTCGGTGTATTCTTCTACTACGATCCAAGGATATAATTTCATCTTTGGTAATAGGTCGCTCGAAACTCTCTTGGCCTACGATACTAGCATTATAACCGTGCAGATGAAACGTATGAGATACATTGCCTCCGAAGCCTGGAGAAAATACGATCTGTACATACGATTGACTTTATTTTGAGAAATAATTTAGAAGCTGTTTTTTTATATTAATCTTATTAAAGGAGATTGATTTCTTATGAAAAAAGAAGAAAAAAAAATAGAATATCCATTATCTCGTGGAGCATTTGCACGATAATATTACCTTCGTCTATTAATACAATCTCTATTGTTTTCTGCGGTGAAACTTGAAGTATTTGCAGACATTCGCAAAACAACGGCGTGTCGGCACAATTACTAGAACGTTTGTCAAGGGTGCAAATCGAGTCCTCCAGGGTGTTTTCCGGTTGCGATAATATCGGAGATGAAGGATATTTAAAAGACATGTTGTTAATCTGCAATATCTTCGTCACGCCTTTTTCTAAGCCTGAAATTTTTGATATATAATAATGATAAAAATATTATATTTTTTTAGAAGAAAAATATAAATAAAGCTGTCACCATATATATATATAATACAATTATATTTATTAATATTTTTTAATTTTATTTCTTTCTGCACGTAATAATAAAAATTTAACGAGCTAAGAAAATGTCAAATATCATTAAATTTATTATTATACTATAATAGAAATACAAAATACAAAAATTTCCTTACTCAAGTAAACTGGATAGTGTTTCGATACGTAAAAATTGTAAGAATTATCTGTCATCTCGTCCGTAAAAAATGAGAAGGCATTCATGTCAAAAGGCACATAGATTGTTTCGTCCACTTTTTCTTCCAATTGCGGTAATTTTGTACTCTTCAGATCCAATGAACAAATAATATTTTTCGATACCCTATGACAACGATGACCACTTTCAATGATTTTAAATGCTTGTTCATCGAGGTTGTCAGCAGTAGCCTTTATCGCATAGGAATCCAATCTGGTATTCTCGTAAAAAATATATGCTTCGTGACGCAAATTACGACAATCTCGAAGACCCTGAATGTCGAAGGCATACTTGCCGATCGTCTGCTCGGCCACTAGAATGCAATCGAATCTTTCGCCTGAAAAGAAATTTCAATGCTGTTTAATTTATACGCTTTGTTGTTCGCATTTTATTTCATGTACAATTGATGAAAAATTGATTTCTTTTTTAATAAGCATTTCATTGAACGTAATCAATTACAACTTATTTTATTAAAACACAATGAATCTTAAATATTATCCTGAACATCAAGAAGCAATATTAATAATAATATTACATACAATAATAACATTAACGCTATAATTTTTATTGAACAAAAGTACAAATTTCAACAAATAGAATAAAATTTTTTATAAAATATATATCCAGAGAGGTAAAGAAAGAGAAATAATTGCGAGAAGAGCTTTTGAGAAAAAGAACACTTAATTGCATACATTGAATTTGTTTAAGTTGCGCTAGAAGAAAGAGAGAGATGGTCGTATATATATATATATACAAGGTTTCTATTGAGTTTTTTACATTTTAATAAATTATCATTTGAATTTTAAATTATTTAATTTTATTAAATTATTATATCTGACTTAATTTTATTTTTTATTTCTTTTTTATATACTGTCATAACCCGATAATATAAAGTATTATAAATTATTATTCTAAATTGTCGAAATGAGTTGTGATAAAACAGAAAACAGCTCGGTTAAGTTCTTAAGAAACTTAACCAAGCGTTCAGATGATTAGCGAGAAAGTGCAATAATAGTCAGAATCAGTGTAATAAATTGCAAGATGTAAAACAAGAAATGGAGCATGTGACATCAGTCAAAGTCACTGCATCTTTTCTGAAAGAATATATATAAAGTAATATAGCGACAGTATCAATCGAAAAATTAGTCTAATGAAGCATGTCTGAAAACTTTAAGGTGTATAAGTAAGAACAAAACTCTCTGTTAAAATTATCTTTACTAAAATATATTTTGTGAAAAAGCACAAGATGTCTTATATCTGGTGAGTAAATTCCAATCTTCTAAACGGAGAAAGATATGGACATAACAATATATTCATATTCATCAAATGTCTACAACTTACTCGCTATTAATCTTTGACGGACTTCAACCAATAGACGCTACGTGAGCACATTTATTTTCGTTTATATCGCGCGAACATTTCAAGATTAATGAGGACATGTTGGGCAGTTCACTGGGGCTTAATGTTTTAAATAATGAAACGGCAATACAGATATTATTAGAGGGAATATACATAGGTTTAACTCGCTAATATAATAATTCACTTCGGTATTTAGATGTAAGATCGATAGAAGTGTTTATCGGAATAAAATTGCATTATAGACTAATCACTGAAATCACCGCTATTATATCCTTGACTCGATTATCGTGAACACTTAAATCTTAATGCTAGGGAAGAGTAACTACATTTATTATCTATATCGGGTTATCGACATTTAATATTTGTTTATAAAAAGTTATAGCAGTTGCGTTGTACACAATATTCCATCATGACAATGATCACAAATAAAATATATCCCATATCAATTCGCATTCATATCTCATTCACATCACCAGGACTTTTCTCAAAAATCAAAAAAAAAAAAAAAAACGAGAGATTTTGCCCGCTAATTATTCTGAATTGTTCTGCATTCTTTTTGCATCAGTACTATTACGTTGAAAGTGAAATTCAATGGACAATGCGATCAAGCTAATGTTTAATTGTAAACAACTTTTAAAAACAAACATTAACGCATTATTTAATACTAGTTTTTTTATGAACTTTCCATTTTATATACAAAATCGAACAAGAAGAATGGAGATTTGTATATGCTTGTACATGTATATGCTTAACTTAGAAGGTTGCTTGATTTCAAAGAATAATCAATCTGTTCATATCGACATATTTTCATTCAAATACTTATAAAAAAATTGCCATTATAAAGTTTTGATCATAGATTCAGTCTTTAGAATCACTTTTGGTTAATAACAAGATAGCTGCGGCGGCGTGGTTATCAAGATCAAAGGCATTCGCATTGGTTTTTACATCATACGCGATAACCACATTTAATTTTTCTATGTGAATGTAAGATAAGCGTAATGCTTTAAATAATTTGAATTATATCTCTCGTTACTTTTTTCTCTTTCTTTCTATTGAAAAATTACAGCTTGTAAAAGCGAAATATGTGAGACGTGGAAGCGGAAAGAGGGGATATACGGATAATTATTTCGCCGCTGCACTCTACTCATCGTAACATACGATCAATCGGTCTTTCGTATCGAATAATTTTTCATTCGTTTGACGAATTTTTTTTTTACCACCTTCCTCAAGCAAGAGCGAGTCTCGCTCGTTGCAAAGATAATTGTCGATAGTGATGCTGATAGCGTTAACAACACGCTATGAATTGTTACGACGACAATGATGACTTAGCCTGCGATATCTTCCGTGTCGATGGTTTCCATCACCACAACCGGCTCATTAGCGACGCGTTTGCGCGTAAACCCCGATCTCTGCCTCGAAGAGAATCTGATTGATCCTAAGCTTGGCAACCGATCTTGAATACGAGTCGGGAATCTCAGCGAGCTGCACGGCAATACTCTCACCAAACTTGGCGAACTCCTCCTTCGTCTTTCTTCGTTCTTTCTTATCCGTTTCGCCGACCTCAAGTCTCATCCGTTCGACCTCGTTCAGATCGAGCGGCAAACAGTCTTGGCTCGGCAAGGAGCAACTATACAATTCCATCGCCTTTAAACTGGACGATGAGGACTCCTCGGCGTCCTCGCTTAGCGAAGCATTGAAGGAACCGGTACCGGAGCCATTCGTCTCTTCATTGCAGTCCATGAATGTTATGCTTTCCGGATCGATGTCGCTCACAATGTATTCTTCTTGTAGTTTCGATCCCTCCTCGACTTTCTGCGAAAAGCGGATCAGGCTGGATCAGGAATTTTATCGCGCTCTGACAATAGCAATGGAAAGAATTTACTTTCTTTACTTCACACTCTCTTGTTATTATTTTTAGCTACAATTAGATTACAAAGAATTCGCTCAATTAATGTCGCGTTTGCACAATTCGAGAATCTAATCACATGCGTTACTCTCCAAAGATCGCTGTTGAAACTTTCACGCGCATTTATTTTTCCTCACATAAAACATGGGAAATGCATTGTTATTATGATAATTGCTATAGCGTAGGAAAAATTTATAAAAATCGTAATTGTCTTCTTGAGAAGAGATTCAATGAACTTTGAAATATCAAATAGAGAAAAGGTATCCTATATAAGGTATATTATATGGTATCCATTATCTTCATGTTGTCGATGCTGGCGCATAAAAATGTTGCGCATCATTATTATTGTTCTTCCGTGCATGCGACGAAATTAAACACAGTTAAACCGGAATTATCACAGAACGGATCGAGTAGGACATAAACAAAACTCGACTAAAACTTCCGCTGAGAAATGAATAATAATAATATGTCGCCACACGAGTCAATGAAGCATTTATCTCGATCAGCGACGCATCGCGCTATTTTTTTAGGACGAATTGTTATATCTTATTAGTTGAATGAAAAATCCTACACGCCAAACATTGCCGAATTGTATATATAGTTTATAAAAATCTAAAACAAAGATTATATTAAAGAAAATGAGATTTAACAAGCGATTAATTGAGAAACGATCGCGAATTATTTGCTATGACTGGAAAAAAATTAATATATAATTAATTTATTATATTTCCCTTTTATTGAGAAATTTCCAAACAAACACGCGCAATCTTCAGGATGATACATAATTGTTATATGCGTATTTTCTTTCTCTTTCTCTCTTTTAAACGGAATGTAGTTGAACATATATATAATGATTTTTAAACTCGTATAATTTTACACGAAAAAAAAAAAACCAAGGAAACTGACTCTCTATAACAATATCGACTGTTTCATCAAAATTGCCGGTAAAAAAGGTCATTTATGGACTTGTGAATTATGGAATTGTGAACAATATTCTTCTCTTTCGCCTACCTTCTTCCGTTTGCTGTATCTACGCGTGCCAAATTGTAGAAACTGCATAGCTTTGAAGGCAAACCACTTGGAGACGTATACGTCGTCCGGGCCGGTTGCGGTGTCGCGGCTGTTCTGAATTTTGTGCACCTCCCGGGAATACTGGCACTTGAGATTGGTGATTTTTTTTTCAACTTCGAGGGTGTTGCAGCTGAGGATCTCGGCGAGCTCCTGGATAGCTCGCTTGCGCTTCGCGCGGTCCCGATAGCCCCGGGCGTTCCAATCCCAGAGAACACGCCGTTGTTGATACTCGCGAAGCAGCTCCAGGGTCTTGTCGCGTGTCCACTCCATGCCGACGCGCGTCCCGCTAGATGCGCCTAGGTCTTCCCAAAGTGTCCCGTGACTGTACATGTAAGATGCAAATGCAGCTGCCGTTTTCGGCGCGCGAAAACACGCGCGCGACGAGCGAAGGGGCGATCGGAGTCGGTGCGGTTTGTCAACGGGCCGTTATCTACTGTCCGCTAATAAATTGCGTGGCAGAATCAACACGGCGAAAGCCGCAGCCGCGAAACGAGCGCGCGTTTTAATGATTTTTGCGCGGGGCTCACGCGCGCTTGGCCACCTTGCTTTCTTTATTTCTCTTTGCGGAAACCCTGGCGAGAGCACGAAGACGGCCGAGTCTGCGTCGTCGTTCCTATTGCTTCGTCGCGATTCACCATCCGCATTGCTCTTATACAAGCGTTGTGTTAAACGAGAGAAAGAGAGAGAGAGAGAGAGAGCGAGAAAGGGGCAGAGGGGGAGAAAATCTCCCTCTCCCGCTATTACCGATGCAACTGATGCCCCCCATACCGCTCTCTTCTCATCGACTCTCTAGGATATTTCTTTGTTTGCTCCGTTAAATCTTAAAGCATGAAAACATCGACGCCTTAGGGATCGTGTTATAATATTAAATAATTCTTCAAGCATTTTCGAGTTATTGCAAATATGTTTTATCTCGTTCTTATTCATATAATATTATCTCCTTTCATCCTTGTTCATAAATAAAGTTAAAAATCTACACGTTGTTTACATTATAGTAAATATCTGAAATCTATTTTTTTCTATAATCATCGTTTTTCGCAGCCGAATATATGAAGTGCACGAGTGAATTTACGGAGTATGTGCGAGACATTGATCGGAATCAGCAACGCGCATACAGGGTGTCCTAGATCTGCTGCACCATCTGCTAATTCCATCAGCAAATTCTTGAGATCATTTGGAGATAATTTTTCCTCATTATTTTTTGCAAGTTTCCAATTTTTTCTAGCATATATATCTGTAAATAAATCTTTAATTATAATTCTCTCTCTTTATTAAAGTAAACTCTATCTGAAATTAACTAATATAGTTTTTAATTCTCTATAAATTAGCTTGCAAAAAGCTCTTCTTTTTGAATCGCTTATAACACGGAAATTATTAATGTCCCAATATTTTTGCTGAGGAAAATCATCTCCAAATGATTTCAAGAATCTGCTATTAGCAAGTGGTGCGATAGATCTGAGACACTCTGTATATATACACAGACAAATATGTGTGCGCTCGACTCCAAATTGACTTATTTTTCCCTGCTTCCCTTTCTTTTTCTCGTATATGATACTCTATTTCTCGCGTTAATTATCAGTGTATCATATATATATATATATATATGCACGAAAAATTTATGCAATTTTTACACGTTATAATATTCGAACGATTATATACTTATTGATTTATAGAGTGCATGATTTTTATCACGATGATGTGTTATCTCCTACTGTTTATTTGTTTATTTTATATAATAGTACGTTTTAATTCATTATAGAATGGACATGATATTTTATATTTTGAAATCTCTAACGCAAAAATTCGTTTAGCACGTGCGATACAAACAATATACGTGCCTTTAACTCAATAGATGAGTTTGATAATTGTGAACATTACAATAATTTTATAAATTAAATAACTTGAGAGATGAAAATTTAATCGCTCGAGTATATTATTGATATATTTATATATACATTGATGTAATGAAACAATTATATCTACATACGAAATCATAAAACAGATTTATCATATAGATATATGTATTTAGGGTACACAACTAAAATTTATTAAATTTAAACGCGATGCAATTTTGCATTGCAATTAATAAAGGGACGAGGACCGGTTTTTATATCATTTTAAAACCAATTTTATTATAGAGGGCTTGGATTTGATATCAAAAAAAAACGACAGGATGTGAAACTTACCTGGGAATAAAACGACATGCGTGCCAGTCATCGATTGTACAGGATCGCCATCAGCAGCCAGTACTCGGAGCGAGTGTCCATAGGCGGATAATAAAATGGGACAGTTGTGAGCATTGGCATTAATGATACGCAATAAATAGGAAAAGCCATGCTTTACTTGTATAAATACTTCTCGTGCCTGTAAAAATTCCAAAAATACATCTCGATCAATATGGAAACTCTTTTTCAGCGTCTTGCATTTTTATTTTATGATCTAAACTATTACATCGAACGCAGACAACGCATGTATGCTGTTTATTTTTATAACATTTCGACACAGTTGAATTGGAATTTAAGCAAGTAAGTTTTTTTTTTAGAATAATGATAATAGCGGAAAAAATATATATATATATACCTGACCATTTACAAGGAGCTCATCAGGTGTAAGTGGATAGAGGAGTGTTTGTTGTGTTAGCGGAGTTGACGACCTTGATGACAGTACAAGTATCCTTTCCAGACTGGCGTTGTCACGTGGTCCTCGAACTGTCAACGACCCGTACACTCCATCGCCCTGCTGTGAGACTAATGATCCCCTCCCCCGCCCCCCAATTTTATTTTTCTCACTGACTGACTCTTTTGAATTAGACCGCGCTGTAGAATTCTACGTGGATCTCAAAGCGCGGGATTTCTCGAATTTAAGCGGGAATCATGAAGGCTCTTTTATGAAGGGAAAAAATATCACGGAGATTGGATTGGACCACTCGCCATATCGCGTCGATTGAATCCGGTAGCTCCACCGTTTTTGTTCTGCCGAATAGAACGATTCTCCCCCCATCTCGGACGAGTCGCGATACTTCAGCGCGATATAATTAATATAATTAAAAAGAATACGGTTATATACAAAAACCGTACGTGACTATTATTTGTAATAAAGAAACAGTGTGACAAGAAAAACGCTCGGTTCTTGCTCTTTCGAGTCCGCGGACGTTATTGATTTTGTTATTCTTGATGCGAGCGCCGGATAGAACGACGTTCTACGGCGTAGACCGGAGTCAAAATCGGACGAGTCGATTTAAGTTCAAAATTACAGCTAGAATTTGCGGAGAATTTCTCTTTCAATTTATTCTTTTGCTAATACAAAAATCGCGTAATGATAATCATGTAGCGTTTTGCATTCACGGATAAAAATTCAGAACATTACGATGTGTACATCAATGTATACATATATTCACGCAAGAGAAATTATTACGAAAAATTATATATAGATATATAATAATCTTATGCATCCACGTACCTGAGTGAGCGTGATAGAAATATGTTCCTGCTTTCTCGGGATTTATCTTATAACGAAAACCATTGTAGGGTAAAATTGGACACTGTGTTATCATAGGCACACCATCCATATAATTAAAGTCTTTTTGGCGGATTCCATGCCAATGGAAGGTCAATTCATCGTTTTTTAATTTGTTGTAAACAAAAACTTCTATTGTGTCGTCCAGACAAATCTGTAATATTATGCAAATATATATATATATGCCGTTTAAAAGAAATTCTTTTTCATAAAAATTATACACATATTTTCTTTTTACCGATACTATTATTTTGATATATTCATTATTCCAATACTCGATTGTATAAAAAAGAACGATGTATAACAATTATTATGATATAATAATTAATAATATTTAATTTAAAGAAAATATATACCACGTACATAAATATAGAAAACTAGATACATCAAAAACTTCATCGTAGAAATATTCGTAGAAAAAAAATATTTTGTAATGCAAAATTGTATAAATAATGCAAAATCGTAGAGAGAGAAAGTCGTACTCATATATATTTACTTGTATAGCTGGTCCCGGACTTCTTCCATTAATTGTCAAAAAGTTTTTTGGTGCGATAATATTTGTACATGTAGAAATCTTGTCTTTGTCTTCGATTTTGTCGCAGGAACTATTATAATATATTATATTAAAAATATAATTATATATATAAAATTCTGCTTAATAAAATATATATTAAAAATATTATTAAAATTAAAAATTATTATTAAAAATATTATTAAAATTAAAAATTATTATTAAAAATATTATTAATTTGCGAATTACCTCTCGTGTGCATATAAAGCATAATATATGTTAAACTGATTGTAAGTAGAAAAGTTTTTTACCGTTTTGCGATATTCGCGACGATAATTAATAAAAAAATAATTGTCGCGAAAATCGTAAGACTTTTCCTACTCAATTTAACATACAATAGTATGTTACATACAATAGTATGTTACAATACATGTTACACACGAGAGATGATCTGCGAATTATGGGACATCTTATATATGAACCTATAGTACAGTTTATATGTGTATACAGGGTGTCACAAAAATTTTGACACACCCGAAGTGTGATGGTAGATTGGACCAAACTGAGTCGAAAAGTCCTGTACCATTTTCCTCTATAATGCTTCAGAAAGAAGTTATTTTTGAGTAGTCTGGCTAATCAGTGCCGATCTTTAGCCGAATATACGTCAGTGAACCGCGCGCCTGGTAGTGGTGCGCCGCTGTACAGCTGAACGCTCACGCACACTATCAAGCGCGTGGCTCACCAACGTGCGCTTGACTAAAGATCGGCGATGATTGGCCAGACTTTACTCAATGATAACTTCTTTTTGAAATGTTATAGAGGAAAATGGTACAGGACTTTTCGACTCAGTTTGACCCAATCTATCTTCACACTTCGGGTGTGTCAAAATTTTTGGGACACCCTGTATATGTACTTATCAAAGTGGGTAATGCACTTACATATATTTATGTGTGCATGTATCGGAACCTGTTGTACATCAAAGTGCGTTCAACAACAGTGAATATTAACCGTTAGAATGCTGCATTCCAATTCGCGAATAAAGTGGAGAAATATTTACTATTATTGCGAAAAGATTCATATCAAAAAATTATCGAATCTTTATTTTATTCAATTTTTCCGAATTTCTGCTTTCTCGATTTTGTTTTATACTCGCACATTATTTTATAACATTTTGCGTTGTTTTAATATGTTACTAAAAATGTTTTTTAGTTTATAAATGTTCTTTCTTGCATCTATACATATTATTAAATAGTCATATCATTAAATATTTGCTAATTTAAAAATAAGATAAGTAAGTTATAATAAATAAGTCGTACTATTTTGTAATATATCTCACCTTATTGCATCGTGCGATTCTGTGACGAAGAACCGATAAATGCATGTTTTTCTGGAAAGTATTTCGCCGGAACAAGAACGCGCACATTCATGATTATCTAGTTTTTGAAATCAGAAAAAATGTTTAGGCAATATATAAGCGTTTATATTAAATAAAAATAAAAATTTCATTGATCGACTGTTAAATGATCATCAAATTAATTTTATTGAATTAAAGCATCTCGCATTTAGGAAAACAATAATATAACTTTTTTCAATATTTTTCCAAAATACACTTTGCTTTAAAGAGCATACAGTATCATAGCAAATTAATATTTGCCACGATAAAAGATTTCACTCACCGAATGTCCCAGAACACAAAACCGAAATCGGACAAAAAACTAATATCGAAAGCATCGAATAGCGAAGACACATGATGGCCCAGAAAATCTGGGTTATACCATAGCACGTTTACATACATACAATTTGAACGATCCTGCACGGATCTAAATCGACTACTGACCGACCGATTCAGGAAGTGAACGTTTTGCGAACAACTCGCCGCTTAGAGATTGTAGGTAAAAGAAAGGGTTAAGCTATGCTAAAGTGTTACACCTCGAGAAAAGGCTATTTGTTTTTCTTCTCATAAAGATACATATTTGTTGTATAATGTTTACATAATGCTCACTCCAAATGCAGTTTCATTACTTATTTATTTATATATATATATGTATATATAAAATTGATGAAGCATTATTATATAGTACAACAAAAGGATGAAAAAAAGAAATGGTCCTTTTTAAAAAAAAAAACTCATTCATATTTACATATATAATCATACACAGATTTGAGTAAACTATTTTTAAATAATATTTCTATACTTTATCGATGGTTTTTATATACATCTAACTATATATAGTTTAAAGTTTCTTATCCAAAAAAATATTAATTGACTGTACATTTTATTTATGTATTTAAAAAAAGATTGGTTTTGTAACACTGTAAACTGCATAATGGTACTCCAGTTTTTGAACATGAATATTTTTTTGGATTTCCACATTGATTTACGCCACAAAGGATTTGTTTTGGCGGAATTTTTCTGAAATAAAATTAACAAAAGAATGTACACACTATTGCTATCTAATATTTTTTAAATATGTTTTATATATTATTAAAAAACTCTATATTATAATTTTATTATACTTACTCCTTAGTGGGACAAAGTGGAAAGTCTTCACCAGGTGGCAGAGATATAGAACTTCCTTCAATCGTTAAACGATATGTCACTAGTGGTACTTGTTGCTTAGATAATCTTCCCTTGCTGATAACTTTGGATGCTTTAGATTCCTGTTTCTTGAGTAATCTTTCCATCGTCTTTTTCTACAAAAATTATTTAAAAATATTTATTTGAAGTTAAAAAGCTTCACCGATTTAATTGGAAAGTTTTATTTTATGAAACAGTACTTTATCTTTCTCTCGTTTTTCATCAGCAAGTTGTTTTCGCTTTAGAGATTTCAAAGCAGCCTTCTGTATAGCTTCTGCAGTCATGACTTTTTCCTTGTAACCAGTAGGTAATGACATAAGTTGTTCCACGCCTGAATTTGGTTCAGTATCAGTTTTTCTTTCAAACATTGCTCTTTGTCGAGCTGTCATAAGTTTAGGATCTTTTGGTTTAATTTTTTTTAGTTCATCATCAACCTGAAATAAAATGTCTTTATTATTTCTGAGTTATTAATCTCTATTATCAAAATATACAAATAGAAATATAATATATTTAAAGAAATACAATACATACCTCTTCAAGTTTACCAGACTCAATAGCATCGAGCCATCTTTCTTCTTCACTGCTGGTTCCACTATCTTTACCTTTGTTGCTTTTTGGAATTTTCTTCTTTGTAGTTGCTTTTGGCGAAGATGTAGTATTCATTGCAGGTATACTCATACTACATGTTTTCAATATTTTTTCACGTTTATCCAAACTGAAAAATATAATAATTGTACATATGTAAAATGTTAAGTATTCTTAAAATTTTTTTAAGTTAGACATTATACATTCTAAATTAATAAACAATGTTTTTCTATTTATTTACTATATCTTGAGAGCAAAAAGCAGTACATATAATTTCACAATATATATTACAAAAATTATAAAAAATCTGATATATGTACCTTCTTTCATCCTCTTTTTTCATTTTTATCCTGAAGCTTTTTTTCCGATCAGTATCAGCTGTGATATCAACAAAGACATCATTGTCATGCATAAGCTTTTTCTTTTTGTGCTTTTTATGTTTATGTTTTTTGTGTCTTTTTTGTGGTAGGATATCACTTGTATCTAAAAAATATTTAATCAACATTGAGAATAGTGGAAAATTGTACATCGCATATAACTGAGATATAACGTAAAAATTAAATATATGACTAGAGAATTATACCTAAATTCATTTCTTCTTCAGTACTTATATCTCTCGGTTTACCCATTAGATCAAAAAGAATAACCAAATAACTTATTTAAAAAATAATATCGAGAAATTGCATAAAGATAAACATGCAAAACATTTGCATGTTCTGTACTTCAATCCCTATTCCATTCTATTCCGTTTCTCAAAAGTTCATGTAGAGGTAAACAGGTTAGATAAATCTTTATCACATGCGCAGCGAAAACAAGAGGCTGTTTTTCGTAAAGACGCTTTTTATAGTACTAGCGTCAACTAGATCCATTTTAGAGTCGGCGGAACTACATGGATAGCCTAAAATGCGTTATTGAGATAAGGTGCATTTCTTTGACCAATCAGGACAGAAGAAGCAAAGATCTCTTTGTTCTGATTTGTCTATTATTCTATCTTATTTGTCATTACTCAGAGTGCGTTCCGTTTCACGCATGAACCGCATGAAACGCAACGCATTGCATGCGCGTATTGGTTCGTTCCCTTTTGCCTATCACACTTACTGTGCATAAAGAGACGGAACAGATTCATGCTTGGACTGCTGGTAAACAGATGGTAAATGAGCGGGTTGATTGTATATTTTAAAACAATGTGAAAATTACAAAAGTGAGGAATTCATTGGAGCATCTATGATTTCATTTGTTAAAATCTAGTAAATTTGTTCATTATTCTAATTTTCACTTTGTTTCAAGATATACAATCCACTCCGAGATATCGGTTGATGTGATATCATCCGTTATTATTTGCAACCAAGTTGATATTGATGGATAAGATAATAATGACGAAATCTCTTCAGTATCAGACACGTTGAATATCCACATTTCATTATTAACATAAATTTGTAGCTTTTTCAAGGTCATTTGTTACAAATTTTGGAATAACAAATTCTTATAATTTGTAGTAAGTCTCTTTCCCGCCTAAATAACTCTCGCGCATGGACCACGCCATCTCGGGAGATGGAGACAGTTCATGCACTCTCATACGCTATGGTGTCATGGCGTGGCATTGTGGTGGGAGATCATTCTCATGCGCGCATGAACTGTGCATGTATCGAAACGGAACGATCTTATGTGTTGGTATGCGCATCATGCGAGAAACGGAATGCACCCCTCAATCATTCCATGATAGGATTTTGTACGCATCACTATATTGTTAAGATTTTTCGTGTTTTTCTAACCTCATCAATTTCGTTCAAAACGTTTCTTTATTATCTCTAAACCGGAACATTTTTATTAGTTATAAGTGACAGTACATATATTGAAGAATCTCTGCTTTGTGTGTATATATATATATATATAATTAATAAAAAATGGGTAAGGAAAATGAGTCGGATGGTACGAAAAAAAGAAGGAAATCTGTGAATGCAAGCGGTGGAACGTCAATGAAAGACGGAGACATGTACAAGGTATATAAAAATTATAATTAGTCGTTAATTATAATAAAGAATTAAAAAATTAGTAACAATATATGTTGTTTTTGCTTCTATGTATATATGTAACATATATGTATAAATCTTTATCTTAGATAATAATAAATTATGAGGAAAAGGAAGCTAATGAAAGATTGCCCGAAGACGATTCCGAATGTTTCTTGGCGACCTGCGATAATATTCGAGCAGCAATGGCTAAGATAGTTAAATTGAAATCCAGTGGAGATTCAAATGTTTGTAACAATGCCTACAAAATAGCCATTACTTATTATTGAGCTTTCTGTAAATTTAATAAAGAACAAATGTGTTTCAGGTGAAAGATGAGATTCGTGAATTGCAAATTCAAACATGTCTGGCATTTGTAGAATTGAAAAAGCTAAATCGCATGGAAAAATTTCGTACTAAATGTGCACGTGATTCTCTTGTAGCTGCAAAAAGCAGTGTGGACAGTAGACATTTGCATTTACAAAATCTGTTGTATGAAGTGATGCATTTGAAGAAAGAAGTTGTCAAGTGCCTTCAATTTAAGTAAATCTTTTTGTTTTTATGTAGCGAGGAAAATCTTTATTCTTTTATTATCTTTAAATAAAGTAAAATAACTTTTTTCCTTTCTTTCAATGTAGATCCAAGGACGAATTAATAGAACTTGTTTCAGAAGAGGAATTTTATAAAGAAGCTCCAGAAAGCATTTCACGACCTGTACATAAATTTTCATATAACTACAATAAATTTAAACTTTTTTCTGTGATACATATGACAAATGTATTTTAGGAAATAACAAAAAATAATCCTCATCAATTGAGATTGGCTCGTTTGGAATGGGAATTGACGCAAAGAAAACAGTTGGCGGCATTGTGTGATGAACTGACAGAAAGCAAAAAGGCGGTAGCATCTAGCATTGAAACAAAACAAACTCGCTTGGATAATCTTGCACCACAACTGCATTCTATATTGGAGGTATGAATTTATTAGCGTAAACTATTTACATAAAATGTTCTTTTTAAATATTTAAATAAATGAATTTTATTTTTTATGTTTTTAGGCGAGCAAACCATTGCAAGAGAGTCTTGGATTGCCATTAGATAAAATTCGCCAAGAGCATCAAAAAGCTTTGTTACTTGCCTCAGCACTTTATGTATTATATGCAAAGGCATCTGCCTATAGAGATGCTTATGGTATAATTAATATATTAGATATAATTAAAATAGGACTTTGTTGCCATTGACTTAAAATTTTAATTTTATTGTTTCTTAAAATATCTTGTAGATAGTACATTGGTGGTCAAAGTGGAAGGTGATGAAGATGAAGCAAAACGTGCAAACAATCAGGATGGTTTGCAAGAATCTGATTCAGATCCTGAAAATCAATCGGAAAATATTGTAGAGGAAATGCCTGTGCATAAAAAGAGACATCATAGAGTATCTCGAGAAACTAGGCAGGAAGAAAAGCGGTTAAAACTTTTGCAACGACACCCATTACATGTAAAAATCATTATTACATTAAAAAGTAAGTTTTGAACATCTATGATTCATGAAAATTGGCTTGAAAGTTACAATCAAATTTTAATTTTATTTTAACATGTGGGCTCATATTCTAATATCAAAAACAAAATTAAACTAAATTTGAAATCTTTCTAAAAATCTTGATTTAAATCTCATTTTTGTAAAATTAACTTTTCAGATGAGACGAAACTGACTCTTTGCTTTTATTACATGATCTATTTAAAAGTCATTACAGTGGAGTCAAAACTCGAAACGGAAGACTTAGGAGGTATTAGTGCTGGGTATGTAAAATTACTTAAAAATTATTTAAAAATTACTTAAATTTTTTTTGTAATATTTAAATTTTCAATATATAGTTATGAGAAAGTATACTTTTTTTGTATTATTTGAGATAATTTTTTCAAATTGTGTTCAATTAATAGAGACATGCTGGTATCAGAATCGATTCTTCGCGAACTATATCCGCGAGATTCAGGATTGGAGAGTCCGAATCCTGCCAATCAGTATCAGTTGTCACGGCATAATTTGGGTTCTTTCTCATCTTTGGGATTAGGCATTCCTTACAGATGGGCACAAAGAATGGCTGGTTTGCAGTTTGTTTCATCTGATATGAATGAACAACAACAAAAGGTACATACACTTATATATAATTAAAATGTTAAAAATAATTAATTTAAAGTAAAATTAATATCTTTCGCTTTTCACATTTGTTAAAAGAAAAACAGTTTCTTTGCTTGTGTATAGTAAGAAATTATAAAAATTCAAAGTATTATTGGTTTATTGATATGATTAAATTAGCATATTTAATTAAGATTTAACTTTATTTTAACTTTATTTGTAGCTTACAAGTCAAGAATTGGCACAAGATTGTGTCGAAAGTGTGTTGAAAGAAATTAAGCGGCGTGTGAAAGCGCGGTTAGATCTATGTTCGGAGATACGACAACTGGAATCTGGTAATCTGTCAATCTTCATCAGCACGACAGATCCAGTGCCGCAAAAGATCTCAACCTCATTACACCGATTCACGACTATGACCTGGAAAAATTACTCGAATTATATTACTTCGCCAGCATTCTGCCAACAGGGATTAGTATCGTCCGTAGATATCTTCTACGAAGCTGTACTTCGTCGTGGCAGTAGTACGATTATTATTATTATTATCATATTTTTTTTATACAAATATAAGTTACATTCCAGACATTTAGATTAAAATAATTTTTAGGTGAACTTGTGGCGAGAATCGCTATTAAACCGGATTATCCAAAAATAGCACCAGTATTTAGTATAAGCATCAGCCCAATGGTACCGGCATCCGCCGATATCATCAGAGACATGGAAAGGGAAGTCAACGTGATGTGGACAAAATCCCCGACATTGACAGCACAGATACAACGGCTGAGGGCATGTTTTGATATTTATTTAGAAACTGAGAGTATGGCGCCAAAGGAAAAAATATTTTTCCATCCTGTGAAAGGGCGAACTCGCGCTCGACCATACAAGTATTTGTCACTTGGAGGAGGAATATTTATTCACCGTTGAATAAATTAAATTATTTGTATATATGTATATATTCTTTTATTTATTAATTCCCAAGTACTTACATAAAATGTTTTATTTCTTTAAGTTATATTAATTCTTAAATTTATCAAAAACTTAATTTTAACATTGATTAATATTTTCAAAATATGATATTATCATATCTTTTTAAATAAAAAATGTTGATCCCTTTATTACAAATAAATGTATTCTTATATAGAAATAGACGTAAGCGGCCGTGCAATTGAAGTCTTAGAAACGGTCAAAAGATATGTGCGTAAAGTGTTTCTCAACTGTTTATTCTCGAAAGATAACATATCGCATTCCTTTTTCATAAAGATGTTATCAGCTTTAATATAATTAAACTGTTTCCAAAAATTTTCCAATTTATCGAACGGCTCTGACATCTGCAAATAATCGTATTATTTAATTTTATTTCAATTGAATATATGCTTTTCTTTTATGTGTATGCAATAACCCACGTCGTTCGTGAAAGCTGTTCTAGATCCTGTATCGCGTAAATTGTATTTCTGAATCAGTAAACACGGCTCCAAACTCGAACACATTTTCAACAACGAAATCAATATCGAGCCCTTCTCTGAAATTCTTTTCAATTCCTACAAATTAAACAATCATATGATCCAAACTTTAATATTTATTAAATATACATGCATATATATATATATATATATATATATATATATATATATCATCATACACGCAATTTTTTTTTTCATTTAATTAGAAGTAGTTAATTTAAATGTAACTTTAATCAAAGTTTAATACTTTTATAACGCTGGTACTAATAATAGTCAATTTTTTCAGCTGAGTTGCATCCAACATTTGAGTAATAGAAAATGTTTGTCTCAAGCTTTCAATTCTCTTTCTCATTTGCACAATTTGATCCTTATATTCTTTTATACTATGTTCCCGTTTCTGTGATAACGCGTACATATCCTGTTTCAAATTCTTAATTGTGTTTTGCAACTGTATCTGCAGCTTTGGATATTGTGCCACATTTGCATGATGAGCATCGTCCTGTTCTTTCAAATATTCGTACTGCTTTCTTTTATCTTCTGTATTGTTCTCGTAATCGGTTATCATTTCGTTAAGTTGTCGCCATAATTTCTCAACTTCATTAGAAGCGTATTGCATCAATTGTGACAAAGAATCTTCCTTCTAAAATATGTTTGCATTATTATATTTTAACATCTATCATAGAGCAAAATATACAATGATAAAATATCTGTACCAAATATACAATGCTGTGTATGTTAATAGCATTTTGGATTTTTGTTTGCATCAATTTGTTTTCTATTTCTTTATTCTGCCCAAAAATTATATTCTGCAGTTGATCGCAGAGCTGTTTTAAATCCCTTCGTATTTTATTTAATTTGTTCATCTCATTAGTAACAATATGATTGCGTTCATGTGTGAAAGATTCATGTAAATGCATACATTTCTGTTTATATGTTCCTATGTGTAATATCAATAATTAGCAATATCTTTTTTTATATATGCACGCATATCCAAATATAAATTAATTTTAAAATTAGGATGTTATTTAAATTATTTCATTTAAAATAAAAATATTTAATTGCATGTTCTTATACTTTATATATATAACTTATATAATGTGAATTACCAATTATTAGATCCATAATTTCAATATGAGCTTCTTGTAATCTTCTGTGATCCATATCAGTTGTCTCTAGTTCGTTATATAAATGCCATATCATGAGATCTTTTGTCTTCATCATACGATCGAAATTTTTCCAAAGATACTCTACATTTTCATGAAGTTCCTTACATTTTATTCGGCGTAGAATGAATCGCCATTGTTCATTAATTTTTGCAGTATTTAATCGCGAGAACGCTTCCTCACGTTTCAACTTATTCTACATTTCATAAAATGATTTATTATAAAATCACATATTATCGCATTATTTATTTCAATTGCGTATTTAATATACCTTAGTAAACGCCGCAATCAATTGTTGCTTACGTCGTTTGCTTTCTAATTCTAATTCAGATCGATGCTGCAAGTAGCGAGCGCGTTCCTCGTCGCTCATGCGAGCTAATTTGCTTCCTTTTCCCTTTTTTTTCGGCATTTTACAACGAATTAATGTTTACACTCTTAAATAATAGATATTCAAATAGTTTATTCTTAACAAGATACAAATTTTCCGTAAGAATAAAGATAGTAAGACCTCTGTTACAGTCAACTAGATAAACACATGTTTGATCAATAATGTGTTGATCGAGTTCTAATTAATACAATATATTATGTGACGTATAATATATTATAAAAATTTTATTTGACCAAACTCTTTCATTTTGACTGGAATATAATATAAAATTTCTAATAAAAAATTTTAGTTGCTTTTATAAAATTTTATAAAAATATTTCCATATATACATATGCATAGTATTAAAGACTTTCTATATGTTTCAATAAGATGAAAATTTATATATTAAATATATTATATCTCTGTACTCTAGAATAACGCGATTGAAACATAATATATATATTTATTTATACATCAAGCAAAAATATGTTATGCAAATAAGATATTAATAGTACTTTTTTTTATAAACGTTTATAAAATATAAATGTCATATTATTTTTTTGAGACAATAATTTCATTGAAGAAAGAACATGTGCATATACAATAATTGTATTTGCAATATTAAATACTTTTTTATTAAAATTGTAAATAAATCAAGACATTGAGAGTAAAAAAACTATCAAATTTGCATTGATCGAAGCTCGCATTCTTTATGAAAATATAATATAATTGCCCTGCAACTATATTATAGTGAATGTATATAATAGTTTCTATAAGTTCTTTGTATTATTCTATTTGGTGGAAGACTTAAATGCAACTTGGTTAATAAATGCATTGATTTCTGTAAATCTCAATGATGAAATCAAATATTTGCATCAAATATTTTTTTGCAATGTCATAGCTCTAGTGTCAATATTTTCCATGGAAAGTGGTCGCTCTTTCGTCGTCGGTATGAAACTTTGAGTACGTCTAATCTTTTCGCTTTCTTTTAGAGGACGCGTCACGATTTGCGTTTCCAGTAGAAATTGAGCCTCTTCGGCATGTTTCACTTTTTCACGTGCGACGCGCAATTCAGTATCCAGATGCTCTCTTTCCATTTCCAGTTGTTGAAGTCGTAATTCGGCTTCTAAAAATAATAAAATTAAAGATGTAAAATAAAATACATTAAAAACTAAGAGACCATCTTTTGCATTTTAGAAAATTTAAGTCAATTATAATGGGTGAAGCTTTTATACACATAAAAGCTTCAATAAATTATATATTAACAAGAAGTAATAAAAAAATATTAAAAATAATGTTTAATTATATTATGTATAGATTAAATATTTTATTTTTTATAGATCTTATACCATGCAACTGCTGCTCGTTTTTCTGTTGCATTCGTTCAAATTCTAATCTTTTCATCTTCTCCATCTCTAACAATTCTTGCTGCTCCTGCTGCAGTTTTTCCAATTGCTCCCTTTTCTCCCATTCTTCACGTAATACTCTTGCTTGCAAATTTCGTACTATAATATATAATATATATATTTAAATTATACAATTCTACAAAAAATATTGATATAAATTACACAGTATTCTTACCTATTTCCTCGTCGCGTAGAGCTTGTTTTTCTTCTTGTAGCAATAGCTCTAGTTTCTGTTTAACATCTTCCAGTTGTTGTACTTTAGCACCTTCCTCTTTTGATAGAGCTTCTAATTTCCGAGCTTGTATTTCAGCAGCAATCCTAGCTTGCCTCTCATGTTGAAGTTCCAGTTTGGTCTCTTCTTTTTCTTGTTTAGTAGCCTAATAGTAACAACAAAGCAATTAGAAATAAATTGTTACTAAAACTATTAATGTTTTTTATTTATTTTTCTGCAAATTTTACCTGTCGCGAAGATCTTCTTTGATTGGCCAAACTCCTCTGATAGCCGATCTTCTCGCCTGAATGCTGAATGGCCGTTTGCAATGCTGCAAGCCATTGCAGCCTACCTTTGTGATCCTCTGCCACTAATTCTATACATCTGTGTTCAGGTGTGCTAAGAACAAATCTTCGATCAAGTTTCCCATTATTTGGCAGAGAATCAGCCCAACAGTTAGCATTCAACAATATTAATCCAGATGGTTCTTTTTGGTGTGGATCTTTATAATATGTCAATTCGCCAGGACGCAATACAAACCAGAAATATCGTAGTGTTGGCAATAAAAAACCTTTTTTCATCAAATAACCCTGTGCAACAAAATTGATAAAAAGAATTAAAATTTAATCTGTATATATATATATATATATAACAAAAAAATTATCATAATTTTCTTATAGTTTATATTTTTTATTTGAAATTTTAATCAATATTTTGATTTACCTTTTTCACTACATTCTCCACATAAATCTGATAAAGATCATCAATGGCTTCTGTTAATGCCACAGTGTCCAAGGTATTGCCACCACTGTACTTAGATTCGAGAACTGCTAGGAATGTGGAAAACCTTCCCAAAATATTTTTCATAAAAAAATTGCATTCTGTGTATTATTATTATTGATTAAATAGATAAAACATTACCTAAACATCTTGATAGCTGCTGATAGAGCAGAAAAATCCATAGCATCCCACTGCAGACCCAATGACATTGCCAGATGGGAAGCAATTCGCGCCACTTCATCGCCATGCATTGTTACCTTATAACACAAAGATAATATATTAGATATCTAATATAAAGAAATATACTTCTATTTACAAACAGATAAATAGCTAACCAGATAAGAATCTGTTGCATTGGAATCTGTCTCAGCCAGTAGACAATAAATTCTAAACAACTGATAAACACTGTGATTTTCAAAAACTGGATGGGATCTTTCCAGATAGTTCTTTCTGCAAACCAGCCAACAAATTTCATCTATTCCTTCCTCTAGTCTTTTCAATGTATGTATAGATGTGGCATCAGTTACAGAAGAGAATACCTAAAGCATTTAACAACTTCGCATTAAGATGAATACAATAAAGATAAAGTTAATACTCTAAATCAAAGATAGAAGAGAAAATATATCAAACAACTTGGAAAAATATATAAATACTTTTGACAAAACATTTAAAAATAAAAAAAATATAAATACATTTATATTTTAATTATATTTCTTAAAAATAATTTTTTGATGACTCATGACTTTTTTTTCTTGTAGAATATCTTACCTCTTTTTGTAAATAATACATGTACTGATCAAATGTCAAGTTTTGTGTACTCCGATAATGCTCTAAGCCTTTCTCCACACCATATAAATCCATCAATGTACCAATATTGGCTGTCAACACCTATGGATAGATTATCAATCGTGAAAGGGATATATTTTATATATACATAGATATATAAAATGAAGTTTATGCAATATATAAGACTGATGGGAATTGCCAAGATGTGGAGCTATAGGCTCTTTTGATAATCCTATTAATTCTAAAATTTCACCTTTAACTTTGACTTAGCGACTGTGTTGATATCATCGGCCTGCAGCGCTTGAAACGCATGCCAAATACTGTTGTTGAGGTTCTTGAACAGGTGGGCCATCGCGCTTGCTTAACTCGGTCGACAGTCTGTCAACAGGTGTTTTTCTTTATCCTCCTATCGCGCCCCAACACATCTCGTAAATATTCGTGAGCGCATATCTCATCACTTTCACTCTCTCTCTCTGTCTCTGTAAATGGTTCAGTTTTCCCTTTCTCGCGTTTCCCAATCCTATTCCTTGATAGAATTTTTATCATTTGCCGTAATCTCACGTTCTTGTACTAAAAATGATTATTAAGAATGACGCACATTATATGTTATTTCGTGTGGAGGCTTCTCTCATCCCCTCTATAAAACTGTTTCCTTTTTGCATCTGTGACTTATGACTTCTGTATCTTTCTTCACGCACGCGATTATCTATTTAAGAAAGAGAAAGAGAAGATACCGCGCTGTATTTCACGCATGCGCATTAAAATTCTATGTGCTGGAACAGCAGTTTTCATTGATTGCTGTCAATTACAATTTGGTTATGATTTCGACATATTGACGGTATGTTAAAATCAGCATGGATAGCTTTGTTGATTTTTCAAGTTTGCCTGTTTCGAAATACAGTTGGTTCAATAGGTGATAAATCACAAATATACAAGCAATGTGTAGCATTGTGTCTCACTAGGAATTGCAAAAATGGTAACAATTGATTTTATACTTTTTTTTCTCTCTCATTGTTATTTATTATTTCTCGATATGGATATTATATAATAATCAGACTTTGATATTCAAAGTATTTAACAATTTTTTTATTAATTAGAAAAATATTTTTTTTTCTGTTTTTTTTTAAATATATATTTTACAAGATTTATATTAAAGATATCAAATATATAAAGTTTTTGTGCTGCTTTTATTATATACTTTTCTTTATTATATACACATTTTTTTAGAATTTAATAAAAATATTTTCCCACTCATATCTTGTAATATAGAGAAGAGTTTATAGAGATAATATAAAGGAGAGTTTATAGAGATAATTAAATATTTAATAGTTTTTAATTATATGCATTTATGTTGCAGAAACAATTTTTAAAGAACAACCATCTTTGTCATTAATTTTGCTACACTGGTCCTGTAAGGAAGATTGCAGTTATATTTGCACATGGAAGACCGTTGATTCCTTTGTATCTCATGGTTTGAAAATACCACAGTTTCATGGAAAAGTAAGCAAAATGTGAAAATGTAAAACATCACATAATTATATAAGAATAGTATCTAAATGTTAATATGCAGAATTATAAAGTATACAGAAAATTATGAAATTATATATTACAAATATATAACAATATAATATAACATATATATATATATATATATATATATATATATATATATATATATATATACATATACATATAACAATATATATATAACAATATAAATTACAAAAATATAAATATATTACATAGAAAAATATTTGTTATACAGTCTGATGTTATTATATATATATATATATATATATATATATATATATATATATATATATACAAAAGTTGATTATATAACAAGAGATTAATGTTAATATTATATTAAATTTTATTCACATATGTAACATTTATAACATTCTATTTTTAAATAATTATATTAAATTTTACTCTTATAATATTTATAACATTCCATTTATAAGTATGATGCCATCATTTTTTTCTTTGTAGTGGCCATTTATTCGTTTATTTGGATGTCAAGAGCCTGCATCAGTTTTATTTTCTATGTTAAACTTTTATGCACATTGGGTAATGTATCGAAAATTTAGAAGAAAAGTAAATGGAACCAACCCTATGTTCTATGCTTGGCAATATTTCAGCATTGTAAGTATATATTTAAATGTTCCACACATAGTGAAGACTTCTCACATTTAGATTCTGTAATTGCAATCAATAAAAGCATAATCAGTTAACAGTATGTAATAATTAAATATAATTTTTAAATCTGTTTTATAAAAAATTATAAATTAATAATAAAAATCATAAATAAAAAGTAATAACTCTACTTTTCGGATATCTTATAAGTGATATATTTTTTCAATAAAATTGTCTATTGTTATTTTTCTTTAATCATGATATTTGCTAATTTTTACTTATTATTATAATTATATTAATTTTATATATGATTTTTAGTGATTAGTATTCTTCAAGCTTTAATTTATAGTTTTATTGCAGATATGCTTGAACGGATGGTTTTGGTCTACTGTATTTCATTCACGAGACAGACCATTTACAGAAGCCATGGATTATTCTTGCGCATTCAGTATGGTACTTACATTATTATATTGCATGCTCTTAAGGTAATATGCAATAGTTTTTTTCTTTTAGCATACAATTAATGTATTCTTAAAATATGGAACAGTTACTATTTTTAGATTAATTTTAAAATTGTATACATAATATTTTAGACTTATACAAAAATTTAGTCTGCAATATTAAATGGAATGTTAAATTTAATATATGTGTTGATTAATTTTAGGATAACATACAAGAATAATAAAGCATTTGTTATAATAACTAGCGGATATCTAAGCATTTTATGTATGCATTTATTGCATTTATGGTCAGGCAAAATTAATTATGGTTATAATATGATGCTTAATGTAACAATAGGTAAATTCTACATTGTAGTTTCAATATCTTTGCAGAAAAATAATTATATAATAATTATAATAATAATAATTATGAACATGAAATTTTTGTAATTTTAGGCTTGACGACCTTCGCGATAACAATGCTATGGTGGTATTTTAATCGCAAGTCTCATGTGTATTTGATCGGTTGGTTCAATACATTGACTGTATTTGTGACTTTGCTAGAACTGGCAGATTTTCCTCCTATTTTTTGGATATTCGACGCTCATTCCTTATGGCATGCTAGTACTATTCCTTTAACAGTATTATTGTATAGGTGAGAATAAATTTGACAGAAGTTTATAATTTTAATTATAGTATATAGTTATTGACGTTAACAGCATTGACTTCTATAATCTAAATATTATGAATTAGTTTTGCAATAGTTACACAAATATAACATCAAGTAATAATATATAAAGTTTGAATCTCTTGAAAATGATAAATTAATTAGTAGAAATAATAAATTAATTATTATAATTAATTATAGTTTAATCGCTTTTTGATTAATCTGAGCAAAAGTGATATTAAATGACAAGAATAGAAGTAGAAGGTTCTTTAGTATTAAAAAGAAGGAAAATGTATATATGTATAAATAATTATATTTTCATTTGTTTTACAGGTTTATGATCTCAGATTGCCGTTACTTGAAAATAAATTATAATAAATTACACATTTAGATTTTAATTATTACATACATTTTAATTATTACAAAAAAATTATTGTATTTTAAACATATGTGTAATAAATATCTTTTTATATAATTTTTACAATATATATAATCACTTCTAGACAACCTAAAAAAAATATTTTTTAATCATCTTTTTATAGATGTTTTTTTGGCGAATCGAAAAGCTGATCAAAAGATGTCTTTTTAGCTAAATAAAAAGTTCGATTGCTTGCTGCTAGGCGACGCGCTATGCATTATTTATATCGTATTTAACAATAAGTTTTAGTTATGAGAATTATATAAAACCTGCAAAGCGAGTAATAAGATCGTAAATATTTCTATCATTTTAGTTTTAATTTTATCAATTAAATGTTAGATTTTCATTTATTTGGACAGAAATTGTTCGAACAAGTGAAAATTGTTTTAATTTTCAAAAAAAAAAAAAAAAATAATCTTTTAAATAAAAAATCTTTAATTTTATAAATTAAATTTCTAAAATTAATTACATATACATATATTTATTAAGCCATATATTTTTGTCCACGTAAATATTAGGATATAACTATAATATAAATACGATATATGTACATCATATTTATGATAAATGGGAAATACAGAGCTTATCTATATATATGCATATTGATAAACTTATGCATATTACATGAAATATTCAATTTTGTTATATTTTATAACATTAATATAGACCATTTATATTAGACCTACAATATATATAATTAGAATGACTGAAAGATCTATAAGTCATTTTTAGTCATCAGGCTAAAAGAAGACTTACATTCGGAAGTATACTATCTATTAGTTTTATTTTTTCGTCAACTATTTGCTGTCACTAAAAGACTTCTTTATAGAAAATAAGTCATCTTTGAAATAACATGATACTATGTGATATATATAAATATAATTGTATTGGTTTAATCTAAAAATTATGAGTCATCAATATTTGTGCGAAATTATCGCAACTTAAAATGAAAATAAGTTAACTAAAATGTGGCTGATGACATCGATATAAATCTCGATAGAGTAGGATAAAGACCGATAAAGAAATAAAATATGGTTGTTATATAAATATTAAGATAAATTTTGCATTCGTTATCTTAATGATCGTTATCAAAAAATAATCATTATTAGTATTCGATTAAAAGACATTGTATATATAAAACGACGTAATTAATATTACTTGCCAGTCAGTCAAGTTTTGGTATGAAAATCAAGCATCCAGATATCAATATACAATAAACAAGCATGAGATTCGCCGTAGTACTATGCTTTTTGGCTACACTGTCTGGTTACACTTTTGGCTACATCGTAAGTTTTCTATAAAAAATTAAAATATAATATTTCTAGATTTTATTCTTTTCATAAAATATGCCAAAAAACATTTTAAATCTTGTATATAGTTTTGTCGATTAAACATAATAACATAATAAACATAATTTTACGAATTTATAAAAAAAGAAAAATAATATACATTTGCTCATAATACTTATTATTGCATTATCTTTCGATTTCAGATTAATGCTAATCCTGCATCAATCAATTTGGAAAATTTGAGGATTCGAGTAAGAAATGCAAAAAACGACGTAAATGATGTCATACGTCAACTCGATCTTCTTCGTGACAATGCTGAGGAGGATACTTTCACAGAAGTCACGGAAAAATGGGATGAAGAACAGAAAAGTTTTAGAGAATATAAAAATCTATTACTTAAAGAAATCAAGGTAATCATTTTAATTGATTTGCAATCGAGCAATACGAGTTAATTTTTTTATGAATTTATATTCTATTTATTAATCTAATAAATTATTAAAGATTGATACAAATTCTTAGATCAATTCGTCTTGGTAACCGAAGTTTCTTAAAAAAGTTTATATAGATAAAACAAAATTTCTTGATAATGTATAAAAAACTATAATTCATATGTAACTCAAAAGCGATTTTTTAATACAATTTTTAATCTCAAATCATATATTAAATAATAATATAATTATATGGACTGCATGTTAATATTTTAACAGTATTTTACCAATACGTCTATTTGTGTATTATTTTGTGCCTGAATATTTTTATAAGAATCTGTAAAAAAGATATCGTAAAGTTAATTATGCATAGTAATAAATCAATTTGTGTATAGAAATTTAAATGATTATGTCTTCCACATAGCGAATGCATGTTATTTATTATCAAAATATTGATATTTTTCGTCAAAATAATGTGTGCTTATTCAGAAATAATATTGCGATGTTTATTAAGATAAAATGTTTTTTATATTATAATGTAATTCTAATGTAAAATTTTATTATTTATTCTAAATGATGTTCTCAAATTAGAATCGAGAGTACAAGTTTATAAGAAAAAGTATGTAAATTTATTAAATAATTATCTAAAAGAAATTGATAATCGATATTTGATAAAATATAAAAATACGTAAATACATTAGTTTACGCGCTACATTTGTTTACTCATTTTTAGAAAGTAGAAAACACTGCTAAGGAAACAGGCAAGGAAATAAATCCCTCATGCCTCGAAGACGCTAATGAAGGCATCAAAAAATTTGAAGATGAAGCATATGAAGATGCTTCAGAATGCATTGATAATGCTGAAAATTCGATTCAGAGCAATCTCGGCTTTATAAATAATCTTATTTTGGTATGCTTTCATAATTGTTATTGTATATTACAATTACAATCAATGAATTACATTGAATAATTATAATATTGACCAAAATTCTAATTATATTAATTTAATTTATATTAATTAAATATTATATTAATTTCTCCATAGACTGGAAATGAACTGTTATCAGAATTGGACAGTATCTTTTTATCCTGCCACGATTACGATGAAATAAAAATGCAGAGTTGCATTATAAGTGATTTGGCAAAAATAAATGGTGACATAAAGAATTTAAGGAGAGAGACCACTTCCGCTGAAATTACTATCGTGTCCGTGTCCAAAAATGTTGTTCTACAAGCCACAAAATGCCTGCACAAGATTTATTCATCTGTACATTCGGCGGGTGAGCAGATTAAGTTGAATCTTAACCAGTGCAGTGAAAAAATCCAGACAACTACAACTCCAACTACGTCCGCTTCGACAGAAGTCACTTCGCCACCAGGAAATTTTTAAGAGATAATTGTATTTTCAATTATACTAATCATTGTTTAAAATTTGAAATGCAATATGTATTAAAACTATTAATTTGAAAAACATTGCTATGATTGCATGCTTTCTATCCTGAAACAAGAATAGTATAATTTATGTGCCCCGAAAGATTCTGTAGTATAGTATAAGAAAGAGATTTTATGTATAAAAGATATTAAAATAAAAGTAATTGCAACGAGAATTATTTGTCGATATGATTCCTTATTTATATCACTTTTAATCTTTATTATACGTTTTACGCAAGACAGAATGAACTGTGTCTTATCTTTGTATAAAAATTTTAATGTAAGCGCTCTTTCATGAAATTCCATTATCTAATCTATTGATTAATATAATCTATGATTTATTCATGCTACTTAATACAAGTAATACTATCGGTAGCTCATTAATATGCAATATATATACAGTACATATAAAAAAAATAAAAAGACATTTGGTAACAAGTTATGATGAATATTTCGTTATATAAGTTATACCTGTATGAACAAGAAATATTACATAGCGCTCAAATAAAAATAATTATAAAATTAAATAAAAAATTATTATTTCTTGATAAAAACTCAGTTATCGAATACACATTTACATAAATATTTGACATATTTGTATACTTTTGGTTTGATCTCTCAGAAAGATATTGGGGTTTAGTATAGATATTGGTTTTTAGTATAGATTCATAACAAAATGCCAGCAGTATGTCAACAAATTCAATTATGATTTTGCAACAGATTCTGGTCTGCTGCATTCTCATTAAGCTTAATTTCTGAAGGCTGGCCGATATAATATAACAGAGTAAATGGAGCAAAAATCGAGTATTGTTTGCTATTACGTCATGACAGTGGAGATGTAGCAAATATGGAATGAAGTCTGCGATATCAAATATTGATGACAGAAATGTGGCAGAAATCAAGTATGATATGTCGTTACATCGTGACGGTAGAACATCGCGACAAAAATAAAATCTATCTCATCCATTATAAAAGCAGAAACGAAAAGTCGAGCATAGCCTGCTGTTACAATGTGACGATGAAAATACGGTAAAGATAAAACACATTTGCAAGGCAAGTATTAAATAGATGAATCATATAGATGCGATAAAAACTGAATATTATAAATATTATTACATAAATATTTACGATAGATCGTCAGTTACTTGTAATTTTCCAATTATAAATATAATATGTAACGTATACATGTTGATCGTAATTACAGTCTATGTAAATAATTAGTATAGTTATAAATAATTAATTAAATATATAAATTTAAATTAATAATTAATTTATTAATAATTCGTAAATTTCAAAATTTGTATAAAAATTGAATTCTTATTTTTGTTTCAAGCAATCAATGAATTGATTAAAATATTGATATTAATAGTAAAATAAGCGTTAATAACATGATATTATATTGATAATAATATTAAAAAAATAACAAGAGACAAACATTGTAATTTTTAATTTCATTATAATATATGAGGGCAGATCATGCTGTTGCTGGAGTTCTGCCAATATAATAAATGTAATGCATAATTTGCAATACGGCATCTGGCAGACTTGACTATCTGAGTTATTAATCAATATAATTGCTTATCTTTATCTCTCCCTACTATTTCTCAAAGCTTGACAAAATATTTTTTATCACCCCGAATAAAAAGGCGCAATTAAAATTATACTTATCATAATTAGTGGTCGATTTCTCGCGTTAACAGAGTCACTGCTAAGTGATATCGGCGAGCAATCATGAATATTTATGTATCATTATGTCTTCTTGCCGTATTTTCAACTGTAAGTTCTTTCTTTCTTTGTATATAAAATTATTTATGATAGAGATACAACTTTTTATGTTATTCTTTTTTTCGCAGAATGTTAATTCAAAGCCTAATGATCAGCATCTAATATCTAAAACCAATTACATCATGGAACAAGATGATCAAAATGAACTTTTTGCACTAGTAAGTGTTTAATATATCATTTTTAATATTGATAGAATGTCTGTTAAAAAAAAAGTTATTTTAGATTTATTTCTTTATTAAAATAAAAATTTTGTTTTTATCGTTTTATTTTCATTAGAATTAAACAGACATTCGAGTCCAATAATTGATAGAAATTGCAAGTATTACTTGCTCAAAATCATATACTGATTAATACAACGTTCTTATCTTTTCATTGTCTACGCTACTGATCTATTATCAAAGAATTTGGGTATAAAGCATAGAGTGAATGCTGCAATAAGGAAAGTGGAGGATATTATACAACAATTCGAAGATATTCGTATAGAAATGGAAGAAGAGACCGTCATCACAGTCACGAAAAGATGGTGGGACCAAATGAACAACTATAAAAGTTTGGTCAATGAATTGGATATTTTTATGCGCGTAAGTAACAATTTGAATTAAAATGTCAAACTATATATAAATAAAATAATATTTTTTGTGATATTTTTAAAATATTGATATTGTATTAATAATAAAATAAGCGTTAATAAGATGATATTATATTGATAACAATATTAAAAAAATTATAAGAGACAAACATTGTAATTTTTAATTTCATTATATTATATTGTATTTTTTATAAATATAATTATGGCTGAAGTTACGAATGGCTTCCAACAAGTTAATACATATGGCAAAAGATGTCTTATGCAAAATGGGTTTATTAATAATTTGATGCTACAGTTTTTAATAATTTTTATATAAAGGAATTTAACATTAATTGGCATTGTACTTGTATAAATGCACCAAAATTCGTATAATTATATAATAATATCATGATATTATATCTCATAATATTACAAATATATAATAATAATATAAATATAAAATATATTAAAATATTATTTTATGTAAAATGTTTTATAAATATAATATCATATAATATGTGAGGAGAGAAAAATTAAAAAGAATATTATTTTAAACAAAAAATTACTTTTTATATTATGTTGTAATTATTTTGATGATCAAAATACACAGTTGTAGTTTACCAAAAATTCTATAAATCTATTGAATAACTGATTTTTTTTTTTTAAATCAAAGATTCGTAGCATTCGATACATGACATGTTTGATAATTGCAAAATATGGCATTCGATAAAACCTATAAATATACATAATGTGCGTTTGCTTATTTTAAAAAAACATTAAAACATTATTGTATTGCTATATCGATTTATCCACTTTTAGAGAGAAGTGAGAGCTGCTAAGGCTAAGGATAAGGCGAAAAGTAAGGATATACAACGCTGCTATGATACCAATTTTTGTGCCATAAGTCAGCACAGTAACACAGCATATAAAGCCGCAGAAAAATGTATAGAATCGGCTGAGAACTCTATCAAGGAGAACCTCGGGTTTATCGATGATCTTACCGCGGTAAATTCTTATTATTATTATTATTATGTATATATTAATCAACTTTTTGAAACAATTTTTCTAAATAATTAATCGATGTTCCAATAAAAGTTTTCTTTTTTGCGCATACATGTCAGTGCGGCAAAAAATAGCATTGAAATTTCCACTGATATATATATATATATAAATTTTTCAAAATATATGTGATATATATATATATATATAATGTTTTCAAAATATATGTGATATATATATATATATATATATATATATATATCACATAAATTTTGAAAAAATTTTTGTAAAAAATTGAAATAATTGAATAAGACTGAACAAAACGTATAATTTTTTTGTTTGTTTACATTAGACACTTTATTCTAATACTGTATTTGCCACATATACGCGAAAGAGGAATTTTCATCGGAAAACTGATGTAGACTAAACTCTAATCAATTTATATTTATATTTAAATATTAATTTCTTTTACAGTTAGGGCACACGTTAATAACAGAATTGAATGGTCTCGCATTAAAATGCCATAATATTGATAATAGCATAAAGGAAAGCTGCATTCTTACCGAATTAGCGAGCATTAACGACTCTGTGAAAACTTTTGAGGAAAACGCGAATTTTGTCGAGATAAACGCCTCGTCCGCATCTGATTATGTCGTTCTAAAAGCCAACAACAGCTTGAAGAATTTTTATAATTCGGCGGGCTTCGAAAGCAAGGAGGCCAAGTTGTCTAATTCCAGATGCATCCAAGATGTTCTGAAAAATAAAAAAAGTATGATTAACTATTTAGGGTCTACATGCAGAATGGTACGGATTGCTTCTGTTTGAAGTTTTGAGAGAAAAGGAAAGAGAGAATAAAAAAAAACCATATATATTCATTAGATTTAAAACATTTTTCTACAATTACGTATATCCTTTATATTAAAAAATAGCCTTCATTGTTAACATACTCTTGTCCATCTTTACTGTAAAGGTGACTTGCAAAAGATATGGATTAAAATAAAAACAGAATTGAAAAAACGAGAGATACTTGTTGGTATGTTTTTTTACTTACTTAATTCCGACTGTCCTTTATCGTGTGTGTTTTATATAAGTTCATGAAATCATTTATAAACGATATCATTATAATAAATCTTAATCTTTACGATATTTTTCGGATAAAATCTAATATTTTATCAAAATAAAGATAATATTATAGTATTCCTTTAAGATATAGCATTCTTCTTTCAATCTTTCATTATGACATAACATGTATATAAAATAATACAATTAATACAACATGTTAATCAATCGATTTATAGTATCAACCTGAGTGATAGTAATTAAAATAAATAGCAGGACTTGTAAGATTAAGTTCAAATAATGCATTTGTTAATGCAATCTTTGTTCTTCAATTTTGAATGGATGCAACTATATTTCGAAACTTTTGTTAATTTGAATACAAAATGCGAAATAGAATGTGGAAGAAATACGATAGTAATTCGAGAATATTTACAATAAAATCGAGGAATTCCTGATCCCAGATAATCATAAAAAAGTTAAAACAAATAAAAAAAGTATAAAAACTATGTTAATTTAATGCTCAATGCGATATAGAAATTCATCGATTTGTGACGCAATATACTAATCTAACACGTTTATCAAGAATAATATATGCATATTGCGTGCAAATAAGAATTTTTTTACACTATTATATTAAACATATCACATTAAAAAGCGTTTAAACCAAAAAAAAATTTTATAATAAAATTTTGTAATATATTTGAGATAAATAAAAATATTTGAAAAATATTGAGAATGTATTTTTCAAAAAGATTCGCTTGCAAATATCTAATCATGTTTTACAAAATTGGTTTTATTGTAATAAATTTGCAATATTAATTATTTTGTTTTATTATTATAAAAGCTTTTTATAATTTAAAAACAAGTTTAAATAAATTGCCTAGAAATCTATCTAGGCAATCTATGAATTTATTAAATAATTTTTTAGAAAATACTAACATTCAATAGTAACACATTTGCTTATTGGAAAACATAACAGTTAATAAATTATAAAAATTACAATGCATTGGTTTATTTAATGTATTATTTATTCATTCATGATTAGAAAGAAGTCGAAGCCGTTAAGATGGCAGACAAGATTGCGCCGCTATGCCATAATGTCATCAGAATAAAAATCAGGAGTAATCTTGATTTTATTGATAATTATATTTTAGTGAGATATTCGATCATTATCAGATTTTATTATGTTCTCTATGATAAATAATTAACAAGTATTAAATTTTGATTATATTACTTCACATAGAATAAATATATATACGGACTGATAACAGAATAACATTTTTTAGGACTTTTAAACATTTTCAAATTGCGAAGCTGCATCATTAGTCAACTGGGAATAAGCAATGTCGACATAAAAAACTTATTAAACAATATTGAAACAAAGTTTTTCTTGTGGTGTATTTCAAATAAATAAAAATAATTGAAAAAAACAGAGGAATTATATATTTTTAAAACGTTTTAAAAATATATAATTCCTCTGTTTTTTTCAATTATTTTTATTTATTTCAAATATATTACAAAATTTTATTATAAAATTTTTTTTTGGTTTAAACCTCGGTTTTTTACAAATATCCTTAGATATGTTTCGCAAAATTGGTTTTACAAATGATCTTAAGAATCTGTCATTAGCAGATAGTAATATGCTGTTTTGGGGACATTCTATATTTATTAATTTACGATTTAATAGTTAATAGGAAATATGTTTTTTATACAAGTTTAATTCATGATTTAGTGGAGTAATAGAGTTTATGATTTTTTTATTAACAATAAAAAAATTTTTTTTTTTAGAAATATAAGCATACAAGGTCATTAATACACAAACGTATATTGGAGTATATAGGGTATATGTATATATATAAGGAATATCTATATGTCTCAATATGTTTATAAATAATTCATGTGTTAAAACATTAAGAACTTCGTGGACGTTATTCTTTAAAAGCAATAACTACGCGCAATGTTTGTTACTTTACATAAGAATCTCACTTCTACATTCCTTCAATATACATAAATTAGATTTTTATGTAACTATAGTAATGGTACAGCAAAGATAAAGTATGACGAAATTTCATTAATAAAAACTTATATGTCATAAATATAATTTCTTTGCCATAAGTCAATATTATGTAATAAATGCAATAAATTTTCTGGGAAAAAAATGTTTGTATAACTTGAAATTGTCTATACTGTCTACACTTGTCTACACTGTGATATCTGGTTTAAAATTTAAAAAATAAAGTGTTATGCCAAATATAATTACTTGTTTAATCTGAAAATTAAATTTTATTGAATAAGTATTTCACGAAATTCTCGCGGTTTATGTAGAATGAAAATAATTTGTTAAATACATACAACTTGTCATTATGTTATCAAACATACATAACTAAAAAAATTGTTCAATATAGATTCTTGATAATACTTGATAAATATTAGATTAGCCAATTTGATACATGTACAAATATTTTGTATCGCTAATGCGATTAAATTATTTCGATAAAACGATTATATAGAGAAACTGTTTTTGTAATTTTACTACCTAAAATAAGATAAATATCAAATAAACATTAAACATACATATACGTTAGTAGATTAGCGGTATTACATGACTATTTACTTAATTAAAAAGAAGAAGAAAGAAAACCTTGATATTTATAAGACTTATAAGATTTTGTTATATTTATCAGATTTTATTTTTGTATTCAGATATGAAATAATGTTTAAAATTTACTTAAAGTATTTTTCAATATATTATATCACATTTCAAAATACATATAGATATATTTATATACATATATTTTGTATACTAAAATGCATAATAGACATACTATACTCTGTCCAACGAGAGAATGACTACATTCTGCGCATAGGCGGGCAAAGTGGGGACAGCGTGGCATGCTTCTCGGTACCGTATTTGTAAATACCTTGCAAGTACTTTGCCTCCCCTTCTTCGGTGACCTGCGCGAAACAGACGAGTTTTCATCCGATCTGTGGTCAGTCTCTCATTGGACGGAGTATATGTATGCAGGGTATTTTAGATTAATGGGAACAAAACTTGTGTACAGATAGAGCGGACCAAACTGAGTCGAAAAGTTCTTTATCATTTTTTTGTATAACGCTTAATAAAAGAATTATTATTGAGTAAAATCTGGTCAATCATCGGCGATCGTTAATCGGGCGCTCTTCGATGAGCCACGTGTGACAGAGCGCTCAGGGGCGTGGCTCACCAACCCTCGGCTAAAGATCAGCGATGATTGGCCAGACTTTCTTTAATAATAATTCTTTTATTAAGCGTTATATAAAAAATGATAAAGGACTTTTTGACTCGGTTTGGTCCGCTCTATCTGCACAAGTTTTGTCCCCATTAATCTGGGACACTCTGTATATGTGTACAGGTAGTGCTCTCTGTAGGCATCTTTGTTAGCATATCTCCATTTAGGGCCGATTGTTTCAATTTTTCTTGGTAGATTTACCCATTATCATATCAGTTACCCATTAGATAAATGTCAGTAGAAATCTTTATTCGGTGGTTGAAGTAGCGAGTAACATTATCTCTTGGTAATTACAATTTAATCCAGGTTAACTTTACCAATAGATGAAACAATATTTATTGATATTTATCTAATGGTACACATAATGTAATTGACAGGTAAATCTATGAAGAAGTTGGAACAACCGGCTCTTACGTTTCCTTTTATAATTTTCACAATCCAGTTTTTGCAAAATGTCATACGAAAAATCAAAATATCTCTCGCAATATGGATTTGAACATAAAAATGTTAAGAGTTTTTTTTATGGGATTTTATATCCAGATCTCTAAATAAAAATCTGGAAATGCGAAAAAATCTACTCCTTCCAATGGATATATCTTATTTATATATCTTATTTATACAAAAAATTGTGATTTTCATATATATTTCATATATCACATATTTCATATTTGTTATATTATATAATAATTTAGAATAAATTATTATATAATTAAACTTTCGTTTCCGGTATCTGTTATATTCGAGTTATACGATTGCGATAGAATATTAGAAAATATTTAATGCGAAAATGTGAGAGAATATACATATAAAAGAAGAAAGGTGTAAGATAGTGTGAGTGGAGAAAGATCCATTTGGACAGAGTGCGATTGGACACAACCATTTATATCGACCGGTTTCTGGATAAAAACCAACGCGGCCTGTGCGTTCCGATATTCACTGTTATTATTAAAAATCTATAGTTTACATCACGTGTACTATAGATTTTCAGCAGAATATTTTGGAACGCAGCCACGATTGAACCATCAAAAGACCTCATTTTCAATTGGCTAATAAGTATTGCGTCCAATTGATATTACTCGTTAAGACTGCGTTCGAAAACATCGCCCACGAGCATAGTTCTACCTTTGTTCAACTTTTAGTAAATAACAAAGATGGAACGGCGCTGTGCGTACGTGGATGATGTCTCCTATCGTAAGTATGGGAAAAGGAGGGGGATCGGGGAAGGTGGAAAGAGTGAAACACTAAGTATCGATTCTGGTATTCATATAGTCCGTTCTTGATTCCATTCAACCAATGAAATGGCCGCATCTTAATGGCGTTTTCGAATAAATAAGTTAATCCAATCCGGATCAATTAATCACTATATTTTACTATTAATTCAAGGTTTTAATTGGCAGAGACGCTGCAATGACGTCATTAATCTCTCTCAGGGCGATTAAACCCGCTTCAAAATCGCTATAAATACAAAATGATTTCAAAATGCTATGCGATCGGTTCATTGGTTGAATGGGATCTTAAGACGCAAGATCACACTTGAACAAGATCTTGAATATAAGAATTATGAATATTGGTCTAATGGCTTCTGCGCACAAGACGCGGAAACGTTTCCCGTGCGGCAAAAGGCTGTAGCCAATCAATTTTTCGTTCTAATGGAAAAGTTGTAAGTTGATTGGCTACCGCGTCCTTTTGGTGCGCGGCAAGTATTTTCGCGTCCTATGCGCAGAAGTCATGATGGCTCCTGTACATAGAACGCGACAAAAGGCGACGCAGTAGCCAATCAACTTACAATTTTTCCACAAAAGCAAAACATTGATTGGCTACTGCATCTTCTTTTCCCGTGCGGCAAACATTGCCGCGTCTTGTGTGCAGCAGCCAATATACAAATCGACAAACATATGCTGATGTCTCTTCGATTATTTCGATATTGTATACAGGGTGTCCGAAAATTTGCGCAACACCCTTCAAGGACAGGTAGAGGGTGTTATTCTGAACAGAAAAGTCCTGTATCATTTTTTTCTATAACGCTTAACAAAAGAGTTATTATTGAGTGAAGTCTGGCCTATCATCGCCGATCTTTAGCTGGACACACGGTCGGTGAGCCGCGCGCCTGGTAGTGTGCGTGAGCGCTCAGATGTTTATGACGGCTCACCGACGTGCGGCCGGCTGAAGATCGGCGATGATAGCCCAGACTTCACTCAATAATTCTTTATTGCCGTTATGAAAAATGGTACAGGACTTTTCTATTCAGAATAACACTCTCTACCTTTCCTTAAAGGGTGTTGCGCGAATTTTCGGACACCCTGTGTAACAATATCTGCTGCATAAGTATAACATAACGTGATAACATTTATGAGTATCAATATATATATATATTGATTGAGTTCAAAATATTCAGTCTATCGCGTTTGAATTCATATGCAACAATTTTTTTATATTTCATATATAACATTTTTTATATTTCAGTATATTATTAAATATTTTCTTTAAATATTTATTTAGAAATTTATTTAGAAAATTTATTTAGAAAAATTCTTAAAATACTAAAATATTTATGCTATTTTATAAATACATGTAAAATATGTGCATATGTACGTATGTACAAAATTGATATATATATATATATATATATATATATATATATATATATATATATATATATATATATAATAATAAGGAGAAGCGACTTATATATTCTTTTTAAAGCAAAACAAAGATGATTTTCTAATCTCTGAAAGTGCTGTTATTTAAAACAAAATTGTGCTCATCAAGATATTTTTTTCAAAATCGAGTAACTTTTATCCGAATGCGCGGAGCGTTCTGCGCATCACACGTATACGGTTTTCATTTGTGTGCGTTATCCTCTTCACTACATGTCGCATGTTGCGTGCGTGCGCGAGAATCTCCATTCTGACATCAATGGGTGGGGATCCCACGTCCCACGTCCCACGTCCTCTTACCATTGTGTCCTACGAATTGACAGTGCTGCTGCTGTTCACACGTCATAAGAGTTGCAAACACGCTGCCGCACAGCACAGACTGTATTTCGGAGCAGTACGCGCCGGATATTAAACGAGTGTGACATTTCGGCTCCACTTCTATCGACCTCTCACCGTCCGTTCGTCCTTACGCATTCGCTTTATTCTCGAGTTTTCACATACGTGGCAGATAAAACAATCTCGATAACATGTGTGGTAAGTATCGAATTTTTCGTACCTACTCACGTATCATGCGTAAACACTGTCGCGACTTTCTCCACCGGCTTGACATCGCAGTTGATGAACGGCGAATTGAATTCGTTATATATAGACGTTATGCGATTGTAGATTCCGTCAGGTCAAATGTTGTTATCACATTCTATTCAACTATCACGTTCAGAAAGCTACACAGTGAAAACATTTGCGATGAATTTAGGCGGGTTACTACACGTCGATATACATTTAATTATTGTATTGTCAACTGACATAACGAGCAGAAGTAGAGTAACCAACAAAAGCCTTAACTTCATTGAGTGCACTATTTCTCTTACACTTATGTATTATATGAAGAATGAATTTAAAAGTTTAGAAAAGCTAAATTTTAAAAGAGGATTAATACCATCAACAATATGTTATTATATTTTCTGTTGTTATTACATGAAATTCATATGATCGTCTGTATTCATATGAAATATATTTCATGTAAATGAATAAGATTATTGCTCTGAACTCATAAACTTTTATCTAATCTAAGACTTTATAAAAATTTTCTTAGTATTTAGCTTATCAAAAATATTCGTTTATTTCCTGTAAGCGAAAAACATATTGAAAAGATATACTTATTGTTCTGTAAATGTTCCATAAAATTAAATTTATCTTATAAGTAGTGTGCTTAGCATCATAAATGTTTAAATTTTATTGCCTATAGTAACAAAATAGTTTTAATATATAGAGTGAGTCATTAGAAATCGCCACTTTCACTTAAATTCTTTAAGAAACGTATGCTTAATAGAAAAATCTTTCGGATAAAAGTTACTCGATTTTGAAAAAAATATCTTGATGAGAACAATTTTGTTTTAAATAAAGGCACTTTCAGAAATTAGAAAATCATCTTTGTTTTGCTTTAAAAAGAATATATAAGTCGCTTCTCCTTATTATTTTTATATATATCAATATTAAAATAATTATAAAAAGATTTACGAGGTATATATATTGTGGTAGAAATATATATAGTTGCAGGACACAGAAATCTTAATTATTGACATTTTAGATATAATGCAAAAAGAAAGAAATTATTATATATAGTGATATATTATATATAGTGATATAGAATTTTGTATTAAATAATTCTATTAATAATTATATTTTAGCTTTCATACTAAAATAAAATATTTGATGAATATAGTATAAACAGAATAAGTTTTTTTTTTTTGTTTTATGTCTTTTAGATTAGTTTATCACGTTAGTAGTTAATGCAAAATGCAATTGATAATGACAGGTTTGATAATGATTTTAAGACACGTTTCTTTAATTTATGATACATGTACCTGCTTACATAGTATCGGTTAATGTATTATGAGCGCAGTATTGATTATCACTTCTACATTATTTCAAAATAAAGATCAAAGATATTAATAATTAACATTTCATAATTCAATAACTAAATAATTGAATATTCTAATTTGTTCAAACAGAATATAAAATATGTTATTGATATATATATATATATATATATATATATATATATATATATATATATTTAAAATGTAAATATCATAATAAATGTAAGTATATTACAATATGCTTGTTGGTGAGAAGTAATTTCTGGTTTGATATGAGGAAATGTCGACGACGATCGGTTTGGTCGAGTGAAAGTCTGCTTTTCGTGGTACGCAAACCTGGGAGAGTGCAGCAACATAGTTAGCATATGACATTTAGCAGAAATATTCACCTTTGGACGCGACTTCTTTCTTTTCGATCCTTCCTATCATTTTCTTGATTTCGTGAGATTGAACTATTTCGTAGAAATTCAGCTGCCCGATATTCGAGTTTTAGATATTTTCGAAGCACTCGGATATTTAAATCATTATTGAATATATAGTACAAAAGATTGAAAATATATTATAATTTTTATACTACGCTTTTGTGTGTGTTTAATATTTTAATATTGCATTGATTTTTTTATATTATTATATTTTGGTACTTTATTTACTGCGTTTACAAACTACGTAAAGATGCTTATTGAATTTAAATTTTTCAAAAATAATTAATCTTTTCCGCTCGTCAGATTCATTGCGCGATATTGACAGTTTATTTCGTATGTAATTATGAAGATTTATAAAATTTAATATGTATTTTATAATTATTTATATAAGATAAAGCAACACAATTTTGATAATTTTGTCATTATGATTTTAGCAAAAAATAAATTCAGATAATAATTGCATAGTTCAAATAGAGTTATTATATTGTAGTATTCGAAATTTTTTATTATTTCAAAATAAAAGGAAAAACATTTCTTTGTCAATATATTATTCCTTGATGTATCATTTTTTGTAAATTTTTAATCCAGGTCTGACATAAGCAAAATTTTAAAACTTAACGCCTAGCAATCAATAACGATGCCCTATACACTGACCAATCATATAAAATAATACCAAAGATATTTTGGATATATAATATTTGATCAGAAGACAGCGATTTAATTATACACATTAATCACCAGTAATAACTGTATAGATGAATGATTTACAATTCATAAACAAAGGAGGAAAAGATAACAATTATAACATTGAAATTCGATTTTCAGAGAGTGTATGACAAAATTCTATTTAGTTTTTACTTGGACATAACTCTTTAGTGATTTGATTATGATTTTTTTATTATATTTGTCTTTCAATTTAATTAAAAATTTCAATTTATTATAACTTGTATATACATATATGTCTGAAGAAGCACTATAAGTGTATAAACGTTTCATTAAATACATTTCCATTATCAAATACATAAATTGTTCAATCATATTTTATGTTCGTAATATATTGTTTTTCTTATTATTTTATTAAAGTTCTTTGTTTAAAAATTATCAAATAACTGGTAAATGAAAATAAAATTTTTTTACAACAAAAGATGTAGAGAATATTGGTATAAATTCTGTTTTAATACTGCTAAGTAATATGATCCCTTTAAATGACTTTTATTTCTGATTTGTTATATTTTAAATTTGAAAATCCATTATTAACAATTTTTATCAAATTTTATGTGAATAATATGACTTATAATTAGTGTAGATTTTTTATTTAACTGCTTTTAATTTACAAATAATCGAAGCGTTGTTTTTCAATGTAAATAAATATTGTGCAGTGGAAATATAATTATATATATATCACATTGTTCAAATTTTTTTTTATCTTTTGTTATATAATTGAAATTTAAATAAGCTAAATCTATTAAAAATTTAATCCGTTCAATCATTACTGAGATCTAATAACTTGATAATTTAAATTTAAGATATTTTTTTACAATTCGACGATTTGCGTAGAGATATACGGTCCGGTTATATGTTGCATGCATTTAGTGTAAGACGGGATTATATCTTTTGCAATATACAATTTTGTTTATTTCAGAATTGCACATTTTTTTGAAGTATTATTTATTAAAATAAATATATTTAAAATACAATATAATTGCAAAATAATTGAAAGTGTTAAAAATAATAACTGTGTATCTTATCTTTATTCTAATAAATTATAATATGCATTATATTTATTGTTTAATAAATATACAGAATGCAAAGTTTATTTGCATTTTCGTAATTAATTATTCTTTTGATATTTTTTTATAGCAACAATGATTGTACGCTGGATTTATTTATAAAATATATAGTAAAAATAGATAGTAAAAAACAAAATATTAAAATATAAATTTAATTTAATTGGATATTTATGGGTAATTTATTCTTAAAAACAAGATTACATTTATAATTTTCTGCATCTTGCATTCTTGACATATACTTCTACGTCTGCATTTTTATTTAGTGAATTAGTATGTTAATAAAAATAGAATAAAAAAATTTACCATGATTTCTCTCTTTGTGAGTTTTTTTGCACTCCTGAATAAATCGAATTCCTCACTTTTCTGTATTCTGTCGTGAATGCAATCTTCGAAAATGAAAGCCATTATAAAACTCAGATGATCTGTTAATTTTATTGTATATATATATATATATATATATATATATATATATATACATGATTTATATATATACATGAACATAGAAGGATTTTAATATCTTTAACTATCAATGATATCTCAATGATAATTGAATACGATCACATTTTTATCATATATCGACATTCGAGTAATTAGTAAATTATGTATCTTTGAATTTCCAGGAATTTTCGCTTATCTGAACTATATGACGCCGAAGAACAGGAAGGAAATTTTGGAACTGTTAGTTGTTGGCCTAAAAAGATTAGAATATCGCGGATATGATTCTGCAGGTAAAATCTTTAATCGCAAAAGTTTTTTCTTATGTAAAATTACATACACATTTGCGAAAAGCGAGGAAAAATAGAAAATGTTTTGAATAGTAGTAAAAGAATTTTGATATGCAATATATCTTTCCTAGCAACTAAAATGCATAGAAAAGAATGTTATAATTTATAAAGTTTTTTCAAAAAATATTCGAAGATTATTAATAATACGTTTCATGATTTTTTTTTTGCCTCATATGTTATGAAGAAAGTTTGAAATAATGGTTTTATCATGTTTCACTCTCAAAAATATGAATATAAGAATAAGAATGTAAAAAGCATTTTCAAATATAAGTCATTGACTATATCTACTGTAGTAAAAAAGATTATATTAAATTCCGATTCGACTACTTTTCTCTTTTTATCCAGTCCTCGTCTTGATTAGCAAACCTGTTTCTAACAAAGAGAGAAAGGAAAAGTTGATACATTCTCGCGCAAGCTAACAAATAAATAAATAAAGCGACACGACATATTAGTCATAAAAAGTTTTTTACGGAATGTTCTTTTGCAGGCGTCGCCGTTGATTGCGCGGATGGCAAGGACATGTCGATTATCAAGAAGCAGGGAAAAGTTAAGGCTCTCGAGGAGGAGATATTTTGCCGTAAGTGACTGCAATTTCAGATGGGGAGACTATTTCGCATATTTTTTCTATTTGTTATTGTCATGGAAAAAAAAACCGCGTATGACTAATTGCGCGCAATGTAAAATTCTTAATGTGTATTCGCAGGTACCAATTTAGATTTCGAATCGGAAGTTCAGTGCCACGTTGGTATCGCTCACACGCGATGGGCGACTCATGGTGTGCCGTCGGAGGTGAATGCTCATCCTCAACGCTCCGATAATGAGCATGCCTTTGTCGTTGTTCATAATGGTAATATTTTTATATCATAATATAAGATCTTGTTTTAAACGAAAAAAAAGCATAAATAAATGAAAAGTTCTCAACGGGGGTATAAAAAATAATCGCTTTTTAAAAAAATGAGATTGTCTTTCACTTTATGAAGTAAAATTGCAAAATAAAACAGAATATTCTATTCAAAATTAAATATTCTATTCAAATTATGCGGTTTGTAGCAAAAATTCTCAAGAGAGGACATATAGATTTACGTTTTTTTTCAAAATTGAATTCTTATTGGATAAAAGATTAAAAATGTTTTTCAAAGTTGATTTTTTCTTTTTTCTCAAATATATCAATACTATTTACAAATTTAAGAAAATGTCCATATACTACAAATGTTGATTTTGGCTTGACAAAATGAAAATTTTGTGAAAAAAATTTCTATTAAAAAGAAATCAAGTTGCTCTTAATGTGATTTTAAAGAGATTGTAAATAATATTAAACCGATGTTACTTCCTCATGTCCTTCTCGATAGTATACAATTTTCGTCTCAAATATTTTTTTCTAAAATAAGACTCAACAGAAGCCCTCATTGATAAAGTTTGTATAATGAATGCGTTTCGTTCTAAAATATTGCAATTTTTTACAATATTATAATTTTTAATTTTATAATTTCTTGAATGTAGGTATCGTGACAAATTATAAGGAAGTCAAAACTCTGCTGCAACAGAGAGGATACGTGTTCGAGAGCGACACTGATACCGAGGTTATTGCCAAATTGATTCATCATCTATGGGTACAGCATCCTACGTACTCATTTCGTGAACTCGTCGAGCAAGTTGTTCAGCAATTGGTAAGAATTATGAGGGAAAGATAAAAAGAATTTTTTTAATAGAAAAATAGAATAAATTAAATTAAAATAAAAAATATTCTATTATTTTTTACTTTAGATTAAAATAAAAAATTTTCTATTATCTTTTACTTTTCATTAAAATAATAAATTCAAAACAAGAAAGAGAGATAACAATATAAAAAACATTTTAGGAAGGTGCTTTTGCTCTTTGCTTCAAAAGCAAGTACTTCCCAGATGAATGTGTGGCTACAAGGCGAGGATCGCCGCTTCTTGTTGGTATCAAGACGAAAACGAGATTGGCTACCGATCATGTGCCTATTTTGTACGGAAAAGGTAAGTTTAAAGCATCGAGAATCCAATTTCGATTTATACATATTGTGGTACGGTAAGCATGAAGAGATCAAAGAATTATTTTTGATCAACGTCAAACATCATGTGAAAATTTCGAAATTAGAATTGTCGATGCTTCAATATCGGTCGTACCAATATAAAAATTCGAGCATTTTTAGAAGCGAAGAATATTAAATATACATCCATCATCCTCTGCAATAATTGGCGAAGATACGCGAAAGCGGTAATGCTTAAGGATCTAATTAATTTACCTTCAGTGTGTTGATTCTATGTCTGACGCGATTCTACATTTTTCAAAAGAAAAGTGGCTGATATAACTAACATAAGCATGTGCTTTTTCCATTAATCCAAACTGTGATTTATTCGATATGGAAAGAAATTGGCGCTCGTGTAATTAAATAATATTCGATTTTATGTCATTTTGCATTTTGATCGTATAAATATGATAGATTAAAAATATTATATTAGGCGATCGTTTAAATATTTTTGAAATATTATCTGATATTGTTATCAAAAAAGTATTTGGTGCATATTCGCATATTGGGAGTCTTTATCATGTATATGTTCAAGTAAAACATTTTTCTAGGCTAAAAAGTAGTTTCTCCTTCTCTTTCTCTCTTGATCTATTTTTTATACTATTCGATAGTATTAAATATAATAATAGTATTAAATATAATAATAGATGTAAATATAAAATATTTTGTTTATAATTAATATTTTTTTGCTTGCAATTTTGTTTTATACCTTTTTTTTATTTTATTTTTGTATTGTAATTGCTAGAAAGTTCAAATGCATGATTGTTAATCTAAATACTCCTATTATCTATTTCTTAAATTTTTAGAAATAGTGCTGCATTCTTTCCGTGCGAATTTAATGTGGATTACTATACAAGTATTTCTTTTGCATGAACACCTTGCGGTTATGTTCTACTACTTTTACGCCATCAGATGATCTTCACTACACAAACAAAGGTATATACATTCTATATTAAACTTGTCTTGATTATTTTTCTCGCCTTGGATCTCTCACTATAATGATGAGAGAATGAAAAAAGAGCACGATATCTCTATGTGGTATGTAAATCGAAATGCTACTCGTCGATGTGGTTATATCGCTTTATAAATGTATTTATATATGTGTGTGTAAATATGCGTCTGTGTCGCTTAATTTATCTATTATTATTGAACCATCGAGCTACTTTGTCGCAAATTCCGATAATTAAAGGATCCAGTAATTAATATTTATATTTATTATAAATCAATATTTTTCATGACTTTTTGCATTTGTTTGTCTTTTACGAAACTTTGCTATATTCACTGATCTTGATGGTCGCAAGATCGCGTTTTTAATTCTTTCGTTTTCTTACTTTAACACAATAACATTCGCTCGCTCGTTAATTGGCATATTTCTGTGTTTACGCCAAATGAATCATGAATGACGCAAATCTTATTTAAGTGACAAAATTTTTATATTTTTTTAAATAAATTAATGATTTTTATCATAATAACTTATAAAGATATTTTTTCAAGCAATCAATGAACATTCATAAAAGAGGAAACTTCATCATCAATTACATTCATCATCAATTACATTTTGAGATATATTTAGCGACGTAAAGTTCTCAATAATTTGCATTTTAAATCAGTTAGAGAAAGTCTTTGATTCTTAAGATATTTTTCAAGAAAGAGCGCAACTCTATGCGCTCATCCAAAAAATTGTAATGCAGAGAGGTGTTTTCTAAATATAAAAAAGTTTCACGCTATTATGGAAATTAAAACCAATGTTTTAATAATCTTTATAAAAAAATATTATTAAAATGTAAATATTATATAATTAAATGATATTAAATAATTAAAATATAATAAATTTATAATAATTATATCTCAAATACTATCGCGTGTGTGTGATATTTTATTATAATAAACAGAATTTAGATAATTAATATATAAGTTTATATATATACATAGCTAATATATAATTTTCATTGATTTTTTTAATTTATAAAAATTGATTATATCGATAATTTATGTATTTGCGGCTTTTACACGACGTATTATATGTGTTTTGTGATGACATAATTTTGAAGTTTGCAAAAAGATATATATAAGAAAAATTGATAAATATTTTGGAAAATGAAAATGTCATTCAAAAAATTATGAGAATCTAAGAAGAAAAAAATAATATCTTTTTTCAAACTTTTTTCGTATTGTTTTAATACTCATCGCGTGCGCTTAATGCTCGTTCTTTATGCCACGCAATATTTATTCATTATATTGAATTTATATTGATTTTGTTATGCTATTACTATTGCGGCATTATTTGTGCGCTAATCATTTTTGTTTTCTTTCTCGTTTTTCTCCTCCCGCGTCCCATTCTGTGCAGAAGGTGAAGCATCGTCTCAAGGTAATATCTCATGTTAAGTTTAAGCTTTCTTGCTCTTGTATTTTATTATTTTGTCTTATGGAAGAATTATGAATTTACTTATAATAAATAAACATAATTATTCTTTTCTAACTTGAATAAGCGCTTGGATGTCTTGCCTACCTTCGTGCATAAAGATAAGAATGGATGATGGGCAATAACGCCATGCTTGCAGCACGTCTGTCATAATCGTCTTTCTATATAATCATTCTGTGTGTAAGGTATATAATTTACAAATTATTCCCATTTTTTACCTATCCATATTGCAAATATCATTCGTATAAGGAATCATATAATACCTATCGAAATTTATTTTTTTTTTTTCATTATTAGAAAAGTATGTACAATTAATTATATAATGAGTACTATTTTAAACCTGCTTAATAAGGATATATTAATAGCCCATTAATAGCTTTACTGATCATGCGTCTTGATGATCATTATTATATTATGGCATCGGCATTATTTATATTAACTTTTGTCACGGTGATATTATCATTATCTTGCAGCGAACTGCACATTAACATTTGGGTATTGTTAATATTTATAGGTATTGTAAGACTATAAAAATCTGAATTTTTTTTATGATGATCGCTATGGTTATCTCTATGGATATTATATTGTATATATGATATTACATCTTATGCCAATCTGGTGTGGGGCTTAGAAAATAGGAAAAAAAACATAACAGTTTTATTTTATTTTAATTTATATGTGTAATAAATAATACAGAAAAATTTGAATTAATATTTAATTATTTTAATCTTGAATATCTTAGCTGAACTTTGAATCTTTATCACTAACATAGTCGTAAAATAAGAAGATATCCTTCGTTCTACTCACAATGATATAGTAATGTATAAATATGTTGTTAATATACAGAATATTTTAAAAATAGGTCTTTAAAAGCATATTGTATTAATCGTAATGATAAAAAATAGAACATACATAAGTCATATAAATATAAGTCCGGGAACTCTTCTTTTTCGAGTTACAAACAATTTTTTTTTTTTTACGATGGACTGACTTTTCAAATTATAAACTCTTTTTGTACAATCTGTTTAATTTTACTTGAAACTCTTGACAGATATACTTGCCAGTCTGTCGTAAAAAAAGTTTATAAATTGAAAAGGAAGCGTTTTCAGATTCATGTTTATATGATTTTTTTTTTATTACGGTAAATACTGTATACTCCTAAAGTTTGCTTTTCTGAAACATTCTGTATATGATTTTTTATCTGTATATAAATACTCTGTATTAATAATATATTATATTTTTTATAACATTGTATTACAAGTGATTCTTGTTAACATAATGTGTTTGTTATATTTTCATAACTTCGAGAATGTTTCAATCGAATGAAATATAAACTTTGCAGCAGAACATAATATTTTGTTTGGTTTCACAATTCTGCTTTTAAAATTACATTTAAGAGAATATTTCTTTTAAAGACAAGACTTTTTTCATATTTTGCTTCACAAAATAGAAATACATTGCTAAAATTTTCACTTCTACGCAGATCACCGGCCGCATGGCAGAAACCCAGACCTTCCGGTCATGCCGCGTAGCGAGAGCACGTCCGAGTTTCAACCTCTTGAGGACAAAGAAGTTGAATATTTTTTTGCTTCTGATGCGAGTGCCATAATCGAGCACACAAATCGTGTGATATTCCTGGAAGTGCGAATTGATGTTATATATTATCTCAGTTTTTAGACAATATCGCAGGATTATCTAATATACTTTTTGTCGACAGGACGATGATGTTGCAGCAGTTAGAGAAGGCGCATTGAGCATTCATCGTCTTCGTCGTTGTATGGACGATCCTCACGCTCGTGAGATCACGACATTAAAGATGGAGATTCAGCAAATTATGAAGGGCAATTATGATTACTTCATGCAAAAAGAAATTTTCGAGCAGTCGGAGTCAGTTGTGAACACCATGAGAGGACGCTTGAATTTTCAAGATAATTCTGTCACTTTAGGCGGAATTAAAGTAACTTTTGCAAAAGAAATTACTTTTACACATTTAGCTTCAAGAAACGGTATTAATACTAAATCTTTGTAGGATTATATCCCCGAGATCAAAAGATGCAGACGTCTCATGTTGATTGGCTGTGGTACCAGCTATCATTCTGCCATAGCTACGCGACAACTACTCGAAGAATTGACAGAACTGCCGGTGATGGTCGAACTTGCGTCCGATTTTTTGGACCGCAATACGCCGGTCTTTAGAGATGACGTTTGTTTCTTTATTTCTCAATCGGGTAAGACAATAAATCGGATCACCTTTATATGATTTTAATAGGTAGTAAAAGAGATTATAAGTAATAATAAGTTATTCTGTTTCTTCTTATTAATGCTAGGCGAGACAGCTGATACATTAATGGCACTACGTTATTGTAAAAGTCGTGGAGCTCTTATTGTGGGTATAACTAATACGGTGGGTAGTAGTATTTGTCGTGAGTCCCATTGTGGTGTGCACATTAATGCCGGTCCTGAAATTGGTGTGGCAAGTACCAAGGCTTATACTTCGCAATTTATTTCTCTCGTGATGTTTGCACTAGTAATGAGTGAGGATAGAATCTCTCTTCGTGCGAGACGTCTACAAGTACGTTCATTTATGTTTAATATTTATATTACTTAAAATTTAAATCTAATTTAATTATTCACATATTTTTTAGATTATTGAAGGTTTGAAAAATCTCGATAATCTCATTCGCGAAGTATTAAAGCTTGACGATAAAGTAAAAGAGTTGGCGAAATCTTTGTTTCAACATAAGTCTCTGTTGATTATGGGTCGTGGATACAATTTTGCTACATGTATGGAAGGCGCACTCGTAAGTTCATAATAAGAAGCAAGAATATGTTTCCTTGCAGTTGATGTTATTATAATATAAATAATTCCTTTATAATTGCAGAAAGTGAAAGAATTGACATATATGCACAGTGAAGGAATTATGGCTGGTGAATTAAAGCATGGTCCATTAGCTCTTGTTGACGATTCTATGCCGGTGATTATGATCGTAATGAGAGATCCGGTATACGTGGTAAGCTTATTAAACAATGTTTAATAATCAATTATGTTATAAAAATATATTTATTTTAGCTTTTTACCTTTCTTTTTTTATGATACATTTCATGAAAAAGAATTCACAAAGTTAGATAACTTATCACTTAAAATATGAAAGTGAGAATTATACGATGCAAAAAATTTTTTTTTATGCATTTCTCTACTTCTTTATTTTTATCATCTAAATATTCATTTATATTTACTACAAATAATGTTGGTCTCTATACGCAAGCTTGATTTATGCGAGTCTTTTTTATTATTTTTAATAACTTTAATAGTATTTTTGTGTCCAAAATTTTTAGATTAAACATTTTTCTGTAGATATTTTATTGAAGAAATTTTATTTCTATGCAAAATCATAATTTATTCCATAAATAAAAAAAAAGACAAAAAAAATTTTATATATATTTTTTAAAATTATTTATCTATTTCGATTAAAGTTGATCTAACTCTTATTTCTAAGAGACCGATGAATCACTTCAAAATTTTTTATTAAACATGATTGGTTGGATTATGATATTATATATATTTGAGATATATTTGAGATTAGGAGAGACCAGTAGAATCAATTTAATAATTGTTATATTAAAAATGTAAGATTGAAGAATACTCTCTTTTAATTTTCTTTTTTTGTTTTATAAATATACCATTAATTAAATGAATTGAATGAACACAATTGAAACATATAAACAATATATATGTTATATGCTTAAATTGTATATTTTAAACATTCAAATACTAATCTCCATCTAAAGTATCCATTAATCTAATCTTGGATTATTATATGCGAGGTAAACTTAAAAGGGATATAAAAATATATTATTTTTTATTAGTCTAGTCTAATATTTTATTTTGCAGAAATGCATGAACGCACTGCAGCAAGTTACTGCGCGAGATGGCAAACCGATCGTTATTTGCGAGGAAGGAGATGAGGAAACGAAAGCTTTTGCTGATAGGGCTCTCGAGATACCCAAAACAGTCGATTGCTTGCAAGGAATTCTCACCGTTATTCCCATGCAACTATTGTCATTCCATATTGCGGTTTTGCGTGGTTGTAATGTCGATTGTCCGAGAAACTTGGCGAAGTCAGTCACGGTTGAGTAAAGATCATATGAATCTATAAAATTGATTTTCGGAATATATCACAAGTTCACTACGAAATGTTGCCACAAAATTTTTTAAGCCATACGAAGGTCACATATAAAATAAGAACATAACAAAGATCAGAAAAAAAACATTATCATTGACATAATAAATACATTAAATATATCTTTAATGCATTAGAATACTTCCCGTCAATGACCTTTTCTTGACTTTGATATATATTATCAATTTTCAATGCGATAGTAGATTAGCAACAAATTCACTCAGAAGTTGCTAGTAAATTAATATCAACTGTATCTATGCTTGTAATTCGCCAGCAAAATTTGTTTAAAACATCTGACAGCAGATTGGCTGCAAGAACAGGATCTGCTAACGAAATCTAACGTTAAATTGAGCAAGATTTGCAGTTCCTAACCATTTAAATATACACTGAAATAATAACGTATAAATTAGTATAAAGCTTTTTAATATTTGATTCAATTTCAGTAAACATATTAATGTTATTATTAAGTGTAATGAAACTGAATATTACATGCATTACGTGCATAAGCGTTATCGATGAATAATCGATTAATATAATTATAATTTTCCTCTCATAAATGTAACATGTAATGTAACATGTTATATTGTAGTTATATCCCACATAGTAAATAACAATTGTTTTAACTTAAAGATTCTTAAGAGAAAATCTGAAAAATATCTGCCAGGATATGGTAAACTAATAATTTTTATAGGAAAAGAATTTTGAAATTGGTAGAATAAAGAATAAAATTTATCATAATCGCTAAAAGTTATTAGTTATTAGTTAAAAGTAATATACACACACATAAATATATTGTATATATATATATATATATATATATATATATATATATATATATATATATATATGATGTGCATATAGATCTTTTTCAAGGTTCTATATGTTCAGACATTTTTAACAAAATGAGCGACGATTAAAACCTTCCGAACGTTACTCAACATCTCGACTTTGATAATATATATCAAGATTAAAATCAATGGCAAGGGGTATATTTTCTAAACATTACACAATGTAATATTCTTTTTTTTCAAGGATTGACATAAAAACTAAATTCTAAATATGTATGACTTTATTGCATTTAATATCGTATCTTAACTCATATATATTAGTTTTTAAATATAATTTTTTTAAATATAATTAGATTGATAAATCAATCTTTTGATAAATTTGACAAAATATGATGTGGTATCTTGGGAAAATAATTTATATATAAAAAAATATATATTATATATACATATATAATTAGATAATTTATATATATACATATATAAATATATATATACATATATTAATTATATATATACATAATTATATATACATAATTATATACATATATAATTAGATAATCTAATTATATACATATACATAGATAATTAGATAATTAGAATTATAAAATATGTATATATGTTTTTTCTTTTATAAAATATTTGTCTAAATGTACAGGAAAAAAATAAGAAAGTTAATTGAAAAAATAATTAGAATAATTTCCGCATCTTTTTTTTTTTAGAAAAAGTAAAATTTAAAGTGAGAAAAATAGTTCATATATATATAATTATATATAAATTTATATATAATTATATACAATAAACAATTTTTTTCACTTTAAATGGTGTAAAAATTATTTTTCTAATTATTTTATTAATTATTCTTATTATTTTTCCTGTACAGATAGAGATCATACAAAAGAAACGAAACATATAGACTTATTTTATATCTAAAATGTATATTGTATTGTCTAATTATGTATATTTATATTTGATTATATATGGATTGTCTCTTTCCAGGAACGTTTCTTTGTGATCAATTTAATTAAGATACGATAGAAATTTTCATATATATATAAATCTTATGATGAATAATATATGAGAATATATGAGAATATATAAGAATAACCCGCATGTGTGCGTATACATATATGTATATATAATGGAATCTCGAAATAGCGTACTGTACGGATCTCTACTCCGCTATAACGAGGTTACCTCCACTCTCGTCAGGGTCTCGCGGACGTGCAAGACTTCGATCACGAAATACATCCTTTCAAGTATACCGCCGGGAGAGGACATTGCGTCCACAGATCTATGCGTTGCTGCGCGATTGGATTGTTATCCCCACTCACGCATTCGAAGTGTCGTAGCACGTATAAAAGGGATGCTGTCCGCTATCTCGAGCTTTCATTGTGTATATATATATCTACATATTATATATATATCTACATAATATATGCATGGTGAAAAACACGAATACGGTGAAACAATAACATTTTTGTATAACATGATTTTCAATTTTATACAAGAAATTGTATATTCAAGACGAGCATGATACATCGTGGAAAATGTTACCTTATTTAATATTTGGACGATAATCATTATATCATATGCAAATAAGTAATTAAATTAATACTAATAGATTTTTTGCTCTGTTTCTGGTTACAATATCTTGTTTTCGTTTTAACTGTCTCGAAAAAATTGCAAGAATTTACAAAAGTTTATATATGTTCCTTAATATCTGTTAAAAAATGATCATATATGTAAAACAAAAGTTGAAAAAGTTGAAACATTTTTTTTTATTTTATTGATTTAGGCCTTAAGAATATTCTATTGTTAAAATATCGTTAAAGTCAAAATGATTCATATGTTATCTTAAAAGTTAATTTACTAGGATATATATTTTTAAAAATGTATCACATATAATGCTAAAATTATTTAAAATTTATATATAATTAACATTTAATTTGAATGCAATAAATTTTTTCTTTTCAGCATTCCCTTGAAACAGTTAACAACAAATTCTAGTTTTAAAATTTTGTGATTTTTTGAAAGATAATGTAGATAAGATAGATTAATAAATAAAATATATAAATATATAATAAATCATTTTAAGCAAAATTTATATCGTTATAATATTAAAAGAATCATAAAAAAATTATAGAAAAAATTTATTCATAGAATATTTTCTAAAAACAGAACGTAAAAATAAAATATTATGAATAATTTATGGTCTATTACTATTTTAATTTTATGTAATTAAAATATTTTATTCATATTCGTAAAAATGCTTATGCAGATATTAAAAAGTTTAAAATATTATATCAAAATTATTACAAAAATAAAATTTTTATTGAATTTTTATTCGAATTTATATGATAATTCGTGATAATTTTCGAAGTTTTTGCCTCTAATTATTTCTATTATCTTTCTTTTTCTTTATATTAAAAGACATGGTAATATCTCACGCTAAATATAGTACATAACATTGTAGCAACATTGCGGCATTGTAATTAGATTACACATATTACAAATCCTTTTGTAACTCTCTTAAAATCAAAAAACAGTAAATAAAGATCTTTCTATTACAAATTATAGAAATTCCGAATTATAGAATTCGAAGAATTGCGCTTAAAAGTAAAGTGTTCTTAATATTGCTGCGTTAAAGAAATCGACAATTATGCTGACTTGAACTAGACTAGCAAAACTCAAATATGCAATATTGTCTTTATCGGATAACTACAAAGCCGATTTAAAAATGAGTGCGAAGTGTCGCGCTCAAGGATAAAGTGTTCTTTATATCGTTGTTCTAAAACCGGGAATTGTGTTGAGTTAAGGAATAATAATAGTTAGGAATAATAGGTAAAAATATTATGTGGGGCTAGCAAAAATTGTATTTCTTAAATTTTCTCGAATATGAAAAAATGAAAAGTTCTGGGAAGATAGAATTATGAAACTGCCCGTAAGATGGCAGAAGGTTTTGGATCAAAATGATTAATATATTATTTAATAAAGTTTCCTATGTTTAGAAAAAATAACTATTGTCTCTTATTGAAAATTCCGACATTATTTTTTGGTCAATCCAATTTATATCCGATTACAAGATTTACGTTTTGGAATGTAATTTTTAGTCACCAATCTTTAAGTAAAAAGTGATAAAATGCTTTTTGTCATTCACGGATATTGGAATGTTCACACTTTTCAAAATACAATATAATATTTATTCAAATATAATCAAACTAATATCATAAATATTTTTTTAGCGCTAGTGGAAAATTAAAATGTTACTTCAAAGTTTTCATAAAACAAGAAGTGAAACAAAAACAAAATTTCTGCATGCAATATTCATTAGAATTCGTATGTTTATCTCTGAATGCATATAAGTTTGCATCAGAAAAGAAATGCAAATGGGGTTGATTTTCATAGTAGCGGTCCTAGGAGTACGATTTCCCGTGATCATCAACTCCAGCATCGCTTGCATGCATCTCTCCAACTCGCATTGCCTCTAACGTCATATGAGCCCTAAGTGATCACTCTAGCCAAGCTGACCTTCTGTGCTCTTCTTCGTAAATACGAAGCACAGAGTCAACATGCAGTCCCTGCATCCATCCATACATTCATCCACCATTTTGGACTATCTGCCCCCTCCTTCCCCTTCATCAATCCGGCTACAATCACTACGCAAATCAGTTGACGGTCTGCCAGCGAGCAGAACGGACGTATTGTTGCGGTAGGATCTTTTTCAGAAATGAAGCAGTAATCGCTTGGTATCGCGGATTACGAGATTCTGCCTTTCGTGTCTTATCGTTGTTATTTGTCGTTCGTCATTCGTCGGTATTACGGTAACGCGCACGTCCACCGCCACCGGGTCGCGGATAGAGACGCCTCTGTCCTCCCATCCTTCTCCACCCGAATCATTCCGCTGTCTCTTCACCTCACCTTACCACTTGGTGTCGTTTCCACCGCCGCCGCCGCCGCTGCTACCGCCACCGCCGCCGCCGCCGCTGCTACCGCCACCGCCGCCGCCGCCGCCGCTACTGCCACCGCCGCCGCCGTTGCCGTTGCCGCCGCCGCCGCCGTTGCCGCCGCCGCTGTCACCATCGCTGCCGCCGCCGCCGTCCCGGTGTTCAAGCAGCGCCGCGGCGGTTCCTCTATTGATCGAATTTGACCTGCGAAGTTTCCCCTAGCGCGTGTGTGCAGTATAGTGGCAGCCGGCAGTGACTCTCTTGCGTTTAAGTTTTTGAGTCCCGTGATACGATTAAATAATCGTGAATAGCCTCGGTATGGCCGTGCCAACGGCTTGCACGCGATTCAGTGACAACTACGATTTGAAGGAGGAATTGGGCAAGTGAGTACCGAAATTTTTGCACTTATTCGCGCGTGGCAGCAAGTAGTAGTAAGTGAAAATACACTTACTCCGCGTTTTACGGCGCCGCTTACTCGCTTCCGCATGCCTGCATCCACATATTCTCCGTCTTTACTACTAACATATTTCTATTCATCTCATTAATTTCTTTCCTATCTCATTAATAAAGAATTATCCCTTCACGGCAATGAAGAAGATAGAGAGAGCTTTGCGACTCGTCCATGCTGGCGTCCGCGATCGAAGCATTATTTTTCACTGGATGATGGGGGTGTTCGCATATTTCTCGCAAGCACGAATCATGCACAAAAGCCTCCTGTGATTGTCGTCATCGTCGTATTTTGTGAATTAAAACCAGTAGCAGATGATATTGTACGATCGGCCATAATGGTTTCCTGCATACGCCGAGTCTTTTTCCGCCTTTTTCTTCCCTTCTCCGCCTATACCCCGTTATCGTTCACTCGTTCATTCTCTTATCATCACTTCTTCTCAATTTTTCCCTTCTCTCTTCCGTGCCTCTTGCGCGCCTTTCTTCTGTCTAATTCTCACATCGTGTTAATATACATGTACGAGTTCCTCTCTGCTTTTTCCATCTTTCTCTCTTATACGTGGAAGACACTCCGCGTTGCATTTTGTCTATATTTAAGCGCTACGGGCCGTCTGTTCGTGGCTCAGTCTCTATATATAAAGCGTCAGGGCGTCTGTTATTTTCCGCCGCCTTTTCGCCACGCACGTTGACTCCGCGTTGTAGGACAGATAGCAGCAACTATCATCATATGGATTTGTTACCGAATCGATATTATATCGTCACGCCGCCTTTTACCTTCGTGTTACTACCCTCTTTACGCTCTCTCTCTCTCTCTCTCTCCCCTCCCTCTCTCTCTCTCTCTCTTTCTCTCCGTCCTTTCGCCATCTTCTTATCTATCCGTCCTTCCGTTTTTTCTCCTTCTTTCTTTTTTTCTTCCTTCGCTTATTAGTGTATCTCTTCGTTACTCGTTTCTTCTCTCTTCGTTCTCTTTTTTCCCCTTCATCTGCCATCCCTCTTGTATCTTCTGTCGTAACATGAACGAGCGCAGGTGGTTGCAGTCTTGCATACTATTATTCTTAAATGTTACTAGATCTCTTCCCACCGCTATTATATAAATCGTTGGCCGAAAAGGTTTACACTGTTTAAATGCGTAAATAAATTATCAAATATATAAATTATATTAATATTAAGTTAACGATAAAAATTAATACTTATTAACGCATTATATAATTAATAATAGGTATGTGTATGCATATGAATTGCTAAGAAATATGTTTGTCGAAAGATTGATATTTCCTAACATATATTATTTTGGTATACGTGTGTGTTTTTTATTTGTATAATTTCATGTTTGTATAAATCTGGTAAAAAAATAATTTATTTTACAACGATTTATTTGTCATAAATGTTTTCCTTTACAAGTTTCCACCATTGAAGTTCTTTCTCCATACATTTCATGCCAGGATGACAAGATATACGGTAGAAGTAACGTGTCCTTAAAAAATCGATACTCGGATGCATAGTGATAACATCTCTGTAGTTTGTACCCAGTTTATGCTTTCTGTATGGAGAATTGAATGAATACTTGACAGATAACTTGATTGTTCTAACTTATTTTTCTAAGGCTCATATTTATAGTTTATTCTCATATTGAGGATGATCTTTTTTTAAGATACTACATGGATACTACATTCCATTGATTGGATGAATCTTAAGACCATATTTAAGACGATTTTAATGATTATAAGACAGGCTGTGAATACGAATCTAACAATAAATCGTATTTTGAAACAAGGTGTGTTTATACTCATGAATATTCTCTCATGTTTCTTTTTATTAGAACACGGTACTTTGTATCCCGCTTATATTTTTTTGCAAGAAAGCGATAAGCTATTCTAGCCTTACTTTATTACATTAGCTCTTTCAACCTCACTACCTTTTGTGTACAATAAAAATTATCTTAGCACGTAAATTTTCTTTTATGTGATAGTAATAGATGAAGAATGATAATAAAATTAGCTTGAAATATTTGAGCATTGCAAAATCGCGATCATACTTCGAGTTAGTATCTTTAAAGAGACAAATAGAAATTTTTATTCCATATATCAACAAAAGTTTAAACTTTTTAAATATTATGCATTCTAGGTTTTAATACCCATAATTAATATTTCTAAATCGCATTATATTACGCGATTGTTACCGTGGCACAACGAGCGTTTGTGAGTATCGTGGTTTTATCAGTTTTTGAAATATTCAGAAGTGATGGGACAACATATTTGACAAATATGAAAGTTAAAAAATGTTTCACGTTTAATATCTTCGGATCTTCAAAATTCATTGAATCTCTCTCCATTTACGATGATAAAACATATGCGATTATAAAATATAAAAGATGTGCCAAACTGATCGAATATCATTTTTTATATCGCAAAATTAAAAATTAAAAATATTCATATTAATATAATTATTTAAAATAACAGCAATATTCTTCAATATAAAATTTAATTTTTATAGATGCATTATTTAGTGTAATAATGATTTATAATATCCTTCGTAGATAATTAGGATTTATTTTGCAATTTTTTTCGCACAACATTTTGATGAGATATAATAAAGATAGAATATATCCAATAAATAATATATCCGCAAACTTCTTTCAAAAAATTGATATTTTTATAATTTTAAAAGTTGGCAGTTTTGACTGACAATGAGTAAATTGAAAAGGTGAAAATTTAATTAATATTTCTCTTATATTTTTGCCAAGCAGAGCTTTAATTACGGTATGAAATTTATATGATTTTTTTAAGTTTTCAGAAACGAAAATTGAAAATTTTTTTTTAAGTATTCAATATTGATATATATTTTTAATTCAACTTAATTATGTTTAATAATGGTTAAAAGAAAAACATATTTATATAAAGTCTGGATAATAAAAACGCTGAAATATGGCTGCTTTTTAGATTATTTTGAGATAATAATTTTGGCAATAAATAAATAATTAAAATTATAAATATTTGTTTTGTTAATTATTATTAAATAACTCTTCTTATTTGCTTATGTGTGTTTATTTATTCAAAATTTTCAATTTATTTATCGCTCGATAAAATAGTCGTGCATGTTTTCATAAATTTTTCATTGGGTAATAATCTCGAACTTTTTCGTTTTATCTAGATAACTTTTTGAGAAAGAAACATATATATATATATATATATATAGGGATACCACATGTAAACAACGACTTAACTAGATCAGCTGATAACAAATAATTATGTCGTACCCCGCCGTGAAATCAGTATTCGAAGAAAAAGAGAAAAAGACGTATTTTTTTAATCTTTTGCGCGAGAAAGTATATATGATGAGGGTGAAACGTAGCTAAGGTGACAATATATACATATTGTCATCAACTCCAGCCTAACTTCAAACTTTTTCAGATTGTATCTATTAAAAAATTATCTATTTTTTCAATATAACATTTTTAAAGACTGATAAGATCATATGTGCAAACTAATTAAAGTAATAGCGTTAATTGAAAATTAAACGGCACGCCTATGCAATATTTTCATATTTATTTGTATTCAAAATAATAATAAAATATGTTACTATATACATCAATAATTTTTTTTTATTCTGAAGTCAAGACATCTTTGTCGGCTATATAAGATGATTAAATATAATATAATTACAATTTTCACGTACTTTGCTTGATTTTAATTAATAAAATATTTTGTCATTAATAATACATTTTTGTTATATTCTTTATAATGTTATCTTCAATTGATATAGCAGCGCCAAATTTTTTGTGTTAAATGTTTTTTACATTTTACTCTAGAACACAGCATAGATCTCTCAAATCCAGGAAAAATTTTCGTTTTTTGTCATATGAGGGATAAGGAAAGGAAATGAGGGATAAGGAAAGAAGATTGAGATTAGAAAAAAAATTTAAGTTCCAACTATCAATATCTACATATCATTAGCCTTAATGCTTTAGTGAAGTAGATACTGGCAGTTCGTGGCAGTTCTTTATAGGTTTCTAAGACTCATGTTATATATTTACGTAACGTTCTGTGCTGTAACAAAAGAAAAAAATTATTATATATTTTGTTGCTCATTTATTTTTTCTATATATATATATATATATATATATATATATATATATATATATATATATATGTAATTGCACGATAAAAGTAATTATTAGATATAATATTAATTTTGCAAAATATTACATAATTACTTCTCAATAATAATTAAGATAATTATATTTAAACACTTTATATTTTTTCTTAAAATACTGAAATATAATTATTATATTATTTCTTTTATTTTGTATAATTATTTTAATAATTTAGAATTATTTTAATTAAGAAATGCAGATTCTGCAATTAATATTTTTATATTGTTTTTTTAACACATAAAATAATAAGATAAAATAAAGCGAATTTATTGAAGATTTTAATTTCATTAAAGAGACGATATTTAGCAATTAGCTTCCCCCTTCTATTTTTCTTTTTTTTTTCTCACATCTATTTTATATATACAATTCATCATCGTGTTTTCCGATAAAATACTGGCGACCGATGATTTGCAAAATATGTTGGCAAATAATACATTCACTGTATATGTGTATATATAATGTAATGGATATAGAGTACAAAGTCTAAATTGAAAATATTACATATAAATATAGCTCTAAAAAAAATGAAAATTTTTTCACAGTACAATTTAATGACACATACATAACAATTTAATGATCTTGATCTTTGCAATAACATGGCAGTAATTAAAAAAATATAATTTCATATTTCTTAATTCAAAAATTTTATAAAAACTTCTAATACTAACTCTTGCTTATGATAAATAATATATATTTCTTTCTGTACTAAAGAAGCGTAAATAGCTCTTCAAAAATTATCTTTTTAAAAGAACATTAAAAAAAAATATCAGTTTTATAGAAACAATAATATATATATATATATATATATATATATATATATATATACATTAAAATAAAATTTTTTTGTACATTTTTAGACAGACCCATGCATCTTTTGTGTTAAACATAATATTTTAACAATTAAACTATCTTGATATTTTTTTACGCTAAAAGAAAATAAAAAATACGTTCACGCTGTAAATTTTACAGTTTATAGAATTAAAATAAAAATTTTCGAAAAATGCTATCAATATAATCAGTATCGTATAACGATTTTATAGTATCATCAGTTTAACAATTTGATATCACCGCATTGTTGAAGTTTCCGAAAGATAATTTGGCTGCTTTAGAAGCGAGTGACAAGTGGAAGCGTGCAATCTAAAAATAATGGCACTTTGGTATATGTATGCGTGAGAAGTGCCAAGGTTCATTTACCGCTCGGAGAAGAGAAAATGAGAGACGATACACGTCTTCTACGTTTCTTCGAATTTTCCCTCGCCTATCTCTCTCAGTTATTCTTGAACGACACCTTGCGAGAGCGATAAAGTCGTTTACTGCGTGCTATGTGCTACTTGTCCTTCCCCTCCTCCCCCCTCCCTCCCAAATATCTGAAAAATATTTAAATATATTATATTTAAATAATGCAAATCAAAAATTGTTCACAATTTATATTATATATGTGTAGTGAAATATATATATATATATTATTACAATAAGAACATAAAATTTGTTATATATTTTCTTAATTTATAAAAAATCAACCGAGAATCTGCACAGAACTACTCTGTGCGACTTTACATTAAAAAAATGACAAAATTAATAATCTGTAAGGAAAAAAGTTGTTAAATTTAACGATAAGTTTTTTTAATCATTTTTTATTAGAAAGGAGAAAAAGAAAGTAATTATCATTATATATGTATATTCTCACCGTATTCCTGAAGGTATAATTTGAAATAGAACCAGTGACAACTATATACAACTGTTTTTCTATTTGATATGTATGAAAATTTACTTCTCTTTAAAAATGCAAAAATGCATTTTATAGATAAACGTTCATAGGTAAAACACTCTAGCTATAGTATAACATTTTTTACGGCAAATTGTATAGGTAAAACGTATAAAAGAAAAATGACAAGGGCGGAATGGAGTGAAGAGGCATTATTAGAAGCAATAGCAAAGATCAAGGCATCACAAATAAATGTCAAGGTTTTTTTTTCTTTTCCCTCTCCTTTTTCTTTTAAATATAGAGAAAATGCAAATCTTGTAAATATTCAATTAATATTTTTATTAATTTAAAATGAATTTGTTTTATCGAATTCTCAAATTAGAAGAAAAAAATATTTTTATTAATTTTAGTTATCTGAGGCATTTCTCAATGGGAATCTGGGGGGAAACGCCCTTTTCAGTATTTTAAAAAAGTTGATCTCATAATTAAAATAATTTAATTAATTAAAAATTGGTGCAATTATTATAATATTACTAAATCTTTATAAGTTTTAACTGTCAATAAAATCTTCATCGTGAATACATTTTAGATTGATTTAAGCAAACATGGAGCCATATTACACTGTTTTGCTCAAAATAGTTGTGAAAAGCTCCGATAACATATGTTTATATGATCATATAAAATTACATATGTTATCAGATCTTTTCATAATTCCAATTATGTATATTTATATCTGACCATATTGTATCATTTATCTCGGATATTTAATGCATGTGGATCGTATATGAGAATTTATTAATAAACTTCGTTAAGCTACTATTTAGCGTTTTATATTAATTGTAATTAATTGTACCATGAAACATTTGTTGAAGAACTACTTATTTCATCTTCGTCGAGAGTTCAGTCTATTGAAACAGAAACAACATTGAAGCTTTGAAAGACCTGGTATTGTTGTTTTTTTTTTTTTTTTTGTAAGGCATTGGCCTCATAAGATACTTTTCTTTCTTTCCTATTATTATTCTGCAAATTATAATGTAAATAGATTTATATTGATAAATATGACTGGAAAAGAATTACCGATTTAAAATTAGATGCATAAAACATGATGAGTTGATGTCGACGGCTTGTTAGTATTGTGTGTATATAAGTGGATGGATGAGTGGGTGAATATATTAGAGTGATGTATTGCATGCATCCTTCGCTTACTCCACCGTGGAACCCAAAGTATCGACCGGTTAAAGCCGTCACTTGTTGCCTGAACTGGCCAACCTTATCAACATTCAATCCTTTTATCAATAATGAATTTCTTATATTTTCCATTTCTGTTACCATTTCTTTATTTTCCGGCTACTCCTAGACGGAAGAACCGTTCAACGAAACGAATATTCAAAAGGATACTTAAGTAATGTCAAATATTGATATGCATTTCGCTCTCACTAGTGTTACATATGCATATATTGTTTTGTGGATCGAGAGATATTCTCCTCTTTGATATTAATGCTATTATATATTTTTAAACAGTAATGAAATAAATATAAAATGATGTTAATGAAGAATCTTGGAAAAATAAAAGAATGATTGGAAAAATGTTATGAATATTTATGTTAATAGTAATCAAAAAATTAAAAATAGGTTGCGTGTAATTATTGATTTTGTTATTAACAAATTATTGCATTGTTTTATTTATCTAAAAATCATAATTATCCCACTTCAAACTCATATAATTTGTATAATCAAGATACGGTAAAAGTTCATCGAAAAAAAAGTTTGAACGACGAAAAAGATTCCAAATCACTGGGAGTCGAATATAAATGCATTTCTGTTTGTCATCAAATCCTGCTTTTATCGGATTGACAGAATATCGTCATCTCGATGGTTGTCAATCAGCTCAGAAATTCATTGCGTCGGATGTCAAAGATAGTCCATAAAATGTTCCGAGCAATTGGAATATCATCGAGCAAAAACGACTCTATTGATGTGCGTCTGAGGATGTTTAAATTTAATAAAATATTAGTATCTTAAATATAAGTATTTAACTAAATATTAATATCAGTTATAAGATTAAATCTACAATTATTATTCTTGAAATGCTTAAAGTAAAAGAGTTTAAAAAAATCATGCATTCTAATCTCGAAAAATTTAAATGATGCGTTGATAAGATTTGTACAAAAACTATTTTTCTATAAAAAATAATTTTTTACTTTTTTAAAATACGTATGTAATTTCAATAAATAGATTTATTTCTTAAGTTTGGATCTAGAAAAGAAAAAAACAGAAAAGCATCTAAAGCTGATTTTTTATTTTTATAAATTATAAATGTTTACTTCTATAAGTCTTCATAAGTTTTATTATAAAATTAGAGTGAAACGAGTTGCGGTGAGTTTCTTTGTTGATAAATTGCATTTCTAGATGCATCTCTTTTACATTAGAGTAGAAACGGCATAAAAGTTGTAAACTTTATTTTTTTTTTTTTGCCATGACTTTATTTTTTCTGCCACCGCAGGCGACGAGAACGATAAGAATGGTACAGCTGAATACCATGGAACTCTATACAAAAGTATCGCAAGCAGTCGCACATTTTCTATTATTGTAACCGCTGCATACATAGACTAGTCGGTACATAAAACAACGCGGCTTGAAAATAACAAATAAAAATAAAAAATTAAATATTCGTCATTTTGGATGAAAATATTTTTTCATAAAAGCGATTCTTAACGAACACACAATACTAATGAGAAAGACGAGATAGACAACAAATATGATAAGTTAATAGAGCAAAACTTGATAATATTTATTGTATATGTATACGAAGTACACTAATAATCCACTTAACTATTATATTAAAACAAATTATGCATAAATTGATATTGATTTTTTTATGCAATTATATTTTATATAATATAATATCAATTATATTATACTAAGCCTACTAAGAATTCGATCGGCTCAACAACCATTATTGAAATCCGATAATCTAAGATATTTTAAACTAGTTCGTGCATATAGATATTCAGCCTGGCTATTGCTGCACGTGACTTGACGTTAAATAATGTCGTGTCTCTTGATAATCGGATGTACATATGTACATCAATTTCATATATTCGTAATCAAACATAAAAAATAACCAAATCACATAGAAAATTATAAAAATAAATATACATATAAATTAATAAGAATTGTTTGTACTAGAACATTATCCAAAATATTGCAGAATATAATATATTGCTACAGTAAAAATAAAAGTTTATGAAAAGTTTTATATATTTTTATAAAACACTAATATATCTGCTGAATTTTATACATGGTATATTATGTAATTAGTGCATGTTATTTCCTGAAAAAAATATAATTAAAAAAAAATAATTTTCTTTCTTCAATCATTTTCATGGAATACAAAAGCAATTGTCATGTATTGATTGAAACTACTTTACATCGGTGCCAAATCTTTTCTCGAATTTTGTCGTGTAATAGCGGCCGATACATAAACATATGTACGTACATCCGCTTTTGCTCCTCAAGTCTTTTCGTACCATTTTCGTTTTATTAGCAAAACTTTTTTATCAATTATTTTCAATAATAACTCTTGATAATAAAAGTCGACCTATCTATTACAACAACAGCAGACAGCTCTGCATTTGATGCGCAGTAGTAATGTGGCAAGAATGCAGCACAACCTGACATCATATCAAGTATTGATGGCAAAAACACAGCAGAAATCGAGCAGAGCCTCTGTTGTCACGTTATAATGGCAAAAACGTGACAAACATCAACAGTCGCAACACATTGCCGATTGTTTGGATAGATTTATCCGTTTCATGATTCATCATTGAACGACTAAATTGGTAGATTTTTTTGTGCCATCCTAATATAAGTATATAAGCATGATAAGCATCAATAATATTGTAATTCGATATTTAAAACAAAAGATAATATTGACAGGCATTCTGTTTAAGTGTTTGATTTATATTGGGTTGAGTGGAAAGTTCTTTACATTTTTTGCTACAGAATGAAGACCGAAAGAAAGAGAGAGATAGAAATTTTCTGTTCAATAAAATAATAGAAAATACATAATTAAATATAATCCGCTCTTAATTGGGCGTTTGGCAATGTTAATGATAAAAGTACCTAAACATCTTTGAAGCTATTCTTTATATCATATAACAGAGATTTTTGTTATTTGATTAAAACAGTTTAATTAAAATTAACATTGTTCAAGCCGATTTTCTTTGTTAAATTAATTTGATTACATTTTTTTTTTTTATTAGCCACATTAAATATTATACTCTATTCGACAAATAACAGAAAATTAAACTTCCAAATTTTTGTTTTTTTTTTTCAAAATAACGTTTTGTTGCATAACAGTTTGAAAAAGGGAGAATTTTTTAAAGTTTATAAAGAATTTCTGATTTTTATTCTGATTTTACGAATGTCGCTCGACGATAGAGAGAATTTAGATCTCTCAACGGATGTCCGTTTAATAAGCAATCTGTAGTCATTGATTTGTAGCCTTGATCGACGGCGCTGCATGACGGCGTTGATGAAATTTTAACAGGCCAAGATTTGCTCGGCGCCTGCATGCGGTTTTCCATATATAGTTAGCCAGAGTGTTACGTAAGAAGTGGAGGAAAGACAGAAATCGAAGAGATTTAATTCTTAGATAACTAATGGCAGATATAAATTCTATACGATTATGAATTTTGAAGAAAAGACCTTATGTAGTTTCAAATTGCAAAGATAATCATTGCTTTATCAACCGAATTTTTTCTAATTAATTTTTCGTTCTGACATTCTTCCCTACTATTACTCTCTTTACTCCCTCTTCATCGCCTCTATTTAGCCATTTCCTTATTTCATTTAATTTTCTTTTTAAGTCCTTCTTCATATAATCCTACTATTTTTCATTTTTCTTTCCTATTCTTATTCTTTTAGTTACTCATCCTCTTTTTTACTATCTCTTTCCCATGTCTTTTTTACTATGTCGTTTCCCATGTCTCTATGAAATCATCGCATCCCATTCTTTAATCTTCCAGAAATCATTATCTTCCAGAATTAATTGTTTATTCCTTATCTCCTCGCAAAATGTTACCTTATTCCATGCTACCATATTCTCTTTTCTTTTTCTCTTATTTCTCTTCCCGACCTTTCTTTCTTCTACTCTTCTTTCTCTTTCTCTCTTTTACTTTTTCTACTTCCTTTCCATTTTTCTCTTCTTTCTGCATTCGTTCCTTTCTTCTCTACCTCCATGTCTACTTCCATTTTCATCTTTTTTTCCAACGACCCTCTGTCCTTTATTCCCTTTCCTTTCATTTCCCTCGAGTCAGGTTAATTGGATTACTAATTTCACTCACAATCAGTGAAATTTTAACGCAGTGATGCTGTTATAAATATTAAATATTTTTGAGTATAAATATAATTTATAATAATGATATTTATTGAATTTAATTTAACAACTATACAAACTATAATGAAGATAGTTGCTTAAAATTTATTATATTTTTGTAATATTTGAAACTCTAACAAAAACGTTTTAAGCAACGTTTTTATCACGCTTTCTCTAAAGAATTTAAAAAATTATATTTATGACCAACATCTCTTTCCATGAAATACACTTTATCAAATGTAATTTATATCTTGTAATTGAGCTAATACAGTTAAACATTGCATTCAAGCTCTTGATCTTCTCTATTTTCAGACATTTCATAGCTTATTATAGCAGTTTTGATTCAAGGGAAATAAATAATGCAAGGAAATAATTCATTTATTATACATATTTCACTTTAATATTTGAATTGTATTGCCGCTGAGCATCCTTCAAAATAATAATCAACAATGTTGCAACACAATAATAAATGTTTATCTTAATGATTGTTTCAGAGGTGCCTTCTCTGTGGTCCGACGATGCGTGCAAAAGAGCACCGGTCATGAGTTTGCTGCAAAAATTATAAATACTAAAAAGCTCTCGAATAGAGGTAAGTAATAATGAAATGCTAAGAATGGCAATTGTTGAATCTTAAATCCGATCAAATATTCAAATATTTATATTAGTTTCAATTTGTCATATTATTATTTAATAAGAATTATTTCGACAATTACACCAGAAAGTTATACCAGATCTTAACAATTTTTTTCGTATTTTAATTTTTTTATTTTTTTTTATATACATATATCTTAAAAGTTATATATGGTAGAAACCTGAGAATATTTCGAAAAATTATTGCGAGATTTAGATATATAACAAAACTCTCGCAATAAATTTTGGCGAATAGAAAAAGAATATATGCAGAATATATCAGAGCAAAATCGAAACTTCAGAACATTTAATAACAAATTGTATCGTAAATAGGATATCTGAGAATGAATGGATTATATGAGAATGATCAATTTTACGAAAAGAGAAAAAAGGAATGAACTGAATGAAGAAAATTGTAAACATAAGGAAGGAGAATAAGACCATAGAAAAAAATAGATTTAATAAAATAAGTTTAAAGATAATCTAGAAAAATAATTAAAACTTAGTGCAATATATAATTTAGTTATTAGATTCAAATTATTAGATAAAGATTAATTATAGCTTAAGAAGCATTGCTTTATGTCAAATGGCGAAGGTTGAGTCCAGTTTATACCTCGTGTGTGTGTGCGTTCAACATCAACGAGGAAAGAGTGCATCCCATCTTCGCCTTTTGCTGAGCGACTTATAATCCGTAATTACTCGGAATTGCATAATTTCCTGTCGCGAAGCTAGCACATTTGTTCCCGTTCCTCACTTTCTTTTTCTCTCATTTAATTTATAACTTTTTTCTGCGGGTATAACACGATGAGATAAATCTGTCTTTGACTACGCTGCGCCAGGCGAAATGAGGAAAATGTTGAGAAGTTTTTCGAGATTTTTGAAGAAAAAATATTAATTTTTTGATAGACAATTCTCAACATAGAAAAATAGAAGATGAAATGAAATCTTGAAATAGCGTACTATATAGAATTTCGGACCGTTGGAAAAGACGAAAATAAAGGATGGATGAAGGAGGAATCTTTCCTCTATTTCATTTTACCTTTCTTTTTTTCACCTGCATTTCTTTTCCTTGTCTATCTTGTTCTCTCTTTCCTTTTTACTCTCTTTCGCCCTTTCGATTATGAACCGTTCACTTGTGTGATTCAATTCTGATTACGACCTTGCTCCAGTGACCTTTCGACCTAATGGAGGCCGCAGCCTCTGCAATATGGCGCGTACGCGCAACAAATAAATCTCGTGTCCTAGATAGACCGGGGAGGAGTGTAAATAAGTGAAACACGCAAGTCGATTATTAGAAGTAAGGAAAATTCTTCGATTTTCTCGTGATTGCTTACTTTATTATGATTTCCCGTTATTCTCGGTTTATGAGACTGCGCAGTCGCGTGTGATATATATATATATATATATATATATATATATATATATATATATATATATATATGCAATGTAATCCTAATCTTTGTACTTTCATTGAGAGATGGGATTTTTTGTTCCTTTTTTCCATGGCGCATGTTATGGCTCACGTATGCAATTCTTCTTCGTTTTCAAATTATTCAGATGTAATTCTGCGGATACAAAAGGTCACTTTATCATTGATTTCTTTATTTATTTATGCAACGTTTTACTCTCATAGCTAACAATGTATGTTCGCTTTGAGGATAAATTTTAATTTGACTATGCGAATGGATTTATTTTTATGCATTAGCAACTAAATATAGAAAGAATGTCAGCTGATCAAAAATGTACAATTAATAAGTATGATTAACAAACTACGATTTTCGCAATATTATTATCTATTAAAATTACCAACTTTCACAAATATTATCTGCGACAAAGTTTATATATATTTGAAATTTTTTTTTTTTTTCATTATTTTATTTCTTTGAGAGACTTTGACGTATATGAGAATCTATTTAAAAAATATTTTTTTTCGCGAGCATATTTTGAATTGGAACAAACATATGTCTATGAAGAAAACCGTAAGTAAAATGGGATATCTTTATTGCCGTGAAGAAAATAATATATTATTACTCCGATAGTTTTATCATGCACGATTAATCAAGAATGGCTTCGCGCTTTCTCCGCAACGGCACGGCCATATCGGGATCTTGCATTAACAAGCGCGACGAACGGCAATTTTTATTACTGACGCTTCCGTGACATTCGTGCTTCATCGGATGAGAAGCGTGTAATATCGGATGAACGCTTCCCAAGGATCGACTTTGCGACGGAAAAGATCAACCTTCCGACGATAAGGCGCTTATGCGAGCATTCGAAGGACGCGTCCTGGTATTTCTCTTTCCGATAGAATTTTTATGAAACGTGTTTGCCGGATAAGCGAAATTGATTGCGTTATTTTTGCTTAAATGCGATCTTCAAGATATTACATCACACAAATGTTTCATAACCATTAAATTTCTTAAGTAATCGAGTTTTTTACGCTATTTAAAGCGAGTTTCAGTAATAATTAATTTTTATATCCATAATTACAATATCGCGTATATTCGGTAATGAGTTGCTCATATTTTCCAATTTTTTAATTAAATAACATCGTGCAAAACGCAGATGTAAAAAAATTTACACATTGCATGCATAATTCTTATAAAGATGCATATATACACATATATTTGAGGAGATGCTGTAGAGCCTTATAGTGAGATAAAAATAAGAAAATACTTTTTTCTAATAAACCTGTTTGCTGCGTAATCTATTGGAGATGATCCGCTTGAACAGCACGAGTACATATATGCGTGTGTGCGTGTATGCGTGTATATACAATATGTATAGTGCAACTTTTCTCTCGCATTTTTATTTTTTTTTTTTTTATAGGTACATATTTTTATAGATCGCGTTATAATTACAAGTACTAAGTGAATAATGATGTTTGTAAAAACTGTTATCCCAGACACAGTTTTATCGATTAACGGACTGCCACTACTAAGGGAACACCAAGTCATAAATAATTTGTACGCGAAAGAAAATTGATTTGTTCTCGCTTATTAAATCAGGGTGATCTTTAATATTTTATCGTGTCTGAAAATTGATGAATGTTGTCGATAAATGCAATTGCGCGCCTTTATATGAAACGCGTGAAGTATAACTCGCAGGATTACTCAAAAAAGATTGCATTACGTAAGAGTTTTATTACTTAACTTGATGTTTACTTAAGGCGCAGTGGTTCGAGATATGTACCTTAAGACATTACAACAGTTTTTGAAAAAGTTCGAGAAGAGATGAATAAATGGAAGAAATAATTGTGAGCAGAGTTTTTGTGTCTGTGTGTGCGTACGTACGTAATTACGTACGTGTGTATATGTGTGTGCATGTAATCTTAATTCTATTTATATAGAATATAATTGAAATTATTTTTGCCGCGAGAAGTTTGAAAGAAAAATAAAGTTCCGACAGTGATAACGTATTTTATAAATGCTTCAATTATTCTGCATATAATTGGATATATGCAACGTTATTCTGCTCAACCTTGAAACAACTGCTAAAATTCATAGGCCAATTTATGTATCTTGTTGCGTTAACTAGCGCTTCCTGAAATTATTTGCGTCATAGGATTATTAAATTATTCTAAGTTACAAGTAGTTAAATTATTCTAAAAGAAAACATGTAAGAATGTTCACATTAACAAAGGATGAAGAGAATGAAAATGAGAATGAAAATTTTCTGATGGAAGTAATTATATAACATAAATAATGATTTTTTTAAATTGATCAATTATTTTCTTAGTATATATATAAAGTAAATATTTACTTTCCTTCAAGTGATTTATGCGTATAGTATTTTTTCTTATATACATAAGATATTGTAACGTATTATTTAATTTATTGTTAAAGTTAGTAACGTTGTGTTAATTAATTTATATTTAAAAAAAGCAGAAATTTTGAAATTATATTTTTGCATAGAAAAAGACATGTAATTTAAAGGATATATCACACGTTAAAGTAATTTAAAACATGATTATTTTGATAACTTTATGCTGCTGGGCATTAAAATTGCATCACTGTACATATATATATATATATATATATATATATATATATATATATATATGTATATATAAATTAATTTATGAAATGTGTAAACGTTAAGATGAATGAAATATGTATACACTGCATTATTATAAATGCATTATATCGTTATGTTGCTATTTTGTTTTACTGCATCTTTCCAAAGGCGAGCATCTTAACGTGATTGCTGCAATCTTACAGTAACGATGCAAAAATGTTTTGCTTCAGATTTACAATATTGCAATCTTATAATGAAATCATTTTCATACGCAAATTTTATTTCCAATTCCATTTACAGTTATTTATATTCTCATTTACCAACATTTCCAAGATCCGCTGGATCTCTCTTTATTAAAATTCATAAGCCAACTTTCCATTTATTATTCAAATCATAGTTTTCTCTATGAAAAGTCTTCTTTTTCCATTAGCTATTTTCACAAAATCATTCACAAAAATATTCTAACTAGTCACATTCTCAATAGCTTCTAGCTCATTGAAAAATGTTCAATTGTCCAAAATTGTATTTCTATTGGAGACCATTTGTAATTAATTTCATTAAATGTTGTTTTTTTATTAATGTTCCATTGAACTTGGCTTGTCAAAGGTATAAAAAAATAGATTAATGATTCAAAAAATATTAAACTCTCATATGATAAATTTATAATTTATAGTTTTATATTAAAATTAGTTTTATTCTCAACCTTTTTTTATTTTTATCCAAAAAATTGATAAACAAACCTTCGGCACTTCCATGGGTTTATCTCTCTCTTTTATTATTGTTGATATCGTTCTGCGAGACTTATAATCTAAGTAAGGCTACCTTTTTTGCCCTTTTACGTCAGATACGTCGACGACATGGCCTTAGCGTTTTTTTCTTCTATGTATTCTCTTTAGTCTTAAATATTTTAAATTTTTTCCTAAAGGTCAATTCGCGATGGAGAAATGAGCTCTAACAAATATCTATATATAAATTTATTAGATCTTAGTATTTTTTTATGAGACGGATGTTTAAAATTTGATTGGTATCACAAATCAATTTTTTCTGACAGATATTTGAATTTTTTTACAATATTTTACACGTCAAAACAGAGATATCATCATAAGTTTGGTCGATAAAGCTTTTCTTTTATCTCAGCTAAAAAAATCTTGAATTTATTATTAATATTTTATTGGGTCTCTCCCTCTCTCTCTCTTTCTTTCTCTCTCCAATTTAATATTTGAAACAATTAATAAAGCGACAAAATGGATAAGATGATGAAATGTTAATTTTTTGAAAATAAGAACAAGTGACGAACCGACACTTAATTCATTGGAGTTTCGAAAATCTCCTGAAACGATTTAATAAGTATTTAATGCGGGAGGAGGGGGCGAAAATTATGTAGAAAATTAAAAAAATAAAATTTTATTTATTTATATTATTGAATTTTTTATTGAATTATTCCGGGAACTTTTCGGACAGATTATACACAGGATGTCCCAGAATTATCGCACTACCTGCTGATGGCAGATTCTTGAGATTATTTGGATTTTTTTCTCAGCGAAAAATATCGAGAGAGATCATTATTTTTTGCAAGTTTCCAATTTTTTCCATCACACATTTTTGTAACTAAATATTAAATTAAAATTCTCTCTTTATTAAAGTAAACTCTATCTGAAACTAAAGAATGTAGTTTTAACTCTTTATAAAGTTTAGTATGCAAAAAATCTTTTTTTTTATTTGCTTATAACAATTATTAATGTCTCGACATTTTCACTGCGGAAGAATCACCTTCAAATGATCTCAAAAATCTTTATTTATCAATTTTTCACTTGTTATAGATGATAAACTTTAGTAAATCTGAAAAAATAGAGATTATTATTTTTATGTTATTATAGAAATTAGAAAAATTCGACAAATTTTTTAAATTTGTTATCTTACTTCTCCTTTCTTTTTCCTACTCAAAATTCTGTAACTACTATAATAAATGCGAATCATGATATTCGATGAGAAGATGTTCATATTCTCGGTGAAAAATCTTCTTACTCTAGAAGGCTCAGAAATGTTTAACATAAAGAAAAAAAAACATCGGCTTTAGTTTGAAAGACGACACGGTTAATTCTTCTTACTTATTATATATATATATATCTTAATATATATATATATATCTTAATATATATATATATATATATATATATATATATATATATATATATAATGGTGTTGTAATTGTAATTTTTTAATTAATTTTTATCAAATTAAGTATACTGACAACCGTATAGCTTTTTAATTATAAATTTTAATTGTTTAAGCCTTTATTAATTTAATAAAATTATTTTACAACACGTCTGCAATCATTTTATACTGTACAGATATGTGTTTGATTGTCTTTAAATTATTAATATACCATATATATTTAATCAAATGTTTCTTTATTGTGCAGATTTTCAAAAACTTGAGCGTGAGGCGCGAATATGTAGAAAACTGCAACATCCAAATATTGGTAAGTCAATTTTATTTTGATCAAATTTTTATGCAAATTGCGATCGTTTCAATCGCAATATATTAAAGATGGATAGAAGCTGTCTCATCCTATCGCATTTACATGTTTAATTTTACACGTACATACATACGTATAGAGTTTTAGTAATACTAGCTACTTCTTTTGTTTATCGTACTTTCAAAAAAAAAAGTCATTTATGTATTATAAAGGGTCATCCTTTATGTGTATGTACGTGTGTTTACGCGTGTGTGCGTCTGCGTATCCAAACAGATCAACGACCAGAAGGATCGTTCTTATTCTCTGTTAGTAAGCTATTAGCTCGATGGTCCTTTTAGGTAAAGTAACTAAATTCTTATTACGCAGAATAGGATCTTCTATCTTGGGACACGGGAAAGAGAACGGTTTGATGAATGAGATATTAATTATAAAAATTTGGCTTATTCCTTTAAGTTAATAAAAATAAGAAAAATAATATGATAAATTATACATACATGTAATTATTATTAAAATTGTTTTGCTATTAAAATTAATATATATATATATGTATTATTGCGGATGTTATGTGTACAAATTTGAGGATTTATCAATCAGAACAAAAGCGAGAAAATTTTACATTCGAATTTTTAATTCCGACTGGTTGTTACAATCGTTAATTAAATAATTATATAGATAAATTAACTTAAAATATATTATAAAAGGAAAAAATGTAAAGAGAAATTAAGGGATTTTCTCAAAAAGGACTATTGAGGAGGAGAATTTTCTCTAGAGTTTGGATCAGAATGGTGATTGGAAATCCGCACCCTCGAAGAAATTAGGGGATGAAAATATTAAAGGGACCTTTTAAGACCCTCCTCGGGAATCTACAGGATCGGGCCCTATACAGAATATGCTTTAAGATATGAAAATGCTGACTCCTTTTTACGATCGCTTGAGTCTCTCGTAAATGCCCGACTCGTTTTCAAAATCATGATTCTCTTTCAAAATCGTATGATTTTCCTTCAAAATCATGCGATCCCTCTTCAAGGTCGTGTAATTTAAGATGTTGGGGAGGGGGGGGCGGGGGAAGGAAAGGGAACATTACTGTGGATAATATTAGAAGACGACCTCGCAGGAAAAAAAAATCGCTCGGGAGTGAAGCTTTAGGATGAGAAATTCTCAGAGGGGACTGCTCAGTAAAGGAAATTGGAGAATATCAAGGGTGAAGGCGGAGAAAAAATTGTATTCTATATTTACAGTGCTACTGTTATTAATGGTAACTTTAGTGTTAATATTGCCATTTTCTACGTTATTAATAGTAATGTTTATGTTAGATAAATTGAAATTAGTTTAATTTGTCAGCGTCGGAATCAATTGCTTTTTCACGTGACTATTCCCACTATTCCGTGTATGCTTAACGATCACGTGACTTCTAGTGTCCCTGCTTGGGATTTTCCACTAGGGAAATGACAAATAAAACAGTAATTGAAACCCGTTACCTTGAGAAACAATTCTTAGATTTTCATTAATTAGTAAATAAACTAAGGTGACAAATTTTAATAGTTATATGATATATATATATATATATATATATATATATATATATAACGTTCTGTAAATAAAGTATCTTCTCCACGATTTTTTTTTTTTCATTCAATGCTATACTACGGACACTATTAAATCTATAAATTTTAAGAAATAAATTAAGTGAAATCTAAGATCAAAGTAAAAATTACTTAAATTTGCAAATGAATAAATATTAAAATTATTATATAAATATTTTAAAAATATAAAACTTTTAAAAATATAAATTTTTTAAAAATTTATAACTATTATTAATATTATAAATAATAAATTTAAAAATCTTAATTTAATTTCTTTTAAATTAAAAAATATTTATAAATAATATGAATATTAACCTTTTTTTAATTTGAATTGTTAAATAAGTTTTATGTCAGTTAATAATCTCTATACGAAATTTATATTGAATATTTTCTGATATTTTATCGAAGAAAAGAGAGAATCTATAATAAATACAGATATAAAACAGATACAACTAAAGAATGGATCAGTTCTTATTAATAATGAGATATGTGATTAGTTGCGTTATCCTTTTAGGTATCCCCCTAAGATACGTCTGAATATAAGAACCATTTACAATACGAATCTATTATAAGTAACTCTATGTTATCATCTTTTCTGTTACAGTGAGATTGCACGATAGTATACAAGAAGAGAATTTCCATTATCTTGTCTTTGATCTGTGAGTATACTAGAATCATTATTATTATTAGATCTATTTCTTATATATGTTTCTTATGTTCTCTTTCGACGGAAAAAAAAGGAGGCACGGAGAGAAAGAAAGAGAGAGAGAGAGAGAGAGAGAGAGAGAGAGAGAGACTATTATTATGCATTTTATAGAATTCGAGAAATAGTGACAACTCTCAAATGATGATAATGATAACAATTCGACTCTATTAATAGGCATTTAATGGCAAACAATGAGGGGTGGGTTTCAATTTGTGGCTTCTAATTGAAGACACCAATCTATGCGATCGTTTAATATTATTTGGACAGAAAATTATCACACTTGATTTAATTTTTACAAGAGATTAATACACCCGCTCTATTATAGATATTCATAATGATTTGTGACACGCATAAATCTTTCCAGGTAGCAAATGCACGTTAGAATGACGTGCTATCTTGATTGTTTTTTTTTTTTCTTTGCTACATGCACGGCATGACTGTTAATTTACTATGCCGCCGATTAATTTATGGGTCAGATTTTAATTTCCATTCGTCTTTCGTTCGATTTTTTATCATTGGCGCGACATAATTTTCGACTCTATCAATCGAATTTCCAGTGCAATTAATTGCTTTTAATTTTGAATAACAGTATACTTTTTTATCTTGTTTTTTAATCCCACAATTTTTATTGTTTTATGTATATACACCGTAATCATTTATTATTAAAATGATTATTTAAATGAAACAGAAAGAGAGAGAGAGATTTTATTCGATAGCGTAATGTTTCTGTCACATATTTACATATTATAAAGTTAGATATTATATTACTGTTTTCATTTAAGTACATTATGTTATGAAAAATTTTGAATTTTTTTTTTATGAGGAGCTCGAATATAAGACATTTAAAAAAAAACAAACTTGTGTATCTATTTACAAAAATTTTTATTTTATTTTTATCTCCAAAGTTAAGTTTTATCTCCTAAGTTAGGTTTTGCCACTCCGTACATCTTTATGTGATTTTGCAACATGTTTGTGAAATAGAATTGAAACATTTACGTAAAACACTTACAGAGTCACCGGCGGGGAACTGTTCGAGGACATCGTCGCCCGGGAATTCTACAGCGAGGCCGACGCCTCGCACTGTATTCAACAAATCTTGGAAAGCGTTCACCACTGCCATCATAACGGAGTCGTGCACCGAGATCTAAAAGTATGTAGAGAAAAAGGGAGAATTTTTGCTTGAGCGCGAACTGTGCGCTTGCAGAGCCGACGTTGAGATAAATCGAGCAAGCGTGTCCGCGTAATCTATTTTTCCACATAACACTTTTGTCTGATGTTTTATTTATTTTCTATGATTTCTATGGGATGTCTCGCGCACGAAAAAAACTTATAGATTAAAAGAGGACAAGAGGAGAGAGAGAGAAAGATACATTCGACGATGGCGACAAATCTATCATTTTTTATTGCAGCCCGAAAATTTACTTCTCGCGAGCAAAGCGAAAGGGGCGGCTGTGAAATTGGCGGACTTCGGTCTGGCGATTGAGGTACAGGGTGAAGCACAAGCATGGTATGGTAAGTGAGACAATTTTGCCAGCAAATTAATCCGTCGAGACGTCAGCTTTTATTATCAATGGTTCGCGACGCAATGCTACTGCGAACCATTGTAAACAGAGGAGCGTGCGTTATAATACTTTGATGCACGGTGATATTTGAGGTCTAATTGATGACCCAAATATTTAGATCGTCCCTTTCCACAAAATTATTATGCAGGATTAGTTATCGTGGCAAATAATTACGCTTTGTTGACTGGCTATTTATTGTAACAATTTGAAAAAATGTAAAATTTTATATTATTGTAAAATTCCAAATTTTCCTTAAGCGCGATTTAATATACTTGTGGAAAATGTGGTGTGACTAATAAATGATAAAGCCCAGAAATCCAATGTTACTGTTAGCGTAATATATTTCCAAAGACAATCATAGACATTTAATTAAGCAGCCGGTACTTCGATTGCGACCAACGACCAACGCGCGTTCTGATTCAATCGCAATCATAATGATTACGTAACAGTGCGTGCTATCAATTAATTATACGTATGATAGAATATCATAAAAACGGCTAAAATAGAAATTTTTTTAATAATGCTGATGGCTGCACGATTTAATTTTTTGTGGAAATATTAATTGAGAAATATTCTCGTCTTATCTCCTCCCTCCCTCCCTCCCCCTCTTCTTCCGCTATCGTCATCACGTTTATGCATTTTCCGATATGTCGTTTCACAAAAATTATGGGAAAAAAAATCTCGCAAATTGCAAAAATAATATTTATTTTGCTTTTGCCACATTATCAATAGATCAAAGATTAGGTGTAAGCGACAAAATAATGTTTTTTTTTTTTCGAATGTTTTCGAATGTTCGCCATTTCTTCGGATGCAATTATAATCTTGATATATACATATTTCGATTAAACTAAATAAATAAAAAATACAATAATCTGTTATCGAATTTTATCTAAATTATCGCGAATTAAAAATGTAACAATATTGATTTGAACAACTTTGCAATATACTTAATTTTATTAATAAATCAAGTTCAATTGATTATAATAATTTTGAAATATTTTAAACGCGAGAAAAACTTCTGAACAGTTATTTGTCTTTTAAAGAAGGAGTTAATTTAGACAAGAAGTAGTAATACCTAAAACGTGATCTCGCGCACGTAACGCCTTGATCCTTTCAATCCTCCGTACGCACCGTGTATTTTCGAAATTAAATGAATTTGAACGATTGATAAAAAGGTTTTGCTGGTACACCTGGTTACCTCAGTCCGGAAGTGCTAAAGAAGGAACCATATGGGAAAGCAGTCGATATATGGGCGTGCGGTGTTATCCTGTATATTCTTCTTGTTGGCTATCCACCGTTTTGGGACGAGGACCAACATCGACTTTACGGGCAGATCAAGGCCGGATCGTACGATGTACGTATCACATAATTCTCATCTTCTTTTTAAAATTTTTAAAACATCTTATCTGAAAGTTTGATAAAAAAAATACTGCGTTAAGAAAAAAGGAAAGGAATATGTTGTATGAAAGAAGTCCAATGTGTATGAAATTCAGTTATAAAGCAGTTTTTCTGTAATTGCTTGCATAATTATGTAAATTTTTCATAACGTTGTTTTTATGCTTATTTTGTGCAGTATCCGAGTCCAGAATGGGACACCGTCACGCCAGAAGCCAAGAATCTTATCAATCAGATGCTGACAGTAAATCCAGGAAAAAGAATTACTGCCAGCGAGGCATTGAAGCATCCATGGATTTGCGTAAGTTGATCTTAATCTACGTAACGTAGATTTATATTATACGAATAAACAATCTAGAAAGTCACATCATTCTCTTCGCTATATGTATGTGTGTGTGTGTCTAATTAATTTTTATTTAATTCTTATACAGAAATCTTATTACAAATATCGCAAATATTTCCATAAAACCTAGATAATATAATATACAAATTACAATTTTACAATTTTATATATACGTATATACATACATACACACGCATACATATATGCAGAATGGCATAAAAATGTTCCGAGACGATTGAATATTTCATGAACAATAACCTTTTTCCAACGCACATATTTTTACATATTAAAAAGAATTATAATAATTTATGCACGATATACACATGTACATAATATTTTAAATACGCAAAAATGTGTTGGAAAAATAAATTATTCAAATCGAATAAAATAAAAGTAAATATTAATTGATAAATAAAGTAACGAAACATAATTATATTGTATTATAAGTAAAAATAGAAAGTATTTTTCAATCTCAATTTTCATATATTTCTATGAATAATAACGCGTCAATTTTAGAAAGCGAATCATTATCATTGTAAATATGAAAGTTGCTTATTTATTTATATATTTGACTTTTGTACGAATTGATACATATATATATATATATATATATATATATATATATATATATATATATATACCAATAACTGATCTCTTTTTTGCATTAATAAAATTGTATTCTCATGAAACTATTTAAAGTATAAGACCTAATCTTAGACAATTTAATCCAATTATTTTCTAAGGACGATGCTTAATATGTTTTCCATTTATTTTGTGTTTTAGCAACGTGAGCGTGTTGCATCTGTGGTGCACAGACAAGAGACCGTGGACTGCTTGAAGAAATTCAATGCAAGGCGCAAGTTAAAGGTGAGTTTTTTCTCTTTCTTGGAAAGTTTTATTCTATTATATATTAATTCTTATGCATTTGCGTATCTTTATCTTAAATTACGTTATTTGAGTTATTTACGTTAGTTGTTTACGTTTATTTGATAGTTGTGCAATTTTGCGATTTGTTGTCATGAATTTGCGATTTGTTATTTAACTAATTAAATAATAAACAATAATAATAAATAACAATTTGTTTTTTTATTTTTGAGAGAAATATATATATAATAATTATTCCTATAATAATTATATTATATAATAATTATTCCGTATAAAAATATTGTAAAATAAAATTTAAACTGAAAATCGTGACATCATGAATTACGAGACTTGAAAATTTTATGTTTTAAATATGATACATGTTCTTTATTTCTTCAAATAAGTAAGTTTTTTATTCTTTCTATTCTTAAAAATTTACCGATTTATATATTATTTATCTTAGTATCGAAAAAGATTTATTTATTATATTTTTTTTTAATCAAACATCCTTATTATATTATATCAGAATAATCATTTTAATTACAAGAGAAATGGAATTTGACATTTACGAGAGACTTATTTTGAAAATGTAGGATTCAATTGCTTTAATTGTCAAAAGATCGAATTTTTTATTCGCGATTATCACTTGCTAATTTTAGCAGTAGAGTGCAAAGCATACAGTTATATGGAAATGTATGATTCTAACTGCGCAGTAATACTCATCAAGAGGCATGGTAATGTCTCATGCTAAGTTTACACGCAGTAACAGAGAAGCACTCCGTGTATCTAAACGCGGATCGGCTAATTCAGAATACATATCTTAAGATCGAATTTTTAATCGATACGCTTAATCGATAGCTAAAGTCTCAATTATTTAAGGAAAGTGTCTTTATATTTTTGCTCTGCGTGTTTTCTAAATAAACTAGATGCAAAAATTTTTCTTTAAGAAATGTTATCACCGCTGTCGCGCTAGACGTACATGTATATGTATACACCTACACAACACATGCAATACATATAGTGATAATTTTGTACGGCTCATGCTCTCGATAGAAAATTGCATTATGCGGCTCTGTTGTGAGATTTGGGGTGGGCCTCGTTATTAAACCTAGTGCTGTTAAATTGAATAATGTGTTAATGAAATTGAAGCGCTAAATTTTTCTAATTAAACTTTTTATTTTGTATTAATTTTTAATTGTTTATTCCTGGATAAATTTTTAAATTTTAACATTATTATTTCCGTAAAAAAATTAAAATAACTATTTCGTACTACATTTTTTGTTAAGATGTTTCTACATAAAAAAAAATAAGTTTTTATTTTTAGTGTATTCTATAGTATTGGCGCAATTTTTCTATAATATTATTTTTGTGAAGGAAATTAAAACAACTAATTTGTATAATAATTTTTAATATAACAATTTTTTCAAAACTAAAATAACATTGTTTTATATAGATTAAAGTAACACTATTTTGTAATAGTATTTTTATATTATTTTGTAATAGTTTTTTTACAGTAATATACATTTTTCACAATTGGCGCGTGTATATAGTATTTTGAAAGATGCTTTTTTTATTTTTCTTTTTTTAAAGAGTATTTTAACTGATTGCAAAATCTCGCATATTATTCTCGACTGTTTACAGATGCAAAATCTATTATGTTCGCTTATCACGTACTACTTATCCGTTTTGCGGTTTAGATATCGTTCGAGCGTCAATCTGCACGTGAACATCTATATACAAAATTAGAACAATACAAAGTGTAATAACCAGCGTTATTAAATTAGAACAATACAAAGTGTAATAACTGGCGTTATTAAATTTAACTTATCGATTCTTTCTTGAAAGTCATTATCGAATAAGAGCAATCAATTCTTAAATACGCATCAGTATATATAAAATTTTAGACAAAAAATGAACCAAATTTATTTTGAACATGTTGTTTAAATGGGAAAAAAGTTTTAAATAAAAAATGTGTGTAGGTTTTATTTGAATAATTATTTTAGTTGTTATATATGAGAGAAAGCATACTATTTTCAATGATTTATAAATCAAAAAATATAATCATGTTAATGTGAAAACTCAGTAATTGTTTTAGTTGAACCTTTGCTATCTATGATTTAGAGAATTACGCTTGAAATTTCCGAAATATTAAAAAAAAATTTATAATATATGATATATACGGATAGCTTTTGTTAAAATCACCACGAAAAATTGTTTTAAGACGGTTATAATCCGGTTTTTTAGCAGATAAACTCTTGCAACTTTGGTCAATGGTAGCGTTCTGTTAAGAACCGATAATGTCTCTCTATCCTATCCCATGGGCGTTGTTTTATCTACGACCCGGTGTTCGACAAGAGTCACTGGCGATTAAACAATAACGTGGATCGAAGTAATATGATTTCACTGTACGATCATCGTACACTTGCACGTACGAAAACCGAGGGAGTAGCATTTTTATTGGTGTTACATGTGTGACACATTCATTTGCCGTTATCGAAATGCATCGAGTGGTTGAGACACGTGCGGGGATAAATCCTATTCCTCTCAAAGAATTTGATTATATCTCTTTTAGATTATGCCTTGATTCTGCTTTCACATAGGGAGGATGTAATTTAATAATGCAATCTGTATTATTTTCAATATTAGTTGAAATTTTTATTACAGTAATTAATAATCCGTATGTTTTCTTAATTTTTAATTTCGTAATGCAAACTCTATTGTCTTTCTGAAAAATGCTATTTTTAATATTTGCTAAGAAATGGTTAATACGTGTTAATTCTTTCAATTTTTATAAATTTTTGAAGTTAATTCTTTAAAAACTTACATAGCACGGATCATTTTAACCTCGACATATATTAGAGCGGGTTCATTCTTCAGTAATCTCCGCTTGGAATCAACCGGCATTTCTTATTGTTTTTGAAAAATTTTATATTAAAAGTTCAATAATTTTAAACCTACGCTGAGAGTATATAAGAAAGTAGATAAAAAATATGATCTGATTTTAGCATATGCTGTCAAAATAATGATTCTAAATAATCTTGAATAGATTTTAACTATCGTTAATTATTTATTAAAAAAAAAAATAATTTATTAACAAGAATTTATGTATTAACCAATAAAAACAATAATGTAAATAAGTGTTAAATTAAATAGATAATTTGAGTTTTATCAGAAATTATCGTAATAATATTTGGCGAAATTGTTTATGCGAAATCAATCAGGTACGGGATTTATCAACGCAATTATAATTGGAAATTTGAATAATTAACATTTATTTGGCCATCGCGATATCATATTTATGTACGAAACTGGCAAATTAAATATTGTATTTTTGTGCAAAACCTGTTCAAAGATTGTATATTAATTATAATGCGACCTTTTAATAATAAAATGAACGAACAGAGAGACAGCAAATTCCCAGAAATTGTTTACAAATCTTGAAATTTATTTGACTTATTTCTACTAGAGCGTAATTTATTTATAAACATATTAAATACAGAATAATGAATATGTTGACAAAATATAATTTAATAACTACATCTATTTTTTTTTTATTAAGTAACAAAAAACTGTTTTATTACTGTTAGACATATATTGACAAAGTTACATAATAATAATTCAAGAATAATACTTCAAGAATGTTTTTTATAGGTAATAAAAATATCTTATTTTTTTAAATTTTGATTCAGAATAATAGCAATTTATTTTAATCAATATTATAAAGTTATAATTTTTTTAATATTTTAATAATCATAATAATTTTATAGTAAATTCAAAAAGCTAGTGCATTACCTGCACGTTTAATAATAATTTTATTCCATTTCAATTGTTGTGCAATAACAACGGAAAGTTCATGAATCATGGGAGTCATACATTTGTAATAGCAATTGAAATATTATATTTAATATTATAACTCACTTTGCGCTTAAATTGAGAAAGTTTACATTAGAATATTTTATATTTTTTTCCCTGTTATGAAGTACCAACCATTTTATATCATTATTAAGGAATTGATGAATTCTGATATACACTTTCTCTCCTTGCGGGCCTTGTTATCACATTCTGTGTTAACTTAATTAATGTTAAAAGCCATGATTGCGTTATCTGCCCATTCCGAGAAGTATTGATGTCCAGTCGGACGTGAAAAATGATGAGAGATTTTTTTTTGCTATATATTAGAGGGTTTTTATAGGATGGCCACTTGCAATCCATCAAGAGTTCGGGTCGCACATCTCCTCTGAGAGGCTCATGCGATTGCTTGCCCAGCATTCATAGTCCAGCTATCAATTGGCGACAAAGAAACCATCATCTCTTTTAAGTTACATCATAACTATTCTTAGCGTGAATTTCTCCGTGGCAATTGTTGCTGCATCTATTAAGCGATGGATCAGATGGAATAAAGCTGAACTGTCATTCGTTTTGAAATCGTATATTGTCTTATAAGTGACATAAAGTGTGAAGTTTGAATAGCTCAATGATAAGAGCAATTGCCCGGAAAGTGAAAGAATTTGATTCTCGATACAGACCACTTGCATACTATCACATATTTTTCTAGTCGCAAATATTATTGTCTTCTAGCGATTATTCGTTGGAAAATGAAAATGCCTCATAGATGCATCAGTACCTCTACCACGGATGACTGTTACGATGTATCTGAGCTTTTGCGTGTGTCTTCCTCTCTTTTATTATTGTTTATTACTCCTATAACGGCGGAAGGTGCGCAATAAAGACGTAATTGGCCAAATATATAAAAATGGCAGCGACGTCGAAGCTGAATACTGATTAAAGCTCGACTCATAAAAGTGCAAATGCCGAATAGAAGTGAGAAAGTTTAACGACATCGCAACCGTTCACTCACGTGCAAAGTAATTAAATTCCAATCAGATAACGGCTAATAATTAATGCAATATTTTTCGTTGATTTTGACGAAGAAGTGCGGTAGAGAGAAATAATAATGAGTATTGATAATGACAATTTTCTACGATGTTCTCAAGAAAATTATATTGCTTATATTGTTTTATGGTTAATATTGTTGTTATAAGCTTCGGCAATATAATATAGAAAGGACAATGAAATTGACACCCCGTACTAATTAAAAACATCCGTTGATTTAAATAAGTCGGACGGTTTTCATTAATTATTACCAAAAACTCTCAACAGCAACAAATATTAATATAACATAAAACATCAAGCAACAAAAATAAAACAAAATGCTTTATATATAAATGATTTTATATAAAAACACAGTGAAAAAACACAATGCTTTTATATTACAGTGTAATAGAAAAAAACAGAGCATCTATTATAATAACTTATTTAGTTTTTTCTTTTATCAAATTGATTATTAATATATCATATATATTCGCCATTCATTAATATTTATTTAAATTGTGAGAAAAATGTTAATTAACCAATGTTCGTTAAAATACGAGTAATTTTCCGCACATATTTAGCTGTTCATTTGTTCGGCTCTAGCACGATTAATTCGAACGCTTCTGATTCAGGAGAGAAAGATAGCAATCCAATAACGCAAAAAGGTCAAACGATTGTGAAATGAAATCTGTAATTAGTAATAAATCTGTGGCGATTTTAAATCGCACACGAAAACGCGAATTTTTTTCCTAAATTATGCGATCAGAATGTGAGTGTTTTGTAAGATAAATCATTAAAAAAAAAAAAAAAATTAAGACATTTTTCGTGAGTTGTAATTAAAAAATAATTTCAACATAAACTTCTCTCTTTAAAGTTGACCGTCAGTCATGTACTTGTTTGCTCAAAAATTATTTCCTATAATTAATTAAATTAAAGATTGTTGCATCATAATGTAATGTATTGTGAATTCTTCAAACTTTTACCATAACTGTTTATTTAATTTGAACTAGCTCCTTTCGAGAATTGAAAATTTTAGAGTATAATTGTAAGTAATTGTGATTAATTTTGAATAGAATAACATTTTTCTAGAGCGTTACTCATATTATATACCATACGTTAAAGTAACTCTTTTTAGTTTCATCTTTAATTTATCAGGATTGACATAATAGGGAATTTTTTAAATAAAAGTCATGTAAAAAATTTATAAAACTATAAGAAATGGTTATATATTTTTTCTTGAATGTTTTCTAAACTGTGAAATCAATCTATATGTAATCATATATATCAAATATAGTATGTTAAATAGACGTATACAATATAATAATCAATGCCGAATTTAACAAATTTTAAATGTTCTATATAGCACCAATAGAGAAAATCATTTAAAAATCACATATATTGTATATTATATCTACTTCAAATTATCAAATTTAAATGATTGAGAAACAATATTATGTTATGAGAAATTTAATGACAAAAAAGTTTCTCTTATTTTATATTTCTTATTATTTATATTATTAATATATATCATATTTTTATTATACTATTAATATATATTATTAATATATTATTATTAATTATATAATATTATTATATAATTAATATTATTAAATAATTATAATAAATAAATATATTATATAATTAATATTATTAATAATAAATAAATATATAAATATATAAATAAATAAATAAATATATTATATAATTAATATTATTAAATAATTATAATAATTATATAATTATATTATTAATTATATAATATTAATATTAATATTATATAATGTTAATATTATTATATTATTAATATATATTTCTATATATAATTCTAAATATTTGATATTTGTTGACAAAAGAAAACAAGTTTGTTTCGTTATTACGAACTTTTTTGTTTAGTTGAACAGCTGATAATAATCATCTTTCTTTTTCACTTGCAGGGCGCTATATTGACGACTATGCTGGCAACGCGAAATTTTTCCAGTAAGTATGATGCACAGGGTAAGTACCTCCGGCCCTCTTCAGCGCTCTATACGGTCTACGACAGATAGTACTTTTATATCTCCTATGAAACTTGACGTTTTCCCGTGTATCTATATACGAATTCATCCCTTTAATAATCCGAGTCATGCAACTTCCCTCTATCCCCGATTCGTCTTGCATTCTCGCCATGTAGAGGATCTATTTATCTGCCTTTTCGCTTTTTTTTCAAAAAAAAGAGACTTCATCATGCAATCGTGTGTGCAATATTTTCATTGTTAAATTTGTCATTTTATCATAAAATATTAAGGCAAGTTGTCTCACCATAAATTTTTACCCATAGAAACGATTGCAGAATGGAGCACTTGTATATATTTTTTGCTCATGCACAGAAGTATATTAGAGTCCTTTTGTTGACATTTTCTTATATTAGGTAATCGAAGGAGCGAGGTTGAACAGGAAATCGGAAAAATTATATCGTAACAGCGCGTCAATGATCGGTTCACCGAAAATCATCGTCGATGCAAGTTCACAGTTAATTAGGCGCTTATCAGGCAAACAATCGCGTTTCATCTTCGCTCGTTCGGCACATTGATTATCATGATACGATGTGTTTCGCATCTACTTCGTGTAGCTCCCATCTACCCCATATAGCCAATGCATATGGCACGCACTTCATGTCCTCATGCAAAGACCACGGTACGTTACCCAGAAAATAACATCTTAGCCTTTCATATTAAATAGACATAATTTTTGCTATAAAGACAAAAGATTATTTTGAATCCTTTCGTTACGCTGAATCTTTTTCACAAGTAAAAATTATAATATTTATAATTATCTTAAGTACTTTTTATGGCTAAGTAAAATAGTACAAAATAATAATAAAAAAACAATAATAATAAAGAGAAGAAAATAATTTTATAAAGTTTTATAAAGTTGTTTCTCGCTTCCAAATCTATATACTTGTCTAGAATAGCGAAAGGATTAAGAAACATATATATTTTAAGAAACATATATATTAAACATATATATATATATATATATATATATATATATATATATATATATATATATTTTGCAATTGAGTAAGTATATCGAAGCTTTTTCTTTGCGTATATATTTATCGCAAGAAGATTCTGGGTAATTCAAATTGTTGTCACAATGCACTCAAGCAGTTTTCCCTTTCATTCAGTCATCATTGTTATCACATGCTGCTACTTGATACAAATCAGACAAAAAATTGTTTGATACAGATTAGATACATCATCATCGTCTTCGAAAAATTTTTTTAATCGCCGTATATATTCAGTTCATTATATTATATAATATTGTAAAAATTGTAACAACATTGGTAAATTTCTGAGTAACATTCAAATAATTATAAAATTAGTACAGACATCTAAATGTTTTTATCAACAAATCTTATCGTTTGTTCAAGAAATTATTATTGATTTAAAAGAATTTATTTTATTAAATTAATAAATATATTTTTTTTAAATTTGTAATAACATCAATGAAATAAAATTATTAATTACTTTCTTAATGAATTATTAATCATCAATGAAATAAAATTATTAATAAAATGTCCCTATAATTCAAATATATCATATTTATTTTTATTGATTATATAACTATTTATTAATTTATAAATTAAAAGACAAAATTATTAAAAGACACAAATTAAATTTTAATTTTGCAAAATATTTATTACCATTCATCTTAAATATAAATGTGTTATACCCAATATGCAAAAATTAAATTTTCACGAATTAATGCCATAATGCAATTAGTAATTGCCGCATCGCATCGGATATCATATTGTTTTTAGTCTTATGTAGAAACATATTGGACTTATTATAAAGTTCGAATTCAAATGAAAATCAGCATAAAATAATCAACTTTGATGTATTCGTCATAAAGCGTGCTGCAACAATGTTGATTAACAATAACTTTTGTTTATAGATTTATATCTTTTTATATTACATATGAGAATTAATATTAAAATTAATATTAGAATTAATAATTAAAATTTAAAAATAAATAACCAAGATTTAAAAATTAACCAAAATAATATAATGCAATATATATATATATATATATATATATATATATATATATAAAATAATAATTAGTTAGTAAATATTTATCTTTACATAGACAGGCTTATATAACTTATGAATGTTGCCAAAGTTCCTGACAATGAGTAGATAAATTGTAAATAACTTTCAAAAAAATTTTAACTGTCACTTATTGTTTCTTAAAAAATTGAGAGCAATTAAAAATATGGACGTTCGAATATTTTTTATAACTTTGATTTACTTGAAAGACTTAACCAGATTATTAAGTATTATTATTAAAGACAAAAAGTACATGTGGACAGAGAAGAGGCGCTACCCCTTCATTTACTTAACCTTCATCAATTTAACACAAATTTAATTGGATTTAACTTACAAATCTTGTATATATTTATATCTTGCCCTTAATACATAATCTTCAATATACGTACACCTTATTTCACATGAGGAATGAAAACCTTGCTTGGCACGGAAAGATGCAACTTATGTGGACCCTTCGTCCTTGTCTACATGTATATTCACTTTTTATTATAATTTTTGATATTTTTGAACACCCTAGAATTGTGCATTGGTTTAAATGTGTATGTATAATATGGATAGCGATACTCAAAAATTATGTTCGAGATATTAAATTTTTTATTATTAGTCTACGTTCAAATCTCGTTCTGCATGAATTTGACAATAAACAATGAGTCACGGCTAGAATCTTTTAAAGATTACTTAGGTTTATGGATTTGACAACATATTTCTATCAATTAAAAGTATTTTAAACCTCGCTGTGTGTGTAAAAATAAACATTTATCTTATATTGTTAAAATTTCTTTTTATTATTCATTTATGTGCGAAAAACGGATAACGTGTTATATGCAAGAATATAAGTTTTGAAAATTATATTTATTGCAAATGCGAATAATTTTAATCCTGAAATAGGAAAAATCTGTAAAACGTGAGAATCTTCAAAGGATTTAAACTCAACTACTATAATCCACTAGCAAAATATTTTTACAAATAATTATACATTTTGTTAACGTAAATTATTTTTATATGATCGCGGGGGAAATAATTTTTTAAAATTGTTTACTTTCTTTATCTTTATAAATAATACATTTTCTGTTTTTCTATAATTTTTAGACAAATAAGAACATTGATAATATTTTTGATCTTAATTTGGGACAACAAAAAATGTTTTATGGTCTACATATTTGGAGATTTAAGTTTTAATATAATTAATTGTATAAAAAAATTTAATTGCGTTACAAATAATTTTTTTTTATTTATAACATTCTTATATTATATAATATTTATGATTGTCATATACAATGTGTCATATTTATTATCATACTTATTTAAAAAATGTTTTCATCATATTGCAATTTAAAACGGAAATTATTGATCGACGGTGCAGCTTTAAATTTAAAGCAGAAAATTATGCTTTCTGAGCTTTTATTCATGCTAACAATAAATATCTAATATTTATGAATCAATAGAAAAATATCAATAAAGAAATTATTTATACAATTTGTTTTATATTTTTACATGAAACAAATATAAAAATTTAAATGTTAAAAAATGGATAAAAAGAAACTAGGAAAATTCTGTACAATTATTATAAAATAATAAAACAACAGAGTGGAGCAGTTTTAAGTTTGTACAGCACAATCGCTTTAGAATTCCTTAAAGATAAAAATGGAACTGTCATTTTAAGAAATAAATGCGAATATGGATTATAATAGGCATTTATATAGGCAAACATACACACGCACGCATCTCGCTCTTATTTGCTCGACTAGCATAAGTAAATACGGGCTCGTTCTACATTCGTAATAGATGTTTGACAGATAATATGCCACATATACACGGTATATGCCACTATATATAGATACACATATATATTGTATGTATATATATATATATATATATATATGATATTACCTATCTAACAATAAGATGATATTTTTAGAATATGCGTTGATTCCCGTCTTCCGCTACCTTTCCTTTTTTAGAACAAGTAGCTGAGTATCTTGCATTTTGTAGATTCAATGCAACACATGTAATATGTATCTGTACAACATGTGTGTTTTATCTCTTAATATAATTAGTGTTAAAGTATATATACATATATGCATATATATATATATATATATATATATATATATATGTATACATATATGTATATTTATATATCTTTTTTATATTTTTGATTATATTGCAAGAACATGCTCACGACACATTTCCCAGATTTCAGTACTTGGGATAATTTATTTTGGCGCGATTTCTGAATAATAGATTCACAGATTTATTGTTGCGACATTTATGTAAAAAAAAAAGTAAAAATTTTTTATTTTTTATTAAGAAAAAACTGATTTTCGTTTTTGATCTGATGTAGAAACGAATTGAAAACGCGGCACAAACGAAATCAATTCAACTATTCACCACGGAATATTTTTGAAATAATATCTTTATTTGATTACGATTGAGAAGAAGAATAGTATGTGTAACATATACTAATTTTTGTTAATCTTAGAGTTTATGCATATGATATCTCGATTGACAACTTTGATATTTTATTCGATTCAGTTTTTTTTTTTTTATATACAACGCTATTATCTTTTAATCTCCTAAGAGGATATTAGCAGAATTTTTTGAAAGATTTATATAGTCCAATTATATCGTTACGCATGCGTTATTAAAAAAATATGTTTGTCATGACAATTCGACGAAGCCTCTTTATCGATCTATGATATAACTCGCGTTTTATAACTTTTTTATACTTAAAGTCTTTTCATCATGTTTTTATTGGATAGTTTCCCGATACTTGGATTCTATATCTCATGATGGAAAATTATTCTCGAGTGAAATGATATAGTTTTTTATTTACATAACGGCTGTTCTTTTTCGCACGCCTCGTTGTATATTCTATCCGAATCCTTTGTTAAAGCAAAACTGAGAAACAATTAACTCTTTGCCCTCGCATTTTAAGCTTTCTTATCCTGCTCTTCTTTCTTTTCTTTCTCGCCAAAGCACGAGAACTTCGATTTTAATTAAATTTATTTCATCGCCTTGAGTCAACTCTCAAACTCGAAGCTCTTTCAACTTTCCTTTCTCGCCACGCGACTTCGGTCCCCTGTCTTGAATGCCATTTTTGTTTTTGGAAAAAAGATTATTTTCGAAACTTATTAGTACATTGTTATTATGGAAATTTTTTAAAAGCCTCGCGATAAACTTCGAGCGAAATATAAATCGAGAACATTGACGGTTTGTTTAGCTCGACTTGAGTTTTATGTCATCTCGATTGAGAAAATCTTTCAAAAAATAAATTAGTAACTCTCAAAAATATCAACAAATTTGATATTTGGGAAAATAATATTATGACTCCAGTGACTCCAGTTAATAAAATAAAAAACGCACGTTAGTGGCGTATAAAAAAATTTGCGATTATATTTTAATAGCCTGATAATTAAATAAAATTTTAAAAATATAAAAATCGCATTATCAAATGTATACATATACATAACTAAATTCTATTTGAATTTCATAGCTGTATACGCTTGCATCGACTATGATTTAAAACAAACACACGGAATTGGCGTACAATTTTCGTCAAAATAAATTATTACTGATTGATTCCATATTTCTCACTTTCATATGTGATAGTGAGTCTGAAAAAAATTTTCTCATCCTTTTAATCATGATGATATCTATAATAAATCACGTAAAAGGGTTCATTGTCACTCACAGAATTGCAGGATATAAAATTACAATTAGAGGCGTTTATGAAACTTTAATGAAACTCTTCGATGTTTTGTGATACTTTTATTATTCTCTTAAAAGATGTATTAACTACTATATTTTTTTCTGTTTTTATTAATTTATTACTTGCAAAATATTTATGACTTAAGAATTTTAATTTGTTTGCAACATTATATCTCGATTAAATTTATTGTATCGTTTATTTGTTACATTGCTCTGCAGTTTCTGCTCGGCCAATAATTTCCGAAATTTCTTGAAGATTATGCTACTCATATATTACTATGAAAGTTTCATGATAGTTAGAAACGATCACATTTCCCAATTAGATCTCACAAGGTATATTTTCGAGTATGTAGTCGTAGATTTCGGATCCTCTTCGCAAACGATCATCATCGTCGAGAGAAACTCGCAAGCTCGTTCATTATTATCCGATTACTATATACCTATACATCCTTGCTCATGTTCTCTCCGAAGCGATAACTACTTGCGTTGATCTCTCTTCTCTGGACTATATTAAAGCAAATTATTTTGGTGCTGCGATAATTGCATCTTATGTTCGTGAGATGTTCGTAAAATATTATGACTTTTAAGGAATTATTTGTAAAAATAATTGTGTGTTTTGCGCATTTAACAGATAATAGATACGATATAAAGTAATTATAATTTTGTATATATGAGATTGACTTGATGTAATAACAGTAATAGTCTCGGAAAATTAATAATTAAATGCGAAAACTGACAAATAAGATCCAAGATGCGGATATTGATGTGCGAACTTATTATTGTTAAATTTTAGTAATTTAAAAAAAATGTAATATAAACATTTACATATTATAAAACACTGAAGGATATAGCGATAATGTTTAGACGTTCTTTATATAAATATTCTGGTATGGATTCTAGTTCTTTCTTTCTTTTGATTATTGATTATAATTTAAAATTAGACTTCAAGTATTATATATGCCAAATTTTAAAATTCCAATGTAATCTTTTTATATTTTTATCGAGACTGAAAATGGAGCAAAAAACGATCCGAAATGAACATTTTCAATACACATTTATTACTAAAATTTAACAGTTTGCGCACCAATAGTCGCACCTTGGCTCTTATATTTGCCAGTTTTCCCGTTTAATTGATTTAACGTATTGTTGTCCGCTTATTCGCGCGCACATATAAAATATATAATTGATATACGTGGATAAAAAAGAAGTTGTAAGGTTTTAACGTGTATTTATTGATCAGTTAACGCAGGTTTTATGCTATTTCAATCTATATGGAGCTTTTTGGGGCCATTGCACAAATGGACTAAATCAAAATAAATTTTATATATGTTGCATTTTTCTCACAGCCATGAATTTCTTTGGCGTTATGTAAATTTATGTATTTTAGACCGCGCGTATTTTTACCATGAATAGCAGAATCGCGTGAATTACGTATGGGTTTATGAATCCTATAAACCGCCCGAATTACATATAGATTTATAAATCCCAAAACGCGCATATAACTTGAAGGTCTTCCGGCGAATCCATGAATCCATAAATTCCTCAGCTATCTATCATTTCCATCTGCCAATGCTTTCTCTTGAGAGAACACGAGCAATTGTAATCGACAAATAAATCTCTCTTCCTCTCTTTCTTTCTCTAATGTATATGCGCATACATATGTATGTATATTTCTTTTTTTCTTATTATTAATCTATTATCTATGACCAATCTTTCTTTTTTTTTTTTTTTTTTTTTTTTTGACAATGGAAGACCGCAGTGCGCATAATGGGTCGGAGGTGCAAACTCAACGTACTCCATTTCATATTTGAACTCTTTTTTTTTTATTTCTACTCAATTCTTGATAATAAAGCAGGAATCGAGTGATGAACGATATGCCGCGTATCCACAAGTCTTCGATTACAAGAAACGACACACGATACAATCGATGATATTAATGATGAGGGACGATCGATTCGTGGCAGTTTTCGACTAAGATAAAATTTTAATTCGACAAAAAAGCGCGACGTCGGATAAAAATGCTATTTATGTTTCGTCTCAACAATTCTAATTTTTATTAGGTATTTTTTTCAATGTAGTAGTTCTATCTTTTTGGTGAATGTTTACGTTACTGTAACATTTGCATCTTGATATTAATATATGTTGTCAACGTTATGATCCTAAGTAACATCCAAAAAATTCCGGAGAAAGTCTATATATAATCAAATACTTTACGCTGCAAACAAATAAGAGATAGGTAATAGATAAACATATTAAGGAGATGGTAAAAAAGATTATAAATCTTAAAACAGCTGCATTATAAAACAGGTATGGGACATAAAATAAAGAAAATTAGTTGGAGACTTTAAAAAAAGAGTATTTTAATGTATGAAGCAGAAATTTGGGGAAGAATGAAACAATGGAAAGGATAATGTCAGGATAAATTTATAAAATAGTCATTAGGTTTAAATTGGAATATACAGAAATATATTTCCGAGAAAAGAAACCTAAAGAGAGCTTTTGAGAATAGAAATAGGTGAAAAAGCAATTAGATCTGAGAAAAAAATTACAAAGAAATTGAGTAATGATGTATACTGAAGGAATAGTTTAGGAAAATAAAGAAAAAATAGATAAGAGGTAGATAAAGAGATGCAGAAACTCAAAAACATATATAATAAAATGTAAATGCAAAATTCCGATATTCAGATAAAAAAAATAAGACATAGAGATATCCGAACAAAATTTTAAAATATTAAAAAGAAAACAAGTTTAAAAAGATTCTTAAAGATTTATTACGAGAATCAGAAAGAAAGAATGCGAAATAAATTTTGGCATATACAGGAAAAGAATTTGTGAGAGTGAAATCGAAGCTTTAGAGCATTTAGCAACAAATTGTATCCTAGAAATAAGAAACAGTACAAAAATGGATCAATTATTGAGAAAAGGGAGATAAGGGATCAAGTGGATGAAGAAAATTTGTAAAAGCAAAGAAAGAGAATAAGACCAGGGAAAATCTAGAAAAGTAGATTTAGAGAGGAAGCATAATAAGTTTGAAAGATAATCTATAAGAATAATTTAAAATTTAATACAATGTAACTTAGCTCTAACTCTAACACATCAAAGTTAAAGATTAATTAGGCTAAACGATATTGTTGCGTCAAATTTATATCCATTTTAGTATTATACTGTATGTTTTATAAAGTTTATGTAAAACTCCTTTCAAATATATTTATAATTATGTTTGATTATGTATGGACTTCTTCCCTGGGAAATTTTAGTCGTTGTTGTTCATTAGAAAGTTATTAACAAATGAAAATGCATGAAAATTAAGACTTATATGTGAATAAGCAATAAAAAATTTAATATTGAACAGTTTATATGAATATATATTACTACTCATATATCCACAAACACACACACATATTTAGGATCACATTTACCAAACTCCGATTAATGTAATCGTTGATTAACTTATAGGACGATCAATAATATGATTTCAAATTTTTTATTGTCTCTATATGCGAGAATTATATCATTCGAAATTTTATGTTAACTACCCTATAAGTAAATCAACGATTAAGTTAATTAAGTTTGGTAAAAAAGTAATATTTAAATATACACAGATCTTCTTATAAGAAGTTCGAGGAGACGAGGGAAAGGCTTCACGTGAATTTGCTATTTTTTACGCAAAGTGAGATCCACTCTACGTTACTTGATGCGTTTTTTAGTGCGAAATGATATCTATAATTATATATAGGTTTTCTTCCAATTTTTTTGCACAAAGCGAGACGTTCTGCTCAACGTTGCCTGATGTTTGAAATTCCCATTTTTATTATCAAATTTTTGAAAGCACTGGGCAATATGTAGAATATTCTATTGTGTACAAAAAATTGGGAATTTATATTAACCGTATATTATCATGCTATTTATTATATCTAGATTTTACGAATTTTTTCCGTCTCTCCGCTTTCTGCCTATTTTTTCTCCACAATTTCGTATTTTGGCATCCCTTCTTCTCTTTTTCATGCTACTCCCTCCTTTCTCCTTGAAAAACTTTTCTCCTCTCATTTTGATAATTTCTCATCTTTCTAATCTTTTCCTAATCTCCTTCATGCATTTTATTATCATCTTATCTTTTTCTCTCTCCTTTTCTCATCTCTCTACCTTCATCCAAAATTCCATACATGCTCTATCTCTTAATTTATCTCTTTGTAATTCTTTTTAATCATATACTTTATACTATACAGGGTGAGTTATAAGATTGTTTTAAAACTTCGTGAGCATGTTCCTGAATAAAAAGTATGAACAAATGTTCCTATGAACATTAGGCCGAAAATACTTTGTTATCGAAATAATGGATACAAATAGATATTTTATTTCATCATACGTTACATAAATATTACTCATTTCTTCAAATAAAAACATTTTTTGTGCTATTACAGTAAATTAATCAATCAATACTAATATTGCTCGGTTGAAATTGAAACAACATTGTCTCAAGCATACTGACTTGATCGTAGATACGTTATCTTTTACTGTATTCAAGTAAAGGCCTACATTAAAACCCTCTTTCTCTTTCTTTTAGTGGATCGTAATAGTGTATGGTGGTAAACAAACACTATCACAGAATCAAAACACTCTAGAGACACAATATGGAAAGAAAGAAACCCACTAAAACCCACCTCGTTGAGATGAAAAAAAAAATACATATATATATATTTGGCGTTGCTTCTGATTTGAAACTCAGTCATTATGAAATTTATTGTTTCAATTATTTCGATAACGAAGAATTTTTGACTTTTTAATGTTCATAAGAATATTTCTTATATATTTTTTATCACACGCTCACGAAGTTTTAAAACATACTTACGACTCATCCTATATATACATAATATATAAATCATCTTATATATATATATATATATATATATATATATATATATTTTAATTTGTAAAAATTTCGATTTATATTAAAAAAAATTTAATAATTATTTAGTTATTTTTATTTTATTATTAGCATTTTTAATAAATTTATTACAATTTTAACAGAATATTTTCATCAGGATAATTCTTCATTAACAACGTGTATATGTTACTCTCTTTTTTCTTTTTTTCTTTTGCTTTCTCTGTTTGTATTTTATTTATGTTTATTTTTTAAGGAAAATTTATGTTTAATTTTCATTGATCAATTTTAACTTTACATTCTTTTGTGTGTTTGATTTGTTTTTTCTTTTTGCAAATATGGTTTTTATTACAAATGTAATTTGAACATAATCCTATATTAATTTATACTTACATATATTATTAGTATAACATTATATATATTATATTTTATATATATATATTATATTTAGAATATATGTATTTTTTAATAACAAGTCAATATAAACAATATTTAAGCTATTTATTTTCTTGCACGTATCCGGCATGTTTCTTCCTACATAAATTTCTTCCTACTTATTTATATCGAATATAAAAAAATTTCTCGTTATTTTAATATAAGAAATATATAACTGTTTTTCGAAATATTAATAATATTAGTAATATTTACTTATCTAATTACTTATTTTATTTTTTTAGAATTCTAAAGATATCATGATTTCTTTCATTAGATTAACGAAGGAATATATTTTCTGTGATGGATTAGAGAAACTAATAATATACATATATAAAATACAATTGCATCAATAGAAGTCATAAAAACATGAAATAAATACAATCTGCTACAAAGTACAGCATGCGTGCTTTTCAACGCTTTTCCTTCTCTTCAATTTGTTTCTCTCTTTTTGGAATGATCATTTCTATCACATCTCATCCGATGCAGCGTGTTTATGTTTCAATTTTTGATAATTTTGAATCGATCAATCATCAATCAATTGTCGCATGTTATTTCTAAAATTATTTAGATTTATTTCGTATGTTTATGTATATGCGTACATATGTTTGCTTACTTATTATTTATATGCAAAATTATATGTATATGCAAAATATACACAAATATCATTTTTAATCCTGCACGTTGAGAATATAAAAGATTACTATATTACATCGTAATGTTAAAAAGAAATATTCCATCTGCTAATTACGTTTTGATAAAAGTTGACAAAAACTTACACAGCGCACATCATTTTCCTTTATACTATAGAGGATACATTTCTGAGTAATAAACGTTTTGAATGTTGCGACAGTCTTTTTTGATTCCTGAGAGATGCGATCTTTGAAATATTTTAAAGTTTCTAGAAAAAGGAATTCCCGATGATCTTAACCTTGATATATGTTTTTATTACTGTCCCCCTCCCCTCTCTCATCCCTCTTTCTTTTTCCTCTCTCTCTCTCTCTCCCTCTCTCCCCCTCTCTCTCTCTCGTGAGAAGAAATCAATTTCTATTTTTTTTCCCTATTTTTCTTTTTTTTTTAATATTTAATATTTAATATTTTTTAATTTTTTTACATACTTTTAAATTGATATTTATGTGATATCTGAGACAAATTTGCTTTTTTACGTTTTTGAACTTTTGCTATTTGTCACATTAAGAAGGAATGTGTCGACTGCAATATCTTTTTCATGTTTAAATATTAAATGTCAGTGATAATATACGGATAGTCCTTTCTAAATCGAGAGACGCTTTAAAGGTCGTTTCATCGGAAACACATTCAAAAAAAACATCCAAGTATTTAAATAAACATCCAAGAATTCCGAGTGAATTCACCAACCCGTCTCTCGTCCGTTCTGGCCCGCATTCTTCAAATCAATCCGTTTTACGATGTTGTGCTCTTTTTTTTTTCTTTCTGTCTCGCTTTTGTCTTTTCTTTCTCTCTCTGCTTCCTGCCTCATACATATCATTGTTCCATACACACACACACACACACACACACACACACATATATATATACATACATATATACGCGCGCGCGCGCGCATAGTATATGTATGTATATGTAATAGAACAATGATGTTAGAGAGGTAGTGGATAAAGTAGGTATCAAAGAGAGAAAAATTTTTTTTTTTTTAATATATATATTTTAATATATATATATATATATATATATATATATATATATATATATACATACATACGTATATCAACATCTTTTTTCCATTTTTATTTTTCCGATGCCGACTTACTGAAACGCTCTACGCACTCCAGGTCGAAGCATCATCACGAAGAAGGGCGATGGCTCTCAAGTAAAGGAATCCACTGATAGCAGCACAACGATCGAAGACGATGACATTAAAGGTAGGAAACTCCCATTCTTTTTTATGGGTCGCGTTTATGTATCTCTCTCTCTCTCTCACTCTCTCTTTCTCTTTCTCTCTCTTTTTCTCTTTCTTTCTTTTTCTCTCTCTCTTTTTTCCTTTTCTCTTTCTTTGTCTTTCTTTCTCTTTTCTCTCTCCTCTTTCTCTCTTTCTCTCTCTCTCTCTCTCTTTGTTTTTGTGATGAAAAGTTGCGCCAAGTTTTCTTAGCGACAATTACCCAGCTGTACTTATTAACGGACCAATTATAATTTGGCAGTGCGGAAAACAAGGGCATAAAACGATTTTGTTCGAAGATTTCGAAGATTTGTTTACAAGCTTGAAATGTGATTAGAACCGGATGAGCCGACTTTCGTACCGAATAAATATATAAAATTTTTTTTTTTTTTAACGCGGAAATATTTGGAAAACATTTATAGGAGGGAAGTGGGCGAATTATTTCCCACATAAGTATCACTGACGTTTCCCAATTTCGGTTGCCGTAACGAGCACTTGTTTAGAGCCAATTGGCATCTTAGTGTTAAAGCACGTTATCTTTGTGTTGGAATTAAATTATGATAGCGATTACATTGATGTTGTCGCAGCTGCGACAGAATTACGCAAAGCGAAATAATAACCTGGATAATAAGTCCTTAGTTTCCAATAACTAATCGCGATGTATACTTACGTGGCCTCTTTATCGTAAATTTATTAAGAGAATTTAATAGAAATTCGAGTACAAACAGACGAAAAGCAACTTGGTATCTGCATAGTAATCCATGATTAAAGTATGGACGTTTTTAAGTCTGAAAAAATGTATTTATTTAATTAGAATCTTTATTTATGTCATAGTTGAGCTTTATCGTAAAGATTAATCTGCGTTTTGACACTTTTGGATATTATTGTTTATATTTGATGAAATATTTCATTTAATTTTATGAGATAATTAAAATTAAAATAATTAATTTACTAAAAACAAAAGTTATTAAAAGCACTAAAAAAATTAAGATATTGAATACTTATATTAACGAATCGAATTAAGAGCATCATAATTTCATTCAAACGTAAGACGTTATATTGCATTAAATTCCTTGCGTGTCTGCACGAAGAATACTCGATTTAACTGACATGAGTCAACTATTTTTTTGATTTTTTTTATTTATTGTAACGCATAGACCACCTTCAACGCAGCAACTTCGAAAAATGAATTCGTTTTTAGTGCATATAAATGGAAGAAACACGCACGTATTAATCATAAACATGAAGATTCGATAAAAATTAAAGATTTTTTTCGTTCTCATATCGATCATTAGTTAATATTTAGAGTAGTTAAGTATCGTTGCTTACTCTCCGATCCTGCTATTTCCACTCTACGCTTCATCATCTGTTCTCCAATCACAGATGTACCACAAAAATTTAGCAGCTGCAGAAAAACAACTAAAATTTATTTGCAAGAAGTAATTTAAAATCACAAAATAAACATAAAATTGATATTTATATTGATTATATGAAATTAAGCATTATATAGAAGAAATTTATTTATTTTGTTACGAAATTTTTACGTCACATTTGTGTTGAATGTTTCTTCAAATCGATGTTTAATCTTATAAAAACAACATTAAGTATATTTTAATTTGTGATATATTCCTGAGATATATTTTTGGCCGTTTTATTTTAAAATGTTTCTGTTTAAAGTGTTTGTTTATTATTCAGCTCTTTTATTGTGATTTTATGTTAATTTAAAACGAGTGTTTTTTGTTGTTCAACTGTACCAAAGAAGAAATTTGAAATTCTTTTCTTTATTCACAGAGAATGAAACCTGCAGATATTATTCGCAAAATGCAGCAGTAGTGAGATGAGAATTGTCTAAAATCACAGCAAGATCTGTGAATGGATAGATTATTTTGAAAGTAATCATGGTTCTGTCTGAGATAAAAAGCATTCAGGTAAACAGAAATTTGATTATTTTTAAAACATTTTATTCACTCAGACATCTTGTGACGACTTAGACAATTCTCATCATACTGCTGCTGCATTCTGAATAATTTCTACAGATTTCATCTCTCTTAAAAAATATGTTATTGCTTGCATTTCTTTTTTGCAGTTAAACAACAAAAAAACACTTATTTTAAATTGATATTACGATAAAAGAAAGCTAAACAATAAAACACCACTTTGAATAAAATAGTATATAAAAACATTTTATAATTAATCGTAGAGGAATCAATGTTGCTAGCCACTTATTCGAGGAGATCAAAAAGTCCTTTTGTTTTTTGACTTGCTCCAAAAAATTAAAAATTTTAATTTAGCATATTTTGATAAAAACCTTAAAGATTTTTATTCAGATTATATATTTGAGTATCATATCAAAACGAATAATTGATACTTATTCATGTATTGACATACACATGTTTAAAGTTTATAAATAGCTGCATTTATTAGAAGACAGCTACACATTTGTATGGAAACGTTCATTTAAATCCGTACATTGTTCATATAGTACATAATATTTACCAAATATCTGAGGACAACATTAGCTTTCGAGTTTAAAATATTTTTTACACTTTAAACACGACACAAAGAAGCTTATGCATCAGCATCATACGAATGCATACTTCTCATATATATAGCTGTCATGTAATTATATTAATGTTTTTTTTATAGAGATATAATATATTAATCGAGTATTTATTTTTAAGCCTATATTTTTACACGTACTTTTATCGACTTTAATTGAGTTAAATTTAATTAAGTTAGGTTGAGTTTAATTGTCCAAATTTTGCACAATGCTTATATTAATTAATAAATGCAATTTTTCACACACACACATGCACACATAAAAATTCACATACGATTCTATATTTATAGTTTGATACTATTCGGAGAAAATATTATAGTAAAAATTATGTGGAACATAGCAGTATATAAAAAAAAAAATATCATGATTTATTTTTATTTAATTTAATATTATATACGTATAATGTTTTACACATTGTAGTTATTCAATAATTTTAATGTACAAATAAATATATAATTATCAAATGCATAATTTATAATTTTTATAGTTAAATATTTTAATGTTTTTATATTTTATTTATATATCAGCTTTACAATAAATATTGTAAAAGGAAATGTAGGCGTCGAGAAAGAATATATAAAGTATATAAAGTAATAAAATACATAAAGTAATAAAGTAATAATATATAAAGAGCAGAGAAAATACAGTATATGAGATGACAAGGGGGCGGAGGGGGCGGAGGGGCAATGTCATAATTGTTGCCTATTGAGAGAAAAGTCACAGAAGTGAGTCTGGGTAGGACCCCGATATTTTTCCTCTGCTCGGAAGAAATTTGCAGGAATGTATTTTTTTTATGTAATTTTCACTATAAAATTTTCTCCGTGCATATGATTTCATATCAGTTTCCTATAATCAGATATCGTAAAGGCAAAACACCAAATATACATCGAACACGTCTATATGAGAAGTAATAATACTGTTGTTTTGTGCCCTGTGATGCTCACAAATCCATAACACATATATGTATACATAAAAGATATACGCACGCGTATTGTGATAGTAAGACAAGTGCATTGTAATTGGATTACAAACATCGAATCATAAACTGTGCATAATTCTTTTCGAGACGTATTTATCATGTCATTCGCGATCGAAAATGTGATCATTATAAAAAAACGCTTTTGCGTTTATAATATATATCATCGTCACGAATACCTCTTCACATTCGATTATAATTACTTTTAGATCTAATGTACCGTGTCTGGATATTTATAACTATTAATTTGGCAATTTTTTAATGATTAATTAGCTGCTTAATTTATTATATGATATGAAATATAAGATTAAGAAAAATCTAACATAAAAAATTAATATAATATCATTAATAGAAAGTAATATAATTTTTCAATTATTATTTTGGAGATAACATTGCCCATTTTTCTTAAAATCGATAGTCATGATGCTTGGATATCCAATGACACGAAAGTAATTTACTTCAAGACAATATAAAGACATTCGTAACGACGACATATATTATAAATGAAAGAACACAAAAGAGTTTTTTAAATCTTTGTTTGATTTCTATTTTCTGATTGTTTGATCGAGAGCTATCTTCGAACTTAAAAGTATTCGTGACGAGTATGGGGTCAGTAAAGTGCCTTAACACATGAATTTGCACGCATATGGGAGCATATTTGGCACGCATAATTTGCTTTTAAATATTTACACATCATGACTGCCAATTATTCGAGAAACAAACAATAATTTTATAATAATAGTAATTATAATTAATGATTAATAAAAAAATTAAAATAAATCTTTACACAGCCTACCCCAAATAATTTCCGGTTGATCTTAATCTCTAAAAAAGTCAAGGTCATTGACCTTTCGCTGTTTATTAAAAAGTACATATATATATATATATATATATATATATATATATATATAAAATCTTCAATTTATGTATATGTGTATCATAATTAAAATTTTATTATACACATTTCAAAAAAGTTACATAGGAAAATTTGATATTACTAATTAACTTACTTATTTATTAATTTATATTATAAAAATATCAATCTGTGTTTATTGTTTATTTATTATACATTTCATAGCGTGTTGGTACATATATACGTATAATGAAAATATTATTTTGTAAAAGAAAAAAGAAATCGCTCTGGTTTATGGCAAATCCTATCTTTCCGCATTCATGAATTGAATGTAAAGTTCATTGATTTCGTATCTACGGTCACTTTCCCATCGAGCTTTCGCATCAATCTGGAGCTTCTGTTATGCCAGTAATTCATTTCTGCTTACATTTTCTCTTCGAGAGTAATTCATTGGCGATGTGTAATATGTATCAAATCTGTAGGTATATATAAATGTGCCGATATAAAAATCTACCACTATCTGCAACCATTATCATAGTTTTCTCATTAACGTAATGCATCCCTTTTTAGTGATTATTGTACGGACGATCATTAATCATTAAGTAAGATGAGCAAGGTCGATTGTAATTAGAGAGCGCTTTCTCGTGATACAATCTAACATAAAGGGGTAATTGACGATCGCGAACACAATTTAGTAGATGTAGTTTTGCAAATTTAAACGCAATTCTCTGTTTGTGTATTTTGTCTTATTATTGATATAATATATTGAAAAAAAAAAAAATAGATTCATAGAATATAGTTCGAGTAGAAATAGCTGCGCGATAAATTAATCTTGAAAGGCTATATTCTATCCATCATCGATTTTTTCGAATAATTTGCTGCAACCTAATATATTATTTTCGCATTTGAATTTAAGTCTTATCCAAATCCTTTAACATAAAATATTCGAACTATTGTATTTATAGAAAAAAAAAAAAACCATTGGCGCGAAATAGCCTTTCAAGATTAATACTATAATAATAATAATATTTCAGCGTCGCACAAGAACGAATTGTAAGCAATGGATGATTAAAGATTAGTTTTATTATTGTTGTAAACCTAATGTGAAAATTAAAACTATGTAGATATAGAAAATTTATTTACGCTGTAGACAAGCTGAAAAGATTAATCGTAATTTCTCACAAATTAAGTTTGTGTGTGTGTGCGCGCGCACGCACCACACAATTACCTGGTATATTATTACATGTACTTTTCTAATATTAATCTCGATGTTTCTCTATTCTCTTTAATACTTACTCATTCTCTATTTTATGTTCGATTTTTCAACTAATGACCGCGATCGCTTCGGCTCACGCTGCTTCCACTTACATTTTCTGTTTCAGCTTATATTCACCCTTCGCTTCTTAAAATTACAGTTGGTATAAAAAAAAGTTTGATTTTTTCCTCTTACGATTTTTCATAGCTTATAATCATCTTGATTCATCAAACGTTCATAAGATACCCTCAAGTTCGATTACATTATAAATAACGAATCAATGCGCAGCTTCAAGAATTAAGCAGCTTTTCTCGACTTAAATATATATATATATATATATATATATATATATATATATATAGTGTATATATATATATATAAGCATATATATATATATATATATATATATATATATAAGACATATATATATATATATATATATATATATATATATATATATTATCGATATCTATATTTTATTTCGCATTATCCAACATTCTTAGCGGACTTTATGATTTCAATTGTGAAGTTATTGTAAGCGTCGGAAAAAAGGAAAAAATACGGTTGCGAAAATTGTGAATTTCTTAGCTATATCATGATCATTCCTGCATGTTTAGATTCGCATCTCATATAAATATTTATATTCCCTCACGCATGCACACGATTTCCCGGTGTTGAATATTTTATATTTCTTTTACTTTTTTTGCTGCTACGTATTTTCGAGCTACATATAGGACTCTTTAATTGATTGAGTCTGATTTTTCTCCCAGTTTTTATTGTGTGAACCAGAGCGATGGGACAAAATGTAATAAATGAACAACTAAGAGATTAATAAATTAATTGCTTTTTATTGTGTTTGAATGTCTTAATAATAGTAAATGAAAATAAAAAAACAGTAATTGCTCAGAGAGAAAACATGTTACGTAGATGCCGTTAAATTTGAATACTTTTGAATTTTCTCAATCGATTCGGCAAAAGATACTTTCAGAAATTCACGTGGTAGTGAAAATAACAAAAATTGTCATTTATTAAAATTTTATTTTAATAAATTACTAACACTGCTACGTTTTACAGAGAGAAGTACTATGAAGTAAAATAACTTTTTGTACAATCGAATAAAATAATGGATATTATGGATAAAAATAATAAAAATATGATAAATGAGGAAAGATAACAAGAGATGTTTCTATGATAAAATATATTAATAATTTATTTTACTATACTTTTTTACTATATTAATTTAACAATTCAATTGTCTCAATTAAAGCTCTTTAAGATTATCCTTTATATTATTCCACGCAGTTTAAAGAATTTAAAAATCGAACTATCACCATCGTATAGCTTCACAGGAAAACTGATTCTACAGATCAGAGCGAAATTGATTTCGTAGTTTCCAGTATCATATAATGAGATAAATAACAGAGGCTCGAATTCACGTCGGATATTCTATGTACTTTTCTATGCGTGATTCTTCTATATATATCATTTGAGAAATACGATCGCCGTGCGATCGTATTCTCAAACGATTTTTCCACCTTCTTTGAGCTTGCTGATATCGTCGCACAAACATGCCTTTAGACACGTCACTATTATTGCAGCAGATTCAAAATTACATAAATCATATGCACACATATATGTATATATACCGTTTTCCGTTATCATCACAGATTAGTCTTAATTCTTGATATTTAACTCGATGTTATGGATTTTTGAACATCAGCTTATTGTACTATTTTTTTTCTGAGTCTCCCCCCTCTCTCTCTCTTTCTCCTTTTCACCCTACTTTTTTCCCTTTCCAGTACTCTCTTCCTCTTTCCTTCTTTCCTTTTTTTTTCTTTCTTCCTTCAGTTTTATATCACTCACTTTGATCACAAAATCCGCCGACTGAAAAATTATTCACTCATGCAATAATTATAATAGCCAATCGGAAATGGGATATGCTTGTTTTTTCTTGCCAATTTTTTTTTTTTGTCTTGGGTGTTGATGCGCTTCTCGCAATCTTCCAATTGCACGCTTATTTGTCATTGTACGGCTTTTCACGAAGATTCTAAATCCAATGGTGAGATTATGATATAGTGAAGATGGAAAGGGGGAAAATCATATTTTGACAACGTATGCAAAAAAGTAACGGCGAAACATTTTTTTGCGTATTTTTTTTTTTTCTTTAAATAACGACGAATAAGAAGCAAATGGTTCTCTTCTACATTTTATTCTCTTCTATATTTTAAATATAAAAGACTTCAGATAGGAAGTGAAGGCTAATAAGAACCAGGCGCGATTAAATTATCTAGAAATGTTCTTAAATCACATTGAACGATCCTTTCTTTGAATCAGCTTCAGTTTTCATTCTTCTATTGATAAGTCTTCTATCGGTTCCAGCTGTTGAAAGATGACAAGATTATTCCAAAATGTGATCAAATACTAAAAATCGTGAAAGGTGGAAAAAAATATAAAATAGAAAAATGTGTATAAAGAAAATACAAAATGATCACAGATGAGACGAAGAACAAGATTCAAAAAAACGCGCACGTCATAATGTCACTGAAATATAATAGTGATATAATAGTGTGATGACAAAATGTTATGTATAAATAAACAAAACCGCCTTAATTAACCGCCAGAAGGCATGTAGTAAAAAGGAAAAAAAGAGGCACGCTTTTTTTTTTTTAATTTTTGATTCATCCTTGATTCAGATTTTCTACAATTTTCTACAATTGTTGCGTAGGATATAGATATTCTGTATTATTTTATCGATTGAGATTATTTCTCACTTAATAAACAATATTTTTGCTAATAGAGTCTTTTACTGAAAAAAATCTCTTCAGGATTTCGATTTTATTCCAATCAAATTCGTGATTCAATCTGTAGTCCAAAATATTGCAAAGTGTTTCTATTAATATGATATTATGCTCATTAATATGTATTTGTAATCTACCCGTTTGGCCTATATATGGTGCCTATATATGATCATCGAATCTGTACACAATATTTTATACATCACATTCTTACGTGACTGTTTGGGAAGAAGGTGTACTTTTTATGTACTTTGATAAAAGAGCGTAGTTTATCCAGATTTGTATAAGACATTACATTTTAAGCATCAACCATATATGTAAATTACTTCAGTAAAACCGGAACATAGGGTATATTAAAAAAACATCGAGTGATCCGTGTTATTGTCAATGTTAATATTTTAGTATGTTTTTTTTTTCGACCAATTCGAAACTGTTGTTAATATGATTGTGAGCCTTGGGAATCGGGCTTATAGGCTATCAAACAATTTATTAAATTTAGAAAAGTCTAGATAACTTTGTTGCGCCTACTTACTGCGCTTGATTCTTATTAATCTTGCATTAAAAATATCTACTTCGTGATAAAAATCCCGTATATAAAGACATAAAGCATCATTAGAGAGAGTAAACTTGAATAGAAGTATTTTTGGAAATGTCACTTGGCATTTCTATTGACAATGGAAACATTGCTCTTCTTTTTATTGAAAAAGAAAGATTAATATTTGCAGATCATATAAATAATAATATATAATTTCAAATTACATTAAGCCTTCATTTTTGCCTACATTCTCGATTATAGCTTCGTTTGTCCACAACATTTTGCCGATAGCTTTGTTTCCTGAGATTTTCAATTGCCTACAAAGCGATTGCTCGCAAGCATTGTTGAATACATCTAATAATTAAAAATACGAATGTACGTTTGCACACATGACACTATTGCGCACATACACATTGCATACACAATATTATTATATAATATTATACACATGATATGGTATCATGTGGATCATTTCACCGTCTTATTCGTAAGGCATTTGTACGTCACTTTGTATATGCGGAGTGTGTGCAGTGTGTATGTGCGCAATAATATCAAGTGTCAATATGATTTTTTTTGTTTTGTATATGCAATGAAATCACGTGTGCAATGTAATAAGATCATGCGCAAACGTACGTTCGTATTTTTAATTATTACATTGTGCGCAATAATGCTTATAGGCAACTACTCTGTAAACAATCGGAAATGTCGGCAAACGATGTTGTTGGCAAAATATTGCGGACAAAGCAAAGTTGGCAATCGGGATTTTCCCGAGATAATTCATATTATTAATATTATATATATATATATATATATATATATATATATATATATATATAATATAAATTTCATAAACTTCATATAATTTTTATTTCTAATTAATATAATATTTCTAATTTCAATGTATATATATATATATATATATATATATATATATATATACATTGAAATTAGAAATATTATATTAATTAGAAATAAAAATTATATGAAGTTTATGAAATTTTTATAGGGTTCATAAGATTTATATATAAAATATAGGCTTTGGTAAATAGGTATTTGGTTCCAAAAAAAACTTTATTTTTCTGCAATGTTAATTTTATAGATAAAGAAGCGATTATCAGCTTATGTATCAGTAAAACGAGATTAATAAGCACAGCTTCTCGTCATGCCTAGCTTTATCGATATCTCGTACTATTATATTAGGCGTTATACATATATATATATATATATATATATATATATATATATATATATATATAAAATGATAAATTGTTACATATTCGTATACGTCATGTATGTGTGTATGTTGTACAGAGGATAAGAAGGGCGGCGTCGACCGGAGCAGCACGGTCATTGCCAAAGAACCTGAAGGTAAAGTCAATTCTCGAGACCTAGAAATGTTTCAACGTTTCAACGTCTCTTTTTCTGTATATTACATACGAAAGCGTGTGTGTGTATATGTATATATATATATACATATATATATACATATATACATACATGGATATATACATACATACATACATATATATATATCTATTTTTCGTTACTTTGTAAACGTGCCGCAATCGGCACTGGCTTCTCCCATTCGCGTTTTTGATCTTTTATATTTTAAATACGAGACATGATTATTTTAACGTACATATCATTAAACGTCAAAAAAAAACAAAAAAAAAAAACTGAACACATAGGCTATCTTGCAAAAACGTCCTAGTATGTTTATTTTTTCCTTAAATTAATTTAAACTAAATTATCTAAAAGTCCTTAAATCTCTCATGTCTGATGTTTCGTAAACATTATCCAATCGATACGGTTTCCTTTGTTCGAATTAATACAATGGAGATTATATTACGGGCAAATTGTCCGCGAGTGCCAACCGATAATAAATTCACATAAATCCAAAGTTAAATTTGATTTATGACATAATATTTAATTAATATAATTTGAAATATTTTATTTTTATTACAATAAATAGAGAACTAAACGTGTCAATATTTTGCGATTAACGCAACTTTATTAAATTTATGCAAAAAGCAGAATTTAGATGTAGCAATGTATATCCCGTGCGTAATAAATATCGTTTAAACATCAAACATGAAATTAATATTACTTATTGCAAAATTTTATTTAGTAATAAAATTATGAATATTTAATAAAATTAATTTTATCTTTACTGTGTGAGATATGTAATAATCTCGATAATTTATACAATATATTATTATTATACTAGAAATAAATTCGCCGTGTAAAATATAACAGTTTATATAGTTTGTAACTAATATTACGTTATGTCAATATAAACGACTCATAAAATTCGATTTAAAAAATATATTTTTTTGATTATTTATCGGATTCTCTCTTTAAGATTTGAAAATATTATGACTAGCATGATCGCCTAAGTTTTGGTGGGAATTACGTCACAGCAAGTTAACTCGATTCCACCAAACTTTATAATCAAAACAGCTTACTTCGGAAGAACTTCTAAGATATTAATATTAAGAGAAAGATAATAATCACAAACGAAAGAGATTGTCGCGAATGGGGGAGGCCGATTTTGCAAGAGGCTACGAGCCTATTTTCGAATCTGGATTTTTATACTTTTTTTTTTGTTGCTGCTTTTGCAAAATTATACGGATTTACCGTTTCTCCTCCCGTTTCGTCGATTAACATTTCGGAAATAACTTTCTGTCTCTCTCTTTTTCTTTCTCTTTTTTTCTCCTATACGTTGATCTTGCTGAGAATCAATTTGAAATTAATCCCATAGCCTGAAACAAGGATCCTCCTATGCCCTCTCTTAATACGCTGCGTGATTGCAAAACCGCATCACGTAGCCAATGTAGCTAAATATTATATTACATGGCAAATCGTCGTAATTGATATTAATCAAATTGATGCTTGAATTTTGTAACCGTATTATATCGGGGTGACTTTGAATCATTGTGCGTTTAGATTTGCTTTTAATCCAATCGCGATAGCTGTTAATTTATTTCATTATTAACACGACAGCTAATCTTATTTTTATAATATTTTATACGAGGTGCTGTCTAAAAGTTGCCGAGAAATTTATGTACAAAAAATTAACAGCTTATCAAAATAATTAATGATTTTTCATCCATGAAGTAGTCCTCATTTATGCAATGATTTCAGCACGATTTTAATGATCGAAATCATTGTAAGTCATTCTTATCTCATCTTTTTTTATGTTTCCAATAATGTAAATGCAGCTTAAGAGAGAAGAATTCGAAGACAGGTCATATTGCTCGATATGATAAAGATGTTGATAGAAAATTATTTCCAATCGTTAAAATCGGTGTATAAATGCCGCAGGAAATGATAAAGACCATTAATTTTTCTTGTAAACTGTTAATTTTTTGTACATAAATTTCGAGAATTTTTTAACAAAATCTCGCAATTATATTTAATTATATAATTTTCTTTAATAGAATAATTTTTTAAATTGATACTTTCTAAAATAATATAAAATCATATACACGATAAAAAATTTAAAAAATACAACATTTTTAATCAACAATTTTATTCTAATTATTTTTACATCTCTATGACTTATAAAATATAAATATTTTATAAGTTCTATTACAAGAAGCAATGATATCCTTAACTTTGCCGTACAATTACATTTTTATCCTAGGTTATTCAACTAAATCTTACACATAGATTTCTCAATCTTGACTTATATTAGTGCGTTTATCTAAATATTATCGCGCAAGTGCATATACATGGCACCATTACTTACGTATATTGCGTTACCAAAAAAATAATTATTTATGAAGCATCAATTTATAATCACCCCAAAGCAATTTAAGAGTCTTAATCCGTACAAAATATTTTATACGATGTATAGATAAAAAAAAATAATTTATTATGCAAATTATAAATTACATAAAACAGACTTAAAAGCATAGTACAAACTTAGAATACTTGGGTCGCATTAAAATACACGTTTCACAAACCTAAGATTATTTTAATGTTTCCAAATAATAATTGGCAAATTTTAATTTTAATTTAATACTTTAAATAAAATGTTATATAAATAACAATATAAAAATGTATATTTTTACGCATAAGAAGCTATTTTAGTAATGATATAAATATAGACTAAAAAGTCATTATAAATATTTCTTTTAACACTTATGTTTTTGTACAAAATTTATAAAAAGTTTTGTGTTAACAAAAATATAAATATTAAGTGTGGACAATTTTTGTATATCATTTCATTGAGATAAATAATTTTTATATTATGAAAAAATAAATAGAAGAAAGCATAGACAATATAAAACAGGATAGTAGTGTGAAACAGAACAGAATGATTTCTAAAACAATTTATCGATAATTACAGTAATCATAATCATTTTAGGTTATACTAATATATATGTATACATATACTAATATACATTACTATGGTTATTTGCAGTGGGTGTGAACGTGATGTTTTTACAATGTAAATTTCCCGGGCAAATAACAGCCAAACGCGGATGGTAATGCGTAAGTTTCATAGAAAATTAATTTTTTTTTCTTGAAACTAAATAATAGTTGTGCACAGAACACAAATTTTTCTTGGATCATACCAAGTAATTAAAATAATCTCCAATCCGAGATTTATTTTAATAAACCTCGTATATTCCTAAAGACGCGTAAAAGAAATATCGCAAATCGCGCTTGAAATAGAAATTGAAGTCAAATCTTTCGCTTTCCAGATGACTATATGTCATCACTGACAATAAGTTATTCAGATTTCACATTACGATATTTCTCATATTTTGTTTACATTTATATATATATATATATATATATATATATATATATATATATATATATTTAATATTTTTTTTCAAAACGAACGAAAATACAAATAAAAAGTAAGGAACTATATATGTATACTAGTATATAATAGTATAATATATAATAGTAAGAACTATACGGTTCTCTAAGAGAAAGATAGAGAGAGGTGAAAATCACAATGTAAAGTTTCCGGATAAATAAGTGCTAAACGCAAATGATAATGCGTAAATTTCATGGAAAATTAAATTTGCTAAATTTAGTTTCAAGAAAAAAATTAATTTTTTATGCATTACCATTCGCGTTCGGCTCTTATTTGCCCCCAAAAAATTACATTGTAATTTTTACCTTGTTATCAGAGCCGTATATTAATTCTGTATTCTAATATTTTTATTTGCAATTTTTGATGTTCATAAAGAATATTAATATTATAATTTGAACTTAATTGACTTTTCTTTATTTCTAAAAATAATTTTTACATCTATTTTTAAAGTATTATAATTTTTCTTTTACATTTAAAGAAATTCAACGAAAAAGTTATTTTAATAATAAAAAATTCAATAACAAAAAAATAAAGTTTTTACTTTTATCTTTATCTGTTTCATGCTACTACCTCGTTATTTAAGACTCACATTAGCAAATGTTATACAAATTCTTTCATACTCTTTGAGCAGTTCTATTTATCTTCTAATTAATTAATAATACGTGATAAGAAATATTTGCTTAAATATTTGCTAACACTGCTGACAATTATTGATAATATTGATAATATAATTAAAATTAAATATTTTATCTACAACCAAAAATTGGTTTATATTATTATATCTTCCCCTACAGACACATTCGCACGCACGCACAACGCACATGTACAGACACATATACACACAAGGTCTATCATAATTCTCGCTTACGAATTACGTAGCGTTATATCAGAATGAAAAATGAATCGGAAAACTCTATTTTTTCTATAATGCTTAAGAAAAAAGGAATTATTAAATGAAGATAGCACATTTGGCGCCATTTTTTAGGCAGGCTTACGTCTATACCGTGCATTTGATAATTTCTTTTTTGTTAAGCATTGCAGAAAGAAGTAGTTTGTTTTTTTAATTTATTTTTCATTCAGAAAGGGTACTACGTAATTCGCGAGTGCAAATTACATAATAGTACACCCTATACATACACATTGCTGAGACTGCGCGTCGATCTCGAAACGATCTCGCACTTGCACTTGCGCTCGTGAAGAGAAACAGTTTTGAAAAATAGATAACTTTAATAAGACTTGTTGTTTAGGAAAACACGATTTAATTTTGTGTATTTGGCAAAGCTCTTCAAAATGCGACCATACAGCTTGACAACTGTTATGGATTTTCTAAGATTTCTTCTGCTGTTAAAATAATTTCCTTGACCAACACGTGACTAAAACTTGTGCATAAAATAATAAAAGAATTATGTGATTTAAAATTTTTATAGAATAGTAAATTTTTTTTTCAAGCTGTAGGTTGTACAAAACTCAGTTCTTTCTCAGAAAACATAGTTACATTGATGTGATACTACTATTATGATAGTAAATATATATACTGACATCTAAAAATTTCACTTTAAAATTCTATACTATAAATTTATAATTGGCTCTAAATAATTTAGAATTCTTTTAATTATAATCCGGGTAGGCCAAGCGTTTTTATATTTTATTTTAAGTTATCTTCTTGTGACTTAAAATTTGTTTTTGAATAATCAATTTTTGAATAATGTAATAATTATCTTATAATAGCTCGCGTAAATGCAATTAATTAATTACTTTTTTCTAATATCTAATTAGTGACTTGAGCAGAGTCGCGATTTATTTTTTGGCTCACTGATTTCTTTCTTTGTTGATTCATTTTTTTCCTTTTTATTTTTGCGAAAGAATAATTTTATGGATTTGTCCCGCGAAACGATCATTACTTAATGCTGCAGTCTCTCTCTCTCTCTCTCTCTCTCTCTCTGCTCGTGTCACAGAATAGGCATATGTATCCAGAAAAGGAGAGATGCTAACGCGTAAGCCATCGGCGGTCCGATCGACATATCGGTAAGGTTGCATAATGCCGAATGACTCATTTCTGCTTTCACGCTTTATCAAGATTTTTCTCAAACAGTTACGCATAAATAATATATGTGCTTGTGTGCATGCGCATATATATGTACGTATATGCACATATAAATAAACACAGAGTTGAAAAATAATCCGTTACTTGTAACACTGTGGGTTATGATTTACAGTTATTTCTCCTGATAATTGTAACGGTAATCATGTTACAAATTTTGTTTCAAACAAACAAAGTAACTTCATTACATTGTTCGGTAATGAATAATTAATTTAACTTTTATCGAATTTTTTTTTTTGTATCTACTCACAAGAGACCGTTCTCCTTTGTTTCTCCCAGAGCCAAATAAATAAATTTCAATACCAATTGATAAAAAATGATTCAATAACTGCTGAGAGTGCCTGCGAACTCATTAGGGTTCTAGAAATTTGAGATTTTGTCCAGTGTCCCCAAGTAATTCTAAAAATTCGCTCAATTTTGCGTCGAAAATTTTGCTGTAGAAAAAATGAATGACCTGAGCCAAAAAGTCTGAGCAAGATTAATCTCTATTCATGACTTTAAAAAATAACTTTAATTAAAATCTAAAGTTACCAGCTTTTTCCTTCTTAAAGCTCCATAAATTTTGTGTAAAACATTTTTGTCTATCGAGCTCAGTTTTTTCGAGATATTCGATTAGATTGTTTAAAATGGAACATTCTGTATAATATACTGTACAGCTTTACATATTTTTTTTATATTAAAATGCTATATAAAAATGCTATGTAAACATTATGTTTAAAAAATTAGTTATTTTTAGAAATTGTAAAATTTACCACATATAACGAAATAAATTTATTTATTATTTATTTTTTTAATTATTATATAAAATATTTTATATAAAAAAACTAAATTTCTGCAAGATTTGCGCGCGCGGAAAGATGCACACACATACAAATAAAATTTAATTAACTTAAATTTCTTTTAAATTACACTTACATACTGCACCTGGGGAGGCTCTAGATTCTGGATTCAAACATGCTTTCCTCAAATAACTCTAAAATATTAATAAATAAAACATTATCTAATAATTTCAAGATATTCTGTTTACCGCGATTCCGATATTTTTTAATCTTATCTTTTCCCACAACTTATAAACGAGATATCGCAAAAAAAAACGTAGATTGGGCCGATAAATAATTGCTGATCAAGAGCGTGATCAAATACCGACTTTAACGCAAAGCGCTTCTTTGACGTTGACACTAGCTTGTATTTGATTGGTTGATTGCATGACTAGCTGACAACGCAGGAGACGATAACAACAGCAGTAGCAGTAATAACAGCCAAAACAGCGCATCGCCGTCATCGCCGGCCAGTATCAACAGCAAGAACGAGCCGATGGCACAGCAACGCGAGGATTCCTTGGCCATCGGTTTGTAGCATGACAATCTTGTACATCTTTTCCTTTCACCACCCCCCCCCCCGTCCCATTTTTCAAATATGGCTATAATTCATTTGCAATTGTCATTGCATGCCACAAAATTATCAATTATTCTCAATTGTCATTAATTATCGTGCAGTCAGTAGTAATTGTTAAAGTAGAAAAAATATATGAATTTTAAAAACTTTTAAAATTTATTTATTTTTTATATTACTTGAATATTTTTATTAATTTTTGTAAGATTTGCAAAAGTGAATCTATGTAAGTGTTGCATTAGTGTTTTTTTTTTTTTTTATTTAGTCTCTTGATTGATAAAAAAATGTATGTAATTTTCTATCAAGATGATGGAGAGAGAGTTGGGGGTATTCTCGCTTCGACAAAGCAATTTACACAATTATTATAAATAACAATAAAGGAACAGTCGGAAAAAAAAAATTGAAAATATGATCGTGTATAGTATTTACAAGACGACAAAAGTATTAGCCCCAAACCACGCATTCTTCCATCTATACATAATTGGCATAATGTTCACTATAATTTATGTTTTAGGTTTCTTTATATTCACGTATGAATGAAATTATCATTATAATGCATGAGTTAAAATGAGAATTAATTATGGCTTGTTTTGACATTAAAAATACAATTTGCAATTGACGCGCATAATTGTGATATAATATTATTAAAATATCATATGTAAACAATAAATATGCCATTTGATATGATTATAACGCTGTGATAAGTAAAAGCAGATACACGGAAACTATATTTTTTTCAATGAAATAATTTAAATTTTAATATTCTTTTTTCTCTATATTTCATTAGAATTGTTTTTAAATTCAAAATGTAGAAATCATTTGCTTTATATTGGAAGATAAAATTACAAAATCGTAAAAAAGAATTGTAGTCATATATGTTTATATTATTTTTATAAAAATAAATCGTTTGTTATATAGTAGTTAAAAAGTTATTAGCGATATAAACGTATATTCAAATCCATCAGTAATTTAATCGCAAGAGACTCTGGTTTCATTCATATTTCTTCGTTATAGCGTAAAGAACAAGAGCATAAGAATGCAACCTGAGCGCTGTTACATGCATAAATTTATGCTTTCCACTCTCAACATTCTCTTTCATCGCAAAACCGGTTTATTCCAGTTGCCATTAAACAAATAGAACTTTCAAGCTCAATTTAATCTAACAAAGAAACTTCTCCGTCTTCTGGGATATTATCCGATGGGATGTCACTTTGATCGACATTATGTCAGGTAGCCGCCATCTGCGCACGAACGAGGCAATTGATATTAATGTGATTATTAAACGTTAATGTCAGATGAGATTAACGTTTCAAATGCGTGAGAAAAATATTTCCAACAATATTTCTGTATGCCACATATTATATCAATTTAAAAAAAAACAAGAACAGACTAATCACTTCCCATGGTTTTTTTTTTAATGTCGAATATGATTTTAAATTGCTCTATCACATTACAATTTTGAGAAATTTGTAAAAATTTGTTAAAATTACAAGAAAGGGCTACTTTAATGTATTTGTCACATTGTAGTTTTGATATATAATGTGTTGAAGAGAAGTGTTATTGCAATCACACAATTGTGTTGTTAGAAAATTTCCAGCGTTGACAAAAATTTTATTATGTCGACTATAGTTAATAACATATTCAACTATAGGCCTTATATTGCAAAAAAGTTATGAATTAGATCGTGGAAAATTTATATAGGGTGAATCATTTGAATGTCTCCACCTAAATGTCTCTTTAATTATTTTATATATACACTCCTTATTAATTATTAATTGTAAATGCATATGAGTGGGAGATTAAATGCAAGGAGAGCTTCTCTTCTTGTATCCCTTGCAAACATTCTAACCAAAGCCAATCTAATTTTAATTTCAAATCAGAAATAGGTTTGGATTATATTAGAATCTATTAAAAGGGAGAATGCAAGAAGAAAAACAAAACCACTTCTTCATCCATGCATTAATTTAAATACACAAAAATACTAATAATAAATTTCATGCTTGATGAAGTTCAAATCATTACGTTTACTTGTTTATATCATTAACTTTTTTCATATAATAAATAAATTTTTATTAATAAATATTTTTTTTTATTAATTAATGGGTAACGACTATATAAAATCTGTTCAAGATTACTTAAAATCATCACGTTAACAACGTATGTCGAGATATAAAGTCAAATTTTTTGCCTGTTTTCTTGTACATATTTAATATAATTTAAAAATTATTAAATTTTAACATAAAAAATCTCAGAAATTATAACCCGGATGATTCCAAGTGCATACTACTCTCAAAAATGAACCTTAAATTACATTTACTAGACATATGTCAAAATCAAAATCCGTATGTTTTTGTAAACATTTACCTATATTTACTCGATTCACCAAAAAATGGGAAATGATTAGTTTTGTTTTTGTATTAAAAAGAAAAAGAATTTTTTGTTTAACTCTATTATGAATAGCAATTGATTTAGGAAATAAATAATATATCAATATAAAGTCTCTGTAAAATCGTAACGAAAATGTTTAGAGTTCATTATTTATTTGACCTTTCCTGAGATTTTGTTTGTTTAGATTTTTAAATCGGCCCATTTAAATGTAATTTTTAAATTATAAGCTTAAATTATAAATATTTCTCTAATCATCTAATTAATCAAAATTCTTAAAGATCCAATTATTGGAAAGGTTTTCAGTTATCGGTGCTCTTTTTACTGCGTCATTATGTTATTACGTCGGCATTATACATTACCAATTTGGTTTTTTTTTTGTGTCTGTATGTTTCTGCATGCTGCACGTGTTCCGCGTACTGCGTATGCGTGATCACGCACCTTTATGACTGCCTGCACGCCCACCTGCCTTTTCTCTCGCTAAAACGTGCAGAACAGAAAACGCGACGGACGAGCGATGACGGCCAATATGCATTCCGGACGGGTCACATCGTGAACGAGGAACTCGGTAAGGGGATCGTCGACGCCCATAAGCTCGATGGAAACACGAGAGAGAGAAACACGCAGCAGCAACCGTGTTGGAGCGTCACATCTTGCAGCTTGCTGTGAGATACGCATGGGCTGCCTTTGTGCTTTCTTTAAGCATTTTAGCCGGGGAGCACAGATCTTGAAAAAAAAATATTACACACACACACACATACATACAAAATGGAGTACATGCACACCTAAGGTGGTTATAAAATGAGTATAACATTTCAAACTTTAATCACTTATAACGTATGAATGAATCTTCTCTTTTGAAACTACGTATACTCGGATTTTCCGTGGTACTAAAAAAATTAAAAAATGACGGATCCAAGATTCTTTTATTACAAGATTACTAATACAAAAGCTGCCTCTCTTTGGGGGTTTTTGGAGTTTTACTGATATCACATATGACATTAAACTATCAAATTTTAACATAATATATTTAATATATTACGTTTGATATAACAGACAGAACAGATCTAACGATCTCTTTGTGATATTATTTAATCAAAAGTCTCTGTCCTTTTCATCCAATTACCATTAAATGTGACATTAAAATGCCAAATGTAATAAAGAATCCGCCATTTGAAAACTATTACTTTGAATTTTATAGATATCACAGAAAATCCCATGTAATCCCATAAGTACGATACATACACACTTCAAAGTTTTAAGAAGATTTATTTATATGCTTAAAACTTATTAAAGCTTGAAGTGGTATATTTATGTTACAACCAGTTTGTACATACACATATATATACAGTAAGGAGCATATATAATTGAACCAGTAATCAAATATTTTATAAAAATTATTAAATTTTATAAAACAGTGCTAGGATTTAGAATTGCAACTGTTGATCAGATTTTGTGACTTACGTCCATTGCCCTATTCTTATCGTTAATATGTGTGTGTGTAATTACTCACATATTAACTCTAGTCCCCCGTTTTTCCAAAATCAGTTAAATTAAAATTATACAGTTTAATATTTGACACGTTTAATATTTGAATTATCGATTTTATATGCTTTTTTTAAAAGTGGATGTATCGTTGAAAAAACACTTCTTGTTGAAGAAGATATTATTTTTTCAACATGACTGAGATTTTAAACACATTGCTAAAAGTGTACAAAAAAGATTTTTTAAGTATTTAACAATCTTTGTATACTATAGTGATTAGATCAGATTTAAACTTCAATCAAAAATTCATGGAATTTAAAAACCGAAATCATAAATCATATAATTTCTCATTATCAATTTTTTTGATTATCAAAGTTCAAGAGCAAATGGATTAAGTTTTGTTAAAATATTTTTGGAATTTATTATGTCACGACATGTATTAATACTGTTTTCAAAAAATTTGTAGATAAAATATTAATACTGTCGTATGTTTGTCATTACATGTTTAAAAATTTATTGATCAAAATATGCTATAGATAAATATACATAAAAGGTCACGCTTTACCGATTTTATCGCCATTTATTGTTAGATATGTTGTAGGGGAGATTGCTCTCAGTAATTTTTATACCATCCCTCACTTGATTTTTGTATGGAATTACTCAGAATAACCTTCCCTACATATCTACGTAGCGATAAAATTGGTGAAGTGTGACCTTTTACCAAACATAATATATGTTTAATGAATTGTTAATTCATAATAGAATTGTTGGTCACTTAGAGACTTCTTCAAGATTAGCACAATTGAGTAAAGTGATTAGAAATAAAATCGAGGTATAGTTTTCTCGATTTATTTTGTATATGTAATGTAAATATAAGTGTTTGTATGTGAGCGTCATCACTATCAACAATCTGATAATTAGAAAAACTATTATGAATATATGTACATGCTGTCGCGAAGGCCGTCCCTTAAGAAAAGATAATACAAAAAATCCTAAGAAATGACATCACAGAAAATCACAGAAACAACATAAGATTTAAACCAAATAAAGTCGATAATAATTTGATCTTTTGAGAGTTTATGCTTTAAATAAAATGCGTGAATCTCCAGAATTATTTAATTTATTAGATTTTTATTCAGAGTACAAAAATCTTTCAGTTTTTATCATTATAGCTAACTAAACAAGTATTAAAAATATTTAGAAAGACTGTTTAAGAATACTGTAAACATTTGCAACATATTATTTTATTTATGCTATTGTTTATTTCTGATATCTGTCTATTCTGTTGTATATAGCAATAAACAATTGTTATAATACACACACGTAATTTATGGTTCAATTATGCTCCTTACTGTATATATATATATATATATATATATATATATATATATATATATATATATTATATCAGAAAAAAAAATATTACTCCAAAAAATCATAGAGTTACAGAATTTGGGAAAATAGTGTGTTTGAATAAATAGAAAAGTGATGATAATAATAAGTATTCTGGTTTCTGAATGAATAAAATATTGTTGCTCTAATGAAATCTTTTTGTGTGACAAAATTATTCTTCAATTAGTTCAAAAAATTGTTTCCACATATATTTTTCTATGTTTGATTTCTTTATTTTGTTACATACGAAATTTCATAAGAACAATGACAATTCATGTTGATAGAAAAAAAAATGAATGATTAAGAAAAATAAACATCTGCAGAAATCTCAACATCCGGGAAAATTTGGGATTTGAAATAATTAATAATTTTTTGACAATTCCGCAAGCGTGTTTCAGTCTTGATGCGGAAGCATCAATTATCATATAGGTATATTTTGCATCGCCATTCATTACATAGATCGAACTTTTATGATTACGTTGATTCCATTTATTATATCATGTTTACATTCAACTCTATCCCTGCGCATCGTAAACAAATATATATATATAGTAACTAAGAAACTCACGCACAGTCATGACATCTACTACATCTACTACAGTTTGTCTACCACATCCAATAATTTTTATGGCCGACACCAAAGCAAATTTATATATTACACAGATTGTTTATAATAATGGCTACATCAAAATTTTAGAATACATATATCGTCAGATTACATCTTGATGGAATTTCATATATGTCATTTACAAAATGACATAAAAAATGAAATAAATTATCATGAAAAATCATGTCGATTAAATATCTCTTCATCGTGGAATAAATATATATAGAAAAGATAATAAAGTTATTGAACTTTTTTTTTATAACAATAGCTCTCTAATGTGATCTCTTTAGAAAATTATTAAACTAATTAAAATTTTATTTATATAGTTTTGCCTTTTAAAAGAAATTCCTTTTTTTTAATAATGTCCTTTGCATAAAAAAAAATAATAAAAAATTTTTTTTTAATAATTACGTGATTAAATAATTAAACAATTAAATGATTAAATAACTAAACGATCTTGATAATGTATTATTTTTGTCTCTTTTAGCATTAATATTTTAGTTGCTGATGCTTTAAGTTTTACAAAAGTGGTGCACTGTTTTTATTTTATATAATAATAATTGTGATTAACAAAAGAAATTTATTCGATAAAAGTTGAAATTACTTGACATTAACACTTACAAACTTATATAATTATTTACAAATGAATATAAAAATTTTCCAGGTTTATATAATCAAGTTATGTTAATATATATATAGTAAATTGTTAAAAGTTAATTGTTAAAAAATATTTTTTGCGTTTGACACAAATTATGTGAAAGTTTAGTTAGTTTTTTTGTTTTTAATTTGCGGTATCTTAAATAAATTTTATCTCATAAACATATATGCATTCTCTATCAAATGTTATGAAATGCATTAGCATTCTCATGTATTTGCTTATTGATTATGAGCTTTTCAAAATAGTTGTACAAAATAGTTCTTAATCGGGATCCATGGCGATCCCGAACGCGCGATATCAATGAACAACATAACAACAAATTTGAAATTAATTTATATGCTGCTCCAACATTTAGGAAATGATTTACGAATACCAAATTTAATCCGCAAACTGAATAATATAATTAAGACTCATGCCATTCGATTAGCGTACATAATACACAATCAAAACATAATATCAATCATTAATCTATTTCGACTGGCAAATAATTATCTCTCGCATAATTTACATTCACACGCGTGTATCTAAATTGAATATGTTACAATGCATGGCAACATGAAAAATCATAATGGAGGGGACAGGAGGATCTATTCGAATTTATATGCTTTATGTCATCTAATATAAATAATTTAAAAATATTACAAAATATAGAGAGCGTATTTGCTTTTGTTTATATACTATATACTATATATACTATATATATATATATATATATATATATATATTTTTTTTTAATTTATGTATATATTATGTATATAATAAATATTATATATATATATATATATATGTATGTATATGTATGTATGTATATATGTATATATTATGAAAAAAATGCTGCTACATCGACTATGATAAAATTCAAAGGAAACACAACGCAATATTGCGAGCTTGGTCAATCGATAGAAATAACGAATTAGAAGGAAGATGAGAAAACGGATAAAGACTCTTTGGGGAGACGGTTAATCCTCTTAAATGCCGCACGCGAGGATTAAGCTAATAACGTTCACATTTTTATTAAATTAAAACAAAGGTCGTTACAAGCTAGACTATTTCCATGAATATTACATGATTACCGCATTGTTATATGTATTATTCATATTGTTTATTATCTTCATATGAGTAATACACATAATAATTATATTACATTACCTTGAAAAAATTTTCTATCTGCGTTGTCGCTTCATAGATTCATTTTTAAATATCGAAGCAATCCAATATGAATAAAGCTTAATCTTCTTTGTGTTTGTACAGCAGCTTGAATATTGCCTTGAAAATTATTTTTGTCTTGATTCATTTTTTAATATGAAAGGGATATATATTGCTTGTAGACATAAGAATCGTGTGTCCTATCAAGACTTGCAGCCAGCTCTCGACGAACTCCCAGTGCTCAGGTAAAGTGCGAAATTACATCATAAGAGCAGCAAACTGATGAGAAAGAATGAAGAAATTAAAAGTCGAGAAAATGTTGTCTTTGGCTCACCAGTTTTTTATTTACTTACGAAATTCGTGAAAGGAGGCACATTGCGAGAGTGAGAGAACTGAAATTAAATTAGATTAATTACTTTCAGGCTCTTTTTCTGTATTATATTTTTATACCTTTTGTAATATAATTGAGAAAAAAAATGTACAGAAGCTTGATATTTTATTAATTTTTATATGCTTCTTCTAGCTATTTAATAGCAACTTCTTTTTGTCGCAACGTGTTTTCCTCTTCCCAAAAGCGTTCTTTTTTATTACACGCAATTCGCAGTATATAATTCGCACATAATATAATCCATAGTTATAATTATTGCAATGATCATTACGACAGTGTCAAGTTTAGTGATGATTAAATATACGAGACACGATACAATCGTTCTTGCGAAAGTTTGGTATGATTATTTATCGGTATTGGATTATAAAAAAAACTTTCTCATAATTCCGATTAACTACTTAAGTTGCATATATTATTACGTTGCAAATATATAAAAAACAGTAATATCTGGAAAAAATTTCTCGAATACTTAAAATATTTCTGTTTGGTAAATTTTAATCCGCTAACTACGCTTCGAGGTCGAAGCATTTATTGGTATAAAATAAACAAAATTTGCGATACTCTCATCACATAACACTTTAATTCTAATTATTATTGTATAATGTAATGTACATAATTGCGGAGAATGTCACGCTTAATACAATCATAAACATATCTCAGAGACAGATCAATCGGAGGACCGGGCTCGTTAGTTCTATAATAGAATACCCCAGGTGCGAAGTTTAATTAGTTAAGATAGAGGAAGGACAGATACAATAGCGTAGAAAAGCTAGCGGTTGTGATAGTGGTAGTGTTATCATAATAGTGATTCATTGCCAAAGTGACATTATGATTATGGAATTATTCATAAATTTATTGTTGCTATTTTGCGCCTAGTTTCCCTAGAAATCATGCTCTTGATAATTTAATAATCGTTTTTAATTATAAAATTGTTTAAACAAGTTTACATGTTTAGCACTAGTTTTAAAAATAATTATATCGAAGGGTATGCCGATATCTTTTTTTCTTTTGTTCCGATGCGAACTCTCGATCTTCAAATTTCTCCAAAAAAGATATATTTCGATATATATTGATCGACCAAATAGATTATATACACGCCGAATACAAATCGATAATTAAAGATGCGAAATTATGAAATGCATAATCTCGCGATCCAGATGCTCTCGAAATCTTCTCGCGAAACATTGGTCCAAAGGGAATGATCACAATTTTCCGTGTGCACAATTGCTGGCTTATGACGTAAGTAATATCGACAAACCGCGCCATGGCCGTTGAATTAAACAGTGTAGTCATAAATATCAATCTATTACGAGATGATAACGTGATCTGTATATAGAAAAGAATTGCCCTCAGTTGAGAATGATAAAGTTAAATTGTTTCTTATTTAAATGTCTAAATATTATAATTTTTTCTTCATAAAACGTAAACTATTATATAACAAATAAAAAGTGATGAAGAAATGTGCTACTTAATGATTATTAAAATAGTTACTTTTGACATAACAATAATTCAACGACCAATCATTCATTCATAAATACAATTCAGACTTACATCTCGAGTTTATGCGATGTTCGCGCAAACATCTTGATGAAGAAAACACAAATGTGATCGAAATATCAGGTTTGCCGCATAAGACATGCGTCGATGATGAATGTATGAGCGAGTGCGCTGTCAAATGTCGAGTGAAATGAGACAATGTAAGCGGATAAAAAGAATGACCAAGGAGAAATGCGAGTATTCAGTCGCCAATTTGGCAATTCGAATTATATTCTCGGATCTTATCACGCGGTCGACGTAAAGCGATCGTTGAATTAAACATGATTGCGTAGCCAAAAATATGATTAATTAAATACTGATGTCAGCAAAATGAAAAGAGATATGTGTGATCAAACTTTATGTATCTTGATTCTGCATACATTAAAGATGCAAATAAGAATTTTACTTTAGTCGTTAATGTTTAAACACTTAACATCGATTACTTAATACAAGTAATTTTTGAAGTTTTCTCCTTAATAAACTCTTTCGTTTTGGACCACACAATAATGGCCGAGTTTATAATTATTTATATTTATATAATAGAACTGTATATATATATAGTTATATAATAGAACTATATATATTTTATAAAATTTTATATATAATATTTTACATAATATATTATTAGATTCAAGCACACATAGAAGTGCCAATTGTCATGAATCGAAATTCTGATTGAATGCTCAATTCTTGCGAAATTTCCATTGCTTTAATTGGCGACTGAAGTGTTCAAAACTTTGTTCTGTAGATTAGATTCTATGGGGATTTCTTTAAGAATAAGGGATCGGCTCGCGGTTGCATCCGATATTGGAAACTAATTATTCGCGCGAGTCTGGCTCATCGCTCCTCTGCACAACCGGGGGCTACAATGGTGTAGAATTTAGAATTGACAAAAAAAAAAAAAAAAAAACTAAAGTGCATGCAAATGTGTTTGTGCTGTAAAATGTGTCGATATAAGCTCAATAGCCAAACTGGGCGTCTCGACGCGAATTGATTAATTCATTGATCTGTTAACGATTCCAGCGCGCCGTCAGGAAATCATCAAGATGACTGAGCAGTTGATTGAGAGCATCAACACCGGGGATTTCGAAGCGTACACGTAAGTAATGGGATATTTATCAATGAAAAAAAAAAAATAAAAATATCATTTTGTCACACTGAAAAATAATGTAGAAAAGCGTCGAATTTTTTAGTAATATATATAATATTCATTTTTTATATTAATGAAAAATAACTTATCTCTCAGTTTAGCTAAAAAAAATATTCATATATCCAGAATTTAAAAAATATGATAAATTTATAATATTCTATACAAAATTTTGGCTAAAAGAATGTTCAATAAAATTTTCCACAAAAGTATATCGGAGGGGAGTAGTTTAATGTTTGTCTTATATTTTATTTATTCAATCTGCTATTATTATCAGTTCACATTTTATCAATACTTATTAATATTATTATCTAAACTAGACTTGCACAATTGACAATATACATAAAATAGATGATTTTCGATTTGGATGTTAACTAAAAAAATTATTGAAGAAATGCAAATTTGACGAAAATGTTTAAACATTTTGAAATACATAGCATTAATTACGATTGAATAATCTTCTTTGCCTGATTGGAATTGCAACATGAAAGAAAAAGTCATACAAGATTTACTTTGCAAAGTTCGTATATTTAATTGATTTAAAAATGAAAAGCATTTTATTGCGGTATTCATATTCACATTCATATTCATATTCATATCATGTAATATGATTGTGCAAAAATCATCGCAGTTGCACTTTTAAAAGTGAAAAAACGCTGGTTGAATAAATATGTAAAATATTGATGTACGTTTTCACTTGAAAACGTATCAAATTTTTTCTATCATAAATTTATTCCATGTTTTCAAATTTTTGCTGTTAATGCTACATGTAACTGCGCATATTTTATATATTTTATATATATATATATATATATATATATATATATATATATTTGTCTCAAAGGAAAGAGATAAAATTGCGAGTTATTTTTACTTATTTCCTTTACATTAGTAAACGACAGAAAGATACCTACAATCTCAGAATTGTGAATTTTTTACGTATTATCTACATGATGTTTACAAGGATTTTTTTCATATAAATATGTAAAATATGTAAATTATTGTAAATTTCACGTCAAAATGCAAAAAAATAGTCATTATATTATAAAATAATGTTAATGTATTATAATATTAATTATATATATATATATAAATTTATATAATACAATAATATCGAATATTTTCTTTCTTTTCTTATCGATATAGAATCCAGTTAAATTCTTTGTTGATTTTTCGTGGCATCGTAAAATATTAAAATTATATTTTTATATTTAAACCATATATACATATAATATAAACGAAACATCGATAAATCATATTTCATAGATTATTCATTATTGACATAATTATTGTTTTTTAACATTACATGATGTTGATAAAATATTAAAAAACAATACAATGATTAATTCTGGCACTTATCCCGGTTATTAGCTTTCCCTCCAGCGTTAAATAAAATTTTAATCTATTGTATAATTACACGCTAATTAAACGTTAAAGTCTCAAATTAGATGTTTAAACTTTTTAGCATATATGTCTATTATATTGTCTAATATAATAGACTGCCAATACACGCATATAAGATCCATATATGTGATAAAATGTGTTGCAAAGACAGTTATATTTAATTGGACGGAAATCGATATACCGTGTCTCTTGAAAAAAACGTAATAATAAACGTATATCTTAAAATAAAAATAATACAGAGAAAAATATCAAGAGCCTACATATAATGCGCATATAAAAATAAGAAATATGCCAAAAACTTGTAACATTACCTAGCTGGATTGCGAGATTGCGAGTGCCCCCGATAATATAGCCAATATATTTCTTAAAACATTTATTTCTTACATCTTTGCTTTTCCGACTTTTGTATTATATATTAGATTTAAACGTAAGATCTCCTTTTGGTGACTTCAGGAAAATCTGTGATCCACACCTGACCGCATTCGAACCGGAGGCTTTAGGTAATTTAGTCGAGGGAATGGATTTCCACAAATTTTATTTTGATAATGGTAATTATAACTTGTTTTCACCACCGTTAATTGTCGCGCGCGTTTGCCGCTCAGTACGTATTTAGTAGTGATGTATTTATAGCACGTAAAAATAATGTTAGCTAAAATTTATGTTTTTCGTTTAATGAGCCATTGTTCGATCGATAAGGTATAAGGTATCGTGTATACTATATCTACACTTGCATGCTTCAGGAAAACAACTTTCGTTGTTCGTCACAAGAAATCTTATTTCATCGATATAGTTAAGCTCGTCGATTCGAAAAATTAAATGAATACAATACATTGATTATTTATTTATTTTTGTTACTTTTTGTTATTTTTTTTTGTTACTTTTGTTGATTTATAACTCATCGACGAGGATATATTATACTTTGCGTGCATTCTATATACACGCTATTGCTATGACTTTAGCAAATATATGTTTAACAAATGGAGATTATAAGCTCATTACGTTATTATCTGACAAAAATATATGTATAATGTAGCAAGTCGAAAATTATTTATAAAATATATTTTGACATGATTGCAATGTATATTATATTTTTGCCATTTTTTATTATCATGCAAAATTTTCTTTATGCTCATTACGAAAGTTGTTCTAAACATACAACACACACAACCGCTTTGCACGATCTATTTTTAATATGCCACTATACTTATTTTCTAAACAGTATAATAGCAGTATTATAATCTAATAAAGAATAATCAGTGGGATGTATATAAACATACATATATACATACACACACACACACACACACATATATATATATATATATATATATATATATATATATATATATATACACATATATTTCTCATTTTATCAATAACTAACACATTCTCTTTCAATATCATTTTGAGAGAGAAAGATAGAGAGAGAGAAAGAGAGAGAAAACGAGATGTCCTCTTTTTCTTTTCTTTTTCTCCGTTTTTTTTCTCTTTGCTTTCTCTCGATATTTCGGCATTGTTATAAAGAGCTTACGTTGTTTATTGTGAAGGTTATATTCGAGTAATATTAATTTGGTTTTTCATATTTTAAGCAGTCCTGGGGAAGAACTGTAAAGCTGTCAATACAACAATCTTGAATCCTCACGTCCATCTACTGGGCGAAGATGCCGCTTGCATTGCATATGTCAGGCTGACGCAGTACATGGACAAGTGAGTAAAAATCGTAAAAGCGGACACAGTTATATAATTTGTGTGGTTCATTCGAGTTAAATTTAAAAATATAAACAATAAGATGTCAATATGTATATTATATAGTCCCTTATTATGTTAATCCCTTTTTTTTTCTTCTTCTTTAAATCTTTCATTTACTGTTCCACAAAAAAATTATTGTTTAGTATTAATTTCAATTGCTATACAAAATTTCGATTATTTTATAATTAACTTTTTCTCTATACTATATTAGGAATAATATCAAAATCTTTTTTTCTTCTCCATCCAATATCTTGCAGATATCCTAACTATTCAATATTTTTTATTGTCCAGTTTAAATGTTGTAGCAATACTAATTTGCATATTTTTTCGTTACTTTCGCCCGCAGACAAGGCGTAGCACATACTCAGCAGAGCGAGGAGAGCCGTGTATGGCACAAGAGAGACAGCAAGTGGCAGAATGTGCATTTTCATCGGAGCGCAGTGACGGGTCCATCGCCGTTCTCCTTCAACCACAAATAAATCGGTTAAGAGGACTATTCCTGCTGCCGCTCTCGGTGGACGCTTTTTGTCACCATAGAAAGCGAATTAATGAACGTTAGGAATACGGAGCACACGACATATTCGAGCGTTCTCATACATATATACACACGCACACGCACACATACACATATACGCGCGCGCGCACGCATATAGATACACATGGGCATGCATATACACAATGAGAGATGTGTATATTGAAGGAAAGTTACATATATAACAAGCAACGATATGTAACGATTTGAGAAAGAGAATAATATGCATATAGGAACACACATACATAACACACATACTTAAAAGTAGTACTAAGCGCGACAAAAACCGAAGCCGTAATATATGTCGTAATTATCGGCATGTATTACACGCTCCAGTACCTGCTCAGCGCACTTATTATCTACTTATCTACATTTATGCGTGCATTGCGCTACGTGTGCCTCAAAGCCTTGAGAAAAACTACACGCAAAAGCGAGATCATTGAAAACGTAAGAAAGAGCGGAGTCGATCGATTGATTGTCTAAGTCTAATGAGATCATGAGGTAAATAGACATGCTTTTCGGCTGTCGGCTGACAGGATTCGCGGCAAAGGGAGAGAGAGAGAGAGAGAGAGAGAGAGAGAGAGAGAGAGAGAAAGGAAGAAAAGAGGAAAGTTTCATTATATGTGCTCGCGTATATTCGATCGTTTATGCAGCGGCGTCTTAATGTCTGTTTTTTTTTGTGACGACGAATTTTCCTTTGATTCTCAAAGACAAAATTGTTCTGTTGAGATCGAGCAAAATTCGACGGTTATTGCGCATGTATCGATGATAAATATTGAGAAAGCAAATAGATTATAATAGAGTATGATGTCGGATAAAGCGTGACGCGAGATTACTATGAAGATAATAAGATCGCGAACACACAATCAAGCACTTGCATCGATAACATACATCGATTTGTGATGGGCGATGACGTCGTACATCGAAGACCGATTACGAAGCTGACGGAGCGTCATGAAAGTCAAGTCGAAATTACACTTACTTATTGGAACATCCAAGTTTCACGACTAATCGGCAAGATTGGAAATTAATCCTAATATTGAATACCAAAACCATATTGTAGATAACTAAAAATCATTCTACATCGACGCAGAAGAAAACGTGATACAATTGAGAAACTATTTTAATAAACAAAATTAGATAAGACGAGATAATCATCGAGCACTTTTAAGTATTTCGCTCATAATGCAAATATTTTCGGCAAGGCTATTCAATAGAAAATGAGATATTATATAATATTTCTTGCTGTAATAGGAAAGCTGTTGAAACAGATTGTAAGCGAAGGGCATAGCAAGAGGAGATTTAATAAAGATAGGCTTAACTTGGATCACTTCTAGGCATTGATGACCTCAGCGACAGTCATGACAGAATGAGAAAACGATGGGAAGGAGTGTGAGAAGGCATCAAAGTGACGGCACAGAAGACAAAATGAGAAAGGGAACAGGTGCACCGTGGTGTGCAAAGGCAGCGGAATCGCGGTTGAAAAGCTCATAAGCGACCAGGAGTAAAGGAATTGTTACGTCATCGCGCCGTGTTGACATAAACGCAGCAAAAGATTCTTCCAGGCGATTTCTTTTTTCGATTTTCGCTCTTGTCTTTCGTAGCGAGAGCAACGAGCTACATCTGTGCACATGCATATGCTTGCATACAAGAAAAAAATATCATCGCTCCTGCAGCGAGATAGAAAACATCGATTAATCGTTGGGAGTTATCTAATTCTTATCATTAACAATAAAACTTAACAAAGTTAAATTTTTCGAGTTATGTTTGCGTGGCGTATACTTTCGATGTTTTCTATACTCTTGATCTCTTCAAGCAAATATTTCGAATACAAAAGCATTTTGTAATAGAATGTTGAAGTTGCGACATGTAATTTAGAAAGAAAAAAAAAAGAAGAGATATAGTAGCGAGAAAAAGTATCGGCCACGTGGATAAACTAAATATCTCTTATGGGAAATTTTATCTAATAATGCGCAAGAAAGTCCTTCGAGCTTCGTATTTAATCTATGTAGTGTAAGTTATGAGCTTCTACGATTAATTCTACGTTTTTATCACGACTAGCAACATTCGTGATATTACATATAGGACCATCATCGTAAGCAACTACGATTTGATATCAAATCTTTCGTAATGTTTTTGAATAGCAAATATTATTGTATAACCATAAATAGGAAATTTATAACTGGCTTATTGAGGCGCGGTTGCGATATACAATAGATTACATCTCGCTGCGGGAATTCTTCCGCCACGCGCGCGCGCATGCACACTCCTATAGCCACACACACACACACACGCGCGCACACGAACACGCGCGCACACACACACACATATTATATATATATATACACATACGCACACACATACACATACACACACACACATATCGATGCGAATACCATTTGCAAAAATACATAACGCGCAATTGCCTAGAGAGTGCGATCGTGAGTTTAACATTTTTACTTTATTGTCAAATTGATAAAATTTAATGATTGATCTATTCACATATTTAACTATTTTAAAGAATAGATGCCGCCAACTTATATGATGGACGGATACACAAAAATACATATACACATACACTATACAAATATAACCGATTCTTTTTACCCTGTTTTTTTAAATTAAATCTGATAATTTAATTGTCATCTGATACCGATTAATGATGAATTATCAAATGATAAAATCTTCTCTTAAAATCAGCAATAAAAAAAGGGATAAAGAAAAGAACTCGAAACCATAAAACGCATTGATGAGGTTCTTGCTCTCTATCTTCTCTTCTTCTCTCTCTTCTGTTATATTATATACATATGAACATAAAGAGAGAAATGATATAAACATCACATCGAGATGCAACGAGTGGGTTTATTCACTGCGAAATTAGAAGTTAAATAGATCTTTACCTCAGATAATCGCAAAAATTCAAACGTTTTCTGTGATTTTCTTCATTAAATATAACAAATCTTTCTACAATATTCGTATATTCTCTATCACTATTATAACATATATGCATAATAATAATGTAATTTTGACGAATAAATGGAAATGAGAAATCTCTCTTGCAAGCAATCGGGATAAACATTTTTGCCATCTTGTTATTATGCACACATACACACACGCACATACATAATACATACGTACATACATACATATATACATACATGTATATATATATATATATATATATATATATATATATATATATACAGGATGTTCACAAAAAGAGGATTCTCAAACTCTAAACGAACATTTTGTAAGGTATCTAGAATAGCTTTACATTCCTGTAGACAACAGAAAGAAAATAACAGCATGAACTTTTTGTTTATGTTATGTTGAATTTGCGTTAATTGTACAAGAGTGTAGAGCTATTCCAGCAGATACCTTTCAAAATGTTCGTTTGTAGTTTGAGGATCGTTTTTATTATTGTTTAGCAAATGAGGCATCAATAATTTTTGAATTATAGACGATTGAAAAAAAATGCTTTTCGCAAACTACATTTTGTGGAGTTAAAAGATTAACGCCATTATATTCTTCAGATAATTCAGATAAAATTTATTATAATATAATTTTAATTTAAAGCTTAATTATAAAAAACATACGATGGCAAAAATTTGAAGCTTGCATAAAATGATAATCTCGACATTTTCGAGGAAAAATTGTCTTTATATTGGCCAGAGAATCTCTTCAAATTCTCTTTCATATTAATGCTCGATGCTCATTTTTAACGTCAAAGACCAAAAATAGCAAATTGGTAACTTTATTTTTAAATGCCTTTATTAAAGGTCGTTTAGGAGTAATCGTATAGTGAAAATATATGTGAAAGTAAAAGTTTTGTGTGTGTGTATAGGTATAATAAAATGTTTTTCCTGTTTTTTTGTTTTATTTTGCTATAAGCCTACCGGAGGTTGATTTCCGAATAGCTCTCGTATATATATAATTATGGCCAAAATATTTTTGTTCATACATAAGATGTAACTGCAATATATACATACAAAAAATGTTATATTTACGAATGAGAAATTATAGCTTATCGATAATACTTGTGCAATATTATTAGTAATATTCAATTTTGTGTTATACTTATATAACATTAATATAACGGCGTTTATTATAATTGGATTATAAACCCACAATACACATAATTAAAACGACTAAAAGATGTCTATATTAATCATCAGGCTATGAAATGACTTCTGGGATATATACCGTCTATTAGTCATCTTTTCGTCGATTATATGCTCTCATTAAAAGACATCTTTATAAAAAATATGTTGTCTTTTAATCATCTTTTAGATGATTCGGTGCTGTCTGATATGTACACACACACACACACACATACATACACACACACACACATAAACATATTACATAACTATCTTATACAAATACATTATATATACAGAATGTCTCATAATCTCCGTAATATTTTAATAGCATATTTTGGAAATGAAATAGAATCAAATATCCTAATACAAAAATATCAAGGTTACGATTGTTTTTTATTTATAAGCGATGAAAGTTTGCAAATAATATATCGCGTAGAATTCGCGCGCACAGGCCCGTTATTACATTTATATGTATATCGATCAGTCATATAATGTTACTGTTTTTTGTTAGGTGATATTGATTTTATAGAGCTTATTGTTTTATTTTGTCGTTTCTTATGTGTAGATACTACGTGTGTGTGGACATAATGGCGATCAGTTAATATTAACAAGTTATAATTGTGACACGCAAAATATTTAATTTTTTAAATAGCAATTTGAATAATTTTGATTATTACATTTAAATATAGAATTATTAAACCTTCAAATATTCAAGAAACAAGATATTTAATTTATTTTTAAGCGAAGAAATAATTACGAAAATTAATTCATTTATTATTAGTTTTTCCGATTTATTTATAACAAAAAAATTCGTTATTATTTGTAATACATATATCAAGGAAATAAGATTAAAATACCCGTTTACCTCTAATTCTGAATGCGAGCAGCTCGAATCCTTCTGCCTTACATATTATTTTGCTGACAACTTCCATTAATTCTGATTTCCTGCAAGCATTTTATTAAATGCGCACACAGACACGCATATTTCATAATTTAAAATAAAAGCTTACATTTGTGCACAGAACACATTATTGCGTACATTACTTACATGACATTATTGCAGACATAATATTATTGCACATATATTTGCATACATAATATTGAATACATTCCGTTTAACGCTATTTTCGTTTCAAAGCACAAGATTCTTTGTCTTATTTAATCTGTCAAGCGTTTGACGGACTAATCTGGGCGAAAAATCTTGAACTTCGAAACAAAAATAGCGTCAACCGGAGCACATCTATTATCGTACACACACATAGCCGTCTTGCGTACATAAAATAAAAACATCGTACTAACACCTTGCATATAAAACATTATTGCGCATATTCACATTTCATACATGACTTAATAAGATTAATTCTGGGATAAATTCGATTGCCGCAGCCGTTAACAAATAATCTTAATCTTCATATATGTCTTGTTAAAATCATAATTCTAAGTATCTTTAAAAGATCTTAATTGGCGCTTATTATTTACTTGGAAAGAATTTTGTCGATATGAAAACAAGAGTGCAAATCATATAATTATAGATTTTATTTCATTTTAAAAGCACCAAACGATGTAAGATTGATCTCGCTTCGAGTGAAAAATATTATAGTGAACTCATATCATTATACAATTATAGACCTCATACTGTGTGAAATCACCGAGCGAAATATTATAAGTCTATGAAATTATAAAATTATAAACTTCGTAGAAAGCATCAGATATGGGGTGGATTTTTTTTCGCGTGAAAAGTTCCAAATCCACATAAAATCATACAAAAATAAACCTCGATATTGAATGTACGGTGTAATATAAGATGGACTTCGCTTCGCGTTAAAAATTTTAAATCTTCGTCGATTCATATAATTAAATGTAGACCTCGTCACACTGAAAGTATCAAATGATGTGGACCACTTTTGGTGGAAATCTATATGAAATTGTACAATTATAGAATTTTTTCGATTTTTATCTTTATATTTATAAAGAAATGTTCAAACACACAATCCAATAATTTTTGTTATGTGCGCAAGACGCATGTGAACAACAAATAAATCACATGTGCAATGTATATGTGCACGATAATGCCATGTGCACAAAGTATTAATACGATTTTATTATTTTACATGTGCAATATATCGTGCATACAATCGTGTGTACAATATATAAGTATGTGCACAATAATGTCATGTGTATGTAATATGTGGAGAAAAGGGGAGTAAGATGACAAATTGCTAATTTTTCTAAGATGATAATAGATAACAAGCCGATGCCCAACTCATTAAAGGCTTTCGATAATAATTCGATAATAAATAATCTCTTATAGTTTGATTTCAATCTGTCAACGAAATTAAATAATCTTATAAAATCTTATAAAAAAATGTGTTTTGGTGTTTTATAAAAAAATGTATTTATAATGTTTAGGTGTTTGTTTATAATTACATAATTATAATAAATATTTCACTGTTTTTATGACATTACAGTATAATATAGCTGAAAACGTATAGAATAATGTATTAATAATACGTTTCACATTATAACATTTTTATGTGTGTGAGAAGGATAAATAAATATGGTAACTATGAGAGATAAGATGACGAATATTATGTGTAAGCAAGATAACGAATTCGTACAGATTAATAGATTATGTTTCGTTAATTTGCATTGTTAATGTGACTGATACATGATTAGTTAATGCGTAATATTGATCATCTAATTGTAAATAAATCCTATCATTTACAATAATTTATTGATTTTTTCATTTATTAAAATAAAGTAGTTGGATTATATTATCAAATATATAAGAAAATATATGTCTTAGATATTAGATATGTATCTTAGATATTTTAAGTAAATACATATAATGTATTATATTAATACATATAATGTAATCGTTGGGCTCGTGCTATATATCATAAAATAAAGCTAACACAAGTATCTTTCAATGTAATGTTTGATTCCGTGTGATATTTGAGTTTATTATATTTAGTTATAAATATTTCTCTCTCTAATGAATTAATAATTATTTTCTTTCCATTTTATTGTCTTTTAAATTATATATTTATAAATAATAATTTTTATTTTAATGTTTTAATAATTTTTTTAAGTTGTGTAAATTATATTTTTATTTTATTTTTATTTTTCTGTTATGTATTTCGTTCACACAAATAATATCAAAATAATATAAAAAAATTTATTACAATAAATTTTATTCATAAAAAGATCTATGTAACTTAATTTGGCTTTTTGTCATCTGATCCACTACTAAGAGTTACCTTATCCGTATATACGGATAAAACAACAAAATTTGTTTCTAAAAAATCTAAATTTTAAAAAAATTTTAGATTATTTATCAACTTTTCAATTTTTACAAATGATTAGCAAATTTTAGTGAATTTGAAAAAATAGATCACTATTTTTACCATAGAAGTTAAGAAAAATCGACAAAAATCGACTTTAAAATTGTCATCTTATTTCCTCTTTCTCTTCTATATTTCTATCATGTAAGCAATAAAATCATATATATGTGCGCATAATGTGCATATGCGTAATAACATCATATGCACAAACGTATGTTTATATATATTTTCAATTATTACATGTGTGCAGTAATGCTTGTAGACAATCAGGATTGTTGGCAAAACAATGTAGGCAAACGAAACTGTTGGCAATCGGGATTGTAAGTAAGCGCGATTGCCTTCCATATTAAATCGTCTATATTTTTGCAATAATTCAATTTTTTTTATTTAAATAATTATTAAGGATTAATTAAATCAAATGAATTTAAAAATTATTTTTTTTTTTTATAGAAATTTAGGAATTTGATCAATTAAAGTAATTCATGAGTGCGAATTATGATACCCTGTATATATACACACACACGTAACATATACATACTATATATATATTCGCGCACACACATAATACGTATGTATATGTATATGTATAAATATACATGTGTTTATATTGTATAGACATACACATATACACATACACATCTGATTATTGTATAAAAGAAATTTATTGATTTATTAGAATTATTGTTACACGAATATCATTAAAATTAACAAAATATTATATTACTACCACCACCACCATAATAATACAAATAGTACTACATAATAGTACTATATTATTATCGTATATAGACTATTATCGCTATTACTATTATCACCATCACTACGATCACTACTACATTATCGCTGTCATTATTACACTACTATTATTACCACCATCATTAGCATCGCCACATCTCTATTGATACTATTATTAAAAGTACTAAAATACCTACTACTACTATTACTACTAGCACTACTATTTCTACTATTGCTACTATTACTATCACTATTACTACTGCTATTTCTACTATCCCTGCTATTATTATTACTATTACTAATATCATTATTCTTAACACTTCTACTTCTACTATTACTATTACTACTGCTGCTACTATTACTATTATTGCTGCTACTACTACTGTTACTATTACTACTGCTTCTGCTAGTACTACTATAATGATAATAATAATAATAATAATACCAATATTATTAATACTACTATTAAATTACTAATAGTACTATTATTATTATTACTGCTGCTATTACTATTAGCACTATCACCATCATTATCATTATCACACCTACTGCTATTACTGTTATGATTATACTGTTGTTGCTATTATTACTACTTTTTTATTATATTGCCACTTTTGTTACGAAAGGAAAAAAGAAGGGAAATACAGTCTATACTCTTGTTTATCAAGTTCAATTGATCGTAATCTTCGGCCGTATGAGATATGACAGCATCTTCTTTTTTCATAGCGTCATCAATTGATACACTTGTTAGAATGCATTCAAAGTATTAAACACACACACATATATACATATACATACATACGTATATAAACACATACATATATTTATATACATACATGCATACATATATGTATATGTACATGTGTATGTATATGTGTGTTTGTATGTGTGTGTATACGTGTATAAAATATATAATAAAGATCGTTACATCTATGTGACAGTTTTTATCATAATTCTTTATAAATAGGAGTTAAGCGGATGTTAACAAAATCGATGTGTCACGTGGAGTTAATTCACTTCTATCAATTATATATACGTTATATTTTTGATAAAAAATCAGTCAAAAAGTCCTGAATTACTTTTTTTGCAATACTTGACACAGAAGGAATTATCAAATAAAATTCATTTAATCAGTCCCGCTCGTTGGAAGGACGCATGTCTGTGAATTACAGACCTAATAATATAATGAAAGAGCATCCCGCTTGCTAACATTGAGATTGCTCATAGTCCCGATTGATTACGTTGCGATTGTTCACGTTGCAGCAATTACTGTTACATATAGGTCTTTTTTGTGCGAAGTGATTAATTCTCAATCGTTCGGTGCTTTCAATGTGCGAAGCAAAATCTACAATTATATAATTTTACATATATTTATATAATTTTACATATAAAGTTCCATCGCATGAGCAACTGTAACGTTAGCAAACAGATATCATTCGTGCATGATTACACACTAATCAAACGCGCGATTCACCACATATACCTGTTAAAGGACAGTCCTGTGTGCATGTATTATAATTGCTGTTGGATTTTATTTAATAATTCCTCTTTTGTTAAGCGTCGCAGAAAAAAATCAGGACTTTTCGGTTTATTTCTCGTCAAAAAAGAATGCTACATAATTGGTAAGCGCGAATTACGAAACTCTCTCTATATATATATCCTCATTTGTAAATATCTTTCCACATAGATTGAATGTTCGGAGAAACACTCGCAAACACGTGGCGCATTATTATATTATTATTATTATTATTATTATTGTTATTGTTATTATTATTATTATTATTATTATTATTATTATTATTATTATTATTATATTAGTGTTATTATTATTATTATTGTATTTCATAATCAGTTTTTACTAAAGGAATTTCTTCACAGAAAAAGGATGTACTTTGTGATGGCCGCGCCGGATTTTTCGCTAAAAATTGTTTTTCGCTTGTATATTGTGTGGTTTAGATTTACAAAAACTTAAAGGAAAATCGTATAATATATAATAGCCTAAATTATTGTATTATCTCTCAATGTTAAGTGTAAGATTGTACGCGGACTAAAAAATTTTAGATTTATCTATCAGAAAATTTATTTAAGGAAATTTCTTTGCAAGATATATTACATCTCTCTTTCTCTCTCACACACACACACACACACACACAATAATTTCATTCTATTTTTTTATGTCAACAATAGCGCTTATTGGTTTTTGAGTCTAGCCAATGCCGTATTTTTTTCTGATTGTATCATAGAACACACACATTACAATAGCGTAATTTAAAAGGCTCTTACGAAAACGATCCTGCTTTTTTAATATGCATCTTTCTATATTTGTTATTTCTTTCTTTCTTTTTTCTTTTTTTCTTTATTTGATCGTGAAGGTAAATCGTAAGATCAACGTGGCAGGGTCTACGAAATCATTGGTTATACCATTGGCATGCTACATAATATAAATTATTATTATATTTGTATGTGTATAATTCTCAAATTTTTTACATTCCGCAGCAGTTAGTTTTTTATTTTGGCTCGCATATCCGCGTACTGTAATCTGTTTCTCTGCGTTTCTCTCGAGTACGACGATCCCTCACTGCCGATCGTGTCCTAAACGTGTGCGATTGCATGTAAAACACTAGGTCCAAACTAAGCGAACGAGCACAAAAAATTATAAATGACCAGTACCAACGAACGAGTGAAAGTTTATTAATTAATATTTTTTATTTCCTTTAAATAATTCTTTATAAAAATATTTTTATGTAAAATAATTCCTTATAAAATTGTTGATTAAATAATGTTTCTTCCTTGATATCTGCTGATATTTATTATCGTGATTGTTCGCTTTGTCTATATCCGGCTTAACACATGTCATGTAATGAGAAAATGTGACGAGACATTGCGAGCTTTAATGTGTTCGACTATGTATCGACTTGTTGTGCTTTTTTGTCTGACTTGTATAAGCGTGATGAGATTATTGTATTTATACTTTATCCGCGAATGGCAGATCTATGACTAACGATTAAACAAGTTTCTCGCATTACATACTGTAGATTTACTTATCACACATCTATAGAAGCGATACACTTTCGAAACAAGTAAAAAAAAAAAGATAGACATATACATCGCTACTATTTCCCATTAATTCACGTTTGTAAGTAAATGTATTACGAGCATTAAAGCCTATTAATTAAGATATATTCAATACAATTATATAACATCCTATTTTAATTAGAAATTGTCCCTACTGTTTTCACCAACTTTTGTAGGCAAACATATCTTTGTACAAAAAATGAAATCAAGTCCCGAAATCTGTAGTGAATAGTGCGAAGCAGACAAAGAATTTTGTTATATTGCCATCATCATTATTGTGTTTTGTTTTTACGAACATTTTATGGCTTTTAAGTTTTATATATATATACATATATATTCAATACAATTATATAATATCCTATTTTAATTAGAAATTGTCCCTACTGAATAATATATATTACTATATATTACTATATAAATATATATATTACTATATATATATATATAGATAATATTTGTTAAATATTCGAAAAAATGTGTGTAAAATTCGATAATATTTGAGAGATTAAATTCGTCTTCTTCATAAATCGAATCTAGACATAATTCTCTCTCTCTTCGTAAGAATTATCATACATAAGTACTCGAGAGATATATAACGATAACGAAAGTATAAGATAATGACTCGCATTTTATAGGCATTATAATTATATCTCTCATGTATCTGACAAAGCCATTTATTTTACAAATCCACTTTACTTCAAATTTTTAATTTCTCATCATTATATATTTTAAAAGTTTTATGTTACGCCCAATTTATTTATGATAATGCATGCACGCACGTGTACATCAATGCATGATTGGTATTTTGAAGATAGATAGATTGGTTTGCTCCCCAAAAAGTAATGACAGAATAATGACGATGAATTGATTTAATTGATGAGCTAATCCTTTTGATGTGTATAGCTTTAATATATAGAATAAGAATCATCTACACGAGAACAAATTGTATTTTTAACAAGCTTTATTTTACAGGAAAAAAATATTTTTTTTTCTTAGCATCTCGCACTTATGAAAAATAGCATTATTATATCTCAAGTTTTTTAATTATTTGATATTTGTTAGTATTCCGTTATATCTCATAAAAATATTTTAAAATCAAAGAGCTCGAGCATCTCTCTCTTGCGAATATTTGTAATTATTTAATTTGAAATATTTTTGATTTATATATTTTGATTATTAAAAGATAATACACGCATTGCAAGACTAAAGCAGAGACTGAATATATGTATATTAAAATAATTTCGTTAACAATTATATGCCGGTATCTGTATAGAATATCGTATATATACCTTCATCTTTATAAAACCGAAATGCTAAAAACTTTTAATTATATTTAATTATATCGATTAAACTTAGATTTAATTATATCGATTTAATCGGTTAAATATCGATATATAATAAAACTTTTCATAATACCGGCATAATTTTTTATCAGTATTATGTACTGTCAATGTGGTATTATTATTACATCAATATTATCTAATCATTCAGATTTATAGTGTAGTTTTAATGTGTTTTGTAAAAAAAAAAAACATAATTTTTTAATAAAATTATATCAAGAACATCCATACACATACTATAAATCTGATTGATATAATAATATCGATATACAGTATAATACAATAGTAGTAATACTAGTAATATCCAATTTTTTTACTTATTACATTATTGTTGAACATCAATAAAAACACACAGACACATATCTTGACCTTTAACGTGACATATCTTTTGAGATATTTGCGACGGTCATGTTAAATATATTTCATCTTGTAGAAACGTCATCTGGTTATTATACTAATCGATTTTTATTTTGGTTATTATAGATGTCTCAGAAGATATTACACAATCACCATACAATACTTAAATAGTATATTCTGTAGATAAAAAAGAATCAAAAATTTGGGTACAAAAAATATTTATAGATATTAATTATTATTATTACTGTTTTCTAGTTTTTTTGTTCTCTTGAAAAATGTGCAATGAAATTCTGCAATGTTAATAAAAAACAATACAATTTTTAAAAAATTAAAAAATTAAATTAAATAGAAAGTATAGGCAATTTAATCTTCTTTTTTTATTTATTAGAACTATTACTTTCTTGATTTATTAAAACTATTAATTTTACTTTCTATTAATTTTCTCTTACTCGACATGAAAAACCTGGCTCAAAAATTATAATAATAAATTGATTTCTATAAAAAAAAAAGAAATACTTCTACGATTAAAGCAAGAAGCTTTCTCAAAAAAACATTATTAGATTTAAGAATTTTATTTAAATATAAAATAAAATCCTATTCAATATCAATATTATTTGAATAGTATTATCTAAAAGTAAATATTTTGCGTATAATAAGTATAGCTTATTACAATAATCAATTTGTTAATATTATGTTTGTTTACATTTGTTAATATTTGTTAATATTATTTGACCGCTATAGTATACATAGTACACTAAACATACATAAGGAATGACAAAATAAAATCAATTGTATATTGATACGCATATAAGTGTAATTAGGGGCCGCATGAATTTCATATAATATTGTTGGCCAAAATTTTAGTTTCTTATAAATCAAAAACTATTGTGACCTCAATATTTCCGTATTAAAATTTTTGAATCTATTTTATTTTCAAAACACGCTATTAAAGTATTATATGTATAATAATTATGAGATATCCTATAAAATAATAAATTGCCGGTATATAAGTATTAGAGTTCTTTATATTAATTTTAATTTTTAGTTTAGAGTACAAATCCCTCATTCTTTTATTTTTTATGCCAATCGTGGAATGATACTTGATGTTTAGTGAAAAGCAAATGCCCCATCAATTCCTTCATAAACATAATAAATATAGATTGCGCGTATATCGATCAAGCGCTGCGCTAAAGAAAGTTACGTTCCTTTGAAAGAATGTTGTAAGTGAATGTACAATTGTAACATTTATCCTGATTATAATATTAATATTATTATATTTATCATAATTATCATATTATTATTATTATAAATTATTATATCATTGTTATACACTGTTACTATAGTCATTATTGTATATGTAATATATTCATAGATATACATATTGCATTTCTATATGTATATGTACATATTTACGCGCACATACCTAGTAAGAAAAATGCGCGCAATATGAGCAACACATTTATTCATGTCAGGGGTTGCTAACGAATCCGGCATCAGTTTATATCAGTCTGCATGAGGCTTATGATCTGCCTATTCACAGGATCTGACAGCAGATTGATCGGATCAAAAATCAAGCAGGATCAGTTAAAATATATAACTTGGCGTGCCATACGTTATTATTTTATTTAAATGGCTAAGAGATGAAGATGCTATTCGGTTTCTGCTGCCAATCTGCAATCAGATTGCGCGCATGCAGATCCTGCTCGGTTTCTGCCAAATTCAATTTACCAACTTAATCAGTAATAACAGCTCTTTTACCAAATTTGTAGCCTTTTTACGGACAACAATTTGTAGCAAGCACTTGGCAAGACCTGCCTTCGATAGACTTGGCTACCTGGGTATATATATATATATATATATATATATATATATATATATATATATATACACATTTTTGCATACAATATAAGGCGAGCGATGACGATCTCGTCTAGGCATTAGCATTTCTACCTGATATATACATAATACAACCTAGGTAACTTTGGCAGTATGGACGAGTAAAGAAATTTTTGGAAAAAAAATAGTTATTCGGCGTTCCTATATACGAGCGAAATTACCTAATTATCATGTATTTTTGTTTGTGCTTGTAATATTTGTAACATACGGTTATATATTAGAGAAAGAAAAGAGACGAAACAAAGAGTTACAAATCAGCAAGTTTTTATAGAACACAAATATGGGAAGAGAAAACATATATTTAAAAATATGTTTTATTTACTTCGAATAAACGTCGAAGTTTCGTACATCCAGCTGAAATTATCTCTCGAGAAATGCGCGAACGTCGTATATCTAGGAAATCTAATTTATTTCAAACCTAATATTTAAGAATTAATTGATCTAAATGTCGATCTTGTGTGATGTGAATTTTAGCAAAATATTGAACTAAGCAAGTGTAATTTTAACAAATAATTACCTTCGCACGTATAGCGAAACTGCGCAATAATTGCACTTATAATTAATCAACTATTGATATCGTTATGCGATCAATGGGAAAAATGGAATCAAGTTCTTAATATGTATCATTAAATCTAAATAAATTCATTATCTAAGTATTGTTTTATTAAACTCGAATAATACCAAAATATTTATTATGATAGAATATTTATTATATATTAGTGTATGTATATATATATATATATATATATATATATATATATATATATATATATATATAGTTACCCAGACAGCATAAAAAAACTAAAAAACATCTTAATAATATCTAAAGAATAAGAAGTCTTTAAGTCGTATTTTAGATATCTTGTAGAGGGGTGCTGTCTGGATATAGTTTTTTATGTAAGTCTCTTTTAGTTAATGATTTTTTTACTTTTATTAGAATTTTAAAATCAGAATTATGTTTTTTAATTAAATGATTTTATTAATATTTTATTAATATTTTATCCAGTAATAATTAGAGTATTGTACTCCAGAAAGTATTCACAAGAAATTCAATGATATTTGCAACATACTTGGTCCCATTCTTCTTTAGTTGAATTTAAGATTACATTCCCGATTATAAACAAAAAATGCGACAGCTAGATTTTGATTGTGTATTCAAAAATTAATTTTAATCTCGACCGAACCATTGAACTCTGTGTTATACTAGAGCTAGGGAAGGGGAGGGAGGGGGCTTCTCCTATCCTGCAAAAAATCGGAGCCAGAATTAGAAAGGGACATGTATATTCTTGAATGGATCTCTATCTTTTTTTACATTTTATATCATATGAATTAAAAATATTTCTCACAAGATATTTAGTAATAAAAGTGATACAACGGTACATAGGACTGGAAATCTTTAGGAAATGTTTGCGTTCTATTTATGAATTCAGATAATAAAATTGGAAACGATTGTAAATCATTCATTTTTCTTTCAATATTTTTCTTTCAATTCATAAAATGCATATGATGACAATATTTTTGACTATGATGATTTTGACTATGTATATCAATCAATCAGCGAATTCCTGACAAAGATCCATTCAGCGTGCATGTATTTTTTTTCTACGAATGAAGTGAGTTGCTCCTCTTAATAGCTCGCTCCAGTATGTTACAGAGCTCAATGAGCCGGAAGCATAAAGCTCGCTATATCGCTCTTTCCGACTATGCTGTATTTTATCGCTATGTTTCAGGCAGATCCGCGACAAAACGATCGAATAAACGCGACCCCATACAACAAATCGTTGAATCGAAAAGTTTCGAGAAAAAAATCATTCTTCACAAATTTAGGCTCACATTTCCAAATTTTAAATCGGCGAAGGAAGACAATTTCTTTCCTCTGGAAAGAATATGAAAATTTTCAGATCAATATTTATTTTCAAAGACAGATCCGACGTTCAATGTCATGGAAATTATAATTTATTTCGATCCTCTTTTAATTCACCAATTTCTTGCAGGGATCGCATTTAGTTACAAGAATAAAAAATTATTGATTTTCTCTGCTTTCTCTCTCTCTCTCTCTCTCTCTCTCTCTCTTTCTATCTCTTTCTTTCTCTCTCTGTCTCTCTCTCTCTCTCTCTTTCTTTCTCTCTCTGTCTCTCTCTCTCTCTCTCTCTCTCTCTCTCTCTCCTCTCTCTCTCTCTCTCTCTCTCTCTCTCTCTCTCTCTCTCTCACACACACATCTCGGTATATCTATATAATACTAAATATTATTAGATATTATTGAATCTACGGATAAATAAATAAAAGATTGATCACAGTTTTGTCCTAATGTTCATAGAGAAATAAAAACAAAGAAAATATATACACATAAGCACGTACAGCTGCCCATAGTCGAACTATACACGTTTCGCGCACCATGTCGATCGAAGATTTTCGATTATTATTTATTATTATCATTGTCTGCCTGTTTCGAAACTATATGGAAATTAAAATTATATAATCACTAATATCATTATTAATAAATTTATCTAAATGGTAATAAAAATTTCAATTCTTGCTCAAGATTTGAATTTTTTTCTATTTCCTCGATTTAAAATACACAATGATGTGGATTAAAAAATCTACCATATACAGATTCATACCGACAAGATATTATTTTAGTTTAGAATATAATACATATATTATTCTTAAATTATTCAATTTTTTATATATCAATTTTTCAATACAGCACAGAGAACATTGTAGCAATATTGCGACAACACATAGTAACATTGCCATATAATTTAGTGTAACATTGCAACATTAGAACAATATTGCTGCAATGTTCTTTGCTGTATGGATGCTTAGGCTTTATATATATTTGAAATTCCCTTGGAGATTCTTAGTTGTAGAAAAAAAGTTTCTAGCTATGACGAGATCAGCTTTCCAAATTATTTAGGATAAGATATATGAGATATATGCTTCATCTCAATCAAATTTTGGATATATTTTACATATTAATTGACAATGCTCTTCGATAATCCTCCCCTTATCAACGATTGAGCCCCAGCATGATTAATAATAACAATTTATTAAAACAAAATTGCGCATTCTACTGACGTATATGCGTATTATAGACGTATTATAGTCGATTTATGAACGGAGATTTATATTCAACAAAGATTCTTATAATATGTGCGTTTAATAAAATTTAAATTAAGAGACAATGTTTGTGTACTGAGAATTTTTAGGATAAAAAAGGTCAAAGACCATTGATAAAATTTCATCGATGTCTTGATACCCAGACAGCACAAGAAACTCAGAAGACATCATAAAGATCTAAAGAACAATAAGACGTTTAAATCGTCTTTTAGACGTCTTTTAGGAGGATGTGCTGTTTGAGGTAGATTACAATTAATCGTCTTAAGCGTTATCAAGGATAATTCAGACATAACTTGTAAATGCGCGATCCTTTTGTACATTTCTAAGACAATCGTTACAGTCCTTATATCTATAATTCTTATATGATTATTTATAATATTAGTATTATATAAAATAATTTTTTTAAATATTATTTTATTATTATGCTATGCATCATTTAGATTTTTAATTTTATTACATGTACATTTTTTTATATTAAATCAGATTGTTATTTTAAATATTATGTATATATTATATATATTTTTTTTTCCCAGTAAAGAGTATAAGTGCTTCTTTCATATCGTTAATTGGAAATATTGATCCGTGAAATCAAGAACTATAATATATTGTTATGCAATTATTGGGTGATTTAATTTTACAATGCAAATAAAGAAATTATCGCATTCGAAAAATTCAACAATCCAAATTTTTGAACTATAATTTAATCGCATTGCGCATTATATTTGTCATTATTTTTTAGAATTTATTGCAAAAATTCTAACAGATATCAAATTATTAGCGCATGGACAAAAAGGATCGACGCCGATGGGATTCAATAATAATTCTTCTCTATGCGTTCGTTTATACTTTTATTATATAAACAAACTCTTCTTGATAATACATAATTGTAAAGATATGTCGTTAACTCTTACGTGTGTAAGAAAATGTTCGTCTAATAACTGCTTTACCAATATGACTATATTAAAATTGCACAAGCGAAAGATAATACTACTACTATGAGATGTGTGCGGCGTAACGGTTATCAATCGTCACTCTCTAGTATTCTCAATATTTCTCATAAATCTGCCTCAAACCTCAAATAAATACAATTACTATTATTATTATTGCTTTAACTTAAAGACCTGATATAAAGGCACCTGTTACAGCTAGCCTTATAATAGAGATTTTTTTTAATGTTCTTTTAATGTTAATCGCATTGTCCTTTTCTAATATATATAGAATTAAATTGTATTGCCGATTTCATTTCTTATTATTCTTTAAATTTCATCAATAAATTGTAAATAATTTACATAATGAAAAGTTGACCATGCGATTTACAAAATATTTGTGCCAGCAGTAAAAAAAAAAGAAACATCCTTCTTGAGCATTGAGCTACAATCCAATACTATGTATTCTTTTTCTTGAGCATGAAATATAATTCTACAAAATTTTACGAAATAATATTTTATTTCCGATATATAATAAACATTCATAAAATTATAATTAAAATAAATGATAACGTCTATATATATGAGATATTATATAAAAACTTAAAATCTTAATAGTTTCTAATTGCACGAGAATCTATTTTTTCCTTTCTATCTCAAGAATATCAACATAAGGTCGTATTGTTCTTCTGTTTAAATTACTATTTTTCTTACATCATAATAATACATGATAAAATGAGCATATGCGAACAAAAGTTTTTTTTTTTAATCTTTGATTAGCATATTAATTTTGCACCGTTTCTTATTTTATTAGAAACAACCACTTTGTAAAATATACGAGATGATAATAATATAAATTGTTTAATAAGTAACACTCTCATTGGGATTAACGCGTATTGCAATAATCATAATGTTAAATATAAAAGTACAGTAAAATTCTGTACAGCAAATTCTTTTTTTCAACACATTAAACAATATGAATTCACTATAAATTCCATGTAAGATATTGCACATAAGATAGCAAAAAAATAATGTAGAATTCGGTATTTAAAAATAGAGTGTACCAGCAAAAAAGTTTATCCTAATTTAGTGCATTATTATAAATTATGTACAAATATCTGGCGATGTTTGCAAAGCGACATCAGATATCTTATCGATATATCGATATTGAAATTCGACATTAAAAAATTAGATTTTATATATATGTCATGTCTTTTCAAGCCAATCAAAATAAAACATTCAATGGTTGATTCGATCGATTAAGAATTATCGTAGTCACAATTTCCCAACTGATGTACAAGTTTTATTTATATTATAAGTTAGCACACGCACACACACACACGCATTGATAATATCGTTCAAGGTTTAGTTACTTCGTACTTCGCTGTTCCGTCTTCTGTTGCGGCTTCGACCTACAAAATAATCGATATTGCGCAATTTTGTTATATAAATAAACAAACAACAGAATGTCATTTTCTTATATATATTTAATAATGTTTATGTGTTTTCTATTTGTCGGATATAAACACACAAACAAAAATACATAATCGTAATTTTGAATGTTATAGTTTTAAAACGAGAAAATTATATAATTATTTCTTTTATTATTTAATTGTTTTATCTTCAATTTTGAGTTTGTAGCTTAAGAAAAAATTTCAAAAATTAGATCAAATTATTTGAGATACAAAAGCATAATTAAACATCAAATATTGTTTGTGCTTATATCTGTGTGCTTGCGCGCGTATTTATTAATGTGCGTGCGTGTACACACATTTTATATGCTATAAAAATATGAATAAATCAAGCAGCATCATCTGCATACAGTAAATAACAAAATATAAAAAAAAAAAACAAATGTACTTATTCTTGATGTGTATCCCACACATAAATAAATCAAAATTAATGACTAGTCACTATATTCTCCTCTTGTCAATTGGATAAATATATATCCAATGCATTCAGAATCGTGATAAATAAGCTTTTCATTATCCAATACAAATCATCATGTATTTTAATACTTGCGCACAACAATGGAAAACTCCGATATTTTTATATCTGATTTAATTTATCTTATGTATTCCACATATTATTATAGCAAACTATTGCACACACAAAAAGATCTTCAGGATATTCTATTATAAATTTTCACTACCTCTGCGTATTTGATTAAGGCATGCCAACATTCTGATCATAAAAACCGCAGGTACAGTTATTGTGTCTTTGGTTTCTTCCAACATAACGGCATTTCTCTTTTTCAACTGAAAATAAAATAAACGTATAAAATATCATGTCTATTTCAACTTTTTTTATAAGAAAGCCATATGTATGCTTTTCTTTATTTAAAATATACTATTACTTACATCTTCTGCAAACTTCTCGTCAAAATTCGACTCATCATTGATTGGCGCCCACAATTTCACATCATAATCAATGCCAGAAGTGGCTAACATTGGGAGATACGGATGTGGTTGTAGACAATTTACTACATGTTGATCCGCTTCCAATAGCATACAGAGTCTCGCCGTATCCCTCTCCCACACAAATACGTGACCGCAGTCACTACCCGACATGACGAAATTGTCGCCCCAAAAATTTGCTTCCTTAATCATAGTCCTAAAGAAACTAGAGTCAAAAGTGGAGGAAAGGCGAACAATCAGAGATAATTTGGCGGCATTAATATCGTACAGTCCGCCCAGTCCGCTCGGAGGCTTTTTCGGAACTACATGAGTCAATAATTTGGCGTCCGATCCGTCAGATATTATATGTTGATACATTTTAATTAAACGAAATCAAAGTTATCGTTATTCAAGGTAGCAACACTCAAACTTACCAAATAAATTTGACGTGTATATGACTATGAATTATTAATATAATCCGAATTATAAAAACATTCCTTCGTGCTTTGTTTTTTTCAGCTTCTTGATTTAATTATTTTAATATCTTGTTAATCTAATAATTAAAACTAATAGTTTCAATCTTTTAGAGTTCCTATTTCTTTACTGCAGCCATATTAAACTATGACATTACAAACGAAAAATCATATAAAATATTTTGTTTATAAAATATGTCGAAATTATTTCATATACCACTACTTGTATGTGATAGTAAATTGGTAAAAAATACCGAAAATTTCCTTTCTTTTTATCTTGCATTAAGTGCAGAATTCAAAAATAAAACATTACTTGTAATGCTCATTATCATTACAATCATAATTTTTTGGGATAACTGTATCGCTAAAGGCGTTATAAATAATTTCGTTTGTAATAAAAATAATTAACTTCGAGACATTTTTCGCTAGCAAGTATGAAATTTAGAATTTTTTTATTGTTATTTTTCAAACCTGCACATAATTTTCATGCAAACAAACAGACATAACAAACATTAAATTCTTTTTAAAATTAATAAACAAGTAATTTATATGATTTCTCGTTCTTGATAACCTATAATGTCGATATAAAATCAGAAACCTTAAAAAAATTTTGTACAAACTATCCACTCGAATTTAGAAACATATACATGGGCTATTCAGAAATCTCCGATAAGCTTGTAAAATAAAACAAGAAATAAGAAAAACATTTTATTAACTCAAAAGTTACTTATGTATATATATATATATATATATATATATATATATATATATATATACACTATTTTTCCAAATAATCATCATTTTAAGCATTTCTAACATGATATAATTTATATGCCCTCATCAAAATACAGTAGTGTCGATTTCAAATTGAAATCTCAGCCAACTCCTAGCACTGCTCATCAGCTTCTCGTTGTCCTCGAATCAATGTGTTCCTAATCCCTAGCTACACTTTCATGTGTAAACAAATAAAAATCACTCAATGCAAGATTCAGGCTGTAAAATTCCTATCGGAACTTCTAAAGCAGTACAATGAGAGTTCGAACACCCATCATATAGTGTAGGCCTTGCAAAGAGTAATTTTCATCCATTCACACACATGAAAATGTGGCTAAAAACGCAACGATTCAAAAGCAATGAAAAACTAATAAGTAATACTAAGAATTGACTAAGATTCCAGTTTGGTGGCACTGTGCTCTGATGAGAGCATATAAAAAATTGTGTTACGACAAGTGCCTCAATTCGAATGGCATTATGTCAAAAAATAATGTATATATGTAAATAACTTTCATTTATAATAAAATTTTTTTCTGTTTCTTCATTTGAGCGTAACGAAGATTGATTTCTGAATAGCCCTCATACTTCATACATCATTCTTACTATTGGTTGAATTATTATTTGATAAATATTATTAGGATAGAATCAAAAATAGATCATACCTTGCGTTTCTATGACCCATGTACTTTTGTTTCACACAAAGTTCCGTCAAATACGCATCATCAAACGCTTCGTGTTCTTGCGATGAACGAACATTAGCAATCGCTTCATCCATCTCTGCTTCAATTGGATTCAATAATCTGCAAATAATTACTAAAGATAAAAAAAAGATGTCAATTCTAACAACTCAAATAAACAAGTCTATCAAAAACAGATCTTTCCAATTATCTGCTATAAATTGTTATTAGTAAAAAAACAACAAATTATCAATAAAAAAGCTACAAATTTGGTACAAAACAGGGTTGTGCCATAGATTTCAAATTACGTTTACGTAAATTATTTACATGAGCTTTACAGAGATTTTCATGTAAACTGTGTTAATTATAAAATAAAATATCAAAATATGTAAGAGAAATAGTAAGTCGACAAATTGACGACAAAAATCGAGCAAGATCTACGCGCATGCAATTAATAGATTTGCAATAAAAACGAATAAAAACGAGTAAAATTAGTAAAGTATTTGTTTCTTTTAACTTAATTTCTTTCTTGATTTCTAATATAATTCCAACTATTTAAATAATCTCTATCATAACATTTCAACAAACCTTTCATCTGATTGGACATCTTCATCATCACTGTCAATACATGTAGCTTCTTCAAATTCTGCAAAAATATGCAGAGTATACTATATTAAAATCTATAAAACAATTAACGAAAGTAAACAATAATGATATGTACTTTCTCTAACATCGTTGTAGTGATAGTTGCAATTATTGCTAGGACCTGCATCAACAGTACCATCATTATTACTTCCAGAAGGTCCTGGGAAAATAAACTGTTGTAGTAAAGTCAATGTATAAATACAATATCTAAAATTTTAAAAATCTTTGAAATACTCACCTGGATGACAACTGTCACGAGTCATTTCATCACCAACATCAAGCGATATTGTGGCATTGGTTGAACTTTTATCAGAATATATTAAACTCACAGCAGGTTCACTACCATGTCTATACATTTAATTATATATATTAATTTTTTATGTCTATTTTCACATATTTAATTTTTGCACAGTCAATTATATATATACATTAAAATTTCAATGAAAAAAATATTTTAAAATTATCTTAATAAGAAAAAAATTTTTTAAACATTACCTTTCAAGAAAATCATCTCTCATTGTCGTTAATCTATCCTGAAGATTCTCCATCATATTCTCCTGTTTGCTAGTTATATTAGCACATGAACCTTCATCCTTATTTCTGTTTTGATCATATACATTATTATGCTCGTTTCTGTCATGACTACTTTTAGATTCCGTGAAAGCAATTTGCGATTGCCTAATTTGACTAGATTCAGTTTTAGAAATATCATCGTTTACATTCGATGTATTCAGCAATACTGACTGGTTACATCCTTGTGGTTCTTCAATTTCTCTTGCTTGAAGTTTCTCAGTATTAGTCGTGCAGTTCGTATTTGTACTTTCGATTCTATTACTGTGCAAGCTTGTATTTTCTAAAAATAATACATTAATAGAATCAAACATCAAAATAAAATACTTAAGTAATCTAATTTTGTTACCAGTTGTTCTCAGATGATCACTCTGCTCTATATTCGATTCAACTGATTCATTACTTCTCTCCGCATTTAATTCGGGATTATTCTCAATATTTCGAAAACCTTCTTGTTGTTCAATAACATCTTCTAAACTGTCTTCACCACCACCACTCAAAGCAGCACGAGTGGCTGGATCATTCAACATCCTGCTAAGCACATCCGTCATTCTTTGCATCAGAGATGTATGCAAAATTGGTCTTGCCTGAGCGATTTCTAATAAATAATATACACAAGTGATATTGAAATTACTCAAATAATATATATATATATATATATATATATATATATATATATATATAGTGTATATGTATATGTATGTATATTAATATTATATAAGTATAAAAAAATTAGATATATCATAAAGTCGAAGTGATATGATATATGTCCATAAAGATGGTGTTAAATTAAGAATAAAGAGTTAATACAAAAAAAAATTGACACTGTTATGGCACAATTTTCACATATTATATTGTATTTGAATTATTTAATATCTAAATATTAATTTTTCTTCATTATGGCAAGCAAAACGTTGATTTTCAATTTTATTAGCAACAGCAAATATTTTTACATTAAATGTTTACATTTAATTAACTTTAATATATAAGTTTACCTGTACCACTGCGACGTCCTCCTTCTCTTTCTGGACGCGCATCAGGACCGGTATCAGACCAATCACCGCGAAGTCTTAAGCGACGAACTGGTTGAGACGACCTAACTGGATGTTTTTTTCCTTTTCCTTTTCCCATTGTCCCATCTTTTCGCAATTGCAAGCTGCCTTGATCCTGAATAATTAATTTTAAAAATAAATAATACAATATCAGGAATAAGTATTAATATATATCTTGGAAACAAATACATATTTAAATAAAATGGAACCAACATTGAAAAATAAATGTAAATAAATGTAATAAATGAAGTAAGTAAATGTTATTCCAAAATTATTAACACGTTACTTTGATACTGAATAAGTAGAGATGGTCGCTGCTATAGCTAACAAGAACATCTTGTCCATCCGGGCTATAACTGAGCGACGTAATTCTGTAAGAACTACCTTCAAATTCTGGGACAGTAAAGCTGCAAAGCGGTCTCACTAATTTTTCCGCGTCTTTCCAATCTGGAGAATATGCATACTACTGACTCTGCACCATTTTATAACGTATGTTATATTTCATATATTTAAAAATATAAAATTTACCGGTAGCTGATGTACTTAGAGTTCTTCTATCAAATATTCTTACAGTACTATCAGAACAACCAATCGCTATATGATGAGGCATTACAGGATTCACAGACAAAGCAGTCACAGCTCTTTGACATGAGATTAGCACATCCTAAAATAAAAATTTTATTAAAATAATTAATTTTATTAAAAATTAAAAATATTTCTGAATAGTATAATATAAAAATTGTAGCAAATAATACTTGCCTCTCTACATCTTACAGTGCTACATTTATCCTTCACTCTGAGATCAAACCATCTTACTGTCCCATCCTCTCCACAGCTTAGAAAACTATGTGGTTCATCAGGTATTGTCGCTATCTCATAAGTAGTACCAGTATGACAAGTAAATTGATTATGAAATGTTTCTTTTGTTCTCATCAGATCTGCAAAATATTGACAATTAAAAAAGATAATATATTTGCTCTCATTATCTAATTTACAATCGTACTTTATTAACTTTTACCTGTATACAAAATAATACCATCTCCACTACAAGAAACAATACAATGATCTCCACTATTAGGCAAAAACTTCGCGCTAAAAATATTTGCTCTGTGACTGGTTTTGTAAGCTGTTAATACCTTAAAAAGAAAAAAATTAAAAAATTAACACAGACACACAGTATTATCTCATGTCAAGTTCAAGAGCAACATCAGTAAAGCACCTTATACATATATATATGCGAGTCGGATAGTTGAGAGCACCTTAGATTATCAGACTTCTATAATGGCTAAATCAAGTAAATTCTTAATAGACTTAATCAATAATTTAAATCTCAATTATATAAAGTATAAAGAAAATGTCTTTATTTTTGCTCTAATGTAAGTATTCTATATATAATATGTGCTACCTACTTCTCTTTGACGCAATACTTTATAAAAAAATTTATTATTTTATATAGCAAAGTACATATATAATAATATACAATATATACATGTGTATATAAAATAACGAAAACATTTTCTTAAAATATTAGTTAAAGAAACAATAATTTTATCTAAATAATAATAATTTTAATCTGAATAATAATTATCTGAATAAATCTGAATAATAATTTTAACTAAAAATAAATTAAATGTTATTAATCAATAATTATCAAAATTGAAATTTGAAAAATCTAAATAAAATCTGAAAAAACTAAATAAAATACAAGGAAAAAATACATAAAGATACATAAAGATACAAAAATACATAAAGAAATTTTTTATTTTTCTATAAATATTGCATAATAAATTATGATATAATTGTTTCACTATTTCATATAAATATATTTTATGTTCAGAACTTAGTCAAAGAAAAAAAATTATTGTGAGGATTATCAAGCATAATTACATTATGGAACAGATGATTTTCAAGGGTAAAATTAAAAATAATCTTGGCACAATCTTCTTTAACAGTATCCATAAATAACAAGTTAAGAAAAGTAACAGAATTACTTCAGCAACAATATATGTATGAATTATTAACTGTACAGTAATACTCTAAAATTAAATTTGCATCATATGTATTACTTGCACTTCTATCAAGACAATTGGTACACATTAATGAAATCATTCTAAATATGAGTAAACGCAAAACATCTTTCTAATCTTTAAATCTTGTCAACCACATATAGGCTATGTTCCAAAATTCACTGCCAATACTGGAAATATATAGTTCACATAATGTATATTATAGATTTCCAGTATTGGCAGTGTATTTTGGAACACAGCCATAATAGAATATTTTTACATACCTCATATTTATGTGCATTAGTTAAAACAAGATGCTGATCATCACTCCCAGATAGTATCAATTCTCCACTACCATTCCAGCAAATAGAATTTACACAACCATTGTGGACTTTTAGTCTTTTCAGCAATGACATACGCTGTATCATCTGTAAACTAGCTGTAAAATTATAAGTCAGTGATACTTTTCCAAATACAATAACTCTAATAATGCATAATTTAATATGTTACAGACACAAAATTTTGATTTAACATGATAAAGTGTACAAACATATAATTATTTGTCAAATTCTTTTTTACAATTTCAAATAAATAATAACTAATACTTCAGTTTATGTTTATAACATAAAAAGACATTGTGTATAATTTTCTTTATAAAAATTATCGCGTACTACTACTATCTATGCATATTAAATTAAAGGATTACCTTTGCTGCTAGAATAAAGCTTTAACCTTGTACAATCATCATAGGGCTGATAATAGATATCGCGAAAGATGTTGGAGCGCATCTTGCTCATAGCTGGATCCTGATTGAATGTCTTCGAAAAAAATCTTATGATGTTACAAATCCTCTGGCTCGACCAGACAATATTCAACGGCTAAATCACACAACAGAATTATTGTCAAGATGACAAAATTCATATGAGATTCTCAATTTTTCAGAAATTTTATAGCGGAGCAATTACGCAGCAAAAGTTACGCCTCGATGCGACATGGCACACACAATACTAAAAATAAACATGGTAATACACGATAGTAAATTTACACGATATCATTCCGACCACTAATGTTCATCTAAAATCTCTCGATTTCCTTCAGGCACGGTATATATAGTACCGCAATTCTCTCGTCGGCACCTTTCATGAGTTTCACGTTGACGTATGCAAAAATGAACTGCACATGCGCGGATTTGAGGTAACCAATCATGCTAATATTTTCCATCTCACTACTCTTCCTTTCATAATTTCCTCTCCCTTTCTAACTTATTACATATAAACTACACACAAGTATACAGGATGAAGCATCTGACATTAGAACGTATATTATACAGGGTGAGATATTTGAAATATCTCTGTTACTTTTGAGAATACAAAAAATTTCTAAAAAGAAAAAAATATTTACTTAATCGAAAACCACTACATGTCATCTCACGCTTTCTATTATTCTGTTATGTTATCCCCTCTACTACGATTTAGTGTGCGGTGCGTCCCGAATCTGACATTAGTGTTTGAGTGCCTCCATCGGCATCGCTGCATTTGTTGGTATCTCTGCCCGGTGATCCTTGAAAAAAATGGCTTTATGGAATCGAGTGCTATCCGGATTCGACGCTGACGATGAAACCATTAATTTCGGCGCACGGATAATCACGGAAAACAATGGTTCGCTATACGAAGCGTGTACCGTAGCAACGATTCAATCTCGCGAAAAGGTATTCTGTTGTCACATTGTTTCAATGGGTGCATTCAAGAAACACAACCGTTAGCAATCGTGCGTGATTGGTTCTTACTTCTAGAACCAACAAATCAACGTTGAGTGTTAACAAGACGATGGCTCAACGATTGTGTCTTCTGAACGCACCTAATGTTCTCAGATGTACCGGGTTTTTTTGCGCTCTATCAATTTGACAGTTACACAATTATTCTCTTTTCCAAAAAAAACAACAACGAAACAATATAATTATTCATTAAATTAAGATGAACAAATCAAAATACTTTGCAGCAAAACTTTAACAAGTCATTTTGGTTAATATATAACGCAGTTTCATTTATAATATATATTTTTCCTACAATATTTAAATTTATGTAAAGTGCGCATGCGTTAATTTGTATCACTATGGCGCGTATTTTAAACTGTACTAACCAATTCTCTTATACTATATTATCAAACTGTACTAATCAATTTATTTATATATAGGTATATGTATTAATCGTTATATATAAATTATAATTATTTAAAAAATATATATTATAATATTTTACTATATTAAAGATTATATGTTAATCAACATGTTTTTGTTTAAGGTTGATCAAAAACCAAGTGTTTTAGCATCTCTTCAATATTCTAAACTTTGTATAGCAATTGATAAATCTATTACAATATTTGAAGATGAGATGTGCAATAAAATATTATTCAATATTAATTTTCCTTCCATGATAGTCCGTTATTGCATTTCCAAAGACGGTTCCTTTTTATTTGTGGTACTTGCTACTAGAATTTTATATTGTTTGCATTTATCAGATGGAAAAAAAATTTTTACAAAGTAAGTATCTCTAAATAACTTTTTTAATAAATAATATTTCATCATATACTTAAAAACAAACTCATTGTATATATATTAGAAATATAATTTCAGTCTGTATGAAATAATTTCTGATTGCAGACCTATACCTGATGATAATCAGGATAATGTAATACAGATATTTGTGAAAGCGCAAAGTGAAGAAGCCCTTATAATTCTTGTTATGGATACTGGAGTTATTTACAGGTATTGTATATTTAGAGTTATTTATTAAATTTATATTCTTTTATATTTTAATTCAGAAAAAGTGTATAATTATTTAAAAAATTTTAGCTTCTCCAAGTTTTATCCCAAAACTTTAGAAATTGCATTAACTAATGATGATAAAGCTATGATTGCAGAACATATAACAAATATTCAATGCTCTCAGCTATTCAAGGGACTTACATCTGAAAAGGTAATGTATAATTTCTTTTTAATTACTTATATATTTATATGGTATTTATAGACATATGATTTACACTTAAAGTAAAATTTGTATATATGTAAATTTTTTGTTTTTTCTGTTTTCTATATTACTTTATTATGAATTTATTGTAGTTTCTTAATGCTACGATAAATGAATTGTCAGACAAATTATCAATAACTATGGTTGGAATAAATTCGATATTTATCTGGCCTAACGAACAGTACAATAACTTTTATAATGTATTTTCATTTGGATATAAAAAGATACAATTATTATATAACAGCAAGTAAGTAATTTTTAAACTATACCAAGATAAAATAAAAGATTTTATATTTTTAAGTTATTTATTCTCTTCATTAAGATTGCATGTTATGTAAAAGTTATTTTGTTTTAGTAAAATGCTTTGTCTGCGTACAGATTATACATTAAGTATTGTATGTCCAGACACATTACTTGGGTTGAAAATATATGATGGCCCAGTGTTTGACTTTACAGTAATACAACACAATAATGTCAATCATTGCGAAATTTTATTTTTAACACAATCTAAACAGAATCCCGCTATGTATGTATTACGTCTTATTTCTTATCCAGGTAAATTATATTAATTTATACAGAATAATTTATCTTTTATATTACATATAATATATTAATATATATATATATATATATATATATATATATATATATATATATTTTTAGATTTTGAACAGAGATTGGAAATTACTGTTCCTACTACTATTTATTTATTGGAAGTTTTATATGCTTCTAATAATATATTTTATATAGAAGGTATTTCTACTGATAATGAAGTTATTAATGAATTTAGAGTGAAAACGATATTGGAAAGTATTCCTGAAATGCGTTTAGCGAGATTATTAAGAAAAAAGCAATTTGATGCAGCTGAAGTTTTTGCAGAAAAATCAGGTCTTTCCTTAGAATCTATTTATTGTTCTAAAGCAGCATCATTTATAGAACAATTTGGTTTCTGGGCAAAATCTACTCCTGATTTAATTAGCATAGAGGCACTAATAAATATTCTAGATAAAATACAAAATGTGCAATATGTGACTGAATGTTGTAGCAAACTTCTTATTTCTGACTATATACAAATGAGACAAATATATTTATATGCTCGACAAAGGATAGTGCAAAATATGAAGGTATTTTATATTAATAGTATATAAATAGTAATCAATATAATATATAAACGGGATAAATAAACTAATATTTGATTTATTATTTATAGAATGAAAATATGAATGATTCATTAAATACCAATTTGTCTTTGATAAACGATAGTTTATATAGACTTGAGACTTTCCAGATGATCCAATATACTGGAGAAAATACATTATTAAATTATGGTACAGATATGAAAGAATGGATACGATTTTTGCAAGCAAATTTATTAGAGGAATGTACTACTTATTTATGCATGGTACTGTATAATTATATATATATATATATATATATATATATATATATATATATATATATATATATATAATGCAATCTAAACAAAAAAGTATATTTTTTTGTTATATATTTAATGGTTTTATAGGGTCATTTAAAATCTGCTACTTTAATTTGGACGAGACATTTTCCTGATATAATGAAACATGTATCTAGGAAAACTGTACAAAATATTTTTGCGACCTTACCTGAAGATATATCTCCATCATGTTTATGGCCATGGCTTACTCATTTTATACCTACGTTATTATCTTTACTACCCGATGCAATAGATGAAATTATATCTTGGGGTTTAAAGAAATTAAAACATCTTGAAGTATCTTATTGTACATGGCCAGAAATCGGTACAGACTTTGCTAAGAAGTTTATAAAGTTGCTTAAATTTGAAGATGGTCAACAATCTATATATTTTCACCAAGAATACAGATATCAGAATTCTCTATTGAAGCAGTTTACGTGTTTGCTTCAAGCTTTATCCGATATTCAACAATTGAAGAATGTTTACAGGTCAGTAGTATTATAATTTTAAACAATTCATATAAAAATTAATATTAAATATTCCTAAAATTATGCTACAGATTGAGAGTACCTCTTGATATATACATTGACTTACCTATAGAAGCAATGCATATGTTATTAGATAAAATACAACTTGACCAAATCTCAGATTTTGTAAATACATTTCTTAAACAATATGTACTTAATAATAATTTACAAAACGATGCTGTTCTCTGTACATATATACAGGTTGGTATAATTTTCTTGTTACGTGACATTTTATTTAAATTTTTAGATAAATATAATTAAATATATTTTTTAATAATTTTTTTGTTAAGTAATATAAAATATCTAATATTTTTAGAAAACCATAAAGAATGCAAATAGTTGGTGGTTCAATGAAGAAGCTGCATGGGAGAAAAGAGTTACTATCATAATAGACTTTATACATAATATAGAAGTAAATATTATATATATATATATGTATATATATATATATATATATATATATATATATATATATATATACTGTTCTCACATCATATATTTTTTATATATTATAAGCTAAAATTTTATTTTATTTCATATTTTAATTGTATAGGATCGATTGAAGCAAACTTTGGCAGTTTTAAGAAGAGCACCAGTACCCTGGAGCTCAACTATGATCAGTTTATCAGAAACAAGCAGTAACTTTGATCATGAGTTATCTTTTGAAATTAAAATTGAATGTGAATATGTTCCGATAAAACTCGTCTTAAAAAAGTATGGATATGCAACAATTGGCGTAAATAATGTTAGTATGAATAACATAGCATTATGTTTCTGAGATCTTTATGTATTACATATTAACAAATTATTTATTTTTAGAAATTAATATCACGGATAATAAAAGAAAATCGTGACTCTGTTATTAATGATATAGATATACTAACTAAAAAAGATCAGCAATTAAGACAAGATGCATTTTGTCGATACATAAGTTTTCAATTAAATATAGGGTATTGTATCATGTTTATCTATGTAGTTTAAACAGAAAATAATCTTGCACACAAATAAGATAACTTATTTGATCTATTATTAAACATTGGTTTAGAAATTTGCAGAAAATAATGGATGCAGTATATTTCTTAGAAAATAATATCACTGATGTTTTATATTGCTATGAAGGGATTATTAATTACATTGTTGCAGTTTCTTCTTTTCAGGTAACGAACTTTGATGATATAATACTAAATCAATGAAGAAATAGAAGAGATTTCTTTATTATAATTAATTATATTTAATATTTGTTTTTTTTTTTTTAGAATGTGGCAACATCTTTGACTTGTCACATGAAAATATTGGGTTGTTTAGAATTCAAAATACATGATTTATTAGCACAATCAAATATTTGTCCTTTTCGTTATAACAATATCATCAAAATGATAAAGGATTTAAAATCATTGTATATATTAAAGGAAAATTATAAAATTGATATTTTATTGAAGGATTATCATATGCAGAAGACAATTATACTACAGAACTATATCACAAAATTGCTTTCAAGTAAAACTTTTTGAAAATTTAATTTCTCAATAACTAAATTTTATATACATATTGGAAAATTTTCAATTTATTTTGGTATATTAATTTAATAGGTACAGAGGAGAATGATTTATCGATAATACACAGAAAAGTTGTTAAAGTTGCTGAATTGTTAGGATTAGAAAAATTGTATGCAACTTTATCTTTATTAGAACGGACAAAAAATGTAAATGTATTGCTACAATTTGTTGGGTAAGGATGGATTTTATATACAATATATATGTATATAGAAGTGTGATATATATTTATTTTTATATGCACTTTGTTTTACAGTCATGATGATGATTTAAATGTATTGGATAAATTTAAATATATATATAAAATATGCTTATTAGCATTACAACATGCTGCTGTAAATACAGATACTGTAAAAGTTATCAAAAACTTAAGTGCTTCAATATTAAATATTTGTCAAGACAGTATGTATCAAATCTATATTGATAATTGAAATAGCAATAAATAATCGCAAACTAATATTTCAGGTGACTTAGAATCTGCAGTAATATTATATACTTGTATCAGTGTATGTCCAAGTCTTTTTATTCAATATTGTTCTAATATAAAACAAGAAATTGGGCCACATTCTGGTTGGAAATTATATACAATATATAAATCTCAGGCAATATCTTTAGATGAAAGATTATTGTTTCTATTCAATGATACAATGTCTCTTCATGATTACTTATATTGTTCGAATCAAGTTGATAATAATGAAATTACAAATTACAATGTATGTATTTTTATATATGTGTGCATGGATATGTGTGTTATGCTATTTATAAAAATAGTTAGTAATATATCTAATTATTATTTATTTATGCATATAGGAGCAAATGGATCAATTATTAAATAACTTTTTGGAAAATGTAAAAAAGATGCAACATCAACATAACGATTACTCTTTATTGCAAATTTTCAAGACATTTTTTTTTATGTACTGTAGCATATCAGTAAAAAACGAAACTATATTAATGGAAATGAAATCTCTATTATCGCAATTATTGATGAATTTACTAAAAAAGCTATGTATTGAACGATCGTTTGATCTTCAGTTAGGACTATCTTGTCTCTTTATGTTATCTGAATTGGAGGCGTGCTCCTGGCTTTCTACAACTTGCACATTGTAAGAAAATTAAATAATTTTTTGATAATTAATACTAATAATATATAAAATGTCATAATTAATGATATAACTAATAAAATATATAATTAAAAATATATGATAATCTGATAATAACTAATAATATATAAAAATCTAAAAAAAAATTACAGTTTTTTTCAATCTGATCATATTCGGCATTGTACGATTTCAACTCTGGGATATGAATATTCGCGCTTGGGACAAAATCAATCGTTAATACAGATGTTTGAGGATTACAAGTTACTACATATCTGGGCAAAACAATTGTCACATTATTCAATAGCTTATAAAGGTATGTTCATGCATCAATGAATCTAAATTTTGTATTAAACAAAAATTTTATTTATATACATATATGTTAATGTTTCCCTAATATATAGTATATATAATTTACAGATGTTTTAATAAATGATGCTTCAAGCAAAAGAGAAATTTTAATGCAGATTGTGAATAATAATGCAGATTGTAATAGGGAAAACATAATTCCCTTACTAAAAGACTATTGCTGTAGCTTTGGTTTTAATTTCAATGATTGTCTTTTACTTTACTTGCAAATATTGTTAAAAACATGGAATCCAACAATAATCATTTCAAATAAGAATATAGATAAAGGTAAATAAAAAAAAATGAATAAAAAGGTATATATAAAAATATATATATGTATTTTTATGTGATACATGATAATCTATATTTACATGTCAAAATATTTTTATATGCATATTATATATAATATTGTTTACAAAAATTTGTTACATTTTATGATCGAATATATGATATTTTATATTTTACAGAATTACTTATTTGTAAAAACGAAGTAGATGAATTAAGAAAGAAATGTAACAAAATTGTTGCCGAATTAAAAGATGAATTTATGTTAAAGCAATGCATCTCTACATTATGGGAACAGGTAAGTTAAAAGAATAAATAAAATGTTGATAGAGCTCTTCTTTCTTATGAGATATAAATTTTATATTTAAATTTAGATTACTTTTTATCATTATGAAGTGTTTATCATACTAATGGATCTCGTAGGAGATAAAGATATGAAAAAGAGGAATTATCTCTATTTTTTGCAAAATTACATTCGGAATGGGTAAGTACAAATTACAATTTTTGCGTGAATAAATTTTGACTTTATCGCTCATCTATGCTAGGTCACCTACTCAAATAGAACATGATGAATGGATACAGCTTAATCCAGGACATAGCACATTACCGCCAATAGCCCAATGGAGACTTCCATTTTTGCTTAAAATCGACATTTGGAAAATTATTAGTACGTTTATTTAACTACTTATAAATAAATAATAATTATTTTATTTTATATACTTTTTATATTATATATATTCATTTCTAGCTCCTGAATTGAACTTAAGAACGTACGATAAATGGCTTGATATTGCACCCATACTTAAATTAGAAACGCATCTCATATGTACATTAGCTATTAAGGGTGAAGTGATTCGTGTGTGGAAAAATGATTCTACTAAATCGGAAAAAGCTACATGGTCTCTTTACTCGAAGAATACAACACTGCTCAAAGATATAAAGAAATGTATACAACGCATTACTGATTCAGATGGATTTTATTACGGCACTGCGGCATTATATTATGTTTTAAATCATACCCCTCCTGGTGCCGATTGCGTTGCTGCCGCGAAAGAATGTTATGAATATGCTCAATTGGCGGCGCAAAATTCTACTAAATTTAAGAAAGAAATGTTGGAGGTACGATAATCTCCGATGAATTATACATGTTGTTCAAAAAATGATGTTAATTTCTGTATTCTCTGCATTTATTTTCAGAAAATTAAATACAAATATTTGAGATTCACGTCCGAGCATATTTTACGTACATATGGATTAGAAAAGGATAAATATCTTGCTTTGATCGAAAACCCATGCAAACTGGTACACGAATTATATAATGATGAAAGCATACCGTTACGATATCGAATTACAACCAATCACAGACCCGATATTAATGCTGCAGTCAATGAACTTGGCAAACTATTTTCATTGAATATAATAAAATTGCGCCTAGACTTATTGCAAGAATGGTTACAATCCGATGTTAGATATACTGAGTTATGCCAAAGTTTTACGGAGACAATGTTTCTAACATTGAAAGAATCTGATAAGAACACAGATTATGAAGACAATTTATTTAGGTACACATTTATTATGTTTGTGTTTTTTTTATATTATTTATCTCTAAATTACTAATTTTAGTCTTGCAATTTATTTATAGGACATGTTATATGCTTGAATATGGAGATGTGGAATTGTTTGCACAATTTCTTATAAATATAGGCTTTGGCGATCAATGCGGTCAGACTGAATACAATTATAACATACAATATCGAGCATTACGAGTTTTACAGAATATTGTTGATACTACTACTTTAGAGGAGTTAACTAAACAAGACATATGTACCTTTAGGTATATAAACAGAGATTATAATATATTATTATTTATGGTAATATAGATGAATTATCCTATATTGAAAAAATAATTTTATTTTTTTTATATTTCAGAAAGTATATAAAATCATTACAATATGTTAGTCAATTAGAATCTTTGGGATTATGTTATAGCGTTAATTCGTTTGAAACATGTTCTAAACAAGAGCTTGTTCAAATATTGTTGAAAAATCAGCGCCATTCATCTTATGCTCTCTCTATTATAGCACAGATTTGCATCGAATTTAAGATACATGACATTTTACTTTGGGATGATATTTTGAGTCACATGACAAAGTTACGAATGGTATATAGACTATAATTCATCATGTATTGCCTAAAATTATTCCTCAAGAAACTTTATATTAAAAGAAACTTTATATTAAAACATATATATATATATATATATATATATATATATATATATATATATTTAGGTGAACGAATTGAAAAAAGTTTTATTGCAATCACGAAGCGATAACGTCATCATAAATTCTAATGGCTACAAAATGGGATGGCAATTGATTATCTCCGAACCATTTAGAGAGATCGATGAAAATCCGAATCTGCAACAAATTGACAGTTGCATAGAGGCAATCTGTCTATTATATTCATGTCCTGTAATACATGAATTAAATTTCATCACTATTGTGAGAAATTGTTTCGAATGTAAACAGGCATCTTTGGCCGCGGCATTCTTACCATTTTTAGATGAACCCGAAAAAAAATTTGTTTTGGAGGTACAATTATTATTTTAGATTTATACAATCTGTTCAGATAGATATTATAAAACATTAATTTTTTTTAGATGATTAATCAAAAGTACCAAATGACAGAACTCATGGAAGAGTTAAATCATTTTTCTTCTAAAGGAATACTTACGGTTGCACATGTAAGTTGTAATATATTTATCACAACATCACATGTATACATATATTTTATATACTCTCATTCTTCTCTCTTTTTTCTCCCCTTTCTCTCTTCTTCTCTCTCTCGGAACCGTTTTGATTAAATTTCATTGACAGCTATTCCCAGTGATCAGTACTTGGAATTTTTCCATTGCACCAACCAATCAGAAGATCTTGCATTGAATTAATCACATGAGCAATCGAGCCATTCTTCTCTTTCTTTCCTTCTTTTTTTTTCCTTTTTCTTCTTTTCTTCTTTTCATAGATGTAGGAAGTATTTCCTACATCCTTTTCTTCTTTTACCTCTTTCTTTTCTCTCTCTCCCTTTCTACAATAAATATAAAATAAAAAATACTATTAAAATACTATTAAAATTTAATACACATCTAGAAAATATTTTTCACTTTTATAAACATTATTTTATTCTTATATTTATAGAGTCTTACTATTCTACAAAAATCTGTGTTACAAGGATAAAAACAAGAAGAAAATTTTGTTAATATTAAAAAAATAATCTTAAAAATTAATCTGTTAAAATAAATTGTAATTATAATTTGCAAATTAAAAAAATTAAATTTTTTTATATTATTTTATCTTATATTATTTTCTCTCCTCCCACTACGTAAAATTGTAACAGGAATATTTGCTTGTGTGCGCACGTTATCTCCTCCACTACAATTGCGTGTTGCTAGAGTCTCTCCATTCATCTGGCATCTGGATTAAATCTGCTGTCATACAAGTGAAATGTTGCTAACATTTTGCTAGGTAACTTTATTACTTACCACAATAACACTTACCTATAATATTCTGCTTTATTATACTTATATAATTAATACTGTTTACTGGGATCGAATCAAATATTAAAAACATTTTTACAAATAACACTTTAAATTAATATTAAAAAGGCTAAAAACAACAGATTCTATTCAGTTCTTACCGTCAATCTCCTATCAGATTCTGTCGGCAACAAATCTAATATGAACACAGATGATTGCCAATTTACTGTAAATTTCTGATTAAATTTGTTATCAATTTGCTGGCATATTATATGCAGATTGCTCATATTGGATAGTTTAAACCAGCTGATTAACTTACGCCTTCAACATATGATTTATCTAAATTAATCAACAAAATTCATTAAGTCTTTTAACAAAATGATAACAATTACGTTTACTTCTGTCACATACGATATTAAGATAAGATTTACTTTAACAAACGATCAATTTTCTATTCATTATAATAACATGTCGATCATAATTAAAAATGAAACAATTTAAAAAAAATTGATAATTTTGATTTTTTTTAAAGTTCTGTAATTCTGTATTGTAATAATAACGTTAATAAGGTCTTAGGATATTAATATAAACATATATTTATATAAACATTTTGCTTCTTTTTTTAAGACTTAATTATCTTTCTGCTCAGGTCTTGAATCGCTTGGCATACATATTATATGCAAACTATTACATCCTCTATGTATATAATTGATTTAAATTGTGTTATTATTATTATATTGCGATTTACAGTGACGTTGTAATTATCATTCGGCTTATGTATTCAGTAAAATTTTGAATACAATAGTAATTGAGCGTCGATCAACCAGAAATCATCGTACGCGCGATTCGCTATTTTTAATATCAAAAAATTACAATCAAGAATTAATCTAATTTTCATACTAATTTATGAATTATAATTTATAATGTCCAATAATAGTTCTAAATCATTTTGTATTTATATAGATTTATATTTAATTTATAAGTATTTAACTATAAATATTATTAACTAATCTATCACATGTATAAATTATAGAAAGTAAAAATGATCTTATACACAAGCTTTGGTCAATCATATCGATTAATTATCAAATAACTCTTGATCAATTTTTATTTGCAAGAGGATTAAAAAAGCAAAAGAATTAAAAATGCAAATCGATTTAAGCATATTCCAAAATATTCTAGAATGAAGCTAATACTTTCACTTTGGTTATTATCAATATCCCTTTTTAGATTTCGGTCTACGCCTTTGCGCGATTTACGATTTCAAATTCGTTTTACATTTTTAGTAGACAAGTCGTGTCAACGGCTATATAGACGTTCAGCTTGTCAGTCATTTATCAAAGAATCAAAGTTAAACATAATATCATATTCTAAAAGCGCTACAATATAATATTTCGATAACGATGATCCAAATATCATATATATCTTTTTACGCGATGTTCTTTTTCCAATAAAAATGTTAAAAATATGATTTGATGACAAAACATGAAAACGTTGTTCTGCATTCATGAATGAAGGAAGCTTTTACATTATGACACATGCATTTGATATTTCGGTGTATAAGAAGTCTCAATCATTTTCAATAACTTAATTTAAAAATCTCATATTCACTGTCGTCACTTATGAATATCTATATATATATATATATATATACGTTACACAAATCGCGCATACGTAAAAATTTACAATGCGATGTTATTACAATGAAATTGTGTGTATAACGATAAACATCACATTGATATTTTTTTCTTCACGGCTTCCTCAGCATTTCTTACGTGCAACAAACAACAACAGATTACACGTGATAGTGCCAAGGACGCAGCAAACGACGTTAGACACTGTCTGGGCTGCTGGTCTCTTGGCAGTCTTGTTCAGGTTCCTCCATCTCGTCGCTCTCGTTCAATGGACTTGGTTCTTCCAAATGATACTGATTAAAGCCGCGTGTTAACGCATGATCCGTGTGTAATAGATCATGATGATAGCAATGGCGATCAATGGCATCAATTACACATTGCGGTGGCAGTTCGTCGATTGGTATGCCTCGTGATCGTCGTCGTAGTCTTCGATGGCAGATCAAACAAAACATCAGGATGATTAGGATGCTGCCAACTGCGTAGGCTATCGGTAATGCGTAATTATCTGCTGGTATCGCCGCAATACCTGCAATTCGCGTTAGATATATTGAAGAAACGCTACTCACCGAATTATTATAAGATAATGGTAACTAAAATGTAAACTCTTAATAATGTAACATAAAAAAATTAACATTAACAGGCTAATAAGAGCCAGGAGCACCGTATAACAAGCGCAAATAAAAAGTTTCCGATTAAAAATCTATATAAATATAATATTTATTATATATATATATATATATATATATATATATATATATATATATATATATATATATATACATATCAGTCCTCTTCCGGCCACTTTCAGTCACTGTAAATTATATAAAATGAAATATAAAAACAATGCAATAAGAGCAAAAGAGAAGTAGAACAAAATCATAAAATATTTTATTTGATGCTTATTAGCGGGTACCTGGCTCTTGTTAGTCCGTATCGCTGATGTTAATTTTTTATGTTATTTCATAAAATGTTACAAATTAATTCGCAGATTTTTGAAATTATGATCGTTATTTATTAACTTATATTTTATATAAATTAAAAAATATAACAACTATGTGAGAAAAGAGATAAACAGTTTAAAGAGGAAATGTGTAAAATTTAAGAATAGAAATAGAAATAGAAAATCGCATGCAATCAAATAATTAGAGTAGAGACATATATTGAATTGTACTTCTTTTCGGCATACTTTACGTTTCGTTTTAATATTACTTGTATTTTCGATTAAAATAATATGTATTTCGGTTCTTGATATAATAACTGGGATAATTTCAAATGTCATGTATAAAATTAACTTAATCTTCAAAATTCTCCAGTCATACTCTCTTAACCATATATATATTCCAATTTTAGAAATAAAATTTAAACTATTACGAATTAGTTTTTGACTTTGATATCTGTAAAATAATAACAAGGATGTAATATAAGCATATATCCTATTCAATCCTACTTACAAAGAAAGGATCAGCACTATCCGATTTTGATGGACTTTGGACTTATGTTGTATAGTAATTAAAAATAAGAAATATGTATTTTTATAACAACATTCTAGCACGTTTAGGGATTAAAACAACCCTTTGAAGTTAAAACTTGATATATATAATTTCAATGGAATATCATAAAAACTATACGATATGTAAAAAAATATTTCATTGTCAGACAAAAGTTTTGTGACAATTTTATATATTTCATAGCTACATATTTAGATTTTTTTTTAATATAATAATTTTTAGTTACTTTTCTTACTCCATATTATTTTTACATATTTTATAATTTATATTAAAAAAAAACAAAGAGCATTGAACGTCAAATTCATTCATGTATGATAATATTACTTTCTAAAATCACATTTTTAACAAATAAATTTCGGACAAGGTGTTATAATATCAGGACAGGATATCTCAATGGAAATAACTAAATACATCTCCTAAATTTAACATTATACAAAAAATGTTTCAAATAAAATTTATAGAATTTTAAGGAAGGAAAAATTAATAACCTTGAATTTTTTAACAATAAGATCATTTTTAAAGATCAATCTAATTTTTTTTAAATGAAAGCACCCTAATATTTTTATATGAATCGAATCCTCGCAATATTCGTAGAAAGTTATGAGTAAAAGTTATACTGATAAAAAATTAAGTAATTTGCAAGATATTTCATAGTTTATTTAAAGTTTTAAGGAATTAAAGTATAAAGTTGTTTCAACTTCTAACGTGCGAGAATGCTTATATAAAAAAATATGATCTTATTTTTAGTTATTCTAAAACATATCCAGCATCCATCAAAACCAATGAGGGACAGTTCTCACCGTCTCTTTCCTGATAGTAGAGTCAATAGTAGAGTCATATAGTGGAAGTAATAATGATATTAAAATTACACATGTAATACTCATTCCAACTAGCTGTAATGTGACATGATTGTGCAATATTGTGAGTGAACTCACGTGATAAGGGGAGATCATAACATGCCGGATCATCTGGAAGCTTCATGAAGGGGGCTCAGACGGCCACGAATACAAAGCACAGAGAGAGAAGAAGCATGGCAGAAGAGACCCCAGCCAGTGCTGGTGACAATGGGGCTGATGCTGCACCTGCGACACCATACAATCATTCACACACGCAATCCCATCATTCTCTCACCTTGTGTACATACGTCTACATTTACTACTACTTACCTAGGGAAAATTACAATGCTCTCTTATTAGCTCCGAAACACTATATGTTAATGTTAAATTGTTTATCCCAATCTTATATTTAAAAAACGCGGAAGTGAAATGTAATTAAAAAGTATTTTGCAAATATATATGCTGATTATAGATGTACCAATAGATAATGTTAAATAGATCAAACAGTTGCAGTAGATTGCATATGTTTCTTTTTTTTTTATAAAGCATTTGATATATCTTCTAATAAAATAATGTAAAAATACATGCTCCGTGCAGTATCAATTAGTATAATTTTTGATGTTTTATGTTTATATGTATATATGTCTATATCCATACCCATACAGCATAGAACATTGCAGCAACATTGCGACAATTTTGCTGCAATGCTTTGTGCTTGGTACATACATATATATAGCATCATAAATTCATGTGTTAAAACATTAATGATTCCAAAACCTCCGCATTTTCTTTTAAGAAAAGATTCTTTGGAATATTGAAAAACAAAAATCTTAATACAAAAATGTCGAGACTATAATAGTTTTTAAATTATTAGTGATTAAGATTTACAAATCACACAGCTGTCATTTCGCACACTCAGGCATGATTAAATGACAAATAGTAAAATTCTATCAAAATCATCACGCGTACTATCAACCGAGTTTCTTTAATAGTCGAGATAATCATATAAATATATAATAATATTAAGAAATTTCTGCTTCTGCAGGACCTATTTGTACATTATAGGCATAATTAATATTTCGGAACATATCACAAAATATCAATTCAATATCAAAATTTGTATTACGATATTGTGTATCAATTGGTAAAATAAATGTATTTTTATATGAAATACTTATTACCCTCTAATGTACTTATATCAAATTACCGACATAGATTTTTTTAATAATTATTTTAATAAAACGTTACAAAAAAATTAAAAATATAAAAACTGATGTAAATTACATCAAAACATGTAAACATGTATGCCTTTAATCATAGAGACAATACATCAGATATACACAATTTTTATTTATTTAAAATATAGGTTTATAAGCAGTAAATTATTTAAATGTTTTTAGATTTTGATTTTTTAGGCTTTTAGATATTTGACAGAGTTTTCTCTTTTTATTTGATCAATATATTTAATTTCTTTTTACGTTAAAACAAAAATAGTCTATCTATCAATATTATCATAAAATTTTTCATCATATAAAGCAAAAAAAAAAAAAGAAAAAGAAATTTTTTTTGTCAGCTGACACATCGTGATATCTCGCTACTGAATTTATATTTAGCAATATGTTACAATATTAATTATGCTTATAATAATGCACAAACAAGTTCCGTACAAAAGCAAAAACAATTTTTTAATAAACATACTTTATATTTGTATGTAATCTCGCTGCTGTAAGAGAGTATGTAACACTTTTATCACTTGTGAATTCATCATGCCTGAGCAAACAAAGTGTCTACTCTGTAAATCGTGAACTATAATCGCTAATAATTTATAAATTATTATAGCCTATCCGTATTAAAAAATTTACGTTTTAGAATATTTTAAAAAATCCGCCTTAAAAAAATGCAGGGATTTTAAGATACGCTGTTTATAAATTTTTAAAACTGTTTATAAGTTTCATTAATTTATATAAAATTCAATTTTCAAATTCCTTAATATTTAAAAATATTCGCGTACAAAATTATAACATATGTTCTGATAAATTTTATTATTTGTAAAAAAAGAAAATGTTAAATAGTTTGTTTCATATTATATTATCACATATATTTTTTAATATGATAGAGCAAATAGATGAGAATGAGATAGGAAAAAGAAGAAGAGAAAAAAGGATGAAAGGAAAAAGAGGAAAAAAAACAGAGGGTAAAGAAAGATTGAAAAACGGAATCAAGGAAAGAATCGAATCGGAAGAATCGGCGAATCGAAGAAGAAAGAAATCGAGGAGAGAAGATGCGAAGAAAGGAAGTGGAAGAAAGAAAGAAAAAGGATGATAGATGGAGGAAAGAAAGAAAAAATATGGGCTGGAGAAAAAGGGCGGGGGGAGAGAGAGAAGAAAACAGAGGGAGATTGGTGAAAAGAAAGGAGGAGAAAGAAACTGGAGATACATATCATTTTACTTGATTAATTCGAATTATATCGTTATTTATGTTGACTATTAATTTATGTTGACGATTATTAATTATTAATTATCAATGAATATTAGTGCCCTTTCTTTTACTTCGTAATAAATTGACAAACTAACAATACTGATAAAGGATAGACCTGAAAAGGTGTTACGATACACAAAGACAGTACACTTGGAAATCTTTGTAGAATATGTCTATTGAACAATCCAGAGGAGATTACACTGAATATTAGTAGAGTATAGTTCACGTATAGAGAAAAAATGAAAGGATAATATAAGTCGTAATGGAAGCAAAGTAAAACATTGAATCACACCGCTTTTCGAAATGCTTGCTTCTGTTAACACACGTTGTGTTCTAACGTTAGCGAAACTTACAATTCTCTTCATCCGACGTATCGTCCGGCCCGCAATTATCAATGTTATTGCATTGTAGCGGTTCAGCGATGCAATATTTACTTTTGCTGCATAGAAATTGACCATCTTGACAGTCTGTATTCATGCTCACTTCAGTCCACACCGCCCGAAAGCCTTGTTGTCCTACCGCTTTATCGGCTGATATAAAACTATAACATAATGCCAAAATGTACTAGAAATGTCTTTCAAAAAGCTTTCTTACTCATTTAAGTATGACCAACCTGAGCCGCATATTATTATCTTCCGAAAGAAAATTCCATTTTGTGTCAGGAGTTTTAACGCCACAGAGCTCGTGTGGAGTGGACGTTAATGAATACCATATACGTAATACGGCTGCGGGACAACCTCGTGCTATAAAAATAATTATCAATACATTAACAGTTTCTAATAGAATGTAAATAAATATAAAAATTAATATATGTATAAATTACAATTGAAACTTGATATATTCAAGGCCATTGAAATTTGTGAGATTATTCCTAATATGTATAATTATCCTATAATTTTTAATAAATGTATCAGTTTTGATAATCATACAATTTTTCAGATTTCAAATTTTTTTATTTTTTAATGAAATGCTTAAAAAAATTGGAATGCTATTATCAAGATTGTAATATAACGTAATAGGGAACAGTCTGTGTGGGCTTAAATTTTTATTTTAATTTTTTAAAATCTCTCTTTAAAGTCTCTCTTTTTCTTTCTCTCTAGAAGAGAGAAGACTAGAATCCAAAAATATAGTAATATGCGGATTTCTTGTCATTCTTTAAAATATATAAGAAAAAAAACAGTTATACCAATTAACTGATTATAATAATGAATGTATGTATTACCTAATTGGTCACCTTCCACAGAGAAGGTCTCAAAGTTCAATAATATCTTGTGATTCGGTCGAACTCTTATGAACCAGTTGCAAGTTTTGCTGGCTAAATTTCTCGCCGGACCGTCATATTTATTAGGAAAATTCGGGCTGGTTATTATACCATAATTTAAACTACTAATATTTGATCCACAATCTACGGCATAATAATTTAATAAAATTAATATTACGAATGACGAATTCATAGCTGTCCAAAATTGAATTTCTAATCGTCCAAACCGTAGATAAATAAATCATTTTTATATTTTTTTTCAAACTAAAATGGTTTAAACAAATTTTTTTAATTTAAAATTGGAAACATAAGAAAGTCAAATAATTATATACAATTTTTTAATTATCTGTTCTTTAGCTGCAAGACAAGGCATTCGTACCTCCGAAAATAGATTTAGCGATCTCGAAAGTGTAACGTGCTTTGAAGCCGCTGTACACAAGCTCGGAGTCGGAATGCAAAATCACTTTCAAGCCACGAGCACCGAGATTCGATTCTACCGGACCCGGCGCAGTTACACCACAATACCTTCCTATTAATTTTTCCGTTTCGTCCTGGTACATATTGTAAATTTCAAGCCAATCTTCCTGACATAATTCATGTCTATAAAAAATATTGGAGATGATATATGTTCGATGATCTGGTTCGCTAACAATATATATGTAATTCACTCACCCGTAATGTCCAACCGTCACGTTAACGTTTCTCGTACGAACCTTAAAGTGATCAAAAATCAAAGTAATCTGCTCGTTCGGTGTTGCAATGAAAAAATATGTGCAATTTGTATCACTCGGATAATTACTAGGATATCGTGGAGAATTAAATTCACCGCGTTTGCGAGACAAACTATAATAAGAAAAAGTACAACTGCCATCGGGTGCCGCAGTACCCGGTATCTTGTATTCCGTTTCGAAAGTGTACCTGTCAGCGATGCAACACATATACACACAATCAATATATCAATAAAAATCATATTAATCATACTCCTTTTGTTTTCTATTCTAATATTTTTATTTAAATACTAGAGTAGATCAAAAAGTAAGCTCTTGATATTTAAACTATTCTTAAACAATATTCTATCGCTGCTTCATTTGAAAATCGTTTTCCTTCATAATGTTTCTGCAGTGCCTCAAATAAATGAAAATTAGAAGCTAAATCTAGGCTAGAAGAAGAATGTTTCATAATGTTCTAATTAAATAATTACAAAAATTTTCGAGTTTGATATGTAGATAAGATCTAGCATTATCGTAAGAAAAATTTACAAGAAAGAAACCTGGGCTTTTCTAAAGAGAATATTTTTCTAGAAAAAAGCCCAGGTTGCTTTCTTCGAATTGCTTCTTTAATGCTGCAGCAGAATATTATTTAAGAATAATTCAAGAGTTCAATTTTTACCGCGAGAAAATTTTCAAACTTGTGCCATAATGGGACAAAAGTGCATAAATCTTCTCAAAGAGACTATATTGAAAAATATTTAGTCATTAGTTTCTGTTTTAACACAATGATTCCAATTTGTGCATAAGTAAATAAAAATCGTAATAAAACAGCAAATCTTACTTTTTGAACCATCCAAATATATCTTTATGTGTACTATATTAATCATATCTACACTCACTCAGCTTTGAAACCTCTCGCCTGCGATTCTCCGCTACTGAACACCATCACAAGTCTCGGTCCGTCACTAACCACATGAGTCGGATTGCTCTTGTCACCACACATCTCGTAGTCAAATTTATCATAAGAATCTGTCACTTCTTGGCCTTTTAGATACAATTTTAGATAACCATCAGTACAGGCATTTCTAAACAAATCCGAAAGACACAAACGATTCCATTTACATATCATCTGATATACATTCTGGCATGTTTAATGTACATGCGCACTTACTCTCCGTTCGGAATCCGTATCGAGAATTCCATAAATTCCAATCGTACGCGTTCCAAGTGTTGCGAGTCCTGCATCCCGTAGATAAAATAACGGCAGACAACCTTAGGTACATAAAGATATGGATAATTTGGACTAACTACAAATCCCGATTTGTCCTTCTTACTAAGAATCTTCTGATCGCATTCGGATCCACGGATATGCTCGCCATGATAATATTTTATAAAATCTATGCGATAAAAAGAATGATAAGTATCGTCTAAAATAAGATACAAATCGATAAACGTATATAAATTATTGTCTTACCCAGTTTAACAAAACTCTCCGAGAACTCAAAGATGCCTTTGAAACCTCGATTTTGAGTATTTGCTGTGCGCTTCAATGTAATGAACAGCACAAACAAACTATTATTGGAAGAGTACAAAACTAAGTTTCGCTGCTGACCACAATATGTGCCAATAACGGCAGCCGAATTATCTAAACCATCGTATATCTTTACGTAATCCAATGGACAACTATGAAATAATTTCATTTTTTCTCATTAAATTAAATTAAACTATCATTACAAATAATAACAATAATAAAAATGCAAAATAATTCAAAAATATATCTCTACAAAAAAATGAACGTAAAATAAATTAAAAGAAAATGCCAAGAATTTATTGTACAAAAATAAATTTTTTTCGATATTTTCACATTATCAAAATATTAATTATTTTTCTTTGTTTTTAGAAAATTAATTTCTTAGTTCGTCTATATTATATTTATTATAAACTAAAAATTTTAAAGATTTGAAAAAGGATTCGGTTTTGCATATACGTACTGTGGCCCGCCAAAATATAAATCAAAATCACGAAATTCCAACCGCACACGTTGTCCAGGTGTCCCAATAAATTGATAGCTACAAGTGAGATTTTTCGGATAAGTGCCAGGATAAGTGGGAGATAATATAGTTCCGTTACGTTTAGTTTCCACGTCTATCATGAAAGAGCATGGTGTATTTGGTGCTGGAATGCCTACTTCATACTCAGCTGCAAATGTTACATTAACGATCAATAAACTTATAACTTATTTTTTAAATGCTTTAATACATATAAGCGCGTGTCATCAATGAAACGCTTTAAAATCAATATCGAATAAAACTTACAAGCATTGATAAATCTGTAAATACCACTAAAAATACTCGGCAGAGTGACATTCTTATCAGTAAAGAAACTTAGAGCAATTCCCTGATAAAGAGAGACCCGTCTGCGAGGTGGAATCGGTCCGCAAAACCGTCCACCGAATGGCGTTTCTATCAGCTTAGTCGCATTCTCCGATCGTATCTCGGAGTATATGTCCATATACTCGTGAATACAGCTGAAAAAAATATTTTGCATATTTGATTTTTTATGGCTCATTTCTTTTCTTTTCTGCTCTCTCTGCATACATTTATGCACAAATTTATTTATCAGTAAAAGATAGATAAACATAATACTTCTAAAACTTGTGGCACACGTGGAAGACGATTTTTTCTATTAGCTCGCATACGAAGTAGTAAATTACTGTACCAAAAGAATTTTTTTTTTAATAGAATCAACATATTGACATATTGATTATCAACATTTTCATGTTAAATTTTTATTTTCTGATAAAAATACCTAATTTTTTATTCTATGTAACAAAAAATATTATAGAAGAAATACTTAATAACAAGAATTAATAATAAATATATTGTATAACATAGCGTTAAATTTTGAATCTGACTATATGTGAATATATATATATATATATATATATATATATATATATATATATATATAATTTAACTTATATATATATATATATATATATAAGTTAAATAATATAAAAACATTTTTTCTTAGGTACTATTTATTTCATTAAAAAATAAAATTTTATGGAAATAATTGTTTTTTTCTCAAAATTGCCTAATTGTTTCTAATAATATATATTTTTTGTTTTTTCTTCATTTTTTTTCTTCTGTTTTTAGAATATATTGATATATAATTCGAATATTTCAAACACAAAGAATATATTTCTTTTCTCAAAGAGAATTTATCATCGTTTTATAGCTTATCAAATTTATTTAAATAAATAGTTCTCTCTCTTTGTCTTAATTAAAAAAACTTCAAGTTTTTAATATAAAGAAATAAGTTATTAGAATCTGAGCAGTTTTTTATATTAAAATATTTTTTTTTTTTTAATATAGAAATGCTACATGTTATATAGCACATTTCTAATAATAATTACTGTAACTCGCATATAATCTAGGACGAAAAATCGCACGGTATGTCACACAAATTTTAGTTTAATGTTTATTATAAATTTATTAATACTTACGCAGGTAATTCTCCCACAGCAGATCCACTACAAGAAAAGTATGCATGTAAACAATACACGTTATATATGTAATGTAAACAATACAAATAATAAATATTATAGTTTTTGTATATTTAAAGTGTTAATTTCACATTACCTCTGTAATGTTGATAATTAAATCTCCCGTAAAAAAAAATAAATGTAATTTTTTATATTTTTTTTTATAACATATATACATTTATATAACTATTAAAATTTTCGAAAAATAATCAGGAAAAATTTGTAAGACAAATGGATGCGTCGGCATCCACTACTATAGAAAGAATGACAAGCAACGTTATCAGTTCGTGAATGATAATAAACGCGAGTCCCAATACATTAGATGCGATTACGAAATGAGTAATCGTGAAATAAAATGATGCTAAATAGTAGAAACTCACTCTGGTGGTTTTCCTCGCAGGCCAAACGATTTGAAAATTAATTCCACACGCTGACGTGGCCCAGCAAGAAATGTGTAAACACACTGTTGTGGCTCCCCTTCAGGATTGACAAGCGTTGGTGCATAAAAGGTCCCGTTCGTCGGTCCATCGGGAGTGCTTACAAACTTTTGATCACACTCTATACAAAATGAGATAAAATCACGATTGGCGTTTGATCAAATGATTGAGTTCGAGGAAGGTCGACTTTTCAAAAATCGAATTTTCTACAATTAACGAATACAATAAAAAATACTAAAAGATACTAAGGGGACGTACTTGGTATTCTGGCAGTGGCAGTGGCACCTCCCGGTGGAGGTGGTAGTGATGCAACATAATCTTGTTGTGGCAGTGATGCATCAATTACCTCGCGGGCTGAATTGAGGAATGGTGTGACGATACAAAGTACCCCGCGACAATATCCACCACCACCGGGAACACACCACACCATATATTATAATCGTGATAATCGTGATGTAAGATAGATAACAATATAACACGTGTCTTATGCGCAGAGAGTAAACATGTTTAATATTTTCTAAATTTTTATACGTATTAACAATCTACTTTCAAATTAAGCGCATTAAAAAATAATTATTTTAAATTTTGTATTTTTAAAAAATGTAATTTTATCGATGAAAACAAAGTTAAATTGAAAAATTTTGTGACCAAAATATCTAGTATTTATCCGAAATGTAAATATTAGTATTTACGCTGATAAGCTGAATGTAAATACTAGTAACACTAATATAAATATTTAGTGTAAATACTAATATTATTAATACTAATATGTACACATTATTATTTGATGTTATAGTATATTTTGAAGTAAACACATGCAAAATTAAAACATAAAGTTTGTTAATAAGCTAAAAATAATTGAAGTTAAAAATAATTGAATATAAAATCTCATAATTTTAAATCAAAATTTTTTTCCATATAAAGAAAATGGTCAAGGAGAGTTATGTAAATGTTGAAAATCTCGAGTGTCTTGTAATACTTCAAAGATGTTAGAATTGCATACATATAAAAAATCTCGTAATTAAAATTGTTTGTGTTAAAAAGAAGTCGACACTGCCAACTGATTTAGATATTGTGTCAACTTTTATGAAGCGATACTCTAAGTAATACTAAAATATCTATATATATATATATATATATATATATATATATATATATATATATATATTATCTATATTATACCATTTGTGTTCTTACTGACCTGTGCAATTGTGTGGACAGAACAGTAAAAATAACACGAAAACTGACGAAAGAAAATTATTCCCAGAAGCATGCCAGAATGCTGGAGCCATATTGAACCCTGAGAATAATCATTCATATATCTCTCAATCATTATACTTTAATGGATTCATATTATAATTCTTAAACAATTATTAATATAAATAAGAACATTTTGTCATATATGTTTACCATATCGTTAGTATCTGTCTTGATCACAGGAAAAGCGAAGAAATCTGATCCAGAAGATCATCTGCAATAAACAATTCCATTGTTTTAATTACTACAATTATATATTTGACGAATATATGTTGGCATATTATAATTATATTTTTTTTAAACAATAATTATATACACATAACATCAAGAATAAGATCTTGAAAATGATATTTTTGATTTTACAAAAAATATTTTATATATATAAAAAAATGCAATATATTAAATATTATTAATTTAAGAAATGTTAACTACGCAGTTTGTTTAATCGATCTTTAATATTACTATATTGTATTTTATCGTACTTTCAAATAATTATATCATATATTATATCTATAGCAATCAATAAAAAACTTGTTATTACAACAACGATAGTTATTATTTTTATAGCTATAGTTATATATATACACAATCATCTGCTTAATCGATTATAATTTTCAATATTTTGCGCAGATGAGATGTATAATAATACTTGACCTAAATTTTTCGAGAAACATTTTTTTTATCAAGCAGCAAGGTATCATAAAGACATAATATTGAGGAAACAATGTTTTTTTTTAAATCATAGACAAGAAAAATAAAAAAATTGTTGATACTACCAGAAGCGCGTAAATTTAAAACTTCAAGCTTTAAAATACATTTTTAATTTTTTGTCTACGATGATTTTTTTGCCAAGTTCCAGCGGTTTAAAAATAATCCGATTTATAGCATATGAAATATATTCCCTATTGTTTTTGAGTAATATATATATATATATATATATATATATATATATATATATATATATATATATTACTCAAAAACAATAGGGAATATATTTCATATGCTATAAATATATATAATTTATATAAATATTTCATATGCTATAAATATATATATATGTAGTAGGCAAATAATTATTTTAGGAAAATAGCTTTTGACTAGACAAATGCTATCTGCCTGATCAAATGGTTTTCGCCCGTTTATTTTTGTGTTGAGAGTTATTTGACTGAACTGCTGTTAGACAAATGGTATTCGTTATAATTATTAATAAGGTAATTATTTAGTTTAACACTTTCACTTCAAATATCGATAGAAAAGTGTATGCGTGGAAACAGTGTGTTCCGCTCCCCTACGGGGAAGCTCCACTACCATTAAAATTGGACACATAGGTTTTTCTTGAACCTTGCTTTGCGTGGAAAGTTGTAAACCCATGTAAAATCGTTTCACATGGGTTTACAACTTTTCACGCGAAGCAATCGATATTTGAGGTGAAGTTAAACTAAATAATTATTATACCTTATTAATAATTATAACGAATACCATTTGCCTAAAAGCGGTTCAGTCAAATAATATTTGCCTAGGAAAATAGTATTCGAACACAAATAAATGCATGAAAGCCATTTGACCAAGCAGATAGCATTTGTCTAGTCAAAAGCTATTTTTCTAAAATAACGATTTGCCTACGACATATATATAATGAGAGGGAGAGAGAAAAATTAATATTACCAAAATATTTCCCTATTATCTTATTAGCATATTTAAAAAAAAGAAAAAATATATAATGATACATATATGTGTAATAATATTAGTCAATAATTTTGAAGTATCGTGGCATGGTATATAGATACAAGAATTGGTTTCACTTATAATACATGAATAAGTAATTTTGACTAATCTATAAATAAACAATAAAAATGACAGGTAAATCTAGTACAACAATTAATAATGCATTTCAGCAAAATATAGACACAAGTTCTGCAATAGGATCAATGAATATTTCTCGTTTATATAACGCATTTGTATCAAAGCTAATAACCCTTGTTTCTACATATTATTTAAAACGTTTTTTCGAGAGAAAAGAATATATTATAAAGATTTTTAAATATTATTTTATTTGATTACTTTATCTGTTATATTTATGAAGTTGTATTTTTTAAATATATTTGTATACCTTAACAATAATTATCTATTAATCTGTATTTATTTTTTAAGTCATAATAATTCTTAAATAATAATTAAAAATATTGATTCATGCAAGTTGTTTTTCATTTTGCTAATTTCAGATTAATAAATTAAAAATTTATTGTATGAATACTTATTTAAGATGATTTTCATCTGCTGAAGAAACCAAATAAAATTTATCTCCCTTGTTTTTTTTTATATTTCATAAATAAATGGGAATAATTGACAGGAGCAAAATATATGTAAAACGGCAATATCGTAAAGAAGTAGAACAGATTATAGAATCAGAACCGCACCCATGCGCTTGGAAAAGGATAGCAAGATGGTCAATAGCAGCGCCTCTATATTAAACGCAAGCTTTCTTTAATAGATCATGCTACAAATCATATGATACAAATGTCAAATAAAATAGAATTTCCAATAAATATTCTTAAACGTTCAAAAATAAATGCGTGTTTTAATATATAATATTCTAAACTTTGGAATAATCGTTTTGCTATTATTATTTATTACTATGTTAAAATAATCTATTAACAATAAGTTACATAAAAATAATACTACTTTTTGACTCGGTAAATAATCTATAGTTTTGTCACATTATAATTATCCGCATTAAACTCTTCATTAGATGAATAATGATACTATTATGTAATTTTTATTTGCAATTTTAAAAAAATGCTAAACAAATAAAACCTTTGAAAAGAACAAATAAAAATCCTTTTTTAGTAAATAATAAATTTAGTAAATAAATTTTGACGTTCAATAAATATTCTAAATACTCTTCTTTTATATAGTATTCACAAGATATGCTATATCAAAAATGTAATGAAACAGTTTAATTTAGTTATAAAAAAATAATTTAGATATGTAAGTACATAAAAAGCAAAAAAAAAAACACTGAAAAGGGACTTCAAATTAATTATAAACAATTATGTATTCAGTGCAAAGTAAATAAGAAATGCAATATTCTAGAAACGAGGAGAATATGTATAGAAAATAAAAGGAATTCAACAATTAAAAAAAAATGTGTAAAGTAAAGTAAAAGTATATATTCAGACATCTGATTCAAAAATTGAGATTTAGAAAATCAAGTCCAAGAATTGTTTAGCACGTCAAACTTATTATACTGATCCTAAGACAATTGATTGCCTATTGTATCATTATAACAGACTAACAGTATCTTTCCACGAGATTTTTCTGCAAGTGATCACAAATCAAATTAACATCGCACTTTCACCACCGCGAATCGAATTCGTTAACACTGTAAGTTCATTGATCACGTTTGCGTGAATATGATCTCATAACTCACCATCCCATTTAAAATAAATCTATTATTGCATTTATTTTTAACAATAATTAAACAATAATTTTTTTACGTGTTAAAAACATTAATAGGCTTTAATATAGTATCTACATATCTCATTTCAAGATTGATTCATAATCATTCCTCATCGAAATTCCTCATCGACATTCCTCATACACATCTAACGCTATAAACGTGAATTAATAATAGATCATATGTGATCAAAACTATTACACTCGTTACTGTAACACGGTAATGAATAAAATGAACAGAAAAGAAATTCAATAAAAGATTTCAATATGAATTTTATCCCGAAAAATGTTCTCGACATTTCTGCAATACCTAAACAATAAAGCACGTCAGTATCAAATATTTTAAGAGAGTATAAACTGAAAGATATTCTCTCTTTCTAAATGGAACAAAAATAAAATTACGAAGATTATACACCATGCTTAAAAATAAAATGATAAAAAATTATGAAACATCTCTCTATCCTTATATATGTCTTAAACTCGCGAGTATATAATTTATTAAAATTTGCACAAAAAAATTTTTTAAAGAACTAAATATATATTCGAAATGGCATAATCACGGTATTTCATCTCTGTACTTTCTCTCTCTCTCTCTCTCTCTCTCTCTCTCTCTCTCTCTCTTCACACACCTCTAATGATCGACACGTCCACTGTGTGAGCGCAGCGACGAGCTATTCTCGAAAATCAGCCTGCTTGTTCGCACAAAGCTTCTCTCTCCCTTAGAAAGAAACTCACCCTGCCACAAGGCGTCTCCTCTAAGACGCGATATTCCACTCTTACGCGCACTATTTACACCCTACACGCGAGTCGCGCGACTGTCGTGTGTCACGGCGCCCGACACGCCTTCTGGTTAGAAAAGAGCGACGAATGACGGAAGACTGTGCGCAGGACGCAGTAATTCAGTGGCTATCACGCCGGTGGTGAATGCGACTCTGCATATCGAATGAGACGATATTGCGACGACGCGGCGCGGGGGCGGCGGCCGCGACAACGAGATGCGCCGCGATTATTTTCGGGGAGGATTATTGCGCACGTCATCAGTCCCTGCGCGTGCACTATTATGACGTATAAAGCATCAATAGCACTAATTTATCGGTGTAATTTGCAGGTGTTAGTTCGTCGTTCTGCAGAATATTACAGTTCAAAGGATTAAGCTCGATAAATTCATGAAATCGAGTTTTCTTACTGCAGAGACATGCGCACACACACATGCACAAGAATTATTATACATTTCACTTAGCGCAAGAATCGTCCCAATTTTGTTCATCTTTTATTTACCCTTATCGACTTTTGCATCCACTATAAATTAGTCCTCGTAATGTCAGACGCACTTATCAATTATCATTATCTTTATAACTAAAATGTGTACCATCGCTCTCTTGAAAGTCAATTTGCACTCTTGTTGCTGCATTGTTCCTTCATGGGAATGGAGCTTACTGTGGCCTTGACGGTATCATTATTAGAATCATGAGAGAAAAGAAAAAATGGTTGTTTATTACACACGTTAACAATATACGCGATTCAAAGTCGGCAAAGAAAAACACAGATTTTTATATATTATATTAGATCGCTGCTAACAGCGATACTAAAAGTGATGCAAAAGCAGCCATTTTCTGGGTGGGCAGAATATATATATATAAGTTGCGTAAAATGTTCTCATTGCAGATTATATCATATCTACTGAAACCCAAATTTTATATTTTTATCGCATTGCGTATTTATCAACATATACAAATATATAGTTTAGTTCAAAAATTATATTCCACTTGATAGAAAAGTTTATTTCAAGTTTAAAAAAAAATAAGAGAAAAAGATTGTATATATACTTACTGATGAAATTTGATATTTCTTTCTTTAGGATATTTACTTGCGCATTCAATTGATTGAGATATTCCCTATTTTATATTTGCAATATATCCTTGATAATTTTTAATTTTTTTTTTTTTTTTGAGTGTATGTTTATTATTACTTTATCAAGAGATGGCATATTGAATTCTGCGTCACCCGGTATATGATATTCTACCCTCCTGGAAAATGGTTGCCCATGCATTGTTACATTTCACATGAGACTTAGCTATGTGATTGACAAAATAGTCTTAAAGATAAGCAGCCCTACGAGTACTCGCATAATTTGAAAATTTGCTGCATGCTAATGCTCTCTCAAAAAATATATAACGATCATAATAGAATAGAATAGCGCTCTTAAGGAATGCATCTTACAATGAATAATATAGTACCTATTAAAATGTTTTGTCATTATTTAGAACTATTATCAAAATATGTTGATTTATTATTATTTAGAACTATTATCAATATATCTATATTAATTTTTTAATTTGCAAGAAAAATGCATTTAAAATAGAAAATAGATAATAAAAACTATTTAAACAAAAATGTAAACTGGTTTTTGAAAAAATGTATTTTAAATGCAAAATACAAAATAGACATTTTCCATTTTAAATGCATCATCTATTTCAAATAATGCATCTCTGATAAGAAGTAATTGATAACAATAAAAATGCAATGACTTGAAAAAGAAAATTATTATACATTTATCAATATATCTATAGACACCACATGTCTCTGAAAGTCATCTAACATGACTTAAAGATGTCAAGTTCTCCTTTAAACATCTTTAAGATATACATACACATATGGATAAATCTGTGCGTGACATATTAATATAATAATTTAATATGAACATAATGAAATCAAATAATATATAATACAAATAAATATAAATTAATATATAAATGTAAATAATAATATGATAAAGATATAAATATAAATAATTTGTAATATATTATAAATTAAAATATAAATATATATATATAATATATAATTTAATATAAATAAGTATTATATATTTGTATTTTATATCTTTCAACATCACTATTTATTTATGTATTTGTGTCTATTACCTATTTTCTCTCAATATCATTGTCTATTTATTTAGTTAGCTTCTTGGACATCAATTTTCTAACGCGTGCGAAACTAAAAACTGCATTGTAAAATCTGACTTTGGGGATTTTAAAGTAAAATAATCTGTATAGTTTATACATTTTTGTATTATACATATATAATGTATTTATAATGACAAAATAAATATATTTTATTAAAAAAATAAGGAAAAAATAAGGAAATGTATTCTTTTGTAGATTTTTAAAAATTTTAATTGTATTTTTGATATAAAGTCATTCTATGTAGTTTTCTATTAGATTTTTAGTTAAATTAAATCGTACGGCAATAAAATATAAGAAAAAATCAAAGTCTATTTTTAAAAAATTTAGGAGATTTAAATTTATATTAATAATAATAATTTAAATAGAAAAATTTTTGAAATAATTATATAAAATTTTTATATAAATGTTACGTTCAAATCTGGAAAAAGATAAACCGAAGGAAGGGCGCAGCTTTAGTATTTGAGAAGATTGAGGCACTTATCCATCTTGGCACGAATTTGAAGATTCACTCTGTAAAAAAAATATTATTCAATAGCTCAAAGAAATTTATATAAAAATCTTTAATTCATCAAAACCTCCCTTTTTAATTTATATTGTGAATAAAAAGTTTTTCGAAGAAAATCCCCTTGGTTCGTCGCTCTATATGAGTGGATCGAGATAAAAAACGCGAAAATTAAAAAATTTTATTCTTGATAGTTGCTCCAAAAAATCTTTACATCTCTTTACCTGGAATCTTGAAAAAAAAAATATCTAGAAATTAGAGAATTTTTTTGAAGAGATTTGAGTAGATATCCTGTAAAAGTAAAGGTTGTTAAATAAAGTTAAATAGCACAAATTTAAGAAAGGTAATTCACATACAACTGTTTATTGAGACATGTAGAATACATCTGGTCATACACAAAAATCTTTGATACTTCAAATCAAGCTCTTAGCCCGAAAAAAGGAATCATGTTATAACATTGTTTTTTAAATTCATCATTAATTATTATGTTTAACTACGTTTCACACTAAAGTTAGGGGCAACTTGGAGAAATAAAAATTGCGGGAATTATAAAGCAAAGCAATTAGTAGATAGGAGATGAATAATAAAGAATCCGAAAAAACACAATTTATAATTGTCAGTAATGTAAAGAATTTGGCGATAAAATAATTTTGCACGTCTGTTTTATAGCTACGGAGCTGATACGTAGCGCAAAAAAATATAACATGTACATGTGTCTTTTTTTTTTTTTCCTTTTCGGGGGTTTGGGGGCGGGTGTTTTTCTTACTGAATCCTTCGTTACTATCGTACGATTTCCTTCTTTCTCGTTAATTAGTGCTAAATAACATCACGTCACAAAAATGCATATATTCGCAGAAATATAATATATATTTATATATAATTAAAAAAAACATGTGCTTCGTGGGCCGCTTTGAATTAATGTTCGCAACGTTTCGACCCAAGGATCACACAACATCCGACATATGAGAGATGGCCAACTGCGACATGATAAGCCCCGAATGATGTAATGATGTCTCGAAGAAAAAAGAAATGTGCCGCGAATCATCATTCATCATCTCGTCATTCGTTATTATTATTATCATCATCATCATTACCATCATTATTATTAATCGGGGCGTTGGCCGGATAAAAAAGAAGGGCGCGCGCACGCGGCTACGGCATCGCCAGCCACAGTGTGTGTGGTGCAATATCCTAAAATGCGACCGATAACCCCCCCCCGCCTCTCTCCCAGGCACCCCAGCTGCCATACCAATTATCAAAATATAAAAAAGGATCGGAAGATGATGTGGGTGGGACAAGGAAAAACATAGAAGGAAGATGGAGATAAAAATAGGAAAGGGATACGACAGTAATATATTTGGGACGCCTTTTTTTGCCGGAGCAGGGCCGGGTGGTATTATCGATAAACACTAGTACCTAGATCAGTCTAAGAATCTCGTCACCGTGAACTGTCTCCGCTTTAGCCAAGTTATAATTCCTTGCCCCCGCAAGCCGAACTCTCTTTATAATCGTATCTTTGCATCTATGTATTTGTATGTGTATACATATGTAATATATATAACATATCTTTTTGCTTTCTTTATTTTTTTTCCTTTATTTTTTTCTCTATCATGTTCTTATTATTCCTTTTTATTAATTACAATTTTTTTGCACAGAAGAAACCAGGCTTTTTTTATTATGTTGGAATATTATCATGTGTGTCACAAAAACCCACTCAATTATGATTAGCAATATCATTCTTATCATATTGTTAATATTAATATTATTATACCCTCGATATTATGCTTTTCATAAATAGGGTGTGTAGGTAAGTAGAGTAGGTAGATAAAGATATATAAAATATGGTAAGCGAATAATCAGTAAAAAGGGGCGGTGAAAAAGGGGGCACGAGAGGAATGAAAAGATAGATCACCAATACAAACCGCGATTTCGCAAGTTGTTCGGATTTTTTTTCCTTTTACTTTTTTTTTCGAAACAATGATCGCAATGATTGGGGACAAGACTTAAACAATGATCGCAATAAAAACAGGGAATTTTTCTCTCGTCTAATCATTACTTCCAGATGAATTAAATTCATCGCTATCAGTAAAACAGTATCGATGACAAAGAATTAGACTTAAGTAAAACATGAATAAAAATTAACAAAATGCTCATAATAAATTGGGAAAACAATCGTCATCTAGACATTATGTCTGTAATGCATCTATGATTTCGTATTTTTTTTTTTTTTTGATATTGTGTGTCAGCCTGTAAATTATATAATGATTCCATGATACAATGTGATGTATATGCGATCTTTTATATTCGTGATTGGTCGGTCTCTATGGCATAATCGTTTGATGTAGAATCAGACTCCATATTGTATTACATATATATATATATATCCGCCAATTCTACTATTATATCAAATCCGATTCAGAGCCAATATATTGTTATATATGCGATTATCGTCTCGTTTGGTGTGTGTTACAATAAACAGGAGACTGATATGCAGTTATTCCATTATTACAATATCTTTTTTTTCTTTTTTTTCGTCTTTATGTCGTATTTGTTTTCATATTCCAGGGGTGCGTGTAAAATACAAATTATTTGCATATATATTCTTTTTTTCTTTCCTTTTTCAAATAATCATCCAGAACAGGGGGTGTCTGGGCTCCAGGGACAGGGACCAACTACAGCCCGCACTTACAACTCTTACTAATTAACTAACAGGCTAACAATAACAACAAGTCAACACTCAAAATGTGTGCTGTATGTGTTCATGCATTTGTAAACATTAGATTTTACTTCCTATTTCAATCCGTGACTATCATTATCAAATTCATAGTCAGTCATCTTTAAAAATGTTTCCTCTCTTATTTTTGTAAAAGAGAATACAAAAAAACAAATTTACTTTTTACATAAAATTTAGAAAAAACAATACACTCTTTCTTTACTTCTCCTTCAAAGGTAATAGACTCACCTTCGATATTTACTTTCAACGAACAATTTTTAATGTTTCACTTATAAAAAAGAAACACTTCAACAAATAAATATATATTATGATTTGAATCTGAATTTGTCTTGACTACTTGGATACTGTCATTGAAAAATTTACTGTACAAGCAGATTTCTTTACGATAGTGAGCAATATTCTGTTTTTCCCCTTTTTTTTGTCTTATTTAATAAAATCCTTGCCTGACTGTAACCAAACTTAATCTGGGAGACATTCTCAGAACCGTTGTCTTGCAACGTTTTACCACTCGCTACTTTCGCGAAACTTTGCCTGACTCTTAATAATAATAGTTTCACTGACTGTACACGTTTATAGACCAACAATAGAAGGTCTTGTGGCGCACTTGGCACGCTCCACGCACACATACACATACAAAGACACATTCCGCTTAAAGAAAACTCCCTTTCTCCATTTCTTGCAAATACACGTCTTAGACGCTCATCCATCTCGCATGCTCGCTAAAATATCGCATTCTCGCCCTGTGCCTTCTCTGCTTGCCTAACGTACCTACTACATTTCTTACTTCTTCAATCTTGGAAATTTCTGTCTGCTCTATCTCTCTTTTGTTCCCTAACACTTTTATTCTCTTTCCATGCTACCTATTTCGTTTCACAGCTTATCTAACACACACGCTTCGTCACGTAGATTCATAACAGCATCATGTATTAAACCGCAGGCTTCCATGAGTTCTCTTAACTAATACAAGCCATCACAATCCTTATGTCAACATCACTGATCTTCATCACTTGGCAGTAAACAATGTGACAATGCAGTAGTGGTACTTAGATTAGTATTATCATCATAATAATAATAGTACGGGGTGAGTGGGCAGTCACACTCCGATGTAATAATTAGTCTCAGTGGCACATCACTGTACATAATCACAACAACAGCGGGCGATGGTGGTGGCGCAGAGTACAGTTGCTGCGTATTATTAATATGAAAAAACATTTACAATTACTCGAATTGATTAAGAGCGATAATAATATAAATGGATGATCTTTCCTTCTCTCCGTCTATAAAATTTCTTTCCCCTTCTCTCTCTCTCTCTCGCGCGCACACACTCATGTATACATACACTCCCCTTTTTGATGTTAACTTCTTCTCTTTTCCTCTACTTTCTCTTTCTCGCTTCGGTCTATCATGCATTTGTTCGTGCGTGCGTATTTTTTTATCACAAGCTTGCAGAAGTTAGCTCCATGACTGGTAAGAGTCTTGATACCATTCGTGATCATCACCAGAAACACCGCCGAGCGCGCCAGCTCTATTTCCGAAACTTATGTCACCGCCACCACCACCACTGCCACCATTCACACTCGCCAATCCGTATGCATTGCCCAGTGGTTGTTGGGCGAGGGGCTGGTTTCCCCAGTTGCTCTGGAAGCGACGCTTAGATTCCCCCTGGTTCTGGTGACCCCCGTCAAATTTTCGTTTACCTGCTGTAAAAGATATCACCATCGTGATAAAATAAATATTTATGTGCAAAAAAATTTTTTAAATATTAATATTAGATCGAATGATATCCTTTTTATCATTGTTCATGTGTGACAGTTGGAAAATATTATATATAGGAAGATAAAAGAGAGATTTTTAGAGTTTCTTGTAGTTTCTTGTGTGAGTATATGGTGATGTGTTCAAAAGATATGTGGTCGAATAGTAATATAATCGCAAGCTCAGATTCATAAAAGATTAAATAAAATACACATTATTCGATATATTCTATTTCATATGATTGCAAAATCTTTGAGCAAATACTGTCATAAAAAGGGAACTAACCTACTGCTCTGTTACAATAAAGTAGATGGGACTCGGGTACCTTGGTTGAAAGGTGGATTGGATCGTTTACTGTAAGATGAATAATATGTGAAAAATCTGTGATAATTTAAAGGAATGTGCAATCATGATAAACTAATTATTATATCTAAATAATAAACACTCAAAAAACCTCAGGATGACTGAAAATATCTATCATTCGTAAATCTGTAAAAAGAGAATAAGAATATATAATTAAATATCTCGAATATAAAAGATTTTACATAGTGATCATAACAAATTCAATGTATCACTCCTTTTTGTAGTAATGAATTGCACATCTATTACTTTTGCATTTTAGTTAATAGAAGGACAAGGGGGATAAACGTTCTACATATATATATATATATATATATATATATATATATATATATATATATATATATATATCATCAACATTACGTACATGTAATAACCAAATATTTTATTTTTGTAAAAATGCAAAAGAAATTGATATTATTGTCGACCATAAAAAAAAATTATCCAGAGAATAATTCCTGTGCTTAGAAATACTGTTTAGATGTTGTGTTCAAGGTTTTTTTTTATTTTATTTTATTTTTATTTTATTTTTACGAAACAGACAGAGCAGAGAAACTTATCGCAGAACAGAAGCAGATATCTAATAAAAAGCTGCTTAGCAAAGAGTATTGTTTAAAGTAATTAAGAAAATTCATGGAACATTACGTGTGATGCGATATTGCGATCTGTAACAGCTAATACTATAATAGCAATATAGTAATAGCAAAAAAAAAAGAAACGTTATATTTGCCAAAAAAATGTAACAAATTTTCTTATAACAATAATTACTACTAAAAGAGTCAAGCAAGCTACCAAAAAAATTTTATTATTAACAAAAAGTTGAACTTACATTTGTACTATATATACAGAGTGTTTATCATGTAATGTCCACGACTCTTTTATATATATGTGTGTGTGTGTGTGTGTGTGTAAATATTGCGATAAATTAAAATATAAAATTATCTATTTTAAATTAGCAACAAATAACAGTAATGAAACAAAATATGAAAAATTAATTTTTTTTGACAAAAAATTTATGTTTCAAATGTTATCTTGAGTTTTTTGTTAAATAACCCCTTACTTTACTTTTTAAATAAATTGATTCTTCGAATCATTCGCCACATAAAATTTTCAGGTAGAATTAATAAAAAAATTAATAGTTCAATAAAATGTCTTATATTTTGTATCACAATATATTAAAATATGTTATGGAATATCTTCTAAACTATTAATATTTATTTTTTAATAATTCTGTTTAATATTTTTCTCTGTAATATATTCATATGAATTATACATAGAACATATATCCATCAAGAGATTTATGCAAAATAATTATGAAATTATGTAAAAAAAATATATTATTTTAAAAACTCAAAATGACCTTGATATTTTACTGGAAAAATTTATTGATAATTTTGTTCTCTAGATTATTGGTTTAAAGTAATAATAAGACAATTCTACCTTCATTTTTTTCAATCTATTGTAGATGCGACATAATTCATGGATATTGTTATCACAAACACTCTGTATATAACATCGCAAAAGAAAGAGATTCAACATTTTTAATTATATCTGCATCAATTCCCTAAAAATATATATAAAAATTTACCAAAAATTTAAAAATATATATAAAATTAAATAAACAAAATAATATATATAGACCTAAAAAATATATATATAGATAAAATATATATATATAGACCTAATACTTGAATAACTGATGCTTATATTTTATTTAATAATGATTTATTTTTATATCTTCTAATGATCTTCATTAATATTTTAATAATTCCGTTATTAATATACAATACATCGAATTTTTACACGATGATAGTTACAATGATGTTAAGGCAACTTTCAAACATAAAATATATTATATAATAAATTCAGAATAGCAAACATGTGTATATGTGTATACGTATGTGTGTGTAAATGTAATGGGAATTAAATGTAAACAGTGTAAAAGATGATTTATTGTGGAGATACAGACCATCCTCACCTGGTAAACTTCCCTTGGCGCGGACCCCCCCACGAGCGGCCAGCCGCTGGACCCCACGGACCCCTGAAGCTGCGGGGTTGCGTCCCCCCCTGACTGGCCCACGGGCTTGCGGGCCACCGATTCGGCCACGTGGCACTACTCCACGGCCACGACCAGCCTGACCAATAAACACACACCCAAACTGTTACCCTATCTAATTACATAATTGTTTGCATATATCTGCGTTTCAATTATCTTTCATTCTTTTCTTATTATTTCCTCTGTCCTATATGTAATTAGGATTATATTTCGCAGTAGTGGCCCTTAAAGACGTAGTTAATGAATATATTAACGTGTATTAACGTATCATAAAAATAAAAAAATTAGTCGATATATCATTGATCGGAAAATTTTCTACACATATATTTCACATTTTAGAGATGTACATATATGTACATACAAGGCTTTTATATATACATCATGAACATAGCATAAGAGATTAGTAACAGAGAAAAAAAAGTATAATGAATAAAGGAAAAGGAAGGAAAAAAGAGAGAAAAAGGACAAAAAAAACAAAAAAAAAAGATAAAGCGAAAAAAATAAAGCGAAAAAAAGAAAGCGGAAAGGAAGAACGCGGCAGACGAGATAGATCCTATAACCAAATCTTTACTAACCACGTTTTTACATACAGCAGTAGGAGTTAGCAGAGTTATCCAATGTAGTAAAGCGAAAAGCGAACTGATTGGTTGGCGTAGGAACTTTTAAGCGACACAAGCTATTGCACTGGTAGCTAAAACAAAATTCAACCAAAAGGCATATTATATAAATAAGTGGCGCAACACATTATTAAGCGATCAAAAAAAATCTGGTTTAAGCACGAAAGCTATGATATTATTTTATATACATGGGTGTGGGAACGGCGAGAGCCAAAGCAAGAGTTGTGAGATGTGTTTACTGGTGCTATATACGAGGGACACAATCCTCTCTATTCCGTCATCTATCTTCGTGGTCTTTATCACACCTATACACAATTCACAATAATTTTCAAATGTAATAAAACATAATTAATTAAGTAATACATGTACAATAAATCATTTGTGAATAAATTATATTCACATGGCATCGTCTCTCAATTCAGACATTGTTACTTATAACTTGCGACGAACTTTTCCTCCTGTTTTAGGCAAATCATAACAGTTGAGTTATATGTATATGCACACGCGCGTGTATGTATGCAGTGTGTAAGTATATATGTAAGTATGTGTGTGTAGCATGTTCCACGGGCAGATTAAATAATTATTTATCTATATAAATATAAAACAATGATATATAAATATAATAATCTATATTCTGTATTATACGAATATATCTGTACAGATATACTCCATACTTCTGTAAAATATTGAATTAAAAAAAGAAACAATGATGCATACGCGATTGTTATTTATTTTGTACATTTAATAATACTTGTACAAAAAAGCAATAAATACTTCCAAAATATTGAATCAGATAGTACATAAGATATCCCGCCTAACGTGATCATCCAAAACACCTTTGTTGTTTTTAATGACTAAAATATTACAAAGCGTGTTACACATGCCTTTATTTTTTCTTAAAATAAAATATTATTTAATAAACTTCAAAATTACAAAAAAAAAATATATATTTTTGCTGATTATAGTATAATGAAATAAAAATATATCAATCACCATATTATTAAAATATGTTGCCATTTAATCTACGTAATTATATACTTTAAAACAATTGATTCAAAATAAGCTTGTTACAAATTTTTCCATGTTTCCAAGACAAATTTGATTTAAAATTTATACCTAACACAAATTAATTATTCAATTCAAGCTCCTAAAAATTTAAACTCTATTAAAATACACGATTTCTGCAATAACCGCTATTCAACATATTGTTATAAAGTCGACAAAAATATATATTACAATTTTCATTACTCTTTAAAAGCAATGTATTAAACTAAAAAAATCATATTACTATTAACTTTCTTCGAACTGTCAAAATACGCGATTTTGGCAATAACTGCTCGAAATAAGCACAGCGAAAAAACTAATCAGTATCAGAGAAAAGATTATGCAAAGAATAAACAAATCATTTATTTATCAAATAGGGAAACGCGTATTAATGCAAGTAGTCATTTAAATTTTTAAATAAATAGTAAATTAGTAAAAAGTAATAATAAATTTATTAATTTCGTAAAATTATTAAAATCCCTTGAGAAAAACTGTTTTAAATTAATTTCGTATTCAAGATTATTTGTACAATATGTTATGTCTTATAATTAGAGAATTTTTTTCGATTTCTGCTACAATCTCATTTTAATAATAAATATATAATTTCATTATTTATTGTTGATATTGATTTTAAATCAAAATATATTTCTTTCACAAACCGTATTTCTTTTTAAAAGATCTTCCTGTTTATTATTAAAAACAACAGATATTTTGGATAGTCATGCCAAATCAGATATATCATATTATAATTTATATTTTTTATATTCAAATTTAAATGACAAAATTTGTTTAAATAAGAAAAAAATTATCTCTATTTTTTACTAGAAAAAAATTGATAATACTATGAATATATTAGTAAAGCAAAAAAGATAGAGATAATTTAATAAAAAATTATGAGAAAAAAATCGTAGAACTCATATAGAAAGAATGTATTACGTTGATAAAACCACATTGTGCAAGTTTGAGACAACATAAAAATATAGATCGTTAAAAATATATTTAAAAAAAAGTTAATCTACATATACTTGCTAAAAAACGAACATTATCATCGAATATAATCGGCAATATGTCAAAAATAAATTATAAAAAAGCGAATTGTCGAAATAAGATACAAGATAATGTATGAAGACATTTTAACAATTTGAAAAAGATTTTTTTTGTTTGTCTTTCCTCTAAAGCGACGACTAAGTACGTCATATATATCATATCATGGCACGGGAAACATAACAGTGTTAGATATAACATATAATAAAACTAAATATATAGTGTGTATATAATAATAATGAAATATTAACAAGAGAGAAAGTTGATCGCAATGTAAAAATATGATAAAAGTAAAACGGTAAAAAAATTTTGCGCCTTGCACCCATACACTCTCCTACGTCATATTTGGATAACCCTGTAACTTGATATTGAAAAAGTATATCATATCCGAGCCACGAGACGCAACGTCGCTCTACAGGAAGAAAAAACAGTGAATTTCTCGTATACGGGCATATATATATATATATATATATATATATATATATATATATATATATATATATATATATATGTATATCTGTGTTTGTGTGAATGATTAAGTTAGAGAAAAAAAGTCCTGTACGCTGCTTTCTTCCTACGTCTGGAGTTTTCCTGAAATTGTGCTAGAGTAGCAGTGAGAGAAAAGTAAGATTAGGAAATCCTGCAACAATATAAAAATGTGCTATCTTCTTCCTTCAGAGAATTTTCGGGTAATTTTAAATTTTTATTTTTATTCTATATGTTTTTCTCTTTTCTTTTTTTTTTTTTGATTGATAAATTGCTTTTCCCGGCTGTATCTTGCTTGAAAATTTAGAATGGGTCTACCATGGCTCAGATATGATTTGCAAGCAATTTGAAAGTGGCAACGTGTTCGGATTAAAGGGTTTAATTTTAGTACTAAAGCGTTGGCGTTAATCAGTATAGCATACATATTAAAATATATGCGTGCGTGCGTGTGTTTACATGCGTGCGGGTAAGTGTGGATTTCTATATAAATACAATGCATCACAGTGTACTTTAAACAGCAATTCATTCATATTCATTCACTCGCTCACTTCATTCACTCATTCGCTCTCTCACTCGCTCTTTCATTCATTCATTCACTCGTTCTCTCTCTCTCTCTCTCTCTCTTTCTCTTCTCAAAATTCATTGTAAAATTCTAAAACTCGGAATAAGTGCTATCATTCGTATACTGTGAATGCGGTGCATTTAACAATATTATGAAATCAATATACATTAAAAATGTATAATTCCATTGTATATTAATTATAATCATAATAAACTATCGCATAGCAAGTTAGTCAGCATTAATTTGCACGCTCAGGAAGAAAATATATAGGCAGAGAGTGATCTGGATAAAAGTAAATTGGAAACATGTATAACATTAGGAGAATCCGCGAACACTGTGCCACAGTCAAACTACCGCTAATATATATATATATATATATATAAATAATTATACATAATTTCAGAAACAAAAATGACATTTTTAGAACCATGAAAAAAGGCGACCCACCGGTTGAGGCTGCCTGCCTCTCCCTCTGGCAGGCGGCGGAGGCGGTGCATAATCGAAATAGTAATCTTCGTATCGATAATAGTCATCGTAATAGGGATCACTGTAGCCACCTCGATAATCCCCATAACCGTAATAGTCGTAATCATAATCTATAAAAACACACATTACAAATAGACCCAAATTTAGCCACGATATATCCAATTAGCAGCTTACTAAAAAATAATACTATTTCAATATTATAAAAAAAGGCATGCCGGGAAAAGATAATTTTGAAAATGCCAATAATTAACCAAAACAAAAGAGAAAGAAAAACAAAAACAAATTTAATCGTATATTGGAAGTAAAATGACTCGTGTGAAAAAAAATATTGTTCAACAAACAAAAGACACAATTACATTATAATACGCATTGTCAGTTACAATTATATAATACAGTATCGCACGGACAACTGTATTGATTACCCTATCACCATCATATTTTTTGAAAAAGAAAATTGTAAGATTATTCGAAAACTCCATATACTCCAAATAAAATCTAACTATAAAACAGTTAAATATAATAATTTAATTAAAATAAATACATAAAGTATTTCAAATGTTTATTATATTTAGAAAAATCTAATTTTTTAATTGTTAATTTAATGTTTTGCTATAAACAAAATATATTAATTCTGTAGAGTAAAGATGTAAATACAAATTGTTAAGCACAGATATTCATACAAAAAAATACTCAAAATGCACCTCTCATAATACCATTCACAGTATTTTTCTTTATAGCGGAATTACTTTCAAACTTACATTTAAGTTTTTCTGAAACAAATATTGAAATAATTGAACTAGTTGAGCAGTAGTTGCCATTGATTGAAAGGAAACTAATTGTCACTAATTGTTAGCAATGACTAATTTTAATCTTATTAGCGACAAAAGTTCGATTAGTTGACAATTTCTGGGAATAAATAATGTTAAGGTTTTCCTCTCCATCGTCTATCAATTTCCTTTCTTGCTAATAATAACTGAATATGAGAACAGCTGATTAATAGCAATGGACCGATTGCATAGTTTACAGTTATTTAATTTTTTTTTATTATTATTTACGAGTTTAAATCTGTGGTTACGTTTCTGAAAATTAGACAATAGATTCTCCTATTCTGAATTATCTATTTGTATATCTATTCCTCATTTTTTAATGACTTATCGTAATAACATACACAATGATATTTTTAAAAAATTAGGAATAAAGCTTACAAGTAGAAAATTCGAAAAATAAGAATCTTGTCTATTTATTTAATTTACATAACTCACGGTTCCGATTCGCAAGAAATACATTTCCATAGATAACTACAATTGTATTACTATATAAGAATAAAAGAAATATATATAAAGTTCAATAATAATCTCTCATATCTCCTCGCATGTGCAAGTAGAGCTAGTTAAATCGAGTAGGAAAATCATTTACCGTTTTGCAATTTTCGCAATAATTAATAAAAAATTAATTTTTTTAAATCTACCAAGCTACGTAAGTATAAACATGCGGCGAGAAGAAACAACCCACACTGTTATGCGATTGCTAAGCGCAATAATATAATTAAACATTTGATTAGTAATCTTAAAATGTATTTTTTTAACACGCGTATCTGTGCCTAACGGCTCATATTGCCCTTTATTTAACTTCAAAGAAAAAAAAGGAAAAAAAAGAAAAAAAAGAGAAAAGATTTATATTTTTATTAATAGTATAGATTCAAAGATATTTAATACACAATAATCGTAAAAAAAAGTTATAAATTTCATAGAAAGAGTTTATATTTTCGTATTGGAGAAAATTCATTTTCGATAATCTCGCAATATGAATTTAAATTTATTAAAAAAGCCATTAACATAAAAAAGAAAAAATATATATAGGACTACATATGAGACTCTACAACTGTTGCATTCACCATTCATTATCGCGGCTTACCTATTTCCTTGAGAGCTGTAAACAGATTTTTGAATTGATGATGCACAAAGTATGCGAAATATATACACGCTCATAAAAACAGAAATAAGATAGAAGAATTATATAAAAATTCCTGGCAATGCATGTTAAACTCCGTGCAATGCCACAAAATAATTGTCATTGTAATTTCAGAGCACCAAACAAGAATACAAAACAGATATATACATGCAATTAACTTTCTTGTTAAAAACAAAAAAAAACAGATGTCACACAGAAGACAATACTGGTAAGGCAACAATTTGTTTGTATTATGCTATGCACACATCTAGCGTACATTATGTATTCACACATACATACCCAATGTTATTCAGTTATTCTAAAATTAAAAATGGGGACCAAAAATATTATATTAAATGGCAAATAAATGTTACTATAGTCAAGTTAACTTTACATCGAGTTGATCTAATTTGAATACTTTCTTTCTACAATTTTATAAAACAATTTAATAAAGTACTTTAGCAAAGCAAAAATAATTTATATATTCTTGTAACATAATTTTTTATAAATTTTTACTTAAATATAATTTTACTCATTTTTTTGACATAAGAAAAATTAATATTTTCTGAGAACATAGAGAATGTATTGTGTTGTATATTAAAAAATTTAAATACTAAATTTATTACTAAATTTTAAGTTAATTTGCCTTTCTTATGTCGCATTATTGTAGTAAGAATATAAAAAATGTAATAAAAGAAATTTTCATAAAAATCATGAAAATAAAGATTATAATTAAGAGAACTATCATATATAAAATCTGGAAATATTCAATAAGTATCTCACACATTCAAATTAATTTATCATGCGCATAAGACAAAATAATATATGCGTAGGAAAATAGTGAAAAATTTCCAAAACATGCAAGAGATATTTATAGTATGTGAAAATTATTAAAGATACTATTATTAAAACTATTTAATAGTATATACATTTAATAGTATATATATTTTCTTAATTAAAAAAAAAAAAAAAATATATATATATATATATATATATATATATATATATATATATATATATATATATATAAACACTATTTTAAGAAACTTTTAAGTTTGTTAATTTAAAAAGATTACGTAATATTTGCATTTTTATTCTTTTTATATATAAAAGATATATACCAATAAAAATTAAACATTATAAATTTTAATGGCAAAATTTATATCTTAATAAAAATAATAAACTATCAATTTTCTAATGTCACATACGAAATATTACACGATTATAATATGTATTTAAAAAATATTTTGTGCATGTATATATGTGTATAGTGTATACATATACATGCACATACAAGATGTTTGATTGATAAACTGTTGCTGTCTGTTATCCTTAGTTTAAAAAATAGAAAAGGGTATTCATATACACCGGGTATACACGCACATATACATACACACACGCATGCATACAGAAATGTCCCAAAACGATCAAATTTTCTTTTAATAATAGATTTTTTGCCTAATTTAAAAATGATTTTTTCTCATCAAGGAAACGTCAAGGGATATCATTTTTTGCAAGTTTCCTGTTTTTGCCATCTTAGACAGCTTTGTAACTAAGCTTTAAATTAAAATTTTATAAAATTTTATAAAATTTCTAAAATTAACTGAAGAAAGTAGTTGGTTAATCTTTTAACTTTCAAAATTTACTTGCAAAAAGCCCTTTTTTTTATCAATCACTTATAACTTGGAAATTAATGCCTTAATATTTTCTTGAAAAAAATTGTCTTCAAATTAATCAGAATATCTTATTAAAAAAATATCCGATAGATTTGAGATATCCTGTTATATGTACACGCGCTCGTATGTATATATATACACGGTTTAAAAAAATAATGAAATACTCTGATATTTTTAAAACTGGATTTTAGAAAATATACAAAAATTTTTACTATAGAAATTTTTGGAGCTAAGTCGAGACGTTTTCTCTTATATTAGTAACCTTGTAGACTTTATATTAATTTCTAATAAAAATTTGAATAGAAGTGAAGGAACTATCAATCAAATATTAAAAGTCTTTAAATACCAATCTATACATTACTTTTAAATAATTAAAAAAATACAAATTCTGTTCAGTTTCTGTTATCGATTTGCCACTAAATAGCGAACGCGCAGATTGTACTCGATTTCTGACGCCAATTTGCCGACTTAATCAATAATAACAGTTCCAATACTAAATTTATAGTCTCTTTGCTGAAAGTAATTAGTAGCAGGCATTTGGCAAGATATGTCTAAACAGACTTGGCTAATTAGGAATCAATACTGATTAATTTTAAATTGACTATCGCGGTGCCTTAGAAAAAAAAAGAGAGAGAACACTTAAAGATGTATAATCCAAATAGTTTTTCTGTCAACTTGTCGGTTTCATTCTAAAGATCGAATGTTTGATCTATGTATGTATGTCTATGCTAATATCGGCGGCACCGTAAAAATTCAACAGTTTATAACTAAGAAAGTTTTCAGCAAAAGAAGATTTAATACAATTTTAAAACATCTTGATATAAACTACATAAAAATTTCTAGTAAAAAATGAGGATTTCCATTAAAAAATTTTAAGGTGATCTTTATCTTGACAACGTTATCTAATATCACATTAACATTATCATATAATGGATGACTTAAAATCTCCCCCTTATTCTGGTCTACAATTTTTATATATTTTTTTTAAATTCATAATTTCTTAAATATCAGAATATTCCGTTACTTTTTCCCCATGTTATTTCCATACATACACACACATACAGTAGTCTCATCAATTTTGGCCCTTTGGGAAGATAAAAGCGGAAAATTTTTGAACATAAAAACGAAGCTATCGCCTGCCATCACATGATTTGTCTATTATGGCATGGAGGAAACATAATATTAGTATTCGTGAAAGAATGTATATACAAAGAAGTATTAAAGTTAATGGCATAAAATTAAAGGAGACTCTACTGTATGTATACAGAGTGTCCGGAGTCAATAGCATCACCCGTCGTGTGCAGATAGAGCAGATAAAACTGAGGAGAAAAGTCCTGTACCATTTTTTTCTATATCACTTAGTAAAAGAGTTATTATTGAGTGAAGTCTGGCCTATCATCGCCGATTTTTAGTCAAACTTTTCTCATTAATAATTCTTTTATTAAGCGTTATAGAAAAAAATGGCATAGGACTTTTCTTCTCAGTTTGCTGTACCTACACACGACAAGTGATGCGATTGATTCCGGACACCTACAGGTATATTAGATGTTTTTTCTCCTTCTATTTAATAACATAAATCGATACAATTTGATTCTTATAGTCACTTCGACCAAACACCGATTAATTAAATTATTGATTAACTTGCAGAATGATCAACATTTGAGACAAAATTTCTAATGATATAATTATCGTATATAATAAAAATTTTGTTTTTTATGATTCTACATATTAATCAACGATTACATCAATCAGAATTTGATCAAAATGACTGTAAGAATCAAATTGTATCGATTTGCATTATTAAATAGGAAACATGCATTAAAGCTCGAAAAAGGGATCGGATAATATGACAAATTATTTTGACACAATTACTTGTTATCCGTTTCATATGAGTAAAAATTTCTGAATATTTTTTATAATAAAAGTACATCGTATTCATAAATTTCTAAATTTAAATAATAACTATGTCAATTGATCATAGATAAATAGATCAGCCCTAAAATAATAATGACATTCAACAAACTGACGCGCATACGTTTATCGCATATTATAAAAATATATGTTTATGATTATTTTTTTGATTTTTTTTAAATTATTATTTTTTTTAATAATTCAGTAATCTATTGAAAATGATATATTATGACACAAAGAGCAGAATCGATGCTTACTCATACAATATATAAATAACAGACGAGAGGATAAATGCCTGGATATTTCGAGCTTTAAATATATATATATATATATATATATATATATATATATATATATATATATGTCTGTATGTATGTATGTATGTATGTATATGTATATGTAAATATATAGGGCATCCTGCAAGAATTGTGTCAACGCTCCTGAGCGAATATATCACAGTAAACTGAACAAAAAAGTCCTTTACCACTTTCTCCTATAACGCTTATAATAAAAGGGTTAGTATTGAATAAAGTCTGATTAATTATCGCCGATCTTTAGCCAGACGCACGTCAATGAGCCGCGCGCCTGGTAGTATGCGTAAGCGCTCAGTTGTTACAGAGCGGCTCACCGACGTGCGTCCGGCTAAAGATCGGCGATGATTGACCAGACTTTACTCAATAATAACTCCTTTATTAATAATTACAGGACAAAATGGTAAAGGACTTTTCTGTTCAGTTTACTGTGTTTTATTCGCTCACGAGCATTGGCACAATCTTTGCAGAACATCCTGTATATATACAAACATACAACATACATACATACATACATACATACATTACATACAAGCATACATACATACATGTGTGTCACAAATCTTAGTTGAAAGAAGTATTCAATGTTTAATTTGTTATTGCTTGAGCGAAAAGAAAACATATATGTTCGTTATATCCATATATATATACGTGACATTTATAAAAAATTAATAAAATTTTTATTTTGCCAAAAAATCAAAGTTGCAAGAATATATTCTTGAGAAATACGCGAAGCAATAAACAGCAAAAAAAAAAGAAAAAAAAAAAGAAAAAAAAATTGATACTAACCGTAATCGCCTCGTCCCATCTGTCCACGCATACCTGCACCGGTACCTCGAGGTCCCTGTGCAGGCCCACGAACTGGCATTGGTCCTCCCATCATGCTCGGGTGAGATGGAGATCCACTGTAAAAAAAAATTATATAATACCATTTGATTTAGATTTTCATAAATAAAAGATGTAAAATAGAGCAATTATAATGTAACGAAAGTAGATATAATAAGTAGCAATATAATGAAAAGAGCGCTGCGCAAATAATGAATTAAAAATAAATATCAGTAATAACTTACCCGCCTCTACCCTGCAACATTTGCATCATTCGTCTCTCTCTAGCACGCAGCATCTCTTCTTTCTTCTTCTTATCAGATGGTGGTTTGGCCAACGAAACTTCTATGTGAGATCCACCCATTTCTTTGCCATTTAATTCATTCATTGCCTTAAAAAAAGCGCATACATACATACATACATACACACACATATATATATTAACAATTTACATTAAAAATAAGTTTTTAATATAGAAGTTATCAAATTAAAAACAATATTAGAATATATCTTACTTTAACAGCATTATCTCTATCTTCAAAATGTATGAAGGCATAATCCTTGATTTTCTTCACTCGCTCAATTTTGCCATATTGTTCGAAGCTTTCTTTCAACTTCTCTTCAGAACAATCTTGCGTCAAATTTCGCACGTAAAGCACACGTACCTAAAACAGAGTAATTTGTATTACAATTTAATATATAGCATAACTAATAAAAAGACTATAGAATAGCATAATTATAAGAATAATTAAACTTAATTGTATCACTCTTTACTTTGGACATAGTCTGTTCGTCTGGCTCCTCTTGAGGATCGGCCCAATCAACAATAATATCACATCCCCAAACCTTGATACGTCCAGTACTCAACCTTCGCTTGGCTAAGGAAGCTGCTTTGTGAGATTCGTATTCCAAAAAGCAAAAACCTCTATTCTTCTTTTTGTCATCTGGTGAGCTGTAGATAATCACCTCCGTCAGGCCAGCTATATATCGGAAAAAGAATCATACGAGAAGCGGATGAGATTCGCTTGAAATTTAATTGGCAATCGCAAAATTTTAAGGATTGCTACTATGTAATAAAGAATGAAAATTTTGCAAAAACAAAATAGAGATCTAAGCAATTAATACGTTTTCATATACGATGGTTATCGTAAGCTAGAGATTTGCATTATAATCTCGTTGTAGATACATTAATCACATTATCCGGAATATTCTTAAATAGTTATATATGTATCAGAATTAAATTTATCACAATATTAATTTTTTTATCAAATACAATTATTATATTTCGATTAATAATAATTACTTATACATAAGAGTTTAATTATAAGAACATATAGATATTATAATAAATAATTTTTAATTTCTGATAACTATATTTTTATATGTTCCTTTTTATATATAATGGAAAAAATATCGCTTGTCAGTAAACTAAAAATGAAAAAATAATATAATAAAAGATTGCATCAGTCAGACACAATATTATTCAATTTGCAAGATACCTGCAAGATGCAGCACTTGGTATGTATCTCCAAAACACTTTTTTATTTTTTTAATATTTTCTTTTTACTTATTAATATTTCTATTTTATTATTCGCAGATATTAAATCTTATATTTTCTGCACATTTTTTAAAAACTAATATGTTTAAGATAAAAAAAAGATAAAAAACAAATTAAAAAAAACAAATTAATGAAATAAAATTTTACTAATAAACAAATTATTCAGAGATTAAATATAAAATAAATAAAAATAAGAGATATTACTTCACCAACTGCTCGCAACCTGTCACAATAAAATTTCGAATAAAAAGCTACAGATAACCAAGATTAAAAGAACAGAAAAAATGCAAAGATGTTATTAATAACTACAAAGAGAAAGATTGAAAGCTCTAAATTCTGTAACACACTCTTTTGATATTACATATGTTTAAAACTTTCTTTACTTTTACTTTTACTGAATTTGGATATTTGAAAAATTTGAAAATTAATCATTTCAAGACATATAAATACTATATTATTAAGTAGAATTCTCATGCTATTAGAATTCTCATGCAATAACTCGATCATATATAGAGCAAAGATTGACACTCTAATATTATGTTTTATTCTCTGTCTTTCTAATCCTGAGATGTGGCAATATCGTTTGTATTTTTCGCTCTTTATGATCTTCTAATCTAAATTAACAGATCCTCTCCAAAAGTACTGTAAAATTGTCAAACAATCTGACACTTTCCAGGGGACTTTTATTTCTCTCAATATATTTCTCACACAGTCCTTCTCTCCTTCCTCTCAGTTTAGAAACTATTTGGATAACAAGGCATCCCATACATATTACTATTAATAAAATGTAAACAGCAAATTATTGGTTTTACATATATTAAACTTATAAAGTATATGTAATATACTTTAAAATTCTTTATAATTATCTATTAATTGTATTTTATGTATACGTAAAAATTTTATTTTTAAAAATATAAATGAATGAACTTTCTTCTATGTATTGTATTATATGTGATGTGTAATAATAAAATACTTAGATGCCTTGTACCATTTTATGAATTCTTCTTAAAATTAACTTTTAAATATAATTCCTGTGCCTCATGAATTTAATAATGACGTTTGCCTTTATTATTGTTATTTTTTTCTATTAATCTCCTCTCTGTGTCCATATTCTGATGTTACATGCAAGAATCTTATGCACACACATACAAAATGTAATGATTATCAGACACACTCGTACAATCACACTAATCATTCTCTATTTTATCATTTATATGTACATCATATAAACAGTATGTTTTTTTTTTCATATATTAAATTCATTATCTCTGAAGATATCACAATAAATTTATATTTATTCATTCATGAAATGTGATATATATTCTTATAATAATATTATCTATTTAATATATTGTAAAAATTTAATATATATTCGCGATATATATCTCAGAATATAATAAATAATTAGAAAAATAAATTGTGCAAAACTTTCGTAAAAATATGCAAAAAAATCACATAAGATGATATGCTTATTATAAAATTAAATTTGCTCTTCAATTTCAAATTTTATATCGAAATGAAATATATCTAAAACTTCTAAAAAATGCATAAAATATAAAAATTCGTATTATAAATATATATTGTATGCTATACAGAAGCGCGCAAGAAAAAATATGCCGGACAAATGATTTTAACAGAATTGCAGCAAATTCATTTAGAATTATAGGATATACCTAATTACGATTATCTATTTGCAAGGACACAAACTTTACAAACGAGAAATTATTGTAATTGGAAATAAAAAATAAAGGAATCACACGATGAAGAGTTCACATTTGGCTTATAAATAAATTCGAACGTGTTACCAAATATTTGATGGTTTCCGAAAATGAATAATAAAACTTTTGTTTTCTCCAAAATTCATTACAAAATTTTTTCACATTTATGCAAGAGGGTTAGATTAAACCCACCTGACATGTCTTGGCTAAAAAACACGTGATTTGTTACAAGAAATTTTTGTTCCATCATCTCTCCCATAGAACTTCCATTGGTTACTGCTCGCTGATTTAAGGACAATTGTCAACTTACGTGCGTGCTTTGTAAACTCTTCGAACAAGTCATCTCGGTCTCGATTCTTTGGAATATTTCCCACAAACAAGCGATGATTGTTATATGATACGGTAACACCAATCTTTTTCCCTTTCCGAATCTCATAATCATTCAGCTGTAAGAATAATGTGGAAGGAGAGTGCCAATTAAGCTTGCCATTTATGATTTCACCTGCTTATTGGCTGTCTGAACATGGGATTTCATGAAGCGTCCTTCGGGGGGAGGGGGGAGTACATAAGAGTATCAAAAGTATGATTCTCAAAGGATTGTGTGGATCATATGATAGTTCCAGGATCGATATTGTATAAGAGTGGGTGGGAGTGCCTGTCCGTTTGTTAGCGAGCCAAACGCCCCAGCGGTCCACGCAAATCTCCCATACCCCCAAAGCTTGAGACTTAGTCATGAATCACATTTGCATATTGCAAAATTGCAATGGTGCAAGACAGCATATATTTTTCTGTCAATATATGTGTGTAAAACAATCTAAAAATATAACTTCCACATTTTCTCTTTCCATTTCCTCGTCTCTTTTTCACTTAAAAAAAAAAGAAGACGAAGAAGTATCAGTAATAAAGATTGATTGATCAATTACACAAAATCAGGAACGAGGAAGCAGGGGGATAAGATAATCGCATGTATAGAGTAGGAAGCAGATAAGTTCATAACTCAACCTAAATATATGAGGAAAAGAAGACTTGGACCAGAGAGGTGTTACTGTTCACTAATAAACCGAGAGGCAAGGAGACCAGAACTAAAGGTGCCATAAGGTATATTCGCAGATTATGGAGTCAATATGATCCTTGGATGCTCCATAGTTCCATACCATCTACAACCACTACTTAAAAAACTACCACTCTTAAGTTATACAATACAGGTAGACAGGTAGGTAATAGGTAGGTAGGTACACACGCCTCGAATTCACTTTACCTGTTAATTTACCAAATTCCTCCAAGATCTCCTCTTTGCCTTTTGACTTTGGTATGTTTCCCACGAAAAGTCGTAGATTAGGAACGCTAATGTTTACTTTCAGACTCTTGCCGGGTTTTATTTCGTGATTATCGAGCTGTGGGATGAAGAAAACATACACATGCCTAATTTTGTTCCAATGAATTTCGTAATTTTTAAGATAATTACGGCAGAGATGGCGAAATTTGAAAAAAATTTTTTTTTTAAATGTGCAATTTAGAATACAATCAGTATTAACAATATAGTGCGGATCCACGAAAGCGAGAAAGTGGCATGGCTTTGTCGCTCGAATCTTCACAATATAGGAAACCGGCCTTTCACGTATCATCTACTCCTGTAAACAAATTTTAAGCCTAACATTTTCCAAAATTTTGTTACAAAAATTGTCATTGTCTAATGAGAATTAACCAATTGTGCAATATATACCCCTAACCAATTAGATCACACAATCATTGTAATTTTCGGAAAGGTTCTCCACTCCCAATTTTGCCCACTGAGCAAAGAGGAGAGCTGGAAAAAGAAACTCATCCATAGGACATTAATGCATATTTCTTAATGTGTTATATTAAATATTTGGGATCAGTTGGATATATAACTGCGTAAACATGAATAAATGGTCAGGGACATATGCATATAAACATACATTATATGGATTGTTCTTAGCTAAAATGCACGTTCGCGCGCACACACACACATACCTACATGTGCAACATATATACATATATGTATACACATACATATATATGCATGCATACATATGTATGCACGCACACGCATACATATAGACTTAAATATATACATTTGCGCGCACAGACGAACTCACATATACACATATACACACATACAATATGTCCCACATTTTATTTTTGACACTCAAATATATAAGGCCGTGTTTCGATATTATTGCTAGTATTGAAAATCTATAATTTACGTGGCATAAACTATAGATCAATACATTTTCAATACTAGCAATAATATCGAAACACAGCCTTAACAAGATGAATTTTTTTAAACAAATGTTTCAAACAAAAATTACTTAATTTTAAGGAAACGTACGTTAATCTTTAATTGTGAGCAATCTTACCAAAGTTATATCAAAATTATTTAAATTTTCAAACGCTATAAATATCACTTGATGTGCACTACTTTAAATAAAATGCAAATCGTGGAAAAATTTCCATAGTAATATTGTTTTTTCTAAAAAAAACACTATGTTTTCTTTACACTAATTAATTTCTCTCATTATTTGTGCATAAAAGTATTAAAAGAAAATCATCAAAAAATTTATATTTTACGAGATATATCACGAGATATAGTTTATATAAAATTATCAAATAGTCAAACTTATTATTAAATAGTCAAACTAAAGTATAAAAATTTCATTAATTATTTAATTTTTGGCCATACTCTATTCATATAATCTTTTACGCCGAATAATGTGGCAGTGGTGTCATTTAAAAAAATTAAATCGATCTTTATATATGATATTAAAAAATAATCTTAAAAATTAAAATGATCAACTTTTACCCTCTCAAAATCATATAAATTTTTTCTGATATTGGAATCACTGATCTTGGAAAGATCGTGAAAGTCAAACTAACATAAAACATTGCATCATTGTACATGTATCCTCTTGAAACCAAATAACTTTAGAGTTTAAAACATTTTTCAAAAAAATTCATCTTTTCAAGACATTTGGGCATTAAAAATCAGGTAGAACACTCTGTAATGTATATGCAGGGTATCTTATTTTAAATGATGCATGCAAATATCTTCAAAACTATTGGTGATAAAGAAAAATATCTCAAGCAAAAATTTAATTTTGACAGGGATATAATTTAATGTCAATAGTTTTTTATAGGTGGAAGTATATAAAGGGTATATATAATCAGATTCTTTGGTTTTTTTTCTTTTCTTTTTTAATGGAACCATATACTTTTAAACGCATAAATTGATACAACTCTTCTTATTCATTATAAACAAATATAATATGTATCTATCAAAAAACCATTAGTTTAGAAGATATTTTAATTTTTATGTTGCAAAGTGCTATTCGCGCGCACGCGTTGATTTTAAAATATTTACATGTAGCCTCTATCATCCACATTCATATGGATGTTCATAAACAAACGATATTGTGTAGGATATTTTCAAATGATTGCTTTAGATTTTTTTATCTCAGGAATCCAAAGTTTGGTTGTAAGATTATATAAAAAAAAAAAAAAAAAATTTCAAGCAAAATTATTGATACAATTTTAATATTAGGAAAATATTGTGACTATTGTAACGATATCATGAAAGATATTTATATCAACGAGATTTAAATTACATTGTCATTTGATGTTGTAAAATGTATGCAAAGATTTATCCAAAAATGTCTATCAAAGTCATCGAATTTACAAAATGTTGCAATTATAATAATAATAACTGGAAATCCTAATATTAATTATCAAATGGAATTTAATTTTACTCCACAACTTTTTCAATCAATAATTACAAGAAATTAATAGTATTCGTATCATCTGTGTGTGCATCAATTATTATAAGTGATGATTTTGTTCATAAACTTCAATTCTGGCAATGTGTGAACTCAGCATAAGTTATTCTAAAAATCTATATTTTTTTCACATGTCTTATTTTCTAGCAAAGCTAGTTTTACAAACAGAGGATAAGCATAGACCAGCATGATTATCATTATTGAACTGAACACAATTCGCACTAGCATTATTCTATATACTAGATCAATGTCTTGTAAAATATAATGATATTGTGGATATATTATCGATTCATATTTTCTTTATAGTATACTTATTGACGATAAAGGATTTTATTTGAACAAAAATTGTGTTCTTAGAAGATATCAATCTAGCTACCAGGCAATGAATATGGTTACAACACGAAACAATGCTCTAGCTCATAATATAGCTTAAGCGACATTAAATGAGAAATTTTCCAATTGTTAGATTGGACGAACTAGTCATATCAATTTTCCTTTAAGAAAACTCGATCGGATCTGATATCATTGGATTATTTTATGAAGTTATTGAAAAAATAAAGTTTACATAAAAGAAGAACTAAAAAAACAAGAACTCTTCTATTTCAAATTGAAGGTAAAAGATTCTTCAAGAATGTTAACAAATTTCCAGTAAAATGCTTAAAAGGGTTAATATATCATTTAGAAGATAAAAACTTTTTAACTTTAAAAAGATAAAAATATCATACTACTAATATTATTTAACAACAATTAAGTCAAAATTGAAATATCTGAATAATGGCTTTTCAATGAATACCTAATATTTTTTTTAATAATAAATGAAGAGCTGCATCAATTAATGTTTTCAAAAGTATATGATTCCATTAAAAAAAAAAGAAAGATTTTCATATCTCCTCTGCATCTCCAACTTTTATATATATATAAATATTTTATATATATATAAAATTATGATTCTTTCTAAACTATTCAATTTTTTCAGAAACATTTTCTACTATTAGCAATAGTTTGAAAGATATTCACGTAATTTGAGGATACCCTGTATAAAAAAAAATATAAAATTAATAAAAAAAGATTATACAGATTGAATAAAATAATAAGATGTCCGTGTAATTCTACTGTAAAAAAAAGAAATATAAAATATACAATGCAGAACAAGCCACATAGAAATACATAACAATCATTCGAAATGTTCAGCAAAAAAAGCAATATTCTTAGACACATAAGATAAAATTATATTAATTTAATATATTATTAAAATTATTAAAATAAAATTATGTTAATTTACTATATTATTAATTTCTCAATCAACATTATTATGGCACAGCCATAACATATAAAGACAACATTATGGATCACAATAAAATTCAATATTATATTTCAAATAATTACAATTCAATAATAAAAATTCAATACTATCAGAAATTATTAAATATCTTATGAAACATTTAAAGTTAAACATTTAGAAATTGAGATAGATTTATTTCTAAGCATTTCGAAGGAGTATTATTCTGGTAGCAATACATATAACAATTTTGTAACAATTTTAAAAATTTAAAAAATAAAAAAATAAACATTTTTAAATTGTCCATGGTGATATTCGTAACCAGGGAAAAAATTAAAAAATAAATATGTACATACATTATATATATATATATATATATATATATATATATATATATATATATATACGTGTATATACATGTTTATTTTTTAATTTTATATATTATATGCATACATACATATACACGCTCACGCACACACACACACACATAATAATACTAATAAACATCTGACGAAAAATATATACTGACATACCTCTCGAACAGCCTGCTGTGCAGCTTCCCTATTAGTAAATGTGATAAATGCGTATCCTCTGTTGGAACCTGACATGGGGTCCATCATCAGTCTCAAATCCCAAATTTTCCCGCATTTTTCAAATAACGGAATTAATTCATCTTCATACATGTCTTTTGGAATTTTGCCACAAAATACCTTTTTGCGAAAATAATCAATGTAATAATTTCAAAAAATGAGTAATTTTTTTATACATAAAAATGTGTAAGATATTTTATTTAAAACTAATATTGTGCATATATATATATATATATATATATATATATATATATATATATGTATGTATGTATGTATGTATTATTAAACATTCTATAATAAATATAAATATATATATTTAAATTTACCTCACAACCAGTGCCAGGAGTTGGCCCTTCCCAATTTGGTGGAGGACCACCATATTTTCTTTGTCCAGTGGTTACATCCAAAGGATATCCTGTTCTCTCCAAAATCATCTAAAAATTATAATTATAATTAAATTTTTTACCATTATAAAATACTATTTATATAAGTTTTTAACTAAAACTACCAATTGTGAAAAATTTAAATTATTGTAATCAACTTGTAAAATTTCAAATTACTTTAATTTTGTCCTCATCTGGGGCTTTAGGTGTTGTGCTGGTGCCTGTTCCTTGACCCGCACGACTCTTCTGTCTGTATGTTTTCATTACTCCACAAAGATATGCTGATTTGTTAGATACATGTTCTAGATTAGATTCCAGAAATTGTGTAAGCACATTTAGTGCACCATCAACTGGAAATTCTTTTAAAGCGTCAAGAGCTCTTTCATCCAGATCAACATGAGCCAATTTTCCCGTCTTATAAATCTCATCCAGTTTGGCAGCCACTTTCTCATCTAGCCCATATTGCATAAGTTTGTTAAAATCTTCTGTCCGTTCCAAATTTTCCATTTCTTGCTTTTCTTCCATTTTTATTTCCCCATTTCCTTCTGCCATTGCTGAAAAACAATAATAATTATTTTATTGATCAAAATATTTCTTTATTTATAATATATATAAACTAAATTATATATAAACTATTTCCATCAAAAAGTATTTTTATATTTTATATAATATATATTCCATATAAATATATATTTGTTTTTATATTAAATTTTTTAAATTTATACATTTAAATATCCTATATTAACTATAAAACCTATAATATATTTAACACATAAATACAAATACATAATAATGTATATATTAATAAAATTATTTTATAGCATATTTTCACATAATTTTGTTTTAAATTACAACATTAACCAATATTTACTTTTACCATTTCCTCTGACAATAAATAAAAGATATATATATATATATATATATATATATATATATATAAAATATATACAATTAAAAAAAAATGTTAATATAGAGTTAAATTAATATAACTAAAACTCCAAAATAAATATAAAAACAAATATTCACAAAAATGTCTGCTAATATCAAAAAACAAAAAGCAACAAGTTTTATATATAATATTGTTAAACATAAGCTATTAATTTCTTTTTTAACACTTATTAATTTATTAATAACTCACTCCTTTTAGTAAATTTAAATTATTAATTGCGAGTCTCTATATTATTTTCATTCATCTAAAAAAAAAAAGAAAAAAAAATCTCTATATTGAAATTTATACACCTAACGAAAAAGACTTTTTCCGAGATAACGATGACAAAGAGCTAGCATAAAATCGGTGCACGCGGGAGGGAATCTCAAGTTCATCCGCTTTCGCACTAATCGCGATTCGAAAAAATTTGAAGGCGGAAAAGATAAATAACTGAAAAAAAATATATGTGCACGCGTAATATTCGCATTACATTTAAAATGCGAAACGGAAAATGAAACGAGAGGAAACTTGCGATGTCGCGGCACGTCTCTCGTATACGTTCATTGATGACACTCGTGTTGATTATAGGCGGCGAACGGATCGGTCGCGATGCAATTGCCTAACGTGAGAGAAGAATTCGAGATATATTATTTCTCTCCGCGGCGTAATTCTTTTCGGAGATTCGAAATCGTCGAAACTTCACGGCCGCACTTTTCTCACACGACAGTTCGCCGGCCGGCAAAACGCGATCGCACGGCGGCCGCCGTGCCAAATGTACGATGCACCTCTATATGCACTCACGCGACAGATGCACTTCGCGCGATGCGCGTTTAATCCGGCGTTATTTTTCGTCCCGCGCTCGCGGAATCGAGTTCGCGGCCCGTGTGAGAAAATCAGCCGGTACGGCCTCGATGCGTGGAAAAAACCGCGGCGAGCGATTACCTTGCGAAATAAACGGACGGTCTCTCCTCCGTGCGAGGAAATGGCGACAGACGTCAACGTGATATTGCGGGACTACGGGGTTCACAAAACGACGCGCAAAGATACGCTCGAACCCAGCGACACGACGTTGGCCATTTCTCGCTCGCGCGAATTCTGATTGGTCCGGGGGAGCCGCGCGAAGAGGAAGGCCCGACGAGGAAAAAAAGTCTGCCGCTCTCCGAAACCCCGGCCCCGGCCCCGGCCCCGATCACGAAGTAAATGCGCCCGGAGCGCGCTCTCGGGAAAGAGTTCTCGTTTAATGCAGCGATAAATAAATTCGCGGCAAACGTCTCGCGCGAAATGGAATTATTCCATTGCGAAAGACGCAACGCGAGAAGTTGAGCGACTTTTCGAAGTTGAAGAACTCCCCCCGTAGAAAAATAATTTTACGACGATTTTATATGTTTCTACGAAAAATTAAGATTTTCAATAACAAATCACAAATTTGCGAAAATTGTAGAAATTTATGATAATTTGTAGTGAATTGTAAAAATTATTTACAAATTTTTACAGGTTTCTACAACTTCTTACGACATTTTTATGTGAGCGATACGTAATATATTAAAATTATAAAAGTTGTAGATAATAATTAAACTACATATAATGTAGTTGTAAAAAATCACATAAATTTATGAAAGATTACAAGCATGATTCAAATCGCATGGTTTGATGTAAAAATTATGTCAGAAATAATGTAATCATGTCGTTACATCATTAAAAAAATTATAGTTTTTACATAATTTTCGTGTGACAGATTATAAAATTATTTTCATCGGGAGAGTATAACTGTTAGCATATCAATTTTTCAGAGAAGCCGCGATGACGTATTAGCAACGAAGATTTTTTTTTTTTACGTGATTAAATTTGAACGCGCGGCGGTTGATCTTGCGAAATCTTTGAAAATCGGGAATACGACAAACCACGCCGTGCTATTCATTATTGGTATGATTTTCATGAGCGCGCGCTTTTGCATATGAACACGCTACTACGTATTTACGAACGAATTTGAACAAATATGAGAACGGTAATTCACAAAGAAACGCAATTTTGCTGCATATTCTTACAAATATCGAGAAATCTATTTTATTTTTTTCATAATATATTTAACATTTATGGTCTCTATTATTGTTGGCCTGTATGTAAATTAAGAGAAGTTACACATCATTTTTTAATCGTAGAAAAATTGTAAGAGTCGAAAAAGTTACAAACTCGAATCGTGTATATGAATGCATCGTCTCGCATCATCTCGAATAATGTACATATGCATTCGTTCATTGTTTCGCAGCCGTTCGGCCTACCGGTATATATTTTATTTCAGAGAAAATTAAAATTTACAAATTCGTCGATCGAAAAAAAAGAATAATATGTAATTATCTGGAGACAAAAAAAAATTTCCAAATAATGTATCTTTTTTCTTATGTCTCTGTATCGTATATTATAATATCTCACATGTTAGATATCGCACGAAAGAAAAGAAAAAAAAAAAAGAAATATATCGATGTACCTATTCGATTATTTCGCGCAGAAGATATATAAATCGCAAGAAGACAGAAAGAAAAACAAAGGAAAGAGAGACGGAAAATGGAGCGATATATTCATGATAAAAGATGCGTGTATACCTGTGACAAATTTGTTCTCCTCACCGGTATTAATTTAGCAGATTTGTTGCTTTAATGACGAAGAAACACCAATTGCAACGGCAACACAAGAAAATAGTCAGGATCTCCGCAGGCCAGGTGTCATAAAATTCATAATTAGTTGGCACGCCACAGTTTTTTCGCGAAGAAAGCGTTTCTCCCTACTTCAGGTTGATGTATGATGGTAATGACAACGGTGGCCACAGCAGTGGCGGCGTCGGCGGCAATGGCGGTAATGGTGATGATGGCAATGATAATGGCGATGGAGATGGTGGTGGTGGCAGTGATGATTAAAGTGATAGTGGTGATAATGATGATGATGGTAACAGTAACAGTGGCGAAGGCAGTAGTGGAGGTAAAGGTAGAAGTAGATTTAGCGATGGAGGAGATGGTAGCAATGATGATGATAGTGCGGTGGCGGTGAAAATGGCAGTGGCGATGATGGCGATGATGGTGATGATGGTGGTGATGATGGTGATGATGGTGATGATGGTGATGATGGTAATGGTGGTGATGGTAGTGACGGTGGCGGTGATAATAATGGTGTTGATGGTAGTGATGGTGTTGATGGTGGCGGCGGCGGTGGCGGCAGCAGTGGCAGTGACAGTGGCGGTGGCGGCGGCGGCGGCGGCGGTGGCGGTAGCGGTAGCGGTAGCGGCGGTGGCGGTAGCGGTGGCGGTGACGGCGGTGGCGGTGGCGGCGGCGGCGGCGATGGTGGCGACGGTGGCGATGATAATGACAGCGGCGACGACGACGACGAAGGCGGCAGTGGCTGCAACTGTACTCGCGATTACGTTCACACCGTTGCGCGCAATTGCATCGAACGATATGCGGACGCGGCACGCGCGAAGAGGTAAAGAAGAAACGACGAGGAAAATGCTCGTTTTATTATGTGTGACCGGTGCGTGATGTTTTCAAATCATTTGGATTAAATTTAGTTTGCGTAGGCACTTTCACGTGATTGAGAACCGAAGAATGAGACAGATAAATAGACACATAGATTCTTCTTTTTCTTCTTATTTTATTTGAATCTCCGTCCGTTGAACAAAGTAACACGTTCAAAACACAGATTTTGTAAATTATTTTACTAACAATAACGAGAGCGATGACAGTGACGACAATAACGATATAATGGCACTGATAATAATTGACAACGATGAGACTGATAGTAATTACGATGATAATATATACGTGAGACGACAACGATGAGTTAAGTTTAAGGCTCGGGCGCAGCGTTTTGATATCGTGTAGTGCCTACATAGCCGTGATGCATAAATTGGACTGTCTCACTGAAAGAGCGGTGCAATGGTGCAAACTCCTCAAAACCGAAACCAGTTTCTTTGCGCCCGCCGTCGGAATTGCGCCCTAGTCCAATCCGATTCAACCGCTCACCTCTCTTCGCAGGATATACGGGCTCCGCCTTACTCAGGATCGACACAAACACCGAATCGCCCTGTGCGCTCCGTTTTAATTCTACCCGACGAAGATAACTGTCGAACTCAAAGATCTCTAAATGCTATTCCGTCTTCTATTACGCTCTACGAAGATGCATAGAAACATTTCATACATTAGAATCCAAACATTTTACATGAAAATAGATAAATAGCATTTATCTGTGTATATATATTATATATCATCTCTTTAAAAATAAGTTTCTTTTTAATTTCATTATTTTAAGAGTTTGCCCGTTTTATCTTCCCCCGCACATAAATGGCTTAATATAGGATATAAAGATTTGGAAAAGTCCAATACATAAAACCATTGCATTTTTTTAAATTAATTAAATTAGCTTAAGATTATTCTATATGTTGTAACCCAAGTTTTTCATTCTAGATTATTATCGCATTTAAGAAAGAATTAAGAAAAATTAATATAGCATTTATAATTATATTATTTCGTATAACATTAATATAACAGTTACGTTTTATATGAAAGTATAAAAAAAAAGATAAAGATTACTATATTAAATTTTTGTAAATTTTCTATTCCAAAAATAATTTTATACAATTTGCTCTTTCATGCAGTTTATAATGTATCCAAGTATTTCATTTTTTTATGATTTACATCGACCATGAAGATAAATTGTTCTAAATATTATAAAATAAATTAAAACACTCAAATTGTGTGTCGTTTTTTTTTTTTTACAAATCTAAATATTTATATTTTATAAATCTAAATTAGTTTTTTTATAGCATTTTCGTTGCGCAAAGAGTATTTATCTGTAGCAAAATTTTTACTCCAAAAAATTTCATCATGCAATACATGATCATGAAACTCTATAAAACATGGAAAAATTATTTAGCAAAATATTTTCTTTTATTTAAATTATCATATTATCAAAACGCGCAAAATCTTAGAGATTTCAATAAAATAAAAAAGAGTAAAACAAAAAATAAAATAAGTATATATTTCTTTCTTGCGAGTCAATGGCAAGAAACTTCTTTTTTTTTCTCAAAAAATAAAATAAGAGCTTTTAAAATAAAAGCTTTTAATTAAATTGAAACGGCGATGTTACAAAAATAGCTTCTCTCTATCTATCTATTTTTCTCTCTTATAATCGTGTGAATTTTGCGCGTGAATTGTTGGTGCACATTTGTGTCGTGTGAACTGCTGATGCACATATGTATCTGCAAGCATATGCATATGTGCTCTAATGCATGTTCGCTTCGTCGAAACGGCGATCTCAGCGGGCGGAATCAGCTAACAATATTATACGGTCCTGCGTGCAAATCGTAAGCGGTACAGTGTGGTCCACAACTGAGCGAGAGCAAGAATATGTCGATTCGCTCGCTCTCGCTCTGCAGAAACCTGTTCGGCTTGGAACTTTTCTATTTTCTTGGCGATTATTTTTATCTGGTAAGAATCGCATGCAGGCAAGCAGATAAGCAGGCAGACAGGCAACCAGGCAAGTAAGCAGGCAGACGAGCCAGCCAGGTGTCGCACTACGTCGTGTTGTGCCACATTGGTTTTGCCGGAAGCGGACCATTCTGAAAACTACCAACCAACAGCCGGCCAGTAGGCAATGTTCTTGCTACAAAAATTCTTCTCGAACATCGTCACACGCCGTTTGCTGCGCACCTTCCTTTTCCTCTTTCCCTTATTTTATTCCCCTTCTTTTTCTTTTTGCCTCTTTCCTTGATCGCTCTTTCGTCCTTCTTCCTTTCTCTTAATTTTCTCTTTGTCGTGTTTGCTACTTCCTTCGTTTTTTTCCTGCCTCTCTCTCTCTCTCTCTCTCTCTCTCTCTTGCTCTTTCTTTGTTTCTCTTCCTTTCTCTCACACACACACACACACACACACATTTTTTTTCTTCTTTTTCTTTCTATATTTGGATTATTTGCCGTCCTTGTCACATTAATCAATTGTCTGCGCCGTATGCAAATAATACATCTTTCTACAATCCTCATGCACCATATGATCGATGGAGAGTTGAAATTTAAGCAACATTAACGAATTTCTATTAATTTTTAAAAAGTTCTTATCGCTATGATTTGTGCATATTTACGTACTCGTTTTGCAATGCAAAATGTAGCATTCAAGTATTGATAAAACCATATCATATAAAACAAAGCGCATTAATCATGATTTAAAACCGTAAATTTATAAAATTGAAATTATATAGATAATTAAGATAAATGTATTCATATTTACATCTATTTTAAAAATTAACGAATGGAGTTAAATTGCATTATTTGAACAGACATAATAATAAGTAAAGTTTTTTATATGCGATAATGTAAAATAATTTAATTAAACTGAGATAATGTAAAATATTATTTTATAATAACAATAAATTAGAAACAAAATATCAACAAAAATTAGCACTAAAAAAGTTATGCTAGAAATAAGAAGCATAATTGTTTTTGAGATCGCTATAATATCCAATCTGCATTTAATTAAACTTTAAAAACTTGAAATAGCAGATCTAATATAGTAATATATAATTAAATATGTAATTAAAAATTAAATTAATTATATTAGCTATAACTTTATATTTAAGGATTTTAGAAACTGCTTTCAAATCTAATGTCAGGATATATATCAAAATATATTGTCAAAATTTGAAATGGTAGATCCAATATGGCGATCAAAATGATTAATAATTACAATGAAACTTCGAAATAGTATACTATCCAAGGCTTTAGTTCGCTATAATGAGATTATCTCCACTTCCGCCAAATTCAGGGCCGTAGCGGCTGCGCGAGACTTCCACGAACACGTTCTTTCAAATACGTCGTTGAATATATTGAGAAAAAACATGTCGCCCACGGATCTACGCGCTTGGATCGTTACCTCTATTCACGCTACTCGAGAGTAGCCTAGCACTGCACTATATAGTCTAAAATCTGGAAACATGAAAAATGTTATGTTTCGCGGAAGAAATATAGATTTCGAAATCAAATTGATTATATTAATCTTATTCAGATTGGTCGCTTGTATTGAAAGCTTGTATCGATATGATATCAGAAAAAATATTATTAGCTTTGTTACAGAATTTTTTATTTTAGTTGTGGAGATATTTTAATTGGAAGCACAATTTTGACATAAAAGTTTGAAATGAGAATAAACTACTTGGTATTGCTTCAACAATATATAAAATGCTATGTTGTAGAGATATAGTCGCACAGTTATTTTTTATACGTACATATGTCTTGCGCTAAGTAACAATAACAAACATCTATGCTCCCAAAAGGCAAAAACAACATATTCTTTATTCGAATGATAGGTTTTCGAAAACAATTTAAAAATAATTGATTATATATTCTTTTAAATAAGTTTATTTTCTCCAAAGAAGAATAATAAAAAAAAAAAAATATTAAATATATTCTTTACTACTGTAGTAAAAACGCAAGCGATGTTGTTTGATAGTTTCAAATACCGATGAAATATTGTTGAAACAATGTCAGATACAAGGCTATCAGTACAAGATATATAGCGTGAGCCCAAGAGCATGTGCAGAGAATCAAGTGATGCTCGAGCGCACAGCAGCTGAGAGGACGACGAGAATTTTTCCCGACGACAATACTTAATGACCGCGCTGTGCAAGTTCGGTTTGTTTCCCACGTTAATATCGGCGATCCACACCACGAATGCAGACAGTGAGGAAGATTTTTCTCAGGAGAGACCCCCTCACAAGCTAGCATAAACAGTGTGGCATTAACATCAGCCCCCCAGCAGACCTGCAGTGAGTCGTGCTGCCTTCTCCTTACTCGCTTTCGCGCAAACTCGTTTGCCTCTGAGAGAAATTCTCCCTTTTTCAGGGATAAATAGGGGTGAACCTGTATTACAGGACAATAACCATCGCTTGGCAGAACAGCCGTGCGTAATTCGGACGAAAAAAAGGAGGAGCAGAGGACGTAAAGGCGGAGCCCGGTTTCTTCAAGGGGTCGTTGGACTAGGGCGCTATGTAGATTATCATAATAAAGGTCGCCTAAATGTTATCTCATATTAAGTCATACTTTTGTTTTCTTCTTACGCTTTGGAAACTATTCTTATGCACGTAGTAAGGGAAGTGCATTTCTTTATTTCTGCGCACCCGGTATAATTCGAGAACATATGCAGACACCGTCCTGTGGTGAGATGATGAAACGTAACGCAAAAGATTTCTTTGGATGAAACCGACAATTGAAGAGATTTATTTCAGAGCAACTAATTTGATTGTTTTGAATCAATAAGAATTGGGAACGTGCGTGAAAAATTTATTTTAAATTAGTTTAATAGGCGCGGAAATTTCGAAGATAAGTTAAACTTATTTCATGGAGAAACAATATTTTCCGAAAATGATTTTTTATAAGCAATATTTTTTAATAATATATTAAATAAGAGAAATTTTAATAATTCGTACCGGTGAATCTAGCATTTTATTTCAATCATAATTCTATATATTGTTAGAAAAAGAATATTTAATTAAAACATGCGCAAAATATAAAAATAATTTTTTAGAAATAAATTTTTATATCAAAAGAGATGCGCGGTAGTGTCGCGACATCAAGTTCAGACATACATAAAAAAATGTCTAAACTGGTCGTACAACTATATTCACATGGCATACCGTCGAGATGCTACTAAATAATAGCTCCGAATTCTGATGTCAAATATTTCTGATGCCAAACTTTCAATTAAAATATCTCCACTGAAGTTGTAATAAAAAATTTAATAACATTTTACTTTAATGACAAATAAATTTTCAATTTTACAAACTTTCGATTTCGATCGATTCAAATAAAGCTGATATATTACATTTATACGATAAAATTTTGTCGGTTGGCTAAATAGAGAATTTTTAGAATCTCGATAGAAACTCTAGAGATTCTCTATTCGATAACCAACCACACCACATCTGACAAATTCGTCGTATATGACAAATGGAATATTACCCTAAAATTAGTCAATCCGATTCCAAGATATATTTCCTGAAAAATAAAGGCCTATTCAAACGAATTTGCATAGTCGCATAAGCATATGCAGAAGGAAATTGATTGATCCATTTCCTTATCTATATTTGTCTATGGACCAATCAATTTCCTTATGCATATTTATGCGACTATGTCCGTGGATAGGCCTTTAATGCGGCATATATCGGCGATGACGTCACAATCGGAGCACTCGCGGAAACTTGGAAACACACATTGCCCGTTTGGGCGTTGTTTACTCCGAATGTTCATGTGTGATTCTATCGAAAGATTATAGAAGTATTTAAAAATCGATTCTCCACGCAACATATCCAAAAAGTGCTAAAGACTTTTTGTTATAACAAATATTTTTAATTTATAATAAGAGAAAACAGGCTTAATACGAATTGTAGAAAGGGGAAGGAAGCAAAGATGCAAAGTGTTCATTGAAATTATAAAGTGTCTTATAAAATAGTTTTTAGATGCGACATCACGGTCCAGATTGATTCGATCAAAAAGAAGAAAGAAAATATTCAGAAATGATTACCTTTTTTCGCGCGATGACGCCGATCGTTGTCGCGTGCTGGTTACACTATCTGCTGGGCGTTGTCGTGGTCGGTCAGTACGAGTGGCACACCCGCGATGCTTTTGACGAGATTCGCATGCGAATGGACAAGGTGACCGAGGACAATTGTCAAATTCAGCATCTCGGTGATTTGTACCTGCCGGAAGACGCGGTGTCACATCAGCCCGACATCAAGGATATCAATATCAACCCCGTGTTTCCCAATCGCACGGCCTTGCTGCATCTCCATAATATGGCGCTCAGCAGGAGCTTCTTCTGGAGTTATATTTTGCAGTCGCGATTTATCCGGCCAGCGATCAACGACACTTACGATCCAGGCATGATGTACTACTTCCTTTCCACGGTGGCGGATGTCTCTTCCAATCCATATATCAATGCCTCGGCCATCTACTTTTCGCCCAACATGTCCTATTCGCCATCCTATAGAGGATTCTTCAATAAAACTTATCCCAGATTTGCACCGCGCACCTTCAGAGCAGATGATTTCAATGATCCTATACATCTAGAAAGAATATCCACTAGGAATACATTCACCGTGCAAGATTTAGGAGCATTTCCTATTAGTAGGCTCAGCGATGACTACACTACTGATTTTTATCGTATAAACGAATGGTACAACAAAGCAATTCTTTTTACTAGTAAACAATTACAAAATTTAAAAAACATTAAATTTGATTAATTAACATTGATTCATATATTTTATAGGACATTTATCTTATCCTATCCTATCTTTTATTTATAGGTACAAAAAATGGTTACCAGATAACGTGGATAAAAGACATGATACTAAAACAACTTACCAAGTTGAAATTCGTTATGCCAATAATACAAATGAAACATTTTCTTTCCATGGTCCACCTGGTAATACAGGAATTATGAACAATTCCATCTGAATTTCACACTTATTTTATTTACATTATAATTTACATTGCAGGTGCTGATGAATATCCTGGCCCTGTGAAATGGACAAGGCCATATTTTGATTGTAGTCGATCCAATCGATGGCTTGTAGCTGCAGTAACACCTATAGCAGATATCTATCCACGACATACTGGTTTCAGACATATTGAATATCCAACGTATGTTGCATATAATTAATTATAATATTAATATAATGATACAATAAGTTTATAAATTATAATAAATGAAATATTCGTTAGGTATACTGCTGTCTCAGTGATGGAAATGGATTTTGATCGAATAGACATAAATCAATGTCCCAAGGGTAAAGGAAACAGTGGTCCTAATAGATTTGCAAATACTGCCAGATGTAAAACTGATACTACAGAGGTATATATTTAAATATTATAAATTAAATTACATTCATTAAAAATATATATATACAGAGTGATGAATATATATATTCAGAACCGTTCATCCTTAAAAAGTCGTATGAATTGAAAGACGATTTCTCCTTTATGAGAATTTCGTCTGAAGCTTAGTTTTTAAATTATAAAAAGAAATAGAAATAGAATTAGGGAGGAAGGTAGGTGACGGCGCAATTCACCGTCCGATACAGGCGCTCGTTACAGCTGATACACCGCTGTTGCGTCATCCCTGCTTACTTTCTGCATTCCACCCGTAATTTGCTAACTATTTCTTTTTATAATTTAAAAACTAAGCTTGAGACAAAATTTTCATAAAGGAAAAGTCGTCTTAGAATTTATTCAGGAATACGATCCTTTAAGGACGAACGGTTGTTCTGAATCAACTTGTATATAATATATTGCTCTATCCTATTTACAGTGCGAACCGATACATGGTTGGGGTTTCAGAAGAGGCGGGTATCAATGCAGATGTAAACCTGGTTATAGATTACCAACTGTCGTACGACGACCTTATCTTGGCGAAATAGTGGAAAGGGCGACTCAAGAACAATACTATAATTCTTTTGATTGCCTGCGGATTGGCTGTATGTGTTTTTCTTTTTGCGATATTAATCGATAAAAAGTAACTTTAATGAGAATTTTATTCTACAGGGGTTCATAAAATGCCTGTACAATGGGAAAAAGCAAAATCATATATCAGGGAAAAATATCTCGAACAGTATCATAACTATAGGAATTATTCAACTGGCCCAGCTGCACTTCATGATACAAAGATGAATATTGATCAGGTTCTCAAATTTATTTTAAGCATAAATCCGAGAACTTGCAAAAAGTATGTACTATTACTGCATTTTCTATTATTGAAATATTTATCTTAACTTGAACAATATTGCTACATTGTGTTTCCCCAGTTATGCACCACAAGATTTAGTATTACGCGGTGATATTAGTTTCGGCGCGGAAGAATTTTTTGAAAATGAAGCAAAAATGGCGACTAGATTAGCAAACTTTATCAGTGCATTCCTTCAAATATCCGATCCTTTGGAAGTATATTCAGGTAAAAGAGTAGCCGACAGACCGCTAACGGAAGATCAAATGATGGGAGAGACATTAGCCCTAATACTTGGTGATACAAAGATATGGTCATCCAGCGTTATGTGGGATCGTAATAAATTTACTAATAGAACATTTTTCGCCCCATATGCTTACAAGACTCAATTAAATACGCGTAAATTTAAACTCGAAGACTTAGCAAGACTGAATGACACAGGTAAAGTAAAATTCATATTAAAAAAAAAATAACTTTAGAAGTTAGAATCTATTTTTACTTAAATTTTTAATTAGATTTGTTCCATCAGTAAATCAGATTCAATGCATAAACATTTTAGATATTAGATTAATTAAGGCTTTATATTATTTCCTATATTTATGTACTATATAGATGAAGTATACACAAAGAAAAATTATTTCCAAATATTAAAGCAACGTTGGGCGACGAACTTTGATCAGTTGGAAAAATATTACATGAAGATAAAAATTCGATTCAATGAAACTGGAGAGCATCTAAAGAAGTTTGAACACTACCCGAATTTTTATAGGTAAGGAAGTGCGTATATTGCATTTGTTAATGCAAAATTTATGCAATGAGAATTATATATATCTTATCGATATGCTCTGAAGCGATGATAAGTAAAGCGTTAAAGTATAAAAGGATTATGTCCCGGAGGATAAGGGAAATCCGATCTCTAAAGTACGATTTATTCTAATGTGTGGGAATATAGTGGATGGGTCGTCTGTGTGTAGGGCAGCAAACCTGGACCATGGGCAGTGGACAACTCCATATTTCGATTGTAACGGCAAGGTGAAGAAGTGGGTAATTACCTATGCATCCCCGTTTTTCGGCTGGGACAGCTTGAAGGAGAAACTGGAATTCAAGTAAGTATTCTCGTCTGTGTGCGATCATATGTGGAGGATGCTCCGTAAATATATGTATGTGTTATATATGCGCACGCGCACACAAGAGAGCATATGTATCAGAAAAATTCAATGTGAGAGACAAGCTATGGAGACACGAAACCAGTTCCATAATAAAAACGAGAAGAAACGAGAAAGATCATATTTAACATTAAGATACTTACAGAGGTATTGTAGCTGCTACCATGGACTTACTTCAGGTAGATGTAAACCAATGCGATGATAAATTTTACCGGCCAAACGCATTCAAAGATACGCACAAGTGCGATAAGAAGACGTCATATGTAAGTCATTATTTAAATAACAGTATTATATTAAATAATATAATAGTAATATTTATTGTACACGATATCTTAGGATCACCGCACCATTAATGGCAGATTTTTGAGATCATTTGAAGACGATTTTCTCTCAGTGAAAATTGAATAGTTTCTGAATTATAAGTGAATAAAAAAAAAAAAAAAAAAAAAATGAAAATTAAACTTTATAGTTAAAAGATTATTCTGAAATTTTTCAGATAGAGTTTTCTTTGAATTTTAATTTAAGGCTTACAAGTTACAAAAATAACAAAAATTGAAAATTTGCAAAAAATGATTACTTTCTCTCAACATTTTCGTTGAGGAAAATTCGTCTCCAAATGATCTCAAAAATCTTTTTAAGAAATAATGTGGTGATACCCTGTATAAATTCAAAAATATTAAAGACGATTATATTATTTGTTATATTTCCAAAATATTTTCTGCACATGATAATTTCATTTATATTCGTGAATGATAAATTTTAACTAGTTTATTTCTACAGTGTGTGCCCATTCTTGGAAGAGGATTTGAGACAGGTGGATATAAATGTGAATGTAAGCAGGGCTTTGAATATCCATTTGAAGATTTAATTACATATTATGATGGGCAATTAGTTGAAGCTGAATTTAATAATATTGTAAATGATCAAGAAACCAGGTACTTGTAATACTTATATCTCTTTATAAATATTTGAAAATTATTATTAAGTTGTTATACGCGTTTATCTTAAAAATTATTTATTAATGATTACATTATATGAATAGTGATTTATATAAATTCTATGCATTGTGATTTTAGATATGATATGTTTAAATGTCGATTGGCTGGTGCTTCGTCAATTCAAGCCAGTTGGATAGTTCTACTACCAACTCTGATAATATTTTTTCAAAATCGAAGAAGGTAAATATAAAATATACACACACATACACATATACACAGTGTGTTTGACTTAAGTGTTACGCATATGTGTGACATATAATTATTTTTTTTTTAAATTAATAATTATAAAATACAATTTTAAATTTCATTGAGCTAATAAGAGTTACATGCAGTGATGCATCAGATTAAAAGAAACAATTTTCATGAAACTAATTATGCACATGACATAAGTTTTTTTTGGTGCAACAATTAAACAATCTCAATTCGAGTTTTGTTTTAATACGCCTCCCTGACTAGAAACCATCTTTTATTGCACATTAGTAAATTTGTCAAACAATGCTTGACAAGACTAATCGAAAATTATATATATATATATATATATATATATATATATATATATATATATACACAAAATACCATTTCAAAAAATAAAATTGTGTAAAATAACATTTGTGTAAACATTTAAAAATTTTCGTTCATGTTTCATTATCTAGATTTTTAAATAAAATTTTTTATTTTAATTATTTTATTTTAAAGAATTTTTATATCTATTAAGTAATTTTTTATATCTATTAACTAAAAAAATAATTATGTTAACATTTTATTTCGATAAAATCAAACATATTGTGTATGTGTATATATATATATGCACACACACGCATGTACAATAATACTAATGAAGATCTGAAAAAAAGCATATATATAGTTATAATATATACATAGTTCGTAAGACTCAATATTATGTAAAACTCTCTATTGCTGTATTTCTACATGAGCAACTGTGCCGTCCATTATAAATGTAAGTTATTATTATTAAAAATAGATAAATGAAAAGATTACAAATTAAGTCAGCGAATAAAATTTTTGTAATGGCAATACGAAATAATAACTTGTTATATTTTTATATCTATAATATATTCTCCGAATATAATTGAGCTTTTTATATAAAGATTTTTAAGATTTTTATATATATGTGTATATTCAAAGATATTTACATATTTTCTTATATTAAAAACCTTCCTCCTCCTCCCTCTTATAATGCTAAAGGCAGTTTTTTTTACAAAGTATGTTATAATTCACAAAACTAATATTATAAACATTTTTAATGTTTTAAACATTCATATATTTTAGTGCCTTATATAATTTCAATTATTTAAAAATGCAATTTTGGAAACAAAATATATATTATATTTGTACCATCTCTAGAGAGAGAGAGTAAAAACTGCAATTTCAAAATAATTTAATTTATATATATGTATTATAGATGTATGTATATTATAATATTAATTATCGATATCAAAACTCAATAACAATGTAGGTGTATATTTTATATATTAATATATTTTTATGTGAAATATGCATAATATATTTATGTAAGTTTGTATCTATATATATATATATATATATATATATATATATATAATTTTTATAGAAATTTATTATACAAACTTTAATTTGTGTAATAATTAAGTTCTACATTACATTTGCTAAAAATAATCAAAAATATATAATACATTTAAAAAAATTTCTTTTGAGTGATTAATAATCATCCATTATTTATATAATTATTTATATAAATAATTTATATAAATAAGTTATTTATATAAATATAATAAATTGACAAAAAATTAACAAAAAAAAGATGATTGCAATATGCTTAATATTGTTAATCAAACATTCTTATATTTGTATTTTATATATTTGTACGTTTAACAAGTCTCTCTCTCTTTCTTTCCCACTTCTCTCTCTCTCTCTCTCTCTCTACATATGCATAAAACAATTTTCAATTAATATAATATTATGCTTATTGGCAAGCAAATATCATCTATTTCTTAATTTACTATTCTTTTTTATTAAGATAATGATGCTTAATAAATCTACAACCTTGCGTAATTTGTGCACCTTCATTAACAAAATGGCAGGCAAATAGAAGCATATTGCGTGGCTGCACCTTGATTGCAAATCTCATGAACATTGCTGAATATAAACATAAGGCTGAAAAAGATTAACATAGAATCTTAAAAAAATTGATATTAATAAAAGATAGATATAATTACAGATTTTTCAACAGAGCTATTTTGATAATTTCATTATATACAGACTAGATAAATATTTATAACATTTATTGTCTATTTTATTGAGTAAATTTAATAAAATTAAAAAACAATTTTTTGTGATAATAAAAATATTAATTGTCAAATCATTGTAGTTTCACTGATTTTTTAAAATCTTGCATATAATCTCTATATACATAAGATAAATATCAATCATAACTAAAATTTCTGAAAACTAATAAAAATGTATATTCTACAGGATAATTTTTTAAAATTGTGACAAACAAAAGGATATTGGATAAATTTTATTAAGGCTTCTGGGTCCCACTTGTGGGGTCCTTATTGTAGCACTATATATTGCGTTATTTAATTTAAAGTTCCTGACTTTTTTTATTTATATCATACTGAATTATAATGTTAGAAGTGAGAAATTATATAATTTTTTTTTTTTTGCAAAATCGGAAAAAATAAATAAATTTTATTGGACGCGATAATATCGATTAAATAATTTCAAAAATTCCTTTTTTTATCTTGCAATAATAAATATCATATAATTCGTCTATACTTATTTGTTTATATTTTCAGCGAAAATGGATTTTATAACGATTGACAAAACTATTTATTAATTCACGAATCAGAAAAAGAATTTTCAGTATGTTTTACTTATCCATAAACAATCCGTGATTGAATTTAAAAAGAAACTTCTTTTATTTCGATATATCTCGTAAGAAAAAAAAAAACTCGTGACTTCTTGTGACTTCACGCTTCTGACATCATAATTCAATATGACGTCAGTATAATGAAAAAGGATCAGACAAGACCAGAAGTCTTAAGGGAATTTTATTGGGAAAAAAGGACAGGAAAAATAATTCAATGACATTTACATATATACTTGCTTGTAATCTTGGGCCAAAAAACATCAAGGCAAGTAAAAATTATTAGGTAAATAAATTAGATAAATAAGGAATATTATAAAAATCGAAGAAAAAAATTCCTTCGAATATGTTTATCCCTTTTCAAAAATGAACCGTGAACGTGCGTGCAAGGATCGTTAAACTAACCAAAAGTCATTTTTCCACTGATGTACTTGGGATCCCTCCGGATATCGCTAATGGCAGCAATCGGTATCGCCCAATTTGCGACTGGACCCCAGAAGTGCGTGCTGAAAGAAAAACGTCGTTCGCACGTGCAATTTCGATACGCGTGTACAGTGTATGGGCATTATATAAATAGCGATAACGGGCAACGTAACAAATCAGCAGCACTTGCCTCATAAAATAGTCACGAGTTTCCTTACTCCTAAGGATCTTTACGAAACGATTCATTCTCGGATGCCTGTGTTTCTCGTACCGAAGAGAAAAGAAAACTATTGCTATTTAACGAAATACGTTGTTTAAGAAATTCGATGAAATCGGATGATGCGATTAGAAGTGGAACGTTGAAAAGGAGCAAATCTTTGGGAGGATGTTCGTAACCAATCGCTGCTCGCGGTTAAAGAAGTTAAATAAGTAACATAATGTTGCATAATCGCGAATAAACAATTACACAACAGCATTCCATTTGACCACGTTGTGATTATCCACAGTTAAAAAGCTGGTCCTTGAGAAGGAACTACACAGATCAGCTACGTCAAAAGATAATAAATCGAATAAATTTTAAACTGACCAATCACAGCTATTCTTAAAAAAAACGGAATGTTGTGATTGGCCAGTTTTAGAATTATGGATGTTATTAAATCTATTTAAGAGTGATGTGCAATGTAATCACAGTCATTATATTCTTCAGAGAAATAGGTGTGATTGACAAAATTTAAAACTATGGATATTATTAAATTCGATTATGTATATTAATTACACTTATTAACCAGTTGAAAATGAGGCTCTGCGATTGGTGAATAATTGTCTGGTTACCCTAGGCATTAATCGATATGAGTGGTTGAGCGCATTCAGTGAATTCAATAATTGGGTGGCAATCGAACGTGATTGGTTCTTATTTTTAGAACAATCGAACGTGATTCTTATTTTTAGAACAAATCAACGTCGAATATTGACAAGACGATGCATAACTGTTGAGTCCGCTGAATGTGAACCTTTCCCTAAACATAGACATATAATGTACTTAAAGTATTCGATTCTAAAAATGAAATTATATTTTTGAATATCCTTCTCTCTTTTTATCTAAAGCACTCATCAATTTTTTAACAGTTAATATATTTATGTATTATAACACTTATACTAAAGGCCTCTTTGACCAAACTCCAGTTAATTTAAGCGTTAATTAATTTATAGAACGACCAAAAGCAAAATTTTAAAATTTGTATCTTTCTCTCTCTCCCTTCAATCTTATCTTCTATTTCTTTCTTTCTATCTCTCTCATTTCTCCTTCGCCTTCCTTTCTCTTTTTCTCTTTCTTACTTTTTTTCTCTTTACTTTCAACATAAAAATATATATTTTTAAAATAATGGTAAATATATATTAATTAAAGAAGTCAGTCCAAATAACTTTGACTTTGACATATGGGATGTTTCATTTTAATGGAAATCATTATATATTTCCTATAAACTTGACATTATGCAAAAAACTACTTCAGAAAAATTTATAGAGTTTTGAGAGAGTAAAAATTTGATAATCTTGAATTTTAAGTAAGATCATTTTTCAAAACTGTATGAAGATCAATCCAGTTTTTTTTTTTTAATGTGGAATCTGTAATTTTTTTTTTTTTTTTATAAATCGATTCTCTTCGCAATATTCGCTGTAAAAAGATGTAAAGATTTTCAGCTGTTATACATTTGTTCGTTAAACTGAGAGAATGGGGAAAAATAGGTTGTATGATGTTATCGTAATCTTGAGTAACATTTGAAAAATTTTAGCCGTTTTGTTTATTAAAAAATTTTTAAAAGTGCGTATAAAGTAAGATTTAAATACAGATGTCAAAGAAAAATTTAATATATTCGTGACACAATTAATTTATACGGATATTAGTATACATATATTATACATAAACACACTTGGGTAAACAAATCTTTATATAGAGAGTATTCAAAAATATTTTCTAACTCGAAACGCTTCACAATTTCACAAAAATTTATAGTTTTCTTTTTATTATTCTTTTATTAAATATTTATTATAAAATACACACAATATAACTCTTTCGTTTGTCCGGTATTTATGATGTGTGACAAAATCTACAATTGTATGATGTCACACAGGTTCGACTCTCACATATGTGCTTTCAATGTGACAAAAATTATAATTAATAACTGTACAATTATAGACCTCATCGCATTGAAAGCATCAGGCGATGTGAAATAAATCTCATTATGCGTGAAAAAAAATTGCAAACTTATATAAATCCGTACAATTATTTATAGATTCACATTGAAAAAATTGGAGGATGTGAGTTGGATTTCACTAGATGTGAAAAGTAGCAAATATGGAAATTCCTTCTTCAATCATATTATTTAATTTAAAACATATTTAAATATATGATCCTATATAAAAATGTGTTTATTTATAGGTATTCATGCGTATAGTATGCGCAATAATATTTATATAAACTATGTTCAAAATTAAATTTTTCACGATCTATATTCCAACTTTACTTTATATGGACTTTTCTTAATAACTCTTTAACAACGAATGATAGCTAAAACTTTTCAAATGTTACTCAGAGATATGATATTGACAATATGTATATATATCTCAAGATCGAGATTATTATTGGCGTTGGTTCTCCTAATCGAGAGATATATATACTTCAAAAAGATATCTATAACGATTAAAATCGTTCGTTAGCGATATATATATACATCAGTTCCTTACTGTAAAATTCTTATTCTAAGGATATTAGTTACAAATGGATGGCAATTTCGTTGCAATACATTGAGTTATAATATAACAATTGATGATATAACAATTTAAATGTTCATTTCCATTTCGTTATATTAATTTTGCTTTAACGACCTTACTGTATAAGAAAACTTTTTGTTTCAACTTTCGTTTTAGATTAATTATTAATAAAATTTTCATGATGCGTTGACAGATATGTAATAAAAAAGTTATAAAAGTCGTTTTAATGTATACAATATGCTAAATAAATTCGTAATATTTCTTAGAATTTGACACACACACACAACACATTTTATACACACACACACACACAATATTAAAAACCGTTAAAATGATCAAAAGCTGCATTGAAATATGCGATGAACACATATCACACCCATTCAAAAATCTATACATAAAATAATCAATATTTTAATAATAATTATTTATATAATAATTCTTCATAGAATTTGGTAAAAGATGTTAAATAATGTTAAATAAGTCCGATACATTTAAAAGTCATATATATTTCTAATTATCTTCAATATCACAGTACTTGTTGAAACATACTAAATCGGGTACTTTCGAATGTGGCAGCCAATATAAATGGATGAAAATGGCAAGCAAAATATGTTTTGTTTTTTTTAATAAACATGTTTTATGACAGATCTTTGCATATAACTCGCAAGATATGGGGCAAAATTGTTTGCGCTATGTCATTGGCATCGCGCAAACGTAATTTCTGTCTCCTAACTATGTCTTGTAAGCTTACTTTTCTCTCTTTTTGTGTTGACATTTATTACGCAAAAATATAGAAATTGCTGCCAGCGGTGTGGCCCGGCAGGCCATCCAGTTATGCACTTGCATGTTCTATATATATCATACAATTTCATATATATTTTGATATACATAACTCTCAATTATATGTTAGTATTTCAAGAATTAAATGTAAAAACTAGACAAGAAATATCAAAAGAAAACAAATCGTTCAAATTTTATTTTTCACAATATATTAAAAAAAATACTTTTCATTATAAGCATGTTGTATCGATTTTTTTTGTGTGCGATTATGAATAACAAAAACAATGTGACATTACGATTGTTTATCTTTAATTTGTCAATATTTCTATTTGAAAGAATAAAATGGAAAAATATTTAGATATTCTACATTTATATATATTTTTATTGAAATTATGAATATGATCTGTAAACAAATAAAATTTGAAAATATTCAGACAAACTCTGATACTCTCTCTGTCTCCTTCCCAAAGAAAACAAAAATCATTTTTAAGATGTATCACAATGTATATTGCAACAGAAGGCAATTACTTCCAGCGTTTTATTTTTGTTTAATTTATTATAATTTAAATAATAAAATTTGGACGATCTATATATAACATTTTTTCTTGTTTTGTATTTTACATTCACTTCTTCAAGTATTGACATATAATTAAAAATTATCTTATCTCAATATAAATGCCTAACTATTAACCATTTTGTTTCCTTCCATCTTTCTCTTTTATATCCATATTAATATATTATTATACTCACCGATATATCCAAAATAAATACAATAAAAAAAAAAAATTCATTTCATTGTTCATGTAATCATACTCTGACCATATATTGTAGAATATAAAACGATCACGTATGAAAATATGTCATGCGATATGTACAGTAATTAATGTTATTGAGATGTGTCTATATTGTACACTATTGTTTAAACCGCAAGAGTTAAAAAAATACTAAATTATAGTGAATTTTGCGTAAATGTTAGGACATCATCGTAAATGCCCATTTTTCTCAATTTGCATTTATATGTGTATATATATATATATATATATATATATATATATATATATATATATATATATATATATGCGTAATTCCTTTTCGCAGAATTCTTAAATATAAAGATCTCGTCATAAAAATACAGTACTGTTAATACACAGTATTAATATACAATATAAGAGCATTCATAAAAAATATACATGCTATAACAGATTCCTTTATAATTTTTTCGCAATTTTTAAATACTATATAGATTTATCGATCAGACTGATAAGCGAACTTAATAATGCAAAAATTTAAAAAGTCACACAATACGTTTAAAAGACTTTTTTTTAAACATTAGCATGAACATTTTCGACCGGGGAAAAGTTATAAATCCCGATCACAGTGTGTTTTTCGATTGTAAAATCACTATGCGAGAATCTGACATGATGTTATATAACAAAGATGTGGTTTTATCTTCCAAGAAAAAATTTCTGACAGCTTGCCGAGAGTAGATGAAGGCAAACTAACTACAGTGTAACGTTTTATGAGGTCAGTTATTTTAATGTGAACATCAAATAAAGCTTCGAGATATATCAGCTTTAAAAATTAAGGGTGACGAAATAACTTGTGATTTTATAATCAAGGCAAAAAGTGATCTTTTAATCGGAGAGCACTAATATGCTTTTGATATGCACAAGATTCATAAATCTTCGTAAGCTTGATAGTAAATTATTTCATTGTCTGCTATTTCCCCGTTCGACACTTGTTTGTTAATACTTCTCTGACATTTTATCATCCAAAATATTTCATTCTTTACAACTTTTCGTCCGATATTTCATTATCCAAAATATTTCGCCGTTCATCGTAATCATCTAACACATTATTTTTTATTAAATTTTCTGATTATATAATCTTTTATCGCATCTTCAAAAATAAGCCATAAACTTCTTGATGAATTTCTTTATACAAAAGATCGATTGTATATTGCGTGTATAATAAAAACCACAAAAAATGAGCTCTCGCTCGATTGTATAATTAATAATGAAAATATTCTGTGCGATATTCTTCGCTGCTCAGCAAGTAATTTAATATCGAATTGTGTCGGAATTCTTATTTAAGTATCATAATACATCACATAGAAAGCTTTTAGAATGGTTACATAAAACATATTAATATAAATATATCTATTGACACGCTCATCACGAATAATAGATTGGTTATATGTAATTTTTTATGTGCTAATTAAAAAAGTGACAATGATAATAGGAAAGACGCCAAAAAAATTTAATATATTAAGAAAATTGAGATTAATTTTTCCATAGTTCATTCTATAAATATTTATGGATGAAATATGTACAGAATGTTGATATGAATTTATATATATGTTATTCTCTATATATCTATATATATATATATATATATATATATATATATATATATATATATATATGTATGTATGTATGTATATGAATGTAACCAAAATTTATAATAATTTACAATAAAATATACATGTAAGAAATATAATACATTATATATACATATATAATACTCTTATCATATTTTCTATTTATTTTCATTATTAAAGCGTAAGTGTTTCCAATGACGATCAAATTTTTGTTGTGTAAAACAAGGTAGATACCAATTTTTTTCATAATTATAATGCTTCTTTAGACATTTTTTTCTTATTCCTTTATCACTATATCAATCTTCTTCCTTTATCAATATCTCGATGATTTTGTGGAACATATTGCCGTTCTTTTTACTTTACGTTTTTTTTTTTTAATATTGTATTTTAATTTTTCAAATTCTCCAAGCAAAGTTGCTGATATCGTTAATTTTAATATAAGAATATATTATTTTTTTCTCATATTTTAATTATCTCACTAGATTTCAATATTTTAAAGTTAATCATATCAGCGCCTTTATTTGAAGACTTTGAAAAATTAAAGTATAATATTAAAAAAAAATAATAAATTTAAAGAACTGAAACACTGTCCCAAGAAAGGACATAATCGACAATATTGTAATTTCTTTCTTGTCTCAAGCAATTCAATGTTTTAAATTTAACGATAAACATAACGGTATACATTTATCGAAAAGTATCATGAGATAAAAGTAGAGTATGGAATTAAGAAAAAAAAGTGAATTAAGATCCTCTTAAAATAAAATTAAAGGATTATAAATAAACACGGCAATGCGAGATAGAGGATTTGGCAGTTTTATTTACATATGAACTAAAGAGAAAGAGACAGAGACAATCAGACAATCGAATTTTTATCATTTAATAAACAGGAACGAAGTCTCTTTCGGAAACTTAAAACTAATTATGTAACATCTCTTTTGAAATATCATTCATCACGAAAAAAACTTAATTTTTGTTGTCATTCTGATAGTATGTATTTAAAAATATATTATATCATTAAGATTGTTGATATTTGGAATTGTTTTATAACTTTTTATTAAATAATAAAAATATTTCAGATTGCGTTTAGTCCATAATAAATAAAACTACCAAATGTCCTCTATTGGAAGATATTTTACTTTCCCTGTGTGCGTTTCAAAATAATATCTGATTAATTTCAGGAATTTCCCGTAGGACACCCTGTATATCGAGATATCGTACAAATTAAATCTGTTTCAAATCTCAATTTCTAAATCTGTTTCAAATCTCAATTTCTTTTGCTACAAATTTCTTTATAATATCGTTATTGTAAATTGCACATATAATCAGATTTAACGCCATTTCTTTCAACTTTAACACCATATTTATAAATCTCAAAAAATACACTTCTCTTCTATTTTTTTCCCGTCCATGACAAACTTTATTTTTTTAGAAAATATCCAATTTTCTTAATATCTTGTTATTCTACTTGGGCACAATTCTCCTGTATTAATTTTTCACTAAATCTCATCATTGACATTATCATGAATTAACAAAACATTAAAAGATTTAATGTATCCTTTTTATATCATTCCCAGTTATCTTTAACTTAATTTAATATGTCTCACATACAATCTTCTTTTAAATGTGTTTTCTAACAAAGATGTACTTTTTTATTTACTTCTATTCTTCACATTAGTTTTTCATTTATCATTCTTTTCATGATTTTTTCAAAAAGCAATAAAAATGATACTGATCTACTCTTTTTTAGAGATCTTCGCATGATTAAACTTTATATTATTTCCATTTCTAAACATCACGCAAGAAAAAATGTCCAGATATAAAATCACATATATATATACATAATTATATATAAAATATATGTATATGTTTTCTTTCTATAATCTCTGTCCGTATATATAGAAAAAAATAAGAATAATTAAAAATAATTCTTCATTGTTTTTTAAGGAAAAATTTTAAAAATAAAAAAATTGTTTTATATAATGAGATATAAATTTATATATATTCCGCTTTTTTTCATCCCATAGAGACGAAATTAACGAAATTTTATTCTAATTATTAAATTAAATAATTATATAAACAAAATATGTGCATATATATTATCTTTCTCTTATATTCTTTGTCTAATTATATATGAAAAATAATGAGAAAAATAAATAAAAAATCTAGAATAATATTTTGCATTATTTTTTAGAAAAAATTAAATACTTTCAATTAGATTTATATTATATATAATTATATATAATTATATTTATTATATATATATATGTATGTATATATATATAATTATATTTATTATATATATATATGTATGTATATATATATAATTATATTTATTATATATATATATATATGTATGTATGTATATATATATATATATATATATATATATATATATATAGACAATTTTTTCTAAGTTTCTCACTCAATTTGTCTATTCTTACATTTTACTTTTGAATTTTGACTATTAATTTTGTATGGCTTAAATTAAATTAAAGTTAGAGTTAGATTAGATAAGAGAAAAATGTTTCTAATATGTTTCAATATTCCTAATTAGATAATAATTATGAATGATGGATGCAATCCTGTACTAGTTATTTCCAAATTCTCTAATAGTTATCCTTTTTTGCACGTTTTCGCACTACTCACATTTATTGCATGATTATGGCTGCGATCGGGAAGATGCTAGAAACATTTGATGGCAAACCAAGACAAAAAGTATAGATTTTTTTATTCTGATTGATTAATGCAATGCTTCGAAGCATCTCCAGCGTCTTCCTGACCGCAACCCATTGTTTCGAAAACCCTCAAATTAAGAAAGCAAATTAAAAAAACACGAATAACCATGTGTATCTAGCAAGGCAAATTTCGTTTTTTTACAAAAAACTTTTTTTGTGCCTCTCACTTATTCACCCTACACATAGTCAGTGAAATTAAAATAAAAAAAAGAAATAGTAGAATAGGATATCCAGAAATAACTAATTATTATATTTCATTTGTCTATTGTACTATGGGCTGTTCCATTTAGAACCCACTTCAATCAAAGTTCGATTAATTTTATCATTGATTAACTTACAGAGCGACCAAAAGCAGAAATTTTAAATTTTGTATTATATTATGTACGAGAATTATATCGTTAGAAATTTTTATGGTCGCTCTGTAAGTTAATCAACAATTAAATTAATCGGTATTTGGTAAGTGGCTCTTAGTGTCGTTAGTAGACTATAATTTCATTTTCGTTTTCTATCTATTTAATTTCAATCTTCTATATAGATCGCTAAGCAAGGCAAGGCAAGGGCAGTCATATCTAAATTGCACAAAATATATACATAAGTTGGATTAATATCATAGACTTCTGCTAAGATGGATCAAAAAAAGTAAAATTCCCTGTTTTATTATGACTTTCATTTACAATTAAAGCATAAATTGGATTTATTATGTTAAAATAAAAATTAATGACTACTTTTTAATATAATCTTTGAGAAGATTGATGTATTTCAAGAGGAAATCTTCAAATTCATGTTAGATGGAATAAGTGTACATCAATCTTCGAAAAACTACAAAAATAATCATTAGCTTATATTTTAACACTATATAAATCCAATTTGTGCATAAGTGATAAATAACAGTCGTAATAAAATAGGGAATATTAATTTTTTATTCAACCTAGTAGAAGTATATGATATTAATTCAATTTATATATTCTAATCAATTGAGATATTGTTATTCTTGCATATTACCTTAAACAGTTGTTAGCAATTTAGTATCATATATAGAAGTTTGTAATATCGATGCCATAAAACTCCGATTAATTCTGTTTTTGCAGTGAATTATGTGTTTCATTTATCATTAGAATTATCAACTTGAATTAACACAAGTGTTATATAAATGAAAAGTATCCTATGTATACTAACAAGAGCTTTGGCACTCTAAATAGAAAAAGATAACAACATTAGATACTGTTGGATGCATTCAGCGAGTGTAGCTGTTTTGTAATCATTTGCGATTTTCTATTGAATGATAAGTATTTCATTAAAATGCAATATGTTTTTTTCAGCAGACCCCTACATTTCTAATGCATTAAAAATATACTTTAAGTGCAACGTTAAATAACATTAAGGATTTTTATTCTGATAGAACGGCGATTGGGCAGCTCGTATTGTGAAAAGGATACTCGTTAATTTTTGTTTTACAAAAAAATTTTGTTTTACTAAAAATCTTTTACGTTCCAGAAGATGGAAATTATTAAAGACTACTATATTCACAAAGGTAAAATACTCTGCTATTATTAATAATATATTGTAATACAACATTCTTCTAATTGTTGCATTACACAGCATTTTTTTCTTTACTAAATTGCAATTCTCTTCTGAATTTATAATTATTATTAATTATATTATAATTATAGCATTTAAGCACTTCTACTGAATGCAGCCATTGTCTCTTGTAGTACAATCAGAAATCTTATGTCTTATGGATGTTATGTGTTCATGTGTATTATAGACTTATGTAAATAGATCGAGCGCTTCGATTTGAAGCTTAAAGACAACATTAGTAAGAAAGAACAATAGAAAGATAAGATGCTTTCCTTATCTGATTGATATAAAGAAGGAAAGAAAAGAAATAGCTATCTCTCATACTTATTTTTCTATTCCTTCATATCACCTCTTTCCAGAGCATTAATAAAGAAAACATCTTATATATTTCTGTCCATTGATCTTATCGAACAACTTTGTTCCCTCTCAGCTGTCACATAAGAATGTTCACTCTATTATATAAGTCTATGATGTTTTTATTTATAACAATACTCGTTAAACTTTTAACAAGACTTGTATAAAGCTTTCAATTTGCATGTACTTAAAAAATAATGACTCGGAAAGAGTCTTTCTTTCAGATCACTTCCTCTTACTCAATATTGAATTTAATACAATTTAAAAAAAACTCTTCCTTATATAATTTATATAGAGAAAAAGATTCGAGAGAATTTGAAAATAGATATCTGTGTTCTTTAAGTATGTATTGAAAGCTTTGTAAATCCTGTTAGAAATTTAATCAGAAGTCATTAAATTTAAGCAAACTAAGATTATTTTTCTTTGTACAACGTAAAGTAAACTTTCTTCCTAATCTGTACAGAAAGAGACAAAGATTTCCATGTCACTAGCTTCTTCATCAAATAATATTTGATACATCAGAACTTTTTTCAATTTGTATTAAATTCAGTAAATTTGTTATACAGGATGGATCATTAAAGGTGGTATAGGCTAATATTTCTGAAACTAAACAAGATATAAAATCTGCCTATACAAACATTAATTTTGCATGTTAATTGCAATGTAACGTTCTATTTTTTTCATCAAATGCCTGATACCAAACAGTCATTGGAAAATAAGAATTTCATACCTTTTTCAATTTCAGAAATATTAATCTGTAATATACCTTAGTGATCCACTCTATATAATAGATTTGTTAGACATGCTGATTGATTGTTAGTGTGCAACATGTATTAATGCCTCGGTACTTCTGAGATTTCTTTGGGAAAATTATTTTTTGATCAATCCAGATATTCATGCACTGTAATGTAACTAATTATTCATGCGTAATTAAATAATTCAAAACTACTTTTTTATTAGTAATGTAATATTGCATTAATTGTTTTATCATTTAATCTTATGTTTAATTTTGTAGAAATATAAAACATTTACAAATGTCAAACTATCAGACTGAACTAAGTCATGATGCACGAATATTTAGACACATTACATCTGATCACAAAAATACAATCTTAAAAAATACTAAGGCATTAATAAAATATATGTACATACATACATATATGTATGTATATACCATTGTATATGTACATATGTACAGAATATAGTATATGTATTTATATGTACATTATATGTACAGAAAAGACCCCAATAATGTTTTCCACTTGTGACATTCTTGAGTCAGACAAATAATATATAGATACTCATGCATCATGATTATTAATTCTAATAAGAAAAATTGACAATCATTAAATAGAAAATGAGAAATAAATTATATTACATTCTGTCTTATATTTAATTTTAATGGGTCAAATACCTATCAAACTATTCATTACCAATTTACTGATTCTTTTCAGAACCAATGGTCATGATGGTCGAGAAATTAAATGATGTGTTCAATTCAAAAATGCCAAATTCAAAAGAATTATTGATGTTCCTTGCATATACAAGGAAAAGTCAAAAATTAAGTTCCCTATTTAATTACAGACACAATTAATTTAATTATCATGCAATACTATTCTGATAGAGAGTCGGCAACAGGTAGAGTCATGCTTTTATGATAAATGTCGATTAGTGTTTATATTACAAGGGAAAATTAAAAAGTAATTTTCTATTTAACTGCCAATCTTATACTGCGTATAAGATTTTTGCCTGACATGATACGAATTATCGTAATTAAATAGAGAACTTTATTTCCTAACTTTCCCTCGTAATATATTCTCTGATCAACATTTGTCATAAAAATATGATTCTGTTATCAGAATAGTATTGTGTCTTAAATATCAGCCACAAAATCATCTATATATGACAAAGTATAATAAAATGTGTCTAAAAATAGTCATGAACGGTAAATTATCTCGAACTATAAAATATCGAACGGAAAAAATGATGACAGAGAAGTATTAAACGATAAAATAATAGGTAGCAAAGTAATCATAAATCATAAGTTTAGCCTAATGTCATACGTAAACAGGACCTTGATTATCGTTGTCGTCCAAACTGATTCGACTAGGATACGCAGGACCACCACCGTCATCGAAAAAACGTCTGAATGTGAACTCGAAGAAACCATGAAATGGCTTTCCATTGTCCAGTAACTCATCTGATTTGTTTGAATCCGACGACTCTGAATTGCGTAACTTGTCGGGATCAACGGGATCAAAATTACTCGTGTCGGTCGGATATTCTATACGAGGTATATGTGGGGCCATTTGGCGTCGTAATCCTTTCTCGAAGTCGATATTTGCAAAGAACGGATGATTTTTAACTTCATTCGCATTTTTACCCAATCGACGATCCGCACCAACACAGAGTTTTAGTATTAAATCCATACTTTCTGGTGATAGATTAGCCTGTTTCGGTATATGAAGCGTCGTTTCCCAATTAATGACCTACAGAAATAAAACAAAAACATTTATAAAAAACATTAGGGTAATTTATCTCGAAGCATTTATATAGGAAGGGTCAGAAGTATCCCTCCCCAATTTTAATAAACTTTGTAATTTAATAAGAGATACATTTTCTTTATTTCTGGCCATTAAAAAGATGAAGTGCCCTGAAAAAAGAAAATTAGTTTTTATATTTCTGAAAAAGTATCGTCAAAACTATAAAAAAATATAAGAAATATATCTTTTATTTTGCTGAGCTAGATTATACAATATATTCAAAAATCATAAAAATCAGAAGACACTTCAAACCCTTTCCTTGTTAAAAATAAGCGTTTTTTTTTATCGTATTTTTATGAAACTATGCATATGTTTATTAATAACTTATTTAATAAATGTAAATTTTAAATAAATAATATTGATTAGTTTAAAAAAAATAAAAATATGAAAGACCACACACACACACACACACTAAAGAAACTATGGCTTACATGTTAATCTCTTTTCAGTATAACGAATACAAAAATGCTAAATATTATTGCTAAATGTTACAAAAAAATTGATTTTGAAATTTGATTAGGAGTCTAAATCTCCATTTTTCAGAAAAAAAACAATAGCAATTCAATAGCAAATTCTCAATAGCATTTTAACTACATAAAGAACACATTTTTTTTTACTCAACAGATTTTGATTAGCATTTGCATGTTTTCTAGGTTGCTAATTATAAATTTGAAATTAAATTTCAGCTATTTAAAATGGTGAATAAATTGTAAAAATTTTTATTTCTAAAATTTTTATTTCTACTCAAGTCAAACTTTTGATCCTTTTTGGGATGTTGACTATAAATCTAAATTTAAATTTTGAAAATTTTAAATGGCGAACTTAATACAGGGAAAAAGAAAATGGAAGGATAGCGACATTCTTTTACGTTTGTGCAAATGAAACTTTTATGGATTTTTTTGGATTGTTGATTACAAATCTAAAAAAAATTATAAATGACAAATTAAACGCACATAAAGCTTTTTTATAATAAAAAGCACTTATTTCTCAAAATACTCATTTCCATACAATCAAGATTTTTTTTCAAAAATAAATATAAAAGATTATCAATAAATTATATATTATACAATGAAATATGCTTAACATTTCTTTAAATTTTCGACATTTTTTTGGCTTATAGTCTTTAGCTAGTTTACAAGCAACTGATATAAAAAACTTATTTCAATATTTTCATATATACAATCAAGATTTTTTCCAACAATAAATACAAAATATTTTTAATAGATTACGTATTATATAATAAGATTACTTAATAATTTTTTAATTTTTTAGCTTTTTAGCTTTATTAGTTTATAAATAGCCAAATTACTTGAAAAATATCACATTTTTTATCTCTTTAATTGTTTATAATTAAAAATATATTAATTAATTAATTACAATTTTATTCCAAAAGTTTAAGTCCTGACCCTAATATAAACTTTTGAATAATTAGGTATATAATATCGTAAAGATTGTATATATTGTGCATACCTTATATTGAGTTTCAGCGGGCGTATTGGCAAGAAAGGGTGGAGAACCAACCAACATTTCATACAAAATTACTCCTACACTCCACCAATCGCATAATTGAGTGTATCCTGTACGTTGTAGAACCTCGGGTGCAATATAATTCGGTGTTCCGACCAAAGAATGCGCCAGACACCTTTGATGTTCTCTGTGTCGCCTACGTTCTAATGGCTTCAATTGTATGCACTGACATTCGTTGTTCCAATCATCAGATGGATCCATCGAATCTTGCTTACCATGACCTAAAATCAAACAAGAATGTATATCTTCATATTGCTGTTTTATATATGTGTAATATCAAAATAATTATCATTATATCAAAACCAAAACCGAATTGTCATTATCATAATAATTGTCATAATTGTAGTATTGTACATGTACATTTCTATTATCACTCATTTATTTCTCTGAAAAATATCGGTATTTCGATTAATCTGTTCTTTTAACAGAAAAAAATCGATTTTGAAGGCTTGTATAATCCACTTGTGCCAATTTTTCGTCCCATAACGAATATATATATATATATATATATATATATATATATATATATATATATCATATTTTTCAAACAAAAAAAATACAATGCTTATATATTATAAAAATAAATAAAAGAGATATCTGAGTGTATAAACACATCACCTTTAATTTTTCCGTGAAAATTATTGTAAATTTTTTAAACAATCTAATATTTGAGCATTACTAAGTAAAAATAATTGAAGAATATTTACCGTTTTGTTGGTAATATTTAGAATTGTGAGTCCAACGGAATCCCGTGCAGAGGCCAAAATCGGTCAGTTTGATATGTCCGTCACGATCAATTAAGATATTGTCCGGCTTAATGTCCCTGTGAATAAATCCCATTTTGTGAACGCTCTCAACAGCACATGTAAGTTCGGCGATGTAGAATCTTGCCAATGGCTCCTTGAAGATACCAAGTTTAATCAATAAAGACATCAAGTCTCCGCCGGGTATGTAATCCATCACAAAGTACAGATTATCCTTGTCCTGGAACGAGTAATAGAGTTTGACAACCCATTCATTGTCAGCTTCTGCCAATATATCACGCTCGGCTTTCACGTGAGCAACTTGATTACGATTTAACACATCGGCTTTACGCAAGGTTTTCATTGCGTAGAACTGATTGGTATCGAGCTTCCTAACGAGCGTGACTTCACCAAATGCGCCGACGCCGATCGGTTTAATCTTGGTGAACATAGACTTGTCCATCTTCGCTCGTTTTAATCTGATGTAATTAGACTCTTTCTGCGACAACATTTTCCTCATCATGCACTGTGCTTCCGTACTTAAGCCGATCTTCGCCATCTCCGTCTCTAGTTGCATACGTCGATAGAGGCGTTGTTTATGCGATTTGAGTATATTTTCTACATGTTGCTCCATGAAAAACTTGAAAGCCTGAGGAGAATAGTTTCTCACTTTGCAATCTCTGCGTTCCTCTTCCTTCTCTATGCTCATGGTTTTGCGCTCAGGTATAGGAGATTGATGCTTGATTTTGTAGGATAAAGGTGAATTGCCGCTATGATCGCCTTTAGTGTTGCCACCTTTGGTACCAACGGCAGTGGCCTCAGGCAAGGACGAATGATTATTGTTTCTTACAGACATTGAAGTCGAGGCAACCGGTGGTAGGGATGGTGCATCCATCGTATGTTGACAATTGTCGACTGGTGAGTATTTCCTCTGAAGTGGTGGATGATGAGCAATGGGAGATGATCGCGGCGCACTGCCGCTCTCTATTGTAGAGGATATAATTGATGTGTCTTCAGTGGGAGTGCTATAAGGCGGTGGCGGCAATGGATGATGTATACCACGTTGTGCCGCTAATGCCTGCATGGTCGTAGCATAACTTGGCGGTTCTGTTGTCGGTATATTAGTGGGCGGCGCAGCCACATTGCTCACAGGTGGATAAGCAGGCAGTGGTTGTTGCTGTTGTTTTTGTTGCATAGACGATGCATAAGAAGGAGGTGGTGGTGGCGTGTTGTTGGTAGTAGAAATCGGCTGTGGCGCTGTGGGCGCAATAGCGGTCTGCAATATGGGTTTCTGCACTTGCGTACTTTTCACTGACTGCATGATGATCGGCGGTTGTGTTTTAGCCTGCCGCGCACCCCATGCTTGCAATGGAGTCGGTCGTGCCATCGACGTCTGTGTATTATTGGGCGATATTGTAGACACGGTGATAGGACTGGGCGTACCAGCTGACGTTGGACCTGAATAAATACCAGACGACGGGCTCTTACGGTAGTCTTGCTGTGATTGTGTGGGACTTTGCCGATTTTGCATAGAAACACTGTAAGAAGGCGGTTGCACTGGTTGACCCGCGGATGAAGATGGAACTATAGGATAAGGTGGCGGAGGTTCAATCTGGGTACTCGTATTGCTGTTACTCGTTTGATAAATGCTGAGCGCTTGCATTTGTTGCGTTAATTGCTGTTGTACTTGAGGACCATTTTGCACAATCATTGGCTGACGACTGCCGGAATTGTTAACGCTTGCCACCGGACTAGTACCGCGCTGTGGCGGATTCACTGATGTTGACGTAGCACCGACCGTATTGGATGTTGTCACTGCCGGTCTCGTTGGCACGACCGGCGCGGGTGACATTCGCTTGAGCATTTGTTGCATGTTGGTGGGCACATTAGGCTGACTATATGGCGCGTGAGGCGGTGGTGGTGGCGGTGGCGTGGAACTACATCGAGGCGGCGGAGGTGGCGGTGGTTCACGTTCCACAAAGTTATTGGGCGAGTATTGGCGGCTCAACTGCGGATGTGTGCTAAGTTCCGTGAGGCGCGGACTATCGGATCGCGAACTGCCCGCCCCGCTGTCCAACGCGGGACTGCCGCGTTGCAAATTTAAATCCCTTTCAAGACTCGGTTTCCTAATGAGTTTGGTATTGAGTTTACCAAGCCCGTTCAGAGATTCTCCTTGAGTCTGTTTCAAGTACTCTATTGCTGCATCTAATCGCCATCCTGCGAATTTCATAGCGCGTAATCCTATTTCCTGTGAAATGATTTTAAATGTAAAATATTAATTGTTAGATTTATATTGCTTAATAATTAATAATAGTTTAAAACAACACCTCCGAATATCCCATGGCTAATAATTGTCCCAATGCCTGTCGCTGATCCGGTTTATCGACAGTGGAACCAGAGGCGCCGGAGAGCCCGCTAAGACCCGAGGCGGAGCTAATGCCACTAGTCGTGGATATAGTAGAGATAGTGCTAGCGGCACTGGAACCCACCTCTCCAATCCCTCCGATATTCGCAAATGGTAGTAACGAATTGCGAATCTCAGCTAATGCCTTTTGGTGGTATCCAGAGCCGCGAGTGCTCGATTTGTTGACTGCAGGTGGATTCATAGTGGCCCATGCTAGGCCCTTTAGGACCTAGCTTTAATCCGGTTGTGTCATATATAAATGTATCTATACAGACAAAATAATATTTTTACAATACTTGATTAAAATAATATATATTATAATATATATATATATATATATATATATATATATATATATATATATATATACTGCGTCTAAAATAAATTTTGTAGAAATAGAAATAAAGAATAGAAATGTCATGCATTACATATACAAATACTTTTTTTATATTTTTATATTTTCTTTGTATTAATACAGATGTATAAGATTTAGTGTATAAAAAGAATAAAGATATTGATGATATATTGAAGAAATATTTGATATACAAGAATTTAATTAAATTTATCAAAATTTTAATAGAAATTTATATTGATATTAAAATTTATATATATATATATATATATATATATATATACATATATATATTTAATATATAAAAATCAAAATACACAATTATGTATAAATAATTCAATTTTGTTTCTTTAAAATATTATTTTAAGCTTATTAATATTATTTATGAGAAATATCAATATTATTATACAAATAATTAATATCTGATAAAATAAATATTATTATAATTATTAATGTCTATAAACTCTTTCTCTCTTTTTACGCATATATATATGTACGTGTCATTATATGCATATATTTTTCACATACTTTATATTATATGTTTATTAAGACATGGCTTAAACTTTATTTTGTGTAATTCTATTGAAATAAATAAATTAAGATTTGTTTTCATATTATTTAGATATACATATACATGTGTAAATATAAAAATGCAAAAAATAGAGAGAGAGAGAGAAATATGCACGTATAAAACTTACTTTATGTAACAAGATAATACTTACAGAATACAGATCACTGCTAATTTATCCTGTCGCGGATATTTTCCAGTGTCATGACTGGCGATAGTTATCTAGCTAGGACAGCTAGTTCAGTTCAAAACACGCTCAAGGACTCGGGGATCACTGCCGCTCGAATCATGTACAACATAACATGTATCACAATAATACGAATCACGAAGAAACGAGATATATTTGTCAGATGTATAAAAAACGTGGACGAAGAAGAACGCAAGGTCGACCCATCGAACTTAGTATTCTTCACACCGTCGTAAAAAACAATCTCGCTTGGTCGTTCGCTCCGTGAGATTGGCAGAGTATCGGAAGGCACATCAGGCATATTTCGCATAGCCGCTCATCGGCATCCTCATGCCATGCGAGTGAGCGATTGATAAGTAACTAACCTATCTGCAGGCATACTACTTATAAACTGGTAAAAACGGTGATAAATGGAGATGAGTTTTTAATGCCGCACGCGTTTGTCAACGCACCTGAGACGCTACAATGTGACAATAACGAGCCGCCGAGATCCCACGGGACAGGGCTCTCCTGATGAGGCGACAATGGTGACAGCAGCCGTCCCGAGCATATTCCCGCGGCGCTTCCCCACGTTTCCCACCGTCGCTTTTGGCGAGCGGGATGCCACAGACGAGGTAGACGAGGAACGTCACGTCAGCGAAATGAGTATAAAAACGCGCTAAATCCCCTGGTGCCCACCACCAGGAGCGAGAGCGTACGAGCGATCAAGCTCGAGCTTAGGCAGAGACAGATGAACGACACATACACACGCGTATGCGTATGCGTGTATACATGATCGTATCTACGTGTGTACATCGGTCGGTCGCTCCGACTTCGGGGTTCCTCGCGGGTGCCTCGCGAGAATTCGCACGATTCACACGCGCGACAACAAAGGCAGATTACTAAGGCTGTAAATTACTAGAATAGCCGTGGCAGCCATTTTGAAATGCCACATTCCTATACGCAGCCAGTAAGTATCGCAACAGTCAGGCGACTCGACATTCTTTTTTTCGGAGTAATTTATCATACGGCCGAGTCACCAGCGGCGATTTATGCGATCATGACGTACGGAGGAATTACTCCCTCAATGCATTTTCCCGATATTTTAATTAATTGCAAATCACGGGGAGGGAGCCCGTGCGATTACCGCATTTCGCTCACACTCACACACGCGCGCGCACGTGCGCATACATAGAGAGAGAATTGGTGTCCGTGTGCGTGTGTGTTAATATATATGTTTGTAGAAATGTACGAGGATCGAAATGCCTTGAAAAACACATGAATTAGGCACATGTCAAGATAAATATGGGAAATGCATAATATTTATGTCGAGGATAATTTTTGTTCCTGGTATATCTTATTCTGGTGAATCAATTTTCATGAGAATAAATTCTTTAAAATTTTTTTTCGCTATGTTTGCAAGAGCTCTCTCTTCTTCCTCTTGTCGATTAGAGATAAGTTTTGCTCTCCATTTACACCATAGACATAGACGTATATCATAGGATTTATATAGTTCAGGCACCCTGTGAATTAAAATCGAATAATCAAACTGATGAAGAAAATATATAGCATTTTCGAAATTCGATCGCTCTGTGAATTATAATATCATCATAAACATCATCTCTAATTATTAAACATATACTTATTTATATTAAATTCGATACTTCACTCGAAAACGCTTTTACACCGTACTCAGTACTACATTGACCAATCATAGCCATTTCTCTAAAGAGTAAAATGGCTGTGATTGGCCAGTGTAGTATTATTAGGAGAAACAGTGTGACACTCTGGGAGCTTTTCAGTAAGAACACACATAACATATATAAGCAGAGAGAAGCCTGAGAGCGGTCATCCCGGCGTTTTTCGTGCGGTAGCTCTTGGTCTCGTACAGCAGCGCCTCTACGTCTATTTTACGGCGGCTTGGAATTACAAGGCCACGTCCACTTTCGGGCAGGATAAAACAGCCAATTGGTTCACTTCCGTGCTACGTCCACTTTTCAATTTTGGTTCATGTCTGTGCTATATATAGTGGTAGTAACTAATCGCTAGACAAAGCTATCCACTATCGACAATATCGAAAAGTGGATGTAGCACAGACATGAACCAAAATTGAAAAGTGGACGTAGCACGGAAGTGAACCAACTGGCTGTTTTATCCTGACTGAAAATGGACGTGGCCTTGTAATTCCGTAAGCGGCCGTAAAATGGACGTAGAAGCGCTGCTGTAAGGGACCGAGTAGAGTCCCTGTAACAGAGTCTGGCCACGTAATAGCAACTTTTGGTCCGCATTTATAGCATTTTTTGGCAACTCCCGCTGATATTTGAATGGAAATGACAATAACAGTAAATTGTCACAATTGAAATTAAAAATATACGTAGTAAAAACAATATATACATAAGAATTTTTATTGTACAGAAAACGTGTGAAGAGACAGTTTGAGGAAGAAAATAAAAGGAGATAAAAAAAATAAAGAACAAAAATATTATAATAGTAATTTATTGTATTAAAATATTTATATTTAAAAACATTGTAAAATACATAATAAACTATATAATAATAGAAATATAGAACATGTAATGATAAACAAAACATTTTTTTAAATTTAATAAATTATTGAAAAAACAAGATAAAGGCACATTAAGAAAAAATATTATGCATAGCCATAGATTTGCTATCATACCTACATTTACTAAGCATGGTATTTTTCTTTTCATAAATATGTAAACACAAAATAATAAATCTTCTAATAATTTTGAAATATAATTTATGGCAATTTAAAATGTGATCAACACGAACATCGTTAAATTTAGATATGAGAAATGATTTAAACTTTATATTACCTATATCTAAAAAATATTTAGAATAATGTCGGAATTATTGTAAAAAGGTGCAGCACACCCATCCATTTTGCAGAATTATTCTTCAAATATACTTCTGATCACAATGCAGCACTTTCCATATGTAGCCATATGTAGTAGCAGCAACACTGTCATGCGCATGAGTTCGTTTAGAGTAAGATGGCGTATATTTCTATCTCTCTCGCAGAATTTTGCCAAAACTGCCGTGTTGGCCAGACTCTGTTACAGGGACTCTAGGACCGAGAGCATTGTGGCATTGTGAAAATCGCATGAAAAATCGGGATGGCAGCTTTCAGACTTCTCTCTGATATAAGTATCATATGATTAGTTACTTGTCAAATATAAAAATTTTGGAAATTCTCCGAATTCTTCTCTTTAAAAATTCTTCCTTTAATAACCAATCGCGTAGTGTCTGTTCATGTTTTCTTGCTGAAAATCTTTTTAGCATTCCGTTAGTAGTCTAGTATAATACATAGTCTGTGGCACAAAACGACTTTGTAGTTCACGGCGCTCCACGAGAGGACTTCATAGTCTTTCCTGTTGACGGTTGATCCAAAATTGGTGCAAAAGTCAAAAGCGTCAAAGAGATTGGCGACTCTGAATAATATTGTTGCGTGTTATTATTGTGTAAGGACAAAAAACTAAAAAATAAAAAACTAAACAATAGTGCAACTATGTTAAACCAGGCGGTGGTTGAGGCTCTTTATTCGGCAACATATATCGAAAATTACTTGGACTGTGTGGAAAATCTGCCAAACGATTTGCAGAGGCACGTTTCTCGTTTGCGGGAACTGGATGCCACTTGTCAAAGTAATTTAGATCAAATTATCATCTCGAAATTAATTAATTTATGGATATAATAATATAATATAATTTATCAGATAATATACATACATGAGTTTGAAAAAACATTTTACATTTTTTACATATTTTGAACTATCTTTATTATTTATTTGAATTTGTTTTTCTGTGAAATTATCTTTTGTATAAATAAAAATGTCGCATTACACTTTGCCTGCGCAAATATGGATTTTTTATGAATATTTTTTAAAATAATTATTATAAATCTTATTTATTGAAAAATAAAGTTTCTTTAATATATTCTTTATATATTCTATAGCATATTTACGTGAAGTTGATCAGCATCAAGAAACATTACAAAGCGATACAGATCCTGTGATAAAAAGGAGAGCATTGCTAAGAGTACAGCAAGCTCTGATTGCGGCGCAAGAAATAGGAGATGAAAAATTACAAATTATTCAGCAAGTACAAGATCTTATAGAGAACAAATCTAGGCAGTTAGACTTAGATTATCGGAATTTAGGTATATTATTCTTAATTCTATTGATGTTTAACAATATATAATTCTATAACATATATGTTTCCAATAACTAATTTTTACTTCTTTATAGATTTTGGAAAGGAACAAGAAAGCTCTGAAGTTCGTGAATCAAACATGAACAACAGTTCAAATACCACAAGCCATACAAACAACATAGAACGCCACCCAAAACGTGCCAGAAGAACAAGGACTGAAACCTTGATGGAGTCAGCCCATTCCATGGATATAATGGATAGAATGACAGAGACAAGGTCTTCGACGATGTCTAACATAAGCAATGGAAATCAAAAGAAAACAACAACAGCCACTACTGGTAAGAAAAAGAAACGAAAATCTCGGCAAGGCACTCAACAAAATCAACATCGCGAAGATACACCGCCTCCCCCAGAGGATGATCTTGCAATAGATCCTGATGAGCCAACTTACTGTCTATGTGACCAGATATCATATGGCGAGATGATTCTTTGCGACAATGATCTATGTCCTATAGAATGGTTTCACTTTTCATGCGTTTCTTTGACCACTAAGCCTAAAGGTAAATGGTTCTGTCCCAAGTGTCGTGGCGATCGACCCAACATCATGAAACCCAAAGCACAATTCCTCAAAGAGCTAGAAAGATACAATAAGGAGAAGGAGGAGAAATCATAGCAAGAACACAGAGAAAAAATTTGAGAATTTCGGAAAACGTGATTGGACCTAATCTAGGATTTTATGATATATAAATTTTAATTTTGAACTACATGTGTGTGTATTATGATTGTATTCTTCGAAATATTGATTTCTTCTTTTCATGAAATCATGACAATCTCTTAAATGTAAAAATAATGTTTCTATTGCATTTAAATTGTAAAGGTTAAATGATTGTACCTAATATTTATGCCTGTACATACATATAAAGTCACATTAAACGATTCACAAGTTTTATGTTTAAATGTATTTTCTTTATTGATATTTTGATTGTTAAAGACTTATTGAATAGAACTGGGATAACTTTGGTACTTTTGCACACGCCAATACTAATAGTATCGTTTCTCCATGCTTAAGCTGATCACGTGATGTTTTGTGCAATATTTAATCTCGCATATTTGAAAGCGATGAAAGAGCGTTAGATTTCATGTACGCAACTATGTTATTCGCACAAGGTGTAGTGATTGAACGCTATGATGGAGAAATCAGATAACTCTTCTTTTCCAGGAATTCTCCGCTTATATTGTAAAAGTTATCCGGGCTTTACTGTAAAAAGAATAAAAATAAGAGTTTATGTAAATAAGTACAAAATAATTGAATTATTGGAAAAAATAAACATTTAATATTTAAAATACAATATTTAAAAGATAAAATTTATGTGTGTGTGTGTGTAAAAATTAATTATAAGTTATGTATATAATTTAATAAAGAATTTAGTAAAGAATTTAATTTATATTCTTTATTATTATAAAAATCTGCTTATTATTTTTTGTAAAAATTAAATTGGATCAAACTATTTCATATATTATATATATTTTATATAGTTTTTATATATATTATACATATATTATATATAGTTTATATTTTATATACGCTTTTGTATTAATGAGGTATGATGGAAAGATAGATTTCGTAAATATGATGCAGTTTCTTCTTTGCAAATTGTATTTACCCATTTTATATAAATGATACTCTTTTTGTTTAAAATCAATAGACCAAATCGAACGTAAGAAAAAAATCACTTTTTATTATACTGCATGATAAAGGCTCTAAATCAAAACAATAAACCGTCATATTATTTAATGTATTTTCTCAAGTTTGCCTATACATTATTTATAAAATAATAACAATAATAACATAATAATAATATAATCGACTTGCTCTGCAAAAGATTAATATTCAACGTACGCGGATGTCATTTTTTTTATCCTTTACAAGCACACATAATGCCAAGTTAGACAAGCAAAGACAATATATATATTTAACTTATAAATAACAAATCACAAAAATTAAATGGCAGTAAGTCTGGACCCTACAAAATTGTCTAACTAGTGCCAATAAAAACTGTAAAAGATACAAGAGGTACAAGTTAACAATGCAATTCCATCTTATTCTTCGCGCTGTTGCTCTTTTTTTTCTTTCTTAATTTCTCTTCAACAAAATTAGAATCAAATTGTTGTTGTGCAAATTTGTTTCGTCGTTTATTCTATATAGATTATGAATTAATATCTAATATTAATATGGAATGTCCATCATAAAATATCAAAGGATATTACACATATACAGTTCCATGTAAAGACTATATTACTATTATTTATATAATATGGCGGAGGGTGAGGGGAGGAAACCAATTTTAATATCGAAAAAATTGCGATAGATTTTTTTACGCAAAAAGCAATATATACTTAATGTCAGCGAGAATCCTCCGTGTGACTCTCTTGGAAATTCAGCCAAGATTGTTCAACTACAGTAGCCACTCTTTTCTCATATTCCCGTTTGTTTTCTTGATACAATTGCGCTGCTAAAGAATTGGCTGGCGAATTAGGATTTGGTTCGTCCAAAAGCGACTGTAACATAAATAATTAATAAATTTCCTCAGCACATTACTTCAAATATACTTTGATCCGTAACAAAGAAGTCGGAAATATATAAAAGTACAAGCAGGATAGAGAGATAGGTTGTGGAGAGAATAACGAATACTAGGCTGCAATTATACCAATTATAAAGAGAAATTATGCATTTATTACTTTATTATATATATATATCTATATATAAATGAATTTGTGTGTGTGTATATATACTGAAATATATATCAAAGTACACTAAATTCAATAAAAGTTAATATAATTCTTCGCCGCTCAAAAAATAAAATAAAAATAAACAAGAAAATAAACGCCAAATATATTTTTTTTTTATTCTAAGTTTTAATAACTAATTTCGTGTATCATCAGATATCCGCAATAAATAAATACACAATTTTATAATAGTTTATTATTCAACATTGTAAAAATTCGGTCTAACGTTGCACATTGTCGTGGTAGTACGATAAAGCTCTCAGGAAGAAATATGCCAAATTTTGGTATTTTTCTTTTTTTTTTAGCATTAGCTCCTTGTAGTATAAAGCTACATGTTCTTCTTCCTTGTATTTGATGGTTGTTGATGGCTGATACTGTTACAGCAGCATTATGTTAATATCCATAACTAATCCACAAAACTCTGTTCCACGCAAGCCTTCACTCGCTTCTCGTACTCGCGTCGATTCTCTTTGTATAGTTGCGCTGCCATTGAGTTGGCAGGTGAATTCGGATTCGGGTCACTTAACAGCGACTGCAATCACATAAGTCGTATCTTGTTATATTTAGAAATATGGTTTTATTATTCTTCTAACAAAAGTTTGCATGGTAAATAAATCTGACACGACAATCTGCTCTTTTTTTTCTGCTTTTTTTTTGTCTAATTAATTGATATGCAACAATAAAAAATGTATATCGACAGACAATTAAGGATAAAGTTACCCTAGGTAGCAAATACACTTCACGTGACGTCAAATGACGCATGCATTTGCTACTTGGGATATGTATATAAGGAATTAAGTTAAAGTGTTATGCACAAATAATTTTTAATTGGAATCATGTGATTAGACTTTGCTGAATTGCAACCGCTGTTAAGATAAAACAAATGATCCCTTCACAAACATATTTATCATATAACTAGGAACACAAAAAAAGTTTAAGAAGCAATGTGTCAAAGTATAAATAAAAAATTTTGAAAAAATTGCACATATAATAGGAATATAATGGCAAAAATTTTAAAATCTAAACGAAAGCATTTAATGTAAAATTTAAAAAATAAAGTTGTTTTAATTTGCTATGATTATGAATATTTAATAAAGAAAGACCATACAAAATATATATTTGACTATCATACAATTCATGAACAGAAATATATATCTTTCTCTCAAAAGATATTATTATAATTACAAAAACTAACTTGTTTGCTGTGAAATAATATTTAGTTTTAATTTTTTGATTATATGTTTCATGATATAATAAAATAAATAATAAAATATTCAAATAATACAATCGAGAGCATTAATGGTGTTTAGTATACTTATACTCAATGGTAAAACTCTATAATATTTATAAAAAATATTTTATAAAAAGAAAAACATTTTTGTTTGTATAGATCAAATATATAATAATTAAATAGCAATATAGATTAGCATAAATAAACTATTTTGGTTTATAACAAAATAGAAAAAAAGATCAATAAAGTCATGAAGTTTATAAATATGAATATGTTAAACAGCACTAATGCTTCTGATTATATACTTTAATGTCTTTTTTTACTTTAAAATTTTAAAAATTTATACTTAATTTTAATGATTTTGTGTGTCATATATTAAAATTATCTTGATATCAACTTGATACATAAATATAAAAGTACATTTACTTCGTAAATATAAAAAAAAATATTCCATTTAAACCAAACAATTAAATACAAATTAAAAAAGCTAATAAAATTATTCATAAAGTATCAAAATAAAGCTAATCTTAACTTATTCTTGCACAATTACCTTCTTTTTTTATTCATTAATTTGTTTTCCAACTTTGTATATTTATAAAATGTTAATTTATTAAATGTTATGGGGGATCATTTGTAAAGTTGAGTTTCTTATTGATTACTTAAAATGCTACAAAAAAAAAAGAATGCTAAAATATCTTATAATTAAAAAGATAAGATGACATACCTGTATAGATGTCAAGATGGCTGAGACATCATAAGTAGGACTCCAGCGATTTTGAAGTATATCAAGACAAATTCCACCATCTGCATATACATTAGGATGAAACATCTTACTAACAAATCTCACTGTAGGTGGCTTGTTTGGATATTCTTCCGTAAATTCTATTGTAAGTTTAAATGTACCATCTTCAAATGGAGTGTCGTGTGGTCTTAAAACAGATGTAAACATTGTTAAATCTTATCTGAAACTTAAACCAAATGTTATATCTCTAATGATTAAACACATTTTACAAAGTAAAAAGACTTTCAAATAAAATTTTTTCTTTATTAGATATATTTTTCATTTAAGATGTTTTTTAGCTTGTAAAAATAAAATATAAATTTTGTTAAAGAGCAAATGCATTGTTGTCTTACCCAAATATAACTGCATTCCATATCATAATATTATTGTCTGTTGGAGCACCCGATACTCCAGTTGGAGGATCTTCCTGTAATCTTTTCAAAAAATACAATTTTGTATTACAAATAGTACATATACAAAGTATACATTTTTTTATATATACATATACATACATACATATACATATACATATATATATATATATATATATATATATATATATATATATATAATTATTACAAGTGTTAAGAATTTTTTTCTTCTTACAAATACATTAATTAATAGAATTATTTGTTTCTTACATAATATATATATTAAATTTTATAATGAAATGACACATATACACAATAAAATATGATAATAAATTATTATAATAATCAATATATTGATGCTTTATTGTTCATTATCATAATAATTTATTATCATACTTCATTGTGTATATGTGCATGTGCGCCATATTATAAAATCTAGTAGATCATGCAAGAAACAAATAATTTGATTAACTAATGTATTTGTGAATGAAAAAAATTCTTAATATTTTCATTAATATATATTGAATTTACTTTTATCAAATTTTATAAAATAAGATTTATATATATATATTACTTAATATATTTATATATATATATATTAAGTCTAAGTATTATGGTGAAAATATTTATAATTCAAAAATATTTATCTAATATTATGTACATGAATAAATATATGAATCGTTATTTAAATTTAAACACAGTATCATATGAAGATTCATGGGGACCATTCTACAAATGATCAACTATATCAGACCCGCAACAAGAACAATCTATTTATTAAGACAAATAATGAAATAGGTTGTCAAAGGATGAATGTGGAACAGATGCGATACAAAAGCACATTTTTAATAATAAATCACTTGCATACGTACAAGTCAAAACAAGATGAATAAGATTTTATGCACTAAAAGCTGCTGTACTTTACAATATAGCTTTATGCTGAGACAATATACATTAATAGTCATAACATCAAGTACCTCTTGAAATCCCTCATTAATCTCCTCCTTGCTGGGGTGGACATTCCTTATGAACCGGCTTCCCGGTTAACTTTTGTGTCCAAACGATAACAATGATGAATGATCACACAAGAGGCTCTTTCTCACTTTTTTGGTATAATGTATAGGTATAATACGTGAGCCCTTCTTTAATGGAATGGTAATGGTGATGATGATGGTGATGATGACGATGATGATGATAATGAGAAAGAAGAAGAGAAGGAAAAAGACGAGGATGACAACGGCGACGACGGCGGCGGCGGCAACGACAACGACGGCGGGGATAGTTTTTCCTCTTCTACACTTGGTGTATGTCGTCAGTCAGGAAGATGGGCTCGCAGGAGAAATCACAGTACGTCTTTACATATATAGGTGTATCTACGTCGCGCGTATGCACTTTTCCTTTTCTCCAACACGCGTGCGTATGCACGCACCCACGACACAATGAGGGTTATTTCTTATGAGAGGCCAGATTTGCGACGATTACAACAAAGAGAGGTAGGATTAGTGATACCATGCAAAGAGCGAAAGAGGAAAAAAGAGAGAGAGAGAAGAGAGAAAGTCCGTTGTTTGCGTCCTTTGCCTTTTGTCGCGTCTGTGAAGGTCGCCTTATTCAAGGAATACGAATTCGATCCCACCCTGACTATAGGATGGCTACTATGACGATCACTCTATACTCTCCGACTTCGACCAACTTGAATCGAGACGTATGTGTATGTGTGTATGTATGTACTTGTCAAGATGCGGAGTCGGAAACTCGTGTTTTTTAATTATTGCGAGGAGGCTCCAACGAGACCTTCACGTTTGCCTGTGCGATAGCTTTCGAAGCAAAATTTTCGCTGACTGCTGCCAAACGGTCACTCTCGACAGCTGGGCAGCGGACAGTACGGTGGGGGATACGAAATAAATATACCATCTCAACGTGTGACGTCACCACGAGGTGACGCGTAGCCAATCAATCTTCTGCTATTCCAGAAATAATAGATGCACGCAAGTTATATACATGATTGGCCATGGCGTAAATAGAATTCTTGGCTGTTTTCCAAAGTGTCACACGATTGGCTGTCAGAGGGAACAATTTTTGGAACTTAAGGATCGGCAGGAAAGAATATAAAGATCTCTATCGGCCGATTGTGAATTACAGATTATCTTTTTTCGTATTATAGTCAAAATCAAAGAAAATTATATTATAACCACAATATTCCTAATCAATAGTAATTGTAAGCTTTTCTAAAATAGCAATTTTTTTGGGGAGAAACAAAAAGTAAAAAATAAAATTTCATGAGTTGACAAACAAGAGTTGTAACTTGCTATAAAGTGCTACACCATGGGTTGTAACAACAGGGAGAGGTCATTTAAATACAACCACTCATATCGACAAATGCCTAGAGTATTCAACTCGATTGTCCAATGAAAGAGCTTTATTTTCAATTGACCAATAAGCAGTGCGTTTTATTTCATGCATGAAACAAAATAAACCTATTGTGTCCGATTGATTACATCCATAGTATAACACATTGGATTTGTCATGAGCTTTTACACTGAAATTCTTGTGTATAAAGATATAATTAATACAGAAAAATTAATTTTAATTTAGCAATAAAATATGAGTTTTACGACAGAGGTGACAAATAGCGATGCGCATTATGACACAACAAGTTTTTATATCGGTTTAGGACTAGCGATTAGTTCTAGTGGATTTATAGGTTAGTTATTTAATGAATTCGTTCATAAAGAAAAAACTTAAATGTAAATATTTGTCAATATTAATTAAATTATTTTTTATAGAAAAAGAGTTAATTATATTAAGGAAATAGGAATTATATTAAGTATATTAAGAAGAAACACAATAGCAGATGGAAATGAATTGTGCTTGTATTAATTTAATCTTATTTGTTAATCTATTATTTAGGTGCTAGTTTTATCATAAAAAAAATAGCCTTAATCCGACTTCAGAGATATGGTGGAATACGTGCGTCTTCTGGAGGTTTTGGCTATTTAAAAGAATGGATATGGTGGGCTGGTCTTTTATCTAGTATGTATAATTTGAAAAGATTTAAAATATTTTAAGTGCTGTGTTATTTTTCTATGTAAAAAAAAAACAATATTTGAAATGAATTTTATAGTGGGAATAGGAGAAACGGCAAATTTTATTGCATATGCATTTGCGCCTGCATCACTTGTAACACCATTGGGTGCATTGAGTGTTCTAGTATCAGCAGTATTAGCTTCCAAATATTTAAATGAAAAATTAAATCTATTGGGAAAGGTGAGAAATCTGCAAAAGGAAACTTTAATGATTATTAAATATTTAGTTACAATTTACAATATTTTAATGTGTTGAAATTTATCTTTTAGATGGGTTGCTTATTATGCGTCTTAGGTTCCACTATAATAGTATTACATTCTCCCAAAGAGGAAACAGTTAGTAGCTTAAGTGATCTCATTATTAAAATAAAACAACCAGGTTACATATCGTATGTTTTAATTGTAATAATCTGTACTTTGTTGATTATATTTTATTTCGGTCCAATGTATGGCAAACAAAATATTTTAGTATATATATGTTTGTGTTCCTCTGTGGGTTCTTTAACTGTTATGAGTTGTAAAGGTCTAGGCTTAGCTTTAAAAGAGACTATCTCTGGTAAAGAGAATGCATTCGTCAGTTGGTTGACATGGGTCTTCATATTTAGTATTATTCTTTGCATCATGGTACAAATGAATTATCTGAACAAATCACTTGATTTGTTTGACACATCTATTGTGACACCAATTTATTACGTTTTCTTTACAACTTTGGTGATAATTGCATCTGCAATCCTATTCAGAGAATGGGAAAAAATGAGTGTGGAGAATATTTTGGGAGCCTCTTGTGGTTTTCTCATAGTTATAATTGCAATATTCTTATTGAATGCGTTTAAAGAAATAGACATATATTATGGTAATATTAAGCACATATTAAAACCGAAAAGGGAGATGCTTTCAAATTATCATTCAAGATGGGGTGATCAAGAAAGAGTAACAACTAGATTAGAGTCTCAACATTTGCTAAATCATACTTATGTCAATTCAAATCTCACAAGAACTGTCTAAGATTATTTTTATAAAAATATGTATGACAAACAAATTGCGTTTTAACATTTTGTGTAATTATAATATTATTGTATATAATAATTTTAAAGAAAAATTATATTTATTTTATCTTATATTATTACATATGATATTTATAAAGAAAAATTATTTATTTTACCCTTCATAATCACACATTCGCGTGCACGTCTGTACGGAATTGAATGTATATATTCTTTACATTTCCAAAAACAATAAAGTACAACAATTAAGTATTATATTGTTAGTAGTATATTGTTTATAATATAGTATATTGTTAACAATATAATAGTATATTGTTAACAATATAGTAGTATATTGTTTTAATTGTAAATAATTATATTCTCTTCCTGTCTCTAAAATTGAAAAAAGAAACAGAATTATTAATAATATTTCAAAAATTTATACTTTTTAAGAAAGTTGATATGTGAAGTCTATTTAGCATTATTTATAGAATTGTATACTTAAATATACGTGAAAAATGAACTACATTTACATTATGTAAATCATAATATTTATCTAAATTAACCAATCAGGATAGAATACATAGCAAAAGTCATGTTTGTATTTTAAATTTCGTCCTACTTGTCATTTGCAAGATTCGCGAGCGTCATCTATCTTTCAATTTTCGATAAGTAACAAGGACGCATCAAGCATCAAGTGGAACGTATCTTCGATGAATATTAGACATATTAGATTCGTTGGCTTTTGTCCGCATACATAATGACATTCAATTTAGCTGCCTTTTCATATATCGTAGCATTAATTGGTGACGCATTTTTAATATTTTTTGCGATATTTCACGTACGTGTTTTATGTGTTCACACGCAGTGATTTTATGGCAGTGAAAGTCATAAAAGGCATTTCTATAATAAATTAATACATATAACCTTAATAATGATGTTTATATAGTCATAATATATATACATATATATATATATATATATATATATATATATATATATATATAATATTATTGCTATACGAAATAATGTATTTAATCTTTCAGGTAATCACATTCGATGAATTAAAGACTGGATATAAAAATCCGATTGATCAGTGTAATAATTTAAATCCGGTAAGAGATGCGTAATATACATATATATTATCTATAGTTCATAGTATGTTCAATCATTATATTTTTTTTTTTTTTTTCAGTTAGTTCTTCCAGAGTATATATTGCATATTGCGATCAATTTTTTCTTTTTAATCAGCGAACAATATTTTTCACTGTTTATCAATATTCCGCTGATAGCCTATCATGTATGGCGTTATATGAACAGGCCTTTGATGACAGAATCTGGCCTGTACGATCCTACAAGCATAATGAATGCCTATGATTTGTCCATTTACCAAAGAGAAGGATGGGTTAAACTAGCATTTTATCTACTTTCATTTTTCTACTATTTGTACGGGTGAGTTATTCCTTTCTATTCCTCTTTCCTTTTTCTTTTCCCTCCATCTATCCTTTTATCATATTATATCTAACCATGTTTTAAATAGTTATAACTTTTTTGCTGTAATTATATTTCAGAATGATCAACTCATTGATTAATTAAAACCAGTTAATTGTTACGAAATTAATTTTATTCGTAAAAAATCAATTTTCAATCTTATGCAACAATGCATATACTGGAAGTACAAGTGGCATTACAATTAATTTATTGTACTGGAAGTTTTGTAATAACATATAACATGAGAGGAAAAGTCTTGATTATATTTAGATAAATTTCCAATGCAACAAATTTAAATATTTTTTTTATACAATATATATGTTAATGAGTTTCAAGCAAAGTATCATTTAAAAAGTTTTATTTACAAAATAAAAATTAGATATATTTTGAGTCTAGTAGAATATTATTTATTCTTTTAGACATGATAAAAAAGAATATTTTGAAACAAATATTGATTTTATTCTATTTTGATAAAATTAATTTTATATTTATATTAAAAAAATTCTCGATTTAAGATAAAATTTTTTTCGATTATATAAAGTCAATATTTTCTAAGATAATGTGCACTAAATAGCATATTAAAAAAATATAAATGGTCATAATCAATCGACGAATCTTTGACAAAGATAACGATCCACCAGCATGAATGTATCCTTTTCTATGAAGGCTTTAAAGCTGTATGTAAATCGATCAATCATTCAAGCATTATTACTATATTGCAAATGCTTGATTGCGATTGGTTGAATTGGTTACAGCCTTAGGCCGGGAGCAAAGATTTTCTTCGTAACGCATAAAGAAATAAACCAATCAAGATCAGCAGAACTAGAAGTTAGAATAGAAAGGACTCTGATTGGTTTATTCCCTTGTGTGTTATGCGAAAGAAAATGGAGGTGAAGGAAAACCAAGACCATTGCCTGTGGTCCTGGTTTTACTGCGATTAAGAGCCAATTTCACCACCTTCGGTTAAGTTAACCGACGGTTAAAATCAGCAGGGTGGCAACAGAAAATAGAGGTAAATGAAAACCAAGCATTCTTATCATTTCATTTGCCACCCTGCCGTCGGTTAATCTAACCGAAGATTGTGAAATTGGCCCTATGTTTACACTAAACCGAACACACTCCATATCTCTAGATTTTTTCCCCGTCTGTCGTTAATTATTAAGCAGGGAACACACACTTTTCCATAAGCGCATAACCATAAGTATAAGGAAATTGATTGGTTCATTTCATTAGGCATATGTTTGTGGACCAATCAATTTCCTTATACTTATGGTTATGCGTTTATGCAAAAGTGTGTGTTCCCCGCTATATTTTCAATTCCTATACAAATAATTTGGAGAAAAATTCTACTAATGCTCAATTGAAATTACGCGCCACACGATAGTGACGCTACGGTACGCGAAATATCGGAATCGCGAATCGTTGAAAGCGCCCGTTGTGTGAGGAGAGAGAGAAATAGTTTTTAGGACTCTCGGCGTCGTGTCGGCCATTGTGGAAATAGTGGGTACCGGCTTACGTGAATGACGACGATCGTGCTCTCATTGTTAGCCTTATTGTCGCGCGCGCACAAGTCGTGAGGGGAAAAGAAAAAAAAAAAGGGGACGAATGTATGGTGGTAAGGTTTCGACCGCGCATCAACGATTATAACCGATAGTAGCAATAACTGTGTTTAATCATATGATTTATCTGGAGAGAAAGGATGCAGAATAGTAGTACAAGGAATGACCTCGCATAGTCAGAAAATCCACGAAAAGCAATCCGCTGCAGCAGCACCAGCATCAGCACCATCAGCAGCAGCGAGCGTTCACTACGAAAGTGGGAAGACATCGTCGACTCCAATCATCGAATTCAAGCCCTACGAAATCGGAAACCGAGACCTCGGAACTGCAGCCACTCAGTTATGTGAGTATTTTATACTCAGATAAAATGTCAATTATTCAATGAGTAAAAGGAACGTACAAGTGATATTGCAAGTTCATAACCTTACTTTTAGTATGTGAGTCTATTAAGCGGGGAGCACACACTTTTGCATAAGCGCATAATTATAAGCATAAGGAAATTGATTGGTTCATTTTTTTATGCATACATTTGTGGACCAATCAATTTCTTTATGTTTATGGTTATGCACTTATGAAAAAGTGTGTGCTCCCCGCTTAAAGCACGCGGTCTCGATCGTATGCAGAAACTCAGTTGAATCCCACTTTCTCAGCGGAACGTGCATTCAACTGAGTTATAACGTCATAAGTGAGAATTATCAAAGTTTTGATGTAAATGGAAAGCAACTAATATGATTGCTATGCGCTTGTGGTTCATATGTGTGTGTGTGTGCGTGTGCGTGTATATTGTGTGTATCTTGTCACTGAATGTCACTTCTGCGAATATTGTTCTACCGATATAATTTTATGCAGGTCCTCATCATACTAAATATCGACAACGAAAGTGCCATCATCATCCTCGGGTGATTGTCAGGGCAAATACACGCATTTGGTTTTATTCCAATACGTTGAATCTTTAAATTTTGAATTAGAACGTCTCTCAAAGCTTCACTGAAGTTACACACATACATGTAGAGAGTCTTATTGTAACTTTTCTTCTCTCTCTTTCTTTCTCTCTCTCCCTCATCCTCACTCTCTCTCTCTCTCTTTCTCTTATATAGAAGGTACATCATTGTATCGATAATATCGACTTACGTAGTGTACGCGCTTGTTACGTCGAATCTATTGTAACGATCTGCACGTTATACGATCTATACGCGCGCGTGTACAAGCGTGAGCACGCACGCATATGCTCCTATACCTCTAGGTATGTATTTGTATGAATTCCATACATATGTGTTTACACTCGTATACATGATATGTACGTAATGTACATATTTACATATATAAAAATATATTCACTAGATAACAAAAACTATGAGATGACGATCCTGTGTCATTGTGTTTCTACTAAACGTACAATATAGTAGTCGTATAGCTGATAAAATACGAAATTATCATGAACTAACAGAGTGTTTACTTCCTCCTGAGAAAACATAGACAAACTTAGAATATATACATATATTCTCAGGGATTTTTGTATCTGAAAAATTAAGAACTTGATGAAATTTTATTAGGATATGAAGTTTTCTAAAAAATTGTCTGATAATTTTGGTCTTAGAGGATGTCTATTCTCTGGAAAAATATAGAAAATCTGGAATCCTCAGGGATTTTATTTGTACCAAATCGAGGGATTCTCATTTATTGATATTTGTAAAAAAAACTCCCTTTGATAATTGTGTTCTTATATTGTAAGCAGTTGATGATCCAAGTTGTGAATTATGTGTTCAAAAAATATACAAATATATATATATATATATATATATATATATATATATATATATATATATATCTTAATAAAATATTTAATATGAAGTACATATTTGAAATTAAAAATGAAAATATTATGCAAGTGTTTATCTTATAAAAGTTTTTTATCTGTATTTTAGAAAAAATTATAATCTATAAAAATAAAAAAATAAACATTGAATGCTAATTTAATGTTAAAAATATTTTAACACGTAAAATGAACGAATTTAAGGCATTAATGAGACGAATAAAAAATAAGAATATGATTTTTTTCTTTTTAATAATAATATTTGTTTTTTCAAACACATTTCTGTATGTCTAAAATCTTTTTTTTTCTCTTTAATGGTTTTCAAGCTTTTTTGAGACCACGATCGCCTTTTTAATATTTTTATAAATCAACCTTTCCAGAATTCTATTGTAAATAAAAGAAAGAAAAAATCATACATTTTTTTAAAATAAAAAAAGACGTGAAATTGCCAAATCAGGATAATTTAGCTCAAATTTTGACTGGATATAGAGCTGAACCTGAAACGGATTCTGTAACATTGTTGAAGCAATTTATTTATAGTTCTTATCGAATAATTATAAAGGTTTATATATGTATTTCCCTACATTCAAATGGAACATGTAGGAGAGAAAAGCCGAGATGAATAGATCTGCAAATATATTTTAAAAACCGTGATTTAAAAATAGCTAATATCTAAAATACTAATGCTAATATCTAAAAATACAACAGAGTTTTATGGAATTAGATTTGTAAACAAGAGAAAAACTGGCTATTATTGTCAATCGACATTAGCTTTAAGGATTCGCTATCGCAAGATATTGGGGCACGTCTTCCCTCTTCCATTCTACAAGAGTCTTAACTCGTTGTTTCAATGTTGAGCCAGCTACCAAATGTCTTTCGTCTTGTTGGCAGCTAGGTGCGTAGATGGTTACTCTCGCGTAATGTTAGGAACGAAGAAAAGAAAGGAGGAACATCAACGGAAAATTCGCTCGCTGGGAAAGAAGAGTTATATAACCGAATATATGTATGTATTAATAATATTGTCCGCCGTGGAAACCGAGTTGTCAAAGTCGATCACTCATTTTCGTTCATCTCTTTCGTCTCAATTTGTTGCGAGCCGCAATTTTCATTGTCCCCTCTCTCTCTTTCTCTTTTCTATCTTTATCTTCTCTCGCAATTTTTCTTTTCTTTTTTTTGCTAAAATATAAGCATACGTATCTCGCAACAACTTGATCCTGATGTCTACGAGAGAGCATCGGGACGCGATCGCCACGATGCAGCATTCGAATGCCATTCCTATTCTTCTTGGCATCTCTGCATGTTCCACGAGAGAAAGAGAAAGAGAAAGAGCAAGAGAGGGAATTGGGGAAAAAGGGAAGTCTTGTTGCATTACTGCTTTCTGCCATGAGAGGCTAGAAAGCATTTTCAGGACGTATCTCGGCCATAAAGCGATACGCTAGAGGAAGAAGGACAGCACGCGATTGTCGCTCTTTGTCTGATCATTATCTCTCACAATCGCATCCGTATGCTCAATATATCGGTGTTGTGCCTTCATGGACACTACACACATGTGGTAGAAGAGAGACAAAGATGACGCAATCATCTTTCCTTATCACACCACTGTATGTATTACCGACACTTCGTACACATAGCACGGAACGGAACCATAAATTGTGGACATAGCGTGTTATCCTCTAAGTACATTCGTGCACATTAGCTATGTAGTTCAATGTCCACATTTTTATGTCCATAGAGGGCGTATCGCTTTCAGGGATCACCTAAAACCGGACCGTGGCGTCTCTCAGGCTTCTCTCTACTATCAACGACGTTCGCGTACGGAGTTCCTTGTTCATGCATAGATACTTACGCTCCTCCGTGCATCAATGACGTGGAAATAATCTCAATTTCAATTTCTCTACATCGCCTATCCATCCCTTGTCATCGCGCAAGTTACGAACGTGAACGTCCTCGCGCAGCGTCGGCCGATTATGTCATGTGGCGAGGGGTGAAGAGAGAGCAAACAAATGGGAGTACGAAGAGCAGGTATGCGGTGGAGGGTGTACACAGAATCCGTCGTGGAAGTAGTATCGGTGTCGCGTTCCGCTCCTCCGTGAAAAAACCGTCACGCGCTGAAGTCAAGTGTCAAAGTGCTGAAACGTTACTTAGCGTCGCGCAGTACAATCTTAGCCACTTGCCTCTACACACAAAATTATACTTTATAGATATCGAAATATCTTTACGAATATCTTGTCATACTACTAAATGTGTGTATATGTATGTATGTGTGAGTGTGTGACAGACAAAATGAGTGTCTTCTATAGGGCATTTCTCGATTAATCTGTTGAATAGCGATCAATTTTCGGGATCGGGATCCATTTTATGTGATTTTATACGTCCCTTTGTCTATTATGATATAATAAAGTACAATGTAAGATTACTCCGGCTAAGGTTACACCTTACTCCGGCGCTATCTTGCGCTCGTTGTTCGCGCCGTTGCTAACGCTCCCGCGCGAACGTCATGAAGTCACAGTGACGTCGAGCTTCTTATTGGCCAAGCGTGGTCACGTGATCAAATTAGAATACAACGAATATTAACGGCGTGCAGGCCAGAGTCGTAGTTGAGACACCGTGCACGGTAGGACGTACTAGCTTGGATTTAGAAAGAAACAGGCGAGATCGGTTACGCGTGTCGAGCAAAAGCACCTGCATTTCGTCCGATTGAACCACTAACAAGTGAATAAACCATTTTAATTAAAACGGTGCAACAAAGATTTCTTAAACTCCTTTACAACAAATCCGCCCTAACCCTCACGACAAGCCTTGCATCCTCACAAGATTTATAAAAACCGATATAAATAAATAGTGTAAAATTATATATATATATATATATATATATATATATATATAAAATTAACTTTGTTTTTTGCATTGCTATGTATTTTACCGAGATTTCGATTTTAGATGGAGTATTTCGCGATTGATCAAGTTGAATTGGACGAAGATCATCCTGAATCCTCGAAATTTTTGTTGACTTCTGAGGATACTGAGCGTTCTGTGGACCTTGAAACTCAAGTGAGTCTCTGGGCACTCTCTGCGACAGCTCTTATTGGAAAATTGTCATTGGACGATAGGAAGGACTTGTCCGACCACGAGGTGCTCCGATGTTTAACATCTAGTGTTTCTTGTGGATTGGACGAGGCTGCGGCCGCATTAACACGTATGCGTAGTGACAATCCACGTACGCCGAACGAAAAGCGTTCTCTCGTCGAGACGTGCATCGATGGAGACTTTGGTACTGTTCGGAAATTGTTGATAGAGGGCCGAAGCGTTCATGAAACTACTGAGGAAGGAGAAAGCTTACTCTCTTTAGCTTGCTCAGCTCGTTACTACGAACTTGCTCAGGTTTGGATCAAAACAAGCATATTCTTTCTCTTAAAAAAAAAAAGTTGTACTTTTGTGCCAATCTTTATTGAACTGTGTGGAATAAAGTTCGAAAGATATTTTGTTCGAGTGCATGGCGTCATTGTCATACATGTGGATAAATAATTTTTGATATACATGTTTAATATATTTTTTACAATATTAAATAAAATTTGATTATAGAATTGTCAAATTAATTTTGTATAAATTATTTTTAAAAAAATGCATTAATGTATTCGTGCAAATAGTTGATCATATCATTTATATTAACAGTTAATTTGAATGGCTGTAATATCACATTGACACAGTAATTCTCATATTATACAAAAAATCAGTAGGGAAATATACATAATATAATTAAACTTAATATTTTACTTAATAGTTTCAAATTGTCTTATTTTATATATGTGTGTATTATTATATTACAGTTTAGATATTGCAAGAATATCATTGTTTAATAATAGTAACTGCATAGAGTGACTGCTTCTTAAAAAAACCTTGGAAAACCTTGAATTCTCAAGAATTTTTTTGTATCTGGGAAAAATCAAGGAATTCTCATAGAGATCTAATGTAATTTTGTTGAGAATCGGGGAATATTAACAAAAATTTCTTTTTAATAAGTTTTTCTTATTGTAATTTGTCGATAAGCCAAGTTGTGAATTATGTGTGTTTAAAATATATTATAAATATGTATATATCTATTTCTCTGTTTATATTCAATGTTTTAACAAAATATTGAATAGGCAGTATATTTTTTTATTAATTAATATTTTTAGTGACAAAAGAAATGAAAATATGATTATGCAAAAATATGGTTTTGAAAAATTTAGTTTACAAAAGCTAATAAGTTTTTTTTCCAATACATTTGCCAAAGTAGCATTTAAAACATAAATGTGTTTTTCCTTTGCATGAATAAAAAGCATTAAAAAATGCACACACTAAAAAAGCTTATTTTAGAAAGTTGCGTAACAAAATCTTTAAAATCTTTTCTTTACCTGGAATTTTGAATGAAAATACTTAAAAGATCAAGGATTTTTTTAACAAGATTGAATAGACATCCTATTTAAGCTACTGCTTTTTATTTTGAAAGTAAATATAATTTGTAAGCTATACATTCAAAATCTATATTTGTAATATATTTCTTTCTTTCTAGTCTACAGTTATATTTTTGTGTTACAGGCTACAGGCTGTATAAAACTCGTAAATAAATTTTAATTAACTAAAACTTTTTAATTACTTTAATTAAGGCTGCACTATTTCTTCATTGCAGCTATATTATGACTTAAATGTGAGAATTATTTTCCTTTTTTGAAATAAACGAAATAAGCCAGTTTTTTTAATGCTTTAATTTATATTTTAATATTGATTGATAAAATAGACTAAGAACTTTTTTATTATTTCAATAAATGTATATATAACTCAATCTGCATGAGTAGGAAATATAGGCCGCTTCTAGCCCACTTGCTTCTTAAGAACCAGATGTAAGAGTAAGAGAGAAAGATATATGATAAAGTAAGATAGACCGATATCTCAGGAGAGCAGTGACGGCACGGCGGAAGGACAAGGGGGGTACGTATGGCGAGGGAGGCGTGGGGCGACCGCGCGCGCGCCTCCCCCCAGCCCCTCGCCTCCCTCGCCATATGTACCCCCCCTGTCCTTCCGCCGTGCCGTCACTCTTGCCCAGAGATATCATTCTATCTTACTTTATCATATATCTTTCTCTCTTACTCTTACATCTGGTTCTTAAGAAACAAGTGGGCTAGAAGCGGCCTATATTTCCTACTTGCATGTACCCTACAGTAAAAATAGATTTAAGATTTACAATTATTTCTTAATTCTCGTAAACTTCTTGAATCTATTTATAATATATTTTATCAATTTATACCATTAAATATGTGTTATGATATATGAAAAAATTAATTTTTCATGATAAATTTTGCAACAAAAAATTTGTACAATTATAAAGTAAAACTTATTTATAATTAATTTTGCAAGAATAAATGAAAAACTCATCTATTGCATGTTTTTATAAAATAGGTCCTTTTGGCGATGAATGTCAATGTAGAAAATCGTGGCATCAAAGGGGACTGTACCCCCTTAATGGAAGCCGCCAGTGCAGGACACGTAGATATCGTGAGTTTGTTGATCGCTCACGGAGCAGATGTCAACGCTCAATCTACTTCAGGTAAAATTAGCATTAGTTATTTATTTTTTTATTATATATGATTTTTTTTTAATTATGTGTGCACTAAAGTTTTATTTGCAAATATTATCGAAATTATGAATTTGTCGAGGATAATATTGTTACAAAATATATATATTTGTAATTGAAGGTAATACACCTCTTATGTATGGATGCATTGGTGGACATGATGAGGTTGTACGTGTCTTATTAGAAGCGGGAGCTAATGTTGAAGATCATAATGAGAATGGTCATACACCTTTAATGGAAGCAGCGAGTGCTGGTCATTGTCTAATTGCCAAGATTTTACTTGATCATGGTGCTGGCATCAATACTCATTCCAATGAATTTAAAGAATCGGCATTAACGTTAGCCTGCTATAAAGGACATTTAGAGATGGTTCGCTTTTTATTGGAAGCTGGTGCAGATCAGGTACCAATAATTGTTTTATTTTTTTGTGATTGTAATAAAATAATCATATTCAGAAAAACGATAATTTGTATGATTGTATGTTAATAGGAAATTTGTTTGTCTTTTGTGGATTCTTTTTTTTTTGTGGACAAAATTCTGATATGAAAGATTTTTTACAAATTTCGGAAGATACACGAATAATTAAAAAAAAAAAAAATGCAACTTTTTGGTGTTCTAAATACCATAATAGTAATGTATCTTTTTTTGCCCATGTCTTAAGTCTGTATCAGAAGACTATACATTGAACATTGAGATTGAAGTTCCAAAATTGAAATTTGACCAAACAAGATAATAAAATTTTAGTTCCTTTTTTTCTGATTAGTCAAATTTTAATCTTTAATTTTCAATACATACAGGCTTTAATGTAACATCAGAATGAGGATTATTAGGATATTGGCTATATTTCTAGGGATACAATATAAAGATTGAATTGATACTACGAATATTAAAAAGTTTTTTAGCACATTCCACTTGGCATTTTCAAATCCGTTTGATTGAACAATCATGATAAAAAAGTCTTTATTCTAATTACTTAATCAGATAAATAGATACATGCTTATTGAAAGAGAAAAGTATGGACATTTGTGAGCAATGATTAAAACCGCGTTTCAAATAGCATTTATTGTATCAAATAAAAGTGCAAAGAATTAAATATACCTAAGATTTACTTTCTCTGTTTTCTAATACAAATCTGTTTTCCAAAAACAGATTTCTAAAATTTAATCGTTTTTGAATATAATCAAAGATTAAATAAATGAATAAATAAGGAATTTCTAGCAAAAAGAGAAATTTTTTATACACACACATGTATATTTTATAAAGAATTATTCAAAAACTATACGTGTGCGCGCGGGATAAAGTCCTAATGATAAAATTTCATTTACAATTATTTAATATTATTTGCCTACTTCAAAGAATACTAATTTTGTTCAAGTAATGGTGGGGAATTTTTGTATACTTTAGAGAGATTTTGCGGAGTATGGCAAGCAAAGTTTGCTTGCTTTAACATCTATAGTCCAGCCACTAACTGGCTAGGACCATTATTTTTTTGGAGTCATATACTATATTTATATGTAAAAGTGGAATAAGCTATAAGATCTGAATATCTCAATGATAAGAACAGTTGCCTGAAAATTAAAAAACTCGGATTTGATTCTCAATTTAGTCATTCGCATCTGTTTTTCTAGTACACAATGTTTTTCTAGTACACAAATATTGTTTTTTAACAATTATTTATTAGGCTGAAAAATATGTAAAATTCCTATAAATATTTTAGTGCCTCTGCTAGACAGTGTTTAAAATCACCACTCATGTATACATATAACCGTTCTGAGTCTTTGTTATTTATTGAAAGTTGAACAAAAATAGAACAGGTAATGTTTTTGAACATCATTTTATGGATAGTCTACGAATCTAGGCTCGTGTCATCTTCCATTATATACACACTCCTATTTATTACTTGTTTAATTATTTAAATTAAAATTAATTAATTAAATTATTTAAATTAGTACTTCTGCGAATTTTTCAGGAGCATAAAACTGATGAGATGCATACAGCCCTCATGGAAGCATCGATGGATGGTCATGTGGAAGTTGCTCGTTTACTTTTAGATTCAGGTGCCCAAGTAAATATGCCGACGGACAGCTTTGAATCACCATTAACATTAGCTGCTTGTGGAGGTCATGTGGACTTGGCTATGCTTCTAATCGAGCGTGGAGCAAACATTGAAGAAGTTAATGATGAAGGTTACACACCGTTAATGGAAGCAGCGCGTGAAGGTCACGAAGAGATGGTCGCTTTACTTTTGAGTCAAGGCATGTTAGATGAATTATTAAATAATAAATATTATTGGATATAAATAAATATAAAATTAATAAATAGGTGCAAACATCAATGCCCAAACTGAGGAAACTCAAGAAACGGCGCTTACCTTGGTCTGTTGTGGCGGTTTTCTGGAAGTTTCCGATTTTTTAATTAAAGCGGGGGCAGATATAGAATTGGGTGCTTCGACGCCTTTGATGGAGGCCGCGCAAGAGGGACACTTACAACTTGTGGAATATTTGCTGCAATCCGCAGCGGATGTTCATGCTCAGACACAGACGGGGAATACAGCTTTGACATATGCCTGCGAGAATGGTCATACTGACGTTGCTGATCTTTTATTACAATTTGGCGCTGATTTAGTATGTTTTTTTTTTTTTTTTTTTTTTTTTTTTTTTTAATTCTGGACTTACAATTTTTTTTTATTTTGCTATATTTTTAAAGTAGAATTTTTTTGTCTTTATATTGAAATACGAATTATCTATATTAATTTATTCTGTATTATAGGAGCATGAATCAGAGGGAGGTAGAACTCCCCTGATGAAGGCTTGTAGAGCAGGTCATCTGTGTACAGTTCAATTCCTCATTTCGAAGCGTGCTGATGTTAATCGACAAACAACAAACAATGATCATACTCCTCTTTCATTGGCATGCGCTGGTGGTCATCTTGTAGTAGTTGAACTGCTTCTAGCAAACTCTGCAAATCCATTTCATAAATTAAAGGTATGTTATATTTGAAATATAGGTAAATATGAGTAAAAATCTATATTTTTCATTTATTATATACATATACTCGAATATATGTTTACAAAAGATTAATGTAATATTATTACAATCGACACATTATTATTAATATTGTACTATATTAATAATATTATACCATTATATATTATACTAATCTTTTAATTTGTTTTGTATAATATTAATGAAGTATTTCAATATTTTGTATATAACTTTCATCGATATGTAATTTTAAGTATTTTAACTATTATAGGATAACTCTACTATGCTGATAGAAGCGGCAAAAGGTGGTCACACTACTATTGTTCAGCTTTTATTGGATTATCCTCATAGCATTATGATGAGTGCCCCCCATAATGCTGCATCTGCGTCATTGTTATTACCACAGCAACAACAACAACAGCATATAAGTCATCAGCAGCATGTACCTCATCCTCAACAAACTTCTAGAGGCAGTGGAGGGTACACGAGTTTGTCAGAACCTAATATCTGTCTTAGTCCGACACCAACAGCGTCGACACAAGGAGTAAATGTAACCGAAAGTCAGAAAAATACTAGACAAGAGCATATCCTTCATAAACAACTAATACTTGAGGAATTACAAGTATGTTCTATATACTATTGCATATTCTCTCGATAAAATTTCATGATATCCACACAAAAATTTTAAATTCTTTGATTGACGATGCAAAAAAAAAAAAAGAAAAAGAAAGAAAGAAAAAAAAACACTTGAAAGAATATGTGATACAATACATTTTACAGCTTTATTATATATTATATTTTATTATTGTCTTTCTTTTTTTTAAAATATATAATTACTCTGCAGAGGGTAGAGCGAGATTTGCAAAGGAGAGATGCAGGACATTTATTGTCTGATCCGCGAAGTTCTATTGTAAATCAATCCCAGCAACAAAATTCTAGTAAGACTGAGGCATTATTACCAGTGCTAAATATTGATTTACCGGATCCTGAAGTACGAAAGTACAAAGAAAACGCTTGCGCATTTCTTACTGGAGCTCAAAAATCTAAAACTTCCTCCATTAATGAAAGAGTGTTGAAATTCAAGGATGACCAAGATCTTCCACTTGACGATGCGTTTGAAAGTTTTCGCTCCCTCAGTTTTGATGATGCAGTTGAGAGTAAATATGTTTTTAAACTTGAAAAATAATAAAATTTATTAATAAAATTAATTTTGTGTTCAATTTTTTTTTATATAACAATAGAAGATCAAGAAAAATTTGAGTTAAAAAGATTGGATATGTCGAATAACAAAGAACAACAACGGCAGCAGCAGCAACAACATTTGCAAACTCAAATAGTACAGCAAAGTGGAAGTTCCCATGTAACTCAAGAATATTTCACTAATCCTGTGCTGTCAGTACCGTCGGTCTCTCTATCTACGCTACCATCGCTGCAAGTACCCAGTGCTGGTGTCCAGATAGAAGCCGATATATCAGCGGGCTTACAACGAACACGTACGCAATCGTTGCAAAATCCAGCGATAAAGAATCGTCTGAGAGCTTTCAAGGAAGGATTTCGCCAGGGTAGCATACATTTTCGCAAATGTATGCAACATATTAACAGTGATACCTTTCAGCCTCAATTATTGCTTCAATTCTCTCAAATAAGTATGTTCATGAAATGTCTTTAACACAAATAATGTTGCTGAATTTTTGCTATATCGATTTTTAATTTGTCTCAATTTTCTTATTATTATTGCGTTTCCTACGCAAACATTACCAGCTGTCAATGGAACAACGGGAATAATAGACAGTATACCGCCTCATCAATCAAGCAGTTATGCACAATCTACAACTTGTACCACTAATCAAGTTCAAGTCGTTACCCAAACTCAAGCACCTGCTATTACAACCTCTTCAAACATTGCCGCCGTTGATAAGAAACAAATGTACACTGCGCCGATTACCGGTAAGAATAAGAAGACCAGATATCCTCTCCTGTCTCAACAGCAACAATCTTGCCAGCAACAACAAACTGCCAGTGCTCAACAGACTTCCAATTTTCCGACGCAAAATTATCAACTAGATCCGGCGACAGGTAAGAACTATATGATATACTATAATTTTTGTAACCTATAGTACAACCAATTGATCAATACATAATAATACAATATATTCCAACAGTTGGAGGATACACGACTAACCAAGTTCCACCTACTCCATTCTCATGTATGGATGTTGATTCAGAAACTGACAGTAATCGTGACACAGCATTGACCCTAGCTTGTGCCGGAGGGCATGAAGAGCTTGTTGAACTTCTTCTTCTTCGTAAAGCAGCTATAGGTAAGAAAAATAATTGTAATAAAAAGAATTATAATGTATTGTAATTGTAAATGTAATTTGAAGAAGCAATGTGAAGATTTGATCATACAGATAAATTTGTGATAAGTTATAAAGATGTAAAATCTGCCATATTTCTTGTTGGCAATTAATATTTAATCTATCATTGTTTCTTCTAAATAATTTAATATACGAAAAATATTTATTATATAGAAATATATAAATATAGAATTTTTAATAATTATTAAACGCAACATAATATAGAGTAAAGATATCCAATATATAATATAAAGAAAGAGAAAAAAGATATACATATTCTTGTCACGTTATCAAGTTTTTATGAAATTAATAAGCTGACATATAATTTATCGCAGAACATAGAGATAAGAAAGGATTTACTCCACTCATTTTGGCTGCAACAGCGGGTCACCAGAAAGTAGTCGATATTCTACTTAATCATGGTGCTGACATTGAAGCACAATCTGAACGTACCAAGGATACACCATTGTCTCTTGCGTGTAGCGGAGGTAGATACGAAGTAGTCGAGCACTTGCTTAATCGCGGTGCAAATAAAGAACATCGTAATGTTTCTGACTATACACCTTTGAGTCTCGCGGCATCTGGTGGATATGTGAATATAATAAAGCTGCTACTCGCTTCTGGTGCTGAAATTAATTCTCGTACCGGCTCGAAATTGGGTATATCTCCACTTATGCTTGCTGCTATGAATGGGCATACTGGTAAGAAATTGATTAATTAAAATTCAAAATTGTTTAATCAGTAATCTCAGTTTGTATTTGTATGTGTATAAAAGAAATTCTACGTATATATACATATATATATATATATATATATATATATATATATATATATATAATTTTAATATTAAAAAAATATGTTAAATATAAGTGATTTTATTATAGCGGCAGTTAAATTACTGTTGGATATGGGTTGTGATATCAATGCACAAATCGAGACAAACCGTAATACAGCATTGACACTCGCGTGCTTCCAAGGAAGACATGAAATTGTTAGTCTTCTTCTTGATCGAAAAGCCAATGTTGAACATCGAGCTAAGGTAGCATAATTGTTGTAAGGGAGCATTAATGTTAAAATGAAACGTATAATGTATATGACTTCTTTAATGTCATTTTTTCTTTTTTTTTATAAAGACTGGTCTAACACCGCTAATGGAAGCTGCTAGTGGTGGATACGTTGAGGTTGGTCGCGTGTTACTTAGCAAAGGTGCGGATGTTAACGCAACACCTGTCCCATCATCTCGCGACACTGCCCTAACTATTGCCGCTGATAAAGGTCACTGCCGTTTCGTAGAACTCTTATTGACAAGGTAACTTTTTTTATGCTTTTATTCCATGTTATCGAATTTTTTTATGGAAATGCAGTCTTGATAATTTGTTAATATTGTTTTTCAGAGGAATTCAAGTCGAAGTAAAAAATAAAAAGGGTAACAGCCCATTATGGTTAGCTGCAAATGGCGGGCATCTTAGTGTCGTAGATCTGTTGTATCATGCGGGTGCAAATATCGACTCGCAGGATAATCGTAAGGTAAAGACGTGCTCAAATTTCATTATTAAGAGATCTTATGTTTTTCCTAATCTTGGACAATCATCTTCTGTAACGATTAGGTTTCTTGTCTGATGGCTGCTTTTCGAAAAGGTCACATTAAAGTGGTTAAATGGATGATGAATCATGTAATACAATTCCCAAGTGACCAGGAGATGACGAGGTATATAGCAACTGTTAGTGACAAGGAACTCTTGGAGAAGTGTCAAGAATGCATGAAAGTAATAAGAGCAGCTAAAGAGACACAAGCTATTAAGGCGAACAAAAACGCTACCATATTGCTAGAAGAACTCGATATGGAAAAAACGAGAAGAATCAAAAAAGGCAGACGCTGCGCGAAGACGGGAAAGTAAGAAAAAAAAGAAGCTCGAGAAGAAGGAGGAGAAACGTAAACTTCACGAAGAACGAAACAGCTTTCGAGGACAAAGAGGAGAACGGAAAGAAATCGGGCGATGAGGAATGCGATCGGGTGGATGACAGTGAACACGAGGGTGGTGAGAGAATGGAGAGCGTGCCATCATCCATGAACAGAAGTCCAGAGGATCCTGATAGAGAGAAAGGTGATAGTGGAATAGATGCAAATAGTCACGGAAGTTGTAGTAGCAATGATGTAATGGCAAGAGAAAAGAAGAAAGATAAGAAGAAAAAAAAGAATAATACTCCTAATAACAATGTTAAAATAAAACGTATAACGTATATGACTCCTTTAGTGTCATATCAATTATTTATTTTTTATTTTTTTATTTTTTTTATTAAGATGGGTCTAACACCGCTAATGGGAGCTGCTAGTGATGGATACGTTGAGGTTTACCGCATGTTATTTAGCAAAGGTGTGTTAACGCAACACCTGTTTCCCATTTCTAAAAGCAATAAAATACAACAATTGAGTATTGTTTTAATTGTAAATAATTATATTCTTTTTCTGTCTAAAATTAAAAAAAGATATAATTATTAATAAATTTCAAAAATTTCTATTTTTTAAGAAAGTTGATATGTAAAGTCTATTTACAGCACTATTTATAGAATTGTATACTTAAATATACATGAAAATTGAACTATACTTATATTATGTAAATCATAATATTTATCTAAATTAACCAATCAGGATAGAATACAAAGCAGAAGTCATGTTTGTATTTTAAATTCGTTCTACTTGTCATTTGCAAGATTCGTGAGCGTCATCTGTCTTTGTTCAATTTTCGATAAGCAACAAGGACGAGAGCATCAAGTGGAATGTATCTTCGATGGATATTAGACATTAGATTCGTTGGCTTTTGTCCGCATACATAATGACATTCAATTTAGCTGATGGATAGATTAAGGATGGGTTAAACTAGCATTTTATCAACTTTCATTTTTCTACTGTTTGTACAGGTGAGTTGTTCCTTTCTATCCCTCTTTCCTTTTTCTTTTCCTTCTATCTTTCCTTTTATCATATATCTAACCATGTTTTAAATAGTTGTATCGTTTTTGCTGTAATTTATATTTTAGAATGATCAACTCGTTGATTAATTAAAACTAGTAATTGTCACGAAATTAATTTTATTCATAAAAAATCAATTTTCAATCTTTTGCAACAATGCATATTCTGGAAGTACAAGTGGCATTATAATTAATTTATTGTATTGGAAGTTTTGTAATAACATATAATAGAGGTGAGAAGAAAAGGTCTTGATTATATTTAGGTAAATTTCCAACGCAACAAATAAAAATTTTTTTTTATGCAATATGTATGTTAATGAATTTCAAGCAAAGTATTATTTAAAAAAAATTTTATTTACAAAATAAAGATTAGATATATTTTGAGTCTAGTAGAATATTATTTAGTCTTTTAGACATGATAAATAAAAAAGAATATTTTGAAACAAATATTGATTTCTTATTCTATTTTGATAAAATTAATTTTATTTATGTTAAAAAAGTTCTCGCTTTAAGATAAGATTTTTTTCGATTTGTTAAGTATATATATATAAAGTCAATATTTTCTAAAATAGTGTGCACTAAATAGTATATTAAAAAAATATAAATGGTCACAATCAATCAGCGGATATCTGACAAAGATAACTATCCATCCAACATGACTATATCCTTTTCTATGAAGGCTTTAAGGCTGTATGTAAATCGACCAATCATATTCAAGCATTTACTATGTTGCAAATGCTTGATCGTGATTGGTCGAATTGGTTAGCTCCCAACCATAGGCCGGGAGTATAGATTTTTTTCGTAACGCATAAAGAAATAAATCAATCAAGATCAGCAGAACTAGAAGTTAGATTAGAAACGAAGAACTCTGATTGATTTATTCCCTTGTGTGTTACGTGAAAGCCTGTGGTCCTGGCCTTACTGCTACTACTAAAAGTAACATTTCATGAGTAGTGAAAAGCAGCAGCAATTTAATAACTAATAGCTTATTCGATTTGTTGACTCTACCCGACTCTGGGTCGAGTCGAGTCAGATTTCAAGTTCGATTTGCAATTCTATGACTCTAAACTATCATGGAAAGTGGTTTATGATTGGTTTCGTGATTCATAACCTCCATCAGAGTCTAACATTATTCTTGATCATCATCATCATAGAAATATAAGTTTATATTATATAATAAAAAATAAAAAGAAGAACAAGTAGTAATATTGAAAATATTATAAATAATAATGTTAAAAACCAGAGTCGAGTAGAGTCAACAAATCGAATACGCTATAACTAGCATTGTTTGGTGATTTTACAGAATTGCTGCGCTGCCCATGAAATAGGTTTTAAAACACAACTTTTACTGCTTTGCTGTTAAACAGGATGAACTTCAAATAGCAAAAACTTTCGCCGGAAGTACGTCACCGATTCTAGTTACTTCTTAAACTGCTGCTGCTTTTCACTGCTCATGAAATGTTTTAGATTGCGTTCCGTAATTCATTGTTAGTACTGAAACCTACAGTTTACGTCACGTACACTATGGGTGCGTTCCGTTTCTCGTATGATGCGCATACCAACGCATAAGATCGTTCCGTTTCAATCCATGCATAATTCATGCGCGCATGAGAATGATCTCCATAACAATGCCACGCCATGACACCACAGCGTATGAGAGCGCATGAACTGCCTCATCTTCCGAGGTCGTGTAGTTCATGCGTGGTCAATGCGCGAGAGTTATTTAGGCGGGAAAGAAACTTGCTACAAATTATAAGAATTTGTTATTCCAAAGTTTGTAACAAATGACCTTGAAGAATCTACAAATTTATGTTAATAATGAAATGTGGATATTCAACGTGTCTGGTACTGAAAAGATTTCGTCATTATTATCTTATCCATCAATATCAACTTTGTTGCAAATAATAACGGAAGATATCACATCAACTGATATCTCGGAGTGGATTGTATATCTTGACACAAAGTGAAAATTAGAATAATGAACAGATTTACTAGATTTTAACAAATGAAATCATAGATGCTTCAATGAATTTCCTCACTTTTGTAATTTTTATATTGTTTTAAAAAATTATACAATCAACCTGCTCATTTATCATCTGTTTACAGATAGTCCAAGCGCGCATGAATCTGTTCCGTTTCTCTATACTAAGTGTGATAGGCAAAAGGGAACGAGCCAATGCGCGCATGCATTGCGATTCGTTTCATGCGGTTCATGCGTGAAACGGAACGCATTCTATAGATTTTCAGTACTGGTGAATTACGGAACGCAGCATAAAATTTTCACGTGTTATGCCTTTGCGTACTGCCCAAAATTATGTAGTACAATAAAATTACATATTAATTTGATGTACGCGTCGATTTTCGTAACAGATTCTTTATTGTGTAAATAGGATTATCAATAGTTTAGATAATTAGATAAATTATTTTCACAATCAAAATAATTTAAATTCATTCAGAATTTACAATCTCTTAACCTGAAAATCAATTCTAATATAGATTGTTAATTATAACTGAACAGTGGAGAAATTAAAGGACTTAACAAGAAATTTAATATTTTAATAAAAAACGTTAAAGACATTGAGGATCTGCTTGATTAAATTGAGAGATTGTTTTTGTATAAAGATGCCAACTATTGGAATAAAACGTGATTTATTATTTCAAGCATTGGGCAAAACATATTGTAAGTTTTATAACATTGTAACACTTCTTTATTATTTAAACAAAGACAAATATTGTGAATTTTATGAAATAAATATATGACACTTATTTTGTGTCTAACTTTTATTATAACATAATCATAAATTATATTAAAATAATATATATATGTATAATGCTATCTTCGTATTATTATTATTATATTTATTACTATATATATTAATTTTCTTGTTATAATTGTGTGTTATTTTTATTTATATTGTAAAATAAATATTAAATTTTTAAAAAATATAAAAAATTGAGTTTATGTAATCATATTGAAAGACATATTTTTCTAAAGCAAATTAAAAAACAATTTATATTTCAGCGGATGATGAGTTTCAAGATTTATGTTTCAAATTTGGTTTAGAACTAGATGAGGTGGTAAGTATTGAGCTGTTAATTATTTTATTTTAGTTATATAATATTATACTTTATTTTGTAATAATTACTTGATTATTTATGAACAGACAACAGAAAAGCAAATGATAGCAAAGGAACAAGGTTTTAACCAAGATACAAATGCATCTGAAGATATCATCTATAAAATTGATATTCCAGCTAACCGATATGATCTTTTGTGCTTGGAAAGTTTAAGTGTTGGACTGCTCATCTTTTTGAACAAGTAAATGTACAATTTAAATATTTTTTATAGTTTTTGTAAAAAGAATCTTATTCAAAGAAATAAAATATAAAATTTTAATAAATAATATAAAAACAAGAAGGAAACAAGCTAATTTTTGTTTTATTATCCAGATAAGCATTTTGGATTGATTCTGAATTTGTTTAATTTTGTTTGAATAAAAATGATTTGAAAAGAAACCAAAACATTTATCTGGATTAAAAAAATTTTTTTGCTGAAATATGCTATTTGTGCTTGGCTCTCATTAGTTTGTTTCTTTCTTTTTTTTAAAGGATTTTATTCCTAAAATAGTGCAGTTAAAAATTAATATATAAAATCTATTGCTTTTTTTCCTTGAACAGGATGCCCATTCCACATTATAAAACAATAAAACCAAAGACAGGAATGGAAAAAATAGTGATGAATCCAGAAGTATGTATAATATTTGTGAAAATTTATATCACAATTGTTTGATATTAAATAACTATGCTTTTCAGTGCTTAAAAATAAGAGGCCACATAGTTGCAGCAATTTTGCGCGATGTTACTTTGACACAAGATTCTTACAATAGCTTTATTGATCTTCAAGATAAATTGCACCAAAATATAGGAAGAAAGCGTAGTTTAGTTTCTATTGGTACTCATGATTTAGATACAATTAAAGGCCCATTTTTATATGATGCCAGACCACCATCAGAGATATGTTTTAAGCCACTTAATCAGAACAAAGAATATACAGGTGAAGGCATTATGCAATTGTATGCAGTAAGTATTCCATTTTATTATGTATTTATTAGTTTTACATACATAGAAATTAATAAATATTTATATATAATCACATATATATATGACATGTTATATATTTGTAATTTAATGTTTACAGACACATGCACAACTCAAACAATATTTGCCCATCATAAAAGACAGTCCTGTTTATCCAGTGATTTACGATAGTAATGGAATTGTCTTGTCTCTTCCTCCTATCATTAATGGAGATCACTCAAAGATAACTCTTAATACGAAAAATATTTTTATTGAATGCACTGCAATAGATCTCACAAAAGTATGTACATTATGTTATTCCTAGTCCATACATATTTTTATTTTTAATAACTATCTTTAAAAAAGTTTTTAATTAAAAATACAAATAATTAATATTAATATTACACACACACACACACACATATATATATATATATATATATATACATTACATCACATACATATGTATGTATGTATGTATGTATGTATGTATGTATAGTTTGTATATAAAACAAAGAATTTATAGGCGAAAATCGTGGTGGACACTATAGTCTGTGCTTTCAGTCAGTATTGTAGCAAAAAGTACACAGCTGAAACTGTAGAAGTGGTATACCCTGATAATCAAACTTTTTGTTATCCAAGTTTAAAGTATCGAACCGAAGAAATTGACTGTAATAAAGCGATAAATTATATCGGTATTAAGTAAGTGGTGAAGTTATTTTTATTATGCTAATGATGAAACCAAAATAGTTATATTAAATTTGATATAAAATAAATGATGTTATTTTTTTGTTATATAGACAAACACCAGAACAGATTGCACAATTATTATCAAAAATGTCACTAAAATCTAAGGTGAAGAATAATGATAAATTAGTGGTAGAAATACCACCAACAAGACACGATGTGATACATTCTTGTGACATTTATGAAGATATTGCTATTGCCTATGGATATAACGAAATAGAAAAAACTATACCACATATGTCGACAATTGCAGCAGAAGTAAATTTAGATATTTTTTAATTAAATATAATTTAATTTATTGAGAAATATGTTGCATGTGTGTACTTTATACATGTGTGTATGTGAATTTCAGTTTCCACTCAATAAACTCACCGACCAAATACGAATAGAACTAGCAGAGGCAGGATTCACTGAGGCGTTAACTTTTTCTCTGGTATATAAAAAAAGAAAATTTATATTATTAGCTCTTATAACTTGATTTTACACATTTTAATTATATTGTTTTATAGTGTTCTCGCGAAGATGTAGCTGATAAATTGGGTTATAAAATAGAAGATGTACCAGCAATTCATATATCTAATCCAAAAACTTTGGAATTCCAGGTAATTTAATTTATAATCTCTCGAGTTTTTAAATCTTCATTAAGTTTTCTTTTTCTTAACTATATCAGAATCATTTATTCTATTAATTTAACACAATATATATATATATATATATATATATATATATATATATATATATATATATATATGTAACATAAACAATTTTTTGGGTGTAGAATTAATTTCATGAGAAAGCGATAGAATTTATCATATGATTAAATTATAAATATAAAATGACAGAAGAGCAGTACAAAAAAAGAAATTAGGTTTAAACAAAGATTTAAGTGATTATCGAAAATAAAGGTATAGATAAAAAAGCTTGATTGTAAAATAATTTAAGTCCTATATAAAATTATTTAAAATATTCAAAATCATTGCAGGTTGCACGTACTTCACTTTTACCAGGATTACTTAAAACGATATCTGCGAATAGGAAAATGCCATTGCCTCATAAATTGTTTGAAGTTTCTGATGTTATATTAAGAGATGATAAGACAGAAGTTGGTGCGCGCAATAATCGTCGTTTATGTGCAGTGTATGCTAATAAATCAGCTGGTTTTGAGATCATTCATGGCCTAGTGGATAGAATATTATTATTATTAGAAGTACCTTGGAGTCCTAACAGAGACAAAAGCCAATATTATTTGCGTACAGCTGAGGGTAAAATATCATTTTTTTAAATGTGATTAACATCACAAATTAAAAAAAATATTTTTACACAATAGAGATTTATTATTCATGTTTTTATAGATCCAACATTCTTCCCTCAACGATGTGCCGAAATTGTTTGCTATGGTGAAGTAATAGGAAAAATGGGAGTTTTACATCCCGATGTGCTTTCAAAGTTTGAATTAAATATTCCATGTTCCGCGATGGAAATAAACATTGAACCATTTTTATAATGAAAATGAATATTCAAAAATGATGAATTTATAATGATATATTTATTTAAATAAAAATTTATTATGTCATAAAATGTATTTAAATGAAATTTGTGATAAAAATATATCTATATATATGATTTATTTATTATGTGATCTGTCTATCTGTAATGAAAACATTTTAATACATATAAAAATTTTATACATACATATATATTTCAATTTATCCATGTCGATGAACATATATATAGAACGTGAATATATATATTTATATTTTTTCTAAAATATGGGAGGAAAATGTATATTGCATATAAGATAAGGAGGAACAATCTGGCAATTGTTACAAAATTATGCTCAATAATATACACAAGGAAGATAAATAAATATTAATATTTACAGAGCCATTAAATAATGAATCTGTAAATATGTTTTTTAAAATAGATACATAAAAAAATTTATCTTCGCAATGTTGAATCTCTTAAAGAATATATGTTTCCAATTTATATATAATATGTTTGGTTAAAGTGCACTCAGTCATTTTTTTAAATAATAGGTTTTTTATTTAAAAAATGTCTCAAATTAAAAGTTACTTTGTCATGTGTATGTATATTTAAGATCTATTAAAACTTCTAACTTAAACGAAAATTATATAGATAGTATTTTTTTAATATCCATGATAGTTTTATTTTTTATATAATTTATTTTTATATAATATAAAATATCAATTTAACTATAATTTTATAAGGTATTTTATAACAAATTTGATAATAAAGAGATTTTCAATATTCGTTCATATAAGATATTTGTCACTCGTTACTTTTAAGTATGGAAGTGGAAAATAAATAATAATAATAGTATTTTTTTTAATAACTCTGTTATTTAAAAAATACTTTATTATTATTATTTAAATAAATAATAATCGATCATCTATTTATTTCTTTTATTTATAATAAAATCTATTATTTATAAAAAATCTATTATTTACGAAAAATGTTTACACTAAACCGAACACACTCTATATCTCTAGATTTTTCCCCGTCTGTCGTTAATTATTATTTTCAATTCCTATACAAATAATTTGGAGAAAAATTCTACTAATGCTCAATTGAAATTACGCGCCACACGATAATGACGCTACGGTACGCGAAATATCGGAATCGCAAATCGTTGAAAGCGCCCGTTGTGTGAGGAGAGAGAGAAATAGTTTTTAGGACTCTCGGCGTCCTGTCGGCCATAGTGGAATTAGTGGGTACCGGCTTACGTGAATGACGACGATCGTGCTCTCATCGTTAGGCTTATTGTCGCGCGTGCACAAGTCGTGAGGAGAAAAGAAAAAAAAGTGTTTAATAATTGTGTTTAATCATATGCTTTATCTAGAGAGGAAAGATGCAGAATATAGTACAAGAAACGACCTCGGATAGTCAGAAAATCTACGAAAAGCAATCTGCTGCACCAGCACCAGCACCAGCACCATCAGCAGCAGCGAGCGTTCACTACGAAAGTGGGAAGACATTGTCGACTCCCCAATCATCGAATTCAAATCCTACGAAATCGGAAACCGAGATCTTCTCGGAGCTGCAGCCACATTTTATGACAGATTCGTCGGAAAGCGAGGAAGACAGCGTTTCCGAGGTAAACGAAAGAGATTCCTGATGAAACATCCGTGTGCTCTATGTTGGGAACAGGATGTGAGAGTAAGAGAGAGGTGGATGGGAAGAGAGGATGTGAGAAATATCGAAAGAAAAAAAAAAAGAGATTATGTATATGATTGTCTATGCGTTTCTGGGTGTCGTGTGTGTGTGTGTGTGTGTTATGTATGTGTATGTGTATTGTGTGTGTATCTCGTGTAAATGTTACTTCTGCGGATATTGTTCTACCGATTTTATTTTATGCAGGTTCTCATCATACTAAGGGCCAATTTCACCACCTTCGGTTAAGTTAACCGACGGTTAAAATCAGCAGGGTGCCAACAGAAAATAGAGATGAAGGAAAACCAAGCATTCTTATCATTTCAGTTGCCACCTTGCTGATTTTAACCGTCGATTAACTTAACCAAAGGTGGTGAAATTGGCCCTAAATGTCGACAACGAAATTGACATCATCATCTTCGTGTCATTAACAGGGCAAATACACGCATTTGGTTTTATTCCAATACGTTGAATTTTGAATTAGTATGTCTCTCCAAGCTTCACTGAAGTTACACACATACATGTGGAAAGTCTTATTGTAACTTTTCTTTTCTCTCTGTCTCTCTCTCTCTCTCTTTCCCAGCAGCAGTTGATGATCCAAGTTGTGAATTATGGGTTTAAAAAAAAATATATATATATATATATATATATATATCTTAATAAAATATTTAATATGAAGTAATATTTGAAATTAAAAATGAAAATGTTATGCAAACTTGTTTATCTTATAAAAGTTATTCAGTTTTTTCATATCGTACATTTGCAAATCTAGTGCTTAAAACTTCAGTAACTCTGTTTTTCTTCGTATCAAGGAAAAAGCATTAGAAAACATATACAATAAAAAAAAAACTTATTTTAGAAAGTTGCATAACAAAATTTTTAAAATTTTTTCTTCCCTTGGAATTTTGAATAAAAATATTTGGGAGATCGGGGATTTTTCTTTACACAATTTGAGTAGATATCCTGAATGCAATATATAATGTGTATACAAGGGAAAGGACTTCTTTAGGTAAATTTTTAATAAAAATACTTAGGAGAAGGTTTTTCTTTTTACAAAATTTGAGTAAGCATTCTGAATATATGTATCTAACATATAGCATGTATAAAAGAGAAAGGACTTTACGTGTATAAAACATATGTGCGTAAGCAAATATAAAATTCATATAAAATGGGCGCTTGTTAGCTTTGTTGCATTACTGCTTTCTGCCCGAAATGCCAGAAAGCATTTTCAGGTCATATCTCGGCCGTAAAACGATTCGCTAGAGGAACAAGGACCGCATGATTGTCGATTCTTTTCTATCCTTTCACTTTGCGGTGCGTCCGCGCGAGTGATGCAATGGTGTTTGTACGATATGGACATACACCTATACATCGAGACTGAGAATTTGTTTCTCAGCATTGGTGATTCTGAAAACGGAGTTTCTCATTGTCACCATGTGAGGTCTCCAATCAATTCGAAGTTCGCTCGTCACTCCTGCCGACTCTTAACTTTCTCGTATATACCGATCTCTCTGCGCTCACCGCTTTCTGTGTTTCGTACCATTGTGTATTGTGTACGTATTCATATATATATTTTTTCATTATACATACATGTGTATGTGTATGAGTGTGCGTGTTGTGTATCTGCTGCTAGTCGATGTATTCGCGGAGGCAATCGCGGATAGCAGAGTCACCATATTATTTCGTATCCTGTCAACGACGTTCGCGCACGGAGTTCCTTGTTCATGCATACATACTTACGCTCCTCCGTGCATCAATGACGTGGAAATAATCTCAATTTCAATCTCTACATCGCCTATCCATCCCTTGTCATCGCGCAAGTTACGAACGCGAACGTCCTCGCGCAGTGTCGGCCGATTATGTCGTGTGGCGAGGGGTGAAGAGAGAGCAAACAAATGGGAGTACGCAGGTATGCGGTGGACAGTGTATGCAGAATCTGTCGTGGAAATAGTATCGGTGTCGCGATCCGTTCCTCCGGGAAGAAACCGCTGAAGTCAAGTGTCAAAGTGCTGAAACGTTACTTAACATCGCGCAGTACAACCTTAGCCACTTGCCTCTACACACAAAATTATATTTTATAGATATCGAAATATCTTTACGAGTATTCTGTCATACTGCTGAATGTGTGTATATGTGTGTATGTGTGAGTGTGAGTGTCGACAGAGAGACAAAATGAGTGTCTTCTATAGGGCATTTCTCGATTAATCTGTTGAATAGCGATCAATTTTCGGGATCGCGACGTCCATTTTATGTGATTTTACACGCCCCTTTGTTCGTCTATTATGATATAATAAAGTACAAGATTTATAAAAACTCTCGTGACGAAAAACTGATATAAATAAATAAAGTGTAAAATTATATATATATATATATATATATATATATATATATATATATATATATAATTAATTATGTTTCTTGCATTGCTATGTATTTTATCGAGATTTCGATTTTAGGTGGAGTGTTTCGCGATTGATCAAGTTAAATTGGACGAAGATCATCCTGAATCCTCGAAATTTTTATTGACTTCTGAGGATCCTGAGCGTTTCTTGAACCTTAAAACTCAAGCGTGTCTCGAGGCATTCTTTGGGGCAGCTAGTATTGGAAAATTGTCATCGGGTGATGGGAAGCACTTGGCCGACCACGAGGTGCCACGTATAACATCTAGTGTTTCTTGTGCATTGGACGAGGCCGCATTAATACGTATGCGAATTGACAGTCCACATACGCCGAACGAAAAGCGTTCTCTCGTCGAGACATGCACCGAAGGAGACGTTGGTACCGTTCGGAAATTATTGACAGAGGGTCGAAGCGTTCATGAAACTACTGAGGAAGGAGAAAGCTTACTCTCCTTAGCTTGCTCAGCTCGTTACTACGAACTTGCTCAGGTTTGGATCAAAACAATCATATTCTTTCTCTTAAAAAAAAAAGTTCTACTTCTGTGCCAATCTTTATTGAACTGTGTGAAATAAAGTTTGAAAGATATTTTGTTCGAGCGCATGGCATCATTGTCATACATGTGGATAAATAATTTTTGATATACATGTTTAATATATTTTTTACAATATTAAATAAAATTTGATTATAGAATTGTCAAATTAATTTTGTATAAATTATTTTTAAAAAAAAGCATTAATGTATTTGTGCAAATAGTTGATCATATCATTTATATTAACAGTTAATTTGAATGGCTGTAATATCACATTGACACAGTAATTCTCATATTATACAAAAAATCAGTAGGGAAATATACATAATATAATTAAACTTAATATTTTACTTAATAGTTTCAAATTGTCTTATTTTATATATGTGTGTATTATTATATTACAGTTTAGATATTGCAAGAATATCATTGTTTAATAATGATACCTGTATAAAGTGTTTGCTTCTTAAAAAACTTTGGAAAACCTTGAATTCTCAAGAATTTTTTCGTACCTGGCAAAAATCAAGGAATTCTCATAGAGATCTAATAATTTTATTAAGAATTGCGGAATATTAAAAAAAAATTCTTTTTGATAAGTTTTTTATTGTAATTTGTCGATAAGTCAAGTTGTGAATTATGTGTGTTTAAAATATATTATAAATGTATGTATCTATCTCTCTGTTCTTCATTGCAACTATATTATGACTTAGATGTGAGAATTATTTTCCTTTCTTAAAATAAACGAAATAAACTAGTTTTTTTAATGCCATAATTTATATTTTAATATTGATAAAATAGTCTAAGAACTTTTTCATTATTTTAATAAAGGTATATATAACTGCATGTACCCTAAATATCTCAGTAAATATAAATTTAAGATTTACAATTATTTATTAATTCTCGTAAACTTGGATCTATTTATAATATATTTTATTATTAATATTAATTATTAATATTAATAATATATTTTATAATTAATATATTTTATCAATTTATATCATTAAATCTGTGTTATGATATATGAAAAAACTAATTTTTCTTGATAAATTATGCAAAAAATTTGTACAATTATAAAGTAAAACGTATTTGTAACTAATTTTGCAAGAATAAATGAAAAACTCATCTGTTGCATGTTTTTATAAAATAGGTCCTCTTGACGATGAATGCCAATGTAGAAGATCGTGGCATCAATGGGGACTGTACCCCCTTAATGGAAGCCGCCAGTGCAGGACACGTAGATATCGTGAGTTTGTTGATCGCTCACGGAGCAGATGTCAATGCTCAATCTACTTCAGGTAAAATTAGCATTAGTTATTTATTTTTTATTATATATGATTTTTTTTTAATTATGTGTGCACTAAAGTTTTATTTGCAAATATTATCAAAATTTCGAATTTGTCGAGGATAATATTGTTACAAAATATATGTATTCGCAATTGAAGGTAATACACCTCTTATGTATGGATGCGCTGGTGGACATGAAGAGGTTGTACGTGTCTTATTAGAAGCGGGAGCTAATATTGAAGATCATAATGAGAATGGTCATACACCTTTAATGGAAGCAGCGAGTGCTGGTCATGTTCAAGTTGCCAAGATCTTACTTGAACATGGTGCTGGCATCAATACTCATTCCAATGAATTTAAAGAATCGGCATTAACGTTAGCCTGCTATAAAGGACATTTAGAGATGGTTCGCTTTTTATTGGAAGCTGGTGCAGATCAGGTACCAATAATTGTTTTATTTTTTTGTGATTGTAATAAAATAATCATATTCAGAAAAACGATAATTGTATGTTAATAGGAAATTTGTTTTTCTTTTGTGGACAAAATTCTGATATGAAAGATTTTTTACAAATTTCGGAAGATACACGAATAATTAAAAAAAAAAAAAATGCAACTTTTTGGTGTTCTAAATACCATAATAGTAATGTATCTTTTTTTGCCCATGTCTTAAGTCTGTATCAGAAGACTATACATTGAACATTGAGATTGAAGTTCCAAAATTGAAATTTGACCAAACAAAATAATAAAATTTTAGTTCCTTTTTTTCTGATTAGTCAAATTTTAATCTTTAATTTTCAATACATACAGGCTTTAATGTAACATCAGAATGAGGATTATTAGGATATTGGCTATATTTCTAGGGATACAATATAAAGATTGAATTGATACTACGAATATTAAAAAGTTTTTTAGCACATTCCACTTGGCATTTTCAAATCCGTTTGATTGAACAATCATGATAAAAAAGTCTTTATTCTAATTGCTTAATCAGATAAATAGATACATGCCTATTGAAAGAGAAAAGTATTTGGACATTTGTGAGCAATGATTAAAACCGCGTTTCAAATAGCATTTATTGTATCAAATAAAAGTGCAAAGAATTAAATATACCTAAGATTTACTTTCTCTGTTTTCTAATACAAATCTGTTTTCCAAAAACAGATTTCTAAAATTTAATCGTTTTTGAATATAATCAAAGATTAAATAAATGAATAAATAAGGAATTTTTAGCAAAAATTCAAAATTCAAAAAGAGAAATTTTTTATACACACATGTATATTTTATAAAGAATTATTCAAAAACTATACGTGTGCGCGCGGGATAAAGTCCTTATGATAAAATTTCATTTACAATTATTATTTAATATTATTTGCCTACTTCAAAGAATACTAATTATGTTTAACATCTATAGTCCAGCTACTAACTGACTAGGACCATTATTTTTTTGGAGTCATATACTATATTTATATGTAAAAGTGGAATAAACTATAAGATCTGAATAGCTCAATGATAAGAACAGTTGCCTGAAAAACAAAAAACTCGGATTTGATTCTCAATTTAGTTCGCAGTAGTCGTTCGCATCTGATATGTTTTCCTAGTACATAAATATTGTTTTCTAACAATTATTTATTAGGCTGAAAAATATGTAAAATGTGTACAAATATTTTAGTGCCTCTGCTAGACGGTGTTTAAAAACACCACCCATCTTTATAAAAAACCGTTGTTCTGTGTATTTATTATTTATTGAAAGTTGAACAAAAATAGAACAGATAGTGCTTTTGAACACCATCCTATGGATGGTCAACGAATCTAGGCTCATATCATCTTCCATTATATACACACTACTATTTATTACTTGTTTAATTATTTAAATTAAAATTAATTAAATTATTTAAATTAGTACTTCTGCGAATTTTTCAGGAGCATAAGACTAGTGAGATGCATACAGCCCTCATGGAAGCATCGATGGATGGTCATGTGGAAGTTGCTCGTTTACTTTTAGATTCAGGTGCCCAAGTAAATATGCCGACGGACAGCTTTGAATCACCATTAACATTAGCTGCTTGTGGAGGTCATGTGGACTTGGCTATGCTTCTAATCGACCGTGGAGCAAACATCGAAGAAATTAATGATGAAGGTTACACACCGTTAATGGAAGCAGCGCGTGAAGGTCACGAAGAGATGATCGCTTTACTTTTGAGTCAAGGCATGTTAGATGAATTATTAAATGATAAATATTATTGGATATAAATAAATATAAAATTAATAAATAGGTGCAAACATCAATGCCCAAACTGAGGAATCTCAAGAAACGGCGCTTACCTTGGCTTGTTGTGGCGGTTTTCTGGAAATTGCCGATTTTTTAATTAAGGCGGGAGCAGATATAGAATTGGGTGCATCGACGCCTTTGATGGAGGCCGCGCAAGAGGGACACTTAGATCTTGTGCGATATTTATTGGAATCTGCAGCGGATATTCATGCTCAGACACAAAGGGGGGATACAGCTTTCACATATGCCTGCGAGAATGGTCATACTGACGTTGCTGATCTTTTATTACAATTTGGCGCTGATTTAGTATGTTTTTTTTTTATAATTATGGACTTACAATTTTTTTTTTATTTTGCTATATTTTTAAAGTGTAGTTTTTTTGTGTTTATATTGAAATACGAATTATCTATATTAATTTATTCTGTATTATAGGAGCATGAATCAGAGGGAGGTAGAACTCCCCTGATGAAAGCTTGTCGAGCAGGTCATCTGTGTACAGTTCAATTCCTCATTTTGAAGCGTGCTGACGTTAATCGACAAACAACAAACAATGATCATACTCCTCTTTCATTGGCATGCGCTGGTGGTCATCTTGTGGTAGTTGAACTGCTTCTAGCAAACTCTGCAAATCCATTTCATAAATTAAAGGTATGTTATATTTGAAATATAGGTAAATATGAGTAAAAATCTATATTTTTCATTTATTATATACATATACTCGAATATATGTTTACAAAAGATTAATGTAATATTATTACGATCGACACATTATTATTAATATTGTACTATATTAATAATATTATACCATTATATATTATACTAATCTTTTAATTTGTTTTGTATAATATTGATGAAGTATCTCAATATTTTGAGTATAACTTTTATCGATATGTAATTTTAACTATTATAGGATAATTCTACTATGCTGATAGAAGCGACAAAAGGTGGTCACACTGCTGTTGTTCAACTTTTGTTGGATTATCCTCATAGCATTACGATGGGTGCCCCCCATAGTGCTGCATCTGCGTCAATGTTATTACCTCAGCAACAACAACAACAGCATATAAGTCATCAGCAGCATGTACCTCATCCTCAACAAACGCAATTGCAGCATCAACAACAACAACAGACCATTGAACAACAAACGCAAAATCTTCAACTTAAACATAATACACAAAAGTCATTATTAAGAAAGAATCGATCAGTGACTATGATGCCCGATATGAGCCTTACTTCTGCCGAAGCGCAACAGGTTCGTTCGCAACCTGCAGGAGAACCAGCTGCTATCACCAAGGACGATACTAACATTCTCAATAAAGGCAGTGGAGGATTCACGAGTTTGTCAGAACCAAATATCAGTCTTAGTCCGACACCAACAGCGCCGGCACAAGGAATAAATGTAACCGAAAGTCAGAAAAATACTAGACAAGAGCAAATCCTTCATAAACAACAAATACTTGAGGAATTACAAATATGTTCTATATAGTATTGCGTATTCTCTTGATAAAATTTCATACCCACACAAAAATTTTAAATTCTTTGATTGACGATGCAAAAAAAAAAAAAAGAAAAAGAAAGAAAAAAAACACTTGAAAGAATATGTGATACAATACATTTTACAGCTTTATTATAATTTATATTTTATTATTGTTTTTCTTTTTTTTTTAAATTATATAATTAATCTGCAGAGAGTAGAGCGAGAATTGCACATTAAGGATGCAGGACATTTATTTTCTGGTCCGCGAAGTTCCATTGTAAATCAATCCCAGCAACAAGATCCTAGCGAGACTGAGGCATTACTATCAGGCGTACTAAATATTGATTTATCAGGTCAATCAACATCTCATGGTATTTTTTTAACTTTATTCGTTTATTAGAGATGTTCATACAAATATTTTCAATCATATTTTTTGTCATTTTTTTTAAAGGCTTAGTTTGCAGTACAACCGGTATGACTGGCAATTCGTTGATTTACCAAGGAACTAGCGATGGAGGATTGGTATGCAGTGCTTACATAGATAGTAAGCTAATGGGAATGCAAAGTGCACACTATCCGAAGATGTCTGTAGCCCCTACAATGGAAACATTCCCCACAGATTCTTTTACTTCCTCGCCTCCGTTGTCTCTTGCATCGTTGCCTGATACGACTGTTACTATGTCATTGATTACTACTTCCTCGACAATCACGCCGAGTCCATCTAGCATTTCTACTTCTCCATCATAACCGTTTCTCAATCGCTTATTACTGTAAGCAGCGACGTGAGCCAAAATACTTCTATAAGCGATTGTTCAAAGGCCAAACCTGTGTCCAAGAAAGAAGGAAAAAACATACGAAAAGCCATGTCCATTATGGCGAAATTGCAGCATACACAGGCCACTATAATGGCGAGGTTTCAGTAATATCAGCAAAAGCAATGACAGCATCCTTCTTATCATCAAGTACAACAAGTTCAACAGTTACAGCAACTCAATCAACAATTGCAACTCCAACTGGATCGATTCTGAATTTGTTTAATTTTGGAACGTTTGAATAAAAATGATTTGAAAATAAACCAAAACATTTATCTGGATAATTAAAAAAATTTTTTTTCTAGAATGTGCTATTTGCGCTTGGCTTTCATTAATTTCTTTCTTTCTTTTTTTTAAAGGATTTTATTATAAAATAGTGCAATTAAAAACTAATATATAAAATCTATTGCTTTTTTTTCCTTTGCCAGGATGTCCATTACACATTATAAAACAATAAAACCAAAGACAGAAAAATAGTGATGAGTCCAGAAATATGTATATTTGTAGAAATTATATCATAATTTGTTTGATATTAAATAATTATGCTTTTCAGTGTTTAAAAATAAGAGGCCACATAGTTGCAGCAATTAGTTGCGCGATGTTACTTTGACACAAGATTTTTATAATAGCTTTATTGATCTTCAAGATAAATTGCATCAAAATATAGGAAGAAAGCATAGTTTCTATTGGTACTCATGATTTAGATACAATTAAAGGTCCATTTTTATATTATGCCTGGCCATCAGAGATATGTTTTAAGCCATTTAATCAAAGCAAAGAATATAGGTGAAGGCATTATGCAATTGTATGCAGTAAGTATTCTATTTTATTATGTATTTATTAGTTTTACGTACATAGAAGTTAATAAATATATATATATATAATCTTATATATGTCCGACATGTTATACAGGGTGTGTCAAAAGTTCGGATACACTCAAATCAACTCGTAAACATTACATTTTAGAGAAAAATATTTCAGACAAAAGTTGTAATGCTTAAAAAGGCGCATTTAATGACAGTAATTATTATAACCATAGGTGGCATTGCCAAAGTAAGGTCAAGATCAACTTAAAATTTTCAAATAGAAACCCCCTTTTTTATTACATATTTTTGTAGTTTATCTCGAGAGCTTTTCAAAACACTATAATAAAATATTTTTTCATTAAGAATTTTTTTAGTTATTTTGTATCTTAATCTGACATATTTTAGTATAAAATATAAAATATCTCGAAAATTATTTAGTGTTCTATAATTGTATCGTAATACTTTTATGTACAGAATAATAAGATGAATCAAATAGTGTACAGAAAATAATTTTTTTTTAAAAAAAGTGCAATTTGCGATATATTTTTTTATAACAATTTATTTTTTCTTTACACCATTTGATTCATCTTATTATTCTGTACATAAAAATATTACGATACAATTATGCTACCTATGATCAAATTAATACTGTCATTAAATGCGTTTTTTTAAGCCTTACAACTTTTGTCTGAAATATTTTTCTCTAAAATGTAACATTTACGAGATATTTGAGTGTATCCAGACTTTTGACACACCATGTATATTTATAATTTAATGTTTACAGACACATGCACATCTCAAACAATATTTGCCCATCATAAAAGACAGTCCTGTTTACCCAGTGATTTACGATAGTAATGGAATTGTCTTGTCTCTTCCTCCTATCATTAATGGTAATCATTTAACTCTTAATATGAAAAATATTTTTATTGAGTGCACTGCAATTGATCTCACGAAGATATGTACATTATGTTATTATTTCTAGTCTTTACATATTTTTATTTTTAATAACTATTTAAAAAAAAAGTTTTTGATTAAAAATACATGTATATATATATATATATATATATATATATATATATATATATATATATATATATACATGTATTTTAATCAAAAACTTTTTTATATATATATGTATATGTATGTATGTATGATTTGTATATAAAACAAAGAATTTGTAGGTGAAAATCGTTGACACTATAGTCTGTGCTTTCAGTCAGTATTGTAGCAAAAAGTACACAGCTGAAACTGTAGAAGTGATATATCCTATATATAGATAATCAAACATTTTATTATCCAAGTTTAAAGTATCGAAGAAATTGACTGTAATAAACCGATAAATTATATCGATATTAAGTAAGTGGTGAAGTTATTTTTATTATGTTAACGATTAAACCAAAATAGTTATATTAAATTTGATATAAAATAAATGATGTTATTTTTTTGTTATATAGACAAACACCAGAATAGATTGCACAATTATTATCAAAAATGTCACTAAAATCTAAGGTGAAGAATAATGATAAATTAGTGGTAGAAATACCAACAACAAGACACGATGTGATACATTCTTGTGACATTTATGAAGATATTGCTATTGCCTATGGATATAACGAAATAGAAAAAACTATACCACATATGTCGACAATTGCAGCAGAAGTAAATTTAGATATTTTTTAATTAAATATAATTTAATTTATTGAGAAATATGTTGCATGTGTGTACTTTATACATGTGTGTATGTGAATTTCAGTTTCCACTCAATAAACTCACCGACCAAATACTGAATAGAACTAGCAGAGGCAGGATTCACTGAGGCGTTAACTTTTTCTCTGGTATATAAAAAAAGAAAATTTATATTATTAGCTCTTATAACTTGATTTTAACGCATTTTAATTATATTATTTTATAGTGTTCTCGCGAAGATGTAGCTGATAAATTGGGCTATAAAATAGAAGATGTTCCAGCAATTCATGTATCTAATCCAAAAACTTTGGAATTCCAGATAATTTAATTTATAATCTCTCGAGTTTTTAAATTTTCATTAAGTTTTCTTTTTCTTAACTATATCAGAATCATTTATTTTATTAATTTAACACACACATATATATATATATATATATATATATATATATATATATATATATATATATATATGTAACATAAACAATTTTTGGGTGTAGAATTAATTTCATGAGAAAGCGATAGAATTTATCATATGATTAAATTATAAATATAAAATGACAGAAGAGCAGTACAAAAAAAGAAATTAGGTTTAAACAAAGATTTAAGTGATTATCGAAAATAAAGGTATAGATAAAAAAGCTTGATTGTAAAATAATTTAAGTCCTATATAAAATTATTTAAAATATTTAAAATCATTGCAGGTTGCACGTACTTCACTTTTACCAGGATTACTTAAAACGATATCTGCGAATAGGAAAATGCCATGGCCTCATAAATTGTTTGAAGTTTCTGATGTTATATTAAGAAATGATAAGACAGAAGTTGGTGCGCGCAATAATCGTCGTTTATGTGCAGTGTATGCTAATAAATCAGCTGGTTTTGAGATCATTCATGGCCTAGTGGATAGAATATTATTATTATTAGAAGTACCTTGGAGTCTTAACAGAGACAAAAGCCAATATTATTTGCGTACAGCTGAGGGTAAAATATCATTTTTTTAAATGTGATTAACATCACAAATTAAAAAAAATATTTTTACACAATAGAGATTTATTATTCATGTTTTTATAGATCCAACATTCTTCCCTCAACGATGTGCCGAAATTGTTTGCTATGGTGAAGTAATAGGAAAAATGGGAGTTTTACATCCCGATGTGCTTTCAAAGTTTGAATTAAATATTCCATGTTCCGCGATGGAAATAAACATTGAACCATTTTTATAATGAAAATGAATATTCAAAAATGATGAATTTATAATGATATATTTATTTAAATAAAAATTTATTATGTCATAAAATGTATTTAAATGAAATTTGTGATAAAAATATATCTATATATATGATTTATTTATTATGTGATCTGTCTGTCTGTAATGAACACATTTTAATATATGTAAAAATTTTATACATACATATATATTTCAATTTATCCATGTTGATGAACATATATATTAACATGAATATATATATTTATATTTTTTCTAAAATATGGGAGGAAAATATATATTGCATATAAGATAAGGAGGAACAATCTGGCAATTGTTACAAAATTATGCTCAATAATATACACAAGGAAGATAAATAAATATTAATATTTACAGAGCCATTAAATAATGAATCTGTAAATATGTTTTTTAAAATAAATACATTTATAAAAAAATTCATCTTCATGATATTGAATCCATTAAAGAATATAATCATATCTATTCAGTTTATATACAATATTTGGTTAAAGTGCAGTCATTTTTTTAAATAGTAGGTTTTTTATTTAAAAAATATCTCGAATTAAAAGTTACTTTGTCATGTGTATATATATGTAAGATCTATTAAAATTTCTAACTTAAACGAAAATTTTATAAGTAGTATTTTTATTTTAATATATCGAAGATAGTTTTATTTTTTTAAATAGTATAAAATATCAATTTTACTATAATTTTATAAAATATTTTATAACAAATTTGATAATAAAAAGATTTTCAATAGTCATTCATATAAGATCGATATTCGTCACTCGTTGCTTTTAAGCATGGAAGTGGAAAATAAATAGCAATAATAGTATTTTTTTAAATAACTCTGTTATTTAAAAAACACTTTATTATTATTATTTAAATAAATAATAATCTATCATCTATTTCTTTTATTTATAATAAAATCTATTTATAAAAAATTTATTATTTAAGAAATGTTTACACTAAACCGAACACACTCCATATCTCTAGATTTTTTCCCCGTCTGTCGTTAATTATTATTTTCAATTCCTATACAAATAGTTTGGAGAAAAATTCTACTATTGCTCAATTGAAATTACGCGCCACGCGATGGTGACGCTGCGGTTCGCGAAATATCGGAATCGCGAATCGTTAGAAGCGCCCGACCGTTGTGTGAAAAGAGAGAGAAATAGTTTTTGGGACTCTCGCCGTCGTGTCGGCCATAGTGGAAATGGCGGGTACCAGCTTACGTGAATGACGACGATCGTGCTCTCATCGTCGGGCTTATTGTCGCGCACGCACAAGTCGTGAGGGGAAAAGAAAAAAAAAAAAGGGACGAGTGTACGGTGGTGTGGTTTCGGCCGCGCGTCAACGATTATAACCGATAGTAGCAATAACTGTTTAATCATATGATTTATCTGGAGAGGAAAGATGCAGAATGTAGTACAAGGAACGACCTCGGATAGCCAGAAAATCCACGAAAAGCAATCCGCTGCAGCAGCACCAGCACCATCAGCAGCAGCGAGCGTTCACTACGAAAGTGGGAAGACATCGTCGACTCCCCAATCATCGAATTCAAGCCCTACGAAGTCGGAAACCGAGACCTTCTCGGAGCTGCAGCCACGTTTTATGACAGACTCGTCGGAAAGCGAGGAGGACAGCGTTTCCGAGGTAAACCAAAGAGATTCCTGATGAAACGTCCGTGTGCTCTATGTTAGAAACAGGATGTGAGAGTAAGAGAGAGATGGATGAGAAGAGAGGGTATGAGAAATATCGAAAGAAAAAAAAAGAGATAGAGAGTATATATATATATATATATATATATATATATATATATATATATATATATATGATTGTCTATGCGCTTGTGGTTGTCATGTGTGCGTGTGCGAGTGTGTGTGTGTGTGTGTATATTGTGTGTATAACTTGTGTGAATGTCACTTCTGCGGATATTGTTCTACCGATTTTATTTTATGCAGATCCTCATCACACTAAACGTCAACACCGAAATTGACATCATCATCCTCGTGTCATTGTCAGGGCAAATACACGCATTTGGTTTTATTCCAATACGTTGAATCTTTGAATTTTGAATTAATACGTCTCTCGAAGCTTCACTGAAGTTACACACATGCATGGAGAGTCTTATTGTAACTTTTCTTTTCTCTCTGTCTCTTTCTCTCTTTCCCTTACATAGAATGTACATTATTGTATCGATAATATCGTCGACTTACGTAGTGTACGCGCTTGTTACGTCGAATCGATTGTAACGATCTGCACGTTATACGATCTATACGCGCGCGTGTACATGCGTGAGCATGCACGCATATGCTCCTATACTTCTAGGTACGTATTTGTATGAATTCCGTGCATATATGTTACACTCGTATACATGATATGTACGTAGTGTACATATATACATATATAAAAATATATTCACTAGCTGACAAAAACTATGAGATGACAATCCTGTGTCATTGTTGTTTCTATTAAACGTACAATATAATAATCATATAGCTGATAAAATACGAAATTTTCATGAACTAACAGGGTGTTTACTTCCTCGTGAGAAAACATAGACAAACCTAGAATATATACATATATTCTCAGGGATTTTTGTATCTGAAAAATTAAGAACTTGATGAAATTTTATTAGGATATGAAGTTTTCTAAAAAATTGTCTGATAATTTTGGTCTTACAGGATGTCTATTCTCTGGAAAAATATGGAAAATCTGGAATCCTCAGGGATTTTATGTGTACCAAATCGGGGGATTCTCATTTATTGATATTTGTAAAAAAAACTCTCTTTGATAATTGTGTTCTTATGTTGTAAGCAGTTGATGAATTCCAAGTTGTGAATTATGGATTTAAAAAAAATATATATATATATATATCTTAATAAAATATTTAATATGAAGTAATATTTGAAATTAAAAATGAAAATGTTATGCAAACTTGTTTATCTTATAAAAGTTATTCAGTTTTTTTCATATTGTACATTTGCAAATCTAGTGCTTAAAACTTCAGTGACTCTGTTTTTTCTTCATGTCAAGGAAAAAGCATTAGAAAACATATACAATAAAAAAAAACTTACTTTAGAAAGTTGCATAACAAAATCTTTAAAATATTTCTTTCTTGGAATTTTGAATAAAAATATTTGGGAGATCAGGGATTTTTTTTTACACGATTTGAGTAGATGTCCTGAATGCAATATATAATGTGTATACAAGAGAAATGACTTCTTTAGGTAAATTTTTAATAAAAATACTTGGGAGATCAGGGATTTTCTTTTTACAAAATTTGAGTAGACACCATGAGTATATGTATCTAGCATATAGCATGTATAAGAGAGAAAGGACTTTACGTGCATAAAACATTGTGAAGCATTTTTCAATTGTTTATAAGGCAATTCTTAATTCGCAATAAGCTTAAATAAAACATAACAACTGAAAATCAAATTTAATTGTTTTCAAATCATATAGTTCGAAAATGCGAACAAAACTAATTAGTTAATTAATCTATAGACTAATCAAGATTTGCAACCTTGGCTAAATGTCTGATCGTACATTGTGGCTACATTTGCTCTTCTATGCATCTCGTGAGCATAACCTAAAAGAAGATGTTGAAAATCGCTGATCTAAAATTATTTATTCCGACAAGAACCAAAGCCTATCTGGCCATATTTCAGGCTAGTCTCTTAGTTGAAACGCTTACCTCAATTAGCTTCCTCTTTCTTTTTCATTCCGACAACATAGTTATAATTACAACATATAAAAATTGTCATTAGTTTGACATTATTTCATTTAAATCATATTAATGCGGCTAATGTTGGACTAACAATAAGATTAATTAATCCCATTTGATTTCTTTTTTTCTTATTTATTTGTATTTTAGAAAAAATTATAATCTATAAAAACTAATCTAACAAAATAAACATTGAATGCTAATTTAATGTTAAAAATATTTTAACACATAAAATGAACGAATTTAAGGCATTAATGAGACGAATAAAAAAAAAGAACATGATTTCTTTTTTCTTTTTAATATTAATATTTGTTTTTTTAAACACATTTCTGTAGTCTAAAATCTTTTTTTTCTCTTTAATGGTTTTCAAGCTTTTTTTGAGATCACGATCGCATTTTTAATATTTTTATAAATCAACCTTTCCAAAATTCTATTGTAAATAAAAGAAAGACAGAAAAAATCATATTTAAATATAATCATATTAAAATAATATCATATATTTTCTTAAGATAGAAAAAGACGTGAAATTGCTAAATCAGGATAATTTAGCTCAAATTTTAACTGGATACAGAGCTGGACCTAAAACAGATTCTGTAACATTGTAATTTAAGTAATTTATTTATAGTTATTATCGAATAATTCTCTTGTAAAGGTTTACATATGTACTTATCTACATTCAAATGCAACATGTAGAAGAGGAAAGTCGAGTAGACGAATAGATCTGCAGATATATTTTAAAAATCATGATTTATAAAAATAGCTAATATCTAAAAATACAGCAAAATTTTATGGAATTAGATTTGTAAACAGGAAGAGAAAAACTAGCAATTATCGTCAATCGATATTAGCTTTAAAGATGATTCGCTATCGCGCCAATATATTGGGTCGCGTCTTCCCTTTTCCATTATACAAGAGAGTTTAACTCGTTGTTTCAATGTTGAGCCAGCTACCAAATGTCTTTCGTCTTGCTGGCGGCTAGGTGCGTAGATGGTTACTCTCGCGTAACGTTAGGAAGGAAGAAAAGAAAGGACGAATGTCAGTGGAAAATTCGCTCGCTGGGAAAGAAGAGTTATATAACCGAATATATGTATGTGTTAATAATATTGTCCGCCGTGGAAACCGAGTTGTCAACGTCGATCTCTCATTTTCGTTCATCTCTTTCGTCTCAATTTGTTGCGAGCTGCAATTTTCATTGCCCCCCTCTCTCTCTCTTTTCCATCTTTATCTTCTCTCTTTCATTTTTTTTTTCCTTCTAAAGTATAAGCATACGTATCTCGCAACAACTTGATCCTGATGTCTACGAGAGAGTATCGCGACGCGACCGCCAAGATGCAGCATTCGAATGCCATTCCCATTCTTCTTGGCATCTCTGCATGTTCCACGAGAGAAAGAGAAAGAGAAAGAGCAAGAGAGAGAATGGGGGAAAAGGGAAGGGGAAGGAGAGAGCGAGTAAATGAGACAGTGAGTGAGAGAATGAGTATGAGGGAGAAAGAGAAGGGAAGAGAATAAATGTGTGTATAATAAGTACGCGCGAGTGTCCGTTCTGTGCGTTACATAGAAGCACTGGTACATACTCGCTGTTTAAAGCTAGTATGCCCCGCATAAGCACGCGCGTGTGCACACATATTGCACACGTCCGTCCGGCGTGTATGAAACGCGCGCGCATAGCCACGCAGGAAGCCGTATACAAATATATTTAAATATCATGCCACGCACATACGTGTATATAGACGCAACACATGTACACATTATATGCGTGATGTGTACGCTTATATATTTGTCCTGCTATTACACGAGGGTGTCTACTTGTCCTCTCCCTTGAAAAACATAGAAAACCTGAAATTTTCTGCGATTTCTTTTGTACCTGCAAGAATAGAGGAATTTTCGTGGAATTTTATTGTGAATGTTTAAAATATAGTGATAAAAAAATGAAAATTTTATGCAAGTGAAACATGCTTAATATTTCATGAGGTTGTTTTTTTTTTTCCAGTACATTTGCAAATCTAGAATCTGAAATTTGAGGGGCTCTGTGTTTTTCGTCTGTATAAGCGAGAAACAATATACAATATACAAACGATATACAATGAGAACATTTTAGAAAATGCGTTAAAAAAACATTTTTTTTTATTGGGAATATATATATATATATATATTTTGAACAAAAATATCTGAAAGATCAGAAAGAATTTTTTTTTTACAAGATTCAAGTAGACATCCCGATATCTTGCACACGTTATTACCGTGTTATGTACATGATAGTGTGTATTTATATACACATATATTCGATGCCGTGAGTCGCGACATGCCTGCTACGTTTGTTCACATCTCAATTGGTGCGCTATCTAGCGGATTTCTTGTAATACGTCGTGCTCTCGCGAATATCCGCGAGTATTCGCGATGTCGATTAGCCCGTGTCTGTCGCGCGAGTCAACCTGTCAAGCTTATTAGTTAACTCTCTCGTATATACCGATCTCTCTGCGCTCGTCGCTTTCTGTGTATTCGTGGCATTGTGTACGTATTCATATATATATTTTCTCATATGTACATATTTATGTGTATGAGTGTGTGTGTGTATGTGTGTGTTGTGTATGCTGCTGCTAGTCAATGTATTCGCGGAGGCAATCGCGGATAGCAGAGCCACCATATTATTCCGTATCCTATCAACGACGTTCGCGCACGGAGTTCCTTGTTCATGCATACATACTTACGCTCCTCTGTGCATCAATGACGTGGAAATAATCACAATTTCAATCTCTCTACATCGCCTATCCATCCCTTGTCATCGCGCAAGTTACGAACGCGAACGTCCTCGCGCAGCGTCGGCCGATTATGTCGTGTGGCGAGGGGTGAAGAGAGAGCAAACAAATGGGAGTACGATGCGCAGGTATGCGGTGGAGAGTGTACGCAGAATCCGTCGTGGAAGTAGTATCGGTGTCGCGATCCGCTCCTCCGAGAAGAAACCGTCACGCGCTGAAGTCAAGTGTCAAAGTGCTGAAACGTTACTTAACGTCGCGCAGTACAACCTTAGCCACTTGCCTCTATATACAAAATTATACTTTATAGATATCGAAATATCTTTACGAATATCCTGTCATACTGAATGTGTATATGTGTGATGTGTGAGTGTGAGTGTGAGTGTGAGTGTGAGTGTGAGTGTGAGTGTGAGACAGAGAGACAAAATGAGTGTCTTCTATGGGGCATTTCTCGATTAATCTGTTGAATAACGATCAATTTTCGGGATCGCGACGTCCATTTTATGTGATTTTACATATCCCTTTGTTCGTCTATTATGATATAATAAAGTACAAGATTTTTAAAAATTCTCGTGACGAAAAACCGATATAAATAAATAAAGTGTAAAATTATATGTATATATATATATATATATATATATATATATAATTAACTTTGTTTCTTGCATTGCTATGTATTTTATCGAGATTTCGATTTTAGGTGGAGTGTTTCGCGATTGATCAAGTTGAATTGGACGAAGATCATCCTGAATCCTCGAAATTTTTATTGACTTCTGAGGATCCTGAGCGTTCCGTGGACCCTGAAACTCAAGCGCGTCTCGAGGCACTACTTGAGGCAGCTGGTATTGGAAAATTGTCATCGGGTGATGGGAAGCATTTGGCCGACCACGAGGTGCTTCGACGTTTAACATCTAGTGTTTCTTGTGCATTGGACGAGGCTGCGGCCGCATTAACACGTATGCGTAGTGACAATCCACGTACGCCGAACGAAAAGCGTTCTCTCGTCGAGGCGTGCACCGACGGAGACGTTGGTACCGTTCGGAAATTGTTGACAGAGGGCCGAAGCGTTCATGAAACTACTGAGGAAGGAGAAAGCTTACTCTCCTTAGCTTGCTCAGCTGGTTACTACGAACTTGCTCAGGTTTGAATCAAAACAGTCATATTCTTTCTCTTAAAAAAAAAGTTCTACTTCTGTATCAATCTTTATTGAACTGTGTGAAATAAAGTTTGAAAGATATTTTGTTCGAGTGCATGGCATCATTGTCATACATGTGGATAAATAATTTTTGATATACATGTTTAATATATTTTTTACAATATTAAATAAAATTTGATTATAGAATTGTCAAATTAATTTTGTATAAATTATTTTTAAAAAAAAGCATTAATGTATTCGTGCAAATAGTTGACCATATCATTTATATTAACAATTAATTTGAATGGCTGTAATATCACATTGGCACAGTAATTCTCATATTATACAAAAAATCAGTAGAGAAATATACATAATATAATTAAACTTAATATTTTACTTAATAGTTTCAAATTGTCTTATTTTATATATGTGTGTATTATTATATTACAGTTTAGATATTGCAAGAATATCATTGTTTAATAATGATACCTATATAGAGTGTTTGCTTCTTAAAAAAACCTGGAAAACCTTGAAATCTCAAGAATTTCTTTATACCTGGGAAAAATCAAGGAATTCTCATAGAGATCTAATAATTTTATTAAGAATCGGGGATTATTAAAAAAAAATTCTTTTTGATAAGTTTTTCTTATTGTAATGTGTCGATAAACCAAGTTGTGAATTATGTGTGTTTAAAATATATTATAAATATATATCTATCTCTCTGTTTATATTCAATGTTTTAACAAAATATTGAATAGACAGTATATCTTTTTTTATTAAGTAATATTTTTAATGACAAAAGAAATGAAAATATGGTTATCCAAAAATATGGTTTTGAAAAATATTTATTTTACAAAAACTATTCAGTTTTTTCCAGTACATTTGCCAGCATTTAAAACATAAATATGTTTTTTCTTTGCATGAATAAAAAACATTCAAAAATACATACACTAAAAAAACTTATTTTAGAAAGTTGCATAACAAAATCTTTAAAATCTTTTCTTTACCTGGAGTTTTGAATGAAAATACTTAAAAAATCAAGGATTTTTTTACAAGATTTGAGTAGACATCCTGTTTAAGCTACTGCTTTTTATTTTGAAAATAAATATAGTTTGACTTTATAAGCTATACATTCAAAATCTATATTTGTAATATATTTCTTTCTTTCTACTCTACAGTTATATTTTTGTGTTATAGGCTACAGGCTGTATAAAACTCGTAAATAAATTTTATTTAGCTAAAACTTTTTAATTACTTTAATTAAGGCTGCACTATTTCTTCATTGTAGCTATATTATGACTTAAATGTGAGAATTATTTTCCTTTCTTGAAATAAACGAAATAAGCCAGTTTTTTTAATGCTTTAATTTATATTTTAATATTGATTGATAAAATAGACTAAGAACTTTTTTATTATTTCAATAAATGTGTATATAACTTAATCTGCATGTACCCTACAATAAAAATAGATTTAAGATTTACAATTATTTCTTAATTCTCGTAAATTTCTTGAATCTATTTATAATATATTTTATCAATTTATATCATTAAATATGTGTTATGATATATAAAAGAACTAATTTTTTTTGATAAATTTTGCAACAAGAAATTGTTCAATTATAAAGTTAAACTTATTTGTAATTAATTTTGCAAGAATAAATGAAAAACTCATCTACTGCATGTTTTTATAAAATAGGTCCTCTTGGCGATGAATGCCAATGTAGAAGATCGTGGCATCAAAGGGGACTGTACCCCCTTAATGGAAGCCGCCAGTGCAGGACACGTAGATATCGTGAGTTTGTTGATCGCTCACGGAGCAGATGTCAACGCTCAGTCTACTTCAGGTAAAATTACTAGCATTAGTTATTTATTTTTTTATTATATTTGATTATTTTAATTATTTGTGCACTAAAGTTTTATTTGCAAATATTATCAAAATTTCGAATTTGTCGAGGATAATATTGTTACAAAATATATGTATTCGCAATTGAAGGTAATACACCTCTTATGTATGGATGCGCTGGTGGACATGAAGAGGTTGTACGCGTCTTATTAGAAGCGGGAGCTAATGTTGAAGATCATAATGAGAATGGTCATACACCTTTAATGGAAGCAGCGAGTGCTGGTCATGTTCAAGTTGCCAAGATCTTACTTGAACATGGTGCTGGCATCAATACTCATTCCAATGAATTTAAAGAATCGGCATTAACGTTAGCCTGCTATAAAGGACATTTAGAAATGGTTCGCTTTTTATTGGAAGCTGGTGCAGATCAGGTACCAATAATTGTTTTATTTTTTTGTGATTGTAATAAAATAATCATATTCAGAAAAACGATAATTGTATGTTAATAGGAAATTTGTTTTTCTTTTGTGGACAAAATTCTGATATGAAAGATTTTTTACAAATTTCGGAAGATACACGAATAATTAAAAAAAAAAAAAAAAATGCAACTTTTTGGTTTTCTAAATACCATAATAGTAATGTATCTTTTTTTGTCCATGTCTTAAGTCTGTATCAGAAGACTATACATTGAACATTGAGATTGAAGTTCCAAAATTGAAATTTGACCAAACAAGATAATGAAATTTTAGTTCCTTTTTTTCTGATTAGTCAAATTTTAATCTTTAATTTTCAATACATACAGGTTTTAATGTAACATCAGAATGAGGATTATTATGATATTGGCTATATTTCTAAGGATACAATATAAATATTGAATTGATACTACGAATATTAAAAAGTTTTTTAGCACATTCCACTTGGCATTTTCAAATCCGTTTGATTGAACAATCATGATAAAAAAGTCTTTATTCTAATTGCTTAATCAGATAAATAGATACATGCCTATTGAAAGAGAAAAGTATTTGGACATTTGTGAGCAATGATTAAAACCGCGTTTCAAATAGCATTTATTGTATCAAATAAAAGTGCAAAGAATTAAATATACCTAAGATTTACTTTCTCTGTTTTCTAATACAAATCTGTTTTCCAAAAACAGATTTCTAAAATTTAATCGTTTTTGAATATAATCAAAGATTAAATAAATGAATAAATAAGGAATTTTTAGCAAAAATTCAAAATTCAAAAAGAGAAATTTTTTATACACACATGTATATTTTATAAAGAATTATTCAAAAACTATACTTGTGCGTGTTGGATGAAGTCCTTATGATAAATTTTAATTTACAATTATTATTTAATATTATTTGCCTACTTCAAAGAATACTAATTTTGTTCATGAAATGGTGGGAAATTTTATTCTTTAGAGAGATCTTGCTGAGTATGTCAAGCAAAGTTTGCTCGCTTAACATATAGTCCAGCTACTAACTGGTTAGGACCATTATTTTTTTGGAGTCATATACTATATTTATATATTAAAAGTGTAATAAGCTATAAGATCTGAATACCTCAATGATAAGAACAGTTGCTCGAAAAGTAAAAAACTCGGATTTGAGTCTCAATTTATTCATTCGCATCTGACATGTTTTTCTAGTATACAAATATTGTTTTCTAACAATTATTTATTAGGCTGAAAAATATGTAAAATGTCTACAGATATTTTAATGCCTCTGCTAGACGGCGTTTAAATTCACCACCCATGTATACATATAACCGTTGTTCTGTCTTTGTTATTTATTGAAAGTTGAACAAAAATAGAACAGATAGTGCTTTTGAACACTATCCTATGGATGGTGTACAAATCTAGCCTCGTATCATCTTCCATTATATACATACTCTTATTTATTACTTGTTTAATTATTTAAATTAAAATTAATTAATTAAATTATTTAAATTAGTACTTCTGCGAATTTTTCAGGAGCATAAAACTGATGAGATGCATACAGCCCTCATGGAAGCATCGATGGATGGTCATGTGGAAGTTGCTCGTTTACTTTTAGATTCAGGTGCCCAAGTAAATATGCCGACGGACAGCTTTGAATCACCATTAACATTAGCTGCTTGTGGAGGTCATGTGGACTTGGCTATGCTTCTAATCGAGCGTGGAGCAAACATCGAAGAAGTTAATGATGAAGGTTACACACCGTTAATGGAAGCAGCGCGTGAAGGTCACGAAGAGATGGTCGCTTTACTTTTGAGTCAAGGCATGTTAGATGAATTATTAAATAATAAATATTATTGGATATAAATAAATATAAAATTAATAAATAGGTGCAAACATCAATGCCCAAACTGAGGAAACTCAAGAAACGGCGCTTACCTTGGCCTGTTGTGGCGGTTTTCTGGAAGTTGCCGATTTTTTAATTAAAGCGGGAGCAGATATAGAATTGGGTGCATCGACGCCTTTGATGGAGGCCGCGCAAGAGGGACACTTAGATCTTGTGCGATATTTATTGGAATCTGCAGCGGATGTTCATGCTCAGACCCAAACGGGGGATACAGCTTTGACATATGCCTGCGAGAATGGTCATACTGACGTTGCTGATCTTTTACTACAATTTGGCGCTGATTTAGTATGTTTTTTTTATAATTATGGACTTACAATTTTTTTTTATTTTGATATTTTTTTAAAGTGTAGTTTTTCTTTGTCTTTATATTGAAATACGAATTATCTATATTAATTTATTCTGCATTATAGGAGCATGAATCAGAGGGAGGTAGAACTCCCCTGATGAAGGCTTGTAGAGCAGGTCATCTGTGTACAGTTCAATTCCTCATTTCGAAGCGTGCTGATGTTAATCGACAAACAACAAACAATGATCATACTCCTCTTTCATTGGCATGCGCTGGTGGTCATCTCGCAGTAGTTGAACTGCTTCTAGCACAATCTGCAAATCCATTTCATAAATTAAAGGTATGTTGTATTTGAAATATATAAGTAAAAATCTATATTTTCCATTTATTATATACATATACTCAAATATATGTTTACAAAAGATTAATGTAATATTATTACGATCGACACATTATTATTAATATTGTACTATATTAATAATATTATACCATTATATATTATACTAATCTTTTAATTTGTTTTGTATAATATTAATGAAGTATTTCAATATTTTGTATATAACTTTCATCGATATGTAATTTTAAGTATTTTAACTATTATAGGATAACTCTACTATGCTGATAGAAGCGGCAAAAGGTGGTCACACTTCTGTTGTTCAACTTTTGTTGGATTATCCTCATAGCATTATGATGGGTGCCCCCCATAATGCTGCATCTGCGCCAATGTTATTACCACAGCAACAACAACAGCAGCAACAACAACAACAACAGCAGCAGCAGCAGCAGCAGCAGCAGCAGCAGCAGCAGCAGCAGCAGCAGCAGCAGCAGCAGCATATAAGTCATCAGCAGCATGTACCTCATCCTCAACAAACTTCTACGCAATCGCAGCATCAACAACAACAACAGACCACTGAACAACAAACGCAAAATCTTCAACTTAAACATAATACACAAAAGTCATTATTAAGAAAGAATCGATCAGTGACTATGATGCCCGATATGAGCCTTACTTCTGCCGAAGCGCAACAGGTTCGTTCGCAACCTGCAGGAGAACCAGCTGCTATCACCAAGGACGATACTAATATTCTCGATAAAGGCAGTGGAGGGTTCACAAGTTTGTCAGAACCTAATATCAGTCTTAGTCCGACACCAACAGCATCGACACAAGGAGTAAATGTAACCGAAAGTCAGAAAAATACTAGACAAGAGCAAATCCTTCATAAACAACTAATACTTGAGGAATTACAAGTATGTTCTATATACTATTGCGTATTCTTTCGATAAAATTCCATGATATCCACACAAAAATTTTAAATTCTTTGATTGACGATGCAAAAAAAAAGAAAGAAAGAAAGAAAGAGAAAAAAAACACTTGAAAGAATATGTGATACAATACATTTTACAGCTTTATTATATTTTATATTTTATTATTGTCTTTCTTTTTTTTAAATTATATAATTAATCTGCAGAGGGTAGAGCGAGATTTGCACATTAAGGGTGCAGGACATTTATTTTCTGGTCCGCGAAGTTCCATTGTAAATCAATCCCAGCAACAAGATCCTAGCGAGACTGAGGCATTACTACCAGGCGTGCTAAATATTGATTTACCAGGTCAATCAACATCTCATGGTACTTTTTTAACTTTATTTGTTTGTTAGAGATACAAATATTTTCAATCATATTTTTTGTCATTTTTTTTAAAGGCTTAGTTTGCAGTACAACCGGTATGACCGGCAATTCGTTGATGTACCAAGGAACTAGCGATGGAGGATTGGTGTGCAGTGCTTACATAGATAGTAAGCTAATGGGAATGCAAGGTGCACACTATTCGAAGATGTCTGTAACTCCTACCGCAATGGAAACGTTCCCCACAGATTCTTTTCCTTCCTCGCCTCCGTTGTCTCTTGCATCGTTGCCTATTACGACTGCTACTATGTCATTGATTACTACTTCCTCGATAACCACGCCGAGTTCATCTAGCATTTCTACTTCTCCGACCATCATAGCTGTTTCTCAATCGCCTATTACTGCAAGCAGCGACGTTAGCCAAAATACTGCTATAAGCGATCGTCCAAAGGCCAAACCTGTGTCCAAGAAAGAAGGAAAGAACATACGAAAAGCCACGTCCGGTATGGGGATGGCGAAATTGCAGCAGACACAGGCCACCATAATGGCCGGGCTTCAACAGCAGTATCAGCAAAAGCAACGACAGCATCCTTCTTATCAAGTGCAACAAGTTCAACAGTTGCAGCAACTCAATCAACAATTGCAACTCCAACTGGATCAAGTGCAGGTAGATTTTTACTCTTATCTTTATATTTTATTGTAATTTGATAAATTTTTAAGTGTGGCAGATTATATATATTAGATAATAATAATTTAAAACTTATTTCCTTATTGCAGTAATATTGAATTATGACGTCAGATGCGAAAAATTGTCTAAACTTTTTTGTGTCGTATATCGAAATAAATTTGTTTTTTAAAATGTTATTTATTTGTTTTGATAATATGGATGGCAAAATATGCCAAAAACAAATGGATTTTTTTTATTTTGCATTAGTAAATGTATATATGATTTTTATCTGCACGAATCTTGTTTTTAGCAAAAATAGCTTTTCTAATAATTGATTGAATTTTAAATTTTAGTTACACGATTATTTATTACTCCAAGAATCTTAAAAAAGTGAATCTTATTTTATTTTATTGAATACAAGTGTATATGATAAATAATATAAAAAAAGCACTTTTAATAATAATTTATTTTCTCAAAAGTACATGTAATTTCTCACTTCTAATATCATTCAATATGATATTAATGAGAGATTTATACATATAAGGTATTTTTTTTTTTTAATGGATATATATATATATATATATATATTTTTTTTTGTATAAGATACAACAATCCCAGCAGCCTCAAACGCAACCACAACAATCTCACCAACAACCTCATTCACAACAGCAAACGAATGTAATCGGTAATAATACGAATAGTATTTTAATGCCCACTCAATTGATGTCGCACTTGCATTCTACGCATCATCATTTGCATAGCCAGGTATGTATTCTTAAATCATTACTTGTCGTCATTTTCGTTTACATTAAAAAACATTTAATATACACTAAGAAAAAATATACATTTTTGACATAGCAATCAGCTCAAGAAATTCTTTCCGAGCAAACGGATCCTGATGTACGAAAGTACAAAGAAAACGCTTGCGCATTTCTTACTGGGGCTCAAAAATCTAAAACTTTCTCCACTAATGAAAGAGTGTTGAAATTCGAGGATAACCCAGATCTTCCACTTGACGATGCGTTTGAAATTTTTCGCTCCCTCAATTTTGATGATGCAGTTGATAGTAAATATGTTTTTAAACTTGAAAAATAATAAAATTTATTAATAAAATTAATTTTGTGTTCAATTTTTTTTTATATAGCAATAGAAGATCAAGAAAAATTTGAGTTAAAAAGATTGGATATGTCGAATAACAAAGAACAACAACAGCAGCAGCAGCAGCAACATTTGCAAACTCAAATAGTACAGCAAAGTGGAAGTTCCCATGTAACTCAAGAATATTTCACTAATCCTGTGCTGTCAGTACCGTCGGTCTCTTTACCTACGCTACCATCGCTGCAAGTAACCAGTGCTGGTGTCCAGATAGAAGCCGATATATCAGCGGGCTTACAATTAACAAATGCGCAATCGTTGCAAAATCCAGCGATAAAGAATCGTCTGAGAGCTTTCGAGGAAGGTTTTCGCCAGGGTAGCATACATTTTCGCGAATGTATGCAACATATTAACAGTGATACCTTTCAGCCTCAATTATTACTTCAATCCTCTCAAATAAGTATGTTTATGAAATGTCTTTAACACAAATAATGTTGCTGAATTTTTGCTATAACGATTTTTAATTTGCCTCAATTTTCTTACTACTCCAGCGTTTCCTACGCAAACATTACCAGCCGTCAGTGGAACAACGGGAATAATAGACAGTATACCGCCTCATCAGTCAAGCAGTTATGCACAATCTACAACTTGTACCACTAATCAAGTTCAAGTCGCTACCCAAACTCAAGCACCTGCTACTACAACCTCTTCAAACATTGCCGCCGTTGATAAGAAACAAATGTACACTGCGCCGATTACCGGTAAGAATAAGAAGACCAGATATCCTCTCCTGTCTCAACAGCAACAATCTTGCCAGCAACAACAAACTGCCAGTGCTCAACAGACTTCCAATTTTCCGACGCAAAATTATCAACTAGATCCGGCGACAGGTAAGAACTATATGATATACTATAATTTTTGTAACCTATAGTACAACCAATTGATCAATACATAATAATACAATATATTCCAACAGTCGGAGGATACACGACTAACCAAGTTCCACCTGCTCCATTCTCATGTATGGATGTTGATTCAGAAACTGACAGTAATCGTGACACAGCATTGACCCTAGCTTGTGCCGGAGGGCATGAAGAGCTTGTTGAACTTCTTCTTCTTCGTAAAGCAGCTATAGGTAAGAAAAATAATTGTAATAAAAAGAATTATAATGTATTGTAATTGTAAATGTAATTTGAAGAAGCAATGTGAAGATTTGATCATACAGATAAATTTGTGATAAGTTATAAAGATGTAAAATCTGCCATATTTCTTGTTGGCAATTAATATTTAATCTATCATTGTTTCTTCTAAATAATTTAATATACGAAAAATATTTATTATATAGAAATATATAAATATAGAATTTTTAATAATTATTAAACGCAACATAATATAGAGTAAAGATATCCAATATATAATATAAAGAAAGAGAAAAAGATATACATATTCTTGTCACGTTATCAAGTTTTTATAAAATTAATAAGCTGACATATAATTTATCGCAGAACATAGAGATAAGAAAGGATTTACTCCACTCATTTTGGCTGCAACAGCGGGTCACCAGAAAGTAGTCGATATTCTACTTAATCATGGTGCTGACATTGAAGCACAATCTGAACGTACCAAGGATACACCATTGTCTCTTGCGTGTAGCGGAGGTAGATACGAAGTAGTCGAGCACTTGCTTAATCGCGGTGCAAATAAAGAACATCGTAATGTTTCTGACTATACACCTTTGAGTCTCGCGGCATCTGGTGGATATGTGAATATAATAAAGCTGCTACTCGCTTCTGGTGCTGAAATTAATTCTCGTACCGGCTCGAAATTGGGTATATCTCCACTTATGCTTGCTGCTATGAATGGGCATACTGGTAAGAAATTGATTAATTAAAATTCAAAATTGTTTAATCAGTAATCTCAGTTTGTATTTGTATGTGTATAAAAGAAATTCTATGTATATATATATATATAATTTTAATATTAAAAAAATATGTTAAATATAAGTGATTTTATTATAGCGGCAGTTAAATTACTGTTGGATATGGGTAGTGATATTAATGCACAAATCGAGACAAACCGTAACACAGCATTGACACTCGCGTGCTTCCAAGGAAGACATGAAGTTGTTAGTCTTCTTCTTGATCGAAAAGCCAATGTTGAACATCGAGCTAAGGTAGCATATTTAATGTTAAAATGAAACGTATAATGTATATGACTCCTTTAATATCATTTTTTCTTTTTTTTTTATAAAGACTGGTCTAACACCGCTAATGGAAGCTGCTAGTGGTGGATACGTTGAGGTTGGCCGTGTGTTACTTAGCAAAGGTGCGGATGTTAACGCAACACCTGTCCCATCATCTCGCGACACTGCCCTAACTATTGCCGCTGATAAAGGTCACTGCCGTTTCGTAGAACTCTTATTGACAAGGTAACTTTTTTTATGCGTTTATTCCATGTTATCGAATTTTTTTTATAGAAACGCAGTCTTGATAACTTTTTCATTTTGTTTTTCAGAGGAACTCAAGTCGAAGTAAAAAATAAAAAGGGTAACAGCCCATTATGGTTAGCTGCAAATGGCGGTCATCTTAGTGTCGTAGATCTGTTGCATCATGCGGGTGCAGATATCGACTCGCAGGATAATCGTAAGGTAAAGACGTGCACAAATTTCATTACTAAGAGATCTTATGTTTTTCCTAATCTTGGACAATCATTTTCTGTAACGATTAGGTTTCTTGTTTGATGGCCGCTTTTCGAAAAGGTCACATTAAAGTTGTTAAATGGATGGTGAATCATGTAACGCAATTCCCAAGTGACCAGGAGATGACGAGGTATATAGCAACTGTTAGTGACAAGGAACTCTTGGAGAAGTGTCAAGAATGCGTGAAAGTAATAAGAGCGGCTAAAGAGACACAAGCTGCTAAGGCGAACAAAAACGCTACCATATTGCTAGAAGAACTCGATATGGAAAAAACGAGAGAGGAATCAAGAAAGGCAGCCGCTGCGCGAAGACGGGAAAGAAAGAAAAAAAAGAAGCTCGAGAAGAAGGAGGAGAAACGTAAACTTCACGAAGAGTATAAGAAGAACGAAACAGCTTTCGAGGACAAAGAGGAAAACGGAAAGAAATCGGGCGATGAGGAATGCGATCGGGTGGATGACAGTGAACACGAGGGTGGTGATGAGAGAATGGAGAGCGTGCCATCACCCATGAACAGAAGTCCAGAGGATCCTGATAGAGAGGAAGGTGATAGTGGAATAGATGCAAATAGTCAAGGAAGTTGTAGTAGCAATGATGTAAAGGCAAGAGAAAAAAAGAAGGATAAGAAGAAAAAAAAGAATAATACTCCTAATAACAATGATAAGAATACATCTCCGCAGTGTTCACCCAAAACACTTCTTACACAAAATAACAATTTATCTCAAAACACAGCAACATCGACCAAGTCCCAAAATAATACTTCGGAAAAGTGAGTAAAATCTTTCTTTATTTCCTGTTTGTTAATTTTTATTTTTTATAATTTGAAGATTCTCAGAACTAGTAATATCGAAAGAGAAATTTGTTAGAAGTTTGTCAGAAATTTGTTAGAAAACACATTTTGCATGCAGATATTAAATATTAAATATTTTTATTTTTCATAGTGTATTGGTTGTTACGTAATTTATGATTTTTATAGGCGAATTATGACTAATATTGCCAGTGCAGTATCTGTATCCACAACTTCAGTTATGACTAGGACATCCTCTACCATCAGTTCTGATCGAAAATTGAAAGGTCAATTGGTTTTCGAATCCTCTAGGCATCCTGCTGACAGGGAAGATTTCGAAGCGACTGGTAATGAAACTTATGTTCCTGGGAAAGGAAAAAAATTCAATAATAATCAATATGATGGAGATACTCTAAATACATTAACCAAGATAAGTAACACTAGTCCTAAACAAGGCGGAAAACGCGAGGAAGGATGGAAGGAAGTTGTACGAAAGTAAGATATACTATGTCCTTAGAAGTATTTGTGCAGATTTTCGTATAATTAAAAAAAAAATAATTTTATTTTTATAAATAAAGACGTGTTTTTTAATACATACATCATAATTTTCTAGGGGACAATCGGATGATTCGGGAAGATTTATGAATTCGCCATTCCGTTCCAAAAAGGTATCCGTTCCGCCGAACGCTATTAGTCGAGTGATAGGCAGAGGTGGCAGTAATATAAATGCTATTCGTGTTGCAACGGGCGCGCATATTGAAGTAGAAAAGCAAAGTAAATGCCAAGGAGAAAGAATCATCACGATTAAGTAAGTATTGAACATTATGTTTTATACACATGTATAAAAGATTATCAATTTCTAAATTATCATATCTATTATTTTTAGGGGATCGTCTGAAGCTACAAAACACGCTCATACATTGATATCAATACTTATCAAAGACCCTGAGGCGGATATATTGCAAATGCTTTCAAAAGCAAAGCTTAATGTCATAACAACTTCTTCGTGGGATAAATCTGTTTCCACAGTGGCGGTAAGCATATAAAACGAATCGGTAAGCTTTAACACAATATAATTATAAAATAATTTAATAAATTGATATAATAAAACGATTTAATAAGTTGATTGTTTTCTCATTTAGGCATGTAAAACGAAAGTTGGATCTGTAAATAAACCATCTAATCTAACATCCAGTACTACTAATAATCAAGTTAATAAACCAGGATATTCTTCAGGCGTATCTACTGTAAGCCAATTGGTTCCTCTTCGTTCATCGTCCACTATTAAGCTTGCTAGTGCTTTCTCTACTTCTTTACCACGTGCGACAGCACCTAGACTCGTAGCCGCAGGTAAATTAAATACGAAAAAATATGATATTTTTATATCAAATATTTTGTATAGGTTATATCACAAATAATCACAAACATATGCACGTAGCAGAAAAGCGCGCGCAAGCTGTAGCCGCGCAAATGGCCTCTTCGTCAAACACCAAGACGACGATGTCGTACACAAGTGCAATCATGACTGCTGGTAGAACAGGAACCAAGATCGTTGCGACTAACACGACGCAGACGTTTGCGGCAAAGCTGTCCGAAATCACTGCCTCGACCCATAGCTCCACAACGGTCATGCAATCCACTCACGCCGCACCTGTGAATAAGCAACAGAAGCCTGGTGCTCAAGTCGTGACAGTTATGTCGGCCGCAGCGACTGTTCATACAACCAACAACCAGCAGCAACAGCAGTCTGTAATCAGTACGTCGCCGAAACACTGCCGATCACTGCCTACTTTGTCTGCCCCACCGACAATTAGCGGTTACCCTGGAAAGTCGAATTACCCGCCTGGAACGAGCGTGATTTCATCAGCTACAAATACCGGGGCGATGACAAACTGCTCGGAAAGTTCGATCGTATCAACGTCAACCAACTCCATTCGAATGACATCTTCACCACCTGTATCGTCGCAGACGCAAACATTGCCGCCACCATCGCCAGCACAGCAGCAACAACAAACTGTTCGTAGCACAACACCAATTGTTATGCAAGAACAGCAACAACATCAGCAGCAGCAGCAGCAGCAGCAGCAACAACAACAGCAGCAGCAGCAGCAGCAGCAACTACCTAGTAGCACACCTCTCGAGTATTCTTTATTTAACGATACCTTTACCAAAGTTACGCAACAGTCGATGTGGGGCGGAAGGGAGAACGAAACTCAGAAAGGTATGAATTTCGCGACTGTTGCGGGCGGTGGTGTATCGTCAAATACGGGTTCCAACTCGTCTGCAGCTAAGTTTGACAGTTCTCCACCTCAGGTATGTTTAATATTTTTTAAGCAGTCTTATTTTTTATTTAAAAAAATGAGATTAGGTCAATAATTAAAATCTAAAAAAAAAAAATTGTCCTTTAACGGAAAAATTAAAAATGTTTTGTACGAGTCATAACATACTCGTATTTAATTATTTACTCATAAGTCACCTACTTATAATTATATACATATAAATATACATACATTTTTCTCTTTTTTTTATCCAAGATTGTATTAAGAAACTACAATTTATTGTGTCTTTAAAATTAACAAAATACGTCTTGAACTTGATTGGATAGGTGGATGCATCCAAAGCGCCTGGATATCGTGGAACAACGATGTGTTCTCCAGTTTCCAGCAAGCCAGGTATCACGGGAAACTCAACCGCTAATATGATCGGTAACGTGGTATCATGCTCCGTACAGAACAATCCCATGCAATCTGCACAATATCAATCTTCGACAAGCTATAGCGAGCACCCATTACCGAATAAACCACCGGGAGGTCTAGCGGTAGCTAGACCGATGATGCCCCAGCAGAATATTGATATGGGAACAAACATGGCAGCTGCGCAATACAATAGGCCAACAGTCTTTCAAGGTGACTTGACATCGCGAACCGCGACAACTCACCAACCGACGGCGCATGTGATACCATCCTCTACATCACAGCCGGGATTAGACGTTGGTCTGTTTAAAACGAATAACGCTGGTGGTTACGAGCATCCAAATTCTAATCTGCTGAAAATGGTGCCGAACGAGAACCAGAACGCCGGTCATCCCCTGCTACCATTTCACCCGCATATGCAGAGCTTCGCTCAGACCATTGCGCCAGCCACCTCTGTGATCAACACCACCGTCAGTATGTCGAGATTGAACCCTCGCGCTCCCGACTTTTCCAGCTCGTTACATCTGAGCAATAAGTCGCAGGTAATGTTCAATCCTGCCACCGGATCGGCATTGCACCCGGCCAATATGTTCACGGCTACCGTGCCAGCGCCACCGCCGTCCGCAATGCAATCCAACAATTTAGCGATGCTCGGCAACTTCCCACTGGGAAAGTATCAAGCACCTTCACGTGCAACGCCGACGGCAAATACTGGTATTTCAACGACGGCTCAGACACGTTGGCCATTTGCACCAGCACCACATACTAATTATCCGCCACATCAGGAGCCCATGATGAGCCAGATTGGTTTCTCTAATCACTTGGCCAACATCGGCGGGCAACCTGGCGGTAGTATCGATCTAATTACAAGTTTAGAGAACGGTGGTTCACCGGCTATATCTCCTACATCATCGGCACAAGTCACACAGGAGATGAACCAATTAAAAATCGAGGATCGTAAGGTGCCACGACCGATCGGTACCGAGAGAGCATGGAAAAATTATTCGGCGAACATGGGTCCGGGTGGAGATGCTGATACTATTAGTTGGATGCTCAATGACAAATTAGGTTGGCCTTCTAATTGCAATATGGCGCCCAGCATCGACAGACATCAGATGTTCCGATCAAATTCCACTTACAATCAACGTATGCCCAACGTCGACCCTGAGCTTCATCAGATGATGGAGTCCACCTTTCAGGTAATGATTAGCTTTTGCACGATTAAATTTTATCGATAAATAATTTATGGTACGTGTATATGCATATACTTTATGTAATTACTACACACCTATACATAACATAGATTGAGAAAGAAAGGAAGAAAGAATACGTATCTGTACTACATTTAATTTTGTATGTGGGGGAGGGAAGGCAGGGAATTAGATTTTTAAATTATTAAAAGTACGAACAAAACTTTTTATAAAAATGATACCATGTTATTGACTTTTCTTTATTTATTATTCTTTCTTCTTAAAGGAAATCATACAAATATTTCCTTTAGTTTATTATATTATATTGGATATTACAATATCGAGAATAGTGACTAATGATAGATAATGAATAATACAAGATGTCTACTATTTAGAAAAACTTAGAATTCTCAGAGAAATTTTTTGAAAAATTAAATAATTTTCTTGAAATTTTATTAAAACTCGAAGAATTTTATAAAGATTGTCTCTTTTGAAATAATTATTTGTAATATTGCATTGATTTCATTCTTATATTGAATATATATATATATATATATATATAATCGATAATTGGTTAGTGAAAAGAGCAATCACAAAGCGTACGAAAGCGTACAAATTCTTGCTAATAAAATGTAATGCAAATGAAAAATTCTCATTTTATGAAAACCATTCAATTCTTTTCAATAGTATTTCAAATCTTAATATTCGTAATTTAATTAACTTCACTTTTCCATTGTGATATCGCAAAAATATAAAACTTTAAAAAGTGCACATAATAAATAATTAAATTCATTTTACAGTGCATAAAAAAATTCTCTAAATTTTATTTGGAATTTTAAACAAAATTATCTAGAAAGTAAAAAAAAAATTCAATTGTAAAATTTGAATAAACATTCTAATAGCAATTAAAAAAATAAATAATTATATAAAGAAATAGAAATATGCAGTATTCTTAAATGGCACATCAAGCGTTTTTAAAAAAAGCAAAATTTCTGTATAGCATACGCGATTATGTAAATTATTCGTTATGTATAGGGTCACGTGGATGCCCAACAACCTTATCCAGCTAACGGGAACGCAGCTTTGTCACTTATACCAAACTTGGCATTATTGCCAGGACAATTTGGAACGCCTGGCCTGGCAGAAATCCCTCCGAATGAACAGAATAAGATAGATCCACCAGCGTGGGGAATGCCTGATGCCGTGCAAGACAAGCAACATCAGGTAAGATTTTTTCCTGTTTCCGGTAAAATTTCTTCGATATTATATTTGAAATTTATTTCAAAAGTTAGTGCTATGTTGCAGGAGATTATGTATACGACGACATGTTAACTTCGTTTACTTTCAGACGTGGACTAAATGGGCTCATTAAAAAACCAAATCACGTTTACACAGCTTCAACTTTTAAACCTGACGATGGAAATTTTGCAATTCGTAGTAGTAATAGACTTGAAATCGTTTAATTATTTGTAGGTGCATAAATTTACGATCTTATTCAATCCCAGATTCTTTATATTACATATCATGCTAAAAACATGAAATCCTTAATTATTCAACTTATTGCTATTATTAGAATATATCAACTTAATTATAATGTAAAGAATATAAAAGAGAAACAGAAAGAATAAGAGCTAGTTTACGTTTCTATCCGCAAAACGTAGAGAACGCAGATGATGTGTTTGCAGATTGCAAAAAGTTGAAATTTATTTAACTCAGTGCTCGGAGTTAGTTGCCCTTTTCGAGTCAATATCCCTCCACTACCGTTCGAAGCTCTGCGACCGAACCACGCCAATCGCGCGTGTAACGCTATGCCTCAGAAGTGTCCGGATCTAAAAAAGATATATTGGGATTGTACCTTTCGTCAAATCATTAAAATTTGCTTTGGCTATATTATTATTTCTTAAATATATTATAACATATATAATATATGAATAATAGATATTATTATTTATATATATATATTATTATAATATATATATAAATATATATATATATATATATATATATATATATATATATTTATATATATTATTATTTCTTAAATATATTATAACATATATAATATATAAATAATAGATAAATTATCTGGCAAAGAAAATTTTAACGACGATTTGCAGAAGGTCCTAGCATATTTTTTAGATCGGGACGTTCCTGAGGCATAACGTTACATGCATGATTGGCGGCTCGGCTGTCAATTCTCGATTGATAGTGGGGGGATCGTAGGCGTCGCTTCAGATATCGGCTCGAAAAGGGCGGATAACTAATTCCGAGCACTGATTTAACTTATTGCGTACCGATATACATCGTTCTGCGTCTGCGTTTTGCGAATAGCTATCCATGTGAATAGTCTTTAAATTCAGAAAAAGGAAACAATAGAATGATAGTAATTTGATGGTATGATCACTTCAGATTTGGATATTAATCACGCGGAAGTCGCATGCTCCTATCAGTTATTAATTAGCATGAACATTCTAATTAATAATAATTATTTTTTCTTCTATTGTTGGACAGAATCTGAATTTGCGATATTTAAAATACCTTAAACAAGACACTTCCCAGATCTATCGCGATGAAATCTATAAACGTACATTTTCATTTTTACGCTGTTTAGCTTCTGCAGTAATGATAATTAACTAGCTTGGAATCAATTTAAATTTTTACAAAGCGGAATCTTTTGATTCGATGATTGATATAAATTATGAGTTATTTACAATAAGGGCAGCTGTTCTTTATATCATAATGAATTAATTAATGAAAAGAGGTTATTGCGTTACTTTTAAAAGATTTGCTGTAATAATATGATGTATGAGTATAAACAGTTGTATAAATACTTGCTTCGTAATTTCGATTACTTCCATATTGCAAAATGAGGTCGAAGAATAAGCAAAAACAAAGAAATATAGAAGAATCTTACAGAAAATTGTCAATTCATTAAAAAAAAAGAAAAAAAGAAGAAACGAAAAACTGGATATTTCTTTCCACCTTTGCACCTGTGCTTGAATCCGTAATTACATTTTGCGGTATCTGATCATTTTTTTTTTTTTTTCCAAAGCATGGTGCTGTGCCCAGAATAGATCTGCTAAATAGAAAAAGAAGAGCGTTTTTTTGCGCAGAACTCCCGATTACGTCTAGTCGCACTGAGCGCGTTTATTGTTTAACATACTTCCAATTGTATAGACCTCATTAGCGGCTATACGTTGGTGCTATGTCAATAAACAATTGAAGATACGAACGAAATCAAGACGAACAATATATTATCGAGGTTTCAGTTGTCCAGCCGGCTAGGTATATCTTTTTTTTTTTATTTTTTTTTATGTTATAGGCACAATTATTAATCAATCATTATAATGTTTTATTTCAAGCAGATCAATTGGACAGATTTGTATGATACTCCTAGCGAGTTTTAAATCAAGCACATCATATATACCCAAATACATACAAAAGATATACATGCCACGCATAAATGACCATGTTCTTGAAATCGAATTTATTTAAGCATTATAAGAAATGTCACGAACCGAATATACACTGTATTAATAATATGTGCACCGAATTCCTTATTCAGATCAATGAATATTGTTCATTGTTAAAGTGGTAGTGGGCCGCCAATGCATAAAAAATATAGCTGTGCGTCCCTAATGCGACAGTGCTATTATAATATTATTGCTGTGTGGTGGTAATGTTTATTATTATATTATAGTTATTATATATTATACACACAAGACATAAATATAAGAAAGAAAGAAAGAAACAAGTACACATAGAGAAATGTTACCCGCTATTTCGGCTGGACTTAGTAATAATATAATAATATTATATAGATATATATTCGATATATATGAAATGTTCATTTTAATTGAACATTTGAAAATCTTTCTTGATGGGGATTTCGGCAAGTGTTCATTACATAGCGACGATATAATGTAATTGAAACGATCCCCCAGACGCTATAAGTTTCAATGACATGATGATATGAAGCTCATGGAAATCATATGAGGGCTTTTTGACCTATATTCCAGGGAGCGCTTCAATTATTCACTAAGAGTACATTGTTATAATTTAAAGCCTATTTTCAAATTTGATTTATGATAACTGCGATATATATGATATAAAACTATTATATGACATATAACAATAAAGCAAATAAATAAATATAACGACGACAAATTTATTTTCTCTTTAATTATATTTACACTCCTATCACATTCATGTTTTCTTCACAATTTATTTCATTCTTAGAAATACCTCAAGACCTCTTGTATTTAATATATATATAATTTTTTTTTGAATGTTCATTTTATTCATAAATGACATTATTATTTTTATATTTTTTTATCAATAAATCCTTAACAAACTGATGCAAAAAGTTTCAACTTCAAAATTGCAAGATTAGAAATTTTTATCATGATTTTTATCACGCAATTATTTTAAGGCTCTTGATGATTTTTTATCGATTTTAGAAGAAATCATGAGTTTTTTTCTTGCAAAATAAATATCCAAATGCAAAATATGTTCAGAAGACATCCCGAAGACATCTTAAGAATTGTGTTGTCAAAGTAAATTTTCTTTTTTAATTCCAATATCGTGTATTCGATAATATAATTCGTATTCATATAACTCTGCTAAAATATATAACGATTAATAATTTTAATAGATTTTATTTATTTTGTGAGATTAAAATCTCGTGCATATTGATTTTTGTAGGAAAATATTGTAGGAAGGAAAATAAATATAACATTTTTATTATAGAAAAACGTTTAATTTAAGAGATAAGCTTATACGATAATAATACCGAAGAAACAGGAAACTTACAAAGTTTGTAATAGAGAACAATTTTTTATATATAATAGTCATATTACATTAAATAACAAATTATAAAAGAATGTATAATATTCAAGATTTTATGCTACTTTGTTGTATCGTTGAAAACGTTGAAACATCTAATGTAATATAAATTACATCTCCAATCAAACATATAATCTTTTTGTTTCATTCATCTGATACGATAACAATCGCAAATTATAGTAAAAATAATAAATATTTATATGTGACAGAGTATATTCATATAGAAATTTACTGTACTGCACAAAAAAGTTGATATTGATTGTCAAACTTTTACGAGTTGACCTCTCTCTCTCTTTTCCCCTCTTCTTTTCTCTATCCCCTTTCTCTCTCTCTCTCTCTCTCTCTCTCTTTCGCTGAATCGATTCTTACGTATAATCGTCACTATATAAAAAATATATTTGTATAACAAATATATTTTAAAATGTATATAATATTACATGATGACGCTTCTCGATTAACATGTCTTGTAATCATACATAAAATATCTTTTAAACTTCCTTTTAAGTAGCTGGCGCGCACATAAGTAAATAGTAATTAAGTATATATAAAAATCCCAAAAAAACTAATTTATCATAAATGAACAATAATTATATGTATGATAATTTAAAAAAAAACTAATTCATTTAATATTCGAGATTATATGCGTTAGTGTACATCGTTGATCGCAAAAAATCCAAATTTCCAAAGATTTGTGAAATCACGCAAATCGGGGCATCTGGAAATCCTTTACTTATTCACACATACTCGCGTATGTATATGTATATACACTCGTAAAAAACAATATATATGTATCAAATATAAATAAAAGGAAAGGAGAATTCACGAAGCATAATACTACCTAATCTATCTTCTGTCCACCGTCCAGCAGAAAAAGTGATAGATAAAGATTTATACAAAACGAAAAATAATTCTTGTGTATGTGTGTGTATATGTGTATGGTCTAATCTTATTAAATCACTATCTGTTAGTGTAAGGAACCAAATGCTAGTTCGAGTTTTCTGCGAATTATCGCTGTAGCGAGAAAGTATCCCTGCAACGAAACGATTCTTCTAGAATTGTTTCTCTTGTATAACAGAATAATGTAAAATAAAATCTTATATGCATGTTTAGAAATGTATTATATGTGTTTACTTATCGTGTGATTTATTTATCTCTCTCTCTCTCTCTTTCTCCCTTTCTTTTTCTTCTTCTCATGCGCACATATACATACTTTAACATATTTCATATTTATAATTATATATTTCAAACATTACTCATACAATGCGACAGCATTGAATCAAAGTAAGTTTACGTCCATTGTAATTATACATATAATAAACTTGTACACACAACCGCGTTTTCTATTTCTTACAGATATACGTTGCAATAATAACTTTGACAGAACCGTTTCCTTTGTGTGTATACAAAATGTCTTAATCTGCACCCAGTTTTCGCATTACTCTTGTACATTTTTTCCATAATTTATATGATTACACATGTATTTTTGTTAATTTATGCATCTGCAGCTGCAGATTAATGACGGTTTGTCAAACATTATTGCATCATTTTATTTTAATCTTGTAAATTCGCTATTCTATTTTTTTTCTTCTGGCTCATATAAAAATAACATGCAATGCGAAGCTATCCAACATTGCTTTGTACATTCGCCCGTGCTCCAATAAAACAAAGTTGAACTTAATAAATCTAAAGAGAGTGTTCTCATTGCAGAACTATGATGATTATTTATATTATCGGGATGCAAAAAACTATAAATATAATTTAATGGTAGAATGTGATTGTGGCAACATCGGCCGATAAAGATTTCATAAGAGATAGAGTTATTTATTTATTAAAAATTCGATCAATCTTGCTTTTTAAATTGAATAATTCTTGCAAATACTTTCATAATTAAAAGTATTATAATTAAATAAAAAGCCATATTAAAAAAAAACTTTCTTCTATTTAACAGAAATATACCATTTGTAATGAACTATCATTCCTCTCTTTCTCAAGTTTGTAATGAAAGAAGATCTCGACTAATATTGACGATCTTAATCATAATGACAAAAATAGCAATGCATATAATATAAAACTATCAGTATTTAATTTTTAGTTAATACTAATCTAACACAGTATTAATATATAACCAATTGTTGTTTTATATCATTAAATAAAATATTAATTCTATTATTATTTACCAATCAAAGTACTCTCAAATTAGAAATCACAAAAAAACTATTTGAGGCCCAAATTGTCATAGATTTACCGTTTCAACAAAGAAATTTTCCATATTATTCTGTTCATGTGTACTTAAAATGTAATTACTGCATTCTGATAATGAAAGAATGTGATACATTATTTTCACAAATATGCATTAATTAGATTTGTCATATTATAGCGAAATTGGTTGGATGCACTAATGCGCATTGGTGCACATTTTAGATGTATCATATAAAAATTTATAATATAAATATGAATAATTAAAATATTAAGATAATTATAATAGCATAAATTATTATTATAATTTGTATTAAAGAATAATAATATTAGCTCCTAGTTTAATTAATTACTTTACTTCTTAAATTACTTATGTCATTATAAATTTGGGTACAATTATCTTTATATATATTTATTTGTGTGTAGTGCATCCAATTAAATTCGTTATTAGTTTCTATCTGTTATTTTAGTTGCATTTTCTACATTTCTTCTGTTTTTTTTTTGTTTGTCTTCTTTTATATGATTGTTTAATTAAATACAATGAATATGCAGCAATAAAACTATACAGCCAAAAAAGAATAAATCTGAATCATATAGAACATTACATGATAGATGCATTAATTCATGAGTTGATTTTTATCAACTGGGGTTTAATATATTAAAGATTAATCTCATTTACACGTTATCGCACAATTAGGACAAAATGTTGTGTCACACTCTCGCTATGTCTTTTATAATCAAAAGACAGACTGAAACATTGATATATACATTTTACGAATATAAAGAAGATTAAATAGACTGTATAATTCATATTATAGAATAGTAAGAATAGTACATTAAGCTACAAGCATTTTTTTGATCATTTCCATATATGATCTTCATATAGACAGAAACAATTATTAGTTGTGTCATTAAAATGCCATTCAAGAGAAGGTGATACATTTCATGTATAAGACTAATGATACTTTATGTACATTAGTATGGGTACTGCAAATTTGCATTCAATAACAATCATTTAAAAACAAGAAAAATATGGAGTTTTGTGCTTAACAAATCCCTCGATTTGTGTTATTTAAACGTGAAAAAAATTTCGAAAATATTCCGACTAAATAAACATTAGCAGTTATATGTATGTGCATTGGGCTGTCTACAAGTAATATTTAACATATATCTTACTTCATTACCGAGCCGAAAAAATTGCACTGTTTATCATTCTATATAAATAATCTCAACAAACTTTGATGAAAATTGATAAAAAAACAATGATTGAAACTAACCATTACATAGTTCAGGTATAGTTCCAATTCAATGCTGTTCAGCACTATAAGAATTACTCGCCCATTTCGCCTCATTGTTTTGACTGTCAGTATCAGCGTCTGCTCCTTCCGACAGATCGTCGTCCGCACCTGAACAAACAAAAAAATTATATTAAATAATTAATAAATCAATAGATTACATGAAATTATCAAAGCACAAGTTTAAAAATAAATAAGACTTGATATCTTTGACATAAAATAAAATAAATAAATGAAAAAACTTACATGTTTCTTCTTCTTCATCCTCGTCTTCTTCTCCTGAAGAAGAGTCAGTATCACTATCTGTGCTTTCGGAATTTGCTGAGAGGGAACACTGATCATAATCTTCAGGTTCGGAATAAACCTCCGCACCGGGAAAGATGTATCTACCTGGCGCCAATTGATAATATGAATTTTCTGCAAAAGATTGCAATTAATATTTGTTTAATTTATTCAAAAGTGTCGAAGTATTTGTGATAATAACATACCTGGTAACCTCATGGCGAGGCTCTCTCGAGTTTTTGGTTGCCAGCAATGTCTTTCTAAACTTCTATTCTTCAATTCGGCAATATCAAACTTCTCCTCTGTGCTATCGACACTATTACAACTATCACCTATACCAGAATCCAAGATGGAATCCACCGATGCTTGCCTCGGCTTTGGTATCAATTTGTCTGTTTCGCCAGCATCCATCATTATAGTATTGTCATAGTTGTTTGATTTTCCACAATTGTCTAGCGAATTATATGATAAGGTATTTTCGCTTATAATAGCTTCTGAAGAAAGGGACAATGATACTGGCACTATCTGACATTCTTTGAAATTCTTTTTAGACATTGATGCAACATTAAATCTATTTTCCAATGAAGTCATTGGACATTCAATATTCACTTTTGCCGGTGATATGGAACTTTTCGATTCACATATGCTACCAAAATTCATCCTTTTGGAACTATTTTCTACACTAGTATCACCTGATCGTCTCTTTGGACTCTCTCCAAAAAGATTGAAGCTTTGTTCTGCATCTTTGACGCATTGACCAGCATGGAAAGATGATATACAGCCATTGATTTTTTCTGTATGATGCGAAATTGCATTTGTAGTCTTCAATAGGCCGTTTTGATTTTCAATCAAAGAAGGTACGTTTTGAGGCTTAAAATCAACTTCTATACTGTCCCGTGATATTTCAGTATTGCTTGTTGTATCTTGATTCTGTTCCCACATATCGGACGAATAACGCAATGACAGAAGTTGTGGAGCTTCTTTCAAGATTGTATCATACCAACAGACTTCTTTATAAGTGTCACCCAACCTGCCATAACATAAAAGATTGCGATTTTAATTATCATAATTAAAATTAATCATAGCATTGAATATTAATTAAATAAAAATTTATTATTTATGTGTGAATTTACAATAATATAACATGCATGTAAAATTTTATGTATAAAAAATTAAATAATATTAAAATATATTTAGCACAAATAGGATGTGTAGTCAAAGATTGTAAAAAAAAATTCCCTGAAAACTCCCTGATCTCTCATATATTTTTATTGAACATTTCTGGTAAAAAAATTATTTTTACGCGATAAATTTTTTTTTAAATAAGATTTTTCATGTATGTTTTCTTTTTATTAAAAAAAAAAAAAAACAGGCACATAAGTTTCAAGTGCTACATTTGCAAATGAAAAAAATTAAATAGCTTTCATAAATATATATTTGTTTTGTTAAAATATTCAATATATAAACAGAGGCATATATATATATACACGCATACACATAATTGACAACTTAGCCTATCGGTAGATTGCTGATAGCTTATTAAAAAAAAAAAAAAAAAAAAAAAAAACCTAAGAATTCCAGGTTTTGTCAAGGTTTCCCCCCCCCCTTTTCTCTAGGAAGTAGACATCCTAAGAAAATCCTTTCATATAGAAAAAATGAATTATAAACTTTTTACTTACAAATGGCATATTTGATTTATAATAACGTCACCATCGCCTAATAGTTCAATGTCGAATTTTAGATGTGGCAATGGTTCTCGGTTAATGAGAATCTGTGGTACATGCGACGGAATGGACGATGGAATTAAAGCTACTGGCCGAACTTTCAAGGACGAACCAATAACGATTAGAAGATCACAATCGTCTTTGTCTTTAGCCATCGCATCGTGAAAAGCATCTGGAAGTCCTTCACCGAAGAAAACGATATCTGGCTTCATTATACCTTGCGATACCAAGTCTGAAAATTTTAAGCACAAGATAAAATTTAATTTAATTAAATAGTAATTACTTTTGTTTACTTAATAAATAATTCTTTTAAAAATGGCGTTGTTTTTTTCTTTTTCTTTTTTTTTTTTGCTCAATCGTAACACACAATACTGTCAAATCGAGGAAATGGTAAACGACAAAAACCGTTGCTCTAAATAGCCACGAAACACGGCACTCACATAAGTAAGTGCAATCTTATAAGTTTACCTTTATGTGCTTATTAACAAGCGAAGTTTTATTCGCAGTTACGATTGATGTACCGACTTATGTGTTGGATCAGTAACTTCATTTAGTTTGAGACGTAGAAGAGTAGATAACATTCTCTCATTGGCCATCAACTCGCGACACTATAGCAAAGGCTTAAATAACGGAAAACTATCACTAAAGATAGCTAACTCTCCATATCATATTGAAATTGATAAGCCGTTACGAAAGACTGCAAATAAATAACTATCAGCAAGAATTATACAAAAACAAATTTTTTTATTTACCTCTGTAATTCTCGCTGCAATTAATTTCGGATAGAGAAGGCAACGCGTTGATACGGCATTTCGGGCACGTAGGTATCCTTTGTGCGAAGATATCTTCCCTAACATCATCTGCTTTCACTTGATATTTACATCTTGTACATGATGCAGTGGCAAAAGAGCCTTTAATAGAAAATATTAAATAGTTATAAAACACTAAATACAAAATGTAATCTGCATAAACTTGACATTTTTGAACAATTTATTGTAAATGCTTGAAACTGATAAATAATGCTCAATTATCTATTTTTATTCTAGAATCTTAGAATAAAAATTTTTTAAATTCTTATATTAAAACTCTCAATTATAAAACATATATTCATTATTTAAAGTTGATGTAATTAAATATATATATTTAAGATTATATAAAAATTAATATCCAAAAAAACATTTAAATGTGTAAAATATTACTCAAATATTCTTTATGTAATAAACAAATAATAACTTACCATGGCATTCAATTACATTTTTAATACCAGCCACTTGTTCCAAAGTGTCAATATTTTGTGAATAGTTTCTCAAGAGCTTCTTCTGCTTCTCTAACATTTTGATGAACCTGTGACACGGACTAGGTTTAAATTGTCCTGGATAGATTTCACAGGCAAATTTGTAAAATGGTCTGGGATCTTGGCTAAAATAATTAATGTCAAACATAGCCTGAAAATAAATCAGGAAATAAAAATTATATATAAATTTCATTTAACTGTAAGATATATAGTCTTGAAATGTTTAGGATATTAATATATGATACAGCTGTTTATAATTCAAGAATATTAATATTAAATATGCAGCTATTCATAACTCAAACAATTATAAAGCTGAGATTTAAAATTTTATTACCTGTGGGTCTGGTAAGTCTGGAAAATCCTGTGCTAGTCTCGAATAAATACCATCTTTACTTCTAAAATCGGGAATACCACAACTAACACTAACACCCGCGCCAGTCAAGACTATAATTTTCTTGCTATTACGAATTAATCGTACTGCATCCGATAAAGTATTTATATGTCTAAGCTTTTGCCGCCTCGGAGGTTCTGACATCATATTGATTATAATCTGAAATTAGTATAATTCATTGTTATATATATTTAATTATCTTTTAATTTTAAAACTTAAACAGGGTGTCTATTCAAATCTTGTAAAAAAAAATCCTTGATTTTCCAAGTATTTTTGTTTAAGATTCTAAAAAGAATATTTTAAAGATTTTGTAGTGCAACTTTCTAAAATAAGTTTTTTTATTTTTTCTAATGTTTTTTATTAATACAAAGAAACATAGAAGCATTTAAATTTACAACATTGTTCACAAAAAGAAATATAAAAGTATTTAAGTTTTAAATATTAGTTTTGAAAATGTTCTAGAAAAAACTGAATAGCTTTCGTAAAATAAATATTTTAATAAAAATAAATATTTTTTATTTACATCATATTTTCATTTTTATATTATATTATATTTAAAACATTGTTAAGCATATTATAGTTAAACATATTATTGATAAAACATTGAATATATACATATAAACACAGAGATATATATTTATAATATATTTTGAATACATATAATTCACAACTTGGCTTATCGACAAAATGCCGATTGCTGACAATATAAAAAAAAAATTATCAGAAAATTTTTCTTTGAATATTCTCAATGCCCAATGAAATTCTATTAGAATTCCCTAATTTTTTTAGATATAAAAGAAATTCCTAAGTATTCCACAGGTTTTCCATATTTTTTCAAGAATTGGATACTCTGTTATATTATCTTATAAAACTACAAAATATATTCTATACCTTCCATAATGTAAGATCATCAACTTGCTCAGGAATCAATGTGGAATCCATAAGAAGATGATGTAAGAGATCCCTTGGATCTGCACCTGTCAACATCTGCTTCTGAATCCATGAAGAAGCATTTCTCCATTGATGACTGATCTCTCCATCTCCAGAAAGATCAGACAAACCTGATAAGTCTGATAAATTTGAGACAGTAGAAGACATCTCATCTTTCTCGTCTGTAGTATCAATTCTGAAATATTATATTAAACAATATGTAATTTAAAGATAAACTAGTTTTTTATTTAATATGTTATATAAAAAAAAGTAGACTATTTTCTATGTGTATATTTGTAAACCATTATCACATTATTGTTTTTCATTTTATTATTTTTTTTTTAAATGATAATAAAAATAATTATTAAATTTAAATAAAGTTATTAAATTTTCTCAAAATTTACTAGTTAATAATCAAATTTTTCATTGGACTTGTATAAATTAATGTCAAATGGCATGTAAGTATGGCATGACAAATTGGCATGTAAGTATAATTACAAATTTGTGAACGTGTTCTTTACAAACTTAATGTTGCAAACTTTATCATTGGCCAAGTTTGATCACTTATAATTTAATAATTTGTAGTTTTGATTTGTAGTTTCTGTATTAGAATTTACAAATCTATTGTGTTCTTATATTACATTATTATAATATTGTATAAGATATTCTATGTATGTATGTGTATGAATATAAATATAAATATGTATAAATGTTTTAGGCAAAAATATAAAATAATATTTGTAAATAGAACTTACGTGTAACCAGTACCATTACTAGCAGAATCAATTCTAGATGATGGTGATTGTAGACTTATAATTGCAGGAGATATGGATGTAGATTTAGATTCATCACTCAGTTCATTAAATCCGCTATCTGCACCAAGTATTTCTGTATAATACAAAAATATTATCAACATTTTACATTATAGTATATTAGACCAACTTATATTAATATATCGCATAACCAGTAAATATAATATATATGATCAGCTTAAAAAAAAGCAAAAAAAATATGATTATATTTTTTTCTTTATTAATTTTCTAATTTCCATCCTTAATCTTATTTCACGTAATTTATTTCATGTAATTTATTTGTGTGTGGGTGTGTGTGTATGTGTGCGCGCGCGTGCGTATATATTTGATATTAAAATATATATATATAGCTAACAGTAGAAAAATAATTATATATTTTTCATTGTTTCATTATCAATAAAATTGTGTAATAATAATAAAATAATTGTAAGCAAATAAAAAAATGTTTAAAAAAATGTAAGTTAAAAAAATTTGAAATTTAAATTTCTTTGAAATATGCATTTTACAAAATTTAAAAATTAATTTTTCTTTCTCCCTCTCTCTTACTATAGTAATAAAAATATGTTTAAAAAAATGTAATTTTCTCTTGATATAGTTATATTTCGCGCCAAGTAATATTTAAACGAATATTCTGAAACATCTCGCTTCAACAAAATGGCGGTAGTGTATTGCATGTAAAATCTGGTAAGATGTAAGAAATTTGTTCTTCCTTCGAGAATTCGAGAGCTAGGAATAGGAAATTTATTCCATATCAAATGCGGAAAGTATTACTAAAACTAATTAACGAAAAAATAAACGTCGCAGAGAAAGAGCAACGAAACAGAGTACAGAAGGTGCAGTTGAAACAAACGAACATACGAATGCCATCTGTGAACATCTTAATGAGGACGCGATGACTGAGCGCGTAGCCAGCAGTTCCGAATACGATCGATTTTATCGATCGACTCGTATTCCTAAAGAGAAGCATCTCGATATTTCGAATAAAAACAGAAAAAGAAAAAGAAATATATCAATCGGATCATAGCCTGACGGAAAATGTACCATCGTTGATGAAAAAGAGGTGACTATAAAATTGCGACGCAGTAAGCCGCGACTGTCATGGCGGCCACATAACGCGGAGAAGGATCGAGAACACAATGGCGAGGCGAAAAGCGTTCAATGGCTGCCATCTTGCGTATCAGAAGCACCCGCGAATTTCGCGATAATCGCGACGATCGCGTATAATCGTTATTAGACGATTCTGATACCTTCGAATTCGTCGTGCGAGCTGTCATGTGGTGGACCGGTGAACCGCGGTTCCTCCAGAATCGCGACGACGTTCCCCCCATGATCGCCGCCATCGATCTTACGACGTTTCACTGGGGACGAATATTCCAGCAGCTCCGAACTCGACGCCATTTTCGACAGCAATGCTGAGCAATGCGACGAATAATGTCATGCACTCTGGCTAGTCTTTCGCTCCGCCAGAGGTCGCCCCAGTCTTCCCGGCTTTCCCTTTCCCCCATAGTTTCTTCCTACCTATTTCATACGCTTTTTATATGCTTCATATATAGCCGTACAAGATATTTACATAAGGTTTATTTCCTGGGAAATTATGAAAAATCTGGAATTCTTATAGAATTTTTTTTCTGCAAAAATCGGAATTTTCACAGAATTTTACTCGACCAATTTTTTTTTAAATTCTCTAATAAATCTCTCATATTATCGTAAGCAGTCGGCAATCTATCGATAAGCCAAATTGTGTGTTTAAAATCTATATTATAAATATATATTTATCTCATATATTCAATATTTTAATAAAATATTGGATATTTTTTTATTGTAATTTATAATGATAAAAAAATTAAAATGTTATGCGAATAAAAAATCTTTATCTTACGCTATTCAGTTATATATATATATATATATATGGAAAAATCGCTGAATAAAAAATTCTCTATCTTGAAGTCTAATCTCATTATAATCTCATTTTAAATGCATGAGCTATAGATACGGACCTAAGGTTTTACCCTTATAAAAAAGTTGAGAGTTGATTGGCTATCGCATTGCCTTTTGTCACGTGACAAGCATCGCCGCGACCTATGTGCAGGAGCCGTAATAATTCTATCTAAAACCGGATGTTCCCTACTCTTGGGAGCAGAGATGGCGCTGAAAATCATCATTTTTCTTCTAAAAGGAAATGTGCACAACACTTCTCAGTTCTCCTGCATCCAGAATCTTTCTTTCCACCATTGGCGTTGCTGCGAGTAAGACGTTTCTTCTTTTATTCTCTTCGTTTCCGTAATATGTAATTCTGTGAGAATACTTGTTTTTATTTAATCGGGGGCAAATTTTTCAAGCTACTTTGCTTCGTCAGTATTTTCTTTTTTTTGCGGATTAAAAACAATTGATCAAATACGATTTTTTTATGGATTTCGTCGTTCATTTGTAATCGTCATACACGTGGATCTTCGTTTAGTCTTCGTAATGTTCCATCTTTACAATCAAAGCATGTGCAAATAGAACATATTTGTTTTTTTCATATTTTATATAGAATAAAAAATTTGCTTTATTTATCGCATAAGGAACTTAAATATATTTGTGAGCCACGATTAAAGTCGACTTTTACGTGCATATATACGTGATTCTATATGTAGTTTTAGTAATTTTCAAATAAAAAACTATTACTTGTGGCTGCTTCTAAACATTTTCATTAATTATGCTAATAAGTTTATTAGCTAAAGTCAATCAAGAATTCCTCTCATTTTGGCATGCCTCCGTCTCGTATCTCGATGGAGCATGAATGCTTGTGGGAGGTAGAGCAAAGAGGGAATTTGCCTTCGGAATCCACACGATACTGTCTGGAACCGTTTCTCTAAGTTCCCAATAATTTTTTAATTCTTAAATATTGACATATATTCTTGCAGGTTCTAATTGCGTACAGAAACTATATATAGCATTTTTAATGATTTTAGGGCCAGATAAGATATAAATCCAAAAATTCTAAATGTTTTGCACATCTGTCTGAGAACAATAAAGGAAAAAGATTTGATTAAGGAGAAGAAGAGTTTCAAATAGAAGAATGCCAGGCTTTATATCATTGGATAAACTTGTCAAGCATTGTGTGGTATTGATAGAACACATATGGACTATCTATCATACAGTTCACATGATTCTTTGGCATTTTCCAACTTGAAGAAGGAAGTCGGATATTAAAAACATTGATTAAAAAATGAAAAACATCTATAGCATGTATTTGGGAAGCTTGTTGGAACATTGTAACTGCTATTTACAATATTAAGAACAGCAATATTTTGAGAAAGAAAATCTAACTCTTGGTTAAAATGATTAAACAAGTAAGTTTACATAAATTATATATATATATATATATATATATATATATATATATATATATAATTCTCTCTTTAAAATAAATTATTAAAAACTTTTATAACATGATGATATTAGCATATGATATGATTGTGATATTACACACATTTTCCTCTAAGAAGAACTGATTTTATAAATTGCAGCTTTCTCTTTCATAATTATATATAAATATCAAAAATAATTCTAACATTTTTTATATCACTTTAGGTTACAAAAGCTATTGGTGATTGACAATCAAGATAGTAGTAACATCGCAAGGATAATTACAGGATCAACTGAATAATCTTTTGCAAGAATAATTTTGTCAATGTGGAAAATCAATGGTTGATCAATGAAGAAGTTATTTATACTTGAGGAAAGACAAAAAATTTTGCATAAATGACATGACAATCATCAGGATAAAAAATTTTAAAATTTAGTACAAAGATAATGCAAGATAATAGAGTCAATTATGTAAAACAATTTTAAACAATCAATGACATTATATTGTGCATGATATTGTATATCAATACAAATTTTGAAAAATTTAATAAATTTTTTTATCTATATATAAGTTTAGTGTTACAAATTTAACCGAATGTTTGCAAGAAATTAATTTATGAATAATGTAACCTATAATCCCAACATTTTGCAGATACTGTGATATATTCGCGCTTCCTCTGGTTTGTCCAAACATCCGTAAAGATTGTTTAGCTTCAGACAATCAATTTTACTCATCGCTTTTCGTTGGCCGATCATAACACCAGATATTTTTGGTGTCAGGGTTGGTTTCATAGGATCTATGCTAAAAAAGTAGTTACCGTAATGCATTATGCTATCGTATCCGTACTCGTAACTATATGTCGTGTTCTCCGGCGATTGCTTGTTGAAGTTTGATCGAAATCCTAATATACAAAAGAAGCGACCGTTAAGAAAACAAAAATATTAATCCCATAATTATATAAGTTTGTAAATTTAGGAATAATAAATTTTTTTTACCAGGTATAATATTTTCATAATGTACATTTATATATATATCTCTATCGGCACGACTGTGTTCGTGGAAGATACCGAGAGCGTGCATCAACTCGTGTATCACTCTTCCCTCGTTTTCTAAGCAATTGGGTCCTTTCTCGTCTGGTGGTTCCAAGGAAAGGATTTGAGCTCCACCGAATTTACCCACAAATGACCAGCATCTGCATTAATTTTTTATATATGTAAAAAAGAAATTAGATTTAGTTTTTAACATTGTTTTTAAAATGCAATTCAACATTGCGTTTGACATAAAATGTAAATATTTACCCTTTAGGATACATTATTGGCCAAATCAGCAAGAAATCCTTGACTTTACCATCCCATGGAATAAATTTGATACATGTCATATAATTCATATATAAGATTGCTTTATATATTTTCATATAATCCGTAGGATCTGAAAATAAAATATTATTTTTATGTTCTCATCTTTATTTTTTCAAACAATATTGAATGTAATATTTAAATGTATTAATTAATTATTTATACATACGTACTATATAAAGCGCTAATTATATAAGGAACAGTTCTATTTTGCCACAGTTTATCCGGGAAAACATCCCAACGTAAACCAACACGCCAATAATTGAAATACTAAACATAAAAAACATAATATAAAATATTATATGAGAAATATGATAGGGAAGAAAGAGATAATAATAATTATACCTCACTAGTCACGGCTATGTCTCCTTCAAATAAACCGGGACGGACTTCCGGATCTTGCAATGATTCGTAAAGACGCAATAAATCATCTTGGTTCGATGTTCTAACTGTATAAAAGCAGTTTTATCTTGTAACATTTGCATTCTTCGACATTATAATGGAAAAATTCTAGTTTTTAACATAGCAATATTTTTTAAGGAGAGATAAGAAATCCAAAGATATGCAATTATAAGTTCTTGATAATATATCTGTACACTCACCTATATTAGGTACAATAGGATGTATCGCGTTGACAGAAGTGTTATTTATTGGTAGTGCGATCGCGATCGATGCGCAAAATAAATATGTGCATGTTAGCAATTTAATTTTCATAATTATTTCTTTGTATCACACACTTTTGTAACACTAGCAATTGCTACGAGACGTTGTTCGCGGTTTTTTTTCAAAAAGGAATGCCTTGACACGTGACAGGCAAAGTTAGGTAAAGTCAGATTAGATTAACAATTGATTTATGAGCTGATTGATGAAATCAATGAAAGTTGATGAAAGACTTCAAAAAATTTCGAGGTTTTCTTACATTTCTTCAAGATGAAATTTGATATTAAAAAATGTAAACATATCCTATTCATTTTGTTAGCGTTTCCATAAAAAATGTATTTAATATTTAATTATTAAAGTAATAAATATAAATGATAGCATATATATATAATAAAGTGATTAATGTTGAAGATTATGGGATTTTATTATGGGAAAAACGACTGAGCCAAATTTAGATCATGCAATTGCAGGAGCTGCTAGTGGATTTATAACGAGATTTCTATGTCAACCTTTAGATGTTGTAAAGATTAGATTTCAAGTAAGCTTTATTATATAAAATTTGTGTTAGATATTTTTTTCTCCTCGTGCAATTAGATAATTATTATTTCTGTTACAGTTACAAGTTGAACCAATTTCAAAATATCATATTAGCAAATATAGATCTGTACCACAAGCTTTTTTATTAATCTTGAGAGAGGAAGGAATTTCCGCTTTATGGAAGGGCCATGTACCTGCACAATTATTATCGATTACTTATGGGATGGCTCAGGTACAGAATAAAATTTGTCCAATAATATATTTTTTATGGCAATTAATATTAGTTAATTTAAGGACTTTTTATATCATATTTATATATATTATGTTTTTATCTCTTTTGTAGTTTTATTCTTACAATATGTTTAAGAAAATGATACAAAGAGTATCAAAAATTGAGGATTGGAATCATTCAATGCATTTTATTGCTGGTGCTGGTGCTGGATGCATGGCAACTATCGCTTCATTTCCTTTTGATACAGTAAGGACTAGATTAGTAGCTCAGTCGAATAATCATCAAGTGTATAATGGAATGTTACATTCTTGTAGGTGAGTAACAGAAAGATTATTTTCAATTCACATTAGTACTAATAATAAAAATTATAACAATATTTTTATTAGCATATAAATATCTTGATATAAAAATATTTTTATATTTTAATAATATATATTTAATTTTTTTCAGTTCAATTCTTCGACAAGAATCGCCAAAAGTTTTTTTCTCTGGTCTATTCCCGACTTTATTGCAAATTGCTCCACATACTGGCTTGCAATTTGCATTCTATGAATTTTTCACAGATTTCTATAAAAGATTTACTTCTGATACCGATACCAATTTCTATAATTCTATGCTATCTGGTAGCGCCGCTGGATTCATTGCGAAAACAATAGTCTATCCGTTTGACCTTGCTAGAAAGAGGTTGCAGATACAAGGTTTCCAACATGGTCGTAAAGGATTCGGCAAGTTCTTTCAATGTAATGGATTATTGGATTGTTTGAGACTGACTATAAAAGAAGAGGGAATGCAAGGTCTTTTCAAAGGTCTAGTACCAAGTCAGATAAAAGCTACCATAACTTCAGCTCTGCATTTTACCGTATACGAACAAGTTTTATTATTGTTAAGAATATTGTAATATAACAGCGAGTTCAAACAAGACGGATTTACTTTAATATAAATATATATATATATATATATATATATATATATATATATATATTAAATATACTTTTATTGTAAATATACATTAATTTATTAATATAATTTGTATGTAAATTAATATATTAATTTGTACTCTTTGTAAAGATTGATTTCTCCAGTATATATATTTTTAAATAAAAATTATATAAATTCTTAATAAAATAAAGTTATTAAATATATAAATCATATAAGTTTATCATTGATTCTCTATTCTGATATATAATTAAATATAAATCACATATAAATATATATCACAATATGAATATTTAAAAAAAACCAAGATTATACATTTCAGTCATATTAATAATGTATATAGCTACAAATTAAGTTGTGCAGGCATATTTTCAGGTGTTCCCTCTAGGACAGCTATAATATTTCTCGCTGTAATTTTGGCCATTTCATCTCTAGTCTCTATGGTAGCACTTCCTATATGAGGAAGAACCACTGAAAAGATAAAAATTAAAATTAAAATATAATATATATATATATTATTTTGTGTACATACAATTTCTCTGTGTGTGTGTGAGCTAATCTACATTAATAATCTATACTAATATACTAATCTATATTAATATTATCTAACTAATCTATATTAATTAATATTAATATACCTACCACAATTATCTAATTTTAAAAGTTCATTATCTAATGGTATTGGTTCTGGTGTTACAACATCTAAACCAGCTGCTGCAATTGTGCCACTCTTCAAAGCATTTATCAGCGCTTCTTGATCCACCACGTCTCCGCGACTACCATTTACGAATATAGCTGTTTTTTTCATTTGCTTGAAGGCCTCAGTATTAAACATATGCTTCGTTTCTGGTGTTAGAGCTATGGTCACTATGACAAAGTCACTGTTCTTGAGTAATATGTCAAATTCAACTTTTTCACCACCGAATTTGGACGCTTCCGGTTTGATTGCTTTGCTCGTATACAACATTTTAGCAGTGTTGAAACTTTTGAGCAGCTCTGCTACCCTGAAGCCGATTCTACCTAAGCCGACAATTCCTACAGTTTTCCCTGACAACCCTGTGCCACACATCCATCTCGGCGACCAAGTTTTCCATTCGCCCCTGTAATAAATAAAACAATATGTTTCAGTTCATACATTGCAAAGATTATATACACTTTTGTAATGTATTCTTAATATTCAGCTTACTTATAAATTGCTTTATTTGCTTGCAATAAATTCCTCGATGTGGCTAATAAAAGACCTACTATCAATTCTGCAGTTGCTTCAGTCAGAACATCAGGAGTATAACCAACTCTAATATTTCTTTTCTTTAAGGCATTTAAATCTAGATGATCAACACCCACTGACATAGATGCTACAACTTTCAATTGTGGACCTGCAGCTCTCAGAACCTCATCGTCTATCTTATCCGTTAACACACAATACAGAGCATCTACTCCACGAATGCTAGATAATAATTCTGATCGTGGTATCGGTTCAGGTTTGTCCCATAATATGGTCTGATATCTATAAAAGTAATATAATAAGTGCTATCTATATAATAAGTAACAATTACATATATATTGTGTTATTAAATTTCCTGTGATATGTGTTTCATGATACTGTATAATTATTTAAAATTTACACATGAAATTAAATAAAGAAGTTAAACATATAAAATTATGTAATTATAAAAACTAATAAAATATAAAAGAATGAGATAATAAAAATCACATGTTTTACAATACAATAAAGTAAATTGTTTTCAGCAATAAAAATTAATTGTAAATAAAATATTCACCGTTGATGCAGTAAAGATAAACCTGCAATAGGTATGTCTGGTCGTGTAATTAAGATTTTAGGTTTATCCATTTTGGCAGAACTCATTAAGACTTTCGGATAATTGCAAATCGTTGGGTTGGTCCTGTTCGAAAAAATAAATCCCTCGCTTCGCTTAAGGAAACTGATAGCTTTCCTGTATTGCATTATGTATTATCATTTATTATGTTTTTACTTTGCACGACTTGTTAAACGAACTAACCTCTGATTACTAATCTTGTAAATCTCGAGATTTTTTTGTAGAAAAGAGACGAAATGAACTTTTTCCTTCTTTGAATTAAAAACTCATTTATATATAAATAATATAAATAAGTGATGATTTTTGGAAATCTTTTCAAGTCAACAAATAATAATTTATGATTCTTTTTTTTTTTTCAAGTATTTTTATTTTTCATTGTGTTCTCAATTTTCTAAGATACACAATCTTTTATTGAGGCACTAAAAATTTCACATTTCAATATGGAAAAGTTTTCCAGCAAGTTAGACAAATTAACACAGATGACACAGTGTAATGTACACTGAATACACTCAGTAATACGACCACGACTGTGAGCCTAAGTGCTCAGTGAATACTATTGAAGCAACGTTTTTTTGTGCATCTATTTCTTTTTAGAGAGATAAAATGTACATTAAAGAATGATTCTTTCTTATATAATATTTTTTTTTACATAGCCATTGACTTAATGCTTTATTTAACAGTTTGCAGCTTTGATGTGTGATGTATTGTATTTCAAACTGGTAGATCTAATAAAAAAGAGATTCAAGTACATACGATCATTGCAAAATTAAAAATTATATATTCAAACATTCTAGAAATGAAGGATTTCTATTAAAAGCAACAGAAATTAAAAAATACTGAAATTACTTATAATATTTATTTATAGATCTTTCAAGCAAAGTATGGTGGCAAAAATAAAAATTATAACAAGTATAATTTCTCATTTAAATCTATAATATAATTTGCCTTCTCTTACACATGTGCCTACTGCAATTATATAATAACAAATTTACAATTAAAAATTTGTTACAATCAAAAATACTCATGAGATAGAGATTTGAGATACACAAAAACAGTGGCTATGAGATTTGATTTATAAAGAAAGAAAGTATAATATATTTAGTTATAAGTGTAATATATTATATATATATATATATATATATATATATATATATATATATATATATATATTATTAATGCAATTAATAGAAGGCACTTCACCACAATTATATATAAAATATATAAAATTAGCAAAAAAATGTGTAATAAAATGTATATAAAAAAAGGAACAGGTTTCATTTTTTAATATTTTTTTTTTTATTCAATTGTTATACATTGTTGTTATTCATAGTGTGTTTCCATTTCCTGATAATACTGTATAAATTAATAAAACGACTTTACATAACTTCCTTTGTAAAAATAATACTACAGATTACAAGAATCGTCAAATAAAAGACTATTATTATACTGGTTATCAATTATACTGTGTATCAAATGCTTTGCTATCTTCTAAACGATCGGACTGATTCACGTCTTTCTGATTTCTCATAGCGACCGTGACTGTGTTCTTCATCAGCATCGCTACCGTCATAGGGCCCACGCCGCCTGGGACCGGTGTAATATGTCCGGCGACTTTCTTTACACCATCGTAATCCACATCTCCCACCAGACGAAATTTGCCATCTGCCGTCTTCACTCTGGTGATTCCCACATCAATTACGCAAGCGCCCGGTTTTATCATTTCCTTGGTGATCAAGCCGGGAACTCCAGCCGCCACCACGACTAAATCCGCTAGTTTCGTAAACTTTTCTAGTTCTGTGTGAGGAGTATGAATATGGCAGATTGTCGTTGTCATATCCAAAGCACCCGTTTCGCCTAAAAATAAAATACATGACTAATTTGGAAAATAACAGATAAAAGAAAAACATATAAAAAGTTTGATGAAATTCATATTATTTGTTAACAATATAATTCTATATATAAAGAAAAAAGATATTAGAATATATATTAAATAAAGAAGTATTAAGTTGCATAAATTTATCATTGGTTGATTAAACTGATTAAACTCTATTTTTATATATTAACACAATTTTAGTAAATTAATATTACCTTTGCCATCTGCGTGAAGTAACAATGCAATAGGCAGTCCAACATGTTTTGATCTACCAACCACCACAGCATTCTTTCCAAATGTCTCAATTTTACTTCTAAGTATTAATTCCTTGACAGCCAGAGGAGTGGCTGGCACAATACCACTCTTGTCCAATGTCAAATTGCCAAGATTTACTAAATGGAAACCATCTACATCTTTTTTAGGAATTATTGCTTGGCATACTTTTTTGTCGTTCATGCCCTTTGGCAATGGTAATTGAACCAGAACACCATCAACAGTTGGATCTTTGTTCAGATTATCAATTTCCGTAAGAAGTTCCGCTTGCGTTATGTTTTCTCCCAAATGAATGGTGTAACTTTCAATTCCTGATTAATGAATGAAATATTAGTATAGAAATTTGTGTCGATAGTTATTTGTCAGAATCGAAAATATATTTACCTACTACTTTTGCAGCTTTCATCTTTTTACCAATATATGCTTTGCTAGATGGATGATTCCCCACTAAGATTGCTACTAGCTTCGGTCTTTTTTTTCCTGCATTTACACAAGTATCTATAACAGCTTTCAACTCTTCTTGAATCTCATTTGCTATTTTTGACCCATCTATTATCGCAGCTTCTTGCCTGCAAAGAAAATTCAGAATTATTTTATATACAAATCTATATACTTTATATTCACAATACAATTAATAAATTTTTATTTTTATCAAGATTTTAATATCAAATATTAAAAATTCTTGAAAAACTTATCTTTTTATGTATTATTTGTGTAAATTATATTAAAAAATATTTTATAATTTTATTATAATATATTGTTTTTTACACACATACATATATATTGAGATATTATAATTTATTATTAGGTATATATTATTTGCATCGCAGATTTAAAAAAATTATATATCATGCAGATATCTGACAAAAGAAAATTATTTTTGTATTCACCGGATTTTTGACAGGTGCAGTTTTCTCACAAAGTTCTGCGAGACGACGGAGAAGATTCTCCTCCGGGAGAACATCGTTTGCAGTTGTTGCTTCGAGGGATTCAATCAGTCTTCTGAAATACATATTATTGCATACTGCTAAAAACCAAAGATGTGGCAAGGAGTTTCGGTTACAAAAAACTTGTGTAATCCCTATTACGTTCGCGATAATAAATTGATAGTGTCATTTTCAAACAAACAGCTGTCGTAAAAACAATATAGCTTGCAGGGGGTCGATAATACTGACATTTGACGTTTCGATAATACTGACGTTTCGCGCGACGTTTATTGCGAGATCGATTGAGACCGCGAGTGAAAGGCAAGATCGAACCAGTCTCGCCTTTCTCTATGCGAGAAAAAAAATAACCAGCCGGATTCCGATGAAGTCACAAAACTCATGTTCGCGATTAATGTAATCTCAAGTATGGAAATGATAGGCATAAATATTATCCGTGGAATAGTATAATTTTTGATAAAATTTTTTGCGATAATAACCCAGAGATGACGCCGCGAATTCGTTTTTGTGTGCGCAGATGTTTTACGTCACCCTTAGATGGAGCTGGATGATCAGAGCGCGCTGTTTTCATGTATTTAAAAAAGAGGAAAAAGTGTAGTGAACAAGTGGTTTTTGATATATCAGAGATACCGGAATGTATAGAATGGTATGTAAATACCATAAAATAATTTATTTTTCAATTTTTATTTAATTGAGGATTTTATTTCAAAATGAAATTTCGCAAAAAATTGCTGTCACTTCGCGTATCGTTAGTCGCATCAATTAATTTATTTCATTTTCCAATGATAGGGTTATAAAATGTTATAAATGTTATAAAATGTATTCTTAACAAATTTATTTCCATGCTAAATATTTTATCATTTTTGTTATATTAACAAATTGTATTACCTATGAATATTTAAGATAATGTAAAGAAAGAAATTCTTGTGTGTTTAGAGATTAGAAATTGTTTATTAAAATAGATATTAATTGATATATAAATGAGAGAGATATATTAAGTGTTTGATGTTAAAATATTGATGCTCTGATTTTTTCATACAATTAATTCGATAATAATATCATTAGCTGTTCTTATCATTAACTTGAATATCTGATAAAAAAGAAACATTTTCGCCAAACGAAATACATAATGTATTAGACGCACAGAATGATTATATAAAATTATTGGCAACTTTCGGGCCCGGAAAAGAGACGCGCGCTTCAACGACCAAGTAATATCACGCTGGAACTGTATTAAGAACATGAAATATGAGCGAACGTACTCTCCTAGCGTGCCGAGCGTATTATTACACCAATCCATCGTGTCGTAACTACTGTAACGTGGCCTACATAGTAAATATTAAACATGTTGTTCGATTATACGCTCGTACATTGCGAAACTTGACGGATATACAGCGTGTTCAATTTAAAAGAGAGAGAGAGAGAGAGAGAGAGAGAGAGAGAGAGAGAGAGAGAGAAAGAGTGTAAAAAGAATCATTGATGTATAGAATAATATAAACAAGATCGAAAAAAATGTAAGAAATATAATAAGATAATAATATAAAAAAGATAGTAAAATAAAGATAATAAAATAAAGATAATGAGATAAAAAGAAATAGAAATTTATTATTATCAGCGAGAAAAATTCTACATGATGTATTCTATCGTAATTTTATAACAATGCATTGTTTTACCATTTGGTTTGAAAATAACGATCTGTCAATTATTACCAAGTATGTCGGTGAGTGTGGGATACCGGAAAATTTCAGTAGATCCCTACGGTATGGCCGAATATTTAGTTGGCGCGCATAGGACGCATACTTTCCGCGATATTATAAGCCGAGCTTGAGCTTCCACGATGTGCAACCATTGATCAAATAGTTGGTCTCAGTTGCGACCCCAAGTGCTGGTATGTGTGAATACGCGTGAATTGCTAAATCTTGTTGTCAAAATTTCGATTTATCGACAAATCGATTGCAATATGCCCAACTGAAATGCCTAACGTTGCGATGAGAAATATTTCCGGTTATATCTTCGATGACGGGGAAAAATATATGCAATATAATTTATAATATGATACACTTTTAAAAAGAATTTCTTATATTTATGTTTATTATATATATTATATTTATATTTATATTTATATTTATATTTATATAGTTGTAATATTAAATCTTTGTAAGTCTCAAAGGAAATTCTTTTCTCTTTTATGATTTTTTCCTCATTCATTTCTTTTTTCTAAATGCAATATATCAAATTCATGGTAACATAAAAATTCTGTACATATATGCTAAATAATAATTTTACTTCAGTAATAATAATTTTATTACTTTCTACTCTTTCTTTGGATAGATACTAATTTGTCTTATTTTAATATAACGTTTTACCATTTTCAAATATGCATAATAAATTGCGATCTCAATGTTGAAATTAAATTCCCAAGCACAAATTCTTAAAACAAAGTTTTAACGCACGTATACGTCATAAAGATACAATATAAATCACAGAAGGTATGCTCTCTCTCTCTCTCTTTCTCTCGAAAGCTATTTTTCTCTCACAAATATTTAGATTTATATTCAAGAGGAAGAGAGAGAAAGATGCAACTATGTCACGCAGCTCAGCTATTTTAGTCGGCGCTGATTAATTCCGTCGAGTTCTTTTCGCGTGTGTCCATGCGCCGCTTAAATTTCCTAAATTCACAGGCTGGTTTTGAGCCCGGATCTCAGAATTCCTCGGCACTCGACATTTTAACAATTCGGCCCCTTCACCACCCTCTCTTTCCCTCTCCCCCCCTCCCCCCATCATAACTGCAACACAAGTATGATAATTATGCGTCTCCCCTTTAACAACATCATTTCCTCTGTCATGGTTCCTTGTGATTTTTATGTTTAGAGCGTTATCTCTTCATATCATTCTACGCTATAAATTGGCTGAATTTATTTATTTTATTTTTTTTTTCTTTATGAAGTCAAAGAATTACTCTCGATATTTTAGATCGCGATTGGAGAACCGTGTGTAGACTGCATTATGCAAAAAATCATACGCCTCCGTTGAATGAATAAATATGTATTCCTGTCTCGTATACGCACTACATCCCTCGCCCTTTGTCCTTTTACCCTTCGCCCAGTAAGCTTCGCGACAGCGCTCATACATAATTTATCGTCCGTAGAATCTGCGCGCTCTCAGCGATAAAACGTTTACTGTAATCGGTATACATTGTTATCACTATCGACGCAGCAGGCGGACCTTGCGTAAACGTGCCCTCTAAATTTGTCTCTCTTGTCCAAGTATTGTTTTTATCATATTCTTAAATCTCTGAAGAATATGAGGTTGTTATCTATTTCCCGGTTTTCACAAATAGATTTATTTAAAATTGGCTCAAGATATACGCCATTGAAATATGTCCGAGTAAAAAAATATCTTGGGAAAAACTAATTATGAGTTAGAAACTGGCCAGTTTTTACAATTTTGAATTTAATGAACAATAACTAGGTTTATGTCTGGGTAAAAAGATTATGTTTAGATAAAATTCTATTTGAATGGCTACCTATTGATTAATATACATATATTGTAGATAATTTTTAATAATAATAAAGATAATTTTTTATAATTTTTTGTCTTAATCAATATGTGCAATAAGTCAATTTGACAAATATTTTTATTTATTTAAAAATGTAATAATTTCTCTAATAAATAAAAATTATATTTTATTTTTTAGAAAGATTTTGGGAAAACCTAGATAAAAATTCATTAGAAGAAGATAATCACAAACAAAAATTTCTTAGAAAAATTAATTAAATTTGATGAAGAGCCGATGACTAACAATAAGATGTAAATAGTAATACTGGTAATACCAAATATTAATTAACTAGAATTCTTTATTATTACGGCTATATATATTTTAATTTATTTTTTATTTGAATAATACCCTTTATTAAAAAATAACATCGAATTGATGAAATTATATGGAACATATTCTACTATAAAGAAAATACTATTATACTTGTCATCACCAATGGCAATAAATTGCCGATAATGTTATCTTTATATATTTTTATTGTAGATATCTAGAAGGTCTTGTCAAATCCAGAAAAATACTGTGATACTGTGCAGATACAAATGAATATATTGAGAATATCGCCTGCAACAAGAAGTCGTGACGTAAAACTAATCACTTTGACGTTTCTGGAAAACAACAGAGATGTCGACAGATGGTTGACGTCAATAGCCTACATATCGGCTTGCCGCGAGTTAATTTTTCCAATGAATATTCGTTTGCATACGATGATGATACACATTGTTGATACGGCGGTTATTTTGATTGAAATTGCGCGTGACGATTACAGTATCGTTGCAACACGTGCAGCATGATTGCTGTCAGTTTTTATTATTGCGTCATTAATTCAGCAATAACGTTTAGTCAATATTTAATTATATAAATATTTGTTTATAAACGCAATAGAAAATTTGTGTTGACCTATATAATGGGAAGAATATTTTAATAATTGATCAAAATTTTTAGATGTAACATATATGCTCGCTTACGTAAATCTTCTTTTTTTTTAGATTATCTTATATAAATGCGCTGTCTCTCGGAAATTTTTCTCCGCAACTATAAAGCGCTGGTCATCGATTTTTGACATTATTTGCAATCTCGCTATATTTAATGAGGCAACGGCTTATTACGAAATTCCATCGGCCATTGATTGCCACTTATAGTGCGTGCGTAGTTAATTAACCTTTTAATTTAATGCAGGTGGGGGACGCGTAAATTCTGCGATTTCTCAGCGGGAATGTCGGACGTGTTCGTTTCGATTATCATGGAAATCTGGATTTGCGGTTTCCATCAGAATCTGGACTGGCGGCTGACCACATTTGCGGTATTACTACTTGCCGAAAACACGGATTCTCCGGACCTTGAATACCTGTTACCAAGAAGATATGTGTATCATGTAACCAGCGGGATATATCATTCGAAACAATACACGACTATTAGGTATGTAATATTAATTTTATACATATAACTGTTCAATTTTTTGACTCAGATTACGTGAATCTGTTTTGCGCGTTGAATGAAGAATTTAGAATTTTGAATTAGCTTTAAAAAGAGAAAAGAGAGGGGAAGGGGAGTTACAATGAAATTATGTTTAATTAAACAAGTATAAATATAAATATACGCGACATATATTCAAAGATTATTTATATCTTTTTTTTTTCGATAAAAATTTTGATAAGTTACTCGTAGCATACAATTACATAACATCGATGTAATTGTACGCACATTATGGATATAGTTCAAGTTAAAAGAAAACAATGTATTATGTTGCAATGGTAAATAACAATAATGTACTACGCTTCAATAGTAAATAAAAATATGTAAAATAGAATACCGGCGATATGCATGCTATATAGTTTGCTATGCTATGATAAACACAATTTTGTTGTAAAAATTTGAATACGCAAACTATCTCCCGCTTTTGTTGATTTGACTAAAATGTATTGCGTGTGATTAAAGTATTTTTTTTTTTTCAAATAAGCAAAGTGGACTAGCAATCATGATGTACAACCAGGAAGAAGTTGAAAAAATAGAAATTTTTTAAACTAAATACATTTTTTATTTCATCTTGATTGCCGAGTCACATAATATATCATACATTAGAGCTCTTTTCATTGTTTATACATGTATTGAATATTATATATTATAATATATTATAATATTATATATTATATACTATTATATATACATGTATTATATATTAAGTTAAATTATGATTATCTTTGCAAATTATTTTCTTGCAATTAAAATAGAATCATATTCTACTAAACTGCGTTTTGCTGAACATTTGCTGCAATTTAAACTTTATTAATAAATGAGTGAACAATAAATATAAAATTTAAAATTGTATGAGAAATAAAAGATTTAAAAATCTTTAAAAATTGAAATAATTTTGCAATAAATGCGTGTAAATTGCAATATTTTTAATATTGTAATCTGTTTAAATTTGCAATTTAAAATTTTGAGAAATTAAAAATCTTTAAAAATTGTAATATTTTTGCAATAAAGACAAATAACACTTCTCAAAATTGCAATGACGTTAGAAAAGAAAAAATGCAGATTTGGTCTTTTGACGCTGCTTTATCTTCCGTATTAAGAAATCGTTATTTCAAAAAGGCGCTTTATCATCACTAAATCCGCGCTGCTCGTCGCGGCTGCAATAATTAAAATATTATTTTGCGATAAAAAAAGAGGAGGAAAATGGAGCGATAAGCGTAACGAGCCCATCATCGACATAAAAGCGTTTCCATTTAATTACAATCGATCGCAGCAGGGATCGCCTTCGGCTCCGTGGGTGGGGAGAGGGTGGGGGTTTGAGGGGAAGCGGTTTTATCGGCGGTCAGCCACGGTGGTTCGTACATCGGCGTTAAAACCACCACTCAAATTTGCAGGACTTTTTATTTGTCGCACCCGTTCCAATCTCTAACCGATTTCTCCTCTTTTTGGGAGGCTTTTCGAGGGGGCTTAAAATTTCAGGGAACTTTTCTTTGTGACTCTCTTCTTTCTGTCTTGTTCTTCTTCTTTCGCTTCTCTGTCCCTTTCTTTCATTTGGTTAAGAGATTTTTTTTCCCGTTTGAGAATTCTCAGTAGGTCCCCGATCCCTGCGAGAAGGCAACCAACAGAAAATGTTTGATCTACTTGATGCGATGCTTTTAACAGCTCTTCCGATTCCTTTTTTTCGAACGCTCGATTCGACTTTTCCTCGTTATTTCGGATTTCGATCTTGCCGGCATTCTTTCTTCCTTTCAGTCCCGTCTTACGCTTTACTTTTGCGTTTCGTTGCATAGCTGTAAATGCAAATGGTTGCTTCAATCTTCAGTTTCTCAGAGACCACTGAAAGATTCAATTTTATCTGATAAGAAAATTTTATCTAGTAAGAAAACTTTTTACTCGCGCAAATTCGGTAAGATTAATAGAAACGGTGAAGAAAACCGTATATTTCCGATCCATATCTAAAAAAACAAAAACAAAAAAAAAAACAAAAAAAAAACAAAAAACAATATTCTGTGTTTTAGAAAGATTTGTAAAATAATTAATATATAAAGGGAGCATAATTAAAATTATATAGAATTCGACGTTATGATAAATTTAGACACGACGGATTTGTCTGCCTCGCGGTTGCCTTGCGCTTCATCGTTTCTCGCAGCTTCTTGCGTGCGCTCGTTTGTCATTTTTTGAGCAAAGTTCATTGCTTCCCGGACCATCGGACGTGAGCTATAAAAAATGTAAGAAAAAGAGAGAGGAAGGAATGTCGGGGTGAGAAGAAGAGATGGGAGAAACATTTTGAAGCTGGAGCGAAACTTTGGAGCTGGCGTTATTGATGTCTTCGAAAGACGTGTGCAAGCGAGAGGGATGGGGAGGGGGAAAAGGGAGGGGGAGAAAGGGGGGAAATGGGGTAGATCGGAGGGGTAATCCTAAGAGCAGTCTGAAAGGCTAAATGAGAAATACTTTTCGATCGGCAGTAGCAGCAGCAGCAGCAGCCCCTGTAGACTCGCTGGCTAGGCTTAAGACCTCATATAACGCCCTCTGATCCTCGACATCTTAACCGGGAGTTGAGATTTCGACGCTTTTATTACATAACTGCCAATTCTTCTCGGACCCCTTTAAATGATTTAACTTTCGTTTCCGTTATTTCTGTACATGAATGCGAAATTTCGCCGACTTCAGAGGATGAAAGTATATTACATATACAAAAGCATTCTAAATATATATATATATATATATATTATAGGTTTTTGGGAGATTTAATATTAAGTCTAATATCGGTATATTTTTTTTCTACGCGAGTACTTAAGGTTAATCGGTTCCGTAAAATTTTCTATGCGTCTCTCGCAAATTTTAAATCCCAGGCACCATGGATAATCGAGGGGATAAGGGTGAGAGAAAAAAAAAACTGTACGAAAAAATTAATTACAGGCACATAACGGGCTGTAACGATATAACGGGTCGGTGTACCGAGCTACACGAGGGCGTTCTGTCGGCAGTAATAGTAAATTAGGCAATAAATAATCATGTTTAAGTGGCAACGTAATTTCAACTCTGGTAGTCTTACGGCTACCATTAAGGCCATTATTGCGAATCTCTTAATTTGCGAAAAACACTGCCTTCTCGCAGGAGAGAAGGGTTGAAAGGAGGGGGCTCTGAGCGCTCTCAGAGGTGCTAAATGAAGCGCCGCGAGGTTGAAACTGTTCGCCGCATGTGTCGGGGTATTATTCATTCTAACCAACCGGCTCTTGACCTCCTTTCGCCGGATTATATTGCTCTCGCTTTTCTTTCTCTCCCGCTTTCTCTTTATCTTTCCCTCGGTCATTGCTACAAACAACTCCGACAGTTTATGGCTATTTATCGCGCACTTTTCAAGCGATAACAAGATGATTTTCTCAAACTTTGTTTAAAGTCGGTGCCTAAATTCTTCCTTTACAACAATTTCTAAATATTAATAGCTTTTTAATTATAAATAATTAAAAACCTAAAATTTTAAGATTTAAAAAAATGATTAAAATATTGTTTTTTAATTTTAATTTGCGATTCGATTAGCAATCGTGAATAATGCAAACATTACGACAAAATTGGCATCCGATCAAATTTTTTGCCGAGAAATTATAAACTCTGTTGATTGATTAAAGAATTTTCTGATGAAGTTTGGCAGATTTTTCTGGAATTATCCTGCGCAGCAGCATCTTACTTTTATTTTCATATGTTAATACGAAATTACTGAAGCAAACAGACAAGGCAGCCTCTGCTTTAAGTTTGTCTTGTTCTTCCTCCTAAAAGGCGGATATACACTAAGACTCCCCGGGAATACGAAATTTTCAAAGTTGCTTCCCGTTCCAGTCAATGTCTTAAGTCTTACTCCGCTTTGGGTACAGTTCACGTTCTCCGCGGCATAATTTTACATCTTTAGACCTGAATATTTAAACGTAAGTCTGCCATCGCGTTTGAGGATTCGCGGGCGTAGAGATTCGCAGGGGCTGCGCGTAACTTTTACACGATGTTCTATTGTATGAGAATACCTAAAGATTTCGCGCAGCAACGCCGCGCGAGACCGCCGCGATACGTAAAACACGTGCTGCAGCCTCCAACAATAGCGATTCTTAGCGCACTATTAGTATGAAGAATAAGGAAACAGGGTTTCTTTTTTAGACGATAACGTTCTGGCACGCGCTGTAAAATTTTAATTTAAGTCTTTATTAAAATATATTTTATATATTTTACTAAAATATTTGACGCGCTAAAACCGAGAAATTTATGAGAAGAACAACAATTGAATCAATTTAATTAATTTATTGAAATCATCAAAATTTTTATAAATTGGATAAATCTGTGATACTTTGTATAAATATTTAGAGCCAACAGTTTTTCCTTGCTAGTTTTACGTTACGTTTCAATTAGAGTCATATCTATAATCTTCATGCGTATTTTGATATTATCTGTCACAGTCTCTCCGTAATGCTTTTCCTTTTACGCCCCTCATCCCCCTCTCTTTCGACGCCTCTCGCCCCGCCGCGGGACTGCTAACAACGCAAGCTGTTAATTATGATTAATCATGTCTCGGAAATTAAAGCGATTAATCTTCCTGTTGTTACCGGCTCGTGAGAGTGCGCCTGTGCTTGTCTGCGCGCATATGTCCAGCGCTTCTGTTTTCCCTGCGAAAGTGGTGGGGTGGATCTCCCAATTAGTTGGACCGCTAATCGGCCCCTTAAGACTTACGACGGTTCACGTACGTCAGATAACGACGGTAAGCCGCTCGTTACTGTGTAACGACATATAAGTTACATCGTATTATATATTTGCGTTTTGTCGTACGAGAAACTTTTCCGAACGATTCCAATAGAGATATCTTTCATTACATTTTTTATGTTCTAAAAAAAATGACATTGTAATAAATATCTATTATTTCGACAAGTCAGAGAAGGGCTTAAAAAAAAAAGAAAAAAAAATGTATGAAATTTGAGGCACAAAGTAACACAGAGAATGGACATGCATTGTTTACGCTTGTCGCTTATCGCTGTATCGAGGGGAAGCTAATTGAGTGGAGCTCATGAGCAAACTTGATAGAGGGTCACCATCAACCAACTGTAAAAGCCACATTATTGAACATTGTTTAAAAGTATCCGCATTGAAAAAAGAAAATGACACGTCGAATGAAGAATGATATTTCTCGAGATTGCAAACAGAAAGAATAGGAATATTTATTTCGTCATCTTTACGGCGTATCTTATGTTAGTCGCCGGATAGTTTCTGGATAGCGCGTTTTTGTGCGCTTTTCGTCGCTTTTGATGTGAACCAATGGTGTGAACAAAGGACTCCGACACGGTGGTGACTAGTGGCGTAAAAAAGTGCGAACTATCGCAAATAAATAACCGATGGAGAATGGTCGGGAGAGGTTGGTTGGTTTTTAAGTGCGAAATAGGAGTGCACGATAGAGAGGGTGTAGTAAGAAGGACTCGGGGTTGGGGCTTGAAATGAATGCGCAGTGCACGAAATGGGGCGGTTGTCGGTGAATAGAAGTGTCGGTGGTGGAAGCAGAAGGAGATAGAGGGTTGGGTACAGGTCCGAGAGCGTGAAAATGCGGGGGCGGCAACCCCTTGTAAAAGAAAAATATATAAACTCGAAAGCCCGATAAAGTCAGTGCCTGCTGTTACAACAAGCCCTTTTTTCTCTCTTTCTCCCTTTCATCCGATATTGATTGAATCGCTTCGATGTCTTAAAGCAAAATTAATCGACGTCATATTCCTATTGTTGCAAGCAGGCCAAAAAAAACAAACAAACAAAAAAAAATAAAAACGCGAAATTATGTTTTATGCACCCATTAAATATGTCTTTATTTCGTTGGAAATAAACGCTGCAAAATATTAGTAACTATAGATACTCAAACAATAGTTGCACGATAATTAAAAATAGAACATTTACGAAATAATAATACAATAATAATACGAATAATTATAAATCAAACATTTACACTAATAAGACTCGACCGCTCCTTGTGATTTTTAATACAAGAAGTATTTATAAGTTTGACTTTCATGAAATAACGTGATAACTGAATGCCAGTATAATTAACGGCGATTTAATGAACGGAAAAATTTATCTCTGTTTCGATCTCGGTGGTCATCTCGAGGCAATATAAGATGAGTTAAATCTCTTCTCCGTCTTTAGCCGTACAGTTGTAATTTCGTTTACATGACCCACTTACACACGACGTCTTACTGACACTACTGGTTTAGGAACACATCGCGCTGGGTGCTAAATGTCGCGTAAATGTTTTGCGCCGATGTTATGACACCGGTTTACGCTAAATCTGTCGGAGAACATGCTAAGCCTTAAAGACAACTTTCGTGCTGCGCGTAATACTCCGACAAAATTTGTGTTCTCGTTGCTCGTGTCGCGCGTACGATTACAGGGAAAATAGGCGGTTTCTCAATCATATTTACTTGCGTTATTATCGTCGTAATTCGTAAAGGATTTGCGTGCAGAATGGCTGATGAGAGAAATTGAAACACGTATGGACATAGACATTTAGTGAAAAGGCTACATGAAAAGTAATATTCACTATTTACAGCGTCACGTCATAGAATTTTAAAGGATAATATCATCAGGCTGATTAAAACGTTGTAAAACTATTATTTAATCAATTTATTATTAATTAGTTTTATTTATTTATTAATTTTTTTAATCGTCGATGATTCCGAGACAATCTCTCAGATTTCACAAATCAAATCAATAGTGATGGAGTACGCGAAAGTGTTATGTGTATTGTCGAATGTACTGTATCGTCTGTCGCAGTCGTTTTGTCGAAAATCTGGTCGAATTTGCCGGGAAATGTATTTACCGCAACGAGACGATGCCTGTGTGTCGTGACAAAGTCGTTCAATCAGACGACGTCTCAGGGCCGAGAAGGAGGCGAGAAGCGGTTCGAGAGGATCGACAGCGTCAACTCGCAAGAATGGCAACGGTAAAGCGATGGTGTACAAACTCGGAAGAGGCTGCCGATAAAGTCCACGGACTACAGCCCCGGTTACTCTCACTTCGTTTCGCGTATATTCTTTCGCATTTTTTTTTTCTCTCACCCGCACATTTCACCCTTCTTATCTCACTCGTTTCGTTCGGATTCTCCTTTGAGGATTGTACTAGAAGGTGTTTTATCAGGTCACGTGCAAATGATTAAACAGCGTATACAGAATGTTTCAAAATAATTTTGATATATTTTCTAAAATTATTTAAAAAAATCTCAATTAGGGTGTCTACTCCCTGAAAAAATATTGAAAACCTAGAATATTTTTATTTTTTATACATTAGAAAAATCAGGGAATTCTCATGAAATTTTATTGGAACTCGGGGAATTAAAAAAATTCTCTTTCTGATAATTTTATTCTTATACTGTAAGCAGTCGGCAAATCAAATGAAAATTATGTGTAAAATATATTATAAGTATATATTATAAATATATATTATAAATATATATATTATAAATTATAAATATATCTACCTGTGTTTATATATTCAATGTCTTAACAAAATATTGAATATGCAGTACATATTCTTTATTGTATATTTTTAGAAACAAAAAAATTAAAATGTAATGCAAGTAAAAATGTTTATTATATGAAAACTATTCAGTTTTTTCCAATACATTTGCAAATGTAGCATTTGAAACTTAAATGGCTCATTGTCAATATTTTTCCTTTGTAAGAATAAAAATATTTAATACTGTATACAATAAGAAAAACTCATTTTGAAAAGTGACACCAAAAGATCTTTTTTAAGCAATTTTAGAGAATCTTTTTACAAAATTTGAATAGACATTCTGTTAAAATAATGATTTTGATATATAAAGAACAAATAATATATCCAAAAAGTCCTTGTTTTTAGAGATTTAAAAGAATTGTGATTTGAAGTATATTGAATTTCAAAAATAATTTGTGTTTCTAATTTGTTCGCAATTGCAAATTCTCAATTTATAAAACTCTTTCACACAAGATACAGATTTCTCTCTCATTATTTCTTATTTTAAACTTGATTGTATAGGAATTTTTTTTATAATTCTGCAAAATATTTCAGTGTCAGTATTACTCTGGCGGCATTCTCGAATTTAATATATTTACAAATTCAAGAAATAAGTTTATCAGACATATTCACTAACACTTGTACACGTACACGTTCCTTCGCACAGTCCTTGGTAATGTATGAAGGGAAACAAAAGAGCTGAGTATGCATGAGGAAGAATGGCCACACGGCTATTCAAATAGTAACGCCTCGCCGATGGTCAGCATAGCGACTTTACACTTTGTCCGTGTTTAACTCTTATCATACCGCCGCGTAATGATAACGTGGCGATTGCATTATCGACAGAAATCATTATTTTGTTTAAGCAGCATTTAAAAAATATACTTGTGTGTGTGTGTGTGTGCGCGCGCGCGCGTGTGTGTGCATGGACGCAGAAAATTTTAAACATTTAATTCGTATTAATCTAGTTAGATGTATCAATACTATTAAATTATTTTTTTAATTATATAATTATTTTTCTCGCCTACATTTCTTCAGAAGGGTAAAAAAAGGTTATTAGAATTCTCGAATTGAAATTTATTTTTTCTTTGTATGAGAAAAATTATTTTTTATGAAACTGACGCGTCTGATTCATAAAAAATAATTTTTCAATGAAACTCATTACCGTACACAATACATGAATTTTCGTTAGTCTCATACCAAGAAAAAATAAATTTCAATTCGAGATTCTAATAAACCTTTTTTGATAGCACACGTTAATTATTAAATTAATTATTATACATGTGAAATACATAGTCACAAATAAGATTTTCATTTAATCATTATTATGTGGCCTCTTTCTCTCTTTCTCTTTCTCTTTTTTTTTTTTTATTAGTACTACGTCGCAAAGTTCACCGAGATTGATTTGCGAAATGCATTTAGAGATTTTCGAGACGCAGATAAAGTCATTAAATCGTAGAGAGAAGTACGGCTAGTCCATTAATTTTAGCGAAACAATGTAGCAATAACAATGGAGAGCGTTGCAATCGGGCGCGAGAGATCTCTCACTTGAAGCGTATCTTCTAGTACGCAATGCAGCGTTAATCCGCGAAATTGCTCTCGTCACTACGGAAATCTATAAGTTTTAAACGCTTCCACTTCTTACTCTACAAACGATTGACTGGCGTGTTGATCGAAATTAATTTTTTCTTTATTAAAAATATGACATTCGGTATAAGAGAAAATATTTTATTATTTTTTTCTTAATACTATGGCAAAATATATTTTTCGATATTAAAATATTTTGCTAGATGCAAATTATAATCGAGATTGAAATTTATTATAGATGAAATTACGCTATATTATACTGATAAATAATAATACTAATGAGTCATAATCCTCGATTGCAATTTGCATCCATAGTGTAATATAGCTTTTCATCGCGTATTAATTTGTGCATAGTAGAAACAGTTGTGTTTGTATGTGTGCGTGTGTCCTTTAGAACTGTCAAATAATCTCTTATTAATAACTATATTTAGCAGAAGTCTCCATTTGAAAGATAAATAATGTAATCCGTCTTTGCAAACTGTTTCATGTTTGAACCGTCCCATTACGTATTGATCATCGTTTGTACAATCAGTCGTTTGGTAGCTTGCAGAGGTTCTATCAGTAATAATCAATAATAATTTAACATTTGCAGAGAAAAGATATGTGTTTGATATATTTAACATATGTCCGGAAACACATCTACAAATTATAATAAGTAATGCTCTCTCGCTCTAATTATTCTAAATATAAAGTCGTAATTTTATATATATTTTACATTTTAAATAAATAAATTATTTCTGAATCTTCCTCTCCCTTTCCCTCAAGTTATCTTGAACAAAATTCATTATTAAAATTAAAATTGAAGATTTTTCGAAACATAAAATCTATAAGGCTGCAAATAAATTGCGCTGAGGAATGTATTGTTTCTCGAATGTAACAATACATTGAATTTGCGGAAAAAAGTGGGCATTTTTGCGAAGTGCGGAAATATTGTCCGCGCACGTCGGTCCGCACGGCAAGCCGTAAATAAGAGATACATCCTATATATCAGCCGGTCATATACATAAAATATCCGTAAGCAGTGGGAGTTGGAATTTGATCGGACCATAACTCTCGCTATCAAACATTCATTCACCATTGACTAATAGATGCGACGGTGTGCCTGTCGAACCAAGTAGCGTTCCACTGGATGCAGAACGCGTCGTGTGCAAAATGCGCTCCAAGATGCGAGGACGATGTATTAAAAGAATAACGACAATATTATAAACTTGATATTATTTAAAATTATTTAAAATTGCAGTTATATATAAAAATAGGATAGCATAACACAAAAGTTTAAATACTTAAATAAAAGTTACATCAAATACATATAAATAAAAATAAAAATAAGAATTAAAATCGAGAAAACTTTGATTGTAACTCATTGGTCCCTTAAAATTAAAATTACAAGTAAAATCAGACTTAAAATTAAAATTAAAATTAGAATTAAAATTAAAGTTAAAATTGAAATTAAATATTAAGTATTAAATATTGCAATTTAAAATATTCTAAATCATAAGTTTTACACCTTTACTTTAAACATCTCGGCAACCAATTATTAAAGATTTGAATAAAAATTGATAAATTAACGCGTTTCGATATCGTTTGTCGTAAGAAAATATTTTATTATTTTTTTTAGTATTACATAAAAATATATTTTTCCACGTCGATATTATAACGTTTTGTTGGATATAAATTATGGAGATTATTTATATACAAATGTAATAAACTTTTATTATATGTGCAATTTCTAATGTATATGCATGTACAAAATATAAAAATAAATGATTTATATTAATGTTATAAGATAATTAAAATAATCAAATTTATTTTGATGAAAACAGAAAACAAGAATTATACACGAGTTATATTAAAAATTTACTTATGGGAAATAAAATTAAATATTTTATTTACCGTAGTGTGTGTGTGTGTGTGTGTGTGTGTGTGTGTGTGTGTGTAAAAAGATCGTTAAAATGACCTAAGAAAATCATTCAATCTTAATTTCTAAATCATATATCTCATGCTTAAAATGATTTTATTCACAGTGTAAAAAAAACTTGATTGAGACTCATTTTTTTAAAATTTATATAGCAAGAGCTTTATCGCGCTCTGATAAAAAGACTTCATTTCTTCTTTTAGGGATCTTTGGAAATCGCTTTCGGATAAAGAATCGAGTGAAACATATTCGGACCGTTGCAAAATATCTGTGCCGGATATTGCGGCAAAGTCGATATCTCAATATGAGGCAAGCAAAGTCGATTTCATCTCTTTATCCTTTTATTGACATCCAGAGAATGCACTGTGTGCATCAGTTGAGTTAATACCCAGTCTCCAAACATAATCCCGCGTCATCATTTGTTGTCCATTTTGCAAAGAAATAGTGACGTTATCTCTCGTGAGAAAATCTTTTTATTTTTTTCTCATTGTATGTTAGAAAAATTTATATTTTTTTTTTTAAATCAATTTTCTGCTGAGTTACATCAAAAATGATTAACACAATAATTTGCTTTATTTATAAAAAAAATGAGAGCCTTATACAAAGTTATTAAAACACGCGGGAACCACCATGCACGTGTGTGAGTAAGCTATTGTTTATGTTATGTCGATTATCTGGAAATTGAATGTACTATCTTATGTTGACAAAAATCGAGTTTTCTAAAGTTTTCAATATCGAAGGGAAACACTTTTTTTCGGACAAATTAACAGGTTTAAGCGACGATCGATGCTTGTAATGTTTTTATTACCTCGCATACCTGCGTCAATTTAGCGACGGGATTATATCGTTATATGCGATCATCATTTCATTTTAACGCTACTGCCGATAGATACGATCCCCGCGAGAGAGGAGCTGCAATGGCCGTTTCGTGTTTCCTTTTTTATCAATCACGCTTTTACTTGATGATCGTTGTGCTATCGGTTTTCCCAACGGTAGCCTATTGGCGACATCCATTTACCTAGCCACCATCCGATGATGTACGGAACGGGATGCTTTTTTTATCTCGCAAATTTTTTTTACGTTTTGAGCGTCGGCTGGGATAATTTATCCGCTTTTTTCTCTGTACATTTTTATATGCGTAATCTTATATTTTTAATTTTCAATTTTAAGCTTTGATTAAAAAAAAGGAGTATAAGCATTCAAATATTAATTTTGAGAAGTAAAGAGAGTTTCCGAGAAAGTTAGATCTGATAATGAAAATTGAACATATTTTAAATGACAAATAAATTCCAAAAATTGCAAACAGGATTAAACTTAATAGGCGTTAAATATGCGTTTTAAAATAGGATTTTCCTCTCTCAGATAAATCTTCTAGACAGAATATTTTGTTTTAGGGATCGTTATGCATTTTTTCAAATGTGTATGTATAAGTTTTATTTCTCGTATTTTCTTTTCAATAATCAGTATTAAATATATTTATCAAATTTGTATATAGCAAAAGTTTATTACATTTATTAAAAATATTAAACGTGGAATGAAAGTTTGTCATTCATTTAAGATTTAAATTACAATCCTTTTAAATAATGTGGAAAAATCACATATTTTATTTAGAAAGTTGACAAATTGTTTTTACTAAACAAAACAATTAACCCTGTATGCCCACGTTGAAAAATTGCTCATATCGAAGAGAAACGGAATGTCAAAGAAATAGTTTATTAAAAAAAAAAGGTAAAAGAGAGGAATAATTGGTTATATTTGCGCGTTCACGATTGAAACAAAAACTTTCCAACAACGCGCGGAAAATTCCTGCGCGCCGTTATGTACCCCCCTGCTTGTAGTAAAGTCCTCTCCCTCGCAAAAGGTTGGCGGGCACAACGAGAAGAAAAAAACATCGAGAGCGCGAAAAGAGAGAAAAAAAGAGAGAAAAAGAACAGAGGGAAAAGCGGAGCATTTTATTTCGAATTCCTACGGCCACTAAACAAATTCGCTCTTTCGCGGGGGCGAGGGGAGGGGAGGGAGGGAGAAGGCACCGTCAACCGTCAAAAAATTTATTGGTCGTCTCCACGCCGCTTATCGGTGACGTTTATCGCGCCGCAATATTTTCCTCCCGAAATACAGCTCGCGCGTCCCCTTCCTCCCCTCTCGACCCCTCTTTTTTTTTTGTCAGTCGTCGACGCCGTTATATCTGCGCGGGCGCGCGTCTCCCTTCGGTGCCGCGCGGGGGTCCGTTTCGCTTTTTTTTTCCTTTTTTTTAATTTTCAGTAACCGCGTCAGAGCCCTCTTGACCTGTCGGGAAGCCAAAATTGTGGAGGATCGATCGATCGGGCCGCTCGAACGCTCCGGCAGCCGTCCCACGAGTGTTTCCGCGCGAAATCTAGTTAAATACAGTACGGTCACATTTTCGATCGTATGCAAATGTAACGTGAATTGAAACATGATTCTTTCGACCATAGGATATCCGGGGAGCAAAAAAAAGAAGGGTGACATTGATGAAACGGAATTATCTTTCACGTGTTATTACGCTATGTATGCTTGAGTGATTGCTTTCACGACCGTTTCAAGACCGTTTTTATTATTTTCTATGAAAGTAATTATACAAGCGTGATAAGATATATATACAAAGTACCTGTATGATTATCTTGAAAATTATATTTGTGACGAGAAAATCCTATGCAGAATCTTTCTGATCACCAAAATATGGCGCTTAACTAGAGGGGTAACTCTTAATCCTTCAATTTTCAACGTAATTCAGCGATCCTTTAATTTAAACTTGCATAGATATTGATAAATTTTCATCATCTATGTAAATTTATAAAACCTGTGCATTGGTAACCAAAGGTCTGATGGGTCTGCGTATCTGGAGATATGAGATATATGCAAAATCGATTTTGTTCTTGCTAGAGTTTAGCTAGACATACATTAGAACATATAATTTATCTGATCCTATAGCAATACGATATTAACTAATTTATTTTCAAAATGCAGAATAAAGAGTCAATCGCTGTTATTATTTCTGCATTTATCTCTATTTAAGAAATAACGTGTGTTTTTCAGATCGAATTTAAGTCCTCGTATAAATGATAAGTGCGTTTGTATGTATTTTAATTAAAAGGTCTGTACAATTTTCAGCTTCACTGGTTGGTTACATCGTTCGGAACACGATTCTTTTGGTTACGGAAAACGAACCAACAGTATCGAATAACGTGAAACTAGGAAAATTCGATTTTCTGTATTTTGTCGGGTTAGGTGGAACGATGGATTAGTTTTCAAATTTTACTGGAGATACTTTTATGAGACGAACTTATTACGAGGCGCGCGCACACACACACATAGATAAATATTCGAAAACTGAAATTTTAAGATAAAAATTCTTTATTTTATTATATAAAAAAAAAATGTATAAGGTATGATATAATGTAATAAATGATAATAAAAATATTCGTGCAAAATTATTTTTAATTGGCAAAAAGAATTTGACTGCAAAATATTCTATTAGTTTGAAAGATTGCGTGTACGCTTGACACTGATAATTATCTTGAAAATACCCAAAGTTGGAAAGTGATTTCGTTTATTCGCGCGAAATAATAGGGCGTACTGTCATGAGCAGAAACCGACGGTGACGTAGCGTCATGTGTTCGCTAAAGCGTGCACGCCAATGGCAAATTCAAGCCAGGCCGCGCGATTGCGAGTGTTAAAATAGAATAACGTACACGCGCTAAAAGTTATATAGAAAAAAGAAAAAAGAAAAAAAAAAACGGAAAAAAGAATGAACCGTGCAGTGGATTCTTGACACCAGCAAATCGTGCGTCGGTGTCTGGTATTTTCCGCGCTGCGGAGTAGAAAAAAAGTTACGCGAGTTTCGAAATAGACTCGCGAAACACGCGAGATATTTTTATGAGATTATGCGTGTGACAATTTTGAGGAGGAGCAACGTGCGAGATGAACTATCGTCGCAAATACTGAGAAGAGAAACTTTTTTTTATTTGACTTCGATAAATTAATATTAGCGAAATGTGTTTGCACTATATACTCTTTAGCATGTGTGCTGCGTTCTCTATTTAAATTTAAGAAAGTTAATTAAATTAATTGAAAGTAATAACATATAAAATACTTTCGAGTTTAATTATTTCTTGAACTAAGTTTGTGATTGCGCAGCAATCTTAAATTTTAAAATTGTTAAACTATCTGTTACTCGAATTCTTTATTGCTAAAATAAAATTTATTTTAAGCTAAAGAATTATCAATTATTTTAAAAGCAAATTCAAATTTATAATTTTTCAATTTTTAAATCATGTAATCTGGCGATAATATAAATAGCAAGACTCATTTACACGAGATTTCTGCGATAGAAAGGTTGTATTATTCAAGTTATCGTATGCGCGCCATTAAACATATCGAAACGTGAGATTTTCATCGATACCCTATCACGAGCAAAATGATCCGGAAAGATGAAAACTGTTAAACGGTAATTATGTGGAGAATAAAAGCCGTATAAATGCGAACAAACATTACGATGACGTCTGATTAAACGAGCCAAACTCTCGATGATCAATGGCCTTTCGGCAATCGAATCATTCTCAATCCGTTTGCAAACGGAATTGTTTATTTCAACGCGTCATTTGTATTGTTCGCTTTATATGTTTTCATCGTAATGAGCTCGCGGAGTTTCCTGCATGGATAATTATAAAGTGGAGAATAACCATTTATCCGCGCTTAAATGTTTGCGATAATTGGAAGGATGTTTCGTTTCGCGTGCATTTTAATGCTTATAAACTATTTTACCTTCATTTTTTCATTTGCTCCGTTGCTACATTTATACTGTTCTGTGTTACTTTATACATTCTGTTATTTTTATTCTATTTATATAGGAAATAGCTTTTTACGTGTAATTATTAATATATGAAGGGGTTGATGGAACTCTCTTGTCGCGCTATCCGATCCTCCCTAATCCAAATGTTTACGCATCGAGTAATAGAAGGAGAGAACTGAGTTTCTTATCCCCTCGGCAGGAAACAAGACGGGAGTAGCGAGAAGAGATGCAACAGTAAAAACAGAATAACAGAAGACATCAAATTATGTTTCCGGACGAATCGCGCACGAGATAGGGCGACGGAGGAGGGGGGGGGGGGGGGGAACGAAATTTGAAGAGGAGCGGATAGAGTGAGAGCGAAGAGAGGATGTAGAGAAGAAGGGATTTCTTTCAGAGCGCGAAGGCGCAAACGTAAGATACGTATAATAGGAAGTCTGATAACTTTTTCTCTCTCACGAAAGGAAGACGCGCTCGTTCTTTTTCGCACTCGAAAAAAAAAAAAAAAGGAAAAAAAGAAAAACCGCGCGGATTATCCGTCCAAGTTGAGTACCGCGGCCGTGTGATTTAATATTATATTATTTTCGTCGCTTTGGCAGAGCTCTTATTGCCGAACTGGATGAGAGAAGAGGCAGGTTGTAGAGCCTCGACCTAAAGTCGACAACAGTACGTAACAGCTGACGCCATCAACTTTGAGTGCAGCGTTCTGCTTTCCCACTCTTTTCCTCCTTCTCTCTTTTCCACTCCTCACCATTACCACTTTTACCTCCTTTTCTACTCTCTTGTCCGGTCTTCTCGCACGAGTACCTTCGTTCCTCTTGCCGCGCTCAGCTAGTACTTGAATACAGAGCTTCCGCACTTCAATCCATCTGTCTACTCTTGTTAAGAATCAGCCGTCCCATCGGCCGACGTATCGAACATACGGCGTAGCTGAGGATATTACGCTCGGGGATTAAAACCCACACAGTGGTCGTTGTAAATAAACTCGGTTTCGAAATCGTGTTATTTAATTCTGTGCCGGTCAAATACTCGATGGAATATCTTCTATCACGATGGCTTTTTTTCCGAGAAATAAAAATATCGAGAATTTATTTATTTTTTTAATTTAGAAGATTAGACAGCTAATAAAGATATATTATTTCTCGACGATTGTGCATTATTCAGTAGAAAAGCTCTACGTCATATTTTTTTTTTCAAAACTGCCTTGCGTGTTCTTTCTTTCTCGGTTATTTACAGGCCTACTTCGAAGAATATCGATAAATTATATACAGCCGCTGTTTTATGTAAATTAATAATTAATTTGGCATATTGTATGTATATGTATGTGTGTGTCTGGGGCGTGATTTGTTAAATAGCAATTACTCAAACATGCTAGCTGTTAATGGAAAAATTCAATATTTAATTGTAACAAAACGCTGATGTTGATGCCAATGAGCGAGTTAATTGTACATGATTGCCAGATAATTTCAATGAAGGAAATATGTTTCTCATTCCTGTAGTGAATTGCATATCCATGTAGTGATTAAATAATTTATTTACTTGTTTATTTAAATCATGTATGTACATTTTGTATACGCGCATATTCTGCACGCTAAAACGCCGTTAAAGTATATTCAACTTAAATTAAAAGAAAAATAAAAATAAGTATTTGAATACTTAATTAAATGTATCCAAATACGAAATAATTTTATTTTTAAGTACTTTTGTGCGCAATCATGCGCAAAATTCATAAAAGATTAATTATAAGGTCACTTATTTTCACGGCGCATACTTCTGTACTATCGAAAAAAGCAGAAGTGCAAATTGATGTTACTTGACAATTTGTCAAATTCATAATGGTAATGAAGCTTTACAAACGCGCAAAAAAATCGAGATAGTTATACATCATCGAAATTATGTAACGTTAATCTGTTTAATTATTAAATGTAATTCATGATTCTTTTTCCAGCAAAATTATGTTGCATTTTTTTTTCGATATTATCAAAGTACTTTCAATACTAACGCATTAAATATCGACAGATATTTTCGAATAGAAGGGCGGGGCCCTTTCGTCGATTGACGGCTCGGAGTCTAAGTTTCATTAGCTTTTATACGGAGATTCGCCCCTGCGTAAAATAAGCTCCGTGAACCCGTATAATACGGTCCAACCGCAAATGACAAAACTTTACATGTAATCGAGCATATGGTGGATGGTCCGGTGGAGGGTGCGCGATAGGGCGCACAACCCTTCTCTCTGGTGTTCTCCTACTCGCACAAAGGTCTTCGGTAAGTCTGATTTAAGCGTCAGGGTATATAAGGGTCGTAAAGTCGATACGATATTCCGCACTCGCGAATAACAGAGGGACGACTTTATTACCCTAGAAATATGGAGCAAATCATGCCGCACAGTAGTTCTATTCTTCTATTCTTGCATCCTCAGACCGCCCCTTTGATGGAGATCGATCCTTGACCTTAATGCGATTTTCAATAATAATAATTTTGCTGAAAAACTTAGACAATCCATCACTATTAAATATTGTACGTTTTGATAATAAAGCGGATAAAATTCTGAAAGAATAACTTATTTAAATAAGATGGTGAATTTAAATACCCGACATTCTCCACGTAATAGAAATTCATTTCTTTTTTTTTTTATAAAATGTGAAAACTAAGAATAAATGCAGAAATATTCATACATTTAAAATAATATTTAGAATCTTTCACTTAAGGTTACATTGTGTTTTCTTCGAAAAACTTGTCGTCGAAGAAATATTTTAGAAAAAAATGTACAGAGTTTTGAGCAAGAAAAAAAATATAAAAATATAACAATCTACATGGTAAAAATCCTCCCAAATTCCTCAGCATCGTGTTCATTTTTAAAGAATTACAGAATCTTCGATATATCTCACTTCTTAAATAAACGTGTCACGTGGAAACGAAAATGGACCACCTTTAATGGATTATTTCACGAGACAAGGAATGTATCAGATATTTTCTCTCGGACGTTGATATGAAACGAGAATTGCGCAAACGCGATTTGCGCGATAATGACAATTGCTTTATTCGCGCGAGAAAAAGAAAAGAGATCACGTGAAATTTTTTCCGCAAGATATTGCAGTGCTCGCTACTTATTCATCATATGCGCTTCTCTTGATAATCCGAGTAAATGAACATCTGCGTGCGAGAACGTCACCGAGCTGTCCCGACGACGCAGCAGCGGAGACGTTTCAGACTATAAATATGCATGGCATTAACAGAATGGTAATGAATTCGGTAAACTCTCCCATCTCGGCCTCTACCGTCTCTCTGCGAGAACATTGCTTTCTTTTTCTCTTTTCTTTATTAAGAGCGCGGGAGCTGGACTAGAATGCATTAATTAAGCGAATCTCCACTTTGCTTCAAATTGATCGATGCGGTAAACAACGTCGCGTTTCTTTTTTATTCTTTTCCCGTCATGATTATCCGCAACGCAATCGGGAGAGGAGGATTTCAATGAAATTGCACACTTTGACGCAAAATAGGATGAAAGGGCAGGTTTTATATGCGTATAAACGTAAATACGATTCTCTGCTCGGCTTACATCGTACGCCGGAAATCGTATCTGAACTTAACAGTGTCGCGGAAGCGAACTCAAATAACGTAGCCTCTCGATGAGGGCGGAAATTTTCCCCAGTATCGCGTTTCGCACAAATTGACTAACGGAAGACACGTTCAAGGGTGGAATCGATAGATATAATCACGCGCGTATCATATCTGACGTGTGGTATTTCTCGATAATTTCCTTCATTGCCTGCCTCGTCGATAAAACCCAAAACCGACCGGTATGCAATTTCAGCTGACGTATAACTCCGCAATGAAATTTCCTATATCGCGCGCAAGGGAATGAGGCTCTGTCGCTGCCGTCTCCCATGGCACATATTAAATTTGTTTTTCCCGGGATATAAGCCGAGAAGGAGGAGAGAAGTTACTTCCCTTTCCGGGAAGTGGGGAAACATGGCGAGCGCAAGAGGGAGAGTGGACCCGGCGTAATAAATAAATAGGGGTCGATGGCGTTATAAACGTCCGTCGTAAAGTGATTTAGTCACTTCGTTGGCTCATAGAGAGTTAAGTGCAGAGATGCAGACTACATAAATGTACGTGAGATTCACTCTTCCCCACCGCAATCTCCTGCCCTTCCTCGTTTACCACCTCTATCTCCGTTCCCTCTCCCCTTCCCCTCCCCCCCCCCGCCCTTTTCTTACCCGCGTATTTTTGCTCTCTTTCTATCACGGGACGCACGTGTAAATCCCACGGTGTCCTCCCACACCTGGGTATCCTTCGGACACTCTACTTTCCCGCGCGGATTCCTCGAGGGCGTAAAACGCGTCTTTATTTTTACGTCAGATTTAACGGCGGTTTCACCGCGGATCTTGGATACGATCTCACAGCCGCCGACGCGGTTTGTGTGTCAATAACGTCGCTTCGTAGTCACGTCGCATCGTTTACTGTAGATTCGCTGCAATTTAACCCATTAGCGTCTGGCGCGTATATCAGTTGAGAGACAATCTGTTTGCATTTGTCTGGGAAATTCTAGCTAAAGAGCACAAAGTAAATTCTTCGTGTGGCTGTGAATCACAGTTTACGTTTTATATTCTGATGTATCTCTGACGATATTTTAAAATCTTTATCTTACAGATAGATGGGAGAAAATTAGTTTAAGCAATTGCATATATAGGTCATATGAGGCTACTTTACGAGATATTTCAGGAACATAGGACGGTCTGACCAATTACTACTTCTACCACTTTTTCTGAAACGAGTTTGGAATGGTTTGTTACAATTTTTACAATGTTTATTTTTGTAAAAGATTTGTAAAAAATTTAAGTTTATCAAGTTTAATCTATCTAATCTCGAAGTCTAAAAGTTATTTATTTTGACGTATCTCTGACAATCTTTCAAAATCTTTATCATACAAATAAGAGACGGCAGAAAATTTATTTGAGCAATTGCGTATAAGAGTGAAATGAGGCTATTTTACGAGATATTTCAGGAATAGATGATCTTATCAGTTACTATTTCTGTTACTTTTTCTTTGAAACAAATTTGGAATCGTTTGTCAGTGACAATTTTTGCAATATCTATTTTCATAAAAGATTTATAATCTCTCAAGTCTTGAGCAAACAGCCAAACTAAAATCTCCATTGATATAAAATTTAATTAGAATTTACAAGAAAGAATGTTTTGTTGCCATTTAGCGTCACGTAATCGACGGAATACTCTTAGATGAGAATTTTTAAACGAAGTCACAAACGATGGCTCGTCGTCGTCCATCGAAGTCGCACTCGCGAGCAGCTTTCAGACACAGTTTTCTTTAGCTTGCTTGAATCGCGGCGAAGGCACAACTGCGCTGTGTGTTTGATAAAAGGCGCAACGCGATTTTCAAAGGTCTCCCATCTCTCCCGTGTCGTCTAGATAGACCGTGGAATTGGTGTGCGCGCGCGATTCTTTACTATCTTTACGGTTTGCTCTCCACCGTGTCGTCGCGGGCCATTTTTCTTACTCTTGTCACTCTCATCCCCCTTGCCCCCCTCGCGACTTTTATCTTTCTTCTCGTCGCCTCTCGTCCTAAGTAAGAGACGCTCTTTCTACTCGCGCGAAAACAGGTTTTCCGCGGATTTAATACAACGTTATGGACGGTATCGGATTCTCTATTAAACCGCAATTTCATTTTGCATAAATTGTAAGTCATAAATATTCATTTATTTGCTGTGAAAATGGTACTCGAAAAATTCGCACGACTGGGGAAGGACTGAACAAACTGGCGGGAATCTCGGGATTGGCCCGTCAACGTTTTGGTCGAAAGAGAATTTCATGATATTTATGATAGATATGAAAAAAATCGAAAAAGATATATCTGGAAACGTGATCTTTTTTTTTTTTTTTGCAGATGATTACATAATAGATTACATGGTTGTAATAGAGTTCATGATTCAATTGCTAAATCACTCGCGATTCAATTACATTTTGTTAACGAGACGTACACGCCGAGCTTACATATAATTCCATTTATCCGCGAGATTCAGAATCCGAGCATTTAATCCCGATCCCCGGATCGCTCTTCCGGTCGATTGCGGTGCAAAACCCTGAAAAAATCGTCAGATAAGGGACCATTCGTAGGGAACGACGGTTATCACCGATGAATCTTGGTCGACGGAACAACTTTCACGGCGGCCGGGCTTGTGCTCGGTCCGAATAACGATGTTCCAATCTGATCGAGCCTGTGTCGCGGAGGAGGACCGGCAAAAACCGGCGACTACATCCCCTATCGCGACCAATCCAAGTTGAATCTAATTCTCCTTTTTTTCCTTAAGTGTTTAAGCAACATGCGCTTTTGTTTCGCTGTAAAGCAAGATCAGATCGGATAAGATCGAAATCGCGATATGAGGGGGAAATAAATGTATAATGTACGATATATCGAATTATTGTCGCCCTCCCCTTCTCTCTCTCTCTCTCTCTCTCTCTCTCTCTCTCTCTTTCTGTCTCTGTGTCTCTCGCTCGTTTCGTAACTACTTCATCTCTCATTTCCTCATCAGGATTTCAGCGTAGTTAAGCAATTTTAGGATGTAATTGGAGTTCAATAGTTTGGATTCATTAGCGCTGAAGCGGCATTATCTCAAGATCTAATTCGTGATACTTCGGGTCGAGAGGCAGCCTATTACTTTCGAGGACTTTCAAAGAATTCTCCTCTTTGCTCGCGTCTCTACTGACGTCGCTCTCTGACATCTCGAAGAGTTTTACTATACATATACGTGCCATAACTAAAGAATCTTTATTACATTAATTTTATTATTCATCAGAGAAATTTTGCGGCCGTTATTTACTAACCTTCTCTTTCTCTCTTCTTTTCTTTCTGATTTTCTTAGAGATAAAATTATTAAAAATATCTACTCAATGTGATTCTATCATAAAAGAGATGATGTTAGTTTTAATATCATTAAATTGATGCGAAATATTTTATTGGTCAGGTAAAGTTGAGAATAAAAAATTGCACACATTATTTCGGGATCTATCAATTAATAAATTGTTATTATTATAGCTTCTTAATATACTTTTTGTATCTATGAAAAAAAAATGTCCAACCACTTTTTTAAAAGCTTAAATCAGTGACTTTATGTATAAAATAAAACCCGATAGAAAAAAAGTCTTTTTTCTGTCAACTTAAAGTCAACTTAACACACTTGAATGTATCATATTAGAAATATATTATTAATTTGACCTATTTTACAAATCTCGCAACTCGTATTTACTAATAGCCGTTATTATCTTTTCAATATACTTCTTGGATTTATATAAAAAAAAAAAAAAAAATGTCCAACTACTTTTTTAGAAGCTTAAATCAGTGACCTGATTTAAAATAAAACTCGATGGAAAAGAAATCTTTTTCATGCATCAAATTAATACACTTAATTGTATCATGTTAGAAATATATTATTAATTTAGCCTACTTTCTATCTATCTTTCTCGTGATTTGCATTAGTGTAATCATTCTGCCGACGTTTCCACTATGAAGCGTAAGAACGTCGCGTTAATCGGTGTGTAACGTCGCATAATGCGTACGCTCAGACAGAGGTAAAATTGCAAATCAAACGTAAAACGGGGCTTCATCCAATTACAACTTCCTACAAAGGGCGTTTACGTAAAATAATCGCATTAACGTTCAACAGACCGGACTAATTACCTTTCCTCTAAGCAAGAGGGAACACATAATTCTCCCGGAAACGACAGCGGCCAGATTGGAAACTCCTTGCGCTCGCTCGCTCGCTCATTCGTTCGTTCCTTCCTTCGTTCGTTCGTTCGCTTGAAACGCTGAAACGATTCAGGACGTCTCACGGTACCTGCCAAGGCAAGCGGAATGGATTAGTTTTGCAAATACACAAATACGCGCGCATGTTTCGCGGTCGTTACGCCTAATTTAGCCAACACTTCTGTCTGCCGTTGGCAGAACGGAAGTCAATGGCCTGAGAGTCAACCTGAGAATCAGAGTAATTTGGCGAATTTGATAAATTTCAGACGAATTTGACTGACGAGATAAGATGGCAAATAATTAATATCACGCTTTTTATAATATAATGCCAATGGTAATATATTCTATGCGTGCATGTGTTGTATATCTACATATTGATATGTAAAAAAAGTCGGGGATAAGAGTTACTTAAATTAAAATAAAATTTTAAGCGGATGATCCATTGAGATTTCTCTTGCTACATTAATGTTTCACATATGTTGATCAATATAGAGATATGGAAATAGGAGCATTCAATATTGTAATTGAAATGCGTTTCTGTTTAAATTATGGATAATTTTAAAACATTTTTTATAACGACAAAATATATCTTCGCTTTCAGACGTAACGACTGAGTGCGTCCTGTCGAGACAATCAATTCTCAATCTGCGTTCGAGAATTACGAGAGATATCGCCGCGAATGCTTGAGGGTGGAGTACATCGGCATTAAGTCTAACTTCCATTATAATCCATATCCAATCACTTGGAGTCGATTACCGGGCTGGCAGGAAATGGCCCGCGCCTTGTTTCGTGCCGACCCTTCTATTGCTTCGCCGAAAATAAATTGCGTTTTGTATTCCCGTTTCGCATACACTCTTAAGATATTACGTTGAAAAAGAGCAACAGTGGTGGGTAAATATATTTTTCTGTATTAAATGTATGTTGGCGAAGCCAACCACGCTTTTAGATCAGCAAACGCAGATATCGAAGGATAAATGTACCGGATGAAAAATGATTCATCCGATAATGTTAATAAATGTTAGCATACGAGCGGGGTTGAAAGATCCTATATGAATAATTCGAGGATATAGAATAAGCTTTTTTCATATTTCGTCTTGACGGATAGAAATCAGAAAAGAAAATATTAGAAATTTTTAGAAATATACTTAAATAAGACATTTAATTAAGACAACAAATCTGCCATTTAATTTAAAATATTGCCAACAATTATTTTAAATTTTAGACAACGGCATTGCCCGTTTCGATTGCAGTCGAACGCAAGTGGAAGCTGTGTTCTTCGCGTGGATCAGAACGCGCGACCGTCTTTCCGGGTGAAATTTTCGCCGGATAATCGTCGATGCTCGCGCCGATCGTTCCGAGACGTCGACACGTAGCCGGAAAGGCTACATTCCCAGGTACAGATCGGAGACGCTGGACGCGATCGTTTTTGCGAGGAGAGCGACGCGCGTGAGCCGGTTAACCAGAGGCTCGTTTCCAGATCTGATCCTAATCGGGCCAACCCACTGCCAAGCCTGACTAGCTCTGGGCGTAACCACTGGATAGAATCGGAGATGCCTTCCGTGGCGGCGACTGCCACAGTTCTCATCCTCTCTTTTTATCGTTTTTATTCGAGATGCGAATCGACGAGTTTGAATGAGAATGTAAGCTCACTTTTACGGAGATCCACATTTTTTTCCTTTTCGTTTTAACGTTTAATTGATAATTCCTGTGAAACTTGTTTAAATTAATTTAAAAGTCTGTGAAGTGTAAAATAAAGATATGATAAACTTTTTTTTTTTACGTAATGTTTATATATTCTATTTTAATTAAAAAGAAAATGTGAAAAAGAGGATAATTCTGTCGCCGAGAAACTCGCATATTTAGAGTGGACAGCCATTCTTGTTCGGCGACGAGGTCGGACCTTGGGAAGTATTGCTGGTATCCTTGAAACGAACACTTTGCCGCAGGAAATTACGAGAGATGAAATTATTTTTCCATATCAGGGGGATATGGTACACGATACACATACGTACGTGCGCCGTCCGGGAAATGCGGTATACTGGTTATTTTCCATTTGGAAAGAAAACATTCGCCTCTGCACTCAACTTACGGCGGATCGCCTTACAGCGGGAAATTCGAACTCCGCTCTCTATATCGGATTGACTCGCGGAAAGGGCGGGAGGAAAGGCAGGGGGTGGCATCCGGTTACACGTCAGACAAGTGATGGATCGGGAATAAATGGGGAATATTGACTGGAAATATTAGAGATATTAAAAAGGAGCCGCTCACACGCTCCTTTCCGCCGTATCTCTCTCGCATATCGAGAGATTGAAATCTGACACTCTCGTATTATCCGAATTGAACAAAGGGCACGTTCGACGGGGATATGGAATGTTCGCGTGATACTCTTGCTCCTCTGCGCTTCGCGAGCTCGTTTCGGGAAAAAAAAAAAAAAACGCAAACCAGATTACACGTACAGATATATCCCGAAAATCTAATAAAAAGAATCTGATAGAATTAGATAAAAAAGAAATCGCTGCAATATATTAAAAATCTCGTTTTTAATTCATAAATATCAGATTTCTTGTCTGATACGTTTGATAAATTATCTTTTCTCATTCCGTTTTATAATTGCATACGTGTCATTCATCGAAAATGATTCATTTCTTCATCTATGGTTTAAATTTCTGTTTTTAATAATAAAATATTATTTTTTCTATCTGTATATTATACACAATTTCTCTATTATGTGAATATTTATAAACTTTTATAACTTTTAATGAGTATGAATATGTGTGAGGGAATAGGAATATTCAATTTTTATAAATCTTTGAAGATTTTTAAGAAACTCAAACTAAATTAACGAAAATGTGTCAATGATTTAGTGAGTATTTCATTAATCTTTAAAATCATCACTCTTTGATCCTTCGTCTTATGTTTCACTGACTGGTAATGGTAAGATTTCACGGAAAAATCAAACACTATCATTAACCGATTCCTCTCAATGAGATTTTAATGCTATATTTGCATAATCACACTTGTGAAAGCATTGATAAACAGTGCTTTCACAAATATGCTTAAGTTTTCCAGTTTATAATGCATTAATTCCATTTAAGAAAATGAGCTCCATCTAAAAACTGAGAAAGATAAGATTCGAATACACCGAGCAAAGATATTTGCATTCGTTTGTGATTATATAAGGAATTATAGCTATATAAGTAGCTTAGTAAACATATAACTATTTGTTTTATAGTTAGCAGTAGTGTCTTTGTGTGTGGAATTCTCTTATAGAATCTTGGGGACATTCGTAGTTACAGAGAACATGTCTCCGACTGTCTTTCTGTGAGCGGATCGGTCTCGTCCTTAAACCGCTTTCCATGACAAAGGACAAGGTTTCGTCGCGATACTGTCGCACAAATGCGACGCAATCTTGCGAAAGACAGCGAGGGTAGCCTAACTGTGATTAGGGTAAGAAAGCGAGGAAAATACCGCGCAGTGTTTCCATCCTCCTTCTTCAGCACCTCTTTCTTTCTCTCTCTCTCTCTCTCTCTCTCTCTCTCCTTTTTTTAAGGAACCATACGATGGGGCTTAATTTCAGCTGGATTTCCGAGACGACTTGCTTCCTCCTTTTTTTATGACCGGTACTAAAGCCTCGTACAAAGAGACAGGGCGGCAGACGCGCGAGGAGGGCGCGGAAAATGCGGGAAAACATCCAGCCCGGGCGAGATTGCTTCTTTCCTAATTTATAACTAGGCAAGGTCTCGCCTTAACAATTTACGCTGTATCCGTACTTCGTGCCAACCATCACCCTTCTCGCCCATCCCCCAGATTCCGAAACGGTTACGGACCTATAGAACGAGTCCGAGGCAGTTACGACGTCGCGACACGAGATTGCCGGAGGGAGGACGCCGTTTCTTCTATCGGTCGCCGTTGCTCTTCCTCGCCCTATTCTCCGTTTTCCGAAGACTTACGACTCCTCGTTGACAGAACTCTCGATTATGATTGACCCATCCAAAATAATATTGAAAAAAACAAGATCTAAGATACGTAAAAAGAGTGAGCCCCTCTGATGACGAACTTTGCATGCATTACTTTTGCACGAGGATGGATCTGAGTATTAAATTTGTGTGAAGGTTACCATGTGATGATCTTGAGGACGACATCCATTGACAGTACCTACGTCCTTTCTTCTTCGTGGTGATTATTAAATGATTAGTCTACTAATATTCGATAATGAGTATGTTATAGGATGCGTTCCAAGTTTCCTCTTGAAAAAGTTGGTAATGTCAATGCAAATACGAGAAGTATCTTGCCTATCTGAATTGCAAATTTCATTTTCTTAATGGTACTGAAATGTAAAACACGTCTTTCAACCTTGAAGAAACTTTCAAACATTCGCTTCTTAACATATAGATGCGATTTAAGAAACCGAACGATATTAAATTATTATCTGTGCAAAAAGAAGGTAATACTTATCGTCTGCGTCGATATTTATATCGGTTTTATCTGGTTTTTTTTTCTGATATTATTATCGATATGATTGCAACAATCATTAACATCAATATATAGAAATATTTGTGTCAAATATTTGTGTGGTGAGAAAAAAAATACAAAAATGTAGCAATTAATTCTTTTGCGAACGAAAATAATTAATGTCAGATATAATTAATAACGATTTGAAAAAATATAAAAGAAAAATTAATATTTTAAATAATATATATATATATATATATATATATATATATATAATAAATAAAATATTACAACTCTGAAAAAAATAAGAACTTTGTAAAGTATCGAAAAAATATATATTGCAAAGGAAAGATAGGAAATTTTGTGCAGTATAGTTAATTTGCGCGATGGACATTATTTAATTAACATCAAATTTTAGAATTGACCCTTCTTGAGCGATCCTAAATAAAAATATTACAATTTTCACAAAAGTATCGCGATTTTACATACGAATGCACGTTATACACCTGCGAAGTACTCTCTCTCTCTCTCTCTCTCTTTCTTTCTTTCTGCGCAGTACAATACATATAATATTCCAGGCAATAAGCCATGAAAACTTATACAATCAAACCTTAATACCGAGAGAATTTTCCTGGAGGTTTCAGTTCCCGGGCGCCAACCAAGGAAACACTAATTATTTCGCAATCTCGACACTCACCCCATTTCGCAGATGGTGTTGCATTAAGAAAATTAATTTTTTACAGCCGGCCCCGTTAAAGGGGATGTGCTTCGCGTCCCCTGCTCCTAGCGAATTGATCCCCCGGAAGAAACGATAGCAATCGGATGTAAATTGGAGATTATGCCATTAAGAAAATTAATAAATAAAAACGAAATCACACATACACATGCACTCGCGCGACCATTAAGAAAATTAATTTTTCTGCGACTCGTAGAGCTCGTGTAAAAATCTATGCATTCTCCCGCTGTAGTTGCACACATAAGGTTCTCTGCTGCAATTCATTCATCGCAACTTTTTATATTTAATCCTCAATATTATCATTTCTCCATCGAAAAAGTTGTCGCATCTTATGTTTCTTATCTTATCTTTCTTTTTGCCTTTTATCCAGCTCAGACGTATCGCGATCTTCCTACGTCCATTTCGAGCACTACTACGTATCATAATTGAATCCACGGATGAGGACCCAAGTAACGTCCTTAAGGGAAGGATCTTTCCGCATCGTTACGTAAGAAATGACGGACGAATACAATACGATCGAAGCCGAAAAGATCCCTATTCTTTGGACGATTCGCCCATCGAGATATGTGTGGCACGTTCTGGTAGGGTAAATTCAAATGATATAGGAGAAGGCGGGGAGGAGGGTGTCCACGGTTACGAATTTGTCAGGACGCTGGCGAGATGTGTCTGTCGCTATCTCGGAGAGATATTATTCGCGATAGTAGAGCGAGATGGAGGTGTCCCGCCGGTCCGCGCGAAAATGGGTACTTGGACAGTTGGACAGTTCGTGGTCGCCCAGAAGACGAGCGTCGTCGTTGTCGTCGTCGAGATCTTTGTGAGGTGCCAGGAACGCGCGGGGTTCGGCGGACAGAAGATGAGAAGAGAAGAGCGAAAGGGGAGGCTCGGTGACGATAGAGCGGCTGCTGCTTCTCGCGAGTCACCCTATTCTTGTCACTCTGAGTTTCTTGACGGCACGATGACGTCTCTATCGAGTTACGGCTTTGTTTTTGGGTTGGCCGACTCTATCGGCACTATCGGCGGAAGGGTGTAGTCTGGGGACTTTCTCCCATGTCCGCGTATTTCGCACAAGAATGACCTTGGCTGGTACCATATGTCCGTTATATTGACGATTGCAAATTCTTACCTCAACAATCTTGAATATGTTCGAACTGTACGTATTGTTTTGAGATGAGTTTCATTTTGGCGAAAATTTGGGGAAAAAGAACAAGATTATTTTTGAAGAATTGACTAAAGTATTAAGATTTTTAAGTGAATGTTATAGCTGAACATCTGGAGATAAAATGTGACATAAAAATAAGAAGAAGAAAGTATTACTGTATCTTTGATGTTCCATTTCTTAGATTTATCCTTGGAAATGATTTAGCTTTGCACAGACGGGTCATACCACAAGGCTATCAATTTCACGAATGAATTTGATAGCACTGACTATCTATGCTACACGATCACACGACTTGGTGCTCGGTGCCATATCTGTAATTTACGCCGCACGTGCGTATATATCGTGTTGTAAGTTCACGCCGATGTCACCATGACTATTCTATCGCACAGCGAGAAATTCTTTCAAGTTTAAGGAGCGAGGGAGGTTGGAACTCGTAGTAACCAATAACGAGGAAGAAAGCTTTCTTTATCTAGGTTGCAAAATCAAATTGCTACCCTACGCCGCCGTGAGCTTCCCGCGCTCCTTCTCTTTTCCACCTCGCAACCCCATCCCTCCATCCGTCATCCTCTTTCCCTTTTCTCTCTCTCTCTCTCTCTATCGTTCTTTATCTTTCTCTTTCTCTCGCGCAAATTCTCACACCTTTCTACAGCCACTCACCGAGTCGAGTTTGTGAAAGCATTACGTTCGAGCACCCGACCGCTATTCAAACCCCACACCGAAGTTAAGAACTCGCTGATGAGGTAAATCAAACGTTCCTCGAGAAAACAATTCTTTCGGCATTCTAATGAGCTTTCATTTAAAAATTTTTCGTCCTGCGAAAAATTTTGATCGAAAGCCTGGAGAGAGAAAATTCGTGAATATATTGGATGAAAAGGATAAAAATAATTTCGCATAAAATACTGACTTATTGAGAAATACGACGTACATTTTGTGCGCAAAGAAAAAATCTTAAACTTAAGAAAAGTCTGCTTTAAGTAGCAAAGATGTTCCTTTGAGTGCACCGTTCGAAAACGAAAGATTTTACACAGTGGAAACAATAGTTTGACCCATTTTCCTAAAAACTTGCAAAAATAAATCCTAAAGTTGTTAAATTAACTTAAGGTTATTTCTAAAATCGGGTTTAGATTTGCTTTTACCGTTCGTCTGAAAAGCGAGTTGAAAGCCACTGTTGCATTGAACTCCATAATCAGTTTTGCGAATTTGTGTTTGTATTTCGTGTACAATGTAATCGAATTTTACCCGAGATTTAAACATTTCAATCGGGAACTTCAATCGGAATATCGTATATCGAAATTAATTGCATATGTAATTTCAGAAATGTCTAATTTCTGACATCACCGGAGAGCTTCTTCCCGCAGCTTCGCAGCGTTATCAAGAGAAGCGCGCTTTGTTCAGGCATTGTTCAGGCACAGGCAAGAGTCGACGAGACCAAGTTTTGCAGTAAGAACATCCAGCGAGAATTGTCGTCAACTTCCTCAACAGTTTGCAAGTAGCTGGCAAACATCGGCGTGGATACGTCGACTCGCGCATACTTTGCGAGCATTTCTTTTCACTGCCTGGGAATCGCTATGGTAAGCGCTATGCATTCACTGAATAATACGTCGGATGACGTAATGCATAGCAAGTTTAGTTTTTCCTGCGAAAGAGTACACACGCTGGAGAAAAAAGAAGAAGATTTTGTATAAATTTGTAGAAATACCGGCAGCTGTGAGCAACAGATAATGCGATTTTGCAGTTGTTGACATTAAACGTTTATATGGGAGTTGAAAGTTGCATATTAATTGATCATCAACTTACAAGAAAATTTAAACGCAAACGCAGCAAATTATCAAATTAACAAGGACTAATATATTACGTAAATATGTAGCAATTAAAACAAATATTAAAATAAATATGCTTTGTCTTAATTAAGAATATATGCAACCAAATATCTTTTTTTCTTAAAGCTTAGCTTTTTCTTAAAACTTGAAATATTTTCTTTTACAGCTACAATTGTCCGAGATGTTTTTAATTGTTACGTTTCAAATGTCTTATCCGGCAGCAGAGGATATCTATATCCATATGTAAAGGAAAACTGCGTTTCTCAGCATCCGCAAGAGAACAGACTGACAGGGTGACTCGGCTGATTCGAGTAAGGATGCAGGCAGGCAGACAGGGTAGGAGAGGGAAGATCCGGGAAGTAACTTAAACAGCGGCTAAAACAAGAAGTAGCAAGTCATAATTGAGTCGGGCAAGTATGGCGGGGTCTATGTCGGTAGGTGGAAAGCGCCGCTGCCGACATACCTGACCGGAATTCGAAAACAGGAGGAGGGTAGCTCTCCGGTCTCCGGGTCTCAAGATGGTTTCCGTTAGTTCGCCGTCCATCGAATGGAATCCAGATGTTTCCCAGCATATTAATGCTGCACGCGCAAATACAGGAGCTTAACTTCGCGATGAAAGAGATGAGCGTAATTGTGAACTTTGGGCAAGCTGAAAAACTTGAAAAGAGAACTATTATAGATTTTCAGAATTAATTATTTAGGGACGTTTCAATACGCTTTTCATTATAAATTTCAAAAACTGTATACATTTGCATCTTTTAAATATTTTAATTGAAGATGCTCTACTTTTTTAAATATTTATATCTATTTATAAGATATTTAGAATTAATCATTCAGAGACATTTCAATACGCTTTTTATTATAAATTTCCAAAATTATATACATTTGCATTTTCTTATTTTTTATAATTGAAGACGTTCCAATTAGAATTTACATTTATTTATCAGAATTCTTATAATGTAAATCTTGTCAGATTTCCTTATCTATATTTCATAAACATATCTCTATTTCTATATTCAATTATTCAATTATTTAATTCTATGATTCATCTGCTGCTTCGCGTTCGCCAAGAGCAAATGGGATCGGCGAGTCACGAGGTTCTCCCTCGGTGAGGAGAGGCTTGCGGTCAAAAGGACACGCTCCTGCCGAGTATTGGATCCCTAGATCGCTCGACAGACGGCGCTCGTGTAGCGTCCAGAATCGCCCGATTGCTGGAATTATCCGGCGGAGTAGGTCAATGCCAATGACATTGACGGACGAGAATCGGCCAGGATCCGATCTATATAACGGGCGCAGGACGAGATCGATGCGAGAGAATGTCGCAGGGCAACTTGCTGCAGGGCTACAATTGTGAGTAAAAATCACCGTCGACGAGCCGCGAATGATGATCCGCGAGCGGGAGCGATCGCACGCGTCGCGCCGTGAAAAATGAGCTCTGATAATGGCGGCTTTCGTTTATTTAACGCCGAGACAAAAAAAGCCGAAATCCGAGAGCAGCGAGTCGCGATGCATCGTGACACCTCGGGAGGATCGGTTATCGTGCGTCTCGATCTGTACAAATAGATCCGGTGAATAAAGATATCAATACAACGTCGCCGTCTGTCTCTCTGTAAAAATTTATTGTGCATCGTACGTTACGCGAGCATGACTCCTGGATTTTCGGAGTCATCGCTGCTACCAGCACCAACCTTTACAGTACGCCTTTTGACATTGTACCGTAGCATTTTTTATCATTCGCGAATGTGGCTATGCCTAATAATCAGGAGGAAAATATATATATATATATATATATATATATATATATATATATATATATGTATATACATATATACATCTTTCATGTTAAAGTAAATTACTCCGAAACAGAAAAAAAAAGATTTGACAGTAATATATAAATTAAGGAGATGTACAATTAATAAATAGATTATAAATTGAAGAAAAATTTTAGGATTAGATATATTACATTAACTATAAATATTTAAATAGGTCTCTAGATATTTTGATAAAACTCTTTCTCTCTATGATATTATATTTGTGATTGTTTCATAAAACGATACGATATATATCATAAAGAATGCGTAAATTGAAATTATGTAACGCTATGCATCGTCGCGGACGTGCGTGCGTGTATCGATGGCGAGCGTCGTGTTATCTCGTCTGGAGATGCTAACTGTTGATTAGCTGGTTGGGTTACTAAAACAATGGTACCTCCCCCTCAATGAGTTTAAATCAGTGGAAAGTTTTCGATCGAACTTTCACAAACAATAATATATCGCACAGATATTTCTTTGCGAGCAAATAAATATCCTATGGGTATTGAGATGAGAAGTTTGGAATATTTTCATCTTATCAAAACGCAAAATTTGATTGATGAATCCATAATAATGATAAAGATAGAAAATTTAAAGAAAAAAATATTTCATCATCAGGAAGATACAAATTGTGTAGATTGTAAAAATAATTAAATGCATGTTTGAGAAGAGAGTAAATCTATGTAGTTGCAAAATATTAAATATATTTATCAGGGACAAAGTATAATTCTTGATATATAATTCTTGGTATCTCTACGGCAAAGAACGCGTACCGTAGTATATATATATATAATTAACTTTAAGATAAGACAACACACAATTGTTCCATAAACGAAAATTACTTTTCGATTTCGTAGGGGAAACTCAGTATGACGATCCGCAGGTGCAATTTCCTCGTCCTATTCCGGACGAAGTTATCAGGTGAGCTCACGATTGTTCGCTCTAGCCAGCATAAGCACGACTGCAAATCATTTTCTTCTTGTATAAATTTTATGTAATATCATACTTTTTATATCTACAGGGATGTAATATTAACACACACATGCAGTTTCTCTTGGATAAATTTTTATGTTTATGAAAAGAAATGTTAATTATAAAATTTGTTATAATCCCACGTGCGCGTTGCGCGTTTGTTGCAATTCTCTTACTAATCCTCTTAATTTGTGAAACTCCAATGTGGCGACTTAGCGTTTACGAGGTTTACGTAAAAGAAGAGTCGGGCCCGGACTCGAGGAGCGGCGATACACCGGGTGTGTCGGGATTAGGATCCATAGCCGATCAGCAATTGATCCAAGTAATTAATCGCTGCGAAAGTTTTATCAATGAGAATGATTTGCGATCATGTAAAATCACTTTCAAGGATGACTGCATGGACCTGGATGCAGCCATAGATTCCGAAGTGATCAATATCGACGGCACCGTCACGAAACTCCTTGGCAAGGATGCGTTAAGGTACAAAGTAAGTGCCAAAGTGAGGTATCTTAAATATTTGTCGAACTATTAGCGCGGGGCAAGTTGTTTGCCGAAAGCGAGTATATATCATTACAGCAGCAGTTTACATGAAATATTTCATCTTATCTAGAGTTCGCCCCCTTTCTTCTTACTTCGAAGAATTTCATTTGCATACGATTTTTATAGTTTTATGTACCAAGGATTTGCCTATCTACATCGCGATGTGACATAATTATGGAAGTATTGTTGGAAACTGCATTTTTGCGCAACATTCTTGCGTTGCGTTTTTTTCAAAATTGCGACAAGTATAGTTTTATATGCAATTTAATCTTACAACGTAATCGTAGTATTCTTTATCGCGACTGATAAATTTCCTCTGTTTTTCGCATCTCATTGGTATTTTCGTTAAAATCCCAATTTCTGATCTTTCAGATTCTCGAACAGAGCGTTAACACGCCAGACGAGAATGTAGTTGTATATTCACATCCTGTTGCTGAAGGACCTTCGTCCACGACAACGCGACTTATCGATAAGGATGATCCGCGATCCAGACTACATTTTGTAAAATATCTAAAACGCGACGGAAAAACGCTCAAAATCTGGGAATGCGGCATTTGTATGTAAATTTTCTCTAATGTAATATTTCTTAAATTTAATTAATAGAATAATAATATTTTTATACGAAGAAAGTAATATATATATATATATATATATATATATATATATATATATATATATAATTTTATAATTATTAATTATTAATTACACACACACACACACACACACACACACACACACACACACACACACACACACACACACACACATATATGTAATTATTAATTAATAATTATAAAAAGAAAAGAATCATATACTTGGGCATAAAACTGAAATAAAAATGTCAATTTTATTTTTTTTTTTTGTGAGATATATCATTCCGAATTCTCGATTTTAGCGTAGCTAGTAATTACTTTTTAATGTTGCCACTGGGATTTGTTTTCGTTATAAGAAACTTTTATGTTTAATATTCGAATCAGGTTCAAAAGAGTTCCGTCACCAGTATACCCTGATGAGACACTTGCCGACCCACACTGACGAGAGAAATTTTAAATGCGAGGCTTGCGGCAAGGCTTTCCGCCAATTGTCAACATTGAGTCAGCACAAGGCTATACATAGCGATGCTAGACCCTACGTATGCGAATTCTGCAAGAAAACGTTTAATAGGTCGGAAATTATCATTTTTAGATTTGAATTTTATATTTAAACGCATAAAATCTTACATAGCACATAAAAAAAATTAATATTAAAATCGAGTTATATCGGTTAATTGACATTTCGAAGTAATTCAAATTTCAGGGTGTCTACATTAATTTCTCATCGAAAAACGCATTCCGAGCACAAGCCGCACAAGTGTCACGTGTGCGGTAAAGGATTTCATCAAAAGGGTATATAACACGTATTAATTAGGCAATGATCTATCATTTTCAGCAGACCTAAATTCCTTCTGAAAAAATTTATAGTTTTGTAAAATTTACTTTGTTTCATTTTTTTTCCTCTAAATTTATTAATACTTATTCCTCACATTGACTCAATCATTCCTTTCATTGTGCTTTATTGCACAAATTGATGTGAAACGCGTTCATCTGTCAACTTGAAAAATCCGGAAATTAACATTAATTTTTTCATTAATATTAGGCAATCTGCGTAATCACGTATTCACGCATACGAACGAGCGGCCGTACAAATGCGAGCTCTGCGGCAAAGGTTTCAATCAGATGTCAAATTTGGTCTGTCATAAGGTGAAAGCGCACGCACACGCCGACAAGATGCAATATTCATGCGGAGTCTGCGGAAAGGAATTTCCGCGTAGATTCGCCTTGCGATCGCACGAAGAGTACAAGCACGGTATAAAATATCGAAGCACGAGCAACGCGCAATCTGCCGTAAACGAGCCCAGTACCACAAAAAGGTATGTAAAGAGGCCACATGAAGTTAGCCGCGATGTATAATGCGTAACCAATAATAAATATTTAAACAATCTGAAAAATCGTTGAAATTTGTCAGTTACTTTATATAAATATTTATAGAATACGAAAAGAATAAAGAATAAAATTCCTAATTAAAAAATCAAATCTGTTATAGACTGTTGTTGATATTTTCATATTGGATAAGAGGGAAGATTCTGCAAAAATAGACGAATTAAAAGGAATTAGTTAAAATTTTATAAGATAAATTTTTCTATTGATTTTTCTCTTTATTAATTTATTTATCACACAGATTGGGGAGACAATCAGAGTGCTTATATATATTCGATTATTATTTTACATAATGCAGAGTTGATTTAATTATAGATATTTCAGCGCGTGATATGTAATTATGCATTTTCAGCAAGAACGTTAGGATCATACAATTGTTCAATGGCGATCGAAATCAAACGAGCGAAAGCAAAGAGAAGGATTATTTTGGCTCAGTTAGTATATATTTGATTTGTGATAAATATAATGAGTATTATGGATTATGTAATTAGTTTTGGAATCTTGTTTTATGATAGTCGGACTTAATAGATAGCATTGTGATAGACAAAATCGAAACAAAAGCGATGGAGATTGCATTACTTCAAGGCCAGACTCCCTTTGCTCTTTATAGACCCATTAAGGGTATACCGGTACTTGTTAAAGTTTTACCCACTGCAAGTAATAAGCATGTAAGTATGTATATTTATGGACATTATTATTCTGACATATATAATTAACTTATTTTAATTGTCCTATAATTTTATCTATATTTTATATTCGTACTTATATATATTATTTTTAGCGAAAAATATAAAATATGAAATTTTCAGATATAAATCAAATAATAAATTTATATGTATAATCGTAAAATACAAAAATTTTGAAAAGTTATAATAACGTTAATTTAAAAGTTTTTATTACTCTCGTTAGAGTACTTATTATTTTTATATACTAATACATTGATGAGAATCTCGACTTTTAGTTGACTTCGCAAGAGAAGTTTATTAAAAGTTATATATCCAATATTATAGTAAGCAGAGAAATTCGATGTTTTGCGGATATACTTGTTTCGTTTATCTTGTTGTCGGTAATTCCGACAGCTTTTATAAGCATGCTCGACTGTAACAGAATTCGAATCAATAATAATTTCAAAGTATATTAATTAATATTAATATTTAATAACATTTAATTAGTTGAGAGAATTAGAGATATTGTTTAATAATTATGTACTGTTTATGTATAGATACTTACACCTGCGACTGCCGAAGATCTGCGAATGGCGGGGAAGATAACTTCGAATTCTACCGAGTCTTCGGATGCTGATGGCAACAAGGCTGTTCAGGTAAAAGTACCAGTAGTTGCCACAGTAATACAGAATATCGAAACCGATGGCAAATCCAGCTTCGTCATCGAGCCTCCCGGAGCAGAACAGGAGCAAGGTAAGCTCTTCTTGTCAATTCTATAAAACCAGATGTTTTCATCGAAGCGTTTCTCTTTATCTTCATATTGTTGCCAGATGATCTAGTAACAGCGTTAGACTCACAATTCTCTCTCTCTGAGTTTCATTCCGACGAGGCGGTCCGTCAAAACAGTGCGAACTCAACTCCGTCAATGGACGAGTGTAACGAGTTGCTGGAGCTGGCTGCGCAAGGTGGAATACAATTCGTTCGTGCTACGGAGGACGGTCGTTACGAAGTAATATAGAAACGATTAGCGCATTCACATATGAGACTATGTTAGTGCTTGCAAAGCGTGTCTGATAATGGTCGCATGTGAACAGGATGATTTTCCTTGTTAAAACTCGAAAAAAATTCTTTTTTCTCTATAATTTATAATCTAATTATCTCTGTAGTGTATTTTTGCACAGCTTTTAAGAGCTCTATAATTATATATTTTTGTAAAAATATCTTAAATTCGATACTGGCTAGAATATAACATGATAAAATCGAAAAAACAATGATTGTTGATATTGCGGGAATTTAACTTAAGAAAACAAATTCCACGATATAAAATGTCGTTCTTCGACATCTCTATCTCTGAAAAGGCGACGTACTATTCCACGCAAAACTGGCATTATAGTGTCGAAGTCAACCTACAGTATGCGCGACATATTCTGAGTATTCACGTCAGGCGCCTCCGTCCCTTTACATAGATTTCTTTATTTAGAGAACTGTGCAGCGCTGTCGCGTTTACGAAACGTGTCGTATAACGTTTTTATAGAAATGGCTTTCGTGTTAGAATTTATCTTTGGCGCTCTTCTTCCAATTAGCTTCAAGAATTTGATTAAACTTAATATCTATTAATGAAATCGGAATATACTCCAAGAGTCCTATATAAATATATATATGTATATATATATATATATATATATATATATATATATATATATATATATATTTATAATTAAATTTCACGTAAAAAATTCTTAAAAGTAACTTCAGAGAAAGAGACAAAAAAATTTTACTTAAAATCATATACAATCTTTCTTGATTAAAATACCATTAATTTTCTAAAGTACTATTATTATTATTTAATTATTTAACTATTATTATTATTTTTTTGATAACACTATAAAAGTTATTAAAATTTCAAAATGTGATAAAAACAAATCTGTGCATATGTCTCATAGTTTGCATTATTGTAATAAATTATTCCGATCATGACGAAGCTTTAAAGCAGTTCAATACTCCTATCGTTTGTGCGCGTTATGGCTCCAGGTTATGACGAGCAGCGAGGCCCGCGACTTAATGGCGCAGAATTCCCACGACGTAACGATTCTTGACAGCGAACAGGCGGATGCCATCAATCTTGTGAATATACGCAATAACGGTGACGTCATCATCGGCGACAACGATAATCAGATCATGGTGCTGGAATCTGGCCAGAAATCCAGCAGTATGTCAATGGACGGTATCGAGATTCTCGAGGACAAAGACATTAGGATTCTCGAGGGTAAAAGCCTCGACGATCGTTTCGCGGATGGTATAACATTCCTCTCTCAGACCAAAATCGATGATCTCCTGCTAGGTCCCAAATCGCTGGCTATCGACGGCGATAGCGCCCTAGTCGGGCACGACGATGGTATGTGAATTCTTGTCACAAACAATGTCTCAATTTATAAATATTCTTTAAGATATGTCTGTCGCGTATTTATATATCGCAAAATATAAATTAATACATTATTAATTCTTATATAAGCAATATATATAACAATATATAAGTTATATATATATATATATATATATATATATATATATATATATATTGTGTGTGTGTGTGTGTGTGTGTGTGTGTAATTATTTTTAATAATTTAAACAATTTGTAACTAATTTAAAAATTTGTTTTACTCTTATTAATGTAAAAAATATAATAAAAAATATATAACTATATTAATTACACCAAGTTAATATAATGTTAAAAGATTCGTTTTAAAATCAATAATGTATGTTTAATTTTTGTCATGGTTGCCGATTTTAGCCATGGTCGTACCGTCAAGTCAGCAGGATCTAACGAGTATCTTGGGTCATTCTTCGAATCTATCTACTAGCTCTCAATCCTCATTATCGTCTCTATTAATGAAGAACCATCCGCCATTGTCGTTGTTGAACGAGACATTCCCGTATCTGAAGAGCAGTCAGAGCTTCGCGGACGATTTAAACATTCTTGGCGTGTCTCCTGTGACAGATCATCATTTGGAGTACGATTCAAAGATGAGACTGTCCTCGGTCTTTGACGACGATTGTGATACCGGCTTAATATCGTTTGGTCAATCGGACATAAAAATGCTCGACTCAGGAAATCAATGCATTAAGGTACAAAGTTGCCTAAAAATCATGCTTAAGTAATTCTGATTGATAATAATTCTTGTTACATGACGAATTTTATAGCCTTTCAGTGACAAGTTTTGTTTGCCGCCTCCCAAGATGTTCCCCGGTCTGAACGAAGTGAAAATCTTAGGGCCGAAAAATCATAGTCACGAATTGGTCGCCCCTCATTATCAAGATAATAGACTTCTCGGTCCTTTTGAGCAATTCCTTAAGAACACTACCATGCAAAATAGTAATTGCATATCTAACACTATCGACGCGTTCGAAGGATGCAGAAAAGAAGTGAAGATACTCGGTAAAAAACTCGGCACTGGCATTATTACTACGACCGAGGAAGGTGATATTGTCAAAGTTGTCGATGACAATTCTAAATTCGTAAGTACACATAGTTGCGTTTTAATTATAGTTAATATATAGTTAATTATAATTTAATTAATTATTAACTTTTCACTTTTTTTCTTTTCTTATTATTCAGCTATGAAATGTAATAATATTCAATATTTGTTGATTAAAATTTACAATTATAAGCAGCGATTATTATTAATGAACAGAAAAATATTAAATAAGAGTTTAATGCCTCCTGATACTTGGCACAGGAAACGAGCAGCAATGCAATGGATCTCTGTGACAACGCTTTACAGCAGTGTACGACCATGTCACCGAGACAATTGCACCGGCAGCCGTCGATGGAGAGCGATGTTGCGGATAGCTTCTTGCTCCAAGTAAAAACCTTTGAGAGTAATTACGGTAAAAGCGACGAAAAAGAGAACCTTTCTCCGAACCTGCGCAGGCTGGCAGCCCCTGCTCGGATTTTCTGAATTTCGGCAATCGCTTCGGTGGCAAGGACCTGTCGCCTGAAGGTCATCTCGATAGGGGTCAGAAAGACGATCGCGAGGAAAATTTCGCGCCCGGAGAAATGTTGGATCTGGATTGACAATGCGCGACGAAGGCCTCTGCAGAAATGGCCTTTACTTCTGGGATTACTTGTTCTTTGCGTCGTCATTCTCTGCGATTCTCTTCTGAAGATATTCGTGCGTTGCTTTGGATTCTCTTCGGTGCAAGAGAATCCGAACAAAGAGTTACAGGTAATATGCGATAAAGATAATTAAATTACGCATCGAGAAGAAAGGTGCATATTGGTATTTTTATAATTTTTTGCTTACAAATGATTGCACTGACTTAAATACCGGGTAGATTGTATTTATATTTATGTATCTCTATTTGCAAAATATTTTGCTGTTAAATAATAAGTAATACCATGTGGAAATTGGATTGGCTAAATTTTTGAAAATATGCAATCAATTTGCAACAGATTTTCGAGAATAAGAGGAAAAAAAATGAATAATATATCCTGTCGCAATATATTGTGAATATGTTTTTTGGAATGTGTTTGTAAATTTTGAAGTATTCAATTTCAGATATTTATTTGTCTCATTGATCCGAATTATGCCATATTGCACTATTTTCTTTACACGATTGTATAAAAATCCAATCGGAGTATTTTATATCCAGATTTGCATTATATTCAGATTTGTTGAAGAATAAAATATATAAATATGCATTTCTTTCTGGTTTAATTTTGTTAAACAGCAATATATATTCGTTAGATAAGGAAGAAAAATCATCCCAGTATTACTGTTTTTAATAGATACGTGGGATAGAGATACGAAAGACTGCGGTATTCCGATACGAAGGTTATTTAGATTTATTCGCGAATTCTCGACCCGGCAATATTTTCTCCGCGTGCCAATACCAATAGGTGGAATGGTTAATACCGTCTGCCCTGGCATCCATCCTTGCTACTTGATAGTCAGCTCCCATTCGGAGAACCGCACTGTCTTATATAGTAACCTGTACAAGCAATCTGCCCTCACGGTTCGCAAATTGTGGAATTTAGAAATAATGTGAAATACGGATTATATTTTCTTGATGACTCTCGTGCTTAAAAAATATATTCATACATTCATATTGTATATAATTTTAATCATTTACTGATATCTAAAAAATTATATGCTAAAATATTTTTTTTTTTTAATCTGATTAATTTATTTTTCTCTTTTTATGTTATACTTTGTATCGCTATATTCCGATAAGTATTCAAATCCAAAGACAGTGATATCGATATTGGTAAGTCATGGTACATCTATCGAGTGATATCTTATAGTCTGACTTAGCATTTATCTTCACTACTTGGTAGTCAGCCCGTAGAAGCCTCTCTACATTTAGATACCGCGCGGGAAAGACTTGTAATATATATTCTAGAAACCACAAGATCCAAATAAACCTAATAAATTATAACAGAAAAGAGCAATGCTTGCCTTATTGACAAAGTAACGTAGAAATTTTCGATACAGAATGCTCGGCACTTTTTCTTTTCCTTTCCGCAAATTCTTTGATTATTCTTTCAAATCATTTTCGCCTCGAAAATTTTATATTACTCAATTATCAATCGCATTTTCAATTTCTAGATATCTTTGTTGACACAATATATAACGAAAATTTAATTTAAACTGTTCAATGCGTTTTTTTATTTTGATTTATAATCAAAATAAGAGAGAAGTATTGGGACAAGTAATAAATTAATAAAATTCTCCGACTTAAATCCGGTAACGGTAAATTGTAGCTTACGAACCCAACGCATGTGCGCGAGCAAACGTGTCGGAAAATTTACTTTTCTTCCGCAAAGCCAGCAGCAGCCCGTCGTCGTCGTCTTCGCAGCTCGCAAATACGCAAAAATTAAGTTGTAAAAGTCGCTTCGAATCGCTCGCGCTTTCCAGCCACGTCTGCCGCGAGGACGAGCGAATCCCACGGAAATTCCATTCGTTCTTTCTCCCTGCCGTGCCCTGTCCTCCCTCCCCCTGCCCCTGCTTCTCGGGGGAGCCCCTCGGGGGAAATTCACGCCTTTTCTCGGCTGCTTTGCATCGAATTATTTAAAAATGCACCCGACGTCCCGAGAAACATCTACTTAACTCGAAGGCGTCGTTCTTAGCGCGTCGGGAGTACCGTGAGAACAATGTCGTTAACGACGACTCGTTGTAGGTCTACGGCATCTACAAAAGACAAAGAATTCGAAATCCTGAAAAGCCAGAGGGATGTTTAGAGCTTTTAACCTTAACCGATGTTTCCTATGATGCTGAGGAATTTTCGTCGTCGGATCGGCATAGCTTTGTATCTCTTATTATGAATTTCTCGTTTAGTTTTTTTCAGTATGTTTATTGCTGGAAAAATGTGACAAATCTGGAATTCTCAGAGATTGTTTTTATACATGGAAAATTTAATATTTATAATATTTTGTAATCTTTAGTGATAAAAAAATGAAAATGTTATTTTATGCAAATGAACAATGTTTATCTTACGAAAACTATTCAATTTTTTTCAGTACATTTGCATAAATTATTAAACGTATACAATTAAAAAACTTATTTTAGAAAGTTGCATAAAAAAATCTTGAAAATTTTCTCTTTATCTGGAATTTTAAACAACAATATCTGGAAAATCAGGGATTCTTTTTTATAAGATTTAAATAGACATTCTCTTTTCTCTTGATAAAATTCTATTATCCAAAAAAGAGTATAAGAATTAAGAAGAATTTCGAGTGTTTGTGCCATTTTGATAAACGAATATTTATCGAGTAAGAAAGATTAGCGAAAGCAATTGAATTTGGCTCGTCGAGAGCTAATTGCATTTTCATAAAGAGCCGAGCGATGAGAACGATTGGATGAGCATTTTATTTGCTTTACAACATAATTGCGGCAGAAAGTATTCCTGCTGCTAGATCATTCGGGTACATTATAGCCCCGCGGCATACCTATGAGCGGGGGAAAGAACACGCTGGTCGTTTTCCACCACCGAGATTTCTCCCACGGGTATAACTTTGGTGAGCGAAACGGCTCCGCGGATTATCTGAGGAAGTGCGAAGAGGCTTTTAACTCGGTATAATTTATTTAAAAGCCGAGACCGGGAGAGGATGAGAGGGGAATCTCCGAAGAAACAGCCTTAATTAGCACGGACTTTCTTACTACCGGCAGATTCCTCCTTAATTTCGCAGATGAAAACCGCGCGATCCACTTCTCTGCGCTTTTTCTCTTTCTTGACCTTCCGTTTTTCCCTTTTTCATCTTTCTCCTTCTTTCTCCTTTTTTACGATTTCGTTTTCTCCTTCGAAATACCTTTATTCCACTCAAGCGTGTTTGACAATTTGCAATAAAGGGAAGCCCTTTCGATATTGATTAAATTCTGCAATTAAGAGGAGCGATATTTGATTGAACGTGAGATAGATAGTTCAAGTGTAATATGATTTCACTCGATTCCGCCAATTTTGCATAAAACTTGTCCCACACTTATCGCTCCGTGTAATATACAGAATCGATTATATCTCAGTGAAGATTTGATGGAAATTCTAATTAGGATAATATTCGGCATTACAGATGAAAGAATTTTCGCAAGTTAAAATTCAAGAGTGAAAAACAGAGTTTGCTTTGCGATTAATCTCTAGATTTTACTTTGTCAGAAATTTCATTTGTATATAAAAATGTATGATATTGAAAATATTAATAGGCAGTCCTTTCTTGCCAATTGTAAGCGCGATTATAGAGAAATAAGATTTAATGTTTCATGAATTAAATTCTCTGTTGTCGCTGGGATCCACTGATGTCACTCTTCGGAATAGAATATCCACGGGATGAATCGCAAAATTTTTCTCTCTGCAAAATGGCTAAATGTGACGTCCGCGCTCACGTCTGACGACAGCTATTCTTCCTAACAAAGTCAATTGACGGCGCTGCCGTAATGTGCCGCCTACTTTGGAAAATTTACTTTGAATTTCGTTCCCTTTTACGAGCTCTTCCTTTCTACTTTCCACGGGACATTACTTCGTTCCCACGCCCGCGTGCTGGTGCCCTCGCGAATTACCTCGTCAGGAATTCAACCCTCATACACAGCCATTTCGCAAATTCGATCTCCCTCGCGGCTACCCTTGCTCTGTCGAGCTACTTGACAGAGAGAAGGAGGAAGAAAGAAAGCACGTCAGCCAGTGATGTAATATTAAATTAAACCGACTCGCGGTACATAAAACCGCGTATGCTATCTGATGCTATAGCATTGAAGGTTTGATGCGATTAAAAATAGATTATGTATAAAAATCTTATATCGTGTATATGTAAAACTATTTCTCTAAATATCTATATTTATTTTAAAATAAATTAATTTATTACTTAATATTTGAATTATATATTTATATCTGATAGATATTTAATATTTTGAAAATATTCAGGAAAATAATGTTTTGATTTTTGTAATTTAAATAATCCATTTTACTTGTTTGCTAATTTATTCAATATAATAAAGATCCCTTTCGACGAAGAATATCAAAGTTAAAATTGAAGAGATAGAATTATATCTGCGCGTTTATTATTAAATTACTTGCATTGCGTTATATTGCTAAAGACTGTTAAAGAGAATCGTACAAAGACGAAAGGAGATGGCGAGCCGTTCAGTCAAGCAGAAATTTTCCCAGGATACTTCCTTTTGTTTTAAAAAACGACAAACACGAATCTGACCTGACCCAATCCGATTTCAGTCTACTCGAAGGACTACCGTGCAGACATAAGGCTTGTTGGCTACAACAGAATAAAAAGAGCATGGAGCATTGAGAGATATGGAAGGTAAAATACAAAGAGAGGGGGAAAGGGAGAGAGAGAGAGAGAGAGAGAGAGAGAGAGAGAGAGAGAGAGAAAGAGAGAGAGAGTGAGTGAGTGAGTGAGTGAGTAAACCGGAAATGAAGCTCCAATCTGCTACGACAAATGTTCCTCGTCATTGGTGATTCTCGAAGTATTATTTATTGTGTTTGATAATTTTCCACTTCAAAGATCGATAAAAATAAATATGAAATAAAATAGCATGCGACTTTTCACTATATTTTTGTTAGAAAAATTAATATTGTGTTATATAATAATATTGTGTTACAGTTGCTGCAATATTCATATACGCGTGAATTATTGCATATGAATATGTTTCATTAGAGAATATTTTTCTTTTAAGAGTATATAACAGTCGCGCTTTTTTAAAATTCATTGCTTGTTAATTTCGCTGACATTTGATTATACAAACTAAATTCAGACTCAGCGATTTCTTCATCGTCGTACTTCCCATTTAATATTCGTACTTTACTCGTCGTAGAATTCAGGTAAAATTTATTAGATGAATGTTGACGTTTCTTCATTGGCCTCACTTTGGCTGACCACGAACATTTCTTATCGCTTACAATCGGATGAAATTGTAGAATGGTACTTCTCACTGACGATAGCACAAACTCAGTTTCCTTGAATATTCAATGCTGTGATTTTGTCGTTACATAATATCTCGTGTTCGACAAGAAGGATATTGCAAATGGAAGTTTAAGAATTCTTGTTTTAACTATTCACAAATTCCATCTTTTGTAAAAATATTTATAATGAATATAATATTTCTAATAAAAAGCTAAAAAAGTTTGAGTGATTATGCAAAATCAATTCTCTCAACTCGCTCTATTAATTGAAAAACGATAATGTGCATTACTTAGATAAGAAACTCTTAACTTTTTTATAATAAAAGAATAGTAAATAGAAAAGAAGCAAAAATATTGTGCCTTGATATTTTTATTTCTTTATCCGAAATTTTTACAAATCTTACATTTTCAGATCCTTAAAAATATATGCGTCAATTTTAACGCCAGGGGCTTTCGGTATCTTAACAACCGGTTCGTTGCAGCTTTTTGTGAGGAATGTCAGATATAACATGCCGGGTCTGTTACATAAAGTGCATTTTCAAAGAATTTATGATGGAACTCAAAGATGGAATTTTATTGCGTCATTAAAATTCCATAAAAAAACCGCCAAAAAAAAGGCGATGAAATCTGCATGAGAATTTTTAATGCACGGATAAATAGTAGCACGTGCATTAAATGTACGACGAGCAATTGGTGAAATATACGGAATTATCGAACCACCGATTTCAGTAGCCGGATATATGAATCTTGGATATTGCTACGACCCGCTGGGACAACATTATCGAGTAGTTAAATTCAGCGGTGTAATATATTTCCGAGTATAGTTCGCGCGCCGAGCACCGGTGCCGTGGGCAAATTAATTAATAAAACGCATTGTTCATTAGCTAATTGACCATTGGGCAAAGAGCTTCGCTGAGAGATCTCGTTTTTGATGCGACATACTAATCTGTCAGTCTTAACGCACATGCGTGATTTAATACGTAATTATAGAAGGTACTATGAATGTTATATCAAGTGCTCACGTTTTACGACGATTAAAAATATTAGATTTTAATTTTTTATCTTCTCGCATGTCTTGCGGGATGTAGCAACATTCACGCGCACAAGTGAATTTTCGCGATAAGAAATATTGTAAACGCTTATGTAGGAATTATATTGGAATTCCTAAAAAATATGAATTTAAAATTAATAGAAAAAAGTATTATTTAACGTCGAATTGTAATAAATAATAATTTAATCATTATTATCATTTACTCTAATTTGTTGCAAATATGATAAATTTTTTGCTCGACCAAATTTGATCCAATGTCGTTATTTGTCAGATACGTTAAACACGCAATTTATACTTTTATACGGACACGTCACTCTCGCGTTATTTTGACGTGGGATTTCACGGGCATTTCCAATACTCTAAACCATTTTGCGTCATCATCGAAGAACATATTGATATATTCTGTAAGCGGGAAGCCCATTAGTTTATAATTTGTATTTTTATCGCTTTGATTTCTACTTGAAATAATAAATGAATAAATCGCGAGAAAAATAATCTTTGATAAAGACTTATCATCGCGATACAATTACGTATTATTTATCGAAAGTTGATTAATTGTTAATTAATAAATAATGATCATAGCGAATTATGTTTCCAAATATTTGTCGCAATCGCATTTCGAAAATGAATTCGACAACAAAATGATCGCGTACATTAATTATAATATGCATTAACTATAAAATAATAATTAAAACTAACACAAGATTGGAACTATAGAAAAATAAAATAATTATAATAGAATAGATTTCCGCGTTTTCGACATCATAATTTTTCATATGTCGTATAAAGATATATGCAAGCATTGGATAAATAGAAATATGGATAAGTAGATTCTTTTTGTATTTCCGATTTTTTTCATTAAAGTCTTGTGTAGCACGCCACGAAATATAAAAAAAATTCTTAATTTTTACTATTAATTTTTACACTCTAATCAATATTGCAAAAGATATTGCAATTTTTTTATTATTTTTGTCTATTATTGTTTATAAAAATTAAATTTTGTAATATTTTATATAACACACACATACACACACGCGCATAATATTCTAATAATGTGCTGTGCAGTCTTCGTTGAGATATCTATTTTTAAAAAGGCATATTAAATCGATACTGGCGATATTGTTACCTCTTTTTCGCGATGCTGATTGGTTATCCCGACGATGCACTGTGTATGAACATTATTTTATATCAATAAAAGCTTGTCGTAACTAAGCGACACATTTGATAGTTTAAATATTAAGTGGGTGTGTAATTTTTATTTAATTTATTTTGAAAAAGTAGAAAAGTAGAATTAATATCTAAGAAATTACATACACATAAATATAAACATACACGTAAAATAAATGACGCGCGAGTAGCGCGCGTTTATAGTATTCTAGTACATTAAAATAATCATAGCGTCATCGTTGCGTTCATTGATCCAAAGATTTTATTAGATTAAAAATAATACATTATTTAATGTTTGATAAAGAAAAGAACGATCTTAAAACTGGAGAATGACTAGAACCTTGTTTCTATGTCAAGTCCCGCAGGACCGATCCGCGAAGGAAAGTTGAACGATCTATCGAATGTAGGGGCCGCCCTGAAGGGAATGAATCTTGCGTTCTCGATAGCAATGATTTCGACAATAAATCAACGACAATTATCGTCCTCATTTTCAATAAATATCAGCATAAAATCGAAATTCGAGTGAAAAACATATTTTTCCAGCATTAATGAAATATCTCTTTTTATTGAAAAATAAACGAATATAATGAGATTTTATATGGAATGTAATTATGAGTGTTATGTAATTATGTATTTAAGGATAATAAAATAAATGCATGTGCCTTTGTATCATAGCTTGTTAATCAAATATATATGCGAGTATAAATTATTCTCGGATAGCAATTTCTCAAAACAAATATCGAAGTCGATATCAGCAAAATTTTGAAAAATTTTACACTCATTTATTGTGACGTAAAATTATCAATCTTACATGTTTCTATAACATTCAAATATTTTAGTTTGTCGAAATATGTATTTTAATTAATCTTACTAATATCGGGATATCCATTTAACCTGTTTCGAATTTTTTAAGTACTCACACATTTTACATTATGATTACATTATGAAGAAATTAATTGAAATTGCTGACTTAATAAAAATAATAAAATTTTAAAATTTATCTACACTAAAACTTATTTATAACACTTATATATGTAGTTTATATAAAACTAAAATATTGGATTCGCATAATTTAGCAAAATAAATAATGATAATATTCATCGCTTTTTCTCGATGGTAGATATATCGCGCTTAAACGAACTCGGAAAATTATTAATAGTAATAATCCGAGGTGCGCGTGTATGCTACCAGATGGTGAGTTTAATAAGTCAAATTAAATTGAATTACGAGGAGCCGTTCGCACGATGCCCAAGGATTTTGAATATTATACCTGGAGTTTTCTCTGCAGAAACAGTTCTGTAGTAGTTCAGTTACATCAGTCGGAATGAAAGAACCGTGTTGAGAGAAAGGGATTGTTACACTGTGTCTAACGCGTTTTTAATTAATGCTGATCTTTTTATTAAACTTTGTGTTTGAACAAAAAATTTGAAGATTACTTAATATGAACTTAATGTAATATCTCATTTATTGAAAAGACATTATTATAGCTAGTCACATAACTACACTCTCCCTCTTCTTCAATAATCAAATAATTTATTGTTTGATATTGGATGAAAAAAATTGTTCGATATAATAATGATGTAAGTTTTGATAATGTCTACAATAAACAAAATAAATTTCTCAATTTCGATTTTAATGGTATAAATATTTATTATTGACTTTATTTTCTTCTAAAAAATAAAAAAAAATTATTTAATAAAGTTTCTCTTGTGTGTGCAATATTTGGGAAATATTCGCTAGAATTATACGCCTAGTTGTTTAAATGTTTGACATATTTTTAAGTAAACATAATTTGTGAATATTTTTGATTATAAATCGTGAATGCAGCATTAATTAATTACGCAGGATTAGGCTATTTGAGATAAAAGGGGTTGACAATAACATGCAATAATACGCATTCCTTTATTTATTATTAATAATGCGTATTTCGGAGGCACATGAAACTCGGTTGAAAATAGAGTATGATGATACACGCACGTCCATATAGTATTACGTACGTGCTTTTAGAAACAGGCGCGTGCAAACGCGTTACATATTGTAACGGACGCGTTTACGCGGGCAGACACAAAATCCCGAAAGCGTAAATTAATTTCTCCCATCCCATCGTTACCGAGGAGAATCCGCGAGCCGGTGCATAATTTCGCAATTAATATTTACCTTTTTTATTTCTAATTATATTATAATTTCGTTTCGATCATATTGCGAAAATTTGCATTCCGATAAATCTGTGATACAGGCAACATATATTTCGCAAAAAATTAGCTTGTCCGTTTAGTCGAAAAAGTGGTTGGGAAAATTGAAACAAAAAGGAAGAGGTTTCAACAATTGACGTGTTTTCGTTAATTGAATTTTCAGCCGCTTCATTATCAACGCCAATTGCTCCGTCCGTTGATATTTTTTCCGATTCCGCGTTTTCTCCTTCATTTTATTTTATTTTATTTTTGTTTCACTGTAAACGAACGCACAGCCAATAATTAAAACATAGAAAGTGGATGCGAGTGTAGAATCGCAAGAGGCTATGATCAATGAAATAAAAATATATGACAGAAAAATATATACTAGATATCTTTATATTAAACTCGATTAACTGACTGAACTGTATTTAAATATTTTGAACCAATTATTTTCTCGATCAGAATAATCAAAGAATTTATCTAAATATTTAAATTAAAGCCGATTACAGTTTTAATCTGAGCATTAATTTTCAGGCTATTTTATGTTAAATAGATTTAATTTAAACATGTTCAACGAAGCATTTAATTTTGTTTTGCTGTTTTTTCTTTGACATTAATTTTCTTTCGCATTAAATAATAGTTATCATAGAATATAAATATATATAATGTAAAAATGTAATAACATTTATTAAAATAACATTTATGATTCAGTATAGAATCAAGTTAAAATTGTCGCGCAACGATTGTTCCGATGTGAATGTGAATAAAAGAAATCGCGCTATAAGGGGAAATATACGGTACACGTTTCCCGAATTGAGCAATCACCGTAATGTGTGTTACACCATAGACATTGCACAAATACGATGTTAATGCAATGTTGTGTTACGCCGAAGCGGTGCGAATCACGAAGCGAGAGCGACGAGCGTCTCGCGAGTTTACCCGATCAAAATCAATTTTTGCTCTCATCTCTCTCCTGTTTCGCGATTCATAATTTTTCTCTTCTCGAAGAATCGCTGAATGTGACGTGACTCGAGTACGTTGATGCATAATTACGGAATTGTCGTTCGCAATTTTATCCGCGTGAAAAACGTTTAAATGCAAATTTGTACCCGCGACACGATCAAGACGAGACTCGAGAGACGTTCGCCACTGTCACTAGTTTCGATCGTAATCGCGCAACGATACGCCACGGTTGTCCGACCATATCAATCACATCAGAAGCGGCCCAGTCGATTCCGCGCGTTACCACAATAGTGTTTCCACGGGATTATTGCCACGTTGCATCGGTGTGCGCGAATAACACCCGACGCATTTTGACGATACACTTTATCGCAGCTTGCATGTGTGCTCTACTGTCTCAAATCAAATAAATAAGAAAGAATCGACGTAGAGTTGATTTAATTATTTTTGGATTGTGTTTTTTTTTTTTAAATATTAAAACACTATAAGCTCGCGCTTCACGTTATATGATAATTTCTAATAATAAAGCACACTATCGAGAAAATAAAAAAAGAACGAGCAATATGTCTATTTTAAAAATAATATAAATAATAATCAATTTATATAAATTACCGTATATCGTTGATCTGCCCGTCGTCCAAATATCTTTTTCCTCTTTTACTCATCTTTCGCTGTTTCATCGTCACACTCACACTTACTCGCGAAAATACGATTTATCATGGTTAGTCGCAATAATCGCGAGATACTTTCCACGACACTTCCGATCGCGAAATAATTATAGAAGATACGTACTTTATTATAGTAAAAAAGAGCAACCCGAAAAGTAGAAGATTTACTCGATGTTTATACGAAGCCAAAATCATGCTACGTTATAATAATATTTATTATCTAACGTACAGCAAAGTAATGCATAGCGCAGTATCGAGATAATAAACTGCATTAGAAAAAAAGACAACAATATTTGTGGGTATCGATTTAACATTTTTTAATAGTGACATTTTTTAATAACTAGCATACAGCGCACACTCTACTTAGCTAGTGCTATATTAATATAAATATTATTTTATTAAAGTACTTCATTTTTATTTATTTTTGACGAACTATCTTACTTACTGCAGGATGCAATTCATATGTCGCCCGATGAAAGGTATTGTTAGGTTTTTGCAAAATATTATAAAATCGCGATATCTCCTGCAATATCTTCTGCAATAGTTTTTTTTTTATCTCGCGGGATGCTATTTAGAACTTTAAATAAAAAGCCGGAATGGCAAAAAAATTTATCTTAAAAATATTTAAAATTAATTTAAAATACTTGTGTATAATTTGTAAGATTAATTATATTAATTATAATAAATTATTTTATAATACTTGTGATCGCATTAGAAAAGAGATTTAACGGAGCGTCTCACACCATGACTTTCTTATTCAAATGTTGAGAATGAATAAAGAAAGGCATGTAAAGGATAGCGCTCTAATGTTTACGCTGTCGAGTACCGAATATCATTGATAATTCATTGTCGAAATATATAGTATATAAATAATATATAAATAATGTGGTATTGGCCTTGGCGGTTGGCGGCGTGTAGCTCGCCACTGTTTACGTTTTATATAGCTTTGTTATTATTCACGCGGCGACACTGAATAGTACTGTAATAGTGGGAAACGTTACGTCACAAATTTTTTTCCTATGATACTTATAATCATTCATGCGACGATAGACTCGAACAGAAAAATAGTGCGAGACATTCCTTTTCCAAACGCGATCGCGTCAATTAGGAATAATTTGATATGATTAATGTGATTAATAATTAATTATCTTTGTTAGATCATGCGTTAATTATACGGCAACGATAAATTTTGAAGCGTGTATTTTGTGTAATTTATTTCTTTAATTTTAATTAAATTTTATTTTATTTATTCAAGTAAGGAACGTAGTGATAGAAGTCCGGAATGATAAATTATCATTTTTTGCTATCACTTTTTATGAGCAATAATTTTTTCTCTAATAAAATGTATAATTTAAATATATAATTTAAATTCTTTCTTTCATAAAATATATAATTTAAATTTATATTAAATTTAAATTAAAATTGGTACATAATGATTGAAACAGAAATCCGCTATTTTCTTATGATAGTCTAACATTTTTTGGGGAAGTTTAAAGTGTTATTAAAGCATGTCAAATTGAGATCTTATAATTATTGGTACAGATTAAAAAAGAAAAAATGTTTCATGTGCATATAATTTATCACGTATTACGTATTCACATTTTTAATGACAATTTTAAAGATAATTCTCTCATTTGTTAGATATATCTTCAATCATGGTTTAAATTAAACCAAATTAGTGTTGCATAAATTTCATTAATGCAGACTTTTATAATAAAGCACATAAATTATATATATTATAATATTATAATTATATTATAATTATTTTATATATATATATATATATATATATATATATATATATATTATATATATAATTATATTATAATTATAATTATATAATTATATAATTATAATTATAATTATATATATATAATTATATTATAATTATTATATATATATATATATATATATATATATATATATATATATATATATATATATATATATATATATATATATATATATATATATATATATATATATATATATTTAATTTCTTTATAATTATATAATATTTATTTCACATATTATTTTAAATTCTAGATCTTAAGAATAAAATATCTCTTGAAAATTTATGTGCTTTATTTCAAAAGTGCATTAATGAATTTTATGCAACACTTTGGCTTAATAAATAAATATATATATATATATATATATATATATATATATATATCATATTATAAAATTATATACAAATAATATAATCCTTCCACAAGTATACCTTGACGTGCTGGGAGGACTCAGTATTTGGACGGCACATACATACATATTTATAAAATTACTTACATATTAATTTTAGTTTTCCTTTTTCTTTCAGAATCAATTAAATTAAAATTATACACACATACTTAATATTTAAGCTGTGAAATACGTGGCTAACGATAAGCTACTTTGATAGATCTTTATTAATGTAAAGTAATGCATCGCGGAAACAACAATACTTGCGAGTATCGATTTAGCATGCCTTTTTTAAGTATAGAAGAATGGATTATCGGCTTAATAATTTCTCTAGATTCTTTCTCTCTTTGTCTGTCTTTTTTAATTATTTCATCAAATTATTTTTAATTATTAATTTAATATATTTCGACGAGTATATTATGTATGATGTAATTTCTATCAGAGTTATATTGTTATATAGTTTCCGCATACCAGATGGTAGAAGAAGATTTTCACTGAAGAAAAGACTAGCCATATCTCTATTAAAAAATTCCAAAACTTCGAAACGGCGAAGCTTCGTTCATCTGAAATTCTTGACGATGCGAAATAACTTATAATAACATCGTGGATAAAAACTCACTCCCCCCCCCTCCCCCTCACTTTCACCGTTCCTTTTGCTCGCTCGATCGTTGGAATTATTGACGAGCCGTGAATTATATCGAAGGCACGAAAGGGTCAAAGGTCCCAGCGCTGGGAAGGAAGAAATCCCGCGCGGCGGGGGTGGGGGGAGGGGACGAAAAAAAGACGCGCCCTTAAAAAAATAAGGGAACAAAGGCGAGGGGAAAAGGAGGAATAAAGCGCGCGCCTCGATAGAAATAGCGGCTGCTTGATACACCGTGCACATCGGATAAATTTTCAATCGGACAAATTCTGAAAGGGTCGCTACTACACCCTCCCTCCCACCCGATTCCTCCTCGCCATCCCCTCCGGCATACGGTCGAGCAAGTTTAAAAATCGATGCAATCCCGAGGTACCTTCCTCGTCTTTTTCCTCGTGCGTTTCCTTACCTTCTCCTTCCCTCATCCCTCCATCTCGATTTCGCGGGGGCGAAACCACCCTTCCTTTCCTTTTATCGGATTTCCTTTTCTCCTTCTTGTGAATAGGAATAGAACGTATACACATACTCTGGTCGGAGGTGGCCAGATACGCGTATGGTGGACGACATAAACTACGAAAGCGATAAGCGTGCCCTCTCTCTTTCGTCGTTCCAATGCGATTTTTTTTTTTTTTTTGGTAAACACGATTGGAATTCGAATGTATGTATGTAAAGTCCTAGCTCTTATCTTTATTTTTGTTAGGCCGAAAAGGCGCTGGATAAAACGCAGCGAATTGTCATTAATTAATTTATATTCAAGTTAAATGTAAAATCTTTCCTTACATAAATTAACAATTTGTTTGTTGTCGAATAAATATTTCAATTGTATTTACATCCACTCATTTCAATTATAGACTGAGAGCATATGAATTATTTTTACGATCCGCTGCCCCAAACCGCCAATCTGTATTTTTAATGCTTTCCGGGCGAACCTTTGGGGATATTTCCGCTTTGATATATCACGTGCGCGCTGCGCGGGATCAGAAGCCGCAGAATTGCAAATCGAAAATACGAAATCCATTTTTTCTCCGAAACCTTGAAGCTTCGCCTCGTGTCTATATGTATACGTATCGTGCCGATGTATACGTGCGCTCCGTGACGGAAGGGCCAGGGGAAAGGAGGGCGAGGTGGGGAGTGGAGGGGGGCAGTGGGGCGGAGGAAAGGGGGTTATATTGGATATGGGTTCGGGGGCGCCCCGAAATTTCGAATGCGGGCCACGTAGACGCTAAAACGCCCCCATGATTCAATTCGCATCAGCCATCCTCCTTTGCCCCCCGCCCCCGGTTTTCCTCTCTCCAGCTCCCCCTCCCTCCCCATCTTCCCCCCTTCGTCGTCTCTCGGCAACCTTAGAGCGCATCTTCGGGAAGCTGCCGGTGTGTTCCAGCGTTCGCGCGAAGACATTCCCGGAGCGTGTCAACCCGTGCGCTACTTACCGCGATTGTCTGCTCTCCCCGCACACCCCCTCACTATCCCCTACCGTCCCCTCCCCGCGCGGCGAGAATTTTCCTCTTATTCGCGACGACCGGGGCGGGACGGGCGGGGAGAGGGAGTAGAAGGGGGAAAGGAGGGGGGGGATGCAATTTCTATTTTGGAAGCCGATCGAAATGCATTTAGGCGGCTGCGTCGAAGCCGAGCGAGCGAGCGAGTGCAGGCTTGCCTGGAGTGATGGGTGGGAGCGAGAGAGGAAACTCGCTTCACAACTCTCGTGGATCGATTCGGCAGCTCGGACTCGTAAACTATCTCTGTATCTGTATAAGCGCGCGTTGGCTCCGACACTTTAAAGCTCCTCGAAGAGAGGAAACTTGGAAGCGACAATATGCACATGCGGATACGGCGCGTGATGTGACTTTAATTCGTAACAAAATGTGCACGTTAGAAAGGGAATTGAGAGTCTTTGTTTTTTATCATCATCTTTATCATATTTAATAATCTTTATTTATGTCATCAATATTTAATAATCGTGATAACTGAGTGGCAATTCAAATTTCTGTTGGGATAAAGTGTACTTCCGAATAAAGCGACAAACAATTCTCCATTCTTCTCCATTATTTTGCTTCATTAATTATTTAAAGCTTAATTCGCGGAAAGCCTTTTATGTTCGACGACTTGTAATTCAAATGCTATTATAAAGATTTGATATTGCATATAATGAAAATTATCAAAGAAACATTACAAAGAGAATAACGCTATAACTTAATTTTCTACATAATTATTTTTCAACTTCACGATTACCTTATATGGCTTCATATTTTAAATCTTACATGTATTTAATCTTGATAAATAATCAGTTTATTAAAAACAGACATATCGGAATATTGTGGCTCGAAAAAGTGAGATTTTATTTGCATTTACATTCAATACACATTTGCATTCAATGTTATGATGTAGGATGTTATAGTAGAGTAATTAAACATTAAATATACGAATCACGCACACATGTTTAAATTAGATAAAAAATTAGTACTTTATATAAGTGATATGGTTAGTTAATTAATTATGATAAATGATCAATTTGATAATTAATTAATTGAAACTGGATTGAGTCGATAACGATGAAGTTACGAAGATGCGACGTACGTGAATTATGTAATACAAATTGAATGTAATTAAACGAACTAATATGTGGGTCATCAAAATTGGCAAAAACGTAATATTATTCGCCTGTACATGAGCGAATCACATTTTGGATATTAATGAAAAAGTTCCGTTTGACAGGCGTACATATGTATGCTCGCCGGAATACCGTACGTGTTTTATTAAACGTAAAGAAATCTCTCATTCCCCGATAATGGATATGACACGCGTGTGCATTACATTGCACACGCGTGAGGGAGATTTCCATTTGTCGGAATAATTAGAGTAAATGTGTGACGCGAATTACACATATATACGCGACCATTTCTCTCTTTTCCGTCTTTGTCGAAAATATATTATATATTCAAGCTTACGTTATTTCTACGCGAGCAATTTTAACGTTACATTCAATTCGAAATTTTGCGATAAACGACACACACCGCGCTGCAGCGAAACGAATGGATTAGCTTCCATTCTCCGTGTATAGTAAAAAGAAAAAAAAAAAAGAAAAAAGAAGGAGCAAACGCGTACGGAATACACGTACCGGCCGAGTATATGGAACTCATCGTTTCCAAGCTATTTCGCAAGTCCGCCCAATCGTAGAACTATTTTGTTGTACGTGGCTGGATTCAGAATGAAATTTTCCTTACTGCCGGTGCTTGTCAAGACGCCCGAAACTGTTAAGATGAGGTTACGCGCTAAATCGACGACGGTATTTACAGAGAGAAGCCTTTTCTCTCCGAGAAATGCGTTTCTGCGCGCGAGAAACTTTGCCAAGATCTTGTCGTTAATATTTTCGGGGATGTCTCAACGATATTTCGATATTTTTTTCAACATCGCAATTAATCTCGAGTGCGGTGCGTAAAATTCATCCGTCGAAATTGATGGAGAATTGCGAGTAGTTCGATATATATCGGGATTGTAATACGAATCAGCGTATGTTATTTTGGTCGTAAGATAAATATTGTTTTTCGTGGAATTCGAGATAGCAGAACATATTTCAAGGAAAAAAGCGCAAAATTTATTCGGCAATGCTGCTGCGGATCTGAAGCATTTTCTTTATGCAAACGTCGCAACGATGCGCGAAATTGAGATACGAGATTGTTTGATAAATAGAATGCTTAATCCAATCGATGTGTGAAATTTATTACGGGGAATTGTTTTAAAGAATAAAAGAATCGAATTTTTTTGTTAGATTTTCTCAAAGTATGATGTCTGAAGAATATGTCTTTTAAATTTTATTGAAAAATTCGCAAAATTAACAATGTTATAAGACTTAATAGAATATCAGGCAAGTTTTCAAATAAGTTTGTAAAACTTAAAATGCGTTTTTCTCAAAAAACTCAGAGTTTCAGAGTTGGTATGATGGATATCTTGAAAACTAATGGACCGAATAACTTTAATATTTTTTAAATAAAAGGCAACACTTTTGGAAAAATACTTAATCTAATTAAAATTTAAAAATTTAATAATTAATATTCTTCTGGCTTTCAAGAAATAAAAAAATTTCAGCAAAATTAAAACATCTAATTTGAAAATTACACTATTTTTTTATTTTTTATTTTTTTTTTAAATGAAATTAGATTCAGATTATATTCTAAAAATATCCTACGGAATAAAGCTAGACCAAGTTTTTTTTATTTCTGACAATTACAGGAGGAGCAGGTATATTACACCGTCGAATCATATAATTTTGAACACGTTTTGCGACTCGTATTGAACAAAAAAAAGTTAAGTCCAAGATTTAAAAATACTGTTTAAATACCAATAAAAATATACATAAAACGTCAAACAAATTAATTTCTAATATTCTTAAAAAAAAAAATTATTAATTTTTTCAAATAATCAAACTGAAAATTATCAATTTTTTATAAGCTGGAGTAGACTGCTTTTAATAGATAGGCAATGTTAAATAAAAAAAGAGTACATGGAATGAAAAAATCTACGAACGCACAAGCTTTGCGACAGGCGGCTTGCTTGTGGAAATTTCCAGCTATGGAATTTTCTTTGCTGTCTGCAAAGAGGCAAGAAAAAGACTTGACGAGACGATGACGATGACGATGACGAGGATCGAGGTCGGAGGTGATACGAATTGATTTGTAGGGGGACGAACGAAAGCACACCGAGGTCCCGTGAAATGGATGAAACGCAAACTTTTCAACGTGCCAGTGTGAAGAGGGCGATTTCTTCCCTATCGACTCTCTATCCCCGTCCCCTTTACGATCTTTCCAACCCTTTTGCACAAACGACGTTCTCGGATAGACTTCTTGAAAAGAGCAACAATATTTCCCGACTTCCCTCTGTACAATCGCGTTACCTGCATATTAAAATCTCGTTAACGCCGTCGCTCAAAATTATCTTACGCCTTCCTTTATTCTTCTCGCCGATTTTAATGCATAGCCACTGGGTAGGTTGTATAATCGCTGCAACACTGGTGTACATTTTTTTGTTTTTTATTTACCACCCTTCAACAAGTGTGTGAAATTGCGATATAATTGATTTATAGAGAAAGCATTAAAAAGTAATTATATAATAAATATATTAATAAATTCTAATGACTACATTCTTCTTGAACAATCGTCAAATGGTAATTAAAAGTCACAGAATTATTAATTCTGCTGCTGAAAAATACATATAAAAATCTGGGTTAATTCTTCATTAAAAATGCATATACACGCCGTCATGTATATTTCATAAAATTGTTAACGAGATGCATAAAAAAACGGCATGTTTGATTCAGTACAACAAGCGTTTCCATCAAATTACAGGACGCAAATGTCACCTGAATTCTCCACGTCCTATTACATCGTGCGGATGTGCACGGTACACATATTATGCCGGATAACATTCTCTGAATACGGGCTGCTTGTCAATTGATAAGGACGGTTAATCAAAATTAATGCGGCCATCGTTAACGATGATGGTGTCGAACTTTCCTCAAGATCCATTCGTCTCTTTCGAGGAGAATCGGACTTGACCAGGTTTCGAGGGAAACCCAACGAGTCCTACCGCGGGAATATCCAGACGTTTGTCAAACGTTTTCTTGCCGCGACTTGTCGGAATCGGCCGCCGACAAATTGGCTGGCCTGGCAAAAAGCAAGACCGAGCTTTCGGCGTGTGTCTGTATATGTCCCACGTTACGGCTGTTACGTAGAGGCGAATCCCTTTCCTCTCTTTTTGTCGGATCTGGCAGAACTCTCTCGCAGCAGTTTGCGCGCAAGATTTCTCTATTACGCGTAATGAAACGACGCGGTTACGTCCGAAAACAGAACGGTGGGACGGATAATTCATAGCGGCCGCCGAGAATAGACGAGCTCTGGCTGTTTTGATACCGCTGGAACGACGAAAAGCTCGCCGAGGAGTTAAACGTACAATTATAGCCGCGATTATGCTCCATTGTGACGTTAACAAATATTGTGATAGCCTAGTTTTCGAGAAGATATTATAATGATATAATACTGATTTTTTAGAAATCTAGGACAGTTGGTAAAATGTTTCATTTGTCTGAAAGTTATTTATCTATATTTAGAAAAAAATAATTAAATAAAATAATAAATAAGAAAATTAATAAAAGTGAATAAAAGACTAAATCTTTTTTTTTTTTTGAAATAATACAATTGTCTATATATTTATATCTAATTATAGATTTATCGAAAGTTTACTAGTAATTTTTTAAAACTTCTTTACGTGTATTTATCTAAGCATATATCTTTTATATAGCGTTCTTTTTTTACGCATCTTTTAAAATTCTGTCGAGCAAAATTTATGTCCGTCTAACTTTTAATAGCTGATATTGATTAGTTTTAAATCAATTATACATATATGTAGTTTTATATCCATTGTATATAAATTATAAATAAAAATTTTCTATTATTCTAATTTTATATTAATTATATATATATTAATTATATATATCTTTTATATAATTTTTTCTTTTAAAATTCTGTCAATGAATAATTATTTCTGTAATAAATAGGTGAGATAAATATTTTCGGATTTGTCAGAGCTCAATATTAATTTATAATTTAATTATCACTTATCAGATGTTCTTTGAGATGAATTTTCTATCGATTTAGTTTGTATCAATTTATAAATTATCGGATTATTATATATTATATAGTTTATTGCATTAAATTTATAAAATATTAAAATATAGTAAAGAAATTTGATTTAATTTTGGAAAACTTTTTGGTATATTAAATATTAAAAAAAAGATGTTAATATCTTAATAAAATTTGCTATTTAAATAACTTTATAAGGAAAAGAAAATTTCATTATGCCAGAAATTTTGTTACAAAAAAGAAAAAATAATTATACCCTTCTATTGTCATATGTTTAAGTTTCAATACTTTTGAGAATTATTAATCCTCCATGAATTCGAATCAGACTTGCTATTGATGAGAGTATGAATAGTTAAGTTTTCGAATCCCCTGATTGTTAGGTATCAATCGATGTGAGAGTGGAGAAGCCAAACTGAAAGTAGGACGATCTTATAAAAGCGAGGAACTATGCTTATAAAAGTCCACTATGAACTTTGCATTTGAGATCGGCTCGAGTTCGGTTTGACACATCGCAGGAAAGTTATAATTCGGCTTCAATTTGGCACATTTGACCGAAGAAGAAGTTGGATACCGCGCGCTTCTCGGAACACCGCGGAACTTTATATTCACGGTCGATGTAAATAAAATATAAGCGTTTATTCCGACGATGTTTGAATTAATAATTCTCGTCCCCGATAAGCGACCAACCGAGAAAGTCGGAGAAAGTTTACCAATTTCTCTTCTGTATCGCTTATACATATATCAAACGTACGCTGTCCGACAATATATAAATCAAAGTCGAAAGTTGTAATTCTTGTGAGAAAGTAAGATATCTTTGTTCAGAAAGAGAGTTTTCACTAGTATATGTTCTATCATATTTTCCTTGTTTCAAAATTCATCACCGAGAATCTCCTCTCGCGCTTCTAAGCGTCGGATAATCTCTTGAAAGCGTTACGGCTAGCACATTTTAACGATGACTTATATTCCTGGCCGCTCCATTTATTTTACACTTGCAAATTTATTACGGTTGACAAATTTATATCCGCCATGACAAATTTCAAGTGGATGGATTCTACGCCGTTTGTGCCAAAGATTTGCGTGCGGTCCAGTGCGGTCCTGTGTTCCGCGGCAGAGAAGTCGTGTGTGCATGTCGCGGCGCACGTGCGGCGACTGTGAACGTGGACAAGGCTTAATAACGGTGGAAGCTCGCGGCTTAACATTCCAACGTGACCGCTGGCATATGCGGTTAGCACACCTGAGGGATTTTGAGTTATGGTCGGAAACGAGGGCGGTGGCGGTGGCTCGTGAGACGCAAGGGGCGACGCAGGTGAAACGAAAGGGCGACACGAGGATGGAAGAGGAGAGAACAGGAGGGTGTCCCATCCTTCTGCCGTGCTGGCAGGACCGCGCTTAGGGATTGCGGATGAAGGAGCGGGTCGAGGACGCGGTGACGCGTTTTACGTGTCACTTGCGAGGTGGCATTAATTATTTCATATCTAGAACTCAATTCTCCGCCCGACCAGAGTTGATTCTATCCCTCAAAGGTTCGTACGGATTGCAAGGTGACATTAACGACGATTAAATTGATCCTCGAAGAAAAAGAAAGATAAAAATATGGAAATTATTCGCAAATTATGCGAATGTGATATCCAATGATTAGTGAAAAATACATTTGTGTATTTTGGAAATTATGTAATTATGTAGCATTGCAAACTTAGATTATTCATTGAGGCGTCCGAATTATTGACGATGTTACATTTTTATTTATATGCGTGAGATGTGATTTTTAGCTTCTAGCAAAAAAATTGTTTTATATCAGTAAAATCTGCCGACGAAATTGAAATTTAGAAGCGGTCTCGGTGTCGTCGAACTAATTACGTCTGGCGTCGCCGATGTATCGGGCGTCGTCGCCGAATATTGCAGCTATCGGAGCTATCCGGAATCGGCGACAATTGTTGGGTTGATTGTAAGTATCTTCGCACGTAATTGGGCTGTCAGTGAAGCACCGGTTTTCCAATTATTGTGGAAAAGACACGATTGAGGTATCGCGTCGCTCCTCGAATTTTACGCTCGCGTGTAACTTGCGGCAACAAGTAGATTTTATTTCGAGTTATATTAAGAAATGTTGAATGTTAAATTGAGTGAAAACAGCTTAGTGCACGTATGCAATTTATCGTTTAATTTTAATTTAAATTTAAAGAAAGAAAAAATAATAAACTTACAAAAATATATAATATAGATAAAAAACTTAAGAATTCAGTCTATTCTACTAATATAAAAAATAGATGATTTTTAGTAATTTTTTTTTAAGAATATTATAAAATTGATCTTTTTGACATTTTACATATATAATATTTTTATTGATGTTTTGGCAGTACATCAATATTTTTAAATCTTGGATTTTTAATTTTTTTTGTTTAACTTATTTCTCTTTGCGTTCTAGAATGCATGGTTTGATGATGTGACATGCTTCTCCTTGTATAATTGTCAGAAATAAAGATAATTCGATCTAGTTTTATTCCGTAAGATATTTTTGAAATAAACCTAATTTTATTTAAAAAATTAAAAAATAACAGTAGCGTATAAAGTAGCGTGATTTTAAAATTAGATGTTTCAATTTTGTGGAAATTTTCCCGTTTTTTTAAAGATCGGAAATATATTAAATATTTAATTTTAATTAGACTCACTATTTTAATTTTAATTAGATTCACTAATTTTAATTAAATTCCCCTAAAAAAGAGGACTTCTTTCGTTTAAAAAAAAATTGAAGTTATTCAATTCATTAACTTTCAAGATATCTGTCACATTAACTTTGAAATTAATGTTTTGAAAAAAAAAAACGCGTTTAAAGTTTTGCAGGTTTGAAGATGCTCACGCTATTTTTAATTCACCGTCAATTTTACGAATTTTTCAATAAAATTTGAAAGACATTATACTTAAAAAAAATGTAACAAAGAAATTGATTTCTCTTTCATTCTCTAAAGTAATCTAAGGCTCTTAATTAATCTGGGGAGAAAAAAAGATGCAAGGTAATGTTTTTTTAAAGAATGCTTCTTTCGCGCGCGACGATACGAACACAATAGTCGCGAATTTCATTATCACTACATTCGTACTTGAAAAATTTGCCTGCTAAAAGCCGTCGCCGTCCTTTTACGGCGGATCATTAATGATTAATTACCTTTCAAGCTCGGCGGCGAGGGATCAATCGATCGCGATCGGCAGGCAGGTATACATCAGCCCCGTCTGTGCTTCTCTCACTCTTCGTCCACCAATTCGGCTCCCCTCGCATTTAGCACTGATGGTTTTGCACGCAATTTGGAGTCACGCCAGGATGTGGTTTCCCACGACCATCCTGGGAAGAGGATACCGAGCGGATTGTGAGATGGAACAGAAGATAGGCAGTCCGATCGGCTTCTGGACGCGCAGATGCAGTCGTATTTGAGCGGATTGCCAAGTGGCTGGCGCATTCCATGGAATCCAATGGTCTGCCATTAAGTTCTTGTCCAACTGCATATCAAAACTTATTTCCGCGAATGCGTTTTAAAACCATTTAATATTATAATTCAAATTTTATCTGTCTTTAGGTTTTTTTAATTTTACTTTGATTTTTATATTATTAAGTACGGGGTGAAGGAGATTTATTTTGAAGATCATACGCTTAATAAGTTATACTTTTATCCTTCTGTCTAATTTTACAGAGAAGATATAGTTGATAATAGATAGAATTGTAACTGTGTAAAAAAAAAAAAAAAAATTAAAATTTCTCATCGATTGCAGATATACTTTTCTGAGAAAACCCATTTATTTGATATGTTATCTGAAGAATCACGTGGGAAACTTCGTGAACTAACTACTTGGCTCCAGAAAAGATTTGAACAAGAGCTTCTCGTTCATATATATCGTAAACCATTCAGAAGACTCTTGCGTATATGTAATGTTTTTACGAATGTTCAGTGTGTATTTACGTGACTCGCCTGTGGCTATAAATGTTCAAAGATGTGCTCTTGCGCTTACACGACTTGGTTTATTGCGAGTTGCGGACGCAATTTAGTCACAGAAAACAATCGTATTCCAAAGCCATTAAAAGCTAACGCGCGATAATATATTAATTTTCCCTATAAAATTTTCCCTTTTATTGTTTTCAAGATTTGCATCTATCTTTATTTTGCAATCAAAAACAGGTGTTATAAACGGTCTGCGACTCCGACCACATTCTACCGATCTACTTCTGCTTTGAGATCCACGTTGGTTTTCATTCTCTCATTGCACATGTAGATCTATGCAAACTAACGTATGCGTATTCCGGAGACAAAAGGAGGATATGAAACGTCCGGTGACGGGGATGAAATTGTTAAAATGCCGTCTTCTAGTCTTCTTGTAGGAATACCCTGGCTGAGTTATCATTCCACGTCTCTTTTCTTGCAAGATTATTTTTCTTACGGGTGACAAAATTTTATGACGATATGAAGTCCGTAACAAGTGCTTACAAGCTCGTTCGAAGATATTCGCATATTATACCGATTCAATGCGCAATGTCGTCCATATGTCATCGTAAATTTTCGTCGTTGCGATGATTAAGCTGTATTATTTTCAAACTTTTTTAAAATTAGTTTATATTTATTTTGTTAATTTTTTAATTAAACGATTTAATTATTTCTTTTAAGTTTCATGATGATAATATACGAAGTGAGTCATAAGTTTATTATTTTAAAATTTTGTGAGCGTATTCCTGAATAAAAAATATGAATAAATGTTCCCATAAACATTTATTCATATTTTTTATATTAAGCCAGATTATTTAACATTAAATTTAAGACAATTTAAGATTAAATTTTTTTTCTACAATATTGTGTCTCTAGTGTTTTGATTCTGAGATAGTATTTGTTTATCAACACACGCCACTATGGTTTATTAAGAAAAAAGAGAAGAGGATTTTAATGTAGGCTTCCTTGAGTATAATAAGAGAGAACGTATTTACAATCAAATCAGTATACTTGAGGCAGTTCAACCGAACGGTGTATTAACATTGAATCATTAATTTACTCTAAGAGTATATATAGAGAATGATTTTATTTAGAAATGAGTGATATCCACATACGGTAAAATGCAATACCTATTTGTCCATTATTTCGATAACAAAACATTACCTATTATTTACAAGAACATTTGTTCATACTTTGTATTCAGGAACACGCTCACAAAGTTTCAAAACATACTTATGATTCACTCTGTAGATCGGCAGTCAAAAATATTCTGTTTTATTCATTCTTATAAATTATTTCAAATTTTTATTCAATTGTTTCTATAGAGAATTTTTTTTTATAGAGTTTCTATAGAGAATTTTTTATATTACTAAAATATTACTAAATGAATGGTACTAATATAGTACTAGTATATATCTCCTCGAAACGCGTCAAAAAATAGAAAGAGAGCTGCTGGATTACCAATCTATCTTTGTCTAACGATACGTGATAGATAAAGAAACCTTACTCGAATGGAAAACAGAAAAGTAGAGGAGATGAAAAAACGAAGAGAGAATGGTGATATGAATGTAGATACAAAGCATGCTATCTCTGTCTAATATTTCACATCCCTTTTTAACACCCGGTCTAGAATCTAGATATACTATGTTTATGTTTATGATTTCAACTCGATTCACGTAGTATCGCCCGGTACTAAAATGATGTTGGCGGCATTTCTTGGTCATTATCGAAAGGCCACGGGTATGGAACGGATCGATTACGGAGCGCGGTCTGCGACGCGTTTAATTAGCAAGTAATCCAGTTAATTAACTTAGTATTTCAATATCTATTAATTACGCGACATAAATTCGTAGGAAATTCAGAGCGATAATTTGTGCGTTGAGATGCGTATAATTCGCAAAATTTATATAGAATCGAAATCTATCGCGCGACCAGTTTTTCGAATATAATATATATTCCGATATATATCATTCATTAAAATTTGCATATTTATCTATTTATATATTAATAATTGCCTCCAAACATACGCGAGTGTATAGCGTTTGTAATATAAAATGCGGCGAGTGTACGAAAATACAATTCCAGAGCAACAGGTCGCGGCGGTAGTATCGCCGTAGCGTGAAATTAGCCGCGCAATTCTCGAGTTTCCTCTAACGTTCAAAATTCGTCGCTTGCTAGACGTTGTGGCAGTCGTGGTTCGATTCGACAGCCAGTAATCGTAATAGTATTTTTTGTAGTGTCGTTCTTTTGTCGCGATATAATAAAACGCGAGCCGTAGGTGATAATAATATCGGGGGTGTCGGTGATGTCGGGAGTGCCGTATAAAGATTTCTGATTTTTGCGTACTACGAAGGAATGAGAGAGAAGGAGGAGGAGGAGTCATCGGGAAGGCATCAGCGGAGCAATCCGTGAGGTGAGCAAATTAATTAATATTATTATCTATATATTATATAATTATAAATGATTATTTACCTATTACTGATAAAACAAAATGTGTTTATCTGTGTGATAGAATATGCTATATAATGTATATAAAATATTTTAGATCCTATTTTCAGATGTAAAAATCTGAAAAACTTTTTAATAAAAAATTGTAATGTTGTAATGTTAAATATTTATATGAAGGCACATTTACGCACGAAATATTCTAACATGCATACATTTAACGTTTATTATTGTTTAATTTATATAAAAATTAGATGTGAGGTGATTGAAGTGACGGATCCGTAGATATTGTAGATGCAAATGTAGATTGTAGATTGTAAATAGTCCGTTGTCTCAAAATGGATGGGCTAGAATAGATTACATCAAATAACTTTCAATAGACTTTTTTAATACACATTAAAACATATTAGAAATATAATTTAAAATATAAATTAAAACAAATAGTTGAAAAAATATAAAATATTTTTCTCAATTAAAATTTTATTTAATTTATTTAATGAAGAAGGCGCTAATAATTTTATTTCTTATATAAAATATTGATAATTATTTTGATGTTTCGCCAATTTTGTCATAATTTTTCATAGCCCATAATTTTTCATAGCCCATTCTTTTTATCTATTACTATATCAATGAAAGCTTTGATAGTTTGTCAAGTATCGTCGTTTTAATATAACTTTACTTTAATCAATCTAATGCCAAGTTATCAATCAAATTTAATAATTGATTGAAATAATAACATTTAATCTTAATTAATTAAAATTAAATAAAATTATAAAATTATATAAAATATCGCAAAGGGCATCCTATATTACTATTATGTAAATATTATTATATTATATATATATATATATATATATATATATATATATATTAAATCTTATATTATTATATATTTATTATTATTATTATTATTATTATTATTATTATTATTATTATTATTATTATTATCATCATCATTATAATTACTATTATTTTTATTATTATTATAAATATTATCGTCAAACTATCCATATGACACATAAATGTTTTATTAATTTTATTTTATATAATTTTATAATTTTATTTAATTTTAATTAATTAAGATTAAATATTATTATTTCAAATTTTGGATTTCTGCTGGTTCAATCAGCAAGTAGGATTGTTAGGACTATAGGAATTGTTAAGAGAGAGAGAGAGAGAGAGAGAGAGAGAGCATTAAAAAAAAATTAGAAATAAAATTACAATACATAATAATAATATCCAACTTAAATTTATTCTCAAAAGCGATTTTTACGCGATATCATTGATCAAATTTGATTACTTATAATTATTGTGAAATTTTTTTATTAGAATCTTGAAATTAATTTTGAAAATATGTTATACAATGGTCGAGAGCCTTCCTATAAATCCCAAACCTTGCAACGCGACCAGGCTTGTTTTGTCCTGGCAAACCTCGGGATACGCCGGTGATTTATTAGCACAGGCAAGCAAATCCTTGTTGCATGCAAATAAAATAAACGAATGGAAAAAAGAACCGCGCAAATGATGTAGCCGCGAGCGTGTTATAGGGCGATAAAAGATTACTGGCGGCGGTACAGGATGAGTTAGCGCGAAAAAAAAAAAAAACAAAATTAAAAGCCACGACGAAAATGTGCAGAAATCGGAGATGAAATCAATTCGCGCGGTAATTCTACCATGTGAAAACACCGTGTGTATTAATTTCGTTTATCGAGTTTTAGTACAAAGCAAGTTGCATAGAAAGAGAACAAATTAAAGGGCTTTGTACACGTTGCATATCTAAAACTTTGCATTATCTCCTCTCACATTCTCTATATCGAATAGTTTTTGATAATTTTATATATTACTAAATCTGTATTAATTAAAAAAAAATAGATTACATAAAAAAATAAATAAAATTTGCGCAAATGCTATACAACGGTGATCGACTGATTGATACGAAAACGTTTAATACAAAACGCGAACTCTCTCCAAATTGCAAATGGAAAACTTGTTTGATTAGATTCGCGCCGTATATGCAATATAACTCTTACGTAAACGCGTCGTGGTTTATGCATTTCTCGCCGCGGGGCCGATCGTCGACGCGTTTCGATCCGATAAACTCTGGTGGCGGCGGCAAATGTAGCACCCAAGAAACGATGTCGCGCTGCATGCAGGGCGGCGGAACGATAGTCCGATATAATGACGATAATGACGAAAGTAAGGACCTACGATAAAGGTAAACGACGATCTCGTCACATCTTTCAGCCGGATGGTGTGGTGAACGCTCGCTTTTTTTTCACCCTCCCCTTGTCGTTTCCCCGCGCGCTGTCACCAGGCCGTACTTCGGTCGCTCAATTCCCGACGAAATGGAATATCGATACGCGGGATATCCCGGGGGAAGTGTAGCGAATATTGAAAAATTCTTGCCTGAAAGAGAAAAAGACGCGGGAGAGCGAGCGAGAAGAAGAGAGAAAGAGAGGAAAGTGTGCGCGTTATAGAGTCGTTTGCATTTTTGGAAAATATAATCGACCGGCTTGAATTGATCGGCGCACGTTTGCTTTCGCTCGAATTTTCGCTGTGAAACGCCCATTGCGGAAAACCGCTGATCGGCGCGACGCGAAGCCGAAAGAATTCAGCTTGGGATTTATTCTCACAACAATCTCCGTGTTATTGCAGTTCTCGATTTGAAATATATGCATCCCCGGCATCGGTCCGCACGATGATTTCGATCAGTGAAGAGAAATACTTTGTTTTCTGAATGAATTGCGTTTCTCACCGTTTTATCCAGTGAATATATTATGAACTGGATCAATAATAATAATAATAGTACCAATAATAATAATAATAATAATACCAATAATATTTTGGTTAAAAGTTTGATTAAAATTGTACGAAAATTGATCGGCGTTGTGATTTTAGACAAAAAAATAACTTGGAAAATCAATACTTGTTTGGTATATGATAAATTTTATTGTACAAAAGATTAATAGCTTTCCCAGTGTATTGTTTAAACTTTCTGTTCGGATACAGAAATCGCTTTGAAAATTGCACAATTCCGGCAGGAAAACGTTACTGGTAATTTAGCCTCGAGTGCTTCGACTTTTGAAGCCGTTCGTCGCAGGTGCCAAGTCCATATCGGCTACAGAGAGACTTTTTTTTGTAAGCGCATTTGCGCGCGACAGGGGTGATTGCTGCAGAAAGGGACGTTTTGAGGAGGGATGGTAACCGGGGATAGATTAAACGTACATTTCAAATTTCGATTAAACGGGATTTCGATACACACACGGTGTGTGTCCCGGAGGGAAATTTACTGAACGTAGTGTCGGTGGCCGGATGGTAACGCGAGGAGGGGGATGCAGGTTTTCGGACAGTATGGAATCATTGGTTAGTCGTTGGGAAGGTGGGGAGGTGTAGTGCGAAAGCCGGTATAATGCGAAATGAAATTGTCACAATAATCATCCGCGAGCGTATATACATTGTGGCCGGATAAGCTGCGATAAATACATACCGCGATTGTCGGTGCACACAATTATTATTCCCGCGCGGAGTAGGTATGTTAAGTGTAAACGATGAGAATTCTCTCTCTCTCTCTCTCTCTCTCTCTCTCTCTCTCTCTCTCTCTCTCTTTGTACACAAATTAATTGGCCAACAGACGGCTTAATTATTGTCGGCCGCGTAAATTGATCGTCAAGACTCGTAAAAGACGTCGGTGAGAATGAATTTCTGATGTACGCGAATTACGTATTTAATGCGATACTCCTTTATAACTAAACTAGACTTATAACTGTTAGAATGTTAATTTTATCGATTAAAATGCGAAAAGTAACGAGCAGAGATAATTTATTATTAAATAGACGCGAGAAATACGTAGGTGCGATTTGTGCGCGCGGCTGTGATAAAAAAAAAAAAGGAAAATTCATCTGCACTCGTCAAGCGTAAACCATCGCAATTTTATTCTCTGCTATTGACACTTTTTTATTACTTCTCGTTTGCTTTGGCACCCCGTCACATTTCTTACGGAATTATATAAAAAATGCGGTTGTCCTTTCTTTTTCTCGCGTCTGTACGCGCGAATTTCCCTTTATCGGCGCGCGACGAGAGAGAAAGAGAGAGAGAGAGAGAGACAGTTAATGACTAGATCCTTTCTTTCATCTTCTACTATATTCCACGCTAGACTGAGGATTGGTCCCGGGGGATGAAAGGAGAAGGGGGAGAAGGGCGCGCGTGTACTAAAGGATCGAAGAAACGCAAAAAGCCGGAAAAAAACGCGGGATATCGATATGCGGGCGGAGTAAAACAGAATCGAAATGAGACAGTGAAACGTCGCTTTGACGGTACGCCGATCAAAGCGCGAGACGATGGTAGACGCGAAAATCTTTTTGCACGGAATTCATCTTCGTTCCGAGCGTTCCGTTCGATTATCGCCGCAGTCTGTTAAAATCACCGTCCGGAAAAATGTCGACGTCTTTGAAACGCGAATTAAGAGCGCGAAGAGATAGTTATGATTATTCATACCTGAAAAGTATCCCGTAATTATCCATTTTATTTTTTTCCTCGTCAAGTATTTCCTATTTATCGCGAGCCACACATCGAACGGGGCTAACGACATCGCGAAGAATATGCTTCTGTTATCCTCATCGTTTGCTTTGTGCCGCGAGTCAGGCAGCGTCAAGAGGATCACAAACTTAATACTTTTTCTTTGAAGTTGAAATTCTTCCACTCGTGTGGACGCCAATTCTTACGATTCCACGTACTTGGCTTTGTAAACATTCGCTTCCTTTAGAAGCTGAGAGATGCTTTTTCGTTAACAGACTTTGTTCTTTGCTTCGTCTAATGCATTGTCTAATTACACACAGTTGCACAAAGAATTTTATATTATATAGAGGAGTGGCGTATAAATATAAATAAAAAAATAAAAATATGAAAATATAAATAGGAAAAAATGTTAGTTAATATACTAAAAAATTTTTAAATTTGACTTATATATTATTTTGTATCACACACACGTTATCTAATTAAAAGATTCGGAAAAACGTTAGATTAGAGATTAATTTGAATACTGGAAATTCCATTTGATACTTGATTTATTAATTTATAATTAATATATAAACTCAATAAATTCAATTATCGAATGTTATTTAGCATAATATTCCGCATGGAAGATTAACATTTCAATTCACAACGCCGTGCATTAATACGTGAATCAGGCAATGTATGTCTGGCGATACATGCGTTTACTACAACGTTACTGCACATAGTTATTGAATAATTATTTATGTCTCTAGAGACACGGCTCTCTTCTATTCTAAGTTCTACCACTATGTGAATTAATTAGAAAATTACTGTAAAGATCTTTGTACCAATTATGCTTTAATATCAAATTGCAAATTAATAAGAGAATGCTGTGTAAATAATACGCTAGAATTGAAAGTCTAATTTCTAAAGAAGTAAATTAATAATAAATTAATAAAATAATGCATTATAAATAAATATTTAAATTTCATGAGAAGATGTTAGAGAATGTTATGTATGACACACGCATGCATATATGTACTTTATCAATATTTAAGATTTAATTTATAGCACTAGGCCCACTATCGGGATCTTCGTAAATCCGTTACGTTGAAATAACATATTGTCTCTAAATTCACGATGATAATTATTCGAAGGCAATGTACGATGCGGAGAGAGATTGCTCTCGATTCATAGCGTCGCACCATTGCTGCTGGCGGGCGATCGGCGAGCATCGAGAAGCGACGCCCGCACGTAGCCCGTCGCCAGTAGTACGATGCGGTAATTTGAAATGCACGAGCACGTCGCGCATTATATATTGACTGCACTACTAGCGCGCCGGCAATGTCGCCGACATTTCCGAAGTTGTCTCTCACGAAATCCAGCGGGGTGGCTGATGGTCCTCGTCGTCTCGCTCGATCCTCCTGCCCGTACTTCACGAGTGCTTTTACTTTTACTTCTTTCCCTCTTACTTTTGCCACTCTTCCCCTTTTACCAAGTTTCACGTAATGGAAAGTAATTTAGAGAGCAACGATATCCACATACCGTGGAAAGAGTGCGGCGCGATAATTAACACAAAGAGAATTTAATTCTCTCTCTCTCTCTCTCTCTCTCTCTCTCTGTGTGTTTCTCTCATGCATTAAGTTTTGAATATATCTGGCGATATCTCTGTTGTAATTTTTAACTGTCTACTCTGCGCGCACACACACACACACACACACAGACAATACGGTGTTAATAATAAAGATAATAGCTCAGATGGGTTAGATAATTAATTTTTTTTTTTTTTATTTTATTTCAGTCTTGAAAAACGTGAGGCACTCTGCATAATCTTTGTATAATCTATGATATAAATATGTATATGAAAAAGTAATATTATTATATTTATAATCATCACTCTTACAATAAAGATTCCAAAATAAGTCTACGTTAGAGATACATGTGTAACGTTGAGACTTGACTTATGTTTTGCAAAATAATATTTAACTAACAATGTCTAAATAGCTAAACATAATTGCGACATTATTCAGGCAACTGACAATGAGTTAAACTATAATTAATAATAGCTATAATTAATAAAATGTTAATAATAACTATAATTAATAAAATGTTTTATAAAATATGTGGTATGTTTGCATTTCTCTCATTCTATTAATATTTCATTTATAAATTATAAATTTCTACCAATTCTATCACACATACCAGAATATAGATTCTTTATAAATTATAATCATATATATATATATATATATATATATATATATATATATATATATACATATATTAGAATGTACAGAATAATTGTGTGAAACTTTTGTCAATATTTTCAGGATATATTCCTATATTAAAAGAGTAAAAAAAGTTTATATAAAAATGTATGTTTTTGTTTATGCTTCAAAAAGATTTTTTTTTCAAATTAGAGTACTTTTATCTATGAAATCTTTAATAAAAGAGCAACGCGTCATATCTCACGATATTAATTTGCAACCACAAGCATAGGAATCAATCACAAAGTGAACAAGCCGTATAATGAATCGATAGACAATGCGCGTACGATTTGCCTTGAATCAATCAATAGACAGATGATGGATAGTACTTGCGTTTCGAGTCTGGTTAAAAAATAGTTGCGCGCGGATAGAAAGGACACAGGGATAGTAGTCGTGGGAGAAAGGAGGATTAAGGGGGCTTGGAAGGAGCGGAAGGGGGAAGCGGGAGTGGATAGACCGGAGAACTGCGCCGTTATACTAATTTGGCAGGCGCTCGTTAACGACCCCTTTGAGGTCATAACTTTTGCCGCAAGCTCGACGCGTATGCGAGGACGGCTAGTGGCGCGAAACGCGCGCGCGATGTACCCGGTGTGTCCATTCTGCGCCGCGTCGCGCCGCGCGCGTCCCCGTTCCCCTTCGGTCTCTTTCTAACCGCGTTGTCGCCCCCACTACCGGCGGTTTCAACAGCGCTTCAACACTACTCGGCAGTCGGTACTCCAAAAGCATTGCGGTGCTTTCGGTGGTCCCCCTTTGCTCCCCTAGTGAACCCTCTCTCGTCCGGCGAGCGGAAAGGGGGGCACGCACGTTACTCGGCGAGCTTTCGGGCGCATGCTCGGCCAATCAGCGCGCACGGCGCGCAACGTAATCGCGCGTTCGAAGGTAGGGATGAGAAACGTGCTCTCATCTCGCGGACGTTTCTCGAGGAGCTTTTCGGCAAGCTCAGTAAGCGCCGCGAGCTCACCGTGGCCGGAAGCGTCTCGCGGTTGTTACGCGCTGACACGCAAGGTTTGATTCTCGCTCACTCACGGTGGCGAGCGTGCCATTATTTGCAAGTTCTGAAATTTTACACGGAGAAAAGTTCTGACGAATCGTGATATTTTCGTCATTCTCTTCCAATTTGCGCGATTGACTTGCGTCAAAGTACAAGATATATAATCGATGGTTCTTTAAAAAGTTACTTTACGGGGGTATAAAGGAATTATTTCATTAAACTCCAGACAAAAGTTGTGACTTTTTGAAAAAAATAAAAAAAGGAGAGAAAGACAATTAAGTCGAAGCCTCGTATTGAATCAACTCTTTGATCAAAGATAAAAGTTTGACTTATTCGATGAATAGAAGGAACGTCTGATTGCACTAGGAGGCATTTTAACTTACTTCGTAAGTTACGTCAAGCGTATTGAGGAATCGCGAGGTTGCTTTCGGCGAGTTGACGTCATCGAGAACAAGCAAGTAGATCGAGGATTCACGGCGGGGGAGAGTATTATCTCCCAAGGCTCTAAAGAAGCCGAAGGCGAAACAGTAACAGCCAGCAGCCGGAAAAGGAACAGAGAAGTGAAAGAGAAGGAAGAAGAGAGACAGTCGAGAGACGTTAAAGGGAGCATCAAAGACGAAGAACGGGAGCAGGAGGAGAAAGCTCGGAAGCTCGAGCCTCGGGGTTATTAGGAGAGGCAAGTTAGACAGACGAGATAGAATTTCGATCGAGCCACTTTTCGGCCACAGTGATTAAGAGTCGATTAATGCGATCGGTTTTAATTAACGATCAGCTATTTCGCAGTCGTAACTCGCTTTTCCATCTGACGGTTCTGCATAATTCCGGACATTTATTAATTGAGACGCCATCGGAGGAGAAGGAAGAAGGGTGAATCGATCTCATCTCGATGCCGACTCGAGTAATTTTCGGTGCCACTCAGATTCAATGATGAAGGACGTAACATTCTCGAGGAACGTCTTGATACTTGTTATCGATTGATTGATCAAAGTGGCTGATCAAACGAAGAGTCGATTCCAACGTATTAATCGGACGATGCTCGATAAAAGCACATAAGAATCGCATCAGTTTCCTTACGCTTTTCTTTCGCCGAGGGAGACCTCCTCCAAGGGGAAGCATCTACAATGTGCGCGAGATCATTGTTGCTGTGCGTCCTCGGTATCATCGCTGTCGTCAACGGTAAGCCCGTGACAACATTACCGTTACCTCAGCTTCGGAAGTTTATTCGCTCGGAAAAGTAGTTTTCCTTCTCGCGTGCGAGAAGGGAAAAATTTTATAGCAAGACAAAGATTCTCTGTAATTCCATATTTTTAATCAAAAAATTATCAAAAATGTTTCTGTGATTTATTTCTTATATAATTGTTTGCGGTATTGATGATTATTGAACATATTTGCATGATTATTTTTTAAATGAATAAGAAAATGTCACGAGAAAGGGCGCTTTCTGAGCATACTTTCAACATTCTTTCTCAGAGATAAATCGTGTGAAGATTAATTGAGAATGCGATGAAGATTAATAAAGGTGTAATATTAATTATAATTTTGCAACATAATCTGCGGTAGATTAAAAAAGAGGCTTGTTTTTTTTTTACATATAACTAAACTCTGAGGCTTCGAGAAAATCATTTGTCAACGTGGAGTTTTTAAGCTAACTCGAATTTCGCGTGTAAATTTTACGCCCGGCTCCGGAAGCGTAAGTAACGGCTGACCCATCATTCTTTATGTTTCTTGTCCTCCGGTGTGCTTTTCTCCGCATGGCGTGGTGCGGTATTGACGGGCGACACGTATGGACTTTGCAGAAAAAGAAGGACGCGGGAGAAAGAGAGCTGACGAAAATGCTCGCTCGTCGGGCACGCGGCAACACGACTGTTTTATACATGGCCGGTTTTTATGGGCGTACGCCATACGCGCGTGCCGATGGTCGTAATCTATGTGCTGAAATCGGAGGATGACGGAGAGAGACGGATAGCACACGGGGCGAGTTTAATACGATAGAGTGAAAGAGAGAGATAGGGAGAAAAACGGACATTCTCGCGAAGAACGAAGGAAAGATGCGAAAAGAAAGAGCAACAGAGAAAGAATGCGGGGGTTGGGAAGAAAAGCGGTAAAAAGCCGGGCCAGGTTGAGGTTGTTAACGCGTGCTAACGGAGCTCTCGTTGTACAAACTGCGAGAAAAAAAAAAAACGCTGATATTTTCGCTGTTTCAACGTTCGGCAACAAAAAACGCAAATGATCGACATGACGAAAAATTACGAGAGTAGAGAGAGTAGTATTATTTTGTGCAGAATAAATTGAAATGTGATCGCGGATATATATAATTTTCTTTTTCAACGTTTTCGAATTACGCGTTCATATATATATATATATATATATATATATATATTTATTTATTTATTTATTTATTTATTCCAGTTGCTTGTGTTCTTTTTCCATCATTTGTTTTAAATTTTTTTACCGAGCGAAAAAAGTCGCGGCGTGTTTTCACATTCTGCGGCAGAATGCCCGCTTATAATTGCGATATTTTAAATCACTCAAAATCGCGAGTTTTGTTTAGCAAATTCTTAATAAAACATCGTAATTTTAACAACAAAGTCTGTTAATTAGATAAATTAAAATTAAATTAATATCGAAAATAATTGCACAAAAAAAAACAATTGTTAAAGAATCTTTGCGATTTACCGAGCAAATATAATATTTTGGTGACTTTGGGATATCGTATATATTTTATCAAGATATTTTTTCCACTTGAAAGATTGTTGTTTAGATAGTCTGCGGTGTGACCGCATTTATATTAATTAATATAATCCCAACGGGCGTGTTAACTGCGATTTGTGTGCGCGCGGATGTTACTGCGTGAAAAAGTTAATTTCGTATATTTGCAAAAGAGGAGAGGCGAATTTTGGATACATGTAACAAAAGTATCAGTGTATTGGTTTAACGCGTAAGACATGCGTGTTGCGCTTCCACCATTGTTTGAAATCCATGTAATTAATTTATCATGACGTACGCGCGATATCACAAATATTTGAGATAAAAACGCATAACTGTATGCATCGAGCATCGTGATTAATAGCGGAAATGAATACTCGCTATATGTGTACGCTATTGAGAGCAACCAAAGGAAAAATTGATTGCGATTGGATAAATACTGGAAAAATAGGAAACATTTATTATCGAAAAGTACTATAGTTGTGCGAAATTAAAGAAAAACATCGGAATAATAAATATCATATTTAAAAGAATTTAAGATAAAAATATTTAAGAGACATGCAATATATAGTATTTGAAAACAAAAAACTATAATTAAGACGGTTATATATTGTACTATGCTATTTTTTTCCAACGCACTTTTTGTAATATAAGTTTGCACCTCGTTCCTCATGTCACCGCGAGTGTGAGAAACGAACAACGGAGGCCAAATTTCAGTCGCGCGATTTCATTCCCTTTCGAATCCCGCACGAAACTGTCGGATATTGTCGGATTCGAACCAATCATCGTCAGCAGGCTGCGCGAGCGTGATTCCAGGCGATAGAAAGCATAGAGCTTGCACGTTATATCCGTCGTCGCCGGAAATCTAGTCCTCCTCCTCGTATTGGCTATCGCACGAAATCGACTATCATTCGAAGACGATGCGCGATTCGATGACGATCGGCTCTTCTTAAAAGGCTCTTAAGAATGTATCTGGAAATTGAACGCTTTTAATATTATACTATATTATATACGCTTTAATATTATACCATTTACAAACGTAAATCGCGTCTTCGTCATACGTTGCGTAATATAAACGTGTACAAACTATATATATATATATATAGGCTCTGCAGTAGAAATGACTCAGATTTATGTACATGAGGGGTTGTGACGATGTTGTAGCAAAGTAGATCGTGACGCGATATGATGATAATGACAACTCACTTATTAAGAAATGATTAGCATAACTTTTGTCGCTTGAATTTTGCATCACACGCTAACGGTTTCGTGTAAACTTATCATTAAGGCGTCAGTCAACGTCGACGATTTCAAGTATTTGCGTGCTACGATCCTTGGCTATGACTGAAATCAGCCGCGACGGCAATATCTGCATCACGCTGCGTGCTGTGTATAGGTAATGTCTTTGATGACACGTGCGCATCGGTACGATTGACAGTTTGAGTTGCGCCGTCAATTCGAGTTGTGCCAGAAATAACGATTCGTTGGAAATCATCGAGAGCATTTCAGGCGATAAGAAAAACGGAATAAATATCTGGAATTATTGTGTTGGAATAAAACAATTCATATTTATAAGCATTATTATAGGAAATTACATGTCAGTTGAATATAATTGCTGGAAAGTTAATGTCAAATCAGTTGCGGCGCACAATATTAGAACCTTATTGGATAAATTAACGGATAAAATCTAACGAGACAGACTCAATTATACCGCGGTTTAAATGTAAAGTAAAACGATAATAGATATTACGCGGGGCGGGAAACGATACGAGTAATTTGAGCGAACTTACTTGAATTCTCTGCCCGTCGCGACTCTTCCGGTGCGAGAATTCCACCTGTGAATTTTACGATGGCCTTTTTCCACTTGGCAGATTACGAGCGTACATCCAGGTGAATATGCTACCGTTGGGAACGCGGTCATACACGCGGCACAGGAATATTATTAAGAAACGTTATGCAGACAATATGTACGGAATGCGTAAAGGACCGTGAGAGATCGCGATAATCCTTTCTGCAGAAAAAAAATTGAATCTTAATTAATTTGATAAACTTTAGGTAAACTCAAATATGAAAATTTTCAAGCGGTAAAAATCAGCGCAGCAACTCAATGCTCATTAACGTTGAAATTAAATAATGTTATTCTTCTGCGACAAACCTCGTTGATTTTTCACGTGTTTTTAAACGAGTAAGATTAAACAAAAACAAACGTTATGCATGATATTTGCTCTGGTGATTTCCCATACCCGCTCGAGAATATTAATCGTCAAGCTAAACACAGATGTGGGAGTGGCATTTGCATCCGATTAATTATTGATACATGAGAATGATAATGACATGGAATACTTGTCACGCCATAGTCATCGAGTTAATCATTAAATGAATAGCTCGGGGCGGTAGTAGCACGATAAGCCATGAGAGCCACATGAGAATAAACTGCTGCGTGATGCCCTTAACTCATATTCCCATTTATTAACGAATTAGTGGCACGCATGCAACGCGCGTCCCACGCCCGTGTTCCGAGCGTCCGTTTTCACGCATTCTTGCGCGTCATGGGAAATTCTCTAGAGCGATAAAACGTTGTATGTGAAATTACGCGGAAACGCGAAATAAAATCAGCAATATTGCGCGTGTGTCGTGCGTTTTGAGAAAAATACGAGGCTCGGCCGACTGACAGAAATTATGTACACACGGTGACTGATAAATTGAAACGCGCGGATAATTCAGACGAGGGAGTCACCCTCTCTTTCTCTCTCTTTTCCTCTTATTATTCCGTTTTCTCCCTAAGCGTACAAAAACCTCGCGAAGTACGGCGAAGCAAGACAGGTTGATTAATTACGACACTGACGACGTGTGTGCACTCGCGCGTTGTATCGGCCTCGACGACGACGCGACGACGTCGAGACGACGACGAGGACTCGGGCGTCTTTCCGCATGACATACTATGAGCATGGATATTCACGAATCCCCGACGCTTCGCATGTACGAGTATTGCGAGAAATGCGGCGGTAAGATGACGCCTGCGGGTGCAGAGGATGCATACGCCAGTGCACTCGCATATTTACTCGTGTACATATGCATGGTACACGCGTGTCGAGGAGATGTGTTAACCGTCGTCTTGAAACGTCGAGTTCCCTTTGATAGGCATTCGTGAAAATTGTGATTAATCAAATTTTAAGTGAAACAAGTATCACTGATTTTTATTTGCAAAGAGGAATCTTATTTTAATCGCAAAGCATGAATTGAAAAGCAATAATATGTCAAAAGTATATTTACATCAAGATATAAATTTCTCTCTCTCTCTCTCTCTCTCTCTCTCTCTCTCTCTCCTTGTTTTTATCTATAGTTCGCCGATAAAAGTGCGCGAGTGAAGTCGCAAGCTGGATAATATGGGTACTTTTTATCTTTTTCCTATTCGAATGTGGTGTAGTGCATTGGATTATTTATCGGTGCGATGCGGTTGAATTAGGAGGTGAAACGCGCGGGAACATTCGACGATTTGTATGTCCATTCTTTGCGCGCGTTCCCCTTTTTTTTCTCGTTAGCATATCCGGGACGCTTCAGCGCTGGGGATCTCGCTCGAAAATGAAAGGGATTTTGGAAAAAAGCGTGCTAAGCCGCGATGAGGGAAGGCGTATATATGGCAAATTGAAAAATACGCGAGTGTGCCGCGTAAATGCTGTTTTTCTCTTCCTTCTCTCTTTTTTTTTTTTTTATCCGCAAACGAGAGAGAGTTTCCGGGCGTCGGCGGTGGCGCGTATATTCGAACGTCGCCATGGTTTATTCAAAGCATAATCCAAGGAACGGACGGGTGAGAGGTCAGGAAATAATTACTTTACTGCCAGATTCACTCGGGTTATATTTTCACGGTCGCTCTTCTTTTTTTCTCTATTTTTCTTTTTCTCTCTACGAAGAATGAAACATGGGCGGGTATGTGATCGATAATGCTGTCGCCGCACCGTCGCGACAAAATCAAAAAACGGAAAACATGTTTTTTTTTAATCGAATAGACAAATTTAAATACACGCAGCATATTTTTACGATTTAATTATAAACTTCGATATTACGACATATGTATTGTGGTGAACGTTATGAATACTTATAAATTTAATTCTGTATTATTAAAGTGAAAGTTTTAGATTTGTGGGACGCATTTTGTAAATCATTCCATGACGCACGACATTTAAATCACGATGGCCGGTTATAGCCTTGGCAATAAAAGCGCACGAAACACGGTAGCTGTTTAGCAAGATGAATAATTTCGCGTAATATTTTCAAATAACGTGGAAAATATTTCGTCGCTGCAAATCGGCGTTTATTGCGGAGCAACGTGTCCGCGTTGCGTGTTTATTGTGCGTTTATTGTGTTATTTCGTGCATTTCGCTAAATGCAATAGTCGCATAATTTTCCTTTCTCTTTTTAATTTTCGACATCACGTTGATATCGAATGAAAAAAACCGCGATATTACTTTGCATCCGAAAGCAATTCAGTCGACATGTCGGTGAAAATCATTTTGCAAGTTTAATAATACTCCGTTGTAAATATTATCAACAGAAACGTCGGAAAATAATTTGCATCTCGAGTTTCCTTGGAATAAATAAAATACCTCACGTTATATTCAAAGTGAGACACAGATATTTTCATTTACTGGCAACTTAAAAATAGTTGTAAAAGTAAATGTGAAAGTTAATAAGGCGGTGAAAAACCGTGTTTTTTATTCCGGTGTCTGCGTTTAAAGAGAGAGAGAGAGAGAGAGAGAAAGAGAAGAAGAGCTGATGAAAAATTGGTCGTACGTATTCGGATTCTTCGTCGCTCGAGGTCGTCGCGATTAGGACGTTAAATCAGAATGTTATTACGATTTCACGGCTCGGCCGAGGTCATCCCGGAAGGACAGGGATTATGGCTGCGGATATAGGATAATAAGGATCCAAGGAGGTAAAGACGAGAGCTTGGTCGTACGTGACTGGAATCGCGTGTCGAAGAAAGCTCGAATTACTTTGACAAACTCCGCGGCGTACGTGCCCCGTCTCCTCGCAAAAGAGTCACGCTTGTTAGAAATCAGCGGGACATACGTGCGTATAACCGAATACGTAGGGATACGTAGGAGTGCAGTCGAAACTGAATTAATTTCTGTTATGGCTAGAAAAGGCCGTTATGGCTACCTTGCGGAGATGTGCGAAACCTATACTGTATTTCGCAAAGCTCGCGGTTACTCGACGAGACGCCGAGAAAATTGCATGTCGCGAGTAAAATTCGTTTCAATATGGAAGGTGAAATTTCTCCGTTGCATCATATACACGTCATTGGATAATGAAATGTTTAAAGATGAATATTGGATATCTTTATTTTGATCTAAACTTTCACGCAAGCTTGCGAAGTAAAAATATATACGCTTCTTTAATATATGTGAGAAGAGTCATAAAATTATATTTTGGTGGAGTTCCTCTATTCAAGAAAGTATATATTATGAAATAAACGAAAAGGGGAAGAAAATAAGTTTCGATCCTCGTGCTTTTCGCGACGATGCGCATTGTCTGCCTCTGCCGAATGAATAATTCTCGCATTTCAACCGTGAAAGTCGGGCATTTTCGAGATGCAATACGACGAGCCGAAATTCGAGATGCGCGCGAAAAGAAGCCGATGCGGAAATACATGTAACTTTTGCAAGATATTGTCGCGCTGCATCGCGACGTCGGCCAACTTTTCCCGCCGAAAACTTTTCGCGAAACAATGACACGGGGAGGTTTACATCCTCTTCCGTTATACCGTGCGGAATTACGTTGGCGTGCGCCGTCTATATCTATCCGACGCCGATAGCAAGTTTACATCTACGATAGTGGTTCGAAATGTTCTCTCTATCTATCCCCTTACTTACTTTTATTCCCGCCATGCCTCGGGACGGCGACCTCTCGCTCGGCGGTCCCTTTCGCCGACCCGATAGTGTATCTATCTACTACTCTCAGTCAAGTTACGACTCGGCCGAGAATGTGATCCTCGGAATCCGACTTTCCTTGTTTGCCAGGATCGACCAGGAGGAACGATGAAGGACCGCCCGTCGGAATCGGTAACCCGATATCAATCGAATCGGTCGATATCATTTCGAAAGGGTCGTGTCTCCGCAAACGGAAATTTTATAGGAGAGACAAGGGGACGGTAAAGTGGCTTTCTTTTCCAACTGGGACAAAATTAATCAAGTCGCTGTGACTGCGGCGATGTGGAGCGCGTCACCGTGTATATAGCGTGCGAGATCCTCAGACGAATTTTATGCTCGCCTCGTTTTCCAAAATGGCATTCTCTATCTTTCTCTTATAAACGTTTAAATCGACGTAACGGACGTCCCTAGCATTCTGTACACGGGGCAATTCGTGTACTTTAAATCGATTAATCGCGATGGGAACTGGTTGCGTGTGTAAGAACATTTCCGGGGGATCGGTGGCGATCACTTGAAACTTTGGGCAATAAATGTCGAAGACCTATTACGCGAAAATTACACGAAAATTTAGTTTCGACAATTGAAATTCCAAATCATTCTTCTCACAGGCACGAAAAGTTTTATCGCGCGTTCGATTGTGCGCGTGTTCGCGTTGGAGTTATATAATTCTTTCACTGTCTAGAAGAGCCGATAATGTAACTCTCGATATCTTATTGTAGAGCCTTCACGTCTCTTGTTGTTATCAATATCATCGCTAATCTTACGTCATCCGACTTGCGACTTATCCTTCAATCTGATTTTCTTTCAAGAAACTAAGAAAAGTTATGGTTCCAGATAGATATTCGTGGATTATCATGTATGAAAATAATATTTCCAACAATGTTTCTTATTATTCAATAATAATCTTACATTTTCCATTTTACTTATCGATTCAACATAATAATAATAATATTGTAAAAATTTAATCTTCTGAAATAAACGATAAGAGAACATGAATGAATCTAATTTACGTATAAATGTAGGAATATAGAAATATATAAATCAAATTTCTTTATACCCACATAATTAATGTTAGAAATTGGCGGATGGAAAAATTTTAGTTTGTTGAATAAAAGATATCAAAAACTGACTCAAAGAATTCAGATAAAAGTTTGTTTAAAGCTACGTCGCACAGCCGCTCGTGTAGATCACGTTAAACTTTTATTCGAGAGAGCCGCAAGTAGTAACGGACAAAACTGGTCAGCCTCGCCTGAACACGCTCCTTCGGTGCGCATTCTATCGACCTGGATGTGTCCGTTTCCTTTCAGGGCGTTTCGAGAAGTAGTGACAATAACGGCGGAAGAGCATAATAACGTCGTAACTGAAATAAAAGCACACTGGCCGGAGATGAAATGAGCCGGCAGTAAAACTGCGGAATGTGCCGTGATGCATATAAGTCCTCATTTGTTTCAATTTGTGACGCTCGTTCTCGCTCGTCCGTCTCCCTTCCAGCTCTTGAAAGCTGTGCCTTTCAACAGCTTTTCCTCCGTTGATTATTGTTGCTCGACTGACAGAAAATGGCATCTCCGCGCATTATTGTTAGCCGGCTGCGAGGGCGGATTTTTGGCGTATAAATTCCAACGAGCGACCTCGCAGACAATACGCTTTTCTCAGATTGTAGCAGAGGCTATGCCTGCCTTAATCATACGTAAAGAACAATTTCTTTTATGTTTATTTTTTTTTTCTGGCTGCCTCGACTAGAAGCATAAACGGGCGAGAGAAGTTGTAAAATACTAACACAGAAACTACCTACAAAACTTACTTCCACTTCACGTTGCGAGATTTCTCAACTCTAATCCATCTATTTTCTTTAAGAAAAAATTTTATATTCTATATTAATTAAACATAAGATTAAACTTTATGGTTGTCAATAATAACATTTTTTTCTTTTTACGTGAAAATATTATTTAGAAAATAAAGAAGTAAGTTTTTTTATTTAAAAAGAACGATATATCGAAAATGCATTCGTGAGTCACGGTGAGTCACATCGGGAAAACTTGGGTGTTAAATAAACGCGATCCCGCGGGTATTGCGATCGGATGATTCATGAATATCGGCTATCGTCTTCGCGGTCACCGCCATTGTGGAAGCTTGATGCATCCATCCGCTCGCCTCTTCCCTCCCCTCCCCTCCCCTCCCACCCCTTCCCGCCGGCTAACAACGTCCAACCTTTCCCGAGGATTTTATTTTGCCCCATTACCTCCATATCGGAACGAACCGGCGCTGACGTCATCGAGTTCCATCAAGTTGCCAATTTTGCACTTTTCTCGACCCTTCGTCAACCCTCCCCTGGCATTGCATCTTCTACACAGAGAGCTCCCCTCGCAGCTGCTCCTTTATCTCTTAAAGTCTTGACATTGAACATTGTTCCTCACTCGAAATAAGTATTGCTCAACTTTCTGCTCTTGTACTAATGACACATTCAATTTAATCGTCGAATAAATATGCGATATTCTTCGAAATTTTGCGCGAGATGTTACTTTTTTTTTTAAATTAATTTTTCATATATTATATATAATTACAGTAACATGTATAGTATTATATGTATTATAGTAATTATATAGTTTAACAAAAAAAATTTTTTTTTTTTTTTGAATAAAAGAAAGATAATTTTCCATAGTTTCTTTTTTACGATGCATACAATATAAATCAAATTGCTTTATCACGTCACAATTTTGAGAAATTTGCAATTAGAGTAGCAGTTATAATACGATAAAATATATTAAAATGACATTTGACATTTCATGCAACTTTAACCACAAATTACTCAAAATTATATTGTAATTGAGCAATTTCGACAACAATTCCGCTCTGAATCGTATCCAGCGTAACAAAAATTGGCGGAAATTACTTTCTTTTTGTGTCCCTTTTGTTAAACTATGCTATAATATATCAGGGCCACTGAAAGCGTAATGTTATCGCCAATTTGGCGTGTATATTTGGCGTGTACTTAATAAATCTACGACCCCCAGAAAATCAAGATTTAGGATCGAGTGTGATAAAGCTCGTCTGTGTGTTATTCGAAGATACATTGCGCACTACAAGGCAATAACTTCCTCAGGTTTGTTTATGATGTCTCATAGACGAGCTAAACAAGGATAGTGTTTCTTGTTTGGGAAGAAGCTTTACGCATTTTCACTGAAATAAATTGCGAGCGTTTCACCGAAAAGGACACTGCGCACGTGATGTAAGGGGAGATTTAATGGGTCGCGTGTCAATTTAGACTGACTGTTCCGCGAATAACTTTTTCCGATTTGGAATTTGTATTCTATTTTTACGCCTCTTTGTGTACATTGATGTAAAATTATCGTTTTTTAGCAGATTCTGCCGATAAATGTGATGTCAATCTTTTTTGATCGAAATTTTTACGAGAATTTGAAATGAACATTTATTATTGAAAATCTTAAGAAACTTTGTAAGATTCAGTAGTGTAAAGAATCAGATAAGAAGATCTGACTGTTCCAGTTGATTCCACGCGAAGTCTGTGAAAAATTGAGGCAAAAGTTTTAATATCGAAGAATTAAAAAGTTGCGATAAACTACAGTCTCGCATTAGGTTTTTTTTATTAAAATAAAGTAGATCTGCAACTTTTTTTTGACGGATAATTTGCAAAATTGCATATTAGCATTAAAATTGATGTCACATCCGGGTAAGATTGTTCTGGAACAATTTTTGCGAAAGTGTGCGACCATTAAGGTACGTGTTGTTCTAAAAATATTTCCGCGCGAGGAGCATTAATCTCTACTGCGAATCACCTTTGAATATTTTATCTTTAACGATCGACTCCGAGGTTAAAACAAGACTTATCGGCATTAAACAGCTTCGAGCGCTCGTTAAAATACGAATTTGAGATCGCGGAGCACCACGTTCTCTTCTAATTATCTTTTCCTAAGAGGGATTCCGCACAAAATTTTGTTTGGAGAAAATCAAGCGAATAACTTTTTGCATCGCAAAATCGCAGATCGTACATGTTGCACATGTGTCTGACGTACTTTCATCGGCTATCAACGATTGCTGATAACAAGGAAATATCTACTGATCGAAAAAAATCATGCTTGAGAAAGAGGGAACGCGGTTTATTCCATTACCGTGTATATTTTTTCTGCTTGCGTCTGTATATGCACGTGCATGTCCACTTGTCATTATGGATATGCTCTGTACGAGGCTCACGAGATAAATGATAAATGGAGATATATTCGCGAAGAGAGAGGACGGCGGGGGTGGGAGGGGGTAGATACGGATTTCGAGAGGGAGTCTGCGCGGGGAGGGGGGCAAAACAAGGACGGTCGCGTTAAGAAGAGGTTCCGTTTCAATTCAGATAGCGACGTCAGCGTAGGACGCGTCAGCTGGCAGGCTTTCGGGGCAACGGTCACCTTCTCCTCCCTCCTCTTCTCACTCGAGCAATGCACGGCAAAAAGCAGGGACAGGGGTGCGAGGAGGGAGCTGAGGGCAACCTGGCGAGCAGATAACGCGGGTGAAATGTGCACGGGCATTATTTTCCCGGGTAAATGTGGCGTAATAGAAAAAAAGAACAAGACTCTCTGGGGGGAGATGGGAGGGATGGGAACGGCATGGCGGTGCACGCTCCCGAGTTATCCGGACTTTATTTGGAGGAGGGTGGAGGGTGAAAAGGGAGGGTTCAAAAGGCGGGGAGGGAAACTCTTGCGTCGGGCAATTCTACTTGATACCGTTGGACGGGAGTGAGCGCAATGATTGAAGACTCTCCGGTGCACAAGAATCAGGCAAGTTTGCAAAATGTTAGGAGCGAGATTCCGATCGGTGGCGCTTCATTGGAAATGGATGGCGTTGTCCGATGGCTAGAATTGAATTTTAGCAAATGTTGCGGAGATTAATTTTGTTAAGAAAAAAGAATTACCATAATATTATTTTTAATATTCTCCGGTGCATCACGAAATATAAGGCAAGTGCCACAGTTTGAAAACTCGAGCGATAAAAATTGATAAATGCTTGTGATGCACTTTGACAACGAGACGTAGGATTTTTATTTATGCCGCGAGATTCTTGTGGATACTTCTCTTTCATAATATCTTGATGTTTATATTTTTTTTTTTTTTGCGAAAAACTAGCGAGGTAGCGTGGTTCAAGAAGAACGACAAACGAGTAAAAAAGCAACTAGGTGTCGTAAAGTAGAAGGATAGGAGGTAGCTAACGGTACACACAGGACGAATTTCTGAAATATTTTTGGCGAGAAAATTTCGGGAATTCGTTGCTGCAGGATGCCATGAATTCTTCCCAGAAATTTATGGATCCTCGACGAAGTCTCGGTCGGGCTTCGTGAGAGGCGAGATATAATTACGATGGGGTAAATGGGGATGGATAGCGCGGGCAGGAACGGGGGAGGAGTGGAGGGGCAAAACGTAAGCGAGGCGAGGTGGTACAGGGCTTGCGAAAGGTAGTCTGGAGCTGTCCGTTAATGTCGACCACGAATTATGTACACGAGACTCGAAATAACGAGCGTAAATCGATAGCTAGGAATACGATATAAGTTTCTGCTGATTGCGCAACAATTATATTGGTTAATTATGCTCTAATGGTGAACCATTACTTACAAACTTTTCACCGCAACTCATCCCTCTCTCTCAACAAAGTGTTGATAGAAAGAACAATTGAACGAGAGATAGAGACATTTTTTTTTTTAATAATTGACGGAAAGCGTCGTCGTGTTAATTATATTGTATGAAAGATTGAGGATACTTATTATAAGGGATACTTCTGAAAGATACTCATAATTTTTTTTATGAGAATAGGAAAAAGAAGAGAAAAAAAATTATTATACAAGTATGAGTTTATGTATTATTTTAATATTTTTGTATTGTCATTTGATATATTTTCAAAACATAATAAAAGTCATTATACGCAAAAAACGCGTATAAATTACTAGTACAATTACAATTAAAATTCATTACAAATAATGTATATTAAAATAATGATAGTAATAATATATCATTTTTGTAATGTATTAAATTAAAGAGCCCTTTACGATAAGGATATTAACAATGACAAAGAATTATCTATAATACATCACACATCATTATCGTGATCAAACAGGTGTTCTCAGCGATGTAATTTAAAGCAATCTTATTAACCTTCGAACTTTTCTATGAAGATTTTCTTAACAAGACTTGGGTCAATCATTTAAAAAATGGGCAGATAGTTGTAAAGGAATATATATTTATATTAGAAAAAATGGTTAATTATTTTTAAAAAAATATGACTATTCAACAAATAATCTAAATCTTAATACAGTTAATCTTTTGGTATTTCCATTTTTTAAATGATAGCAAGTGTTCTGACTAATATTAGTCACTCAAGCAGGATTATAAGTTTTTATTACTTTCAGATACGGTTCTAGAAAAGCGCTGCATATAATAATTTCTGGTACAATGATACATTATTCCAGGAGCTGACGTGACAGCTATGCAACCTTTTCGCGAGAATGACATTATCACGTGGCGCGATTAAATTCCGTATATGATCTAGAAGCGCTGCACATTGCGTCGCGTCATCACGAGGGGTTTATCGATTGCAAGTATAATGAATAGAGATTTACAGCAGGCGAGAAGCTCGTCACCTGCGATGGAATAACGAATAATATTTATAAAATATTTTTACTACGGTATCGCGCGCATGGAAAATGCGCCTTCATTCCAGAAAAATTATCGATGTTGTTTAAGCGACGAGTTAAATATCTCATATCATTTTTTATGAAAGATTATATTTCATATATATACTTTTTTATTCAATAATTTTGTTTATTCAATGACTATTTTTTCTCGAACGTCTTATTTTTCCACAACACGCACATCAGTATTTTATTTATTTTATTTTTTAATGGAATATATGAAAAATTATATATAATAAAAAAAAAATTATAAAAAATTCTATAAAAAGTTTGCTTTAATTTATATAATCGTAAATATATCTTACATTTTTCATATAGCATCCGGATTTCTCTCTCTCTCCCTCTCTCTCTCTCTCTCTCTCTCTTTTAAGAAAGAAGAACAAAAGCTCTGCTAAAAATATCGAGGTGTCTACACTTATTGTATACATTACAACACCTCACACGCACGGAGGACACTCCAAGAATGTCCATTTATGTTAGGTAGAATCGCGAGAGGCAGCGTGACGCATATGTTACAATGGTATGAGACCAGTAGCGCTTCGCAAGCGTGCTTCACGTTGTCGCGCCGTTTTCCACCTGTCCAAGCGTTCTCCCTGGCGAAATAACGAAGGTGGACAAAGTGTGCCGCCCAAGGATGAGTTTCATCGCGAGCGCAAACTACGCGCATCGGTCACCCGGACGGGTGAACCCGACGGGAAGTAAAGCGGCACCGCGCAAAGATGCAGGGAGAATATTACTGGAGATGTGATAGGGGAAAATGTGACGCGAGCTAGGATTACGTTTCATCTATTAAAAGTAATGCGTTCAGTTTGATCGATTCGCTCTCTTTATGAGTCCTCTTTATGATCAACCTGGTCGAAATGAAGGCGAGATGAAGTAATGTCTTCGAAAACTCTCTTCTCTCTCTCTCTCTCTCTCTCTCTCGATAGTTCGTTGCATAAAAATAAGAATGTCAGATGTAGTTGGAGGGTACGAGAAGTATTGTTGATTGATAATAAAGATGTAAAAATATATATTATTTATTTGTTTAATAGAAATTTCTTTGGACAATATGTACGGATTTTAATATAGGAAGAGATATAACTATTGCGTGCAATTTTATTAAAATTCAGAAAGATAGCGGGAACGCGAAATCTGCTGCGCGCGATGCACATAAAAGTCGAAAAAGAGGAACAAAAACAATGTCGCTCTTCTCCCTTTTTACGAAACGCGCGAGTGTTTTTCGCCCGTGTACGGTATTGCATGAATGTGTAATGGAACAAGCGAGTGCACGCACTCTGAATGAAATATAAACGAACATATTTCACTCGCAGTGCGTGCGTTCGGTTGTTCCTTTACAGGTCTGTATGGTAATACGTATGAACGACACAGACACTTGTGTACTTTGTGCAAAGAGAGGCTCGGAATATATGTAGCTTACCCTCTCTTTTTTATCTTTCATATACTTCAACGTTCAACGATGTTAAAGCAAACAATCGCCTCGATTATTCTCTACCGTATCTATGATTTTGCACGTTTGATAAATTACATATTGAGACAAATCTAAAATTAATTGTGCGGAATAATCGCAAAATTATTCATATATCTAATCGAAATAATTATCTCTTGTATATCATTTAATCATTATTATTTTGTTGAAAAATTGTTGCCATTTATTGTATTTGAACAGAGATTGGTTGAGAGGCCGTTAAATTAGTGGATCGCAAACTACTAAAGTGGAGCATAATTATTGCGTCACGTGTTACTGAAGCAGGACGATAACATATGACATAACAATCGCGCGCTCGCCGGTAGCGAGAGCGTAATGACCCCGTTGATTATGTTAATTATCCATAAAGTACAGCGCGGTATTTCGCGGTTCCCGCTTTGTCAGCTACTTCCATTCTACGTTGCCACGTATTTGCGAATCGCTTTTAAAAAAGAGCACTTCAGAAGCGGCAAAAAAATATATATATATATATATTTTTTTTTGAGGCGCAGAAAAATTTAATTTAGATATTATTTATCTTTGAAATCAATTTCTATTTTTGTGACAAGAGACTCTTGTGTTTCGTTAGTTACTATCAAACGTCCGCGTATGAATTACACGCTTCGCGTTATTTTACAATGAAAAATGCGGCACGATGGCTATGAGTAATGGAAAGACGGAAGAAAATAAACGAAACAAAAAAGACGATCGCGTGCAATAGGTCGTGGGGCTGCGGTCGTAATGGCATAGTGCTGGCAAAGTGAAAACGAACGACAAAAAGTGTGGAGGGGTAGAGGGGGGGGGAGGGAGGGATCGGAAGGTGGTCAGCTTAAGAGGGAACGTCGTGTTGCGTCGGCGGAACAAATCGTCACTAATACACCGTGATAAAAATGGACATTGGTCACGTTGTTCGACGTACAATAATATTTTCTGTACAGTGGTCTTAAGAGATTGCATTGTTAAAAAAAATTTCTACTAATGCGCGAAATGCGACAATCTTACAAAAACCGGGGCGTCAGGTGGGAATAATACAAGCGTCGTTTCTCAGCTCGTGACAACACCGTACATTGAAAATCGAATGTCGACCGTTGAAGGTTCTACGCAAATAGCCGACCTATGTAAAAAGTAAAACCCGTAATTGTTGCTAGAATTGTCTAAATATTTTCTAAAATATTTGCACGACCTGGCAGGTTCACACTTCGGCGATTTGTGGGACGATTCTTTTTTTTTTTTTTTTTTACAAAAATACGTGATATCAAGCTTTTATGTAGCGTTAAAATTTTTTTCGCGATGTAAATGTCAAAAAATATCGTATAATGTCGAAAAAGTTAATGAGTCATAAATCCCATTATAAAAAGAATTTTGTTCATTTTAAGCGTGTCAAAGTTTCTTTCGCATATTATTGGACGACGTTGCAAATGCAAAATGGTACCTTGACAGTTCTTCAATTTTGCCATTCAAATTTGATTGCCATATGTCTTTTTATTGCTTACAAAATGTGATTTTATATATACTATTATAACTTGTATTATAACTTGGCGATGTGCATCAATACATTTATCCTATTTTTCGATGCTCGTTTCGTGTGCACTTTCTTCTGCATATGGATTTTTTAATCTTCAATAATTTGCATCGCGTGATGTTCTAAAAAATGTATATGATCTGTTAAGTACAATGTGTGACCAGAGAAAATTTGATCGATATCGCGCCAGCAAACACGAGCGACGTTTTGTATAAATATTTACAAACGCCGGATCAGATGAGCTAATGGTCGGTGGACCTTTTTCTATCTCGTCGTATCGCCATGCGACGTGACAATTGATGGACAAACTGTTTCCGAAATGCGATACGTGCTTCCAAATTTTTCAGAGGCGTCAAAATGGACACGCTATTAGAAGAAAGTGCAGCGACACGTGAGTACTAATTAAGGATGATCGTTTGAAAATGAATCTAGGAGACAGGGGAAGGGAGGTGAATGGAACATATCGCTAAAATAGAACGCGTCGAGGAGGAAAATCAGTAACGTTCGGCGAGTTGACTGAGCGTTTGCAAGCAACACAGGTAGCGTCAAAGGCCTGCCAAACGAGCGGAGATGGGAAAATTAAAAAAAACGAATCAGCGAAAAAAAAAGAAAAATATATAAATCCACGGAAGCTGACCAGGAAGAGCTCGAGGGGGTTATTGTGCACGAGGGAAAACGGCTCGGTACGCGAAACAGCAAGCGAGAAAGAGGGAGACGGGGGGAAAGTGATAGGGGGATGGGATGAACGGGAGACGAGCGGGTTTTGGTGAACGAACGAGCGAGCGAGCGAGCGGGGAGGATACCTCCGTCATTGCGTGTGAGTGCCTGCCATCACGTAGATGGACTAACATTTGCGTGAATGTGCGTGCACGCGTACAAAAATCGCGCGCGCGCATAGCGGTCGCGCCCCGGGGGAAACCTGTTTGAGTCGGTTCGCAAATTGAAACCGTGCCGGCGCGCCCGGGAGCTCTCATCGAACGTATTAATTCGACCAGAAAAATCGGAAGGGGAAAGGGTGGCTGATTGAGGGGAGGAAGAGGAGGGGAGGGAGGGAGAGACAGTCGACTAGGGCGCGGGGGTTCCTTCTGGCGGTCACCGGCTAGGATCTCTCGAATGATCGCGATGTACCACCGGTTTGTTTTATAGTTCTCGTTTTAGTTTGTTTCATATAGTTCTTGCTTTAGGGAAAAGGGAGAGCGAAAGAGGATTATTCTGCCATTTTCGTGTATGAAATGTAGAAAATTTTTCTTTCTTCCTATTATTTGGAGATTCGAGTGATTTTTCATTAAAACGTAGGAGCGAAAAAAAAAAAATGCTACGATACGATAGCATGATCAGATTCTTAGGTTTATTAATTTGTATTGTGCTTTAATCTTGTTTACGTTCATGATTCATGTCTAGTAGTTCTTCTTAAATAATATACTTTCAACGTAAATAATATATTTAAAAAAATATTAACATATAGGGAAAGATGTACGGCGGTAAAGTTATGATATTAAATTTTGCTGAATTAAAGAAAAATGTATCCATTTTTCTGTACGAAAATATCGCGAAAATTGTTCCGCTCTTACAAAATACTCGGTCGAAAATTCTCTTTTTGTCCTGGGAACACTTTCCTGGGAAAATTTCCCAATGGCGCATTCCCACATCGGTGGATAAACCGAGCACGGTTATTGCGTGATAACACGAGTTTCGCTCACGATCGCTCGAATTTTCCGCGAGATCGAGGTTCGTCGAAGCTTCCTTCATTCGGGAAAAAGAAAGAAAAAAAAAACAAAAAAGAGAAAAAACAGTCGAGTAACTTCGGTTTTATTAAAGAGCGAGAACTTTGGACTTGCGCGAGTAGAGAAAACGATGTAATATGTCAACGGCATGGATAATGAAGCCGAAGAAATAACGTCCACTTCTGCTTCCGCGGCGAGTTGTCAAGTGCGGAGCGAGGCGGGGGAGGGAGGGAGAGGGAGGGGAGAAAAAAACGGAGAAACTTCCGCTTTTATCTGCTTCGCATAATAATTCCCCAGAAATGAGTTTCGTGTTACTCGCAGCTCCATTGATTACATTAATTTTTGTGAAAGTTAGATATTGAAGAACGCGAAGGGAACTGTATGCCGAATGAATTTCATCGGTTTTCGCGAGATAATAATTATAATATAGTACGAATGGGTTCCAATACGTATAAAATTCACACTAAATATATCTTGAAATCTCCTAGATAGCGGAATATATAAATTTGGAGAAAAATAATTGTCTGACACTCCATCGTATGCCTTTTAACTCATCTTAATAATTAACAATAAAATTCATAGTAAGTAGTTTATTTAAAGCTTAGTTAAAGTTAGTTATCTCGTAATTTATAGCGATACAAAAAAAAGGAGAGCAAAATTCTTGCAAGGAACATATATTCCTTCGGTCATCCCTTATAAAAGGGATCGTAAGGAGGGCAATGACATCGCGGAGGGACGACGTATCGTATGCATTCAGATAAAACGAGCATGTCCATCAGTGGCAGCCAACCGGCGAGCGGTATCTCGCCACCCGGTATCGTCTATCGGCTCGGTATTATCTCGCTCGCGCAAATGGCGCGAACATCCGCGAGGCTCCTTCCTAACTTATCGTCATAGGAAGTGACTCACTCATCCTCCTTACCGACGAGCTTGCCCTCTTCCTCTTTCTCGAGCAGTCTCTTCACCCCCCGTCAACCCCGCCGTCGTTCCTTCCGTGGTGCGAAGTAAAAGACTCTCTCCAGAGTCTCCGGGAGACTACCTTCTTTTTGCAAAATAGGTAGGTTAAATCTCGCGAACGAAAAGGATATCGTTTTTTCTTGTCTCGAGAAAAACCAAGATCCACTTCAAAGATCGGAGACTTTATTTGGCCTTGTGCGCTATTGAATTGATATATCCTTCGGAAGACGTGTGAGAGACGTATAGTTTCTACAAATTACCATAGGTATTTCCAATCGTAGAATTTATGATAAGCTTTAAATGATCTCTTATCTCTCTCTTTTAAAATTTTTGATTTTAACAATGTGAGATAGTATGTTTGTTATATTGTAAAAATATTACTTTGAAGTAAAATAAATATAAATAACTGCAAAGGAGCCAAAGTCCCGGTTTTTGTAAGTAGAACTAGTCAAGCTGGGTCAGACTGAGTTGACTTTTATATATAATATTTTATTTAATATATAATATTTTATTTGAACAAAACGCACATATTCTTACGAGATACTGACGGATGGCTCTCAATATCACCTGTTATCAATTTCGAAACGGAGTTTCATTTATCGCATATTAACTTTTGTATTCTCGTCTTGTTCCGTAATTTCGACTGTCGTGTTCGCTGATTTTTCTTTCGCTTCTCGCAGCTCCTGGATCTTTTTCGCAGCCTCTCAATACTTTCTGCTTTCAGCTTGTCGCGGATCATCCGGCTTATCGCGGTTTGATCAAAATCTCGACAAAGACGTAAACGTTTGAGCTATTACTTGCTCTAGGTATAAAGTAAAAATTCTTTTATCTCTCGCATATTAATTATTCATTATCATTATCAATTCCTGAAAAAGGAAAAACAAAAATATGAATCATGTAAAATACATTTAAGGAATATATGTTTGTACGTTATTTTATAAGACGATAAAGAAGATTTAAATTGTAATAATATGATTCCAATGACGTCGCGAAAGTGCGTTCACGTGGCATTCTAACGGAAAAACACATTTCGCGCGGGATATTTCGATAAATCGAGTTTACGCTTGACGCTTATTACACAGGACCCTTTATCCTATGGTTTGCATTATCGCGGGATGTGAATTACGCCGACGGTTGCGCATTGCACGCGCACGTTCCCCAATGTGCATATGCACGCGCGTAACTTGTAGGGGGTTGATGTTGACGATGGGATAAAAGGAGAGGCGAGCGAAGGAAATGCCTAAAAGTTCACTCTGAGCGTGAATCCGCGGGGAGCAACAAGTGGAGAGAGGAGAGAGGAAAAAAAAGAAGGGAACTATCACGAGAAGAGTTGCCACACGCGTGCGCGAGTGCAGTTTTAGGAAAGTGCATCGCCGGGAGTGCGTGCCCCGGGAGAGAGAGAGAGAGAGAGAGAGAGAGAGAGAGAAAGAGAGAGAGAGAGAGAGAGAGGGAGGGAGGAGAGGGCGAGATAAGTGGGTGAAAAATCAAAATGGATGAGTAGGCGGGTGAATAAGGGAAATCGAGGCACGTTGCGAAGGCGAAAAGGAGATTCAGAATACATCGTGTAACAGCCATTTTCCAGGAGAAACCGTGCAAAGTTTGGCACAGAGGCTCCCTTATTCCGCGCGGTTCGACGAGAGTTTTTCACCAAAGTGAGTCCTACTTTCTTCCACTCTCGTATGCACTTACTTAGCCAGAAAAGTTTATCGGCACGTAAAGGAAACGACGAGGATAAAAATTCATCATGTTTATCGTCGCGTATTATATAAAGGCAGAATTTTATTTTTATATAACATACGTTTTGCTTCAACAAATTCGTACTTATTATTATGGATTCATTAGAATTCGAGATGCTCATTCACAGTTAGCGCTTATATTGCGCTTATATCGCAGGCGGATGCAATAAAAAATTGGTCCAGCACACACGACATTAAAATAAAATATCGCGAATAGGGGTACACGAGCACACACACTGCACTTTCGAGGTGAAATTCGATCTTGTCGAATCGAGAGCGTTTCCAGCGATACGGAGCGACTCTAAAACCATCGAATAATCCGATTAAAGCATTTCCGAGGCGCATGCATATACGTGCGTTCAGGATACTCTCTTTTCATCACGTTCCTCCCCCCCTGTTTCTCTTGTCGTCTCTCTGTTTTATTCTTCCAGTTCGCCGCTCTCTCGCTCTCTCTGTCCAACGTTTATGGGTGGTCTCTTTCTATTTCACCGCTGCTCTCACTCATGCGCGCCATCCTTGCAAATAGTCGTCAGTGAGGTGAGACCCCGAGGTTTAGCATCCAAATGGTGGCAATTTGCAGCAGGTGATAAAGGTGATAAAGGTGACACGGTGGTTGCACAAGCCTGGTACCAAGCTCCCCCCCCTTTCCCTCTACTAGCCGCGCTTTACCACCACCACCCATCGACCACCCTCTGAGGTGTTAAGCCCCTAAATAGCTACCCCTTCGCCGGGTCGAGCTACCACATCAGAGTCGATTAGCTAGCACCGAGTTGATAGTAACGGCTACGCATCACTCGCGTGGTCGAGATAGTAAGATGATCAGAACATTAGCCTTGAAAGAATTAATTATCTCATAACATGTGAAAGATTAGTCATTTATGGCGTTTAACTCTCGCAAGGCTGTTTTCAGGTCCTAATTAACTAAATGGCATTTCATAAAAATTAGAATGGAATTAAACGTGAAGATGATCAAATATGTAATATGTATATATGCATTTTTCACATATGCTCAATTAAACCAAAGGACTTGGCGTCAATTAATGTAAATCATTAAAAATTTATTTAATTTTCTCTCAATGAAAATCGTTAGACGATTATTTAACCAAGTCTCAGTTCAAATATCTGAGCATAAAAAAAATAAAGACAGTATGTTCATGTGTCCATATAATTTAAATGATATTGTTTTTAAATAAGCTTACAAATCAGCTGTGAATAAGCCATGTGAGATTATTTTATGGTTATACACTTTAATATATTTAAAAAAAAAATATATATTTTTAATAGAACTTAACGATTTACATATAATATATATAGTTATAATATTATTTCACACAGGAGCGACTAAAAATAGACATAATTATTGATTTATTGAAGTGGTCAATGCAATTGTTCGCTTCGAGCGCAACGCGAAGACTTCCTCGTAGATCGATGCACGAGGGTGAATACAGAAACAACGTGTATATATGCGGACGTGAGTGTATGTGCGTCTGGTAAAGCGTTGAGGCGAACGAGGGGTAGCATCGGCTAAGGGCGCTCTATATCGGAAAACAATTCGCACCTGCGGGCCGGTACGTGCGAATTAGGCTAACCCCTTTTCCCCTTCCCCCTTCCCCTACCCCTTCGTCGCTTCACCGCATGCATCTTCGACTATTCTCCGCTCTCGTTCACACTGATGCGCAATAACGTACAAACCCAATATCCGGGGGCTTACCTGGCTAATTAAGGGGCAAGCCTAATGACCCCTGTACCATGTGCGCGTCCATAATCATCCTCTTAACTGATAATCAAGTCTGGCTTCCGAGTCAGGACTGAATTCTGGAAAGATGAGATTCGCACTTAAGGTCGTACAGCTTCGGTAAACATTATCAGCAGCGAGCTGTTCTCGCTTATCATTCGGACACACGATGGCCCGAGGCTGCAGCGAGATTGGGGACAGTCTGAGTTCAAGCTGGACCACAAGCTAATCTGAATATAAATGTTTCATATGTAAATGGAAGCGGGGGTCTAAAAAGAAATTTAATAATGTCTGTATAATCATCGTGTACACGCAAATGTTATTCCTTGAATTTTATCAATAATTAATAATGATAATCCGAATATTTTTGAATCGTTTAGAAAAATGTGAAGTAGAATGCACTTTATCCTTTACCATTGATCCCTGTATCCGGGCGATATCAATTTTCTTCTTAGTACGATACTCAATTTACAATCGAATTGTTGCGCAACTATTATTTTTATCACGAGTTTTAGCAAGAAGTGTTTAATTAATTAAGAGCAGAAAGAAATTTAATAATTTGCTGTTGTCAGGAAAGCATGAAATCTCTCGTATAATAATGCTTTTGTGTCGTTAATAAACAGCATGCAGCAAGTGAAATATATTGCGCGCGAAAGAACGCTAATTATGAAATTAATTTCCCGTTCCGCATTGTTTCTAATATATTGCCTTAATCAAAGTTGGCTAATGATCAAAGGAATTTAAATTAGTATCTAGTATTATTAACGCGGGAACCAAAGAGAAGCGTGCTGCGGTGGAAGATGTATATATATATATATATGTAGAGGTGCAGATTGCATTTTCAGAAGCATCTCGATGTTGCGAATTCTACGAATCTCACGTTATCTTAGAGAGACGAGACACCCAGTTAAAGAGCAGGTTATGAAGGTATAAGCACCGTATGCATAATAAATGTGTTTCGAATCCAATTACCAAACTTCATGTTCTACTACAAAGAATATATAAATCTAAGATTCAAGAAATAATATTTTAGAAACAAGGATGTATATGTGTATGTTTACATTTCTCTCTCTCTCTCTCTCTCTTTTATATATATTTTAAATGTTGTTTATATTTTAACGAGAAAAACAGCGATCGCAAAAATTTCGCAAAAATATCGAGAGGAATTTTTGACAAAATTTGAAATTTATAAACAAATACTCGTATCTGTATTGTCTTTTGCATTTTAGCACGGTGAATAGGAGAGCAATTTTATGACATCGATATTCCACAGGTTAACATGCTTACGTAAATAGGTAACGGTGATTGAAACTCACGTGCGGATTTCCGTGCTTACACCGTGAATCCGTAAGTTGCACTGAAGGAGGTGAGGAGGGGAGGAGGGGAGGGGGCTAAGAATCGAGTGCGGTGAATTTTATCTCCTCTCGGTCGGAAGCGGAATGGCGTTGCGCGGAGAGTGCACGTCGCTTCCTGCCGCGTGAAATGAAAGCGGAATACGAAGCGCCGAGCATGCCGTTACGAAATTATGGAGGGGATGACGCGATACCGGGGGAGTTGAGCGAGGAACGCAGGGAAGAGGGTGGAGGAGGAGGAGGGGGGAGAGGAGCACGATGTCGATGCAAACGCGCTTTTCGTACCGGTGCCCTCCTGGGAGCCGAAGTACGCGAGGCATCCAGGTTCGCCCTCGGGCAGGCTCCCGGAAGTGCGAAATGTTTTTGAGAGCCCGGGATAAGGCCGGGGAGGGCTCTCGCCCTGAAAGCGCTATTCGCGCCAAATAAAATTCGCCCAGTACGTAGACGATGCGAGAATGTAAATCGTAACCGTATGTGCAATACCGTCGTAACGAATCGACACTCTCGGCGCGGGCTCAAGCAGCGATATAGAATGTTACAATAAATTAAAATCAGGATATCTACTACCTGGAAAAACATGGAAGATCTAGAATTCTCAGGGATTTTTTTGTGTCTGGAAAAATCAGGGAATTCTCGTGGAATTTTATCGGGAAGTTTTTTAAAAATTTCTCTCCTCGATAAGTTTGCTCTTATGTTGTCAATAGTCGGCAAGTCAAGCGAAAATTATGTATTTAAAATATATTATAAATATATATATATATATATATATATATATATATATATTTATATATATTCCATAAAATATTGAGTATGCACACAGTATGCAGTATACATATTTTTTATTTTTGGTAAAAAAATAAAAAAAAACTATACAAGTGAAAATATTTATCTTACGAAAATTATTCAATTTCTTTGTTTCAGTACGTTTGAAAATCTAGCACTTGAAACTTGAGTAATTCTGTGTTTTTCCTTCGTATAAATGAAAAGCATTAGGAAAAGTATATAATTATAAATCTTATTTTAAAAAGTTGTATCCAATAATGTTTAAAATATTCTCTTTACTTGAAATTTTGTTTCCAAAATCCTTAAAAAATGAAAGAATTTTTAGAGAATTTTTTAACAAAATTTGAGTAAATACCCTATAAAGTAAAATGTGTCTACATCTAATATATATGTATGTACATTAAATGTGCGTTTATAAAGGCTAGATAATCGGAAGGACAGATAAAAAAAGAACATTTTTATTATCGCGGAATATAAATTATTTTTGAAAACACATTTATATAACGAAACTACTTATGAATTCATTTACACAAGTCGGGTTGCTATATTTTATATTTTTACATTGAATATGTTCACTATACGTACACGTTGCCATACGTTAATTTACTGAAAACTATAAAAAATGCGAGATTGTATGTCTCGAGATGAGAAAAAGGAGTCACGGCAAAGTTCCTCGAAGACACCTTAAGTAATAAGACATCTGACATTTAAAACAAGACTTTAAATAATGCACAGCTATGCTCGTTTTTAAACGAGCACTTTAAATAATAAGCATGAAATATTATTGCAAAAAAAGCTTGCCATTTCTATCTTTAGAAAAGTAACAAGAATTGTAAGTTACTCGAATTGTATGAGAATTGACGAATTCCAGGTACAAAGATATGTCCTCTTTAAAATTGTGAACAAATTTGATGCTTTAAATGTGAAATTTTTCGATGAATTTATTGCAAAATTCTTTATTAATATTGCAATATCTAGATTATTAAGCAAAAATTTATTAGATAGCAAGGAAAGAAAATTTATCAGACATTATATATTTTTTGACAATTTGCAAACATAATATTTTTTTAATTCACAGCTGGAAATAAGCGAGATCCTTTATTGTCACGTGCAAAGAAATATTATTTTTCTGTACATAGACAATACATTTTCGAATGTCACTTATTTAGAGACATTTATTTGATACAACATTATTTTTCCAAACAAAGAAGGACTTGACGCGCACGACAGGAAACAGAAAAAAAAAACAAATCCGAGATCGTTATTGTATATTTTTACGCGTCAAATAATCCGGCGGTTGAAAAAAACTAGTTTACAAAAATTGCTCGCGTATACATACATGCGCGTGCGCTTTGTATTCTTTGCAATAAAAAAAATTTTTTTCGGTACGCTCGTACGTGGTTGTAGCAAAATAAAATAAAATAAAATGCTAGACTTTTTCAATTTGCAAAAATGTGAACAATATACTTAAGTACTAACAAATGAAATCTTTATTGGTAGAAAGATAGAAATATTGTTGATATTTAATCAAAATATTTAAGATTTTTTAGAGACAGAGAAAGAAGAGAAAACAAAAATATTTAATATTTAAGAGAGATGAAGATACATTTTATAGACAAAAATAATTATGGAGCCGTGATTCTTTGCTTCGCAGATTGTGTGCTGATGTTTTCCAAAAGAAAGATCTCTATCCGAGTAATCCATCTATCATATAAGATCTTTTTGAATGTATCGGACTTCTCCATTTTTTGTAGAATCGGTATTTTTAGTGAATTGTGGTGCATCAAAAAGCCATCAGAGGCTTTAAGTTTTTGCGTTCGATCCGTTTGATCCAAAGCAGCAGCGCAACGTCACTTCGAGCACTCGCTTCCCCTCTCGTCCCTTCCGTTCAAATATTTATCTCGCTTCTATCGTCAAAGTAATATCAGGTAATTACAGGAAATTCGAGCGAACTTTGGCAAGCGATTGACTATTGGCTTTGCGCTCCGATGCGATCGAATCGATCAAATCACTATGAACTCAACGCTTTGTATTCGAATATCTCTCCTAAGTCTTTGATTTCTCATCTAATGGTGATTAGCTGATGCGATATTTGCAAATGTATCTTTTTATCGTGCTAATCTTTTGTATAGAATATACATATTTGTAGTTTACAGACTGTCTCGAAATATCATATTAGTTCATTAAATCATCAATTAACTTGCGCTACTCTCGTACGGAGTAACTAGTATCGTGCATCGAGCTGCAGAGATAACGCGATCTCAGACGAGCCATTCATAAACTTTGCACTTGCAACTATGATTATTATTTCCGCGTTATTGCTGGCGCAATTATTTTCGCGGCTTAGCCGAGGTGAAGCTGACGCCGTGTAAATAATTACTCGGCAATTACGGCGTAATTAAGGGAAATTAATAAAGCGCTTGAAGATGCGCAATTCTTCTTGTTGCTGTGCGCGTTACGCTCTAACCGAGCAAGCAATTAAATATATGTGACGAGACACTTTTCAACATTAGATTCATGCTTAAGGATTAATAGAATGTTTAATGCGCGTAGAATTTTATCGAGAAACAAACCCCCCCAATTTCACCATCATAAGAAGTAAAATGTTAATAAATTTGCATATATAATTTAAAACACGCGGAAATATTTTTACCCATAAATACACTTAAAAGCGTGAACGCGACATAAATATTGAATATTGCGCTATATCATTAATAAGAAAGTATGATATTTGGAAAAAAGACTGTCAAACTTGAAATGAACGGTCACCGAAGACGGATAGTAACAAAAATATATAGTGTGACTCGTAAAAATTCTCCCTCAAAATTTATACGATATCATATAAACCGGATCGCTGGCAGACGGCTATTGCCCTGTAATCAAAAAGTGCAGTTATGATCTTTATCGCGTGTCATTCTCGTAGCACTACGTGCATACGATAGCGTTGGCGCGTCGTTAAAACCGCATCGCGGTGAATTACGAAATTCGACCGATTTATGGTCTGCAAAAAAAAAAAAAAGAAAAAAAAACAGTTTTCGAATTTTGAGCATAGGCGGATAGTGAGACCGTAACGTTCAATTACTCGTGGTAGATATCAACTAACGTGTGTCGCCGTTGGATTAATAATTCAATTATTTTAATTAAATATATATTATTGGCATATTGAATTTAATAATAAAAGCCATTTATGAATGAATTAAGATAGATGGAGATAGAAATAGAAAAATATTAGTTTTGAGGAATATATATATATATATATATATATATATATATATATATATATATATATATATATAAAACTTTGCACACACGGGGATGTATTTATCAAGATTAATTTATTTATCAAGATTAAGTCAAAAATGACATGTGCAAATTTAGATAGGATGACCTGGATTGAAATTAGAGAAACGCTGAATGTTAATTTTACTGTGAACGTTTTATAAATACTTTTTATAATCTCCTTACAAATAATATATTTGAATATTCATTATTCGAGGAATATTTTATATTATATATTATTAATTTTAAATAGAATTATTAATTATTAATTAATAAAACAAAAATAATTATGAAACAAACATGTTATTTTTATCTTAGTTCAAGCGATTTGCTATGCAAGTTGCAAATGCACCCATGCGCATACACATACATATGCACCGTGCATCATATGTGTATAAACATTATACTTTTATATTTTTTTTTATAAAATATAGAGAGATGCAAGAGATATTTTTGGAGATATTTGTTACACATTTTATACAAAATCGAATGAATAAATTATTTCATGTCAAAAGAAAAATAATAAAAAAATAATTTTGTATTAATATTATAAAATAATAATAATAATAATAATTGAACTGCTACGATTTTATTTATGTGAAATTTAGCTAAAAGAATATTTCGTCGCGTATATGCGGAATGAGCTCGAAAATTTTATAAAGTTGTCATCTTACACGTCAACTGAAATTTCAACGCTAAGTTTTGTCAGAAACTAGGAGTTCAGAACTACGTACGGAGTTTGACATGTGAGTCCTCTGAGCAGGTGTAACCGTACTTTAGTCTCCACGTTTCACTTAGAGGGAAGATCACCTTGTCTCTTGTCCTTTGAAGGATGCCTCGAATAAATGCACCAGCTGTCCGGAAAATGAGACATAATTCAATTGAACATAACGTCGCATAAATTGTATATATTTCTGTTCTATTTCTCTTTTTCGTTTTCAAATAAATTTACAATATTATTATTACTTATCGTACATTTTTATTATTTTTTATTATTTAAAGATGTAGATTATACGTGTGATGTCTCTCCAAAAACAATGAGCTTCTTTTCGCTATTTAGAAATTGGAATATCTTCAAAGTAAATCGACTTTCTTTCTCACACTTCTAGCATTCAAGGACAACATTCAAATTACTTAGTTGGCATCGTTGCACAAAAGCCTGTGAAAAGCAAAGATCCTTTTAGGAGGATGCACGCTTGCCAGCTATTAGGATCAAAATAGATAATTCGAAAGTGAAAAAGAAGGAAAGAGAGACAGAGAGTGAAAGAGAAAGAGAGAAAGAGAGATATATGGAGAAGATGAAAAGGAGAGATAGATGGGAAATAAGAGGAAGAGATAGAGGGAGAGATCTCGTATAATGCTATCGTTGAATGTTCTTTGTGTCAAAGTTCGACGAGCGGTTGGGTGAGAGAGGGAGGGAGGGGAGGGCGGAGGGATGGAGAGAAAAGGGCTGGCAAAGGGCCCCGGTCCTTTTCGGCGTATAACTGGGCTAGGTATTTGAATGCAAATCCAATCGCGCTCTAGTGAATTTTGCAACGTGATCCTCCGCCGAAACCGGGAGGGGTGTCTTTAATTCATGAACGATTCGCACGCTAAAGGCATCGAGGCTGGTCAAAGTCTTTCGACAAATTAAGCTGGCCCGCGGAATATTGGAAGAAAATCCGATATTGTGAGGAAAATAGTGCGCGAATACTGTACAGATACAATATACATGCAGTGTTAAGAGGAGAATCTTTTATAGAAACACGTATTGCGTTAACGTTCACAATCTTGAAACACTCTCTGTCAGAGATTGCAAATGCCAGTGGAATATTTTTACTTGCAATGTATTTTACGTAGAAAATAATTGTATGATTACGTAACAATATATATAATTTTATTAAATTTTTTAAGTCTGCATAATTTATATCTTATTTAAAATAATTTAGTCTTCTAAATGTGCATGTGTGTATAACGCATAAAGAAGATATTCAACAATATTTGTAAAATTATTTTAATAAATACTTTTTTTTTTTTGGCGTCATACACATTAAAAATAACCCGGGTAATACGGTAGCATTGATTAAAATGCAATAAAACTCAAAACATTTGTATTGAACTAATGAATTGCGTATTATTCCTTTGTGAGCGATGTAACAATCTGTATTTAGTCAAAGTTGCGAATAGTCAAAGGGCTTAATCGGTACTTGTCAGCGGTGCTTCCGGTTTCCGCATTAACAATTTCGAGCAATGTGCAATCGATGAATGCGACACTATTGTTGCATATGTGATTGCAGGAATTCGTACGTTAAAATGATTCTGATAATAACTTTGTTACCACGATATTTTACAATTTTTTAAAGAACAATAATACGCCACATTGCAGTATCTCATTATAATAACAATCTCATAAATGATACCAATAATTATTTTTATATTGAATTTTTGCACTGGTTATCGCATTATCAAAGTTACACGTATATTAATTCTGACCGAGCTTTCATATCGTATAAATTCAAAATGTATGTAGCAATATTTGTTTGTTTAACAATGAGTTTTAATTAAATTGAAATTACAAATACTAAAAATTTTCCGCTGTCATTGCATCGCTTCTGTTGAATCGTATCATTGATTCAAAAAGGTGCAATTGCGCGGAAGCCATTCAGATAGCGGGGGGGGGCATAAGGATTAAACCAAAAACAGTAATGTACGATACGATAACCCGCTAAAATATTCACGCGATATTATTTCGAAAGAGCGCAGAAGCGAAATGTGTATCGCGCATCACCGCCAATGACTGGCGGCGATATATTCATGAACTCGTAATTTTGTTCACTCAGATTGCCCGGACGACAGTCTATACAGAGGGACAGATGCGCATTGAACGGACAAGCGTAAATTTTTCGCGCATGTAACATCGCACCGAATGCGATAGGAGAAATCTAATTATATACAGGGTGTCCTAGACCACCCCTTTTCTTTCAAAAACTAAGCATTTTAGAGAAAAACGTTTTCAACAAAAATTGTATGGTTTTGAGGGGAACATAAGATGGTGTCATTGGTTTGTCCTTGGATGGCATCGTTAAGGTCAAGTTAAGGATACCTTTAATTTCTTAAATGAAATCCCCTATTTTTTATTGCATATTCTTATAGCTTATGTCGAAAGATTTTCAAAACACTATAATAAAGTATTTTTTCACTAAGAATTTTTTGATTTATTTTGTATCTTAATCTGACATATTTTATAAAATATAAATTCTCTCGAAAATTATTTAGTGTTCAATAATTGTATTGTAATACTTTTATGTACAGAATAATAAGATGAATCAAATGGTGTACAGAAAATAATTGTTTTTAAATAAAAGTATGCAATTATTTGCAATATATTTTTTTATAACAATTATTTATTTTTTCTTTACAACATTTGATTCATCTTATTATTCTGTACATAAAAGTATTACGATACAATTATCGAACACTAAATAATTTTCGAGATATTTTATATATTATACTAAAATATGTCAGATTAAGATATAAAATAACTCAAAAAATTCTTAATGAAAAAATACTTTATTATAGTGTTTTGGAAAGCTCTCGACATAAGCTATAAGAATATGCAATAAAAAATATAGGATTCTATTTAAGAAATTAAAGGTGTCCTTGACTTGACCTTAACGATGCCATCCAAGAACAAATCAATGACACCATCTTGAAAACGTTTTTCTCTAAAATGCTTAGTTTTTGAAAGAAAAGGGGAGGTCTAGAACACCCTGTATATGTGTCAATATATATGTAGAACGTAGAAGAAAATTTCAATTATGTACTAAACAAAAAATACAAAGAAAATTAAAATTACTATTATTTGTATTATTTTTTATACAAAATATTAATTTATAAATTGCTCAAATTTATTTTTATAAAATATTTATCTTTTTGATAAGTCGATGAATTCTCTGGAGTCGAAAATATTGAATTAAAACTTCAGCTTTGCTTTCCTTCCTGCGCTCTAAATTGTATAACTAATTAAACCCAATGACTTGGAGATATTCTCGAAAAAGAAAACTTGAGAGAGGGGGGAGGGGGGGGGGACTGTGAACTTCAAAGATACTAGGAAAATGTATAGCAAATGGGAAAATCTGCATAAATGCAATTTCCGTGGATTTAGTGCTTTTCTTTGAAGACACCAAGTCATTTAGGATTGAGAAAGGTATCAATACATAGGTTACTAAACTTGATGGGATTCGATTGGAACTATTTCATAGTCAACCTTGGATAGTACGAGAACGAAGAAGCATCGATATCTCCATTCCATGTATATCTTGCGATGTTACTTGCGAGAGAAGCGAGCTGTGTTTCAATTCTGTTTTCAAAGCTCTACAGTTTGTTTTGAAAATTGTTAACAAAACACAGAACGATCTTTCTCAGAATCGCACCGGGTTCTCTTTTAGATTCTCAATTTTATTTTTCGCAATCGAGAATCATGTGCGAAGAAGAATCTCTCTTTCTTTCACGAAGAATCATTCATCCTGGTGATATCGCGATATTTATTGCTTGCGCGATATAAGTTATAACTACATCGAAAAATATCCCTCGCTCGATGATAGGAAAATGTCGATCACTCGCGGGAACGATGATAAAACGGCACGGCGGATCTCCTTCGTGCCGTATATAAGATTCCAGCGCGCTACTTCCCGCGCAATGCTTTTTCGCAAATCCATGGCTGTCCATCGCTCGGAACGAAATCACACGGTTCAATTTCACGGGCCAGGGCTCTTCACGCACGTGAAATTTCCGAGCGACGTCAGTACGGTCTGAATTTTTACAGGCCGCCGCTACGTGCTATAAAAATGTAATGCGAAAATATTAAGCGCATAATATCTACAAAAATATTCGAAGATTTATCTTTAAACAATTTTCTTCATGCAAACATATTTATTTTATATAGGGAGTTACATATAAATATATATACGTATTTCCTTTTTACGTGTATAAAAAAAAAAAATTATTCGGGAAACAACATACATTTTCAAATTTAGCAATCATTGTCTCTTGTGAAATTTCCTTTTCAAAGCGATCGATTTGATTAATATTTCTTTGTGCGTGAAATTGAATAAATTCATTTCACTTTTGCATGCCGTCACCGCCGAGGCCCAACGAGACGCTCTTATCGCGATATGAATCGCAAAGGTGCCGAATACGTTTACACCCTATGCCACATCACGCTTTTCCCCTTTTTCGCGCGCTGTCAATCGAGATCGACGAGTTTTTCCTCGGGGAAAGATCACAATTTGTAACCGGGCGAACCTTTCAAACCGATTGACAACTGCTCTCTGTCGCAAACGCGACGCAGCGAATCGGAGAATCGACGGAATCGTAATGAACGACTCACGCGCAATGCCGTCAATTTCCCCCTTGTCACCCCTTCCAAACATCCTCGGCCATTTCCGTGGTGCCCCTCTCGTCCGCACCCTTGTTCGCCGATCAAGGGGTAGAGAGTCGCGTCGAGGAATTCACGATCACCCGGAACATTTTCATCGGATTCGGGCGTGCCTCGCTCTCCTGTTCTTCTTTTTCTCCCCCCTTTCTTTTCCCTTCACCTTTTCGCGGGGAGATTCATCCTCAAATCGATGGACGCTCTCCTCTCCGCGTTCTCTTGTTCCTCGTTTTCCTTCTTCTTCTGCTTCTACTTTTTATACGTACGGCAGGCGAAAGAGATTTGGCGCGACTAAAAGCATCGAATTTAGGCCGGTAACCGAAATAACAAGGCAAACAAATGGAAAACCTGACCAGCTGCCTGGCTGGCTGTTTGCCTGACTACATTGCAGTATTGAATCGGGTATATCGTATTACGGCGCGTTTTTATATCTAGACTGGGAAATATGGAGAGCGTGCTCTCTCCCGAACGGCGGCAAAATGACAGCTCGCGCATATTTTCCAACTGCAGTCGTTTATTCAACTTTCTGAAATGTTATAACAATGGAAATGAATAATTTTGTTCAGATTGAAAAATCAACGAGGGAATATTAAAGATATGAAAACATATGAGTGACCACTGGAAATATCCGCTTACGATCACAATTATAAGATATTTTCTCTCATCGTTAGAATTTTCCTTTCTCTCTCTCTCTCTCTCTCTTTCTCTCTTTCTAAGTGTAAATTAATTTATTGATAAAACAGAATCTGTTTGTTTGTGAATGAAGAAAACAACAACTTAGACGGGCGTTTACCAAAAGCGAATTGATTTCAATCAACAGGCTCTCTTCTACTTTTTAAGAAAATCGAGGAAAATTGAATCTCATCTTCTTAACCGACTAAGAAAATCGAAGTGAAGCAATGAATGATAGACAAGCCTGTTTTATTCTCTAATAAAAGTTTTGCATTTATGTTAGAAAAATTTTCGATCCTTTTATTTAAGGCTTTAATATATGTATTTTGAGAAGTAATATTTGGAAAAAAAAGTTAATATTAACTTTCAAAATGGAGCATATATTATGAATTGTATTTGTAACAAGGCCGCGCATGAAAAATTCAATGCGAAATCCATCTGAATAGCATAGTTGAAACTCTCAAGCATAACTGAAAAATATTTTAATGGCCGACTCGTATAATCGTAAAATGCTTTCACATCGAATAACCGCTATTTTAGCAAAAATCCGCCTCATTTGATCAACTTGTGCGAACAAAGTTCAGCGCGGAATTTTATTATTATAATTTTACTATTCGGCCGCACCGTCACGCATGCTTCAAATATGATGTAGTTAATAGGTGTGCACTTTCGCGGATTTTCGCGTTGGAGATCGCCTAAGGCTCGCCACGAAAATTTACTACGAGCTTCAATGCATAATTACAATGTAGCAAAAGTTAGCAAAACATATAATAGAATCTGTGCGACTGCGAACAAAGTACGAAAAAAAATGTATTATTTTAGAATAAAGTTCTTCAACGTACATTATATACTTTAAACTTTGAAAATATTTTATTGGAACGTAAAATTTTTTTATGAAAAAGCCAATATTAGTACATATTTAATCGTATCATTTTCTCTTCAATTTGTTTAGCAGTGCAGAAATACGAAATTGATAATAGAGGCTAATAATAATAGAAGAACAAATAAAGAAGGGGAAAAAAATAGAAGGAATACGAAAAATTGGAGTACACCATTGAGCGGAGGGTCTGCTTCTGACACACACACACACACATACTGCGCTCCTTTCTCTTTCTCTCTCGAAGGCTACCAATTTAATCGGAAAAAGAGGGTGAAGGATAATTCCTCTTTCTCCGCTTTCTACCACCTGCAGCGCCTATTCGTTCTACCCACCATCACCCAACGCTACTGTCGGCTTCGCTGGTCGTCTATCTGTCTGGTCTAACCCCGGGCGCGCACCGGGCTATCTGTCGAGGAAGTATTTGCAGGCGACTGTACAGAAACCCAATTTAGTCTGCGGTCGACTAATCCTATCCTACTACATACCATCAGTCGATAGCTCGGGGCTCGACCCTCTCTTTCCATCCTCTTTCGAGCGCACTTCCTTCTCCGCCTCCTGCTTTACTTCCTGCTGCTCCTCCTGCATCTCCTCCTCCTTCTCCTCCTCTTCGTCCGTTCCTATCCGGCAATCCCGATAAACTGTCCGAAACTATTCGATCGTCCCAGAAAACACGTTTTTCGAGAACTCCGGATAGTGATACTTTGCACGTGTGCGAGAGAGAAAGAGAGAGAGAGAGAGAGAGAGAGTCTCTCTCTTATAAAACTTTGCCGATATAATGTCTAGCTATCAATGTTCCGGAGCTTGGACAGCAATAAGGCTTTATAATGATAGAACGTTGGCGTTTTATTTAAGGAATGAGACTGTCTTGATAATAGACGGCAGCTGTTTAATACTTGTTAGAGAACGCACAAATCTATGACGTTTTATAGATTGAAAGTAGGAAAAAGAAAACATTGATAAGCTCGATATATACATACTTTCTGCTTCCGAGGCTTAACATGACATGATCTGTTCAAGCGGCGAGCTGACGCGCGAGAAATTCTTGTTTGTTGGACGTGCTTAATCCTCTACGGGCGTAATTAGTTCCCTTTCGAGAAGAAAAGTTGATAAAAGCAAAGCGATAGTGGATCCTAGTTTCGAAATAAAAATGATATTATTTGCGTTCATGTGTCTCTTTAAAATAGATCACAACAGGGGTGCCATTTAAGTCCTCACTTCAAGACCGTAAATATACGGTGCCTCCTCCATCAAAGGGATAATGTGGAGATACGCGTCTCACGATATCAGGACTATATACTTTTCCGTTTTGATTTTTACTTGCCTCATCCAGTAATTTGCAAGAATCTCGCACGAAACTCGCACCTAGATATATCACAGCACACATACACACAGATGGCAATAAGCGTTGGAGGAATAAAGCGCCATACAACTCTTGCCCACCGACCCTATTCTGGACACGATGATGCGACATAGTTGGCGAAACGCTGGCGAATAGTTTCGCCAACAATTTTGCGCAGTATTTTACCTGTATGCTACGAGGATCGTTCCCTGCTGGCGCGTGTTAGCTTAGGCCGCCGTCGTATCGAGCAACGCGTTCTTTCCTGACCGACAAGTAGTCTGTGTTGCGTGCCTTGCCGACTTTCGAACCGAAAAGAAAATAGAAAAAGGGAGGGAATAACGTGCCGTGTGTACGAAAGGCGGCAATTTAGTGAACGTAATCCGAAGCGAAATAAGCGCGAGGCAATCGCGAACCGGCGCGAATCGAAAAGTTTACTGGCTGTTTTTCGCTATTGCAATATTATTAGCTGGTAGATAAGGCTTCTCATTAATATCTCTTGACTAAATCGGGCCCTCGAAGGTTTCTCGAGCTGCAAGAAAATATTGTCAAAATGAATATATAAAAGGAAATCCAACTGGCGTATTTCCGGCAATAAAACGGGGATTGTATCAGCGAAGACATTGCCGTAACGGTGCAGATTCGTTCGCATTTGGCCGGATCCATTTTTCAAAGGGACAGATCACGGCCGTCTAAATTTCTTCGCGACGGCAGCAGCGCAAGCCGTTCGTCTTTCCGGGAGAAGCGACGACTCTTCTCCCGGTAAGGCGGGTAAGAATAACTCGATCCCCGCATTTTGTCCTCGTTCTTTATTTTTTTCTCCTTTTCTTTTTCCCTCTTTTCATTTTCCCCTCTCTTTCATCCTACTGTCCGCACCGAGGGCTGTGCCCCCTTCAACGGATTCTCGTTCCCCAAGTTTCGACACAATGTCCTTTGAATTCTCACTGGTCGGCAAAGAAGGCACGCAGAAGGCAAGTGTAATCTAAAGTTCGAACTCTCGATTAACAAGAAAGAGAACGAGAGGCTCGAGGGGGAGCGGGGGGAAGGAGAGGAAGAAGGTTGGCGGCGAGCAGATGGACGAAGACGAAAGGGGGTGATATGACGGGCGGGTGGAATCGAAATAATATTTCCTTCCTCGTTCCGGCAGACTGCAGGACGAAGAATTCGGGCGAGGAATAACTCAGTTGGCAAGTTTTCCATCTTCGCCCACTCCCTCGACCTTTTCCTCGATCTCATCCCCCGTCGATTCGCTCAGACGCACCTTGTACCTTCGATTTCTTTGAGTAACTTCTTTCATTCTTCTGGGGGAAGAAAGGCGGATGTGTGCAGCGCATTAGCATCATTATTATCGTTATTATCCCTCTCTAAGCAGCCCGTCGTGGAAACCATCTTTCCACGGTTACTCGAGGAATCCACCGGGAATTTATCAGTCGGGAATGCCGAACGAGGGAAATGAAGGTGAGAGAATAAACGCGCGGACCATGTAGGGCGGGAAATGGGAGATAAGGAAGAGATAACGGCCTGCGATCTTATTTCGAGGCAGTATTCGCATTTGCACACCGGTATTTTACGAGAAGGAGAGAGTAAAAAAAGACAAAATTCCGTGGAGGTAAAAATTGCGCGTGACGCAGGTTGTCGATTTTTTATTCGGAGAAGATATTTTAATATCGATACGGATTATTGGATATTGAAGCTGCAGATATTTCGGGCATCAAACTCCTTCATCATTATTTATGTCTATGTGATGGCATTCAAATTGATAATAAGTTGACTAATAAAGATTATATTGTAAAAATAAAAGTACAAATAATAGATTTAGGCGAGCAAAGGCAGATTGTTTATTCTCGAAAAATAAAAATTCAGATAATTATCAAATAAGATTGTCTTCGATATGAATGGAGAACGTTTCGACATTAAATGTCTCTCCTTAACCACGGAAAAAAAAAAAGACATTTATAAAAATCAATGATGAAAAATAATATAAGTTTAAAATGTACATGGCGCAGACATTGGAAATAATAAATTATTCCTCTCGCCCCATTAAGTTTGAATTAGCTTTTAATTTCTGCAACGCTTGTGTTGTATCGCTCAATCCTATCGAATGTGACAGTGAGAAATGTGGAGGAGGAGATCGAAGCGTATCAAATTTCGGGCATGCGCTATTAAATTCATTCCTCCGATGACGTTAAATAATTCCGCGATTCCGCGCTCGCCATGCGAGACCAATGTATGTATCTCCTCGCGCGATTTGTCGGGCGCGATAACAATTGGCCGGTTGCATAACTTCAAAACGGGCGTAAACGGAGGATCGGCCACTCGGGACCATTCGGTGATACCGAAATTACCTGCATTCTCTCGTGCAATCAGCGATGGATGGGGGATACTATTGGGAGGGAGGATGGAGGGGGGGGGGGAATCCTGCCCCGAAATAGTCGTGAACGACAAGGTCCTCGCAGAAATTATCCGGCGTTTCGGAACCCTTGGATTACCCTTATCGCGCGACCCAAATTCAAACCCAGTCCCACTGATTCCCGCAGCGTATTACCAGGCCTCCCCCACACGTGCGCGATGTAACGGATTCCACCAGAAATCCCAACATGCGAAACATCCTGCGGCGGGTTATGGATACACAATGTTGACACACTCGTACGCATCTGTGTACAGACACGCCGCGTAGATATCAGCCGACATAAATGTGTATGTGTGCGCGAGGTAGCGGGGTCGGTACAACCGCGATTGCGGAGCTGCTGGGATTGAATTGCTCAAAGTAACGTATGAGAAGTCGAGATGCAACAGACTACTTCGTATATGTGATTCTATATTAGCGCTGCTTGAGTTAATCCACTTTCGTCGAATATGTAACTCGAATATTTGAGGCACAATAATATGCCAAAGTACGTAAATAAAATTTAATGAAATTAACCGAAGAGATAAAATTTCTTGATGAGACCGACATCGATCTTTCTACATAGATTCTAACGTTTTTCCTTTCGTAGACTTTACTTTATAAATCTTCAGATAAATCTTCTTATTAGCAAAACTGTGAATGAATATTATTTATAAAAATTTAAAAAAGAAGGGAGAACATTTATTAGAAAATAAATTATTTTATTTAATTACTTATTTATTTAATGATAATATTTGCATATCTTTACTTTGTTGAGTAGGAAAATATGTTGGGCGTAATGCTCGGTATTAACTTATTAACAAACATGCAGGTCTGTATATTTGACTTAATCTGAAGGGTATACGCATATACATAGTGGCGCTATCGCGTGATATCCGATATAGATAATTATCGCTTTGGTCCACTCGGTATTTGTCGGTGTCGTACATTTCCGGAATAATACAGATGAAAATTCTGGATCTCTCTATAATACTATCTACATTTCGCCGCGGATCTAATTGCGTTCGCAACAATCGTATACAGCTAGCTGTATTTATCCTATCTGCGTTAAATATCTGGAAACATGCCTTCCATGCGTAGGATTAATTTAAAAAGCGACTTGTGTATTACTCTCCGTATGTCTGATAACGCTATAGTTAATGGTACATAATATAATAATTAAAACGTCCATAATAATTTAAATAATATATTTAAATAAACGCCATTTATCTAAAGATTATTAAAGACATTTTGAGAGAGAGAGAGAGAGAGAGAGAGAGTAAAAAATAAAGAAAGAGCCAAAGAGGATCGAGTCGCTTATTGATCTCGTGAACATTTTAAACTTGGCGTAAGCAATTTCCGTTCCGCTGACGAAAGAAACGGATACGTGTCAGAAAGAGAATGGCGATCTACTCACCCTATATACAACCGCGGTGATTTTAGCGACGTCGATATGCGGCGTAAATAACATCGGAACCGTTTGTATCATATGGCTCATATCGAACAAATAACCAGGGACGTGCGGACGTGTGCAATCGCCTGCGGATGCGTGCTGAAACGCGTATCGAGCGAGGTCGCAGGTTACGTCTCCCTCGCGTCCTAAATGCCCATACACACACACACACACACACACATATGCATACGCACGAGTATAATTTGTAAACGCATCCGCGCGCCCGCCTCGATTTCCGCACGCGAGGACGAGAATTGTTATTGGGTGTCACAGATATTATTCCATTAAACGCACTCGACTAACTGGTCGAGAGCGAGTTTGTCATCGGCAAATACGACACGTGCTGAGTTACGTCGCGTATAATTCGTTGACAATAGGCGGAGTGACTGACGTCGGTATTATTTGTGGTATTGATGGTACGTTGGTTGAGAAGTTCGCGGAATTCTACGATTTTTCTGATGTTATTGATAGGTGAAAGTACAAAATGACATTATTTATAATAATGTCCCATTAATTAATAATAAGAGTTGTGTATGATAATCGATTTGATAGAATATAAAGTCACTACTGTCGCACGAAGAAGATAACGCGGAGATTGATTATATACAGCAGTTTGTGCGCCTTCCTTCTGCCCTCCTTCCTTTTCCTCAGATCCCTTTTATTAAATTAATTACAAACGTAAAGGAGAAACTATGCAGTCCACCGAATTATTGTATAATAGTAGAGACGCGCCGGCGCTAGTCAAACTAATGAAAATCTACTCTAAATTGATAAGTTATGGCATGCGCTAGAGAGTCTATATAACGTGATAAATCTGAAATTAGCATTATAACTATCTGTTTAAATCCTCGCCTATTAAATATCCTAAATGCGTAACAATTTAGTGTAAAAGTTATAATTATAAATTTTTAAGTAATTCGATTAATGTTACTCCATCTTTACGCGGATAATTGTATCATTCTATTATTATTACAAAGAGTTAAGAACACTTTTTTACAAATAATATATACATGTATAATTATTTATAAGCAATCTAATCGAACGTAAATTAATTTTTTTTTTCTATAGAAAAAGATTGTTATATATTTGTCATTTATTTCGTGATATTCCATGGGAATTTACGTGACGATTTTTGAGGACGAGGCGTATCGACGGGAATTTATTAATGAATACGATCGACATATTGTCATTAAGGAAGGACACGGGCAACCTCCTGGGTTTAATTACCGTGCATGCCTTGTTCTCCTTGTTATTATTACCTCGGACTATTAAGGTCGGCCTCCGTCAAGCCGTTCTCTCTCGAGCGGAGACGTGTCGCATGCACCTGGCCCAAAACGATTCTGCCCAGAATCAGATGGGCAGATCGATCGGCAAGCGAAACCGTAATGCGGAAAATGTTGGCGCACGAAGCTGGCATTCAGTGGATGAATATAAGATGAAAGAGGGGCAGGGGGTGGACGACAAGTAAGATGGCAGAATCTGTACGACTGTCTCGAAACGGAAAACGAAGTACGGTACGGTCTTCCGGAAATATGCACGAAATGTAAAACGCGATGCAATATTCCGGCCTCCTCGCTAGAGAGAAAGAAAGAGAGATAGATAGAGAGAGAGAGAGGGAGATGAGAAACACTTTCTTGCTTCGCTTAATTATACTGTGTTATTTCTCAATTATCGTGAGACAGTGTTTGAATATTGTACAGCGCGGCATGAATATTTGGCATCTCTTTTTCATCTCTCTGCAATGTACAAATATTTTCTTAGCAATATTCTTGAAAATGGATGTGATTTAATTTTTTTTGGTATTATTTCGAAAATATATCTATAAGACAAAAATTATTATTCAATTAAGGATTGAATTAAATTTTTATTTTATAGAAAAGATATAAGGAGAGCGCGAGGAGCAAGTAACAGATGTATAATATTCAAAACAGAAATTTATTTTATATTAATAATATATTTAAACTTGACCGATTGTCTTTATTACGTATTATCTGACAGTATTGTCTGACAGGAACAAAGAAAATTTTGTACCAAGCGATATATATATATATATATATATATATATATATATATATATATATATATGATATAAAATGTTATTAATTTGTAACATAAAAGTTTAAAATTTTTTATAAACTGTTTATATTATAAAAATACAGAAAATGATTAGAACAATAGATAAAATTATTACAAACATTTTGACAAATCCTTACAATTTGCAATATTTGATTTTATAAATTTATCGGACAACCTTTTTCATAATCATATTATTCAACCTATCTGAATTAATTTTGTTGAATTAAATTAGATTATATATCGCCTCGATTTTTCGCTAGAAAACATCAAAAACAGAAACGGTGAAAGTGAGAAAGAGAGAGAGAGAGAAAGAGAGAGAGAGAGAGAGAGAGAGTTAGTTTATGAAAATCTGAGATTTAAGTCTCGATAATAAGAATAAAAATCAACAAAATTATATCTCTCAGAAATGTTACGAAATTTTCTCAATATAATGCTTCGAGAAACATCGACATGATCAATATAAGATCAAGATCAGATCGAGATCGATCAGAGAGAGAGTCGGTGAAGGAGAGACGAGGACAGGCTATGCCCGCGTGGCTAAAGTGGATTACATATTGCTGTCCCACTCTGCAACATGTTGTACACTTGGCCGTACCGGCCTTCCAGGTAAATCGAATCACCGCTAACCTGAACGAAGTTACCTCTCTCACTCCTGTCCCCCTTGCCGCTCGCCTACGCCAATCTTCTCTCCTAAGTGCATACGCACTACCAGCGACCCTCGGTTAGAAAGTAAACGCCGGTTATGCGCGCCCTAATTTTTTTCCGCAACGGAATGTGGGTTAATGAATTAAAAATCGCAAAGATATACATATATGTATATATATATATATATATATATATATATATATATATATATATATATATATATGTATGTATATACAGGGTGAGTCTATATTATATTTTAAAACTTCGTGAGCGTGTTTTGTGGATAAAAAGTATGAACAAATGTTCCTACGAACATTTAGGACAAAAATGCTTCGTTATCGAAATAATAGACATAAATAGATTTCATAATGACTGAGTTACCAGAGACCAAATTGTTTCTTTTCACGATGTTGTGTCTCTAGTGTTTTGATTCTGGGATAGTGTTTATTTACCAGCACACGCTACTACGACCCACTGAAAGAAAAGGCAAGGGGGTTTTAATGTAGACCTTTATATCTCAGTACAATACGGAGACAACGTACTTTCGATCAAGTCAATATGTTTAAAGCAGTATTGATTTATTAATTGACTGTAACGGCGTAGAGAATGTTTTCACTTGAAGAAATGAATGATATTGTATAATATTTTTTTATAATATTATTAAATAGATATAGCATTTATTTGTCCATCTTTTCGATAACAAAGCATTTTCGGCCTAATGTTTATAGAAACATTTGTTCATACTTTTTATGTAGAAACATACAAAGTTTTAAAACATACTTACGACTCACCCTGTATATATGGAGCGCGACAGCTCATTTGTTACTTTTTTTATCTTTCTCTTTTCTTAGACATATGAATTATGAAAAAGATAGAAAGAAGCGCTAAGGATCGATATATTAATTTTTACCCAGTTTGCCTGGAAAATATACGAACGCAAAATTAAAAATGTCAAATATATGATTTCCAAGCGCAGCTATAGCAAATAATCTAATATTGAAACTTTATAATGAATGGATTAAGTACACATCGTCATTTTCTTTTAGACTTGCACATCTGTTCAACGAAAGGATTTTTTTTTTTTTTTTTAATTATGTCAATATCTCAATTATGTAAATTAATATCGATAATATTCTTTATACATATATTTAAATATTGCAATATTGAAAAAGAAAAAAAAAAAAAAAAAAAAAATTATAACACATCGTCGGCCGGGTGCTTCTTTCTATTCGATGAGAAATTCATGAAGCACTGGTTTGTCGCGGAGTTAACAAAATTCACGGATCAAGCCGGAATGCTTTACTCGCTCGCATCTCGGAGAGGGAGAATGAAGGTGCCATTTGCGACGTAGCTCGTAAATTCTAAGCAGCTTAGAAACGACGCGTGCAACTCAAGCTCTTTCCCCCGTTCGTTACGAACCCCCATTCCCACGGGCTTAATCCGTTGCACTTGCATTCGATGTTTCCTTGTGCGACGAGCATTCCGGAAGTTAAGGACACTGATGAACGGCGCCCGGCGCCGCATCTCTCTCGAATGACACGTATATGCGCTTTCCCGGAAATCAAATATCGCCGATGGAAAGATCGTGCTTGTCGCAAGGAGAGACAATATATTGCGTGCAAACTAAATTATATAATTATTATTATTACATTAAAATAAATGTGTTCAAAGTTATATGAAACGTTAATCTCATTTAATGAACGACAGGTTGGATATGTGAAATAAAAATGCGACGATATTAGCTGCGCTTTATTAGTGATGACAGAGCCTTCGCCGTCACGTCTACGTCGTTTGAAGAGTATTATAAAAGCATCGCGCTTCGCCTCACGGATTCATTATGCTACCATAATTAGGAGCCAGCGCTGGGAAAGCACTTGCGCTGGCTGCGGTGGATGAGAGGTGGAACGCGATATTAGTTCATTTACGTGTCCTAATGCCGCCACGGGGGTACGTGTTTACGAGGGCGTATTTACGAGTGCGGTGCCTGCGCTCCTCGTTTTCTCTCGCGTAAATTTAACGTCAGTGGCGTAGTCGACCGCTCTGTCTGTCGCAACAAAAGGATTGTAAAGCTCCGCTAAACGCGTTTCGCCTATACACATAAGCGTATGCTTTGCGATAGCGTAACGGATAAATATTACAAGCTACAGGGAATCAGGAAATGTAAAATGATAGGCTGACAAATTGAATTAAATTGAATTTTGGTTTTAAATGATATTTAAAGGAAACACTGAATTTGCATCATTGAAATGTAGTGAGAAAATTGAAAGGAAATTAGTACAAGTATGATATTAACCATTATATCGATATTTTAATAATAAAATATTTTGGTCTTAATTTTAATTAAAAAAATGTTTAAAATTAATTGTAGTTGCACGTGAATATTTCTATAAATGTTAAAGAACATGTATAAATTTTTGTAGATTTTTTTCAAATATTTTAAGACATCTAAAATTGCGGGGGGACATTGTGATTAGGAATAGAGCAAAAAACATGTGTGACGTAAGGATGAAATTGAGCTATCTTCTGAAAAATTCGTACACTGCACGGATGGATCCTCGTTGGCGCGCGATTTCGCTAAAATCGCACACACACGTCAGCCTCGCGAGCGTTATTCGCATATATTACGTACTCGTAAAGTTTTATGAAAGTTATGTACCGCGCGCATACGCCGCGTATACGGTAAACGGAAAAGGGAGAGGCTTTTTACGCCGCGATCGACGTCGTTTATCTGAAAAATCTTTTTCGCGAGTGGCTTTCAACCGTGGGTTTAAAGGAGCTATTGAATCGAGCCCCGGTGAGAATTTCACCTGCCACTTCGATTGTCCGCTAATCCCATTGGCCGACCCTCGAGACGAAAAAGAACGTCGGCAGGGGTGACGAGACTGTTTGATTCGGCCCTGTGTGCCGTTCCCGAGGCAATAGTGCTCGATTCCGAAGGGTGGGAACGATCGGGCGGGAGAAGAGGAGGATAGCCGTAGAACCCTCGAGTAAACAAAGGAGGAAATGGGGTAAATAAAAAGCAACCGCCGAGGAAAGGACCGGGCGCCGCTGTGTGCACGTATTTACACGAGCGCGCACAGTCGTGAGAAACGAGTCACTCTATAGGGTGTGCCCTGAAATTTAGACAGCGCTTAAAAATCTGATCAGAGCTCTACAATATATTGAGTATATTATTCTTACATGTATAGCAAATCTACAAATACATTAATATATACGTAACATTTTTATATAATCGTATAATAATCATGCTCTTGAAAAAATGGAGTTTTTGCATTTTGGGACACCCTATAGACAGGTCCGGTATCACGTGTGAGTTAGACGCACACGCGCGTTTCTCGATTCTGGATTAAGCCCCGGAAGTAAGAGAGCGAAGAAGCGCAAGGAGCTTTCGTAGGAAGAAAGAAGGAAGGGGCAGCCGAGCGAGAGGCGATGAGAGGAGTGGCCGTGGGAATGAGAACTTGCGGGAAAGTAATCCGGATCGGCGAGCGCGCTTTATAGTTTTGTTTATTCCCTCGCATACAATTACGCTGATGACGCGGAGTAAGTGCGGGCTGCTCTCGCAGCCCGCGGAACCTTTTTATCCCAAGAGAGAGATCGTCTTCCCTTTCTTCCCGCTCGTTTTCATCCCCCTTTTTTCCACCCTCGCGCCGGGAAATGGAAAGGACGGTGGTGGTTGCGCTAAAGCGCTCGTCGAGCGGCGCCGCGGAAGATGAGGGCGCCGAAACGAGACTCGGCGGCGCCTGGTGACGCGACGCCGCCCGTCGCGGCGCCGCATCGGCGAGGAGGGATTGCAGGAGTAAATTCGAGGATGAATGGTGGAACGGGAGTTAGGATCAAGAGAAGATCCTCTGTGCGCGTATTTACGGCCACGCTTATCCGGAACGTCAGTCGTCAGTTCGATATCCTTTCGCGGCACGATGTATTAAATTAGTAGTAAAGGTTTATGTTTTGTCGGGCGTTTGAACTGTCAAAGGTCGGATCGAAATACATAATCGATGAACGAGAGAGAGTTATGGATGTCGATGTGCGATTTTGAATCGAGATTTCGCATCGCGCATTAATATATCTATAAATATATAATAAATAATTATTTAGATAATAGATAATATATATATATAAATATAGATATAAATAATGTAGATTATTTAGATTATAAATTAGATAGAAATATAGAGTATGGATAAGATAGAGAGAAATATAGATTATAAATAAAGAAATATATTATTTAGATTATATATAGATAATAAAAATAGATTATTTTATAAATAATAAAATAGAGAGTGCGTTTGTCGCTATGATACAACATAATATATGTAATCATTAAGAATCAAATTAAATTATATTTTTTTTTATTAAACTATTTATTTTAGACATAAAAAAGGGAAGAGGGGGAGGTCATTAAAAGCGCCATTTGCGTGAATTATGCGTAAAAAATGTAGTCTGCAGAATCTACACTTAGATACACGAAACATTCACACCTACTCACACGTAATTTTCAATCGCCGAGAATTCGCGTGCGCGTATGCGATTTATTGCCGCTGTCGCCGCAAGTGCACGGCGATATCAAGCTTAACGAATCGCATCCGTTCCGCTGAAACTACACATTAAGTGAATATCGATGGAAGAAGTGGTGTACGCTTTTCACCATGGTTTTTTTTCATCGGCTCTTCATTATCGTAAGTGTATTACTTTCCACGGAAATCGCGTTGCGGTTAAATGGATATTTGATTAGCTGCAATCTAAATTAGTCTAATTTTAATATTAATTTTCTTTTTCGAAGTAATCAATTACACTATGATTTAATTGTGGCATATTGATGTAATGCCGGAAATATACGTCTTGATCTATCTACTCTCTCTCTTTCTCTCATTTGTTTCTTCCGATTGGTATTTTAAATATTTAATTATATCTTATATATAATTAAAGAAAAATTGACTCTTTTTCTCTGGCTAAAAAATTTGCTATTAAAAAAATTTCCAAAGTTTTTTTCGGATATATATGTGCACCTATTATCGCAGTCTCTAATCTAAATTGTATATACTTACTATTTCTAAAAATTTCTCTCTCGCGCACTTTACAGGCTTTCTAAATATAAAATTCTAAATAATCTAATTAATAAGATCTTGTCTCTCTCTTTTGCCTTCTATTTATAAGTTTTTTCTTTTTTAAAAAAGCATACATTTATTTCCATTTATATAAGTATGTAAGATATATTATGATGAATAAAAAGTCTACATAATGTTTCTCAATTTTCTGAAGACGATGAATCACATATAACTGATGTTTTAAATACTTCTCATCTACGTTTCTCATATTTTATTTTTTACTCTTAAAATTCACATACGTATAAAATAGATAAAAAACATATAAAACAGCAAAAACCATATATTAAATATTATTGTGTTTGAAAATGTCGAGTACTTATCTCGAATACAAAACACAAATTTCAAACGTCACAATCGATATCAAACAAACTCATTAAGCTTTACATTGACTAACGTGGTGACGAATAGAAAACGACCGCGCAAAAAAAAAGAAGCGAATAATATTCATATAAACCGATTAGCGCTAAAACTTACGCTAAATTCGAAGTGAACTGCAGCTACTTCGGCGAAATCAAATAGCACCTTTGACGGGAGTAAGGGAGGGAGAAAAAAAAAAAAAAAAGAAGGGAAGAAAGGCAGGGTCGGTCGGTTGTATGCGGGCTGAATTGTAAACCAGACTGAACTTTTCGCCTTCTTTCCTTCTTGGTCGTTGCCCGAGGATAGGGACGGCGAGCGAGAGATGAAGTTCGCTCCTTCTTTAAATTACATTTGGCCACTCGTTTGGACACCCCGGCTCTCACCTTCTTTCTCGCTTATCTTCTTCCCTTCCTCCGTATTAACCCATTTCGAGCGAACGCCGTAGTTCTACACTCTATTCGCGAGCAACGTAGATAGCAAAAAATCCGTTTATGATCCGTTTCTTAACCGCTATTTTGCAATTAAACCTAACTTTGTCGAAAAAAATTTATACCATCTTTATATATTGTACATTGAATTAATGACATTTTCAAAATGCTTTGGTGAAAAGATATAAAATACTCTTGTTAGTTTCTATTGTGAAATTATAAATCGTCTTTTTACATATGCTTTTGTAATTAATAGGATAAAAAGGATTATTTTTATTTATCTACAGACAATTAACTTGCAAACTTTGTAAAGTAAAGCGTATTTGCTCGTCGAAGAAAATACGTACTTTCCTTAATTTCTTATGGAAAAACATGCTTTGGAAAATATGGTAAAAAGACCGAGACTGAGTATTGCATTTTTATGGAGATTTTTATGTTTCGAAAAAACTTGTTAGCATGTGAAGTTGACCAGCTTTTGTAAACTAAACTCCATTATGAAGGAAATTTACACGCGGGTCGTTTAAATGCACGAAGGAAAGAATACTGTCGGTCATTAACTGTCTGGTGAGTGTACGCCGTCGTCGCTCGTACTTCTTTTCATCTTTTAATCCGGCAGGCTGCCGTATATACATATATACGCAAAGTCCATCCGGCCCTTTAGAGTCATCCGTGTCGGGGGCTCTCGTCCCGGACGAGCGGCCCTTTTCGGGCAAAAGTTCATTTACACTTTTGTGCTGCTTCAATTTGAATTTATCCGTTTATACGGGACGGCTCTCTATGCAAAAAAGCAATCCTTAGCTGTGTGTGGCCGCCGTTATAAAGACGTATGGATGAATATGCATGTATTCAGCTCACGAGTGTGGTAATATGGTAACGCGCGGGCGCGCTGTAATAGAAGAATAAGTATTAGAAAATTAGCCTGGTTTGTGGGGGGACACGATGATCTCGTTCCGCTTCCACGTCACGTTGTTCAAGGGGCCTGGTAATTTCGCGCCGCGTATACGAATAGAATTACGTGAAATTATAACGTGCCGGGAGATTGCTGGCGCGTGCGGGCTCGTATCGATTAAACCGTAACGCAAATATCGAAATTCCCTCGGTATGGCACGAGGGATTTATTTTTACTTCTAAAAAAAACTTCTGCAAAAAGGCTTTTTTAGGCCCAGTCTGCTTTAGTATAAAAAATTGATAACTTTTAGGGTTTTTTTTTTAGAACATCAGAAATTGATTTCTTTGCAATTTTAAATATATTTTTATTGAAATACTAATTTTTATTTAAATACTAATGTCTTAGTATTTTTGAATTTTGAATATTTAGCTTTTTTTGTTCAGTACAAACTTTTGCGCGTAACGTGTTCAAAAATATATGGTTCGACGGTATGACATTTTGCACTTCGCCTATGATTGCTCAAAATAAAAAAACTCGGTCTAGTTTTCCGTAGTACATTTTTGGAATACTGAATCTAATTTCATTAAAAAAAAATTGAAAAATAACAAAATAGTGTTTTTAATATTAAATTTAGAGATTTCAATTTTGCTGAAACTTTTTTGTTTCTTGAAAATCAGAAATATATTAAATATTAATTTTTTATATTCTAATTATATATTATATAGGTTCAGCATCCCCAAAATATCCAAGATTAAAAAAAAAAAAAAAAACTGATCTAATATTTAAACATCAATAAAAACATATAAAATGGCAAAAAGATCAATTTTTAATATCTCTTAAAAAAAATTTCCTAAAAATCATCAATTGTTTATATCTCACGAGACAGCTTAAAATATTTGCCTTCGTGGATAAAATAATCACGCCAAACACGAGGAGTTTCTTATCATTTCAAGGGAAATATCCTTGGGACTCGCGTTTGTGTCCAAAGTTGATCGAGATTTCCATTAGTATCTCAAAAATATTTCGTGCGCTATGCGCCCGATCGCGGAATAACTTGAACCGCGATACGGTCTACGGTGCTTAGTTATAGACTTATTTGATATGCCCCTTGATAAAAGAAAGAGGCAGCGGCGATAGTATCTGCACACCGTTATTTGCCCAGTCTTATCTTGCGAAGCGGCGCGCCGGCATTTGTGTGGACTGTAATTTCGTATGGCTCCGCGCAGCGATCAATTTTAATGTTTAATCAGTATCGGGCTTACGTGCCTTTCATTTATATCACGAGAAATATTTACTTAAATTATCCGCGCCGCGGTGCTTTAACACACTCTCGCGTGCGTTAGTTTTCGCCCTGGATAACCCGGGTGGTCCGCACCCATACGACACCACCAGCCCGCACTTTCGAACCGTGATTCAATTTTGTTTCACTTTGTTCGCTACACACACGTTACGTGTCTTTGCTCCGCGCGCCTGACCCGAAATTAATTTAGCGCAAACACTTCTCCCTGATTCGGCAATATCATCTATCCCATCGCGTATCGTGGGATGCCCGCAAAATTGGCTTACTCGTGATATCGTTCGTGGTAAAATTCGAACGAGGAATCGATTACTTGTGAAATTACTTGCACGACAACGTTAAGGATGGAAAGCATTCGTTTATTCGAGAAAATTTACATTAAAATGCGAGTTTTCATCCTGTGTGTGCAAAATAAAAATTTCTAATATTTTTACCAACAAGGACAGGAAAAAAAAAATAGAGAAAGAGATGAGAGAGAGAGAGAGAGAGAGAGAGAGAGAGAGAGAATTGTATACCTTGCAAAATTAAAATAAATATCTTGATTATATTTATAGAGATTAAACTCTCCTCCGATAAGATAATCTCTTGTTGCGTATTTTTTGAGGATCTCGTACGTGACATGAATTATTGAAAGCTTTGCGGAAAATTATTCCAGCGACCTCGTTATTCCGATGCGTGTCAGGATACGCGGGTTCTTTTTCCCCAATGGGAAAAGGGTTTGGGAAAGCGGTATAATGCGACGACGGCGGAATAGGCGTTCGATCGAGCACTCTCCTGCTGTCAGATGGACGGCTTGCCGCCGAGAAATTGGCGTAGACGTTACCCCGAGGCGAGAGGTTGGCTCTCTTTAAACCGCGTGGAATTTCCCCGACGCATGCGAGGCTGCTTTTGAGTGCATTCTTGCAGCCCAGCCGCGCGACTTTTATTGTCCGTATAATTGCGTAATTCTTATGTGAGCGACTGTGCAAACCGACCTCCCTCTTTCTCTCTCTTTTCTATGCAAGAGAGAGTTTTCGCATGGGAAATTTTATTCGAGAACGCAGTAACGGCATTTCTCCCTTTAACCGTCACTGTGGCGTTTTATTCTTTGCTTTGAAACTACATAATGTGCGAATTGGATTGCTACCGATTTCACGAATTATTGTCGCGTTTGTTTGATGTTCCTATAACATTTTCGACATTTTATATTTTACAGAGTACGATTACCGTTTTTGATTTTGTATGTCGGTGTAATTGGAAGCTGAAAACATGTTTTGTAGATAGTAACACACACACACACACACACAATATACAATTTTTTACTAAAAATGTTATTATTGTCAGTTTTATCGTGAGACTGTTATAAAGTATGAGAAAAATTATTTTGTAAAATGTAAAAGAGAATCTTGTAATGGCATATATATTTCAAAGGTAAAACTACAAATTTTACAAGTTAATAAACTATAAAATAAGTAAAAGAAAAATATCTTGATATAAAAAATAATAGAGGTTCAAATAAATTTTGTTGTATAATTAACAAGTATAATCTAAAGTTTATTTATATCTATATTTTTTTCTGTTTATTCTTGTTTTAATTCATCTAGATGTATTTTAGAATTAAAAGAACATTCAACATTAAGCGAACATTAATAAATTTATGTTCAGAAAGATTTTATTGATCTTGTAATCAGTCAGTGTGTGAAAATATAATCAAAAAGATACTGTTCGCGGTTGTCATACGATAAAACATGCATTTATGAGATAAAATGTGAAAACGAAAAAAGCAAAAAAAAAAAAAAGATACGATGAAAAAAAAAAGCGAAGAGATCGAGATTCACTGGCCGCGCTTGTGCGTACCGTTACTACTTAACGTAAGTAGTTCGTCAGAAGCAGGTCAGGCATCGATGCATGCATCTCATCTAAAGAGGAGAGTCTAATACAGTCTCGGTGCATTTCTGGGCGCACTTGTGATGGGTCGTAACGCGATTATCGAAAGTCTCTCTCTCTCTCTCTCTTACTTCGATGAAGTTTGGTGGTGGTGGTATCGAGCACGATTGAATCGCGAATCGAAAGGAAGTTTTACGGTTGCCTCGCGCCAATATGGAGGTCTTCCCGACGATACGTTCGGTTATCGACACTTTTGCGTTAAAAGCGTCGAATAAAAGTGTCGGATACTGTGAGCGCGCCCGATGCAAGCGCGTACGATCCGCGCGCGATAAACGCTATCGTATAATCGAAATGGCTTCGGCAGGAAGCGCCTCCTAAACGTATCCCCGCGTATGCGAGTCAGTATTAAATGATAAATTCATGGGGTTTGCTCTAACGAAGTTATCGAACTTTCGATTTGTCATCCTGTGACGTATGGTGCCAGAGAAAGATCGCGCGCAAAATTGAAGGTTTGTGACAAACGACTGGAGAGAAACTGACTCTGAAGTATTCTTAGCGTAATTCTTATTGAGCTTGATATCGTAAATTACGTACTTTCTTGTATAAGCATCTTTCTCGTCGTTAAATCGATTTAAATATAAAGCATGCAATGAATGATGGGTTGAGGAGACAAGTTTAGGGCAACATTGCAAATAAAATATTCATTTAAGGCGTGTGGCTGGCTTAAGATATCGGACGCTGAAGAAAATGTTGTGATCAAAATTTTAGTCTAGATTACGAGATTAATAAATCTCTTTACTGAGTCGTGACGAAATGCATCTGTCGAAAAATTGCGAAAAAACTGTCCTTTTAATAAAAAATGTTATATCGAAACGAAAAGATGTCGGAACAGCGCTGGGCAAATCGATCTATCAAGAGATGATATAAATCCGACTATAATTTTATTAATTAAATTAACTTCTGTGAAAAATCGATGGCTACTTTTATCATTAACGTGATCATGATTTGATGTAACTGTATTAATCAAAGAGAGATTTGCAAAATAGCGTACAAATATCGCGTTCGACTTGTTCACGTTCCGTTTTCAGTTGGACAACGATCCTGATACCGAGTCCAAGACTCGCAATATTTGCGAGCTGATAACATCATCCGTCGAACATGACAGTGACAGGCGTCACTATCGATTACGCACGATTGTCGACCTGCCGGTCGTTCCTCGCGGGCGCATTCGCCACGATCGCGTATTCCATTTGTATTCGTACTTGACAACCAAAGTTCGCACGTACGTAAGGGACCGGATTTCACGCGACGACGCCGCATCAATTTCTCCGCCGGTCATTCAACACGCGAGCGCGATGGCAGATTTCGCGAACCTGACGCTCTCACCTTGAACGTTTTCGGACATACAAGTCATTTATCTCGAAGAGGTGGGCAACGAGAATTCAGTCTGGCACCTGCCAGCTGATCCATTACAAGATACACACTGTCCAATCGGTGAATACGTACATGTGTCGCACGTTCGTAACACGCGGTTAAACAAACGCGCCGCGTCAGATATCGTAGACACGAGTTCGGTAGCCTGTAAAATGGCCAATGGATCAGGAATGCCGAAACGGAGCAGATGCTATAAATATCTCGCGGTACCGAGAAGGGTGAGTTGAGAGAGAGGCACGCCGGCGAGAGGAACTTCGAGATTGACAATGGAGAGAGGCGAGAGAGAGAGAGAGAGAGAGAGAGAGAGAGAGATCCTGGGGTAGCCCCGAGAAAGTTTTCCAATTTGAAGCAATTAGTTTGCAGTACGGCGCTGGATGGCATGCATCCAGATAATCGAATATGGGTCAGCTTCTAAAGTGGTATGGGGTCGATCGAAGAGGGAAGAGAAAAGAGAGAGAGAGAGAGAGAGAAGGAGAGAGAGCGAGTTTCCCGTATGTTTGCACGTGCGATCGGGTCAACTCTGTCGCGCTGCTGGCATGTCCGACGCGCATAAAACCACGTGGCACGAATCGAGAACCGCTGCCTTAGAATTCTCGCTCGCGGTAATCGATTGATCGATCGTTCTTCCATTCGCCCAGTCTCCCACGATCTGCAATTGATCGATGCACCGGTCAGTCCGACCCGACCCGCCCCCCCATCTTTGGGTGCAGTGATAGAGCTTTAAAGTTTTCCGCCGGATATGCATGTCTGCGGAGTCTCTCGGGCTTGCGAGCGTGCGAGATAAACGGAAAAGAAAATTGCGATATCTCGCGGATCCAATGCGCGTCGTACTTGAATTGACAATCGCTCTCGTGTGTTTGCGATAACAGTTTAGAACGGTTAAGCTTGAGTGGCAAGTTTGACAAAATATCAGACAATTTAAAGATACGATAGAGCAACTGATTGTAATTCTTTGTACTTTTGCTTAACTGTCATTAAAATTTCATATAATTTTTTTCTTTTTTTACAGAATCCGAAGCCAGCTGGGAGGAATGGTGGACGTACGATGGTATTTCCGGTGAGTAATCTCTTCTCCTTTTTATCTATAAATTAAATTTTGCAAAATTTGATGAAAAAATGAAGCTGCTGTGTCAAAATGCTTGACATCTGTTAAATCCCGTTACTTAATGCGCGAATTACTAATTATCGTTATTATGACTCTTTAAATGGCCGTTATTTATTTTCGTCGAAAAAGAGAGAGAGAAAGAGAGAGAGAGAGAGAAAGACGGTTTGCTGAGTCCGCAAAATTTTTTCACTTCTCCAACGCTTTTATGCGTCGCATAATTTCCGTGTTACTCCCTTTTTTTTTGATATTTCCGACTGTCACGCGGCGTGATAGACAAAGTAGGAAACTTAACCGGTTCGTTGCGCCAAGTTTGTTCATCTCGGGCAAAATTCTCGTAACTTTACTACCGAACAATCTAACGGGACGTTAATAGCAAAATTAATGTTATCCCAAGAACGTGCAAAGTATATATTACTTACTTAAAATTAATTGTCTAATACAATATCTCTTACAAACGCACATAAACCAATCTGTCACGCGCGTCAAATCTTTACATTTTCGATGCGATTAAATTACGATTAAAATCTAGTTTAGTTTGCACAACAAATCTAGTTTGCCAAAAATTGCTCGATAAAAGCGCGGGAAGCGAATGTGTCATTCGCGATGTGATTATTATCAAATTTCTGAGAGAAAGCAGAGGATAGGTGTTTCGCGTGAGAGCTCAGCTGGTCGTGCAGCTTCCTAATTTTCTTAATTTTAAGTTACGAGGCCATCGAGTGCCTCCAGGCACCGGTGAATTTTTTAATCTCAGCGCTCTCTTCTCTCTCTCTCTCTCTCTCTCTCTCCTTCTCTCACCGTCGTAGTTTTTATTAAAAATAAGGCGAGCACCGATAAGATCGCGCTGGGTCTTGAGTTTAGTGTTGTTCCGCCCCATGCGGGCCAGCTGTCACACGAAAAAACAATGCCGTATACTCGGGCGTTGAGATGTTCGCATAAAACGCCAAAAATTTCGCTTCTTCAGCCCCCTCTCCCCTTACCGTAGATCGTCGTCAGGCTCGCCCATTTCCGCATTTTCTTCCTTTTCCTATCGCGCGAACTCTACGAATTTCTCGTCGGCCCGTTGACATCGGAGAGGAAGTTGTTGATCCCATTTCGGAATTTACGAGCGCACACAGAATTTCGTTATCGATTAGCTCGAGTACCGCAACGAAATTAAATTCGTCCTGCCAGTAATATCGTTATTGCAAGCGATATTCTTGCAACGGCAAACATGAAACTTGTCACATTGTTTTTTCTCTACTAGTTGCTATTTGGCTTCTGTGTATAATGTGGGTTGAAAAGAGAAAGTTAGGTTAGGTGATAATATCGTTTTAATGAAATGAGAGAATCATTAAATATTAAGTTTAAATGCTATCTCAATAATTGATTAATATAAATTATAATTTATTAATTTATTATTAAGCGTATAAAATGTACTTATATATTTATAATTTTATTAGTCTTGACTTTTTTAATTGAAATTTAATTTTCTAGAATGTCGGAATGTCAGATATAAAATATTTCTTCATCTAAATATTTTATTCCTTTTAAGATTATCTTATAAACAATCTAATCGCGCAATTAAGGCGGAAGAGATTTTTACTCAAGATAATCCGTACTTTAGGCACACCCGGTACGCGCGGTATCGGCTGACTGACTTGTTACCGTGATCGGTAGTGGATACGAGTCGATTTTTAGGGTTCACGGATGTCATATCGCGGGCAGATGGGCTTCTCGTTTTACAACCAATAAGCGCACACGCCCTCGGTCGCGCACTTTGAACTGTCGTTACGTACTTCGCTTTCTTCGAATTTATACAGGGCTTTCCCCCTGGGGGTTTTACCTCGCCCTCTTTCGTCTACGAAATCTTTTGACATATTTGGAGGCGAAGGTTTTCCTTAGAGAAAATTTTATTACTCGCCGCTTTTTCGCCAAACCTTTTTTTTTTTTTGGCACGTTTGTAGTATCTCATCAGAAATTTTTTAGCTGAAAATATACTGTCAAAGAGAAATATTCTTGAATTTGACTCGGAAACGGAGATTTCGTTACCTATCCTGCGCGCATCTCCGAATTTAATTTGCCGGACGCATGTAACAAATCTCGAAAATTTGATCTTAAAAAAAATCAATTGCCATTTGAAGACAAATAGAAAATTTCACGTGATTTTTTTTAAGTAATTTCAATAGATTTCTACAGTGACGTTACGTGGTTTACTGTGAGTAACAGTAGACTGGAAGGCTGCCAATTTCATAAAGTGTGCGCGAGCGCAGCGTGTATAAGCAATTGCATTTGCGCGTATATTTACGCGGTAGCGGAATAATTTGGTTACGTGGCAGCGGAGATTGCGCGATGTGCAAGTTGAGCACTTATGCTTTTTTCGACCTCGAAATGCACCGTTGCGGCACAATCATGTTTACTTATGGGGAGATTCTGATTTTATGAGCGACGCTGTCGGTACATGATACGCCTTTGATTTCGCCCCTAGGGGCTACCACAGTATGGCCGAACTTTGTTTTATATTATAAATGCGAGAAGAAAAAAAAGTTTCTAGATATATTGCTTCGATTATATATTCGCCAACGTAAGATTCGCGTGCCCCAGAGACTTATCGCTTTTTTCTCCTCAACTACAAATACCTGAGAGAAGGGATGTGAAAATAGCTGGTTTAAAATAGCGATTTGTTTTGTAAAATTCCATCGCTAATCTTCAACATTGGAGATTGTTGATAATTTTATTTATACAAAACATTTTTTTAATGTATGTATAAACGAAATTTAATTTTCTCACTTATTTTGCCAAGATAAAACGTTATTTTATATAATGACAATGCATTCAAGCTGTGTGTAGACATATCGATTTTAAAAGATTAAACACAGTTACCACGCATACACTCACACACACACACACACACACATTCATGCACACAGCTCGGCGGCAGATTCCATAATACGTGGGAATACTCGTGGTTGCGGAAATAGGTCGCTGGGATTATTAGGGTCGAGAATTGCCGCGGTGTCAAAGTGAATCATCGTACGAATAAAAACGCGCACGGGGCAAGAGAAAATCTTGGCGAATGCAAAACTTTTCCACGTCGACGACGACGACGACGGGATTAAGCTCGGGTTCTCTTTTGCTTCTCACCGTGCAACTGGTAGCATTGGCAGGGCGCTGCCACTCTCGACGAGCAGTTTCTTAAGCTCGTCGAAACGGGCAGATACGCGAGGCTGAAGATGAAATTTTCCCGGTACGGCGAGAATGTGTCTTTCCGACTAAAGATGCTAAAAATGTGTAATGCGTTTCCCAAAGAATTGTATATTTCTCTCACGCGTTGCGATTCTTAAATTTAGATGCGATAAGTGTACGAAGATGATGCATCTGTATGAAAATTTATTTTTTTACCAGCATTTATTTAAGATACTTTATGAAAATATAAATTTTTTTTACTTTAATAATGTCAAAGTTAATATTCTGTTTTTTTTTTTTTATTTATCATCTTTAAACTACGCTTTGTAAAAGATGAACATATATTGATGATATGGTGGAGAACAGAGAATGAGAGAATGGTAGCTTAACGAAATGAAAAATTTCAGTGAATTGAGAAAAGAAGCGGCGGTTTTCTTGGCGGAAATTGTGAACAGTCTGTTTCCTTTTTGTCATCCAAATATTTATTCGAATGAATGGCCTTTTCAAACTCTCGGCGTTCTCGGGCCAGGTTTGTCTGTTAAGTTTTGGGTAGCAACTGAGAGAGCCCGACTACCCGGATATTTGCACATCCGCGTTAAATCACTAACACTAATGTATTTATGAGGGAGAAGTTAGACGAACCTCCATGCAATACGATAATTGAAATTACCGCGCAAACCAGTTTACCGACGGGAATTGCGGGCTCCTACGTTCTAAATATTCGAAAGCCTCGCGATATTTGTACAGCTATACGTATAGAGGATGTTTGCCAGTCGATGGGACAACCGGAAAATAAGTAATTCCTCTCTCTCTCTCTCTCTCTCTCTCTCTCTCTCTCTTGCCGCGAACTAAGTCACCTCAACTCTAAATACACTTTTCTTGTTGTGAATTTTAGTCAAAAACGACGAATCTTTTTAGACAAGAAAATCCATAAAATAATATTAATATAATTGTAATAATAATGTAATAATAAAATTGTAATATCGGTATAATATAAATATATTTCCATAAAAATACATTAATTGTTTGCAGCTTTTGCGACATTTTTTTCTTACGATACTAAAAGACAGGTAAATTCTAGTCGGAATATATTTTTTTGTTTGTTTTCAATATCTATAGTTTGGCAGAAAAAAAAATTAGAAATTTTCGAAATTCTCATTCCCAGCGAGATCGGTAGGAATCCTTATCCCAAATTGTGGAGTTGTCCGCTGTTCAACAAGCATGAAATGACCGGACTCGACGTTCGGATCTAAACGTGAACAAGGCGGACGGAAATATCGAAATACGAAAACAAGCAGCAATTTTACAAATGGTTGCACGAATACTGAATGTCCCTTAACAGCAGAACACTGCGTGGCTTTATATAACTAAAAGAAATATGCAAAAGAGACGCAAAATTAAAAATCATTTTCGAGATATCTCTCTCTCTCTCTCTTCTAAAGATTGAAGAAATTATTAATATATTTGCAAATTATTTCTATACAACGAGATAATCCTAAAGTCAAATTTTCTCTTTGATAAAAATTAAATAAAATTGTTGTAATCTTTTTTATTACGTCCTTAACTTCATATTCTAAGCGCGCTTTATATTAAAAATTGAAAGTATTAAAATTTTTAATCATCTAATGATTTTTAATGATTCTACAAGCATTGCGGCTAGTAAAGCAATATATATTTTTAGTTTGCTCCAGTATTAAAGGAAGTGCATGTTTCTTGGGATACGCTATGTACAATGCAAAAATTCTTTGATAAGAATAGCATCTCTGTGAATATTTAATATCAACTTTTGAAATATTCACCGCGTGTCCTGCAGATCATTCTGTAGGTCGCGCTTACCTTTCGTACCGCATATGAATATTTCGCGACACTATCTTTAGAAAGTTAAACGAATGTAACGTGTGTGCCCTGTCTTACATTACGTACTAAATCTGGGAATTTCTGATATATGTATACAGAATATTAAAATTATATTTAAGAATCACTGGATGAATTCTGTCAGTTTAATGTTTATCTTATTCCGTAAAATAACTAAGCAAAATTTTATAAGTTAAATATTCTCAGCGCGTATTATATATAAATTTAACGTCTTACCTAAATATAATTTCCTTTACAATTCAAGGAACACTGAGAGAATTTCAAAATTTTATTTATTACTCCAATTTTTTGGCTCAGTTTTCTTATAAACATCTATATTCAAATCGCTGTACAATGATATAATTCAACAATAATTCGTGTTCTTGTAGTGGCGAGATTTATGCGAGATAGATACGAGAAATTTACGCTATATTTTAGCTATATCGGATGAACACAGCTGCTTAGACACTAGAGGCTGCTAGCCTCTGTGGTAAGCAAGTCGATCATTCGGTCAATCAAAGTTTGCCCGAAACTATTCGACCAGCCAGATTACTAGACGTATACGTGTTCGCGGCAACGGGATGGCTACTCGCGTGCGTAAATCCGGATTCCTATTTGGCATGGCCGTCGAGTGTACCGCCCTAATCAAAATCGTCTCGCACCTACATATGCAGCAGCTCACTTTCTCGCACGCCACTCGGTCCCAGAGGGAATGCATCATATCCATTATTCCGCGAGCGGATGGAGAGATGGCTTTCACGAGTACGATAGTTTATCAAATCTTCATATCTAATCTTTAAATTTCCATTACTTGCTGTTGCCTATTTATAATCGAGACATTTTTAAAAAAATAATATTAGACATCCAATACAAATTTATTTCATGGATGTTAATGAGAAAAATTCAGATTTGCATATTGCGATGTGTTCGCTTAAAATGACACGTCTAAGATCACTGAGAAATCTGTAAATTCGATCTTTTTTTTCTCTCTACGAAAAATACAGCGCAAAAGTTACACAATATTCACTTCTGAGGTGGATGTGCCAGATAAAGGTAGTGTGTTTTTATTTGTAAAATGACGTTAGATCGCATTGTAGCTCTCATAACTCTCATGCTATTTTGATATTTTTCACGAGAATAGGCTAAAAAAAAAAAACTAACTTTTATCGAAGAGGAATGAATGACGCTTTGTAAAAAGCGATAAAATTGATCGTTTTGGAATTATTATAAATGTCGTTATTCCTCTGTGAGAGAACGCATACATCGGTAAAGAGATTTCGATAAAGAGATCCATCGAGAATGTAATTGATTTCTCGCGGGAAATATTATTTCTGTTCGCGATACAACGCTATACGTATGGCCGAGGTGCCCGGTGCTCATTAATGCAGGTGTAAAATGGATCGCACGTTTTTCGCACGAGATGGCGAGAGCGTAACGAGGTCATAAAAATTCTCGCAGGTTTGAAGATTTATGCCCTTTTGACCCATTCTGCCATTTTTGCGTAAAATGATGCATTGATCTCCCCCGTGATGACCCTTCTCCCCCTTCCCCCCCCTCTTCCCCCTCCCCTTTCCCTCTCATTCCGCACGATATGTCGAGCCGTAGCGTCAGGGTCAACGAAATTTTCATCGTGATCAATGGGTCTGGGTCGGGTTAGGGTAACTACGAATTAGAGCGACACTTCGCAATGCGGGTCAAGGGTCAATCTATATACATAAATCGACGCATTTTTCTCACACACACACACTTTTCGCGGGATATATTTTTCTCATCTTCGTCTGTCTGAAATTTCGCTCATCCACAGTCACAAATACGTACAATATATACTGTAACTTTTAGAAAATTGTAGGGTTCATGTAACTCTGTTTTTGTTTTTTTTTTTTTTTTCCCATATGTACGGGCGACCGGATTAGCCGTCGAGTAAAATATCTGAAGCCGGACTTTGCGGCTGACAGATTTTACATGCGTAAGAACGCTAATGAAATCCTGCGGTTCGCGTGGCGATCGCGTATGCATCCTCGGTCCGACCGAGGAGAGGGAATTTCTCGGAATTTCACTAATTTGCGAAATGTCATGGAATTTGGCCACGTCATCATACCGCACGTGTCCGATATCTGGTCAACTAGTTGCCGAAGCTAGTATGTAAGCTCATGTATGTAAGCTTTTGATGGTCAGAATACCGGGCTTCCAACGAAAGTGTTGATTCTATGTTTAAAGCTACGTAGCATTTCTTTCTTTAAATTGATATACAAACTCCTTTCTAATTCTCTTCACCATATTTATGAAAATATATCAAAAGTTTCTCCACATATAATTTCTATCTATGTGAGAGAGAGAGAGAGAGAGAGAGAGAGAGAAAGTTTGATTAAAATTAAATAATGCAAAAAATCAATTTGTTTAGAATTTTTATTACAAAAGTGCTTTATCATACAGTGTAGCGTTATCATACATTGCATGAGTAGCAATTATCATACAATGGAACGTGATTGAGAAAATGTTTCACACGTTCGATTATGTTCGAGAGGAAGTTCTGGGCACGGATTAAATCGTCGCTGTCGCGCGCGAATTTTGGCACGAGAAATCAAGTCTCGGATAATTAACAAGCCGAATCGGAAACTTCTAATGGCTTCCATTTCTGGCTGTACTCGGCGGGATTAACGAAACGGGTCTACGCAGGCAGAAACTTGGAAGGAAATAGTGGTCGGCACGTTGTACATACATTTCGCGTCGTATAGAGAAGTTTGCACGAAGATTTCGAACGTAAGCGCGAATGTATCGGCGAAATTCTTGCATCGTTGCATTTAGATTCAACGAAATCAAACATTCGATGTCGCGAGTTAGTCGAAGGTGGGCTTGAATCAAATTTGACGAAAGCCAAACACGGGAGACAATATAAGAAGCTACCTTGACTTTTCGAAATTAAGTGAAAATGTACGCGATTAGTCAGACGCAAATGGCACTTCATCTCTTATCACAATTTTCCGCCGACGAATTTAATCGAAATAATGTTTCGGCGAGGAGAGAGAAAATGGAAATAGATATAAAATGACTTATGTTATTTGTATACAGGCTGTCCTATCGACATTAATCATGTAATAGAAAGCAATAATCGAGATGGCAATCTAAAGCAAATAAAATTTCGCGTAAAAAGAACGTAGTCAAATGGATTCAAAAAATTATTAATATTACTTATATCCAAAATACCTTCAAAGTACAAAGCATGGCCTTAATCGCGTAATCAGGAGAATCAGTTGTACACATCTACGTATTGTTTGCACTTAACTTAATATAAAATCGATATTCTGTTGTCATAAAAAAAATCCTAAACGTATGCTACTTCGACGATTAAATCCTTGACCTAAGAGAAGAATAACATTTTCCGGTTTGCCGCGCTATTTCTTGCCACGTGTGTGTGTCATCGCTGCTTTCGCCCGAAAGTGAAACAGATCGGCGCATAACGCGGCGTCGAATGAATATTCCAGATGATCGAGACTCTCTCGGTTAGAGAGATACGGTGAACCGAGCAGCAGCAGCAGCAGCAGCTCGATGGAACAACACACAATAAGATCCCGCGGCTTTTGCGACTCGAGGAGAGGAAAAAGGGGGATGAATGGCGGCTCTTACCGCGTATATTTTTTTGCGTGTGCGTTTCGCGCGCAATTTGCCGCCGCAGGACGACGTGGAGAGAAAGAGCGGCCGGAATTAAAGAAGCGGAATAAACATGCAAATGCCGGCCACTTTCCATCTTTATCACTTCGCGCTGAATGCGAGTGCGCCGACTTAACTGCGCTCACACCGGCGACGAGATGGAAAAAAACACGGGCGACTGGAGAGGGGGAGATTTTCTTTTCTTCCACATTCTCTAAAATGTTACGCGGTCACGAATGGCGAGTAAATTGGATGCGGAATTATTAAAGAATTTATCTTTAAAAAAGCGTCTTGGATCTTTAGAAAGTACTTTCGTATTTTTCTAGAAAGTATTTTTGTTATTTTTAGAAAAAATTACGCGTTCAAATAATCTGGTCGATTCGATAAAATGAGAGGAGAAAATTGTCAGATAAAGTAAGAAGAGAGAAAAAGATAGCTGCATATTTTTTTTCTGAAGCTATTTAAAGTTATCTTCCTTCTTTCTTTTCCTTCCCTTTCCATGTAAATACAGATTTAAAGGAACTTTTTGGAAGGAAATTTTTCGACGGACGATTCTTCATATCGATCGATACAATACGATTAGAAGCGTGCTCTCAGAACGACTCGAAAGTAAATTTGTCACATCGCAACTCTCTCGGTGAAACGTATTTTCTAGGAAGCCAGATTGCGGGGTAGTAGAGGATAACGCACGGATAAAGCCGACGTATGCGCTATCAATCACGTTGCCGCTGGTTGCCGTTGTACATCACTCTTTGCGATGAGTAGTCACTCGCAGGCGACACAATCGTGTCGTTATCGCGTTACACACTGCCATTGTGATTTACGCTCGATATCGCATCTTGACAAGTTTTTTTTTTTTGGCAAAACAAGTTTGTCGCTTGTAAAATATCTATAGAGTGTCTTTTCTTGTATTCTATCTAGGTACGGATTCTTTAACAATGATAAAATAGTCAATGTGATGTAATTTCATTTGAATTACATCAACCTGATCTAATTTTAAATTGCAATTATGAAGGACGAGATTTTATTATGCGCGACTTATTATGCATTCATGCAATTTAACATTCGTCAAGCGAAATATGAACCAGAGCCGAGAAATATTAATGAATGTGACGTACATGATGGTCGGCGATATAAAAACGTACATTATTCGTTTAAGGCTATCCTAGTCTATTTTAGCAATATGAAAAATTGATAATTTTTAGGAATTTTTTTCGAAAAATTTTAGAAATTAACCTTTTTGACGTTTTTATTGATGTTTAAACGTATGTCAGTATTTTTAAATTTTGGATAATTTTTTTTGGATACTTTTTTTTTTAATTCATACAAGCCTCTACACATGGCGTGTTCGAAAATGAAGCTTGATTTGACATGATGCTTGTTGATACTCTCGTGTAATTGTCTGAAAACTTTTGAAATGAATAAACTTGATCTTTTATTTTGTATGAGATTTATGGGACCTAATTTTATTAGAGAAAACTTAAAAATAACAAAGTAGTGTAATTTTAAAATTAAATGTTTCAATTTTATTGAAATTCATTCATTTCTTGATGATCAGAAAAATATTGGTTATTAATTTTTATTTAGATTTAGTATCCTTAAGAAAGTGTTCTTTTTTATTAAAACAAAAAAAAATGAGATTATTTGTCATACGTTAAAAACAGTGTTTTGAGAAAAACGCGTTTAAAGTTTTGCAGGCCCATTTGAAGATCCGCTCGCTATTCTATCCAAAGCCTTCTAACTTCGCCAATATCCCGAATTTTTTAATAAAATTTCAAAAACATATTTTTCCGAATTATAAATATAATATTTCAAAAAATGTATAATAAAAGAATCGATTTTTTTTTTTACTCTTTAAAATAGAAGGAGCCCTTGATTATTACGCTTGCCGGCAAATATTCGACAACAATGCTGACTGAATTCGTGGGCGAACGTAAAGCCATCGGTGGGTATTTTTCGGAATTTCGGTTTTTTTGTCGGTCTGTTAGTGTTGTCCGGAAATTATATGAAAAAATATTCTTCGGGTGCGGTAGACGGCTCGCTCCAGTTCGGATAGCTGGAGGAAGTAGAGCAAAGAGAGAGAGAGAGAGAGAGAGAGAGAGAGATAGCGTAAGCCGGAGAGGAGGAGCAGAAGGGCCGCACAGAGATTAAACGAAATTATTTAAATGCCGTAATTTAACATCCCGACTACCGGCGACCGGACTTGCTTCGCAGGTGTTGAACATGCATGTATGCATAGAATATGTTTCCGGAAAACCGGACTCTCTCTCCACTTCGCTCCGCAAATCGGGTCCGGCCCGGTCGGCTGGTAGACCGGATGGTCGGCTGACTGTGGAGTGTGTGCGTGCATACATTATTATAGCGGGCGTGTGCCCGACCGGAGAGAGAGAGAGAGAGAGCGACAAGAGCGTGGATTTCAAACAAGCGGGTCCCTCATGCGCTCTTTCGTTATACGGTGGTACGTGTCTGTTTATCGTGCACGCGGTCCACCTTCGCGTTTTGCCCCCCCCCCTCCGCCTCCCCCCCCTCGTGTACAGGAAGTTCTAATTAAACAGGAAATTAAGCGCGTTCGCGCTTTCACTGATATCACGCGCTCTCAGATTTAGATCTCGCATACACGTCGTATTCTCTGTCGATAAAATTTCGTGTATTTTATGCGTGCGATAATATACCTCGTGTTTTATATAACTTTAAAAAAAAAAAAAAAAAAAAGAGATTGCTTTTCTCGCGCGTTTTGGCAAGCCAACTATATATAAATTGAATCAGATTGAAATCAAAACGTGTTAGCACCTGCGCAGCTCGATGATCGCGATGCTCCGCTCGAGTTCTCGCTGCATAAAATACATGGAGATTCGCCGATTGTATGGTCATAAAAGGACCCATAGAGCATGGCAATAGCCGAAAACTGTAATAAGGTATACATTACGCTGATGTAAAGATTGTGACTTTTGCAATGTTGCGATGTTCGCCGATTTGCGAGATTTTATCTTTGTCCCAGGCTCTCTCGCGTACCTGTGTTATAACGGAATTTAGGCCAACTGGAGACACGAAAATCGATTCTAACTCGACGGTTCAAACATAAATGGGCAGAGGCGAAACGAGTGATCGCGTGATTGATTTTGTAACTGACGTAGATAGAGCGCGCGGCTCGTAATTACCGGTACATTGATACATTACCGATAATTACCGGTGAAGGCTTCTCGGCCTCCAATCGTTGATCATGTTATCACGATATGAATCGCACAAGCGTTTTTTTTTTTTTTTCAAGCTTTGCTAAATAAATATACGGAGAGACTTGCGAAGCGCTCAAATTTCTGCAAAGTTTTTTCCACTTGATTTTGAAAGATATCCGATACAGATTTCCTTCGTTTGACAAAGCCCACGATGACAGAAAGATGAATTTCGCCGAATCGATTAATTAATTAATCGCGAATATTCCGCGGTAATATATTGAGCGAAAGGACATAATGAATGCTCGTGTATTGGTATTTACACCCGAGAAGCTGAAGGCAATAACGGCATCAGTGGTGGAATTACTAGGCTCCCGGAAAAAAAAAAAAAAAAAGATCCGTGAACAAACGGTCACGCGACAGGTGCTATAGCAGCTGATTGCAAAGTTTGCCTCCTTCTCCGCTACCGTTTATACAGCAGCACGGATATTCAAATGAAGCCTTCAGCTCTCTCTCTCTCTCTTTCTCTCTATCGCGCTTTTCGAGGAATTACTTGCAATATCACTGATACGAGCAATAAAATTATGACCCGAGGGTAAAAGAGCGCTCGCGCGCGGATCTGCTTTTTTCTCTAACTCTATCCCTAACTAAATGTGTTTCCTTTTTTTCTTTTTGCCGCGGGCTTTTTGCAATCACGCGCATAAATCCACGCGATCGTAAATTGTAAGCCGTGCGATAGGAAACTAGTAGTCGATATATCGACAAGCGATAAATAAATATGTCCTACTGGCATAGATGCAAACTAATAAATCCGCCGTGTCTCCAAGTTAACCGGCGAAATTTCGATCGATTGCGAGTCTCGTAATGAAGTCGTCTCGCCGTCGTCGTCCTCCACGTCGGACGAAGATGCGAGACAGACAGCTGCGTTATTCACACGGCGTAAAAGCTTCGATTAAACTTATACGAAGAATACCTATATAGAACGCCCGCGTTCTCGTATATCTGTAAATGCGAATTAGCCGACTAATCTCAGACGGAGAAACGGAAACTTGGAAATCGATCGCGTGCAAACACCAATCCAAGTTCACCTACAGAGTCAATTGCGAGAAAGGTATTTCTTCTTCCGAGAATAATAGCGTTACATTAAGCAAGAGAAAATAAATTTATTTATATTTGAAAATATTATTTATCAAAATGATACACGTGTTCCAATATTCTCTTCATTTTCCAAAAAAATTGATATCCATGAAATTTCTTTTTCAAACAGAGAAATGATAATAGAGTGAATTTACAAGTGAATATAAAGTACTCGTAAATATATCGTTAATCGTGTTCGAACGATTTATTAATCGTGCCCTCGGCGCCCCGCCGTATCATACATGTTACGCACTGTTTAGGATTGAACGCATTACAGAAGCAATTGCCTTAGTTAATTAACGAATTTCCAACTATGCACGCCGGCGGCCGCGTGAATGCCACTCTCTCGCGATATCGTTATCGTACGTTGATGCTGCGTGTTAAGCTCTGTTACAGTGTTAGAATCCGCTTATAAATTGCCGTCGCGAATTATACACGGCGGTGTGCCGGAATGCTGCCATAATTGTTACGCGCGCGAGAGCTTTACAGCTGTATATTCTTTCATTTTTGTTTGAAAAGGATCCATGGCGCGCGACCCGCGTAAAACGCCACAAAATTGTTTTATCTCACGCGGCGAAAACTATACACGACCGTGTTTACTCGCCACTTTGCCGCCTTGATTAGCGTAAATATGGATGGAGGGAGGCGGGGGAAGGGGGCCGCAAATTTTTGCGCAAGCCAAATGACGAATTACTGAAACTGTAAAACGTCATTATATTTGTACCATGGGTGAAAATGGCAATTTACTCTGTTTTACCGCGGATCGGAAAACTGCAGACGTATCGAGGTTGATTTGGAAACTCAATATGTAAATTACAATTTATATTACACACTGCCGCGGGAATGATTCTATTACACACAGTAAGTTCTTCTGAATATAATTATTTGTGCGAAGGGAAACAGAGAGAGAGAGAGAGAGAGAACGATAATTCCTTCTCTTCATCGTTTGAAAAGAAATAAAAAGAGATTTTATAAATTAAAAATATCTTCATAAATATTTATTATATCACAAAAGTATTAAATATATAACGCTTTATAAAAATTGCGAAATTTTCCTTTAGAAAAATGGTAATATTGGATCGCATTAGCCGTCGCATATTCCATCGCGGCGCATTCTCGTTAAGATTTTGAAACTAACTCGATTTTTTTCTTCGAGGGATTACATGTAATGGTGAATTTGCGCGGCTGCGAAAGCCGATGAAATTTTCAAGCATTCCGAACACCTGATCTGCCATAGCAGTTCAGTGCGCCGATGAGGGAAAATTCCCGTTCGTATTTTAGCTCGATGCATTTTGGATAAACTCGTAGTCTCGCTGGACTACAAGTGGTCCATTAGCTTAAGTGAAATATAAATGAGTACGGACTTTAAAAATAATGAGGAAGACAATTAGAATCGTAAGTTTATCATCTCGTGTGTTTACGGCGGTATACATTTATCGCGATATCAATCTCTCAATTTACAGAGATAATAATTTTTGGCTGTAAAAATACACAGGGAGAGGGACTCTGAAACTTTTATCATCTATTCGCACTTTCGCGGATTAACAATTTATCGAAACTCTTTAACTTTAAATCATCGAGCCCTACTCACGGTACAGATTATTTATACGCATAATGGTCGTCCGAATAAATTACTCTTTTCTGGGATAATATAGTGTCCTAAAAAAATAGCAACGTGCCAAATCACGCCTACAAATCGACGTGGACGTCGATGGCGACGGTAACTTTTTAAAATCAATAACGTGGCTTTTTAATATCTCGTCGCGCGTGACAAAATATTTCACGCGGATATTTCAAATACTTTAATCGCGCCGGGATTTACGCGCCGTAAATCTCGCGAACGGTGTAAAATTTAATTCATTTGCCCCGTGCCCAGTGCATTTTTCACTCTCCAGACTAAACTCGTTCTCCCCGGCCGGTCGTTAAAACCGGTTGCCATTACGACGAAACGCCAAATATCGGATGTACGCATCCGTGTACATCCGAGATAATACGCCGATGCTATATTGAAATTAAATGTAATTGTGTACGTATGCGCGTGTACACGCACGTGTAACTCGTACGAGCGGCACGCGCGCCACACTATGTCATTTGCGCTGGACGTGACGTTAAAACAGCATTACATTATTACGAGGTGCGGCATTATATCCGCGCAAAGCGTTATCATCCTCCCGAAATCCTTTTGAGCCCTTTTAATGAGAGAAGTTCCGAATGCGAAACGAAAAAGCGTGACACGTTGGAAACTAACATTCGCGACGGCGCGTTATGCATCAGCACTTAACTTTCCTGATCTTCTCGCGCGGGTATCCTCGGGGTGCACTTAACGGATGCAACGAATGCGGTAGCTTCAGTTCAGTTTACTGGAGTTCTGACGCAGCATGCACTGACGCTCCACTGACGCCCCAGGGCGTTTGTTTACGTCGCACGTGTGTCGTTTATTATCTGAGCGAAACTATGAAAGCAGTCGGCGCGTTTAACGCTGATTTCGTACAAGTTATATTGCTTGTAAACACGCGATATTTGGGTTCTAATGGATCTGCCGTCCGCGGAATTACGGTGCCATTTCGTACGATATATATATATATATATATTACATTTTTTCTTTTGCCATTCTTTTTACGATTAATTCTCAAAAATTAAACAATATTTGAAATTAAATAAGAAGGTACTTTTATTGTGAGTTATATGTAACATTTTTTTCAAAAGATGAATCTTTAAACATTTTTTATTTCCTGAATTTATTTCCTATTGTTTTTGTCTTCACATGTTTTTATTAAAAATGAAATTTTCTTCAAATTGATCAGATAATATTTAAACCAATTTTCCGGTATCATGCGAGTAGAGAGAGAGGAGGGGATCTATTATTCTAAATTGAAATACGCCGATCTCTTTTTGACGTCGATAGATTTTGGAAATCAAAATAAAAAAATAAATATTACAAATATTTAGGATAAGTAATCAAATTTTTTCATCACTAATGAAAAAAAGATTATAAATATTAATCTCACTTGAAGCTCTACATTTTGTACATTGAACGATTCTTAGATTTTTTCACACGAATTTCTAACAGCAGTGAGAAGGATAGAAAATCAATAGGATTTGAAAGATCCAGACGCGTCATTAGAGAGTTTGTCGTGGTTGACGTGGATTAATGCGGAGAGAAGCGCAGAGAGATTTTCAGGCCGAAAAGAGCAGCAAACCCAGAGCCAGATAGCAACGAGCAAAAGGTAACAAAAGTGAAAACTCTAACAGTCCGTTGACGTGTCCCGACATCGTTAACTTCGCGGTCGCGATATCTCCCCGTGTTGTGTTCGTCACTTTTCAACGTCGGTGGGCTCATCCCCCATCGACCCATCGCGACTTCACGCATTTTGGCGCGCATCCCCCTATCGGCTACAAATTTACCTGCGGCACGCCAACCCTTATACCATAACGAACGGGAGAATCATCGGCTTCTTTTTTCCCCGGCTCTGAAAAAATATTTCTTCTTTCCGATCCCTCGATCGCGAGAATGCATTGCGGCTTCTATCTCTCTCTTCGGTTATCAACGAGTTCCGATTTTAAATGGTGGTAAATCTAAAGGTCTCCCGTACATTCTTTTAGTCAATAAAAAGTAAAAGTTTTTCTTAACAAAAATTTGATTAAATATTTCCTTTTCTTGAATTTTTTTTTTTTTTTACAATTAATTCATAGAAATTAAATTATATTTTACATTAAATAAGAAAATACTTTTAATATTTTTAGTGCCTTTACACATTTTTGACACTTTTTATTTTCTGAATTATATTTGTGTCTTTGTGTGTATTTTTTTTTTTTATTAAAAACAAAATTTATTTCGAATTGGTTAAAGAATTTGTACTGATCTTTCTGTATCAGGTGAACAGAGAATAAGAGAGAAAGAGAGAAAGAGAGAGAGAGAGAGAGAGGGGGAGAGAAGGGAGATTTGTTATTCTGGATTGTCGGTAGAGGAGCGGCTTAGGACAGAAGGGGCGGCTTAGGGACGACGAACAGTAGGGCGCGAAGTCCAATTAAGATGTTTTTCAACGATGAGGGGCTTTTAGTCCGCAGATATCGGTCGTATCTAGGCGCCGCGTCGCCTCGGCCTAACGCGAGAGGAGAACTGAATTCATATGCATATATGAATAGATTTCGCTGTTCCCCCAATCAACCTATTCGTGCTCGTCCCGCCGGCGGCGAAGCTATTGTCCGCGGATTGCCGTACACCGTGGGCAGATATTTTTTGAAGGGACACACGGGGAATATCCACATGCTAATGAACGGCTACCCAGTTTCTCCATTTCGTACCTTTTCTCGGATTATAATCCTCGTTAGAATCTAGGAGAATGAACACCCGAGGCGCCTAATTATGGATGTCGTAATTTGCTTGATTGGAATTATAAGACACATGGTAGCTTTTGGTGATAGTCGCGAGCTTATTTTAAATCGGAAAACTGGGGAATCTAATAAAAGAATTCTAATGATTAACCTAACGTGTGTTTATTGAAAAACGATTGCCTGAATATTTATTTTAATTACAAAGTATTGAATTTATTAGTGCTTTAATAAATTTATATAAAAGATGATTTTATATAAAATATTTGATTAGAAAACCCGAGTACATATTCGCAATTAAGCAAAAAGTGAATCGATTTCTTTTTTATTAAATTATATTTAATTGTTTATAAACGCAATTTTTTTCAACAAGCATTTTATTAATAGCGCGTAATCGATTTCATATTCAGCAGAATATATGCAATTATTAAGGGAAAAAAAGAAAGACACTAATGACACCTTGATACATTAAAGTATAATTACATTATGTATTTTTTTCACGGTTTTCTCTCCGTCACGAAATACTCCGTCTTTGATGATATCGTTACACAGTTCGATTCGATTTGTAAGAGAGGCGATGTCGCAGCGACATTGATTAATTATACAACGGCAATTAATTTGGAAGTGATACGACAGCTTTAACGACGTCGAAGCTGAAGCGAAGACCCCCGAGGTGATGTAATTTTCGGACAATAAGTCGTGAATTCTTAATATTTGATCTTTACGGTCCCTCTTTCATTAATCATGATGGATATAAATATCGTTTTAAAAAGTGTCGTTATTAATGACACGATCCGCTTTTAAAAAGTGTCTTCAATTCTAAAGCTGAACAAGTTATATTAAACAGCATCTATCTCACACGAGAATGACGGACGATAATATCGCAAGTTGGTCTAAAAATATTTTGCGTTTAAAAAATAATGCTTTAACCGAAGATTCCACGATCGATTCTATATTTGACTTTCTAAAGAAAAATCTTAACGGTCGTGATTTATATTTTTATCAGAAACGTATCTAGAGACTACTTTGTTCGAACGGCTGGTGCGAATAACCTCTTATCGTTGGTGAGAAAAAATCGCGGAGAATAGTCGAAGGTTGCGTCCAGCAGGAAGAATAAGGGACTAATTCTTTCCGGCTTTTGTACAAACTTCTGATACGTCGAAAATACGCGAATAAATCTCGTGGGAGTATATCGTTGTAAGCCGAGAGAAACTTTTTATCGATAAAATCATACTTCAAAATATATTCCTCTTTCTTGGATTTTATGTGCGTGCGTGTGTGTGTGTGTGTGTGTGCTTTTCAAACTTTAACTTTTTAAAATTAAATTTGTAAGTAAAAAAATATAGAAGAAAGTTTATGAAAAATAAATTACGACTTGCGTTTTTCTTTATCAAATTATTTTCTATACGGTAATAATTAAGATCTTGCAATTTTTTCAGCGCATACTTGTAGCCTAATTAATTTTATCCTATCTAATGTACATTAATCTCTCGGCTTTTCTCGGGGTTGATTAGATTATTTTATCTTTTTTCAAACTTTTCAAGAAACTTTTCACGCCCCCGTTTGAGCCAAATGCATGCAATTTGCTCTTATTACTGAGAATTCTTATCACTTCTCTTTTGAGACCGGCCACATTATGATATAAGCGACTTAACGATCTGGTGGAGAAGCTAGCGGCTATGAAGGAAATAAAATCAAGCGTCCTTGGAGAAGTTACACAACTTATGGAGGACCTTCGGCGTCATTATATTCCTTATATCGACGACCTTTGCCGCCTTCGTGGCAAAACTCGACGGCGCCCGATGGTCGGTCGCGACACTTTTCATGTTCTCGCAGGAGTCAATAAATCTTCCATCCGTTTGGTGGCAACGAGAGTTTCCCGAAGAGAACTCACCGACAGAACTCCCGGCCAAACCTTTTGCGATATATTTTTTACAGCGTGCTCTGGAAGAATTTTCCACTGTTTTCACCGCTGTTGAGCTCTTTTTCACTTTGCCGCGGTAGCGTAAGCTATCGACGAATCAGATTGAAAACCCGTGTTACGCCCGCAACTTAACGGAATTCTTACGTAAACTTCTCGCGAAAAGTCAGTCGCTCGGCTCGTTTATTTGGTCGAGTTTACTGTGCTTTTTTAGTAGAAATCGCCAAATCGTGTCCGTAAAAACCGCGACATTCTTCAACTCAGTGACAATTGAAACGCTGCGAGAGATTTCTATTGTATACACTATATGGTTAGATGTGATGTTTACAATGTTAAAATATATAATTACGAAAAGAATTTAAAATAAGATATAGAATAATATTCAATATTTTTTGTTCTCATTACATGGCGCTAAATTTGACAAATAATTTTAAATTAAATGTTGAATAGCTATTTAAAAAAAATGTTTATCTTCTAAAAGACATAAGAGTATTAAAAAAAAATTTTATCTTTTTTTTTAATGTTTCTTGAAATTTTGAATTAATTTGTTTTAATTTTTTAATGTTCTATCTAATTAATATTCTATTCTAGCCTCTTCTTCCTCTTTCTCTTATTACATTGTTAATTTAATAAATTAAATTTTTATATCTTGAATATAGTTAAAAAATAGTTTTATTATATTTTATATTTATTGTTAAAAGCTTTTCTTACAGACAGATGAAGTTTTCACAAACATATGACTGATTCTTTTTACTTTTTGACAATTACTTTTTAAATTAATTTTCAGAGAATTATTTAAATAAATACAAAAAGTTGTGTTTGCTTTTATGTACATACTTTGATATTAATCGGCATTCAAACTACACGCTTCAATGAAAGTACGAACGCACATCGGATTTATTAGAATAGTCCGCTGTATATTCAGTAGTAGCAACCCGGGGGTCTTTGCTGACGCGTAAATATATATGCTAATGAATAGCATGCAAATAACAGCATCCTACTTTCCCTCAACTTTTCTCTCTCCGGGACGCGCCATTAACACAGTTTTTACAAGCATTTGGTTTTTAGATCTTATGCGCCGTATCTAGCGTTGTTACGTCCTCGTTGTATTAAGCGAGGCCAGTGGCTGGTGAGTTTGTGCGTCACGATTTTTCGCGAAATTTAAATGTCGCAGCGAAACACACGTCTCTTTCCCGCCTCGTTTGCGTTTCCGCCCACGCGAGTTTTACAATGTTCCGAGACCGGCTGTTGAAAAAAATTGTTTTACACAATTTCCCATAATACCATTCTCACCGCAAAACAGACAATTTTATTTTGAAGCGAGTTAATATTCTGCGTCGTAATTGCGTAATATGCATTAAATATATTATTTACCTCATCCTGGGATATTTTTATGATGAAGCTCATATGTCATATATACATAAAAGCATTTTTAAAAAGGACATGTTAAATCGATGATGCTCGCAAGTATTACTGCTTTTTTTTTCAATGTTGATTGATTATCTCAATACTACGCTACACTTCACATTACTTCATATCGATAAAAGCTTATTATGGTTGCGTATTTGACAATTCAAATTTTAAGTATATGTGCATAATTTTGATTTAATTGATTTTGAAAAAAAAAACAGGTAATATATATTATTATATTACATATAACTAATTTTATAATAGTCAGATATGTATTTTATAATAGATGCGTGCCCTAACCGCGTACCCTTGCATGCCCTACTCGCGTGTCTTACTCAAGTGCCCTAATTAGCATGCCCTAATAGAATGCACCGTAGACTGCTACCATTGGGCCAGTTGGACTTACCTTTCGTTGATCCTGGCCATATTGATGTCTGGCTACAGCAAGCCAGAAATGTAGTTTCGACCTCTATCACAGGTCGATGAAGGAAAAAAATTCCTTCCGTTGCCGGTTAATTATTGTCGCCGCTACATGAGCATAATTTTATGCTCCTTTATGACATGACAGTTTGTCATGCATCGTTTTAATATAATATTTACTTTAATCAATCTAATGCCAAGTTATCAATCAAATTTAATAATTGATTGAATAATGTTTAATCTTATAATAATATATAATATTTATAATAATATGTAATTTATATTAAAATAAAATTAATAAAACGTTTGGGTCATATAATATAATATATGGATAATTTGACTTTCAGTCGAAGACTTTAGTCAAATATTAATTAATTGAAATAATAATATTTAATCTTATAATAATAATGTGTAATTTATATTAAAAATATTAAAATATATTAAAATTAATAAAACATTTATGTATCATATGGATAATTTGATGATAATATTTATAATAATAATAATAATAATAATAATAATAATAATAATAATAATAATAATATAAGATTTAATATTTATAATAATAATATAATAATATTATAATATTAATATTGTAATAATATTATAATAATATAATAATGTTTACATAATAATATAATATTTACATAATAATAATATAAAATACGCGTATCAAATTATCCATATGACACATAAATGTTTTACTAATTTTATTTTAATATAAATTACATATTGTTATTATAAGATTAAATATTATTACTTCAATCAATTATTAAATTTGATTGATAACTTGGCATTAGATTGATTAAAATAAAATTATATTGAAACGATGCATGACAATAAACTGTCAAAACTTTTATTGCTATAATAATAAAGATGGATAGGCTATGAAAAATTATGACAAAATTGGCGCAATATAAAAATAAATATTAATATTTCATATAAAAAATAAAATTATTAGCGTCTTCTTCATTAAATAAATTAAATATAATTTCAAATGAGAAACATATTTTATATTTTTTTCAACTTTTTGTTTTAATTTATATTTTTAATTATATTTCTAATATACATTAAAATAATATGTTTTAATGTATATTAAAAAAGTCTATTGAAAGTTATTTGATTTAATCTATTCTAGCCCATCCATTTTGAGGCAACGGACCTATTTACAATCTACATTTGCATCTACAATATCTAGAGATCCGTTATCTCAAATTAAAATAAAATTCACTCACCGACGGCACTGATGCGCAACAGCGGATTTGTTGATTTTCAGGCTACGTTGTCTGTAACATACAAAAATAAAATTCAAATTATAGCAGCGCCCAAAATATAATTAATATTTCAAAAAATTATTATTTTGTCTACCGAATTTTATTTCGGATGCGATAATAAGCAAATACATAAATATAAAACAACTTTATAAATTCTAAAAAAATCTTTTTTTCACATAAAAATTTTTATAAGATTTATGTAAAAGTCTTTGTTTCCATTTTTTGTTTGTTTTAATTAATTTAAATAATGAGACCGGATTAATGCGTATATATGATTTTTAACAATCAATATACAAATAATAAATACTCACCCTTGGGTTGCTCCGCTAGTGCAAGACGCTTTTCCTAGGTCTCCTTCTCCTCTTAGAATGTCAAGGTAGCTATGTTGATCTGTAACATATAAACAGAAGATTCAAATTAAAGTAGCGCTCAAAATAATTAATAATTTAAAAAATTTATCATGAATGTATTGAATTTTATATTCCATGTATATAATAATAAGCTCATCGATAAAATCATTTTAAAAATTTTGAAAAAGAAGCTACTAATAACTCTAATAATTTTATATAAAAGTTATGATCTAAAAGTAAAAATCTTTTCTTCTCTCTTATTTAAATCATATAATTACAAAATCAAATTACGCGATTAATTGTTTTTTTTTAATTGCACGTACGCAATTAATAAATAATTCATATACAAATAACAAATTATTTACTACAGGACTGCTCCACCGATGCCTTTCCTGAGTCTCCTCCTTCTCTCAGGTTGATTCACACGCGCGATACTTTCAACGACACTCCCGCACTTTCGAATTTCGGCACGATCGAACCCCGTTTCACATGAGAATCATACTGCGAGTCGACAAGTCGGGAATTCATCGATTAGATTCGAGCAAAGGAAGAAGACGAAATCGATCGATGGAATCGACGCTCAATTCTTGTCCGCGCTTGCCCTCATCGAGGGCCGACTCGAACTTCGTTAGGAACGATTTCATACGAATCACCAAGTTTCTATCATACAGACTGAAACCGGCTTATCATAAGGCTGAGAGACGGGTCGAGAATGAAGATACTCATGTATATATTTTGAAATTAATATAGATGGTAAATAGAAATAAATTATTTACCACACGTACCTCTCCTCCATCCATCGTCGGATACTTTTTAGGATCTCCTTTTCTTTACTTGTTCATCTCTTGTCTCCTCATGACATTCACTCGCGAAAACTTTAATTACTATTAGTCGAATATGACGATGATCGCGGCATATTTTACACTCCCGAGAACAATCATATGAGACACACATTTCATTATATCGTAAGAGAAAACTCGATAGATACTACTTTGTTCGACATTTACACGACGCTAAAATCATGTCTCATTCGTTACAGCAATGCTATCTCTATTGCTGAATTATTTCGTTTTAGTTTTTATTTTCAAAAGTTAATGAATTGTTAATTATAATAATCATAGAGAATTATATTTTAATATTTGTCGCTATCGCATTTAGAAAAGGAATTCGACCGAACATGTCGCACCACTTTATTGCTTTATTGCTCGACCGTTGCTGTATGAATGATAACAAGGCTATAAGATGTTAGCAATAGCAATGCGTTAATGTTTACATCGCCAAGGCCGAATACAATGTTACGTTTTGATAATTCATTGCCGAAATATTTTCCGTATTATATTTGACGTATACACAAACGGAATAGTAAATTATACATGTATTTTAAAGAAATAAATTATAAATCAATTATTAAATTAATAATTAATATGTCACGGAGTTTATCGTTAATTACTCGGACCTGCAATTCAATTATTTTATTGCATTATCTAAATCATATTTAAACCGTCGAAATGTCGAACGATAAAATATTGGATAAAATATATTTAATTTTAAATAATATTTTATTAAATTATTTATTTATTTATTTTATTAAATTATTTCTTTAAATTAAATTTAAAGAAATAATTGTTACTTAGAGAGAAAGATAGAGGGGGAAAGGGAGGAGGAGGAGGAGGAGGGAGGGAGGGAGAAAGATAGAGAGATGGAGAGAGAATCAATTATCAAATTATCTTCCAATCCTTGTCGCGATCGGGTTTAAAAAAAGAATTTTACGGAGCATTTCGTATTAACTATATCATTGTTCGCCGTGCGAATGATAAATGGGAAAGGAATTCAAAGGAACGTTTCTCCCACTATTACAATACTACTCAAGTGTCACCGTACAAACAATAACAAAGCCATAAAACGTAAACAATAGTAAAATGTTTGCGTCGCCAAGGCCGAATATTATGTTATTGTTAATTCGCTGCCGAAATATTTTCCATATTATGACGTTTATACAAACGAAATATTAAATTATACAAGAATTTTAAATTATAGATTAATGATTAAATTAACGATTAATATATCAGGGATCATTAATTATTCAGATCTGCGTTTCGACTATTTTATTGCGCGTACTCAATTCGAATTATGTTTAAATCATCGAAAAATCGAACGAGCATCGGACAAAATATATTTAATTTTTAATATTTTTAAAGAAATAATTGTTATTTAGAGAGAAAGAGACAGAGAAGGATGGGGAGAGACAGAGGGCAAGGAGGAGATAGATAGATAGATAAATAGAGAGAGAGAGAGAGAGAGAGAAAGAATTATTTATTAATTATGTCAAATTATTTTCCGATCCTTGTCGTGATCGCGTTTAGCAATCTGGGTTTAGCACATAATAATATAAAAAAAACTTTTAACATTTTTATGCTTAAATCAATATTGCAAAAGATATCGCAATTTTTTTTATTATTTTTGTGTATTATTATTTATAAAAACTGAATTTTATATTTTATATAACACACACATACACACACGCGTATAAAATTCTAATAATGTGCTGTGCAGCCCTGATTAAGATAGCTACTTTTAAAAAGGCATATTAAATCGATATTGGCAATATTGTTACTTCTTTTTTGCGATGCTAATTGGTTATCTCGACGATGCACTGAACATTACTTTATATCAATAAAAGCTTGTGATAATTGAGCGACATTTGATAGTTTAAATGTTAAGTGGGTGTGTAATTTTTATTTAATTTATTTTAAAAAAATAGAAAACTAGAATCAATATGTGAGTAATTATATACACATACACGTAAAATAAATGGTGCGCGCGAAGTGCGCGTTTATTCTAGTTTTTTAAAACTGAGAGAAATACGAAAACCCAAAGATTCCTTTTGCGTGCGTGAGTTTATTTATTTATTCTTTTATAATTTAGTATAAAAAATATATTAAGTAAAAATTTAAATAATTGCGGACTAGTAATTATAATATTAAAATTAATTAAAATTTATTTATGCAATGATAAATTTTTCACAGAATATAAGTTTTTCATAAAAGTAAAATTATATAACATTATTGTTCTTATATTATTATATCTTTAAAATATATAAAATAAAAATATGCCGAAATTTTAAATAATTAATAGTCAGTTTTGTATTTTAAATAATTGTATCACAGCATAGAATTGCCATTATGAATTTTCCGCTTATCCTTGTCGCGGATTTATCGAAACCTATAAAACTTTTTATTTCGATCTTTGTTAATACGAAGAACCCTATCACGATTATTCAATTTTTTTCGCGCCTGCGGAAATCATTAAAACGCGGTTCAAAGCCGATCCGATCCCAGCATTTTTCAAACACTCCAGCCGTCGATTAATTGTTTTTATCGAGGCGACCCACTCTGTAGGGGCTAATCCATCCTTGATTAATCCCGCTGCCGTTCTCAAGTGGCGTGTTGCTTCTTATCGGCGGAAATCTGAAGGCAAGGGAAGAAATTCGACTCGACTCGGCTCAACGAGAAGAGGAAGAAGAAGATCGGGGCAAGATGGAGTGACGAGCGAGAGAAAGGACAAAAAATTGCTAGCAATTATTGCTGGCGTCCGTTAGATTATAATTAGGTCGGTTAACGAGAATAGAAAAGAGGCAGACCACTCTCTCTCTCTCTCTCTCTCTTTCTCATTAAGAATAATTAAAATAGGCGTTTAAGAGCTATAGCCGCATGATGACGCCGTAGAGGAAAGGGGAAAAAAAAAATGTTACGTTATGATGGGTTGGAAAACTGCTCAAGGATCCGCCGGATTGCTGTGCTCCGAGGGGAAATGCGGACGGGAGGGGGCACGAGGGGAAGAAGGGAGAGGACCAGGTTACGTTGGCTTCCACACTTAATCACTTTTGCTAATTGCAGAATGATTGCTCCGCGCTTGAAGTTTCAATAATGGGGTTGTTACACCTTCCCCGTCAGGACTACCTTCGTAGCCTCGGTTATATACCAGGAGCCAGGGGGTGCCCGGGTGTCTGTTCATACCCTCCCTTCCGTTCATCTTCTCCCCGCCACTTGGGGGCTTCCGCCTTGCCGTCGTCGAGCTCACCTCCTCAGGTTCCACGTGATAAATGCTATAATAGCCTACCTGCCCTCGGGTGATAAGAAAGTAATCATTCCATCTGCCCACCGTTATTTCATTATCCTCCCTCCCCCTTCTCTTCCGGGCCTGTCCTAAGCTTGTTCCGGGAATGGCCACCCCTTATCCGTTGCACCGGTATCAGCAGCGAACCGCTTCTTAATGATGGCCGAGGAGGTAATTATGCAATTATACGCAGAAGTAAAATTCGCAAACGGCAAAACAAAGCTGTGATCCGCAAATTTAAACATTGCATTTCCGGCATGGAAATAAAACCTCATTAAAGCATGCGCTGTAATATTATTTCACTGTATTATCAAATTATTGTGGGATGCTAAAAATGCTAGGTTAAAAATTTGAACAAGAAATTAGAAAATTGCAGTAAAATTTTGTAATATATGATGGAGATGATCAAATTTTCTCTGTAAATTATCGATGAACAATTACATGTTATTCTGCATCTTGTAATAGTATAATGTATTTTAATTTAATTTAATTTAACAATATAATTATATAATTATAATAATAATTATATAAGTTGATCGAATTTTGTTTAAAGAATTAGATACATATTACATTTCTTTCTATAATATATGTCGCATTTATGTAAAGGAGATTATATATTAAATATTATATATAGAATTATATATTATTATTATTATTATTATTATTATTATTATTATTATTATTATTATGAATTATTATATTACATTTATTCGCGAATGAGATTTAAAACCGAGTGACAGTAATCTTTATTCAGTTAATTGTCTCTCAAAGTTATAAGAACTTTGTAAATTACATTAGAATTAATTGAAACGTATTCTTTTCTTATCATTACGCATAAGTGAAATTATTGAATAAATTTAGCTCCTCTTCCATCCCCTGATAGAACAATACGATCGAATGTATGTGATCGATTCTAATTAAGTCCCGTGGCTTTAAATTGGTCTGTTCTCGGACTGATACAACGTAGCCCTATGTTCGCGAAGAACAATGGGTTTAATTTAATAGAATACGGTCCGATGTGGTTTAGATCCGATCGTCCGCTGGTGCGAATCGATTTAAACGCTGCTCATGTAACTATAATCCAATAGTAGATTACACGTCCGGTACATACATATATATACGATGCTTTTCCGCGAGCTAATAATTCGTTGTCACGCGTAATATATCGTACAATAAAGCTAATATAATATACATCCCGGTGGCGATATTTTGCCGAATAATTTATATTCCCGAAACACACAGGTTGCCTCTTACGAGGGACTTTATTTCTAGAAGTGTAACAATTTTATCGCTATATTAAATACGTAGACCAACCTCCCGCTGGAAAGAAAAGGAACGAGTCCGTTGATAAGTTTACGAGTTAATAAACTGAAAATGTTTACGACGGCTGCGAATGTCGTAAATGAAATCGATTTGAAACATTTTTATTTCTCGTGGCATATATATATATATATATATATATATATATATATATATATATATTAGAAAGTACTTATAATTATTTTATGTTCTTCGAGTACGTGCACCCGCTATGTAAGTAGTAAGTAGCCAATGTAAAAGGATCTGAGTCGTAACAAAATATATACTTTAGGATCCCAGTCTATTCTAGCGGTATAAACAATTAATGATTCCAATTTTTTTTTTTTTTTTTTGTAGAATATTAGAAAATTGATCTTTGTAAAGTTTCACATATGTTTTCATTAATTGATTGATTTGATTCTTAAAGAGCACGTTAATATTTTTAAATCTTGGATATTTTTTTTTTTTGCTTTATACGAGCCTCTACGAGTGGCATGTGCAAAAATGACAGTGTGACATGCTTCTCCTCATGTTAACCGTCTAAAATAAAAAATCTCAGTTTAGTTTTTTCTGTACAATATTTTTGAGATACTGAACGTAATTAGAATGAAGAAAATTAGTTTTTAACATTAGTATTTAACATTCTTCTGATTTTGAAGAAATAAAAGGAATTCAGCAAGATTAAAGTATCTAATTTTTAAATAAGAAACGTCAGAAAAAAAAGAAATCAATTTCTTTAAAAAGAGATCCCAAAAATCATGAATTTTTCATATCGCTAGAGTAGAGGTGACTCTAGATTGGATCCTTCAGACGTCGCATGCGTTCTCGCACGCATAATCGGCGGGCTCGTGCGTTCGAGAGCAACTTAATCGAATAAATCGCGGATCCATGTAAGTAGATAGGCACAAAGAGGTATATCTCGGCATGGCTGCGTATATACGCGATAACGAAGAATAGTGGCGAAGATTGCGATTGTGGATGAAATCGGGTGTACCGCAGCGCGCAAATGTTGCACAACGAATCGACCGGAATGAAAGTGGAAAGCGTTTACATATACAAGCGAAGCGTATGCATGCACCGTATGCGTGCGTCGTTTAATAAACTTTTGCGTGGCTAGCACGATGGCGTGCCATTTCCCTCGACATAAATTCCATCGCGGAAAAAGGCGAGAACAACGCGGGTAGAGAGTATGCGCTGCGGAATTGCAGTAGCTACTATTTCTCTCTCTCTCTCTTTCTCCCATTTTCTCGCGTTAAGAAATCAAGTGCGCGATTATTTCACGTGCGAGGTGAGTTGTAAAGAGCGTGAACCGCGAAATGTGTAACTTGACCGCACAGAAAATAATATCGGAGAATAATAATCTCTCCTCGTCGTGTCAACCTGTTTTTCATGCCGCTGTAATCAATCGAGACCTATGGAGCCAAGAATTTAATAATTTTACATTGAAATCGCAAGTGGATGTAAATACCTTTAACGGCTATTAAAATCAATTTACATACTTCTTTTTATGTATATTATGTGTGCGTATATTATAATAGGCAGGCGTTTTATATTCTTGGACAAAATGACGGTCTCGGGAGAGACCGACTTAGTACATACATACGTCACTTTTTACAACCTTTTAATTAATGAGTTCCGATGAAACGAATCACGCATGTGGTGCGCAGGCCGCTCAACGTGACGAGCGATGAAAGGGGATGAAAGAAAATTGTGGCGCGAGGATGCTAATTACAATGGGACTAATTGCGCCGCTGTTACGATGATACTAAAGTGTCCATGTATCCGTGTGTCGGCGTCGCACACGCGTGCGACGTGCATACGTGCGTGTGCTCATAGGGCTGCTTGCACGCCGTTCAATCGTTACGCACGCGTTTATTGGGCTCGTAAGTTTTGATTACGTTTGCGCGCCGAGATGTCATTACGTGTCATCCCCGTTCCTCCCCCCCCCCCCTCCCCGCTCCCTCCTACCCACGATGGATTCGGAGCGTTAGCTTGCATCGAGTTCGCATATCTGTTTCACCGCTCGTGTATATATGAGGTGATCCGAAATTTACGGTCTTGTACAACTTTATGTTGACTCTCACGTCTAATGTAGGAATATATCTATATCTAGAGCGAGAGAGAAGGCATATGAGGATGATTGTAACGTTACATGACAAGAATTTAATGATTTTACTATTATATGAATATGTAACTATTATACGTTTATGTAATATCTTTGCTTTCCTTTTATATATTGTTTTTAATAAATAAGAAAAATGAAGGAACTTTCTTTCGATGAATTTGATAAAATTTAAAAACTTTTTTTGAATTTAATTCTTACAATAGTATTAAAAAGATATTTTTAATTGTATTAATAGGAATATCATAGTGTCACATTTATTTTAGCACAATTATCTGAATTGATTGTAACTTGAATCATGTAAATGATATTTGTGACAGCTTTGCACATGAATTAATTAAGATGCAAAGTTAAACTCGATGCAAATCTGTATTTTTAATATGTTCTGTGTACAAATAATATATCGGGTAGTATCAGCGTGTACATCTCTCGCGTGTCGTTACACTGTCAGATTCTCGCGTCGACATGTCAAATAATTCATTGTCCACTCTTGTATTGCGAGTGAGCTGCTGTCTCGCGAGAATCGTCGATGATGGTCTCGCAAAAAAAAAAAATATATATATATATAAAGATATAAGAAGCGTGAGAAGCTCTTCGCTCAAGGCGAGAATATTTCAGGAAAGTCTGTTTGCTATTCTGTGCGAGGGAGAGACGAGTAGATTAAGAGGATGACTTATAACTTTTGTTAGAGTTATGGAGTGTAGAGTGATAAATCGTGCCCAGTTGAAGAAGATACGCGTATATAAGTACACAAGTAAATATGAGTGAAAGTAAAACTTTGAGACGTCGATTTTTCCATTTAATTATATTTAATACTCGACAATTCTTCTCCTTCGTAGATTTTGAATTTTATCCAAACACTTCGGCAGAAAGTGTAATTCCTGTTTGTGCTGCGTTTCGCGAGAGAACGTGAGGCTCCGCGAGACCAAGGATTCGTTAAGCCGGGCTTTTTCAGGGGATATCGATTCTTGCGGACGACGTGAAGAAAGTTAAATTTCTCAGAGGAGTGCCGGGAAACGCGAACGGGTCGGTTGCTCCCTAAGACGAAAGTATTGGAGGGGAAGTCGCGCCGGTCCCTGGCGTACAAACCTGGCGAAACGAGTTCAAAATCCCTTTTGCCGAGCGAAACTTGACGCGGACTGGACAAGGGACGGGCCGGCCGGCGCGACCAGCTGGAAAAGTTGGAATTATAAAAATTTCAGATTTCTGGACTGTTGACACGTGACACGATGACTCGTACTCAAATAGAGAAAATAAGAATCTTATCTCTTGGGACTTTACGACCGAGTTTCTTCCGGATGTTCTTCCGGCGATACGATACAAGTCCAAAATTTCTGGATGATATTCTTAGATGAAATTCATCCAATTTCCTCTTCTAGATATATCCTTTCGAGCACTATTTATTTAATAATAATTATGTGTATTTTAAAACTTTTTCTGCTTCTTGATTGAAAAAACCTGTTTTTAGTCAATTTTGGTGCCCTAAATATCTGCTCTCAAATTTTTGTATCACGTTAAGTTTTTGTAATTTCTAAAAAAATAAACTTAAAAAATTAGAAAAATCCCGCAGAGTACGTAAAAGTTTTTTTGAACTATATTTTTTAATGTGATTAAACGTTAATAGTAAAATAAACGTTAAAAATAAAAAATATATCCCATATAGATCTTGATAATTAATTTAAAAAACTTACTTTGATCCATGAATATCGTAAGTGGATAATCTATTAGATCATTCGAAATCTTGCGTCGTTTTGACATTTAAATTATTAGCTATAGCTGCTTAATGTAATAACAATTAAATTGTGTAACGATATCCTTGTTAACGATCTTAACAAATAGACACTTTCAGAAATTCTGAAAAATCTTATATTTTTCAAAAATTCGACTTGATCAAACAAAACTGAATATGACCTTTTTGTTTACGTATAATAGAAAATTATAAAACATAAACAATTTTTCTGTAGCAAAATCACATTTTATGTCATTGTTGTTCAATTGCGATCCTTTTTTCTAGCAGAATTAATTTTTTTTTTTCATAAATAACGCACTACAAGTATCCTCTTACCTTTTTTTAATTGTTGAAAATAGAGAGTCCTCTCTTATTTTTACTAACATGTTATATTATATTGCAGGACCTTCGTTTTGGGGCCTGATAAATCCGCAGTGGTCCCTCTGCAGCAAAGGAAGGCGGCAGAGTCCTATCAACATCGAGCCGGACAAGTTACTCTTCGATCGTCACTTGAGACCGGTGCACGTCGATAAACACAGGGTAATCCACTCTTTCAGTTCGCTAAATAATGCCGTAATTCGCGGGTATCGCTCACCTCTGGGAGACACGAGTATTCGATGAAATCAGAATTTCTTGTGTGAAGAAAGCCGATATGCAATTTTCTATTTTAGAGAAGTTTATTAAATCCTTCCCTCTAAAAGATTTCGAAACTTTTATCAAATTAATGAGTTACAAAATATTAATTATGCAGAGTGTCTCACTGCGCATGCATGTCATGTATTTATACGGCGTTTTAATTTTGCAAAATGTCCGCAAAATGTCGCGTTAAATTTTAATGATAAATGTGAAACTTATTAGTAGAATAATATAATCTCGATATATTAATAATAAATATCTCAAAATTTTTAATCTAATAAATATCTTACATTATTAAATCGCAATTTTTCAATTTTCAACAAATTAAGATTTAACGCGACAGAACATCGGGCAACCAGTATATCATCGTGCGCTCGAGTATGATCTTGGGAAAAGGATACGGACAAGTTAATTTGAAAGTTCGGTCTCGTCTCGTGTGCACGTCCACTTCAAATGAAGACGAAAGAGTTGTCTGACGGACGCTCGTTAGTCAAGCGGAACACATACTGGGTGTCTCTCGGGATCATTAAATTGCTCTGGTTTTTGCGTTTGGCGGACAGGTAATGAGAGGGATCTCATTGATATTAACGATTTGAAAACGCGGTAATTCATTGCGAGCGTATGATGCATTGTTTGCTCTGAATACGTTCGATTGTTGACCATTACGTGTAATTATGCGCATCACAGTCGATTTGCTTTTATCGCACGGAATAAAGAATTCCGTGTTTTATATAATTAAAACAGATCGGAATAAAATTATATAACGCTATGATAATTTTAATTATATGAAAGCCGGATTTTGCGCATTATTGCAAATAAAATAAAATACAAATGGTATTGAAGCTAAAAAATTAATGCAGCAGATGTTAATGAAATTCTACAATTACACGATGTAACTCCGATTCATATTATTGAATAAATATATAATTCTGTTTAATATTATACATCCAACGAAAATTTTTATTTACACACAATTTTGTAACTTTTATTGTAATACGTGTGGTAGAATTTTACATTTTTTATTTTGGCAAATGAAAAGGATATTATTTTATATGACATATTTCCGTAACTTTAAAGAAGAATATACTAAGTTTTACATTTTTTATTTCTTTATAAAAATATAGCGATATAATTGATTCAAAGTCGGAGCGCTATAAACTCGATAAGAATTTACATCAGGTGATTAAAAGCGGCATTTCATTAACACTGGAGGACTAAGTTAAAATTAGAACGTCGGAAATGATTCATTTTGCACAAGACACCTTTCGAAAAGCAAGTAGAAAATCAGGTTAGTAAAAGTATTCCCAGAGCTGTCGCGTGATAGTAATGGATTTGGAATTCACCAGCGAGAGGCACTTTTCCGCTGTCCATTTTTCACTGGGCAAACTCGTTGATTCGATAATAAAACCATTAATTATGAAGCCATCTATTTAACGCTGATTTCCGTTTCGTTCAGTGAAGATGCTTCGGAGAGCCTCGGGAAAAGCTAATTTTCTATTAAGAAAACATTTATTCATTCCCCTATCCGTTCGTCCACAGCTATTTGATTTTCGATCATGGTTACAACCTTTAATAATTTTCTTACGAGATAGAATGAGAGGAGACCTCATGAATATATAAATTTCTAGAAAATAATATATATTTTTATAAAATGTAATATTTCACAAAAATTTTTATTTCTATAAATTTTTTTTATTAAGAGCAATATGATATTATATTCACCATGTATATTCGGTATATTCGTTATTTTGTACTTTGGTCGATCTGCATGTACAAGTGATTCATGCATGCACTATGAGCGTATTGAAGAATATATTGAGAGGTCGAAAGCCGTTTATGAATGCATGAACGAAAAGTCTCTGTGTGAACTTTCGATATACATAGAAGAAGTATGAACTTTTGATGTAGAATGGAAGAACTTGCAATGCGCTGCTCGATTTATTCTCTCCATTTATATTCTCATTGATACCTTTTTGCATTCGGGACACAACTCAATAATTTGAACGAGAGAATAAAGAAGAGACACATGGACGGAGGTATGTAGGTATAATGACGGGATTTAATGAAAAAGAAAATTGTAACGACTATTTTAACGCATATCATTTCTTTAAAATATTGTAATTTATACGATTTATGCAGTTAAACCGAGAGAAACTGTTTTAAATAAGTTTTTAAATAATTTTTTAAATAATTTTTAAAATAACTTTTTAAATAATTTTTAAAATAATTTTAAAATCATAGATCATTTTTTAAATAACTCTGCGATTTAAAACTCATTTCGCAAAATCATATTCGATACATATTTCATCAAATATATGAATAGAAAAAAATACAAACACTTGAAAAAAATTGCGGGCGATTTTATATATTAACAAGATTTTCTATCATCTACACTATTCATATTAATCTCGTTTTTGTTTATCATATACGCTCCATTCAATTTCATCGACGTATGTTTGTGCGTATTTCACACCTAGATACTGTTATCACGGCACCTATGGTCACCTCATGTTCAATACGTTCCCTCCATTTTCCACGGAACATGCACCGCGCGTTGTCGCGGTCGCGGTCTCGGGACGGTTATTCCTGAGAAACGCGAGCATGAAAAATGCCCGGGTACCGTGGGTACAATGCCTTCCTCACGGATACGGCATTTGATACGGGTCGGTCTCGCAGACGGATACGTTTGCTCCGTGTATTTTCCCATGCGAGACGCTGACCGAAAACTCCGGCGAGCGACGATATTGCCCGCGAAAGGATACAATAAATACACGACGCGCGATCGCGACAATAACTCTTTGTACCAGATGCAAGCGACCAGAACTGGCTGGCGACGAAGATATTATTGCGCTGTCCGTGTCTCTCTATACGTTGACTCCTTTTATCGCGTCTCGCAGCATTTTTCGCTGTGAAATACGTGCATACGTTTTCACAAGCTTTTACTATTTTTAAATAAAAGATAAATAAATATAAATAGAAAAATTAATTCAAAACGCTTTAATAAAAAACTGATAAATATGTAAAATGTTATTTGATACTGCAAAGATTTATTGTAAAATTCAGGATAAATATTTTGCTGTTTGCCAACTGATGAATGTAATAAGAATTTTTTTTTTCTGCTTTTGTTCTCTGCGTTTCATTTATTTCATCGCGATTTCACTTGTTCGCTCGTATTATTCAATGCAGCCAGCTGCAGTCTTGCCTATCTACGGAAGTCGTAGATGCGATATCTGCATCGCTTCCTATTCCTGTTTCTTTCGAAGAGCAAAAAAGAGGGAGAAAAATGCGCATTCATCGACTTCGCAGACGGACCACAAAGTGTCTTCCGCGGAAATGCACGTGAAAAGGTTTAAACGCGCTTCCGAGGTATCGTTTGCCCTGTCCTTCCCTCCCCACCCTATGACGAAGTTCCGTTTCCATTGCTCTTATCCCGTTCCCGCCCTAGAGTCAATCTTTCTTACTACTAACGGTAGTAGCTGCGCCGGTTCTCACGAGCTGCCGTCGTCCGATGCATTCTGCCGCGCTTTGAAACGAGCCACGAACGGGACTCTTCATTGTTTGCCTACCCTCCAGCTAGCGACTCCTCCTCCATCTCTCTTTAGCACGGCAAGCGCTAAAGAGAGTTCTCTCAAGTGTCCTCTCTCTCTCTCTCTCTCTCTTGCCTTTTACCGCGCTCTTAACCGCACTGACAACGGCATCCTTATCCTCTTTCATTGAAACAAACGCGGCGTGAAACCACGCCGAGAAATCGCACGCGCGCGTGTCTTGAAATTTTTGGAAAATCCTATTTACAAGGGAGATAGAAAATGTCGCTCAAAAATTTCGATGAAACAAGAGCGAGAAAATTTTTACATCAAAACTTTTTCCCTTTTTTTTTTCAAATACATTTCTCGAGCAAAATCACCTCGAGCCCGAAGTGTCTCGAAGTGTCAGGAGGCGCAGGGGACGAAAGGGGGCTGAGCCTGGCGCGACGGAAACCGCACTGACGTCACACCTGGTCCCGCGCTATTTAAACGCGGTCTCGGACCGTTTCATAGCCGACGCCCCATTGGTACGACCAAGTGGTGCGAGACCTCGGTAGGGAGCCTCGTGAATTTATACGCCGTTTAACCCGGTTAAAACTTTGGCACTTAAATTAAACAATAGAACGAACCGCGCGCCCCGGCACCCTTTCGAGTCGAACGTACGTCTTCGGCTCGGCAGAGCTTGCTCTAACTGTTTCATCCCTCTTCCCCTCTCGCTTCTCTTTCTCCCAAGTCCGTTCGTGTGGCCAGTTTGCTCGCGAAAACGCATTTATAGATCGCTTCGCAGAGCGATAGCTTAGTTGTAGATACCATAATTTTATTGTAAAAACTTGTATTTTTGGGATGAGATTTAGTTGTTCTCGCTGTTTCATAATTGATAATTTAATTAAAAAGAAATTTGAGGAATAAATTTTACATAGCTTCAATTAAAATTATTAATATTTTATTATAAAATTATAGATAGCTGATATTTTATAAAAAATATATAACATACATGTTATACAGAGAAGAATCTTATAAATATTTTAAAATTATCGTATATATGAAAAATGAATGTTTAAATAATTAATTCGACAATATGCAAAGATCGGGAAGGGCATAATATTTTGACGATTATCTCATAAATTTAGATTGGAATAAGAATTGCTTAAAAATTTTGTGAGTTATTGTCGAACCATCCTGTATATCGACGCGCTATTTTGCCGTCGTAATTTTATTGCAACAAGTGATCGAGTAGATTCCGGTGGGGAATAGCCTTTACGAGCTATTTCTATCTCTCGCGCACACTAAAGCTGCCGTTAACGGCCCGTCGATAGTACCTTTCTATAGCACGAACAATCCCTTGCGAAACCGGCCAACTGTACACCTCAATCGTATGTATATGTACAGCCTGTTCGCCATAATCGAAGCTGTAACGAGCGCGTTCTCTTACATCGCGCCAAAATTGCCAATTCCCGGGCGTATCCTGGTGACCGCGTGCGCGCGTTCACGTTTCGATAAGCACGATCATAGAAACGTTGTAAGAAACTGTTTCGGCGCACAAATCGATGTAATCGGTGTAATACAAATAGAATTGATTGTCGATTAACCTGCGTAAAAGGGACGCGCGGGCGAAAGCGAGTTCTATGAATTTCACAGAGAACGTAAATCGCTTGCGGACACGAAATTATAATATCTAATTTTAAAATGACATTATTTTATTACTGTTCAATTTTTTTCCATGAAATTATGTTCAGTAGCTCATCAATATTTTAATATTACTACCAGTTTATTTATTTCAAACAATTATACGGATAGCAACATGTCATATCATTGAACTATGCATTTTTGAACCAGCGCTACGCGCCGAGGCTCGTATCGCCCCAAAAAAGTTAAATATTAAAAATTTTAAAATACTCCCGTACTGTTGAAACATCAATAAAAAGGTAGGCAAAACGTCAAAACATATAAATTTTTAATATTCTTTTAAAAAAATAATAAAAGTTATGAATTTTTTATACTATAATATATATAATTTCATACTATAATTTTATCACATAAACTGAGCTTGAGAAAATTCGACGTCCACGCACTCTTTACATCTCGCTATCTTTTCTCACTTCTCTCTTTCAATCCCGGTTCCCTCGTGAATTCTGCAGTCCTTACGGGAACAAAACGCCAGCCGACAGAATGTGCAATGACGATTGTTCGGACTAAGGCGAACGACTTTCCGGGCGAGAGGGAAAGCTCAGAACGGGGGCGTCAAGATGGAAGGTGATCTGAACCCCCGACCAAACTTTGAGTTTCGTGGAAAGAAAGCCTTTGTGAGCCTTTCGTGATGATTCAAGATCGCATGGAACTATCGTGTTCCGCCGCGAGTCTTCCCTTCCGCTTTCCCTCTTTCTCTCCCTTTCTCTTTCCTCGAGTCGCTTCCATTGATCCAAGTTCGAAGACGATGGTACGAGGCCGAGGAAAAAGGAAAGAACTTCGACAGGCAAAAAAGACGAAAGAGGGGGGAGGGGGGGGGTGGCGGACGAATTATTCCCGGGGGCAATCGAAGGGGTGGAAATCTATCGCGAAATAATGAGTTATGCGCCATTGACTCTCGCTCTTCTACCACGCGAAAAGTCGTCGCGCCGCCTGCTCGTGTTCATTTCTCTCTGTCATCGCGAGGAAGGAAGGAAGGCAGTTTTGCCGATATCTTAATGAATTCAGAAGAAAACAACGAGGAGAAATTTTTCAAGTGAAATTAATCGTGAAATTGTTTAATTTAATATATAATATTATTAAAATCTTTTTTTTTTTATATCTTTCTATATAAAAGCAATTATGCTTGTTCTAAACAATAGAAAAATCTTAAAAAAATAATATTATAAAAGATTATTAAAATATATTAAAATGTATTGTAAAGTTTAGCTTGTACATCACAATATAAGCGTTTTTTTTTTTAATGCATTTGTAAAGAATTATATTTTGAAGAGGTTGGTGAGAAGCTGAGATGATTCTACATTAATCTATTATAGAAAGATTGCACGAAGGAATCTACTAGGAGAAAGAAAGAAGACAAGAAGGAAAGGGGAGGCGAAAAATCTATTGCAAAATAATAAGTTATCTCTCGACGACTTTTGCCGACGTGTCTTTCGCGGCTGGCTTCTCCCCGAGGTTACCTCATTATTTCTAACTGATGATGCCATAATTCAGGTTCTCGGCGACGTACAAGAAAATGGACTTCTCCTCGGCCTCGTCTTGCACTTTGCCGAGCTCCTGTGCGACATGGCACCGTGTCTGGTTTTGCTATTCCATCCAATTAAATGCTTAATCAATTATCCCACGGACGACGAGTTGCCGCCCTTTCTTGTAGACATCTTTGCACAGCCGCGCTCTTATGCAGCTCATTACGATAAAGTGAAAGTTATTGTTCGCGAATCTCGTTTTAAAGTACATGGAATTAACATGAAAAATCCTACGTATTACCATTTTGTAAAAGTTTGATTTATATTTAAAAAAGATGATTAATTTATTTGAACGTTATTATTCCTTTTGCGATTACAATTTTTATCATAAACTTAACAATTTGTTACTTTTCTAAAATATTGTCAATTTTTTGCGTATTGTTTTCTCTTAAAAGCAATAGAATATTTATCGTTAAGTATATTGATAATGTTTAAAAATACTTATAATATCAAGAAATATTTGTATATACATTGCGAGTATTTTTTTTTTTTATTTTTATTACCTGTAGCTGATGTGATTATCGCAATTTAATTATAATTATTACATTACATATAATATATATATATAATTATTACATTACATATAATTGCATTGCACTAACAAGCTTCAATTTATTCTGCTTTCAGATTTCCGGAAATTTACACAATACCGGACAGTTCCTAGTGTTTAGAGCGGATAGAGAGGCAAAGGTACGAGTCAATATAACGGGTGGTCCGCTTGCCTATCATTATCAGTTCGAAGAGATATACATTCACTATGGATTGGATGATGGTCATGGTTCCGAGCATCGTATTAATAACTATGCTTTCCCCGCTGAGGTGAGTAACATATAATATAAAAGTGTTACAAGATCCCGCGACTTAATTATATGCAAATTAATAATACTCAATTATAGCGCATATTCAATAAAATTGTCAATTAAACCTGCGCCTCCAATCAAACCTGGAATCTCATAATTAATTATCACTAATTGATTTTAATAAAAGAAGCCATATACACACTTAATTATATGAATAAAGTTTGTTATAAATAAAAAAAAAAATAAATATGTAATAAAAAAAAGATTTTTAAATTTTGCATAAGATACAAAATACAGACAAGATCTTTTTGCATTCTCTGGTTACATTTTCTTTGCGAAATTGAATACGTAAATCAATTCTTTCCTACCTATAAATAACGAAGATAAAATTAATGAAGGTAATAGAAACCATTTTCGGATTAATAGTTAATCGATTCGCAGATTTCCGTCGCGTTTATTTAAAAGTGCTTGCATTTTTTAACCGATAGGTATCTACCATCCACGTTAGTAATCCATTTAGAAATAAATTCGAGTATTAATTGCAAATTTATATATGTTTTAATTCTCATATTGCTCATAATGAATTCTCTTTTCCTTTGAAGAAATCTATATGGGTTTAGAACCGCGAAATAGCATTTGATTATCGCACTATATATCGTGAATACCGAACATCGTTATTATTAATTTGTTGCCGAAATATTTTATTTACTATAATATATATTTATATGCGAAATATTAAATTATATAAGCATTTGATATTAATATAACAATCATCATCGCGGCAAAAGAGGCAACATTACTTGCATGCATCAATTTAACATGCCTTTTTTAAGAATAGATTATTAAAAAGAAGAACACATCATTTTGTCGTAAATAAGTGTGCTGATTTTAAACATCAAAGTTGCTTTTATACATAAAGCAAAAGAAATTTGCGAGTTTCATGAAACGTTTGCGTATATAAATTTACGTAATTGCTGGCGTTATTAACTAATTACAGTTTATTGTATGCATATCTGTGCAGTAAAATAATACTTACAACTGTAACACACCTCTCGGATTTTCGGTTACGCCAACCACAAACACACAGTACGGACAATCATGAAATTCTAATCACGCCATTATCCTAGCAATCGCTTTACAAAGCGACAAATAATTAGGATTATCGTGTAATTTGCAGTTTGCCAATTAATTATAACCGCAATGTAGTAGTCAGGGGACCCGTCTGTCTATGACACAGAGGCGGGCGAATCTCTTGTATAAAATTTTACATATTGGCGAACGTGATTTTATTCGCAAATGAGTGGAGACGCAAAATCATTGCCGTAAAACGAGAGCGGAGGATGACCCGGGAGTGACGATATAATTAATTGAAATTAATTACGTGCCGCCATCGTAACGAGACAAATTAAACATTCGTTAAACGGGACATGACGGCGACCCAATTAACTGTGACCCGTTTATTCCTCTCGAAAAGCCAGGCCACACAACTCGCGCCGCTTCCTCTCTTCGCGCAATTCAATTTTCTTAAATCCACAAAATAATGTGGCGCGATCCGCCATCATCGACGCGCAAAGCTTCTAAACCGGAATCGCGACGACTTTGCCACACCTCGTTACCATTTTCGCTTTTCATCCTAACAATCTAATATATATTCTAAAGTTTTTATTAAATATTTTATATTAAACAATTTTTGTTTAAATATTATATACATATATATATATATATATATATATATATATATATATATAATATTATATATAATATTAATTGTTAAAATGATCTATTTATAAATAAATTCCGTTTTACGAAATATTTCGGAAGAGAAATAAATATGATATCCCTGAGATGATAAAAAATTGAAAATGTACGTAATATTCTTGGAAAATTGGAAAAAGATGGAAAAAGATGGAAAAAAGGTCGCAGCAGAATGTTAACGAAGGGATCCCACACGAGAAAGGTATTACCAAGTCTGGTAAAAAATGAATCTTGCGAGCGCGCGGTTGAATGGACGGAAATGTAATATCGATTAGTACTTCTCGCAAATACAGGTCGGAAGATACTTCTCCTGTCTTTTTTTCTTAATGACTAAAAAAGGCAGATTAATGAATCCGCGCGAGCGGGGGGGAGGAAGGGTAATTATCGAGAATCGATAATCAAGAAGTCTAAATGCATTTGTAGGATGTCGAATCGGTGATACAATCTCAACGCGGATCTCTCATTTATTAAAACTCAGTGTACGTAAAATTCAATATGCCAATAATAACCAACTTCTTGATCGCAAAATTTCCTCAGGTGATAATTCCTCAAGGGATAAACGACTATAGTTCAATTCGAATATCACAAATACAGTTAAGTAAGCAAGCCACCAATAAAAATCTTATTTAAACTTGCAAGATCGCTTCTATCAAAGCAATTAAAGTTTCTTTTTTATTTGCTGAGCTATTATTATTAAATAGTGTGCTAAAACATACTATTTACTTGATTAATTTTAAATGAGAATTAATCTCCTATGTCGTATATATATTTGGATAATTTTATCTCTGTTTTTTCTTCTATAATTTATAATTATAATTATTTCCTACTTGCTATTTCTTAAAGATCTGTTTGAAATTAATAATTTGAAAATGACATAATTTAATAACAATTTTGCAAATAGCTACCTCTAATGTAAGTTTTTTAATACATAATGCTTCGATAATTGATGTTGTTAAATGCGACCTTCTTCAATGCAGCATTTTATATAGATTTTAATTTGTAAAGAAGTTTTGTGATAAAATTTCTCTCTGCTCTCTCTATATAAAGGCACAATAAATAAAATAAATCCGTATAATTGCGACACCGGATACATAAATCTTTTATCGAATAACATTATCAAGAGAAACATTTTCTTAATGCTAACGTATTTTACAGTCATTTATCCATTATCCATTTTCAACATTGTTTCTATTTGGAAATAAGATTCAATTAGGTCCCAAAATCTGACATGAGATATACGTCACGAAGTGAATTCTCAATATATCGATTTCTTATATCTGTTTCTAAATAATGTAATATCAGGCGGTAATATATGAATGGAAGAATATCGAATATCATCTACAAGATATAAAGAATTTAGATATGTAGCTTCCAACTCAGGGGTATATTTTTATTTCGACATGCATAGAAATCCGCATATACGTAGCTCCCATCCTTTGACGCGTCGAACCTAGATTTTCCAAGAAATCGCGCGTTCAAGAAGAAGGATGATCGTATAGATCGCAACACAACATCCTTCTTTCTTTCACGTCTATTAAAATACGATGCGCCGTGTGATTTAGAGCTCTACGCAAGAGGTGGTTTACGAATTTACATGGCAAGACACCGGGAAAAGCGCCGAAATGCGGCCGCCCATTATATCCTCAGTGAGGAACGAGCTTTCAATGGCGTCGTGAATCAAAGCCAGTCACGTACCATCGTACGGTCTCTACCAACTCCTCGTCTACCTTACGCTCCTCTAAATCGAGGCTCTACTGAGACTCTACGCGAGCATATGTGAATTAATTTCGCAGCCCCGCAAGAAGAGCGGGTCTGATATTTTTCCACTTGCCAAATTGATTTTGATCTCAAGTAAAAGAGGGTTTGTCGCACCCAAGTCTTGGTAGGTGAGAAAAAAATTAGACAAAATGTGCCAGGATTAAAAACTATCCAGAATTTGCGTCAATATTTTTATTTAAAAAAAAAATCTCCTTTTATTCTTCATTAGAGGGGATTTTCTCAAATATTTATTAAGGCGAATTGTATTCGAATTTCGGGAACATTGAAGAGATGATTAGAAAGGTGTGAGTGTTGGATAGATAAATGCAAAACGATAATTTGCGCGGCGTGTAACATTATAGTCAATAAAGAGAGCATAACATGAGTATTATCATTAATTCAGTAATCCCCCTAGGGGGGAGCAAATACAATTATAATCGGTATCGCCATACACACAGTACATTATGCTAGGTGTACGATAATACTCAATAGGCATCTGTGTGTATTCAGTGACAAAAGTTACTCGCTTAGAAGAGAGACTGCCTTCAATGGAAACAAACCATTATTAGTGAATCAAAGTTGCAAAATTAAACGCCGAATTTCTCGTTCATTATTGTCCCTCGTGAAATGAAAATCGAAATATTTGATATAATTGCGACTCATAATGCGCACACTAACTAATCTAACTAACAATAGAAATAGATAGAATATTCCTTTTATTTTATTTTTCTCTCAATTACAGTCACGCTTCTGTCGCGATGGAATAAGTATATTTTTTTTTTACCAATGATCCATCAAGCAGAGCTCACAGCTCACGCGTACCACACGAGTTTGTTACACGATTTGCATTCAAATGCAATAGTGGCGTCGTTAGTAACGGCAACGGCGCGTTAAAAAGCTAGGTGATTAATCAACGGCGGTGAAGGGCTCGCATAGTTCCGCAGCGTCAAAAGGACGCGAATAATTCAAGCTGCGAAGCGGCATCTTGGCTGCGTAAACACTGCGCTAGATCATGGCTGTGTATTGGTAGCGCGCATATATAATGAAATGTGCATAATACGTGTTTCCAGGAAATTCTGGGAGGGAGGGAGGGAGGGAGGGAGAGACCGAGAACAGTCGCGAATGAGGGGGTGGCTGTTGATGCGGTTGATGGTTTAGCCGGGGAGAAACGGAGGAGGGGGAAGAAGGCTCGGGGTTTGAAAGCCGTAATTCCTGCAGGACAAGAGAATTCCAAGAGCCAGGACGCTCGAGCAAGTCTGACCCGTAATCGTGCGTGTTTGAGGGACGAGGCGCTTTGATGCCGAGAGCCTACTGAAGGAGCCAGCTGATGGAGTACCTCGAGCGCGGCGCGCTCCTGAAATAGGCTCCGTCCCCCTTATTGTCCCCTTCGCACCGCTGGCGAAACCGATGTCCGGGAGTGTACGGCTATTTAGCCGTCGGACAGGCCCCTGTCGAGACCCCTGTTCGCGAATTTATGGCCGCCGTGCCAGGACCAAATTGGACCAAACCGCGCGCGCTGTCTAGTATTGTCCGCCATCGATCACATAAGAAACGTCTCGGGGTGCGATTTTACTTCACGCACACGATCTCTTCGAGATTGAACTGGAAGGAAATTTATGTTAAAACGGCGTACAAAAAGTATATGGATCTTTACGTATCTGTGTTGAAATATAAATGTTGAAAATAATCTTTGGAATAGCCGAATTTGCGCAGGTCATTATCATTTTTTTTTTCTTCTTTTTTTCTATGCGAGTTAAAATTTGTGACAGTGCTCGATAAAGAAAATAATTACTGAGAAACTTTATTGTAATTTGCATTGCTAGAATAATTTAATTAAAAGTTTTCAATTTTTACAAAATCGCGTCCATTTACATGTAAATGGTGATATAATATTTTACCATTACTTTTTATATAAAAAAAATATTTTGCTTTTTAAAAATATATCGAGAGAACTTGTCGTGCTGATTTGATATTAATTGCAAAAAGTTTAATTAGCGAAATAAGAGCCTGAATAAAACGGTTCTCTCTTTCACAACAAATTTTTCCCTTCTTTCGCTTTGTTATTTCTTTTTTTAATTGATTTTATAATTTGCAGAGCGAATTTGAAAAATTTACAACAACCGATTAATTTCAGCATTGAAACCGAAATAGAATGGTGGCAGTGCAAATGCGACGTAGGGATGCCGAGGGTGCTTTTGATAGGAGCGGCGCTCTGACAGCCGGTATACCCACTAATGGTCAAACAACGTGGCACGGGATTCGAGTGCTATGATTATGCCACCGGAGCGTACACAAATTGACAGGCATAATTGGTTTAATTTCTGCATGGCGTCCAGCTTGTGGAACGCGGCCGTTTGGTATTGTCTAGAAGGACGCTAATACCTTAAAGCCTGTCCCGTCGCTATCAATGCACTTGATCGCGCAAATAGGAAACGCGCCAAGATAACAAAATTACCGTCGCGTACATTAACTTACATTTAGCATTATTAATTAACTACCGACATTGATGCTAATAACTAGTACAATTAAACGGAAGTTGCATGTGCAACATTATTTCACGTGAAATCAATAAAGCACACAACAGATAGTATAATTATCTTCCTATAATTATTTCCTATATATATATTTTAGCACTGTATTTATATATATTTTATATATATATATATATATATATATATATATATATATATATTTTAGTAAGAATTAAGAAGATAGAAATAGAAGATGAAAAGATTTCACGGATAGCCTTTCTCAACCTGTTAATTTTAATATATGCATACATTTTAGTAATAGAAAGATTTCACAGCTCTCAACCCGTTAATTTTTCAGCTTTGTCATTCAGTTTATAGCGAAACTTTTTTTACTAGGGAAACGACTCTACGCACGAGAGCGCATTGAACGTATGGAGAAATAAAGAGAAATCCGAAATGGTAGCGGGCGTATATTCATTTAATTATTCCGCGCAGAGCTTTAAACAGTCGAGAGGCCCTAGCGGGCGTTTCCGTAATTGTAGTGGTCGTTTATAGTTGAATGACCCTCGTCGCGTCGCGATTGTGTATTGTCACGAGTCCTCTCCTACTTCCGGTTTGTGTTAAAAGGTCAGCGGGGCTCGAGGATTACCACCCCTCTTTTCGCACTCATAAAAACCTCTCGTCGGGATCTCCTTGAACGTTATTAAAATTTTACGACGACCGGCGTTACATATTAAAAGCGGACTCTGTAAACTCCGGTGAATAAATTAATAATCACGATATTGATTCGACTTAATTGGATCGCGGGACGGTGTTAACGTGTTACGAGCCGGTTGGTCGTGTAGCTTCGCTACCTTATTAATTAATTTCATGTTTGTTTTACGCATATTATATGCGCAAATGATGCGTTGCCTGTTATAACGCCCATATACCTCTTCGTCCTTATTTAATAAAATTTCCGGCCGTCCCGTACGCGATAATTGATTTAATTGAAACAAAAACCACCGATAAGCGGCAGTCACTGCCATTATCATGAGTGCCATTCAATATAATATTATTTGAAATGATGGGAAATTGGAATATTTTGAAGAAATGTATTCACACATTGACATTAAAATGCAGTGATCGAAAGCACTGGACAAACACAGGTAGATGATAATTTTGCTGCGTCTCGAGGAAAGCTTTTTACACGCCGTACCGCGAGGTTAAATCTTATTAATGATACTAAAATGTAATTAGCAATAATTTGAAAGTATAATCCCCTCCCGCGTTCAATTAACGTCGACGCGACATCACGGACGGTAATGGAGTACTTGGTGCTTTTTCGAACAAAATGACGCAAGAAGACGTATCTACATATGAATAGTAGAGTCTCTTAGGATGTCTTCGTGCGCACATATATATATATATACGCATCTGCATATTAATGCACACGTATCCCAGTGTGTATTGTCACGTCGTTGTGTCCGTATATACATTCTGTGTGTCTGTGTGCAACCAGCACTCGTAGGTTATTATGGAGAGTCGGTGGGTGGATGGGTCGGTGGTAAACGGAGGGAGGGAGGGAGGAGGAGAGGATGCGCGGCATTACAGCTGTATATCTATCATACTAGAATAGCGCATTGTGCCAGAAATCGTGATGGCATGCCCATAGGCCGCAAGAACGTCATAAGCGTACCCTCTAATGTGTGAATTATCCCTGATGCGCGCGAATATGGGAAAAAAGGTATAAGTAAGGTTGCATCAATGTGCGAGATTGCGGGCTCTGATGGGCGTAATCTTGTCTAAGGAAATAAAAACGATCTATTAAGTGCATCCTCGCTTAAAGGAGTCGACAAGACGCTAGAAAGAGACGTGTTGTTCCAAGAGTTCATGTATGCAATTTTTACATTTTATAATTTCCAGAAATTTTTTAAAAATCGTGAGATAAATATATTTTACCCTGTATATTTTTATATAGTAAATACACGAGAAAAATGTGTCAAGAGGACGATAGCCAGATGGGACAGAAAATTGAAGTAAACATTATAAGTGTTGGCGAACGGACAATCGATACGCGCGGGGCATGAATTTTCATTGACGCTTTAATGCACCTGTCAAGTTGCGGCCATTTTACCCATGATGTCCCATCCATTTCCTGGATTCGTTTATCTTCGGCGTTAATGAGAAATTAAATTTCGCGAGTATGTAAAGCGCGAGCGGAGTTGACTTTTAACGAGGCGCCAAATATTTCGTCACCTGTTATGTCGCTTTTATGTCTCTTTCTCACCCTTTGCTTCGCAATACTTCACGATTATGAAAAAAAAAAAAAAAAACACTGCATGCGCATTTTTTACTTAATTGACCTACAGTTTATTTGATTACTGCTAATACATATTACGATAGTTAGTTGTATGTAAAATCACTCTCATAATTATAATTCAGAGAATTGGATCGCGCGAAAAATTTAGACAATAAGATATTTTATTCAAGTTGAATTGCGACCTTTTTGATTTATCAAACATTAACTATACTAACAATATATATTACAATTTATCGAGTCATTATGTTTTCCGTTTCGAATCGAGTTATTTTAATTTTTTAAAGTTCCAACCTACTTATTGAGAATTTAATTTTCAATATTTCACACAACTGCTCAGTCTTTTTCGCATTTTTGTGCTTAAATTGAAGTCGGGGAAGAAATCGATTCGAAATTTGATAAAGATATTTTACATCGCTCAGCGAGCGCCTTATATATCCCCGACCTTGCGTATCTCGAGGTGCCGATTTTTCAGTTTAATACGCCAAACCCCCTCGCGATTGCACTCACTGATTTCACACTTGATGCATCCAGCGAATGAACCGCGCGTATCGAATATTCATATCAGCCGTGACTCGTAGAGCGTTATCATCTGCTCCCAAAGTAGAGGCACAGCCCAGCATATAAAGAATACGTATGACGCTATGAATACGAAAGCGTATCACCCGATTAGGAAAAATAGATTTATCTTTTATTCTATAATTTTATTTCAAAAAGAGAGAAATTCTCTTTTTGAAATTATATATGAATGTACATAAATAGAGCAGTATTTAAATACAAGTTGATGTATTTAGCGTATTTTCTACTAAGATCACTGTGTGCAAGAATGCAATGCGCGCGATGCAGATTGTTTGTAATCAGATTTAAATAAAGTTTGTTTGCGAGGCAATTTCGTGCATTTAATACAATGCGAGCAGCTTACATTGCAATTACAAGATAGCCTTAACAAGTCGTGATTAGGATAGGATAGGTTCACTAGAATAGTCTGTACTCTATTGCTACGTCACTTACGTCTTTTTCTATTTGAATTTAATAAAATATTTCTCAAATTTAGCGGCTTTCTTTTGCCTTGTATAAAATTGAAATATAAAATATCATTCTAAAAATTACATTATTTATTAAATTACGGAATTGTACGAAATATATCGCTTTGTACACAGTGCAAGTGTATTGAAAATATATTTAGGTCATGTCGCGCTTAATGAAGTCGATACATGAAATGGACATGCTTTGTCACATCGCTAATTGAATCAAACAATTATAATATAATTTAAAAACATTTATATATATTTTATAAAATCTATAGCTTTTTATAAATTAAGCATCTTGTCTAATCTTACGTCTTTTCCCATTTAAATTTGTTTCAATAACATATCTCTATAATTTGCCAACTTTCTTTTGCGTATATAAAATTAAAATACAAGATATTATTTTAAAAATTGTATTACTTATTAAATTACAAAATTATATAAAATATATCGCTTTGTGCCATATAGGCAGCAAGTATATTTAGGCGACGTCGCTCTTAATGAAGCTGATACACGAAACGGAAGTGGTTTTGCTATTTCTGGTTAGCTACTGCGTCAGCGTTTAATTCCAGATACGCGTAAAAATAATTTTCGCCGCGACGGTGTCGCCGGAAGCACTTAAAGAGAGGATAATGCGTTTACCAAATGCGCGTCTGTGTTTGCGGGTCGGTCGCAATCTTCGCAGCGCGGTGATTATGCTCTAGTGGCGAGCAAAGTGGCGGGTAAAGCACGGGGAGGCGGTCGTGAAAGAGGCATCGGGCCAGGATGAGAGGCAGAGTGCAGAAGATACGATGAGATCGGATGGTACACATGAAGTGTAGGTGCTTAGAGGAAAAAGAGGGCCAGCTCGGCACTTCGCGGGTTACTCGCGGTGAATTCAGAATTTCCAGGGCGTAGCGAATTTCAGGAAGCTCGACTATATACCGCCTTAGAGCTCGGTCGTCAAGTAGGATTTTGCTCGCCCGTGACAACGAATTTTAGGATCGCCGCTCGTGGCTAAGAACCCGCAGAATTTTACCCACAGACTCTCTCGAGATAGTAAAGGGACAAGAGGCGGTACGCAGATTCTACTTTTGGCTAGAAGAGCTCGTACATGTTTTACAATGCAAATTATACATTACAGATTTTTATATATTACGCTTTTATATATTATTATTATTTTATATATTATTATATATTTATATATTATATATTTATATATCTTTATATATTATTTATATATTCTTCTCTTTATAAAGAATTTAAAATGTTATTTAGCTCTATTGACGTAAAACTATTTAGCTCAAGTATAAAGTTAATTAACTAAAACACACACAAAGCTGTAAATGTCGACCGTATGTTGACCACATTTTATGTGTATGTTGCGTGAAATGTTTCATTTTCTGGATAAAGAGAAAGGAGCTTAAGATAAAAAATATTTTTATTATGGCCTGTTTTATATAATACTCGAAGGGGTAAACTTGCAAATCAGTAACATTATAACAAGCACGTTGAAAGCTGATTTGTTACATACTTGTTAAAAATGTATTTCTATCTTCAGCCGTATTGATTGCCTGAGAATCTGAAGAAAAAAAAGTAGTGAAGGGAGAATTTTATTTATGTAAAATTAGATGTAGCTATATTAAAAGAACATTCGAGAATTTACTTTGATGAAAGATCAAGTAAATTATACGGCTGTGTCGCGTATAAGCCAGATACGCATTCGCAAGATTTTGAAATTTATCATCCTTGAAGAAAAAAAAAAGAGAGAGAGAGAGAAAATATGGATTCTGTATATCTTAAAAAGATCGTTTTAAAACTTTTACTAATAAATAAAGGAGTTAAAAGAAATAACGTATTAAAACGCTTGTATATGATAATGTTACGTCTCTTTCCGGATATATTGGTAAAAGTTGCGGTTATAGATGCATACATGTACTTCTTAAAGCCAGTTGCGGGGAGATAGCGTCTTGAAATATATTCATGCATTAAATTTCATGAAGTTTAAATGAATGCTCTCTGAACTCTCCGCAGACACTGTTGTTTTCGTACCTAACTTCCGCTTCTGTTTGCCAGCGATAAATATTGAAACTTTCAGTTTGCGTGTAAAAATTGTCAATCAAACGTTGAAATAAGTCGTTTCGCCGATTCACTTAAATTTTTTTTTTTTTTTTTTTCTTGAACTCGTTGAAAAGTTACGTCAAATACAAACTTTGCTCTTGTTTCTACATTACCACGTTTACCTTCCGCACCTAAAAATTACAAATTGAGAGATAACCGAGAAAATCTGAATGGAAAATATATATTGACAATAACAATTAATATCTCTTATTAAAATTATGAGTTATTCTTTTAGTATAGAAGAATGGATTCATAAACATGTCAATAATGTTATTATGCGTCCATAAATATTTGAACATATAAATGAACGATCAACATTCTTAATTGCTCGTTTTATAATGCACCAAGTGAGAGAGAACACACAAAAGTGATATTTTAATTCATTTCCATTCTCTAAATTCTCAAAGCGCGTTAAAATATGGACATGTAATTTTATTCTCACTTTGTCGATATTATGTCAATAAAGCATCTGTCGCGACTCGCGCGCGATTGAAATAGAATCGCGTTTGAGAAGGTACAAGATTTTTCGATGCTCCACGTGACGACGACGGCCGGGGGTACCTTACTTGGAGCGAAACGCCACCGAGAGAAAAATATCTCGCTAAAAGGCAGAGAAGAGATGAAGGGACGTGCTATGTGAAGAGAAGTGTGGGGAGGGGAGCGGGCGGGAGGGGAGGAAATTTCACGAAAATGAAAAGAAAGAGAGAATCTTTCTTATTCCTAGTAGTACGAGTCGTACTTTGATCAGACGCAGTGGATTTACACTCACTCCCGGCAATCCCTTCCCGGCCCCCTCCTCTCTCCTCTTCCCGCTATCTTTTTCTCTCTTTTACCTCGTATACTTCGTACCTCTTTCCATCCTCCCGTACTTCATATCCTCGCCCCCTTCCAGCGGCATATCCGCCGTCTTTGAAGAAGAACTCGTCACATCGCGGGCATTTCAGATACCCTTAGGCATAACCGGAAGTGCCGTGGCAATGCTATTACCTAGTAGAAAGAAACAGATATACGGCGAAAAAGGACAAGCTGGAGAAAATACAAGAGAGCGAGGGGTAGGGAAAAGGAGTGGCGGGGAGGGGAGGGGGAGAGGGGGAGAAAGACGGGGATATGTCAAAGGAAAGCGATCGCGGCGAAATCCTTTTCTTCGCTAAGAAGACACGTACATACGTCGTGTCTCTTTTCCGCGTTTTATCCAGCATACAGAACTTATAGCAGGTGACATTCGCGGGGAATAAGACACGAAACGAGATGTATGTCCCAAAAACAAGATATACATTTCACGAGCGACTTGCTTTCCGTTCCTCTATAAACTGAACTCTCCTGTGTATGCGCCGATGATAGATCCGTCTTGCGACTTATCTACCATACCGTAGATATCATTGTGAGTTCTAAAAGAAATTACAGCGCGTATTTGTCATTAAGTCTTATCGACATGACAATTACAGTGAAATATAGATACTTGTATCGTAATATAATATAGCTCTATTTAATGTATTTTTATAAAAAAATGTGAAAGTAGACGAAAATGTGATCAGATATCGAAGAAAATCTTGTTTTTGAAAATATTTTAATATTTCTGCAAAAATTCCACACACACACACACATGTATATATGTATATATATATATATATATATATATATATATATATATATATATATATGTGTGTGTGTGTGTGTGTACATATATAACATTAAAGAATATTTTTATTTACTAAAAAACAAAGATTCTAACATGAAAAGAGGCGCACAAAAATGCCAAAGGAAAAGTGCATATACAATATGGTATGCGCTTAAGAATCTTGGTGCTCTCTGAAGTTTATATACTCGCATAAGAATGTGATTTAATAGGTATGTATCCGATGAAAATATTTGTAGAATATTTACCTAAAGCATACAATATGAAGCCGCGAATATCTCGCTTAGATCATATTCTGGAATTTTCCATCGATCTCTTCACATTTTAATATCATCGGGCATGTGAACCAAAGAATAGCCAATAAAAGAATTATAAATAATAAAATATAAATTTTTCAATTTTATATAACTCTTTTATGTTTAAAGAGTTTGCTAAAAAAATTTTTAAAAATTAATATCTAAGAAAATGATAAACTTTTTTTTCATTAAATAGATATTCTTCGCGGATATAATATTATAAAAAGTTATTCGCGCGGATATTTAATATATCGTGCTCCGCGTTTAATTAAGCGCAATAAAGCCGGCAACTGTCTACGTGAGACATGATTGCAGCAAGTCGATCTCGAGATCAGATAGAAGTAAGGAGCAATGAGGAGAGAGGGGGGGGGGGAGGAGGAAACGGGCTAATACGAGGCATCGTCGGGCACGAAATGTTCTAGGATCTAAACTCCAAACTCGAGAATTTGTTCGTGCGAGAACGGGAATTTGTCGGCGTTGATCGAGAGATACACGGTTATGCTCACGATTCCGCCGAGAAAATTTAATTTCTTTGTGATTTCTATCTGTTGCAGATACAAGTCTACGGCTTTAACGCCGAGCTGTATCATAATATGAGCGAGGCGCAGCATAAAAGTCAAGGGCTGGTGGCGATCTCGTTAATGGTTCAGGTGAGTGAATTTTTCATCGAGCGCTCTCGCGCACTCGACACCAAAGTTTTCGTCCATTTTTCAAATTCTTTTAATCCACGACAGTTGCCCCGCGCTATAAATTACAGCCGTTTAATTTTGTACACCATTAATAAAGACGTAATTAGATCGCGCAGATCTAAGGGGGGTTTGCCATATAATTAATATCATATATAACAATGTATGAGAGAGAGAGAGAGCGTGTAAAAGAAAAGAATGTCTCCGTATTCATTTACGCCATCCTTGTCGATCTGATTCTATGTTTAATCCACCGAACGAAGCGCGCAAATTAATAATTATGTTGGCAGTTAACACCTCCGTCGTTTCCCATCCCACGACTCTTGTCAAGCCACCGTGTTATAGCGAAGCCCGTTCCTAACAGGGCATATCGTGATACTAACTTTCGACTTTGGACCGCACTTAGCTTCCCCTTTACAAATGCATTCGGCGTAGCAGAGATTACGGTAGTTAGCGGCGTGACAGATGCTAGCCAGTCGCGCTAATAACGCTTGTCTCTCCCGCCACGAAATAAATGAATATATTTGGATAGACAAATTTCTTCTCAAAGTTTATTATTATAGTTTTTTTTTATAAGAATCTTTACTGGAACTGGCATCCACACAAACGAATATATCAAAAAGGTATTTTAATAGGATTTGATAAATTTTGTAAAATTTTCTCGAAACTAATATGTAATGAAAAATGTGAGAGAAAAACAGAGAGAGAGAGAGAGAGAGAGAGAGAGACAAGCGTTTCCGACAAAAAAAATTGGTCCTAAAGAAACTCATATAAAATTGCTTTCAAAGTACGCGGTATATAGAACAGTAAAGTTTGTTAAATAAGCATTAATTACACCTCGACAAGAGCGAACATTATCCGTTATATTTTCAAACAACATGCCCTGGCAGCTCTTACATTTTCAACCAACAATATCATTGTTATGGCATAATTATTTCGGTCGAAGAACTGCGCGAGAACAAGCACGCGGTAACTTTTACAAGACGCGTGGCGCTTAACACAGGAATAAATTCAGCAAAGTTTTGAGAGGAACCTTCTGGCTCCGCGTGCCAGTTAAATCTGCGTCGCGATCCTTCTATTCCTCGTACATACCTATCTATCTCTCTTACTCTCGTCGATTTATTCCTTCTCTTTCCTCTCGATATAAACGCCGAATCCTACTGCTGACGTATATTCCCTAAGGTAGACAATCACGATGTTTGCACGCTTGTCGGTTGGATGAGAGCACAGTAAATCGCGATAAATCAACAAGTTTATAAATTGTACACATTTATACAATTTAAACCAACACATCTCCTTCATAAATAATATATATATATATATATAAATTTTTACAACATAAATAGAATTTTTTAAATTACAAATTCTTTTATTGCATGAGATGCATAAATTTTAATAATAAATTACAAAGTAAAATCATAAAAATTCTCTCAAGAAAAAGCTTCTTTTGTTAAAATGCAACAATACGATGTATTTTTGGAGGTTTACAAATCATCAGTGTGTTTATAATAAGAAAATATTTGATTTGAATATAACTCACAAATATGTAATATTTGTAATACAATTTTCAAATTACATTTACGTGATATTTGCATATATATTAAATTACTCAATGTATACTGTACATTATACATCTTACAATAATTGGATTTATTATATTTTTTTTTCGCATCGCAACAGTATCGGATACGCGAAATGTATGCATGAAGAATAAATCGGATTGTGTCGATCAAAGCGATGCGATTTTAATATACAGAAAATAACGAACGCATTTCCCGTCCGCATTTTCCTCTTCGAGTAGTAGAATTATTACCGGGAAACAATTATCTTGCTTCAACGCTCATGGATAACTGTTTCCAATAGCTTCTTTTGCAGATCCGTCTACAAACCAAATTTGCATCCCTCGATGGGAAAACATTATGTCATATTTTTACTTCTTTCCTCATAAATTTTTCTATTTTACTGATAAAAGAATCTCCATTTTTAAAGAGAAAGAAAGAAAGATAGAGAGAGAGAGAGAGAGAGAGAGAGAAAAAGAAAGAAATATTTGTTATGAAATTATATAGAAATATTAAAATTAATGTATAATATATAAGAAAAATTTTTCTAAATAATATAAATTTGTACATAATACAAAAAAGTTGAAAACTAAAAGTATTAATCTGCAGAAAAGGATTTTTTCGCAAAAAATAGAACATTTAATGGATTAATATTTCTAATAGTGGATTTTGAATAAAATTTTACTCCGAGTAAAGTTAGATGCAGAATTATGTATTTATTAAATGCATCTTTTGTTCGTAGTAAAAGCCACGTGTGCACTGACAAATTTTTCACTGCATTATTTTCGAATAGAAATACAAAAAAAAAAAACGCGAGCAAACTTATTCCCACATTTTTCGTCGAGGAGAAGGCGGAGTATTTTTCGCGCATATCACAATCTAAAATGAAAGAGATTATCGTCACGTAATGCCTCTCTCCTTTCTCTCGCGATATAAAACATGCAATAACTACTACCAACCCGACTGTGTATTTACCTTCGGAATAACTTTGAAACTTGCAACGACGCGACCTTCTGTCTCTCTCGCGAACAGCACTCGCTCGCATCCTTTTTCAGGGCGCGTCTTTTTCATCCATTCTCTGTTCTCTTTAGCAACTTACCTTTCGAAAAACGCGGCGACCAAACGAAGACGAAACGATGAAAGAAATGAGAGAGAGAGAGAGAGAGAGAGCTTATATGCATCGTAACATACTATAGGACGTAACGATGCACTTTGACTCGACAAACGACAGCAACTTTTGAATATTTTCAAGGGGATGTTTATGAGAGTACGCTCTAAGGCAACGGTGACGGCTGGGAGACGATGAAATGAGAGTTTGTCGACGCGATAATGCCGAACATAATAGCACTTTTTCCGCTGGAGTTTACAGCCGCGACGCTATATACGTTCGCCATTACATTAGCTCTCTCGTTGCCACAACCCGTCCACTGATTAATATGGCAGATAAATTATAACTATTCAATGCAGCTTTTCGAAAAGATATACTGCAAGTGCAGAAGATTTTTGCGCATTTATACACGGTGTCAAAAAGAGTTGGTACTAAATTTTAAAAGTATATAATACTCGTAGAAAGAAACAAAAAAATCAGTAATAAGTAATACTCCAAAAACCATTTATTGCCGAAATAAAATATTTTCTGTTATTAAATAAATTCAATCTACAGCAGATGTGTTCAATGTGTCCTCCGTTCATTTTAACACACCACTCGACACGCTTTCTCATTGAAGATCGAACACGTTCAGAGATTCCAGATTTATTTCGTATTTCTTGACTCAACAGTTTTCAATTTTCTTTATCAGTTCGTCGAATGCATCAACTAATTTATTGGACGTAGCGTCATCGTACTGTTTAAGTGTCTTCATAAAATTCTAAATTAAACAAACTTGCCGATCTTAGAAGCTTATGAGAGACGAATGTACGAACGGTCGCATGTAAAATATCATACAATACATACTCAAAGTGAATTGTATCTAATATAATAACAGAAAATGCTTTACTACTCAGAAATAAATGGTTTTTGGAATACTATTTATTAAGAATATTTGATTTAGTTTATTTTTATGAGTACTATATAAAATTTAATATCACCTTTTTGAACACCTTGTATAATTGCGGTATTTAATCTTAAATTAAATGTTTCAACGCGCAGAGAGAGAGAGAGCGCCGCGCACGATTTTATTCATGATGAATGAGAGAAAGTTTTGCGTCAACATCATAAATGAAAGTCTGCGCATAAATAGGAAATATTTTGGGTGACCGCGAAGTAATTTTCGCTGCGAAATTTCCTAAATTCCAATGAGGCCAAAGTATAATTCGGATAAATACGCGTCCGAGAAAGGTCAGCGTTTTGAATAATCCCAAAGCGTACGCTACGGCATCATCCTTTCTGGGAACCTTTAACAGGTGCTCGATCTCCCGACGAATAGATCGTAAAGGCGTGTCTGGAGGCAACGGGGTTGACGACTGTAATTCAAACGGATTATACCCTGGGGTGTCTGAGGGATGAGATCCAAATGAGTCCGGTACCCCAGTGATAGCGTCGGTACTTCTACAATCTAGACTTAGAGTACTTCGCGCCCGACGTTTTAACGCGATGTACTGAAAACTTTGGCGCCAAATAGATTTCTACGGCACGTCAATATGATACGTTGATTGATAAGGGAGACTTTGTAATACAGTTTTTTTATTTTACAAACTTCACTTTTAACGACTAGCTTATTACAATAAAGCGGTATAATTAAAGAACACCTATTATTGCAATTTTTATAATTTATACAGTTACACGATAATTGGCATAAGGTGTACGTCACTTAATTCTGACCTTGCAACATATAATTGACGCGCGTCACCGCTGCAATGGCTTCATGGAATGTCGAAAGGTCAGCGGGGAGAAACTACACGAACTATGGTGATTAAACGGAATCGAAAGTTCCTTGGAAAAATATGACCGTAAAATCTATAAAGTATAAACACATGATACTGGAGAACTATCAGGGAGAGGGGGGGGGGAAAGTTTCGGAATCCCGTGCTCGAACAGAGAGTGCGGATAAAAAAGTTTATTTCGCCACACGCGAGTGCAGCGACTTTATTTCCAGCGCATTTACTTGTGATTCATGGGTGAGCTAAATTACATAGAAACACGCGTCTGTTGTGTTAAGAGAGCAAAATTTGCATGTAAAATATGTAGTTAATTTTTTCTCTCTCCTTCAAAGTGAAAGACTTAACGCAATTGATTGTAACAGTGTATGATAGAGGCATCATTTCCTTACATTTAGTAGACAAATATCCCTTATCGATACAGCCAAGTGATGATTAGCACAATCGGTTGTTTATCACTTACATGCCGCGAGGAAATTACTGATCCGTAATTACGCCATGCGTCAATTTAACGCGATTGTCAGTACCATCCTGATTTAATGACAAAAGACGAGAATTACGCGCTATCAAACGGAAGGAGAAATTCGGTTGACATGAAGGATTCTGTGTCGTTGCCAGAGGGAAACAGAGAGAGAGAGAGAGAGAGAGAGAGAGAGAGAGAGAGAGAATCAAACCTGCTAATTTTCCACGTTCGTCGGGTGGATTGCATAATATGACGCGAAGTCGTGTATTGGCTATTCCCTGCACCGGTTTAATGCAATATCCTTTATCTGTGATCACTATAGTACAGTCGAGGGAGACTAGAAGGACAGGACTCTCTCTCTCTCTCTCTCTTTCTCTCTCTCGCGCGCGCGCACGATCGATACGATTTCAGGACGGGGCGTCGTCGTTGTAGCTTGTTTATTGCCTGACTACCGCGGAAATTACGAAGCTACAATTACAAATTAGTGTACACTTGATTTGCCAAACAAGTAGCAACACGCTGACGGCGTAACCCGCAATTGCAGACCGGATTTAACTAGATAGACTTTGGCCCGAACGACGTTGGGATTTAACGCAGCTGATTTTGCAGCACTTCATATATGCCGAGCATTGTGACTGCGTTAAGTAAAAAGGCGGATTAATGAAGTGATCGCATGCATGTATAATTAAAAAGATTAATTTAAGCAAAAAATAAAAATGAGAGACAATATACGTTACGTTAATTTTAATTTTTTCGATACGGAGGGGGAAAAAATATGCTCTTATTTTTAATAAAAATTTTGTATATCTGTATTTTTTTTTTTTTTTACTTTGGAGAAGTGGTTGAGTTTTTGTGATTATTCGAAAAATAATCAGTGTGTTTTCGAATATTTTTCTCGTATCTTATGATAAAAATATTTTCTTTCAATCAAATGAATATTAGAAAATGATTATCGCGAATCTTCGGCTAATTTTATTCCAGAGTGACAAGATTAAGAACGTTTAAGGACGACCGTCATTGAGATTAATTCTCTTAGCTCATAATTAAGATTAGGGTCCCTTTATTACAACAAATTTAAATGGAGATTAAACCGTCGACGTCCGCTTGCCCGTCTCTCGCAGTCTGAGAATCTTTATTACGTCCCGTCTAATTCTCAAGTATATATCTGGATTGAAAAATAAAATGGACGCTATTTCTTTATCACCCGACATACCCGTCCTTAATAATCGCAGTATCATAAAATGATAATGAAAAACGTAAAATGTCAGAGAGACATATAAGAATCTAATTTCGCGAACTCTTAACAATAACTTTCTCTCGAAACATTGAATTCGCAGCGTATGTGATATTTTTCAAATTTTAACGATGGCACATTTATCGCAAAAGTACATTTCATCTAAACGAGAAGATAACGGAGGATTATAATAAAAACATAATATAATGCATTTATAAAATGTATTTCCTGATTTATATACGATATTTTCTTTTGATGTGACATAAACATTGACAATTTTAATTAACGCGAGAGCACCCATAGATCTAGATATACCGAAGAATATCCTCACTGGATATCTGTGCCATTCTATTCGCGATCGTATTTCGTTTCCTTTTTAGTCCATCATTATATCCCCTGGTTTACCCTTTATTTACGGAACGCGCGGAGCGACGAAGAGAGGCGGCGATAATTTTACCCCACGGGATGGGAAACGGCGAAACTTTTGATCGACGGCAGATCCGTGGCCGGATCAACTTTTATTATTTATCGTTACTTTAAAGTCCGCGGTCGGTTTAGTTGGGTTTTATAGTTACCTTTAATGGCGCGCCCAATGTAGAACTTTCGAAACGACTCTTTGCCCTCACCTCTTTATACGGTGCACTTAGCAGCGACCGAACAACCTCTTTTCATGAGAAATCGATGGAAAACATATCAAGGCGAAGAGAATGGATGCGGACAGAGAGAGAGAGAGAGAGAGAGAGAGAGAGAGAGAGAGAGACAGGAGATGCGAAGGACACACGGTCGACGCGAATAGTGCACGTGTAGTAGTGAGTTGTCACTGTCGTTTAGCCGGATACACAAAGAAAGCTGTTTTCTGTTTCAGCTCGGCGATACGTTAAATCCTGAGCTGCAGATCATCACCAGTGTGTTCAACAAGGTCATACATCGAGGTGAGTATCTATCACGTGGTGCGCCGTGGTGAAGGGAAGCGTGAAATGTTCCTTTTCCGCTGCTTCCCTAAATCAACCTGGAAATTCCACCGTCCTTTCGCCTCTCTATTGCGTAATATCACGCTCGGTTGTATCTCGTCCGACGACGTGATAACTTTTTCTTCAACATCGTAATGGTAAAACGGAGTTCCATCGGCTTCCGTGATAACATCGCTCGCTTTTTTTTTTTTAAGGTATCCATTTGACTTGGTATCTCTTGGTAATCCTCTTTTCTGCACTATCTTGAGATAACATTAAACGCTCGAGATTTTAATCACAGTTTTATCTTGACAAAAATCACGTAAATCCTGTCTTTTCACATTTTATTATTCTCAGATTATAAAATAATTTTATGAGTAATTAAGAAAATAATTGACATAAAAATAAATTATGCATACATATTGCTGCACTATTAAATAATTTATGAATTTGTAAGACGCTCTAAAATTGACAGATAATGTAAAGGACATCTAAGACATTCGAGATGCTTGGCTTGGAATAAAATTTCGTATTCAGCGCATTTTACAAAATGGCACCGACATTCTGCTTCCTTTGAACGGCAGTGAATAGTCGGTATGTCATTGACGTCGAGACGAATCAAGCGGCGTGTAATAATTATCCATTCGTGATCGCTCTCGCGTTCGTGCTTTTTACATCGTACGCTGGGCGACAGTCGACGTAACTACGCCGTATTGTGTCACCGGAACGTAAATCCTGAACAAGTTTCGAATGCAGTAGCTCGATACTAATTTTCTACAATATTGCCTAAATGCGTCTCGGCTCTCTCCCCGCGTTGACAGCTAATCTACACAGATACGTACGTGACGTCACTTGAAAGAGAAAATTTCGAAAAAATGATGAGATATCCGATTGTCTCGCGCAGATTCGTGCGGAGAGATCTCCTCCGAAAGAAGCATTCTCGTCGCCGAAAAAAATATCCCGCAAAAATAGATTTACGTAGCCTCGCATTTTTTCAGGCATTTATTTTTTTCTCTCCATTTTTACGAAATTTTTACAGTTTTTTTTTTTTAAACACCGATATCGCGTCGATCGTAAATGCCGATACGACCGATCGCGAACGCCCTCATAAAACTTACTCGGGTCAAAGACATCTAAAGGGGTCAAATGCAGAAGGTTTCTCCGAGCTAAAAGTGTCTAGTATCGACGGTAACCGAAAATCTCGGCTCATCCGACACGGCTAGAAGTCCTGAAAGACGAAGCTGCAATTAGTCGCCCTCAAAAGACCGGTCGTCTCTTTTAAAGAATGCAATGCAGGCAGATCCCAGAGGGAGAGATACGCGGTTTCACGCATCAGATATTCGCGGCAGTCGAGCTTCGAAAGCTTGGCCGGATGCTGCGGTCCGCTGGAGTTAACTGCGGATAATAAATAAAATGTCGGTGTGGAGAGAGAGAGAGAGAGAGAGAGAGAGAGAGAGAGAGAGGGAGAGAGGGAGAGAGAAGAGTGTGTCGGTTTTCTGCCGGCGATATCCGAGTGAAGCTTAAGAGGCGGCGGAGACGACGGTGGATGGCACTCGAGTCGCCGAGTCGAGAGAAAAACCTCCTACGGAGAGGAAAAGGCGAAGGGGCAAAATGACTCTCTTAAGATAAAGAGTCACTTCGTCAACGGACGAGTATTCGCGCCAACGGACGCGTCTTCGTTGTTTGTGTCTGTGTCGTCGTGAGATGGGGTAGAATGCACTTTTTTCTTTCTCAGATTGGCATTTATATAAGAATGCCTGTGCGTGTGTGTGTGTGTGTGTGTGTGTGTGTGTGTGTGAATTTTTTTTCGATTCCATTGACTAACAATAAGTAATGGACACTCCGCTTTCCCGGAGCCGCTCAAACAGTCGTTAATAACGGGATCCGTTATGTATCTTTAAACTTTGAACTTTGGGATATTATTTATTACAGTCGATGTGTTTGTAAGTAAAACATCTTTGAGAATTTATTCGCGAATCGTACATAGAGACTCTCTTTAAAGAAATGATATCCCGAAAGTCATTTTTCTTATGCGCTTGATGAAAAATTATTTGTATCGTAATACAAATCGTGAATTATAAGTATGCTTTCCATTAAGAATGACAAGGAGCAAAAAGAAACGGCGCGTGAGTATGAATAACGAGGGAACATTTTAGCGGAGAGTAAGAGTAATGAAGAAAACGCGAACCAACGGTGCAAATTACTTACAGCGATGCTTTCCCGTGAGCATTTAAGTAAGCGAAACAATGTTGCTAGACAAGTAGTTAATAAATTTCCAGCTTTCTAATTGCCATAGAGTAATTAGTGTACATCTCTTTTGAAAAGAAGAAAAAAAAAAAAAATATTACTATGTGAAAATTCGAAATATTTTGCAATGCTTTTCAATAATAATAGGCGATATACACAAGAAATATTCATTTCATTTTCTCTGTTCATAATCGCTATACCTATTTTCTAAAAGAGTACAATAATATAGAGAATTATATAATATAATAGCTATAATAATTGTAATAATAATTTATAATTATAAAATAATAGCTACATAATAATAGCTATAATAATTTCATTCACAGCACACAATTTCGTTTACTCTATCTACTAATTTTATCGTTTTCATATCACTGTGTATGCATAGATAGGACAAACATTTATGCAGTTATGGTTTATTGAACTATGCGAAACACCGAAGTGGAAGGAAATCGTAGCATTGTCAAAGCCCCCCGATAACACGCGTTACACTCGAGCGTGAATCGAATCATTATCCGCGATATATTCCATATCATTGCGATCTGCGATTTTTCACAACTTGTCTTGATGAATTAATGACTTCTCTCTCTCTCTCTCTCTCTCTCTCTCTCTCTCTCGCTCTCTTATGATAAATTAAAATTAAACGAATAGCTGCATGAGGCAATCCTCGTTTGACGCTTAGTGAGACGCAAATTACGCCCCGATGTAAAATCGAAATACGACTCCCTTATATCTCTCTCCGCTCCAGGTTCCATATGCGCCGGAAGCAACTCTCTCGGCGATTTGCATCCGCCGTTTGCGCTGCCGAGAGCGACAAGAACGTCTTCAACTTGCGTGGCATAATTCGGCGAATACCACGGCTGGTCGCATTGCTCGACGAGGAAGAAAATAAACTTTACGACCAAGTATTCTCGGGGATGCGTTGAGCCACGGGAGGGAGGGAGGGAGGAAGGTGGCGAGAGACCGATGCGCCTCTCCGTTGCATCCCGAGGGACTTCGGTCGCGGGGGTACCCCGCGTATAAGAGTCGCCCCTCGTTAAACGATTCGACCTGGAAGCGTGCCTAGCGCTTTTTACACGATTAACACGATCCACGCTCTCGGCGAGTATTGGGAGTATAGGTGAAGGCGGGGGAGGGGATTTACAAGGGACGACGGTGTCACATACTCCGGTGTGCGCATAAATCTGTATGCACGGCCGGGCACGGCTATGTGTGTATTTTAATCAATACCCTGTTGACACCGCGACCAGGGAACATAAATCATAAGACAATGGAAAATGGCGCGTTGGGGGAGGAGCGCAACAGCGGGGATCTAAGTATTCCATTGTCGTGTACGCGCGCCGCGAGAGAGCGAGAGAGGCATCGCGTTGCGCACACAGTGTGGCACCCACGATAGTTGCTGCGTCTCCCCATCGCGGGAAATTTATTTAACTCGAGCCTTTCATTAGCTAAACATGTTTTTCCCTCGGCGCGCAGAATATTTGATAACGAATGGCTCTCTGTTCTTTTCTGAAGAGGAGAGGACAATGATATCTTAGAAAAAAATTTTCTTATCCAACACGAACAATTTTGAGACGCACAAACGTATTTTTTGAGTTGGCGAAATTGAGGAGAGAAGAGTTCTTTAAAATTTATTTTAAAGACGCGTTAAGTAACGCGAGTGAAGCGGTAAAATAATTTTTTTTTTTTCACCAAACATTTAATATCGAGTATTTAGTACACGTATATGTGCAGTGCAATGCAAAATAATCTGCGTAGCTTTGAAATATAAAATTAATAATGCTTTTACGACAATGTAGAATCGCGAGAAAGTAAGTATCTTTTCACTTATTCGCGCACAATATTCGCTGCAAAATTGATTTCACCGGTATCATTAATAATAATGTCAATGATCTCTCTGACAAATCGATCTCGTGAATAATGCGTTTTTAAACCTTGATCAATAATGCGTATGACATAATCAACCGTAATTACGATCGGAGCAGATGAAATGGAAAAACGCGACGAAAAATATCGAGGGCTTTATTGAGTGTTTTTGAGGCGCACATCGTTTGCTTGCACATTAATTTCCATAATCGTACGAATACGCGTATTGTAATTATAAATTTTTTATCGCAACTGCATTTTTTATAAAGCACTACATCAAATCTGCATCTGAATAAATTGTTCAATGGAGCATGTCCATTAACACCTTATATAACAATAATTTTCACTCGACAAATGTGAATTTCGAGTATTCGTACATTTGTCACGTATGACATGTTAAAATATGTATTATATTTGAAATGCGTATGTAAATTGTTTTAAAATTGCGATGGATGCAAGGACATGCAAACAAATGATTTAAAAATAATAGTCTTTCGCTCGTAACGTTTAAAAATGCAAATTCCTCTTGAAAAATATTTGGCATTGATTTAAAACTTTGATGTGAGGCATAATATCTATCCACAGCTTTATAAGACATGTATTTTCACGCAAGTCGTCAGACGCGTATAATAAACACGCGTAATTAATGTCAATCTAGGCTTTCAATGTCTGTGTCTTCTTATTTCTTGATTACCGCTGGCTTTTGTACCGACCGATGAATTGAAATGCGCTGATTTATGCGACGATATACACGCACGCACGCACGCACGCACGCACAAAAGGGATGCTCCGATCTATAGACGTAGTAATCCGAAGGGAGCAAGCATGCGAGTGCGCGTGCGAGGGAGACGAAGCTCTCGAGGAGAATATTCGCAGTTAGGCTCCGCTATACGTACATACATCCCCGGCCATTTACTCCGCGCACACCCGTTACACGAGCCGCCCGGCTCGAATGCCTACGTATCTACTGCGAAATGTAGATAATAGATGAAATATTTGCGCGGTATGCGTGGTATTAAACCGACACCCCTGAAATTGTATTTTATAGCTACCCTCCCTGCCATCCTAGCTCGCTCTCGCAACCCCTTCGGAGTCTTGATCCCCCGACACCCCCATTTTCCCTTGACTATCCAGGCTGCATGTCTCTCCTTCTCTCTCTCTCTCTCTCTCTCCCCCTTGTTCGCAGCCTGTCTCTCTCGCGCACAGCTGTACAATCATATACACAACGTCGCAATACCGGTGGTAGCAAAACCGTCCCTTTCATCCCCCTCCCGACCCACCCCGTCCCACCAGACGTGGCGTTTTGCCATATAACGAAACGCCAGAAGCCAGTTTGCAGATCTGGCCGTTGGGAGGCGCGAGATATCTTTCACCCGAAACGTTTCTATCTTTCATGGGGGTTGCATCGCTGCCCCTTCCCCCTCTCTTTCCCGACACAACCCTGCCGCATCGTGATCGCACTCTTTCTCTCTCTTACTCTTTCTCTTTTCCCCTTTTTTTTCGCTTTTTCCCCTACGCCCACGATCTCCCTAGTCGATAGAAATATTTTTCGCGGCTACAAGAATTGGAGGCAGTGAATTTATCACACTGACACCAACCTCTCTCTCTCTCTCTTTCTTTCTCTTTCTCTGTCTGTGCCGAGAGGGCCGGGAGCAATCCACTTTTTCGGTTTTCTTCACACACGGCGCGAGGAAAGTTAAGAACTATGATACAAGCTCTGATGTAACGATGATTGAAAATATAAAAAAAAATAGAGTAACTTAAATAGCACATATTTTATTTTCTGTAAATTATAATATTATTAATATTCTAATAACAAAGAAATAATATATTAAAATCGTATAACGCTTCCATAAAAGCGTTTCCAGGATTGTAATTAATGCTCGTAGCTATAATTACAATGTTTATAATTATAATGTTTAAACAAGGAAGCGCGTATTAAGTATGACGTACTTTACAGTGTTATAAAATAATGCAGTGACACGAAAATCATGTGTAATGGCCAATACGATGGATGTAACGATAGCTTATGTGTGCAGCGTGGTCTTATATATACATGCTATTATTTATCGATATGTTGTTGTAGATTTTATATCGGGGTTGCTACACGCTGTTTACGTGATATACTATGATGCTTACCTTACTTTCAAATCAATTCGAGATCGGAATATGTTTTTGCCGATATGAAATGTGCAACAGCTACTATGAGTTCAGATTATGGATTCTACATGCATAAATATAAACAAATGTATTTTATTTATTTAATCGCAATTGTATATAATGACATTTTCAAAACTGTTAAATAATAAACTATTAAATATTATTCTTATATAACGTTTTATTATAATTTTATTATGTCAAAATGTCATAAATTCAATTTAAAAATAATTAATCATTGAATTAAAAGGTCTTAAGAAATTCTAAACAATAATATTAAAAAATTAATTATTATGCTTAGTCCAATAATAACAATTGTTTGATGAGATAGTTTCTCTCTAATTCATTTCTCCATACCGTACTGAGCTGTAATCGAGAGAAAGAAGGAAAATAATTATATACCATCGTCCTTGTTTAACAACACACTCGAAATGATACAAGACGGAATAAATAAACTAGCTCGCGAGAATTTGCTCAGCCCCAAGCCGGCATTACATCACTCGGCAAACAAGAATCTTGTTTCGAGAAATCGACGATCCTAATGTAGCGATAAAATCGACCAATTCGACAAATCCTCGTGCAATCCAAATACGCAAAACGCCGACTTTCGTTAGGTGCGTGGAGGATGTTCTTATATCGCGATTATAGCCGCTGTCATCATCATTATCCCGCCGGTTGTGTGCCGGCGCCATTAGGCATGGTCAATTTTCCTAAGAGCGCCTCACATTATTCCCGACGATACTCGACTTCCACGCGACGAGCGTGGAACATTATTCCCGGCGAGAGAGCGCGTGTTGTGCGTGTGACCCTCGACGGAAATATCAGCGACGCGAGCGGCCGCCGAGACGCGGTTCGATAATAGATAATGGCGCGTCGGCACGGATTTGCGTCGACCATGAATTATTAAACGGGAACGTATCCCCTTTTCATGTCGAAAATCGCTGCTCTTTCACGGCGTACAAGACTCGATGCGGCTATTATTATATACGGAGCGTCCGGTAAATTTACGGTGCAACTGGCGCGAGGGAGCGAGTTTTCTCTCCAGAAAAAAAAGATAAATAAAAAAATGTGAAATAAATCATTTTGGTTCGTTTAAACACGTTGTTTTCGAGAGAAACGATTATCGATATGAATACGATGCTCATCCATTTCATCGTGTTTGCCTTTATATGCGGCAGTTATTTTTTTGGTAAAATGGAGTTTCCAATTCCTCTTTCCGCGCGCGCGTAAACCTCTACTTTTCTTGTAACGGAAATTTAATTTACGGCTCGTATTATCAGTATACGTATCAGAAGTCGATGTTTGAGAAAACTGCGGCGAACGACAAATTTCCACCGAGCTTTTTGAGGAAAAATCCATTTTCAACTTTTGTCAAAAGGAGAGGACGCGGGGAAAACTTACGCGATGCGATCCTCCTTGTGTAGCAGTTCTCACAATATATAATACAAACCGCATTGCCTCGTTTAATCTCGCTTGTATGCGCGAGAATGTATCAATAGCAGCGGGGCGGGGCTCTTTTCTCACAGGCTCGCTCCTCTCTCTTTCTCGGGCAAGGAGTTAATGCATTTCATTAATCACAAGGAGGACCTTTCCATTCTCCATCCCCAACCCTGCTCAACCTACGTGTCTCGTTGGCGCAAAACGGTACGAAGCAGTTGATATTTCCTCGTCCTCCTTATTATTACTTGTCATCTCGCCGGATTTCTTTCCTCTCACCCCCTCAAGCTCCATTTAATTTCCCCTCCTCCGGTTCGCCGACCTCGTTTGTCGGAAGGGGATGAAATCAGGACGCGACGATAAATAAAAATAAAACACACACGCACGCACAATACTTGTAAGACGACGTAGGTGCTCGTCGTCAAAGGGGAAAGGGCGCGGAAAGGGAGCACCAAATGGTGGGACAACACGAGAGGGGAAAGAGATTAGCGACGTATGCTTGAAGAGAAGCTTGACAGCTTCTACTTTTTGCTATCGCAATTTCTGAATAGCGACGTCCTAAGAATATCTCGGCGGGGATGGGGCCCAGAAGCGGATAGAACGAGGGATATCGTCGGAAGCCACCCCCGACACATTCGGGTCGGGGGATCGTTCAGCTCCCTTGTGTCGGATCTGCCATTTGCGAGAGCGCGTTCGACCATCTTTAATGTCACGGGCTCAATACGAGAAATAGACGGCGAGTATATATATATATAGCGACATTTTGATGAAGAGCTCAGCCTAGTAGCATCGGAGAACTTTCGTCATGGAAACGATATCATCGTCACACGTTACTATTTCAAAGCAACCCGTTAGAACGTTAAATGCATTTAAAGTGTGTTGTGTCGCGAGGCAATTTATTATTATACATATATTAATAAATTTTGCGCTCTCAAATTTAACAGCTGGTATTCCAATTTTTTTTAATTTACGTGCGCATCTAATTCTTCGCTACAATAAAATAAGAAAAAAGAGAGAATGAGAGAAAAGCTTGAACATATAATATCAAGAATCTTGTTTTTATGTTATATTTTTACTTGTAAATGTATATGTTGATGAAGCAAAAAGAGAGATGATAGATGTGGCATTTGGTGTAGCGCGCATATAATACACGTAATCTATACGATCTGAAAAGTAAATTTAACTGTCCCGTAAAATCGAATAGATGGTGGATTGTGTCTGCTTGGTCGAGCGCACAAACATAAACACTCACGTGACGTCACGAGGATTCGAAGAAATAGACGCAATATATATATATATATATATATACATACAATATATATACGAAGGATATACGCAGAGCGAGTGAAGTTCGTGTTTAGATGTTAGCTACGTAGGACGGCGCTATCATGGATTATATGTATCCCTTTATTTGTGGATAAACTGGCGCGGGCGTGTAGACTCGGTTCAAGCCGGATTCATCTCGTCCACGGAACGAGATTCGCGTAATCTTATGTACGTACCCCGAGAGACGTATGTATACTATGAATACCAGTGTCTTTTCCGGTGTCTCGGAAATGCCGAAGGGATTTTGGCGATTACATAAACGATTCATCTGGCTGTAGGTGTAATTTTCACGACTGAAGGAAAAAAAAAAAAAAAAAAACGATCGATATATATGCAAAAAAAAAAGACACGGGGAGGAGATACTCGAACGGAATCGAAGGTTTTGCGCGGTAACATACCACCCGGTGTCCGATAAATACGAGCCCCCGGCGCGTGTGAGCGTCGTTCACGGAGCGAGAGATTTATTTTCACCGCGCATTCTGAAATGATGACCTTTTACGCTGGATTTCGCCCCGCGCACGTTTCGTAGGAAAGATACAAATCACTTCGGGACGTTCGTGGCGGTTACGAACGGCGCGCATCCTACTGTATATATGTATACACTCGAAACCCATCGCTCGCTCTCTTCAAGAGTAAATTCCGTCGACGCATATCTCGGATGGTGCTCGAAACATTCATTTCGCGCGATGCCCTCATTCGTCAAAATCGACATGGCTGCGTATAAATATTTAATTAAATTACAGTTACAAATGTTCTTGCTGCTTCCGTCCTTTTTTAATCTCATTGTCTCGATTTTTTTTGTTCTACTCGCATTAATCTCTTTTCAATATTCAAATTTCAATATACAAAGAATTTTGTATTAAAAACGCTCTCAAATGTACTTTTAATATTTGGAAAAAGAATATTTTTTGAACTATTTAAAAAAAATGTTTATACAAATTCGCGTATAAATATTTAATTTAATTACAATTACAAATATTCTCGCTGCCGCCGTTAATTTTGTCGTCTCCGATTTTTTTTTCTATTTGTATTACTGTTTTATTCAATATTCAAAGAATTTTGTATTCAATACACTCTTTTAAATGTACTTAAAATATTTGGGGAAAGAATTAATATTTTTTGAACTATCTATATTCAAAAAATGTTCATATCACTTCGTGATTTTTTCATATTACAAATTCCCTCACGTCTAATAATAATCATGTTTGTTTAAGTATAATTGTGTTTGCGAATGGCAGCTCATGGCTGAAACGCGCAAGTCCGCCGCTGTCGATGGAAAGTTATGCGAGGGTAGTGCATAATGCATTAGGTATACACATTCTGCATGAGATGCAGATATTTGCGGAGTGACGGCTTACAAGCGAGTCGCATATTGCTTGTTCTTGTGTAATTCTACTATTTACTACAGGTTATATGATACATTTACACGACGCGTTCGAAATTATAACTGCCTGAATATGCAAAAGCAACGCGGCTGCATTATTACTGCGAGAGCATTACGGCTTAAGTGCAATACCATTATCTCAATGGAAATGACATTTGCCGATAATGCTCTCGCGAGGTGAATTACGAAAAAGATTGAAGAACTCATAAACACATCGTTATTAAGCTTAGAATTGCGTCTTTATTACTTTTTACCAGCGGAAGCTTAAATTTTACTGTACACATGACCAAGTTATGGGTGCGTGTCAGCATTTCTCTGTACGAGTAGATGTGTGTACAGGAATACTGCGTACATAAATTGCACATAACATATATATGGCCGTTTTCTACACGATTTACGTATGTTTGTGCGGCACGAATCGTGCCACGGGGGCTTGCTTCGTTCCTTTTTCCTCGTTTGTCGCTCTTTTCCGGATTCATCTTTGTTTTTCCGGCCTACCTCCCGAATGCCAAAAGTTCAAAGGCGGGTTGGTTCGTGCGAATTCAATCGCGAATAGTTTCGTCCGCCTACACGAAAATGGTCTCGCGTCGAATGGTATCGCCGTCGTGGATTCCTTGCAGCGAAGCATTTGTATCGAAGAGCGACGCCTTTTACGCTTCATGACCTTCTATAAATCCGCATACGCGTCTGTTATCGATAAAAGTAATACGAGGCTCGTTTTGCACGCGAGTGAGTAATCGGTTGAATTTATAGGAATGTTGCTCTCTGAAATGGTTATTGAATTTTTGCGACCGAGTCGAGTGTCAAAGGGCGATGGAAGCGTCTATGAAGACGGAATAATTCGTAGCGACTGAACGCTTTGCCTTGATATACAGGGTGGAAAATAACCATTTACTAGGGATTCAGAGGAAAAGTAGAATATTTTATTTAATAAGCTTACATGTCAGTATGATGCCTTTCCCAGCCTCTCCCTTAATCTTCTGGCACACAATCTTAACATTTATACAATTCTTATGTTTAATTTTTAACATTTTAAATGTCGCCAGTAGATAAATTAATAGACAAGTCTTTATACGACCAAACTGGCAATTTATTGTTTGATTGTTCTATCACAACGTTTCGACCATATGATTTTGGTCCTTATCAAGTGAAAGTTATAATTGAAAGGTAGGAAGAGAAAAATCTTAAAAGTAGAAAGAGAAAAAAAGAGATTTTTCTCTTTCTACTTTTTAATTATAACTTTCACTTGATAAGGACCAAAATCATATGGTCGAAACGTTGTGATAGAACAATCAAACAATAAATTGCCAGTTTGGTCGTATAAACACTTGTCTAATTAATTTATACAATTATTTATACAATTATTTTGAAATAACTTGGTATTACATTTCGTTTAACGCTTCTTGGAGATGTGCAAGCAAAGTTACTCGAAAATATCTGTTGCCATGTCTTTCTTATCACGTGAGAATCTCAAATATGTTTTTTAGAACCGATCTAAAAAATATGCATAATTAAATACGTCAAGTATCTCATCTGATCACGAATTTTGTTTATCAGATATTTCTCGCGCGATTGTTATCTATAATTTCGCTTCCGGTTTATCGTTAGCATTCTGCATAATGTACAGAACTCGCGCAGGCCAACTGCATTAACACCGTCCTTTAATCTCCTGCTTCTTCATCTGAATCTCTTAATCTTGAAGTACATACATTTCTCTTTTACGATCTCTTATCAGAAATCTTAATGTCTAATTAAACTTTTAAAGGCATTTAATTCTTCAAAATCTCTCTAAGAGCCTTAAAATTATCGCTAACTGATCTCTGATCTTTGGTTTGAAGTAATTTCACCTTGTATTCTTGGAATCTTTGGATAGCTTTAGTGAGCAAACTCGCTAATCGATATTATACTCGGGCTTGTCCAATTATATCATTGCGTGACAAATCTCATTTCGCGAGCGAGATAACGAAATCTGTACTGATACCCAAATAGCACTCCGTAACTAGCTCTTACCCAATATTTTATATTTCAGGTGCCACCGCACCTGTCCGCTACCTGTCTCTGAAAAGCCTTCTTCCGGATACCACCGGTTACATGACTTACGAGGGCAGTACAACGCATCCGGGATGTTGGGAAACGGCCGTGTGGTTGATCCTCAACAAACCGATTTACATCACGGCACGAGAGGTAAACACATCGGCGATCTATCGTTGCCCATTTTTTTTTTTTTTTCACGCAATATATTTTTTTTCCGTCCCGGAACAAAATCGCGGAACAGACTCGCGTGTCTCGCGCAATCGTAATCGGATCATCGGAAAGCAACAAACGCGAGACGATAAGACGGTGATAGTTTCATCGGATCGATCAACGAATCGCATTATTCTCACGATGTGCATTATCTCTGTCATTAGCTGTACGCCCTAAGGAAATTAATGCAAGGCCCTTCCACTACGCCGAAAGCGCCCCTCGGTAATAATTCCAGACCGTTGCAGGGTCTTCATTACAGAACTGTGCGAACGAATATCGATTTTGCCAAGGTAATATAACACTGTAATTATGTTATTCGATATTCTCGTGCAAAGAACGCGTAGTATCAATCAGATTAATTATCATATTATCTACAGTAAATGTGATATGATATTTGCATTACGCAATTATAAAAAAAAAATATTTGTAATTTTCTCTCTCTCTCTCTTAAAATCATTTTATCTAAAAAAATTAAATTATTGTTTTAATGATTATAAAAATTAGCAAAGATTATAAACTTTAAGTAATAGTTATTAGCTTTTTTAAAGCTGTTTCTTAACAAATATTAGAATCGTAAAATTGTGATCGATTGTAGAAGAAATCAGTCTCGTCAGAATTTTCTTGCGAAGCTGCAACTTAAATGTACTTTCCGTGTTATTCCGGCAGCGGGGAAACGCCAAGTGTCCATCGATGGCGCAGGACATGCATTATAGAGGTAACACACGATGTTAGCCAGGCTCCAGGAGCCCCTAAACTTCATGCTTCAACGCGAAGGGATCGTCTCGATGAGAATTTGAAAAGATGACTTTTTCCTTCCAGCCAACACGTGGCGGGACGACGGTTCCCTATCACACAACGTAGTCTGAAGCCGTCCCGCGGTACGACCACGAGAGGGGACTTTTTTCTAAAGGAGTTCTGAAACGAGACGAGTTCACATACAACGCGATACGAGGAGGGTAAGGCAGAGAGCTGATTTCTAACAACGGGAAACGAAAAATGGTTTGCCGTGGCTGTGCGAAAAACGGACGTAAATATTTCGAATGGTTGTGTAAACTAAGGGGTGAAATAAAAGTACCGATAGCGATTCCTGTGTTTCGAAGCGAACCGATCGAGTGTCATGCAACCAGCATTTCGTCACCAAAAAGATTACGTATTGAATCTTTAGATAAGGTTTTATTGCGAAAATAATGTATGAAGAGAGATTTGAATTTTGTTTCATTCCCCGGAGCAGCAAGGACAAAGTTGATGCGTGTGTTGCTACAGCACTAATGTAATTCTCATAACACGAGTGATGAAAGGAGCTTTAAGTGTCTTGGTGGGATACAAATTTTTGTTTAATGCTGTTTGTAAGTTTACGCGTATGAAGATTGTAACAGTTATCAGAGATGGGCGTAATATAATTTAAAATAATATCTATTATAAACTAAACAATGTAATTTTGTAAAATCGACAATATAGCGCACGCTTTCAGCTGCTGAATGAATGATTCCTATAGCGAGACGATAGACATTGTTTCTCGAGATGAGAGGAAAAAAATTAATTTAAATGCCCATCGCTGATAATCATACCGATTCGTTCTGTTTTCACGTGCGAATCTGCTTGAATAATTAATCCCGCTGATAAGCCTGTAAATCGGAATTACTTGAGGTTTTGTCAATTATCGCGTAGCCAATGGCGATACGACATAAAGCGATGTAAAGCGAAAATCGTTAGGAAACGCGGGGAAGGGAAAATGGGATGGGAGAAATGAAGCGGAAGAGCGCGGGAGGAGACGATCGTGATGGATCTCGGTGGGAGATACAGAAGAAGAAATAGCCGGTATCACGATGGAGGAAGGAAGGAAAGGAGAGGAAACGGGGATGGAGAGGCAGAGAGCAATTTCGTAATAGCTTCGGGATAGAGAGGAGTAGGTTAATAAAGAAGGAATGGTTCGGAAAGGGAAAAGATTAGGATGAAGTCATGTAGTAGATCAACCGCGCGGAAGAAAACGCTCTCTCTCTCTCTCTCTCTCCCTCCCTCTCTCTTTCTCTCATAGCTTACCCGATGGACAAATAATCCGGCGCGCTTTTGTATATATAAACACAGATACGGAGAAAATGTTACACGAACAGACATTTACCTAAGATAGACGTTAAGCAGTGAGAAAGACGAAAGTCTTTTAGGGAGATGAAAAAAAAAAGCGTGTGTATAGAGAATAAAGTTGTATCATAAACCGAAAAAGTGAACGTTTAACAATTGTGGTTAATAAGCAACAATAAAGGCGACGTTATATTGTACAGCAACAGCGGCCGCTGTGTCTCTCTCTCTCTCTCTCTCTTTGGCAATCATTTTTTTTGTGTGGATATACTTTACATTGATTATAATCTTTCTTTTTATTTTTATGTATATATATATCACATTCCCATTCCCATCCCCGCGATCACATTCTATCTTCTTTATTGAAGAGACATCTAAAATAATCTCGTTGAATAATATTTGCACGACATCGTACATCAACATTACAGACGTTAATCGAAGTGGCTGCTTCGACGATATAAATTAATAAAATTTTGACAATACTCGTTAATTTCCGAAAGGCGGAGAGAAAGTTTGGTTCGGCACGCCTCTACAAAGTTCGGCATTACAAATTTCTTTGTCGACGTGCGTCAAGGATAAGTCAAAGTTCCAGCTCGACGCTCGCGAAAAGTTTCGCGCTCTCGAGCATCGGGATGTGCTATGCTCGATCCAAAAATTCGAGCGGGCTGACAAATTATCCTCGGGACAAAACTGGGTTGAACATCGGCCCAAAGTTCATGCCTCGGCCGGCGAGACCGCGTTTCATCCTTAATTAATTATTTCTCGCAACTTTTGCAGGACGCCTTCCTCCCCCTCTCTCTCTCTCTCTCTCTCTCTTTCTCTCTCTCGAGACTAAGAGGTAAGTAGATTCTATTTTATCAATTTGCGGAATAATTTATACGCGCGCGCTAGAGAAACTGATTGCCCGTCAGGGCGCGATATTCTTCACCGTTGGCGTCTTCACGCTTCGCGTCTATTATACAATTTGACGTTGTTGCAATTTCATCACGCTTGAAGGACTGCACGCGACGCACCACTCAAACCAGGTCACCCACTATATAATTTGACTCAATGTACGGCCAGTAATTGGTCTTTGAAGACGAAGCACGAGTAATGCATTATCATCGTTTTATAATAACGATAATTGTTAACTACTTGGAAGTTCATTCTCTTAACAATTTATCACGTGAATGAGACACATAGGTATGTCGAATTTTATTAAATTTGTCAAATTTTATTAAATTTATAAAAATTTATTAAAAATAATTATGCGACATGGAATAGTATATGATGACGGAGTACTATGAATTTTTCAAATACATCCTGAAATTCAGATTAGCGTGGTAACTTTGACAACTCGTACGCTCGCTCGAATTGCGATATAATTGCCGTATCATTCCGGATTTTGCTATTTTGATTACGCGAGCAATTTTTCCAATCAAATCACACCATCGACCGTCTCTCTCGCGTCCGTCTGCTTAAACGAATGCAACGAATTTAAGAAAGGGGAAGATTCGCCGAGAATGTGCTGAGCGAGTAGCTGGGCTCGGGTTGCACGCAGCAGCAAGAGGATGCAGAGAGATATGCTTACCGAGCTCAAAGTCCTTTGAGGGGGGAAAAAGGGAGGCGAATAAAGAAGGTGGAAGAGAGAAGCCCGGCGGTCACGTGACGTCCTCGATTGAAGAAGCAGACGACGAGGGGGGGAAGAGGAGTCCTTGCACTCTTTTATGGAAATTAAGGACGTGATTTCGGATTCCCATGAGTTTCTACCTCCATCTCCTTGTCGCTTTGTACTCTCCGAGGACGCTTCGTGATCGCTCGCGGTATAACCCCCCGTTTTTAGATATGTGCAGCGCACGCAAAATCGATATGAAACACATTTATATGCATTTTATATTTAGAATTACGAGCGTTTTCTTTTTTCTCGTTCATTTGGCTTTCTTGAATTAATTTATACTTTAACGAAAATTTCATCGAAATTCCCTTGCCTTCTCGCTCTTTTCATTTCCAAGCTACGGAGACTTGTAAATCTTTGAAACATTTATACCGTACGCGAGATATGCATATCTATTTCCACCACCAGATGCGATCTGTTACTAGTAAAAGTTTTATGGGACGGCATAAATATGTCCTGCATACTTCGTATATTTTCGCCCATCTTATGTCTATCACGTTGAAAAGCGGCTCGCGCGTAGCCTACATTCGCGGAAGCGTTCAACCCGGGAGCATTGAAACACGCCGGATCTAAATATGAAACAATTTCTTTGAAGCTCAGCTATATTGACAAAACGCGTATCGAACACGTACTGTGCAGTGGCAATTTAATCAGACGTTTCCTTCCGCGTTCGATATCAGGCGCGGCCGTTCAACCGCGCCAAACGCGGTTAGATGAAATGGAAGTTAGGAAATAATAACCGAAAGTTGAATGCAAGTTCATTTGGCTGAAACCGCTTTAACGTGCATGCGATTGCAATATTCCCGCCTTATTCCACGAATGCGAGATGGCTTAAAAGTTAGCATCCACTTACACCCTCTATCTATCTCTCTCTCTCTTTCCTCTCTTCCCGCTCTTTTAAATATATGTAAATAAAAAATTTATTAAAAAAGACAAAACTTGACGATACGCAAAATGTAGAACGCGAAATAAATAATGTAATTATTTTTGTTCACTCTTATGGATCTACTTTAGCAATGTGAAAAATAACTTTTAGAAACTTTTTCCGAAGAATATTAGAAATTGATCTTTTTGGTGTTTTACAAATATTTTTATTAATGTTTGAACAATACGTGAGTATTTTTTAATCTTGGATATTTAGCTTTTTCTTAGTTGATACGAGCTTCTACCGCATTCGAAAATGCATACGCGTTCAAAATTTGACGTGCTGCTTCTCATGTAATTGTCAAAAATAATCGGGCTAGTTTTATTCCGTAGAATATTTATGGGATATTAAGCCTAATTCCATAGAAAAAAAATAAAAAATAATAAAGTAATGTCTTTTTAAAATTAGATATTTCAATTTTGCTGAAATTTATTCATTTCTTTAAGGTCAGAAAAATATTAATTATTAATTTTTTAAATTTTATTTAGCTTTAGTATTCTTTAAAAAGTGTTTTCTTTTATTTAAAGAAAATTAGAATTATTTGGTCCATTACTTATTAAAATATCCGTCACACCAACTTTGAAAACAATATTTTGAGAAAAAAAAAATGTGTTTAAAATTTCGCAGGGCCATCTGAAGATTCGCGCTATCCTATTCAAAGTCTTACAACTCCTTTAATTTTGCAAATTTTTTAATAAAATTTGAAAGACATCTTGAGAAATCGCACTTCTAAAAAATGTAAAAAAATCAATCTTCTTTTTATTTTCTAAGATGGATTGGATATTTAATATACTTTTATCAAGAAAATATTAATTTCTTAGAGAGCATTTCTTCGCTTATTTTCTCAAACTTCTGGACATCGGCATTGCATTTATATTTGCGCATACTCGGAGAATTCTATGTTGAAACTGTTATTATTTCGTTTTAACACAGTTATCGCCGATGTCGGCTCTCATGTTTTAGAAACGTTATTCCCATGCGAACAGCCGACACGTACAGCTACTTTGCTCGAGGAGAAGCTAGAACTTTCATAAACGCGTTTACGCATTGCTTTAAAAAGTTTAATTGATAATTATAGGATCTCGTTGCGCTAAGACTGCTTAAAAGAGCAAATATAATTTAACTTTATATTTCACTCAGTTTTCGTAGAAAGTTATCGATTTAACTTCAAAATTAGTTATTGCCACTCTACTAAAATCTTTTTTATTACAAATATATGATCCTTAATCGAGGCGTCGCTATCTTTGGAATATCCGACTAAGCGGTCGTAAGAATTAAATGTCAACGTATTAATAAGATGAGATTGATGTCTCTTCTCTTTGATTATATACTGATAACGGAGCGGCTCATCACGCTCGTATCAGTTCATCGTAAACGGAGGACTTTAATTCGCCAAGTAATCGTGAAAATAGAATGACGGATCGTCTCGAGCGATAGAGAGGGAAAGAAAGAGGACGATCGTTCGAAAAAAGATAATCGGAGGGAGGTGGGCGGCGACGTTAAAACTTATCGTCGCTTTCCTTTATGCCTGCCGTCGATAGATGAGACCGAGACGGTGCGAGAAAGGACGAAGATCAGAAGGAAAACCATCGACCATCGGTCCGCGGCCACGTGAAGGCGAGTACCAGAGATGGATGGAGTAAAGGGACGGCGGCGGCGGCGGGGGCGGAGGGAGCTGGGGGGAGGGGGGAGGGGGGGAGGCTCGATCATGACCGCACAGCGCGCCAAGGAATTATGGATACCATTATGCGAGAAAGAGAGATTAGAGGTCCTCGTAATATTTTTATTACCTCGTCTCACACATACATACACGTACGTTAGTTCACATAGGATGATCCTCACACACAGGCAAACACGTTCGCGCGAACAGGGACACAAATTGCCGCGAGGTAGATCGCGCCTTGAAAGATGGTGATGTGGCCGCTCCCCTTAGTCACGCATTAAGAAAATTATCCCCAACGACAAAAGAGACTGTATCGCAATAAAGAGAATTTGAGAAGTACAAATCCAGTCTATCTTAATATTATGTTGCTAAAGAGCATTGTGGCTAATTTAGTTAAATATATGTAAAAGCATTTATTTATTCTCAACCCTCGAATTAACTCTAAATTCTGTATAAACGCAAAGCGTTTGACAACTTGTTTTTTATTTATTTCTTATGTCTATCTATGTGTTTATTTATTTATTTTATTTATATTAAACGATGATGAAAAATTAATGTGAATTTGCTTGTAAATAGTGATGTGAAATAGATAAGTAAAAGATTCCATGGGAAATTGTAGGAAACTTTGTACAACAAAAGCTTAATATTATTAATAACATTTGTGTGATGTGCGTTCATAAGCCACATAATGCAGGCGCTTTGTATATAATTACATTTTTCCGGCTTCGGCATTTATTATACCCGTCCGCTCGCGTCGAAGCCCATAAAATACAATGGCCGATTATTAATTTGCCTAAACCCAGAGCGCATACCGATAATCGACATTTTCCGATTGGATTCATGTACGACGGCAGATGTAGTGCAATTTTAACTCATCATATCATATATTTATACATAGTTTCTCACGCGACGCGAGACCGTCGAATTATTTTTAACCGTCGAGCTATTTCTCTAAAGCGGGCGCAATTATATCGAAAATCATAGAATGCAATTAAATTGCATTTAAATTATTCGCATTCCAGTGCAAAATGATTGAACTTTTTTCCCGATGACCAACAGACCGAGTAGATTAAACTGAAATATGTCAGACAGACGAATGGTAAATTTAAAATCTCCGTCATTTCATCGCTGGAGCGAGAGAGAGAGAGAGAGAGAGAGAGAGAGAGAGAGAAATGCAAATCTGCTGTATTTTTCCGATTCGTCGCTGATGGTGTGGCATAATAAAAATGCGATTCAGTCATCCTTCGAAATTTCTACGGCCATTGCGGGACAAGGAATCGTTTTCATTCAACGACGAAGAATCGGCTTACCCGCCTTACAATGGCAGGCGGAGAAACGATTTTTCCCCCGGAATCGAGAAAGGGAGCAAACCTCCATAACGGACTTACCACATCCGAACAATCCGCGACGCCAGTTTGAAAGACTTTATATCCTTTTCACCGACATTCTACTGCATCTGATATACTTGTGTCATCCCGCTCACGCCGACCTTTGTTGGCTGCGTACATAATTGTTGCGATCAATAATTTTCTTTAAATCTATAGTATATATAATTACATTTCTTTCGTTATTATTCACTCTCTCATGCAATGCTGAATAAAATGTATAAGATATGTGAATCTGCGATAAATATCTTTATGTATTGTTTATTCCACAAATGTATTTCTTTTAATCAATACTTTGCGGATTTTAGATTTTCTTACTTTAGCACGGTGTATACTAATTCATATCGCTTTAATTAATTTCCCGTGAACACAATCTTGCATGCGACGACACTTGACGCCTGAAAGCAGAATATTGGGAACGTCGAAAATGTCGACGAAGCTGACAATGCATCCTCTCCAAATTCCGGCTAACAATTCACACGGCTTCAGCAATAGCCCCTTGATATAGCCTTTGTGCATATCACTTGTAGATGAATTAATATTGCCCGTTTGTCACATTTGTCACATTCACTCGGGCTAATTTAATAAAGCAGACAGCCACCGAATAAACTTCGATCAACCTGACGTATAGAGCACGAGGCTCGAGATAATTGATATATAAATCCGATATACGTCAAATCGAAAAATTTTAAAAATAGATTTCCAAATATCCGCATTTCCTTCGCGCGCCTGCCTAATTGTAAAAATGATATACGTTCATTCAAACAGTTCGATGTATTTTTTTCTTTTTTTTTCGAACACCCGGTGAATAAATATATTCCCGAAATACGATCACAGAGGCCTTTAAAATTGCAATGATATTCGATCGCGCCGAGATGATATTCGGATACGCAGTTGATGCAGAGGATGCACGCAATTGGTAATTACCAACGTAATTAATTACAGGTCTAATTTGCCAAGAGCATCTCTCCAAGGAGACAATGATACAATAGTAGTAGGACAATGGGACGATTATGGAATTACACGGTACGCTTCTTACGTATCCGATGTAATACAGTACGTGCGTCTTATCATTGTTATCGTTAACAATGTAGATCGCAAATTTTACGAAAAGCTCGCATTAAAACTCGTGGAAAGGAATATCGAAGGATGTGGCATGCTTAAATAAGCGAGAATTGGCGAGGAGCATTTGCGATTTTCAACTGAAAAAAGAAAAACACTCAAAAGTTTTGCAAAACACAAATACAGAAGAGAATACGTGAACTACATGAGGATGAACCGAAGGCGAGACGAGAGAGAAAATAAAGCAACTTTTTTCGAATTCACTTCACCCCTCAAGATCCGTGCGTCTTCGCTTCTCTCTTTGTTCCGTCTCTCCTCAGCCCTTCTTCCTATACAGTAAACTTTACGATATCGCGCCGGCTGCCCTCCCCGCTTGTTTTCTTGCAATCTACGTTCACGTGAATATTTTACAAAAACTAAAAGAAACGAGTGCCGGCTGGACGATATTACGTTTTGGCGTTTTGCCATCGTCAAGCGACACGTGACACGCGCGAAACTTTGCGGAAAGAAACATAGAATTTGCCATTAATATGAAACTCAGCTAAAAAAATATTTGTACAAAACAAAAAAATTGAATTAGCTCTCTCAAATGTCTTATTTAATTCTTAACAGTATATATAATCGATTTTATTAATTTTGATACATAAAAGTGCATTCTTTTTTGCAATCATTTTGCATAAATGTGATCCATATAAGTGAGCTACGAAAAGGTAAAGTACGCCACTTTCTGTATTCTATTCGTGTTTCTCGCGGCAAGAACATTCGAAGAAATGAGAGAGACACGCTCATTTACATAACTGCGTTAAAGGGAGTATATTTTATTCCGTTTGAGGTAAAATAATGCACTCGGTGGGCCGGGATCACGCGCGGCTGTTTCTAATCTAAATAATCAGAAATATTCTAACATTATTGAATTTATCGCTACCGTAGTAGACTCGGCTGCAACACGATAAAAGTGGAACAAACTTAACTTTCCCCTCCCATTTTCCTTCAACGTGCGCTCGATGCATCACGGTTTGCACGCCCCGCTGATTCTGTTACGGTCCTTTTTTTGTCCTCCGACTAAAGGGAGAGACTAAACTCTATTTACTCTTCATTACGGTCTAATGAGCGATACATTAGCAAATTTCAACATGTACAAGAGCATAAATAAAGTCATTTAGCTTATGCGACCACGCTATCAAAACTGTGCGACTCAAGGTGTATTATTTTGCTGCGCCCATAAAAAAAAAAAAAATTTTAATTACCCAAGATTGTATACAAAATGCGATCTATTACTTTGATTAAGTCAATTATAATATATTATACCTATTCTATTTTGTTAATTTACATTTAAAAAAATTATTTATTTTAAATATATATATATATATATATAATTTGTAACACGTCTATTTGATACGATAAGCAAAACGTTGCAGATCGTACAAATGTTATTCTTTGCGTAGGAAGCATCATACGCATGTAGCATTCAAGGCTCAGTGAGGCTGAAACAGATAATTCGGATACCTCTCAAATAGTTTCATTAACTACTCCGGAACTGTGTGTGCTTGGCGGAACACATCAGAGATAGCGACAGTTTTAATATAATCATCCGTTCATTAACAATCTCGTAATTCCTAGCTTAATAGCTCAACGTTTAACTTGCGTTATTAACTGTAAATACAGAAAACACACGTTATAATGAGTTTCTTTAATCGCTGTAATGTCATTTGCATGCAATAGAATTTTACGGCGTTGATAAAATTTTAAATAAATATCGATGTGTAATAGAGAAAATTTAAGCGCTCTCTCTCTCTCTCTCTCTCTCTGCGTCAAATTTATTTTTGTGGTGTTTACATGTAGGTATCTCTCTGACACAACTCTGTTAAATGCGGATGAAGTTGAAACATTTCGCCGCAACAACGACAATGGCAGTTTAAGCGCTCGCGTGAAACAAACGATAAATTTCTGCCTGACGTCGGAGTGAGATTAAGCGCTATTTTTATTTTAACATAAGCCGAATGGAAATCTTTGACGGACTAGTCGCATTCAATTCGATTCACGTCCGACGGCTGCATAAATTGTTTGATACCCGGACTTGTCACAAAACGGGAACATGTTTACGGCCATCAGTCTAACTAAGGCTTGATGAATGTGCTCAATTTTATCTCCACCACATGACCAATCATATTGATTGTGAGCGCTATTGATTGGCGAGCGAGATTCGCGTTGCTCTTGCGGTGCTTCTCCAAACAATAGTACAAATATCACTATATTTCAGCTTCTGCAATATAAATGTACACGTAAACGTTACGTTACATTATATATTGATTATTATGAAAAATATATTTTTTTAAATATATATTTATTATATATATTTTTTATTTTAGAATTAAAATTATATAGAAAAGATAAGAATAATAATCCGAAACAATAATTTCGTTAAAGTACATTTGTCGAGAAATTTCTAAATTTAAATTTCTTAAATAATATGATGTAACGCATTATTCTGAAATATTTCACGATCAACTTTCGCAACATGTTAACAAATATCGGGAAGAAAACTACACACGCAGATTACGCGTTCGCTATTCAAACGAGAAAGGCATAAATTACGAATCGAATTCTCGCTCCGCTTCATGCTTAAGGAAGGTAATGGAAATTTAATGTCCTCTCCCCGCGCATCGACAATAATAAATAACTCGGCGATAAGGCGCGCGATAAGGGCGCCAATGAGCAATATTGCCCTTTAGGTTAAGGGATGAAGAGGACGAAGTAGATCGGAATGGGGCTCGGGGGAGGGGGTAAAAATACACGACAGAAATCGCGCTTTCTCACTCCTTCCCTGAAGGAGTGAGAAACCACCGCTCGCGCTAGTCGATGCACCGGCTTCTCGAATGACAAGCAAAGATAACTCGAATAAATGTAAAAGCGAGTGCCCGAGTTTTCTCTAAGTGAAAATCGATCAAGTTTTATTGTGTGTGTTCGGGGGGCTGCAATTCGCGCGCCCTTCACCGCTTTCTCCCGGCACAAGTCCCGCTCCTCTCGTTTCCTTTCTCCCTGTCTTCCTGTATATATACGTCGCTTTCTTGTCCGAGAATGCCGCCTTTATGTCCAGATCCCATCGTGTTCTAAAACTAGATCGAAATCCTGCAGAGCGCCCCGGCTACTTTATTATATAGACTCCCGGCACTTTGAGAACCCGTATTTGCGTGCAATACAGAGCGTTTCGTAAGTTTCGCCTTCAAACTTTGGCAAATCTTCTCTTTGATAAATTCTCTCGGTGTTTTAATCGAAAAGTAAAATCTCTTTATATACTACTTTATTTTTTTTTGCAGTTTGATCCGTGAATTCTCGATATTAAATGCCAGACGTTTCACGAGATTTGCATTTTCGGAAATTTTCTTCATAATTGCAAAGCCGACCTCAAGTCTTTCTCTCGCCTTTTTTTTTTTATGTAAAATATTTTACAAAGTATAATTACGCAGAGTTATTTAAGAAGAAAAATTATATAAGTATAAAAAACATTTATGTAACTATACATTATACAGCTTCTAATGTACATAATATATAAGGTGTTTCGCGCGAAACATTGCCACTTTAAACCGGTGGTTTAAAGATATTAAATATTATAATAGGCATATTTTTATATTACTCTATACTATTAATATAATTGCATTTCTGATAAAGAAAGATATACTTTTTTAACATATGTAGCATTTTTATAGAACACTATGCAAAAATGTATACTTTTGCGCGGAATAAAACTTTTTGATAAAGTTTAATAATGTGAACGATGTGACGTAAAATTATTTATCGAACCAAAAAATAGAAGGGACAATAAAAAAAAGCGATTGCGGGATCTGGCTTCTCGGAATATTGGAACGGAATATTTCTTCAACTAAAGGAGTTGAAGACGAAGAGAAAAAAGGAGGAGAAACGGAAGAACGTGGCTCGTAAAAATTTTACGACAGCCGCATTGTTTCGCGCGCGAGTGTGTAGGTGTGTGTGTGTATCGGTCTTTATTTACCCATAAAAGTTTCACGGTGTTATCACACTTCGCTGCTTGCCGAAGTAGGGGACGACCTGTGTCATTGGAAAATGTTCGTGCCACTTTTATGAACCGGCGCGGTTTTTCCCTCCCTGAAAAAGATCCTGAACCACCGTCCACCCGATCGGCCGAAGTTTTCTTATCGCCCGCGCGATATGTTACTTGCATCGTCGGATAATTCAAAATTACTTTTAAAACCGCTCCACACTACGCTCGCTAATCGATTTTGTCCCAAGTACCGAAACTAATTTTCTCTTGGTAGGACAGCTTGCGTTGCAGTGTGAACATGTGCTTACAAGTGTGTATATATGTATATATAATATAAAGTATATTTCATAAGCACAGAAGATAGAGCGGAGCATAAACACAAAGTAGAAATTTTAAACGAAATATAATCGACTTTCTTTGAACAATTGTAGAATTTGCGAATTTCTCTGTGCATATAATATTTTAAATTCTATTTAGCTTCAATATTTCAAAAAAAAAAATTTCTTTTTTATTTATATAAAAAAAATTTATATAAAAAATTTATATAAAAAAAAATTGAAGTTACTCTATTCGGTCCATTAGTTTTCAAAATACCCCTCATACCGACTTTAAAAACAGTGTTTCGAAAAAAAATGCATTTAATATTTTAGGCTCATTATGAGATCTGCGTGCTATCCTATTCAAAATTTTATAACTCCATCAATTTTACGAATATTTTAATAAAATTTGAAAAACATTTTTCAGATACCATATCTTCAGAAAAAGAATTTTTCAATTTTTTTACCTTTTAAAGTAGACTGGGCCCTAAAAGATTGTAATGAATTTTCGATATCGCGCGACGTAAATGCACCGACAAACCCGGTCGCTTTCATTTGCACGCGTTTGTACGAGCGAGCAGCATCTCTTTCCGTCGTACGTCATTACCTGTTCGCGCTTCGCGAAACTTGGCTTCCGGTTAACGAACAAAAACTCCGTCGCGATACGTGCTCGTGGCTTCCTTATACGGAGGGGGCGGAGATGGTGATATATCTCCGCACGTAGTCCGTGATACCGCATGCGGCACAGCCGCAACTGACTCTCGCGGCGGACACGCCGCTCTCTCGTATATAAAATATCTACTTCTTCCTTAGTTCATCAATTTCGTATAAAGTGGCGGATGCGCGAGCTCTCGCGGGAACTTTTTCAGGCGAGAGTAGAAGAGAGTAACGGCACAAACTTCCGAAAGCGGCCATCAGCGCGGATCGAGATGAAATATTCCGAGAGGAAAAAACGTGGGCGCATCGACAATCCGGGCGAAATTTTTAGGCTGCGCACGTGAAAAGTGCTTGCAGTAAAACCCGTTTATCCGCACGTTTGCATGTTTCTTGCATTCGTATGTAAATTACAGTTCTTCGTAAAAAAAAAAGAAAGAAAATATCTTTTGTCGCGAACTTTTCAATAATTTGTTGTCTCGAATTATAGATAAAGAAATTTATAATATAATATACTCAAATAACATTTTTAATAAAATAAATAGTCCCTCCGCGTAATCTTGTCAGTTCGCTTCGAAATGCCGATCTCCGAGCTCCTATTTCCTGATAATGATATAACGAACTCGTAACGACAAGCGCAAAGACGAAATCACGTCGCCGGTACTCGAGGCAGCAGAGGCATGTCCTTATTGTATCCGTACAATAGCGAGGCTACCCTTCCTAAAGGGCGGGGCTAATAAATCGCTCGGCGTTTTCGCCCTCACGTGACCTGGCCGGGGATAATAATTTTATTAATGCCGTTAAGATATCGCTTTGTCCCTCTGCGTGCAAGCCGGCGATTTATTTCTCCGCCATTGTACCTCTCTACCCCGTTGTTTTTATACGGGCTCTCGCAATGGTAGCCCGAAAATTTCACTCGGACACGTAGTACTTTCCTTAATAGGGCGCAATTTCCTCCTCCCCCCACCCTCCCCGCTCCTTCCCCCCTCCACGAATGGAGAGGGAGCGAAGCGTTTCATAATTGACGAGTACTCGCACTTTAACCCTCGTTACCCTCCATTCTCCCTCTCGCTTTCGCTTCATCCCTGCTCTGTCTGTCTGTCTCTCTCTCTCTGTCGCTTTTCTGCCTCATCACTCAAACTAATACGCGCATATACGAGCTGACGTTCTCTCCACAGTTTGGAAAATCCAAAAAGTCACGTTTCACGGGATAATAATCAAGCAGGCACTTATTACCGTGCGTTTAATTGCACGCGGGGCGCCGTCTCGTCTATTAGCGTCCCGTTTCGTTACTTGTTGTTGTTGTTGTTGATATTACCGAAAAACATGTATTGCCCCGAAGCTTGGTTAACGGAATGTTTGACATCTGATATGTTGATTTTGAAACGTGGAAAGAAAGCGATAAGATGCAATCTCCCCTATTTCTCAAGCGAGTTTTATAATTTCGCAGAGTGATATCGAAACACTGTAATGCACCCCCAATTAATCGTGTACATTAGATTAAGCTTAAGTAATGTACAGTCACGTGGAAACGAGCAAGTTACTCTTTAAAATTGTAACAAGACAAGTCGAGTGAGCATCAGCGAGCTCATTCAAATTGGACGATATAATGCGAACTGCATAATGCGAGCACCAACCCCCCTCCCCCTCCCCTTCTCTCTCTCTTTCTCTCTCTCTCTCTCTCTCTCTCTCTCTCTCTCTCTCTCTCTCTCTCTCTCTCTGCAAAATTTTAAATTTATACCTATGGAAAAATTTACTGCGCCGTTTACGCGTTGTGATGCAGGTAGAAGTGAAACGTGGTTACCGTCTTTTTAATAAAGCACAATTTGTTTAAATTTCTACAACTGTTTTAACCTAAATATAACAGTGTAAAACTCTAGATATATCGAGAGAACGTAAACCTAGCTATTGCTTTGTAAACTTGTAAACAATAACAATATTCGCGCGGTAGATACAATTTATTCTTGCATGCATCTCTAATCAGTTTACACAATATATATTGCGACGATTTGATTTGCCGAAAAAAAATTTTAAAGCCCATTTATTTCAGTCGAGTTCAATCTCTCTGGGATTATTACGCTGCATAATTTCTGACAGTGTAATTGATGTATGTGCTCCGTTATATCGACTATATATATTTATTAACTATATACTAGGCGGAGAAACAGAGTGGCGTAAAGCGAGTATCGACGCGCGAAAGAGTAAAGGTGAAGGTTGCGAAATGTATCGATGCAGATTAGCGCGTGTTGCTTCAATCGCAAAACAATCGTTTTAACTCGCATTAGAATCCTCGTGCAATCCACACGAGCCCGTGTACACATACATGATTCAACGACGCCCCGTTCATAATTCAGAAATATCCGTCCGGCGGAACGGAGAGGCCAGCTCGCTGGTTTAAAACCGTCGGAAATGTATGCATGTTTTACCAGTAGCCAAGAGTCGGGTAACGTCAAAAAGAAAGGATAGCATAGGAGCCGGGCATAGAAGATAAATGCGCGAAGTTTTGGTAAGGTAGTATAGAAGAAAGACGGAGAAAGAGTAAGAAATTGTGAGAAAATTGTGGAAAATAGTGTTGAGCAAAAAGTACAATAGATGCTACAGGCATCTTTGGCGAAATATAATTTGAATTTTGAATTTTCTTTCCGAAATTTTGAAAAGTCAACATACATTCGCAGCGTGACAAAATGTCAATTGCTCATGAATAATTTAGTGATTATATATTTTGAAAAACGCACGGTATGAGTGCGTATCCTGCTTCCTAATTTCTTTGTTCCTTCTTCACATTTATTTATTTGTACTTATTTTATGAAGAAAAAATATATAAGAAGAAGATAAAAACCGTGAGAAAATATGGTCGCTGCAAGAACAGAAAGGCAAAGATAACGAATGTACGCTACTTACTGATCGAGGTATCCGCCAAGTATCCAGAGTCCGGATACCGATAATAGCACTGAAATTTCTGTTATAGACTGTACATGAGTCGGTAACCCCTCTACACAGAATATAAGAGGGTAGATATAAAGTATCTCGCGCCACGTTTACGATGTGCTTCCTCTTTTTCCGCTCGATCCTTTTCGAATGTTCAGCGCACCATGACTCCGCTTTCAAAGATCTATTTGCCAATGTTAGTTTCTGATAAATACGCTGCGTGCTGTCAAAGTAGTAAACGTTTAAACTAATCAAAATGCCAAAATTATTTGCGCGTTTTAGTTATTTTCTAATTTACGTTAGAATAAATATCTAAAAAGAAAGTCTTCGAAAGCAAGAAAAAAGGAGCGAGAGGTATAATAACGAGTATATATGAATACATAATATTATATATTTATTCATCAAGTATTAATAGCGTCATACGCGCGGCGGCAATTATACGAGATATTACTAGAGATAAGATCCCTCGCTATCGCTCTAAATTTAAAATCGGTTTAATGCATGCTACATGCATGTATGATGCATGAAACGAAACAGCAAACGTTAAAGTATTCCTTTAAAATGAAAATTAGCGCATAAGCAATGGCTCTTCCGTTATCGTCGTGATAGAAGTCAACGCAAATAAGAGCCTAAGAGAGATACGCCAAGTTATTATGAAGAGTTACTTCATGCGCGAAGTTAGTAAATTCATATTTGCATTTTGCTAAACTGACAATGAGACTACCGGACTACGTATCTCTCTGGCATTTATATATATATATATATATATATATATAACATACATTAAAAAAATAAAAGATGCAATTTTTTGTATTTTAATTTACAAAAAATTGTTCCTTTCTAATGATTCTTACATTATTTTCTTTCTCGTATCCATTAGTTTTATCAAGAATCATAAAATCTATTAAATTATTAATAAACACTCTACCACTCCTGCAATGAAAATAATTTCCTTTTAGACTATCCAATAAGTGGATTAGTACGCGATCGATAGTAATCTATTAGTAAGACGATTAATTATCTAACGAACGCTACATTCAGAAATTCAGTTCAGTATTATCTCAGATTAATACAAGTAATATATCTATATTGTTACACATAACGTCGTCATTGACGCAACATCTGTCAACATGTCCCTTGGGCATCAGCTGACGCCCATTTGTCAACCCCGCTAATTGATTTATCTGGCGACAAAAAAAATCACCCAAAAGTCAATTTCCGAGAACTTTCTATTCTTTTACGAGCGATTGTGAATGTCCCGGAGATGAAAAGGCGACACGCCGACGGCAAAGTGAGATCGTTTATCGACGAGGAACGAGGAGGTTGTACGACAGTCGAGGAGTATCTCTGGCGCCACGATTGCGAGACGCTCGGCGTCCTTCTGTCTGGATCCCGCTGTAACTGGCGCCAACCTGACTCTCTTCTCTAGGGAGGGAGGATTAAAGTCTCCTTCATCCCCTTGTGGAATCCCACACTACGGTATTGCATCCAGGTCGCAGTCGATGACGTTGCTTCTCGGCTCCGTTCCTCCTATCCAAACACATCCAGCACGGGCGGTAACCGTCGTCGTTCCTCGACAAAACGAAATCTCGAAATCTCGAGCTAAATGATCGATTACACCGGCGATCTCACTCGACCTTGTCGCGACGGAGAGAAGAAAGAAAAAGGATGAAACTTAAATATAGAGATTTATTTTTCAAGACTCATATGAGCAACCTTAAAAGAAAAAGATGAAATATTCTTGTGCGCGATTTAATATATTCTTATATTATTATTAAATTTATCTTGTTATTTTGTAAGATGATTATATTATAAATGCAGATACAAATTAAGGATATAATTCTTTGGAATACATATAATTGTTTTATATATATATATATAAAACCACTTTAAATTTATTCTGCTTTTATAATATATTCTGCTTTTTATATAAAAGCAGAATAAATTTATTTTCATCTCTTTTATTTTGCTAATATTTAAAAACTCTCCAAATAATCGCAATTATGGTTGATATAATATTTAGTTTTATTTAATATTGTACAATATATAAAATATATATAACTTTAAACTATATATATATAATAAATTATTATACTCAGTATTATCTATTTTAAGGAAAAAATTTCAAACATATTAATTTATTGTATTATTTATTTTTAGTTTTTCTGAAACAAAAATTACCCCAGAACTGCATCACTTTTGAAGCAGTTTTGGTGACGAGCATCCGGGGGGAGCATGACATGTCTATTAGTCATGAATTTCGGTCGAAGAATCTGTTTATCCGAATTTCCACGTCGCCGAGAGAAAATATTTCGCGTACGTGATGACGTTCGCTCGCGGGCTCTGCTTTCTCGCCGCTCTGTAGACGACAGGGCGCCGAGATATTTCCGCTCCATCTCGCTTCGCCGCCGCGACCGGTCGTTTCCGGTCGAGGTCGAAAACAATCCGGAAAATTCGAACGACAAGTAAGTTTTGAGAAAGTTTTCCGCACGAGAGGGACTTGGAAGAAGACGCGTTAGAACCACGCGTGTTCGCCGCGAAAGTGCAATATAAACTTTCCAAGTGGATCATCCGTTTTCTCTTTTGGCCGCGTTATCTATACCCGCGTCTAATCGTCGAAAAAAAAGCGATCGCAAGTTTCCGCGCGAGTATTTCATTCCTGCGAAATTTCGTCGTCGCAAATTTCCGAAATTCGTCATCGCGTTAACCCATTGTGTTTACGCCGCGACGAGAGCAAGAGAGCGAACGCGTGCGTGTTTTCGAGATTGTTGTCCGCAAAAAAGGACTTGCCCGAGTTCTCGACATCGATATCGTTCGTCTAACGTTGATAAAAAATATTCGAGCAGAAAAACATGTTTACCATTTTCCGCGATGTTCACACGTGATCTGGTTATGCTGTCGATATCGAGACGCTGATATAATGATAGGATTATAAAAGATGCGCTATATATATATATATATATATATATATATATATATATATACATATATAAATCTTGCGTCCACAATTGTGCGATAACTTGCGATCGTTATTCTGTCTTTTAGCGAGTGATATAATCCCGATCGTTGGCTATAAAAGACAAAATGAACGAGCTGGGGAAAAACAGCGAGTATCGAAGATTAAAAGATATCGTCTACCGGGATTGGTTCGTGAGGATAATCTGACGCTTAATCGGCAAGGAGACCCAGATACGAGAGATCGCGAGATCATCGAACTAGAATTGGTGCGACGAGTTTACGAGCAAAAGCATCTCCAGGCAAGAAGCTTACAATATGTATATATATATATATATATATATATATATATATATATATATCCGTGTGTCGATAAATGTGCTTAAAATTAGTGTATGTATGTTCTGTAGTTGTTATAATGCGGGGATCGCGGTTTGCATAAGGGAAGAAAAGGAGATATCTTGTGGGGAAAGATGGCACGTGGATAAAATTTAGTTCGCAATTCTCATATTTACATGCTTGGTTTATACTAATATATTTAGGCAAAATAATCCCATATACTTATGTAGATATATCTCGAAAATTATTATAATTAATGTGTAATAAAAATAATGTGAGATAATATAGGGTACAAAGTTATCTAGGAGAATAAATCAATTACAGATATTATGTGGCATATGGAGAGGAGGAAATTTTTTGAAATTATTTTCTGTCTCTTGATTAAAATCGTCGGCAGATTGATTCAACATTGACAGACTCATTCATCGACGGACTCATAATTTGTTTTCCGTGGGTTTATGCAAAAGATGTGAAATATATGCAGATATGATTGCCTCTATAGAGTCGCGTTCAATTGAAACATTTAATTACTTCTAATTCTGCAGCTTGACAGAGAAAAATTGAATTAAGTCCTCCGTCTACTTTAAAGGATAAAAAAAATCATTTCTTTTTATATTTTCTGAAAATATGTCTGAAAAATGTTTTTCGAATTTTATTGAAAAAATTAATGGAGTCATAAGATTTTGAATAGGATAGTATGCGAATCTTCAAATAGACTTGCATTTTGAAGACTTTTTCTCAAAATACTTTTTTAAGTTGATGTTAGGGATATTTTGAAATTGAATGGATCACAAACAACTTTAGCTTTTTTTTATTAGAAGACAAGATAACTAAACCTAAATAGGATTTAAAAAATTAAAAATGAATATTTTTCTGAGATTATTAATATAATTATTATAAATTATTATATTAAATATTTTTCAAGAAATAAATAAATGTTAGCAAAATTGAAATAAATATATAGATTTAAAAGAAAAACATTAAAAAGATCAATTTTGCTAATATTCTTCAAAAAAAGTTTCGAAAAATGATCAGTTCTTTATACTGCTAGAGTAGACTCTGCCCTTAAAAGGACTACACTTTCTAAAAGTCAGCCGCAAACCGACTCTTTTTCTCGACGACAATTTTACCCATTCCACTTAAATTGTTCGCGCACTTATAGGTGCTAGTGTGAATCCATACATTGCACTGGCGGTTGCCAAGTTTCATTCCAGCGCACTCGACAATCGTATCTTTCGATAAATCACAAAGGATTTCTCCATTGCGAGAGCCGATCGCTACTTGAGCACGAAAGCCGCACTTGTATCAGTCTCGTGCTATTTAACTATCGGATCGATACGTAAGTAATGAGATACTCTATCCGTAATAAAGAGTTACATGGCTAATTAACGTCGTACCTTTCAGCGAGGATTAGATCCTCGGGCGGAGGAGATTCATTTATTCCGATAGAGTATTCAATTGCACTTGATATATTTCGCAAATGGAATTATTGACGAGCGATTAAAACACTATATAGAACTATTCAATGCATTAAGGATGTGTTACATGGAAATCTCATAGAACGAAGTTCATCTGAATTATTTAAAACTCTACGTGCACGTGGAAACTCTTTATTAAGTCAGCTTTTCGATACATATAAAATCCAAGAACGATTAAAATAATAACGATTAAATATCACGATAGCTAAGAATATGAAGCAACGGTGGAATAATTGCGAGGCAAACGGAAAGAGGTTTACAACGAGAGAGAGAGAGAGAGAACACGAGATGGTGGCCGACTATGCTACGATAATATTCCTTGTGCGAATTCCCACGAAACTCGACCCTCCTTATTCGCCTTAGTGAGACGTCAGACACGAAAACAATGCGGCCCACGTACCGAAGCCGAGGAATCAAATGGCGTCGGAATACTAAACACCCCGGAATACTTTTACCTACCTGGGCCACTCGTGGAAGGTAACACTCGAGTAAGGTCCTCTCGACACTACCCTCGCGCACGTGACTGACTCTTTTCGACCGAAGAAAACGCGCCTAATTTCTCAACGAGTACAGACATAAATGCGAGAGCGGGACTTTTATCTCGGACGACGTCCCTGATAGTCTCTTGCACAAATTTCTCCTCCTCGTATTCAATTTGTTTGAAAGACAACATAAACTCGCGAAGCTTTGCTGTCTCAATTAATTTCAACATAATATTCCAATATATTCTCTTGATACGATCAATTTCTTTTTTCATTTGCTGCATGTCGTAATGATTGCCCATTGAAGTAATAATATTGTCATAATATTACGAGTTATATCTTCTTTTTTAATAGTATTATTATTTCTATTTATCTGTACGGTTGTATATTAATTAATTTTTTCTTTTTTAATTTTTTTAATCTTTGGAATTATATACAAGGGAATTTTTAAATGTGCGGCTCTTCACATTTTTTATTAAATTATTTATAACGTCTGCGTTTCTGTTGCAAATATCTTATTTTATTATTTATATTAATTTTATTATTTATTTATTTATCTTACTTTCTTTATAATTCTCTAGATATGAAATTAAAGAAAGCTGGATAATATTCGTTCAAAAATCTAACAAAACGAATGCAGCGCAGAGTTGAACTTTTCAGATGTAAAATGGTGGTGTTTAGGTTGTGAGGGAAAAATACGTGTTCGTTCGCGAACCAATAGATCGTTTCTGCTCGGCGAATGTTCCGTAGGTCGAAGCAGTGTCACGAATATGATTGTTTCGCCGAATCTCGACGCCGCGCGCGTACGAATGGTCGAATGCACGGCCAATTTATTCGGCGAGCACGTGAAAAGAGCTCAATTAACGCAAACGCGGCGGGCGTACGGACGCTATCGGTGCCTAGCGCATATCAACAAAAATAACGAGCAAAAATAGCGGGGCCCGCGATCTTTTCCTCGCCAACGGACGGATCGGCCGCGCGGAATACAAAAACGCCAAACAAGCCGACAGGCAAGTGGAAAGAGAGGAAGAAAGAAAGGGCGAGTAACGAGCGAGTGTAACGGAGAAAAGACGCGAGATATGCGATATATATGTAGAGACGCAACGAATAATTGTGTACATATGATCGAGAAAAAAAAAAAGTTCACCCGTTATATTCATTATTCCGTCATTTTCCTTCGCTTCTCTGTTACACGGGGAAAGTTTCATCGACGTGTGCGTTCACGGTGGGATTTAATGGGAAATGCGGCCGTCCATTCGGGTTGCGGCGAAACATGACAGTAACCAGCGTCAAACACTGTAACGTCCGGTCCAATTACCGTCCGCTCTCTATGTGCTACGGTTCATAAAATGCAGTAATTCAATACAGCGCACATGCGTGCCGTGTTTGCCGACACAGAGTGCGAATTTTGATGTTTCGTATACTTGCCGTTACCCCTGTCGCGATATAATATTTAATTTTCCTCCGCCGAGAAAGTTTGCTTAATCATAGTTGAAGACGCGGAAAACCATCCTGACGACGCGCAATTGACGTAAACTAAAAAGTACACCGACTTTTTATTCAGAAACTTGGATAGTGAATAATTCTATGGTGCGGAAGGTAACTCGCCAGTTGAATATATAAAAAGTTATGTCTCTCTCGTGCAAGTATTTTTAACGAACTTATGTTCTCAAACGTTCAAAACCGTAAGAGAGAGAGAGAGAGAGAGAGAGAGAGAGAGCCGTTTAAGGAAACACGCCGGAGACGACATGAAAAGAAATTATCTGAACAAAAATAGAGAGAGAGAGAGAGAGAGAGAGAGAGAGAGAGAAACGCGAACGGGGGGGGGGGCGAGTGAGCAAAAGGGGGATGGGGTGCACCATGGCAGAACGAAAGATGGAGAGAGGCCGGGCCGAGATAACTTGCAAAAATAATAATGGCCGTGAATATTCGTTTGCTGGCAAACTTCCTCTCCCTTATCGACTTTCGCGTTGGCGAGAGGGAAAAAGAGAGAGAGAGAGAGAGAGGAGGTGCAAGAAGAAAATCCCGTAGACCGGCTATACAAGATTGTACCTACCTCTCGCAGCTATCGGTGAAGATATTTGCCGCAGGGCGACGCGCGCGCGCGCCATCATTAGAATCTACCCCCAGGTATCCTCGCGGCCCTTTGTACCCTCCGTGAGCGTACCCACCCCCTCCGATCCACGCCGACAGATAGCCTTTTCCGACACACCCGTCTCTCCCCTTTACACCCGCGTCCACCTTGATGCGAATAGAGAATTTCTTCTCTTTATCAATGCTTTGAAATCTCGACGCTGTATATATACATCTAAGACAGGAGATGATTTCGCGGGTGGTGAAAAGCGGACGATTGGAAGTGGCGCGGTTACGTTTCGAGAATTAGATTTGTTAAGGACGGGAGGCGCTGCGGAGAGATGCGAAAGAGCTCCCATAAATTATCCTCCAAAACAGTAATGTCTGTGCGAAAGAAAATGTCCACCCTGTTTTAACGTTCATTTATTTATAAAACGAGTCGCGCATGCAATAAAGACTATTGGTCACATTAGAAATGAACAAAAATTTCGAATTCTGGAGAAAGTATTAATTGAAAATTGTTATAATAATAACACATATATATATAAAATATTACACCTGCTATACTTCATATATGTATATTTTAAAATATGTTATTTTATTTTATTCATCATTAAATAAAATTTTCGATACAAATAAAACATTATTACGTCCATAATTATTATATGAATAGAATAATTAATGATCGCCAATGTATTTGTTGTGTTTAAATAATTCGAGATGTTAATTAAAAACATTAATTAAAAATGTAGTCTTGCGTAGATTGTATAAGTTTTATATAGCAACACGTCCGCGCGTTTATTTCAATCTTATTAAATTTTACACATTGCGCACTCCAATATTCCGATGATGTACTCGATAAGTTTTATTTTTTAATCTTTTTTAATATCTTATTAGTATTATATATACCAAGTGTTTCAAAGATCATCGAAGTTGAATTTGGCCGAGAAATATCGTCAGGAGTCTCGTGTGTTACAATGTCGCTGTCGCAACAATTTCTAATAAATACTACGAGCGTCCTTGCTGATGCAAATCGAGAGTATTCAGCGGGAGGATAAAAATGGGATAGATAAAAGCGGAAGCTTTTTCGCGAGCTCTTAGAAAATCGAGTAAAACGAAGCTTCTTGTCGAAGACGTTACTCTGAGATTTATTTAGAATTTTCTCTCTACAATAGAATCAATTATTCGAGAAACGTGACGCATTAAATTTAATCCTATCCGAATCCATACGCATATATGATCACGATTGGATAATAAAATCTACGGAATTTGCAAAATGTTTTCGGATCGTGAGTGTTTTCCAATGGCGATATGTCGGTGTGAACGAGCAACGACAATATAACGAAAATTCGCGTAATCGGCCGCTCGGAAATTCTAGGCGATGGGGGAGCATTAGTAAAGTGCTGTAATGTTGATTAGTTTAATGGCTTTTGATTTAATGGCCGTTTGCAACACCATGGACGCACGGCCCATGTCGATATATACGTTCAGCTCGGTAATCGGCTGTCGCATTGTATGTGACGTTGAGCGGAGAACAATGCGAGCTTTTCCCTAATACGATCCGGCCGCATCGCTCGCGATTACACAACGGTGTACAAATATTTATTAGTTTATTTAAAAAACGTTTTGGGCGCGACGAGCTCGAGCGCTCGTCGGACAGTGTGTCGTTAACAATGCGACAGCGTCGCATCAAGCAGCTGATTCATTTCGAAACGCTTTTCACGGACTTGCTCGCGCGTCGTCATTCGATTTGTGATTTCGTTTCAATTTCGTCGGTGCGAGAGCTCTCGAGCAACTCAAACTACAATTAATATGTAATAAGTTTTTTTTTTTTTTTTTAATTCCCTTGAAAAATTGCACGAGTCAAAGGTAAGGCTCGATAAAGATCGGCACGTGCCAGCCGAGGAGATATTCCAAGGAACGTCGTCGCTCCGAAAGTGCATTCTCATCCTTCATCTTTCTCTTTCTTTTTCTCTCTCTTCGACTCCCTTCGACGGGCCTTCGACACCCTCTTCACCCCGCGCACTTTTTTTTTTTATTTACCCTTTATTTGACGCCTGACACGCGACGCGCGTAATAGAATAACGGCCTCTTCGACGACGGAAGTGGCGCGCGACGATCTCCTCTGACGGAAGACAAACTTCAATCAATGCCGCCGGAGACAAAAGACGTTCGAGAGCGGAAAGACGACGACGACGACGAAGACGACGGCGACGGGCTGCTCCACAGATTTATCTCATGAGTGCCGTCGATTTCCCTCCACTTTCAAACCTTTCCGCGAAATTTCGCCGGAACTCCGAGGAAGATTGGCCGGTGACGCGTTTAGCTTTCGATATATTTTATGGATATCGAGTGATTTTGGCGTACTTTCTTTCGCGTACATTGGTCTCGAACGTTGGAGCCGAACCGTTCCCATAAAAACTTTGCAGACGAAAAAGATTTCGTATTTTTTTTTTTTCTTTTACTCTGTGCGAGAATATCTCGAGAGAATATTTATGAGAATTTCGATGCAAAATCGTTAATCGATATAACGTATAATGTATGAAAAAATTAATAATATTTTATTCAAAAATTTCACTTGTTTGAACGTTTTAAGAATAGCTACAGAACCCATAGATTTTTCATCGCGCATGCTTGCCATAATATTTTACTCTCGGCAATACTCTATTAAGACAAATTGCCAACACGTGATTTACTCGCTATTGGAGATTATGCTATACTAGATAAGAAACTTTTAATCTGATTACTTATTTTCGCCAAGAATACCGAGTATGATTATCGTCTAGAATTTATCTCTAAACTTCTTATCTTGATTTACTTTCGGCTCGGCATTTGCATTTGTGAAAAGGAGTTGCTCATGTAGGTACGAAAGGATTTATTTTGCATCTCTGAGCAAATTGTCAGTCTTGATCGCCCATAAAAGAACACTTAATTTCCAACGCTTTTTATAATCGCGTCTGTAATATAAGATTTTTGTGAATATAAAATGCTCGATTAATTTTCAAATGCGTGATTTTATGCAAATTTCGTGATTGAAAATAATATATATTATTTTGCAGAGGATTGGCTAAAAGATAAAATCTTATAAGATATCGATTTTAAAATATCGTTATAAAAAACTGTGTTATCGCCACATCCGGTGAAAAATAATTGGCTCAATGATTTGATCAGATCAAGCTCCCTCCACCAGATAACATGCCGATTAATATCCGACAAAAACAAGAATAATCCTAAAGATGGAGAACGATTAACTTCTTGCTTTTGTATCGGAAGATCAATCCGCAATGAAAAGTTAAATAATCCATTGAGTATCAGGGGCCTCACTGTAGAAGAGAATAAACTCCGGATCTTCCGGACTACTCCCAATAACAATGATTTCGGTAATGAATCAACGATAGTTATTCATCATTTTCATTATCTTCAATTCATCAAATAGATTTATCTTATAATGCAGATAATTTGATGCTGATAGCATTTACTTTAAATTCAAGTTTATATAAGTTTACATAACAATATAATAAATATATACACAAGTTTGAGAGTTAAAATAAATATAACAAATTCAAATAAAATACAAATTTAAATAAAATATAATAAATATATATATAAGTTTAAATAAAATAAAATGTAATACTCATGTATATTACATTTTTATTTTTACATAATAAATATATATGCAATTTTTGATTTATTAAAAAAAAGTGTCATTTCTGAAATTTTTTATAATTCTAATTTTTCTACAATTTAATTTCTAATTTAAATTGTAGAAAAATTAATAAATTTTAAATTTATTTTTATATATTTTTATATATTTTTATATATTTTTATATATTATTATATATTTTATAATATTTTTATTAGTATTTAATTTTAATATTTATTTTAATATTAATATTAATATTAATATTCTCATCAATATTTAATCGTTTCAATATAACTTTACTTTAATCAATCTAATGCCAAGTTATCGATCAAATTTAATAATTGATTAAAGTAATATTTAATCTTATAATAATATATAATATTTATAATAATATGTAATTTATATTAAACATAATAAAACCTTTATGTGTCATATAATTTAATAGATGAATAACTTTTAGTCAAATAATAATTGATTGAAGTAATAATATTTAATCTTATAATAATGTTATAATAATCTTATAAATATGTAATTTATATTAAAACAAAATTAATAAAACATTTATGTGTCATATGGATAATTTGACGATAATATTTATAATAATAATAATAATAATAATAATAATAATAAATAAATAAATAATAATATAAGATTTAATAATAATGTTACATAATTTTATAATAATAATGTAACATAATATAATATAATAATAATATAATAATATTTACATAATAATAATATAAGATATGCGTAGCGTATAAAATTATCCATATGACAAATAAATATTTTATTAATTTTATTTTAATATAAATTACATATTATTATTATAAGATTAAATATTATTATTTCAATCAATTATTAAATTTGATGGATAACTTGACTGGCATTAGATTGATTAAAGTAAAGTTATATTGAAACGATGCATGACAATAAACTGTCAAAGCTTTCATTGCTATGATAATAAAGATGGATAGGCTATGAAAAATTATGGCAAAATTGGCGCAATATAAAAATAATTATTAATATTTCATATAAGAAATAAAATTGTTAGCGTCTTTTTCATTAAATAAATTAAATAAAATTTTAAATGAGAAAAATATTTTATATCTTTTTCAACTTTTTATTTTAATTTATATTACAAATTATATTTCTAATGTGTTTTAAAAAAGTCTATTGAAAGTTATTTGATTTAATCTATTCTAGCCCATCCATTTTGAGGCAACGGATTTATTTACAATCTACATTTGCATCTACAATATCTACGAATCCGTCATCTCAAGATAAAATAAAATTTATCACTCACCGGCACTAATGCGCAACAGCGGAGATTTGGTTTACGTTGTCTGCAACACAGAAATATAAAATCCAAATTATAGCAACGCTTAAAATAATTAACATTTCAAAAAATTATTATTGTACGCATGGAATTTTATATTCAATGCGTATAATAATAAGCAGGTGTATAAATATGGAATAATTTTATAAATTATAAATAAAGAAAGGACTATTTTTTTCAAATAAAAATTTTTATAGTATGAATCTCTCTTGTTTAAACTTCAAATAATGATCGAATCAAATTAATGCATGTACGGGATTTATAATAATATAAAAATAATAATAGTCACCCTTGGATTGCTCCGCCGGTGCAGGATGCCTCTCCTAGGCCTCCTCCTCCTCTCAGAATGTTAGGATCGTTAGGTTGATCTACAACGCAAATAGAACCAAATTGTAGCAGCGCATAAAATAATTAATATTCCAAAAAATTTATTACTCATTGAATTTTATGTTGGATGCATATAAAAGTAAACAATTTAATAAAATAATTTTATAAATTTTGAAAAAAGACACTAATAACTAATTAATTTCTAAATATAAGAGCTATAATTTAATAATGGAAACTTTTACAAGATTATAGCTTTTATATAAAAATCTTTTTCTCTCTAATTCTTTCTTGTTTCAATCATATAAATAAAAAAATGTAATTAATTGCTCTATTTAAATTGCACGTATATAATTAATATACAAACAACAATTTACTTACCACAGAGTTGCCTCCACCGGTACCCGATGCCTCTCCTAGACCTCCTCCTCTCAGATTGATTCACTTGTGCGATACTTTAAACGGGACTTTAAACGCACTTTTATTAAAAGATACTTCCGCTTGTACGCGCGATAACTTTCAACGACACTCCCGCTCTTTCGGCACGATCGAATCGCGTTTCACACAAGAATCGACATACGAGACGACAAGTCGGGAATTCACCAAACAAAGGCTAAGCGAAGAAAGGAAAAAATTTCGATGGACCGTCTCGCACCACTACTTTACTGCTCGAGCGTTGCTGTATGAATGATAACATAGTTATAAGTCGTAGTCACCTTAACAATAGCGCGCTAATGTTTACACCGCCGAATGTTTACAAAGCGGAACATCATGTTACTGACATTTCGCAACCGAAAATATTTTGTGATACTATGACATATATACGAGCAGAATAATAAATTATATAAATATTTTAAATTGTAGATCAATTATTTATTAAACGATTAATATATTACGAAATTTATGTTAATTACTTTTACTCGCGATGCGACTTTATTTTATTATGCGTTCTCAATTCGAATCATCAAACGAAAATGAACCGAATGAAATATAATTAAACTTTAAGTATTTTCAAAGAAATAATTATTGTTTATAAAGAAAGGGAAAGAACGGAATAAACCAAAAATTTATAATTTTGATTTCTGTCACTTGTTGATTATATCTGTTGACATATCACGCACGAAATACATGCCTCGAGATTTATCATTGCGATATAATGACGTATTATTTAAGATATTATGTAAAAGATAATTAATATTTATCATATCAAATTATTTTCCAATACTTGTCACGATTATATTTAGAAAAGGAATTTGACAAAGTGTCACGCGCTCTACTATCTTACTGTTCGAGTATCGTCGCGCAAATGATATACATAAGATATTACATAAGAAAGGAATTTGAGGGTCTCACTCTATTACAGTTCTATACAAGTATCTCCAAATTAATAATAACAAGGCCGTGATACATAAACAATAGCGCCAATGTTTACGTCGCCAACATCGAATACCATGTTAGGTATTGTTAATTCGCTGTCGAAAAATTTTACGTACTATAAAATATATATATGCAAAATATTAAGTTATATGTACATGTATATATTTTAAATTATAGATTAATTATTTATTGAATCACTGTGATACATTACTTGTTTTATAAATAATTATTGTTATGATAATTCAGTTATTATTCTTAAACGAGTTATTGTTATGTTAATTATTCGATTTTGTGATTCGAATGTTTTATGCGTTCTTAATCCAAATTACAGCTAGATCATTGAAAAATCAAATGATGTAGCATCATGGGAATATATATTTGGCTCTATGTGTTGTTAAAGAAATAATCATTGTCCGTAAAGATTGCAATGAAACAATAATTTTGGTTCTTATTATTTTAATTCTTATTTGATTAAATAAATAAATTTTAGCGAATATGCGATTCGAGATCTATCGTCGCGATATATATATATATATATATATATATATATATATATATAGTTATATATTATTTATAAATATGAATTAATTATTAATTATATTATAATAGCAAATAATTTTTTGATCGCGATCGCGTTTAAAAAAAGATTTCGATGAAGCGTCTCGCATGACTACTTTCCTGCTCGAGTGTCGCCGCACAAATGATAACACAGTCGAGATCGAAATACGTAAATAATAGCGCGATAATATTTACGCTGCCAAGGCCGAATACGTTATTATACAACAATACAACAATATCACATTATTGTAATGATTCGGGGACAGGAAGAGGAGAGCAAGAGGGGGAGAGAGAGAGAGAGAGAGAGAGAGAGAGAGAGAGAAAACAAAAGAAGGAATATAATATTAAGTAATAATATTGTTCAATTTTTAATTAAATTGTTAAAGATTATCAGTATTATGAAATAATATTAATATCATTAATGTTATTTAATTTCATTAATGTTATTTTATAGAAAAAGAAGAATATATAATATTAAATAATAATATTAATATTATTTAATATTATTACTTGGGTTTAATATTATTACTTTTTATTTCTTTTTTAATTTTTAATTTTTTTTTTTTATTTTTAAAAGTAAAGTCTTGTGGAAAGCGCGCTGCGAGCTAGTATTCTAAAAAATGGAAAGCAAGTAGAGTTATATCGCTTCGAGTGAGCTTTTAATTTAAAATTCGACTCGTACAATTTTATTCACAGTGTTGCACGTCTTTACAGAAGCGAAGGAGAAGCACGTGCACAGTTTCTTTCGAAGTCTTTACAGCGATAATGCGCATCCATCTCTTAGGGGTGACGGGACAATCATTCCTTTCGGGATGTGTCCGGGGCATTCCTTTGTCAAACGCGCGCGCGTTTCCAGTTCGAAACGTTTCTACGACGATGAGACATCGTCATAAGCTGTTTTTATCGAGCTCTTAATCCCGTGAAAAAATACGAGAGGTAAAAAAAGCAGCCGTATATGAGTCTATGAATCCATTTGGAAGCACACGCGAGAACACTTGTACGTTCCACGACACGAATCTTGCGACGTTCGCTTTTAGAAATCAAGCTCTCTTACCTATCCTACATACGCTTGGCTCCTATTTCAGTTGGAGACACCGTCGAAATATGAAAGCGCGTATCCCGAGATGTTTCCTTTAATATTCTTTCCCATTTCTGCAAGCCGACCAGCTTCATCGTCCCTACAGAAATGTAAGAAACGAAAATATCAGACGAGAATAAGAGAAAGAGAAGTAAACGTTTTATTATGTTCCGAATGTAAACCTAGCATGAGTGACATAGCTGCAGCAATTGCGCCATAGTTACAGTTGTTTCAGAATAAACTTGAAAAGGAAATAGAGAATAATCGTGCAAAAAAATAATATTTGAAATCTAGAAATAAAAAAATTTGTAGAATAAAAGAAGAAAGAAGAAGAAGAAAAAAAGAAGAAGGAGAAGAGTGTCACATGTAGCGGGATAGAATAGAATTTATCAATCAATTAAAATATTAATCGAGATTACAAGACAGAGATTGATTTATAGACACACAGCCAGAGCAGATATAAAATTGTACTCTGCTCACGACATGTAATTGCGTAGCGATATAAAATATTTCTATCGCGTATTGTTCGGGAAGCATCTAAAAAACAATCTCCTGTCCATCGCAAAACAATTAAATGTCCATATTTGGCGATGGTATACGATGACGTTAACTCTCCAGTTTTATTTCAAACATGGTATTTTATCGTAATACTTGACATTTACTTCGGCCGTATTGGTTACAGGCAGACAAATAGTTGGACAAACTGCACGCTCGTGACAAATTTGTTTTTCCGTATTGCAAAAATCGCCAATTTATATATATATATATATATATATATATATATATATATATGCAAGTATATTGGAGCAGAAAGCTGATTACGAATGTTTTAAGTGATAAATGTTTTACATTATATACATATCACTATCTTTATTTTATAAAGTAAAATTAAATATAACTTTATTTTTTTATAATTATATCATATGATTATTAGAAATTTCTCAAGCATATATCAAACATCAAGAAAGAAGAATCATATTGATTCATTTTATTTGATTTTATAAAATAATTCGTTTTATATGTTATAATGTAAAGCATGCAGCAAAAACTTATATTTTGCTAACAATTCTGCGAATAAGAAACAATTACCACGTTTTTCTTTTATACCATCGAATGGAAATGCATCAATTCCGTTTTGCGTAAACCTCGCTTTCCTCTACTCTACATTGCTGCGCCGAAAATCGCTTTAGGGCTGCAACTTCGCTTTGACAGCTTAAGCGTTCTCGACAGGCGAAACGTTTTGCCATGGTCACTCATTCTGGAAATCGTCCCTTTTTTCCAACAAATCATTTAATCAATTCCTATAAATATATCGCGAAAAGCGTATTGCTATAGTATATAAGATTATGCGCTTTTAAATCGTCATACATGAAACGGATGCATCGAGAGATAAACAAATTGTCGAATTTACATCAATTTTTGTGATTGCACCGTGAATAAAAGATAAGCACCATTACATACGCAAACAAAATTATCTCCCGAAACTTTAATAATATTTTTATAACATTTTGTTCAAGTATCTCTTTGATGAGAAGCGGACAGCGATGATTGTTTGTCAACTTACGCTCAAAATAAGAAACGAACGTCAATCATCAACTATTAAATTAAAGCTTTTATTAAAGCTTTAAGATTTAATGTATTAAAGCTTTAAAATTTAATTTCTCTCTCTCTCTCTCTCTCTTCGGCATATTTTAGGCATATAAACATTTCGACGGCGCCGAATTTAGTTGCCCCAATGCGTGCATCCACAATGTGTTTTCCGCCTGCGACTTTTTTTAACGTGTGCAAGTGCACACGTGCAATTTTGTGTACAATATATATATATATATATATATACGTATATACGAAAGAATTTCAGCCAGTGTCACAAGAGGACAAGAGGGAGGGTGAGAGAAGAGGAAAAAAAGGAGAGACGAGGTCGCCGTGTGAGGGGGTGAGCTGGGTTAGATGGGTATTTTACGTTTGAGGGGTTAGTAAGCCCCTGATGTATTACTGGCTGAACCTGCAGAGTCAGCGCTGCCGGTCCAACAAACCGGACAATCCGATTTTTTCCTCCTCCACTCCTCTTTCTTGCTTCCTATCGGCTCGCTGCTGCATGGAAAGAGACCGGCAAAAAAAAAGAGAGGAAAAAAAAAAAAAACTGGATAGACTTGACTCGGCCGGGCGAAGATGGAAAGGGCGACCGAGGTTCTTCATTTCTTTCTCTTCTACCCCCTCTTGTCGCATCGCGCACGCGTTTATACGCTCTGCGCGTTTTCGTAAAAGAATTTTTCAACGATTCCCTTCCGGAAACGGTACAGATTGTAATCCTCGTCAATTGGATTGAGATATTAACTATACGCGTTGTGCGTGTATGTGTGTATCTTGAAGTGCAATCATCATATTGTATTTCATAAAATTCTTTGAGAAATGGCCTTCTACAAAAATGTCTATTTGTATTTTTTTTATCTTTTCTTCTATAATAATTTAATTTTTCAAACGAATATATATAATTGCCGGATTATATAATGATCACAATGATTATCTTATACCGTAGGTTTTTATAATTTATATTATGATTATTGTATGAAAATTACAGAGAGTTTAATTATACATATAACGAAATATAACAAATCATAATTCGATTTGTAATGATTACCATACGCTTCCGCATTATGCGTAAAACTAGATAGTATAGATAATTATACATTTTCATGTGAATATATTAACATGTATTAATGAAGAAATTCTGCCGTTTATTATATTGGGCAATTACAGTCATTTATTAGAATACCCGTACGATTTCGGTAGACAAATCGGATCAAAAATTGTATATATGTAATTGTAATATATAATTGATTAAAAGTAATTTAACGTTAGACATATATTATCAGCTTTGTAAGAGAAGAAATTGTTTTTTTAAACAAAGATTACATGTAAGGCAACTTGAGGTTTATCAGAATAATGAAGGCAATTCTCAACTTTTTAAATAAACACACTGTATAGACTTTCAGAAATCTTTATGGAATATAACACGCGTTCAAAATAATTTTTACATTCCTTTGAATTATATTCTAAGCAGAAAATATGAATATATGTTTTCTCGACTAAAGCTTTCGGGGCGCGCTGAATGTTCTAAGATAATTAAATCCCAAACCTCATTTAACGAGAATCCGCGCCTCTGCAATGCCGCGACAAGATGGTACGTTGGGGAAAACACACCTGCGTGCCACTTATTTTTTTTTAATTACATTAATGTAATATAATATAATGTACCAAGAAAAAGAGCCACTGTTTTATATAAATTTTAAAACAATATTTATTTATAAACACGCGTCTATATATAGTTTTTGGAATAGTTACATTAATTTTCAATTTAATCGAGATATATTTTTATGAATATCTTTTTTAGAACAAATTTTTATATTAAGAGAATATAATTATACATTATTTTCTCGCTTTCAGAATGTTTGGTAGATTTTTATATCTCTCTCGCTGCTCGAATTAAATACTTCTATGATAGCTAGTAAAAGAGAATGGTCTTGACTTCGATAGAAATTTGTCGAATCAAGAAGGAAAGCGGTGGAATGCACACACAAAGGTTGCCGGAGCAACGATGTACTGGATCTCGTAAGGACGTACGTAGGTGCCATGTAAGTAGAAAGACTCATTATGTAGTCAGCCCGCGCGCGCAAGAGGCATCTTCAAAGGTAGAATTCCGGTTAGGTACTTCTGTAAATCACGGAAACCGAGGTCAGGCGCCGTTTCTCCAACTCTGTCGGCAACCAACGACAACAATAGCGGAGACACCACCCCGGTTGTGGTTACCTTAGGCTCATTGTCATCCAACGGCCGGCGCGAACAGCTCGTCGAACTTCCGTCACGGAAAAGGAAGTTTGGTTTCGCAGTTCCCGCGACGAACTTTGGAGGAGAATACAGCGAGGAAGGGGCTTTCCTTGTTTTCGTCCAGACACAAAATCAACATCTAATAGATGGAGAATTGTCGCGAGGATTACTCGAATTGTTGAATTTCATAATTTTATATAAGATAATAGTTTAAGATTTTTCTTTTTTTCAATATAATCCTTACATATTTTACAACTGAACGTACGAGAACAGCAACCACAAAAATTCTCGCATCAGCTACAACGAGAGATCAAAGTACGTTACGTCTCATGATCCTAACAAACACGAGGATGACACAGACGTCGCCGCTCATCCGCTCGAGTGAGTAGAAGAAAATCCGCATTGATAAAAGAGGCAGGAGCGAACGAGACAGGCCGCCTGAATTGGATATTGAAAGTCCGCGAAGTATTGCAATCAAGACCCGATTAATTGCGTTCCTTTGATTTGCACACAGCTCTCGGACAAAGTTATATAAAGTTAATCTGGCCGATTTCGAAGAGAGAGAGAGAGAGAGAGAGAGAGAGAGAGAGAGAGAGAGAGAGAGAGCAAAAGAGAAAGAGAGAGCGAGTCGGAGCAGGACAACGCAGTAGTAGCAGCCTGTAAAGGGGGACTGAAACGAGTAGTGGAAGGCAGGGAAGAGCCTTTCAACTTTTTCCTGGAGCCTCAAAGAGAGCGCTGCTTTTCAAGGATTGGACGTCGATCGCGAACGTCACGACGTCACGTCTGTTAACACGAAGAGAGACAGAGAAACGGAGACGCGATAGAATCGTTTAGATAGAGCAGCTTTTCCTTAAACTCCGGTGTATAAACGTCTCGCTAGCAAAGATGTCAGACATTTTTTCCATGACCTGGACGAGGAAAATGTTTTTATAGTGTATACAGGGAAAAGCGACACAGTGTATCCTCCTATCGCGACACCGGTAATGACTTGAGGATTCTAGGTCTTCTCCACAGAGAGAGAGACAAATTTACTTTTGGAGATAATTTATTCTGTAGCGTAAAATACACACACTCTGCTTGATTTAGAAGCAAGTTTAACGTAGAGAATTTACGTTCTCCTCTCGTCGTATGGCGATATGATCTTTTCCCTCTGCAAGAAAACATTTTAAATAATTATTTTCTGATTTCTCACGAGATAGAAATTTCGAAAATTTCCCCTCTCCCCCTTTTTCTTTCTCTCTGACAAGCACCAAATTGTTGTATCTGACTACTCGACGTCGCAGAATAAATTCCCAAGCGACAAAGGACAGAACCAGCCGTGTAATTTCCGGCATTTACCGCGACACGATGTTACACGGAGAAATCGTGCCGCGTATGCACGAAGCAGCAAGTATGTCAAGTATTCCGCGACTTTGCACTGGACGTTATAGAGATCGCGCTTGAAATTCAATATCGTGAAAACACGTCGCCGATCTTATGATATTTCTAAATTCATAATACCGAGCGAATAACGTGGCAGAGGAATGACGTGGAATCCGCGACAGGATCGGAGGTGTAAGGGAACGAGAGAGAGGGAGAGACAGTCTCTCGTAGAAGGAGGCTGGGAAACCGTGGTCCCATATTGAAAGATACCTTTAATACCAAGTCACGGAGCAGTTCCATAGGTGCGCAGCACAAATATTCCAAATATACATCCAGACATAGAGCCGTTATTATAACGGATATTCTTAGACTTCGAAGATATCATCAATTTAATTCGAATTTTGTTAACGTAATTTATAGATTGTATATATATCTATATGCAAAAATGATAATTACATGGTCAAAAATCTAATTTAATTTTTAATAATTTTACTGACTTTAGAATATCATATAACTATAAAAATTATAATTACGATTTAAATCAAAATTATATATTTCTATTCTTAAAAATTGAAGCTCTTTTAACTAGACATTTTTTCTTTTCAAAGAGATGAAGGAAAACACAAGATATATTCTTTTTTAAATGATATACTCTTTTCCCTTTTTTTTATTATTATGTAACAGACATCCGGACTGTATAATCAATCAGACCCGACTCACCTGAAAGGACCTGATTATATCAGATCGAGTTATCCGGATGAAAGGACTCCCTTCAAAAGTCGCAACACGTTCTCCTCTCTTCGAACGGTTAAATTCAATTTATCCGTCGCGGTACACGGGAGAAGACACGAGAAGGACCGTGGCTATTTCACCTGACAGATGCCTTTATAGCTGAAACGTGCCGCGATAATGTAACGCACGGTGTGGCGGGTAAATGGAACTTATGATATATCATAGCGACGAAGAGATCGCGCGTATAGAGGAGAAGATGATCCTCGCTCGCGCTCTAACATCGTAATATCTTTCTGCGAAGAGTGCTCTCTTTCTCTCTCTTTTCACCCTGAAATACAACATATATATATATATATCGCGCCGACGATATATATATATATCCACCGCACTAAATTAAAATATGTCAGCAATATCTTGGTCGTTCTCCGCGTAAGTAAGTGAGGATATTTATTATTTTTTTTTTTTTTAGACGACGTATAACGTCTTTTGCTTCTTATAATACAGCATGACGATGGAGTTTTATATTGAGCCTCAATTTTCTATTTTTACGAGTCCGTCCGAAACAAAATTGATCTTAATTGATCCCTAATTGACCAGAATTGGCTTTTTTAAATTTAATTTATTTTAATTTTGCATGTCTTTCACATGTGGTTTAAAATATTAATTTGCAAAAATACATCTCTTGCTTTTTAGCAAAAATTTAATTTTAATTTCAATTACATCTCAAGTGCAACGAGAGTTGTTTTATATCTCTTTACGTATTTTTTTTCATTTGATGAACATCGTTATTGAAAAATTAATCCTGCGTTAATTATACAGCGTAAAGCACTACAAGTTTATTGAGTCTTAAGATTTGATTGTTTTAATTATTTAAACGGGTTAATTTAAATCACTGAGATTCTCGAAAGGCACTCCAAAAAAAAACACAACGCCGGAAAAATCGTTAAAAATATCCCCGCCACCCAACCGGGAGATAATTTTACTGATCGCAGGAAGGATATACCCGGTATCCGCTGCTCCGCCGTCGGGTCGGCAAAAAAGAGGGCGGTTTCCGAGCGAGGAACACATCCACGGGAACCGAGCCTAATGGGAAGTGGAGGCTTAATTACAGGTTGAGGCGGATATTAAGGGTATGCACGGCAGCTCGGCATAAACGTTGCAGCTGTCGTGTGTGTCTATCGACCCGAAATTGACTCGTGCACGACAGACAGAGCGAGATGAGAGGAGAAACGCTCTGACAAAGGAGGAGAGTGGCGAGAGAGGAGGGGGCACCTTTGCGAAGATGGTCGAAGAGACATTAAAACGCCATAATTCAAATACCTCTGGCAGCTCCTAAAATAAACCAATTAGAACGTTCTATAAACGGATATTAAGATTCTCATCCCAGATACAACACGACCTCCCGTGCACGTGTGTGGACGCGGCGGTGCATCATCTCTCCTTAAAGCGCTCCCGTATACACGTCAAACGGGCATGCACGTTTATCGTGGATTCCACATTCCCGCTCTTCGTCCCTTCGTTATGCGAGAATCTGTCCTGTCATGAGTAAGCTACTGAGCCGTTTGCCCTCAGCCAAACTAAGATATTACGAGCATTTTGTCGTATAGTTCTGCAGGTATTGCTTGACCTCAAAGTTATAAGCTATCAAGAAACGACAACGAAAAAGAGTCGCCATAATGATTGAGATGCTAAAATTAAAATGTGTATAAAAAATTTTACGTGATAAATAAACTATAATTTTCTATCTTTTATCCATTTTCTTTTAAGCAGGATAAATTGACAAGATTTGAAAATAATCTGTCAAGTGTTTGACAATTGTGGCCATCGAATCAACGAGTTACTCCTTCGCGGACACCCGTTAAAGCCTGTCTCCAGACGGAGAGTCTCTTTTAGGTCCTTGCTTGTGTATTTTGTGGTTCTGACGGTCGGTCAGTCACGGGCCGGCGCATAAACGGTATCGGCAAATCCGATCTGAGATCGTCCGAGTCACGCGACAGGCAAATCCGAGAGAGATTCTACAGACGGCCGCGTCACACACCACCATAGGGCCAGCCATTTTATTTTCTATGCAAGAAAATGCAAGCATAATCGCTCAAGCTCGGCGATGCGCCGACATGCGATGATACCTTCCGACTTAGTTTGAAATTCTATGCATGCACAGAAGACAATGAATATTCAATGCGGCCAAAGACGGCGGAAAGCAATTCAATTATGCGGCTCAATAATTGCGTATTATTAATTATCGAAAACCACATATCATAAGAATATCTCGATATCGACAGGCATTTCCGTGATTTCAAGTAGAATAAAATCCTTCCGAAACAGAAATTAAGAAATTGAAACGAAAGCGGAAGAGTCCCCGTGGCGTTGGCATAAAGAGAGAATAAAGGGAATGGGATGGACGGATGGGGAAGGGGGTAGGGATAAGAACAAGGACGAGGAAGCGGATAAAAATTACAGATCTGGGTCATATATTCGCCGTTGAGATGGTCTGCCAGTGACTTCTCCGCTCGGGGCTTGCCAGGCTCACCACTCGGCAGGAGTAGTGGCCGCATACGTCAGACGGGCCTACATATGCCATAGTCCTCGACTACTGCGTGCGAGAATTGTCCTACTGTCATAGCCAAGCGTTATTTGCCAAGTCGCACTTCCCTGACCGCGATTAAGACTATATGCATCTGTATTTAAGTAATATGGCGGTGATGAATAATTAAAATTATTATTGCATTTTTATTTTCTATCAAGCATAAAATATAATCCCGTCTTTCATTCGTTCTCTTTTCCGACTTTCAACTATCGATAAAGATTACAGATTCTAAATATTATTGATTCAGAAGAAAATGATGTGTTACGAAATAATTAAAAATTAACAATATTCTTTCTTTATTAAAAAATTATTATTCTTGTATTAGAATATTTATATTCTTGTATTACTTTTGATCTTTTATTCATATTCTTGTTCGAGTTAAATCATAAGTTATCAGTTATGTTTCGCATCTCCGCGAAATTTAAATCAGCTGACAAGTCACTGCAGGCAGAAATTAATATCCTGTCCCGTCTCAGATAGAATATGAGAATAAATTTTACATGACGGATTTTAACAAGATTTGTATTGTTCTAATGTATTTAAGATTAATAAGCCACATTTGTTATTCTCTATTCTCCGCAAGCTTTTAAATTTTCGCGTGCTTTGTATTCATACACACACACACACACATATATATATATATATATCGGTACGAGAGTTTGTTATCGTGCCATTACTCTAGAAATGGAACAAAGATCTAGATATATCAAAGATCATACATTCGAAAACTTCTAAAAGTGAGCGCGACAGTTTGACAGTAAAATTTTACAATCGAGTGACATAGGAAATAAAAATAGAGAATAGATATTTGCAGAATGTCGCATTGTTGATCATCAATGTGATCTCACAAAAAGGATGAACTTCAACGAAGCAATTTTATCTAGTGTGTCAATTTTATTTTCTATTGTTACACATGCATATTTTCACACATGGCACACAAAATCTCTATTACATAATGGATATGCAATAAATATTAGAAACTCATTTTTATTGTAAAACAGATACAATTAATCACAATATGTTTTTCAAACGTCTAATGTCATTTCCAATTTTGCTTCTAACTTTGCATCCTGATAAAAGTAAAGAGTGAATTTTTCACATCAAATTAAATCAAACTGTGTCGATATAGATTACAACAAATTTTTTTGCAAATATATAAAAGCTAGATCAATAGTATCACGTAAAGACACACACATACTCATTTCTAATTTTCGTCGCTAATGGCTTTTTAAATCTATATCGCAAAGTTACGTATAACCACGTACCGACTATATCACGGTCCACCTTATATATCAAAGTCGAAGTCGTTATACGACCACACGAAAAAGACTCTTCGGGATGCCTCTGAGTCCTCTCCGATAAGCGAAGGCGAGTAATGAGTAATAGGCTGCTTATTTTCAAAGTTCCCTTGGCGGAGGCCAGGTTAGGCGAACGCTAGGCAGAAAGCGACGGGGTTGTGATAGGAACGATAGCGGGAGGGTGGGTTGGAAGTGCCAGTAGATAATACTATTAATTTACTTCCAAGAATCGTAAAATTACGATGAAACTTTAAATTGGATATTTTATCTGAGAATCTCACGCCGTGCTCGCCGCCCGTCCCGACTCTTTTTCTTACTCGTTTCGTCTCGCTTTCTACCCGTTAGTCGAAATACATCTCTCTCTTTCTTTCTCTCTCCGCTCTTTCTCGATTTATCTATCTATCTATCTGTCTATCGCCGTCTCCTTCCCACCGTCGGACTTATACTTCATCCCGTTGTTTTTCCCTTTCCTTTTTAGCTCGGTGTGCACGCCATTCAAGGGAACAACGTTTCCATTGAACGAGCTGACTAACCAATAGCTCTTATCTAGGATATATCGCTCGCGAGTTCCTGTAATGTTTAACGGGTTCCTGCAATCCTCCCTCCTGTAGAAGGTGACCGAAAAATAATGCACACCATCACGCGCAAACAAAACGCAATTGCAAAGTTATCGCAGTTAATTATTTATTTCCCTTTTATTCGAATACTTTTACTTTTTTAGTTTCTTTCTCTCTTTTTATTTGACAATTTAAATTCCTTCTTCTTTTTCTAACACTGTGCCGGAAACGGCACAACTTGTCGAGAACATCGTGAAAATATGTGAATTGAGGGAGGATCGTAAAGCAAGACACGGGTCGGAGCCGGGTTAAAGGGACAGGGTCGGCGAGATAATCGCCGAGTTAACCATTCAAATCGACGGAAACGAGCGGGCTTACAAATCGCGCCACCGCAGAGTTAAGCTCCAATTCATCCATCGTTCGACGCTTATTCCGCGGACTCGCCGTCTCCTCTCCCTCTCACCGTCCCCGGGGACGTGAGATCCGGCGTCACCGTGCGGCTTTAGGGAGCTTTAAGGATTTTCACGGAGGTGCGCGAAACGTCGCCCTCTCCCTCGCACCCGCGCAGCCTATATTCCGCTCGTCTCTTTTTATGCCTCTGCGCGGCAAATTTCGCCGTATTAACAGACCCGGCCCCGGGTTCGTGGTAATAAAATTTGTCGGCCACGTAAAACGCAATTCCGCACCGGCATAATAATGCGAGCTCCCCGGACCCGGCACGCGCGTGTCACAAAATTATGCGACGCAATCCTTCCTCTTCGTAGGAGAAAGTTGGCGGACGTGCCGCGAGAAGGAAGATAATTCAATCGATGCGATATCTATTGTGTAATCCGGCTGTATCGTCGCGGAGTCGTGTAAGTAACAGATGCAAATTGAATTAATTCGGGATATGCCGCTAGCATAATTCGCGAGCGGAGAATTTGAGAAGCGCGGGATGTTGCGTAATATCATGCGCGCAGTTCCCTCAGCGCCTACTTGTTCACGAGAAATTTATGGAAATGTTATAAGAAAGGTTTTACCGTCGCGCTCTTAATTCCAAATGCAATTTTCCAAGAAATCTACAAGAGCGCTCGTATTACTAACTTTCACAATGAGAAATCATTTTTTACGTACGGGATCAGCGCGCACGCACACAAAATAAAATTACAAGATAAAATTTTTATTTCTGCATGAAAAAATCTATAAAATATTTTATATTAAAAAATATCTTCCAACAAGGATATAATAATAAATTGCAAATATTTTGTAACAAGAAATATAGAATTATTTGAAAAAATTTAAGATTTTTAAGAAAATAAAGTATCGTTTAAATGTCAAATCGTAATGGCAAGATTTAATAAAAGTTTGTTGCACCGCGCGTTTGATAAAATCCTTCGCATTTGAATCAGCATGAATGGTAGCGAACAGCATAATCAACGAAAGTTTGCGAACTGAAAACTTCTGCGTCTCACGCTATACTGCTCCATCTCACTTGTACACTGGGAGAATAATCGTTCTCTTTAATAATATAACCAACTTCTTGGGTGAAATATTAAGTAAAATTATGCGCGTACAACGAGGTGGTACCACGTCAATTCCAATTGTACACATATTATTTGATCAATATTTTTTTACCACATGTAAATCCTCTTTTATAAACCGTCTTTTTATAATTACATACGCGTCATTTAATTTAAAACAATTAAAATTTGTTATTGAAGTATGCTCCACTGAGCGCAACGAAAACAATTATTTTATTCTTGTGCCAATACGTGAATAATTAAAATAATATCTACATTACATATTATTGAAATTCAATTATGGGTTATCACAAGTTAATTAGACTAATAAACATGTTTGGATATAATGAAAAAAACAAAAAAAAAAACAAAAAAACAGCAGTTCCTTTGCAGCCAATTCCATTTTTACCATTAATTGTTTCCCTTTTTCTAGGAAATCCAATGTCACGACGCGCGAAATAAATATATACAACCAGCGTGACGAGAAGACATCTCGTAGAGTAATCTTGCGCATCCTGACGACAAGCGGTACAAGCAGCACCTCTCCGGCCTTTGGAACGAACCGCAGACAAGTAAGCGGTGCTTTCAAGCCCTCGGCATCCTCGCGGCACATTAACCTTAACGACCTTTTAGCGAGTTCTTTTTTCAAGCGTCGGAGACGGGGAGGGGGGAGGGGGGGATTTTTTCCTGCCAGCTCCTGAGATTGCCGTGTCGCCAGCTCAGCGCCTCTTAATGTTGGCTTTTTCCCGACCCTTTTTGCTCACGCGACTTTCCCCAATCCCGTCTCTCTCGCCGAGCGCGACATTCCGACACACTCGAGTTTTGATATAGGACTTTAGGGCTTTTCGTTAGCACCCGGGAGTACACAGTGATTACCGCGAAAGCGTCTTCCGCGAATGGACGAAATGTTGTCATTTGTCCCGAAAGAAACATTTTTTTCTTTTTTTTTTGTTTTCAAGGCGTTTTCTGTTTTTCGGACAAATTTCACGTCAGCTCGGAGGTATACATAATATCTGTTGATCTTCTCGAAAGGAGAGTTGTTGATGTGGTCTGTCTGATTCGGAGAAGTGTAAATTACAATTTCAAATTATATTAGTCCTGAGCAAATAGATCCACCTTGGTTTGCGAGGAGAATGAAACATGTATATATATATATATATATATATATATATATATATATATATATATATATATATATGGATGGATAAACTCCAGCAACGTGAAATTCGGTCATCTCTGAATAAAAATCAAACTGCGATATTAAAACTCTTTTACGGGATACTTTTAACAGTTTATTGTGTATCTGTATGGCGAGAATTGCGTCCACGATGAAGCAATTACGAGAGGAGAATCGAGATTACATCGATCAGAAAAATCCTCACAATGCGGAGTCGTAACATGTCCTAAGGCGTTTCGCGCAGCGCGTGTTACGTCCGTCTTTACGACCTTCTTCTCGCCGATCCACTGAAATTTTTTCCCACCTCCTCTTTGCCGGTCGAAATCTCGTTTGCAAGATACGCGCGCGGAATATCGAGGAACGCTTTCGTCGAGACGAGGACGGACTATCCACGAGGATCTGCTGGAGTTAACTGCGACGCCGTGACTTACAACGATTTGGGGCAATCATGTGCGAATAAACGGGGAAGCATTTGTGCGCCATACTCCGAAAAATTCTCCCAAGTATGCCAATTTAAGGGCGACACGCCGGTCGATTCAGCTGTATGTAGAACGTCCCAGAATTGAGGCAACTGTGTAACATTATTTGTAAAAAACCAATTAAAAAAAAATCTGATTTTTAATTGGCAAACTTATCGTATAATTTGTTGAATTCAGGGAGAAGCGTCTGTTCGTATCGTGAAAGATAAGGGCGAATTTGCGTTTACGGTGATGCGGCGTGATAAGACGGGGATGGAAACAAACACGTAGAAATTAGAAGGCGGCGCGATCGCATTCCGTGGTATTGTATGTGATGCGGAACTGTAAAATGAGCGGGTTATCGCTGCATCTCCGTAAGTCTGTACCGAAGAGGATAGCTCGGCGAGGAAAGCGAGATTGTGAAATCACGGTTTCGGCGAAAACGAACTAGAATTATGCAAATCGCGAAGGAAATGATAATGGCCAGATTGCACGGAAATCATAATGGCGAAAAATCGACGTAAAGGCAATAAAGACTTGTGATCAACTTAATCTCACTTTAAAGAAGCAAAACTGAGAAATACGTATATAATAATATTGTAAATGTCAAATAATAATATGAAAAAAGGCGAGCGTGATTTAATTACCTTCAGAAAATATTTATATAATCGTCGGATGTGCCTGTTTCAAGCAAAATAATAAAACATCTTGTCGCGGCAATGTTTTTTTCACGCGAAAAACGACCATGTTCCCTTCTTCAAATATATCGATAATTCAATTAATCAATTTTTAGAGCCCAGAGCTGTATCAAATATGCGCGACAGCCACTACGATCGTTTGCACTGTCCTGTTATAACAAAAAAAATGTATATATATATATATATATATATATATGTAGAGATATACAACGCTGAATTAATCCAATTGCAATCGGTCGCGTGACACTCATGCCACACGTGTACAAGAAGCGTAACTCAATTTCGATATATCGCGGCTTAAAAAATATAATAACAGCACGCAACGCGATCGTGTATAGACTGATTTATCAACTTTTTTGATAAACCCACGAAATTTGCATATATATATCGGGATAATAACTATAAAAAATGTATGTCCAACGATGAACATAATATAAATGCAAAAAGGCAGAAAATACACACACAACGCTCTACTTATAATTCGTAAGTGGTACAACATATTCTTGAGAAAAAGCTTCGAGATCTGAAAAAAATATCCTTCAATTAACTAAATCGAGCGATGAAGCCTGAAATTTAATAAAACAAAATTAATGAAAAACTGAAGGAAATTGACCTCTTCTCGAGAAGTAATACTGATAACTGTAAAATAAATATCTCTTTGGTAAATGCAAGTATCCTGTATAGTTACTCATTACCGTTTCATCCTTAATGAAAAATATTACAAGTTATTTTTTTTAATAAGCATCTCGCGAATCATACATATATTATACATACGTTGCATAGTCATATAGCGTGCGTATATCATACATATTTTGCATAGTCATATAATTTTAATGAGAAAAACGAAAGAAGAGAAGCTTTTTTTTCATTGAGGAAATGTGAAAACACTCTCTTTAAATTAGAACTCAACCAATGTAATAAACTCTACAATATTTAGATTAATATATCATATATACGCATTAATAAATAATGTCTGACTAATAAGGATATCTATATATTTCTGTAAAGTAGCAGCAGATATTATCCTGCCATTTACCGAATTGTTATAATATTTCGCGTCACTCATTACCTCGCGCATAACGCGAATTAAGAGTATCAGCTTTGCAATTTTTTACACAAATTCGCGGAATATATGTGCAAAAAAGGAATATGAATATTATACGGATATTACGGCCGAGATTAGATTAATCCCTGGTCTAATTCACCCCACGTTAATGCCGCGAGGGGCATTAACCGGGCGGCCGGATAGCCCCCGGTATTGACAGCACATAACAGCCTACGCATAAGTAGTCACGCCAGACGCATCGAATATTCCGGTGCACGCGTCGTGTAGCGGGTGCCGAGAAAACAGAAATCGGACGCGCGCGAGACAGAAAGACCGACCAAAGAATTACGACGTTTCTCCCCGCCCTCCCTCCCCCATCGTTTGGTGTAGCGAAGTGTACCGTTCGTAGATAAAGCCCCGACCCGGGGCTTGCAAAAAGGGATCGCAAAAAGGAAGCCGAAATTCTGCAAAGTCGGCGTATTCGCCCTATCTGGCCTCCGTTCGCCGTGTTGCACCCCCATTCCGCCGTGTAAATTTTCCATGCGAACGCTGCCCGCGTAAACTCGCGCGCGAATAAATTCGTTCGTTATGAGAGGAGGGATGATGGGGGAGAGGGGAAGGGGGAGGGGGACAACGCGCATCCCGGGACACGCACGTTATCGGACGCAACGCGTCGGAATTGCTTAACGAAACGGAATCGCTCGCTCGCGCGGAGGCCACGATTCGTCCACTCCATCCACCCCTTCGTATTCATCTGCGTGTTGGCGTTTCTCTCTCTCTCTCTCTCTCTCGTTCTCTTTCGGCACTATCAGACGAGAGATTGGTACACGCTATTGCTATTCGACAACAAATTTTAATTATCATACCGCGACTGAACCCGCTCCAGGTTACCAAAATTAATCGCGACACCGCATCCGTCCTGTAGGTAGGTTGGTAGGACCGTAACATTGTAGAGATGCGTCGCTCTCAGCTACGCACTGCTTCCAGCAATTTTTTTTTTTTTTTTTTTCAATGTTGTACGTAACTGCGATTCTCTATGTTTTGTTTCATGTACCCGAAAAATGATTACAGATAGATAAAAATTTTCATAATAAATTTTTCACTCCGATGTATATATATATATATATATCCCATGCATTTACTCCTTCTTACTCTCGCGTTATCGCTCGCGCTATTGATGACGCCTACGCAATGTAGCGTGAAGAGGGAACACGGTAAAGGCGAAAGAAGTCTTAAGGATAACTCAATACCGGGCGTTCGCGGATTTATCCAACGTGCTACAGCGAGAGCAGGATTCCGAGTCGCTTCATTTGACGCAATCAGCCAGGACGGGGTGTATGCGCGCAACTCCCTTTTCTGTACACCGTATGGCGAAGTAAACATTATTATTCATAGGATCGTGCCGTATTACGAGGAATGAATTCTACCGGCATGTCCTGTTGCGTTTCTCAGCTCGTCGCGAGAGACGGACGACGGCCACGTACGTCGGATTATTAGATGCGGAAATAAGAAGAGCAGCCGGCGCGCGAGGCGCGGGATTGAACGACGTCGCGAAGGTGACGTGCAAGACGCAATGGTGAAATGAAAATGTGACTACGGGGTGAATCAAATTATTTACCCTGTCGCGCGACTTTATACGTGATTCTCAAACGCGAGAATTAATCTCGCGCGCGAGCAAAGGGCCTCTCATCGGGCGACGAATTCGGAGAGATCAATTTTATTTTCCGCCCTACAAGATATTAATATATTTACTCCTCTTTCCAAACTCATTTTGTCAATTTGGAAGTAATATATTTTGCGAGCGAGAACCACGACCAGAGTTCAATCTGAATCAAGACCAGCGATTTAGTTTGAAATTAAGTAGACGTTTGTGTGCCGAGAGTAGACTCAAGCGAGTCTCGTCTAAAGAGCAACGGAATCTTTGCATAAATTCGTTGTTCCAGACTATCCATATTTTATCCATTCGATAATACATTTTCCGCGGGAAGAGAAATAGAGAGAGAGAGAGAGAGAGAGAGAGAGAAAGGGAAGAGGTTAAAGATATAACCCGTAACGAAGTTTTCCAAAGGATTGCGCAATATTCATGGAATATTCGGGCCGCAGTCGGTGCACGTGCGAAGCTGAAGGTAAGAAAAGCGCGAAAGCGGCGAAAAGAAAGGGTGCTCAAGCACCGTACTTTGTCTATCCTGCCGGCAACAAAAGCGGTATCGCGCCGAGCAGGCACTCGAAATAACCAATCGGAGCTCGCAATTAGGAACTCTTCGGCTTGCCCGGTGAGAAGTGGAAGAAATTAAAGGAAAAAGGGGAGACTTCTCTCTCTCTCTCTCTCTCTTTAGAGAGAAGAGGAGAGAGAAAAGGAGTATCTCGCGCGTTGGCGGTCACCACCTTAACCAACCTACCCTCCTCCCTGAATTTCCAATGCAGATAACTACCAGAGCCACCGCCGTCACCTCTCCATCCCTCTTCACGGAGAATAACGAATAATCAGAAGAAGTGAAAAGGGAAAGGGAGAAAGAGAGAGGGAGGGGAGGAGTGGGGGAAAGGGGTAGAGGTTGAGCAAGAGCGATCGAGGAAAAAGGATCGACACGCAGGATCGGGGAGAGAAACTTTAATGACATTTCTTATTTCCAGTCGGGACGGGACTTACGGAACGTCGTCGATGCCTCCTCGTCTTATATCTTCTCGTCATCGACGAAGAGCGAAGGGGGAGGGCTGGGAAGGTGGTGCTCGATTCGTACTTACCGCGTCTCGTTATCATCCCCGTGTGATCTCTTACACCGAGCACGCGGTTTCTCCACTTGCTTTATTTGCTCTCCAAGTTTATGCGCCTCCCTATGATTAGTGTAATTTCCTGATATCGCGAGCGCGATATCGATATCGGAAATTTGCATAAATTGCGAAGCGTGAACGCATAGCAGCGCGTGTAGATTGGCAAATTTTTTTTCAGATATACCTTTTTTATTTTAATATTTTGTTGCCAAGGATAATATTGTACATGTATCTTGCTTTCTTGGCATAAATATTCTTTAAAAAATCGCGACGATCGTTATTTCAGAATTCAGATTTGTAGTTGATTGTGGTTAAAGAACGATATTTCTATAGAGAAAAATGCAAATTAATACGCGGAAGTCGCGAGGGAGGTTCTTAAACGAAATTACGAAGGGTGTGATTGGGAAAATCTATAAGATTTAGCGAGGACCAAATAAAAAAAATAAAGATGGAGCGAGGAATGATTAAGAATCATGAGCGGTGTATATATATATATATATATATATATATATATATATATATATATATATATATATATATATATACAGAATGCCTCAGAAATATCATGCGCCTTCCTTAAATTAAAATAAATATCAAAATTTTAATTAATAAATTTATTTTAATAAATAAATTTTTATTTTAATTTAAAAGATAACGTTTGTTTTATTATTAATATTTTAATTACATTTTGTAGAGATAAAAATTGATTGTTACAGGAAACTTTATTCTTCAATTTATTCAAAGTCGATCTTATTAAAAAAATCTTTTTAAAAAATGTTGCTTAGTGAAATATTTAATTGTAAATTAAGAAAGTAATATCTAATCTAATTTTCGCGCGCGTGTTAATCTTACGAAAATCGTGCGAAAAGCTTATTTAAATTTACTTTGATAAATCTGTGAAAAGAATAAAACTTTTTGAATCATTCTGTATAACAGAATCCATGATTAAAACAGGAGGCGTCAGTTATCGAGGATGAATCGTTACAGCCGTATAATTACAGTATCATTATATAAATAATTGAGGAGATAAAATCTCTCCGTTTGGTTGTCAGGTGAAAAAAGAACGGTAGAAAAATCACAATGCAGTAAAATAAAAGAAAGGGAATATGATAATAATACTGTTGGATAAATAGCGCAGACGAATTTATGAATTTAAAACATAGGAATTGTTGAACGTTTCGATCATTCGCGTAAAACTGAAACACAATTTTAATATCAGATTTAAAAAGAGGAAATATAAGAAGAATAATATAAATTTAGATAAAATTTGCAAACTCTCTCTCTCTCTCTCTCTTTTCTCTCCCCTCGTTTTTCTTTCGATTTTTTCTACTCTTTCTTCTCTTTATACAATAAAGAGTAAATGCAAAACTGGAGCCGTCACGCATTTTAGCTCACATATAAGTATAGCAAGCGCAGATTCCTGAGCGACTTTCACGGGAAAGTCAATATTTTCCTTTGCAGTTGCGCCTACCTCGAGGCTCCATGTGGGTAGAATCGTGTTTTATCTAGTCCTCCTTTCAGTGTGTTTGCATGGTTCGACATAGGAAATAACAAGAAAGGGGGAAAATCACGTATAGATATCGGAAAAAAAAAAAAAGAGAAACGAATGCAAGGCGTCGTAAATGAAAACAGACGGATAGCCAATTGTACGACAATTCAACGAGCAGAAAAGAAAATTGATCGGATATTTTTTTTTGTTTTACTGATGGAAGAAAAATGCCAGGGATATAATGTGTTACTCGCTTATTCATACTTCCATGACAATAGCAGATACTAGGAATGAAGTATTAATAGTTAAAAAAAATAAAAAAAATAAGAGATAATTTCGCATTATTAATTCTGTGTTATTCGGCGACGAATCGTCATAGGAATATTTTTATCGACATTAACGTGATACCGTGTTGATCAATGTGAAATTTATACATCAGCAAAATACAAAAATGCATTGAACAAATATTGGATTCTTAATGCATACTGTACTTCATTTTCCAAATTCTTCTCTCAAAAATTTTGATAATATATTAGACGAGAGTCGTGTTGATTAAACGACTTATATTCATTCCTCGTGCTGCGCAAAGAATGTTCAATCGCCGCTCGATAATCGCGACCGAGTAAATAAATGTTTGCAGTAACCGGGAATCAAGCGACGGCATAGCAAACTGCAGTCTCTGCCGCGCAAAAACCTGATCCAATCGATCAAGTAAGGCGCGGCTCGACTACGCCGTTAAGATCCCAGAAAACCGCTCAAACTAACGTGAATGAGAAGCAAGTTCACGGCTCGTTCGCCTCCCAATCTCTCTCTTTTCCCGATCCTTGTCGTCCTCGGAGCTACGTTCTCGACTAACCGTGGATACCTAGGCGAAGACTCGACACATAATCGATATTCAATCACATACGACGACATCTTCGGGGGTTGCCCCAGTTCCGAAACAGGCTGCGGGGGTGCAAGTATTTTCCAGCGTAAAGAAGGGAACGAAAAATCCATGAAGGAAGGAAAAGAGAGGCAGGAGGGGAGGGAGCGGGAGGGGGAGAGGTGGGGGGATAAGATAGTGAATTCTGGAATTCCAATATGTCTCATAGCTATGCCCTACGGCGTCTTCTCAATTTCCTCGTCGAGCTATTCCACGATGAGGCCTCGGAGGCTGATCTGGATCTTTCATAGACGGCGGTAGAACCAAAAACGAAATCAAAATGTCTTTACCGAAGAGGAGGCCCGACTACGCGTTGCCACTGAAAAGCCCGGTCAGTTTAAGCGACTATATGCGAGGAAATGTCGGTCTTCCATTCTACGTTTTACTTTTACAGGGATAAAAGAACGGTACTTGTCTACAGCGCGGTCCAGCGAAACTTAATTCTGGAATTAGCTGTTTTTTTTTCTTTTTTTTGCAAACTAATTAACGTGAGGAAAGTTCGTTGAATGAACTTGACCGTACATTCTGTGTGAATATGTTTCTGAATAGTTTACAATATGATACGCGTAAGATTGAGAGAACAAAGAAAAAAATTCTCCCATTTTATTTGTTAAAAAAATATACAACAGAATACAAAAAGGCATAATTTTTTTTTCTAATTGTACAACTTTTGTAGAATGATTACATTTTAATGATAACATGTGTGTGTGTGATTTTTCGCGATCACCATTTATTTTAATAATTCTTCTTAGATAAATTGAGATAAAAGGAGAAAGAGAGAGAGAGAGAGAGAGAGAGAAAGAGAGAAACAAACATTTTAGCAAGCCGAAATTCTCTACTATCGTGTGGCATAAATTATATACATAAAGTTGTTATTGTTCGAGAGCGATATAACCGGCGTTAATTCGGGTGGCAAAAGTTCTACACACAGTATCGTTACGGTCTTATCCCGTACTCAGTACGTTAAATGGAACTCACCCTTTATGCTAACTAAATCTAACGCAACGTACAATTCACCAGCCGGCAAACTCGGCACCATCGTGCGAGCTCCGTGTGTACGGGCACACATCGGTCACGTTCAGTTGAACAACTTTGCAACTGCTGAGTGATTTACTGCTGAGCGTTCTCCCGCGGCGCATTTGCTATTTCGCAACGTGCTCAATAACGTGCCCGCTATTTTTGCAATGTCCGAAAAGCGGAGCCTTATAGCGCAACGTGACGATTGACATTTAGGATAAAGATTATTCCGAGGATTTGGAGTTTGGCACGAAAGGTCGAAACTTCTATGCACTCTAACATAAAATATTCATACTATGATATAAAAATATCCTCTGTTAAGTATTTAATTTTTTTAGATAAGCTGTTAATTTTTTTTTTTTTTATATATATAGAAAAAAAGCGAAGATCTCTCTCGTATCGAAAAGCGAAGGCTTTCAAAAACCACATGTTTTCCAAATTAAATAAATTTTGATTTTTTAACTTTACTTTTCCGAATTACCTTGATTTCTAATATCTTCATATACAGTTTCTTCATCTTGATCTATCGCTTGTCAGATTATTCGATTGCTTTTCTACTTAACCAGACTCTTTGTTCCGCCAGTATTAATTTTCCACATTGCCACTGGCTTCGTTGATTACTGATAACTTTCGATAGTAATTAGTGGAGTGAATTATGCGACTCTCTGCTCATTACACGGATAATAATAATTACAGCAGTTACCGGCGTGTAACGTCACTCGGTGCAAACAATCTTACAAGTAAGCTGTACACTTGCGCTATGTATACATGTATACACCGGCTGCGTTAACTAAAGTACTTATAGCGCAACAGCAAGTTAGCGACCGTCCGACAACAAGCCAGTGGCTAGGTTGCCCCGGCTCTATTGATAGTTTCGGTTATCCCTAATCTCAACTCTCGCTCTCTCCTACAAACTTCCCGCTACCGACTGTCCAAACAGTTAAACAGTCCCGGCCCGCTAATCCTGGAGATCGAATCGTAGATTTCTTATCTCGCGTGCCGGCTTTTTGTCGATCGATACCGACAATACCGTGTTGTAAAATGTTGGCGAACCGCAGAGATTTACTACAGAGTGCAACGCCCTACGTGACAAAAATATCGCAACTTTCTTCAGTTAGGCATATATATATTTTCTATTCTCAATGTATTTTTTTCATATTTATATATATATATTTTTTATTACAAATATATGTATTTATATATATATATATATATATATATATATTTATTTATTTATTTATTTATTACAAATTTTAATTACATTCTATTTCACATTCTTCTTTTTCACACTTATATTGTAAGAAATTTGCTTATATACGCAACGTTTGGAAAGCTTTAGAGAAGAACTCTAGAGAATATTTTTATTCGACATTTGCGAATTAGTTAGATAACAAAACTAAAATTATCACAAATGATTTCACGTAATATTCTATCTGTTCTCATATCATGCCCCGAACCAGGAGCAAGAAACGGTCAGATAAATTTCACGATGTTCCGACGGTTACCTAGTAGGTAGGTACGTAGTTCGATGTCCCTTATCGGCGATTTCTAAACGATAGTAATCGACGTTTGCGGAACAATCTTAATTAATTCCAGGTGGATCGACCTCCACATATATTACATCTACCCGATAGCCATCTACACTCGTTCGCGGTGAGAAACCGATGAGTAAGTTAGATGAGAATAATCCTATCACGTTCCTGTTCAATGGGAAGGGCGATCGCAATTAAAAGTTGTAGATCTGATGGACATTAAATAATTCTTTAATATTGTTTCTCCTTATTACAGAAATATATAAGGAATTATATAGAAGTATGGAAATCTAATATTTACTTTAAGAATTGAATAAAATTACTTAATTAATTATCGACATAATAACTAAGTTATTTCCGATGTGTAAGATTAGTGAGATTTATTAAATTATACGAAAGATTTAATATTTTGTGATATTGTTAAAAAAAATATTTTAACGAAAATATTTTAAAGAAGATATTTTTCAAAATCTTTGCATGACCATGTGCACGCAATTCTCTAACCGTGCATAAACTTCTTCAGCGTCGACGTGTGGACATTTTAGTAAGGCCATTTACAGGTTTCAGCAGAATGTTGCGGTAAGACCAAAGTACTCAAAGGACTTTGCGCATAATGCACCAGCAAAGTTTACCTATAAACCTGGATATTTTAACCGCGTTATTATCGCGGACATCGTAATGCGTAATGTTAATTTCTCGAGAGAAATATGCTGATCATTTGAAACGTAACATACTCGTAACGTCTGCTCGTCTTCGACTTTTATGACAGAAGGATATCTCGTCTAGAGATTTTAAGAAAAGTCTTTCTCGAGATTTTAAATTCAATTGTAACTGGTGAGAAAGAACGACTGCCTCGAGAACAGGGCGCGTTCAATAAATCTGGCCACCCAGCGTCAACTGTAAGGGTGGCCTGTCCTCGCGACGTCAAGGCGACGTCTTCGCGTCTTGCTGCAAGAGTAACGGTCCTCCGCACTGCAGAAACAAAAAGAGCAAAAGTAAAGAGGAGAGGAAAAAAGCCAACGAAACGCAACACACATACATATACACACACACACACACACATAGGGTGAAACCGGGTCGGCGGAAAGAAGAAGCCGCAATAGCGCCGACAAAGCCACGGTTTCCAATTTAGTGCTTCCACTTTGTATACAGTGCGGAAGGCTCGAAAAGAAACAGAAACGATGAAGAAGAAAAATTCCGCGAGGAGGGAAAATGTCGGCGAGGGAGGGAATCGATGAGCGAGAGAGAAAAGGAGAGAGGAAAAAAAAAACAGGACAGATGAACGCGAAGAAAAAGGGCAGACGAGAAAGAGGAAGAGAGAAGAAGAGGGAAGAGAAAGATTGGAGCTTGCGAGTCGACGGTGAAAGCCCGCAACTTGAATAGTTTGCGCTTTACCCTGATTGCCGTGCAAAAGTCCCGTCACTCCCACCGCGTTTTGCACGGGTCATTGCAGCTTCCGTCGCCATTACTGCTTTTGACAATGACGTTGCTCTCGCTGGCTTTTCCATCGACTCGCCAACCGAGTTCTTAGATTAGTAGCGAGAATCGGTTATGACAGTCCCTCCCCCGAAATCGGTTTTCGGTTTTAACGCTCGATAGCGAACGTTTATTCTTTGCGATGACAATCTCTGCCACGTGCACGCAATTTCGATATATTTACAAGATAGGTCGTATTTAAACTGCACTCAGCACACGATTGCTCTATCCCGATAATCGATAGAATCTCGACGAACACTTCTTTCCGTCAGAATTATTCGGAATAAAAACATTTCCTTCTCCTCGGTAAGAACAATCGCGTCGTCTGAGATAAACTAAGCTTGATATAAAAAAAAGTTTCGACTAAATATATAAAAACAATTGAAATGTTGTTTAGAGAAAAAAGAGAGAGACAACGAAGATTAAGATTCCCAGAAGTAAAAGATACAAATATGTATATTGGTTTTTGTTAATATGTTATTTTTTTCTTCCATTCCTCTGCGAGCTCTGTCGATATATTTCTGTGACGGCTTACTAAATAAAGTACCTCCTTATAAAGTGCGACCGAGAGACGTGAGTTTCGCTTCTATGAAGCGGAGTCGAGACAGGTGGAAGGACTCTGAAGACGGAGATAAGATAGGTGGATGAAAAAGGCGAACGAAAAGAGGAAAAAGTTTGAGGATACGTCTTTCACGTGGTCTAACTTAATTTGAAGACACAAAGAAACTTCCTCCGCTCGGGAAATAGGTGAGGACGTGTTTTTCCATGAGAAAACCTTCGTTTCGCCTCCGTCAACGCTTGCTTCTTTCTTCTCTCGCCGAATTCTTTATCCATCCGATACACTTCAAGTACGACTGCACGACTCTCTCTCTCTCTCCCTCTCTCTGTCTCTTTCTTTTAATATTATATTTTCTACTTTTTTTTAGCTATGTAAAAATGTCACATAAATTCTATATTTCGCGCGCTCGTGATTACTAAAAAAGACTGCTACGTAAAACTATCCCTAATTATCAACCGTCCCGTCTCGATAAAAGTTGCTTCGAAATACGGACGCAATTAAAAAAAAAGGCAATTGCCAGTTTTAAGTCGTGTCGAGATGGGACGGATACGACCAATGTAATATACGGATTCGTTTTACAAATCCGCGGTATAATGCGCCGTGAACACGAATACGCGAATGTAGATAGAGCCTAACTCCCTAACGAAGTCCACCGCTACCTTTCCGCGGTACTAATTAGCGCGCCACGCGAAAAGGGTAATAGGACCGCGAAATTTTCCCCGGGCCGTTTCCCTCGCTCCGACGAGCACGAACGGATACGCGGCATATAATATTCGCGGAAATGTTATATCTCGCGGATGTCACGCGACACCGTCCGGACGTCATTGACACGCGCGGCTTGTGGATTCGGTAAGAAATTTCTTTTCTCTCGTACTAATTAAGGGCCCAGTCTGGCATGAAATATTGATATAATAATTTTTAGGCATTCTTTTTAAAGAATATTAGAAATTTATCTTTTTAGCTTTAAGAAAAAAAAGAAAAAAAAGAAAGCTGGATCCCTTTTTTGCCGCTTTTCTTACAGCTTAGGACAAGTTTTGAGCCCGGCATTGTCGACGGGGATATTCCGTTCGCGATCTGCCGTTTTCGGAATGATTCCCACGTACCGGGAAATCCGCTTGAACCCCGCTACGCCGCTGCTCACGTCAGAGAGACTCAAACGAGATAAAGTGCGAAGGAGCTCTCTTGTAACGAACCGTTAAACGGCTTCTCCGATAAGTTGTTTTGCGAGAAAGAGATAGATAGAGAAAAAGATCAATTCTCTATCGGTGCTATTATCCTCCAATTTTTGCGAGGCACTCCATCCGTTGGCTCTCTCTCTCTCTCTCTCTCTCTCTCTCTCTCGATACGCTTTGATTAACAAAGATATAAGAGTGACAGACAGTTAAACGACGCCAAGTGAAATTTAGGGAGTTTTCGTTCCATAACGCCGCAACGGGCTTTCATCGATCATAATTAAAACGATATATCCTACTTTACTTTTCGCAGGAAACCACCCCTCTTCACCAGTCGCAATTGACAATTCGCCGGACATCCCTGTACGCGAATAAGCATTTTGGGATAATTTATCTATGTTAATACGTATAACTAATTTATGTCAACGCGTTACGTAACAGTTGGCTGACACATTGATTTATTTTGCCAACTTAACCGAGGCGGGCTAATTTCACCACTTTCCGCAATGGATAAATTGTGTGCTTTCGACAGATTATTTCGTTTCTCCAGTTCATTTAACGATTACATATCGTTACCATGGATTTCGCGCGCGATGCCGCGAGTGCATTTGTTCGAAATGCGTTTGCTCATTGTGATTTCTCTCGGTGAATCTCAACCAGAGCAATACAAATGTCTCGAAGGAATCGAGAATCGTACGTATACAATACATACACAAATACGTACCTCGAGCTTGAGAGTCATTCACGTAAAGGATTAATGTAGTTGCTCCGCGGGGACGTTACTGCACACTCATACTGCATAATGCATCATCCGTATGAAATCCCTCTTTTGAAGTTGATTTCAATTCAAATCCCGGAATATATTTAATCAAAAATATTGTACTCTTTCTCGAGAAAAATTTTTCCGACGAACCATTGCATATACATATGTATGTCCAATTTTAATTTCGAATCTTATATCTAAAATCCAAATTAAGGATTAGTATTAGAACTTTTTTTTTAATATTATAAATTGACCTCTTTCTGGGGTTTTTCATATGTTTTTAATAATGTTTGAACAATACGTCAGTATTTTTAAATCTTGAATATTTAGCTTTTTTTTGTTTAAAAATGTCTCAATACGTATAACTTCAATGGTATGGCATACTGTTCCTCGTCTAATTGTCTGAAATGAAAAAAACTCGATCTAGATTTTATTTCATAGGATATTTTTGGGATACTAAATTAAATTTTATTTAAAAAATTGGAGAATAACGAAGCAGTATCATTTTAAATTTAGATATTCTATTTTTTGCTGAAATTTTTTTACTTCTTCGAAAATCATAAAAATATTAAATATTAATTTTACAGGTTGATCGAAAACTGAAGTCACCTTACAAATTTATTTTATCAAATTAAATTTTTCGGTATACATATATGTATGTATTGAATTTTTATTTTTATTTTTATATCTAATTAAAATCCAAATAAAGTATTTGTGCTAAAAAAGAAAATATTTCACAAGTTGATTGAGAAATTTCATTACAAATCTATTTTTTCAAAATTAATTGCTTAGTTTTTGATATTTTTCCAGAATATTAAATAACTCTTAAATCTCCACTCCTAAAAAAATTATTGAGAAAAGATTGAAGAGAAAACGCGCGCCGTATCGATGAATATATCTCTCACCAATTTCCTTTTCAGATGCGTGTATATAATATTTTATTAATAATATTTTCACTCACCAAACCTTCTCTTTAATTTCGAGACTTAATCGCGCCGAACTCTTTCGCGGTGCGACACAGATCGCCGCGCGTGCACGATTAAATCCCCGAAGTCTGAATCTAAGGAATAACACGAGACAATGCACGAGCGAGGAACCGTATCTCGCTACGTCAATTTCCTCGTACCATGACACTCTGCTTTACTGCTTCAGCAGTAACGGCAGCAACAATAACAGCAACAACGACGGGATTTTCGGTTGTAGTTTGTGCGCATTCGCGAGATATCTATCTGCCTGCCTACCCTACGTGCATTTCGCCGCAATTGCAAACGTCCAAGTATCCGTCCACCCGCATCACCATGTAGTACAACGTAATCGTCCTGGCATGTCCTCGCAGAAGAAGGCGAGAGAGCGGAAGGTACCGCAGCGATTCGTAATGGGATGGGAATAGAACAGAAATCTCACTCGAGTCTCTCACTCGAAAGAAAGAGAGAGAAAGAGAGAGAGAAATCTCTTTGTTTCACGATCACGACAAGGATTCTCCTTCAGAGACTTCCTTTCTTATATATGTCCACATTAAACGTCTTAAAAGCTTTAACAGCGAGTAAATTGACACTTGTCGCTTCGGCTCGTTTCTGCTTCAAACCACGTTTGATATGTGAAAGGTATTACTGAAAGTCTCGACAAATTGTGGGATAAATTTCCCGAAGAGAGAAGGTGAGAAGGCAAAGATTAAAAGGACACCATCTGAAGTAACGAAGGTTGAAGAGGAAGCAAGGTGCGCACGTGCCACAGAAGAACATGAGAGGAGAATCTAACCGGAGAGAGATACTCGCTTTGCGAAGGAAAATACGTGTCCGATGTTAGCTAGCGCTAGACTAACCTCGAGGGAACGAAAAACGACTCGTAAATACAGTGTTAACAAGACATACTTACAGAAAAGTAGAAAAAGCAGCCGGCGCGTTCCTTCGAATTACTCGACTGTGCTCTGTTCTAGTCACCAATCTGAATATATTGAACATCTTGTCTGTTAACATCCCGTAAACTGTATATAAAATACACATGTCTGGAATCTACAAACATTTCGAAAACCAGTAAAAGAAAGAGAGAAAGAGACAATGAACAAAAAATTTTCATGAAGAAAAGAAATTTTTAAGAAAATTGTTCATTCTAATAACATATATATTTAATTAATTCTCTTAAAAGTAACAAGATTTATTTAAAAAAAATTATAAATAAATAAATTTTAATATAAAATTTAAAAAATTATTAAGACTTTATCGTTTTAACATGAAAATTAAATTTTATATAATTTTTAAAAATTGACAGGTTATTAAATATTTTACAGTTAGGACTTATGCAAGTTCAAAAATAGGACTCTATCGATGAACTGTCGATTTTAATTATTTTAATTATTATAAACTTACAATCCGCGATTCTATAATCGTCCAATATTATTTATCAAACACCTGCTTGCCTGGAATAGAACTTTTTAATTTAATACAATCTCGTTTCATTTAATATAAATTCGATAAGATCGGGGAATATCTTTATCCAGAGTATTATTAAATATTATTAAATTAATCTCATATTTATTTTTTTTTATCGATTCAACGTTCATTCATTTACAACTATGTTAGTGATGATGTAACAATATATACATATGTATGTATAGTTCGTTTTCTATAAAGGACGCGACGCTGTTTAACGTGCCTAGCAACTGTGTGCGTGCGTATATGGGGTCCTGGCCAAATTGCATTCTTTAATTAAATGCAACTGTGCCCAGATACAAGCGCGTGTTGCTTCGAATATTTCCTACAGGTGCAAAGCGCTTTAGGGTAACTCCGGGAAGACCGCAGGAACTCATTTAGCGGCGGCAACTTTATGGAGATCGATGCTTCGGAAATAAAAGCACCGGTATAACAGAGGCCCACTCTCTCCCTAGAGTCTGGCAGACTCGCTGCCAGAACGCGATGGAGTACCATGGAATTTGCCTATTTTACTCTCTCTCTCTCTCTCTCTGGGTTTCTTTCTTCCTTTCTCTGTTTTCTCTTCGTTCAGTATCACTGTGGAAGTTTTACTGTCATCTTGTTTCGTTTCGGGGACCATTTTCAATTCCTATGGCGCACAATCAAAGTTACCGATGAATATAAATGCCAGGGGTAAAAGCAGTCAACTTAAAGTCGCTCATCGACGTTTCCATCCGACTCCTCGTGGGAGTCAACGACCTATCGTTGCCTTGTTTTTAACCAAAATTATGATTTCAATGTATATATATATATATATATATATATATATATATATATATATATATACAGTCAACCCTCCTATAACGCGGTGAGTGCGTACCGCGTTGTATGGAAACCGCGCTATAAGAAACTCGGATTTAACCGTACAAACCAGGCTAATTCGTAGCGCGTTCTATGGAAACCGTCTACCGCGTTGTATGGAAACCGCGCTATAAGAAACGCAGAATTAGTACAAATCACATTATTCGTACCGCGTTATATGGAGACCAATAAGGACAAGATAAATTATAAATTATTTTTATTGAATTGAAGAGTTTATATAAAGAAATGATACCAAAACTAAACTGAAAAACTGTTTTCCAACAAAACAAGAAAGACTTTTGTAAAATTTAATCTTTCAACACTCATCCTCGCTGTCAGATAATATGAGTCGCCTAACTCGTCTTCTTTTAATAGGCAAAATGTCTTCCTCACTTGGCTCATCTTCACATTGGTTTTCGATTGTAGCTTCCGACTGCCTGGACCTACATGAAACTGGCGCCATCTTTTCCCTTATAATTCAAATAGGCCCTAACGAACTAAACATAGGCTAAACATTCTTAGGCTACGCGGAAGGAACTTATGGGATGCTGTTGACGGAAATCGCGCTGTAAGAGTATCGTGTTATAGGAGGGCTTCGAATTTTCAGCTTCGCGTTATATGGAAACTGCGTTCTGAGAGTACCGCGTTATAGGAGGGCTGTCGCATTTTCAGCTCCGCGTTATATGGAAACCGCGTTCTGAGAGTACCGCGTTATAGGAGGGTTGACTGTATATCTTTGAAATATTTCTTTATTTATAAATATAATAAAATATCTTTCTTCCATAAAAATAATCTTTGTCCAATAAGATTATAAAAAAAGAAGTTTTCCTTCAGTAAAAATACGCGAATAAAGTGTACAATATATAATCAAATAGCAAAACTACTTCATTGTTTATATTATTTTATTTTTTTTTTTGTCGTGTTCTCAATTTTGTGGAACGAATTGTAAATCTGATAATCTAGCGACACGTATAAATGACAGAGCGGGATGTAGTCAATTTAACGCTACTCTCCGGTAATAGACTTCTCTTTTCGATTCTAAAGAAGCTATCCATCTTTCCGCACACTTGACGCCATCGCCGTTTGACCCGCACTTGTTCAATATGTCATCGACCGGGAGAATCTTGGGTAAATACAATACAATAAAAAATATAACGCACGGCTAACTTTATTTTTGCAATCTTATGTGTAAATAAAAGAACAAATATATATATATATATATATATATATATATATATATATATATATATATACAAAATGCTTTCTCAAAATAATATATCTTTAAGCTTCAATATATTCAACAAAATTAAGTTGATATGATTATATTATTCATTATATTACAAAGAGCAAAAACAACTTTGCTTTAATACAAATTTCGATCTTTAATTATAATTTACTCCAAACTTCTTTTCCATTTCTTCAAAGATTTATTTTTTGTGCGTATATAAATTAAATCTCTATAAAATGTGAAAGTTACAATATTTCATATATGTACAAATTATTATTATAAAAAAAAAGATTTTTTTCGAAATAAGAATTATGATCATAAATTTTAAATATGACGATGAAAATAAACGACATTATATTTTATATTTTATTTTGCTGCAATTTAACATTTACGATTTAGACTTGATTCCGACATCACGCTGATTGTATTTGCATCAAATCAATAATAGAGAGAGAGAGAGAGAGAGAGAGAGAGAGAGAGAGAGAGAGAGAGAGAGAACAAACCATCTGTTCATCGAATAAAACCACATTTTATTGACAGTTTAAAGCTCGGAGAAATAGTTTGCCTAATGGATTATTTTCTTCATTCTACTGTACTTTACAGCGAAAAGATTGCCACCTTAATAGTTGTCAACGCTATATGCAAGAAATATACGTATAATGTGGTTCACAGAATGTGTACCTCGGAAGTATATCTTATTCCAAGTAGACTCCGTAAGGTCTAATATGCATCTTGAATACGCGAACGCATGTTGAGGGCTTCGAATTACCATGACATTATTATCGTTCCATCATAAGAAAATCCTTTCTGAATAGCTCGTCATGGACATCGCTGGAAAACGAAAGAGGGAGAGAGAGAGAGAGAGAAGAAAAGAGTGTCAACAATGTAACAGCAACAAATGACGTGTCGGCGAACTTGACTCTACGACAAATCGACTTGTCGCGGAATCCTATTGTCGGCTGCTGCATGTTTTCCCCGAGTCTTCCTCTTTTTGCGAGAAATCCGATCAGATCTCGTTCCACGTCGAATTCGAGCACCCGCGTTGCTCTTATTGCCCCTTCTATTTGATTAGATTTTTGTTGATAAAAAAGCTATATATTATTAACAATTTATAAATTGATATAAAAATATATAAATATGAATAATTTATTAAATAAATATATATATATATATATATATATATATATATATATATATATTAAAAATTCTAAAATTATTATTAGTTATTCGTAAAGTTATAGGAGAATCTTAATTCAGATATTTCAAAGTTCAGGATTGAAGTACCTTGTTTGCAAGTTGCTCAATTGTTATTATCAACATCTCGTGGATGCCAAAGTGCGATTACGAAAAGCAGAGAATTCTGACTAAATTAACGTATCAAAACTCATATTGGGAATGTCCGTCTCGGAAAATTAGAACCAGCGTCTGTCTTCGTATATGCCATGAAATAAGAGCTTACCCCAAAAGTTTCTTTAATCAAAGTCTCTTGCAAAATTAGTTAATTATTCACCGTTTTAATCGAATCCGAGGAGTGTCGAGGAAACGACTCCGACGTTGCTCGATTAACACGTGCGTGCGTATCTGAGAATAGATTTCTAAATTCTCTCTTCTTTATCGTCTTCCACACCGCCAGCATTCTCTTCGGGACCTCATCCACGTTCCGCCTTTAGCTGGATTCTCGCTGACCATGCTCTTTCGTACCTGCAGCCCCGGTCGGTTTCCGCTCTGGAATTTCCGGTTTAACCTAGAGAGCTAATAGCACACAGCCAGAACACTATACTTCTATCTCCTTGCTGCTAAACTTACCATTTCTCTCTGTGTGTTTTCTCTCGACTTCATGACAGATAGCCAGTTGGTTGGCGCTTACAGATGGGATCACCGTCTATTTGGTCGATCGAATGCTTCTCACCGTCGTCTAAGCTCTCTCTGCGAGCTGTTGGGACGTCTATTTGCGCCGCCGCCTTGGCTGTATTCAATACCTAGACAGGTTGGGATCATTATTCCCTTACCTACGACGAGCAATAAAACGTAGTAGTTTGCTACATGCTGTGAATTGTAAAGCTAATAATGATCATTAGAAATTTTCAAATGGAAATTAATTTATCAGATCTTCTCGAATATAAAAAGAGCTTTTTGTATATTCTTAGTGTCTTTTATTAAAAGAAATATACATATTTTATTTTTATCTGTCAAATTGAATTAATAAAGCTGACAGATAAATAGATCCGATCGCTATTTAATAATTATGATCGATTCAATTATTAAAAAATTAATAAATAACACGACATTGAAAGCTACTTATCACGATTGTATAGAATAAAGCTGTTATAGCGAGATCTATTTGGCGCGAAGAGATAGAGAAGGAATAGAAATGACCCGACTTGTCAGTGACAGAAAGAGATGCGCCGTGTACTCGCGAATCGCAGCTCTCTGAGAGACGGATTGAATATTCCAATGCACCAAGGCGATCAATAAATAGACGCGATTCCTAGAGAGCTATCCTGCGGGGAGGACGGTTCTCCTATCCATTACCGATCCCTATTCAGAGCAAGGACGATGACGATTCGTCGAATGACGACGAGCCAGATGCACGCTCCCCTTAACATTGTACGCCCGCCTATTAGTATTCAGGCGAGGACGCGACGCGTCGTTGTAATGATGAGAATGTAAGGCGGTGTAAGAGGAATAGCGCGACGCGCTATTGACATTATTCGGAATGACCATTGCTGTACAGTGAGAGTTCGATTGTTGTACAGGCTTGCAATATAAAAATATTTTTCAGCTGTTTTTAATGTATTTTTAAATGCCGAAAACAATAAAAATGCCATACAAATAGTTAGATTTATTATTTCACAAATTTTTTGGAAATCAAGATAGAAAAATGCCAGATTTACGAAAATTATTCAAGACTTTTGAGAAACTCTAAGTATTGGGTTGTCAAGTCACATTATTAATTGTAAATTTGTTATCCAACTTTGATTATGTGCGAACACTGATCGTCCAGTAAATTTTTTTCAGTGATTTAATTTTTTTTTAAATGTTTTTCAGCTTTTCGACTAAAAATTTTGACTAAAATATAAATAATCAAGATTGGTGATTTTTGTAAATAAATATATTCATAACTGGCCACAATAAATTTTTTATTATTAATTTTAATTAGTCACATATTACAACATAAAAACCTTAAAGCAAGTTGTAAAAAAATTGTACGCGATAAAGCAAATCTGAGATTATTTTTGAATTTAGAATCCCAAATTCCTGCAAAACCAGCATACATTTTTAAAACAATTTTCGACTCAACTTTGCAAGCCTGCATTATCTTGAATTGAATTATGCAAAATCCGAAGTTAATCAAGTTATGCTTAATTTATCAATTATATAATGGCATCAAAATTTTGAGAACAAAATAAGAATAAGATATATTCTTTACACGAATGATAGATTCATAAACAGTAATAAATTAAAATTTGCAAAAATCAGATGATAATCCGATCGCGAAAAAAAAGTCGTTTGCACAAAAAATTGCACGTACTTCGTACCTTTTAAAGAACGTTGATTGCTAGACGACCTGAATTCCTTCTCTTGAGCGACCGAACTTCTCAGAGTAGACTGGCTGCATGTGCCAGCGTACATAGACGACACCTCAACATTTCTCTCATCCGCGAACGGAAGCGTCTCGGTAAACTTGCCCGCGGTCAGTGCTTTCTCCGGTCGTTTCAATACGAAATGATCCAGAAGATTCAGATATTCCGTTTCAAGCTTCGTGGACACCGCTGAATATGTGCCGACGTCGCTGTTTTCGAAAAGATCCAGCAGATCGTTGCCGATGTCGTTGTTCCCGAGCCTCGTCCGCGAATCCGGCGTGTTCAATTGGATATAATTCAACACCACCTCGCCCGGAGGATAATTCGCGCCGTATCGCTTCCTCAGGTTCTCCTCCAAGGTGGAGTAACGATAGGAATTATAGTTGACCGTTATGTCCACCACCGGAAGCTCGATCTGCGTCGCCACATAGGACGACGAGTGCCGCGCCAGCGGTATCGTTTTTCCGACGAACTGATGCCGATGCTCTCCGACACGTGGCACAGCAGGTGACGAGAATACGATCCTCGGCGAGGTCCACACTATCATGCTGGACTCGGAATTGGAATTGGAATTTAACAGGTCCGGTAACTTGGGATAGTGTTGCACTAGATTACGTTCGCCGAGCCGGACGTCGCGGGCACTCTCTGTCAAGTAGCATCGGAGAGTCGCGAGCAACTTCCTAGGATGTAGCTGTAAATTCCAGATCCGATGCACGATATTGCACGTCACGAGAAATTTAAAAGAAAAAAAAAAAAGAATATGTATGTTCGTGATAACGTTATAAATTTTTCTGGCGCGAGAGGTGGGACAAACGCTTTCGCGTTTTAACTTCGATATCACGGGAGAGACGTGGTCGAAATGATTAATGAACGCGACACTCTTTTCAATTACTTTCCTCCTTTAATGCATTGTGTCCTTTTACACACACGGGGATTTGTTTTCTCCATCGCGGTATTTAACCTACATATCCCCGCAATAAATCATTACTACCCTTAGACGAAAACAATTCGTAGGTGCAATTTACGATCAATTAATCTTGATCACGTACGACAAGCATCTGCAGTTGTATGAGCAGCGGTAACATCAGGAGCAAGCCGAAAATTATGGTGGAAATGCTTTCCATAATTGTAGCGAGGACTCTCGTTACTTGTAAGGAATGATGAAAGGAATTGAGCTTGCATTACCGAACCATCTTGAAGAGCGTAACTGGTTTGTGCGTAGAGTCATCATCGTAGTATCAATTTAGCTCGATGCGTTACGGATCGTGATTGGAAAATCGAGGCATGTTGAATTTTGCACTTGGCACCGCGATATGCGACAAGCTTTGACACGTCGTGAAATAAGTAATGGAAACTATCGATTGTTCATAAAATTACTAATGCGTAAAGATGCGCCAAATAGAATGTTTATATATTTTTATTTTTATTTTAAATTTCTTTTTCGAAGGCTATTAGAAATTGATTTCTTTGGCGTTTTTACATATATTTACATTGATGTTTTTCTTTTATTCCATTATACTATATCTGCTTATTATTGTATGTATCGAATAAAAAATTCGGCATGTACAATAATAATTTTGTAAAATATTAATTATTTTGGACACTGCGCTACAATTTGAATATTATATTCATGTATGTTACTTCACCACGCTGGTTGATTCGCATAGAGCAAGTCACGAAATCGGATATTCTGAAATGTTGAAACGTGTATGCTGAATCAAGGGAGAGAATTCCATTATTGCGTAATAACTTTCAAGATTCGACACACGGGAGAAGAAACAAGGACACCGGCGTCTCTATAATAGGATGCAATTTAGATGCGGTGGAAACAGACAACACCGTGTCCTGCGAAGCGTAAATCATGGCACCACGCGGCACCCCAGTCCGGGGGTTGCACATGAGAAGGAAAATGGAGGGTAGAGAGAAGTGCATATCTTAATTACAATATTCCCACGAGCGGAATACGCAGGACCCTTGGCCGCGCTTCGCCTCTCGTCCCCCCTCAAGCCCCCTCCATCTCCACGCTCCTTAGCCTTTCTCCAGGCAGCTTGTAGGAATTTAATTAATTTGCCAGTGGCTTGCTGCTTGTCGCCACTCTGAAATATTGTATATCCTTCCCATCCTTTAAAACCCGAGCTAACCGTTGAGTGCGTCGCCTTTGCTCCGGACTCGCAATCTCTTCACGATTATCACGGTTGACCCGTTCGCTATCTCCTCTTTCCTCTCTTTCTGTCACTAATCGGTACACACTTCGCGAGAAATCGCATATGGTATCAAATGATCGTGGGTTTATCAGCTACAGCGGAAGTGGGTAGATGTAAGTGGGAAACCCTCGGCTAAGGCCAAAACTCTTGTTGTGAGCGAATAATATGGGTAAGTTCGTGCGAGAGAGAAGTTTTCGAGATTTCGCGGAAACCGAAACACTTGAGAAACTCGAAACTTTCTCACTGGAAGAGAGTTTCTCTTCGAAAATATGTTGCACGATCGACAAAGCGGAAACACTCGGTGACCGAGTGGCAAAAATTTTTCGAATTAGCGTGAGAAACATGAAATTGCGACGAACTTTTTATAAATTAGGACATTTAAGGCGCTTAGAATTCGTACAATCATTTGATATTCTGATTAAATTCCCTTTGTGAAAAGAGCAATTAGTTTTAGATTACACAATGAATTTGATGAAGAGCAAACAAAATTGTACACGTATTATGTTTAGTGGGGAAACGGTTCATAATTATTAGATCGTTTGAATGTTCTCTGCTATAACTTTCCGGAGACTATGCTGGTTAGTATATATTTCCGGATGTTTGAGGTTTCTCTAAAGTTCCAAGTTTCACAAAGTGCCGGATTTACCACAACCCCCTGCTCTCTGATTCCTGGCAAGTTTTAGGTTTCGCATCCTACCGATGACGATAATCAAGATAGCGTTAAGAATTGTTGCATATTGTACCCTCTACAATATAATATTTCATCTCCTATCCCTCAATGTTGTTATATTAAGTTTTGCAATATATTAATAAAGTATTTTGTTCTTCAAATGAATTAATTTAAAAAAAAAATTGATATGTTTTTTATCAATTATTATTGTATATATATATATATATATATATATATATATATATATATATATATAAAGTGTGTTTGATTTAAATGCATGCACTCGACAATTATTCTTTAAATAATAAAGTTATTTAAAAAATGTTTCAAATATAAAAATTATTTTGTTTAAGAAAATCTAATGACTAAAACACAAATTTTAAATTATTGTTTTTATAAATGTCGTATATGATGGTATCATTTTTTTTTAAATAAAATATAAGTATCTATTTCACTACAATTTTGTGAGGTATTTTATAAATTCAATAATATGCAACAAAAGTAAGATTTTCAATAGTCACAAAAATTGTCATGGACAACGTTTGAAATAAAATAATAAAAATTTTTTATTTAAATTATTACATAAATATTTTTTAACAAGTTTTTTTATAATTTAAAGAACTCAGTATACACACTTAAAAACCAAACACATTGTATATATATATAGCATATAAATTAACTGAGACAATAATGTACGAGTAATGAGAATTAAAAAAAAATCTCATTATAAACTTAAAGTACGAGACTTTCAATTTATAACATCTTTTAGGACCAGACACAGACTAAGAGAATTAATTTTGAACCGAAGAGACGACATCGCAATATATATAAAGACGCCCGGACTAATCGATACCGCTTGTTAGTTTTGCCTCTACATCAGTCAGTACATATTTACTTGTGTATGACTTCGTGCTTGATGTATCCTTCGTATCGCGGTATGGTATTGCGCCACTATACACCTAAATTGCCATGCGCATGTTTAAGCTTCACCGGATAGCATTGCGCGATATTGGAAATTACATTGACGCGATTCATGTTGATAGAATGTAAACCTAAATTCTCCCTCTCTCTCTCTCTCTCTCACACACATTTAATAGAATATATTATATAGTATTGCGTTCCCTGGAATATTCTTAAGAAATTTAACTGCCCGCGGGAAATAGCACAATAAATTATTTTTGTCACACCTACTTACATTTAGATTATAGGGGGAAGAAAAATTAAGAAACTTGCTAGTTTTTATTATTATTTTTTATCACATGGAATGCTCTTTGAAATTTCTTCACTGGATTTTTAAAGACGCTAAAAAACATGTGCGTCCAAGAGGCATCAGATCTAAGGAAGCAGAATTCGATGAGAATTTTCGCCGAATAATTCATCATCTGCGACTAGGGGAAGATTAGGCTAACGTTTGAACGCTAGGTCCAGTCGTGGTATGGTCGAAAAAAATGATGGTTTAACTAGATGAAATGCGGACGGAGATTACTAAGCTTAGAGATGAGATTAGACGCGAGGGAAGCGCGAGGCCGACGACACGCGAAAGATGGATGGCGATGGAAAAAGGCAACTAAGCAGCACGTCTGCCGTTGAAAAGCTGAAAATCCTGATTCGATCGGGCGAATGCTCGAACGAGTTCGTAAAAAGCACGCGGAACGGCCAGGAAATCCTTTGGTCGTGCCATTAACGGCGATTTCTCCTAAGCCCCGCCGATCCTCTTCCTTCGTCGCTGTCAACTCCATTTCGACTAATCAAGCCGTCATTCACATCGATCATTGGCGATCTTCGTCGCCGCTTTACGTATCAAAGCTCTATCGCATTAAGTGTTGCATTTGGCGATAAACTCGATTGCTCTAATCTTGATTCTGAAGATCGTCATTTATTAAAAATTGAAAAGACAGTTGCTTATCACCTTTGCCAAAAATTTTTATTTCGAGATACATAGAAATAATGTTTCTTTAAAATGATATAGAGATAAATATAGTAATATCTCCTTACGCACATTTTAATATCTATATTTCGTAAATGCGACTAAGAGAGATGCGTAAGGAGATCCTGATACGCATGAACGGGCAAGGAACATTTTCGAGATGCATGGTGGAGGGAAGCCAAGTAGCGGAACCACCGCTGTCTGATGCAATTATGCATGCGTTTAGCGAACTTTCACGATACCGACATTCGCGACGTGAGTTTGCGTGCCGTAAATAGATCCCGATCTAACTCCCAGGCCCACTCCCAGACTCACCAGTCCCGGATTCACGGCTGCGATGTTCGTGGCTTCCGGGTTGAACGGATGCCTCACCAAGACGGTTGCCTGTACAATTGTAAACAACTTGCGCAACTTATTATAGATCCCTCGATTTAATCTGCAGGATCTTTCGCCGTATCGCGACACGATATCGTCACACACATTTTCCTCGCGAGAGAGAAAAGTCACCGCCAAATTGAGCGAGGAATCTCGCGACGAGATCCTCTCTATCTTTCTCGTCTTCTCTCTCGCGGAGATTAATGGACCGTGGGAAAGAGCGCTCTTAAAGTAACCGGATTATACCGACCTGCGGGCGAATTGCAACGGCAAGCGGCGCAGCTGCGGTGATCACGGACGGCGCCACGACGGGATGCACCGACGCTGCAGCGGATGCGGTGATGCTGGGATTCCGCTGTACGACCGCGTTAAAACCGTTGATGGGATCGGCCGCGTAGGAGACGAGACGCCGGGCACCGTCGGGCTCGATTAAGCTGTAACTTCCTTCAACTACGTCGCCGTTGCGAGTTTCCTCCTGCGCCTTGTTGTCGCCTGGGAAAAGTACGTGTTTATAATGCCCGAATAAAAGTTTCACGTTCATTGTTTCATTTAAGTTACGCGAACGGAATCCCGGAAATTCTATAACTTGATAGAAACTCTCCTTCACCCTCCTCCCTCCTCCACCCCTTTTCCACCAACAACCAATAACCGAATTAAATGGTATCGACAGGAATTCACTCTGCGAATTTGGTTGCAACGTTCAGACTCAACTTCCTTTTAATTACAAAGTCCGTCTTGCAAATCTGAATGCCTCTCATTATCATCGAAGATTTAAGGATCCAATCTATTTTATGGATTCAAAAAAAATCGATTTTTTTACATTTTTGAAAATACAATGCCTTAAGAATATACACGCGAAGGAGCAACGTGTCACACCGTCGAATTACTGTCACATTTTCAAACACGCAGAGGATTGTTTTGACAAAAAAAAAAGCCAAATATTCAAGTTTTAAAAATGCTAACGCACCGTTTAAACATCAATAAAATTATATATGAAACTCCAAAAAGATCAATAATATTCTTAAAAAAAAAACTCCAAAAAAATCTCTAATATTCTTAAAAAAAAATCGTTAAAATTATTAATATTTTAATTACTTTTACAGTAGACGCTCTTAATCGAGCGCTATTATTGATAGCACATTTTTAATTTTATTGTCTGTATATAGTCATTAAATATTGAATTACAAACATTTAATAGCGACCAAGCTGCATCTTAGATAAACGATCTGAATTATATTTAGTTCGAGTTGTGCCAATTAAAATTAAATGGTCTATAATATATACAGATTGTATTGCAAGGATGTTACCGGTGAGACCATCTGCCACGCTATAACCGAAGCTATATCGAGGATGTGAATTGTAGTTTTCGGCTCTGATAACCGACGGGGTTGGATGCTGCGCGACAGCTACTGCGGCTGCACCTGGACCAGTGATGCCGGCGCGGGTGGCGGCCAATAAAGTGACGAAATAACCGATAATCTGTGTATCAAGAAGGAAATATCAGATATCGTCGGTATCCTTGATGATTAACTCAAATATGGCTTCAACTAATATCACTGATATTTGGATAATCAGATGCATCGTAACGATTACATTGAAGTTGCAATAAAATATAATTACATCTTATATCTAATAGAATATTATTTAAGTATAAAAATTAAATTTATTAAATTTTCTTATTCATTATTTTATATAAAGAAAAAGATAAAACTTTGATAAGTTATTATTGCAACTCGTGAAAAAATATTGACGAATCAACGTTATGGAAAACGCAAATTAATTCCAGCGAAAAAATTAACAAGTAATAATAAAATGTAGAATATTACTTTATAAGACATGATGACCACCGTCAGTTTGTGTCTCGGTATTCGTTGACTGTGTGCTTTACATGACTTGGAGACACTAGATTTTATACCAGTCGTGTTGGACCGTCCCCGCCCTTGCATCTCTATATCTTTCACCCCCACCCTTATCAGGGTCAGTGCGTGCATTACTCTATCCGGAGTATAGATAAAGTATAACGTATGCCAACGTGGATTGTGATATTACACATCGCTGAAAATTCCAAGAGCGAACTCTTGCGAACAGAAGAGTACAAATATCTGATAAAAAAAGAGAGCCTTCTATTCAATTAAAAATTCTCTCGAGATTTAATATTTCCTCAGTAAAATTAAAACCGGATATGTAGAACTTCGATTCGGGCAGGTCATATTTTTGCATTATATTTGTCTTTAGTACCGATACCGATATCGATTTTATTAATACCGATTTTCAAGGCATAATCAATTTTACTGTTATCTAACAAAATGTGACAGAGAAGCAGAAGGAAACAATTAAAAGACCATGTATATTGCATGCTAATAAAAATTTGTCATACAAAATGAATCATTTAATAAATTCTACTTCAATATTTGCATTTTATAAATTTTAAAAGAAATTTAATTTCTCCATTCCAGTTTTATTTCGATAGAATAATTAAAATCATTATCTATATAAAATAATTACAATTATAAAATTCTAAATATTTTTAATTATTTCTGATGATTGATTCAAATTAAGAATTTAATTTCGCGAAAGAAAACTGTCACGATTATGTCTAATTCAATTATTATTTGTAGATCATTAAAATCTTCTTGTAATTTTTTTAATTAAATATCTGTAATATAACTAAATAATATAATAATATAATTAAATTATCTCAGTCCTCATATATATTTTAATACCACCGCAAAGGTCTTGGAGCAACCAGTCGACCTGTAACTAAACACTCGATCAAGGTGGTCCAGCTAAAGTACGCGCTAAGAGGGTGATCAAATTATTCAATAGCGCTGATGTAAGACAATAATGGATGCCATTGCGACATATTGAGTAATAAAATCTTGTCTTTATGAGCCGAGAATCGTCATCGGACCGACTTTTGATTAAATGTCGGTATACATATATATATGTTTGCTTCATATAGGTCAAGTAAGTCTAGTAGAGTAACTCGAGGATCCACTCGAGGAATCATATGTTCACGCCAGTAACTCTACCTCTGTGTTAATCCATGTGTACTATATAGCCATGCGTGATATTGAGTGTCTAAATACTCACACGTGTGTTCTATAATACATAAAGAAATAATTAAATCAAATATACGGAATGTGTGAACATTTTTTATTATAAAAAATGTAACATTGTATAATATAACTATTATAATCAGAGAGATTTACTACCTCGTTTTTCCCATGTAAATTAATTAATTAATTCTTAATTACTTAATTAAATAATTAACTTGATTATATAAATTTGAACTTTTTTTTTTGTATACAAAAAATATATATTTTACAGCTGGTTTCTTTTTGGTACGTCTATAAAATAAAAAAAAATCATTTTATATGTGATATTTTAAAAATAAAAAAAATGTTAGAAGAGAATATAATCAGCAAAAAAGTAGTACAAGCTAAAACTCTAATTAGCGAAAAATTAAGCTCTCCAAAAAAAATTTCGCGAAAATATATAGGTAGTAAAATATATAGATATATAAATAAAAATTCCATGTATCGTAATATTTCAAAAGCTCTTTATTTATTATAAATCTCCCTTTGCTGTTTTTACATACTTCATATTGACTATAATCAAAAAAATATTTTATATTTATTAGTACAATATTTAATTATAAGTTTCTCACCCGTTTTTTCCGTTTTAACATATTTAATATTTTCCCTGTTGGTTTAGTACACACCGCTGGATTACAGCCAGCCCATAGTTATTACGTTCATGGTTCGATCGCTGTTGTGGATGCGGTGGCTCCATCATATATGGAAATGTTATGTTTCTTCATAGTGATGAATATGAAGAATGAAATATTTACTAAAACTAAATCTATTGAAGAATGGCAAGATTTCTGAATCATTGACAATAAAACAACTATGCAAGCGGCCTATCTTTTTCTTTTAGCTATTATACTGTTATACTTTTTAAATTTAAAATATATTATTTACATTTTCTATTTTGTGTATTATCAAAAAATTCCAAAAACGGAAACGTGTATCACCTTACAGCCGAACTGGCTCCAAATCTAAGGCCGATTAGAAAAGGAGAAAGGAAGAAATGTGGGGAACACACAGACAATGTAGAGCTGTATGTGATAAACACTATTTTGATACTTTACACATTTTTTGACAGTGATTTCTCTCTTACACGTACCACCAACATTTCGTGTGTCGTCCCAACATTCAGTAAAAACACATATTATCGATTACAATGGTTAGCATTACAATAGAGAAGTACTTTTACGCATGTTAAAAATGTAGATCCAGTGTGTTGTAAAAACACAAAATTCGTTTAGATAGAAAGATGCACCTCCTTATAAATTACATGTCTGCTAGTCACAGGAGCACCGCAAGGAAAGATACCTGGTAAGCCTTATTAACGAAGCATGCACAGAGCCGTCGTCTCTTCCAAATCTTCCCGAAACGTACCTGCTTGATATATTATACATTACATCTGCCAGTTAACACTAAAGGAATTGAATTGGCACGTTATCCTCGTTCGAAAATCCTATCAGTTTTCGCAAAATTCTGCTATGTAACTAAAATAGCAATGCTCAATGTAGCCATTGACATGTAATCAGCAATGACGGAATTTCGTATCCTGACGATAGCATTGGCGACTTGAATTAGAAAATACAAATTTGAAAAAAATATGCGCGCACGCATTAAAGTATTATATATACATTTTTACATGGTGTACAACACTCGCTTTTAGGAAATGAGAAATAGAAAAGAAATGGGTCGAGAATCTTCATTGAAATATGTCATGTGTGTGCGTGTACCTGTTATATTTTTCTTTGTCATTATTATTATTATTATTATTATCATTATTATTAACGTCGATACAGCACTTCTCGGTATGTGGAAAAGAAACAAAAATCGTACCTTGAGAAGTTGTTAATAAGATTAATCGCATTTACGTAATATTTATAAGAGGCAGAGCGATTCATATCTCGTTATATTAATCGCATCTAAAAATATACATGTAAAATAAATGGAAATGTCTTTTTTCAAAGTTTCTCTTTTTTTAACCCGTCACCTAACAGGCCACTTCGCGCAACGGAATATATTTAACTTAGCTATTTATTCACACAATTTTCTCTTTTTTTAGTATTTTAACGCTGTTAAGTATGTTCTTTCGAACTCTTAGATCTCTCGCGCGTTAATCGATATATTATAATCATTAACAATTATTGTATAATTAAATTACATAACTATATATAATTAAATTATATATCTTATATATAATTATAATTATATAATTAGTTTTTAATTATTATTAATCATTAATAAATCGATTCGCAAAAATGTGATAAAAGCGGATCGTAAGTTAATCCTGGAGCGGATGCATAAGTGACATACTTGCTATTCAACTTTTTTATTTAACATCCACTATCAAAATTTATTATTAAAGCAATCTTTTATAATGTAATATTATATCATTTCGATTATAATTATATTTTACAATGCTCGAAAAACAAGCACAAAAATTAACAATAAAAGATTTATTTAAGAGAATAATTTCGAATAATTTTAAAATCGCACTTTTTAGATGCAATCGCTCGAGAATTAAACTTATGCGTAATCATAAATTAAATTTGATTACTGTCATAGTTTTTCTTACAAAACCATGATGAGATATTCCGTTTCGCAAGAACATAAAAAACGCTAAAATATTTCTCAAAGCAATATATTAATCTCAAACAAAATTTTATAATCATTCAAAATTCATGACTTACAAACTTAATAGTTCTTTCTATTGTCGTACATATAATATAAAAAAAAAAGATTATTTTAATTTAATTTAACGAAAATATATACCATTGAACCAACATTTACAATTTCATTTGCGAAACGGATAACAAAAATAAATGTCGAATCATAATCTATGTATCATAAACTAAAAAAAAACGCGCGCATATAGTTTATTTTTGTTTTTTAACAAATGTGCATTAGACGCATTAATTACGTCGTATAACCCACGCAAATATATAAGTCAAGCAAAAATATTGAATAAATTAATATCTTCAAGTGTACAATTTGCTCAATATCAGAAGTCAAAAATCTTATCGAGAAAAACTCTCGATGGTTTACACGACATATAAAACACGCAAAGATATGCGTGTGACAAATGAGCAAACTATGCTACATTATAAAAGTAGTTACAGGCAACTAAATATACTTCAAAAATACAATAAGCGTAATTATAATACATATATATCGCTGATTTCTTTTTTTTTTAAGTTAAAATCTTTTCAATATAATATTGTCTTTATCGAGAAAATCGATAAAGATATTGTTATATCTCGCCTAAATATTTTCAGTTATAAAGCATTACCCTGCACTTTCGGTAATACCAAGATTTAGTTATTTGTAACAATTATTTCTATGTCACTATTATGGATTATAAACAAGATATAGCTTTAAGCACTTTCTTTTCTATATAACGCAGGCACAAAATAAATACATTTCCCCAAATCTGTCTGTAATTTCCCTTACCACCTACGAGAGTATCAAATACTCATTGGTATATTCGTATAATTTTAATGGCATTCGGTACTTGGTAAAATTCAACGAAATGCAAAGATCATATCGTAATTTTTAGATATCGTCATTTGCCTATGAAATTTTCAAATCAAATTTGGCATTCATATATTACACACACATTATCCTCTCTCATCATACACAATATTCGTATGTTCCCTGTAATACCATGCGGTCATTGTTATAAATTTGCGACGGGGATGTTTTATATTTATATAACTTTCGCACTCAGGCATACAACATATATATATATATATATATATATATATATATATATATATATATATATATAATTCGCAGATTTTTCATAAGCTACATGTATTCGTTAATAAGCTTATAATCGGAACGGCGCGCGTTGTTCGATCGGCGTGGGTTTTCCCTTTCGTGTACTCGGAGTCGTTCCCGACACGGATGTGTCGGAAGCTCCTGAGGGCTTCCTCGATAATTTCGAGGACGGCGGTAGCGGCGTACTGGATCCACTGGACGGTGTACGTACCCTGAAACAAATGACCACAGTATGCATAAACGAACGCATACACGCATCCGCATGGGTTTTACCTCTCAATACTGTTGGAGCTAGCTGCTCGAATATGCAAATCAGTATCAAAATACCCTTTTTTAGACAAATCTTGTAGACGAACAAGTCAAAAGAAAACAAGTAAAAAAATTTGTGAATGAATATTAAGACTTTTACCTAGCTTGTTTAATGGCTGTTGGTATGTTAGTTGCTGAATTTGTACACACAGAGCTGCTCCTAACATTATGAAAGAAAACATTGTTAGTTGACAAGTATAAAATGATCACGATCATCATATAAGCATCAACACAAAACTCGTAATAAAAGCAGTCATCTAAATGACAATTCTTTATAAATTTCGGCGGCATTCTCGACATAATATTGTTAGATGAAGCAAGCTATTGTTATGAAATGATCTAAAACTATGTGATTTAGTAAGCAAACTACAAAATCAGATATTAATGGCAAATAGACATAACAGATATAAAATAATAATGGTATCAATCATGCAAAAAATTCAAAGAATGAAAAACAGAACACTTGTAAAAAGTAAGGACAAAAAAAAACAAAATGTAAGAAGAAACAGAAAACGAGTTACACATGTAAAAGCGCAAGATCAAGCCATACCCAGTGGAATCAGTAGAAATCGTCGAATTGTTGCTTTGAATCGACATATTGCTGGTAGTCGATTGAGGAGATTTTATATCCACTCCCACATACACGGGTATCCTAGAGCGGCTAAGGCATTAACGAGTAATCGAAACGTCATTTTATTGCAAACAAACTATATATATATATATATATATATATATATATATATATATATATATTGCATATAAGTATACGCAGTATACGCATAAAGAAATCTTTTTCTACGCCGCACGAAAATTAAACGAACAAAGAAACAGAAATCAAAAAAACAGACTGAAAAGAAGATATGATCAGGGATTGAAGTAAAACAACAAAACAAATTTAAATGTATCACCATCACCACGTGTTTTATATAGAGAGCGATACCCTAAACCACGTGTTTTATATAGAGAGCGATACCCTACACCATAAAATACCTTGCAGCATTCCAATATTGCGCTTTGCATTTTGCTTCTTACTGATGTAATTTTTATAAATGCGAAACAAAAGATAAAAACAGAATGCAAAGCGCAAATCAAAATCCGTTTTCCCGAGTCAGTTTTAACCGAAATTGCCGTTAATTTGCTTTACCTGATAGGTGTTCCGACACCAGTCAGGGTTGGAATGCTCGAAGCTCTATGGATTGAGCCAAACCTAAAAAAATGATGTTAACCAGATCCGTTAATGGTTATTGAAATATTATAATTGATCGATTAGTCATATGAATAGTTAACACAGGATGTAATGAAGTTCGATCAATCAATATGTAATGCCATTGCATCGCAAATTCCTCGAATCAGGGAGTTTCATTCTTTCATATGTTAATATTTTGACGTTATTTCACGTGGTATATGCAGTGGAATCGTAATACTAAAATTAAAAAAAAAGAAAAAAAACAATAAAAATAAAAACAAGAAAAATTCATTTAATAAATAAACCCGTGATTACTTGAGGAAAAAATATCGAACCATCGCAATCAGTTTAATGTAGGATGAAGTGATACCAGATGCTCGTTAATGCAAATGTTATAATAATCAGTTATGTATGTTTCTATTTAGGAGACACACTGATGCGAGTTAGTCCGTGATCTGTTTTAAATATATTTCGATGGAAAATAAGAATTGCGGATTACAAACCTGGAGGGCACCCCGCTGGCGGGACTAATCAATCCTGTCGGAGTACGTGGTCGTGAGCTCGAACCGTTCACCGGGGTCGTAAGTTTCCTACCAGATATACTGTTATGTCTACTGGACGTTGGTGTATTGCTGGAGCCACCCAAAACGGATCTTCGCGGAATTCGACTCGGAGTGCATGAATCATCTGAGCAGATATAACATTTTAAAAATTTATTCAAATGGAAAAAAAAAACTATAAAACAAAATATATAAAATAGAAGCTCTTTGAGTCTTATTCGTACCATCCAACGACTGCGTTGAACCATATCGACTGGGTGGCTTGCTTCCTTGTCTCGACGCGGGTCGACTACTCGGTCTGCTAGCAGGTCGGGAGGCAGGTCTTGAAGCTGGCCTGCTAGATGGACGGCTACCACCTTCGGTCATCGCAACATGATTAATTGTAGATGTTATTTTTATCAGAAACATTTTTTTCAAATTCTTATTTCGATAGCTTACCGGGCGTCACGGCGGATCTATAAGGCGTGCTGCTTTTCCTAGCAGATATCTTGAAGGAACTTTCGTTGTCGCTAAGGCTGTCCGGTGTGCCTGCGCTCAAAGATGAGCGCGAGGCTCGCGATTGACCCATAGGTACGCTGCGAGCGCTGCGTTCTCTCACCTGGATAAAAAGAAAAATTGATAAATTTTACATGTAAACATAAGCAGCGAAAAGCAAGAAAAGCCACCGTGTTTAATCAACGGAATCAGATGATTTTATGTTACGCATTCTCTGCCGCTAGAAATAAAATTATAACACCGCAAAAATGTATTCGTTATATTGCAAATTTATGTCACGTAATATGATAAAATGCTCTTGATAAAAATGTGCAATTTGTCAAAGAGCTACTAAAGAATAAAGAAAAATACAATAGCGTTAATTTTAGAATTATTCATATAAAAAAATAAAATAAGATATAATATTTAATATAGTGAAAAAATATTTACATTCATATTAATTATCATTAAATTCTCTTGATATCTTCACGGTAATACAAGATGCTTTCTCTAATATCTACTATGAAAAAATAGCATACCACGAAACGTAAAAAAAAAGGAAACTTCTACAACTTATAAATAATATTAGATTTCAATTATTGCTTAAATTTATTGAAAATATATGTAAATAAATGCAATCAATAAAAAAGAATTTAATTACTACAAAAAATTTAATTACTAAATAAATCGATAAATCTGTTCAAAAGTTTAACAGGCAACACAAATTTGAATACAGCGGTCAACTGGTAAAAGTATATCGATTTGCGGTCCCTTACGCTTGTCAAAGCGCTATCATTATTGATAATACAGCGATTGAATAATATAGAAATAAAATAAAACCACTACCATTTTTACCAGAGTTGAATAAAGCTTCACTGTCATGCAAACTTACCAGAAGAACTTGGGAGAGATACAGTAGCTTATGGTGATTCGAGGTATCTCCAATCAATGCCACTACGCACGCAGTAATACAAGACACGACATTCGTTATGCATAATTCAATGTTTAATAAATTAACTACATATCCCGATGCGTGCTTATTTCGTATGAATAAACGCGAATTTATATTATATAAACGTCGAAATTTTTAACTGTTGATAAAAAAAAATTTACAATTATCATCAACAATAATTAACGAGCACGAGACTTTGAAAGATGCAGGAGAATCGAGGAATTCGAAAAATTGCGTATCGCGAGCTTATTGTTTGAGATTTATCGTTACACATTCGCATGAAATTAAAATCAGCTAAATCTCTTCATGCTCACAGTAGGATAGATCATGTCAATCATTCTCTACCGAGGAGCAGAGGGGCGGGGATTAGAGGCGTCCAAATAATTCTGTCAATAAAATCAGACATATACGATGATCAACTAAAGAAAAATCGATTCGATGCAAAGTGATGCAAATGGTGAATGATGCGACAAGGTGTTGCATTCCACAGAATTTGGCGCAACGAATTTCTTTAATCGAAACGGTAGCAGATCGCCAAATATATTTATCAGACGCGCAAGAAATCCTCGTCATGCAGTCTGTAGAGAAATGGATAAAACAGGGTGTATACTCAAATCTTATAAAAAGATTCCATGATCTAGGCATTTTTATTAAAATTCCAGGCAAACTCCAAGCATTTTAAAGATTTCTTTCGTGCAACTTTCTAGAATAAGATTTTCTATTGTATGCTTTTTCTAACACTTTTTACTTAAACAAAGGAAAAATTCCTTAGATTTCTTAGTTTTTAAATTTCAAGTGCTGGATTTGCAAACGTACTGAAAAAATATCAACGTCCTAATTTTTTTTTTATCACTAAAAATAAAGAATATGTGCAATAAAGATGTGCGATGTACTGTATATTTAATATTTTATTAAAATATTAAATATATAAAGAGAGAGAGAGAGAGAGAGAGAGAGAGAGAGAGAGAGAGAGAAGAGAGAAACAAATATATATTTATATCTCATTAAAACATATAGTTGGCTTGCCGACTGGCTTATGATAATATGAAAGCAAAATTACCAGAGAATTAAAAAAAAATTCTGCAAATCCCAAAATTCCATAAAAACATCCTGACTTCTTTCCAGATACAAAAAAATTCCTGAGAATTCCAAGTTTGTCATAGAGTAGACACCCTCGATAAACGCGACGCAGAAATAAAATGACATGACATATGTGTGATAATAAATTGAAAATTAAAATTTTTATTTCCAAACCTCCCCTACTTCTATCCATTTTCCTTCATATTACTTGTTATCCTTAAGTGTGATACAATTCTTCCGACATGCATTGATCACATTATAAACAACACAGCAATTAAAGAAGCATTTGTGATAGATTATAAATAATCGTTCATTATATTATTTATAATCCCTGGACAATTGCTCATTTATCGCAATCTTCGTGATATATAGAGAGAAAAATAGCGCAGAGAGGAGAAGCAGACACAATGACAGTCTACGCGCAATACACCGTCAATGGACTCAAGTTATGTCAAAGTGACCGTACTGTGAAAACCCAAACTCAAGTGTGTCAATGTACAACAACATCACACGAAACGGCAATAAAAAATTGAGAAAAATTTCGTTATTTACCCAATGATAAGAGGGGGCGTGCATGTGGAGGGGATACGAGCACGGGAGGTCCTCCTTTTGCCTCAAATTCTCAAATATCGGCATCAGCTGGCTCATAAACTCCTCCGCTACACCACAAACGAAAATCTTTAGATTCCACATGCAATCGCTCTTTAAAGCTCTCACTCAAATGAGAGTGAAAAATATTCCTGAAACGTACAACTACCATTTCTACGCTAAAATGATATACATAATTTGCTTTCTCTTGATTTAAATTACAAATCGTAGAAAATTTTTGTTTCACAAATTAATATAATTACTTTCGTAATTCCCTTAAAATTTCATAAGCGAGAATGATTGGTATAAAAGTTGGGATGTATCCTTTTCGCCATTTTCACAAAGCAATGAGGTCGGGAAAGGATTTCCGGAGAAGTTGGGCAAAACATTTACGAAATCGCATCTCCTGAGGTTGGACGAAAAAGTTCAAGACACAAACACCACGGATTTGTCTGGATCGTCTGGGTCTTTAATTGATACAGTCGAACCGTCTTCGCAGGATCAACCGATATGATGAAAGTAAACAAGCGTTATTTATTTCTAGCTGCCTCTACGTGTTCAAACAACGTAATTGTCCGAAAACTGCCATGCTCATGCGAAAATCAAATGGCTAACGTCGACAAATTGTAGAAAAATATTCGCATACTTACGCAGATTGTCGATGGACGACGATGAGTGGGCATTGACAGAGAGTTGTCCAGAAGAAGTTGGACGTGCAACTTAATCTTTCTAATTCTCTAGGCAAAGTCTAATCTTCTAATCTACCGACTTTTGACCGATTAAAAAAAAAAAAAGTTCAAATGTGTTCAACACTACAAATTAACGGCAGAGAAAGAAAACATTCGGTGAAAATAAATACCGTGCGTGCTTCGTCGCATATCAAGCCGCACCCTGACCCTCCTTACCTTGGTGATCGGTCCAGCATTGGCGGAGGACATTTGAGTACGCTGCAGCGTCGAAGTTGGACTCGGTTTGGACCGGAAGGCCGTCATGGTCTGGCTAACGCCGTCCGCCAGTATGAATTGCTCCCGCAGCTCGATATTCGTTCTTCCCTTGGCTACAGTGTGTTGCGTGCACGCAGTTGGGGAAGAGGCGTTGGGGGATGCGGGGTATATGAGAGAAGAGGTGCCAAAGAGAGATTTGAGATTTGCACAAAAAACGAAAAAAAGAAAGAGAGAAAGAGATGACATCAAAATGAGATAACGAACGCGAACGATGTCGTGTTAGATCAACAAGATGAAAAAAAAAAAAGAAGAAAAAGAATGAGTAAATATCGGAACGACAACATCCGGAACAAGAGTTGTAAATTGTATGGAGGGTGTATGAGTGATGAGATTTTTTTTATACATATTCACAATATCAAAGGCATGCGCGTTATCAATGAACAGCGGCAATAATGGACGAGAAAAGTACAGTTTTGAGGCGAGAGAAAGTAAAAGGCGAAAAAATGTATTACGATATGCGTGCATGTTTGGAATACGTGTATAGGTGTGAGTGACGTAATATCAGGTTTGTATGTATGTTTAAAGTGTCATGGAAAAAAGAAAAGAACAGCGTATTTAGATATATGTGATCAAAAAAAAGTTCTAATATATAGTAAAATCGAAATAATTTCGGGCGAATACAAGCTTATTAATAAATATAGTTACTCAAGAGTTATTATATGAGGAAAGATTTGCGATATAGAAGTCACTATCTATATATTTTGCCACTCTGAAACTTAGCTTCGTAATGTAACATTAATAAAGTACTGATTTCAATGCTCAAAATATTTATATAAAATGTGCGATTCGCGACAAGAGGAGAGATTATCTTTTTTCATATAATTTTTTATAATTTCTAATTTTCTCTATATTAAAAATGTAAGCATAAAAATATAACAAGTTATGTCGCTTATTATCGTACATTTTATAATACATATCTGAGCAATTAATTTACGCATTGTACTCGTAATCATGCTAAAAAAACCGATCTCGATTGATGCAGTATTTTAATGATAAATTAAATAAAAAAAAAGACCGAGAAATTTTAAATATATTTACATGTATAAAAAATTTCCTTCTTTTTTAATATTAATTAAAAAAATAATATTAAAAAAACACTAAACATGCATTAGTTGTCTCGTAGCAACATAAAAATTTCTACAGAGGAGCTACGAATGATCTTTGCAAATAAATATATGAAACAATCACATTGTATATTACAAGATTGTGCAAGGATAGAACGTTCACACGAGAAATGAATCGGATAAATCTAATTGATAGTACCAACCACCCAAATCAAGAAATTGCGAAAGTATAGAATACGCGGAGAGGAAGGAAAGACGAAACGATTGCGACATCACTAAATGTAAACTTTTCGCAATATCAACTTCATCGATATTTTATCAGCTAGAGCTTATATATTTCTCGCTTCTATATCAATCTATATATTTACCTTAGAAAAAGTAGCCAATATTCAATCGTTCAATCACATACATTTGCACGCACATAAACATACTCAAACAAAACAAAAAAAAAAAAATGACATTTGGGAAAATTAGTTCGGTCAAGCGAATAACGTCATGCGTCATACACGTAGGGATGTCACCTTCATGGCCTATACTAATTGTAAATATTGTACAATAGTAGCTGCAGTTGTCGCAAAACATCATATATCCCTCCATATATCCCCCCCAAATATCCACGACTAAAGTTTCAAATAAAATTTTTTAATAATCATAAGCGAACGTATTTTTTCGACGTATAGACCACGAAGGAGAGTTATGTGCACGTAAAACAATTCTCACCGAGCGGACACCAACCCTCATGTTGTTCCGGTTTGTTAGGATCCGGTATTGGCATTAGAAAAACTTAACGAGTTAATCACGATTCGAGAGACAGAATCGATTAGAAAGCGGCGAGATGTACAGCCATGCAAATCATTCATCGCGATTTTCCAAAATTTTTATAATTCATGAAAAACGCATTCGATAAACAAATTTCGTGAAACAAGAGACGCGCAGAAAAAAAATAAACGGAAATATTTGTCATAGAGTTGAACATACAGGATGTAAAAAGGAATGGAATGATGGATAGTATAAAGGATAATAGTTGTGTTAGCGTTAGTATATAGTCAACAAGATGTTAGATTATATATGCCTACTGTAATATATTACCTTTTACCCCTATTTTACTCTATCCATAAAACAATATCTACTATAAAGAGATTCTCTGATGGAGAATTAGTGATTATCTTGATATACCGAAATTGAGAGTATTAACTATCGACGTACAATGGAGTGAAAAAAAGAGAATAAAGAAAATATGATAGGAAGTAAGAGCAAACAAACTTTTTTCACGCATTATTTAATAATATACAATCAAATTAATCGTCGTCATGCAATTACTACAAGTAGCGCGAACGTAAAATACGATGTGAGAAAAATTATGTCGATGATATAAACGAATCCAAATTAATACCCTTACTTAACAATCAAAAGCTAACGAATTAAATCAATAAATGTGGTTAAAAGATGGTTTACTAGATAAGCAAAAGCAATAAACAGCGGACGTGTATACACTACCCTCAATTGTCCGTTAAATGTTAGATATGCCTACTCTGTTAAATATTAAATATTAGATTTATATTGAGTTGCGTTTAATGTCTGTAATTAATGACAAGGTTATAACACCTCAGGAGTCGAAATCGTATTTATATATAATAATAAATATCTTTTTAGTATTAGGATTAAGACATACATATAGTTATATTGAATCAATGTTCATTATGCTTTCGTTAATGACAATGATGATATTCTCATAAATAGCATTACATATCTTATACTTATGCAACAAAGCAAATTAATATTTATTAATATAAAGTAAAAACAACAAAAACAAAAATGTTAACGCATGATGTTATTAACAATAACAAATATTTAAGAGTATGTCATTTGCGATAATTAGAAAACTAAACAGGAACGAAAGTTTAATTGCCTCTTGGGAAAGGAAAGAGAAAAGGAGATAGTGTACTGACATTTCTTTTAAAAGTTATTTCAATTGCTTTTGTAAAGAGTGATTCGTCTTGCAAAGATGTTTTGTTTCGCATTTAGCAAAACTGAACTGTTCGATCAATTATTGGTCCATTCAATCAATCACTTTCTCTTGATATTAAAGAAAGAATTGTGAATAGAGAAAAAAATATACGATTTATCTCAGCCTAATCTCGGATCGCCTATAAATATTTCGTAGATTAAAGATTCGCGGCGAATACTTACCGCGGCAGGGATCGTTCTTCAAAAGAAATTCATCTAGTGCTACCCAGCCTCCACCGACACGTACCATGACAGTGGAACGTAGGATTCGAACCAATCGTAGCTTTTGACTGTCACCAAACTACAATTTCACAGTTATCGCATAATTAAAATATATACTATTGTCAATATTAATTACTTCATTGTTATTAAAGCTATTCGCCACAAACTTTCTATTAGATTACAGCCACTACATGTACGTACCCTGTATTTTCCTTCACCAACTTGGAAAACGCGGAATTTCTGGCGACACGTGCACAACATAACTAGTCGTTTAACTTCATCGTGTATCTTGTCTGTGTCGTTATAAGTTCGTCGTTCCTCCCAGTCGGGTCGCAGAGCGGCGATGAATTCTTTCCAATCTATTAAGCCCTCGCCATGACGATCGAAGAGATCAGCAACGGCACCCATCTCCAGACGGGAGGTCTCAAATTCTACAAATAAAAGAAATAAGATATTAAAAAACACGCACAGCAAATCTGCTTTTGTTGGGAGGAAAATGACATACTCGTGTTCATAATTCCTTGAATAAAGTCTTCCCTCGGAATAAGTCCATCGTTGTTTTTGTCCATCTTCCTGAATAAGTCAGTCAGTCTGGATTTCTTATGATTCATGAATTTCAGGAACTGTAATTAAATAACAAATATTATACAGTTTTATACGAATTATCTCGCCAAAAAAAAGATTTTAGACAAATTTGTGCTACGAGCTTTACCCGTTTGCGCCAATCTTCCCAGCTAAAGTTAGCAACACGATCCAACTCTTGTATATAATTGTATTTGTCTTGTAGACGACGTTGTCGTTCCCATGCCAGCATCCAAACATGACGCCACTTGTCCCAGAGCAGCTTAACTCGTGGACTACGGAATTCTGGTTCGGCTCCTTTGCTGCTCAGGAAGAAAATATACATCATAAAAAATATATATATATAAACATCTAACAATAAGATAAAAATAGATGAATGTCATCTTTTCTTCGGCCATTGATATCACTTCACAGAAAGAATTAAAAGAGATATGACAATGATATATATTCGCGAGAATAAAAAAAAATTAAATACAAAGTTCAAGAGTATATACAAATGTCGCATTTTAGGAAATCCAAAACTTCACACTTTCAAAACAAATGATTTTGCGAGCGAAAACGAATAACAGTTCATCAAACCCAGCCACATTTCATCCCGCAAGTAAACAAGAATCCCATTACCCGATCATTAGCGAGTCATACGATACGTCGAATCGTACACATCAAAGCGCACTTAATGCCTGTATGATTCCGAGTGAAAATGGGAATGCAGAATGAACTGATAAAATTAGGCGTAACGAACCTTCCTTTGGGCGGGAAGCGTGGACCAATATGTGGCAATGAAAGATCTGGTGTTCTGTCACGACCTGGGCTGCCTCGGCTAAACAGGAACATGCGTCACATCACTCAAATACTTTCTACTAAATAAGGAATCTATAGAAACGTTGTTTGACATCTCAGTAGTCTAGTTTATATATTGTTTTTCTATGTAAGTATTAGACTCTATGTGAAATATAGTGAGAATTTTGTCTAATATATAATCTTTTAGAAAAACAAATTATATTTAATAAACGTATAGAAAATCAGTTCCATTTTATGTTGGAAAAAAATTGTCAATGATAAATTTATGTCTTAAACTATGTGTATGAATTATAATGATGAAACATACATATAACACAAAATATGTAAGTAATCAAATATGAGACATTTTAATATAGACACTGCAAACATTATGTACATTGTGGACAATTATGAGTGAAAAGCAAGTGAATTAATACATTTAATGTTGTTGCTAAATCGAAAATTCTGGCTGTTGCAAAATTATTGTGCAAATAAGAATTATTGTATTGTGAGAATGTGTCTTGTCTTAAATATCATGAGATTATACCAAAGAAAACTTGTATATCGACTAAATGTGCATATTAAACATGCTATATTTAAAAAAAAGCTGTGATTAAGTTTTGTAAGAAAGATTTATGTTACGATGAACAACGCACCTTTGTTTACGTGACTGAGGCTGCTCATGCTCGCTATCCTGATAGAGATCCTTACTGAAATTCCATTGCAAAAGCAACATATCATGCGACAGTTAAAGGCACAAAACACAAAAAAAATTCAATATATAAAAGACAATATAAAAAATTGCAAGCTGCTAACAAAGCAAAAGATTCTTGTGGTGATTTTTTCAAATACGGCGATCTCGAACTTTTGCTAATAATGCAATATGCGTAGTAAGACACATGTATAAAACAAACTAAAGTAATTCATTAAATATACAAAAACACAGTATAACTAAGATGCAAACAAAACTTAATGTTTTAAACATAAATAACAATGTTTTGCATGATATTATTAGCATCTCCATAATATATCTACATATACTTTATAAAAACGAAAACTTTCGTTATATGCAATTTTATAACATTACATACATAAATTTTTATTTCAATAAATACGTACGTAGGTGCAGGCGATTTAACTTTCGATATTTTTCTCGCATCCTTTATTGACTTAATTTGTCGGGCCTTGCATACGCGATCGACCTCGTTTTGCCTTCGACTGGTGTTCTCCATAAACTCTCTGTGATCTGCGATAAGCATTTCAAGCGTAGCTCTGTCGTCGGGCAACGGTTCTGCCTCCAAAGCGTTCAAAGTATTCTCTAAACCTTCGAGCCAGGCTAATAACTCCTCGAGAAGATTATCAAGATCCTGTAAAATACACATATAATAATATCAATATTTCTTACACAAGATAAAATATTACAATATATTTTATATTATATAATATAATACAAACTTGCAGTCCCTGCATGTGGTTCTCCAGTCTTTGATTCCTTTGGTAGGCCCATGTCGCCACTTCTTCCCATCTAGATTGAATAATCGTAATCCAGTGTTTGATAACGGCGGCACCATCTGGATGTGCCTTTCCAAGAATAATATGCGCCAATTCTAATGTATGATCCTTCTCAATTTCTTTAGACTGTAACTCGCGAAGGAATCTCTCGTGTTCCATCAGCTGGTTCCTACTCTCTTGCTCATCCTCCGGCAGCGGTCCGGCAAATCGCAATTTCATCTCTGCATCGCTCAGCCATTCTAATAATACGTGCACGGCTTTGTGAAGCCGTTCAGCCTCTCTGAGAGCTTCTTCCAATTGCAAAGATTTCTTCGACGAGAGACTGGTCACTCTGTCCCAAAGACTATTCAATTCAGACAACTGCGATCTGATCATCGACGCGTCCTCAATAGAGGCCTTAGATTCTAATTCGCGGCCGGTCTTGATAACAGACTCCATTTGCGAGGCACGAGATTCCAGATCTTTCTCAAAAGTTTTATGCTGCTCCAATAAATTGGTCACTGTATCCAGATCGCCGTGTAGCGGTCCGGTGGTGGCTAAATATTTCTCAGTCTTGCTCAGCCATTCCAGTAGTGCTTGAATCGCGTCCTTGAACTGTCCAGAGAATAGCAGAGCTTCTTCCAGTTTCCTCTGTCGATCCACGCATTTACCACAGACTGTAGTCCACTTGTTCTTTAATTCATTCAAAAGTTCCCTTAAAGCAGGCTCGTCGGTTTTCGGTGCTTTATCTTTTAACGTTTTGCCGTTCTTCATAGTGGTATCGTATGTATTTTGCTTAGCACTCAGCGCCTTTTGTATCTCACGGTGTCTGTTGAGACGTGATTTAATCTTATCCGGATCGTTGCCGCCAAGTCCGTCAGCAGCGACTTCATCCAATGTTTTTTCGGTTTCATCTAACCAATACATCAAGTTTGACCAGCTATCATGGAACTCTCTCGCTTCCTTGTAACCATGATCCAAAGCTCTTGTTCTCTCGGCCGACTTGGAGACCACACGCTCCCATCTGTGTTGCACGCTGACGAGCAAATTCCTTATAAGAATCACATCCTGTTTTTGAGAAAAGTATTTGAGATGAGTGCCCTTTTTGTCGAGATTCAACATGGTCTCACGATGAACGCCAACATCCTTCTGAAATGCTTTATGTTCCTCGATTTGTTGAAGTATGGTTTCCATGACCCTCGAGACAGGCTTGAGGTTTGTCAAAATCTTTTCAGCATTGGTCAACCAATCGACGAATGCCTGTAACGCGTCGTGGAACTCAGTGGCCTCTTTCAAGGCAATTTCCAATTTTATCTTTTTATCGCTGGCACGCGCAAGCACGTTATCCCATTTCTGCTTCAACGTTCGCAGATTGTGGTTCAATCCACCGGCGCTGCTGGTATCCGCTTTCTTTAGATACTCTTGACCCTGTTGCAGCACTGTTTCGACTTTCGGACGGTTCTGTTCTAATTCGTTGTACACTTCCATGAAACGCTCCAGTTGTTCGGATGCCGTCTCGGGCAATCCACCAACGGGCTTGGAAGCTACTATCATGCTATCAACATCGCCCAGCCACGATAGCAGATCCTGTATCTCAGCGGTAAAGGATTGCGCCTCTCGTAAGGCATCTTCCAATTCTCGCTGGCGATCAGCTGCGCGTTGCAATAGATCTCGCCAACGGCGATTCAGCGTGCCTAATTTGTCAGCCGTAGTAGATGCTTCCGCGGTACCTTTGCCATCCTCGATTAATTGACGTCCAGCGTCATTTAGAGTGTCAACACTGGTTTGATGAGCTTGTATGTCATTCACTAGAACTTTCAGCTTGGCTAACTCAACTTCGATCACTTGTGGGTCACCTGCTACTGGCTTGAGATTATCTAAAGTCGTATCGGTTTTTTCGATCCATACCAACAACTCATCCAAAGCGTGCTGGAATTGACCAAGTCGCAATAATGCGTTCTCCAGTAATCGTTGCCTCTCCACCAAACCTCTCAATAGTCCGTCCCACCGCTTGTTCACGTCACCGAGCGGTTCCTTGATGGCTGCTGCTTGTTCGGAAGAGGTTCTTTCTGTCAATTCGGCCGCTTGCCTAAAAAAGATGATAAATAATGTTAGAAAAAATGTATCGCAATATATTTCTTGATATTATATACAGCAACATGTATAATATATGTTGCTGTATACGTTCGAATCACACAACATAGAGCACCACATTATCTACAGGAAAGACGGGTATAAAAATTTCAATATAAGTTTATCTACCGGAGGAATTAATATCAACTAAACATTAATCAATGCCGCTTCCACATTATTTCTGTCAAAAATATAAATTGTATTATCATCTACGACTTCTCGTATAATTGATCATTCGATCCATCTGCTACATGCGGCTGAGGAATTTACCTTGGAATAACATAAATAAGGGAAGGATCCAATTAAATATGTAACATAAATTGTGTTAGGGGCTGCAAGATTATTAAACTAAACGGGACGAAGTAGACACGTTGAGAACAACATGAAGCCATGCTCTAACTACCAGCGACAACACAAAGAGAGATTGACTTGCCTTGTCAGACTCCTATGTTCGGGAACCGGCGCAGAGAAAAACAAAAGTCGGGATTAGAATTTACGTTTTTTTAAAGGTCTCATCGCAAATAACTCTCGGATGGGAGTTGAACAAAGGGGACAATGCTATGCACTGAACTCTTTGTAACGTTATTAATGTAATTTAAATGTAATCTAAATGTAATCTTCAATTGAAAACTAATTGTCACCTGTTTAATGCCTCGACCTTCACCATATGCGGATCCACCTCGGCCTTGAAATTGGCCAGCTGCTTAATTTGCTTTTTCACCTCGTCGATGTCACTGCCGAGCGGGCCCATGTTTTCGAATCTGACCTCGGCTTCTTTTAAGAACTCTAACAGATTCTGCAGTGTCTCGTGGAACTCCATCGCCTTCTCCATGGCATCGATTAGATTTTCTTCACGTCTGGCATACAGAGCAGTGACATTGTCCCAAGCCTGATCTAAATCTTCGATGTGCTTTCGTACTTCAGGTTTATCCGGCTCGCCGCACAAACCCATCAATTCATGTCCCGATGCTCTGACTTGTTCAACATCCGGCTTGGTCTGATCGATCTCTTGTCTAATTTCCTGCAACGCCACTTGCTGTTGTTCGATGGCGGCCGGTTGAGCTGCCGGTGGTGCCTGTCCAGCAAGTGCATCTTGCAATTCTCTCAGAGTAGCCATAACCCCATTTAGCTCGGCCCAAAACTTTTCGGCGATGGCCAGAGTGTCGTCCAAAGTGTGACCGCGATCGGTCGTAGCTTTTTGCACATCGGCCCATAATCTATTGAGCTTATCCAGTTTACGTTTGATGTCTTTCACTGCTGGATCGGCCCTATTGCCGGCCTTGCTAATTACGTCGTCGGCCGCTTTCTTGACGGCTGCGTAAGCTTCGGATCGCTGAGCGAGATCGTCTGCCAAAGCTGCATTCTCCTCCATCTGATCACGCAGACGAGCCGGATGAGCGCTAACAGGTTCAGCGCCGTTCACTTGATCGGCAGTAGAAGACAACGCGCGCAGCATACCCTCCAGTTTATCGGAAAACTGTGAAGATTCCTGCAGCGCCTGTTCTAGTGTCTGTTGCCGACCTCTTAGCTCAGCTCTCAATGCCGCGTAGCGGGCATTATCGTGTTCCAAAATGTCCTGTACCTTCATGCCCTCCTCTTCATTGCACAATTTAATAAGAGCTTCGCCAGTCTTGTTAAGTTTCTCCACCAGAGGTTTGTGCTCGTTGATGCTCTGCATGAGAAACTCGTTCTTGTCCTGCTGCGCAACTATCAAATCAGGTCGCAAAGCAGGCATGGGTAACATAGCAACTTGTTGTTCAGCTTCTTCAAGCCAACTGATTAGACCAGCATGGGTGTCACGCAGATGCTCAGCTAATGGTAGAGCTTGTTCCAAAGCTCCCAACCTATCTGTCGAAAGACTCGATACAATCTCCATTGTTTCTCGTAAATCTTCCATCTTGTCTCTGATTGTAGATGTATCTTCATGTTGAGCATTCTCACGTATTACCTTTTTCGCCATCGATATGACATCTCGAACTCTACCCTTTTGACTGGATATATCGTCGTTGAGTGCTTTATGTTCTTTCAGTTGTACTCTAATAATCTCTGGCTCGCTGCTAGGCGGCTCGGCCTCTCGGAGTTGATTATCTACTTCTCTGAACCAATCAAGCAAATCATCGATGTCGCCAATGACTTCTAAAGAGCGCTGTTTACTCAACTGAATTCTCTCTGCTTTCCTTTGGATCTGTTCAGCGATCGCGTCAAATCGTCTGTTGTCTCTGGTTACAAGACCCTCGATAGTTGCGGCACCTTCTCCTGGTGACATTTGGCATAGTTGTGGACCCACCGCATTGATCTTGTCTAAAACGGGTCTATACTCCGATATTTCCATCTCGAGTCGGATAATCTCTTCCTCGCGAGGTTCAGCCGATTGCAGAGCAGATTCCGCGCCCTGCATCCAATCCATCAATCGATTGTGATTATCGTGGAATTGTTGCACCAACGGTAAGGACTCTTGAGCGTGTTTCAAAAGATCCGAACCACGCGTAACGAGATCATTAAATCGTCGTTGCAAAGAGTCCAACTTGTCCTTCAGTTGAAGCGCCTCATCGCTCGAGATATGTTTCATCAATTCCAGACCGGAATCCACGGTGCTGTCAACTTCCGTTTGCCGCGTTGAAACCTCTTCTGTGAGATCCGCGAGATCTTCCATTTGTTGCAAGAGTTTCTCCGTGTGTACAGCCAAAATGCGATATTTTGACAATCGGATCTCCATGTTCTCCATCCACCCTTGTAGATCTTGGTATGTGAGAACCAGATGACGCAAACCCTGTCTCGAACGTTGCAGCAAACTACCGAGAGCCTCAGATCGTTCGACCAGAGCGGCATATCTATCTGCCGCGTCCTGAAGTTTATCGGCCAATGTAGTAGCCTCATCTTCGCCCACAAGCGACATTAATTGACTTGCTATCTCCGTGAGTTCACTGAAATCAGGTGTTTTGGATATAATGTCCTCATGAAGTATATCGTGCTCACTAATACGTTGCTGTATTTTCTCCTCATCGGTAGGAACTAATTCCATATCCTTCACTTTCTTTTCTGTCTTATCTAACCAAATGGCAAGCGGTATCAATTTATCTTGGAACCGTTTCGCCACTGCCATAGCTTGCTCTAGAGCGTCCATTCTTTCTGCGGCGCTTTCCGTCAGATTATCGAATCTGCCTATTAGATTGTTCAATTGTTTTTCAATGGCTTTACGCTCCTTCGAGTCAGCATCGGCAGCTACTTCCCGTCCCATGTTGTATAGAGATGACATAGAATTTTGGCGGTCCAGCAACATCTTTCGTAAAAACTTCTGCTCCTGTAGTTGCGCCTTCACGACCTTGTAATCTGAGGATGGTGGTTTCTGATTTGAAACCATTTCTTCTGTATCGGTTAACCATTTTTCTAGACCGTCCAAAGCTTCTTGGAATTTGCCTGATTGCAGTAATCCAACATCCAATTTGCGATCTCGCTCGTTCAGCTAAAAAAATAATTTATATAATTTATATAAATTAAATAATAAAACAATATATATCTCAATTAATTCTTGCATAAATATTGATATAGATCTAAATACAGATTGAATGCTTACCCTATCTTTCAGATCATTCCATCTTTCATTCATCTTATCGACATCCTTCTCAATATTGCTGGTATTAACATCTCGTCCTGCAGTTTGTATTAGACCCTGACCAAGCGCGTTACATTCTTCAACAGCATGCGCCAGTGGCTCAATCTTCTTAGCTTTAAGAACCCGGAAGTCCTCTTGCTGAGCCTTAATTGAATCCACTTCGGATCCAACAGGCTTGAATTTTCTGACTTGTTCGTTCGCATCACTAATACCTTCTATAACATCCGCGTGCAATTGATAGAATTCTTGTAATTTGTTCAAAGTGGAAGTAAGCTCATCTTCTCTGGTACGCGCACGCTCATCCAGCTTGCCAATTTGTCGTTTAAATCCATCGACCTGATCTCTAGTTGCTACAGCGTCGGCAGCGAAACCGTAATCGACTAACCGTTCGCCACGATTCTGTAGATCGCCGATTTCTTCATACAGTTTATTAATTTTGCTAATGATTTTGCCAGTATCTTCTAATTGGCCTCGTACAATCTTAATTTCCCTACCGGGTGCTTTCATGGAATCTAGATCTTTCTCGAGAGCGGATAGATGTTGACTGATCGATTTCGCTTGATCATTGAATTGCGCGACCGCCGTCGCTGCGCTTTGTAGCTCATTGCATCTGTCATCCAATTTTGCTTGCAAGTCATTGATACGATCGGTAACATTATCAATTTCATCTTGTAAATGTGTCGCATCAACGCCTTGTTCGCCGGCTTTATTCACGAGGTCGTTGGCCTGTTGTCTCACGCATTGCAAAGGTTTTTTCAAGCTCGTTGTCTCCTCTCGTAAATTCTACAAAAATTAATATATAATTAATATATACATTTTACATTGACTGCACATATCTCTTTTTTCATTTTACGAGAATACAACAAACTCTTGCATTACCTTTATTCTATCGAGAAGTTTCGGATCCTTAGCCGCTCCACCAAGAGCATCATGCGAAGCTAATTTATCTTCACAACGTTGTAAACTATGCTGCAAATCGCGCAAATTCTCATTAAAGTCCATTAAGTGACGTGCGGTATCTTCCAAAGACTGTGTCCTAGATAGTAAGTCTGTACAAAAAATTATTAAATTATAATACTAAAATATATCCTAAATCATAATAAATTACAATATAAAATAATGTACCATTATTTAATTTATCCCATCTGGTTTTCATAGCACCAAGTTCATTCTTCACATTTTGTTTATCAATGTCGCAAGCACTAACGAACGTTTCGCCAAGCATTTTATTATTTTCGTATTCTCCTGAGTGTTTCCACACTTCGTTTCTGAACGATGATAATTCTTTCAGCTGTTTTTCGATGTCTTTGCGCCTGAAGGAAGTGGGAATTAAACTATCCAATTTGTCTTCGGCTTGTCGAAGCCATGGAAGAAACACATCTTGGGCTTTGTAATATTTCTTGCAATGCTCTGCGCAAGTCTGCAATCTGGTGTGTCTATCGACAGTATCCTTCTTCAAGCGATCCCACTGCGACTGCATCTTATCCAAGTCACGCTGGAGAGAGCGATTTTCAGCTTTCTGCGATCTTGCAAGTATATCGCGTCCTTTGTTCAACAACATTATGACTTCATGTTCTTTGCCCATTACATTTCGATACACAGGCTAAAAAGACAATAATTTTATTTTATTTTAATAACAATAAAAAATATAAATTATACATATGAGAAAAAAAAATTCAAAAAATTTCATGAATATAATTTATACATACTTCGTGATGATCAAGTTGTTGCTGCAAAACCTCTCTGTCGGCAGATACCAGTAATTTTTCAGACATGTTGCCAAGTTCGTCCGCAAGCCATCCAAGAGTTCTGCTACAGGAAGCCTCGAATTGTCTTCCATCTCGGAGATTACCTTCAATTTCAGCTTTCCTGTGATCTAATTTCTTCTGTAAGTTGTTGTACATCTTGCCAACTGTGGCGAGCTTTCCTTGAATTTCGGATTTCGATGCTGGATCACTCAGAACTTCGCACAATTGCGCACCGGCCATCTCCACATCCGCTAATAACGGTCTTTGACCTTCCAATTGCCTCTCTAGATTTTCGATTTTACGAAGCTGTTCTTCAGGATCCTTTTCGAGAGTTAACTCATCCAAATTGTCTGAAATTCCTTGCAGAGCATTCCGTAGTCGGTTAAGACTGGCATCAAATTCGCGACTAGTATCAGCGGCGTCTCCTAAACTCTGAGCTCTTTCATCCAATCTTCTCATTTGATCCGCCCATCTTTGCCGAATGCTCTGTAATCTCACGTTTATCTTCTGTCCGTCCGGAGAATCTATGGATATCGCAATGAGAATGCTTTCTCCGACTTGTACCAGATGATCTGCTTGTGGCTGTTGAGTTCTAAATTCTTCTCGCAAAACTTGTACTTGCTGCATTTGGCTCGCGGCCATACGAGGATCGGCTGAAATGGGTCCTAAAGCACTCAGCATACGTTCTTTAGCACCGAGCCAAGAATCAAGACTCTCATATGTATCGTAAAAGTCTTTAATGTCTTCCAAAAATTTAATTCTGTCCTTGCATTTGTCCGAAATTGATCTCCATCGACTAACAACATCTTCCATTTCGTCGTTCAAAGCGTCTACACCCTCTGCTCCTTTTTTGCGTCTGACTAAATCACGCACTTGCGTTCGAGTACTGTCTAGTAAAGACTGTTTTTCATACATCTCTTCGACGAGTATCTTTATCTGTTTGATTGTTTTGTCCGCATCATCTTTAGTGGCAGGCATACTTTCTTTAGGCAACTGTCGCTGAATCTGTTAAAAATATTTTTAAATATTACTGCGTGCCGATTATGATAAGAAATATATCATTTAAAAAAATATATAATTACCTTGTCTAAGAATTGAGAGAGTACTTTCAAATGGTCCAAATGTTTCTTCAATTCTTCCTTAATATTATCCAATTCTGTTTGGCGATCTGACAGTCTGACGCCAAGTAATCCATATCTGTGATTAATTTCTGAAAGCTGCTGTTGAACCGGCGATAATTCTTCCAAATGGAAACCATCTTGACTTGACCGGCGACTGCTGAATCCGCTGCTACCACCTGGGGAGACCGGACTTTGAACTGCGTAGGATTTAGTGGGTGACGGCGAGCGACCGTCTTGCGATATTCGCAGTACTACAAAAAAAATGACAGAAAAAAACGATCAAACATAACGGAAATGGCAATGGCTTGTGTGCTGAAAAAGATGCAACGTGAAAGGTATATAAGCTAGAATTGCTATAACTGATAAAAATTGCACGAATTAACGGTATCAATTGGCTCGTAAAAGATCCAACATATACCGTTTATGGGCATGATAATGGTCATGCTATCGAAAAATATATCTATGCAATCGAACAAATATAATCTTAGCAAATACAAAGATAATACCTGGTCTCTTTGTCGGGCTAGTACTGCCACGTCGACGCGTTGGACTTTCGCCGCGTTCCTTCATCAAGCTGTCATACGCAATACCAAGATCATTGATTTTATCAACTGTGTTGCCGTAGTCACGATATTCTTTTTGAATGGGTTTTAATTCCTCCTGTTGCATCTTCAATTTATCTAAATCAACGGCAACCACCTCGAGTCCTTGCACTTTGTTCTCTGTACGGGTAAGCCATTCGAGTACCTGATCTCGCAGTTTCTCATATGCTGTATGTTGTTCTGCCCGCGATTTGCACAATCGCTGTTTTTCGTCAAGCAGATTGTTCAATTCCTTCCACTGAGACTCGAGCGCCTTGATCTTATCTCTAATCGCACCGGCCTCGGTTATATCCTTTTTGGAGATCAAATTCTTTCCATTACGAATAAGATCTTCAAAGTTTCCGCGCTGATCTTCCCGCATATCTATCAATCGAGCCATCTTGGCTTCATATTCTGACATATCGAGCTTGCCTAGATCTCTCGAATCAAGAACTTCCATCATGTGCGCGTACCAACTCTCAAACTTGGATACCTCCGCAAGAAACTCGTTCAGAGCTTGTGCTATTTCATCTAAAAATTCACCGCGTCTCAAAGACTTGTCCATTAGTTTCTCAAATCTGCTTTGTACATCTTTTAATTTGCTCTCGATACGTTTGGCGATGCGAACGTTGCTGGAATTCAAAAGAAGATCCTGGGCGTTTCTCGTGATAGTTTCTACACTCAAGCGGTGGCTATCTAAGTCCGCCTGAAGTAAGCGTTGTTCTCTTTGCTGCTCTTCCAACCGTTCCTTCTGCAAACTTGCCGGACGTTGAAGTGACCTGCAATACAATTTACATGAAAATATAACGATAAATTTAATTATTATTTGTACACAATTAATTATTATTGATCGATAAATTTCAGAAATGATAATCATATTTATACGTACTTAAATTGACTTTCAATGTTGTTCAGCCACGCAACCAGACTATCTAATGCATCTTGCACTCCTTGGCTTCTCACTAGCGCCGTGTCAAGCTCTTGACATTTATCAGCCAAAGCATTACTGAGTTGTTTATACTTATCCTCTAACGCTTTTACCGGTTCTTCGAGGTCGTTAGCCTCCTTGATCGTCAGTTGGCCTTCTAGAGAATTCAGCAGAGCCTCAACGCTGTGTTTAACATTATCGACCAAACGCTCATTAGCGAGAAATTCGTTGTTCAACGCTTTCGTTTTACTTAGTTGGTCCTCTACTTGTTTCGGTTCGGCGGCAATAGGCTCGGAGATAACTCTGTGCACTTTCGGTTCGACTTCCCGCAACCATGTTCTAGCCTTATCTAGAGAATCATGATAATCCCTCTGTTTGCCGCCTACTCCCGACAATCTATCTGACAGAAGGTTTGCTCGGGACAATAGATCTTTGTACTGAGCTGTCGCACTGGATACTTCGGCTCGTACTGGTGAGTCTTGGCTAGCTGTGGGCTCCTTGTGTGGCAATCTTTGTGGCAAACTAGTCCTAAAATCATTGAGAACTTGAAGATATTCTTTACTCTCGTCAACGAATTTTTGTGCCGCCATTGTGATGAATCTCAGATCTGCTTGATGAGCAATGACATCACTAATAAAATCACGAGTCGTATCCGTACTACTGCTCAGCTTGTTCAGATCGGACAGAGAACGTTCTTTATCCTCCAGAATACATCTGGTTTTGTCCAACCAAATTGAAAATGTTGTCAGCTCATTCCTATGAAAAAATAAATCAATTAAATTTGAAAAATACTCGATTAATCGGTAATTATATTAGAACAATACAAACTTGAATTTTGTCAATTCGTCTCTGGCACCAGTGAGACGTTTCACTAATTTATCAGTGCGATCTAACGCTTTGTCAAATCTGGTTTTGAGAGACCGACCGTTCTTTTCCAACGTGGACACTTCATCGCTTGACAATACATTGCTACCAGTTAAGACAACTTGTCGAATCTGATCTAGACAAGATGATATAGGCCGATTGTGCGACTCAAGATCTTCTTTAATATCCTGCAAATAACATTATGTTCCACATTGAAGTATCTATATCTTTAAGCAATCATTTACAGATATTCGATCGTTATAAATTCTATTGTACTTACTTTCATGTTCATTATTTGCTTTCTCAACTCTTCTATATCTTCTTTCACGGTCTCTTGATTCGCCAGCTTGTCCTCAACTTCGGAAATCCATTGTAAAAGCTTAGTCAAGCTTTCGTCGCAGAGCTTATATTTTTCCTCAACCGCTTGCTAAAATGAAGTCAAATGGAAACGATTCATTTCGATCTTCTATATTCATGCATTTCTTTATATCTAATGTACGCCAGAAAGAACACTAAGAATAATCATAAAAATTATCGTCATCTCACCAATGACGATAGCTCGTCGTATTAATTAAAAGATTAAGAGAAACGTAGGTAAGCTTACGACATATCTCACGCATGCAAACACAGGCACACTTTTTTAACGTACAGGTAAAATACAGTATTAAATGGTAGCTTTAATTTATCTGCAAGAACTGCACATTTTACGTATCGGTCTTTTTTCATATGCAGTTTGAAGCATAAACGATAACAGTATGAAGTCATGTAATATAAAATAGGTTTCAACAAGCAAATAAATTAAAACGCACAATGACAAAATAACGTGATGGTACTGCGTAATATAATGCGTATAATGTATGATACAGTAATGTACAACGTGGAGAAACTTCCGCTAAAACTCATGCTAGCGAAAACATAGGTTCGTGATAAGTAAACATAATCATACCTGAAAAAAAGGAAAAAACATTTAAATGTATAATAATTATATATCGTAACTCTGAACAGATAGATTAAAAATTAACTAGTGAATTAAATGTATATTAACAAGTAAATTGACACAAAACTGAAACAAGATATTATACATCGATTAATATTATTTTATGTTAATCGTATGAATTTTTTGCGCAACGGTAAATAAAACCAACTTTGGCCGTTATCTTCTATAAGAATTTACTTAAAGAGATTTTTACTTAAAGAGAATATAATTAAAGAGATCTTTAATATTTATTGTGTAATTATAATATTGTGTAATTATATTTATGTAATCATGATATCCATAATCTTATTATTATGTAATTATTATTAATATTGCTGCGATATTTATAATTATTGTGTTGATTTTAATTACCGGTTCGCGTTAGACGTTTCTTTATAATTTATAATTACGTTAAAAATTATATACATAAAGACGACGTAGTATCAAATTCAATAGTTATTGTATCATTATCATTAGTATTTCTTATTTGAAATATTTGTTATTTCTTTTAAACATTCTTTTATTCATTTCTTTTAACATTATTATTCAATTATTAAATTCTATTTCTCATATAATTCAATTTATTTGCTATAATTGTCTGCCATTTTAACGAAGATAATAAAAGAACAAATAATAATGACATGATTAATGATTATATGTGAGCGATTGAGCGATTTTTTTCTCAATTAAATCCTTTTTTCCTTGTAAACAAATGTTAATTTTGAATGAAAAATGAAACAAAATGCCAATTTACAGATTTTTATTCCATACATGCATGTTGCAGTACGCATTAGTATGCTTAGCAAATTTTTTTTTTTTTTTTTTACAGCTAAGGAAGATTATTAGTTTCCCTGAATTAGATCAAAATGATCCAATTCATCGAATATATAATGGCTGTATTTCTTTCAAAAATTTTTTTTCATTATATATATATATATATATATATATATATATATATATATATATATATATATATCATATTTACACATATTATATAAAATGATGTGTTTTTATCGTAAAATAAGTGTCAAAATTATTAGATTAATAATAAAATTATAAATTAACGGTAAAATTATAGATTAATGCTACTTATAATGTATTAAAAAGAGATTAGCGTTGTTGATGCGACCAAACTTGGCTAGGGATTAATGATATTTTGCGTGATAAAGGAGATTGTTGATATGATGCAATGCACAATATATCGTTTGATGACTTGCCGATTGCTGATTATATAATCGCGAATTCTTCAAAGGAACATATCCGCGGTATCCGATTAATGTTGTTCATGATGATGGCCAACCCTTTACTGAACCCACATTAAGGTAAGCACGAAGATGTAAGTATGATATTTACGTGATGAGGAGACGGACTGATAATGTAAGATAAAAACTTTGGGAGCGAGCATTCCGATAAAAGGATGCACGGGGTGATTCCTCTGTGAAAAAGAGGGAGAAAGAGGCAAAACTAGAGTGAAAATGATTCTTCTCTATATTCCCATGCACGTATCAATTTCCTCAATTGTTGATCAAAATGTAAAAAAAAATGTCATGCGAGTCAGGAATGAAAACTATTAAAAGTCTATGCGAGACCACCATGCGCTAATGCAAGCGCCTCTCCGCGAATAATGATAAGATTCAAAGTCTCAGGCAAGAATGAAATATGACAGAAAGAATCGCATGACAGTAAAAATGTAGTGTCGATTCATGTGACAATATAAGTAATGATAATCACATCCAACTCTCAGGAAGCTGTTAGAGAATCATGAATGGAAACAGAGTAGCAACGTAAAACTTGGATAAGAGAAAACTTGTAGTAAGTAAATAAAACGAACGGAGAGGACAAAAAAAAGTCAATCGATGCGGGAGACGCGAGGGTGTGTAAGACATTCTGCTTGTAATTCTACTTACCCTGGCTTCAGCGGCGAGTATATAACCCCGCTCCAAGGCCTTCACGAAGTCGATACTCTTGCCATCCGTGTCCTCGACTAACCTGCCTCCCACGGAATCTATCTTCCCACTATTCACCGCTTCTAACAAACTCTCGATATTACCCGTAAAAGGATCTTTAATCACAGTGGTGGAAGGATCAATCAAACCCGATTCGATTGCATCTGCCAAAGTGAAACGTCTACGATCTAACACGGAAGTGACAACAAACGGATCATGAAAACCGCCTGTCGTCGGATTGTAAAGACCAAACTGCAGCGCTTCGATAAACGAAATATCGTTTTTCGGAGTGATTAACAGGCCAGTCTCCAGGGCTTTGGACAAACTGTGCAATTTGGATGTAGCCGTGTCCAATACATTACCCTTCTCTGCGTCCATCATGCCCTTGCGGAAAGCTTCTGGCAATTTTACTAGCTTCTTTTTCTGCGAGTCTTTGATTAACGCCGAATCCGAATCTACAATACCGAGGCTGACCGTTTCTTTCAGAGTCAATTGCTCATTCGAGATTGGATCCGTGAATTTGCCCGATTCCAATGACAAATATTCCTTCTCGATCGCTTCCTCAAAAGCGAGAGGTTTCCTAACGAATATAGTGACGTCACCAAAACGCACAAAACGCGGTTCTCTTTTGCTTCCGCCGTTCAGTTCAATCAAGCCTTTAATAGATGGATCCACGATACCATCAGCTATCGCTTTCGTCATCGTTACAAACCGACCGGTTCTGGGGTCTTTCACAACTGACGTATTCGGATCAATCAGTTCGAAATTGATCGCTTCTTCTAAAGTGCACTCTTTGACGCTTCTATCGCCAGGTCCGGCTTTGGAAACTTCCAAAGGTGATCGATATGCCATCTGTTGTGCCAAAGATTTATCGATCGTGACTAACAAACCTCTTTCTAAGGCAACATCGATATTGAAAGCGCGCGTTGTTTTGGGATCCAATATTCTCCCTCGAGACACGTCGACCGTCCCATCCTCAATTCCTGCCAACAGTGATTTGATCTGTCCAGTTGTCGCATCCTTCAAAGCAGTAGTATCTGGATCTATGAGGCCACAATTGATTGCTTGAACCAAATCGTGATACTCGTTGGCGACAGGATCAGCGAATTTGCCACTGTCTCCGCGATAAAGATGACAGTTGACTATCTCTTCAATTGATAGAGGCATTTTCGATGTGACAATGAAGCCCTTCTTCCTTGCTTCTTGCAGATTAATCGCTGTGTCTAATTCACGAATGACATACATACCGCGAATGTCGTCGATGATGCCAGCGGAGATAGCCTCAGCTAACGAAATGTATCTGTTAGACTTGGTACATTTGACAATCGACGTCAACGGATTTATCAGATCCATTTGGCATGATTCGGCCAGTGTTAATTTACGATTGCTAGTCGGATGCGCAAACTTGCCCGATGAAACATCATACATGTTCATCACTAACGCCTCATAAAGTCCGAATCCCATACTCTCGATGTCGATGATGAGACCGAGTTGTAACGCGACTGATAACGAGACCGAACCACTAGCGCCAAGTTCCTTGAACATACCGGTGCGTCTATCAATTACGCCAGCGCGACACGTCTCTGCCAACGATAACAACCGTTCGCCACGTTTGTCCCAATAACACGGTAATGTGGGACTAATAATACATTTCCTCATTGCTTCATGTAGCGTTACGGTTCTTCCCGTGCTGGGATCGGTGATTTTGCCTGTGTTATCGTCATATAATCCTTGATGAATGATACGTTGTAGGGATACAGCGGCTTTGCTATCAACAATGAGGCCGGATTCAAAGGCGTCCTTTAGGGATACATTTCTATTACTTTTGCTAAGATCTTTGAGATAACCGGTAGTGCCATCTATGTAACCCATATCTATAGCTTCCATCAACGTCATAGTTTTCCAGATGCTGGATCTCGTATCTTTGACAGTAACCGAATCAGCATCTATTAGATTCTTTTGAATGGCTTCCAATATTGTTAAATAAATTCCTGTCTGCGGATCTAAGAATTTATTGGTTTTCTCATCAAGAATACTTTTCGAAATAGCCTCGCTGAAACTCATAGGTCTTCTTGTTTCAAGAAGTAGACCGCGTTCCAACGCTTCCTGAAAATCTACGGGTGGTCCTCTAGCGTGACTGACTGTTCCAGACTTGGGATCGACTACTGAAGTCTTGATAGCCTTGTTGAATGTCATCACATCACCATTGGAATCTCGTACGATCGCAGTTGTTGTGTCTATCACGCCCATCTTAATCGCGCGATCGGTAGGAAGCTTCTCTTGCGTATCAGGTACTGTGAATTGTCCAGTCTTTGGATCGTATAAACCTTTGAAGATTGCATCCGGTAAAGATATCTTGCGTTTCGCTGGCACGATTAAGCCACGATCTAATGCATCAGTTAATGAAAGAGGCATGCTGGTGCAAGGATCGACAGCTGTGCCAGTTCTCGCGTTGACAAAGCCGTATTTGATAGCGTCACCTAGAGATATGATATCATTATTTCTCGGATCTTTAATTGACGGACTGTCCTTACTAATAAAACTCTTCTCAATCATCTCCTCTAAAGTATAATTGTTATCGTCAATGTTAAAATTTCCGGTCTTCGGATCGTAAACTTGAAGAGCTAAAGCTTCTTGCAACGTCCACGGTTTCACAGTACTTAAAATGTATCCTTTTTCAAAAGCAATGTCCAATGTCATGGAATGTGGATAAATCAATGTTCCTCTTATTAGGTCTATCAGCTTACATTCCTCTGCTTCGTTAAGAGAAATAACTTTATCTTTCCTATCGTCTTTTATCATTGTCATGGAGCCGTTTACATAACCGATAGACAACGCCTCTTTCAACGTTAGATTCTCGCCTGTCATGGGATTCAAAACAAGGCCAGTTTTTGGCGAATAGTACTCCTGAATGATCGCGTCAATCAAAGAAAGCACAAACGGTGTAGTAATAATTAAACCTTTATTAAGCGCTATGTCTAATGGTAAAAGTTCTCCTGCTCTTGTGTCGCATAAACGACCTGTATTAAGAATCAGATTCATCGACAGTGCATCGTCCAATGAAACGGATGAACCGGCCTTTGTGTCCTCAATCTCGGTGATAAAAGCATCGATAATGCCTCTACGAACACTCTCCTCGATTTCGATCGATTGTTTAGTAAAGGGATCCCGAATTTTACCTGTCTCTGTGTCATAAAGACCTTTCCTAATAACGGCTTCCAGCGAGATCGGTTTGCGAGAAGTAGGCACAATCAGACCTTGTAAGAACGCAGATGTAATGACGTCAATATCTGTATTAGTTTCCATATTGATAACTACGCCTTTAGGAAGCTCAAGAGCTTCGGTTTCCAATGCCTCGGACAGCGGAACAATCTCTTCAGTAACCGGATTTCTCACACTAAGCAATTCAGGATCGATGAGCCCCACGTCAATAGCTTGGCTCATAAACAACGTTTGCCCCGATTTAGGATCTTGAATCGTTCCTGTGATAGGATTACATATACCAATATCGATAGCTTCCTGTAAACTCAGAGGCGATTCTGTAAGTTTTTCTTTTTCTGCTTCGTCCTCTAATTCCTCTTTAATCAATCCCAAGCGTACTGCCTCAAAGAACGGTATCTTCTTACCGGTTTTCGGATCGACCATATAAGCGACGTTTCGATCTACGAGAGGCTTGCTAATTGCCTCACGCAATTTCACGTACGAGTCCATCTTGGAAGACAAGTCCTTGACAAGCACCCGATCAGGATCAAAAACTTTCAGATTCAAGACTAAATCGTTGAAAGAAATTACAGTGCCTGTCTCTGGATCCAAGAACTTTTCTCTTATCGGATCAAATACTCCTAATTTCGCAAGATCCTGAAACGTCAATTCTTTCGTAATAATAATAGAAACTGGCTTAGGCATTTCTTCGTCCATGATTGTCGTCAATTTATTATCGTCCTCTATTTCCATATCTACAATTTCGATCTCTTCTGCGTACACAGATTCCTTTCTCTGTGCCGATGAATGTTCTTGTGTCATTGCCACGTTTTTACTTTCTTGTGAGATAGGCGTTTCATTGGGCTCTTCGTGTGAGTCAGGAAGTCTTTGGCTAACTTGAATTTGTGGCGAAATAATTTCTGTAGATGATTCCTTCTTTGCTGTATGTGCGACAGATGATTCTGCTGTCACGGGTTTTGTTTTCTTAGATTTTTGACTTGAAATTGCATCAACTACTACTTTTCCAGCCAGAACGGGTGCGGCGATGACTGCCAAAAGACCCATTTTTGTAGCTTCCGCTATGCTGATCGGACGATTCTTCTGATCGCGTACAGTCTCCATTTTTCCAGTGACGGGATCGAGTAGGCCTCTCTCGATTGCTTCTTTGGTAGTAATAGTTTCTTTGGTTTTCACATTATAAAGCACGGAATCAGGTTCGATTAAACCTACTTCCATTGCTTCCCTTAAGTTGTAAGATTCATTCGTCTGAGGATCTCTAAATATTCCAGTTTCTTCATCGTAAATTTGTTCGATTGCCTCTAATACGGTCAAACTATTATTGAATTTTTTAAGTGATACAGATTCACTCTTGCTAGATGAAGTATCGAGAATTCCTTCCTCGACAGCTTTAGCAATAGACATTGTTGTACCGGTGCAAGGATCAGTATAAATACCTTTCTTTATATCCACAAATCCTTTTTCTACCGCGTGATCAAAGGACATTTTAATATCTTTCGTCGTAAATTTCTCCTTGCTTACCGATTCATCTTTAATAATACCTCTTTGTCGAGCTTCTTCAATAGTAATAATTTTTCCGGTGTTGATATCTTGCACCTCCATTGCACTCTTAAGTGCGTAACCTGGCAAAAGTTCGACAGTCTTAGTCGTAATAGTATGATACGACGTAACCGTTTCGGTAATAGCAGCTATCGTGTTCTCACCACGAACTTGCGGCGGTTTGATGATGAGTAGACCAGATTCAACAGCCTCAACGATGGGAATTGGAGTTCCCGTAGTAGGATGGAAAAATATAGCATTATCCCTATCGATCAATCCTGATTCCAAAGCTTTCGTAATTTCTATACTATCGGGAGCCATTGGATAAGGTAATGCCATGATAAAATCTCCTTTTATAGCATCCTCCAGTGGTAGATGTTCTCCAGTAATCGGATGACGAACTTCTTTTTTGCTTGTATCTATCAATCCACGTTTTAAAGCGACAGGGAATGTCATTCCCGCCGGCGGTATATCGGAAGATTCGATTGGTTCCTTCAACTCAAATACCTTATTTTCTATCGCTTTGACCAGATTCACGCTACCGCCTTGCGTCTTCACCAACAATTTATCTGCGTCAATGGTATCGTTTGCAATGGCAGATTGTAATGTTTCTGTGCGACCATCGACGGTAAACATTAAATTGGATAAAGGATCTACTATTTCGCATACTATAGCTTCGTTGAGAGTAAGATGCGCACCGGTTTCCGGATGAACAATTTTACCTTCCAAAGGATCTAACAAGCCTTGCGTGTACAAGCTATGCACGGACAGACTCTTCGCCAATGGCACTAGTATGTGTGCGTTCTCTGGATCCAAGATTCCACGATCGACGGCTTGTTTGATGGTGAGCACGTCCCCTCTTTGAGGATCCACAATCTGTCCCTGATTGGCGTTTATTCGATTGTCACGGATAGCCTCCAAAAGAGAAATCGGTTCTCCTTTGTCGTTGCACATTTTCTTCGCAAAGGTATCCGCCGTTTCCATATCAATGAGACCGCTTTGCACTGCCTCTTCAACCTTCACTATCTTTTTTCGCATCTTTTGGAGAACGATAGGCTTAGCCTCTCGCTCGGGACTCTGTGATATAGTTCTCGCTTTGCCAATTGTAACTTGATATCTCGGTTCGACTGTCACTCGCGCTCTGGTTTTCGTACCCAGACTCTCACCATCTGGAACATCATTGATGGATATTGAGGAATCAGTAAATGCTACGTTCTTACTGTCTTCCTTTGGCACATAAATTTTTTCAGGTTCATCGTGTATTGTAACTTGCGCAACAATTTTTTCAGTGTCACCATCAGATGTATCACTTGTAGATTCAATAATCGGTGAGGTTACGTTGTCATGCATTGGAATAATACCACGTTCGATAGCGACTTCTCTCGGTATTTTCTTACCAGTAACTGGATCTTTAACCATCGTTTTTTGCACTGCTTCTATAGCAGCAGCGGTAGCCGCAAGAGGAGCGCCAAGAACAGATATCACCCCGAACTTTGTCGCATCGAGTAGCGATATCTTCCTGCCACCATCGATTTTGTATTCGCGCGTGTTTATGTCAAGAATACCACGATTAATAGCATCCCCCATGCTAATATCTTTACCAGTTATTGGATCCTTGACAATTACCGCGGTAGATGGTATCGTTCCTTCGGAGACCGCAGCCAAAAGATTCGCAGATTTGCCAGTTTTCGTGGAGATTACCAAAGCCGTTCCTGGATCGTATATTATTCCCTGAGTTACCTGTACCGGATCAGGCATAGAGACCTCATCACTGATCTTTATTTCTGTTTGCTGAGAAGGATCGCCAATATGTCTCAACTCTACTATGTCAGGTTGACCCGAAACTCTCGTGATCTGCAAAAGTCTTTGATTAGCATTCTCATTGTCGGCATTTAATCCATCTTTCAATATAATTAATCCGTTCGCGATCGCTTCTCTCATGGAAATTTTTTGCGGGTAACTGTAGTGACCCGTGGAGTCCAAAATATTTTTTTCCAAACTTCGTACCAGGGACACCTTTCTTCCATTGTTGGGATCGATAACAAAACCAGAATTTGGATTGATGATTTGTAATTTAATGCATTCTTCAAAGGAAACTAATCTGTCAGTGCCTGGAATAATAAAAAGACCTGTCGCAGGATCAAATAGTTTTCTATCAATAGCTTCGGCAAGTGTCCAACCATCCGTGGGTAATTCAAACATTCGTTTATCGGGAAAAGAACGTTCGCTCTCTATAAATTTCATGACTTCTGATTTGTGACTTGCACTTGGTGTAGTTGAAGCGATTACTTCTGTTTCCATATTTTTCTCATCAGATAATGGTAATTTAGAAGCATCTATATGACTTGCTACATGTGTTTCCTCGGGGAATGTTGTTTTCGATGTTATTTCGGATATTTGAGATTTAAATACTTCATGAATTGTTGTGGGTGATGTCGTTTTTTCGATCTTAGATGCCAATGAATCCGTCACAAAAGTAATAGAATCAGTTGCAGGCGATGATGCAATCGTCATCGTAACGGAAGATGATTCCTTCTTTGGCGTGGAAAACGCTCGTGGAGTTATCTCTTTGGTAATGATAGTAGTAACCGTTCCAACTGCTCTAGGCGGTGATTCACTTCTTCTAGATGTGTCATCAATATTTGTCGTTAGAGTGCTTTCAAAAGTCGTGTGTGCTAAATCTGAAGTGCGTTCTCGAAACGAATGCTGATGAACATCACTACCGAGCAGATTCTGTTCAATAGCATCTTCGATGGACATCGTCACTCCTGAATCAGGATCTCTAAACTCATTTCTATCTTCGTCAATCAATCCGCTGTTCAATGCTTCTTCATAACTTATCTTGTAATCCCTTGTAACGACTTCGCCGGTATGCAATGTCGTCACGTATTTCCTAATGGTCTTTGTCACAGTTTGAGTAGTGACCGCAATGTTCAACATACTGGTGAGTAATGCGGCACCATCGGGAGTGATGAGTCCACGCTTGATCGCTTCCTCCAGTGGAACTATTCTCTTATTACGCGGATCCAATAATTGACCGGACTTTGGATCAAGCAGTCCGAGCAATACGGCTTCTAAAACACTCACTTCACGCCCGTTCTCGATGATACCGATGCCACGATTCAGCATTTCCAACACTTCCGGTCTAATGTATCCCTGTTCTTCCGCCTCATTCAACGAAACTGTCTTTCCAGTTTTCAGATCAATAATGAAAGTACCGCCAGACTTTGAGCTAATCAAACCTTTCAACAAAGCCGCATTTAGACTAATGTATTCGCCAGAAACTGGATCTTTGAAGCCATCAATGTCAAAGATAGTTTTTTGTGTCACCGATATAATCAAGCCTTTCTCGACTGCCTGAGGAACAGAAAGCTCCTCGGCTTTTAACATATCACGATATATACCTTCGACTTTGATTATACCACTGGCTAAGGCATCCGCAAGCGTGATCATTTCACCTGTTCGAGTATCTACTATAGATTTGACATTTTCCGAGTCTAAAACGCCTCGGGATATAGCCTCTAATATCGTCAATTTGGTGCGATGAGCCGGACTAACGATCTTACCTTTGTCGTCAATGATTTCTAAATCACAACAGTCCTTGAGCGTCATTGGCTTAACAATCAACTGCCGACGACGAGCTTCTTTAAACGGTAGCTTCTCCATCGATAAACCGTGCATGTATCTACCGCTTTTAACGTTCAGAATACCGCGCTTCATGGCTTCAGCCACTGTCACTTTGGTATCGTTCCGTGTATCCACGATCTCTCTCATTTTCGGGTCTATAATACCTTTATCGATCGCCTCATCCAATGGGTAAGATTCACCGGTAATCCTGTCGATGACCCGACCAGACCGATCGTCCACGAGACCTTGTGATATCGCGTCCGATAATGCGACGGCGTTACGGCTCACCCTAACGGTCACGTCCACCTTTGTAAGATAACCACGCGAATATGCCTCCTCGATCGAGATCCGCTCACCATTTTCGGCGACGACTTCGCCCGTGATCGGGTCCAACAAACCTTGTCTCATCGCATCGACAACGCTAACCCCCGCGACGGCGCCGCTACCGGCGCCGTTCTCGCCGCGTGCTGTCGTTACCTTAACTCGGTCCGCGATGTCTGCCCGTTCGGCGTCGCAGAGCTCCCGCTGGATCGCCTCGAGTAGAGACACTCGACGGCCCTCCTCGGATTTCATGCCGCATGGACCTAATAGCCGATTGGCCAAAGCAATGTCGATGATACCGTCGCGCGCGGCCTCCTCGATCGACACGCTCGTTCTGCCGTCGCTCGATGTTACGATCCTACCGTTCCTAACGTCGAGGATCCTGAGCCGAATCGCCTCGCCTACCGTCAGGACCTCGCCGCTGTTCGGATCTATGATACCCCTAACATCAATCACGTTCTCCGCGCCGATACCCCCATCATCGACACGCGGTACCCTCCTAAGATCCCTAAGCTCGCTACTAAACTCCCCGCTGTCCACAAAGGATAAGAAATCCTGCTGCTGATGTTGCCGTCTATTGGAGCTGATCGTCTCACTCTCGTATGAACGCTTGAGCAAGCTTCCATCGGCGCCGATAGGTGAAACGGCCCCCGGGCTGGTGGTCTCGCCATTAGGTCGATTCGCCTGCTCCGTGTTGTAAGTTCGCTTCGAGGTTTCGCTCGAGAAAGTCGTCTCGGTAGACTCATGCCTCTCAGAAGTGTATCTGCCACAGCAGTCATATTGACAAATGTAAACATGGAATCAAAATACTTTGCACATACATACCGTAAAAAAAAATTAAATCTATTTTCTAAGTATAAACTGGACATATTTTGAAGATAAGCTCTTCAATCGTATTGCTTTTAACGCAAGTCATACTCACTGCGACTGGGTGTAGTGTGTAGTCGTGGATGTGTAACGCTCCTCGCTAGTAGTGCTTTCATAAATGTTGAACTCTGTGCGGAACGTTCGCAGTGGCCTTTGTTCTTGAAGAACACGCTGAAAGTAAAAACATTGTGCAACTTGCAGAAAACATTTTAAAATATATGAAACATGCACTTTACATGATTACATATACTTTTCTCTGTGTTAGTATCCGCGAGATCACTCTTTTATACAAATTCTTTATTTAATTTTACAATCTCGCTCAATTTTTTCTCAATAAAATCATCATAAAAATTATTTTTTTAATATAAAATATTTTTAAAAATAAAATTTATAAAAAATATCTATTCTCTTGACATCATTTATCAAATCTATACGAGAGCAACTAATGTCATTATCGTTTTTACGAAAACACTGAATACATCTGAGTGGATCTATCGATCTTTAGTTCGGATTGACACCTACATCAACAATTAATCGTCCGTCACATAAAACCATGGACTCTTTGTATTTAAACGAGTTGACTCATAAGTTTACATTCGCGAAACTAGTATAGAATTGGACCATGTGCCACGCGAGCTCTTTCAGCCGAGACGGGACTTTTAAATATAGCGATATTCGCGACGCACGTTACTATTCTTACGCAAAATTTTAATGCGATGCAATGCGCGCGCCTTCCTTTTAATTACCTAATTCCAAACGCAAAACCAAATTCATGTATAATTTTGGATACATCGTAAACATCCACGCGATCAGCTTGTCATCGCGAACATGGCACAGTTGGTGTCCTACACGTAAACCCAAGATATGAGAGAACTCGTATGATCTGACATGAAATGAAAAATAATCCGAGATGCTTTTGAAATATTATTAAAAAAATAATTTAGTTAACCAAAATATCATTTTGCAAAATTCATCTATTTCTATGTACATAAATTTTAATATAAACGTAAAATGATATGCGATGGAAATACCATCGAAATGTTTGATATAAATCGTTTAAAAACCGACTATAAAATCTTGAAAGAATTTTAAGAAATCACAACTAATAAATGTGAGTAAATTAAAAAATTATCTAAATTAGGATCAAAATTATGCTTGAAATAAATCTCAAAAAAAAAAATAAAACGTTAATAATAATAATAATAAATATAATAATAAATAATAAAATAAAACAAAACTGATTTATGGCAATACATATAAAGATAAAATACGTCAATCTATTACCAAATATTTCCATCTCTATGATGATTGTTAATTGCATTAATGTAAGGCAAATTAATCAATTTATTTGAATAAGGTAAATTTAAAATTAACGACAAAATTGAAAACATAAAGCAACCCAGCAAAATAATTGATTTATGTATATAAGTTCATCAATCGAAGAAATTATTTCTAATTAATCGCTGATCTTCGATCGTATCGATACTATAAATCATATACTTTATTCTACCGGTTGCACGATTACATTAATATATATTTAAAATTTGTATTTAGAATTTGCACATTCAAAAAATAATCGAGAAGTCATTCAACTCGCCTACATCCTATATATACATATAGCATGTGTATTTCGAGCCTCGTGTTTCTGTCAAACAAAATTTCGTCGCTGTTGAATTGTCATGCACGTTGACGTAATTTTACAAACGTATGCTCTTCTGAAAGAATCGGTTTACATTGTTACCATAAACAGAGATCAAATAAAGGAAATTGAGAGACGATTTTTTTTTTATTTTAGAACGTTAGTAAAATTTTGAAATCAAACAACTAAAATTAAAAGATTCCTTGGTAAACAAAATACCAAAACAAGAGATCCATAAAAAATTTAAATACGGAAATCAATTCCGCGTACAATCTAGAAAACTGTCGTCCAAATATACCGGCCAGTATTTGTGGGTCACCCTGTGCACGCGTTAAAATAAGAATCCGCTATTTAGACGCACGCGTTGGACACACGCGAGCTCTCCCGGGAAAATAACAATTCAATTGATCAGTGCAATGTCTGTCGCATCTGCGAATGCATCCGTATTTCTACATTTAATAATATTTCATCGCGAAAAAATCGATTGCTTGAAAAAATTGTGCTACTGATAAAAGACGGCATTACCTTGTCGGATCGACGTATATAATCAAACGTATCGCGTAGCGATAAGAGTGTAACGATAACTTCGTCAAATATTAGTAAAAAGTTTCGTAAACGTCATACGTATACGTGAGAATTATTCCCAAATCTTCTTAATTTTGTTTAAATAAAAAAAAATCCTTAAAAAAGGCATTTTTATTTCAATTTTTTAAATATACCGTGAATATGTAAAGATGTTGACAACTTCTATTTATTCTGGTTTATTTCACTTATATAAGCATATGTATATATGCGTACATTCGATAAAATCTAGATGCAAATATACGTCAACAATAAAGTAGCACGAGTCCAAATGTGAATGTTAGTGATAAAGTTAGTCGATATTTGTAATAATAATAAACATCGATCGTGAAATATATGAAAAAAGTATTACCAGAGAGTACCCAGAGAGTATTATAAGGAATGACACATTCATTGCTCATAAAAAGAAGTCCTCAAGAATTATTTATTATTGTAACTTCACGGTATAAGAATTTTGTATCGATTTCGCAAGATTACGCACTCACAATTTCATGTCATCTTAAAGGAACATATGGAAGAATGCAAAATTAAATTCGTGTCTCTAAATAAATATTGAGATTGTAGAGAAACTTTCTTCCTGAAGATCGCAGAGAAGACAAAGAAAATTACGAATTGTTTTAACATATGTTAACTTAAAACTCCAAAATCGCGTCATTTTACGTGATAATTATAAGACTTTCAACACACGTTAAATGACACTTAAAAATAATAAAACAGACTGGTAAAAGATTAATTGCCTTATAGTCTTCATTTGTCAAACAACAATAATGTGAACACTATCATCGGATTCCCATATGTATAACTTGATTGACACTCTCAATCATCGAACATAACACGCTCTCTTATCCCCGTAATAACTTTCGTAGTGAATTTTCTTTGTCAATTTATATTACTCGATCACGCGGAATCATTTTTATCTCCAATTTCGTTGATAAATCCTCGGATCTCTACCGGCATTCGTTTTCAGAGTTACAGTAAGCGATATGTCATCCTTTCGTACCTTTCGCACGATCATGATGATCGCTCACATCAGAGTCACGTTTCTATCTAACACTACGATGACGAGAAGGACGACGAGTTTAATCGACCGGCGAGCATGCTCGACGTAGACGGTCAGCCGCGCGACCGACGGTCTCTCACTACGGCGGCTTCCTCGGTGACGCTACTCTCGGACGCGAGACGCCGCCCCAGTGGCGCATTCAAGCGTGGGCGCTACTGGCGGTGCGTTCAGGGCGCTTTGCGCGTTCAAGATTTTGGCGAATTACACTCGCTCAAAATCGGCCTTGGCCAATTTAATCATCTGCAATTTAAATGGTCCTCATCGAGCGCGTTACGCAATCGACTACGCCTTTATTCCCAAGGAAAAAAAGAAGGAAAGAAAAAGAAACTCGTTTCGCAAGTTTTTTAGTTATTGTTGATGTAAGCCAATCTATTGGATATTTTCTCACGTATTTCGAGGACATGTCAAGCATGAAAGATGCTCAGCTGATTTTGACCGATATGTGCGTTGTACAACAATATTCAAAATTTATTGTGTTTTCATTCCGCGGATGTTATTAATTTCTGACTAGGAAAATTCAAATGAAAAATTTTAATTAACAGAAAACAAAGCATGATGATATTCAAGTAAAGGCGATAAAGAGATAATGAATGCACAAGCAAAACTCGTGCAATCTCCGTTTTCTATGATTCGTGACAAAATTAATTATTATAAAATGTATACACGCTCAAAAGACATATACATCTGTTCCAATTTTTTCCTTCCACTCAAATTAATTAATTAAACACATAGGAGTCTCAATAGATATAAACGCGCCGCCACTGCTCCTCTATCGTTCTGTCTTTGCGCCGGCCGGCCCTATCGATCCCGCACGAGACCGACACGAGCGGGAAAGACAAAAAGCAGTCGTTAATCGAATGAAAGTCGGTCGCCTGTCAAAGTGCTGTTCCGCTCAGTCACGACGAAAGAAGCCTTGAGGCACCAACGTGATCAACGTGAACGTGATAACGCACGAACTCGACGACAAACCGGCGGCAATTTAAAACAAAAAAAAAAAAGAAAAGAAAAGAAAAAAGTCTCCTTCCGGCACTTTCCACGTATGATTTCCCAACGATTCGCAAGAACTGCTGCGAATTACTAACGAGAAAAATAGTCGCTATTTCTGATGCCGTCGTCATTCGGAATATAATTATACCTGCGAGATATGTGGGCATACAGGTTTTCATCATGAGAGTGCTCGTTCATATATCTGCTTGTCTCATCTCCGCTCATTAATTTCAATCTTATGTCACTCGTAGTTCGTGGAAGTCGAAAAGTTTCGAACGTTATTTCAGCAATTATACTACTTTTTGTCTTTAATGTTGAAAAAATACATCTATGGCTTTTTTCATTCGATTATCGCAAGCGCTTTCTTTAAAGAGTAATAATAATTAAGAACATTCTTATTCATGTATTTATTTCAAGCTAATTCTAGTTTAATATAATTTTTTTTTTAACTATGCTATATATATAAGAAAGAAAAGATATTTTTTAATTTTTATATGTGCTTTTTCCTTTCGGAAAGTAATGTATCTACATTTTACAAGGATCAAAATATAAAACTCGTATTCGGATAACGTTAATAAACTCTCGCCGAGGAACAATACAATCGCGTGACTTAGAAGTAGTTCTAATTCGTGATCATGCAATGAAGCGCTTGTCGAATATCGAAGTGTTACGATCGAAAGTTTAACAGTGGATCCACTTCTTGGATTCTCGACGTTTGCCCATCAGCAATGCAAATTGCAGACCTTGTCGAGATTTGGTTCCCAACATTAATTCCGTTCACGTTTCGACACGCCGCACTCATATATACATGTGCTTAAAGGTTAAACATTATCTAAAATATCCACCAGTTCGCCTATAACAATTTTGAGCTGACTCTCGATTGCTCAACAACAACGAGAGAAGAAATACATACACCAGATTATTCAATATTCTTTCAACTCCAATGAGATGACATATGAGTGTGCTTTCTTAAGACTTTTGTATGGCATATTATTAAAGATTCATGGCCTTTCTCCATGTCACAAGGCCATCAAAAACTATGGCATACAATATCCTCTGAGAGATAATTTTAATCGACGAAAATAATATACGTGAACTCACCTGTAAGGAAATGTCTTCAGGATGTAATAACACCAATTGCCTAATCCGTTCTTCGAGCAGGTTCACAAGGGTCGTATATCTCCGGTTCAGCGTATCTAGATCACGCGCAACATTATCGACCGTAATAACGGAATCTCTTCGCGGCCTCTTCACCGACGCGTCCAACGACGGGCAGATATCTTCCAATTGTTCTTTGAACGCTCGGAGCCTTTGTCCGTAGATCTAAGGGTTTCCGGTTAGTCCGTTATGGTTAGTGAAATTAGATCGCTGTGTGTATGTGTGCCAATTACCGTTAGCCTCCGAAAGCGACAGCGAGAGATGAGGCGTTGGAACTGCCACGCGGATCGTTATCGCGGTCTTTGCATAATTTTGACAACCCAATGTAGTTTCAGGAAATAAGTGCATAATAATATGATAGCTGCCAGTTACTCGAGAGTTAAGTTTTAAATATGCTTCGAATAATTTCGGGGACTATATTGTAATCGCGCGTATGCAAAGCACTTAATTAAATCGCGCTGCAATTAATATTAATAATATGACAAAAAGGGATACACCTAAAGTGCGTGTCGAAATATAATCGTCAGCGTGATTTATTATATCTATCTTCGCGATTATGTATTATATACTCAATCAGGTTCCACCTTACGCATGCTATGGTTTATCCAGAGTTCAGAGTTCTCGGAAAAGTGTCAATTATATTGTAAAGCATTTAAGCGATATATGCGCGTTTAAGATTAAAAAAAAAAATTGGCACTAGATCGCCGCTAAACACGAGGTCGTGCAGCTCATTCAACCGTGCTTCTGATGTAATTGAGTTAACGAGGATTCCATTAAAGTTAAAAAAGGAGAGAAAGTTCAGTAATATTATAAATGCGCGCTGCTTCAAATTCTATCGTCCCATGTGTTACATAAGTGAGTATTTAATGAATGACAGTTAAAAGACGGTTTAATGGCACGGGGCCCAAATATAAATAAAAAATTCTACCACAGGTAGAAAATTAATGTGACATCGTCGATGTGAAGAAGACGCTGAAAAAACAGCAGCAGATTCGACTGTAAAGGAACGTTCATGTTTATATACAGATACAGCGCGTCTCAATGCGCTTTGCAACTGCTTGCTCGATATCCCAGTCGCTAAAAAAAAGCGGCCGCTCCGACGAGTGCTAAATGAAGGTTCATCGCGTACATAATTTCTGAAAATCTCGAAACCCGTAAAATAGTGGTTGTGATAAGACCTGTATGTATGTAAGACACACGCAGAACTCCATTCATGCAAGCATTCACACCGTAAGCTAAGGCTACCTATAAGGCTTACTAGCACCGAATTATACATCACGATCCACTTGTTATTACCTTTCCTTCACGAATCAATCTGCCGCCTGTCATGTTCACCGCTTCGATTGCCGGTGCGCGATCCAATACCTTGCTCAGCAGATTCTACACCCATAAAGATTTATGATTTCACAATCTCATTGATAATACATAAGAAAGAATAATATATCATAAAAATCTAACATTACCTTTGTGTTCTCCAGTTCAAGTTTTCCGTACGATTCGTCGACAAAGTCCACTTCATTCTGATACGAGTTTTGATATTGTTGTGCCAATCCATAAGCAGTTTCGGCGCTTCGTAGTCTGTCGACTAACTGTCCGCAGACATTTGTCCAACGCGCGTTCAATTTATTAACCTCAGCGTCCAATCTGTCCATATCGCCATGTGGACCGCGATGATTTGGTCTCGATTTCTCCACGAGACGTCTCGCATTATGCGCATCTTCGTTCAATTGATCCACCGATACCTGCTGATGCGCGATAGCGTTCTGCAGAACCATAAGATCCTCCAATACGCTTTGAAGACCCTTGATGTCTGAAGGTAGTTCGCCAAAAGAAGCTAATTTGATCTCAAAATCGGAGATAGCTGTCGTATTTTCCTCGAGGCTAGATAACACAATCTCGATGCATTTCAAACGCTCAATATACAAGTTATGTAGATTCCATAGATGTTTCCACTTGGTCGTGATGTTATCGAGCTTGTTCCTCATCGCCGGAGTCTTCAAGGTGATTCCGCGGAATGTCTGCTGTATTTGTTCCACGTCTGGCGCTAGGCGTTGCAAATTTTGCTCATAATCCTTATGCTGCAATACAAGATATTCCAGACTATCAAGATCTCGAGGTAAAGGCGCGGCTATGCGCGTGTTCAATATTCTCTCGGCTTCATCGAGTGCTTGTTGCAGCGAAGATGCTTGTTCATTGAAAATGCGCCCGGCGTTTTTCGATTCCTCTTCGGCCCTGGCGCGTTTTTCGAAATCATCGAAAAGTCGGTTGACATCCGCCATTTCTCGTTTCAATCTTCTAAGCTGCGGATCTGCCGGATCTCCCTCAGACAGCAATTTATTCGCGTCTTCGTTCAGCGCATTTCTGATAACGGTACGTTGATCTTGTCCCATTGCCAAAAATTGTGGCAAGTCCCAACCTTTAACCACTTTGATAGTCGCAAATATCATGTTTTGTCTTAGTCTCAATTCTTTTCGTTGCCAGAGAGCAATGCTTCTGTCATATTGTCGTCTTAATCTTTCCGCGGCATCCAATGCTTCTTTATCAGGAGGTTGTAACGCGAAGCAAACACCCGGTACAGGAGATTCCACACCCTGCGTATTTTTGACGCGCCACTTTACTCTGCCAGAATTGTCATATAATGTACATTGTTCTCCTTTCTCGATAGACATCTAAAAAAATTATATAGATAAGATTATATATTCAAAATGCCATTTCTCCAAATTAAGAAATATTGTAAACAATACTTACATTGACTTGTTTATAGTTACAGATACAAGTGACCTGTAATGGTCGTACAACAGGTTGCTTGCGTTGCTTCATCGGAACGATGTCCTTTGCTCTCTCCACAAGTCTCTGCACATGAATGTGACAATTATTGAGTTCCTCGCGCAACTCTTGCATACCCTTCAAGAGGCGTTCTCCCTCATCCAACGAGAAATCAGATTGCGAGTAAATGGTATTCAATGTTTCATCGTGTTTAGAGATCAACTGTTCGGTTTGCTGAATGTCTTTGAAGAATTGTTGATTTTGTGCGGCATGTCTCAAATGCACCTCGAGACACAATGTGAGTTGTAACAGCCAAGCCCATTGAGTTTGCATCGCGGACATGTAAGCTTCGATAGTTTTTGCCGCGGGATGATGCTGAAGAATTAATGCTTCACCGCGATCTTGCACTGCCGAAAATTGTATCTCGCGTTTCTCCAAATCGCTCATTAAAGACTGCAAGCAAAAATATATATTTCCGATTCATAATATGCATAAAATTTGAGAGTATAATTTTAATCAAAAATTAAGCCAAATAATTTTGTAATTAAAAAAATTAATGGAAATAATATCTAACATAATTAAATGCCAGATTAAAAATTCAAAAGTATAAGTGTATATTTTTCAATATTCTTTACCTCTATGCCCGATCCATACGTTTGCTTTAGAAAAAAGAAAATCTCCAATTTATTAATTCAATTCAACAAAACAAGAAATACTATTAGTAACGGTCATCATAAAGATGACTTAAATTCAACGACATTATGTATATTAACTTATATCTAGATTTAGATCTTAGATCTTACAAAAACTGTAATATTGCAAAATTGCATTTCTATCATTTCTTTTAAAAGAAATATTTTATAACTAACCTCGTAATATTGCTCAATACTCTGTACATTAAGATTCTTATCGCTCCAATCGCGCGTGACTTCGGTTTCCTCCTTAGCGTTCAACCAAACTAGTTCACCAGTTGCCGATTGTATGAAATCGTGTAGGATGTCCAAATCGGAGAGTCTTTTGTTCGATACAGCAAGAAGCTCAGCGTAAAGCTTCTGCAGAGTGCTGAGATGCTGGCTGTACAACGTGAGCTCTTCGCCGTGGAAATTGTTCTTCGCCTGCACGCACTTGTCAACCTTGTCTTGGAACTGATCAATGTTCTTGTGCTCTCTCTGATGTACGTCTAATTCATTTTGCACGCTAGGCAGATCCGATCCATAATCCGCTTCTTGCAGATGCTTCAGTTTGGTCTTACACCAATCTATGCAATCGTGTAACGCACGGAAATGAGGATTAGTGTCGACCAATCGCGTCTCATGAACCGTAGTGCGATGTTTTGTGACAACGCGCTCCTCAACGGGGAAGGAAACCACGGAGAGCGGTTGTACTAGACGCCTGTGTAAGAGTGATCGTAATACGACCCATCTTTGATGCAGTTTCTGCACTCTAAAAATCAGATGGAAATATATTTGCCAACAGCAAGTATTATATTGATTTATGCTATCTATCACATTAATTAATATTATTAAAACACATTATTGGCTAAACGTGAATCTAAGACAATATATGTCTAGAAACTCTGTTAAATTCAGAAATATATTTAAATAATACGAGATAATTTGAAAATCGCAGAAAGTGTGCAATAAGATTAAGTAGTCGAAAGCTGTTATGAAAAGCGCGCTAATAATTCACTCATTAGCAAAGATAATGAGAGTAGAAACAACGTGAATACGAGAAATAAGCACACGTTACGCGGATGATGCATCTTAATTGCATATTAATATTTCAGAGAGTAAATCTTTTAATTTATTTGTGATAAAACATGTAAAATAAAAACATCATTGCTTTACCTTTTATGAAGCTCGGGCGCTTGACTGTATCTACCCTCCGTAAGAGTATGCACATCGGTGAATATATTTTGTATCTGGATTTCTGTGCTACGTATGTCCTGTTCCAACAAATCCACTGCATGTTTCGCCTCCAAAGGATGAAGGCGGTCGAGCTTGCGAGCTTCATCCTCTACGCGTCGCTCGAGTTCCTCTAGCCTGTTATCGGTCGTTTTCATCTCGCGATGCACTTTCTCGGCGAGTCGTTGAAGACGCTCAAGTCTGTCAATCAACATGCGTAATCAGGCATACAGATATTTACATTTAATTAATATATTATGAGAATTATACGTACCGTTTAATTTCATCAATAATAGATTGCTCGCGTTCCTGATGTAGCATCATCAGGCGATTCCAATTCTTGTCTATAACGTCAATATGCAATTCCGGTTCCATGTCCACTTCACCCACCGCCTCGAAGTACTTTTGCAGATCTCTAAAGATATACGTCAATCTCTGTTTGTCCCTGTATCGTGGTGGTACCTCCTCGTTTTTGAATTTGGTACTATCCGCTGCTAGTTTCTTCATCTCGATCAGAGTTGGCGGGAAGGATCGTTCCTGCATGAGGACCACCTTTTCGCGAATCCACATGTGAAGCGAGGTCGCGAGTTCGCGATACTCTGCGGATCGTCTTTGCGCTTCAGCATCGTATAGAGGGTGAATGGCCGGCGGCTCCGGGAACACGTCGTAGAGCGAAGAGATGTACGTTATCAAGGACTTCTCGTCCGGTTCAGGGGTATCAACATCTGCACATATATGTACAAATTGCATAATTACATGTAGAAAATAAACTTAATAAATTGTGTTTTTTTTTTAAACGTTATTACATTTCAGACTCATTTTTTTAATCTTATATCTTGAACAAAAATAATTTTGTTATCAGCGCCGAGATAAGCTACCGATATATTTAAAAGATCATTAAAGAACAATAAATGTTATCTATCTACAATGGAAATCTAATTAAACTTGTCGTAGTAAGCCGTATCGAATTATGGATATACTATCTATCTGTGGATTGCATTTCGCTTATCCTTGCAACCTGATTCTCCCCTCCCCCTCCCCGCCCCAATGTCAGATCTATATCTATGAGACCCAAGTATATAGAAAGCATAATTACGATGACTGCCGATGGCGCGACGTTACGGTATACGAACCGAGACCGGAAACGATTCTGATCAGGTACCGTGACCAGAAAGAACGTGCACCGCCACCACGTTCCATCCACGAGGGAACTATACCTTACGCACGTATACGTGAACGTAGAGGAGATACGACAGAACTGTATCGTGAAAGGCCTCTTTGTAAGATAATAAAGCCACAAGAAGCCCAAAATAATACACACGATTGCAGAGAAATTATAACGAGCCTATTCCTCTTTTTCTGCTTTAAATTTCCAACTGAATGACATGAATACAACAATTCGCAATCGTGAATCATTGTTGAACGATGTTGGAAATAACTGATGCACCCCGGTAAGATACATTTAATCGATCGTTACCTTCTGGATCGAGAAGCCTCGTAACGCCGTACTCGCGCTCGGCGACGTAGAAGACCCGATCGAGTCGCTCGCGCGGCTGGCTTGAACGCGCGGTTCTCCAATCGACGAGATCCGGCCGATTTCGATGGAGAAGAGCACTGAAAGCCAAACCGTCCCGCCAGGAACCAGTGAAGTCGGTCACCCGGACTCCGGGATATCGGGCGGTCGATCGTCGAGCCCATCTCAGGAGAGCCTCGCGCGCTGTCACGTTCGGTTCCTGACCCACCACTATGTCCGATATCTGCAAACAGAAAAAAAGACATTGAATGTAAAATATCAGTTTCTTGACATAATATTGTAAATTTTTCTTAAGATAATTATTTCGTAAAAATAAATGTTTTATATCGATATATGATGATTCGACCTCCAATGTATTATTATTGTATTTTACTTTTGCAATAAACAAAAACGAAATCAATAAAATATACGCTGCAACGCTCATTTGGGAAATAAAATGAAAGTTTTTTTAATAAATAGTAATCTCTGAAAAATCTCTCCAATAAATATAGTGAAATATTTGATGAACGTTTATTGTTGCGAAAGCTAAGACCAATTTAATTTAAAATTATCAAGCATGAAATCATTATATAAATGTTATACATGTATTCGTAATGTTTCACCGTTACAATTTCGAATTTGACATTAATAGAAACTGAATGCTGCAACCTTTCAAGAACTATTGACATTTCGCTAGGCGGCCGGCGCCGAGAAAACGAGTCACGACTTTAATCGCACGATTAAAATATTATTAATTAAATTTTAATTTTATATGTATTGATTTTTAGATTTATTACAATAATGTAAAAATTCATGAATATATAGAGCAAAAAAATTCCAAACTCTCAGGTGAATATGATTTTTGTGTATTAAGATAGTTTTCAGTTTCTCACGTCTTATTTTAACACCAAGAGAGTTATCTTATCTTAAGTATATATATATATATATATATATATATATATATATATATATATATATGTTATATCATGCCTATATACAACTATCTATGTATATCTCCTTCCTGCATTTTCCAGAGTTACGTATTTATCGATTACCAGAAATTACGTATCATTGTTACCTAAGGCGTATCTCTCGTTTACGTTCACTGAATCAACGCAATTGTCATGTTCACATTTTAATTTGTACGTAAAATAGTAACCGATGAAAATGTAATATTCTTTCTTCAGCGAAAGAAAAAAACCATCTAAAACAAGTATTATTTCAATAATAACGCAACAGAATTATTATATTTCTATTTCCAGGTATATAAAACAGGGAGGGAGAAACAGCTGAAGATAAGCTTTCTTCCTATATCTTGCCACGTGTCTTTCATGTTTCATTCATATTTTATTTCGAGATAATTTTAACTTAATAATAATATAGTAAACCACATGCTTGACTTCATCAATATTTGAGAAATAAAGCATTCAATTATTCAATTAAAGTGCACAAACATTTAAAAATCTGATATAAATATGGAAGAAAGAAGAAAGGGAATATTTACGCTTCTCTCTTTTCAATAAAAATTCTTATAGCTTAATGAAATGAAATTGTAAGTTAATTTATATCAAATTATTCTTATATCTCGGAGATTTTCCTACTACGAGCTCTCTTAGTTATTTAACGATGAAAGAGCACTTGACCGCCTGGCCAACTACCAAACTCGCTCAAGTAGTGAAATAATAGAGACAAATATCGTTGGCAATAGACTTGACATTGGTACCGACTGGCTGAAATTGAGATCACATCCATTTGAGACTGTTGCTGCCATTGGCATTGATAAAGGCCGGCGTTAATATTCGGGTCATCGTGGTTTCTCGCGTGTGTGAGATATGCGTTTATTCGGATGAGTACAGCCGTTCCGACTGTGTCATCTGTTTTCCCAACCTACGCAATTCGCAGCAACAGGTTGCGAAAAGATGCCGGCGTAAACTCTTCGATCGTCGAGATAATTTCATTTTTTTTTCTATCTGGATATCTACTCAAATCTTGTAAAAAAATTCTCTAAAAATTTCTTAATCTTTCAGGTATTTTTGCTAAAAATTCCAGACCAAGTGAATATTTTAAAAAATTTCTTTTTGACGCCATTTTCTAAAATAAATTTTTTTATTGTATGCATTTTCTCATGTTTTTCACTCATACAAAAAAAAACAGAGCTTCTCAAATTTTTATTTTTTTCTAGATTTATAAATGTGAACTGAAAAACACGAATAACTCGTAAAATAAACATTTTCCATTTTTATAACATTTTCATTTTTTTATCATTAAAAATTACATCAAAAAATATGTACTGTAATATTCAATTTTTCGTTACATTGAATATAAATAATTATTGAAATATAATTGAATATATAAAAACAAAGATACATACATACATATATATATAAATATATATATATATATATTCTAAACGCTGTAATTCACTTGGCTCGCCGATTGTTAACAATATGAGAGAAAATTATTAAAGAGAAAAAATTTGTTTAAAGATTCCCCGAATCGCCAATCAAATTCTTTAATCATTCTCCGATTTTTCCAGGTACAAGAGAAATCTCTGAGAATTGTAGGGACTCGACACCCTAATTTATCGATTGCCATAAATGAACATACTTTCAACGAGAACATCGAAGATACCGGCTATCGTGTCTTCCAAACTTGATCCTCGCGAATCTCGTCTGTCGTAGTTATGTTGAGTAAGCATCGAAAGCAGCTATCGACAAATAAGTATAGAAACCGCATTTTCGCCGACTTTCGTTTTTCATATGCCACTACAATTAACGTCCCGTACGCGTTCGTCCAGATTAAATGACACGAGGAAAATAATATATATCTCTCTCGCCAAGTGTTAATTTCGCAGAAGCAAAATAACGGATTATGAACAGAACGGTAATAGAGCTAATGCGGGAGCGATGCCGTGAAACGGGCCGTTGCAAGCGTTCTAATCCTAATTAAGGCGACGCGTCCGTTACGACGAGAGAGAGTGTTTCTTTTGAGAGAGCGTTTGATGTTTTTACGAGAAGGGTTCTTTTCCAGCTCTCTGAAAGATTCAAGAAAACATTATCGTGCTTGCCTTATTTTCAGCTATGCTCACCAAATATAGATTACTTGATTGTAGACATGCTCAATAATTAAATCAAAACTGTCAATTGTTGCAATATTAGTCTTCTCGATTGAATATACAGTATGTTTTGTTTAAGTGTATATACTATTTTTTTTTTTAATAATAATAGAGTTTTATTAAAAAATGTATCGAATGAGAGTTATTGCGTGCTTAAGATTTACATAATAGCTTAAACAAAAATTTTATATTATTTTTTATGTTTTCTATGAATTTTCTTTTTTTAATGGAATAATGTATGTATTTTATTTATAATTTTGTGAGATAGTTTATGACAGATTCGATAATGTACAATAAAGTAAAATGTTTAATGATCTTTAATAGTAGTTTACGAGATATTGCATCTGTGTCGTTTTACCAATATTTTAATTTAAGATTAATAAAGACTTTTATTAGAAATATTTTCCTTTTCCACTCGTACTTAAAAGAATACGAGTAATATCAGCAACCATCTTATGAAAATCTCACTTTATTGCACATAATCGAATTTGTCATAAAATAGCTTACAAAACGTAAAATATAAATATTATTCCATTTAAAAAAAAAAATAAAACTGTGCTGAACAACATTTAAGAAAAAATAACTTCATTTTCCTTTGTCGTTATTAAATGAAATAACTTTTATTCAAAATCATTTTATATATGACTCTATTATTAAAAAAAAAAAATAATAATACTTGAATCAAATACACTGTATAATCCAATTACTAGTAATAAAGAATCTCTCGGCAATTTTCCGCGATAGGAACGCTTACCCGAACGGTTTTCGGTTTCGTTGGAGTATGCCGAGTTATGGCCGTCGTCGATACACTTGCAGCTTCCTGCAGATACCTCGGATGAGCGCGTTTCGTCAGGTCTTCAGCGACGCTGCGCTCCTCGCCGCGTGTCAAAGTCGTCGTTTTACGAACAATGCGAGTGACGATGCGCTTTGTGCCATTCTCACCGCGTCTCGATGTTTTCGTCGATTCGATCGACGAACCTACGAGCGAGCGAACGATCGTGAAACGGATCGTTGAACCGAGCACCGGTTTCGCGCTCGATCGAACTTGGGAAAGGATTCGTTTGACGATGCGCTAACATTAAGCAACGCTGTTGGATATCTACGATAAATGCGTCTACAATTGCCATTTATTATTTTCCGATTTCTATGAACTGCATGCAATCTACAGGTGCGCGTCTTGCCTACCAGAAGCAAAATTATCTCCATTTAACTTCGCAAAATACGGTAAACTGCGATTGAGTCTAGCTTGAGTGAGGTAGATGTGCCTCTTTAAGTCACGATGATGTAACAGCTCATTACATCTCGTTGAGAAAAGATCCCCTCAGAAACATTGGAGAGAAAACTATTGCACGCCGAGTATATCGATGCTAGCGATATACCCGTTGTTGCAACAACTTACAATCAGAAGTGTCCATAATTCTATTGAGAAAATTTCATAGATCACATAGCAGTATTTTATTCTTCATTACAATAAAAAAAAAACACGATCAAATATATTTATTTTATTATATAAATATATTTGATCGTGTTTTCTCAGCACGAAAAAGTTAAACAATCTTAATTGTATCTGTACTATTCATAATTTCTCATTGTTTCAGTAAAGACCAATTAATTAAAGATAACAATCACTCTCTCAGAGAGATTGTTTTTAAGCTAATTGCTAATTAGTACTCGCGAAATAGTCACGACTCCTCCGGCAAACGTCAAGAAATTCCTAGTCAAGTCTCTCTGTTAGAGCGTCGTTCCTGTCAGCGCGACGTCAACGTGAATCCTTTCCCCCGTTTCTCCTCGATTTCGAAACGCTACCTAAGACCTCGGTCGACAATCGGCGCTTCGTGTATATAGCTCGCAGATCGTCGGCGGAGCGCGATCCCGTTGGACTGGGTGAAACGCCATCGTCTCGTTTGTCGTCCTCCCTCGTGCCTTGCACGAACAGCCTACCTCCCTTGCTGAATCGATAGATCGACATTGTTTTTTTCTTTTCTTTTTTTTTTGTGGGTCACGGGGCGTGTATCCCACACTCGTGCTTATCGCTCTCTTCCTGCCCCGGCTCTCCTCGGACCGAGATTCGTTCAAACCGCGACTCGTCCGCGAGCTACAACTGTTCATTTACATACGTACGTGATACACAGCACCGCGTCGCACCAGACCGCTCGCTGTTTGTGTTTTCCACGTGAATGTACTACGTTAGTCCGCATTTAAATAAATGAGACCGTGCGATGTCGAGCAATGCGTATTTGCCCAGCAAGATGGAATTACGTTCAAACATCGTATAACAATATTTAGCGTGATAATAAAAAGTATCATTAACTCTCGTTTATTTTATCGTCCAAGTATGATCGTATGAGTTTCAACATATTTGATATATAATTGCGAAATTCAAAATGTTAGTGTAAAATAAAAATCAAACAGCCATAGATATTCTAATTCAACCATGAGCCGAGAAGATTAAAGATCATTATATTTTGACGTTTGGAATCAAGAACAAGACAAACCGAAGAATACGAGCTACAGTCACCATGATACATCTTTATCATCATGAGATCATTTAAAGTACTCGTTGACAGTCAATTTGACAATCGTAAAAATTTATCCATGGCTGATTAAATACGCCTTTTTAATGGCATCTTGTCGGTAGAGTCAAGTATCGCGCTAACTGTAGCTCGTTCGCGCCGGCACGTTAACCAGGCGCCGTAAAGCGGAACCGCGCCCGGTTAGAGACAGTAGAGCGGGCTGGTGCGAATGTTATGACAATTTGCTTTCTCTCTCTCTCTCTCTCTCTTTGACAACACGGACCTGTGAAAGATATTCGACGCGCACTCGACGTCGTCAACATCATGCGCGACGATCTCTGTCTCTCTCTCTCTCTCTCTTTTTCCTGAATCACCTAATCTCGCGAACTGACAACTGACCACGCACGACACGATCACGAGCACTAATGAGGACGAAGACAGCGACTACGGTGATGATAGAAAATGATAATCCAACCGGCGACGGGCGAGCGAACTCTATGCGCGACACGCCGGACGATCGCCGCGTAGCATCCGGCCGTCGTGGCGAGAGTAGGCCAACGAAATGCGCACAGGTGAGAGACGTTTCTCCCCCTCTCCTCTCTGGCACTTCTGCTCTCCCACCTTTTTTGCCATCACCACCCACCCACCTGACGTTACCTCACGCTTCGTCGCACCTCGTCGCGTGGTGTACCATGCGTCCACCTTATGCTCCTTATGTCATTGATTCAAAATAAACTTGATGTTTACAATCATTGGTTTTTTTTTCTTTATTTTAGTTAAATCGTTCTCGATATCTGTTATCGATATTCATCAAGCTTAGAAAAACAGGATTCAATTCAAAATTTATAAAAAAATTCTTGAGAATTCTCTAATTTCTCTAGAACCTGAACACCTTGAAAAACTTTTTTAGAATTGGACCTTTTCTTTTCCTAATTCTATCATTTTTAGTCATCGCATATAGCTATTTTTTTATAACTTAAAAAAATATCTTAATAATGTTAATTATTCTCTCCCAATTATATCTCTCTCCCAAATTGTATTTTCTCACGATAGCACGATAAAGAAAGAGAGATCATAGATTCGGTCATTAATGCACTTCATTATACATCGCCAATCTCTTCTGGATCGCGCATGCGTTTTCGCTCGATCGACTTCGCGTGCAGTGGAAGCTCGGATTATGATCGGCTTCCTCCTCCTCCTCGTCGTCGGGACGTCATCGTCGCGCGTCCTTCCTCCTTTTCCTTTTCTAGAGATTTCGCGTTCCACCGGCGTACAAACACGTGCGCAAATACGTGTATTATACGTATCTTTCCGCGACCCACGACATTCCGTCAGGGTCTCGAACGGTACCGTGCATAATTCACGCGTGAGCGGTGGAGTTGGTTATCTCGATATCAAGGTCGAACCGCGATCGGGAACGCGACCTTGATAAAGACCGAGATTCCTTCGCGACGGGCCTTAAAAGGAAGCGAATCGAGCAGCAATCCTTGCGTCTTACAATTAGTGACATCATCAAGAGAGTTTCGGTAAACGTCTGATAACACTGTATTCCTAAGCACATGTGGTGATAACGATAAGAGCATAAAAATATGAGAGTCATGAAAAACAATCGCAAGATGGCAGATATATTGTTCGCATATATAAATGAAAACAATAATTATTATATATAATTGTGCTAGCTTTACGTTTTTTGAATTAAAAAGATAAGTATTTCAGAGATAAAGATATTTAAAAGATATTTGAAAAGAGGGATTTAGATGAGCGTTATTTAAGATTCATAACAAATAACAAGTCGCAGAAACAGACGTATTATTACGTATAATTATTCGATATGATAGATACGTAGATAGGTAATCTATGCAGAAACTATATTCGCAAAATATGCAAATGTCATTTGCATCAGCTGATACGTAGGATTTCTAACGAACTAATAATCTCGTCGTTTTTGGAATAGCGTGGGCCCTTGTTTGGACCGCACATTCCGAACCAATTGTAAGTGTTTAAGAATGCCACAAGCAAGGTTAATAAGTTGTTTGATGAATTAAGATATGTCACGCAACATCATAAATTGGCATCGATACGCTTCCGACTCTCGTGAACCAAACGCGGTAATGTCGATCCGAACGAAATAATTACGCGATACCCCTTTTTATGCGTCCTGAAGGCGTTCGAAATAATAGGATAATGGAAAATTGATGTCGCAATTGTTGGCAGTAAAAAAAGAGACCTCCTCTTAGAGACCTTACTTCTTCTCTTTAATTGACTTCGTCGATAGCATTTTTATAACAGCAGAAGCAAATTTTAATTCTACTTTGCATCGTCAACTATTTCTCTCTGATTATATTTCTTCGGAATATTATAGAAACGTTCGGATATCGAGCACAAACGGCAGGAAGGAAAAGCGACCCACTTGTGCAGCTTTTTATGCTTTTCCTGTCCTGATGAGGGGTGTGTCTTACATCTACCGAGATCCAAGATATGCGACATACGTACATATAAATAGCTTGTAATAAAATAGATTTATGCCGTGTGCAAAGTATGTTCTTAGATAGAGAGGTAAAAAGAGGAAAAGAATCTTCTACAGCTTCAGATATTTCATTAATATTAGATTAATTCGACCAAGATGATTAGAAACTAATGCGGAAGCAAGAATAGAATTCTCAGACGCTGATATATACGCGTCGATTCCGACCGATACGGCGCACAATCAAGCTTTCATTGCAAATTTATACGCGTGCCGGCACTTAGGGAAAGAGGTCGATGGCCTCTGGTGGGTCCTCGGAAAAAAAGGATTCGAGAAAAAAAAAACGGCAAGCGGCAGCAAACGAGAAAGTCTAATAAATAAAAAAAAAATATATATATATATAAAGTAGTGCTATCAAGATTGATTATCCATTATATATTCTTAATAAAACTGATTCCTTTTGACATGTCAATTTTAATCAAGAATATATGAAGTGTCTTTCTTCAATCGGATATTAAATATAAATTTTTTGACAGACAAATGGCGGAAAATATGTCGTAATGCACTTTTTCACAAAATGTTATCAAATGTTTAGCCACATCGAGTCCTTGCATCAGCTGCGGTATACAAATATTATAATTGCGGAGCTATATGCTAATTGCACGCGGAGATCACAAGGCGGATATGAAGTCATCGCACCCGAGGCCACTTGATTCGTTCCATCGTGGCTGCTGCCATCGTGGGTACGCTAATTCGTTGCCTTTGGTGCAAAGATGGAATATAATCCAGCCGCTGTAACTCGCACAGTATATCGTGGCACGTACAACACGCAACTTACACGGGTATATAGCTCTTTTATACAATGGTTAAGAATAAGAAAGTGACAATGAACGAATACAATGAGCAATTTCTCCCTGCAGTAATGACATTAGGAAAAGTTCATAAATAAGCAAATAAGGTATTTAAATTTAAATAAAGCTATTGTATGTATACGCGATCGGAATATGTAATATTAATACAAATAATCCACGCATGACTAGAATACATCAACATTAAATCTCCGCAATGTAAGTTCAACTCTCAACGTAAGTTTCGCTCTCATTCGCTCGTTAAGATAAGCAGCGTAAATTAAATTATACCAATCGATGCGGGCCATCAATCGGTAGTCAAAAAGTCTGAATACGCACACAGTTATGACGTCTGTGTGAACGTCGACTCTTTGGAAATCAATGGCAACGATCTCAGACAAGAAGCCTTACCTCGCGAGGAGAGTTAAACTCGTAATCAGCACGCATCGAAACCTGTACTTACGGACCCTGAATGATTTCGCACGCAGGTGATGTCATTCGTAATAGCGTCATCATCGAAACATTCAGCGCGTCCGGAGATACTATTTAAGAGAGCGCCATGAAATGACTATTAAGTCTTCTCGCGAATGTTTTTATTCTTGAAAAAAAAAAAAAAAAGAAAGAACTAAAAAACGAGATGTAAAAAATAAAATATCAGATAATTATCTAAATAAATAAGGATCATCCAAGAGCTAAATTCTTCATATTTCTCATTATGAAAAAAAGAACAATATCAAATAATATTTCACTAAGATAAAATGGGTATAATATTTTCGAGACAAGACGCAGTAAGGAAAAAAAAAAAACTGCATCTAATATCAAAATTATGTTTAACGAAAATGACAGACTCCGTTGATTTCCCGAGGCGATGGATAAATTACGCGATCGATTAGCGAAGACCTTCAACTGCATCTACCCTGGGGAGCTTAATATTGCGCCTCCATGTTTTTTTTTTTAAAGCGATCGTTTTATTGCCGATTCCACCCACGCAATTTTAATATTGCCGAGCAAAACATCGCGCTTAATACGCACTTGCGTACAACCAGCAGCGCGTAAATAACGTGTAATCGAAATTATCGCGACTCTCTTTCAAATAAGTTAAATGGACCGAGTTTTCCTCATTAAAAAAACCTTGAATAGCTCGATTCAGTTCCAAAGTATCGTATATATATATATATATTGTATATATATTCACAGTGAATCATGTTGCTGCGCAGATCGGAGGTCACAACTTAAACAAGCATGTGAAAATTAGCAAGGTGAGACGTTAATATTCACGGTATAAACTCTATCTCCGAGATCTCTGATAAAAAGGACATTGGCATGGAGCCAGGGAGAGAAACCATCAGCATGATAAATTCTGATTTTGTTTCAACTGCAGAAATACTTCGCAACATCAGTTAGCAAATAATGCAAGTAATGCTAGTCACGTTATACATTACGTCTGCTTTATCAAAAAAAGATATTTATTACTTTATTTAAGAAAGTGAATGATACTACTGCGCCTCACAATAGAATGTAGAAAATATTTTCTGTACCCAAAAATTAAGGGTATAATCTAATTTAGTAGTACAAAAATTAATTAGATTTTTAGAAATTTTTTTTAAATACATTAAAATTTGATCTTAGCGTTTTATATATATATGTTTTTATTGTTGTTTAATAAGTATTTTTTAAATCTTGGTTATTAATATTTTTTGTTCAATACGAGCTTCTGCGCATATCATTTCCAAAAACAATATTGCTGCTGCTCGTGTAATTGTTTTAAATAAAAAAATTCAGTTTAATTTTATTCCGTAGATTGTTGAGATACTGAGCCCAATTAGATTTAGAATCTAATTAAAATTAAAAAGAAAATAATACTTAATATTTTTCTAATTTTTCAAGAGATAAAAATATTTCGGCAAAATTAAAATATCTATTATTTAAATGAAAAATGCCAAACAAATTATTTTTCAAAAAAATTCCTAAAAATCATTAATTTTTCATATTGCTAGAGTAAACTGAGTCCTTAAATTAAGTCCCCCAATTTCGCATAACACATTGAAAGAAAATGCATATTTCAATTATTTGTGAACTCTGAATAAAATAGAGAGATAATGAAATAATCTAAATAATTTAAGCACATATAAACGAGATTTTCTTTCTTTATGAATGAATCTGTATAGGACTTGAGTGTGGGCATTCAGATGGGAACCAAGTGGAAAACCGATTCAGGTGTAACTACCTGCACGAGCCATCTGTGTTTAACGAAGCGATCGTCTTGGCAAGAATCGTCGGTAAAGCAGAAAATAATTCATATGCGACTGCGTAATCACTTTGGTTCCCAAACATCATCTATACGCGCTCAGAATGATGATCATTTAGGGGATGATCGACTTACCTTGCGTCGCCATCTCTGCGGCGCAAAAGAAAAGAAAATTCACTATTAGAAGGATCATTTACTTAAGGCGTTAAAATTAAGTATAAAACTAGGTTTTTTACTTAATTCATCATACATAATCGGCTCTGCATGCCTTTTATCCTGATACTGATACAGCAATGCAAAATAAAAGCTTGCCTTTCTTATATATGTTCTCAAAATAGCTTTTCGAACATTAAAATATTTTTTACACTTATTATAAGATATTCTGATAACAAAAAAAATATATATACATTGCAGATAAAATACAAACGATTATAAGACTTTATTGTAAAGTTCTGAGAATGCAACTCTTCTCTTCAATTATCACTAACTGCGTTGAGTGAGGAAGATGCAAAAAGATGAGTAAAACGAAGCCGCAAAAGAAAGCCAGAAAAAAAAATAAAGAAACACAGAGATGTAAACAATCATTTTTTTTTTTACTTATACATCTGGCATTTCTAATGTATAATTTTCTTTTCCTACACTGTGTAATTCTGCAGGCGCCATCGGGAAGAGCAAACACTAGTCGTCTTTATATGCTCGCGTAACTCGGTTACTCGGTTCACGCCTTCGCTCGACTTTTTGCGACTTTAGAAAGAAACGCGAATGGTTCCTCCTCGCCGGCATAAATGCGTCTTCTGCATTTATCTCGAACTGCATACGGTAGCGCGATTTGCCATCAAAAGAAATATTCATGAGCGAATACAAGACGCCGCGTTTCGAGACTCGCACGAGCGTTTCGAGATTCGCCGATATCGGGCATGCCACGAGATACAGACAATCGATATTACTCGTCTTTATTTCATCGTGCGTCTCGACAGCAATTTAAATTGAGAAAAATTAAGAGGATTGCGGGCAAAAACAAGAGCAGCAAGCTACGCTATCAAAGATTTAAATGTTTTCGTAAATTGCTGATACTAATTTTTAGATTCGAATTAATCATCGTACCTCTAGTATTAAGAACTCAGGCTCTTCTAGCATTATGAAAAACTTACGATTTTTAGAAATTTTTTTTGAAAAATATTAGAAATTAATCTTTCTAGTGTTTTACATATGTTTTATATTTACTGTTTAAACAGTACAATATTTTTAAATTTTTAGCTTTTTTATTCAAAAATGCATGGCTCGATGATGTGACATCCTGCTCCATTTCTAATTATCGTAAATGAAAAAACTCATTTAAGTTTTAATCTGTAAGATATTCTTGAGTTATTGCATCTAATTTAATCAAAGAAAATTGAAAAATAAGAAAGTAATGTCATTTAAAAATTAGATATTTCAATTTTGCTAAAAGTTGTTCTTTTCTTCAAAATCAAAAAATATTAAATATTAATTTTTTAATTCTAATTAAGTTCGGTATTTCAAAAAACATCCTCCATGAATTAAAATTAAATCGAGTTTTTTTCATTTATGATAATTACTGAGCAGAATAAATCTTAAAATAATGTAAATAATTCTATAGCAAGCATAATATTAAATAAAGATTTTTGATTTAAAAATGAGGAGTAACATGTCATTGTTTAGCCATACATTTTTGAACAAAAAAATGCTAAAAATTTGCAAATATTGATCTACTGTTTAACATTAAATCATTAAAACATTAATAAAAACATGTGTAAAACATCAAAAAAAAAATCAATTTGTAATATTTTTCAAAAAAAAATTCCTAAAAAAATCATCAATATACTTCACACTGCTCGAGTAGACTGGGCCTATAATGTAAATTGCAAAGTATATAAAATAATTGTATTCTCCTAGAGATTGAACGTATTTCATACTGTGCGATTTGTGGCGATTCGGCCGAGCGCGACTACTCTCGACTCGGCCGGTCCGGCACGAGACGAGCGGCCGTCCTCGCTTTCGCTTTTCTTTGGCACAATGCACGTGATTCCACGCGAGCTATATACGTTCGTTTTACCGGCACCTACCACAACGTTACATCGAAAGATACGGGCAATCTAAAAATAGCACCGATGGGATACAACGCACCGGCGAAATGTATCGCGAGGATACGCGTGACGCTTTTGATTAGCGTACAGAGAGTCGCTTAATTGCCTTCCCTGTATTACTCGATCAATGATTGATATGCTCATTGTTGATGGAATTCGAATAGTTGAGCGTTTCAAGTCTCATAAGTTCCATTAAAAACATGAGAAACAAGAGAAAATATCTCTCGGAAGAGATTGTAGGAAAAACGAAAGTTCCGCGCACATAATATATATATATATATATATATATATATATATATATATATAAATATTACGTTATTAAAAGCGAGATGGAGAGAGAGAGAGAGAGAGAAAGAGAGAAAGATAATCAGAGTTCACCGACATGCTAATGGTCAACCTGTCAAGTTTTATGACACGGGCCACTGGCCAGTGAGATATGAAGTGCAACGGACCGAGAGACATTTTGCGCGCGCGTAAAATGCATCGGAATGAATTTTGCCTTCGCTGAAGCAGCATTTACGCCTCGTCTCGCCACGATGACACAGATTAGATATTTAGAGAACTGGAAAGCGCAGAAAAAGAATTCTACCGATGACGAGATGCCGATAGTTAAACTCTACGAATTATCTTCCGCGGTTTCCTGTGTTTCAAGAAAATGCATTGTGATGAAAAAATTCTTTCAAGCACTTGCTTTTACGTTCACCGAAACCCTGAAGCTTCAGCATAATAGCTCTAGTGCTTTAGACTTTCGAACAATCCGGGATTGGATGGCGAATTGCGGAATAAATAAAATACCGAATCTCGATGAAAATCGATCGGAAAAAAGCTTGCGTACTCGTGAAAAATTTTGCTACTCATTTCTTTCAAATAATTGTCAATGCAAATTATTCCACGGAAAGTGACCGAGCGATCGTTTCCAATACGACGAAAGTGTTGCTGCGCCTAGTGGAATCAACGTATGCCGTTAGTCCAACGGTACACGCATGTACGAGTACGCAAATGCAAAATACCTGTGACATTACGCCAGCCATGTCACGACAACATATCACTGCAGCACGTTTTATGAAGCAAAAGACTATGATGATGAATATTCGACGTTATTTCCGCGCAAGCGTCAACGCATCGCGACAACTACGATAATATACAGGCTGTCTCGCAAGTACATTATTGCCCAAGAAATTTTCGAAAAATCTTTTCCACTTTTCTTGAATCAAAGATTCGATAAGTGTGTTTAATGTTTATGTAAGAATTTCGTTATTTAATTCCAGACCTGTTTTAAAAATTGAGAAAGATTGATGGCTCGATAGCGGCGCGTGATTATGAAAAAGTGTTACGTCCTATTGGACACTCTCTGTATGCATTTCACTTTCTATCGAATTGCACGGCCAACTGGACGCATCATATATAGTGCAATGGACATTGCGATGGGCGGTTTCCATCATGCTGACATAGCAGCCGCTTCATTTGCATTATACAAACTCTGTTCTAGATACTGGACACCAGGAGATAAACTGAGAAAGATGATAATTATTTTAACATCTTTCAAAGCGCATCAAAATAATATATTTCATAATTATTAAACAATAAAAATCAAATTAATTATTTTTGCAAAAACTGAATTTTAAACTTAAAGAATTTCAAACACTTTTAGATTCTTTGTTTAATATTTTATGCAAAGATCCTAATAAAATTTAAATTTATATATAATAAAAAAAAAAAATTAAAAGGATGCAAACGAATATGACAATGATGGGTCTCTATTCAATTTCCATTAAAGATTAAGATAATAAAGTAGATTCTGAAATCGGTATAATTAATAACTAGAAAGGAGCGCACGCGATTCCGGGATGTTCTCCTGAATATCAGATAAACGTAAAACGAACGCAGCGTACGCTTGTACGAGCGGGCGATGCGCATAAAAATTTACGATGCCGCGATACTCACACGCTACTGGCAAATTCAACATAAACGTCCGGGATGCCGTTGTCTCGAGACGCATGGTCGATTCGAAAGGCGGACCACCATGCGTTAGCTTAGAATACATCGTTACTGTGCGACCGTTAACTCGGAGAATCGCATACATTATGTCTTGTCCGTACATTATCGTCACGTCTCTTAAAATAACAGCAGGAGCACTTACCTGGAAGTGCAGGATGATGGTCCATATCAGGCCTAGAGTGAGCTTCGGGTTACCGTCCACGATATCTTCCGCCCGGATGTTCACCAGTTTGATCTTCTTGTACCGTAGAAAGTCAAGGGCCATTTGCACATTTTGCAACATGTGGAAACGCATTCGACCTCTCTCCCGCGGCTGAAAAACGAACGATCGTCATTAATTAACTTCTATCGAGGACAATTATCGCTTGCTTGATCCAATTATCGTTTAGAATTTGACTCAACTAGATAATTCGATATACTTTTGTACTTCTTGGTACTAAAGGCATGTACTCGAAATTATAAAATATTGTCGCAAAAAAACAAATGCGTGATGAAATTTAATAGTATAACTCGAGCTAATTTTTGAGGTAAAAAAATGTGATTTTAAGATGAATATTTTTATATCTATTTTTTTTTTTTTTTTAAATAATGGAAATTGTATTTAGAAAAACTTTTCCGAGAGAGCTTTACGAGAAGCGCGTACTCACGAGATGCTCGCCGGAAAGCACTTCCAACAAGGAGATGAGATTGTGACCGTCGCGTAGATCCTCGAATAGATCGCCGACATGTCTGCTCGCCTGCAACAAATTCCAAAGTTCCAAGTCAATCACCGTTTATAAATCGAATAGCACATCTAACGAGAAGAAGAAGAAAATATCAATACGACACAGAGAAGGAAAACCGGAAAGCTACATGGGAGAACGCATAAGGGCATAGAATCTTCTATTGACAATGTACTTGTCTAAGCGCTTACCATATAAATAGCAAATAAAAAATCACAGGAATGTTGAGAGTTGAAGGTTGTTATATGTATAAAGCAAATAATGAAAGAGTGACTATGACTCGAATGTGTACAAGTATCGTCGACAACGAATCATATTTTTATTCGCGCATGACGTAATCGAGACATGCAACATTGACAGACAGGTATCCGAAATCTTACGACAATGTAAATCATGATAAAATTTGTCAAAAAGCAAGAGATGATTAAAGCCCTAGTTCTAAAGTCTATTTCAGCTGCATGTAAAATTGATGATTTTTAGAATTTTTTTATTTTTTTTAAGAATATTATAAATTTCTTTTGACGTTATGTTTATATAGATGTTTAAACAATAGTATTTTTGAATTTTGGACGAGACCAGGCTTTTTCATTTCCGACAATTACATGAAGAGCATTTCACATCATTTTTAAATAAGCTACGCTTGTATTAAATAAAAAAAGCTAATGTCCAAGAATTAAAAATACTTACGTACTGTTTAAATATTAATAAAAACATATATAAACGTCAGAAAGATATATTTCTTAAAAAAAAAAAAAAAAAAAATCCTGAAAATCCTCAATTTTTGTCATATATTGTTAGAGTAGACTGGACATTTTTAAAGATGGAAACAATAAAATTGAAACATCTGTAATCGGTATTTCCTGACACTTGATTGCGATTTGAAAAGTAAACGCATGCAAATTTACAGGTTTTGAAAATACACATTAAACTCGGCGCATTCTTTACCATATCGGTCGACCAATGATCAACTCCAACGGTTGCAAAGTGAGTACGTCATCTGTTGCAGGTGTTAGTCAGATGATGGCGCGTTAATAACACGAGAGGATACAACGTGTCTTGTTACGAGAGGGGGCTTTCTCGTGGGATCAAAAGCGCGAGGCGAGTGCGATATATCGCACTTTGAACGTTTTACGTAATTTCTTAATTCGCAACATTATGAGACATACAAAAACGTGATCTACTATGTAAACACAATGATAAATCATGCATGCGTGTTATCATGACAACGAAAATTATAAACTTACGGTGGGGGAACAGCATGGTTGGTTGTTCACAAGGACGCACACGTGTAGGCACGTGTAAGTCTGAAAAAGATAGCGATGAAAACCGTCACCGTGAGTTAGTAAAGAGAGCTCGCGCGAGCAGGAGCGAATGATGTATTTTTGGAAGCCGAAAGTGATAATTTTCAGCAATCTCTTTCAAGCAAAAGCGTAAAATATTAAAACAAAATATATATTCCCTTCCTATTAAAAGTTTCATAACTTTTGTCAAAGTGACAAATATTTCTAATCAATATTATATTCGTGACACAACTGAAATATTATATCTGAAAATATTACCAAATAAAATCAATATAATTAAATTTTATTAAAGTTCACAGATCCGCTCCTGCACGCGTAAATGTGCATCGAGTGTTTTGTACAAGTGAGTAAATGTCAAGCGATTGACAGAACAGCATGTGACCCGCCTTTTGTGAATAAAGCTTGAGTATTTTAGATGACAATTTTCTTTTCTTTAATAACCGAAATTGTTTATTTAAACTACCAGAACTATTGAATCAATAGAAAAATAAAATCAGGATTTTTAATAATTTATAAACTTTTACGAAATAATACGCCAGCTTTACGCATATACATCCGCCTCCTATCTACATTTCGTTACCGTGACTAATTGCCATAATTCATGTCTACACATCTCAAAAGATGATTTCGACGCGTTCCAGTTTTACGACATTGTGACATTCGTTCTTTTATATCACGATTGCGAAGAGGATTAATCATCGTTTTATCACATCGATGATTATACATGCTATGAATTATATATACTGTGAAATCTACAAACATTGACGCGATTCAACCACGAATGTCGCAATGCGTGGCACCATACATCATAAAAATGGCAATCAAGTGGAAACTTTGAAATCCCAAAAAAAGAAAGCTGGTTAATCCCAATCATATACAATAAAACACCATAAAAATTTTATATCACTTATATAAACGTATTTGGCCATTATATAACATAAATTTAAATATTATATAATATATAAATTTAAATAATTTTATTAAACAAAAATTGATGTTTTTGATTAAACTATCCGTTTTACTAATTACATTAAGATTAAGCAAAATAGTTCTGAACGTAATTCGTATTACGTATTATATAAAAATTTTGTTAATAATACGTAATAATTACGTAATAATTACGTTGTTGTAATTTGCATATTTTTCTTATTAAAACATGTAATAATACTAAAGCAGAGACTAGTTTTCCAAACGTTCACCAAACGTGTTGGCAAACTCCGCTTACGTAGAAAAAATAAACAACCGACTCCGTTTTAAAGCCCTATAACTCGAAACGGAAGTATTTCCGGAGTAGAGATCCGTACTTCTTTCGTCTTAAGGACTAATAAAACATGCTTTTAAAATTTGCCAGACTTAACAGAAAAAACATTCTGTATAAGAAAAATCCACAATATATAACAAATTTATATTCATTATTTATATTCTTTACACTTTCATATATAATCATTAATTTTAATTATCCACATTCGTTAAATTTACTATTATATTCATTATATTTACATTTATTAAGCGTTTAAAGGCGTATGAAATATACGAAGAAAAATATTGTAATCTCCATCTGCGTATGCAAATGATCTTTCAACACTAAAATTGACTCTCATAAATCGATTGCCTCGTAACTAATGTTCAATTGCTTTAGACAATGTGATTGACTGGGAATTTCACGACTAGTCGCTTGAAGCGGCAAAAAATTCGAAATCCTCGCGTGTTGAAGTCACGAGTTGAAGGATCGGGCATGCGGTAAAGGGCGAGAACATCATCGTCGGCATATCTTGTTCTGTCGCGTGACACGACTGACTCCGACAATTTCTGACATGCCGTTTTGGCACGAATGCCACTTTGTCATAAAGGCATTAGAGACGCGGGAAAATAAGAGTAACAGATGGGACACGTAACGGTGTATAGCGAATGCCTTTGCGGCAGTAACAAAAGTAATTAGTCTAACCCAACTGCGCGAACTACGTTTTTATAATTTAATGTGTATGTTAAAAACAGTCTTTAGAGAGAATATGCGACTTGCGGTTCACAACTGCGTCTAAAAAGCGACACATTATCCGTCAAGATTATTGCGTAATAATTCCTTATTATTCCACATATGTGTTTTAATTAGAAGAATTAAAACGTATATGAATACCATCGTATTGCTTACTCTTAAATCATATCTTCAATTAAATATAACGTTTCATGAATACTAAGTTCGCAATATGGACTCGAATGTATGAATGCATCGTATCGTGTTTTCATTCACGTACGTCATAAAAGGAGTGATAATCATGATACATACCTTGACGTATTTCCAATGCTGCAGGAAACAAAAAATGCAACAAATCGTTACACATGCGATAACAATTTGCATATAATTAGGTCAAACGCGTGGGAGAGCAGGCGATTCATTCTTGGTCTTATCATTATACACATTGATCGTAACATATGTCATTATGATAATTATTATTATGACAAAACGCGTTGATCACGCAACTTTAAGCAACGCCATTTTCAGATAATGCCTTTTACGCGGATATTCTTCGAGAGACCAACGAAAAATAGCTTTCATTCTTACGCAACATTGGGCTATGTTCATTATTCTGTCCTCAGTCCGCACAGATTGACCATTTCCTGTATACGTGATTAACGTGAACGCAACGTGTACAAGGTCTTATAAAATGTAAAGCTTAAAACTGCTATCTATGAAGACTGTTTTACATAAATCGTTATCTATCGGCTAGTAAAATATTTAAAAAAAAATTGTTAAAAGTTTGTATCCTCTTATATTTATTTGTTCAACAAACTCTTATAAATAATTTGATATATTTAATTATGGCATCAAAAGGAAGATCTTCAATTTAAAGATATCATTAAGTCCTCTTCAAATTTATAACACAATAAACAAAAATACAGATACAAAAAACCGAGAATGAAAGTGAAGTCGTAGAGTGTCGTCGCATTGTGATTACGTAAGCACCGCAGGTTCGTGCGATAGATCAAAGGGTCGCATCCGCTGAGAAGAGTGATCACGAAAAAACAGCTGTAAAAGGCACTCTTTTCAGCTTGTTCGATCCCTTACTACCTTTTCCCTCTCCACCTCTGATAAGCGAGGTGCGACAGTGCCGAACAAACGCTACCTATCTACCTATCTCACCTGCCCTACAGCCCCACCTCTACGGTAAATCGGGAACGGCACTCTCGAAGAGGGTTTCCGAATAAGGTCAGGCTCGCAAGACCAAACGTGGGCGCGCGAAACCGACCGTGGGTCGATGGCAACCGGTATTTGCGCGACGCGTAAATGTCGAATATCGTCATTATTTTTGTGATAATGTATCTCCTGGGTGGCAAAGAAATTAGCCATTCTCACAGGATATCGTTCGATTCTATTCGGCAAACTCTACGAAAGGTTTCGAAACCAATGACATCAGTATGCGACTCTCTCCTCAACAAACATCGCGATAAATCGGTTAAGTCGTATACATATATTAAAGACGCAATTTAGATCTTTGATTGCGAACGAGTTTCAGCGAGAATAAATAGTGTGCATACTGAAACAAGACTCCTGACATTTATTTAATTTTGGAATTTTAACAAACCTCCTAGAACCTCTTCAATATCCTTACACTTAATCTATATGAATTCTTTTAAGCCAATTTAAAATCGATTTTCGTGTTAATAAAAATGTTAATCAGCGATTGAAAATAAATATCAATGAATAAGTTGTCGTACAGATAGACGGAACTTTTTCATCGCGAAGGCAAGACTTGAATAAACAATTGGCGATCGCAGAAAAAGTTCGCACCACCTTGACCCTGCAATCGTTGCACTGAGAAAAAGAGGCCATTCGATCGCTCGTATCAACAATAGAACGTTATGTCGCGTTATAAAGGTGCACGTGATACACGAGTCCGTGAGGAAGGCAGCGATCATTAAAACGCCATTCACATGAATTGCGCTTGATACTTGCAGGTATTATTATGTGATTCAAAATACATTTGTATTTCTTTTTCTTTTTGTAATCTTTCTCGATTGCCGATTTTTGTTAAGAGCTCAGTTTGCTGCAGCTAAGGTTGGACAGAAAAATCCAATGATCCTCGTTTCTTGAAGATCAAAAAAATATTAAATATTAATTTCTTAAATTTTAATTAAGTTCAGTATTTCAAAAATATCCTAAGGAACAAAATTAAACCAAATTTTTTTTATTTCAGATAATTACACGAGTATCATTTTTAACAAGGTATATGCATAGAGGCTCGAATTAAACAAAAAAAAAAAGTCAAATAGCCAAGATTTAAAAAATATTGATGCACAGTTTAAACATCAATAAAAACATGCAAAACGTCAAAAAAAAGTCAATTATTAATATTCTTAAAAAAAAAAAAATCTTAAAAATCATCTTTTTTTTATGCTGCCAAAGTAGACTGGATCCTTAAGATGAGATCATTATTAAATTTATTAAATAATCTATAAAAATTGATTTATTAAATTCCAAGACAAGTAAAATCACGTACAATACTTTTCACGCAAATGTCTTTTTTTCTCACAAATTTATATTTCACATTTGGTCTACATTATTCTCAGCATCCGGCGATAAAGCGCATTAATCGGTGCGCTTGTTGCTCGCATCCGCTATAATCCAGCTTTATCAGCGCTTCACGGAAAGAAGCGCGCGGCGAGAATGAGACGAGGAATGAGAAAACGGTGGGCAGGAAACGCCACGACGGAACGATGCCGGTTTACGATAATTATACGTACGACGGGACAACTCCACCCGTATACGGCTGTGATTCGCGAACCATTCCCGGTGCCGCCGACCCGGGGCTCTTGCCTCGCGGCTCAACTCAACTCGATTCGACTCGACTCGACTCGACTCGACTCCGCCGTGACGGATGAATCATTGTCTGTATTAAGTCCTGACTGACATACGCGCGGTGCATACTGCCGAACCGAGGCAGATACAGTCCTTCCGTGTCGTGAATTTTCCCTCGAGTGTAATTGACGAGTTAATTAAACATTTATGTTCGTAGATTAATATGCAAACGACTTTATCTGGATTGTAGATTTCACAGCGAATACGTGCACAAATGTGTGTATCATTAACATATCTCCTTAATAAAAAATCGAGCACATTTTTTTAATCTCTCCCATCTTGATTTAAAAATTCGAAAGAATTAATATTTTTTCGATGTAATAATCATAATCTTTCATTTATGTTCTATTTGTAGTATAAAAAATGACAATAATTGTGGGATATCTTGAATGATCTCGCAATTAGTATTATTTCGCTTCCATAAAAAGAGCCGAAAATAATATCTTCTTTTAAAATTTATCTCAAGATTTTATCCGATAAAGTGCCTACCATATGATTGAATCTTATCGAAAAATGCGCAAAGCAATTGATGTGATTCCTAAAATTCCTCTATTGATCATCTTATCTGCAACAATCGATCTAAAAATATATTTTAGTAAGAATTTTACATTTAATGATTCACAAATATGACTGACATGATGTAAAATTATAAGATTATAATATATATTTCATATTTTATTATCGCACGAGAGAGTAATTTTCTCCATTTCAGAATATGAAAGAGCAAACGTTAACGTTTCTCAGCATTGTTCGTGGTATGCAAATATTCGCCGCAAAATCGCGACTGCAATAGCTGTCAAATGCAAGTGCACGACGCACTCTCTTATGCCGGAGAGTCCAGCCGTAGCTCGCGGTTATTCACGCTCTCGAAGACATGCAACGAGGAGCAATGGACATACAGAACGGACGGTTCTTTATCGAGAAACATTTGGCCGCGTTCTTATCACGGGCATACAATGCAATGTCCGCCGCACATCTAATCAGATAGCGAAGATCAAAGCTCACCATCCGCGCGATCGGTATCTGATTCTTGCCGAGAAAAATGATTATATCAATCTTAGATATAATCCTTATCAAGCCATACAATAGCGACAGGATCGGGACGCTTTATTTCGCAAAAATGTGACAGCGGCAGAAATTCATCTATGTATATGATATTTTTCTTAGAGGAAAACTCACACTTTTTGGGTAAAATCCACACCAGTGGTAAAAATCGGTATTTTTCCAAAAAAATGGCAAAACTTGATCTTTTTTATTAAAAATATTAAAATAAATATAAATATTTTTATCGATATTCGTCAATATTGAGTTTTCTAACTTTATCCAATAAAAAATATATAAAATCCACAATAGATTAAGAAACAACGTAGAAAATAATTTTCTTTTGTTATGAAATATTGATAAACATAAACCAGATCAATATTGATAAAAATTTTTAATTCTGTTACTATTTACATTTTTCTCATTAAACTAAAAATTAATATAAAATTTAGTAACATTTATATCTCAAAAATTTTTGTTTTAAAAATTTATTTCACATATTAATTTGAATTAAAGAAGACTATTATTATATTGATTTCGTTTTTTTAAACTCTATATGATTAATATGCTTTATTAATTATTAATTAATTACCTATTTACATAAAATTATAAATATTTCAGTGTCATATATTATATATAGTTATGTCTATGCTAGTTCTGCCAGTTTATTTCATTTGGATAAAATCCAAGACAAAATATTATCACTAGTTTTTTCCACTCATCGGACTTTCCCGACCAACCTTAGACTATAAAATAGGCCGTCGAAATTTTGGTTGAACAGACACATATCATCGATTTGTCGCTCGATATTTTCCACGATCGTATCGCCCGCTTGTGTTGCTCGGTTCGCTGCCTTCTATAGTCCTATCTCGTCTCGCGCGACCAGGTACTTTCGACCCACGTGTGTGCCACATACGCAACACGGGGGCCGCAATATCGGGACCGTCGTTGCGCAACGAGAAGTTTACTTATTTTCGCGCGCACGCGAGAAATACGCCTACTTGTACGGCGACAAATGCGAGAAAAAGCGCGACGTGTCCTTTCGAAAGTCGAGAACAAAACGTCGGGGACCGCAGAACAGCTCGCGTCGTCGTTTTATCTTTATCGCATTGGAGATGCGAAGCTCGTTTACAGCTCGAGCTACTCCACGCGTTTTCTACTTTCAATAGTGACTTTGGCACTTTCGCGTCGCGATTGTTTGTCCACGGATCGTTTCGATTTGACGACGCATTCACTGGTTTTACGCTTGTCCTTCATGTCTCATGCATACATAATATATATGTATGGCCAATGAGCTGAGTCTACCTTTATGTATCTATGACCGACGATTTATTTTTTTTTATTGTACTTCGAAAGCGCTATTTATCGATGTATACATTTCTCTTCTCTGATTGAATAAAAATAATTTCAAAACGAGAATAAATTTTCTCTCATGTATCTCATGTGTCGCAGTTAATACGGATCGTAAATAAATCCTTTCGCGAGAACGATTTATTACTTGGTCCGCGAAATGACAATCCGCCTACATGAGTAATTTCGTCACATAGTTATACGCGTGTAGGACAAAGAGTCCGCAAATGGACAAAGCGATTGATCATTATGCGTCATCACGCACGAATTTCAGATTTGTTTACCGAAGACAAGGCTCATGTAAAAAAATAAATAAATAAATAAACGCAAAGTGTTATAACGATAAGACCAAGACAGAAAGCACATCTAATACTCTAAATAATAAAAATAAATCTAACGTGTAATAATTCATATTTTTAGCACTTATACAGGGTGTCAAAATTGTATTTTTTTTTTCAACTATAGATTCTAAAAAATAATGTCAATTCTAATAAGATTGATACAAACACTACTCTGTGTGTATGTGTGTGTATATATATATATATATATATATATATATATATATATATATATTGAGATATACGCAATTAAATCTTCCTTATTTATCGAGTACTTTACTAAACACATTACTAGAATTAAAACGCTTTTATTATATGCAATTTATAATTTTTTAGGAATTATTATAATTCGTCTAATTAATAATATTAGTCCAACAGAATATACTTGGCAATGCCATCAGATTAATTAAACGATGGGCGTGAGCAAAAGACTCGTGTGAATTATTCGCAAAACGCTGCAAGTAATAATATTATAAATATTGTTTATTCGAAAAACAACCTCACCTTTTTCAAATGCTTGTTCACCCATTTCGTAAAGGTCTTCTTCTGTATAGCATCTCGTTCGTCTGCAAATACACAAAAAAAAAGTTATCAGAATTCTCTTCTTTCAGTCTTATATTTTGCGTTATGACAATAATAATAATGTTGTACAATAATACAACGCGCATTGTACTTGTATTCATAATTAATGTAAATAGTATTTCTTTTATATCAATATTAGCATGTATTATCAGTGATTCAATTCGTGTCAATTCGTATCATTGTATTGTAATCACTGTTACAATTATGTCACAAGCGCAGCCTTGTTCAATGTTATACTGCGATTGTATAATGTATGTACTACAGATATCATGCATATACTATAGATAATACATGTCAAATATCTATATATCAATAGCTTGTCATCAACCGCTACGATATAAATTATTGTAAAAATCAAATTTCGCAATTCATCACACTGATAGGTATAGCTGTTATCGCATCGGTGTAAGGTTTTGCTCGGCTCTCCAGCATGAGACAGTGAGAACGTCGTGACGCAATGCCACCTGGAAATGGACCCTTTAAGGATGGTCGAGGTCAGTATAACGAAATCAAAGTCGCAAACAACCAGATCGGGTCATGTCAAATGAGGGTCAAGCAGGTAGAGTGAGCGAATCGACAGAAGGTCGGCCGGCTTGGCAAGTTGCTCGATCAGTTAGCATGCGAGGCGCAAAAATTCGGACAATGGGTCGTACGATAATAAAAACGAGACCTACTTTAAACGATCTTTAAAAGGAGATAGAATCCTAAAGATTATCTATATTTTTTTTTGTGTCAGGGATACACACACAATTATCGAGAAAATTTGGATATGCATTAAATGTTCTGTTATAGGGTGTCGATTGAATATTGTCGATTGTTCGGTTCCAAAATCGAGATGTTTCGTTTTATCATCGACATGACGCAACAGTTTGAGATTGCAAATCCAGCGCGTGGGTGTCTTTAATTTCTTACGAATTAATGACTACGTTCTTATAGCGTAATCATGGTCACTAAAAAAAAAAAATGAATAGTAAATAATCAACACATCCCCGAAATCAATTATTCGATGATCGATTATATATTTTATTTTAAATGTCAAAATATGAACTATAACGACATTAATTTTTGATCTTAGAATAGTAAAAATACGTTATATAAAACTAGATCAGAGATGTGTTATTTCATTGTGATGTAGAAAATAGCGTGTTTTTGCGTGAAATTAATTAAATTAACGTACAAATCATTCACCGCAGCGATTAATTGCGGGAAATTAGAGGTGGAGATTTATCGGCTCCGCAATTGAACTATGATTTATAGCGCGCACTCTTGACACTTCATCATGATCGTCATGCCGTGAAAAGTTAACGCCACTCGAACGACGGTATCATCGACCGGGTATGTTTAAACCCGGTCGACAAGCCGATATAAGTGTCTCAGCCTAATGCCGCCAGACGATACAAAATAAGAGGTAAGGCGAGAGGTACACTCTCTCGGAAACACTTCTAGATTTAGAAATATCTCGAGTGGCCTGCTCTGTGAACGATCACATTTCCCGAGTGCCCCTGTCACTCTCGCACTGCGAGAGAATCGCGAACAAATATTTTAATGAACGCGCGCGACGCGTTCAACGACTGCTACACGTCGGTAGAAAACGTAAACGCGAAATGAAATAATCATACGAGAGAAATATATTTGGCAAAGTGTTATTTCTCCCTGTTATAATTTTTGCAACTAGATAGTTTATATTAATCGCTACATTATATAAATCTATTGGGGAGAAATGATTCTAATTTTTCAAACACATTTTTTTCGAGAACAGCAAGCATTCTCAGATGTAGATATCTCGCGTGACAAATGTGTGCTGGAAACTTTATTTAGTATAGAAAGAGTTTATTAATGTCTTATATGCACGCACGTATACGCCTGCCTGGTTTAGCGAACTTTGCAGCTTAATTTACGCTAACATATTCCATTTTCTGCGAACCGAGCATTTGTTCTTCGTAGATTATCTCGCTTTGTTGCTGGGTCCAAGTTTGGCCCAGTTTTAACACTTTGCAAATAATACTGCGTCGAATAACGTGGCTAAATCAACAGTACAAAATTCTATAAATCGCCACTTATATTTTTCTCCGATGAAATTCGAATTTAAAGCCTACATAAAGGAATATACTTAATTCTTTTAATAAAAGAAAGTGGAACATGTACGGTTGTGCTCTGTTTATTTGTTCATCATACTATATTTTTATTATTCTCGTACTAATAAAATATATGAAACAATTATATGTAAGCGAAACATAAAGATTAACACTTTATTTAAATTCTTCCCTAACAAAAAAAAAAAAATAAAAAATAAATAAAACTATCTTTCTGCTTTTATATTATATAATCAGCAATGTTATTTCTATGATATTTAATTTATTTCCGGCACATGTGCTATTTATGTATTTAAATAATATTTCCAACATTTTAAGCTTAATTGGCATAGTTAAAGAGAGCATTGATTGAGGGACGCGGCCTAATCTGTTACGTCTCGCACAAGAAATTCCAACGTAATCAGTATTGACATTAATGAGAGTAAACAAAGTTACGGTCAATTCATAACGCTGATATCTTGAATGTTGCTGACAGAGTTAGAATCTAAATTTGCCGACGATAGCTTCCGATCTCTATCAGTCATGCCATAGCGACCTAGTACGAGGAGCTAACGTAATTTCGGAGAATCCAATTCTCTCAATGCCATAACTAGAATGAAGATAGCTTTGCGTGAATTGTCAGTCATTAATTGGCACGATTCTAACGGCTAGTTTACATTAATCTACACCTAACAGACAATCAGATTTTACGATCAAATCTAAGGATTTGATTGTGATTGATGAAAATTATGACATGAGATTATATTATATGCTTCTCAATTAAAATTATTCATATCAATAGATAATGAAGGATATATTTTAGAAATTTTTTTAGATGATTTGCATAGATATATTATTTAGAATCCTTGATTATAATCATATTTAAATTATATAATTTTACTAATTTTAATAAAATGTATTTTTAATAGATATTTTTGCAATAAAAATAAATTTTAATTATAAATATATATTTTATATATAAAAAAAAAAACATAAGCGCATCGGTGGAAAAAAAGGAGAGCTATGAACTAATCCCGAAGAAATGCGCTCGCACGCATGCTTTCTTCAGTAAAGTCCTTGTTAGCAGATACGGACGCTGGAATGTGGAAGCTCTGATAACGGTAACTGACGTTACAGGGGCTGAAGATAAACATCAATGAACGTATTCAGCAGTGTTTATTCTTTTCGGAAATTCTTGACAGTTAATTTACGTGATACCCTTTCGGCATTTAGGCTAACACTAGATAATACTGTCTACTTTTATCAAATATTCGATGAATCCCAGAAGCCTAATGAGATCATTCGGAAATATTTGAAAAAAAAATCTTATTATATATATAATTCTATCCTGATAATCAAAATATATTTTTAATAAAAAAAAAAAAAACATTTTGTAAAACTAATTTTTACCTTTTAATCAAAATAACTTAACGAGATTAAAGTCCTGCGATTTAACAAATTTGTGATCGTTCTCAAATTATTTTTATTATATTATTTTTCATATATTATTAATTTTTGACTGCACTTTTGCTGGCCAAGCGAAAATTTACGTGTCAATCCATTTGTATACGCGCGATATTTGAACATTCATCAAGCGAACGTTTCGTTGAAAAAAAAAAAGATACCTTTGAAAGAAACTATGAAAGAAAACCATTTCGCGCAAAATATAATGCCCACGATTGACATCTTTGGCTCGTATATTACATACACCGTATTCGCGAGCAACGGCGCGCTTCCGTTATTAATCGCCTTGCTCAAGTTTCTCGTGCAAGAGGAGATCGTAACGCGCGAATGAGAGTCTCTCGATTTCATAATACGCGTCCTTCGCATCGTCGGCTCCGTCAAAAGAAGAGGCGGCTAAGCGCACGCGCGCGCGCGCGCGAGATACGAGATGCGAAGGCAACACAACAACATCGTATCGTCGGCGATAACCGGCACGTAACGGCGTCACGAAACGAATTTACTCTCGACCGGACACGAGATGCCGGGTAATTACGATAAATTAGCCATCAATCTCGATGCGCTGACGTCATTCGCGCAGCGAGCCTTCCGGCCGTTTACTTTTGCGCTAAGTGAAAAGCAATGTTGGGCGTATACGAATCGTTGTACGCAATCCGAGTGGGCAGGGATTATGAAAAGCTACGGCCATTGTTTATTGTTTGTCCACCTGGCACCACGCTTTGTAAAATCGTAGGCTACGATAGTCCGACCGGATCCGGTAACTTTACGAATTCCGAAAATTTTTTCAGACTTGGATAGTCGTAGCAATGCATCGGTTTAAGTATATAGGCGAACGATAAAAGTGAACCGCTGTCTTTCGTTATCTGTCTACTTATTACGTTATGTATACAGTGACAGTTTAGATACTCTCTCTCTCTCTCTCTCTCTCTCTCTGCACTCTCTTAAAATATATATATATATATCCGGCGCTGCTAAAAAGGCAAGGCGAGGAAAGCTACACTCGTAACTCAAACATTTATCAAACAAAAACAAAAACCTGAAAGCATAACTCGAGTCGGATCTTTTAAAGCCTCTCATATGTTACAAGCATCGATAGAACAATTTATCACAAAGTTAATAAGAACACTGTGTGAGTAAATTTGCAATCTGCAAACTGTAAACAAATACACTATATATTTGGAGACGTATAGTACAGTTGAAAATATTGATATATTATAAGCCGTAAATAATCTGTAATTAACCCATTTGAAACGTTATAAGTAACTCATATCTTTTTAAGAAAAAAATACTGTACTATTTATGAAAATTTGTTTCATACTATCATTAACATTATTTTATAATATTTTATCTTTTTTATGTTTCTGTATAAATATTAGTTTCAGTATCGCAATAAATTTTATAGAGCTACCATAATTATAAATTTTTTAAATATCTTTTTAAAGCAAGCAAAAATGTTGAAATTAGCATGCTGCGAAGGACATCTGCGTGCTTTGAATAAAATTTCCGATGATTTACCTCTCGCAGACATTTATTTCTCGCGAAAAAGATAGATCATCTCCGACGTATTTAAACCGGATTTATATAAAAATAGCATATAATTAGACACAATTCAGAGAGCAAAAAATGTACTTGTTTACCTATCGAAATAAAAAAGGTGAACGGGAATAGTAAAAATTCTGACGCACACGAGAAGGGAAAAAATAAATTCACAGGAGGAAAAAGTTATGAAAAACGGGTGAGCTTCTCACGAAAATCTTCCAGCATCCGCATGCCAACTGTTCACCTCCTCTTTCCACCTACCGTGCGCCTCGATGAACATCGCCCAGCAGCCCCAGAAAGCCTGGGTGTTGCCGGCGCGGTGTTCCCCGACCACGCCATTGCATCCCGGACTTTCCTCCGGGAATCCGTTCGCATTCTGACCTTTGAACTTGGAGAGCGACTCCTCGTAACCGTGCTGAGAGCGCTGCTCGCGCTGATGCTCGGCGACGGTGTCGGCCGGATCGAAGCCGAGTCGCTCCTTGTAGTATGCCTGGGTCGACATCCTGTCCTTCTCCGGGCCCCGGGCAGTCCCAGCGAAGTAGAGGGTGCAGGTTTCAACGTTCATGCCCGGCCACGCGAACCGTCATGACACACATTCACGGCACGAGTCGACACAGCTGTTTTCCCGCCGCCCCGACAAAACAGTCCCCCGATCGCTCGAGAGCTTTAATTTTGCGCAAATATTCGAGTCGATTGTTCGGGTTTAAATCGCATTCGCGTTCGAGATTTTGTCTGTTCGTGAAAATCACACTTTGATTCACTGTTCGTTTGGCTCGTATAATCGCGCGTGTATATTTTTCTCCCTCACATTTTCGCAAGTTCGTCGTCTCTTTCTCTCTCTCTCTCTCTCTCTTTTTCTCGAGATCCACTCTCTCTCAGTCGAAGGAGCTTTCAATTTTCGAATCGATCGTTCGTCGAATAGTTTCTCGTTTCTGCTGATTGTTAGAGCATTTAGAATGCTCGACGCGTGAGTTCCACCGACTATCTATCGCTGTTTACACGACACGTGCACCAGCTTCGATTGGAACGCGATCGAATTCTCAAATGGTCCCGTCGATCGTTCGGAGAATCGGCCAAGGATTCTCTTACCTTCGGATTCCAACCTGCCGCGCGACGTATATGCAAATGCGAACGTCGCTTTATATCACCGACCTCGTATATGGTATGGCACTTTGTGAATTCTCGAAAAACTCCCGGCTCGTCGTATACTCTTGTCAGTGACAACACGAAGATGGAAAACCTATGCAATGACAATGCACGATATGAGAATAAGATGTTCGACAGTTGAGGCAAATTTGATAAATGACTTTACGGAGAGAGCCCTCGACAATTTTAACATAAAAAATCTAATTTCATTAGCGGAAAAAATCACGTTAATCTAAAAATTCCATTATTATTAATATTTTTTCGATAGTCTATCACGAATTTACATTTATCACAAGGGAACTTTTCTATGCTCAAATCCTCGCGAAAAAATGCAAGAAATTGTAGTAAGACAATGGAAACAAAGAGAAATGGGATGACGTAGAAATGGAAGGGATGATTAATCGATATATCCGTGTTAGATTAGAATTCGACGGCCTTGATGCACGCCTAAGAAACTTGGAAAGTCGATCATGGTTACACCCAACCATTAGGTACTATTATCTTACGCGTGTCCATCAAATTTGTAATCGATTATTCAGCATATTAAGCTAAAGACCGAAATGGAAATCATCTAACCGCAACGATGGCGAAAAAGTAACGCAATTAAGTATGATTAATTTATGATTCATTTAATCCCGCAAGATCGTTATACACTAGGTTTTGATGGCAAATTCTAATTATATTATTTTATATAAAACCGAAGAAATAAATTAGAATTTATAAATAAATAAATAATAACGATAAATTTGACGAAAAGCAAAAGGAACACTGTATTGTTTAAAGGCCATTATTCTAGCAGTATTTAGAAAATAGATAATTATTAGAAATTTCTTCTTGAAGAAATTCATTAGAAATTGATCCTTCTGGTCTTTTATATATGTTTTTATTTATGTTAAACACTACGTGAGTACTTTTTTAAATCTTGGAGATTAGCGTTTTATGGGATACAATAAAATTTCAGCAAAATTAAAATATCTAATTTTAAATTGACACTATATTGTTCAATTTTTTCTAATGAAATTAGATTCAATATCCCAAAAATATCCTACGAAAAACTAGATTATTTTTCTTTTTATTTTAGATAATTATATGAAAATCATCATGTCATATCATTGAACCATAGAATTGTGCACAGAGGCTATCAAATAAAAAAAGAAACTATATATCCAAGATTTAAAAATATTGAAGTACTGTTTCAATATATATATATATATATAATATTAAAAAAGATGAATTCTTTTTTCAAAAAGGAATTCCTAAAAATTATCAACTCTTCATACTAACTAGATTAAGCCCGTAAGCTACACACTCTTGATTCAAGTGCCCGATTTTTTTTGTCACTTATTAAAATAATCCGGCAGAGGTGATGGCTTCTTTTTCTACTCGATAGCGTTAAAATATCGATGGCACCGAGCCTACAACCAAGAAACCTACCGATCGCAACACACCGAGCGAAAAGCGAAATCGGACGGACGGATCGAGCGACCTTTTCAAACTGACGTTCCGCGAGGCGCGTGGAGACTGAGCGCCGACGCACACGCCTGGCATCGGCGGAGGCTTAAGAGGACGATGGAAGCGCGCCTAACCGCGAGATCGAACTCTCCGCATATGGTAAACGGAGAATGGGATACGTGGGTGCCCACGTGTCGTGGTCGTTGCGTATCAGAAAGGGTCGTCATAGACCAATTCACCGTCGTCGCGGAGGCTAACTAGACGCACTCGACTATCGCCATCTTCGCTCTCTCTCTCTCTCTCTCTCTCTCTCTCTCTCCCTCCCTCCCTCTCTCTCTCTCTCTCTCTCTCTCTCTCTCTCTCTCCCTCCCTCCCTCTCTCTCTTTCTGTCAAAATAAAATTTAAATAAAGCAAAAGAACGAAAGAGGAACTCTCAATCGAAAAAATGATGCGCGGAATACGAAAAGTGCATCGTCGCGACGATACGCATACAAGATCTGCAACGACGGTCGGTCGATCACTGCACTTGCCCTGGCAGTCATGGATGCAAATGCCGTCGCGTGCAATCGAACCGCAAGTATATATACACACAGCCGGTCGTCTCGCTCTTGTCCCTGCACGAAATTAGAAACGGAAAAAAAACAGAGTGACGCCACGCGGTTAGATGAGACCATTCTTTCGACAGACGCAGAGGTCGTCGCACAGAAATACCGGCAAAAATGTCATCGGGTACCGTTAAACATCGAATGTAGGAAACCATGTTAAAGTAAAAACTTTGAAAATTCGATGCGAGAGAGCAATTATCGTTTATGCAAATGCAAATGAAGACGTTGAGAACTCATCATCTCATTACTGAATTCGAAGTCTCTAACGGTACTCTTCGCGTTCCGAATTCAATTTAAACTAAAGCCTCAAAGCGAGGAGAATGCATCTTTCGCCGCTCGTTGACCCATAGACTTTAATTGATCCCGTACGCGTCGGGAGACACGCCTAATGGACGAGCCCTTGTTAATTCATTAAACGCCGAATGGCCGTACCAGCGGTACGACGACGGCTCTTAATGTCGTTGGGTGCTGAATCATGCGTTCTGAGAAAACTCGCTCTCTCGCATCCTCGTGTGCCTTATATGAGCATAGCCTGCTTGCAGAGCGCACGTCATATACCGCGAGCGTATAAAGGTATGCCGAAAACGCGGATGCATAAAGGCCATAAAAAAATCCATTAATATAAGAAGCACCATGACTGGCACCGTGCGCGAGAAATTCCGTCCAAAATCGGGTCCAGCAAAAAAGAACGAACAAATGTGAATAAATAAGTGTTAATTATTAATGTTTTAATTTCCTTTTTAGATAATCTTTTATATAAAAGTCTTTATAAAAAAGATATTATTTTATAAAGACTTTTATATAAAAGATTATCTAAAAAGGAAATTATATATATTTTATAAAAAATAATATCTTTTTATAAAATTATATTAATTAAGCAACGGACCTATATTGATATTTGCTGATACTCGTTCGTGATTGTATTTGAATCTGTTTATTTGATCTCTGTTTAAAGGGGCACGCATTAATATCTCCAATGTATCTTACATCTCGTGTATAGCGTAAATATAACCGCGGGATATTAACGAGCAACGAACCCGTTAAATGACAAAGCGAAAACGCAACGACATGGCAAAGAAATATTGGAATAGCTAGAGAGATAGCATCTTTTCCTCTCTCTCTCTCTCTCTCTCTCTCTCTCTCTCTCTCTCTCTCTCTTCGCACATGTTCGGCATTCGATTCTCTTCACAAAGCAAAGGTCCAAATGTGACGTTAAAAACTGCTCTGCAGTTAAAAAGATGTATGTAGAAATTATTTTCAGTTTTCCTTCGAAAGAAAGGATCTGCGAACGTCCTCGTGAGTGCAAGTAGGAGCAAGTAGGAGCCGGCGAAAGAGAGGAAGAGGCCACGCGCGGGCTATACGGAGGCCGGCTCGGCGGCATTCTTGCGCCAAGTCGCATAACGGGTCCATAGTCGATCTCGGCCCACTACACTCGAGGTCCTGCGAGAGATGGGCGATCAACCTTGAAGAGGACCTCCTCTCCGGGGCCCGCCGCCGCCGCGGTTTAATCGAGTCGCGCGTCTCGCGTGGATCACAAAAAGCGTCTGCTACACGCGTCTAACTATCGTGACTCTGATCCCGTATTATATATGTTCCCGCATATATTTTCCCCTTATATGTAATCGCACACTCTCGCGTATCTTTCGTCGTAGCACGTAGGTCGTTCGAACTGTGGAAGTTACCCTGAAAGGGCGTTGGCTACTATATACATATAGATTATGCACGATAGACGAGAGCGACGAGAAGACGATTAAGGCAATGAGAAATCAGGCAGGGATCGATTTCAAAGCGAGGTAGGCGGTGAAGTGACAGAGAATAAACACATCGCTTGCCGAAACGATACAGACGATTTTTACGATGAAATGTAAATAAAATTTCACTATTATTATCATAAATATATAGACATGAAACTGATGACTTCAATTTTCATTTCACAATCTAAAAATTAGTCCCTAAATAAGAAGAATGCAGAACAATGTAAGGAAAACCTTCGATCGGCCCTTAAAAGGCCGCACGAGCCGCGAACTACGTGGGTTAGCGCGAGATAACGATATGAGAGTGTTCGCACGGATGTCACGAGCTCTTACCGAGAGCAGGTTGCGAGTTTCCGCGAGCCGGCGGAGGCGTAATTTACGTAGTGGATACGAACATGCACCTTGTTCGATTATAATGCAATCGCCGCCAACGTCAAACAGCATGGGTAGACGGACTCACGTCTATTCTTACCACAAGCTACTAGTAGACAAATGTGCACAAAGAAAAGATGACTATAAAATATTGGGAGATAGTATAATTATTATATTGAGATATAATTTAAAAAAAAAAAAAATATATATATATATATAGCTCCTTTTTAATCAAAATTTTCATCAAAATTTTTTTTATATATTTACAGATATAATTTTTCAAGCATAAAAGAAAATTTTATTCTTAACTCATATTTTTGTATCTATTTGAATTTGCATTATCGGCGAGATTCCTTATAGAGTCACTTTCACTGTTAAAACTGATGAGATTCTTATCTCATAATGAAAAGTGAATTCTACCTGCTGACGCTACCAAGAATGGGAAACTCGTTTAGACCGGCCGAATTTAGTTTCGAGAGAAAGGGACCGGTTCGCGTGTATATTATTCGGGGGGCCCGAAACGGGCCCCACCTGTATTTGCCTAGACGAGTCCGCCCACAATCGAATCGTACCTCTCGAAATGTTTACCAATGGTTCGATCGCGCGAATTCGTCTGGACAAATTAACCGTATAAGGAGATTTTAGTCGTTGCAAACGTGTCTTTGACTGATGCTGTTCTTCCCCATTGGAATATTTCGTTTACGAGGGAACTCGTTTATGAGTTCACGTTCGTAGCAAAGGGGAGACGAGAAAACAACCGAGGATGATTTCATCTCGTCGAAGACAATCGCTCACGAGAGTCATTTACGATAATTTGCATTCGAGTTAAATCGTCGCGGCGCAATGAAAAAGTAATTTGGTTGCAGGTGGAATAACAAGTAGAAAGGAAAAGCGAATAATCGCTCAAAATACCGACGAAAGAGAATGCGGTTTAGCGATGAGTAATTCCATTACAAAAGATGAATAATATTGATAATAGCACAGCAAACGATTTCCATATATGGCGCTCTGCGCCATATGTGTATTAAGATACGAAAAAATTTGAAGAGACTGATACTTTATAAAAATGAATATCATCGAAATAAATTAATCATTATTTTTAAATATTTTTGTGGGAAAAAAAATATTACTGATCAATTGTATTTTAGCCTTTCTCTTACTGTTAAATATGAAACAAACAATATAATATCCTCAGTCGATGTGTTACATATCGTAAAATTTATTAAAATTAATATTTAATATTAAATATAAATTTAATATAAATAAATATAAATATATTAAAATTAATATTTAACATTAAATATAAATTTAATATAAATAAATATATAAAATTTAATATTTAATATTAAATATAATTTGATATAAATATTTAATATTTTTTATCATATAAAGAAGCACCTCAAATAATAACTGAACCGCGCAAATCAAGATTTTATTCATATACTTTATAAAAATAAATATCATCGAAATAAATTAATCATTATTTTTAAATATTCTCATACAAAAATATATTACCGATCAATTGTATATTTTAGCCTTTCTCTTACTGTTAAATGTAAAACAATGTGATATCCTCAGTTAATGTGTCACATGTCATTGTAAAGTTTATTAATTATTATTTATCATATCGAGTAATACCACGCAGATCAAGATTTTATTCATATACTCCGAGTTTTGTGGCAAGTAAACTTTCTGCGTAAATTAACGGCAATTAATGATCTGAGCACCGCCAATTCGAGTAAAAGTTTCGCGATCTAACCAAATTAAGAAATCCTGACGACGCGTGTGTGTGAGTAAACGCGCATTATATGAACTATCTGCGTCTCGACCGAGTTTTGTCGTGCAACTCGACTCTTGTTGCTTCTCGCTCTCGGCATCTATTACATAATCGCTGTTCAATAAAAACTACTTTCTTTTGTCCGGCTAACTTTCCTTAAGATCGTGATTTGCCTCGTTGGGTAAATTCTTAAACAGTATGGCATGACGAATCTCTTAAACTATTGACAAAAAGAACGCACTGTGCATATTTAAAATTTTTCCGACGATGACTAAGTATTCCTCTCGTGTTATCTATACGAGCATCGTGTTTGCATCATCATTAAGGAGACTACGCAAATTACCTGTGTTTTTTTATTTCGCGCGGTATCTCGTATTTATCCGGCTTATATATGCGGTATCGATAATAACAGATAAAGCAGTACTTAACTGATATTTGACGATACATCATACGAGATATTGTTGATTCTTCAGTAATAAGAATAATATATTTATATGTTTATACATTTAAATTTTCTGGCCAACTTGTAGAATCGCGATCTTTTTTTCAATCGTAACTAAATAAAACTTGACGAATTTTGAATAAACTTTCTGTAAAAGTAAAATCGAAATAAATTAAAAACAGTTAAAGGTATAGTATTTTAATGTGCACTGCAAATTTTTTGACAAATTCCTCTCTATATAAAAAAGATAAATCTCTCGTAAATATTACATATAAAAGCCATATAAAAATTAAAAATCTACATCGTGACTTTGGTGTCAACGAAACATTCCTAAACTGATAACACAGATATATCGAACACGCGCGACCGATAATGATAAACGAGCGAAAAAAACTCGGTAGGAGAAAAAAAAAGTGTACACTATTCATTAATATCAACATATCGATCGATCGAGAGAGAGAGAGAGAGAGAGAAGGGGATAAAGGGGGAAGGGTGTCGGAACTGCCGCGATTACGAAGCCTATGACTCAAACAGACGCCTGATGTTGCCACACTGTTCAGGATACTTGATACGGATAAACATTTCGATAGCATATTATATGTGCCTTGACAAGTAACAATCGATACATGTCAAGGAATAAATGAGAGATTAAAATCGGTAAGAGGCATAATAATTTTCGATGCTGCAAACACTGGGAATTGTACTTTGCATCAATAGCGTTTTTCACTGTCACGAATAAATGCGGAGTGTTTAATATGCACAGAAATTATTTTAAAAGATTCCAGTACTCGCAACAAATCATCAATTTCGCGAGCTCTCTTCGTAGGTGTCGATCGCGATCAGAATCCTCGCGCTATCAGAAAGTTATAAAAAAAAACAATGTGACTCACAAATATCATAAACGATTGAGTAGTATGTTTATCGCGACTGATAACGCGCTGACGTACGGTCGATTCGCTCGGTAAACAATAGCGCGAGGATCATGCATCATCGTCGCTCTGTGTGAGCCGCTAGGTATACCTATTAGACTAGAATAATGTCACTGACACCCGCGAACACGAACGACACCAGGCTGCTGTTCGGCGCGCGCGCACAGTTCACTACTCCTGGACACACGCGCGACACGCCGACGACCGGGCGCTTCGAAACGTGGCACTGCGAATTCCTCTGTCGCGAAGAACGTATGTATCTATGTATATATATATATATATATATTGCCGCGCGGTGAAGACGGCGACAGCGGCGACGGCGGCGCGTTGACGAAGTCGCCGAGTATCCGGAGCGGAGAGTCGCGAGCCAGGTGCTGGAGCGACAAGGAGGAGTGTACGCTATTAGACAAAGACGGATGAGAAAGGAGAGAGAGAGAGAGAGAGAGAGAAATAGAGTCGGAGGCGGCAGCGACGAGGAACAGTGCGAGAGGGAAAGATAGAGGAGAAGATGTGGAGAGAGGGAACGGAGGCAGAATACAAAATAGAGAAGGGAGATGAGGAAAAGACGAAAGAGAGAGAGAAAAAGAGAAGAGAGCGCACTGAGAATTGGAGAGGACGCGGTATGTCGCTCCGCCGTGCAGGCCACGTCGCCTCGGAACGCAGACTGCCGACGCCTGGACAACTGCCGCCCACCCGGCGGCCGGCTCTCCCTCGATCGGGGGAAAGAGAGAGAGAGAGAGAGAGAGAGATCCAAGAAACGGGCCTCACACCCCACCTCTTCTCCACCGTATCTATAAACCTCGCGACCGTCCTCGCCGCTCCCTCTGGTCGACCCTCATCGGTTGATTCCCCGATCACGATCCTGCTTGCTCACTCCTGAGAAGGAACACGGCCCGATAAAGAGAGGAGGGAGTAAAATTGAAGAAGGGGGGGGAGGGGGAATGGAGAATAGGACGGAGGGTGAGAAACGTATCTCTTCGCAACGCCGAGGAGAATAGCTACACGCCGAAGGAGGCAGTAAGGCAGGTCACGGATCGGCAGGGGTTATATACGAGTGCGGAAGTCGCGTCTCACGTTCTTTCTTCCTCCAGGTCGGGATGTTATTTTCGCCCAAATGAGAGAAAGAGAAAGAGAAAGAGAAAGAGAGGTCGCGACGAAAAAACATCTAAACGATTCTGCGACCAGAGTTTTGATATAATTTTACAATAATTGTAAAAAAATTTAAATTTCAAAGCTAAGAATGTAGTAAACAATTTGATTCATTAACTGCATTATCTTTCATATATTTAAAAAACACGGGCATTAATAACCCTTGGAGATCACACATCTTTTTTTGCTCTGTTCCTGGTTACTATACATGTGGATTACAATGTCTTGTCATAATTTTAGCTGTCTCAAAGTACTTGAAAAGATCCACAAAAATTTATATATATACTCCTTGATATCTGTAGAAAATTATCATGTCGAATGAAAAATAAATTTTAAAATAATTTTAATTTTTTTTATTGATATTGATTAATGCCTTCGAGATATTCTATTGTTAAAATATCGATAGAGTTAAAAAGATCCATGTAAAAAATAATCATGTACAAAAAAAATTAAAATTAATAAATTTTAAATATTTTTTTGTTTATTGATTAAGAACCTTCGTGATATTCTGTTGTTAAAATATCGAGAGGATCAAGATGATCTATGTGTGACATTTTTAAGGATTAAAATTCTATATTGTGTAACAGGAAACGTACAAAAATTGCGAGCGCATCTTTCATAATAGCGTTTTCTTAAACGACATTTGTCAAGAGAGCAGTCATATTTGCATCATAACGGGCGTCATCATCAAGGCATTCACGCCCAATTATTTGGCTCCTAACGACGTTTTGGAGTTCGATTCGGAGAAGCACTCGCTTGATCAAGTGGAAGACACACGTGTGAGAGCACCAATACTATTTAGAGCATCGGTCATCTTTCGCGCACCCCACCCAGGAATATGTGGCGGGACCGTTTTATGCACATTCGACGAAAGACAGACAGAGAGAAAGACAGAGAAAGAGAGTATCGGTCAAATATTCCCGGCGGGGTCATGCGTTATTTCTCGCAGCCACGTAACCCTCGGCAGTATGCGTGTCTAGAGATGCTTAATTTTGATCAGCAATTGATACTTTATTCAACGTAGGATGTACAGTGGTAATCGTGCGGCCGCAATATTGAATTGCTATCAGGAACTCATAATGTTTGAAAAAATATCGTTAACCCTACGTTAAGGACCTCTCATCTTAATTAAATGTTATTATCGTTATTGTATAATTAAACAGATAAACACATCTAAACTCAATTTTTATAAATTTTATCGAGGGAAACTAGCAAAAAAATGTTTCATTTCTTGAAGATTGCAAAGTGAATTAAATTGCATTCAACATTAAAATAAGCAATAACGCAGACGCGCCACCAATAAAAGCCGCCAGTCTTCCGGTTCGTCGTCATGATGTTCAAAGTTACGGCGATTCATACTTTTTTTTCAATTTATTCGTACATTTTATGTAGCTGGCAGCAAGTTTAACTTGCATTCCTAACTGTACAATGATGGAGAGAGAGAGAGAAGACTATGATTACTCCAAATATATAAAGACGCCAGCTTCGCGTATAAAATCAGTCTATGGTTGGACGGCGATTATTTTCACACTCCGTTACAAATATATTAATCGTCGACAAAGTTTTTATTTATTAGTAATTTCAAACAATGCGTAGTATTTGTGTAATTTATGAGTGAATTTAAAACTTATTCGACCACTGAAGCAGAATATCGAGCAGGGATATCGATTATTTAATCGAAAAAATATGCGACAGAAATTTGAAGAAAATATTCCACAAGGTAAGCTTCTACTGTAGATTTTATATTTTAGATAATATTTTAGATAGATTTTATATAAATTTCTATTTCACAAATGTTATTACAAGTTAAAAATCCAGGATTGTATATTTAGATTTCAATAAATTTTCTTGAAAACTTTTGTCTCCAACATCTCTTCGAAGCAAATGCAACCGGTGTGAAGTTAGCACCGCATTTTCAAAAATCGAAAGTTTTATAGAGAGTTCTATTTGCACCCCAAATAGTTCTATAGTTCCTGATAGGTTTTAGAAATAGTTCCGGCAAAAAACCTAAAAAAATTGCATTTTGAAAATATGAGGTGCCAACTTCCCGTGGCACCGCAAAATGCGAAAAATGCCATTTAAATCGTCGTATCCTATAGTTCTCGAAGAGTTCTACAGTTCCTGATAGATTTTAGTAATAGTTCCGGCCTCTAAATATTTTTAAACAATTTTTGAATCTCAGAGCTGGCACCTCATCTTCCGCTAAAAGTGGCCAGAACTTTTTCATCTTTGGTTTTACAGCTTCGGACGTTGATAATAATCGATAGAACTCTTCGGGGTGCAAACGGAACTGTCATCAGAACTCCGAAATCCCCAAGAAAATTTCTAAGTCCCGAGGGGGTAAAATTTTTTGGGGGATTTCGGAGTTCTGATGACAGTTCCGTTTGCACCCCGAAGAGTTCTATCGATTATTATTAACGTCCGAAGCTGTAAAACCAAAGATGAAAAAGTTCTGGCCACTTTTAGTGGAAGATGAGGTGCCAGCTCTGAGATTCAAAAATTGTTTAAAAATATTTAGAGGCCGGAACTATTACTAAAATCTATCAGGAACTGTAGAACTCTTCGAGAACTATAGGATACGACGATTTAAATGGCATTTTTCGCATTTTGCGGTGCCACGGGAAGTTGGCACCTCATATTTTCAAAATGCAATTTTTTTAGGTTTTTTGCCGGAACTATTTCTAAAACCTATCAGGAACTATAGAACTATTTGGGGTGCAAATAGAACTCTCTATAAAACTTTCGATTTTTGAAAATGCGGTGCTAACTTCACACCGGTGCAAATGCATTCATAATCGCGAATCGACTTAAGAGACGGGCAAATTCGTGCGAAATCGACTTTTACGGAATCAAAACGACGTGCGTATCGTAGAATACATTTGCACGAATCGTCAACATCACTCTTGTCAACTATGACACGTCATACTCGCACGTGTTTTAGCATATATCACGAGCGAAGCAAATCTTGAAAGTCAGAATGTAGAGGAAAGATAAAGAAGAAAGATAGATGAATGTGAGAGATAATTTTCGGTAATATCAACACTACATATTCAAAAATTTCTGCATTATTTTTTTAGAACAATATAACAGAGTAATATTAAAAAAAATTATTTATCTCAAAAAAATCTATCTATGATTGAAAGATCATCGACCATCTTGATAGTTAAAGTGTGATAAAACTGTTATGGTATCGATGGGGGATGGATGTAACGTTCTCATGGTATTCTGATATCTCCCGATGGTAAAGTAGAATAGAATTTCCCATATATTTATAAATATTATAGAAATTATAATACAAATTAAGATGTATATAATTTACATGTTTGTTACAATTTCTTTATCCCAAATCAAAAGGACAATAATTGCAAATAGAATCTCACATCTGTAAAACGAACTCGTCTGACCTTTGGCTTCTATAACGGTATTCCGTGCGAAACTTTTTGCTAGTTCAACTTTACATTGCTCTAGTTGTGTCATATTCACGCACGTGTTCTAATATACATTAGAATAATCAAAGATTATATTTCAATAAATCTATACGAGAACTATTTCACGATCAGCAATAAAAAAAAAAAAAATATTTAGAATCCCTATTTTAAACGGCAATTTAGTAAAAAGCTTTACTCACCAGGCAAGCTTATCGAGTCATTTGTCATAATTCCAAGTTACGATTATTATGCAAAAATAATTATAACGTACGTGCCAACGAGTCAGGATGAGCACCCCGGTATCGTCATATATATGGCGGGTATATGATATTTACATAGCAACCGACACCACAAAGGAATATGCAAGCCCCGAGTCGAACGAGCGGTTTTCTAAAGTATCATTTACATCTCGAAAGTCTTCGCAGAGAAAAAAGTATGTTCGAAAAATATGTTTCAAAATTATTCGTCGCCCACAATTTTCGAGAATATTTAAATAACATTAAATTCTTGATGTTATAAAAAAACATTCTGTGTTTAATATACATATTTATATACGATATCGTTATATAGTGACACAAGCATATTTGTGAAATTTAAACTGTCGTTTATAATATTAAAAGATTTGAAAAATGCTTCCGTCCTCTTGAGAATAATGTTATGATCGAGAACAAGAAGCTCTTATACGAGCAATAAGCTTAATCTGCATTGAATCAATTACTTATAGTTCTTCACTCAGGCGTTTTATTAGATTTATAATGCGACATTTTGCGCGACGTAAGCTACGATTCGTCGCAAAATATTCTAATCTTGTAATCTTGTAAGAAAATTCCCTGAAAATCCCCTGATCTTCCAGATATTTTTGTTCAAATTTCCAGATAAAAAAAAATATTTTAAAAATTTTTTGCAATTTTTTAAAATAAGATTTTTTTATTATACGCGTTTTTCTAACGCTTTGTATTCGTATAAAAAGAAACACACGAAGCTACTTAAATTTCAAGTGCAAGATTTACAAATATACTGGGAAAAAAATTAAATAGCTTTTGTTAAGATAAAAATTTTTAATTTGCATATTTTCATTTTTTTATCACTAATAATTAAAAATAAAAAATATATATTCCATATTCAATATTTTGTTAAGAAATTGAATATGCAAAAAGAGATATATTTAATATATACATTTTTAACGTATAATTCACAATTAGGCTTATTGGACGGATTGCCTACAGAATAAGAACAAAATTATCAAAGAGAAAAATAAACAGTTTCTGAGTCCCAAATTCCATAAAAATTCCCTAATTTCTCCAGATATAAAAGAATTCTCTGAAAATTTCAGATTTTCTATATTTTTTCCGGGAAGTAAGATAAAGTAACATAAAGATAAAGTGTAACTTTTCTCTTTTAATAAGAATGGACGAGAGAATGCGAGAACGTGTACGACATCACGGCGAGGTCTTTAGACGAATTATGGAGTTAATGCGAAAAGCCGCACGACTCGAGGGTGATCATTGTCCGCGGTTTAAATTTACATTAGGACTTCGTGCTCGAGCGTTAAAAGAGCCCCGACAAATGAACGCCTCCTAACACGTACGTTTAGTCTGCATGCTCCAATGCGAGAAAGGGGTCCGTGACGTTTAAACAGCGTTTACGCGTTGACACATGAAGGAGTGCCTTGTGCGTTTAATTTTATACGTAGATCTTTGATAAAGAAGTAATACAAAATTTATTTTATCCTGACTCGTCAAAAATTTTATTATAGTATTAAAATTTTAAATAAAAAAATCTATATAACTATATAAATATTTTATATTAATTATATATAAGTATATATAATTAATATTAATATATATGTATATATAACTTCATAAATTGATCGTAAAAATATGTAAAAATTAATAAAAATATTAAGCGTGATATCGCGTCATGTAAGACTCTAATCACAAAATGGCTCTTTATGCTCTCACGGAGAAAATCGTCCAGGTGGCAATAATTAAAAGGAGGACGCAACAAGCATCGCTAAGCATAGAACTCTATAGGCAAAGAAGCGAACAAGAGAGGCGGCTGATGGCGTATAGCCGGGCATCGAACCGTGACCCGAGCACCTGTTGCCGCCTCCACGGTCGTGGCTCAATATGAACTGACCTAACCTGTCCCTACTTCCTACAGCAAAAGATGCAGTGATTCCACCAGCTCAATCAATTGACAAAAACGATGTCACTGTCAATACCTTGAGGAGTTAATCTATGAAAACCTAGCTTGAACACTAATATTATAGAAGACGCTATATTGTTGACTCAAGGATATCGATCCTTTTACAATTATGTTGTCATATAAAATATTATCATTTTATTATATATGATATGGAATTAAAACAAAAATTTAGCATAGTTAAAATAATTAAAATATTTATATTTCTCAATTTATCATTATTCGTAAGGAGAGAGAGAGAGAAAATTCATAAAAATTCTCTACATTTTCGAATCAAAGTTCAAAGTTCGTCACTAGATAAATCAATTGTCACGATGGTACGCGATTGAGAGAAGCAATTTCCGGCTTGAAAAATTTCATAAATGATATATGGCGCTAGACACACGTTATGATTCAATTACGCAACAATGACAGGTAGTTCCTGCATTACATCATCGTCGTACAAATAGATGACTGCGAAACATGCTACTGCGAAACGCATGCTGACCACCTTATGACTAATAGCGCATAACAAACTTCAATTGCCACGGATCATTAATGTTTAACGAATAGATCCATATGCGATATATAGGATCTTGACACTAATCCTAGCTCGACACTAGCTAATCCGCGTGTTGTACAAACCAAATAATATGTACATACACATTCTTGCGATAAGAAATCTAACATGTATAAGCTTTGTGTGAGAATTAGAGAAGAAATATATATATATATATATATATATATATATATATATATATATATAATCTTTTTTGTTCTCTATGTAAATTTTATGCTCGTTCATCTTCTATCCTCGACTATTTAATCTCTATAAAAAAGACCGAACTCTGTACGTCCAAGACCCCTCGAATAATGAGGGCTATTGACACCCACGCAGAATATCATGCACGTCCGAGACAGATAATAATCTGAAGAGTCTAAACGTGCTTAACGCGACGTGATAGAACGAAAGAGTCATAGAAAAGAAGTATGTGAAAAGAATTATCGCGGTAAGACGATCTTTGACGCGAAACTCGATATTTACAGAATAATCTCGGGTTTCTGCTCTCGTCATTGCACCCCTCATTGAAGGTCTCCGTACGATGTTGTCATGATGTACAACAGACGCACGACGAAATTGTGCTTCAAACTTAAAAGGTCGGAGAAATGACTTATCGAACATTGATTTTTAACAAATTCAAAATATAGATTTTTAATTATAGGAAAATACCTTGATATAAGAATTAACAATCTTATTAAAAATAAATCATCAAAATAAACGATGAAACGGTGAAGGCAAAAAAGGAAATAATCTCTCGATAAATCATGTCTATTGCTTTTTAATCGACTAGAGATTTAAAAAGGTTTAATTTTTTTTTTTTTTTCTTAAGAAAAAACTGTTTACTTATTCGGTGCTGCCTATATTAAAGATCGTTAGTCTTGCGCTCAGAAATTGAAGTGGTCGACAAACAGAGAGATACCACATTATTATACTATTTTTGAAAGTCCGAAGGTAACGCCCAGAGCCTTTATGTACACCGTGTCTTGGAGAATAGCAAACTATCAATTTCACTCATTATCCATTACCTTTAATCATCTCTAGAATAATAATTGACGGCGAAAAAGCGTCAGAATCATCAGAAAACAAGTCAATTGAATCCAAACTGCTTGCATGTTACTTCGAGCTATTCAATGTTACGAGGGTCATCGTTGATCGACACAATTTTCATCAATCAGTAACAGCGAAGTAAATAATCGAAATAACAGCGATTCTCCAATCATGAATAATTTTCATATTAGTGTCATTAAAAAATATATATAATTGTGTTATTATTATTATTATTATATTAATTAAACAAAAATATTTTACAGATATAGTTATACTATGTTTATATTATACATTATAGATCGTGTTATTTAAAATGTTAAAATTTAGATACTATAAAGTAAACATCATCCGAATAAACACACAAGTACTTTATATGTAAAAAAAAAAAAGAAAAAAAACACGTTTCTTATCTGACTGCTTCTTTTGACAATAAATAGCTGACGAAAATTCATTGAATGATAATGTCAACTGACAACAGCTATGAGTGATACAATCAGGATAAGATGTGAGAAACGAATATTTTCATGAAAAAATTTTTAGATAAAGTTGTAATGTTTTAGATGTTGCATTAATATATACCTTTCAGGTATATTATTTTTTTTTCTATATAAATTTATTAAAAAAAAAAGTATTGAGATGAAAAATATAACCGCCTTTTCTCTATCCTTGATTTTGTACAGCATTAAATTAAGGATGTTACGCTATATTTATCTGAATGTGAATTGCTATTATATGTGTATAATTTCACTGTAAAAAGTTTGATAAAAAATTTCTTGGCGACTTTAGACTTTAGAAAAAAAAAGTAAATAAATATCTAACAATATGTCTCCCCTAAAACCTTAATTTTGCCTAACATGATATTTTCTCATATCACTAATATTAGAAAGAATATATTAACAAAAAAAATTTCACTTGTCACACCCTACAGACATCATCCTATAGGAAGAGATCGCAATATCTCTCCGTGGGAGAAGAATTTATACGCGGATGATACAGCCGGAGATCGGGTGTCTATATCCCCGCGGTATCAGATTACGTTAAAATGCAAAATGAACTTAAGTAGTACGTGCTAATTAAACTGTCTTGTAGCAAATGACAAGTTTATACTTTACTTTAGTTAATAGTAAAAAAGTATGTATAAATTCTAAATTTTGCTATATATTTTTTTTACTTTAATTAATTTATATAAAAAGATATAAATATATAATAATTGTTATATATTACATAAATTATTTATACTATAATTGTGTCTGTGAAGTTAACGTGTCATTTCATAAATAAAGAAGAGTCTTGGTTTTTTATTTAATAATTCTATAATTCTTGATAAATTAAACAAACAGTTTTGCATTATAAAATTATTAAAAATAAAAAATGGGAATTCTTAATTATGAGATTCCATGAAATGTTATTCTAGAGCTTCATATATATTACATAATAATTGATTATCAATTTATTACTTTTCAAAACTTTAATTTCTTTCCTGATCATTACTTTTCAAAATTCAATTTACATTTTCGTAATAACATCAACAATTTAATATTTCGTTTGACCGGATAAGCCACGTAGATTCGACGTTGATTGTGATCAGAACATAATTACGGATATCTATAATACATACTTCGAATTCAAGTTGACATCCGGGAATAAAATACGCACTCAAACAATGCCTTGCACTTGCCGCTATATTTATCGGCGCGGAAAGTAAATAATCATCGGTTAAAAATAATCGTGTCCACGAGACGGACGTGCCAATGTTAACTTATAAACCCTACACCGCGACGAAAACGCAAACGCATTAAGATGAATCAGCACCATCGGGCAGTGTCTTTAGATTTTGCAAACTCACCGCGCATTTGCGCCATGTGAATAAGAAACTGGTAGAGAATCAAGTTGAACGGCAAAGCGCCTTTTCTACGTGTTATTTCTGGGATATTAAAGACCTGCTAAAGCACTGCAATTATTGCTTCATGCTTTTGCATCGGCGATCATCGGCGCAGAAATCATTATGAAAAAAAAAATATATATATATATATATTTATACATTTATTTCTCGAACCGAATAAATTAAATTATGAAATCACTTGAATGTAAAATTTTGATAACATCATTTGTGAATTCTCATTCTATTTATAATTCTTATTAAACATAAACTATAAATTCTTTGGCACAGATTGGGTTTTGAGAATCTATCGCATGATTTCGCGTCAGCTATTAATATGTAAATCTTATTTATTTCCTTATTAATCGAATTTTCTAAAGACATTTTATATTTTATATTTATATATCCACAAGAATTTTGTATTTGTCAGAATTATGACTTCTTCTTGCTTGATCACAAATGGACACAAGAATATCGCGAAATATATTTTAATATCCCGAAATGCACACAAGAAGCTGCTCATTTGCTATAGACATGCAATGAAAAGCTGAAAATCGATATAATAAGGTACTCACCAGCGATACGCAGTACGGCCCGGTCGGCAGGATCAAGCTGCAGGATGCTCAGTGGCTTGTCCTTCGCCCATTCCTTGAGGCTGCCGTCCAGCTCAAACTCCATGATCCCCGCCGTACAATTATTCTTCTTACACCATACTCGAAAGTCGCGTCCCGCACTCCTCCTCAACTCAATGTCCTTTTGCACTACTACCGCTGCACTACAATGTCAATGCGCGGTCGTTCATCGACATTGTTTACACGATATTGCACGACGCGATGACACCGATCTGCTACTTTCCGCTCCTGTCCACGTGACACGTGCGCGTCGCGACGCACGTGCGTCTACTGCTGTGAGAAACCGTAACACGCATACTCTTATCCCTCTTGCTCCCCACCATATCTCTCTCTCTCTCTCTTTGCTTTTGCGCGAATCACGTTGAGCACCGATCTCGCGTTTGTTTACACGCATTGTATACATCCGCACAATCAGACATAAGAAGAAATAAATCGGAAAATGGAACAGAACAATGCGTATAATGACGGGCTAATGCATTATTTCTGCGTGGAATAATATTATTTCTCGTCTTCGGTAGCGCTTACAATTAGATGATTCTCTGTTAGAGAATCGCGTGAGGCTCTATCCCTCTATGAAGAAGCATGAAGGAAGGGGAATATGTGAGGGTTGTGAAGGTCACGAGTCGCGTCGCACGCACCCCACTCATTGAGATCGTTTTGCGATATTACATATAGGGTGTTTGAATAGCGCGTTTCCGAGAAACTCTGGCTGCCTAGGAGACAAATTGAAAATACAAGCTACCTCGAGACAACGGCACTTGACCTTGGCCTTGACAAATTAATAATCATATACATATACTATGTGTTCTCGGATATCATATATAAAATGTATAGTAATATCTTTTATTGGCAAAATTCCACCATTTTTTGGGATAAAATAATAGAAACTAGTATTTTCTGAAAAATATCAGTGAATATTTTTAATTTTGTTACCATTACATTTTGCTCATTAAATTAAAAATTAATCTAAAATTTAGTACATTTATAAATCAAAGTTTTTGTTTTCAAAATGTATTTCATAAATAATATGAATTAAAAAAGAGTTTATTACTATATTAGTTTCTTTAAATCATAGTAATTAGTCTGATTTTCTAATTGAAGCAAAAATATTCTTTTATATAAAGTTATATAAATATATATTTTAGTGTTACATATTAGTTATTTTTAAAATTTTTGTCAGTTTATTAAATTGGATAAAATCGAAATTTATTATGGTGTTTTTGCACCTATTGGACTTTCGCAACCTTGTATACACACTATGTACACATGTATAATAATACTTTCGATGTGAAAACCGTTATGAAAACGCTAGCTATTCGTTTGTCCTCCACTAGCCGTATATTGACTTTTATTTCCACGAATGTGGCCGAATCCACCGACTTTTATTCGCATTACTAAGCAATCGTATCGAGTTTCCGGAAATGTTGAGTCGCCGCAGATACCGTTGAATTATCGCGAACAATCGGGAAGAAGTAATCGTGGCCTCTCCTTATCGTATCGAAGGCGGGCGTGTTATAACGTCGTGGAAACAAAAGTGCGCTCGTATAAATCGTATCAAATAGTTGCGTTATAACGAGGCCGCCATTAAGGCCGCATATTCGTCTACGAGAAAATCGCTATGAATGGAAGAGGCAACGCACACGACGAAACCCGTACACGATGCAATTAAGAAGTGGAACACGGTAGCGCGCGCGGAGGCGAGCTCCTCTCAGGCTCTTGTTTTTTCCTTCCTCTACAACGCTTTCGACGACGCGATACGGATATCCGTTCCACTTACAAGCTTCGAACGGCTTCGATTCGCGTGAAATAATGCCAGTCCGGACGTAATTGGGCGAGCGATTCGCAACGAGGCGCGTCAAGAGACACGAAATGTCGCACGGTAGAAATTTTCACAAAGAAGAATTAGCTTACCTCTATTCAATTATACCCAGGGTTGGAAAAATCCCAAACTTTGGAATAAAATCCATGTGTAAAAATGGATAAAAATCGATATTTTTCGGAAAAAGCTGGTCTTTTCCATTAAAAAATGTTAAAATAAATAGTAAATCTTTTTATCGATATTCGCCAATTTTTTTTTAATTTAAGTTTTATTCAAAATATAAAATCCGTATATTAGGAATCGACGTAGCGAATAAATTATATTTTGATACAAGACGGTAAAAAAAACCAAATTTATATTAGTAAAAAATTTTAATTTTTTCCTAACGATTTATATAGAATATATTTATGAAGCTAAAATGATATACAAAGATGTCACTGAATATTATTTGTATCTAATATCGCGAAAAAATTTATTCAAAATTTAGATATTAATATATACATTTTTTATAATATTTTCTTTTCTATAAAACGCGCGAATTATTTAACGGATAGAAAATTAAACCGATTATAGAGATTTAACGTCACTATTCACATGACAAAAATTGACAGAATTGCATCGTGTCCGAAAATATGTATTCGTGCTCTTCCTCTGCTTTTTCAACGATATACCGCCGGTTAATTTTAATGAAATTAGCGAGTCGGAACACGCGTACGAAGCGAGTGCACGGTTTACGTTAGTTTTGCTTAGAGAGACGAAGCGACGCCTCTGGGATCTGGTTTTACGACAGCGACCATTAAGGAAGTCTCATGAGGGTGCTATATGTTTTATAACCGGTCGCCGACGAAAGCTCAGACATCTGCCGCGTTTCGCTTTGTAGAAGCCGGTCGCGACTCCGTCACGCATGAGATATAAGATTCCAACCTATGACACGTGTTCTTGTAAATATTACGATCGGTTAAATATTAATTCTCGTATTTCTCATCGTATGATTGGCGGTAAAACCGCCAATCATTTGCAACTTTCATCTTTAACGCGATCTGCCGAGTAAGTAAAATGATATCATGTTTACTCATAAATTTGCCGATAAACCAAGATAAAAGTATCAGGTGACATTTGCAATGTCAATTTACAATTTCGATCACATTTAGCTTCGTACAAAACGTATATATATTTTTACACAACCTATATTTCATATTCGAAAATTAGAATATAATGAATGGAATATAAGCTCATATTTTCATTCTGTTTCGACATAAAGATTACAATATTTCACAATATTTTCGTAATCTTTCAATATCAACATGTTTATGAAGCTAATATGATAGACAGTTTTGTCGCTGAATATTATTTGAATTTCATATCGCGAAAAGATATTTTAAAATTTAAATATAATAAAAATTAATAAATACATTTTTTCTAATATTTTCTTTGTTATAAAACGCGCAAATTATTGAAAAAATTAAATCGATCTAAATATTTTGAAAGACAAATATTTCTTCTGGAATATCGGACGATATAGTCTTATCTCACAATTAGAAAATCATGTAAGACTATCAGAGAGAATTTTTCGAGAGACACGCATCTCTCTCTCTCTCTCTCTCTCTTTCTCTCTATTATAATCATAATCTTAGCTTTGTCTACGAAAATATAAAATATGCATATATATGGCTCGTGTCTTATGTAAGAAAGTTTAACCGCATTACTAAACACGCTGCTTATCGATCGGCCGAATTTTTCGGAAAGTCCTACTAGGTTCGGATAGCACATATGTAGGTCGAGGGTTGCAGTAGCGATAAATTCCTCGAAAGAGAAGGTCGGCGGAAACGTGAAACCGATATCGATGGAAACTTTCGCGGGATATTTCGAAAACAGCACAAGAGATGTACACAAATCCGTCGTATCGATGAGAAATCATGATATGACGACCTTCCGAAGAATCTCACCCGGATTATCAACAATATACCTTATTATTCGATCGCCTGCGCTCCGTTTATCACCGCTCTATCGCGATATTCTTTTACACGTTCAAGGTTCACTGATTGCGTAAAATTGATTACTGCCTATTGTAACATACCTGTAGTCAGTCACTGCGCAATCTATAACATATCTTTTCTAGCGCACGAATTAATGAAGTGTGAAAAACAAAACAATGAAAACTCGCGCTGTACGCTCGGACTTGGCGATGTCTATTTTACAATTGCGCGAATATAAAGCACGAGATTAGTCATATCGATTTATCAGCGTTCCACATCTCTCTGCTCCTTTCTCAAATATGTAACGTCATAAAATTAAGAAATCGGCGAAAGCGAGAAAACAAAAGAATATAAGACAAACTGAATTCAATCATTACTTTTAAAAAGTATCTCTCGTGTATCTTTTTTTCATTCTTCTTACTGCGAATGCGATAGAAACGCACCGACGAAATGTACGGACTTTCGCGCATCGATCGGTCGAATTAATCCACGCGGATTTATAGAAATCGAGTGAAACGAGCGTTGCGCGCGATTGTCGTCAGTCAACTGTCAGACGACGTAATGCGATACGTCGTCGTCGTCGTCGCGATCGCGCGAAGAGCGTCGTTGCTGCGTCGTTGCTACATCGTTGCTGCGAACGTCGCGGTTAGGCTAACCTCCTAGCCGTTCTTCGCCAAGTGTAACGAGGATTCGACTTACTTCCGGCGTTCTCATACATCGCTCCCTCCCGTTGTCGGTCGTTTCGCCGCGACGCTTAGTTAGAGCCTCTACTAACTTTAGACGGCGATGGAGCCACGCGACGACAATAATTCACGCGTGCCACGCGTAAAGAGGGAAAAGCGAGCAAACTCGACGACGGATATCCGAGAGAGAAGAAAGAGAGAAAGAGAGAGAGAGAGGGGGGAAGAGAAACTTACGCTGAAAATAATCCGTCCTCGCTTCCTGATGCACGGCCACCACCTTCTCACGGCGGCATCGTCCGCGACGACGAGGAAAACGAGACGCGAAGCGAAGACTCCGGGATGTAACGTGTCGATCGCCGACAGTGGTCGTCCGTTCGCGAGAACGGAAAACAAGCGAAAATCGATGTTTCCACCGGCGAGCACTCGCACACATACACACAGACGCGCGCGACGCACGACGATACAACTCGCATCGACGATCGCTCGGTGAACGCGCGTCCGCTCGATAAGAGAGAGAGAGAGAGAGAGAGAGAAACGTAGCGGCGTAATAATAAATTATCGGCGACCGTCGAGTCGTGAGCGCGCGCCACGCATTATCACCTTATCGCGCCACGATTTTCGCGTCACGAATGCCCGAGAGACCCTCGTCCGGTTGTGACACGGACGACGCGCCTAGCAGACGACATTTTGCTTCGCCCGAGGCCACACGAGGCGCGCCGAAGACGGCCGAGCGGGGCGACAGGGGCGGCTCTTCGCGCGCTCGTAAATTACCGCGAATATTCGATTCAAATTTATCCGTCGTCCGAATGGCGAGATCTTCAGGCTTGAACTTTACTCTGAGATATTTCGTAACATTATCGCATAAACGATATGTACAAGTTTCCGACTTCTATTCGTATGGTTTTCCACCGGCGATTGTAATTCATACCTCATTAAAATGCATCAAATGCGAATTTAATGATTACGAAATCGAATTCAATTTCAGTTTCGTAACTTCGACTCTTTGTCATTCTTTACGATATGATGATAGTGACGGTTAATGGTGATTACAATGAAACGAATTTTTTACGAAGAAAGCACAGCATGAAATAAAGCACCCTTTCTCTTTTTTATATAAAATAACAGAATGATAAAAAAAAAAATCATATCATTTAGTTACTTGCAAGGCAGGATAATTTCACGCCTTTGCTTCTCATTGCGAAATGCCTTCGATATTTCAGCCTCTTTTGTTGCGACTCTTGTGTTCGCGATATTTTGTATCCTTGTGGATTCACTTGAAATTTCTTCGTCACGCATACATTGTGAAAGAACTAGTTCTTGAATTAATATGCGTGTCGCGTGTAACCGGCATGCGTCGTAACCGGCATGGCAGTTAACCTTAACTAGGCGCTCACTTGGCATTTTTCTTTCTCACCCTCCCTTTCTCTCTCTCTCTCTCTCTCTCTCTCTCTCTCTCGTTCGTATAACGTCACAAGTTAAACTATCCTACTCTAATCGCCGAAAGAGCGTTAGTGTCAAGCAATACAATAAAAAACTAGCAATCTTTATTATGTTCTATAATTGCTTTTGAATCAAGATTCAATTCTTCCAAGAGAATTTTATTACGAATATAAAATGATTTTAGTTATAAAGAATCTTTCTTTCGCGAAAATATTTTCGAAAATAGAACACCATATTCGTAGATATAATGAATATTATCTATACTTAATAATTCCAATATTAACTCAATACTTTCCGATAGAAAATAAAAATAATTATGATTTGATTAGAGAATTATGCGTATTATAATTATGGCCTTCAATTGGCCAATAAAACGAGTCTTCGATACGCAAAAGCTCTACAATATTATACGTGTGTGTGTATGATATATACATACATACATACATACATCATACATACATACGCACACGCGCCACACACACACACACACACACACACACACACACACACACACACACACACACACACACACACACACACATATATATATATATATCGACTTTTTATCTATTACATGGCAACCTACCTATTACATCATTAAAAAATAATAATATACATATATATAATTGATACAGCTGATTGTTGAATGATGACAGATGCATACTTTGCGATACTTGCATTTCTACGCACTTCAGCGAGAAAATAATGAAATATTCAAAGATTGGGAAAAAAAAACTCTGGGAATGTGCAAGAACGAATCACCGATACGGAAATTGCGATATTGACGAATAACAGAGATTCTTATTACGACAAATGTATTACGAACGAATGACAGGAACTGTTGGAGACACCCGCAGTAATTTTTTGCACGCAAGATTCACTTTTGAATAGAAAAAATTGCGAGAAATCAATCATATCGTTTAAGAATTGCATTTCGTAACATGAAATTTATTTTTTATTTAGAAAAAGATAAAAAATATGAAGAAAGTACAGAAAGTGCATCTAAAATATTTTAAGAACAATGTTTTAACGTCAAATTGAATTATTTTGTAATAAATATTAAAAATTATACTTAAATACATAATCAGTCGTTGCCCAAAATATATAATGTAACAGTTAATTACGGAATAAAGATTATTAATTTATCTGATAGAAAATAAAGGAAGCAAGACACTATTATGTGGAATTGCTAAATTATTAAAATGCATCTTATCTAAATAATTTCAGAAATAATGTGTTTTAAACGAATCAGTAATGTGTTATATTATCTAAAGTGTTCTGAATATAAAATGTATAAATATTAGAACACATCAGTTATCAAACCTCAATGTCCATAAATTGTTTGTATAAGACACTCTAAGGAAAAAATCTGATAATTAGCAAAAACCGCTTATTAAATGCAAGATACGATGGAACGATTACGCAGCTTGCATGTTAATATTAATGGAATGTGAGATCACTCCTATATAAATGGGGACATAAATTTTTCGTTCACGTTGTTCCGGCATTAACTCTGTCATCGCAAATGACAACCTTCAAAAGGCTTTTGCCGCAGTTGATGTCATCACTAAATAAAGGCAGTGATACTATCGATAAATCTGTTGTTTCCTCTATCTATAAGTATTGAATGAACAAACGCGCGTATTTGAGTATATTTGATCCGAAGAATATCATTATCGTGTTGAATACATTATCTTGATGATCGGTGGGTGTGATTTTTGATTCAATGTCAAACCAATTGATAGCTCTGATATCTTAATGCCGTGCATAGATTTAGAAGATGTAAAAACAATGTATAGTTGTTGTAAACCATATATATATAATCATGTATGTGCGTAATAAATAGTACAAAGACTATATTCAGTATGATAAAATTATGCTAAACCTATATTATACAATAACTAGTTTTCATTCGCAGGCAACATATCGTTTTTACGATAACTAATGTTGCGCTATGTAAAATTTACATTGGCAGTGACATTTCTACAATATCATTTTTATATCGAATAAAATTCAATATTCATTTTACAATTTTGTCATAGTCAATTTACAAGTTTTATTAAACGTGCTGAATCCTCACGTGTTTCACCGCTCCCTTCTCTTTTTTATTGTCCACAGCAGCGGTCTTCCAAACAAGGTCCAAGTTTTCGCGAATGGCAATTATTTCTTTTTGCAATCGTCCGATTGTTTCTTCCTTTTGTCTTAGCAGATGCTTGAGACGTTGCAATTCTTGATGATATTCGTTTTTCATCCGATGTACTCCGAGCTGTTGCACCTTCATATTTTTCTCTGCCAATGCTAATTGTTGTTTGGCACCTTCGTGTATGATCTAACAATAATAATGTAATCATATTTAAAAAATCGATAACAATGAAATGTGTATGTATATATATATATATATATACATACATTTCATTATTATATATACACACATATATATATATATATATATATATATATATATCGATAAATATATTTCATATACCTTTAATTGTTCTTTCAAATGACCTACTCGTTGTGTAATAGTGTCACCGAGAAAATGAATGCTTGCATTTTCATTTTCTGTTTCATGTAAAAGTTTAATTAACTTATCTCGTTCGGCTACTACTCTTTCATATTCACTGAACAACTCCTCGCAGTATATTGTACTTTTCCTTAATTGCTGTTTGAAAGAATCTCGAGATACATGCATAGAATGTGCCAGTTTTTGAAAATGCTCCAGTTTTCGCTGCATACGTCTATAAAGAAAAAAGACAAACAAAAAATGTATGTAAACACACAATATAAAAATCAAATTTATATAAAATTTGAGAAATCTACAACACTATACATTAATACACTTACTTTAAACTTTTTTCGAAATTTTTATTCGACACTTTCAATTGATTTCTTTCTACCGTAACTATCTCTAATTGTGTTTTATTTTGACTGTATAATTCTTCCAATTCTTTAATACGAGTGGATCCTTTCTCTTTCTCAGTTTCATATTGATGTTTTAATTTCTCAAATAGCTGTTTACATTCTTCAACGGCAGCATTATGAACATCGGTGGGTATCGTTTTCATATTGTCGTTTTGTAACTTTTCATACTCTTTATGAAGAATATCATATTTCCCTTGAAGATTACTCAATTCTGTCTTTGATGCAAGATATTCCTCATGAAGTCTGTTGTTATCAAATGACATTGCCTCCACTTTCTGTTCATACAATGTATGGATCTCATGTATCTTTTGCTTTTGATGAGCAAACTGTTTAGTATAACACTCATTTAATTCCTTCAGTAAGTCAGCATCCTCGGATATCATCTTGATTTCATCCTCATACCTAGCACACTAGAAAACTTTTACTGCAATAATTTGTATAAAATACACAATAGATTCTTTTATAATCAGAATACCTTTAATCTTAATTTTTCCACTTCATTCTGCATACACTCATTCTCTGCAATAACTTCTTTGCATCTAATACTGAAATTTGCAATCTCCTCTTCATATTTATTTAAAAGTTCTTGTTTCTCTGATAGATTTTCCTGATAAGCATCTAAAAGTGGGCCTAACGCATGAGTATTCACAGAACCCCACGATTCTAATACTTTAATATTGTCTACTGGCTTCTTAGAATCTAATATGTTATTAATATTTTTAGATAGCACATTTTGTCCCAATTCTCTCATTTTATCTTGATATTTTTCTAGTTCTGCATTTAAACAATATATCACATTTTTCAAAAGCAATACATCTTCATTTAGCTGAACATTTTCAGACTTGCATCTTTGATTAAATGTTAGAAGATTGGAATTAGTTTTCTCTACTTTTTGTAAAGCTTTGATAGTTTCTTTGTGATATGTATGTAACTGCTGATATTCCGTTTCGCGTTTTTCTAAAACAGCATTTAGTTTCTCGTATTCTTCTTGAAGGCTCTTGTGATCTTTTAACAATTTGTGATATTTATTGCAGACTCTTGACATTAAAGAATCCTTTTCTTTTAATTCAGCAATAGTCTCTAAAATTATATTATAATTAATGATTGAGAATTTTTACTATTATTCTTTGGTTAGTAAAATATTATTTATATTGTAATAAGTGCCCCTGTGAAAAAAAAAATAAGAAAATTTACCAGGGTTTATCTCAGAATTTTCAAGTTTCATTGTTAATATCCGATTTTCTTCAACTAATCTATCAATTTTCTTTTGAATAGGTTTGCCATTTTTCTTAGGCAACACCACACTATCATGATTTCTATTTTCATCTGTCATTTCTTCAAATTCACCATTAACTCTTGAATGACGTCTCGTTCTATGAAACCGTCTATAACGATGTAGTGGTTTGTGCACTGGTTCCAGTTCATTTTCAGTGGCTGAAACCTTATGACTGCTCTTCTGCATTTGTAATAAAATTATGTTAGATAATAAATTAAGCCATCATATTAAAAATTATTTTATGAAAAAAAGATATAGAAAAACATACTCTTAAAATATTTATTACAGTTACCTTTTTTTTAAAACGCTTATCAGCACTGTTATCATGATTTGGCATCGCCTGCTTTATGCTGTTAAAATACAAGTAACAAACAATAGTTTTTAAAGAGTCATTTGCATATGCAATTCTGACGTCATTAGTATAAACACGTGATACTTGAGATTGCACCAAGCCTGAAAAAGATTTTTGGAAGGTTTGTTTGTATTTTGAACACGCTGATTCGATCATCCTGCCGCCATGGCAACTAGCGGCGACGAGGTACCAGTAAGTTGACTCTAGATGACATTAGATTGCAAATTTACAGCTTGGAAACAAGGTTCTGTCACAGATTAATAACCAGATAGCCAAAGGCCCGCAAGAAGGCGCGACCGGCATTTCCGTGCAACACACTTTAACCCTTATCGACTCACTTTGCCCTTGGTTTGAGTCTGGGCTAAATTCTGTTGATTTTATTAAAAGACTGTCCCTGGTTCGAGTTCAAGCTAAATTCCTTTGATTTTATATATTTATCTAATTATATATATATATATATATATATATATATATATATATATATTATATGTATATAATAACAAACTTTTCTAAAATTTAAAATTCATATTGTTTGTTGCTTTCCATTTACACGTTTACAATATTGAAGAAAGACAGAAATTTTAATGTAAATAATGTAATAATTTTTAATGTTTTTGATTAAATGGAAAGACGACGCGACTTTACTTTGGGAACGTAATTACTGCTTTGGCCACTACTACGATATGGCGCTGAAACCAATGAAAAATACTGGTCTCGCCTTCATCCGGGCTTTTGGCTATCTATCCATCTACTAATCTGTGGTTCTGTCCTGATAGTTTTCACGCAGGCCACAGTTAGATGGCGATAAACGCAATTTTCTCGCGAATGAACGTAATAGTTCCCCGCGTACACTTTACTATAATCAAAACGGACGTCGCGCGAATCAATGAAAGGCGATGTAGATATATATGCGTGCTTATGACATTTCATTCAAGTTCATTCAACGTAGGGCCTGTTGGAGAGAGAGGCGAGAACAAAGAGATAAAGAGAGAGAAAGAGAATTGCTATTTATAATAAAATTGCTCCAATTCTACTTATGTTCAATTTATTCTCGTTAAAAACCGTACGGTTGCAAAAGCAATAAAAGCGTCAATTATTTTTCATAAAGAATTCAAAATTTTGATTTACAAAAGTTTTAATTCGTGACATTGTCAGAACAAATCTATTGACTTAACGAGAAAGTTTGAGTTGTCCCCATACATTTGTCTGGATGAGCGATATATGATATAACAACCGCAATGCGGTTCTTATTAAATGACTGCCTGTCCCTGAATTGTACTGTTTTACATGATGATTTGCAAGGAAATTTAATTTCATCGATTGCCAAAGAAATATTCTAGCAAATTCTGTTTCTACGATATTAAGGAAGTAACAAAGTTGAAAGACTTGATACATTTTAGGGAGAGATGTGTCTTAAGTATTGTAGTTACATAATAATGTGTCTGCGTCGCGTAATAATTTATTCTCGAAATACTCTTAGGTAACACTTGGCCACAGCTAACACAATTACTATTACCATTTCCGAGATAATTTCAGCGCCAATTATAGATAGAGCGATCTTGGTAAAAAAGTTATATTGCGTTTCATAGAATATCTGATTGATAATTATCGATAACGCAAATTGAACATAAATAATGTATTTTTTCTAAATTTTTTTTTATATCTGTAACAATTAAGAAAATTTGTAAATCATTCTCATGCGTAGCTATTAATAATAAATTATTTTTTATAGTTGGACTATTCCTGCTAAAGCTGTCCTTATGTTTTATAATGTCAATTGGCTCGCTTTATCAAAATTGCAACTATTCCCAATATTTAAGACCTGGTAACATTTATTACGTGTACAATCCCGACTATCCCAACGTTTCCAAAGGTCGACAATCCTGCATGTGGATTGCGGAAAGTGACTATCGGGTGAAATTAATATGCAATAAATTTAACATACCACAGGTGAGATTCTATGTCTGTAAAGAAATCAAATATTATTAAAAGATATTTATTTCTAAAATCGTAAGCTCGCATTCATGAAAAAATTACTTTCTGAGCTTTAATTCATAAAAAAAAATTTTTAATTATTTGTTACTGATTAAAATTCGCAAATAAATCACAGATTTTTTCACAATAATATCTAGAATATTTTTCGCAGAATTTCAATTGTGCCTTTGACAAACTAACTGTACACGTGAATAAATCCGTATCCCATTCCTATTGCGGAAATGAGACATTTAGCATAGAATCAACGGGAAAAGTCATGACCATTGAATTATCAACCACATTCTGGACATCGGGAGTTAAATTTCTGTGCGGACTACAAAAAATCGAAGAACCACAACACGATAACTGTAGATGCGGATGGAAAAATCCGGTATGGACGTCAAATAAAACTAAATGATAGAAAAAATGGATACACGTACACATAGTTTTAATTTGAATTTATTGTAGACGAAAATAGTGGGAGGTATGGAAACTGGAGTGAATGAATATCCCATGATGGCTGGTCTCGTCGATCCTTTTCAAAGAGACGTATATTGCGGGGCAACCATCATATCACAAAGACACGTTTTGACTGCCGCACATTGCTTGACCGATAGAAGTACAAATAATGTGGGTGTACTTGTAGGGGATCACGATCTTTCTACAGGTAAATGCGGTTCTCTTAATCCTTGAAGATTTTCTAATAGAACATGTATCAATACACATAATTTCATTCAACTTTTATTACTATTTTAATTTTACATTAATTATAATGAGCAAAAATTTCTTAACATTTCAGGTGCAGACACAAATGCTTCGCGCCTTTACACCGTGTCCAGATTTGATATATATCCTCTTTACAACGACGAGACTCTAGAAAATGACATAGCTATAATAACGACGAATTCCATTATGAACTTTAGCGAGGAAATTGGGCCAGCTTGTCTTCCGTTTCAACATCAGTCCGATTCCTTCGCAGGAAGTTATGTAGACTTATTGGGTGAGCAATATTCGCCAAGTCGTTCATTATGTTTTCAGAAATAATATCTATTAGAAATAAATATATATTAATTAATTAATATATTATTATTATCCTTCATCTAAGTTGCATAAATAATAATAATAATATTTTTCATGCATTTAATTTTTAATTGGAATGTAGGTTGGGGAACAACACAATTTGGCGGAATGAAATCAAAAGCTTTACAGGAAGTTATGTTAACCGTAATCACATATCGAGAATGTAGCCGATGGGATTCGAATTTATTATATAGCCAGATATGTACTTATGGAGAAAATAAAGACGCGTGTCAGGTAGCATTGTGCTCTTTTGCGCAGATTCTATAAAATTATTGTAGAAAAAGACACGTTTGTGCATTCGTATATCCAATCAATTTGATCACAGTTCGACAGTGGTGGTCCCGTCCTTTGGAAGAATCCTACGACGAGACGAGAGATTCTCGTGGGTATTATCAGTTCCGGCTCCGGTTGCGGCAATAATGAACCAGGAATAAACACACGCGTCGGCACTTATATAGATTGGATTCTTCGTGTGACGCCGGGTAAGTATACGAAATGTACAATACGTTATCATCTCATTGACACGTCAGATAAATATACGTAATATACAATACATTATCATCTCACATTTCATGCGTATTTATCCTCTTACAGGTACCAATTACTGCAAGACTGAATAAAAAGGAACACATAATCCTTTTTTTTTAATTACTCGTTATGTCAGAAATTATTTTGATATTGCCTATTATTTACATAAATTGATATATATATATATATATATATATATATATATATATATATATATATATATACCCATTTCCATGAAACATTTCAAAATTATATATGAATTATTTAATGTACGTATTTAAGAGCTAAACTACATATTCTTCATTTATATCTTTACATACATAACACACACATATCCGTCTCATACAGTAAAATATATTTGATCTACTGCCTTAGCCAAGACACTGCAATCAATATTCTCAGACCTAGATTATATACTTAATAAATCACAAATAGATTCAATGAAACTTGAATATTGAAGTTATTATGTAGTGCGCATCTGATGTGTATTTACATATGAGATATGCTGAAGAGTTTCGAGCGAATATTTACAACAATATATTTCGATGCATTTTAAGTTTATGGTAACAAATTATAGGAAGAAAATGATGCATAATAAATTATTAGTGCCAAAGTTGTGTATGTATGCGCTTATGGGATCTTAGATTATCTTTAATAGCAATTTCTACGATGTAGAATATACAATGACCAACATTAACGACTCGTAAACAATGTCTCATTATTAATAAGTTCCTGAATGAGGATGTGACGTTAAACTGTCTATAGGAGGGAATCTATGGTAAACGTCCACTTACACTGACCAATGTAGTACCATATTAACTTACTTGTCATGGCGTGTACCGAAGATTTACATCGTGCTCTTTTACCATGCTTGCATGCAGAGAAAGAGAGAGAGAGAGAGAGAGAGAGAGAGAGAGAGAGAGAGAAAGAGAATATAATAAAATATGATATAAATAGTTATAATAATTGAAAATGCAAACGATCTTCGATCTATAATTGAGAATATCAATTTTTTGTCATAATTATGTCATGATTTTGTCAAAAATAATTTGTATAATGCTTTTTTATTTTGGCTATTTATAAATATAAAGGAATATACAAAATAGAAACTATTATTGTGTAACTATATATTAATACCATATCAAGTGTTCTTGTACAAAGTCAATGTTCTATGAACGCATATCTGTTAGTGATAATAGTTTTATATGCACAGCAAGCATTTATTAAACAAATTGGTTTCTTCGATATGTATCGCGATAATATCCTTGACATAGTTGTTGACCCAATGATAGTATGTAAATATATACTCTTCCAATCGCGACAAAACTCTGTATATATGAAAAACTTTTTGCGAAAAGATATATAATAATTTTATATTACGTGAAAAAAATTATTAACAAAAGCAAAAAATTATTTTGTTTTATCTGATCAATTCTATTTGGTGCATTAAAAAAATTGAAAAATCGAATATCTTTCGTTTTACGTGAATAATATGTTTTATCATTTATAAAAAATTCCAAGAGATAAAATTAAAATATATGACCAGTATCAAGCAAATATTTCGTCGTGAGAATTCCGATGAATAGATCCTGCGTGTTACCTATTTGCGGTCCACATAATCCATGGTTTTTCCCAAGGGGCGCGAAGTGCTATTCAGAATAATAGTACAAAAATTCTTTGGAGCGACGCGCAGAAAGAAGTTGAATGAGCATTGTGTGAGAAAACGAGGCGATGGACTTGTATAACCATGCGATGTTAGATTAGGATAAAACAGGTACAAGCCCAGGTATTTGTTATAATATTTTTATTACGCGTAAAAAATGTATAATAAAAGATGAAGTCGCGTGACAATCTGTCCATTGTGAATTTCACTTGTGACATATTTTTACGCAACACTGAAAATAAAATTAGACTTCTCTAATAATAAAAAAAAGGAAAAAACAGATTAACAAATATTCTACGCATCATAGCCATCATCGATTGTTCATCACGTTTAGCACGATGCATTGTAAAGCAAGGACATATATTACTTATTACGTGCACGTTATTCTATTTTCGTTTCAAAGTCTCGTTTTTCTATTAGACAATCAAATTATCTATAACAATAGCGAGTTGGAGAGTCTACATGTACATAATATAATTATCGATATAAAAATGCAGAACGAATTATTGGAAAAAAATATAATTAATATTGCGAAATATGAATATAACATCACGTTAGAACAATTTATAAACATCAAATTATAAATATGAAAATTGTAAAATATTCGCAATACTTAAAGTATGTACTTCCATCTCTTATTTTATAGATTTGAGAATTTTTAAGAATTTTTTGTCTTATTAAATAAGTCTTTAAATATATTTTGTATTTATATTCATTTAAAAGTATTTTGCGTAAATATTTTTCATCTAAAATTGATTAATCTTTCATTAACAGCGTCTTTTTTTAGTTTATAACTCTATTATTGCTAATAATTTTCTGTCAGCCGTCATTTCTACTAATTTTTTCTCTATTTTATGTTTCTTTTGTTTTTCTCTTTTCCTTTACTCATTTATATATATTACTCTGTTGTACACTAAAGGAAAAATCATTTCCTGTTTATTAAATAAATAAATATTGTGTGATTTATATTATATATCATAATATTTTAATTTAAGATTTGCAATCTTCGATCCATTTCTGTTAGTACAATGGCTAATAAAACCGTCAAAATTGATTTGTATTCGAAAAATTATATCCAAGGTTTACGCAATATTATGCAAGCAGTGCGCGCGGTATGCCGTAATCAGCACAGGTAAGCGGAAAAGAAGATAGACAATGTATCAGATTTCTATAAAGCAAAAAGTCAATATACAGTCATAAAATATAATTAAGCGGATTTTATGGAATACTTTTTGAAACACATCTCTAATTAAATATCCTTGTTTATGAAAGCGATTTTAACGATATATGCGTCCAGAGAAATAAACTGTACTCGGCGCAGGCCATTCAATGTAGAACATTATTTGAGAGAGTCGTTACTATCGTGCATCCAAGCACGCTTATGAGTGCACATCCTCAAATGCTATTCGATGCAAATCAGGTAAATGGCAATATATAAAGTGGCGGATAGAATGAAGAACTCGAGAACAAGGTTGAAAGGTTACGCGACTGATTGCATAACTTGATGAAGCTACTGACTGACCCGTGTATATATGTATACATATATCATACGTGTGTATATAGCATGTACAGACAAATTCCGCGAAACATTATATCTAGAGATAGCGTTGAATGACATCACGTGGTGATATCGACCCCCTTTAGCCAATGACGTCAAGAACTTGTCATATGAAAAAGAGAATGGAAGAGATTAATAGTGGAAATAACAAAAAAAAGAAAATTTATTATACTTATTTTGTTCTGCCAATCTTCTCGAGTTCGGCAAAGATTTTTTTTTTTTTAAAGTAATTATCCCAACGAAAATTACTTTTTCCCCTCGACCGGCAAATAAGGCGATTCGAATAAGAATAAAGATACTGCCGAAGGCCGTCATTAGGATAAGGGATGCTGGGGAATCTTTCGATCGAAGCGGTTATGACAGATGCTGACGCGTGGGAAGCTACGCGGTCGTCAAGCGTATCTTTACTCCCTTCGTGGAACAACAAAGTTCGATCGATGACGCCAGTTTATCAGTTTAAACTACTCTTGCCACCCCGACAGAGAAGCGCGAAGTTCAAACAAGACATATTAAAATGTGCGTCACTGCACAACGGAATAAAAAAAAAAAACATTTTCATCCACTTGCTGCTAAAAGGTCAATAGGAATACAAAACAATTATCGAGACGTTCCGATGAAAAGTTCTGACGTGGATTTGCGGATATCAAATTTATCTCTAAATTGACACTCGTCAGCAACCCTTGTTGAGAAAAGTTAACGATAGAACGAGATTATCGCGCAATCTGTTAACGACTGATACAAATCAATCATATGGTGCTTAAGAATTTATATAAATTTCGCTCTATCAATCCTCACAGTTCACATAATTACATTCGGAGATTACGTTTTATCTAGGAATGAAAATATAAAAATTTATCTAAAAAAATATGGCGAATAATTTTAGCCCATTTCATTTACTCTTTCTCTCTTCGGTATCTTTTCTGCTATATAATGTAATAACAACACTCGCTGTATATCCACCAGCTCTCCACCATTTGAAAAGGGTCGACCGGCTGGCGTATGCGCGTACATGCACAATTACCTCGGCCAATCGGGGGACCGGACCATCGGTAGAATGAACCTTCGTCGCGTTGAACACACGTCGATGTCGCTCCAGAGGTGCCTGCCTGTTCCGTAGGTTCGTTCCCTCGCGCATATCGTCGCGCACTAACGGCGGCTCAGTCCTCAGTCCGATATCGACGTCCGAACGAGGCGCACATATCCATCGAGCCACACGTTGCGAAATTTTACGCGGCCTTGGCCGTCCGCGCTTCTCGCATTTCTGCTGATGGAACATAGAAGGACGAAGCACGTGGAGGGAACAGAGGCAGCTTCGGCACAGTAATAGTGCAAGGAGTGGGTATACATGGGTACCAAATGCCCTGGAAGTTTTGCTTTTCAACGAGACACACGCGTCCGCTGCGACGTCAATCCGATTCGTCCGAAGACTATACAGTTTAAATAATAATTCACTGGCAGTGCGAGTTCTTCAATCGAGTATTTGTATCGGATCTAAAACAACCACGACGACGACGAGCGTAACGTCGACAACGTCTTCCTCGCGTGCAGAGTCTAGCCGAGGGAGACAAACTATGATGCTGATGAATTTGTGACTTCCAACTGTACCGATACGCAAACGGCAGCGACTTAAAGGAATCCGACTTATGAAATACGAAGACTGCTAATGTTGATTCTGGCTAAGGCTGAAGAGGCACTGATTTAACGGTTGACGAAAAGATCATCGCATATATCGAGCTATTTTAGATTTCGTACCGGCAGCTACGAGGAGCCAGAAATATAAATTGTAATCTCCTCATGTCCCTCTTTCCCTCATCCGTCTCTCTCTCTCTTTCTATACTACTCTCTAACTCTCTATCCCTCATTTAGATATCTCGCTTCCGCGCGGAAGATCGATATTTCGTCCTGACGGTGGCTATTAACGACACGCGTACTTTTCATTCGCTCCCTCCTACTCCGTTTTTCACGCTACGATTGCTTCCAAACATAACGTAAGGTGTAAGCCCCTACCCCAACGTCGATTTTTCCATCAATGTCAGGTAGCGCGTGACAGTCCCGCGTATCCCTGCATCATCGGTGGTCGATATCCTTCGATAGCTCCGACTATAAATCCGATTCACTCTAATCCGAGGTCGCGGATTTCTTCGTACAACATTGCACCAGTCGGCGCTCAATTTTTATCGGGTCACCTACGAGAGCCACCCACTCCGTTTCCACCAATTGCCAGCCTATCCTATGACGTATCCTTTCTCATACCTCGCAGCCTTTTCATCCTGCCGCAGTTTGAAGCTTATACGCGGTCGCGTATGCATCTGGAAACAGTCAATAAGAAGTATCATCGAGGTATCACACAAGTAGCAGAAAGAGATGAGCGTAGCACAGATATAGAGACCGTTTTGATTTTCATCGACAATTGTACATATAACACTGGAGAATAAATTGTTGTCGGTTGTTCCTCGAGAGAGAAACCGATCTCAGTATTTTTACGGACACAACAGTGCAAGCACTGTTGACACTATTACAATTAAATAATAAAGATAACCACTGTTGTGCTATCATTACTGTTATTATTGTTAACGTTGTTGTTACCCCCATTGTTGTTATATCATCCGCTGTGAAATCACGGTAATAGTGACAACGGTCACCGAAAAACTCACAAGTTTACGTGAAGTTGCGTAAGGCACGCGTGTTTCTTCAAATCGTGTCATTAATTCAAGGTTATTGAGATACACGGGAAAGGAAATAAATAGGCGGCAGGAAGTGGAGGACAAGTGGCACGTGGAGTCGCGACGTATCTCCACGAGAGCAAACAAATAAAGAGAGAGCGTGCTGAGGATCTCAATTAAATATATCATCCGCGAGAAGGGTGATCGATTCTTCTGTATCCGTCGAGACCCACGGGAGAATGGTAGTCGAAGCCGCGACGAGAAATGGGCACGAGCTGGCACCTTTAAACGACCGTCGCCAACCCACCCATAACGTGACGATCGTGACGACAGGAAGTCAAAATGTCACCGGTGGCCAGGAAACGAAGGAGGAGAATAGAGCGGCGTGGAGTGGGAAAATGCAATTCTTTCTCAGTATTATCGGATACAGCGTGGGTCTTGGCAATATCTGGAGGTTTCCTTATCTGTGCCAACAGAATGGAGGTGGTGAGTAACATAATCTCGAAACAAGGATTATAGAATAATTCCGCGCCCATACAACTCATGCAACCAAAATATAAGAGCGATCGTGTAAACAATGCGCCCGATGTACGAGTTATTTGACAAAATTATGGCTAATTCAAATTTTTTTAATATATAGCGGACACACATGATATTATTTATATACTCTTTTAATACATTATATACATTATCCATTTGTGTATGTATAATAATACCTATGTGCGTGTTTTTATTTTTACGACCTTCGTGCAGCAAGTAAGAGACACCTTCGAGGTGTTCTTGAACCGTATCAGTGATTTACTTAGGTAAATCCCAGTTTCTCACATGTGTATGAACACATATATAATGTATACATAAATTACCCCTTACAATCCATGTTAATATAATGTCGAGATAGAAACACATTTTTTAATGCACTATAAAGCAATTATGCGCGATAAAGTCTATATACTTGCAATTAAATTTACATTCAATATACATATACATATATATTAAAGGAAGTAAATTGTAGAAAAAATATAATATATCAAAAAAATAGAATCTCTTAATAAATTTTATTTTATTTCATCTGATCTTCAGATATTTCTGTAGTATGAAAAATATTTAAATAGATATTAGGTTTTAAAAAGTACAAAGCGGAATTTATCTGATTTTATATATCTCATTATTTATATCGGATTATTGATATAAGTGTTGACAGTGTAAATGCCATAAGTTGGCGCGAAAATTTTGCATGCAACATTGGAAGTAGCTCTCGCAACTTGCAGTCGGCGCCAGCCTCTACGGCGTCGGATGTAAAGCGAAGAAGAGCAGGGACAAGGTTGTACGATACGAGGGCAGTGGAGTCGGTATAGCGCACGGCTAACTATACTAGTCAACGACTATTTTCAGGTATCCCACGCCGACGTTAAATATAACTGCTACGAAATATTCCGTGTGCTCGCGTTCTTAAAAGCGCATTCTTATCGGCCAATTTCAACGATTAATAGCCCTCAATAGCTGCGATATTAAAGAAAAAAAAAGTTACATGTATAATCTTGATATATATATATATATATATATATATATATATATTTCTGTATATTTTTTAAAATTTACTAGTAAAATTTGTCGCAATTTTTTCTTTCTCCTCTCTTAAGAGAGAATTATTTAATATATTCACACAAATAAAATAAAATTTATTTCGCGCGATGGAAAATATTAATATACTAGATCACATGCTTCATGGCTTATTATAATTTATGCGACGGCAAAAGGTTTTTTGTTTCGCATGACCAATTCGATTTTTGTTAACTCTACAATTCCATTTAAATCTATTTGATTTATTTCTATTTTTAAAATGTAATAACTTTATATGTGTATAATATTATTTTTACTTTTATATATATGAATTATTTTATACAATATTTTATAATTTAGTATTTTGTGTGTGCTCAATATTTTTTAATTTTATGAATTTATTATTAATTTTATGAATGTCAACAATTATTTTAATATAAAAAAAGAATCATATTTTAAAAAACAAACGATTTTTCAATATTTCGCTCATCAATCAATAAAAAAATAATATACTAGTAAAAAAAAAAAAGTGTAAATGTCGCACGATATTTTTTGCGTAGAAAAATACCGAGTATGTATCGAAAGGTATACTTTACTAAAGCTTATAGACTCTTTACTATACAAGTGAAGGTTAAAAAATCTCTCCCTGGAAAAACAGTGTACACTCATATTGTTCACATATATGTAAAAATTGTGAAAAAATATCGCCTTAATTTAAAATTTAAACCTAAATATTTTCGGCTTTCCGTTTAAATATCTTATCAATTAATCGAGATGTTATAAATAACATTGTATCTAAAAATACATTTCGTTTAATTTAAATTATTTATATAATTCAGCTAAAAATAATATCGCGATATTTATGAAAAAAACCTATATATAAAATAATTCTAAATCAATACAGAAGAAAAATATCTGTTATTCATCAAGATAAAGTTAGTTCAAGGTTACGATTGATTTAATTCAACCTGACGTGAGAGGTCGACCAACCGCAAGTATTAAAAGACATACGCAGTGTACCATTTTGTTTAATATCGCATGAAATACGAGTATACAAAACGCGTATATACAACATGCGCACACATATTGCAATCTGAACAGATTTTATGAGCGTGAGTTTTTCGCTCGAGAAAATAGCGTTCCTTCATTAATAACAAACATAAAGCTTTTGATCTCGTACGTTGAATTGTTTCGCGTCCGTTTCGCTGAGCAGCTCTTCTTATCACAATCGCGAGAACGAACAGCTATTTAATATACATCTATTTTCGCGGATGTGGGTAGGTAGATAGATAGGTCACGAGAGGTATACGCGGGTGGCCCTCGCGTGATTGTGACGTCGGAGTTTATATGCACACCGAAATCATATCGGTTATCATCCAGCAACTGCGCAGATCGAGCTTCCGTTACTAGACTATCGTTCAAACACCCACCTCGTTGCCATAGAGGTAATACTTCTGTCTAAATATCTATCGTGCTGCTATAAGAGCTGCTCACCAAAATCATCAAGCACTCCACTTAGGAGTTAATAATAGAGTCACGCGAAATAAAAAAATCATGCTTCAAAATCTTTTTCTTTTTTTTTTTTTTAAGTATGAATTTAAAGCAAATTAGAAAAAATAAGCTGTCATAAATGAAATATTATACGTTATACGAGCGCGATAAAGTTTGCTGAATCTTGTATCATTTTTAAGTAGAGAAGGAATTTTTGAATTTGTCAGACTGGCAAAATTGCAAACTGACCGCTTTCTTTGGTAGCAAAAATTTTTGCGCGTAACTGCACAATCGCTGCCGACGATTGAATTACGTGATGCTTACTCATACGTGGATATATAAATCTTTAGACGAAAAAGACTCGGCTTTCAATGGAAATTTCCTCGTTGCGTCGTACCGCGCTACGTCCGCGTCGCTGAACGCCTATCGATCGATCCATACCACTGTGTAACGGAAAGCACGCGACGACCTAACATCTGCCGCTCTCTGTTTCGCAGCTCTAAAGTAATAGCAGCTTTAAAACACGGAGAGTCTGCGTTACGAATCATTGACATGTTAAGCCAATGCCAATGTATAACATCGGATTACCGATGACGTCGTTATCAAGGCTCATAAGATCTACTTCTGCACGTTTCAATTCCTCTTAAATCTTTTGCTTTTAATTATTTTAATCAATTCTATCCGCTTTTATTTCTTCGTTACTCTCATGGTAAATTAAAGATTGATGTATCGAAATATTTAACAAGTTATTTATAATCGCGTCCAATTAATCAATCACTGGAGCTAAAAGTGTTGCCGCCACTTTCCTACAATTTTATACAAATACATTGGTGTAGAAAAAGGCATTAATGTATCGAAACTCGCGATTTTCTCTTTAGTTCTAATTTGCATTTGTATGAATATCAAAAAGATCGTTCTAGTGGTGGAGTGACTGAACGGGTTAGGACTTAGGTTGTTCGATCAATACAAGGCGCTCCAGCTACGACCGCGAAACTAGACATTTAAAGCCAAAGGGGGAGAGAGAGAGAGAGAGACGTGTCAGGTACAGGGAAGATGCAAAAAAAAAACGGATAACGTGATATTATAAAAATAAGAAAATAATTTAAAAACACGTGAGATGTTAACACTCCGCTGACAATGTAAAAGAGACACGTGGTTTAAAAATTATGGTCTGGATATAAAAGAAATGGCAAGGTATAAAACGTTGCGTTAAATGCATAAAACACGCGAGCGATGTGCAAATTATAATCCTAAAATATATTATATGCAATGCTTTTTTGAGAAACAATCTTTGTTTCTCTGATTCTGCGTTAACAGCACAATTCATCGATGTATGAATGTGTTCGTAATGAATATGAAGCATATTATCTCGCAAATAAGACACATAAAAAGACATATCAAGTTTGTTCAGCATATATTTCGCTTACTTAGCGACTCGTATGAATATTCTGTCTTATGTTTATGTATACTCGTATTCTTCGTATATTTTAAATTTTTGAAAAACCTTAAAATTTATAGATTAATTTTATAGATTAAATTGTATAGATTAAGCAAAACGACAGGATGATATACCAAAAATATGCCAATATTACAATCTTTTAGAACAAAATTTCGATCGAATAATAAATAACAATCGTCGTATAAAATATTTGTTGTTGTCAACACGCAAAATATAAATATCTTTGTCTCGTAGTCGACCTAGTTTGTCTCTTCTCTTTGTTAAATTGAGATCTCAATAAATCTAGATTTGCAAATGGAAATAAAAGTGGAAATTTCACTCTCCATTTCTCAGAAAGATGTTTCATAAGAGATCCTCCAGTGACTCTTCTGTCTCATTCAAAACTTTCTCGCAAACATAAAGTAGCATTGTAATATTCAACATTAAATATTTAGATATAAAGAAAATTACAATTCTGTTAAAGCGAGATATATTTGTGTGTATATTTTAGGTGCCTTCCTCATTCCTTTTTTCGTGATGCTCATCTTAGAGGGCGTACCCCTCTTCCTGATCGAGCTGGGTCTCGGACAACGTATGCGACAGGGTGCCCTGGGCGTTTGGAACACTATACATCCTTGGTTAGGAGGTATAGGAATCGCGTCGTGCATAGTTACGTTTTTCGTTGCGCTTTACTACAACGTAATTATTACTTGGTGCTTCTTCTACCTCTTCAATTCGCTCGAGGTAAGCAGATCGATAACGTTCATAGCGGCGATTGACGCCACGGTAATCTGCGTCGAGATGTCTCAGTATTATTCACCCCTTCACTTTCTATCCTAATTTAGACTCTTAAACAGATAATATAAAATTATGTAATAAATTATGTAATAAATAAGCGCGTATAAAGCGCTTATATAAAAAGTAAAATCTGCCAACATTTTTTTCTAATAAAAATTGTATTTTTAATAAAGATATATAAGAGAGAAACTAAACTATGTATATAAAAAAAAATATAAAAAATTATTTTATTTGCAAACAATTAAAAAATTAAAGTCTTGGACACAAATAGTGATATCATTTTAAATAAATGCGACAGTCAAAATAAAATGTAATCCTCGACTGCTGTTACCGATGGCGTCGTTGTAATAAATTTTCCATATCTATTTGCAAAATATTAATAACGTTCATCTTTTTTTTTTCATGTTTTAATTAGGCTGTCACCATCAAATTCGGTGTAAGTACTCTTTTCTTTTAAACAGTGAGTATTACAGCATCATTTTGCCTAGCTATTGGCGTTATATTGTAATAGTTGCATAAATTATAGCGTGCATGCAAATTTCATCACGGCGTTCCCAAAGTGCCGCTTTAGCTTTTACGGCGCAATAACGGTATACTCGTTAAAGCGTATATTGATGATCTATTTGCATATTCTGACGCAACTAGGAATCACTGCCGTGGGCGAAATGCCCGGAATTGGACGGGAAACCGGTCGAGGAATGTGCTAGGAGTTCGGAGACCGCATATTTTTGGTACAGGACTACCTTAGACGCGGCACCGTCCATCGACGATGGCCAAGGTCTCAAGTGGTGGATTGTCCTTTGCCTCTTGCTCAGCTGGGTCATCGTGTTCTTCATCGTCATGAAGGGCATACAGTCGTCAGGCAAAGTAAGATCGTGTCAGAATCAATGTCGATTGATCTATTGTTATTAATCGCGTTGAATAAACTGTCCTCGACACATATTTTTAGTGTCGCAAATACTGAATGTCATTTTTTTCAACATCATTTCTCTTGTAGGTAGTCTACTTTACGTCCATGTTCCCGTATCTTGTACTAACCATTTTCTTCATCCGCGGGATAACGCTGAGAGGTGCGAGCGCCGGACTGGCGCACATGTACACACCAAAGGTGACGCTTGATTCCCTTCCGGTTTTATCAAGTCGAGCGGTATAAAAAGCCGCGAATATTAGATATGACATTTGCATTATTCGTTCAAGGTCGAGAAACTGTTGGAGCCCACGGTCTGGCTTGATGCGGCGACCCAGGTTTTCTATAGCTTCGGGTTGGCGTTCGGTTCCCTGATCGCATTCGGCAGCTACAACACCCCCAACAACAACTGCGTGAGGGACGTGATCCTGGTGAGCGTGTGCAACGCGTTTACTGCCATTTATGCGAGCGTTGTCATTTTCGCCATTTTGGGGTTCAAGGCAATGTCAAACGTGGACAAATGCGTCGTCAGGTAATGCGACCGCAAGGGCGGCCATCGTTTCTAAATTCGCCATCGCGAAGAGAGTAGTGAAAATCGTCCACGGCTGCGGAGATGTTTTAAACGGCTGAATGATAACTGTTGCTGCTTGTTCGAGAAATGTATCGTCGCTCTTTTAACAGTGTTACGCTATTAATGTATAACATATAAGTTATATAAACAGAAAACTTTTAATTAAATTAAATTGTAAAAACCAATCCCATTATTAACGTATTACAATTCACGTTAATGAGGCTATTAAATTAAATTGCAAAAAATCAATCACATACATAATATTATAATGCACGCAAATTTACATTCCTATCACAATTTAATTTAATTGTAAACGTCAAATGATTGAGTATTTAGAAGCGGGAGGGATTAAATCATAATGGGACGGGATATGCTAATCGCTGGCGAACAACGGAGGGACACAGAAGATATGTTAAATCACTTTTATTTTAGCGCGAAGAATATTCTGATGGATAATGGGCTGTTGAATGCTTCGACCTCGTTTGATCTCGAAGACTACGAACTCTTTATGAAGACTTTCAACGCTTCAGAAATAAAAAATTCCACGATAAAATCATGCAGTCTCAGCAATGAGTTGGATAGCGTGAGTAATGCATGAGAAATCGCATAAATTTGTTGAGAGTGTTTAATAAAATAATGAAATGATGATTGCTTTCAGGCTGCTGAGGGTACTGGATTAGCTTTCATCGTGTTTACACAGGCAATCGTGGAATTACCGGGTGCGCCGTTTTGGTCCTGCATTTTCTTTCTGATGCTTCTGGCCCTCGGTTTGGGCTCACAAATTGGAATACTCGAAGGCATGCTTTGCGTAATCTTCGACATAGATCTCTTCAAAAGAATAAAGAAGCAATATATAACAGGTGAGAGCAATGGTTTATCTATCCTTTCATTATTTATCGGTATCGTTCAGAAAAAATACAAAACTCCACTTTAATCGTTTAATTTGCGGATTTAGGTGTTGTCTGTGTCGTTTGCTTTTTCGTGGGGCTCATCTTCTGCACTGGTGCTGGGGAATATTGGCTGAAAATGTTCGATAGCTTCGCTGGTACTATCGGTCTCGTTATGGTCGCTCTTATGGAAATGATCTCCGTGATTTTCATATACGGTCATGAAAAGTAAGTTAAAATTTTATTCTCCTTTTCATAACGGTCAATGAGACGATCAATCGATCTAACAATCGCGCGATCGCTGTGCAGGTTCACGAAGGACATCGAAGAGATGACAGGATACAGACCGGGAGCTTATTGGCAAATCACGTGGCGATTTCTCGCTCCAATAATAATGGTTTGCATTCTCATATCTAGCATCGCTTCCATGTTCATCAAGAAACCGCAATACTCGGCATGGAATGCGACATTGGTAAAGAGATTATGTCAGATTATAAAAAAAAAGATATATAATTATATTATCGTAACAATATTTCTTTATATCTTGTTTTTAGGGTATAGCAGAACCTACGAGTTATCCCACTTGGGTGCTGGGCATCGCAGCCGCCATAATTTTCGCGGGTATCGCGCCGATTCCGCTCGTTTTCCTCTTACGACGATTCCAGTGCGTGAAGCTCGACGTGGACATTCATCAAGGCAGTATTCGTCGTATCGACACCACCGTTTCCACCAAGGAAATGATGGGCGACGTTGACGTGAGTAGAACTTGTCATTATAATTGTATTAATCGTGTGTCTTTATACGTAGAAATCTAATGAGTTACATGAAAATTGTATGGTAAAGAAAAAAATGTGCGCGAAGAAATGTTTCCTGCAAAGATAGCGTTGTGGCTTGTAATCGTCCATGATGGAATGTATGTAAAATTCGCGACAAACAGTCCACCATATATAACTGGAGTCGCGAGTCGAGGATAAAACGCACGTTGTCCATATTTGTTTCGCGATAATTGTTTTGGACGCAAGTAGCATTGTTCCTCCCTTTAAAATAACTATTTCGAGTAGCGTTGTTACCTTATTACCCCAAGATAGTTTGTCTGTTAAACGATGTATCGGCTTAATTAGCGCACCACGGGCTGACAAGTATCTCATGCCTGTTTAATCGCAATACAGTCTTGCTCGATTGAACGGACTTGCAAAAATGAGGTGTCGCTTATGTCGATCCCGTAATTATGACGTGAGTTTTCTCATGGTGAGCCAATTAAGCATGACACGAGGTGTTTAGGTAATTCACATTTGAACGTACGATCTGCAGTTGTAGGTAAGCATCCATTGTCTGTCTGTGGTAACGTCGATTACTCGATATCCCCGTAGCTACGTTATACACGTGAGTTGGCAGCATCAATTTTTGAGAATGCATCCTCATGAATGTTACTTTTAGCGCATTCATCGTCACACGTTACACGATGTTAGCGTGCATCGCAGACAGCGCGGAACATTACTCGGCTCTATCTATCCTGTCTCCTTTACTACGCGACAAGTCATATTCACTAAGTTCAACATCACGTGATTAAATTAATACTCTGCACGATTAAATAATAAAAGAAACCATACCGATACAAATTTAATATAACACACTTCATGGCAAAATATCATCAGCATCGATAGAATGCATGATTAGACATCTTATAAAGTAAGTAAATAGTTGATTTAGAGAAAATAATAATAATAATAGTATGAAAAATATTTCTCAAACAAAATTATTTATGCGGGAACCGCCATAATAAAAAATTTTTAAATTTAAATCACATTTTAATGTCTACTTCTAAATTTATGTATTAAATTCTATTTTTATGATATATTTAGTGCAAATTCATACTGTATCAAAATTAAATCCACCAAATCTTTATAGTATAAATAGACTGCAGAAATTAACTTTGCAAATCGGATATAATAAAATTATTAGGATAAATTTAAATCAAAGAAATCATCATAAAAAGTTTTGAAATATGAACTTATATAGATTCCATCAAGCAGCATGCTTGCTTTTGGTAAGTACGCGTATCATGAAGTTTGACATGATTTTGACAGCATGTGAGACATGAAAATCCACAATTTTCATCTACCTTCAAGATTCACGTTATGCTTCATCAGGAATGAAGAAACATATATGCATAGGACAGTACAATTGATTGGTTGAGAATTAAAAGTGGTCTGTCAATTATAAAATTGCGTGATCAAGTTACAAGTTCTTGTTCAACTAGCCTTCTCGCGTCATGCAAAAAATACACAAAAACAAATATGTTGTTGAAAAGCACAGCTATTTATGAGTCTTCGATCATGAGCTAAAAATTTGTACTTTTAGAAAACATAAATAGCTTGTGCTTAGAAATATGTGCTGCGTAGGCGCGGACGGAAATTGAACAGATCTCAAAACATAGATCACTTACGATACTGAACCTTTCGATTTTTCTCGAAGCTACGATCACGTATACATCTGTCACGTGTACATCTTATTGTTAACAGTAATTAGAAATTACCATAACTTCAATTTCCAATTGCAGTTTGCAAAAATAATTCTAAACTGTGATCGAAAAAAGGAGTTATTTTGTCTCTCTATTCTTGCTGCAAAAGTCGAGACCGTGGCCTCGTCTACTTCTCTTAGCTATAACCTCAGCTCGCATAATTCTATAAATACCTAATATCATTAATTAACTTTCAGCTTGATGAATATCACGACCGGCTCGAGGATTTCCCGGAAGAAGACGAGGACATTAATAGCGACGACGATACAAACACTGTACCGGCCATGAGTAAACTCGCCAAGAAAGCAATGCAGGGTAGGGCTTTCAAAATGGAAGTAATGAACTTTTAAGAGCGCATAATATCGGCATGACTCGAACTGTTTGTTTGCAAACCACTGTGGGCTAAGGATATTAGCAATGATTATGACATATATAAAGACTAACTATAGTTTACGCTAAATTATAGTCGATGTCTTTGCGAGATAAACCCATTTTATATATCATCACATAAAAAGATAGACATACAGATATTTACGATATCAATAATTAATTTGTAAAGGCTTACATTTCAATAGAGAATAATCTGTGAGTTATAAACAAATTTTTGACAAAATTGAATTGTTTGTTTTAAATCTTTAACTTTGAAGATTTCTCAAGTTTGGTCTTTATATATACTACAGTCATTGGTGTGTCGGGTTATCGGAGCCGTGCGTCCTTAAGATGGTATTGAGTAAACAAACAACGAACGGAATGCGCGAATGCTCAAATTTATTTGAAATCCTCTTTGATGTATCGCGATGATGAACGAATCAGATCAGATGCAAATGGACCACTAACGAGTATTGCGTTTGCATTTAATATGATTAATCCATCTCGAGAAAAATGTAACGAAATGAAAATTCGCATTCGTCGTTGGTTTGCTCGAAAAGTTGTGTGTCGATCGCGATTTTTTCGTATATATGTAAACTTTAGATAGATGTAGGGTGAATTCGCTACAAATTGAGCTCAATATTCGGATCGAGGCGTCATTAGGAGCAATATGATAATACGAAATAAGTTTTAGGAAGGTGTAGAGCCACGAGAGCGACCAATTTGCGCCGCGACGAGCTTTACCGTCGTTTACACGCGCTTCCGGATAAAATCGCAAATCACCAGACGGAATACGATAGATGCATATATAGTGGACGAGAAATAGCAACGAGAGAATAGAATGTTCTGGCTTTTTAGTCATGCGGACACGATCTGACGCGGGATCGTTAAATTCGTCCGGTTCAATTCGTTTTTAATTAAACAGCGCAATTCTTTTCTTTTTCTTCTTATTAGATCATAGTAGCTTGATCTTTCCATCTTTCCAATGAAAGAAACATCGGAAAGACTAGACAATAAAATTGAACGTAATCGAGTTCTTAGTCAAATGTAGACGATTTGTTTATTGCTCTCTTTATACGATACCAAAAATGAAATGTATATGCTTTTGGCTCCTCCGAGGTTCTACCTTTCGCGTATCATTGCAGTTCAGACATGATCGACCTTACAAAAACGTTCTAAAAAAAAAAAAAAAGGAAAAATAAGTCCCACATACCAAATGATTAATGTTATTTCTCTTTTATTATTTAAGCATTTTTGCTTAGTAAAACATTTTTGAGATACAAAGTGACCTTTTAAGGAAAAGAAGAGAAATCAAAGAGATTAAACCATATATATATATATATTATAAAAACACTTATATTATAAATATATATGTTCCCGAACTTTCAAAACACGCATATAATATATATACATATATTGTATGTATAATTTCATAAGGATTGAAAGATTATTTTTGAAACACGATTACGGTCGATCAAATCTGCATTATACAATCTCGTTAAGCAAATAAATTAAGTAGGACGAATAATATTATGCAAACGAATTACGTCACAAGTACCAGCAAATAATATTTTTAATTGACAATTAGATTATGTTCCGCGAGAAGGTATTATAATGATTCAAACAGGCGCTAAGTTGGCTTAACTGTTATTTTTAAATTTCACTCGTCATCAGCTGTGACGGATTATCATTAAGTTAACAATTAAAAAGCGTCATAGTATAATACGCCGCGCGTTCCTTTACTATTAATTTCGCCAGAAAAAAATACGAGTATTTATGAGGTCACGCGGTGCCATTATACGAACGTGACATTTTCGATGAAATATATTACCGGTGCAAAATATATTACTATATATTGGTATCGTGTTGTGTACGAGGTACCTCGAGAATACCGGACCTCTGCTATTCCAAAACAAATTTCTCTTTCATGAAATAGCCCCTATCGCCGGGCGTCGTTTGGCTGGTCCAGCTATTTTGGATAAGAAAATACCTGCGTACCGATTCCGCTTTTAGGGTATAATCAATGAGCGATCGGTTTGCCAAGTTCCATCTCTTAAGGTCTCGTGAGACGATGTGAATTTCGAATAACCGTAATGTCAATAATAAAGAGATTGCGATCCGCGCGAGAATCGCATTTGCTGTGCAAATTTCGCGAAATATCTTTTCGTGTACATGTACGTTACAATCTAAGCTCGAAAACGCCATTGTGATCATCCTCTGTGCTATTTATATTGTACATACTTTAAACTGAGATCAATTAATTGGACAAATCAGTGAGAACGTGTACAATATCGCGATTAGTTCGCGAACACAGACAAAATAGAGATTAACCGTCAGTGCTGTAAAAGCGAGTGCGAGTTGAAAAGCGCTCGTAACGCAGGGAAAGTAACAACGGTATGTAAAATAGGAGTCCTAGGAGCGAGAGATTATTATTATTATTATTATATATTAATGACATTACGAATTCGATGAAAACGTAACGCGTGTGTGCCATTGTAAATAATAACTCGGCGTTTATATGCCAATCTGCATCTAAATTAATACCTCGTAAAGTACCTATTTTTTGAATCGCTTAGGAATAGTGTTACAAAGTATCGTACCTATTTACTTTCTTCCCTTTTTTCTACATGTAAAAGCATACGCTCTTTTACTTCGTGCAAAAGGGACACAAACTTTTAGAAACTAGTCGTCTAAACGTAGGCGTATGGCGTATGTAAGTAGACAATGTTGCGAAACGTCCCCCTTCTTCCCCCCCTCCTCTCCCCTCCACAACCCTCGATATATGAGTTACACAATAAGCAATACCCGTTCCCAAGGAATTGACGAGATAATGTCAACTTAATGTAAAATATATGACGCAACAAAAGCACACTTTTTTCAGAAACCATTATACCACTTACGCATTACACATATTTTCGTTTACATAATACGTTGAACAATAAGATAAGTCCGGGGGCTTATGGCTATACGAAAGAAATGACCAATGAAAAAATTTAAGGGAAGTATTTAGCAGATGATGACACTTGATCTCGCTAGTGCGCTTCCCGAGTTACTCAAGAGCACATGCAATCGCAATTTTTTGAGAAAAAAAAAATGAAAAAGTAAATTATTTTCTTGTTTTCACTTTAAAATTTTTTCATCGACTATTCTCTTCCATATGATACATCATCCCCGGACTTATCTTACATTTAAAAGAAGCCGTATCACGAAATTATACTATGTCTGTTTCTATTTTTTTTACTGTATATTAAATTTTAGATGTTTTTTTAAAAAATCGGTTGTTAAAATGATGTTATCCTTGCAGAAATTTGGAAATGCTGCCGTATTTACTGTACAAGTATACTCAGTATACAGTATATCTCGATCAATTTCAAATTGCAGGACAATTATAATCTATTTTGTAAAACTACTTGTACTCTCTTTTGTCATTCTGTGAGCTGATTGTTTACTTCTTCAAAATTAATACGAGCTATTAATATACAAAAAGAAACGATAATTCTGCAATTATAACAAACACATACATATCGAGGTAATAGTCACGTAATCTCTCATGAAAACCAAGATGAATTAAATATTTTATATTTTAATAATTTTTTCCTTTTTTCGTGTTACTATTTTTACGCAGAAAACGAGGAGAAAAACTCGGAATATTAATATCTGCTCGCGTATATTCAAAAGTTTTTATTTTGCAGAATTGCCATTTTTGCTCGATAAATATGACAGAAATTTTTTCACTTTCGAAAAAACACAACACACATACACAGCACGCATTACGTACAAGAATATTTTTTTTATTCAAAGATTGAATAAAATTTTCATTTATTTTATTTATTTATAATTTTTTAAATTTTATCAGAATCAAAAAAGCACGAATCATCTGGACTAATTTGAATAAATTGAAATACGATGTATATTCATAAAATGTAATTTAATTATAGAATATAATTACTGAAAATATAATTAATTTTATCGCGAATATATGAGTTGTTAGAAAATAAACAGGTGCAAGGGAGAAAAGATGCTTCCTCGTTAGAAAAAAAAAAAAAAACAAATTATATCTCTCGAAAACTTTTTATTCTTTCTTTATTAAGAAAGATATCACGTATATCTCTGCTGCTTCCAAAAATCGAGAGATTGTTTGATTTTGGGAAAATAAATAATATTTTTAAAAGCACAGAACTGTAACTTTGAATTCTTTGAAAAAGAGATTGGTGCATATGTTAATCCTTAATAAGTAATGTTAAATTCACATGTACGGAGTCTCTCAGACTCCAGAATTCGAACTTTTTAGCTTTCGTTTATATTAAAAAAAAAAATTTTTTTCTCTTCTTTTATTGTCTTCCCCTAGATATCTTAAATAAATGTATACCAATAAAAGCAATTATTATTATGTCTAAAAATGAATTATTTAAAGAAGAAATGTAAATAAAGCAAAGAATCTATATGTGAGACTCCCTCATTACTTCTCGTTCTTCGATTTTTTCCACGTCATTGGATAAAAGTTGAAGAGCAATCGCAATATCGCCTTCTGCGACATTCCTATTTTCAAATCGAAAGCTACGCGTATATTTGCAATAAATTCATTAAAAATATTTAACCTTTAACAATTAAAGAAATTTGAATACAATGCCTTTTTGGCCTACCTTCTTATCGAGTAAAACAAAGAAACTTAAATGGCACCGTTGAGCACAGAGAACACGCTTAATATCCTCGTTTCAGTATTTCTATATTTATTAGAGTTTCGCTTAAACGTTTGTGTGTCCGATGCGCCCGGTAATTCCTCGAAGTGATATGTACATATAGTTATAAATGACATAATTAATGTTGGATAGTTCTATCTTAGATGCTGCTAAAATTCAATTCGGTCACTCGCAAATGAAATTTCTGTCCCAGGGGAAAATTTCTTCAGTTGTGCGTAAATATTTCAAAAAATAAAAGCGAGTATTATATTTTCGTTCTTTAGGTTTATACGATTCGTAATAATAATTATTTTAGTGCAGAGATCAATTTACTAATATAGTGAGCGAGTACTTCCGATTGTATTTTATTGCTCGACACAATACGTATGTTTTTAATAGCATGAATGTGTTCAAATCATAAGCTATCCTTGAATTTGAACATCGTTGCCGTACTTTTAGCGACTGAAACTTAGACATTTACTATGTATACAATGTATACAAGATTCAAAGCGTTTAAATAAAAGCTTATTTATTGCCGAAAATGTATTCTCTTTTAAGATATCTAATAATATTTTTAAAGAAAGGTTTCATAAGATTTACAAGCTTTTGATTTGTATATATCATTTAAGAATTTTAAATACAATTTTAGAAGAATTCTATAGAGCACTTATGAATTCATCAAATCAATTCAGCATACCCTTATTTTGCTTAAAATCTTTAAGTTTAAAAGCTTTTAAATTTTTACTTTGTGTCTGCATTATCATATATACATATATTGCATTTACTTCGCATTCTCCGTATTAATCAAACACATTTTTAAATGTAACTTTAATATAAAGTTATCATTCGTATCTTCTCATTAAATACATGTAAATTTTGGTAATCCCTACGATAGCATATTAAGTATAACAATGTCATTTTTTTATGATATGTACGCGTAATATAAGCATCCATGTGAATATTCCCACTTTTGCAAATATCTTATCTGTTATAGATTACCACGTCACAAACGTTGATAATAATGCATATTAGTAAAATGCATTGGAGTGTACGATGCAAGTTTTGTAATGTAAGCAAGATACCTGAGTTGTCGATACAGTAGACAATAACTGATATTACCTTGGCGCGAATAAAGTAATTTAAGAGTGATTAGATGAGTGCGCTGTAGACGAGAAGTGTAGGGGATTTGAAGTATAGCATGACTTATGAAAAATGAAAAATTATGATGAAGGATGTAAGTAAAGGATCACGATTGCAAGTCGTATAGTAGACAAGTAAGAAACAATTGCAAAAAGATCGAGAGACGAGAGACCATCTTAGGAAGAGATCGAGAGTGAGATTCTTCAACGGATTTCAGAAAATTTCTTTTTCCGCGAAGTTGGTATTTGAGAATTTGTAACAGAATATCTTGAAGTATAGACGGATATCTTGAAATTATAATTTACAATAGTTTCTCTTTTTATTACAATTTTACAATGAATATCCGTCAAAATAAAAAATTCGATAGCACATTCCATTCAGAGAATGTGTGTGCGAATATTCTCAAAGTGAAAAATGTCAATACGATTTGCGCAAATAAAAATGAACTGAGTTATTATCATAACACGCTGAAAAAATCAGACTTTCATGTTAAATATCGAAATCGCGTTTATAATATACGAAATTTCTTAAATTATCATCCGGGAGGAAAAAATGCGCTTACACGTTTGAAGGATCAAAACTTAGATGATGAATTAGCGAAATATTCCCGTTCCAAATCTGCCTACCTAATCCGCCTATCTTCTCGAAGAATTTGCCGTCCAATTCCAAGAGAGATATAATGAGTGCGAAGTGAGTGATATACATATAAATATCAATAAGAGAGATAATCAATCGACGATATCCTCCATATTTTATAAAAAAATGTTCTAAAAATAAAATATCTTCATTTAAACTATTCTCATTTATAAAAATATACTCTGAATATATTTGCAAAAAAATACGTAATTTCGAAAAAAAAATTCTGTTTCAATCTTAAAAAATTTGATATGTGTACATTGATTAAATTAAAAATTAGCTGCAATTGTTGTAAAAATAATATGATAAAGACATTATAAATAAATTGATGTCAAATTTATTTAGAAAATTAGCTTATATTATATAGTTATATAAAACTTACGCTTATATCGCCTTTGCACTTTACATTTATGATGTTTGAATAGAAAAAAAAAAGATAAGCTATCGTCGTAAACGTAAAAACTTACATTTTACGTAATCATTCTTTTACTATATTTATTTATGATAAATTGTTTGAAAACTTATATAGAAAAAAATAATGTTAGATACTAAGCAAATAAATAATGCGTTGAGAATAAAAAAACATTATCATTGATGAAAAATTTTCATCTTAGGACTTAGTTAATTGAAATGCGCCGATATTGCGGCAAGTGGGCTTTATGGGCGATCGATATTGGGAATGGATAAATCTGCTAGTAAACCGACCTGTACGATTTTTTCAATCGGACATTTTAGAATTATTATCGATTACGCCATGGTACATCATACCGATCGTCTGGTTTCCCATAGTTACATATTTCTTTTACATGGGATGTGTTGGAAATATTTCGACAAACATCGGTAATTCGTGTGCATCGTGCATATGATTTGCATTTAAATTAAACATTTATAAAGTAGTAATCAATATACAATACAAAAGAAGCATAAAAATTTAACGTTTACGATCTATGATATAATCGTAAGGTCACTGTATATTTTAGTGATCACGTTGCAAAGGATTTTATCGTCATTTGTTCTGGGGATATCTATCTGGACTGTTACGGAATATTTCATACATCGGAAAGTATTTCATTTAAAACCACCGCATAATTCGAGGTTACTGATTACTTTGCATTTTCTATTTCATGGGAATCATCGTGAAGTATAATTCAAAACAATTCAATTTCAATTGATATTTTAATTTAAAAGTATCTTAAATATTCGCGCTGAATATATAGACGTATGTAAAAAGGACCTACATCAATAGGCACCATTAGATAAACAAAGATTGATGGTTCCAGCGATATTAAGTTTAACCATAGTAGCGATTGTTTGGCAAATTTCTAAAGCCATATTTCCTTTGGAAATAGTTCATTTTGTCATCGCTGGTACTATAATAGGTACGCTATTCCTATAAATTTTTCGGTATATATATTTTAAATCGATAAATTATTTTCATAATCCAAATGTGTTACAGTTTTCTATGAATAATTTTGCAATTGTAACTTTATTTATTTTATACGCTATTTATGTTATGATCTAATACACTATTACTTGCATAATGGAGCACCGAAAGCCGAAACGTATTTGTATACAATAAAAAGAAGACATAATTATCATTATTTTTTACCAGATCAAGGTAACGGATGGAAATTACTATAAGACAGAACATATAGAGGACTAATGATCTTAATTATTAGGATTTGGAGTTACCAGTGAATTATGGGATCGATTACTCAAGACGGATTTAAATTTACGGAAATTAGATAAACCATTAAAATGGTAAAACAATAATGAAAAAGAAAATTATTATTTATTATATTTATATTTATTGATTATATTTATATTTATTAATTGATAATCTTTTTTTAAATATTTTGATCGCATAAATAATAATTCCTTATTAATATAATCACAACAATTACAATAAGTACACAGAGTTCTTGTACTCCTTGTAATAATTAAATATAACTTTAAATATAAATTTCAACATAGTCTCAGTCCCATAGATTTAAGAGTTAAGTACACACCTTAGTTTTTAAGAGAGATTCAATAGCTTTCTAGCATATATAAATTAATGACTTAATGCGCGTACAAGTTTCTCAAAAAATGACAATACAATGCATAAACAAAAATAAATAGTGAGATTTGCATTTAGATAATCTTTCCTTTGTATTTTAATTGATAAATAATGTTAAACAGTTTTAAAATTGACAATATCTTAAGTACATAATCCATGATATACTTATGGCTTTAACAATAAGTCCATTTGTCTCCTTTCAAATCTAGTATCACAAATATGTTCAAAGTTAACAGAAAAGTACATACTGTGCCATAGATAGATATTGTTATTGAGATCTTGTAGTATATCTGTATCGTAATATTTAATTGTTATGAAATAAATTATACCTGAGTACAACACATTCATATGAGCGACTCCTCACATCGCAATCTTTTTATGTTCATATAATACCATTATACTCTTAAATAAGCATCACTGTGCTTCCACCTTAACAGTTTTCCTACCCATACTTAATTGTGAAAATGTACTTTTATTTGCAGGAGGATTCAACTTAGACGATAGATGGACAAATGCCTCAAATAAACTAGATCTATCCATAACGTCCACTTCATAATGTTTAATTTTCTCTCTAGTACACCAATTGCTCGCTTTACTCGCAGTATTTTCCAAGTTATTCAATACAGCATCGGTTTTCGTTCGATTACCAATCACAATCACAATAATTTCCTTCTTATCCTTATTTTTATCAATGTCTTTTTTCAAAGGAAAGAGAACATCGAGAGATTCAGGCTTACCAGTATCATATACTAAGACATAGCCATCAGCAAAACCGAGATAATGACGTGGAAGCTGCTGATTGTTTACATTGCTCTGTAGAGATTCAAGTCCGGCTGTATCGTAGAATCTAACCTTCTCCTTTGTGCCGCGATCAGTCTCAATGTTGGCGACATAAATGTCTTCGATTGTAGGATGAATTTCCTGTAATTAATTATCGCAGGCAATTATAAATTTGCATCGCGCGGGATACACGCAATGTGAATCACATGCAGTAACATAACCTAACAAACGCATACCGTCTTCGCATCGATATTTCCGTATATGAGCTGCTCCAGTAAAGCTGTCTTCCCAACTCCTTTCATCCCGCAAACGACTACCCTCGTAGTCTTCCCCATACTACCTAAATCTAACGCCTTCGTTAAATACACGCTCCCTCATGTACAGATGACATCAGAACTGTCAACTACTTGACTACATATACTCATCACACACCATGCACACGGCTACACTATACACCTACACGTACACGGTTGCCTAAGGCCAGGCCGCTGCCGCCGTTTTTTCTAGACGCTTTTTATAGTAAAATAATATAATTGAATCCAAACAGAATTAAATGGTTAGATTCATTTTTCGGTAAAATGATCGGTTGGTCTTCATGCATTTTATATAATAAAATGAATCTTAATTAAACTATTATTATTCTTAGATTTTCGAAAACATTTAAATTAAATTGCTAATAAATTAAATTTACATTATTTTTATCTTTATATTTTATATTTTAACCTTTATTTAAATTTACATTTATTTTATAATCTATATCTTATATTTTCCATCGTTTATATGTTTTAAATTAATATGCTAATAAATTATATTTTATTTCTTTAATTGATAAAATTATATTAATTTTATTACTTCGCGAAATATCTTTTCGTGTACATGTACGTTACAATCTAAGCTCGAAAACGCCATTGTGATCATCCTCTGTGCTATTTATATTGTACATACTTTAAACTGAGATCAATTAATTGGACAAATCAGTGAGAACGTGTATAATATCGCGATTAGTTCGCGAACACAGACAGAATAGAAATTAACCGTCAGTAAAAGCGAGTGCGAGTCGAAAGATGTCTGTTGTTTAAGATATCTAATAATATTTCTAAAGAAAGGTTTCATAAGATTTACAAGCTTTTGATTCGTATATATTTTTTAAGAATTTTAAATACAATTTTAGAAGAATTCTATAGAGCACTTATGAATTCATCAAATGAATTCAGCATATCCTTATTTTGCTTAAAATCATTAAGTTTAAAAGCTTTTAAATTTTTACTTTGTGTCTGCTGTCTCATTATCATATATACATATATTACATTTACTTCGCATTCTCCGTATTAATCAAACACATTTTTAAATGTAACTTTAATATAAAGTTATCATTCGTATCTTCTCATTAAATACATGTAAATTTTGGTAATCCCTACGATAGCATATTAAGTATAACAATGTCATTTTTTTATGATATGTACGCGTAATATAAGCATCCATGTGAATATTCCCACTTTTGCAAATATCTTATCTGTTATAGATTACCACGTCACAAACGTTGATAATAATGCATATTAGTAAAATGCATTGGAGTGTACGATGCAAGTTTTGTAATGTAAGCAAGATACCTGAGTTGTCGATACAGTAGACAATAACTGATATTACCTTGGCGCGAATAAAGTAATTTAAGAGTGATTAGATGAGTGCGCTGTAGACGAGAAGTGTAGGGGATTTGAAGTAGCATGACTTATAAAAAATGAAAAATTATGAGGAAGAATATAAGTGAAGGATCACGATTGCGAGTCGTATAGTAGACAAGTAGGAAACGGTTGCAAGAAGATCGAGAGACTAGGGACCATCTTAGGAAGAGATCGAGAGTGAGATTCTTCAACGGATTTCAGAAAATTTCTTTTTCCGCGAAGTTGGTATTTGAGAATTTGTAACAGGATATCTTGAAGTATAGACGGATATCTTGAAATTATAATTTACAATAGTTAACTCTTCTTTTTTACAATTATACAATGGATATCCGTCAAAATAAAAAATTCGATAGCACATTCTATTTAGAGAATGTGTGTGCGAATATTCTCAAAGTGAATAATGTCAATACAATTTGTGCAAATCAAAACGAACTGAGTTATTATCATAACGACACAACGCGGAAAAAATCGGACTTTCATGTTAAATATCGAAATCGCGTTTATAATATACGAAATTTCTTAAATTATCATCCGGGAGGAAAAAATGCGCTTACATATTTGAAGGATCAAAACTTAGATGATGAATTAGCGAAACATCCCCATTCCAAATCTGCCTACTATCTTCTCGAAGAATTTGCCGTCCAATTCCAAGAGAGATATAACGAGTGCGAAGTGAGTGATATACATATAAATATCAATAAGAGAGATAATCAATAGACGATATCTTGCGTATTCTATAAAAAAATGTCCTGAAAATAAAATATCTTCATTTAAACTATTCTCATTTATAAAAAAATACTCTGAATATATTTGCAAAAAATACGTAATTTCGAAAAAAAAAATTCTGTTTCAATCTTAAAAAATTTGATATGTGTACATTGATTAAATTAAAAATTAGCTGCAATTGTTGTAAAAATAATATGATAAAGACATTATAAATAAATTGATGTCAAATTTATTTAGAAAATTAGCTTATGTTATATAGTTATATAAAACTTACCTTTATTTTTACGTTTATATCACCTTTGCACTTTACATTTATGATGTTTGAATAAAAAAAAAAAATAAGCTATCGTCGTAAACATAAAAACTTACATTTTACGTAATCGTTCTTTTACTATATTTATTTATGATAAATTGTTTGAAAACTTATATAGAAAAAAATAATGTTAGATACTAAGCAAATAAATAATGCGTTGAGAATAAAAAAACATTATCATTGATGAAAAATTTTCATCTTAGGACTTAGTTAATTGGAATGCGCCGATATTACGCCAAGTGGGCTTTATGGGCGATCGATATTGGGAATGGGTAAATCTGCCAGTAAACCGACCTATACGATTTTTTCAATCGGACATTTTAGAATTATTATCGATTACGCCATGGTACATCATACCGATCGTCTGGTTTCCCATAGTTACATATTTCTTTTACATGGGATGTGTTGGAAATATTTCGACAAACATCGGTAATTCGTGTGCATCGTGCATATGATTTGCATTTAAATTAAACATTTATAAAGTAGTAATCAATATACAATACAAAAGAAGCTTAAAAATTTAACGTTTACGATCTATGATATAATCGTAAGGTCACTGTATATTTTAGTGATCACGTTGCAAAGGATTTTATCGTCATTTGTTCTGGGGATATCTATCTGGACTGTTACGGAATATTTCATACATCGGAAAGTATTTCATTTAAAACCACCGCATAATTCGAGGTTACTAATTACTTTGCATTTTCTATTTCATGGGTGTCATCATAAGGTATAATTCAAAACAATCCAATTTCAATTGATATTTTAATTTAAATGTATCTTAAATATTCGAGCTGAATATATAAACGTATGTAAAAAGAACCTACATCAATAGGCACCATTAGATGAAAGAAGACTGGTGCTTCCACCGATATTAGGTTTAAGCATAGCAGCAATTATTTGGCAAATTTATAAAGCCATATTTCCTTTGGAAATAGTTCATTTTGTCACCTCTGTTACTATAATGGGTACGCTACTCCTATAAATTTTTCGATATATATATTTTAAATCGATAAATTATTTTCATAATTTAAATGTATTACAGTTTTCGATAAATAATCTTGCAATTGTAACTTTATTTATTTTATAGGCTATTTATGTTATGATCTAATGCACTATTACTTGCATAATGGAGCACCGAAAGCCGAATCGTATTTGTATACAATGAAAAGAAGACACAATTATCATCATTTTTTACATCATAATCAAGGTAATGGATGGAAATTACTATCAGGAAGAATATATAGAGGACTAATGATCTGAATTATTAGGATTTGGAGTTACCAGTGAATTATGGGATCGATTACTCAAGACAGATCTAAATTTACGGAAATTAAACAAACCATTAGAATGGTAAAACAATAATGAAAAAGAGAATTATTATTATTATATTTATATTTATTGCTTATATTTATATTTATTGATTGGTATTCTTCTTTTAAATATTTGTATTTGCACATTTTATTATCCATAAATATAATCGTTCGTAACAATGTGTCATACAAATTGTTATATCCATTTAATTTTCAATAAAAGTATATATTTCTTAATAATGGAAAAACACATTTTTTCGCTCAAATTTCAATCTCGTGAATTAAAGATAATGATAATGGTAACTATCGTTGTCATTATTAAAGTTTGACACATGCTCATAAAAAATATTTAGTAATATCAAATCTGGCTAAAATTTAATTTAAAATCCAAATTAATTTTGTCGATTTATTTAAAAAGTTTGTTAATTAAATATGATAACATATGATATGAATGAATTTCACAATAAAAAAAGTACTGGCTACTATTTAAAAAAACAAAAATGACCTTGAAATCTCCAAGATTTCTTTACCTGTCAGTTTTTTTTGCTATGTTCTAATAACTTCTTCTAACTCTTTTAACCTAGTGTTCAATTATTTTAACTCATTGTCAATCATTTTCAAAATATATTGATTTATAGATTAGAATGGGTCATTCTGTATTTATGATCGTCGATAGAATAATATTGTAGAACATTATGAAATTTATTAAAATATCTATGGATATTTTCTATGAAGCGATAATGACTAAGGATTTTTAACAAGATTTATAAATCTCTTCACGCCCTCACAATATTATTAAAAATTTATATTTATATTATGAAACATTTTCTATGCACATAGATGCAAATTATTTGTAACACCACAAAGTATTATTAAAGTGTGAAATGTGAAACGCATTAACATGCATAAACGGGGTGATCAAAATAATTGATACAAGATTATTAATGTCCTTTTAATACCGGTGAGCAAAAATGCATTCTTCATAACTGAGAGAGAGTTGTATTTTTGGATACACGTACAGAGCAACATAATTTTTTTAATTATCGTTTACATGTTGAATGTTTTAGAATATAAAAAGGCAGAGGCAGAGTTGTATAAAGTATAGATATTAATAGTCTATATATCTATCATGTGATAAGACTCTCTCATTATTTTATATTTAATATTTAATTTTTATTATATTTTTTATATATTTTAAAATTTCCAAAACAATAATAACTCGGTCTTTTTAAATTCATTTCCTTTGATAACGCTTTTACATAATTAGGCGATACGATAAACATTATAAATATCAAGATAATAACATTATTTTTATACTAGGCAAAAGGATAATACATCCTTTCTTTTTAAAAAAGAAAAATATAAAAAATTTTTATTAAATATCAATATCTCGTACAATTAACATTCTATTTACATTATCATTTGTTGACAATCTAGTATAAATTAACATAAATGAATAAATAAATAAATAAATAAATAAATAATAACTTAATGACAAATATCACGATCGGTGATCATATTATGATTCTTTTCTATTAGAATAACAAAAATTTTCGGAATAAATGTATATTGTAAAGAGGCACAAAGCTTCTCTTTTTTAAAGTCATCACAAATGTTTATAATATAGGTGTATTATCTTTAGTTTTTCTTTCTTAGAACTTTTCAGAATCTTTTTTCAAGCTTGCGTACTTTGTATTAAATGCAAATAATGCGAGAAAGTGCAGCTAAAAAGAACGGACTTTATATTTATAACTTTCTTCTATTGAAAGAATCCAATCATCGATAATGTGCATTTGCTAAATCATTCAGAATGAGATAGCGATTGAAACATGTCCGTAAGTGATACCCGTAAAGCTGCTATCAAATTATTAATTAATAATCGATATTAATGATTAATAAATTTCAAGAAACTATCTCTCTCTACTGAAATGCACATTAGATTTGTAGTGTACGGTTAACATTTCAGTCTGTAATTGCTATAATTTACGTATCATAGATCAAATCTTATCGACTGATTATTTAAGAACATTTGCGATTGACAATCCACATCGTATCTGAATTGTAAATGATCGCATTTCGTTGCATGAATATTATATCTTCTAATTTATGTATGTACTTAATATTTTTGTATTGTATAAAAATTAATTTAAATTTAATCGAAAATTATCCTATTAATTTTGAGCAATTAAAGATTTGCCTCTGGAAAGTAACTTTTAATTTATCGTGTTTTTAAATGCACGTTTATAGTAAATGTTTATACGCAAAATAGATTTTTTTTTTTTAAGTTTCTGTGTATATAACGAAGCTAATAGTTTGAGCAAAGCAGTTCGGTTCGCTTTAAAAGTAAAATTTGTAGTCCTGAAAATAATCCCTTTTCGCGAATTTATCATTTTCGATTCAGTTCAAAAATAACAAAAAGAAACCAATATAAATAAAAAATTAATATACAATTAATGGAGGCTTATATTGAACGCGAGGGGATTATTTGTGAAATTAATTTGACTAGTATAATTATATACAAATTATCAGCGGAGAAATCTCCATTTTTGAAATTGTCATTTTCTACATATTCCGATAAGACTATCTTTGAGTCTGCTTTTTACTCGCCAGTTTTTGTAGTCGCGCTTTTAGTCCGTGCGGATTTAATTTTACTCTCACAACATCGGATTTATTTTCAAGCTTCTTGCGAGCTTCCTCCATCCGTTCCTTTCGTATTCGCTGCTGTTCCTTTTTCCAGATATCCTGCAAAACATGATTTGTCATAATCGACTTATTTACGTATTTCCGCGAATGCTGCAAAATGTACCTTAAAATCCCGACAGAAACCAAGCCACAGGTTGAAGAAATCGTAAGGTTCTGCGGTCTCCAATGTGGCGCCTTTAGGAATAAACTGATAAAATCGCATTACGGCCTTGAATCTGTTTTTAGCTTCCAATAGCTCTTCTTTTTCATTTGCCAATTCGATACTTGCTCTCGCCATAAAAGAGTCTACTTTCTCCTTGAACACCTTAGACGTATCTGGATCCGCTTCCACGACGGTGTTACACTTTTGCGCGCATACTAAACAAATTAATTTTAATTATATTAATATAATTAATTATATAAATAATATATTAACATTTTTACATATTAATATAATTACGTAATTCTACAAAATTGATATAAAATCATATTTGATAAGTCCATGAAATTTAGATCAAGGCATAAATTTTTTTTTTATCGATGAATAGCTTGTATATAGATTAATTCTATAAAAAGAAACGGAAAAAAATAAAGAGAATTTATAAATTATATCAGATAAAGAAACATATAATTATAAAATTTTTAAGTAGCGTAATATTATTAATATCACCTACTCTGCAGTTCCTTTTCCAATCTGTCAAGTTCCTTGGCAATATCATCAAACTTGATCGTGGATGCGGCCTCGATGTCAGCCGGCTCAGGCACGGGTAGTGCTAATGGCTCGTCAAAGTTATGCTCTTTTTCCAGAGAGAGCTTTGCATTGACGACATAGTGCAACAAGGTGACGCCGGGTACATTGGACTTTACGTCTTTCAGTTTGCCAAGTATCTCCAGACCGAAGCCGTCAGCCTGGCCGCGCATCATGTTTCCGCCGTTCATATAATTCCCCAGGGTCAGTATAATGGCCATCACTTTTTTTAAAGACTCGGACTGCATCAAAAAATCGCAGGTGGTTCGAACGTTATTCAATTTATACGAGACCGACGAGATTGCGTCTTGAAATTCCGATTGAAGCATCAAGCAGGCTATCCTCTCGGAAAAGTGCTTTATACCAGATAATCTTTTGAGAAATAATTCCGGTTGATCGATAGGAACATCCGGATACTCTGCTTCATGAGCAGCGATCTCTGCTATTTCCTTCTCCGTAGGTTTCTACAAGTTGCGAAAAGTAGACGCGATTATAGATTTGAAGCGGAAATTAATTGTATTCAGAAATGAAGAAAAATCAACTGCCAAATTTTGTATTTAGATTTTTAATCATACTGTTTTACTCACGATTTCATAGATTTGTTGCAGCGTCTCCAAACTGATTACGCTCGTGTCTAAATTATAAGCCGCGTTCTCGATCTCGCTAAAATCAATATGCAGACTCTTTTCAAGAATTCCCACCATCTTTGAACGTTTTGAATCCAATATTTTTGCTGGTTGAATCTTAGAGCTTTTATTAGATGTTTCCTCGTTCCTTTTGGCCAGATTTTTTTGTCTTACTTGCCGCGAAAATAAATCGGCAAACTCTTTCATGTTTATACTTTCTTCTTCCGCAAGTTCTAACCACAAAGGTACCTAGATAAGGACAATATAAAAACATGACAATGCATTTAAAATAATCACTATTTTTATTAATTGTTAATTTTATCGCCTTATAATCTGACTTTTATTTACCTGAGTTGGCGATTCTGAAGGAGCGGAAGTTTGACTAATCGCAGCAACTGGCACTATAATTCTTGTCCAGTAAAGTGGCTTCATAGGCACATCAGGATTCAAAGGTTGTTTTCTCATAACTAAAAGTAAAACACTGTGTTACGCGATGCAAATATCGGAATCCCATCGCGGAAGGATTGTACAGTGTACTCTCGATTATATCGAGATAACGAAGAGAGTCGAGAGTACTCTGTACTTTTGTAATTTTGATACTTACTGGCTCTGCTGGGCGGATTCCACCCTCCGACTGGTGGAGCAGGTAAAGGACAGGGTCCAGTCGTCCCCGGAAGTGCCGGAGGTGCTGGCGGTAGTGGAGGACCTGCACCTGATCCCCCGATTGGAGGCGGTGGCGGAGGAGGTATACCGTTTAGCGTTGGCATACCCGGTAGCGGCGGTGGAGGCGGTGGACCATTCGCAGAACTATGTGTTCCAGGTAACGGCGGCGGTGGTGGTGGCGGTATCGCGCTAATCAGTCCATCTGTCACCGGTGCAAGCGGAGGTGGCAGAGGAGGCGGCGGTGGAGGTACCCCGCACATGTTCAACATCGGCGTGGGCGGCGGCGGAGGCGGCGGAGGTATCCCGCTCTTCATGCATACAGATATTTCACACGTTATACCCTGAGGAGGCATAGGTGGTGGCGGTGGTGGCGGAAAAGGTATATCACTGTCGACTATCTGCGCTGACATGGACGGAGGCGCTGGCGGAGGTGGTGGCGGAGGTATCACGTTCTGCAGAGGAGACGGCGGGGATATCGCACTTATGATAGTTTGCATAGGTGGCGGCGGAGGGGGAGGTATCATGCTCGTCGTACTCATCGGTGTAGGCGGTGGCGGAGGTGGCGGAGGAGGCGCGGGTGGAAATGTACTCGTGATACTTTGCGTCGGCATGGGCGGAGGTGGCGGTGATGGTATCCTCGAAATATCTGTTAGTTTCGTCGCCGACGATGAAACCGTCCTCTCGCTACCTCGCGTCGTCTCGGTCGCGAGCACGTGCGGAGATGGCGGCGGCGGAGGTGGCGGGATGAAGGACTGCAACGATGTCATTGAGATAGATGTAGATCTGTTCTTGGAGTATGACTCCGGTAGTGGAGGTGGAGGTGGAGGTGGCAACAGTGCCAAGTCCTCATTGAATGCGTTTACCTGATGCGATAAACACGACCGATTCCCGATCTTGTCGGTCGATGCGGAGGAAAGCACGCGAGTCATCTTGGTTTCCTCAAGATCTGCAACAAGGTCACTTCTGATCGAGGATTCTTTGCTGAAGTTGTTTGATTCTCTAACACTTCCATCAATAGGTGACGAGCTTCTCGGTGACGTTTGAGTAGACTGGCCTTTAGTATTTTTTTGTTGATTTATAGATATCTCGCGCAGTCGTTTGATTTCATCTCTCAGTTTCTTCACCTCTTCCTCATATCTATGTATATCTTCAGGCATGGAGTGTTCACTGTACGTTTGGCTCGATTTATTTTGAGATGAAAGAAACTCATCCGCCAGCACGCAGGTGTCTGTCCGATCTATCTGATTAAAACAGAACATAATAAAGATAAATAAATAATAAAAAATCATGATGGATCAATCATTATCAACTTAAATAGATTAAGAAATTTTACCATGGGTGTGATGCTTTTCTTCACACTTTTGCCTGATAACGCAGAGATCTTAGATGTTGGTAGTTCTCGTTCTGGAAAATCCATTTATTATAAGTGATTATTATAAAATAGTGTTTTTTTTTTGTTAAATTTACAAGAATCTGAGCAAATATCATATCTAGATATGTTCCTTTATCGTTTGTCAAGCTCTAAACAATTTCCGAATGAGCAACTGTTTTATCTTAAGTTAAGCTTTATATTAGCAGAATTAACGACACTTATACCTTTGTGAATATATAATCAATCCTAATTAATGATGCATGTTCTGAAAACAAAACAATTCTTTATCGTTGTGTAATTCTTATCTCTCTTTTATCACTTAACCAACGAGAGATTCTTTTAAATTATCTTATCTCTTAATCATTTCATTATTAATAAGATTAATAAGACTTCCAAGAAAATATTATATACAAAAATAATACAAAATATATATAAATAAAAATATGTGAAATATATCTAAAATTTTAGAATTATCTGCAATCATTACTGAAGTAATAGTACAATCACTCGTGAAAGTGAAAGAAAACAAACCTACTTTTCGGAGAAGACTGTGTTGAATTGTTAATGTCACTTTTCCTCGATTATACATATACGATTAAAAGAATTGATATTTGAATTCAATTTCTCTTCATCGGAGATACATACACGTGTAAACCCTCATTTGTTTCCTTCTCGCAATCGTTCTTCGATTCCGCGTATATCCGCCATTAGACACCTCATCTCGTGTAATGTCACACTTGTCTCGGAGATGTATTTCACTCTGTGCTGCTCCGCAAATAACTGCCATATCTCGTTGACGGGCGAATACACGGGAGAGCACGAGCACAAATCCGAGAGCCTAATCCCGCATACGCCCCATATCGATAAGACTTATCGGCAAATAAGCACATTTGATTAATACATATCGTTCGCTTTAACCTCGGTCACGCCAATATGTGATATGATTATTGATGACCGTTTAAAAACATTTTCAGTCACGATAGCGCTGCGCTGATGAAAGGTGGCGATTGTCGATCACCTCGTCATGATCTGTTATCTACCGGTCTTGCGATACCTCGCGATTTGTTGAATGTCTCGTAAATTACGTCATTCTAATAGAGAAAAAAAAAACGAGATATCGCGAGCGTGTGTTTATCCTCCGTAACGTTATCGCGCCCCTTTTCTTCCGTCATGAGATAAGATTCGCGATCGTTCTGAAGCGCTAGATTCTAAGGTCGTGCGCTGACCCATATATAATTATAAAAGTGTTTTATATCTCGGTGAAATCATCGTTACGCTTTGGATTCTCGAAGTGTAGAGAGTCAGAAAAAAAAATCCAGATCTTCAAAAAATTTTTTGAAAAATCTTATTGTTTCGTTTAGAAAGATTGATGAAATTGCGAGAATTTCAACCGTCTATTGACCCCCTTATCATTTTTTTCTCACCTTCGAATTTCTTGTGGTGATCCGTCTTCTGAGTAACAATACTCTTGCAATTTCTTTTCTTCTTGGCGCTATTACTATGCAGGGTCAAGCTGGCCACTCTTCTCAGCACCGTACCTTCGTTCATTGGCGACTCGTAGACACTGTGTCGTCTCTGCAGAGTGCTGGCATTCATTTCTGATGGCGTCTTGTTACTCAACGTCACGCCTGAAAATGATAGGCTCATTTAAATCTTCCAGTGTCAGAGACGCATGAGCTATATTGACTTAGGTCCAACACACTAGGCTCTTCTTAAACAATATTACTTATACAAGTTATACTTGTATTTCTACCTATACAGTATCCTCAAGCCTTATATAAGTTAAATAAGTCGTCAACGACTTATTTAACTTTTTAAAAGTTGATTAATCACTCGTAAAATTGTGTAAAAAGATGAATAACGTGTTAAATTACAAAATTAGTAAAGTATTCCTCACTTATTCGGGGACTCAGCATTGACAAATGGATCTTCTTGTGTTTCGAGATTACAAACGGAATTTTCTTTTCCTCCTTGCTGTCGATCGTCTTCACAGACGATTCAAGTGCCGATTTTGCCACTTGCGCGTTCGTGGATGCCATGACCGGACTCGTAGTGAGCTCCCCAGGATCCGTGAAGACACTGTCGCTCGAGGACTCCTGACTGGGTGGCGTCGGCATTTCCGTAACGACTAGGCCCTTGTTTGCCAAACGCCACGAATCGGTTACCAGCAATGGTGGTAGCTGGGTCTGCGGTGTCGTCGGGGTCTGCGCCGGTGTCGATGTCGTCGTCGGTGTCGTGGGCGTCATGATACTCGGGCGGGAAGACTCCGTCGTAGTTACACATGGCTCTACACTTTTGTCCGTGTCCTAATTACGAGACGATTCTATATTATAATCGTAGTACGTACACCGTGATTTGAGATAAAGATAAGCATGTAACGCTTTGAAAATTTTTTTTCTCTTTAACACTCAATATTTATATATTTATTTTATTTCATTAACGTGTGTCTAATTTTTTTAATGTTCGCAGTTTCAAGTTATGCGTAATATCGCCAAAAAGATTTCTCGTCCAATCGATATTTCCGTTGACTTGAAGGTAAGAAAGAAAAAAAACGTTACCTGGGATAACACGATTTTCGGTGGCTGCGGTGCCGGTCTCTTCGTATGCCCCGGCGTCTGCACCTTCTCGAAACTGATCTTGATCGGTTCGCGCGGCTCGTCGTATCCATCGGGAGTCTTGGGCGATTGGTCCCGCTTATCCTTTCTCTGGTCCTCGACGGTTTCGAGGAGTTCCCCCGTGGATGTGGACGCCGGCACTGCCGCAGTCTCCCGCTTCTTCTGCTTCTTCTTGCTATCGCTCTGTAGATTGCCCATCCCCTCGGGTAAATGCGGAGCCAGATCGTCTAAGCCCCAGTAGAGCAGCCGGATGTTGTTGACCCAGAGATGGAAGAAATCCGACAGCTTTGATCGCGGCGACCGCGCCTGGGCCGCGGCTGCGCCTTGACCACGGCGGGCGTGCATCCGTGGTCGATAATCGAGAGCTGCGGCATCCGCGATCACGGCGTCGTCGTCGTCGTCGCTTTGACTCTCTCGCCGCGTGCTGGTCGCTGCGAAAGCAAACACGGTGCCGGGTCACCTCGTGAGCTCGTCAGCCTGATCGCCAACTCGTAATGCAACGGTGTATTTTCAATCATTCGTCGTCATTCAATCAATGTTAGCTTAAAGTACTCTTAGCTTTATATGTTTGTATTGAAGATAGAATTGTTTCTATAAATATGGGATAAGGTTGATTGACATTTAATTAGTGAAACAAGAAAAGGGACCAACTAGTGTATAATTGGTTAATAATAATTAATCTAGATTATTTAAGAGTCTACTATTAAATGTGGCAATCTAATTCTCATATTGCGTTGACATTGTATGAACACGTTTTTTTTGAGTAATTTAATTAAAATTCAAAATTAAACTATTGCACCTCTGACATTAAAAGTGTGGATTTTAAATCATCATTTAAATTGTATTCACATCACTAAAAGACATGAAGAAAATATGAATGGATACCAGCTGGGTATAATTGACTGAAAATTACCGTGATAATTGATTAACTCGATACTTTTCAAAGATATCGTTGCATAATCGGATATTGACAGCTCTAATATTAATAACCTTATATCACGCGGTAAATAAACAATGCTATCGCTTGAACACTGATTGAATATTTCTATATACGGAACATCGATTTGTTATTACTAGGGCACGTTGGTGTCATTGGCGACTATTATTATCTCGAACTCGAGGCCAGTCGCGTAATTTTTTCCCATGGGAGAAAAAAAATGAAAGTGCAAATTTTTATATGTGAAAATGTCGCGATAATTTCTTTCTCGATTAAAAACAAAAAATTTCGACTGTAATAAAATTATGTGTTATTTTTTAAATAATCAATAATCAAAGAGACCTAAAATTTATAATTATGTAACATATTCTTTAACGAGATCGAATATTTAAAAGACAATATTACATACATCCTTAAATATGTTTTTATGACAAAACAAAAAAATTTGCTTACGTTTCAATACGTACAAACATGATGCATAGACAACATTTGAACTGTAGGACACGGCTGAATTCCAGGCATTTGTAGGTGTAACGTTCATAACAAGCGTGAAAAAACGGGAGCTCGCGAATATGCGAGTTATATTTTTAACATAATGCGGTAACACGTCGAAAAATCGTCGCAATAGCGTTTGGAATACAATTATTAACATAACGCCGGTATTTTCCTCGGTACGGCATTTATCATGATTGACAAGCACGATATTGTTATCCCCGTTGCATATTCCTCTCGATTCTTCATTGTTATTGCAGTCTTGAAATTACACTTGTCTCTTATCCGTCGAGTCATGTATTATTGGCATCCCGATGTAAATGAATAGCACAGAGTATTGACATAATTTTTTTCTCACTTGGGCTATACGTGATGTTTTTTAAGCGCCGATTAAGTATGCGATAAGGAATTTGGAACAGTAGTTAATTTAATGCTCCACGTGGTAACGTCGGCCACGCGACTGGAAAGCCGGTGCCTGTCCGCGCTATTACCTTTCATTGTGCCTCGAAAAATCAATCTTGAGGGATATCTCAAGGGCAAACAACAACACAGAGAAGCGCGCATTCCTCGATATAATAAACTTATAAATTCCGTTAAAAGCAGGTATGCTCATGTCTTTATCAAATCGCGAGTTAAAAATCAATCAATTTCAGTAAATTGATTGGAAAGATAATTTTTTTTTTATTTAATGATAATTTCTTATTGTATTAAACCATCAATATTTTATTATCATCAACATCTTAATATTTATTATAATTTACTATAAAAATTATTCGAGCCATTTTTTTACATTTTATTCTGTTAAAGTAAAATACAAGAGTTTAGCTATTGTATACATAAAACATTTAAATAATACAAATAGATAAATATTTTTAATAAATAGATAAATTTTTAATAATAGATAAATAGATAAATATATAAATATTTTATGGAGAGAAAGGGAAAGCGATATTTAACAATCGAGTTTTATCTATTATTACTTATAATATCCGATAAATGTTTGCGATTTAATTGAGAACGCGAGAAGACTCGATGCATTATGACGTAATACATTAGCTGTGTAACATTATTACGATCGTAATGAATTAGAATCACCGTCAAAATTTCGAAGAGATTACATGAACGTGTTCAGTAGGATCATGCGCTTTGGTGCCTACTAGTATTTTGTAACACGTCGGAAACATACCGTGTAATTGACGTGATGTGGAAAAGCGTTGCACCTTGTATTAGGCACTCTCTTACCTGATTCTCTCGCATTTCGACAGCATCAACATATTATTACATGTTACATCGTGAGGTTCGCGCGTGCCACTGAAAACTCGCATATCGCCCATTATCGATTGTTCTCGGCGATATAGCCGTTCGCGTCACGAGGCGTAGAGTATCGCTACGGTTTCCGCAAGGAAAACATAAATATCGTACACGATAAAAAGACCTCGAGCAGTTTATTGAATACGTAGAGGTGGAAGTAAGCTGCCCGATAGACAGGGCGCAAACTCGTGCCATCGAGTCCTCCAGGTCGATGTCTCGATGTCGAGGTCGACATAAGTACGAGGTCACCTCTCGATAGTTTGCTCTTGTGAATATAAATCGCACGTGAGATTCTAGAATTCGATTTTCCATAAATCTCGGAGTCGACTTTTTTTGCTTCAGGTAATCTCGAGAGAAGTAGATGTTTAAAATATTATAAAGATTATGATTATAAATTCGCAAATGGATAAACTAATAGATTAATCGAAATAAATTTTTTTTTTTTGTAATTTTAAAACAAATATAAAACATCAATCTAAAAGTCTACATCAATTTAAAAGTTTTGAAACAAAAGATCGATGTAAATCAGTTTAAAAATTTTAAAATATTTTTTTTTTAATTTGTTTTACTGTAATTTTGTAGCAAAGATTGATGGAACTGTAAATCCTAATTTGTAATATATAAGCTAGGAAGATCATGAGGATTAAAGTTGCAAGATCGTCGCTTCATCGTTTATTTTATATTGCAACATAAAATTTGTACAAATAATAATCATTATACTATCATAACTATAATGGATAATAATAATTAATATACGAATTTTTTTCGTGGATGTGTGTGCAACGCGTGCACGCACACGCGCGCGCGAGCAATGTACGCGCTAATTAATTAATATTGCGAGCGGCCACGCACACGCAAGCATGCGCGGCACGCGGTGCGTATCGGATCTTCGCGCGAGAGTTCGGCGATTTTTCGCGAAAAAAAATGATCCAGTTCGATCAGCGAAAGTCCGACGAAGGCCCTCGGTGGGGATCCAATATTCTATATCCTAACATCCGACGCTCGTAGGCATTCGCTTCCGCTTTCGAGATTCCATTGTTCGCATGACACATACGTTTTACACATATTCGTAGAGTGATGGACGACTTTTAGCGAGATAAACCAGTCCGTAACTCTCGTTCACACACTCTCATTCATGTATACACACACAAATCAGGGGGAAAGAGGGTTGCATTCTATATATATATATATATATATATATATATATATATATATATATATATATATATATATATATAGACATATATATATATATATATATATATATATTTAACGGTTTAGAGAAACGTATATTCTCGTATTTACATCTACTTCGGCGAGCGACGTCGAGGAAATTCTACAACTTAGCTGCTCGGCTTCGTTTACAATTATTTCCTTAAAACATAACATTTTTCTTTTTTTCCCACAGCAAACATTATCCGTACATTCACACATACACACACACTTATATTTTATATATATATATATATATATATATATATAATTTTTTCTCTCTCGTTTTATCTTTATCTTCGCTATGTATTATGTACAAAACCGCAGCGTAGTTCTCATTCTCTTCGCGCGTAAGGTAGCGAAAATCGATCGAACACGGTCTTGTTGGCGTTCTTGAAATTTATTAACCCTACATAGTATATACGCGTGTTTAATGTACATCCTCTACGATTTCGTTGTGTGCAAAAATATGTCGACTACATTTTTCTCCGTTCTTGTCCCGCCTGTCCCGCCTCCGCCGTTTACCTTTCTGCGACCTGCCCTTCTCCTCTCGTATATCAGGCGGTTAGAAAATTTACGTTGTCTCCGACTCACAGGAATACAACTGTACATGAATGTATTCGTGTTCCCATAAGTAATTACGTAGACTCTTATTGTTGATTCCGAATATCAGCGGTTTCAAGACACGTTGTAACGTTTGTAACGTTAACGCTCAACTTTCGTTCTATGAAAGACATGGAAGTAGGAGATTTTTATCATTTGTTTCCGTACATCGGTCATCGATGAATTACCTTGCGCTAGAAAGCGCTTTAGCGTCATCGATGAAAAGGTGTAATATAGTGAGAGTATAAACGGGATACGTATGTAAGTCTAATAAATAAAAGAGACACAATAATGAATACACGAGCGAATCAGATAAATCAGAATATGCAAAAGACGAAGTAGAAAAAGAGGTGGTGTATGTAATTGATAAAATGCGATTCGATGTAAAAGACCGAGCGTGTGCAAGAGATAAAACATTTTTGCATATAAAATGGAAAATATTTCAATATTGGATAGCGTATTAGCGTTAATAAAACGAATTCGTATTCGTAAAAGATGCATCAAAGAGAGAAAGAGAAAGAACGATAGGCACAAAAAGTAAAAAAAAAAAAAAACAATAAAAGTGCCTGTTGGGCCAACACAATAAATAACTTGACCGACATCATGCTTGATAAATAGAATCCTATTTCATTAGCAAAGTAATCAGTGAAGATTATATTACGTCCAACAAGACTCGTTACGATCGCGTTGTATATACGTGCAACACGACTCACTTCGGTGGAATACACTTAAAGTATTTGTGTTCCTAATTGCGCCTATACGTCGTGGTACACAAAACTAATGGCCGAAAGTGCAATCGCAACGAGATGCGATCACGATGTCTCCGAGATTGCATTACGAGCAAATGAGATCAACAAATGATGTGCGAACAGACGATGCGGACAAAGGTGCTTTTGCACCCGCTGATGTGAAAGATTGTATAAAACGAAATAACAAGTAATTGAGATGAACTGACCTTTAGCCTCTGGATGAGAATTTCTTATCCAAATAGATTTACGATTTATTACGCCAAAGTATTCGTGAAACTGCATTATGTAGCATCGTACAATTTATAGCTTCGTACTTTGTTCTGTTATATTTTCACGTTTGTCGCGAGTGAAGAAAAACGTCACTTTGCCGGCGTCTGATCGACGATAAAAGATAAAAAAAAAAAATGAAAAATAGAGGAAAAAAGAGAAAGTAAAATTCAACAAAAAAAAGTACGTAATCTCTACACGCCGCATACAACTATAAAACGGAGTGACGCGTAGAATATTCGCACAAACGTAAAGAAAAGTCTATACATTTAATATCTACCGTTAGTCCGAAATATATTTTGGCTGAAACAGCGAAGTTCGTTGTCGCTTTCGTTTTTGGGTTCTTCCCAAGTTTCATCGCGGGCTTTCTTCGCGACTGCGAAGCGACGAATACAGTTACAAACTTGCGTATCGCATCTAACAACATCGCAGACTCTTTTACGTTGTTAAGTACCTTGGGAAATTTACTTGGAAATATTTACAGCTGTGTGCAATGAATATTTAATGCGCCTCGTCGTCTTCACAATGCAATAATCTAAAAAACATCCGAGGAACATTTAAAAAAAAATGTGCCTTTGACATCTTTTGGATACTTGGATCACGTCACGAGGCAAATGATGTTCGAAATTATCGTCTCAGTCGTTTCAGCTCGACAATCGTTTAGATTAAAAATTGTTCTCCGTAAAAAGAAAGAAATATCTCTAACTTATAAACATTACCTCTAGTACATACTTACAAAACCGGCGACGTTAATCGCCTCGGTCAATATACATTACATACATACATACATACATGCATGCATACGTACATACATACATACATACATACATACATACATACATACATACATACATGCATACATACATACATACATACATACATACATACATACATACATACATGCATGCATACGTACATACATACATACATACATACATACATACATACATACTATACATGCATATATGCATGCATACATCACATACATACATGCATCAGCATACATACATACATACACATGACATGCATACATACATACGTACATACATACATGCATACATACATACATACACGTACGATACATTACATACATACATGCATACATGCATACGTACATTACACACATACACACACACACACACATACATACATACACACATACATACATACATACATACATACATACATACATACATACATACATACATACATACATACACATACATACATACATACATACATACATACATACATACATATATATATATATATATATATATATATATATCTTCGATCGCGAGAAACCGCGACCACATGTCATTCAAAGAGACGGCGTCACTCATACTCGTATATAAAAGTATAAAATGCATCAAATACCGTATATCGTCATCGTAATCGTACAACTTTTGCGCGCCATTGGTTCGAGAGACTTTATCGATCTGTCCCTCTTCCATTCTTGAAACATCTTTCCGTTTATACGTACGGCATCTTTTCTAGCGTGAGCGGCCGGAAATTGAAATGTCCTAATATTTTATTATATTTTATTATCGTAAAACACGTGAACATCGCTTGTAAACACACATCTTACGAGGAGTATCGCACGTCCCCTTCAGATTCGCTCGATAGAAAAAAAAAAACGCAAATACGCAGAAAATACGAATAAATGCAATGAAATCATATGAGCGTAATATCATCATATTAGTCAACTCAATAAAGTAACATTACGACAAATGCATAAAAAAATTTCGTTGTAAGCTCGAGTGTCCAGGCTGATTAATTACATTAACGCATTGAATCCGGAATGGCAGTTATTTCAAGATTGATAGCATTATTAAATAATGATACAAGGCCGGATTCAAACCATTAATAATAATAATAATATTCAATCAGTCTCGAGCGGTTTAAGATTAAACAAGGCTATTATATTACGATATTGTCTATATGATATTATTTGATTTCTCAAAATGTTCTCAAAGTAGTGCGATTAATATTCAACAAAAATACATAAATATCAAATAATAAAATTTCTTGGACAAGTTTTTTAATTATATAAACTTATTAGCAAAAGTCGATAAATTAAACAGACAAGGAAGAGCGATGTTTTGCGCAAAATGCATCGCCCTCATTGTCGACAGTTGATAATTTGTCTCGGTAGATTGTATCGTTGATATCTGTTGATATCTGTTCATTCCCGGCACATGCACATACCATTATATCATTGCCTATAATTATTGCATTCAATTTACACAATCACTTTCACAATTGTTCCGATAGAATAATCACTCTGAGCGTTTGGACATTATCGTTGTCGAGAAGTTTGTTGGACCCTTTGAACGATACCTCGTCCTTTTCAAGACTCTCGACGGTCGTATGTTCGCATCCTTCCGCCTCGGCTCTCTCCTCTCCCGGTGGATCGTCCTCTTGCTCCGCGTTTCCTTTCGCGAGTAGCGATTCGCGGCGCGTTTCGCTCGTATCGACCGCTGATTCTTCCAAGACAATTTGAGCTAAATCGTTGTCCTTGGAATATCTTACCTGCGATTGTTCTCGCGTAATCGGACTCTGCGACAAGTTGGCGAGTTTCCTGGAAGTGGAACTATACTTCGCGGCAAATTCTGGAGATTTTTGATTACGCAATCGGGCCGAATCCGCGCAACGGTCTGTCAGAGAAGATGTCCTCGAAGCATCGTTCCGAAAAGAAAGGCGCAAGGAAGGACCGGGTAAGAACGGCAAGTGCGATAGCCTCTCCGTGGCTTTGGAAGCGTCAAATCGAATTCCGGTTAATGCTTTGATATCCACCGTACAGCCCTTCGTGTCGATTTCGTCCGGGCAGGCTTGCCCCTCCAAGGAAGAAGGCCGTTCTAATAGACAATCTCCCTCGAACACGCGAGGATTCACGTCAGTATCCACTTTTAACGTTTCTCCTCGTGGAAGAGACGCGGCCTCATCGAGCATCTTTGTCGTCGTTGCATTGCCATTGTTATATTGTTCTTCCATCTGATCGATAGCTTCGGGAACGGCTTCTAATAGCCCCGAACGATCGACCCGTAACGACACGGTGCGTGCGGCGGCATCCTCCGCACCAGTGAGCACGCAAGGACGCGGACATGTCACAGGATCTGTCTCTGCGATTTCCAGTAATCCAGATTTGTCGACTCGTCGGACCATCATCGGCGCTGGCACACCAGTGTCATCCAGATCGCCGTACGATGTCAGTCCATGCAGATTTCTCGCATAATAATCCTCCGCGGGCAGTAACGATGGACCACGTCCTATACCTGCATCGTAAGCTGCGTGTTGCGGAAGATGATGTGGTGGACGCATCGGAAGACCCAGTTGCGATGTGGCCGACGTCGCAATTGACGGCGCGGCAGGTGTCCTCGCCGACGGCGGTACGGAAGGATTCTCAAGTACTATCTCCATATGATGACGATGTCGATGACGATGATAAAGATGCGGGTGTGTCTGATGCTGCGTCACCGTATGACAGGGGGCCTGCTGCTATAGCCAAGTGGTACGCGTGTTTCCGGCTCGTGAGCCGGTAGGCAGGTCTCAAACGATTATTTCCCTGATAATTCTACGCCTGTTTGGCGTGGAGTAGCCCGATTCCAGACTCTCGTCGTATGAGAGACTGACCTGTTGCGGCGGCTTCGTATCTTCATCATAATTCTCCTGATACGGCAATCCCGACACATCGTAAGGTGAATCTGTCGAAGATGGAGCAAATGATTAATATGAAAACGAGGGAAATTGCAAGACGGCGGAAGTTGGCGATAAGGTGGAAAGGTGAAGCGGAAGGACTTGAAACAAGCCTCTCCGAGAATGGAAAAGGTATCATCGAGTAATGTAGCATAGCCGCGGAAGATCGATGTAACGTACGATATAATCTATAACGCTGCAGCCCGACACGCACACCGGTAATAAAGGGTCTGTCATAAGAATCTAGCGCCGGACGAGGAAAGTCACGTGAAACGATCGTAAGTAAGGCTAATACTGACCAACGTGTTTCTGAGACTTGACGACGGTGGCGAAGGGCTCCGAACAGAACTGCTGTCGGCTCAGATTATGGCTCTCTCTGTAATTCTCCCGTTGCGGGAGATAATGAGGATGCGTGGGGTAATCGGATTCCGTAGTGCCATATCCGGCAAGATCGTAGGGCTGATTAACGCCATTTGCCGCGGCGGACTTCATCTGCCATATAGAATCCTGCGAGTTCACGGAACCGCCATTATTGGAATTTGAGTAACTGTTATCCATGTATCCCATATTCACGCCTGTGAAAAATCGGAAAAGGATCATATAACGCATATTCTATATATATATATATATATATATATATATATATATATATATATATATATATATTTCACGAAAATTTTCGTCGAAATATAACGCGCGTGCGATGCAATCGTCCAAGAGAAAAATTCTCTTTCCGAAAAATCCGTTTTCTTTATATGTGACGTTATTCTGTGACGTTTACCATTAATGTTATGATTAGGTTGATGATAACCATATCCTGATTGCGAGTAAGCGGGAGTTTTCGAGTCTTCTAGAGCTAGGGCATGATCCAAGCTATGTTCCAGCGCTTTATTCTCGGCATAGTAAGGCGGCGGTGGTTGCGTTTGTTGGCCGTTACCTGCCACGAGACTCGGGCGAACGCTGCAAAAATAAAAAACAGATGTGAGCTGCCTTCTTTTATTCAAGTCATGCGAAGCAACACGTCGTTTAGCTTACGTCAAGCGTTCTTCGTTCGAGAGATAGCTTCGCTGAGAAATGAAAACTTACGCGTTTGAATCCATTTCGTAATCTTTCGCCTTAGTCGTGTGTTTTCGCCGGCACCGGCAGAACAGCAGCAGCAATGCTGCAAAGAGTAGAAAAACTGCTCCGCTTACTATCAGTGCGATTAAAGTTGGCGTTGCAAGAGCACCGGCTTGCGCGATATAAGATGGTCCAACTGCGAGAAAGAATAAGAAAATTGCTTAAATTCAAGAAAGTTGTTACAAAAGTACAATCGCAAAAATTATTTGCTTCCAACTTAAATTATCACATTATTATAAAGTTACAGGACATAAGTAATTAATGAAAAAAATATTCATTAAAAATCCAATTTTTTTAACAATAAAACTGTTAAATATTAATCAATAAAACATTTTGTGTTTGCTAAATTCTAACGTGATCTTGATTCCGCAAACGTATAAAATATTCAATATTATTTTAATTGACTATAGTTAATTTTCTAAATCATTACATAATCACATTATTTTTCAAAGATAAACTTACTTTCGGCTTCCGCGTATTCGCCGCACTTCTGCCGATCCGCTTTGAGGCAGAGTCTAACTCTGAGCCGAGGTTCCGAATCAGCTGCTTCGGGATCGTCCAATATTCCTTCCCTTTGAGTGGGTGCACTCCCGAGAACTTCGAGAGGCCACTCATCAACAATTCTCCACGAACTATCAGAGCCTCCGTCGAACTTCTCGATAGACGCCACTAACGCCAGACACGTGGCACCTACGTTAATAGCGAGCGTGCCGCTCTCCGGATCAAAGTTCACCCGCAGCGGAGTAGGTATCTTCGCTACCGCTGTAGTAGCGGTTACCTCGTCGGAGTAATCGGAATGATTTTTGGTGTTATAAACCTTCACCTTAAAGGTATAAGTCTGGTGTTGTTCTAGATTGGTCACGTTACATGGATTCGATCGTCGGCAATCGAGCTCGAGCCATTGGCCGGCCGGTCCGCGAGGAGGTGCGCAATCCGGCGCTACTATCTCGTCACCACCGGCCACTCTTCTGTACGAAACAAAATACTTCGTAATAGGCAGGCCACCATCGAAACCTAGTTGCCACAAAAGGGCAACGTATGTGGGCCCAATTTCCATGGCAGTGATATTAGTTGGTCTTTCCGGCGCTCCCTTCGGTTGTAATCTGATGGTAGACGTGACGCTACCTTGAGCATTGGCGGCGCGACAGGTATAATCGCCATAATCAGATTCACGGATATTGGTCATTCTTAGGACGGATGTGTACGCGTCATAATTGTCGCTTGTGGTAGTGATTTCATAATGACCGTCGCTGGAGGAGCCCTGAAGAGTCGCGGCGTTGGTTCCGAAGCTCCACTGAAACTCAGGCTTTGGCCACGCTTGTACCTTGCAGGCCACCTCGGCAGTTTCCCGGAGATTATAGGCCACCTTGCCGTGTTGATGGAGCACTATCGGTTCGTGTTCCACCTTGAGCATCATCGTGGATTCGACTTTCTTCACCTCGTTCATGAAGACGCAGGTATACTTGCCGCGATCGGCCGCCACGATTTCGTCCGTCTGCGGACGAGCGTGACCCAAAAAGCTCAACGTGGAATTTACGGTTATTACGCTACCGTGGCCCTCCGACGCCGTCGTAATTACTTTGTAGAGCCTCTCGTCGGCCGTTAATTCTTGATCGTCCTTCAGCCAGCGCACGCTAGGCCGCGGCTTGCCCTGCGCTACGCAGGATACTTGGAACGACGACTCGCCGACTCTGCGATAAGCAAGAAGATGTTACATTATTACAATGAAACATATATCTTGTTCTACCCGCAAAGAACTGTTTCATTCTCCCAGCGGAGCATACCTCATGGAAGAGAAAAGTAGAAGAAAACAAACGAAGAGTCCGCAGACTTCTACAATTATGTCAACGCATTTCAAAACAACTGGAGAATTAAAAGTTCAAATAGATGAAAAAAAATCAGGCAACCTTACAAAAAAGTTAATTATATATACTTGCAGTATAATTGATATTTTCTATAGCACCTTGTGTAAAATGTATTATAATTATATATCTCTAAAAATATTAATTTTAACGAAACAATTTTCCAATAAAAATAAAGAATTATTTGGAAATAATTGTCTAAAATTATGTCCTTTTTTTATAGATGAAAATTTGAGTCTTCTTGAATAATAAAAATCAAGAAAAGTTTTACGAAGTTACTACTTACTTTCTCGTGACATGAGGTTGCAGTTTGGTGAGTATCTTTGGCGGCTGGTGAACGGTGAGGTTTACTGATGCGGCTTCGCCAATGCCGATCTCGTTGATCGCATGGCACTTGTATGTGCCCTCGCTGCCGAGGTGCACCGAGTCGATCTCGTACTTCGGGCCGGATGGCGGCGGCGTCAGGGTCGTGTCGTCCTCGCCCTCCTTCCGCCATTCGTACTGCGGTTCGGGATAACCGGCCGGGCTGGCCATGCAGGTGAGTATCACTCGGGAACCCTCGACGGCGACCGGCGAGTCCGGAGTCACCCTAGCCGGGCCGGGCTTGTGTCGCACCCGAATGGTGACGCTGGCAAATGCCGAATGATTCCTGCGCTCGCCACCAGTGGGATGAATCGTGTTCACCGCGCGACACGTGTAATTACCGGCGTGTTCCGCCGTGACCCGGGTCAATCGCAGAATCGAGCCCGGTTGCCTGAATTCCGGCCGACCGTCTCGCAGCCACTCGATCACCGACGGCGTCGGATTGGCGGTCACGTTGCAGTGGATGGTCACGCTGTCCTCGACGTCGGCCACTCGGAAAGTGTCGCCCTCGATCGACACCGTGGGCGGATAGAGCACATCCAGCATCAAGGAAGCGTCGGTACGCTTGCCGAGCCCGTTGTCCGCCTGGCAGGTATACCTGCCGACATCCTGCAGCGTCACTTTAGGTATCACGTGCTTAAAATTGGTGGCGATGAAACTGCCGTCCCGCCACCAACGGACCATGCCGACCATCGGCTTCGAGTCCACATGGCACTTGAGAGTCGCGGTGCCGTTCACCTCGACCTTGAGCGGATTCTCCGGACCGACGGTCACGCGCGGGAAATAGTTGACGTCGAGCGTCACCGAGGCGTCCAAAGTTTCGCCTTCGCGCATCGCCCGATTCCTCACGACGCACCGAAAGATCGCTCGGTCGTCCTCCCGTGTGGGTTCCACCACCAGCGTTCTACCTGTGTGCAGTGATACAGTGCTGTTGCCGCGATACCATCTCACTTCCGGCTCGGGACTGCCGCCGTACGTGTTGCACTGCAGCTCGAGGCGCTGACCTTCCGTCGCCGGTGCGGAGGCGGGCGATATCGTCGGCGGGCCCGGTGCCCTCAGCACCGTCAGGGTGATGTACTTCCTGTGAAGATCGGTGCCGGTGCTGCTCACCTTTACCCTGCACTCGTACTTGCCGTTGTCGCGTTCGTAGGACACGTTCCTAATCTGCAGATCGTAACGGCCCTCCTCCAGATTCATGAACACCTTGTAGTTGGGCGACAGCGAGCGGTTCTCGATCGCCGCGTTGTCGAGATTGTTGTTCGTGTGGGTCAACCAGAAGCACGTGACGTTCTCTCGCGGCGGTGGAAATCGGCATTGCAGCTGCACCGTCGAGCCCTCGTGCGTGTCCATCTGCGTTTCGTCGACGCGTGCACGAATGGGTGCTGAAATGAAACAAAAAAAGTTATTTAAAAATTGAATGTCGTCAACTAAAACTTTGAACTAAGTGTAAACTCAACGAATACTTTAAAGTAAGTACGAGAGTTTTCTCCATTAAGAAAAAAAAAAATTATTGCCATTTAATATTTTTTTTCCGAATTATCCACATTATGGCTTGATGCACGATAACGGCGTTAACAAACATCGATCGGCGTGACCCGATAACCCGGTGACCCGATGAGCAAATCGACCGCAAGAGCGATAGGTAAGGATCGATCGGTCTCACTTGGCGCTCTGCGCGTACTTTACACCCTTGCGCATACACGCGTTTTCCATTAAGACGGGGAATAAATTCGCGACGCGTATTGCGTCGAGTGCGCGTTAATGCGATACAAATTACCTGTCGAGTGTCAACCTAGTTTCAGGTTCGCCGACTCCAGGCGTCGGGGTTCGCGCGCCTTTCTGCACAATTAACGCCCGAGCTAGCTGCGCGCACCGTTTCGCAGCGCGATGACAATGCCGATTGTCGCCGTGCGTTCCGAGCGTGATTGAGGCAAGTGGGTGGGAATAACACAGCGCGAAAAGCGTCGGATGTTCTCGCATTTACGAAATAATGAACGCGCGAAAACGGCTCGTCGTCCCCGCTACGGCTGCCGCCGCGAATTCCTGCCTCTTTACGGCAGCGGCGACGGGAGGTACCGTTAGAGAATATCCGGGACGGTCTCGCATTCTGCGAGAGAAATTGGTTTACCCCTGGCTCGTGTTTTCGTCGTGAGCTATCCAATTAAAGCGCGAAGAATGACGGCCGTAAAGGTTCATTTAAGAGAAACGAACTGAAGAGTTGAGAAAAAAAATTATGCGTGTTAATAAATAACTCGTATTTATTTTTCCATTACGTACTACACTGGCACACGATAACAACTTTAATATCTGCATGTGTCCATAGAGAGGAACACCATTGGATCGACAACAAATATTGAACGAGATCGTTTCTGTTTTTTTTTTCTTTTTTTTTTTTAAATTCTGTTTCGTATAAAAAAAAATCTGTTACGTATGAATCTGTTGCATACAATATGTGTTATACGCAAAATTTGCAATAGAAAATCGAAAATGTCATGATATAAAGTCATAATATAAAAGCAATAACTGATAGAAAAAGAATTTCTAAATTTGTAAATGCGTATTTGAAAATATATACGTTTATTATGCGTCTCTTATGCTTTAAAGTAACGTTTGTTTCGCTTCTGTAAAGTATTCACGATTTAAAAGTTTGTTTGTTTCATCTTTATAAAAGAAACAAAAAAAAAAAAGCACTGTATTCTCCAACGCTGTTTGTGCGTTTTGCAACTAACCGTGGAAACAACACGTCATTCCCATCCATTCCTCTCCACCATACCGTACGTTTGTTTAGCAAATATAAATGGTAGGAAATTTTGGTAATTTTTCGTGTAAATTAAGAGAAAGAGATGTGCGCGCATAGAGTTCAGTTTTAATTATAAAAATAAACCTCATCGACAGAATGAACAGTATGACGTAAAATGAAATATATATATGTACATATATATATATATATATATATATATATATATATATATATATATATTCTCAATAACTATCGTTGATGAATCCAGTTATAATTATTTTGAATATCGGAGAGATCGCTTGAACGAGAATATTTAATGATCCGATGTCGCATACGACCAATTTAAGCTAGATAAATTTATATATCTTTTCATTTCGGACTGCTCTGTCGACATTTTAGAGAAAAATAGTCTTTAAATTAATCGACGAAAAATATGAGAGAATATGCGTAATATATTTAATACATGCATATTAATGTATATTATGTTATAACATCCAAGTTTTTAGTTTAATTTTCTCAATCTGTCTACATTTTAAAGGAAAATGATCTTTAAATTAACCGATAAAAAATATATAGATGAGAGAAGATGAGCGGGATATATTATTTAGAGTACATGCTTAATATTACATATCATATTATAATATTAATGACGCTCAGGTTTTTAGTATAATTTACATCATTCAAGGGAGGAAGTCCTCATTATTATAAAAATCGATTCTCATATGACACAGCATCATGATGTTTCACTATCGTAACGTAACATCGAATGTCGACACAAATCACCGCGAAAATCGAATATCACAGCGCGGTGACGTTGAAAACTAATAGTTGCCCGCAGTGTCGTGACCACAAATGTCGCGAATATTTATGGTTGACTCCACTGGCGTTAGTTAACACTAATCAAAGTTAACTAAATGCTCCATCCACAAATCGTAGTCGCGATTATGATGTGAAAAAAAAAAAAAAGATCGTGCAGAGAAGTTACGGAAATAACAGCAGGTACTGTCTGTTTGACTGCTCCCACAGAGACTCGTGATATTCAACAATGAAGCTCATGACGTACGGCGAGCGTATGCCTTGTCATGGTTTCGTATATTCAAATGGAAACCCTATGAACCACTTCAGTTCGTCTGTATGTCTGTCTGTCTCGGACTTATCCTGCCCTGCCACTCGCAAGCTCATCTATTCAGAGCCAGAATTTTCAGCATCATGAATAAGAATACGGTGTACGCTGAATATTTTACTGCTAATACAGGGAAAGAAATGGGAACGCGTTAAAGAGAGTATGCGTTTTCAGAATTATCGAGTTTGAGAGAAACGTTTACGTGAAGGAACGCAAATTCCTCCGAGTAATAGAATAGGATACTAAAAGATCGGATATTCGATCAATATCGAAATTCTCGACAAAAACCATTGGAAGAGAGAGATTATCGGAAACTCTTTAATGAATTCGACGAAATAAACGTTTGACCTCATAACTCCTGCTGAGGTGCGAAGTGGAACGCGCGATCCCGATCTACACACATTCGCGTTATACCGTATTATCGGTTATACAAGGCATCGCCGAACAGTGGAAGCGGCCACGTATCTCCCGTCATTGGGTCACGTAACGGTAAAACCGCCGCTCGACTCTGACTTGTCAACGCTATTGAGGATCGTCCCCTTCCGTCAATTCTGTTTGGAAATGTCGGGGATACATCTTGCCTCTCCTCTTTTTCTCGCACGAATTTGCGCAGCGACGTTTATCTCGCCTCCTCCCCCTCCCGACCCTGCACCACCCCCTATACCCCACCTCCTTTTCGATTTATTCGTCCACGACCCGCGTTTGATTGTTCGTTCGTTCATCTATCCGTCCACCTATCTGCTCGTCAGCCGATACTTTGTCGAATCGACGAATTCGCTCTCGTATATCCGTTCGTCGGGATGCGCGCATTGTCCTATTATTTTCCTTCGGCAATCTCCTAGCAGGCTCTCTCGTTTTCACACGTGAATCCCCTCTTTTTTTTCTCTCCCGCGCCGACTGACATTCATCGCTAAAGGTACAAATGCTATTTCATGACTTCACCGCGAAAACGCGCCATTACGACGATATTACATTCTTATACGTGAATAAGTTTTAGCAGCTTGCTCTGAGATTTTTAGACGAAGAGAGATTCGTGAAATGTGATGCGAGATATAAAAAAATCCTTTCAAATCTCTTTGTTTCGGAAAAGAAATCTGAAAATAAGATTCTGCCCTTCTTATACAGGATATCCCAAAATTAAATGTCAAAACTAAGGGATCAATAAACTAAGAAAAAAAGTCTTTTAGAGATTTGCTCGTTTTTGCTTCGTTTTGAAGAAAATTGGAAAAAAAAAAAAATAATTTTTAAACCAAAATATTTTAAACGACATTAAAATTATTAAGTTTATCGAAAAGTGTCATAAAATAAAATTTATAGAACATGAAATTAAGAAAAGAGTTAATTAAAATCCTTCTAAAAATAAATAAAATTAAAGAATTGTAAATAATCTCGTGTTGTCGTATTTATTTCGTTATCATCATCCAATATTATTATTCGCGCAAAGCATTGCAGCTTTAGTTGGCATAAATTTATTTTTAAAATAACCCGCCGTATTTGTAATTATTTAACAGTAATGGATTATTACTAAATTATTACTGGAATAGAACAATTTCACGAAACTAAAGCTAAAAAGCTCACTTAACGGTATCGACAAATTTTTCCGTAAATTTTACAAAGTAAAGAGAAAAATGAAGAAAGTTGAACGGAATCGGCGAAAGATCAAGAGTGAGTTTTGTGAAATTTAATCATTTATTGGGTTTAACATCGGGTTTAATGTTCTTGGAAAAATTTCTACGATCTATAAAATATCCAGACGCGAAAATGATTTCAAGCTGATATAAATATCTAATGGCTCTCGTGTTTGTGAAAAAGCATATGACTTTTTCGCGCGGCAATCCAGATGGCAAAACTGCTTTTTCGTCTCTCTCCGTATCGATGCTTTGCCAGACTTTTCCGGGAAATTATGCCTTTATAATCGTTGTATATTTCCTCGCTTTTCTACAAACTCTTCGTCGATCGTGAGTGTTGCCACAATTTGTCGCGAAGCGTTTTCAGAGGGGCTTTAAATCGTTATGTTGCTCCGCGAGCGAGTGAATTACGTTGCTTGGCAAAATCAACTTTCCGCGCTAGATTATTCCGCTCCGTTCTACATTTCCTTCAAAGAGAGATTCTTACTTTTGCTCAAATCCATTTTTAAGCAGATTTCCTTGAAAGTACGCTCGGCTCTCTTGCGTGCGCGATCTTTTCGCGACAAGATACGATCGTTTAAAGAAAAAAAAATCGTATATGTATAAACCTTTATCGTGAAGAAAAACATTAACAATTTAGTAAATAGAGCAAAAGGGATGACGCGTTACTTCTCGCAGTCACGGTTATCGATTTTCCACAATCGTTATTCTCTTATTGTTAGCAGAAATTCTATAAACGTCCATCACTTACAGCAGCAATACTAAATACTTTGATGATTAAATCGCGCTCGAGCTGAAAATCTGTCGAAACAAAATATTATCCGGGTATTCTCAATATCAGTTAAGCTGTCGATTACTAGGAAAATCCCGTTGTCCATTGTCTTTCAGAAACATTTAATTTCAAAAAAACGCGAAAATTTCATCAATTCTTCATATCTCCTTATAAATCTCTTTAATTGTTAATCGCTTTAAAACCCCAAGCCTATTGATGTCTATGGTTGAGACCTGAAATCCCCGATGTACAGGCGAGGTTTCTGCTTATATTCGCGATTATGCGTATCGAGAGAAACGGGGTGGATAGAACCTCGTCATCAACCCCTACAATATATCTTATTGTCACGAGTCTCTCTCTCCCATCCATTTCCTCTCCGTCTCCTCTCTTCCTTCCGTCTCTGCGGAATCGCCTTTCTCGTTATCATCCCTTTGTAGTTTAACTCTATGGCTTTCCGCTTTTTTGTCAATTGCACGATGACGGATTTAAATTAAGAACTCCCCCGTCTCTGTGCGAGAGCGTTTCCTTTGCTGAAACTTTCTCCCGTGACGAATGTTCAACCGTAAGGAACAGTCGCATGTTGCGCCTCGATTCGCACAAATGGCACGCTTGTCTTGCTCTCGCCGAAAGTATGGCCAACCAGCATTCATCTATGAATATAGTCGTTTATATTCCTACGAGTATACACATATATCTCACTTACCATACGCGCTGCACTACTATCTGTACCAATATTATCAACATTTCGCGCGCCCGTGCATTGTGAATGCACAGCATGAGTTGCGCTTTACGTCGCAGCGACTACGCAAAGATATCATCTCGATATTGCCAGTGCATCGAATACATATATCAAGTAATATCACTTTGAAGAAAGATTCTAATATTACTGTAAGTAGTATTAACAGAGTAATGTCGCTTAAATAAAGAAAGAGAGAGAGAGAGAGAGAGAGAGAGAAAGAGAACAGTAATCGATATATTTTATTTGTTGTTGTCGAATAAAAGACACATTTCAAATTTATTAATTTAAACGATTGCAGCAAATGATATATTCAGGGTATCCCTATTCAAATCTTGTAAAAGAATTCCTTAGGTGTTCTCTGATCTTCCAAATATTTTTGTTCAAAATTCCAGCTCAAGAGAATATTTCCGAGATTTTTTTATTGTAACTTTCTAAATTTTTTTTTATTACACTTTAATGTTTTCCAACGTTTCATTCTTACGAAGAAAAAGTACAGCTTCCTTTAAGTTTCGAGTATTAGATTTATAAATGTACTGAAAAAAAAACTGAATGACTCTTTTCAGACAAGCATTATTTACATGTATATAAAATTTTCAATTTTTTTGTCACTAAAAATTACAAGAAAAAATATGTACTGCGTAATATTTTATTAAAACATTGAATATATGAATAAATATAGATATATATTTATAATATATTTGAAACGCATAATTCACTTGCCGGCTGTTTACGATATGAGAGCAAAATTATCAGAAAGAAATTTTTTTTTTAATTCCCCGAGTTTCAATAAAATTTTATAAGTTCCGTTTTTTTTTGTTTTTTTTTTTTCAAATGCAAGAAAAAAATGAGAGAATTCCTGATTTTCCATGTTTTCCCAGAGAATAGACATCCTGTTATTATAATGAGTCATTAGGCTGTTAGTTCAGTTGTTGAGCAGGAGAGCACATGCCATGATGCGTGAGTCGCGTAACCGCGACGCAGATTCTGCGCGACACAGAATTCGAGGAATATCGCAAACAATTTGCGCGCGTGACACCCGACAGTGGCGGATAACAAACTTTCGACAAATTAATGGCCCGATAGACGCAAAGCTATATCCCGTATAATCGATATTTACGGCTGCGTGAGCCGGCACAAATGAACAAAGCCAGCCGCGTATATCACTCGGGAAGCAGAGTAATTAAGACAAGGCATAACGAATAATTCGCGCGACGTTTCGACAAGCGACGGCTTTGCTACGAGATGTATGCGACGCGTCGTTCTTCATTGGTAACTTTATGCGCGCATATACATATGCATGTCGGCGAGTGATCATATGTTCTTGAAACCAGACACGCGAGCGATTCAAATGATAAAAATGATAGTTGTACTATTTTTATCCACGTGTACATGTGTGTGATATCATTTTAATTGAGCGCTCATTATTCAAGTCATCACTCTGAAATGTTGTCTCGGCAATCTATCGTTAAAAAAGTAAATACTCTGGATCCGAGACACTCTATATAGAGACTGGCATAACGAGGTTACGCGCAATACGGACTTGCGTAAATACGGCTTAGTCATGCAGGTAACAATCGTACCGATCTCTCGTAGGTGTTCGATCGTACACACGCACGACACACACACACACACACGCTTTTACTACAGTGTGCCAATTACGAAACTGTTAATATTGCACATAATGCAAGATGTGGCGACATACAATGCGCCGTGTGTACGTAATAGGTTTTTTCGGAAATCACTGCAAATCTCCTGTAAGAGAAAATTGCTTTCGTTCCGGGAAAGAATGATGATGAGTCGGAAGAGAGAGAATTATGGGTCAGATTTTCAATTTATGTAGTTGCAAAAGAGTGTGTGCTAGGATTATATCTCTCGTTTTTAAGTGTTAAGATATATTCGGAGAGCAGAGTTAACTACAAGGTATCTACTCAAATATTGTAAAAAAAAATATCCCGATCTTCTAGATTTTTTAATTCAAAATTTTAGGTAAACAGAATTTTTTTAGTGATTCTTTAAAAGCAGCTTTCTAAAATAAGTTTTTTTCATCGTGTGCGTTTTCTAATGCTTTTCATCCACATGAAAGAAAAATAAAGAGCTACTTAAGTTTCACATGCTAGATTTTTGAAAATTTACTACAAAAAAAAAAATAAATAAATAGCTTTCATTAATTGTAAGATAAAAAGATTTTTAATTTGCATAACACATTTTCATTTTTTATCACTAAAAATTAAAATAAAGAATAAGTACAGTATATTCAAATATTTTGTTGAGCAAGACATTGAATGTATAAACAGAGTTAATTATACATTTATAATATATTTTAAATACATGATTCACAACTTGACTTTATTAGCGGCTTACTTATAGTATAAGAACAAAATTATCAAGGGAAGAAATTAAAAAAAAAAAATTTTCTGTGCCCCAGCAAAATTCCATGAGAATTCTCTGATGATTTCTGCAGATGCAAAAAAATTTTCTTCTCTACATTTTCGAACAATTCGCCAAAGTAGAATTGCATAATTTTCCATCGAACTTTAAATTTCTCGGGATTAACCTCGAGAGGATGCATGCAGTATGCGTTAGTTGGAAGTCAAACCGCACAAAGTTCAAGTGACTCATATACTAGTCTGTGTAACATGAACGTCTCACTAGTGTCGGCGCCAGCGAGGTATGAATTTCCAAGATACATCGCGCTATTTTAAGGTTTAAGCGCGGCTCAATATTCTGGGCGATGCTTTATACAATATTAAGGGGACGCGGGATTAGCCGAAAGCGTAAGTAAAAGCGGCCGTGAGCATCGATCGTGGTAAGCGTTCGGACAGAGCAATTTCTGCGACGTGTTACTCGGACGTACTGCGAAAAAGTTGTAGAAATCATTATCACGTGGCAGGCGATAAAGGAAGCGATCTACAAGAACGCGCAGATACAGCTTGAGATAACGGACACGTTTACGTGACTTACAGCGATCTTACGAGCGTTATCCGCTACGAAAAAGGAAGGTGAGTTTAATATCTTTCGCGTATTTAGCTTAAAGTACAATGCGAGGGGAGCCTTATACTTTATATCTTACCGAGTCGGAGGTATGCGTATACTTTTGTGTGTTCCTTATAAGAACAAGATTTATAAATTACTTGTTTCACACAATTACTTGCTTTGTATTTTGCCGTGGATTTTTCTTGCTATTAGTAAAAATTATATAATTTAATGCTAGTACAAATTGTATAATTTTTTGAAGCTTTTTAATTAAAACATTTTCCGAATTACATTTTAATACTGTCCATTGTTCTCTGGAAAGTCTGCAAAAATTAATTTTTTTGTTTTTTTTTGTTTTGGTATTAATATAATACAAATTATATAATTTTTTGGAGCCTCTCAATTAAAAAATTGAATTACGTTTTCATATTTCAATATTCGATTCTAAATCTTTTGCAAAAATTAATTAACCGTCTAGTATTCAACTATTCAACTGTTCGTTCGACCCATGCAGAGAATACGTTTTACTTGTTAACGGAAACCGTTCCGCTTCCAAAATTTGCCTGCGCCGCGTAGGAACGTGTAATTCAACACGTTGTCGAAGGAATGCCACGTGGTATCGTGTTTCGAGCACAATCCTACTGTGATTTACTGTCGCGCGGTTAAAACCGTGGGCGACTGTTGAAACGTTTCCTCCTACGTCGAGAGAGTTGCCGTACCAGGCGATCGAAAATCACACGAGGAAAAAACGTAAAAAAAAAAAGAAAGAGAAAAATCTGATGGGAATTAAATTGTTGCTCAACAAAACATTGCGTCGAAAAGTTTATATGCGCTTTTATAGCATCACCAGAGTGTGATTAATTGTAATTATTTTCCAAATCCGGTAATTATACAAACGTTGACGAACGGTGTATATTTTTCTTTTTTTAGACCCTCAATAAAGTGATGTATGTATAAAACGTGAACTCGAATATCGTTTTTGCATGTGTTAATTTTATCCGACAAAGCAATGAATTAACCGTCCAATTTTGTACGCGCGACACACACACGCACGCACACACACACATTCCCTTTATAAATTTATCCCTTCAATGGCGCCGCCATCTGGGAGCCCGCGAAACGGCATCTCTCAGCCTCAGCGAATGCAGACTTGCAGCCCCGCGGCAGTTGGGCTCTCGCAGTAAATCACGCGAGAACGATAGAGGAAGGGGAGGGGGAGGGGAGGGAGGAAGGGGGGCAAACCGCGGCGCTTGTCTTTCAACTCCGGGGGATGCACGGAAGCCGCGCATTCGGGAAACGTTGCCGGTGCGCCGTCGCGTCGGTCGCATTGCGTCAAGAGTGCTTGCTTCGGCGGCGAGGTACCGCGCGGGTAACCCAATTAAGCGCAATGCTCGAGAAAGGAAAAAGAAACGCACTCTCGAACGAAATATGAAGACGCCGCAGGCATACACTTCGAGTTCATCACGTCAACGTTAATAAGGAAGCCGCCCGTCTCGCGTGATGTACGGTCGAGAGGTGGTGCTGTTTTACGGACAGATTTACGGTTCGGCGGACAAAAGATCGGAAGAGAAGACGATGTGGGCACATATAAGAGAGACGAGTACCGTGAGGTTCTCGTATCGCATCCTCCACATTCTCCTCGCTCTCCGCCGATTCTCCCGTTACTCGCGCCGAGACAAAGACGCGACGAGATCTCCTTGCCAGATGTCGGCGCGGCTGTCACGTCTCTCTCTCTCGGTCGTCGTGCAATCGACGTAATCTACATACACGTCTCTTCCAAAGTGAGAAAAGATGTTTCATCACTTTACACCTGAGCTTACATTACGAGAAGCAGTGCGAAAAAGGCGTTCTTTTAAAGGCAGCAGCAGTGTTTCTTTCATCCTTTGAATATTTTTATCAAAAAAACATAGAATTAAATATAATATAATATATAATTAAATTGTTTTTGTATAAACTTTACTGAATACACAGAAATAAGTAAAAATACACAAACTCTCTATTGCGGTGAATTCAGAGAATAGTTTCTATAAAATAATTATGTAACATATATATATCTAGAAATCTCTCTCTCTCTCTCTCGGAATGATTACTTTGTACGTTTCATCTTATTTGCCATACGCACACAGGAGGAGAGTTCTCTCTCGATGAAAACCATATTCGCACCGAAATTTCGAGCTCCTGCTTCGCGTATATATGTGTAGCAAAGTTCGAAATTCTCATAGTCTCATTTGCCGCACCGATGGAAGCGGGGCACCGATGAATTTTCCGCTAGGAAGATTATTCTCGCCTGCAGGCGGCCTGCAGGTTCGACGACGCGATATCACGAGAAGTGCAAACATAAGGAATGATCGACGACGATGACGATAATTCGGAGACTTCCAATACCCTTTCCAATATTTTAAATATCCGATGTGTCGCAATGTATTTGAATAAGCTTGACGATAAAAGTACATGCGATAAAAACACACGTGCGCGAGTGTGTAAACTCGGGGCAAAACAAATTAGCGTTATCGGCGTTATCGATCAAAATGAAAAATTATGTTTGGTGTGCGGGCGATCTTCGCCTACACGCTACTCACGAACGGAGTCTAGGAGAAATTATCGCTCGTGAATCTGTCGCGCAAAATCGTAATCGCGTTGCGCAGAGTTTGCTCGTCGCATTAATTGCATTAAATCATTATCGGATATTTGGGCGGGAAAAGGCGAGGGGTGTGCAAACCGCTAACCAAAAATATGTACACTAATTCCGTAATGCCTGGTTATTAGATAATAATTCCCAACAGTAATGTGCGGTAATACAAATTGATAACGGCGATTATTATAGTTTTCCAGTGATTTCTATAACACACACACACAGACAAATAATTTGTCGCCTCCCAGAGAACATTGTCGGTATCGATTCTGAAAATATTTATTCCAAATTGCATTCGCGTCTCTCTCTCTACAATAATGGATGTCAAAAATATACATATAACAGTGAAGAGATTATTTCGTGAAATTTCGACGAATGTTTTATAATTTAATCGTACTTTTGAAAAAAATCTCTATATTTAGTTTAACTCATAATTTGATAAATGCAGATGCTTCTTCGTGTTTTAATCCGGGATATGTAAAAGGGGGGAAGGGGGGGGGGAAATATCCAAGAAATTCCGTTATCGAAATTAATGTTGGAGGTTCTCTGGAACACGCTCTTACGTAACATACCGAGTTCTGTAAACCTCATTAACGCGCGATGGTTTTGTCGGTACTGATACACCGGCGATAAATCGTGGCGAGTCTGGCAGCAACGAGCAGTAATCGCGAGGCGAGGAAAGTCGAGCGGTCTCTCTCGTGCGATCTCGATCAGCGATTACGCCTGGGTTTAAGCTCGTTTACGTACGCACGGGACGATAAGCGATTGCCCGGACCGGGCACGGCAATTTTTTTGCATTAATATCCCCGGTAATGAATGCACGCGATACATACGTATATATATATATGTATGTACTTTATTTCTTTTTTTTTTTTTTTCCCGAGACGTCGCCTCGCATGCGGCACGCGACGAATTAATGTCGAGGTTGGCTTCGTACATGTGTGCGTACAACGCTGGAGCGAATCCGGATTAATACTACTCTCTCGTCTCGCCGTTCCCGAATCCTTACATTTTCGCGGTTTATGTGGTCATCTATAAATTAGTTCGCCACGATATTGGACCGCCGCGACTGATACAAGGATCGTTAACGATTAGGGTTAATCTCGCGAGCTGCCAGATATTGCATGCTATGATATATATATATATATATATATATATATATATATATGTGTGTGTGTGTGTGTGTGTGTGTGTGTGTGTGTGTGTGTGTATATATGCGTATACATGTAAAAACTTTTCACTTGTTCTACTATGAATATTATGGAGTCAGTAGAAAAATTCAAGTTTGGCGTAATAGTTCCAATTTTTCCTATCATAAGAGTATAAAAAGGCTAACTAAAATGCGATGGATGTTAATTGGATTTTACGTCAAACTTCTTTTGTGAACTTTGCTTGCACTTCGCAAAGTGAACTTACACCAATATATTCTGTACTCTCAACACTCGTATAACGTATTCATATACTTTACTCGAACAATATATACCTTTATCTTATATATATGTGTGTGTGTGTGTGTGTTGAGATATTAATTTAATCTTTTGATTGAACAAAAAAAAGTAAATATAACAACTGTCCTCCGTCGATCGCTAACATGAACGCAATGCATAAGTGCCACGCGATGCAGAATGCGTGTGTGTCGCAACATCCTATAGTATTAATCGCGAAACGTGCCGATCGGCCTCTAATGCGAGGCCAAAGAGCCGCGAAACGAGCACAAACGAACAAACGTCAGCACATTGCGCATAATAAATACGTAAAGGCATATTATTCATCGTCGATATTATCGACGTTGATGGCAGAAATCGTCATTTATACGCGTTCCTGTCAGTGTTTCTCAAATCGTATTATAGCTGTCTCGGAGATCCGTGTCGTTTTGACATTTTGAAAAAGTATAATCGAAAGTTAAAAGGTCTTTTTTTTCTTCAAATTTTTTTATCAATCATATAGCGGGTACGCGTAAAATTTTATAGGCGACCACGTACATTCGCGAAAAAAAGAGCTCGAGATGAAATTTACATTAATTATTTTTGCATTAAAACGTTAATGGAACGCCGAAGGTTGTAAACTATAATCGCAATTTTACAGAGAGCGCTCGATAACGCTTTTCTTTATCGCACGTGTGTGCCTTTATTTAAAACGCTACTATACTCGCGCAGAGGAATGATAGGATAAATAAGGGAGAAGGAATATCGAAATTTTCTCCCTGCGGATTTTATTGTAGAGTCTCCGTCGTGCGACCTCCTTGTTATCTCGGCGTAATGTGACCGCGCCTTTAGGTGTTTCTTCGCGTGGAAAATATATATAGAGAATTTTCTCTCGTACGACTGTCGTCTTATAAGGTAAACTCACTCTCCGCTTCGATGATACACTTCTCTCGTTGCGCGCGTTTTCCGCATCCCGCACCAGATATATTCACCCCCGCGTCACATCGAGACGCGCGTGCACGCCGCTGCTAATGGATTTTAGTTATTTAGAAAATACGGTTTATAAGACTTGGGTTTGCATTGCTGCTTGTTCGAACGTGACCGCAGCAGGAGTAGTGCACGTGAAACTTTACGTGACTAGTGCCGATTCGGGCACACACCGGGCATAATGCATGGTTCTTCTCAGAGGTGTTGCCTCTGCGGTATTAACAAACATGTTCTCTCGCACGTTCGTGCACCATCTAACTTCCTTTCCGTGGTAATAAACGCGAAGGGTTTCACCCCCTAGGTGGCATTAAACGGCCACTTAAAGGGAACTATTCTTGATCTAAATATCGTTTCAACGCACGTTTCTTGCAAAATACACGCATTATTTTCTACGCGCTTTTGTTCTCTATCTATATATTTACTCGTATTTAGAATATGAAATATTCTAAATACGAGTAAATGCGATTAATTTTGAAATATTTGAATTATTGTATTTCGTGCCTGCAAATTGCATGTAAAACAATTACAGGAATCTAAAGTATTAATATCGCTGAAATATTCAAAGGCATCATAATGTTACATGGCACGAAGTGATTGGATAAAGTATATACATATATACATACATATACATATACATATATATATATATATATATATATATAGAGAGAGAGAGAGAGAGAGAGAGAGAGAGAGAGAAAGGGAGGGAGCGTAGAGAAATTAAAACTATATTATATTATGTGTTATATGCGTTACAGGAAAAAGCTATTTTTAATGGAAAATTGTGCAACCCTGAAAGAAACTTCAAAATATATAAAACATTATATGACTCTTTATATGATATGCAAAATATTATATGATTTTTACACATGTAAAGCGTGTCATGGATTTTAGAATAATTGAAATTAATCTTCTACTTAGTAAAAATTTTACAATAAATTTCCCTATTTCCAATCCGTTAATCGTCAACTGGTTTCGTAATCCACAAAAATATCGTATAATTATTATCACCGAAGCAATTAACTGTTAATATTTCAATATGATATATAATCAGCATCAAATTACATTTCTATTGAAACAAAATCCAGTCAAAACTGATTGATTTAATACACAGTATTTATCAGAGTATAGAAAATTAATATTTTTATATCATTTATATAAGCCCTTTTATTTATTTATAACCACTTTTCCAAGAACGAAGAATCCTTCAATTTTCAGTCTTATAAGTATTCGTAGTTTGAAAATTAGTTATATTTCGACGTTATAATCTCACCAACCTAATCTCTCTCTGCTTCATTGACATATGTATCCCTGCTTTTGCGACCCGAACATATATACACGGCCACAGCGCCCGTAGGCACGACATAACAACAGCGAAACGCGTTAATGCTGCGGCATAGCAATAACAATACGTCGCCGTGCGCGCGCGCGCGCGCGGCCAGCAGTCGAACCTTATTTCATCGCATCGAATATCATCGCCGTAGGCATTCCTGCACCGCGTGCGATCGCGCAAATATTGGTTCTCGTATATGTCCGAGCAATATGACGGAGAGAATTGCAGTCATAACGTATATGCGAAAAACGCAACTCCGCTTCAGCGAAAGAAGCACGCCCGGCAACTAAACATTGCCCTCTCTCCTTCTCTTTTTCTCTCTCTCTCTCTCTCAATTTCGAATACAATCATATACGAATAGGTATCATATACTTATCGGCTCTCAAGATCGGGCCAGATGGTAGTACAAAGCGAAACGTATAGAGAATGTCATAGGAAGTCGCCTGCTTTCTATCAATCACGGTGAGTCATTTCGATGACTCGTTGGGACTGAACAATTTCTTAGAAATATTTTACATTAAGATTTAAAATAAGAGAAAAAAAGAAGTAAGAGAGAAGATGAGGGGAGTTTTTTGTGAATAAAAAAATTTATATAATCCGAGAAATACTTTTAAAATTATATTAAAAAACTTTGCGAAACGCAAAAATTACATTTTAACAAATATTGGTTTTCTCGTTTAATACATAATGCGGAAAATATGAAATTGCGCGCGACAAAGACATTTAATATTCAATCTTTTCAAACATGCGTGTATTACACAGAGAACGCGAGGAGTTACTGAAGTACTCGGCACACACGCTAACCGTTTGACAAAAAGCCCGCCGCTTCTTTCTCATACAGTTATATTGAAATATGTCCGTTCGATACGATCGCGGTATTCGACCTTTGCCATGCGATCTCCAACAAAACATACGGTGAAAGTTGGGAAAACTAACATATACGGGACCGTTTCTCTCTCTGCTTGTCACACACCGGTCCCGGTTATCGAAGTATGCGATGTGCCAAATGATTTAAAAAAATGCATCTGCAATTTTTTTTACTTTCTATCTCACACTGTGCAGCCGGTGACGACATATATATATATATATATATATATATAGAGAGAGAGAGAGAGAGAGAGAGAGAGAGAGAGAGAGAGTGGACGAAATAATGCTAGCTACGTGCGTGCGCGTTTACCTCCGACAAATGCGCTCTCACCCCGACATCCATTTCGTTTCCTGCCTTCTCTTTCTCTCTCTCTCTCTCTCTCCTCGTCCGGTAATATAAAGAATTAATTCCTCGACCGTTTCTCCGCTTTTCAAGGAATAGAATGGCTCCGGGCCGGGCTATATCGGTGCAAACGTGCTGCAACGGAAATATTTGACCCGCGGCGGAATCGGTAAGGAAGCGCAGATACGCACGGACGGAATGGAGAAGTGCAATAAATGTGGAAACGGATACGGAATACAGAGAAAATTCGCAACGCGAATAATCTTACCCGAATCCCGTGAATAATGATAGTCTCTCCGGTTCTGCGCCGCAACATTTCTCCCTCTCGCGATCGTCCGTTATCAATTCTTAATCCTGATTGACTAGAGATTATTCATCTCCGTATTATAAACAGAATTGCAGAGGAGCTTTCATTTTAATCTAAATAATTATGTCAAGCGAAATTGCAACTGTTTGAAATAATCTCTTTTTCCGTTAAAAATCTGTTTTGATTATCTTCGAATTAAAATTCTATTAAAGTGAAATCTAAAAATACCCGCGGCTATTTTTTTACATACGCGCCGAGAGATCGGGAATGAGGATAGATAAAGCAATAAAGAGACTTGGTATAATCGCCGTAGCAAACAAATATAATTTTTGATCCGAGGCGCATAAATATCTAAGGGTTATCTCCGCGACGACAAGAAATAAGGGGGTCGTTTACGAAAGCCATTAATCGCTTATGTTTCGCGCCAAGAGAGAAGAGGTATGTCGGCACCCTCCTGTGTGCCATTAACACCGTGTCGCGCTCGTAATCTTCTTTTCGTAATGCAACGACGGAGAAGGTAACGGCGCTTTCGCACCTGCGTTGCAGCTTGCAATTCTTTAACGCGCGCTCTGCAGAAAGCGTCGTCGAAATTTATCGAGTGAACAGACAGCTTAGAAGCTCTCGGCTTTCCGAGGAAAAACAGCGGCAATAAGAGCGGGAAATTTATTAGAGCTGCCACCGCAAAGACGTCGATCGATTAGCATTCGTGACACTTTACTTTAAATAAACGATTGTCGACCGTAAATAGCCACCGATCTTCTTGTAACTGAGTATCCTGTAACCGAGTACCGTTTTTCGATCTCATTCAACTTTTATCCTTTTTTTCTTTTAATTAAATAACGTAACGCTCTTCGAGACATTTATTGGATAAATTATTATTCGGCTATTTTTACAGCATCTCAAATGTTATTTTTTGAGGCTACAAATTACTAGGTAAATCAACGTGTGCGTGACCGTTGCAATTAAATCTATTGTATCTCGCGAGATGCGCCCGGTCGAAACGCACGTCGAGACGCAACGCTTTCTCTCGCGATTCAAATGTATCGTCGTTGTTAAGAAGGAACCTCGCGATTTCCAATCCCCGGTTACCGTGGCCGATTAGCAGTTAATTACTTTCCGATAATTTCGCGGAGCGATAACATTTGGCACGAATCGCGGATCTTTCGTGGGAAGCGCTCGTTCGTGGATAACGACGATTAGAAAACGCGGCGTCGTTAATGCGATCGGCGGCGCCGATGCGATTTTCCGGACTACGAGCCACAACGAGTCGATTCGAAAGAGAGAAAGAGAGAGAGAGAGGGGGGGGAGGGGAGAAAGCCCCCTATCCCTCGATCTACGCGTGAAACATAATCGGCTCGTAACTGCCTCGATACAATGTGCCCTCTCTCATCTAATTGTTATGTTCCTCCATCCCTCATTAAAGTTCTGTGTGAATCGAGCCTCCGCGGCAAAAGGAACTTTAATTTCGATCTTTGCAAAACCTTTGAAGAAAAATCGCTGATGGGGATACGCGATGCAGCCGACGTGTCACCTTGCGCGTATGCAAATCTTCCCTCCGCGCCTCTCTCTTTCCTTTCCCCCCTCGTCCCCCCCCCACTTCTCCTCTTCTCGCGAACCGCCGTTCACCGGCGGCTGTTTAGATTGCCGCGCGGTTCGACATGCCACAAAGACCCGATCCGTGACACTATCGATGGCAGTATCATCATCTTGCATACAGATGCATCGGCGGTGCATCTGCATTTCTGACACCCGCGAACAAACTTGGCCCGTTCTTCCATATGACGGTTACTATCGATAATTTTTAAATGAGACTTTACGAGCTGGAAAGTTACGTCGATTCTCTTTTGATAAGTTGTGATTTTTTTATTTAAAAAAATTTTACTCAGAAATTATATACATATATATTTATTATGTATAAATATATATATTTTATGTCGTGATAGCTTACATTTTGCGGCTTTCATGTATATTTGAATATGAATAAAGAGAAACTGACTGAGAAAGCAGCTTAAAGATCCCAAGAGAGGAGACGCTCGTCTGAGAGTTAAGAACATCGATGCAACATTAATATGCCATTTCGCATCAAGATGTAATATCGATGAAGATGTCGATAAAAAGTAATATTCGAAAGATTTATCAATGTACGAGGACATTTAATCATGTCAAAAATTTTATTCTTACATTCATGAGGAAATAATATAAATTCAGAAAAAGAGAAGAAGAATAATAAAAACGGCAAAAAAGCAGATAAAATATCACGCAGAATATCATTCTCTTTTTCAAAACAACTTTATTTTCTTTGCATTTTAATAACGTAGTTATTCTATATTAATCAAAACTTCAATTTTTTTACGTTGTTAAAGCAAAATTATTATTATTATTCTTAATTATTATAATTATTCTCGCATCGAATCTTTCATTCTTGAGGGTGATCGTCGTAATTGTAATGTATGCTGCTTAGTAGTATTTCCGAAGCAGTCTTCCATGAAGCTGCTCTTTGTAAGATCGGTTCGACCACGCACCCATGACTCGTCTTTGTGTTATGTACTTTTTCACCCGATGATGATATGGGCGAAATATCTAAGAATCCGTAATAAATAGAAGTCTTTCTTTCATCCCTAGTTTGTTCTTTAGAATGGAGTCGCTTGCGCGGATATCTTAAAATATCGCCTGGAGCATCACATCCCCAGAATCTCCTCAATCTTATGTCGATCTAAGCGTCTATATCACGACGGCATATGGAAAGATAAGGAACAGTGGAAACTTCATGGAAAGCGAACTTTAGTCTTGACATTTCTATCGTCTGCCATACATATATTTTCTAATCGATTCACAGCTGATCCAATTATATGCGTATATACTTTGCCTACGATTTTTGCACATCTAGTCTATTTTCTTTTTTATACAATTTACTATCATCTCATTTTGTTTCCAATCATTGTTCCGATCATTACGATTAAACTTGATGCGAATCAAGCGACAAGAATATTCTCGATATCTGCTACAGCTTGAACGAGAAAAAAATGACGTCGGTTTGCGATCAACCCGTCACCTTGTTGATATCTTATTCAACCTCTTTGACATCATAGAAGCTAAACAAATCTTGTGTATTTGTTTAGAGAAAAATAATATATTCGGTATCAACAATATTCGAAGAAACATCTGACAGAAGAGATGCAGCAGCTCGACGCGACGAAGCATCGGGAATGTTTCAACATTCTCGATGTTGCAATTTGCAGCCCACGCGAATACATACGCGAATCCGGTTTCATTCCTCGACACCTCCCCCCCCCCGCTCTCGTCCCGCGAACATGTTGCGTCGCACCGCAGAATTATCAATTTATTCGGTATTTATACGCGGAGAGAGAGAGAGAGAGAGAGAGAGAGAGAGAGAGAGAGAGAGAGAGACGGCCGACCCAATCTCACCCCTAGCTCGTGAATCGTTCATTAATTAACTACCGTCCTGCGTTTCGATGAAATTAGTTTTTAATCATAGCGTGCAACGTTCGTTAGGAAAATACGGTAACAAGGACCAGAGTATATACTCACCGGTGCAGAGGAGCAATAGGTTCATTATCGCGATCTGCGTGCGGTGGTTGATCCTCGGCTTTTTATCCATGATTACAGGAGACGGAGATTATACAGAGACGAAGAGAGAGAAAGAGAGAGAGAGAGAGAGAGAGAACTTCACACGGGGATAGTAATTTCACACGTGTTTCACACTCGTCCGTTGATCCCTCGTCGCGAATCCCTCCCTGTATTCCGAAACTCTCACCTCAGGTGGCAATCAAATGATATACGCATCGTCAGTAATATATATATATCACTCGATTATCTCTCTCACGGTGTGTATTTATTTATATTCTCACAAGATCGTAACACAACACGCGCACACATCCGAATGCAATTCACTGCACGGGTTGTCGCACTAAAGCAGCTGCGGCGGCGACGAGGGAGACGCTCGCTCCACCATTCTTCTTCATCGCACTCGTTTGCAAAAATCCGAACGACGAGATTCACCACCACTTCTCGATGATCGTCGTCGTCGGTCGCTACCGTCCGGATCTGTCAGTCGCTCTCAGGCGGATACTCGCCGGCGCTCTTACGTTAGCGACGACACTGCGTCCCGACGAATGCATCAGGCGAAAGCGACGACGCGCGCGATCATCGTTTCAAACAGGATGAGAGAAGACTCCATTCTCGCACGGGGCGCTGAGTATACGTACAATATACGTATGTGTACGTATGTGAACCGCGTGCACCTGACGGTATTAATCGTTTCCTGCGGTCGGCGATTTAAATCGAGATTCTCCTCCTCCTCGACGAAGAGAGATATGACTCGGAAACTATACTATTTTTCTTTTTCAGCACTATTCCGCAACGAGACAATGCGACGGTGAGACCGGTCGAGCTCCCTTTCTCCCCGGATGAATAAACGAATGAAAGAGCCTCTCGTAAAAACCAAGAGTCTGGCGCGAAAAAGCAGAACCGTCGCACGTCCGTCGACACCACCAGTGCGTATCTCGACAGTCGCACGGCAACTGAGCCTGCGATCTCATCGCGCCTTTGCTGCCCCCACTCTGTCGCCCCCCCCTCCTCTCCCCACTCCCGCCACGGCCTATTTGAACCGCCACGCATAGTATTCCGCGTTCGTACTACAACCGACCGTAGCAGCGGTGGAGGCGATGGTGATGATGGTGGTGGTGGTGATGATGGTGGTGGTGGTGGTGGTGGTGGTGGTGGTGGTGGTGGCAGCAACGACGACGACGAGGAAGACGGTGGTGGTAACCGGCCAGAGCCGGATGCACGGATCTGCAGGTGCAAGAGGCGCTAACTCGAGGCTCGTCCGTGAGAGAACTCGCTTTACCTCGCAGGATTTCTCAAATCGCGATGCCACTTTGATGAACGCGAACGAGAGATAATTTAAACGGTAAAATATAACGATTTTCATAAATTATATTATCGCATCGCGATAACAATGTTGCTCCCCCCTCCCCCTTCCCCGATAGCGTTAAATCATACATTACGCTGCGAAAATATTCCCTAGAGCGTATCACGCGAAGAAGTTTCTATCGTTATTTATTATTATTCAGCATATGTGTCGTATTTTCATTATAACATGAAATAGCTTTAAATAAGACTAAGTCTCGAAATATGGTCCCCGCTCTGCATATATGGTCCCTCTTGAGATATATACCGTGAGTAAAGTACTTGGACGACACTAGGAACTACTTGAACTCGCTGGTAATAGTGCATTCTGGTTATGTGAAGAGGGTGTATTACATTTTGCTCTCTTGAAACAACGAATTTAATGAAGGCGGTAAATTTTTATAAGATCCTTAAGTATATCATTGCTTTTTTACGAGATAAAACGCGTTTTTTAAGAGATACAACAGTGCCGAGCCATTCTAGGATTATACGACCGGATATTAAAAAAATGGGAGGAAAGAGTTTTATTTATACAACAATTAGACATGTCAAAGTGAAAAATATTATGATCGCATTTTATTATATATTCCTAAATTTTTAGCAATTTTTCTTCCCTTAAGGAAATGTTGCACGCGCGATCCGTGCAGTATAAAATTATAACATCAATCACAAGAAAGAGAAAGAAAGAGGGAAAAAGAGAAAGAGCGATGTGCTACTACACTTTAATTTTATTGAATTTATAACCAACGCATATGATATACGCGAGCAATCGAATATACATCTAGATAAAAATTGCTCGATTGCAATAGTTTCGACGCAGTGTTTAATAATCAAATTTCTACTAAACGTCTATCTCTCTCTTCAATAAATATCCTTTCAAGTAACCATCATCATTGAAAATTGCATGACGAATTTAATACAGTTAGCAGTGATGACGTCTACATTTGGACAAGCTAATTTTGGTGGAAGCTAATCTTATCAAAATTTACATAATTCTCTAATTTAAGTCTGTTAATCGGAATCCATATGACTGCACGTAAGGACTAAACGAGAGTAATTATTTTAATTACTTAAGAGAACCTCCCAGCCAATTTTGTACACTATATACAATATAATATAATGAATAATATAAGAGTGGTAAGATTACATTTTTCATTTACTTTTGCACTTTACATACTTCTCCCCTTCTTTATATCAATATAAATATCTCTCTTCTTTATTTTTTCCTTATTATTAGAATTATTAAAATTATCGCAATCGTGTTACTCGATAGAATTTAAGTAAACTCCCTCTCCATTTTTTTTCTCTTTGTCTCTTTCTCTCTCTTCACATGTGAAATTCAGTCGAAGAGAAATTTGTCTCATGCTCGGGGCGTTAATATAGCACGAGCCAACCCTGTCGGCTGTGGCGGCGATGCACAAAAAGTGGGGATGACCAAGCGGCGGGGCGGGAGGGACAGAAGGGTGTCGGCGAACGTTGGGCCCTAGTCGCGCGAGGGTAGAGGAGCGGCGAGGACGAGGGTAAGAGGTGCACGACGGCAGTTTGCCCCCACCGATCCCTACGGCAGGTGGTTCTTTCTCCCGCGGGCTCTCCACTCGAGGGACCACCAAGCATTTCGGGCCGACCGCCTGTGTACCGTCACGGAAACGATGCAAACCTGCAGCGAGCGCGGCTACACCCCGGATTGAAGGGGAGACGCGTAGGAGTTTTTTTATTTTTTTTTTTTTTTTATTTTAATGGATCGCGCCTCCCTCTGATAGAACGCGACCGGTCGGATGAGATTCACACTTGCATCGTCTCTTACGAATCCGTGTGTCATTTACAAATATATTCGAAGAGAAATTATAATATAAATTATCAGGTCACTCCGTGCTAATTTTTTTATTTGCAAAACTCTCTTATCCCTGATGTATTTTGTCCCCGAAAAAAAAGAGATAATATTTTTCGCGCATGGAGCTTATTTTCGATATCTGCAAAATATCGAGCAGAGAATACACCGTAACTGTAAAATATGTATCGACGCGGAAAAATGGTGATACTTTGATAGCAGTATCGCGGTGTCGTTAGCATTTTTGCGTGTCCAGTCGCAGTTGCGATATGATAGATATCGCGAGAATTTGAAAGAGTTTTATAAACGTACAAGAGTCGCCCCGTTTGCCGATTCTACGCATTAATCTTTCGCTTTTTCCTCTCCCTTATAAATAAAAACGTTTCTTTCTGCAATACTCAACCGGTGTGATTTGCATAGATTCGCAATTCACAGAAAAGATAGCGCCAACGCCGAGATGGCTGGTTTAGAGGTCACACAAAATGGATTCTTTGTATACGCACATACACACTATAATATGTATGTGTGTGTTTAATGTTCGTATCGCAGCTTATTTCGTTGTCGATTGTAGCTGTGGAATTCGGAGGTGCGCGATAGCATAAATTAGCGTTTGATGCACTGGGGGTCTCGCCCCGTTGGTAAATGATAAACCGCGTCGCGGAGATTAAAACTGTATTTTGCATTGGCTGCGCGGCGCATCGGAGGATGTCGATCACGATGGCCCAGTTGCAGCAACCGCGGCCATGTAAATTAAACTTGAATCCGATAAATTTCGGCATATCAAGACTATCTTAATGCATGAATAATGATGATGACGATAGCCGATAAAAATAACGCTTTATCGTTTTACACGACGGGGAGGATACAAATTTGTTATTGTAAAAACAATACACTTTCTCGCGCGCGTGCACGAAATTCCTGCATAGATCAGATCGAGCCATATCGATCTGTATTTAAAATACGAGCTAGACCGACATGTGACAATCTCATTTTGCCACGCTGCACCACGTCCTACTGGAATGCTCGAAGGAATGCAGAGGACGCGTTTATTACGTAACACCACGTTTATTAGGATCCGACAAGGCGCGCGTGTCGTCGTCGCTTCTCGAGTTGATCACTCTGTTGGAAACCGGCACAAACTTCAATCTTTCAAGCTTACAAACGAGTTCTTATTTGTCTGCGGCGAACAAAGGCGAGCGTGTAATTTCGCCTCCGAGACGAGGCCAAGATAGCAGCTGAGCATTCATTTCGCATCGCCGCAGAAATTTCGTTAGAAACACAAGCTGTAAGGCACGCCCTCGCAAAACCTTCAGGATGTTCCAGCTGCCCTTCGCTACCTGGCCAGTCTGCCACGAATCCTTGCATTCGTGATTGCCTCTCTGGCCAGGTGATCATCTTTACTTTCATCTCGTGGATGATGATAGGGCTCTGACATATGCAAGCTCCACATGTCACGGTAAAGCATCACGATCATGTTCACGTCGACATGCAACGTTGGCATACGTTGTCCGCAAATATGGGTAAAGTACCACCCAATATTGGCGACAGTGCGTATATTGGTAACATCATCGCCGACAAATATTTGCCTCCATGTTGCCATTCGATAAACATCAAAGAAATGTTGTCGAAAAATCCCGGAGACTCAACTTTGCGTACAATAGAATACTGTCAAAAACTTTTATATTTTAGCGCACTTTTCCCATTATTTTAAGCGATCGTATCAAAGTCGTCGACTCGGACTCTGCAAACAATGTCAAAAACTTTTATATAGCGTTCCACATGTTTTTAATTTCATTAATTTTGCTATTAATAAAGCATTTATGAGTATTGAATATTCTCTGGGGGAAAAAAGCATCGAAAACTCGACGTCTCGTTACTAATGGCGCGAATTCGATATGACAACATGGGATATTCTTGGCAACGAAATTTATCTCCGAAACGTTGCCAGCAATTATGTCAGCTATATTGCGGTATCGTAAACGCGGCTTGAGACCTCTATATTTTTATTTACAGCTTCGTTCGCGCTCTCGACAGTCGCCCGTTTCCGAGAGGAGAGACATCATTTTTAACAAAACTTTTATGTGAAATGAAACGCGTTCTCCCATGGCGACTTGTGCATGCGCGCAAGAGTCTGGAAAAATTGTCGATCAATCCTAAATAAATAATTAACTTGGCCGGTTTCGGCAAATAACAAATTCGATCAATCAATGATAAAATATGCATCGTAACCATTCATGTATTATTAATTCGATCAATTAATTAACAAACCGAATTCGTTTATCACGCAAGTACATTCGATATCGAATTCGATATCGTCTGACGATTTTTTTTTAAAGAGAGTGGCAAAGTAGATTTTCAGTAAATGTAAGTCCTCAATCCTGCATCCATTAGCGGAGTGCCGTAACACGCTAGCACGTTCATTATAAAATTCCAATAATTAATATTTTTAATTCTTAATTATCTCGTAATTAAAGTTGATATATATATTTTTATTACGCAAATAATTTCTTATGACTAATAATACTAATGATATATACAACGAAACTTAATAACATACTTACGAAAAATTCTGTTTGCTTACATCAATATATAAGGTACTACTTATTAATGGCATTCAAAGATTTGCAAAGTGACGTAACAATCATAACTCCACTTGGAGTATTCAAACGCTACTTTAAATTGTGCATTCGATTCTAATCGGTCTAATGGAAAATGAGATTGTTCAAGGGAGAGGAGCAAGCCTAACTGTTTCGAGTTCTCGCGATCAACGGCCGGTAATTAGCGGCGTACATAGAAAGTCAATCGTCGCGCCGATTATGCGAGCATCGGCGCATAACGGAGTGAGTGCGTGCGTGCGTGCGTGCGTTCGTTTGTTCGTTTAACGCGACAATGCGACCCGTCCCGATTTTCGGTCTCCGAACGACACGAATGAGTTGATCTGATTCGAGGTAGCGAAGCGAGAACGCGTATTCGAGGGTTGATGGAGATCGCGCCGATGTAGAAGCTCGCCCCGTTGCAATTCGCTCAAATTGAGCCGTCCAATTTGTTCGGATTGTCATGCTAAAACGGGTCGGATGCGGCGAAAGAACGAGCGAAGAGAGGAGGTGAAAGAAGGGTGCTCCGTCACAGTCTTGCCATTGTTATTGGAATCGCGTTCGCGGAATATATTTACGAGACGTATGCGTTTGACACGCGTTCCCGTATCTCACCCTCGGTGACCGATATATCGGAAGATGAGACGCGCCAGAGTTAATACACGTCTTGCGGAAGTTAATACGCGTTCAAGTGTCCGATTATTATGATAAAGAAAGTTTCACGCCCAGCTTCCTTCCTATGAAGATTCAACGATAATTATATGCATGTAATGTGCCATATTCCAGGACGTCTACTCCTTGAAAAAATACGGAGAATTTGGATTCCTCGGGAATTTTTGTATATTCGAAAAAATTAGGAAATTCTCGTGAAATTTTATTGAAATTCAGGCAATTTAAGAAATTCAGGGAATTTAAATTAATTTTTTAATTATAAAAAAAGATTTTCTCTTTCATTTTTCTCGATAATTTTGCTCTTATATTCTAATTCATCGATTAGCCAAGTTGTGAATTATATGCGATTAAATAAATATATTATAAATATATAAATCTACATATATCTCTCTTTATATTTAATGTCTTAAGAATATAAAATATGCAGTACATATTGTAACTTTTTTTAGTGATAAAAAAGAATAATGTTATACAGATAAAAAATATTTATCTTGCAAAAACTGACTCAGTTTTTCTTCGATAAAACTTCAAATCTCGCACTCGAAACTTAAGTGGCTCTTTACTTTCTCTTCATATGAATGAAAACCATTATAAAACATACACAATGACAAGTTTATTTTGGAAAGTTGCTTTTAAAGAAAATCTCTAATAGAATTCTCTTTACCTGAAATTTTGAACAAACAAATCTGGAAGATCAGGGAATTTTTTTACAAAATTTGAGTGAGAACACCATGCATTTGTAACTTATGTACGATTCGAATTTATTGTAAGATAGCCAACGACAACTTTGGCGCCGGTCCAATCCGGGTCCGACCGATGTCTACGCGACGCGTTTCATTGACCCGTTGCACATCGTTCGATAGTCGAGATATATCGGGAAATTGTTCGGGAAAGTTGAAGCGCCGTCATTTGAAGTTGCGTTAATAAATCCGTCCAATAAACGATTTTGATTCTCGCTCAGAGGCGACTGGCTTCAATTTTTACGCGAGTGCCTAAGTGGCGCGTTATGTGTCATTTACTTTCCGATACTTGGAGCTCGTCGCCGATCTCGCGCGATTAAATACCGCGCGAATGCATACATATGTACATATACACGCGGCACACGCACTCGCGTGTCCAGATGCGTGCATGCGTATGCACTCTACCATGCCAGCGGGGCGACCGGTTGTATCACGCGACGCGTAATACGCGAACCGGACGCGGTTTTAAGTCCATTTGCAACCGCGAAAGATTAATATATATTCCGCTATTTTGTCAGAGAAAAATGCGTTGACATCGATCTCTTTGTTACACTGGAGCGCAGGCTCAAATATAAAAGTGCGTTTTCAAAATTTCCAAATGGTCCAAATTTTTCATAATACATTTATTCCAAAAGTGAAAAAATAGTGCAACTTGTATAATGAAAAGTGTTATATTTATAAAAGATACATCAATCAAGTATAGCCACATCATAACAAAATTATTCTTAATATATAATAAAAATAATTTTTTCATGCTACGTATATATTTATTTGAAGAATATAAAAGTATTAAAAAAAAATCGAGTATAAAAATATTTTTTAATTTGCATACAATTGCACGCTCGCTCCATTAGATTCCTCGAATATTTAAGATAAAGATTTTCTTCGTGAAGACGTTAGAATATCTCGCCCATGCTCGAAAGAGTATTCGGCCGATTCGACGATGCACAATCGAGTCTTTATTTTCCCGAGACCGAGGTCATCTTCGCGTTGTGGCAATAAGCGATAACCGCAATGCACCCTGCTCATCCGTATAAGTGTCTGCGCACACAAATACACTCGATCCTTTCGACTCGTTATTGTCATCGTCAACGGTTCGTTACCCCGTCGAGTCCTTTTGACCTCGCGAACGCATCTCCGCGACTCTGCTCCCCCTTTTTCTCCGCGTCCTCCTTTTCCACTCGCGGATTTTTCATCTCGTCTCTCCGCGGTCTCGTGGTTTTCCATTCCCGTTTGGCTGCGTGCGCGAATCTACCGTTTTTCTTTTTTAACAGAGTTACGGCACCATCGTTCGATAATTCCGAGAAAGATGAAATCTTGGAAATAAAATCACATTCGAAAAACTCTAATACGGTAGAAACTTGTCAAAGGAAGGGGAGAGAAGTGACCGTTGCCGAGAAAATTAATTTGCTTTTTTCTTAATCAGTTTAGTTGATAATAAGAGGAAGACTTTATACAGATTTACGAAGAGAAGCTGTAGGTAGGAGATTCACGACGACGATATTGCATAAACCGATATCATAAAAGCCCGTCGAGAATTACCGGTAAGAATATTGAAGTTATAACGTGGATTTTGCCACGGCGAGGACTTGAAGCTCACCTTGCGATGCCGAGCTCTACATTCGCGAAATAGCAAAAATTTATTTTGTTATTTATAATAAATTTCTAGATATCGACTATCATATTCGCCGTAGAAATATCGTAGCGCATGAAAATTTGATGATAATCTCCAATAGAGTTTAACATACATTATGCACAAAGCGACTAATGCCACCGTATCTGGGACGAACGTTCAAAATTCCTATGAATGAAAAGTTTCGGGTTAAAAAGATGCATTCCCCACTTTGGCGAGGTTGTCGCTTTTACATACGAGATGCAGTATGCGCTGCCTTTTCAGCTTAACTCCTATAAAAATTCCTCGTTAAGGAAAAGCCAAAATTCAAAGAAGGGGTTGTGTCGTAAGAATAACATTATTAAGCTCAATGCTGGCTTTTACGTTTAATTACGAATACATTGCGAAAAACATTTTCACTCTTTGGATGAATTTAGAATTTGCGTACGGTTAAACGTTTGAAACGTTTTTCTTTTTTTCGTACATGTTATAATTTCTGCGATATTCACAAAAGTCTCTCTCTCTCTCTCTCTCTCTCTCTCTCTCTCTCTCTCTTTTTCTTTCTCGCGAAAAGTATTTTCAATATAATTTTCGTGAAGTTTGCAAACCTATCAAGTTTTATCGATATCGGCAAGCCCGCCAGCACTTCGTAAGCACATTGTACGAGATACGAGAGAGCGAAGCCTGTATCTCATTGGAAGAAGCAGGCGTCATGCTTATTTAGGACGCGTCATCCTAAGTGTGATCTCGTAACTTTTCACAGCTGGATAGACGTTTCCGTTCAGAGAATCGATCGACGTTGACGTCAGCGACTTCATTATCGTTGTTCGAAAAGAGATGGAGGAAAATGGAGGGCGAATAAACGTGACAGGAGCCGCAGTTTTAATTACATACAGATTGCCGAAGCAGCCTCTCCGCCTGATCCGCGGAGTCATGGAAAGCGCGCGGAAAATGCGATTTAATTAAATGGTAACAATTCACGATCGGCGTATTAATGAAGCATCTGCCCCGTTCCTCCGCGAGGGCGCCCGTTCTCTCGTGAGAGAAAGAGAGAGAGAAAGCATCACTCGCATAGTTGCGGCGCGGCAACAATTGCGTTCCGATTCGCGTATTGGAACAGACGCAAACCCCACCCCCGGCTTTGAATTCGCGAATGCAAATGTCTTCCTTGACAATTGCTCACTCGCGATTAACAATGATCTCTCGGCGAAAAGTAGATGAACCTCGCGAGACGAATAATCGTTATCGCAACGATTAAAAATATTCCGGAGAGCGCTCATCGATTGAAGATGTCTTGAAATAAAATAGAAATATATAACGAGATAAGCATTGAAAGTCTTGATTTAAAAGATATTTTATAACTGCAAAAAAATTTAAAAAGTATGATAATAATGTCCGTAAATGTATAAAATTATCTGAATGCCAAATGTGACAACGATCAAGAACATCTAGCAAATTCGAAGAAAAGCAAATAAATAAAATATTTTCGCATGATGCCGCAAAATATCGCGATTAAGTCGTTCGCATCAATGTATTTTATTATCGTAAAATATTTATTTATTTTTCAATGTATTTTAATTTTAATATCATTATGATTAAATATTAAACGTGATCTTTAAGTATCTTTAATGGCTTTATTAATGTCTTGAAAAACAAAATCTCAAAATCATTTATTTTTATAACAAAACGTTTTTTTTATGACAAAGTTATACCTAAGGCATCGATATATGAGTCACATTAGGATCAATTATCAGAAAATGTTTTTCAATGACAGATGCGTAGGTTTATATATACACACATATGTCATACATATGTTCGTACACGTTTACTTTGGACAAAATTCTCTCCATCACGGGCTTCCGTATAACACGGTAGACCGCTAATTAAACCTTACCGTAAATCCCAATGTTTCATGTGCAAACTTGTGCATGAGGTTACACGCATGCATGGCGAGACCAAAGGCTGTTTATACATTAATAACGGTGCATCTTGTAGGCGTTCTCTCGTGAGAGAATGTTAATTCTGCAGAAATTAAGTGCTCCGGACGATCTCTTTCTTTTTCCTCATCATCTAATGTACCGCATCAAAGTTCGCTTACACACTTCGCTTGTTTATGACTGCGTTAAACAATATTCTTGAACAACTACTTTAACTTTTGGATCTCTCTCTATATATCGCGCGCGCGCCTTACCGGCTGAACTTTTCAACATTACAATCTAATAAAAAATTCTGCAGCGGAATTATTAATTGAGTATGCATACCGCGTGGAATATTGCTTTTACAATCCAATTTTTTTACGCGGGATTTTAATATTTTAGATTTTAGATTTTAATATTTTCGAAAAATACAAGAGCTCCGTTCGACACGCGTGCCTATTAAAATCTTGACGAGCGACGCGAAGCGCACGATGACCTTTTGACAGCACGCATGGCATACTTCGTATCGAGTGCGTCTCGCCTGAACGACGTAACGGTACGCATCGGGACCCGTATTCTTCGCAGTAAATGTCGATTTCCTAGCACGTATAGAAGAAATAGACACTCGAGAAATCCGAGATGTCGCGTCATCGAAAGTAAATTTTCGGCTTTAAATCGAAAGGACGCTCTCTCATCGTTCGCGTTACGGTCGAGCAGAATCGTCTTTGTCGGGATACGATACTTTGAAACCGTCTCCTTTCCTCTCTGTTATTCCAGTCACTCCGCGCTACGAAATTGTATTATCTCGACAAACAGTGACAAGGCGCTTGGCGAGAGTTACAATGTAGTGATGAAGCTGTAGAAAATTTCATAACTCGGAGCTATGAGATAAGAGGTCGCAGGGGCGGTCTAGCTAACGCTGTTTTTCTTCGTCTTGTTTATGCCGTCTTATTTTTATCAGCAACTATCTGCCGGAAAATCATCGCCATCCGTCGTGCAATTTCCATTTTTATCTTGACGGGGGGGGGGAGGAGGAGGGAAGGGAAGGGAAGGAAGAAGGGTGGGAAGTGCGAGAGGTGTATGCGCCTCAGGTGTATACTTCCTATGACCCTATTTTTCTTCCCCAGTGTTTTTAACGCGGTGTACTTAACGGCTGATTAAGGCTTCTCTATATTCGTATTCTCCGAGCACACGATGATTAAATCATATACGATCTAAAAATATAAATATAATCCGCGTTATATGTAAACGATTATTACGATCATCAGCAATTAATAAACGAGAGAGAAAAATAGAAAGTGTGATGTCTTCCATAGTAATAACGTGAAATCAAGCCGCAACGGTAATTACTTGAGATATTTCCCTCGGAAGCTCCCATGCCATCAAAATTTAAACGGTTTCCCGGGTTATGAGCGTCGCTCGACAGGGTTAATGACGTCGCGCGTCTAATCGCTCTGACGAAGCCTAAGTTTTAAATGGACGTAACTAGAGAGAGAGAGAGAGAGAGAGAGAGAAGGGGGGGGGAGGAGAGGGAGAGATGAGGTTAAAAGGCAAAGTTCATCTCTAGACGAAGACATGGATCATCGATCGTGGATGGAAGCGGTCGTGCGTTTCCTCGTACGATGCAAGCGGAAGACGAGAGAGAACCAAGAGCCGATCTTCCAAGATGGCTCCTTCAGCCTTCTCTCGCTGCGGCAAGGAAACTCGTCCATCTCTCGTCTCCGTCGGCTGCGGCTGCTGCCGAGTCACGCCACCCATCAGCGATTCAAAGGCCCCGAGGGCCAGCAGATGGTCGCCAGTGGCTATGGCCTGAGCATCGTACGAGAAACTACCTAGCGTTTTCTGCGGGGCCCATCATCGAGAGACGCGGCAACGTCGCGCGTCGAGCGGGCCCCAGGCCCGCCGGGCACGTACGTACCCCTCCCGTTCCCCGCCATTCTCGTAAAGCCATACCTCTAAGCACGGCGACCCGAGTGTTCGTCGCTCTCCCCGATCTCCTCACTGACCCGCTGTTCAAGAAATTCACGGCAACGTCGCGCCGTGCCTGCAACCGGGGGCCCGCTGCTGCTACCTCGCCGACGTTATGTCCGGGAACCCAGGGCCGGCTTCCCCCATTGCAATTCCCGTCCCTATCCCGTGTACATGACGCTTTACGTGTGGCGCCTCTTGATGCAAGATTGTCGTTAGCCTTGAGAGTGCCTTTTACTGTTCAATGATTCGCGACTCGCTCGACGATAGCAACTTACGTACGACGAACAAAGCACTTTTACTTTAACAAGTAACATACGAGAACTTCTAAGTGACAAATCGCGTGTAAATTCCGCAAGTTAAATTACGTCGAGTTTGTCTATGGAAGAGGAAACGGGCAAAAAAATATTTGCCGCTCCCTCGTTTCGGTGGCGAAGACCGATTAATCGAGCGCCTTTACTGGTGTATCCGGACTACGCGACTCTCTCTTACGTCAAAGTACTGATTTGGCAAGCGATCGCTCGTTTTGTATAACCCAACGCGAACGTGGCCGAGGAAGATGCAGCGCCGTTCCTGGCGAGGCGTCAAGAACCGGCTAGCCTCTCTGACGCTAGGCTGGCATTGTCTTGACCTCAGGCGAGAGGAAGGCCGGATAAGCAATAGGGCCCCCTCTTTACGTCTTTTACGCGCTCGTATACCCGTATTTACTACAAAGTCGATACCTTTTTCTTTTTTTTTTTTTTTTTACCTGCGAGAATCGTGCGTACTCTGCATTTCCCTTTAAACTTTACGCTGCGGCACGTGATCGTTAATAACGTCGGCTTCGGATAGTTTTGTATAGATGACCGCTTGTTGCGACAGAGCGATATCTTGACATCTTCTCTTCCACGACCGGAATTACTTTTCTCCTTTCGAGAAAGAGCGCTGTAACTCTCTTTGTCGTAAATTAATTTAGTAAGGGATTTGGAAATCTGGACGAATGCGAATGTAATACGTTTTGTGTTGCAAAGCGGCTATTAAGAACCGCATTTGAAGTTTCCTAGAGGTAGAAGGCAAATCTCGTAAACTAGACGTTTACCGCAAGATACTAACCTCGAGGCAATCGAAGAAGATCCGATTTAACAACAAACGACAAATATAAGCAAGATCGAGAGATATACTGATTTCTAAGATATCCCCTTACAGTTTCGGAAAAAGGGAGAAGCGTACGATGGTAGCCTCTGATTTTATTATAACAAATAATACTCTCGTTATACAAAAAGTTATATCTTTCAATTTTTCAATATTTCACAACGAAAGATTTATCTCGCAAAGTATTTATTTCTGTTGAACCGTAAATAATATTTCTTGATAAAAATATAACTCGGGTTCCTGTGTATGTATGTATGTTATGTATAAATGATTGAAAATCGAGGAGAAAAGGACAGTGAGCAAGGATACGTGAAGGAAAACATGAAAAAAACGGGCGAATTAAATTTTGTTTCGGCATGTAATTAATACATCATCGGGGGCGGTGGTCGATCAGTTCGCGAAACTTGCCGATTTTATATGAAATATACCAAGTGGGTTAATGCGATGTATTATATCGCATCATCGCGCCCTCCGGATAATTCTTGACTCTCTAGCCATACATCTTCATTAAAGCCAAGTTATATTCTCAAAGTCTAAAAGGGGGGTAAACTCGCACGTTCTCTTATATCATGGCGTCGTAAATCACATTCCGAAATTCGTCCGGGAAATACCATCTCTCTCTCCTGACGTTCGACATGTCTGATTTATCATTAATGTTTTCGCGCGTGGTTTTCCTTTAATTATTTCACCTATTATTACTGAAACTTGCTTATGAAAGATATAATCTGTAAATGTATCTGTACATAATTGATCACTTTCGCTAATGATAGAAAAGATCTTAATGCAAATATAATACAATGAAAAATAAATATAAGTAAGTGGAGTTCGTGGAATTATTTGTTTTTCTCTATCGCGCTATTAAATTTGCGCGTTTCGTACTGTATAAGGAACTGTTCTTAGTAAGTGAAATGAAATATATTTCGATATCGCCTCGACAGTTTGACACTTTAGACTTATGGACCTTATTCAATGATCCGGCTTATTTCCTGGTGGATTCCGCTCTCGCGAAACTTGAGATAATTTTCCGACCGTTTCGTAATCGTCATATTTTCGCGAGTTATATTTCGTGGCGTACAATATTTTATCTCATCGTGTCGTCGATTTTATCATCCCCGCTGTTAACTGGAGAGGAAATATTTCGATTCCGCTTCGATGACCTGACACTTTAGACTCATTTTCTCCCATGATCCAGCTTATTTCTTAGTGGATTTCACTTTCGCCAACTTGCAGCAATTTTCTCGCATCTTAGCGACTCATTTTATTATATAAAAGATTGTATGTGATAAAACGCAAATCATTATATTTCAAGAGCTTACGTCGAGGTACGAGCGAATCGTTAATTTCGCGCAGTGAACTCATCTTTAAAGTTACGCTCGTATATAATCAGAAAACATACTGTACATCATATCTGCATCTTTCGCTGATTTATGTATTAGTAGATATGCGCAATCGTGCGAGGTATATATACGTTTAGACATATACTCTTCATATAACTCATGGACGCAAGTGGGCTAATATGTTGTAGTTTATAAACCGAGAGACTTTCACTAATCCAACCACTGCTGCGTCTCGATTCAGTGATCGTTGTTGCTCCTCGTCATTTCCATCAGACTTGGGCTATAGGATCGGTCGGTTTAACGAACGAGCGTAATATTCCACAAAGCGCGTATGCCGCGCATTCCACACACGAGCTCGTAGCTCCGTCGTGGAACGAAAGCACGGAAACTAACAAGGAGTTCTTTCATTCCAGTCTTTCCAGCGCAACCGCGACGGCAGACTCCGCCGCACAAAAAATGCATCACCCTCAAGTAAGAGAAGCGGTGGCGGAGGTTGAGAGCGTGACGCGACGAGACGAGGAAACGAGAGCAAGCGGAAGATAAAGAGAGAAGGATGGAGGGAAGAAGGATGCCCTCTTCATGTGTCGCAAAACTGTAAAACTTTAATATTATGAGAAAGCGCGCGCTCTCTCATCGGGCGGCGGTGAGAGACCGACGCCGCGTCAACTGCGTATTATCGTCACTTTGTTGGGAAGAGAGTGCATCAAACTGCTTATCTCGAAAGCGGAGTCTGTACGCTTCTAGATCCGTGCTTCTATCGAGAAGACGGCGACTGCGAAGAAGGAGCGAAAGGCCGCGAAACAGACGGAGAGAAGCGAGTACAAAGAGAAACACTAGACGAGAGCTCTCTGGGTCCACCCTCGCTTCTCGGATAGGAAGGAATAAGGAGAGTCGAAAAAAGCCGAGAGAGAGAGAGAGAGAGAGAGAGAGAGAGAGAAAGGGAGATATGCAAGGATGCAGAAGTACGAAAGGTACTAAAGAAGTACGAGAGAGAAGAGAAGATACACGAGGTGACGCGAGAAGCAGAGAAACGTCGGTGTGAGCGAGCGAGATGAGGAAAGCGATGGCAGGCTGCCCATGAGTGGAGGGATAGAGGGGGATGAGGAAAGGTCTTGGGTTCAACGTTTCCTAAGAGACGTTGGCGGCTAAATTTAACCGTGCCCCGCGTCATAGCGGCGCGCGCGATCCGGCTGTTTCGTTCAAGGCCGCGAAAATCGCCTTTCAGTTTGAATTATAAGCACTGAATATTTTATCAGAAACGACTGAGGAGATGATCGTTTCATTCATTGACGATCGAACGGGACAATTGAACGACGTTGCATTTAGTTGTACGCAGCATCATTGATTTCATGAATTTAGCATCTCTCTCTCTCTCTCTCTAGCAGCGTCATATCTCGTAACCGCGATCGAGGCGTCAACCTTCGATGACAGATATCCCAACAAAATATTATCCCTTATCGCAATTGTTTGTTTTCTCGTCGATGAGATTATTTAATGGCTTGCATTTTTAAAAACAATGGCATCGCGAAATCCTATGCATCTAATTTAGCGTAAGCTTCAACGCAATACATCGATAGTCTAATGTAATCCTTGCGGATTGAGGGAGGGAAAATAATTTACGTTAATCCTTTGTACAATAGCGAGAGCGAGAGAGAGAGAGAGAGAGAGAGAGAGAGGGAGAGGGAGACTCTCTGTATTTCGTGTCGGCGATCCACGATGCAGTAGAATCAGTAGATAGATCGAGTACACGAGGGGGAGGGGGAGGATGATGATCGGGGAAATTAGAAACCCGGCGTTCTCTCTCTCCCTCTCTCTATTCCTCCGCGTCTCCCTATAATTGGATCTAGAGTCGTCGAAACGTGACACGCTAATCGGCCAAGTCGCTCCGCCGGATAGAAGTCAAAGAGTCTGCCCACGAGCGATAAGCCCAACTCCTTCCCAGGCCCCGATAACGACTTTATGCCCGTGTTCTACTTACACTTCGTTCGTACTCTCTCGCGTGCTCGCCCGTCTCCCTCGCTAAAACAAGGAGAGCCCCCTCCTCCCCCCGCGGGGGTACTCCCCTCGCGGACTCATCGGGAAGGAGTGCTCGGAGTTGCCGGTCGCGGCAACGACTAACTTTCGACGCGACGTCGTTTTCCTCCTGCACTTTTACATTATCGTCGCTCATCTTTCTCGCACGCCGTTCGCGTCCGAACTTTAATCTCATTGCATTACTTTGATAAATCGCGTGACAAGCCTGTCCTTTTACAGGCTGACGGCGAATTGACAGCGCACTTTTTTTCGGCCAGAGCCGACGTCTTCTGCTTTTCGCAAAAGGCTTTTCATTATTTGCGATCGTCTCAAGCTTTTCGCGCGATAAATGTCACGCCAGGAGAATCACGTATATGCTTGTGAGATTGAACACGTAATAATATACGTGTGAGTACGTTTGTAGATTGAATCGAGTTTTTCTTGTAAATTTTTAAAATTGAAAATTTGTGCCTAAAATATTAGTTCATGGAATAAGGATTCGGCTATCATTTTACAGTTTTGAAAGTTTATTTCGAGAGAATGCTGTAATTAATCTTTATTACTGTATCAAATATTTCTCTAGTTAATTTAATAATGAAATTTAGTATAGAGAAAAGTTTCACCGACAAAGTTGGAAAATATGAGAGGAATTTCGTATAAATGAAACTCGAATCTTCGGCAGTGATATTTCACGCCTTCGGTGCGATTCATCTGATGGATAAATTACGAGTTTATTTACGAGAATAGCGCAACACAATCGACACAAAATTTTCCCACCGCACAAAATCGCTCGTTCTCATAATCGACTCGTGAGTGTTCGCTTGGTTCCTTCTCCATTCGGTGCTTTTGTCAAGTTTTCGCTGCACTGCCACTTGCAATGATTCCCAAAGCCGTCGCCTTTTCTCTCTTTCTCTCTCTCTCTCGGTTTAACAGTATTCTCAGAAAAGAGTATTCTTATAAAGGGAAATACTCTTCTCTCCACGAACGCGCGTATCCTCCGCGAACAATGGGCGAGAGCGTGGGACATACTCGTACGCGTACGATGCCAGATGCCCACCCTTCTCCATTCTTTCCCGAAAGAAACCGGCGATTTTAGGTCGTGGAATCAAGACAGACGCCTGAAGCAGACGGAAGCGGAGTGAATGCGCCGGCGAAAAAGAGCGTATGTGCTGGTTTCGTTTACGTTGTCGAGAAATGTAATATTTTTCTCGTATAGAGAATATTATATACGAACAAATAGAGATAGTCATTGCGCGATCTACCTTTGTCTCTATCGCGGTTGATCTTCCTATCATTGAAATCTGCTTGCTCGTAGATAAAGAAATTATCTTCGTGTTATCCCAATAATAATAATCTCAGTCTTGTAGAAGAAAAAAAAAAAAATTCTCAGTTAGAAACGGAAGTGAAAGGTGACTATTACATTGAATGTACGGCGTACAGCCCACGATCTGGATTGAAAACCTGTGATGTAGATAAACGGAATCATTCTAGCGTGATGAGTTCGCGAACATGTGTGTAAGGAAAGATACGGTAGCCACCAGCTTTTCTCTAACGCTACGCGGATTTATTTTATTCGCGCGCGTAATCGTGAGGGAATGCGGCGCCTTACGTAAAAGCCATCCTCCAGTTTCCCCATCTCCCCCCCGCAAAATGATTCAGTCCACATTCAGTAATTCCGCATTGAGCAATTTCAAGCTCGGCTTCTCTCGCTCGACTCTGCCTCAAGGTCCCGATCCGCGCGTTTCTTACGCGCGATGCAATTAGTTGCGTTCCGCAGCGGAGAGCATACGATAATAATCAGTTATGCACCCTCCTCCCCCGCTCCTATCTCCCGCCCGTTCTATCGGAAATTCCTCCTACCCGAGAGACCGACCGGAGATCGATATCTTTCGCGCTTTATCCGGACTTTATCCGTGAATTTCTCGCCGTAACGAGTCCATTTAAGCTCTCGGTCTCATTCGACGCGCGATACGAAATTGTCTTTGTCGTCGTCTGCCCGAATATTCCTTCGAAAACTGCACGAAATTGCCCCGCACGGTTCGTCGATGCCACCTGTTGCACAGATTTCCGCCGCGCGCTTCCTTGTGTATATACGCATATATGCGCATGCTGGATTGTACGTACGTACGTACGTAGGTGCGGATCGGTACGTGCGTATGCCACGATTCGCCTGACGGCCTGTCAAAATCATAACTTTTCGCTAAATTCGCGTATGTAATGCGGAAGCTGATCGTAAAGTGGATCGCTTCGATTTCCTAACCGATTTCACACTCGGGTATTTTCCCATATATTTATTTTGAAAGAATATAATCCTGAACTTTTATTTTTGATATAATATTTATCATTTTTTGATATATCATATAATATTAATATTTTTATATTATTATATAATATTAATTTTTTTGTATTATTATATAATATTAATTATTATATAATATTTTTTATTATTAATTATTATATAATATTTTTTATTATTATATAACATTTCTTTATGCTGAAATTTAGCCGCATATATTTAGCCTCAATTTTTTTGGACGAAAAATCAAATTCGTCAAAAATTTCCACACGAAAATCTCTATTATCATCAATCAATCTTAAACAAACGTTATAGTCTTTTATAAATTATTGCAAAGTCACATCTCGTTCACGAGGGATTCCTGATCCCATTTGGATGTCATGGTGCGAATGCGTGACATGAGAATACCTCAGGTCGTCCGTCGTTGTTGTCGTCGATTCGACCTGTCGAACAGGTCTTGTCGAAAAACACGTAGAAAACACGTTCGCCGTTGCTTTTAAGACTTTCGAAAGCACGAAACGTGCATGCCATCACGACTGCGTATTTATTTCCGAGATCCGCGTTCGTTTCACGTATTCAGCCAGCAGGGCCTTTACGTGACCGGACATCTCGAACGCACACCTTTATTTTATCGTTTTTCTTTTCTTTTTTTTTTCCCTTTTTTTTATACGAGAAGGACAAGGGTAATTGGCCGTCGAAAATGCTGACATAGAAGCTCGATCACGAATCTTCTCGCTGAAAATCCGCTTATGCTCACCGTTTGCTATTGTTAATGAATTATCCCTCGCCGACAAAGCTCGCGTACATCTGTGAACAACCGCGTTTGCGAATTCGGTATGATTTCGTGCTAGGGTACGAGTATAAAAAAACAAGAGAGTTTGTTGATGCATTTAATCGATTTGTCCCGATTCAATTCAGCCAACTCAACTGTTCATAAAAAAAAAAACTAGTAAAAATACAAATGATATTTTTATAAAAACCGAGGTTTTATTTACTGTTGCGCGGAAAAATATTGTATTGTTTTATACCGCATGCTAGATATATATATATATATATATATATATATATATATATATATATATATCTGCACATTTAGTCCTGCAATCATTATGTCTGTAATGTATATATTTTGAAAGATTTTATTTCTTATTATCAGTAAACAAAATAATATATATATCACGTTTTGTAAAAAAATATATAACTAATCTTATGTCGATATTTTGAACACTTGAGTATGCTGAATACGAAAACAAATTTTTTTACGCACACACACGTATTTATTTGTGTGTGTGTGTGTATATTATGTGTTTTCAAATATCTCTGTTTCTGGGGAAAATCGACAAATTGATGAATGAGCAACGATACTTGACGGTTGACGTCACGACAGCGTGACAAATACCGCGATGCGCACAGTATAGGTATTTTTCAACGTTTGAATTTTCGATGCCGGAAACCGGATATTGTTTGGGCATCCGAGCGAACGAATATTTAAATATCAATGGTTGCGTGGACAGGATGGGGGGGGGGAAGGAGGGGGGAAGCGAGGAAATCCCTTTATGGTGCCACAGTGTATCTAATAGCGAAGTCTGTTTAAAGCATATGCACGTATCGGCTGCATATGACAACGAGAATGAAAACGCGAGATATTGGTTGATCCATCCGACTCGTTAAGCCTGAATACGCCAGCTTTTGCGTATCGAAATATGTTTGACGAGGTCTATTCTAAAGCATAAATGTGCGATAAACACGTGTATAAATAAGAAATAGTGATGAACAATTTTCGTGTGCGTGAAGAAAGAGGACAATCGATTTCTTAATATGTATCTATCTGAGAGTGACCCCCTTCGTTTAAAAGGCTCTCGATCAAAGAAGTATCTCCATCCAAACCGGCTTTTTCCGCGGAGCTCTCTTTACTTCTCCTCGTGACGATACAGTAACGAGGAATTCAGCTTCGGAATGATCGGCTACTGGCTTCGACCACATGTTGTCGAGAACGGCGGCGTTGGCCGCGATGGTCTCGCATCTGCGAACCAGTCACACCGGTCTCGCTTCTACCAGTGGCGTAGAATAATCAAGATTTTCATTCTGATTCCGTTTCTCTTTTTCGCTCTTGCTCTCTTTCTATACATCTTATATATGCGCCATACATTTCTCTTCTATATATATATATATATATATATATTTTCCTTGATGTCTATTTATATATAAATTTTTTCGTTATTTTTTATTCTCATTTCTTTAATATTTTCATTTATATTTGTCTATTTTCTTTAATCTCTAAATTGTTTTTATTTTTGCAATAATTTTCTTTTATCATTAAGAATTAATATAATTTTATTTTCAATTCTCATAAAAAAAAATATAATTATGTGTATTTTTTTTCTCCTAGCTATTACAGCGCGTATCTTGTAGTTTCATTTAGCGTTATGCAAAAAAGAGAGTTTATTTTTTCCGGAATGTAATAAATATTCTTTCCCGCGCGCGCTTTCCATTTTACCCTCCCCTTTCACTCTTTCTCTTACTCTCTCGATTATATATCTTGATATACGGTGCGCTGATTGCAGTTGCAGGAATGGCACGTGGTCGAATACCTTCGGCCAATTACAATTCGCGGCGTACCCTTTGCAAGAACCACGAACATTTTCATTCAATATCGCGTTTGCCCTCTGCGCTGCTGTTACGAAATTCATCCAACAAAGTGTGTGCTGCGCTTCGAACGCCGCGCATTCGTGCGGCTGACACGTTCATTTGCTCAGCGACGAACACGAGCCACCTTTACAAAGCCCCCATTTATTTGGCTCGGGGGAGGTGGCCTTTTTGCACAGACGCAATATGCACACATGCATACAGACGCAAGTGCCCCTTTTACGCTCGATTCTCGGATATCTCGACCAACATTCCCATGTTTCATTACATTTGCAATCATATCACTGTCCGGAGAGTCCAGAGTCAGGAAACTATCTCTATATTAATTCACCTTTCTTTAGCGTAATAACAATACGATGCTATTACATTCTCTGGTCGGCGAGAACGTTTGACGACACGTGCGCTTACACATATCCCGCACGTGCGTCCACGTCAAGCATTAGTCCTACTTTCACATTCTAGTTTACGAATAAAACACGTTATCAAGCCATTCACCTCTGATTTTCGAAAGAAATGATACGAGACTCGTGAACTTACATCGACCCAACCACTTTTGTATATATATATTTAGAAATACTGACGTGCAAACATGCAGAGACAAAGGTAGACAGGGGACACGAGAGAGCAAATAAATTTCGGTCACAACGTCGATAATTGACTTCACTAAATAAAGGTAAGAAGGAATTTAAAGTCGCGGATAATCCGATAATCTTTTCGCGGAAGTATCCCAAAAATAGAACTCGCAAATGTTGTCGAGTCGAGGAAAGATCATCGAGGCTCATCGGGCACGGATTCCGCGAAGAAGAAAATCGCTCGCTCCACGCCGTTGGGTTCCAGTCGAGCCGGTTGCCGCTCCTACCAACGCATTTACCTTCCTTTCCCTTCCGTGGCACATACCCTCTCGCCCCGACCTTCCTCTTGTCTTTCAACTCGCAGCCTACCTACCTAACGTTCGGCTCTCTCTTTCTGATTTCCATCTCCCAGCTCTCTTCCCTCTCTTTCCGTCTCATCTTCACCTCGATCCTTCTCATCATCGTTTTGGCCTACGTACTTCTGTCTCTCTTGCACCTCCTACTACATTTCTCTCGTACGAACGCATACACGTAGCATCGGCATACCAAGACATAAAGCGGTCCTCACAACGAAGAGAGATCTAGCATTAAATGTCCGTCATTTGACATTTCGAGTTCGTTAACGACGTAAAACTACAATCAGCGGCATAACAGAAAGATGATCAGGGTTTAAGTGAGCCATTTGCAGAGAGCCGCGTATAAAGGGGCTCCTTATTTAATTTGAGTGGATGGAGCTCGAAAAGCTCTGTCCGCCGTCACCGTGATATGACGACCGCTCCAATTAATCGTTGGTATTAATGTGTGCCCGGTCCGCTCTTTCACGCTGTGTATCCCACGCATACATTCGAAAATGCTCGGCAGGATTTAACGTCGAGTATAAGAAAGAAGTGATGCGCGTTCTCGGGGCATAGTTGCAGACGAACCGCTACAAAAAGGAACGCGCATAAGTATCTTACAGTCAAAGTTAAAATTATTTGCAATGCCGATATGCAATCTGTGCGATCGATGACCTCTTGGCGCTCAAATCTAACAATAAGCTTTAATAAATGTTTTGTGTTGTCTTCTCTCTTTCTGTCGTTGCACAATATAAATGTAGCTAAAAAGATGACTGTTTAGAACTGTGCGATAATGGCCTGTGCGAGATAAAACAGTGTTTGTTTACGCAGCTTTATTACATCCTACAGTCGATTCTCTGTTGAGAAAGCGTAGTGCGAGTAAATACTCGATAAGCAACATATATATAAATATATGTTTTCTGTAATATTTTTCATTCACACTTCTTTTGTATGTATAAGATTATTTTATAACTATATTTTTTGCTTATTCAACGAAGTGAAGATTGTTTTTTGGAATTTTTACAAGAATCGGAGTTGTTTAGTTTATACGATTATACGAGATTAATCGTAATAACAAGTTTCTATAGATTAATTTAAATTAAATATTTCCTTAATTAAAATGTCAAAGCGCCCCCCGATAACTTGCAAATTATAAGCGACTAATAAACACAATAGCTCTTCGTGCGCCGAGTTGACGGGAAGCAATGAAATAACAAAGTCTTATTTCTCATTCAAATTCCATTCTCGAGTCTATCTTTTCGGTATTTTAATTCGAAGTTTAATCAACAGAATATTGGACGCTGGCTAAATAAAGGAAGATAAATAAAACGCGGGGAAACAAACAGCGAGAAAAAAAGGAAAAAGGTAGAAAGAGAGAGGGATTCCACGAGTTTCGCGCTTCGTAACTCCGTATCGGAGTGGATTTAATCCCCGTAACTAATAATTTGTCGCTCTCTCTCGCGCGCGCGCGCGCTGACTTTTCCCCGGTGAGTAAGCGCCACCCACCAAGACCGGAAGTGCGAAATCGGGAGCCTTATAGCGAAGCGGCCAAGTTAAACGGATTGCCTGGCGGTTCGCGTTGCTGCCCGCTGCGCCTGCTGCCGGTTATTAGCCGCGAGCGCCTTATTTATAGGCATTGCGTTTGGCGTCGTTACGTAGTCGGCGGCGTTTACTTCGCCGGCAGCAAGACAGAGAGCGACTTTTGCGCTAACGACAGCGCCTTCTCCGGCGAGAACGCCGTGCGGTCCAGGCGCCGATCTCTATAAGTTTTCCCCGCCGCGCGGTATTTCCCTTCCCTTCATCCTCGTTTTTCCACCATGCTCTCCGCTTCATCCGTTACTGCCCCAACTTTTTCTTCTTTTCTTTTTTTTTCTCTTTTATCATCGCACCTTCTCTTCGCGTACCTCATATTTACCTACCGTCTCTCATCGTATTTATAATAAATGTATTTATTAATAAATTGCTAAATATCGTCTGGGAATTCACAGTCGTTTCGACGCGGAGATTTTAAAATTATTATTTTAATCAGCAATGATTGCTCAAGTTTTGAAGCTGTAATTTAATATTTTTGTTATAAACTTTTGACGTTGAATATATATACTTTTAGCTCTTATTTTCAATTTATCGTTAAATTATGGAAAGATGATTACATCAGAAAAAAGAAATATTGTATGGTTTAAGATTTGGATATGTTACATTAATTGTTTTGACGATAAACGAAGATCATTTACTGCCATTTACTGTCTAATTTAAAGAAAAAAAAAATATTTGCATCGTAGAATTTAATATTTATTAAAAACGAGTTTCTGAAAATATATAAGCATATTGTGCTTTATATATTATTTCCAACGGGGCTATTTGTTACACCTGGATGTCAATATTTTCTGGGTTTTCTATATTAATCTCAGTTCTTATTTCGTACTTTTTTCGAATGTATAGAAATATTTCAAATTCTGTGTTCAATTTACGTCAGCAAAAAATCCGAGAAGAAATATCTACCAAATCAAATAATACAATCATTTTTCAAGAATATCCGTACTATTGAAATATAACCGCATGGAGAACCATCCATTAGAATGTCCAGCTTAATAATATATTATAAAGTTTGTTGATTAATATCGAAATACATTTCTGCTCTTTCTCTAAACTACATATATTATTAAAGTTGTGTAGTACGTTATTCTTAAACCGCTTATATCGACAGTGATGCAAACCGAGTTTTGTAACATTATGAATTTTAATGGGATATGCATATAAATTGTTCTAAGAAGTTTACAAAATTAACGTCATTCTTAAAGAAGAGAGGACTCCCTCTCCCACTCTCTCCCTCCCTCTCTCTCTCTCCCTCTCTCTACATTGGACCCGATATCTCGCGTTTATATATTATAATTCAATCCAAGAATACGTTGCAGAAGCTGCCGTTTATTTCATACTAATTTCGCGCGTAAACCGCTCCTTGCGCGTGAGAATCGTTTACTACACTTTGCAGACGTATTTATATACGTTCTACGTGCGTTTTCACTCTGATGGAGTTGGCTGTAGAATAATAAATTGCAACTCTCTTTTTCTTCCTCCCTCCCCCCCCCCTCCCCCGCCTCCTCTCCTCTCTCGTCATCGGGGCGCACGGCGGGCGCCTCCACCTTCTCTTTTCCCCACCGCGATTCTCCGCACCTCATATATATCCTCGGCACGAGGTTTTATAAGAAATACCAATTTTAAACATTGAATTTAAATTCTCGAGCGCGCGCGCGCGCACGGCCTCGCCGGATGCACGCCCGCGTGGAAACTTCTTAATGAATTCACCGCTCTCTTCCGAGACGGTAGGAAAAGCTCGCGCGATATGCGCGGGAATTATTATGCCCGGGTATATCGGCAGCTCGGTTAAATCGAGAACGAGCCAACTCGGAGGTCCGAGACGCATCCCTCCTAAACTTCTGTAGTTCCGTGGAGAATAGAATGAGCGAGGGAAGAAGGAACGACCGCATATAGGGTAGGTAGGGAATAAGCGGGGAATGGCCGAGGGTGAAGATGTGCCATCGGAGGTGTGGTAAAAGTAGTGGGAAATGGTTCTTTGTGCGGTGCGGAGGAAACTTTTTCGGTCGCAGTGGTTGCTTTGGACCCCTAAGTCCGTCAAAGCGCATTTCTCGACCTCTTCTCAAAAATCCTGAACAGTTTGCGGAATTAACGTTAAATTAGTAAGCGCATTGCTGCACCCCATCCCTGTCCCTTTATATTTGTTTATTATAAATTATTTTTATTATTTATAATATTTATTATAAATTTATTTCTTTATTATAAATTATATTTTTTATTATAAATTAATTTTTGTATTATAAATTAAATTCGGATGGAGCTCATTGAGGAATAATCGATTTCAATTCATCTGTTAAAAGTTGCTACGATGAAACATTTGATAAATACGCGCGATGTCGCACGAGAGATGGAGACGTTTGTTTAAACAAATAATTCTGAAACCGATCAAAGTTTGGTGAAATATTAAGCGAACGATGTGGATCGGCATTAAATGCGGCATTATTAATCGGTTGGCGTGCATCAGTTTATGGGTAATCTACTTCTCCGAGCAAGCGCGTAGATATATCGGGAATATTACATTTCCGCAGAATGGATTAATTATCTCCCGGAATGTTTCGTCGAGATGCCGGAAACTAAATTATTAATAAATCGATTGTCGTTCGTTAACAAGAATCAGTTATCAAACAATCCGTTCGTATACGATAAATGAATGCAGTCCAAGTGGCACAAGTAATAATAGCGAATACGCAACAATGTATCTATTATTTCGCCTTTATATTTACGTTTATAAAAAAAAAAGAGCGAAATTGTTTTATGTTATCCGAAGAAGATTTTAATCCCCGGATCTGCTATTGTTCGCAAAATAACCGATTTAAATTCAATAGTTAGTATTCTCTCTTCCTCTCTCCCTCGTCTTTTTCCCCGCCTCGCACTTTGAAACGAGAATGTTTGACAAACGCTCCATCGAAAGGCATATCCCGCCACTCGGGCCGAAAGCGTGAATGGTCTTCATTATGTCCTCTTTCCAAACCTTCCCCGATAGATGCGCCTGTTCACGTCAAAAACACGAGAAGTCCGCCGGCGTGAAGAGTGAGAAGGAGCGAGAAGCAGAGAGTCAGGATGGCGGGAACGAGGGCGCAGCGCGGGAGAAATGAGTTTTCGCGCAAGTAGTCGGCAACCCGCGAGAGAGCTCTTTATAAGCAAGAGCAGAGAAGCGGGGGCGAAGAGAGAGAGAGAGGGAGGGAGGGGAGTGATGGCCCCGTGATAGCGGGCGCGAGACAGAGGACAAAGGACGCGTCCAGGAAGGCCGCAAGGGGAGCCAGGAACGGTCCAAGTATGGCGCTAAAGAGAGGGAGAGCCGGCTGAGCGTAAGAACGTCAGAAAGTGTTTATCCTTGAGATTGGACGTCCCAGGAGCCATCGTCGTAATCCCCTCGCGGCAATCTCGTAATCCTAGCCTATAACTTACTCCCGCAACCCCCACCTTCTTTCCTTCGGCAAGATTCCTCTCGTTGCTTCCCCTTCTTGCTCACGATGTGGCCGATCTCACCCTCCCCGTCGTAGTGAAGAGCGTCGGCTACGACACCGGAGGATATTCCACCCCGGATTCTGGGCCATTGTGTCCGAGACAATATTTTTCATTCATTTTTCCCGAGGGCCCGGCAAACTCGCATCTCGCCTTTTACGAGCGAGAGACTCCGCGACTTCTTTCGTATAGAAGCGAAGAAGGAGAGTGAGATAGACCAGCTCCCTGGACGCTCCTCGCGCTCAGCTTTCGCTCAAAGTCGTATTTCACGGAGAAGTTCCTCGCCACCGCCGCCGCCGCCGCCGTCTTTCCAGAGTAGCCAGATTCGGTGAGAAAATATCTCGACAATATGCCGGCCGCGATAAATCGCTGGCCCGCATCGTCTAGCATCTTCCTCGTCTCGGCAAGTTACGTTGTAATTAGAGGCGAACTAAGTACCTCAGAGCTCTTTCTCCCTCTTTCTTTCCCTTTCGCGAAACTCGAGCCGACGTCGCTTCGATATTTGACTTTGTCCGAAACAAGAGCCATCTCGGTTGCTTCCTCCGGGTTTTGTTCGCTTTTCCGTGAGAGAAATCCGTAGTCGTCAACCGTACTTTCCTCGCGAATCACGGATGCGAGAGGGAGCGCAAGAAAGCGCGCGGGATACACGGCACGTAAGTGCCTTCTGAAACCGAGGCACTTCCCGTCTAACGAAAGGTAAACTTTTATCGCAAAGATAAACTCGACGGGACGATTTTTGTCCACCCCGCTGTTCCCTCACTTTTAGCACTTGCCCCGGTTAAAAGGAGAACGAAACGCGACGACTACCGACACCCCGAGAGATCGTTAAGCGACCGTAGCTCAAGCGAAGCGCGAAATGCGGTCTTTGTCAAATATATGTTAGAACTCTATAACGATTTTTATTGAAAAAAAAAAGAAAAAGGAGCGTTCTTATTAAATTTTTATTGAAAACAGCGCTATATATCTTCTTTGCTGAACAAAAATAACTGACAGTCTACGTATATTAGGTATGCATATATCATATTCTACGATACATTGTCAAGCACATGTTTTACATAAATGGCGTTCCTTCATCGTTTCTACGAAGAGCCAACTCAAACAGAGTACATTTTCGACCATAATATCCAATCTCCATACGAAGGCCAAATATTTGCGGTTTTCTTTTGAAAACCGGTTGAAACAGTAGACAGCAGACTCCACGAAGGAGAAGAAACGAGAGTGTCTTCTCTGCGCGTTTTGTTGCTAGATTTATTACCACCTACAGATTATTTACCATCGGACAACGTGACCATTGCCGAATGGTTTGATGAACGAGCGCTTTGTCCGCCTCGAACGTTTTGCTTCCGTCGAGTTTGCTCCAAGTTCGCATAGCGATGCTTGTAACCCGAGCGTTAAGCTGTCGCCGACTCTCGAATGCACTCAAGATTGGATGAGTGAAAAGGGCCGATATGCACGCCGGCGAGAGTACCGTGTGAACCAGCGTAAAAGTACAGAGCGTCCTCGAAGCTCGCTTCTTCCGAAGCTAAAATACTTGCCGATTGTTAAATGAAGAACGATTTAGAGCGACAAATATTATATCTCAAGACTCGACCGTATTATTAAGTAAAGTCGAATATCTGCTTCTGCTATCGCACGAGCATATTTTAATTCAGATCACGCTACATCAATAATTTTTATCGAATCCCAAAAATAGTTATTCATTTTTCAATTGAGTTATTTCTGCAATAATTAGAAATTAAAATTTAAATGATTTTGTGTCTCTTTTCATATTGTTGCTTGAAAAAAAAAAAACGATAAAATGAGGAGTGAGAGAGAGTAACAAAGAGAGAAAGAGAGAGAGAGAGAGAGAGAGACGGAGGGGGAAAGAGACAAAGATTTAATTAAACTTCAATCAACTTTAACTAATATTGACGGAAACGGGTTTTATAGGATAGCGCTAAGATTCTTAACCACGATACAATTTTTTAACACGTAGCAAAATAATTTCAGAGAAATATATTGTACCCGTACTTCATATATATACATTTCGCCTTAAAAAAATATATATTTTTCTCTTCGTATTAGCATTTATTTCGTTATTAGAAATCAAGATTATAAATAAATCCAATTTAGCAATACGCTGTTTCTTCCCGTAATAATGCTCCGATAAAAGCGATAAAAAAGAATTTGCTCGATCGAAATTAGGTGCAGGTGTGTCGTTGGTAGATTATGATGCAGTTGCATAATGCAGGCGTAAAGGATAATTTAATGGTCCAACACGTAGATACGTAGACTGCCATTATTTACGCGTAGACATTCTGACACCGTTGATGGATAATACGCGCGAGTGTGCGGACTCATACTTTGCGATTCCGCATACCCACTCGACCTAAGTTGCTCCTCCTGTTCGATAGGGGGGTGAGTTGCTGCTGATCGATTTAGAGCATTGAGCACTGTTCCCAACACGTCTACGTATAGTGGAATAATTAAGTTATTGGATATCACGTTATTGACAACTAGATGCGGCCATCGTTATGTCATTACAGATGCGGAATGGGCAACCGTATATATCGCTCCTGACAGATGGGGGAGCGACCGGGCAAGGTGGGGAGGCAGAAGAGAGATAGAGAGAGAGAGAGAGAGAGAGAGAAAGAGAGGGGAAAAAAGAATATGCAGAGGGAGATAAGAGAGTCGGGGAGGGGAAGAGAGAAATTAAAACATAAATTGACGTGCTAAGCTAAGCTTTCCCGTCTCCCGTTTCATTTATTAGCGTACGCCGTCCCGGTTTCCTGCCGCGTACGAACGCGAACGCCTAACCGCCCTCGCGCCAATTAAGCGCGCCTCAACGTGCATCGCCTCGAAATGAAAACCAGTCTCCGATTATATTCCTGGAGGATGCCTGGTGTCGCGGGGGAGAAAGGAGGGGGAGGGAGGAGAGGGACATTAACGCCAGGTTCGTCGACGAGAATAATATTCTTCGAGGGTAAATGCATAAATAGCGCATGTTTTCGATCTCCCGCGGGCGAGAATATCGCCTCCGCCAAACGATGATGCGCCATATGGATGCAATTTATATAAATCTTTGCAGGGTACGCGGTTTCTTTCGGCGCGCGCGGTATTCCTTATTCCAAGTCGATACTATACGTTAGAAGAAACTCGAATGGATACGTTTCTTTTTGCATGTTAAATCTCAATTTTATGCGAGTAACGAAAGCTCGAAATATATATCAATATTGCATCGGGGCCATATATTCGTGTAAATATTGCGTATATTTTGATGGGAAATGAAATTTTATAGCTTGCGGAACCAATTCGAAACGCATCTCGAATAATATCAAATACAATGTAAAATATAATACGTCTTGCGTAAATATCGATTACGCATACTGTATACGTTACATATTATTATAATCGCGAAATACAATTGGGGCATTCGAGTAATTTTGACGTAGTAATAATAGCGTTGTAAAGCTAAACAAATAAAAGAAAACATTACTAAACGGCTAGCTTTGTGCGTTTCAGCTAGAGGAACACATGTAGAGCAGATGTTTTTTTAATTACAAAATTACATTAACATATATTTTTAATGTTGTTCAAACATACGCGCGCGGATAATTAATTTAAAAAACCGCCGTCCCCGAATCCTAGTGAAAAATCCGAGCTTGTCGACCTATATTTTGCAAGCTGCGTAATAGCATGCGAGCGCGAACTTTAGTTACGAATATATCGCTTTTCACCGCGTATTTCCCACGATCTTTCTCGGTTCGCATCGCCAACCTTTCGAGACCGGGAACGCTCGCAAGTGAGGTTCAAGAATACACGAGGGGGGGGAGAAGGTATTGGAGTATCGGTATTTCGGTCAAGTACGAGATGTCATCGCAACCAGTGTGACACATTGCGTATGCGATGTGTGTGTGTGTGTGTATACCTTTGCCGTTGCTCTCTTAGGTGAAAACGTCATGTCCTCTCGCTCCCGATTTTTCTCCGCAAGCGGACTTATGTCGCGCTTTCAGTTTTCAGCTCGTATTGTGTTTCCGCGAGAGAAGCATGGGAAACTGCATCGGCGGAACAAGATTGACGATGCGGCAGGATTAACAAGACGCTGACAATGCGCGCACATTCGCGTGTGTCGGGCAGAATTTCGTGCGAAAAGTGTCCGGGGTCCTTTCGTATCAGCAGCGGCTCTTGTCTGACGAAATCGAATAAGGAAATGTCCCGTAATGCCTTTTTTTCTCATCGAGTCATAAATGTCTTTTATAAGCGTAGAAAAAAGCGTGAAGAACATATTTAAATCTACATGATACGTTCAACAAAAACATGGACTGAGATTTTTATGGAACAACGATCTTTGTTTCATTTGAATGTAAATAATATTTTCCTTCTCAGCAGAAAAATGTTTTATATGTGAAGAAGAGCTTATTTCTTTATTCACCTGCGTGCATGTATTAAGTTATTACGTAACGAAAGGGAATAAAAAGGCGAAGAAATTTATCTTAAATTTATCTTACTCGATATATAATTGAAGTCAGCGAAGAGATACATTCTGTTTTTCGATCGTTTCGAAGTGTTCCGTGTATATGCTAATCTATGCGAGATTATCTACCATTTGTAAAAACACGAGATTGCCGCGCTCTACCTCATACAGATACTTGCATTTATATCGTCCAACTCTTATGCGCCGTAACCGTTTCCCCATCTTGTAGGTCTTCTGTGTGCATCGTACGGCCTCTCCGGTCGAGGCTTACATCGGAGAAATATTTTTTGAAACCTAGTAACGAGGGCGCGACGTATAGATGGAGCGAAAGGGAGAAGCGGCGAGATAAAGGAGGAAAAGGACCGCGGATAACGACCGCGATCGGGTAATACCAACGATAACCGGAAAGGCAATTCAATCTGAATCGGCAAAGATAGAACCCAAGCGTTGCGCCCAAACGTTTCCATTACCGGAATAGGGAATGAGAAAAAAGAACGGCGCGCGAGCCGACGTGGTACCGGAAACGCGACACTGTCGCGGGTAATCGCTTGGCAATATGCGCGCGATAGCATAGACGAGGGCCGGGGAGGGGTTGATCCTATCCGGACGAGGGCGAGTTGCGCTGTACACAAGGACGCCGATGCTCGAGGAAGGCTATTCGAGTTTTAATCCAGAAAACGAGTTGAGCAGTTAATAAGTAAGAAATTATAGTTAAGCTGTTGTACGTGGCTTGTTTATTTAATCGCAAGACACATGATATCTCACGTGATAAATATAACTGGAAAAGTTATGGTAAAAGAGAAATAAAAGTAGATTTTTTGTTCAAGCTCTTATCGCATTTCTGCGAAAATCGAACGCATTTTTTCTCGAACAATTATTTCGCGTCTTAGCGTCAAATAATGACTTTTCGAGAGAATACGTGGAAAATTTTTTTATGACAAATAAAACCAGACAGCGAGAGATTTCCGAGTTTTGTAATAAGTCACTCTGATTTTCTTTTTTTTTTCTTCTTTTAATATAACATTTTCAGATATTTCTTTCACAAATACAGTTTTTAAATAATCATTTTTAATATATAAATAGTAAGAATATATATGTATATGAAAATATATATATAATGTAAATATATAATAATAAATATATATAATAAATAATAAACATATAAATTATATAATAAATATATATATATATATAACACTGGCGTTTCGTGGTTGTTGTAAATCGTCTCAATTCTTATTCGATGTACATGTGTATGGAATTCGCAGAGAAAAGATTATCCGTCATTTTGCTTGTACATAATAAGCACATAAATCTTCCGGGGTGCGTGTTTATGAGGAGTTATTCTTAAGTAACAAGTACACGGAGCGCATCTCGGATACACAGGATCACTTTCGAGAAAAAGCTGTACAAGCGGGTTAGAAGTTATCCTGTATAGAAGCCCTGCATAACGCCAGCAATATCCTTTAACGGGGCAATGTAGGATAATCGAGGAATTAAAGTCTCAGGCGGTGATTTCCTTCGAGTATTGCCAGAGGTTAGCGCAAAAGCGTAGGCTGTCGGTATTACTTCCAACCTTCTTACCGTTCCGGATAAAACTCACAATTAAGGCAAATCACATTACGCGCGATCCAATTATCTATATATAGAATAAAATCTCAGACCCTCTCTTCCTATGTTCCTTCTTTCTTTTTTTACACATGTAACAGGATAAATCAATTACCTCTAAATAAAACTTAAAATAAATTTTAGATTAATATGAAAATAAAATGAAAAGAATATAAAATAATTTATCTCTTTTTTGTGTTTGACGATGTGATAATTGCCCAAAACATCAAATTTAAAAAGTCTAGAAATAAAAAAGGTGTATAGTATTTACAAGAACGTGCGATCGTGGGTTTTACATTATCTCTTCGAAAGATTTACGACTTGTAAGCCTCTGATACATTCCTCAAACACCTCAAACAAAAACATCCCCCGAGATCGGATATCCCGATAAAAGTCAACCGCACGGACCCTATTGTGTAAGTGGCGTCGATGAGAGGCTTTCGCGCTTCTAGACAGATCCATAATGTGTACGTGTCCGTGTACGAGCAATAATGGCAAATAGGAGAGAAGCTGGTTCCTGTGTTGATTCCGTGATACGAGAATATGCGGTTGATACTCACGCGGTACCAGGGGTGATATTTGTGATAAACACGCAACTTGTTGTTAATGGATTTATAGAAACCACAAACTGTGCGCGATCATTTACAGAGTATCTCGTAATAGATAATCGCACGCGCGTGATAATTCAAAATATTTTTTTGTACATTTTATATAAATCGCTATATGGAGAGAAGAGTTCTCGAATCTCGAATAATTCTAAATGAATTTTTTTAAACAGGAAGTGTTGGAATAGCGCCTCTTCATTTAGTTTTCGAATCGATCCGACACGAAATAGCTTATTCTGCGCGTAGCGCTAAAAATAAATAGTTCGATTATCTCTTCAAAAATAATTTCGATGAACGCGATCAAGTTTCCGCGAAATCCAATTACAGAGCCGAGTATTCGCGAGTGCTCGATGGCTCGAGTTGGATTTCGCGGCGAATACGTGCCGTTTAGCCTCGCCTTTGGCCCCGCGTATGATATTTCTTTTACGCTCCCTTTACGTCCGTCAGTCTGTCGTGTCTTCCATTCGCTTTTCCATACAAAAGGCATCCATCGCGCGGGCGGTCGCACTAATTGAATGTTACCGTCGGTCTATTTGATACTCGACACCGAGACTTCATTCTAATATTCGACGCGCGCTATCGCAACTGTAGAAGCCACACGATCTGGTCGTGGATTATTTTTAGATCGCATACGCGTGTTTAGAAAACAACTTTACCGCGACAAGTAGACAGGGATAAGACCAAAAACAATGATACGCGATAATTTATGTTTACTGACTGTCGACACTTTTGTTACTTTTTTCCTCCTATAAAAACTCGCCTTTATTTTTCTTTGGTATATTTAGTACTCTGTAGCCTGATAATCCAAACACATTTTTACTTGATTTGGAAAGAGTGTTAAAATGAAAATCGTTATTCCATACTGAAGAAATTGTAGGGAAGTTAAATAATTTTATATATATGTAGATAAATTTTTTATAGTCCGCAGAAAATGTACAATTGCATGTAGAACACTCTGTATACTTCTATTCGTTAGGCGTCATTAAAAGCGATATACATTAGTGCGACATTTAAAGCGAGGCATGACAGGAGATATCTAAACAATGGCAGTCAGTTACGTTTATTCGCCTGGAAATATCCATTTCCGTATTACACAATATAAATGAACAACATACAATTAATGATCGCACATAGTATCGAATTACTTTATTGTATACGAGTATCGTTCTAGTTATATCTGATTACAATGTTCATGTTTATAAATTAAACAGATCAAATGACAAAAGTATAAGCTAGCTAATAATATATGTATTTAATGCCAGCAACAATTGAAAAGACAATAACGTTAAATTTTCACACGATTTCTCAAAGTCCTTTACATACAGTCAAAACACAAGAATTAAAAGAGAAAAAAAAAACAAATAAACAAAAGCATTACTCCTTCCCCCATACATTGAATTTCATTTCTCGTTTCCAATATATAAGAGAAATATCTTTAAATATCTATTTAAAAATATGAAGTATCATTTTAAATATCTGTGTAATTGTTTTAAAATTATTTTCATAAACACATACATCTCTGAAAAATAATACAATACGTTTCTAAAGGATATTGAAGCAAGAATGAAAATCGGAGAATGCAATCTCTCTTGAAACTAAAAAAAATACAAATATTAAAAAGTAATAAATAAATTAATTCCTCGATATTGCAAAACTTGTTATTCAGTTTACTTGGCTCAACAATATTCATGGTATTAGACAGAAAGGATCATCATCGCCATGTGTTACATACGTGCGAGAATTTTTATCGCAGATGATTTTATCGCTCTCTCTCTCTCTCTTTTTCTTTCTCTTTTTTCCTTTCTCGCAAGAGTCGCGTGCGCGTGCAGATGCCACACCATTGTGCATAAAACTCAAACGACGCTGATACAGTTTGTTTTTCTTTCGACAGTTCAGATATCAGAGATAGCCCGATCGAACTGCCGGATATCGCAACGTAAACATAACGAGAGAAGGAAAAAGGAAGGAAGGTAGAAATGGAATAAAGAAAGCGAGGACAGACGCTGTCTCGCGTTACTGCGACGCGCAGTGATATCATCGCGTTTACAGGCCAACTTGCGAGCTGCCAGCATATAGATTGCCGTCTAGAGTAGTCGTAACTTTGGCATTTGACATAAGTTAAGTAAGCATGTGTCTTTGCGTTTCCTCTTCGAAACAAGCGCGGATATGTCCCTATGGACGAAGAGAAAAGCGATGACACAGAAAGATATCTTACGTGCAAATAGTTTTTCAAACATTAAATATAAAAAATATGTATAAAAGGATTCAATTAAGTTTTTCCTAATAAAAAAATGTCTATTTAAATAAACATATGTATATATATATATATGTGTGTATAAAAGTTAAAATATAGAAAACAAATTTATATATCATAATTAAGTAATAACAATTTTTATATCTAGTTTTTTATTTTTTATACAATCTATGTCGGAGATAAAATGTATATATATATATGTATACACATATATATTTTTTATTTAAATATATATATGTATACATATATATATATATATATTTTTAACAATCACAATTTGTTTTAATTTTATTGAAAGCAACTATAAATACATGCAAAATGATAACAGAGAAAATAGCGTTTCCTAAATTCGTGTTCCTCGTTTGCAAAAATAAGTATACCCGTACGAAGCTTAACGGAAATTACGGAATTGTAGTGCCTTTAGAGAGCCAATAACGTCGCGGTCAATGGAACACGAGCCGCATCCGGAGTAGAAACTAGATCTGGTCGACTAGCCCTCGTTAAGCGACGTTAGTTATATCTACGGGCGTTGTAAGCAACGTAGGGCGATGCTTAGTAATTTGGGTTCTCGGTGTCGTTTGCGGCGTACGATTAAGACTGGACTAAGATCGCTGGCTTTACGATAAATGATTGATGGAGAAAGCATGAAAGCGAAGACGGATGCGCCCGAGTAACCGCGCTTCATTAAAAGGATATATCCCGTGCAATCTCTTACCCGTGCGGGAGAAACTATCCCCCCAAAATGATAAGCGAGATGATGTTGATATCCCCTGTCGATATCTATGATTCATGAAACGCGAATAGTATAGTTGGCGCGCGATACGATCGGATTTCACTTGTATCGTCTGAGAAATACGAGAGATTGCGAGATTTTTCATTCCCGGGGCTGTTCCTTCGTAATAACATATTATAGACAAAGAACATTTTTCTTTTCTTACGTAGAAAGGAATTTTTTTTTTTTACAAGATGCTTGTTTTGTTACGTCGACAATCTTCTTAAAGCGAAACTTGCTGCAGGGAATCAAGATGCTCAAGTACTTGAACGTTCTCGATTTCGAAGGTCGGCGATAACGTTTATATCAAAGCTTGAGATTCGGCAGATTTTCGAATTGATTTATCCGCTTGCTGCGTTCGCGATATCTCAGAAATTTCCGTCGGATGATGAGAAAACTCACTTCTGCTAGTCGTGCGAAACCTGTTCGACAGGCGGAACGGAGGAAAGATGAAAGATTCTCGAGAGACCATCGTTTCGTAAAATTACCGCTCGTATTACTCGTTCAGCGATGATGATAAATACCGCGTGGGTCATTGCGATAGCATTTACGCGAACAGGTTTCCTACACGCGAGTGATTATCTCGACTGCAATTCTCGATGGAGAAACAGGAGATACTTGACAGATCGATATCACTTTTCCCACACTGGATCCGATCATGTTTTTAATACATCGGCAGATGGAAATAAAGTCAAGCGTCACTATTTATAGACACCATTAAATTTATTTATTTTCCGAAATTCATTATTTAAATAGACACATATCGACCGCGGTTAATCAATCTAAATAAACTGATCATCCGGTACGAAAAGCGAGCAATCTCAATATAATCCTCCGGACGTACAATTGTTGAGGAAAAATATCTTCTTAGCCTTTCTCGAATGAGAGCATTTTAAAGAGCCAAGGGTCAACGTTTGTACATGGTGGCGTCTCTCCGCAATAGCTTCCTTCCGTGCGACGTTAAATAGCGCCGCTCCGCGTATAACCGAGTCCGCGATATTAACAGCCCGTGAGAACGGCCCGGTTAGGTTAATGGCATCGTAGGAGGAAGTGCGCGATTACAAAGTCGCCATTATTTTTATTCTTCTCCACGTTCGCTTCCCCCTTTCGTCCGCTTTTTTTTATGTCCTACACCGCGTCCTCGTCATTGCTTGTTATCGCGTTTCTCGCATCGAGCGACACTCGGAGGAACAATAGCGATCGTATCCGATCATTAACGGACGATGGGACGCGGAATTCAAAGATTGAACCTCGCCTGCTGTCGCGGCGACATGACAATGACGAATTGGAAATTGTCCCCGTATGGTATAAGTCGCGGAAAAAGATGTTTATTCCGAGCAGCGAAGGAGCTAGCATTTCCGAACCCTTATATGATACACCCGTTCTCGCTAATAATTGATTCTTTCATATTCTGATTTTATGTCTTTATGCACTTTTAATTATACAACATTTATGTATTCTTTTTCAAGTTTTGTCATTCTTGATATCTCTATCAATCTATTTTTATGTAATTGCATTTTTCTAATTTTTTCATTTATGAAAAAAAAAAAAGAAATAAAAAAAAACATGTAATTCCTTATCTGTGAGTAGATAATTTATAATATTCATGAACTACATTTTTTAACTGTTCATATAATTGTAATCTTTAATTTACATAAACCAGATTTTATATCAGATTCATCGTGATTTCTTTATATCAATTAATCTACATATATACGTTTTTCTAATTTTCTTACTTTGATGTGTGATCTTGCAAATTTAATGTGTTAAAAAAGAATTTTAATAAAATCTAAAAAAATATCTCAGTATATTTTTATATATCAAGAATTAGATTTATTTATCTCCGGCATATCAAATTATTCAAAATTCAAAATGTCAATATTTTTGTATATAAAATAACTATATAATTATATATAAAGAATTCATATATTCTCATCTCACGAGTCGAATTAAATGTAATCATATGTCAATTTCATTTATATGGTATATCAAATTTTAAATAAAGTCTGATATCAGAGAATCTCGTTTAGTTATTTATCACTAAGATATATTCGTTTGTATTTAGTAGTATTTATATAAAATGATCGCTTATATTGCAGCATCAGCCGTTTTAAATTACAAAACGATTAATTATTATTTAAAGTCGTATAATAAAAAAAAAAGACTGTAACTTGTAACGTTTTGTAGCAAGTACCCTCGCTAATAAGCGCTTAACGAATAAAGGATTCCTCTATTCATAATCAAATAAGGTGGAAATGTACGGTGTTTAATCGCATCCGTTGTTACTTAACAAATTGTACGGACGTCTCTTCACCGCGCTTAGCTCGTCTTCGATCTCTGTTCCGAGTATATTAGCTTCGCGAAAGGTATTCCTTAATTAACTCGGCCCGTACACACAGGGCCGGTGTGTAAAAGGCGAGGTAGAGGAGGGTAGAAAGTCGGCGTAAGGGCGCCCACGTAGCACTCGCTTTTCATTTGGACGATGGACTCGGCCGGCGAGATGCACTTTTACAAATTGCACGGTTACTTGGACGAGACGCTTCTGCCGAGGCTCCGGTTTACGCGGGGCAGAGCATAGGAAATTCTGCCTAGGGAGGCGGCCGAAATTCGGCAACAACTTACTTGTGCACCGTGGCGTGGCGGACCGATAAAGTTTTTATCGCCAACAAGTTTCTCCGACGTGTTACTGTTAGCCCGTGAATATATATCTGCGACGGATGCGACGTAGATGCCAAGTCGCAGACGCGGTGTCAAACTCGAAACTTTCTCGTTAAGAAAAATCGTCCGTTCTCTAAAGTATTCGCGCTCTAAGAGCTCCCTTTATATAAAATAATTTTTCGGAATTATATATTAAAATTGCAATTAAATATAACGATCTGTGTGGTAGTCTATGTCTAAATCATTTTTACGAATCATTTTTAATCTGTATGATTTCGATTGTATTTTATCGTCGCATAAAAAAGATTTGAATATAAATGGAAATCTTTTTCTATAAAACTGTATCTCACAAAGTATCTAACAAATTGCGCGTTTTATTATTAATCCATAATCCATACATTATACTGGACTCATGGGACGCCCCAAATACGTCGAATGAAACGAAATATTTGCAGCAATATTTTTGATAATAATAAAATCGTGAAAAATATATATTGCGAGTGTTAATTGTCGCCCGAATAAATGTATGGAAAAAACCGCGATAGCTAAAATTGCCAGTGGGCAATTTGGAGGGTTAATTTTTTACGAAATATTCGCGAGGAACCACCAAGCAATTCGATTCCTAGTTATTGTCATGAATTATATGGCAATTTTTCTCATTCGCTCCGCAAATTTACTCCTCAGCTATATTTGGGCTTTGCTCTTTTCTCGCATCTTCGACAAAGATCACCGGCAGGTGTGCTCACAATGGTGTGGCAACAGTATCAACATCAGGAGCCGTGCGCTCAATGGGATACCGGCTACCAAACATTATTCGTTTTCTAGCAACAGAATACGGAGAGCGTGTATACCTACATACGAGCGCTTGGGAGTTCGTTGAAACATGTAATGAGAAATAGCACACTGGGAATCGGGCCGTATATCCACGGAACGGAAATAGGAACGCGATAGAATTCGTTCGGATAACAACTTGTTCCGTTCTACCCGGAGGAAGATTTTAATCGCGACCCGTTATTGTTCATTCTTTCCACGAAATTCGTCGCTCATCCAACGATAGGATAAAGAGGGTACGACAGTACATTAAGAAGCCTCGGGAAATACAAATGAAAAATGAAAATAAACTGCGCTGTTGACATTCGAACAAAAAGTGCCACTGCGTGGCAACAAATGATTCATTTATTTTTCGATGAGTAAAACTGTGTAACACAGCGACCATTAAAACCAACGCAAACCAACGCTTGTATAGGTATCCATATTTCGGTGGTTAAGCGGATAAATTCGAGCGGAATAAAATTGCGAAAAATTTTGGAGTTATCCCTCCGGGATGGCATCGCGTTTAATAAACATAGTTCCTGTTTTATGAAATCGGCTTGACGACGCGAATCAACGCGGCGAATCCGCGGCGATTGGTATATCGATTGTATTACAATTCTCATAACAGACGCGACAATTCTCTCCCTCCGCGCTCAGACCGCGCGATTCGCGCCGATAAAAGTTTTAACCGCAATTTTATCAGAGGAATGTCAAATACGCCACGATCACGGGAATGCCGCGCGTGCATATCTCTCCGACGATTCCTCGATAATCGCGCGGTCGCCATCCGAATAAGACCGTCAACGTGAATGAAGGTTCTCGACGGCGCTTTCGCATCCTTCCGCCGCAGCATCCACGAGTCGCGAGAGTACCGCATAAAAGAGGAATCGTCCGTTCTATAAGCCTAAAGGACGGATATTTCCCTCCGTCCCGCCGACTTTATATACCGCGTTCTTTGATCTCTGAAAAAATTCAATTTGCCTGGAGATTGAACGACGGTCACTGAACCGCACCGCGAACGTGGATCTTCCTCCTCCTCCTCCTCCTCCTCCTCCTTCTCCTCTTCTTTGCAAAAATCGCTCACGGCGCGGAAACAGATCGCGACGAAAACGTTTGCCCGAGTCGTCGTCCCTACCTCCCTCTCCTTAATTCGACGTATCGGGCCGTATTTTAATCCGGGGATATTCAATTCCGTCTGCGTGGAAGAAAAGGAAATCGAGCGGCTACTTTGTACGTATATCGGGATCGTCGGCTGATATTGTAGCAAGTTTGACGAGACGTCTACGCGACGAATACGGTATATAAGTATTCTTCGGAGTGCATAAGTATTTTTCTAGTGGAGGCGGAGTCGCGCGATGCACTCGCGGATTTATTGACTCGACTGGAATAAACAAGAAACCTCTTTACCGCTCTTTTCAAGTGGATCAATAAATAATAGCTCATTGCGACGTGATTTTGTACGGCAGTAACTTTGCTGCTTGAAATGTACTTGGCGCACGGTAACTACCAGCACACGTTAACTGATGTTTTAAGTCACTTTTTTCCAACTTTTGGAGAGACAAACGGCTTCGGATTGCAAAGCGTATTTTCTCTCCAAGTTCTACTGTTACCGCGGCTCCGCATCCGGTATTCGCATGGCGTACGAGTGTTATCGTAGTTAGAAAGTCGAGGAAAAAACACAATTGCTATCGACAACTCTGTGCTCTTTTGCAATAACAGTTCAAAACTCAACCCTGTCTAGTTATTCTCGATAGGAAACACGCTTTATTAATAGTGACAACATGTATTGGACGAAACAATTAGTTTTTGTATAACATAGTACTAAAAAGTAAACTAGTTTGTTCCAGTTTGCCATATCCCGGAGATAGACTGATGTAGACATAGATTGATTAATATAATACAAGTTTAATATGATACTATATAACAGTGGCTTGCAAATAATTGAAGTTTTTATATTAATAACATTTTAATAACGCTTCCATAAATTTATACATTATGTAACTTTATAGCAAACAGTTTTTTTTCCTTTACACAAATTTTAGAATAATTTTAAATTAAAAATGATATATAAAAAAATATATGATTTGCGAGCAAAAAGATATTGAAAATCACTCGCTCTAGGACATTATGCCTGTTTGTGAATGTGAGCGACATGAATATTATACGTTGATTAAGAGTTGAGTAATATAAACAGAAATACACAATAATATCGAAATAATAACGAGTTTACTAAGCGGTGCAATCAGAATAATTATGAAGACTATTGATATAAAATGGAATTGACGTGATCATCTCTAATGAGAACGAGTAGAGATTAATGAGCTTGAAATATGAAAATTATACAGAATGACTTATAGATGAAATGTAAAGAAATATGTACGGGACATTTGATAAACTAACGGAATTGTAAATTTTTATTGTACTACGTATAAATTATGATAAATTATTATTATTAAATTTTTATTACAATCGATTAGAGCAAACGGAAATTTTCTCGAAACGCAAACATATAGATCCAACTATAATTGTGCGAATTGTAAAATATTTAACGTTCAAAATTTTGAACATGTTTCGCAGGGCCAGGTGTGAAAGATGTTCTTGAAAACTCGCCAGACTCGCCCAAAGAAAGAGCATTCTCGCAACTCTCGAGTGAGCGACGTCTCTCTACGACGAGTTTTGAGAGAAAAGCGCCGCTCCATCGCACCTGTCCAAAATTAAATATCGCGAATACGAGATATGAAGATGAATCTCGCGTGGAATGCGAGAATCGATTTAATCGAGGACCCCCTCCCCCCCCCCGGGGGATCCAACCGCGCGTCTCTTCTCATCTAGGCGTGTTTTCCACGAAAACCTTGCACGACGCGATAAACGTAATGCATCTTCAACCAGACCGGGCCAACTCTATTAGCATAAATTGAGGCCAGATACGCGCCTCGGTATAACGGCCGACTTTTACAACTATTTTTATTGCCTCGACTTTATGCAACCTCGCTGCCGCGGCGGCTGCGCGCTCTCGAGACCTTACCTTTGCCCCGACATAGAGCTCGTCTAAGTTAAACACGCGCGCTATCGCGCGGAGAACACACATGGGCTTTCTGAATATCTTTTGCAGTCCGTTTACCTACTGCCATAAGCGCGCGCCGCTGGTGCGTGTGATGTAAATAGGGAGAAACCTTTACGCTCACGCACGCATGCACGTAAGTAATCCGGCGCGTTTGCGCAATACAATATTGCGAAAATACAAGTTGATCCTTAGACGACGGTTTGATGCTTATTTAATATTAACATGCGACGTTGACTCTAGCAGCATTACGATTAAAGAGCAACTGGATCAGCTGTGTCAAAAATTAATAAATCTAAAAGAATTTATTCATACGGAGATTTATAAGTCCGACATTGCGCAAAAGCACTTTTAGCCTTTTAAAATGTAAAATTAATAATTCATTTGTGAGTTAAACTAAAGAGATTTGCCCTACAATATAATTTAATCTCAAAACCGTAAATATATTGACCTAATTTTTTTTTTTTATAGTGACTGTGTATCACGAAAATTTTATAGTGGCTGTACATTGTAAAAACTCATGAAAATAAAAATTTTAATTTTACAGAGCAAATCTTTACTTCAACTTGCAAATTAATTATTAATTTTATATTTTACGCGATGCAGCTCGATTCATGTTAACTGCCTGTTTGTACATATCATATCGATTAAACTGCTGATGGCAATTTGTATAATTATATCTGCTTTTGTTATCGGATATGTATCGGATGCAATATAACAATGGTGAACGTGCATTCAAATAATCGGAATGTTGTGTCAGATTTTCAGGCGCTACTCGTCTCTCGCAGAAACACTCATGTATCGTCACATGTGTAAAGTTACGATCTAACGGTTCGACGCACACGCGTCGCGTCGTATTTTAAGACGAGCAGCCGCAGCGGTTGCTTTATAACGAAGCACGTAACTTATTTCCGTGTAAATCATCGTCGGTTCGCGACGAGCAAGTTTTCCCGTTAGTTTGACACGCTCTGCGAATTTTATTTTAGGCAATGAAATTCATGGAAGAGAGACGAGTTGCCGAAAAATCGAGCTAGTTTACATTTAATTAGTAGGCTATATATATATATTTCTTTTTTAAATTCTCATTTATTCTTATATTCATATTTCCTTTATTCATATTTCTTTTATTCTTATTCTTTCTTTTTATTCTCTTTTATTTTTATTTATATATGTATAGATACCTATTTCTTTTTGCAAATTTTCCCTCTGTACATCGTTGAAATATTTTCCATTTTACCCCAATAGAAAATATATACAAATATATGTGTAATTATTTCTGATTGTAGTCTCTAAGATAGTAATAAGTCTCTAAAATAGTAATTTTATTTTAATCTCGCGTATATCAGAATTTCAAGATAGAAATAAATAGAAGTTACAAATTAAGACACGATTGTTAAAGTAGACCATCAGACCAATATCGAACGTAGTTCGTTGTATTACGAGTCCCTGCGCAAACACTGACTTTCGTCTCGTATATACACGATCGGTGGTTATATTTTCCTAAAACCGATAACGCGCACACTGACGTTAGCGAGGTTTATTTCAACTCTCGACGTCCCGTTTTGACCCGAGGTTAGCCTCTGGTTAGGTCACGTTCGACCCGCGACTCGCCAGCTCGTGGCTGCGGCCACGAGCTGCGGCCTCGTGGTCGTCGTAATAGGTACATTTCGGGCATCAATGGAATGTCGGCGTTTCGTATGTGGACGCGGGCAGGGCGCGTTCCGTATAAACCCCAGCGTTATGCGAAGTATTCTAATATCCTACGCGTCCCATAACGTACCATTGATCGATACGAACGCATTTACGTCCGCGCCCGCTCCCCCCGCGCGCCTATACAGAATCCACTTCCGGCGCATATGCATAAAATTTTCCCCAGGGCTAAATTCGCGTTCCCCTCCGTGCGCGCGCGCGCGCGCTAGCAAAAGGTTTCCGCGTCTCTGCTATAACTGCTAAACTGCATTCCGACATGTTATTCCAAACATTACCAAACATTACGTTGCGGTTCCATTAGTTCGGTTTTGGAAAACGGAAAAGCTCGCGTAGAAACGCGTTCCGTATTATATTTTCATGTCTTTACTAACGCTTCTCTTTAATTGCTGCGCTATTATACGCCAGCGTTCTCGCGTAATGACTGTGATATTTTTTAGAGAAGAATATAGATAAACGAAAAACTTTAAAAAAAAAGAAGAAAAATTTATGACGTGGAAAATTTAATGAACGAAAGTGGCTTTGAGAGTATATTGCGTTTAATGGCGTCTAGTTATTGCAGATAATGTACGAACGTTTCATCTATTCGCCTCGTATTATGACATGTGCTGGATGGATGTCCGAGGCACGATTAAATCGTTCACGTTTGTCTATGCGCTATTTACACGGATCCCTAACAAAGTTGGACAACAAAGAATTTTGCTCTAAACTGAATTCACAACTTTGTTGGACGATAGAGTTGGCCGTCAACACTTGTTGACTGTTGAGAACTCGTTTACATGTCGATAATTGTTGGCCAATACAGAGTGAAAGACCGTCCCTGGTGCACTCATCTTTATAAGGTAAAATTTCAAAAAAAAAAAAACAGGGAGGGGATATTCTATTATTTGAAATGAAGAAATAAAGGAAAAATACAATTGTAGTCAAATCATTTGATAGGATAATTCTTCAGAAATTCACTTTAATCGTATTTTATGCAATATCATTTCTGAATCAGTTTGTATATTATTCTGAAACATAATCCAATTTTCAAAACGTCATTCATTTCATCTTGGTATAATTTAAGCTCTTTTATTCAAAATTAATTTACCTCTCTCTTTATTTCCAAGTTTACTTTTACTTTACAATGCTGTTTTAATTAAGTATACCATCCGCGGGAAAAAAAATTGCGATGAACTCGCGGAAAGGTCAAAGCTGTTGATTATAAAGCGCGGATTTGTCCGATTAAATTTGTTCGATAGATTATCGTGGAAGCGATTCGTGCAAATCGGGACAGCGGTTTTATGTATGATGCGCCGGATATGATTTTATACATCCGGCGCTTCGCGATCGGGCGTTTAACGTGGAATACGGTTGATAGCACGGCACGCCGTGCACCGGCGTTTTTCTCGAAAGTATCCCGAGAGGAGACCATAGGGAACGACACAAGCCGCTCTTCCGCGCACTCGCGCGCGAACCATGTTACTTTCCGCGCGCTTAATCGCATTTGCATAATATCAAAATGCCTTTAATGCGTATACTCTGTATCCGCCAGGAGGAAGGATTCTCCCGAGTGTCGTATGGTGCCCATTCCCGTTTCCAAAGTATTTTCCTCTTCTTTTTTCCTCCCTCTCGTACCTTCCCCCCGTATCGCACCGACGATAGCGAAGCGGAGATGCAGCATTCCGAGAGAAACGTATCTATACTTCGTTCATTATTCATATCGAAAGAAGGATGCTGATAGCGGGCTCGTATCGTAAAAGAGAGAAATTTCGGTTATAATAGTAAGAGAGAAAAATCGGAAAAAAAATGTGCAACGGAATAATTTTTCTAAAAAGAATAAATATCTTTTTTGATAGATATAAAAACGCTTTAGTATGCGTTAAAAATTATGTTGCCCAAAATCGAAATTGGCGACTTGATGTAATATGTATAAGTCGGAAGTTTAAGTAAAATACCGCGCTCGATATCAATAAAAAGTAGCTAACGATATCTTTTCTACACGGAATTCGCGTCGCATAATCGAATCGTTTCTTGGAGTTCCCTATTCCCTGATCGATTGATCGATCGATTGATCCATCGATGAAGTGAGGAGATGTATGGAAAGGTGATTACTCGAAGGCAAACAGATTTCTCATACGGCGGGCAGAAACTGCCTCGCGACTTCACAAAAGCGCTCCGCAAATATTTGCGGCCACACGTATATATCCGTGTCGTCGATCTCTCCCGTCCATTTAACGGATCCGAGACACGCCACGAGGCGAATCCGTCGCGGAAGCCTATACTTGCTCTCCGGAAGAAAAAAACTTCCCCGCCCCGGAGAATCACGACCGCGTCTACTGCGAAAACCAGCAAGGGATGATGAACGCTGAATCTCGAATTCGGTCTTTCAGCGAGGACAGCGAGGCGCACCGCGCTCTTTTCGAACAGATCTCGCGCTCGAATAAACTTTCCTTGAACAATTTGCCGAGGGAGAGAGAGAGAGAGACTTCGCGACTGTGCGGCCATACGGCATCCGGACTCGAGGACGCGGTCACGACGCGATCGATGTGAGGAATGCAAGGAATCTTGGTATATTCAATTTAATATAATAAAAAGGGGACTCTCTACGTATTTGAGAATCCTTGAAAGTCGGGAACCCGAGACACATTGCTCTCATATAGCCAAAGGATAGTCGGAAAAGAGTGGATTTATAAGGTAGTTGTCCTAAGAAAGATAGTTCCTCTTCTTTTCTCTCTCTCTCTCTCTCTCTCTCTCGAAAAAAAAAAAAATAATTTTAAATTATTTTATTATATCAGTTATATTAAAGTTATATTAAAGTTAAAAGTAAAGTAATAATAATAAAAAAAATATAGTAGAGAAATGTATAAAGTGTATATTCAAATGCAAGATGATCGATTATTGGTGATGCAACTTGGAGATTTTATAAATAACAGAATGCATAAAATAAATTTTATTGCAATGTTTTGTTTTCAAAATGAGATTTCAAAAAGTGTTCTTTCCCTTTTAACGATACTTTTGAATGACGTGCCACAAATAAATAAATTCGTTCAACTGAATAGAAAAACATGATGCTAAAACGTACAATATATAAAAAAATAGTAATATTGATATTTAAAAAAAACCTTATTTTGTAAACATTTCAATTATTTTTTAAAATTGATGTTTCTCTACATTGATACGCCGTGATTGAAATATGCCAGTTTTTCTTCGTTGATTTATATCGCCAGTTAAAAATATATTATCTAAGTTTAAAAAAAAAGAGTCGCAAAAAATATTAATTTTCTCTCCATTCTTCAAAATTGACTCTTAAAAAATGAAGAATATTTTTTTCTCAAAAAAAATATTTTATTCTATATTTTTCACATAGAATTATATAAAAAAAATTATTCTTTCCGAATCTGTTCCCAGGTTGCATAATCAATGATGAACGTATATTGTTGTGCTCAATTTAATTATAAAGCTTAATTGAACGAATGATTTTTGATCTCGGGGAAGAACTTCCAGCCGCGCTCTGGTCGTAGACGAAGTCTGGCACGGCGAACCTCGACCGGACCACGACCGGACGATGCTCGTAACTCTCGGCCACGATAATAACGCGAGGTCTATAAACGAGCGGGCCGGTTCGTTTTCCACCGTGTGCGGCGGGGAATGTTCAGTATTTCGTGGATAAATTTAGTCTAGGCCGCTCGCGCGCTTTTAATGTCCATTGCGGGCTTCCGAGGAAGAAGACGGAGTTGTTTGCTCCGAGGACTCCTCTCCTTCCCGACCGACGAGTCTGCGAGATGCAGGCAAGGAGCAACGGGAATTTTGCCGGTCGCCGGTACATAAAGATCCCACGAAATCCCCGATCCCATTGTCTCACCTTGATACATGAAACTGGAACTTGCCAGGCGCATTGTAATAGGATTGTCTTTGCGCGTTCCTAGCAACCGTACAGTTGCAGTGCCAAGATATTAAATCACGTTTACAGGAATAATGCAGTTAGTTTGTTATTACGTGAAGATTCTATTTCGCGAGCGCATATACACGGCGCTTCGCATATCCGTCGGCTGTTTCAATGTCGAAACATCATGGCATAATCACAAACTTATATGATTATTATTTTCACTTTTCCGATTAAAACTATGTTATAATTATGTTATATTAATTTGAGTAAAATATAAAATTATATGACAATTATATTAACTTTGAATAAAATATAAACTTATATTACAACAATCATGTTTCTAATTTTAATTAAATTATATTTCTTTTTATATATTTATATAATTTATATAATATTTTATATAATATTTTGTAATTTATATAATTTTTATATTAATTATATTATATTATATTTATTTTTTATTATATTAGTTATTAAAATTATATATAAATTTACCTGAAAAATTAAATATCTAAAAGGATCTGTATATTCATAATTTATAATGCATCAATTTCAAATCAAGCAAGATTTATGATTGCTAAAATGCAAAACAATCATAGGAATTCTGGATGATAATCTCTAATGCTTAATCTCTCATATGTGCGTGTTATGTGTATATGTATGCACTTGAAAACAATAGAATCGGAAAACTCATAGAATCTGTAGTTGCTTATTGGACCACTTCGTCGGTCTTTCATTGTTTCATTTCTTTCTGTGAGATTTCTAGCCTCGTAACGAATTTCATCTAATTTCATTTAAAAGCAACTCTCTGGATATAATTGAATCAGTGTGAGATGAAAAAAAAAAATCTAGATCTTTGTATCAATTAATATCTATATTAAGAAAAGCTTATATTAAATTGCAGATGAGTAACAGAATATTTTTAGAATACTTTTATATGTGTGTGAGTGACTTAAAAATAGCCTTCATTTGATAATTATCAATGTGAAAAATCCTTTTTAATATTTTTCTCTTTTTTTATTAAGTAAATTTATTTATTTTACGATAAATATTTATTCTTACATATATGTGCATGTCTCCTTTATGAAATCGTAGATAATCGATTCCATAAAGTTTGATTTCTATTTATGATCCTTTAGTAAATAGAATTTTGTGTATTTTTACTTGCGGTGTAAAATTATATATAGCTCATAATTATAGTATTGCAAACGATTAAATTAATTTTCGATTTAGACAATCGTGCTTCCTCTCACGACTCACGATTTTCATTACTCTTTTATTTTTAATTCTGAAATAACTCATGTCATCTAGTTTGAATCTCAATAATATTGACGTTTGTAATTTACTAAATAGCTTTTATATATAAATAAAGTAATCAATCATTGTTTTCTGAAATGCTATTAATAAAATACGGAAATTTATTATATTAAAAACTACAGCATATTTATATTTAATGTTCGCATATTTATATTCAATCTTTTATAAAGAGAAGAAAGAGTACATATAAAAGAATTATTGTTCTAATACGAAAAATTTGATTAATTTACTTTTATTAATATAGCTTTAAGAAATAAAGATTTTTGCTGGATATATTTACATAGAACTTACATAAAAAAAAGAGTTACCTATATTTTATTTAATATATTTCTCGATAAAGTTCCCATCACAATTAAATCTTTTACGACAATGTAATACTTCCTATAAATAAATTAGTCCAATCCAATTCTCTATAAAGAGCAATCAAATTTAAATTTAAATAAAAAAATTTAAAGTTCTTCCATTAGAATCAATTCGTAATAAAAGTCACTTTTATCAGTCGTATCAATGTTTGTAAAATTTTTCTCTTGACATATATTTTTTTTTACATTTACCTATTTACATTTATAATACAACTGAATATTTCAAAAATCTATATAAAAATACGCGTTTAAGCTGAAAATTTAACTATTATTGATATCAATGGCTGGATCAGTGGCTGGATTTTATTGGTCGTATACGTTATTACGAGCCGACATTTGCGGATTACAGCTCGATCGATCGTTACCTACATACCGCGATTAATAGATCGCTATTATTGGCTATTTAAAACTTTGTACAGAAGACTGCAGTTAAAGGCGAAACTACTTGCGCGCGTTCGCTAAAGCGATTCTCGTTGGACCTTACGTACGCTCCTGCGATACGTACTCTCGTGTGTCGTAAAGTCGACTACAATGGCCAAGTTAAATCAGAACTTGCTTGAAGTATGTGTCCGATGCTCGTAATAAAATCAATTTCGCGCGTCCGTTTCTCGAATCTGTTTGTTACCCCGCGACGAATCGTCCCAATCGATTTCTCACTACTTTGCGTGTTCGCCAATACTTGAAGCCTTATCGATGAAGGCCCTTATGTTTTACCTAATACGAATGCCCTTCACGCCTTCTAAAGGGCATTCTGCATCGCGTGAACGAGCATTGTAGTATCGTGGCCTTTGCATTATCTACGGGACGATGCATAGTTCAAGGTCGTTGATAATCGACGAGGCTGTTTTTTTTTTTTACTTTCTCGATTAAAATCAAAAAAATAAAGTTCATACAGTTTTAAAAATAATAATACAATTAATATTCAATGATCGATACTGTTTTTATTAATACAAGGCCGTACAATGTTGTAAAATGTCGACTGTAAAATGTAGGCTGTAAAATATAGACCGAATCGCTCAGTGAATAGATGTCCGTAATAAAAACACACATGGCCGTTTATTTAGAAAATAATAATCTCCGTGGCTGGACAATTCTATATACGCGTTAATTATCTTAAATCGCCTACAGTCACCGATTGTGTAGTTAGCCACCTTTCGCCCACGAATATATATATATAGACCATTCGTAATATTTATTTTAATCAACGAGAAACAACAAGGAGATAACTGCGTAATAATATGTGGTTAACATGCGTGTAATTACGACTGATTAAATTTTTATTGTTATTTAACAATATAAATAATGAATCCTATAATATTTGAACAAAAGTATCTTTTATCTGTTATTCGTATATAAAATATCGGCGATAAATTATTGAAAGGCAAACTTTTCGGAAAGAGATATCGATGTTATCATATCATAATTAACATAATTCTTGTATAATCGTTACAAATACCCAATGCAATATAGTTTTATCTATTTAGGGCAGAGTTGAGATTGACGGTGAACAAGTTTGAAGATTTTATAGCCTGCACAAAGAGATTTACAACTCGCGCACGCAGGTGACATACCCGCATCAAGCGACAAAGCCTTCATGACGGATGGGAGGGATAATAGAAATTCTGAGAAAGAGAGAAGAGAAGCGCGGCGTTTCTATCATCCTAGAAAGGCGTTCAAGTTGACGCCGTTACATTTTGAAGAACGCTTAACGATGATGCCCGGCCGTGCAATTCACAAGGCGTCTTACTCGAAATTAACGGAGGACTCGGTGTGAGATTAAGAGAGGTATCGTGCTGGATCTACTTGGGACTTGAACCGACCATGTCAGAACTTTCGACGGTATTTACCGTGGGTGAAGGGGAGGAGGAGGAGTCGCGCCTAATTATCGCGAGTATCTTACGTCATCTGCGTGTGCTGAGGGGGTAAGTGGAGATAAAGAGAAGAGAGCAGATCAACAGTGACGAGGTTTTAGTAAATGCAGAATATCTAAAAGCGTGAAACATTAGTAGACAACGAATCGTTGGAACTTTCATTTAATTGAAAGATCGTTCTAATAATTAAACTAGGAGGCGGGGAATAATAATCATAAATTCTAAATTGTGAAAAAGATAAAAAAGTTAAATTAGACAAAATATTTTAATAAATATATATTATCACATCGTGCATCAACGCATATCTACTTTAACAATTTTTATTTATTTTCCCTTATAATCTGCGGTTCTTTTTAAAATACCAGAGAGAGAGAGAGAGAGAGAGAGATATGGCGAGAAATCCGTCACTGATGACGAACATGGAGGACGAAGGAAAATATCCGTAAAAGTCTTTGATGTCTATGGTGAATTTAGAAGACAAGCGAAAGAAGAAAGATGGAAGAGGATAGAGAGGGAACGGAGGAGAAGGACTTGTCTTCGTATTACAATGCGAAAGTTTCCAGTCGCGGACTTCGCGTCTCGAGCGCAAACTCGTTAACCGCCTCCGACGTTCGTTTCCCGCGTTGGGGAAAGCACCGCAAGTAATACGTGCGCGAGAAAGTAATATTAAGAAAGAAAAAGTAGAGCGAACATGAACATTGATGCATAATGGACGCGATGCGGCTGAGCTGGTATTCATTCATTACGCGCGATCGTGATATAGTGATTATCACTCTATATGAAGACGGTGCAGGTATGAACATTGATGTATGGTGACGTTATCCTTCAAAAAAATTGCTTCTTAAACGGAGCCCTCATCTCGTTTCCGCAGATGGGAGACAAAAGTTTCGCCGTTTATACTTTTAATGAATATTAATAATTCGTGCGCGGTGTGTGCTATCTTCATAATTATCACAGCTATTCGGAGCTGCCGCGTCATTTCCCGACAGTTCAACGCGCCGACCATTTTTCATTAGTAATTAGTATGCCGAACGAGAAGCCGTTAAATGCGCGCGCAATGAAGCGTGATACGCGAAAAAGAATATCATCGATTGATATTTATCACCGTATAATCAAACGAAAACAGAGATATATATATATATATATATATATTCGGACGACATTGTTTCAACAGACGAAAAAAAGAAGAGGATGTAAAGGGACGCGAAATAAACCGTTTAACGACGAGAGAAGTATGCGTTAAAGCTTCTTCATTTCGATCAGAGTTATTAAATGTGCAAATAAATAGCCAACGGCGGACAGATTATACGATGAACTAAAGCGTAAAAGCTTGCTGAATAAATTGAAAACGGGGCGGAAAGATCAGCCTTGCGAGAAAAAGATTTAACGCGTCTGAACGGTAATTAAATTATTTTCATCTCACGATGGTACGAGATCACGCTGTAAACGACATAACGGCGAGAGCGAGTAGCGACCGAAAGATATTCGAGGGAATTAGTTGAAGAGCGATGGTAAAATTAATCTGTTCGACTGTTCGTTGAGATTCAGCTTTCGCGATAACGTTACCGCGCGCGCGATCTCCTCCCATCGTAACATCGAAGAGAATTTATAATAAAGCGATTAATTCATATTTCATATTATTATATCGGGATTCGAGATTCGCGCGCGCGTACGCGTATCACGGCGCTGGCGGAGCTTTGAAAAGTTTAATTACGAATTCTGATAGGAATACCCACGGTGACATAGAGGTGGTCCCAATGATATTTCCAGCGACCAACGAACTGGAAAGCGTGGAAAAGTAAGCAGAGTAACTCGAGCCTGTAACACGCGTAACACACGGAGATTCATCCCGTCGGAGAGATCTCGCAGCGCGAATTTTACGCGAAAGAAAATCCGCGTTTTCGCGCCGGCCCATTTGCATACGCTATTTTTTCGCGGGCAAAAAAAAGCTATTTGACGTTCTGAAAATCCGCGACGTTTGAATGTCGCCTTGACGTCAACACGACGTCACCATAACTGCCACCACTGTCGTTGCACGAATGGACCGCATTTGGCAATTTGCATTCCGACCGCCATCCGCGTGGTATTATTCCGCCGACGGAACTTTTTTCTTTCTTTTTTTTTTTTCACCTGCGAAACCCCACGTACCCTTCCGCTTTCGTATTCGACATTAATTTAATACTCTTCTTCCGACGGCGCGCGCGGCAGCGTTGTCAAAACTTTGCATTATAACATTCGCCATTCCATTTCAATATTCAGAATCGTCCCTCTCGCATACGGAATTAACGGACGATAAAATTACCCGGCCATTTCAATTACAATTATATAACCGTTAATTTTCTGAGAGAGGGACAAATGATTCTATATGGACGCCGCACACACATATACACACACACACACACGCGTAAAATGCGATGCGACGATGACGTGAAATGTCCGGAAGATTAATTGGCCGTCATGCCTCGTTCTTCGTGTCAATATTTCTGCCGTAAATATTGGCATTTATTCAACATTGTTTTTATTCCGTATCAATTGTTTCGTGATACACATATCGCAGCGAAACCGTTATTATCACGAAATTATGCAGGTATATCTAGTTGTCCATATCTTTGACAATGGATGGGAATGTATGCTTGCCACGTGGTAAGATCCGGGATTCACAGCCCGTCGTAGCTCAGCCGTGTCAGCCGCCGCCGCCGCGGTTGATAGTATTTATCGCCGCTTTCTACGACCCAACAGCCCGATCAAGATTACAGTACGTTTTTCCTCGCCGTCTTTCCGCGGGTCGGAGGAAGCGCAGGGTAGCTTTGGAAGATCGATGGTTATTGTCGTTGATTACGGTTGTACGAAATGCAAAGGAATCGAGGCCCCGGCGAAATCGCGCGTCGCATTGCCTTTTGTGATGCATACAGGTAGCATCAAAAGTCGTACTCTGTATTGTTGACGAAAATTTTACAAATTCCCTTTCAAAAAAAAAGTACACACGTACTTCTTCTCACTTCTCCAATATTCAAACGTTTAGCACTTCGCAAATTTTAAAAATTGCCGAATTTATTAGAGCGTACGAGATGTTTTTTTTTTATCATCTATGCTTTTTTTAAATAATTTTTTTCTTCTTCTCGAATCGTTTAAATATTCACAATTCATCAACGTCTCGATATTGAAATATTCGGTGGTACTTTTCCCACTTAAAATTTCTTATATCGACGATTGAGAAAAACGCGAAACTCTCGGTACACTCGGTATATGTGTAAATATAGAAATGCTTTATTACATTCAGACAGAGCGATGTGTCACGATGCAAAACTGCCGTTGTAATTAACGTGAAAGTCGCGAATGCGGTGGGCATCGCACTCTCCATGGACGATCTGATAACGCAGCTCGCGATGTCTTCGTTTTCCCCTGATCGCAGCGGCAGAATGCAAATTTAACGTCGTAGTTACGTTAATTGGCGCGAGTTAAATCGACGAGTCATCGTATCAAAGAATCGGCCGCTCCCCTTCCCCTTCCCCTCCTGCCTCTCTCCACCTTTCCGCTCTCGCATTTCTCGCGATGCGCAACAATACGGCTGAGGAGGGGAGGGAGGATGCGCGCGTGTTTCATTTACGCTTCCGGCGCACGCTCTTTTTAATATCCTCCGAGGATATTCGCGCGGTTTTACAATTCATACGTGTAGGCGGCAATAGCAACGGCAGCTCTCCCCTCCCCCCACCTCCTCCTCCTCCTCCTTCCTCCCAGCGGGGTGCTCGCCGGGTTAATTAAATTTACCGCCGCCCCCGTCACGGCACACGGTTTCCGTCTCGTTAAGGTTACGACCTTCGCGTTTCATCTTGGTAAAGCGACACACAATCCGCGTGACAATTCGTTTCTTTCTGCCGCGTTCACCGGAAGCCTCGACGTTACCGCGCCCGCCCCTGGGACCGCGAGTCGTTCTGCATTACAAAGCCGGCCTCTTTTTTTTCCGCCCCTCCGCTCTTCGCTCTCCGCTCTCTTCCTCCTTTTCAACGATACCCTCTTCCTTTATCCTGTGCCTTTATGCATAGAATTATTGGCGGGACAAGACAGACTCTCTGTGATCGGGGCCGTCGAAAACTGGCTGTATGTCGAAAATAACCGCGCATTTCCTGTCGGTTGTCGAATAATTAAAGTATCCGATCCAATATATTATGCGCACTCTCTCAACGTAGCATATTTTTAAAAATAAACACATGGAGGATATATCGTCAAGAGATATGTACAAAAGTATAATTTATGCATCGTGTATATAAGGTGCACATTCACACACAGCAGCTATACGCAGATCTTTGGTACATCTCATGCAAGCATTTTTTTTTTAAATATCACTCTGAAAACGTATTATTCGCAAGTCATTTTGCCGATCGGCAAAGAGAGAGTGTTACAAATGAACGACTCTCCGCAATTTCATAGAGACCGTATCATTAAATTGCAATTTTCGTAGCGGTTTCTATGGAGGCTCGTTGGACGAAAATTTTCGTGGCTTTACCGTTTTCATTGATGCGATGGTCGGTCGAGCAGCGAGAGACGAGTCAAATTATCGATCCGATCAGGTGGTGGCTGGCTGGTCGCGTTCGCGGACAACCTCTTCCTCGATGACGAGGATATTATTAGCTCGACGAAGGTTCGGGTTGATGAGCTTGCGCCAAGAAGGCGGCTGCTTCCGCTCATCCGTGACATTATCGTTCACACTTTCCCGCCCATGAGAGGAGCGGAAGCGTGCCGGGGAATCGGTGCATCCGGTATATATCTCTGTGTCCTTCTTAACCGTCGACGATTAGCGTCGTTTTACGCCGATTGTTGTCAGAAATCATCCAGTCGAGACGCACTCATTTCGCTTGGGGAACTTCGACGACTTTGGGCGACTCTAGTTATTCAAATGATAAAATAAAGGGAAAAACCGCAAGCGGATATTTATTTATATTGATTACGTTTTAATAGTCTTTTATCATCTTCTACCTTGGACAGAGCCACGAGTTTCAAGAGGATTTGAAAAACGGATAATTCTCGCGTAAATTATAAGCTGCAGAACTGCAAATAGATATAGCAAAACCTTACTCTTCATTTAAATTCCACTGAGCTTCAATAGATTTTTAATTTGAAGACTAATTATAAAGACATTGAAAGTTGCATATTAAAAGTTACAGAAAAGATGGCATTTAATTTTCTCGAGAGATTATTCTTCTATATATTCTCAATATATATATATATATATATATATATATATATATATATATATATATATATACATAAAGTGTTCCCGGGTCATCATCCATTCCGTCAAACTTTTGAATAAGCGCATAAAGATAAATGATTTTCCGGCTGCCAGAACATTCACAGTCGAGGAAATAGTGCATCGTGTATATATATGTCTTCTGTCGTTATTTTATTGGCATTTGGTTCCATCCTTTATTCGCCGACATTCAAAAGTTGGAAGCACAGACGAGAGAACTCCGAGGCACCTCGCCGCATCGACAAATACGTCGACAAATATACGACGGAGAGAAGGAAGGGAAGCCTCGCGAGGCTCCTATCGTCCACAGGAGGCGCCCTTCCATAGGTATTCAACCGCTATCGCTGTCACGCGCGCGGGGAATAGGAAAAAGAGGCGAGGGAGGCCAGGAACAGGACCCGTTGTTTCCCGGGGAGCGATGCTTCCCGGCGCGTCTTCTTCGCCGTTCGTGTCGAGAGAGACCCGCCCCCTCCGTTATTGCTTCGGCAAACTCTTAAATACTCCGAGGAGCGGAACTTTTAAATTCCAATAAATATTTAAGTTCCTCAGTATTTCAGCTCATCTAAAAAAGAGGGGTAGGGAAGGGAGAGGAGACCCGCAGGCTCATTCCGTTGTCCCCGAGAGTCACGTCGAGAGCCAATATACATGTACGTGTGTGTGTGTGTGTGTGTGTGTAGGTGTATACATACGTGTATATATCGGGGCCATCGTATACATACGCAACATACCTCCTCCACGCCCAATGTACGCGGGGGCGTACATAGCACGCGCGTGTAAATAGACACATATATGGTTCATTGGTATTCGTCACCGAACGTTTACTCTACCACCAACGGTTACGCCGGTTCGTATCGAGTCGTTGCTCGGTGCATAAGCTTAACTGAGCGTTAATCCTTGAAATTCCGTCCTGGTTTCGATCTTGCCGCTGAAAACCCGTTAATTGTAAACCGCGTATATGCTTATGCACCTGCTTTGTTCAAAGGGGGTATGCGTGAACGATCCTTTGTAAAGTAATAATAATAATAATAATAATAATAATAATAATATGCTCTATATATAATGGTTATCTCGCGTGTACAAAATGAAATTTACAATGTTCCACAGAGAATTGCCTATAGTGTTCCTGCTATACATATATGTATATTCATAAAAATTTTTAATGAATTTGAAAAATAAAATCTTTAAAAGAGATTTCGCACACAAGAGGTGTGTAGTATCTCTAGAGTAATTCTCAATATCAACTATCGTGAAAATTTTGTTCCAAACATGGTAAAGTTAATTAAGATGGAATCCACTTCACTTTATTCGATAAATAAAATTCCATTAGACTCTCGCATCTAGTTTAATTTGCTAAAATGTGCTTAATATCGTTATCCATTAAATCTCTCGGCCAAATGTTCGCACATAGAGACGACGATACACATAGTTTCCGAACACTCTATACATCTCAGACACGAATAAGTAACGTACGGTCTGGGCACGCATGTAGCAAGAGGTAGGTACAACAGTAGACGCGTATAAAATGTCGGAAAGTATTGGCCGGCGTACGTATGCGAGAAAGAAGGGGGGTAGAAAATGCTGGGTACGCGGCAAAAGTCGCTGACCTTCCTACCGTCGTCACGCGCGGGAACAACGTTTCTCTTCGGGGTCTCGAACGTGCGCGCGTTTAGCGTCCGCTCGGCCTAACGCGCTCAATTGAATTTTAACGATGCGAGCGAACGCTCCTCCATCTGTTTTCGGGAGTTGCTCCGGCGGATTCACAGATTCGCCGCATTTGAAAGCGCGGCTGCTTCTCGCGCAAACGTTACCGCTCCATTAATATAACAAAGCGTCGGCTCACTCACGTCGGATACACCGTATTTTAATAGTCGATCCCCCGTGCTAGCGAAATATAATTCAAATCCCCGATGCGTTTGCAACACACGTTCAGTTTCCATGCGCGCGATGAATTGGAATCTTAATCTCAATGAATATCAAAGGCCTAGTTTAAAGAATCGAGAAAATTAATTTCTCTTTTTTTTTTTTTATTTTTCGAAAACATGATGTCTGAAAAATATCTCAATTGAAAAATTTGTAAAATTGACAGAGTTATAATACTTGGAATAAGATAGCGCGTGGCTCTTCAAATTTGTTTGCGAAACTTTAAATACGTTTTTCTCGAAACGCTGTTTTCAAAGTTGCTGTGACGGATATCTTGAAAACTATTGGATTAAATAACTTTAATTTTTTTTTAATAAATGATAATATGATTTTTGGAAATACTGAACTTAAATAGAATTAAAAAAATTAATAATTAATATTTTTCTAACTTTGAAGAAATGAATAAATTTCAACAAAATTGAAATGTTTAATGTTAAAATGACACTGCTTTGTTATTCTTCAATTTTCTCTAACGAGATTACGTTCAGTATAAATATCCTTATAAAATAAAAATTAGAGTTTATTCATTTTAGATAATTACACGAGAAACAGCTTATCACACCATCAAACTATGTATTTTTGAACACGTTATGCCGGTATAGGATTGTATTGATAAAAAAAAAGTTAAATAATCCAAGATTTAATTAATCCAACATTAAAAAATACTGATATACTGTTTAAACATTAATAAAAACATATGTAAAACCCCAAAAAGATCAAGTACTCTAACATTGTTCAAAAAAAATTTTTTTTTAATTATAATTTTTCATACTGCTAGAGTAGACTTTTGATTGTTTTTACCGAGTGTTTGAGAGATACTTTGGATCACTCTTTTAGGTTGATACTTGTTATAATTATACTCCGGTTTATCTTTTCTTTTTTTGGCGAGAAACAATGCAATGTTTTTTTCGGTTATTGATAATACATCCTCTTTAACGGTGTTACAATTTAAGTGGCGCGTTTGCGCTCTGTATATTTTGCATGCCTTTTATGAATGTAACGAGAATATCCGAATGAGTAGTTCGCGTGTTTCGCAATCGCTTTGTTTTTTCATTAACCTCGATTACCCCGTATGCGGGCAATATTCTGAATCGACTACGCGTCGTAAACGATTTTCAAAAAGATTGTTCACATTTTTTGATGTGTTTTTTTCATGCCCGGCAAGTTTTGCGATAAGCACAACTTTGGTTCCATCCATTTTGATTTTCTCTAACTACATGCTTTACTTGAGCACGAACATATACGGGAATAACGCATATGAACATACACCGTTCGTGCTACCCGACCATATGTTATTAGAATATTTCGTAAAACATTTTTCTTTTCTCTTACTGAATTTAACGATTCTAATCTTCAACAATGTTGCAAAATGATTAAAAAAATATGCAAGAATAAGAGAAATTGATTTGACGGCTTCTAAAAGGCATTAAACTCGCTATAGAGCAAATACAATACTCGCTACGTTAATTGCCACTTCGCGTGCCTATCGTGTAACAATATCGGCGTTAAATACATGTATATACTTATGTGTCGGACAATGTATTAACCTGACTTTTGATATTCGATGTTTGATTTTCGTCGGGCCAGCCACGACGATACGAGCGAGTCGCTTGTAACGTGTCTCGATAATTTATAGACCGATCGAATTCACCAGATGGTACCGTTTATTCGTCGCTGCGGGAATATCTGAATGATCGAGGGAAGAGACGTCGTATAGCCAGCAAATTATTACTCTATCCGTCGTCTTCTATTCAACCCTCCCCTCACCTCCCTCCTTCTTCTTTCGATTCCACGAATATACGCTTCAGGCGAGCACGTGTGTAATCGTGACGTCTCTCATCGAATTTCCGGGGTCGCGGATGATTTTAAATTTCCGCATTATCGCATATCGCGAACCGCGGTGTTCCTTAAGCCCTTACGAGACTTATCGGAGCTGTCCGAGTGAATGAGCAACGTGATAGCGACGCAATCTATACTCGGCGAAGTAGGGGCGGGACGTTCGCGTTTCCATCAAACTCGTTTCTCGATGACCGGAAATCTTTATTAATTACATCATGTAATTGGCAGATCTCTCGTCGAGATTCTTCTCGCGAGCGGAATCGCGGGACTCGCTCGTTTCGACCTTCCTTCCTCCCCTCCCCTCCCCCAAATATTATATTTCGTGGCGAGAACAGGTTCGCCCTCCCCCAGCCCCCCTTCGATACGCCGGCTATGTTCTCACCAGCAGCAGGGGTGTAACGACGGTCTTTAGCCCCTTTATCCCCACCCCCCACCGTGTGTGTATTCGTTACAATGAAAACCCGCGGTTGGGGCCACTTAGGCACGTGAGCCTCCAATGACGTGCACCAACGTCGTCGCGTAATCACAATGGTTAGCGCGATTGCGATCGGCTAATGACTGAAAAAGTATACCCTCGTTAAGAAATACCGACACGATCGAGCACTTCCCGCGAGATTTGACCGGCGCTCACGAACATAAAAATCAATTTCGGTCTCGAACGCGAAACTCGCCTCTCTCGCGCGATGGTGGCCATTTATTATTAGAAATCGACACATACATTATTTTCTCTCTCTCTCTCTCTCTCTCTCTCTCTCTCTCTCTCTCTCTCTCCGCCAAAGACAAATCACATTTGTCATTATAAGCAAGTGCGATTCAGGATGATAAATATATTTCGTGCAGCGGAATGACAAATTCACGATAATCGTTATCGTTATTAATCAGCGACAGATAGTGTAAAGAGCCCTTATATTCGGCCCGGTTGTACTAGAACGCGCGCGATGCAATTTGCGAAATTTTCAATGTTATTGATTATTTATAATTGAATTACGCCTGTGGATAATCGTTGAAAAATACGATTTAACAAAATGAAAATTTGCAATTTTTAGCAATTTACGTTCGTGTTCTGATTACTGAACATTTCGCAGCAATATTTCATTGCCCCACCAAATATATATTTTTCTCGTTTAGTCGATTCACAAAATCTCAAACCTCATTACATTAATTAGAATTAATTTGGCGTTTAACCGAATTATATTTCCGTATATAACGCGGCCGGTGTTGCAAAATCTACAGAGAGATTAGCGGGTCGTTAATCCAGAGGTTAATTAACCTCGATCGCCAACTCGCGCTTTCATGCTCAGAGGTAGCCTCATTACTCGCGATGATAATCGATGACGTCGATACGGCCCACGCGTCGCGAATCATTATCCATTGTAATATCGTATAATATCGAAAGGGTATCTCCTATACAAACATTACACTTCGATAACGCGTCTGGGACATTCTTTATCTCCGGGGGCGCCATCCGAAAAACCTCCCCCAATGTGCCCCTTACGTGTGCCAAACGCGTCGCGCGAGGTGCACCTTCGAGACCGAACCCACCCACCCCTATCAGAAACAGAGGCTCGCGACGAATAATTTCACTTTGCGGGCCGCGATAAGGACGCGAGTGCATGTTACCCTACCCGGGTATGATTGCGGAATCGCGTGATACGCTTCGCCGCGAGCCCTGCTCGTGACTCGGCCCTTTCGCAGTCGCTGAAAGCCGGGACGGGAGAATAAGAAGAAGAGGAAAAAAAAGAACTGAAGAAAGGAAGAATTCCGGGAACGAGCCGCACGCCCATTGTCGTTACTCTCTCTCTCTCTCTTTTTTTGGGTTTTTCAACAACGCGAGAAGAATGAGAATTGTCAGTCTCCCCGTCTCTTGTCAAGAAATGTTATATATATCGCAAATATTAATCGCGTAATCGATAAATTCCTCAGGTAACATGAATCAAGGGATGTGAAACTGAAATATAAATCTCGAGAGTGATGAAATCTCAACGCGGATGGCGACGACGATGAGAACGATGTCGTCGACGACGACGACGACGACGACGATGTGAATAGTTCGTGCCAGGAGTTTGTTTGTTTCTTCTACTTTCTTCTTCCCTTCACTTCCATATCCACAGCCGGCGCCTCTCCCGGTCGAGTTTCCTTAGAGCGAAGCCGCAAGGGATTTGCGAGTCCCGCGGCGTTTGCTCGCTGGCACACAACGATTGAATTTCCGATGTAACTGGCTAACCGCAATCACCTTCCACCAGTTTGGATGGGAGAGCGTTTCCATCAAATATTTGCGAGTCGCGAGGCGATCCCTCTGTAGATAGAAACCTCCGATGGTATTTCTTTCCTTCTCCCCCCTCCCCTCCTCTCCTCGCCCCCTTTTCATTATATCGGATGAGGAACCGTATCATCGATCTTGTTTTCTAGCTTCTATACGCTTATGCGACTCCGTAAATAATAATTTAGATTTACTCCTTGAAAACGGGAGCCCTCTTTCTTTCATATCCTCGGACTGTTCAATCAGATTTTTACGGCGCATCAAAAAATCATGCGTTAGAAAAAAAAAAAACAATCCGTTGCAGTCAATGGGTTTGCTCGCTCGGGCAAGCAAGGGATATATCAGTCGTAACATATCTCGCGCAAATCGAAGAGCAGCGTCGTTAAAGGACTAAATAAATAAGGATCGGCAATATATAAAGGTATAAACGGATCGACGGATCCGCGCACGTGCGCGGATTTAGTAGCTGCGGAAGGAAGAGGAGAGAGAATATTCGCGCAGCCCGGGCTGCGCGATTTTTCAAGGCGCAACGTCGTAAATATTCGCCGACGGGACACGAAGGATAGGATCGTTGGCGGCGCGTATGCCCGCGCAACGCCGGCATATTATTAGGACGAACTATACGAGCCGGAGTATCGCGTAAATACCGCCCGATAGCGATAAATCCGCGAACGGCTGTCCATAAATACTTGACGGTATACGTGCGCGAGGGGCGCCCGAGAACGCGACCGGCGGCTACTTGGCCGACGTCCAGCCGGATATTTTCGTACTCTAGGATTGCAGCAAGGTGCGCAACGACCGCGCATGCACATGCTCGTAGAGAGGAGCGCGCATTGACTATTTATTCGGTCAGGTGCTTAAATCGTTAGGCCGGCTAGATCTAACTAGATCCCCTCGCCGCTGATGAAAAACCACTGGCTCGCACGTGAGAGTCTCGGATAGCGACGCCGGTGTATTTTCGCGAGATAAAAAGAGGGCCTCGCTACGTCTAGTCACGGTACGTATATCCGTTCGTGTCTACGTATCTCGGCGTATGCATCTCGGATGTACATAGATATGTACGTATAAGCGCGGCGTGCACGTACGCACGCGTAAATTTCCCTGAGGTTAGCGCACTCGTCGCCGACGCCGCCGCACCGGCTCGTACTCCCGAGGATATACGCGCACGAGTTTACGGGAAATGAAGTTATGTTTAAGAATTTTCCGATCCGTGGCATATGAAGCGCGCCCTTGGAAGATAAAAAGCGGAAAAAAATATGCGTCAACATCTAGGCAGTGAGGGGCCTTCAGGAAATATATTTACGTCAAGATTATTAGATTACTTATAAAATAGGAAAAGGATTTGTCCATCTCTTAACCCACATTACTTTTTTCTTTATATGCGAAAAAACTGGCAAAATTTCAGATACCATGTTTTTGAAAAATAATTTCTTTTTTGAATTTTTTTTGTTCGCTCTTTCTCTTTTAAGAGCCCTATAAAAAACATTGCATCGTAAAAAAGATTGGAATCGCCTTCGTCCAATTCTTCCTCGTTCTCGGGATGCTTGATACAACCGTCAAAGATTGCCACCGGTATTCCGAGATTCTAATCTCCAATTAAATCCATTCACGATAATCGTGACCGCGCGCGTACGAGAGTCATTGAGAGGACGTGAAATCGTTAGCCCCCTATCTCCCTTTCCCCGCCCACGTCGGGGTACCGACGACGGTTTACGATTCCAATTACGCGAGATCGAAAGTGGATACTCCTCGTTCAATTAAGAAAAACTAATTTTCTCGCTGCGAGAAATCCAAGCGATTGTCGCAGCCTGCGCGTACGTTTTTTTTTTTTCTCCTTTTAGCTAGAACGGTAATTCGTGCGAACGATAGTTCATGTTGGATTAAATTTGGCGCTTATCGTATTATCCCCGCGCATGGTTAATCTCTCAACGCCTTGAAAAGAAGGCGAGCGAAACGGGCAAACAGCTGTTCGAGCGTCTGGAATCATCCAAGAAATGTCACATCGCAGCGCAATCGACGTAGAATTTTTCCAAGTAAATTTCGATACTTTATTGTACAAGTGGTGTAAAATAATAAAATGTCAAAACATAAAAATATATTGACTTGTGCATTATCCAATCTTCTTATCGCTATATTAAGATAACTACAATAATTAAAATTCATACTTATGTGCGATATATAGGATTATCCTATAATAAAGCAGATAATGATACATTTTAGTGAACTTGAAAAATTTGTTATATTAGCTTCGATATCTGCTTCGGTAGCTGTTCACTTTTACAGTTTAATCCTGTAACAAAGATGGATCTCTATTCTCGTATAACGACCATCCGAATTTCGATCCTCCAATTAAATGCCGCTCGGAGGGATAAGTTCTACCCAAGAGGAAGAGAGAAAGAGAGAGAGAGAAAAAAGGGCGAGAGAAACAAGTTGACCGTACTAAATCCGATATCCTGCGTCCAGGCTACTCTACGGAGATACGTCGATATAAACGTATAGGATTTTTATCGGTAACCCCCGTTCAGGATTGGCACGGTTCTCCCGATACGACGATCTGCCATTAGTTACGTCCGGGATACACGTCGGACGACGAAACGCGGGACTCCGATTCTGTGTGCCGGCGATAAAAGTTCTAACGTAAAAATACAATTTGGAGGAGAGTCACGGGGAAAGTCTCGCCCAAAGGATAGGAACTCTCAAATCAATTCTCCATCCCCACGTAGTGACCAAAATATCGCGAAGACTTGCCACATTCGTGACAGATTTATATATACATGAAGATTTATGCCTGATCCAGATGAAGTCGAGACATGGCTCTTCGATGTTTGAGACATGTAAAAAAATTTTCCCTATTCGAGGAATTATTTTCGCACAAATAAAAAATTATCTATATATTATGTAGAAAAATGCGATTATTTTCCGGATTCTGCGGATATTATATTATTTTTCGCCACAATATCTGGAAAAGATAATATAATCTATGTACAAAAAGAAATATAACTCGCTCCCTATCCCTTAGTGTATCTAAAAAGTGATTATATATATCGTAGAAACCAGATATTTCGTTGTTTGCACGCACGCAATTTTAAATTATTATTCCTCTTTTCGCATAAAAGCGACTATTCTCACATTTCTTAAGCGAATTAAAGCAAAAAAAAAATCCCCTAATTTAAATATACCTGTGTTTGCGTACGGCAGACATATATTCAAGGTGGTCGATATGCCGGGTTCTAACTTAAACCACGACGCATTTGCAGATTAAAAGCAGCAAAAAACGCGGTATCAGTCTTCTTTCGGAAGAGAAAAGGAGAATTCGCCTCAAGGTCTCCTTTCTCAGCTCCAGCGCGCTCTGTTCCAGTATTCTTTTCCACTCGCTTGTGCACTACTTTCTCTCTTCTCAAGTCTTTACTTAGCCTTTCATGCGGCCCTTCTGCATTCGCCAAGTAAATCCACGTTGTAAGCCCCGCCGCTGTCTTTTATTGTCGTCTATTTGCGTGCATGAGAGTTCGCGGTTTTTCGCTGGCATAGTTGAAACGAATAGCAGCAAGTCCGAGATTTCACATTCTAAAGAATACATTCAGTAAAAGACACGATGATCATTTCGACGATATTTTGTTACGTTATTTTACCATTCTATCAAAAACTAAGATTGACATATAACTTATCGTTATATTTAATTTTTTTCTTATTATTAAAATTATAGTGCCATAGATTTGCCTCTCATCTATTAATCAATTCTACTATATTTGAAATAAAATTATTAATTTAGTTGAAAATGTATAACGACGAGAAGACATCCAGCATGTCTTTCACTCTTAGAATAATTTACGTAACAATCTCGAAAATAAATAAAATTCCGATGTTAAGCATGCCTGTTGACATAATGCCAGTACATAAAATCGGAGAGAGAGAGAAATCGATTCATTTCTCCACGATATTATTTCTCGTTTTCTATCCTCCTGTCTCGCTTTTTTCCCTACTTTGTTCCGTAGCGCATTCTGTTTAGAATGAATGAAATGCGTGGAAACGCACCTTCCACGAGACGTGGATGGTAGGAATTAATGAAATGCACTTTTCCAACCACGCGGCGCGATCGAATCGAAATAGCCGTCGAAGAAAATGGAAAGGAAAAACGCGCGAAAGGGAGCGCGCGCGCGGAAAAACCGATTTCACATGACCAATTGCGATATTACGGCGCGAGAGATGAGCAGTCCTCTTCGCACAAAGGGATCGATCTTTTCCTCTTTACCTCGTAACGATCCTATCCGAGAGCACTTGATTTCACTCTAAGAAGCCGTTACAAAACTATTTCAATTTCTTTTGCCAAAGGTCCTCCTGGCATCAAAGATTTTCTCGATATTTTCCCCGGATTCGGCATTCTCCACGGACCACTTTATCTCGACCCCTTGTCCTCCCTCCTTCCCTCTCTTCCATCCTGTCTTTCCTACCCTTTTCACGCCTCGCCCGACGCATATCGCTCCAATCGAGTCGCGCGGACTGGCACGTCTGCTGCTCGATAACACGCTAGCGTACGAGCGGACTCCTTTTCTTTCCTCTTCGCCCTCCAAATGACGCCAATATCTCCATCGTGATATTATTGCCCGCAGTTTCATCCTCCGTGTTTCAGATATTATTCCATCGAGTGCTTCGTAAGGAGAATCTTATCAGACTTTAGAAGCTGATTGACTCGAAGCCGCAGTGGAGAGAGTAGTATTTTGAATGGAATTTTAAAACTTTTGCAAGGATAAGCTGCGATATACAAAAGTGTCTTCAATATTCGATCCATATTATTTACGTTCAATATCGAATTTGGACGCATTAAATATTAATCGACAAAGTTGTTTATTTTCAAAAAGTTTGAATGAAACTTTTAGCAACAAATCGTTCGAAATTTTAACATATCGGATATTATGTTATTCCGAATTTTATAAAACTCAATAAAGTTTACAAATATAGCTTAATGGAAATGGAAATATCTCGTTTCTCAGTGAAATTGTTTTAAATATATTTTTTTTTCATAACTTCTACTCAGACTAAAAATATTTGTAATTTCCTAAAAATTGAATTCTCTATTAAAATAAAATCTATTTGAAATTAATCTGACATAATTTTTATTGTTTCGCTCAAACTAAGAATACCAGAATTATAACCATTGAGAATAACAACGTCTCTAATTTTCGAGGGAGACATTTACAAGCTATCATTTACCATTCCAATCACGTATCGTCCATTGAAATGCGATTAAAAATATGGTCCAATTCGCGACCGGCAATAAAGTACAATAACTATGAGCATAAGGTATATTCCCGACATGTTGCGATTTCGCAACATTATTATATATATTATTGATTTCGATATAAACGATTCGTACAAAAAAGAATTCCTTTCTCATGTTGTCCCAGTTTCTATAATTTAATCAACCGTACCAATTTCTTTCAGCTGCGCGAATAAAGCACGAGGCGGATTATCATTCGCGGTCGATCCCGCGGTTGATTGACGATTTATGCTTTTCAATTTTCAACACAGACGCGGTCGGAAGCGGCTTAATGGGCCATTCGCCTACATTTACATCGAGCGGTGCAAAACGTAATTAAGACCATCCTGAAATCCCGGCTAATAACACCGCGGAGGGGGAGGGGAAGAGGGGAACAGGAGAGGGTGATGTGGATGGCTAGCACGAACCGTCATTGCGAAATATTTGCTCGACGGGGCTGTTTGCCCGCAGCCCGATATCGTCATCGAGCGGATAGTCACGTTTTATCGTCGCGCGCGCATTACTCGTTCGCGCTAAATGCATGCACGCACGCATGCACGCGTTTAACCGAAGCATCGGCTTCGATTGTTCGCTCTGTACCGCCGCAAAGTGGCCGCTAGTTGCACGCCGAAAATAATGACGGTTATGAAATCGGGATTAATACAGCGCGAACAATCAGCGCGAATTCGCGCGTCGTGAAATTAAAAGGCGGCTCTTTAAATTTTTAGCCCCCCCCCCCCTCCTTACCCCTGAAATTTGCGCCGCGGAAAAAGCGTAATCTAGCTATCTCGCGTCCTTTTCTCTCATTTTTTTTTTTTTCAGTCGCTACGGACACATTGGAATGCTCGTAATGGCGCCAGTTTTGTCGAGGGTGTTTTTCCGATTTGCCCTGGGAAATCCGCTTATCCTATATGACGGTAATCCTAGCAGGACCGAGTTCTCAATTGGCGCAAAGTACGAATATGTCAATTACAGTCGAATCCCGTAAGAGGAATACATTATATCTTTGCGCCATTGTTCTTTGCCTTTGGATTTTCGAGGCGTGAAATTTCGAGCGCAGCTCCTCGAACATGTACAGTCGAATATATCCGTGCGATTTTTCTTCGGTTACAAAATTACGAGCGCATATTCCCTCGGGGGAGTAGACGTCACTTGGTAGTAGACGTCATCCGCGGATTCCGGAACGTTATCTTCGACGTGGAGGTGCGACGTGGCGTCGCGTCGCAACCGACCGGTGACGTTCCGATCGACGCGACGCGATTTCCAACAACGGGAGAGACCCACCGTGTTGTTACTCTTCCCCCTATCGCCCGCGGCGCGTTCGCAATTTACGTAATGCATCGTTCTCCATAAATCTACTGGTGGAAAGAGGATCGACAGTGCGATGGACAACGCCGTCGCATCGGAGATTGAGGGCCGACTCGCCGAGAGATACGAATGTTTTCTCTTTTTTCCCCCCTTTCCTGTCTTTTTTTTTTTTTTAGTTGCAGTTTCTCTCTCCCTCTCTTTTCTCTTTCGCTGTTCTCCCTCCCGTTGTTGAACGGGCTACTGAATTTTTTTTTTTTTTTTCGCGAACGACTGATAGCGATTTCCGTCGCGAAGGGCCCTCGGGCGAATATCTGTGCATTTGTTTTGCACGTGTGCATTTTACGCGGGACGTGTGTAGTGTCCATCGTTTGGAATTCATCGGCATTTTAACCCCGAGTCGGGGTTAACAGTTTTCATCTCGCGCCTGCGTTATTAATCTCTCTTTCCCGTTAACTTTTTCATTGGTTCTAAACCGCTTCATTTGGAAGATATTATCTATATCTAAGTAAAAAAAAAAATTTTTGCCGCGTGTTTTTCAACAGACATTAAATTTCGCGATGAAATTAATCGATGTATCCCGTTATAGTGCGAATAGTGCGAAATCTGACATTCCCTAGATTATGTACCAATCGTGTTATTGACAGATTGACACGACAGAGACTGTCGTCCTGTTGAATCTGTTATAGGGCTCTATTTGGCTAAGAGAGAGCTAATGCGTAACTTTGGCGAGGACAATGCCAAGTGCATCGAAAATGCAGCGCTCTGAGTAATGTCCCACCGCAGCCTTTAAATATAAAATGTACTTTCAGCGCGACGCGGGGGTTGAATGCGGTGCGGATCTCGCAATTCTAGTCGAGCATGCGGCCTCGTGTTCCGCGTCCCCGCCTCTTCGTTTCATTGCCGAGGACTGGCAATTTCGGTCGGCCATGTGCAATACTCGTGCATCTTCGGCACGAGTAGTTTGACTTCTCTGCGACGACCGCATTCCCAACGGTGCATACGTGAAAGATTCACGAGGAATCGCGTGTTCGACAAAGTCACGAATTATTGAACGTGTGTAACGGTGCTCGCTGTCTAGAGAGGGAGGGGGAGAGAGAGAGAGAGAGAGAGAGAGAGAGAGAGAGAGAGAGAGAGAGAGAGAGAGATACGAGGAAAGGAAACGAAAAACGAGGCGCGCAGAGGGATTCAAAAATCCCTTCCCGATTCTCAAAGTTTCGTTGCCGACATTTCTCGACGATTGTATCGAAAAAGATATCGTTGAAAAAGTTTTTACGTTTCATGTATTCAACTGTGTGGTACACATAAGATTAATATCGCGATATCAAAATGAAGAAATGGTATGATAGTAAAGTATATAGTAAGATATATACATATACACTTGACATTTGTAATAATAAATTGAACGAGTCATTGTCGTCTTAAATAAAATGATTTTTGCCTCGATTTGTTTTCCGCGCATCGCAATATCGATAGATTTGCATTGAGACGACGTCGCGTGCAGTTTCCGATTATAGGTGAGTGGTTACATCGGTTCTGATTAAGAGCCGCTTACCGCTGTTCGCCGTCTAGAATACCGTACCCATTCTAGTATTCTGCGAATCAAGCTATTTGTACTGATTCGGTACGCCTTCCTGTTGCGCGCTTATACCGCTTGTGCCTTGCTACGTAATTTGGTAGCGAACGTGAGGCGGGTACGTGGCACGTTGCCACGAAAGCGAAGCACTATACCCTCGACATCTCGAATATATGTATATAGTATATATATATGTGTATCTCTCTCTCTCTCTCTCTCTCTCTCTCTCTCTCCCCATGTACTGCTTTTGTCGTTATTCTGACCCTCGAGTGTTATGCAATTTCACATGCGCAAAGCTGTACCGCATTAACTTATGGACAAATATAAATCGATATCTGCGCCGAACATGAAGAGGATAAAAGTGTTGTCACTCTGTTTGAAGCAAGAGTATGTATGATGTATGAAGACTGAAAAGCCACTTTCGTTCTGATCCACTTTTTATACTTTCTGTCCATGGTTTATGCTTAAAATATAATAATGCGCAGATTACAAATGTATCGGATTTTCAGAAATTGGATTGAACGAAAAGTTAGATAGATCGCTTTGTAATAACAAAATGTCTGAAAACGACTACCAGGAGAAAAAATTCAAATACTAAAGCATAAAATCTGTCATAATTCTTAAATGAAAGGTGTGTATCTCTGGCAAGATAAAATTTCATGAAATTCCGAGTTTAAAAAATTAAGTGTGACCTGCTTTCATAGTTAAATTAAAAATGAAATAAAAAGACTGTATTTTGAGAGAATTAAATCACTTATTTTTGTTGTGCGATATAGAACGATAATCAAAATTTATCGATAATTGCGCTTTGTGTATTGTTTAAGATTAATGAATATTATGTGTTTATAAAAAAAATGACGGCATTGTAATTTGATCAATGAGGCATCGTCGGTGTTCGAGTCGATGGATGGATTTGTATTTTCACTTCAGCCCCAGAGATGATATTTTAACAACGTCATGCCGAGGGATAGAATTTTTCTATGGAATTCCGTCATGCGTGGGACGTTCGGCTTTCCTTATTTTCATCTCCCTGCGCGCGATCAGACCGCGTTATCCTGACAAATTGTTCGTGCAACACGAGTGGGTGCATAACGATCCACGAACCATGGACTACGAAATACGCGGACGCAAATTTTTTCGTCGATTTTCAGCCAAAACCGTCGCGAAAATCCATTTAACATGTATTTTTTTATTTGCAATGTAACCGTAATTTTGCTGCCCTCACTATTTATGCGAATCCCGTTGATCATAGTGCAAATCCCAAAATCTCGTTATATAGTTATATCGCGTCGCGAGAATCAACAATTTTATATTTATCCGCACGATCAATGCATGTGCAATGAAATTGATGGTTAGCACGCGCGACCTGCCGATTCGAGCAACAAATTTGTCCATCCGGTATGTCCCGGGGAGGGAGAAGTGGGGGTGGCAAAAATACGTTCTTTTCTAGTGGAATTTTTCAATTTAAACTCGCACGCGCACGTGGTCACGAAATCCTTTTCCTTTTTCTTTATTTCTATTAAAAATTTCAACGATAATTTCAACTGGAGAAAAGTAAATAGACGTAAATAGATGGATCTATTCTCATTTCCAAGAACGTGCAATAAAGGATATGCACCGTTTTGCAAACAACATTCTAGAGCACGTAGCACATTGGCGGAAAAATTTGCGTTTTTAATAGAGCCGCGCACGAACGTGAAAGTTTCTGAATGAATGCCTTCGTTTCGCGGGTATATATATATCGAGGGTCGTTTTTTTTTTTTTCACCTTTTTTTCCCCCCAAATGCGTGACCGTCACGGCGAATTTCTGCTGATTGTGATTCCCTACTGACTTACATCGTCGTATATATACGCGAATGCAAAATGGTTGACCGAGGGTAGGTAGGTCCCTCGTAGATCGAGTGTTTGTCCCGTTCAACTTGACCTGAATTTACCACGCGTATTTAATCCATTGCGAGATTTACTCGGATATTCTGAATTCTTCCCAATAGATTTCCCCCTCCCCTCCCCCCTCCGCCCCTTCTCCACGACGTGCTTCACACAATCGCTTTTACCCCGGGTTGCTTTTTTTTTTTCTCTCTCTTTGCGTGGCCGATATTCCGACGTATTGTCCAGAAATTGAATCCTTCACTGGCCGTTAACGGGAAACATACAGTTGTAGCAATTTCAATACAACGAACGTTACGGTTAACAACGTTTCTTGTTCAGAAATGACGCTATTAACGACTTTCCCTGTCGATGTCTCTTTCCTTTTCTCGCGAATACGGCAACGTACTCACGTCAATCCGGACGTCGGCTGTCACTAATTAATCGCACTACGATTATTTCGATCGGACATACCGTGATGGGCTTTCGAATCTCGCTCGTCCGACAATGAGATTATCAACAGAATAGCAGAGTGGATTTGCGCGGAAAAGATTCTGCAATAATAAAATATGCTGCCGAATCGACGATCGATGATCTCGTAATTTTGACAGAAACCCGATGACACGATATTTTTCACTGGATAACGATATTAAAGTTCGCGCACACTGTTGATGCAGTGCGATCGGGATGTTTTACGATCAGTCACTCGTGCAATTAATGCATCGAATCTCCGAGGCCGTTGTTCCGAAACTACATTGTGTTTTTTTTTTTTTTTTTTTTTTTCAGTTATGAATTTTTCAAACGACAATGGCGGCCGATCAGAAAGAGCGATATCGGAGATATTATACATAATGTCAATCGCTCGCGTACCTAATAATTTATGCGCTCGCGATGCTATATAATAATTAACATAACAAGTTTTGGTTCTGTTTACAACACAAACTCACATCGCGTTAATTGCTCATGCCCGATATTTCACGCCATAAATTTGACGCCTGAATGATTTCGGAATGATGCGTTTCACACTCTGCACTATCGCACTCACAAAATCAAACGCTCACCTCATGATAATAATTTTCAATGTTAATGACAGTTAAGTGATAAGGCAGGCAGATAAAGCGAGAACGCATAATGGAAATTACATTTAAATTACATGTAAAACCATTAAATTATCTGACAATTAATAACAAAATATGATAAATGTTCATTTTTTCCAATAACGTGTAACGATATGTAAATTGTGATAAATATATGTCATGGATGTGTCACTCGTGCATCTAGAGAATCGAAATTTCAATTGACCGCAATTATACCGATTCGAGTCTCTCCTTGCGGTACATGAATCAATTTTCCGCAAGTTACTGTTGTCCGGAGCAATAGTTTCTAGCGAGGTATCAATTCTCCTGGACGAGGTATCAATCCGTCGTAAGCCCATAAAGGATATCGTTTAAACGCGACATTGAATAAGAAGGTTTATTCGCCCATTCCTCCAACATACACATCTCTAGATTATTATACGACGACGAAATATCGCGCAACAAGAATAAGAAGCTTGTTGTGTTTTCTTGAATAAATCAAGCATTAAGTAAACTTTTTCCCCCTCGGTTTCGCCGCGCGATGAGCTCAGCTTTTGTATCCAGAGATTCGCTCGAAATCGCGAGATAAAAACGATTTACTCATTTGTCTCGCTTTCGTCTTAGACTCTGTGTGGAAAAAAAAAAACCGAAAAAGAATCTCCCTAAATATCCCTACGACAAAATTGCATTAACCGCTAAGCGAGGATGATCGCGTAATGACGCGGGGCCGGATATTTACTGACGTATGAAAATCTCGCATAACGTCTGACCTACCGGCGTAAAATTTCCCTGTACTTGACCTGTGCAACCACTCCGATCCTAATGCGCATCGGCCATCTACTTATCTACGATGTCGATGTTACTTTGCTCGTCTTCTGCCTTTCTTCTCTCGGCATTATCTCGCGCTTTTCCCTTTTAGCATATTCGACCTGATCTCACCTCCTTTCCTTCGAAGCACGGTTCAGCGTGCTAATCCACCGTCGCATGGGAGCGCCGATGCGATTCTCTCGGCGAAAGACGATACGCGCGATAAACGGAATAAGTAATCCGATTCAAATCTCGAATGAAAGACAACTGAATATTGGGTGGCTCGAAAATTCCAAAATAATTGACACTAATAAATGTAGGTACATTCGTAGGTACAAAAAGAGAAATAATTGAAAAGAGAACGTAAATCATTTACATCATAAATTTACACATCGTGTAAAAAAGTTATAATTAAAATGAGAATATTAGCAAAAAATTCAATATTACTACATCTTGTATCTGCCGCCTTTTCAAATACAACCGCGTTTAAATAAAGTTTATTTGACGCAAGTATATTCACGCGAAGCTTTCGCCGATAATTATCGTGCTATCTGGCGGCGTTTTCGTTTTCCCCCACCCCTCTCCGATTCTTTCTGACGGCAAATTATCCGGGATAAAGGTACAGATACAAACTCGATACAGTGCATTTTGCCGTGGTAATTACCCCTTGTGCGATCGTATCTTCTACACCTTTCAATTTCATCTGAATCCGACCGCCGATCGTATTAGCGAGGCGAGCCGCACTACGAGACCGATGGAAATCGCGCGCCCATCGATTCCGATCGTGATGCCCGGTTTAATACGAACGATAGCCTAGCGGCGTACAACTTTATTACGGATGTAATAAAGTTACGGGAGAACTGACAGCGCGGACACGGCGGAGAGAGGGTTTGTTTCGTCACTGGATGACATTAATCCGCGTGCGCGAGATCGCGTGCACACAGGGTGGATACAGAGTTACCGATCGCACTCTCCCCTAATCGAAAAACCATCCGTCGAAACGCTTCGATCGTTCTTCAATTTTTTTTTCTTTCCGCATTTTACTGTCATAAAGAAAATTAACAATGCAGTATATAAAAATAAAAAATACTATTAGATCCATCAATAATCCTATCAGTTTTGTCTAGTTTAATTGTGATAAGAGCCTTCCACATATGCCCCGCTTTGCATACCGTAACAGCCTCTTATATTTTAATTTAAAAATAATAAAAATAATATTAAAATAAAAATATTAATAATATAATAAGATATATATATATACATGTTTGCTGTATCCCTTTGAATAATAATTAAAACACGTGGGAAAGTCATTTAATACCCGCATGCGTTTGAAAACGAATTGAAAGAATTAATCGACTCTGAACTACACTTTGTATACGTCATTATTGGCACACGCGCTTTACAAAGTGTCCGCAAAAATTTTGCTAAGTATACGCTCGACAAGTCACCGATGTATGTAGCGTTTTTTTTTTTTTTACCGTTCATTTTAGCAACCGCGAACCGAAACACGTCATCGTCTGTCGATATATTCGCTTACGAGCAACGGCACGGTCAACGCGCACGTAATTGCAAAGCATGAAGGGAACAGGTCCTGTTATTGTGAATGGATTGACATCGTCCTGGTCACATTCTTCGATACTACAAATGCCGGCATGCGTTCTACATGCGTCTATCAAATCGTGATTTACAAACAGCTTCATCTGCAAGGACACAAATTATGACAATATTCTGCTCTATTCATGATTGAAAAACAAGTTCAGTTTGTATGTACTTTAAAAAGCAAATGATCTCTTCCGTATTCATCGAGTATAATGTTCAATTATACGACAATTAGAAGTTTTTGCAAGATTTCGTAATTGGAATACTTGGCAAGTTATATCTGTAATCTCTTCGAGCTATCTTGCTGTTTTATCGCTCGTAATTAATAAATTTATATCTTTAAAATATTAATGCAATTAGTAAAAAGATGATATAACATGATCAAATATATTGTAATTTTATATGATCATATAAAATCTGAAAATATATATAATTTTATACGATCATATAAAATTACATATATTTTCAGATTTTTTCATAACTTTAATTATATATATCTACATCTGACTTGTTATATTATTTTTTTCACTTTATTATATTTCAGTATTATTTATACGTATAGAAAGTAAATTTCACATTTCAAGACTTATTCTTATGCACAATATTTTAACTTTATTTTAACCGCACCAGAGATGTCAAGTTTGTGTCGCACATGTGTTGCGACCGCAAACATCTTTTTCAGAAGGTGTTAAGGCACGTACAGCGTATTTTCTTTTCTAAACGAAGCCACGTCGCTTTTGGTAGGGAGAGCGAGAGAGAGAGAGAGAGAGAGGCGCTCTCTCGTCTCCGCACGACAGTCTCTGGCTTTTCGCATTTTCCGCTAGCGCAGCTATTGTTTGTTTATGAAATTATCCGCGACCCAATTGGCTCGGACGGCTTCGTCGGCAGGCTGATCTTTCGGTCGGTTTACTGCAACACCGCCAATGGTTGGCAACGCGATTCCGCTATTCCGCAGCATCGCCAGAAACAAGGCTCGCGCCGGACGGAAGCAGAAAGAATAAGACGGCGCAAAAATGGAAGATACTTTGGCGAATATACGAAACGTCCTCTATACGCGCATTTTCCCTCTCGGCGATGGATATTAAAGACCATACGTACAGTCGGTTTCACAATGTTGGAGCCTTAATAGTTCTTGAATAATACATTGCGAGGGTAAAAGACTTCTGCGCGCTAATTAAATCACGACGGTGGGAAATTTATTCTTCGTTCTCAATTTTAAGTCGACACTAACAGAATTTTAATGTGATATAATGTCGAATTTTTAATAATTTAAAATCAAGGGCCAACCGTCAATCAAGATGATGTTGGATTAAATTCTGCTCAGAATCGATTTCAAATTACGCTCTTCGAGCTTAATTCGCGTTTTAAACCCACTAGCCTCTTTAGCGTTTATAAAAACATCAGGGAATATCAGTAAACGGAAGGGAGGAGCAGAGAAATCAGGGCGGTCACGGGGGTGGGGGTGGGGGGGGGGAGGGGGAAGAGAGAGGAGGGCTGTTAACGAGAGATGCCGGAGAGGTCAACGGCTCGACGATACGATGACGGAAAGGATGCGAATTTTCTAGTTATCGCCCCCATATAAATCATCGCCTCAAGCCGCCGCGATTGTTCAACGGCTTGCGTTTACGCTACGTTATGCGACTAGTAGTGTTCAGGCCTCAATGACGTTTACCCTTCCTCTTAATCCCTCACGGCGATAGCCGAGTAAAGCTGGGCTTTCGCCGATCTCGTTGCTGCTAAAGCATGCCCGCCGTTTGCTCGCTTGCTTTCACGATATGCAACGTGGTAGCATTTTCTTTACTCTCGTTGCACCTCTTCCAGTCACATTATTGAAAAATACAGGGAATCCAAAATAGTCATATGCAAATAATGCCATAATGCAGCTGTTATCCCAGCGTTAAATGTGACCGTCACGATTTTTTTTCGTTCGCCTAATAATAATACGTAATGTAAATACGAGATGAGAATACTCATACCGCTATCGCGAGCTAAATGCGCAATGAAAACCTTCTCTTGTATCAACTTTATATTTTCAGCAAGAGACTACGAGAGTACGTTTGTTTCATATTCAAGTGAGCAACGGGAGACATACTGCTAATCAGAAATGTGTACTCATTATCGATCGTAACCATAAGGGTTGCTTGCTCGCGAGCTCATATCCGTAAATTAAAGCACAATGTGTACACACAATAAAAACAATTAAACTGTATAAAATTTTGTTCGACGACGAAATCCAATTTTCAATGAATCTACGCTTAAGAGGAAGAGATGCTCGAGACACATTCGAGAGATATCATTGCTGATCGCATTTCCGCTTATGTATTCTCCGAGTGCAATTTTTTTTTTCCAAAGCACGTGTACAACGATCATTTTATTGGCTCTGACAGACTGAAGAGGATCGCCCCATCGCGCGTGTGGATGGCTTTTAACGCATCTCCGGAAATTACCATATTGTTTCATTCGCGACGCGCTATTGGAGGGCGAAATTTCATTCTCTCGGAAGCAATCCGGCACAGTGCACTACTACGACTAGATGGAATGGACAACGCGCGATATCCGCGTCGCACACGACGGTAGAAGAGATTGAATCTAAATGCATCGATTAGAATATACTCTTCGACGCAAAAATCGACGAGATTCGTATTTTTTTTTTTAATCTACTAAAATAAATATCTCGCATCGCCAATTCCTCTCTTCCCACGCACATATTTCCAATTCTGATTCTCTAATTCTGAAGTCTCTCTTCAATACGGAACTGCGATAAAAGAGAGGGATAACGCGGATAAAGACGATCGATCGCGCTCGTGGCGTGCGAATAGCGCAAGGAGAGCACGAGGTCAGTTACACTCGGCGATTTCCAGTGTAAAGACAAGAGCTGCGTCGACAATATTTAGACACGCGACGCAACATTTATGTAATTACATCGCCACTCTCTCTCTCTCTCTCTTTGCCGAGTGTAGTCGATATTAATATTTATACGCGAAGGAAAGAGGATGCTGCTCAAAGTCATATCCCCCCAAAGGGGGATAACGATGTTACACGATGTCTTTGTCGTGCATCGTTTCATTTGTAGGTAGTTTATGATATTTTTCTTTGTCATATTTTGTGCTCGCGTTCCAGATGGCTTTTAGCGAGACCCGATGCTATCACATTGCGAAAATTACATGTCCTTTGTTTCGACAAATATGTTATCGACCGTCCGTTATTTTCTTTTTTTCATATTAATTAAATTACAATAATTAGTAGCCGGCTTTTGTTCCGGCAACTGTGATTTCGCATGCGAGTGTAATTACGCTGCGCGCTAAACAAAATTCCTCTCGCAAAAGTCCTTTTTATTATTTCACCACAAGAGCGATCGTGGTGCGGCCGACTGCAATATGCGCACTGCTTAAAAACCGATGCGTACAGCGGCTTTATATATTCCCTTTTGGGGAATAATCGGTAGAAAAAAAACATCACAACGTACGTATGCAATTATGCGCATGGCGTACGATACGGAAAATTAACTAATTTGATATCCGAACGACATTTCGTTCGAGAAATGCTGGGCCGGCTCGTAAGGGCGCGCGTATCGGCGACATTACTAAACGAGGTCGCCGAGTGCTTTCGAGCACGCACGTGCCATTTACGGAAGTAGGAACCGATGGGATGGATACGCGGAGAATACGGTAAAAGCGAATTCACGCTCATCATTTCGATGAGCATCTCGATCGAATGGCGCGAGGTAGGTTGACGCACGAAAATAAAGGAGTTTTACTTGAGCAATCTCAACCATTAAAATTTATTTCGAACTCTTCCTTTTTTTTTACAAAATACATTCTCCTTTAGTCTCTCTCTCTCTCTCTAATCGTTTCCAATTTCATTCATCGTTGAGTTCGATGTGGACTCGCAGCGATAAGAAGGCTCTCTCATTAGACGCGTCATCGGAAGACAATTTTTATTTCTCTCACTCAAATTCTTTTACTCCTTAAACGATTCTAGGATTCTTCAAACGACTCCTTAAACGTTCCGAGATGATCATCAAGAGTGAACCGTGTAAATCCACCTTCAGATGCAGTACGAACAATGCGAGATGGCGGGAGGAGGACTACGTGAGTGGAAATTACCGCGCCAGTAGCAGAGCGTCTCTCGTTAAATGCATCCGACTGTTGTTTTATTAAGCGTAAGCATAATCGGTTTAACAATGCCGAGCGTACAATCGCGGGGCGAATTGAGGCGAATCGAGCCATCTCGGGAGCCGAGATGCGATGCGTTTAGCGAAGCTTGCGCGGTCGTTAAATACATCGGCCAGTTCCTTTCTTACGTGCTGGCAAAAACACGAAACTTTCACGGTAGACAAGAGCGATTACGATGCGCCTTTGAATGCCCAAGCTAAGAAGGCCTGGACGATTCTCCTCGTCGTATTATTCGCGTATTCGAGACCGGGTGGAACGATCTCGAATCAGGAAGCTAAACGGATTACGTCCAACTGATTTGCGAGAATAAGTCGGAAATGTAGGGCGAGATACGTTTCGTTCCTCCGATATCGAAATATCTCTAAAAATATAAAAATGTATAATCAGCTCGTGGAATATTTTATGTTTTCATCGGCCAATCAGAATTCTTTGCTATCATGCTCCTCGTTATAATGCGGTTTGATGGGAAATAGGAGTACGACGGAAAGCACGGAATTTTGGCCGAACAAGCGCTACAAAGGATGGAGTTTTTATTCTGTTCGCAGAGAGAGAAAGAGAGAGAGGGGTGGAGGGAGCGGTGCGAGAAGAGAAACGAGAGAAAGCCGGACGGTTCACAGTAATTAGTACACGAAGGACGGGCTTTTTAGTCTTAAACGAACTAGCTTGCCGAGGTTTATCCCGAAAGCGGCGTCGTTAAGCCGCACGAGCAAAGAAACGAGGAAGAAAAATACGAAAAGCGAAGACGAATGCTGGCTGGTGGACGCGTCGGACAAGTCGTTTCTTACGGGAACTTTAAAATGCATCCCGCGAACGATTTCTCGCGATACACACAATTCATTTTCAAAAAAATACACGTATAAGATAGATCGAAAGTTTCCGAACTCGACATCAATCTTTTCGACTTGATTACCTCGAAGAAATAGTTCGAGCGAAGATTGAATGCCGCCTTTTTCATGCAATTAGCTTACATTTTATAATAAACAATTTTTCTGCTCTATATTATCGATAACGATTTTTTAAGCCATCGTTTTTAGATGAAAAGCACAATGAAGTCAAAATGATCTTATGAAAAGTGTGTACGACAGATACAAAAGATTTGGAAACCCACTATAGATCAAAACTCTCGGCGACAAAGCAATGGCTGTTGTCGATTTCCTTTGGCGTTGCATATTCGCCGCAATATTACAAGAGCCTCATTTTCACGGGATAAAATGTACACGAGCGAAACCGCTTTACGGAGATCCTATCGCGTGACGTGCGAGCGCGCACAGCGTCGCGAGATGAAATTCGGCTTTCGGGTAATCGGGAAAATCCAGGATCGCGAGTATCGCGCCCGGACGAAGAGTTTAGGTGAGGTCAGAGGACGGGGAAGTTACCTAAGAATCCTCCCGACCGTAATCCACGTCGTAATCGTCGGCCATACTCGCGCGAGTCTGGCGGGCTCCCAACTCTATTTTCTCTCTTATTCAAACCCATCCTCGTCTCTCCGTCTTCAATTTTTCCTCGCTCGGCTTCGCTCGGCCCGGCCGCGTGCACCGTATCGTTTTTATAGATTTGCGCAAATTCACTGGATGCCCAGCACCAGGAGATGGCGTTTTACGGCGAAATTACGATAATTGAGCCGTCGAGCGAAATAGCGGAATAAGTCGGTAAAAAATAATTTTGGAGTATCTGTAGCCCCGGTTTTTGTGCGCAATTATTTCAACGGGTGACTAATCTTTCTTTACAAAAAATTGCACATATAAAATGTATTGCGTTAAGATAATAGAATCTTGTCTTGCATAAAATCTCTCTGCAGTATCGATTCCTTTTTTTTTTCCTCAAAATAAAGAAAACACGACTTATATCACTGTTTCTATTAAATGACTGAAATGATCCTCTCAATAGTCTCTTATTGTACGTTATTTGATATCGATATACACTTATGTATATTTATTTGATTGCGAGATATACTCGATTTATCATGTCATTGTAATTCGATTTCCGATAAATTTAAGATCAATTTCTTTTCCTTAATAAGACTTTCAAAGAATTAATTTTAAAGAATTATTTAATAAAAAGAAAAAATTCTAACAAATTTTTCTGGAAAATTAATACACGAGTCTTGCAATCTCGTTTTCAATTGATTTAATATCGGACGCATATAATTCGCAATATAATTCGCAATTGATTTCTTTAAGAGCAATTATTTTTCACAGTTGGCGCGAATGTTTTTGTGCACGATCTTTTATAATAATTTCCATACATACTTTATAAATTTATGCATGGCTGCACGTGGATAATTTAGTCTCAGTTGGCATAAAGGTCAATATGCGCGCGCAAAAGATACTTGGCGCGAACAATGCTATTATAACCTGTTGACTCGCAAACAATCCAAATAATGTTTATAATGGCTTTGTATACGAGTAAACTAGCCCGGCAAATGCATTGTTATTGGTTAATGAGGGATTTCTGTTATTTTGTCAAATGAAAATATCGATCTGCCTGGCACAAGAGACGATCTTGCCAATGAAAATACCACAGAATTTCAGCGAAATACAGTAGTCACAAAATCTATCGTTTTGACTTTTGTAAAGTTCACGCAACTTAATACCACGTGTTTCAAAACGTCATTGTCCCGGATAATAAACATAGAAATAAACGGCATCGCAATCGTAAAATATTAAATTACATTCAAACAACAATATTTAATAAACTAACATAATCGACAATAACTCTTTGGCTTTTGTATTTTTTTTCGTCAACAATTATTATGCATAAGTTTCTCTCCACGCGCCTCATTCATAACACATTTTTTATCTTATTTATAATAACAAAAATATATTTTTTTCTCTATTTGTATTTATTTTTGTAATTATAAACATATGTTATATATTTGTAAAAATATTGTATTTTTACAAACAACTATATTTTTATTTAAATATCTAAAAAAAAAAAATCTATATTCAATAAATCGAAAAAATAGATTTATTTAAAAATAGATAGAGATGATTTTTTGATAGTTATCACTTAAAACTGTATTCTGTAAATAAATAGTAGTAATCTGTAGTAATCTGTAAATGATGCAATGTGTGTGTTGACGTTACATTGATAAAAAAATCGATAAAATGTGCTTTTTAAAAGCACAAACGTTGCATAAACGTTTATTGTTTTTCCAATGCAATAATGTATGGCTATATTATCCAAACTTATTTCAATGCGTCCGAAGTCATAAATTGATGGTGAGGCAGCCGCACTTTCGCTTGGAGCGCAACATTTTTACGATCGGCGAATTTGAGACATGAGCAATAAATTGTAGAAGGAGATTTTGATGTTGTGCGAAAAATTTTGTTCAAGTTGTATATACATAAACTGTAATCAAATTTCAAAACTCTTTTATTATGTCATATTTTTTATTGGTATTAAATGTAAAGATATTTTCATCAAATTACGTATATTATAAGTGTTTTAAATATAATATGATAAATGTCTGATATGTGATGTGATCTGTTATTATTCATTTTACAAAAAATTTATTTTAATATATATTATAATTTTTTTTTAAATTAAAATATCAATTCTGAGATTCAGTAGCTACTCTGTCACGGGCTAGCGATCAGATTGCTATATGTTTTCGCGCGTGTTGGCAATATTTTTATATTTTTATATTTTCTACTTTCAAAAATTTCAGATTAAAGCGTCATTTCATCGATGACGAATAATATTGATATGATGTGTGATAATGATTTTCTGCAATTTTTTTTTTTGAGATACAAACACTGGCTTATCCTAGAAGATAAAGCCGACAATCCATACGCGTTCGTCGAGATGACGTTCTTTCGACGTAGCAGCGATGGCTGTAGAAACATAATGTGAAGACGCGAACCAAACAAGCTGTTGCCTTCTTCTCTCAGTGTTGCCAATGATAACACTAGATAATGAGATTTTGCTTTCTTCGTAAATCAGAAGAAACTCTCTTCCGTTCTGTATATTTAGGTTCACTTTGAATTTTTAACGATCTTTGAGCATCGAGATTGTGTATCATTTTATTATCAATCGGTCGGCGGCAGGAAAACCAGATTTGCCATTAATTAAAGCCCGAGCATCTCAATTCCAATAAAAGCACGCTAAATATAAGGATAGCATCAAAAATGAAGAAGGCAACACATTCTTCTTCCACTCAATTCATAACATCAAAAATTCAATTACGTCAGATGTATATATTTAACTTTCCAGATAAATTAATGATGCTAAACGGAAAAAAGAAATAGCAGTAATTTATCGATCGAAGCAATTATAAAATTGGAGCTCGGTAAACGTGCGATGCCATTTCGACCTCGGTCGTTTGTCCTTCCGGTCACGCAAAGTCGAGAACTTAAATACCTAGCGGCTGCTTCGTTGTTAATTGGTCGATCGAAGATGAACCCAGCAGGAAGGAGAAACTTGTTCGCCGATCAAACACCTAACGCAGACACAACGTCGACGTGTCGGACATTGCATTGGGAAGATTGCCCAAAAGGAACAAACATCACGATGCTCTCGACATTTTCGACGATTTCATTAATGCAATCATTGACAGATATCTGACAGATATAGTTGTATTAGCAGGCTATGCCGATGATAGACAATGAGCCGAGGAATGATGCCTATCATTCACTCTTCATTAAATTCATTCTTGAAAACGAGCTAATCGCGATAATGTTCTTGCGGGAACGTTTCAACAAGGGATTTCTTTGAACAATTCTTGGTGCAATGAAACGAGAACAAATCCCATCATCTCCCACGGTCATCTATTCCAACAGCAGGCGAAAATCGCGTCGTAATCGAGCGTGCAGTAACGCCGTCGCTTTCTATTTCGCCGTGCAATCCGGCACGAAGAGAATATCGCTCGGATCTCGGCCATCGCGATGTCTTTCGCTTTTAAGGACAAACCGAGAATAAGGGATAAAGGCGTGATTATTCCGCGCATACCTCCAGCAGTGTGAGTTCCTCCGCAAGAGCCGCGTCCCGCTTTATTTTCCGCGACGTAATCGTCTTCTTCGCGTTACGTTCGAGGTCAAGTCTCGAGAAAGAAATGCCGATATTGCTTGTACACAGAGATAAAATAGAAACGAGGTGCGCGCCACATTGTGTTTGGATTATTTCTAAGAGAAATGTCTTATATTTTAAAAAAAAAAAAAAGAAAGAAAGGAAAAAGAAGAAAATATACGAAGGAGAAATAGCCTCTCGGAGATTACGTGATTACTCGGTTGATCAAGCTATCGGCGATCCATTCTACGGTGGTTTACCGTTACATTGGAAAGAAAAACATTCCATGGCGCTCATGGTCGCTGAGGCAAAAGTACCTGAAGATTACAAGTCGCAAGGGAGAGAGAGAAAGAAGTAACAAGCTATTTGTTCAATCCCGCGAATTTTCCGAGGCACGAACGATCGCGAGAAAAGTTGCGCGTTAGAAGAGATAAATTCGCTCCTCTTCAATATCGACGTCCTTGCTCACGAAAAGGGTAATTCAACGCTCGCCGTCGACCGTATCGACGTTAGTTCATTAACTTGTTACATAGTTGCATGGCGGACGCCCGATATCCGCGCGTTATCGATTTTCAGTCGACTTCGATGGCCAAAGTGCCATGACGCGACGTGGAGTATCTTCGCGCAGATACAAGCTAATACTCTTTTTTTTTTTCACCCTCTCTCTCTCTCTTTTCAGCATCTCTCTTTGTCTCTGTTTCGCGAGCTGAAGGACGTATATACGCTCTTTTCCAACGATTTCATCGATCGCGCGACCTACTCATCGCGCGCGCACACGTGTCGCAGGTGCCGCTTTGCAGGTGCTTGTGTGTCCGCGTTCGTATCTAGGCGTTCGTAACTAGACGACTCGTGAATTTATCACGACGTTTTCTTGTCTGCGCGCTTTTCTATATATAGCGACACGTCGTTGTGCGAATAAAGCCACGGGACGTCGCCGAATAACTTAATTATTGTCAAGCTACCTCTCACTGTGCGCTGAATAACGAAAATCGCGATATTTTTCCTTTCTTCGACTTCCTGAATTGAATTCAGTATTTCTCATCGATTCGTATCGACTCCTTCAACTGGAAGTATCTAACCGATCAAGCTCGGCTTTCTAAAAATGAATGGTTATCTCTAATAGACTCAAAAGTACTGTTTACTATTTAATGAAACTTTTTCTGCTTTGATAAACTTGGTTTCCTTGGATTCAAGTACTCGTCTATCGAATAAAACGCAGAGTATGCCTCGGAGAAAAAAGATCTGCGACTTTTTTTCTTCAGCTACGGATATTTTTATTCAAGCGAATCGATCCTTTTAAACCGAAAAGTTTGTTATTGCCTTCTCTCTCATCGCAACGTTTAAAGTTTCATTACTAAACATTCGCATTACGAAATCCGGGCCAAGTTTCCATGAAAGCAAGATCCATTCCAAATTAACTCTCGACCAGTCCCAGTCGTAACAACCTCAGTTAATCAGAGAGAAATGATTCCTTCTACAACGCGCCCGAGTTACAAAGCTACTCTAGATGACGAGAATGCGGATTGTCCCGTGACACTCGGCGGTATATTCCTATCACCGAGAAGAGACTCCAAGTTTCTCCCTACGAATTCCGGTGGAATGCAAAGGACGAACGAAGCGTTCACTCGGAATTGTATTCGTCGCGAACGTGACCGACCGGAAGAACGGGTGGGCGCGACGACACTGGAGGAAACCACCGGTGAGGATTGTCCCTCCCGAGAGGATGCCGGCATCCCTCTCCGTGACCGACGCCGAGAGACGACGTCGACGACGACGACGACGACGCCCTGGGACACGATAAATGGCAGAGACGAGGCGTGCCCCGGTGGCTCGTCGTCGGCCTTGCGTGCCAGGACGGCGAGAACGGAAGCGGCGGGGACGTCGTCGACAATTTTCTCGGTCAACGATATTTCAAGAGTTCAGACTCGAGAGGGAGGCCTTAGAGCTCGGCGGCGGCGGCGACGGCAAGTGTGTATCTAGGTTTCTTAACGTGTCGGCGTTTCTCTCCCACGTGTCGACCATCGTTAATATAATGCCCGCCACGCCGCGGGTCGTCCTGAGCGCGACGTGAAATACTGCGGCGGGTTCCGTCCCGACGCTTCGCTGCCGCTTCACGTGCCGTCCGGTACGAGTCGTTTCCACGTTAACGCGCCGCTATTCCGCCACGGCCACATCAGCTGATTCCGCCGCTCGCGCGATTCGCTGTGATAATTACGTCTGAAACTGTCAGCTTCTCGCTGACAACGAATGGCGAGATCGATCGATGCGACGTATCCATTTATATATTTATATATTCATTCATATATATTTTTAAACATCTTATATATGATTTTTGGAGAATAAAATTCTCAAATATTGATATGTATTATACACGACTCTCTGTGATGATAAAAATGATATTTTTCAATTAAATGCTATTTATATGTGAATGATTGATATTTTATGTTCACTGTAGATATTAATAAAATCATGTAAAAGTATTATACTTATTTTTGTGAAAATGTAGTTTGATTGGTCAAAATTTTAATGGAAATCTATCACGTTTTTATATAAGATATTCCCATTAATCTTCTTATATCAGTCACATTGTATATGTATTAAATCATCTCATGATATTTTTATTAAATAAATGTCGACGTACTATAAATGTTCTCTCTCTATTTTAATTTTGTCATAGCTATCGAATCTTTTTCGAGAAAATATTTTTTCATCTCTAATCCACTTATCAAGTTTATCAATAATGATAGAATCAGTTTTCACCATTCCCCGTATTAAATTATCGTATACTCATTATCTTAATATTTCTTTCATATATATAATACTTCTACTATGTAAAATTATCTCGTATACGGAATAATCGGTCGATAAAAATTTGCTACTCATTCGACTACGTTCGTAGAATTGTCGCACGTTTGATTATTCATAACCCGAAGCATGGAAAGCGCATATTTCGGAATATCCAGTACGGCCGTCGACGACGTCGTCGTCGCGAAACTCGATCGGAGAGTGCATGGATGTCCAGAGGGGGAGCACATAGACGGCGCGTATCCGCGTGTTACCCGAGGCGGATAGTAGAATCGTCCGGCATTGTGCTTGCAAATCAAGCAGACCGAATTTACATGAGATTTATGGCATTCCGTTTGCTCGCGCCCTCGATCCCTAACGCATCTCCTCCTCCTTCCCCCCTCCCCTCTGTCCCTCATCGCTGTCACCCCTGCGTTTCTGTTCTTCTCGATACCCTTGTGTAATGCAACGTTCGATCGTTACGTCCGTACGTGCGTGCTGTCGATCGTCATGTCTCCTTGCGATCGAAATACAAGTGATGATAAGTCAATTTTAATGCAGAGAATAATCTTGTGCCCGAAGAATCTATTTATGGTGAATAAATATTTAATATAGATATCAAATATAATATAGATTTTATAATCAGTTGTTAGGATTATCCGGCTATTATTACTTGCCTGCCTATCATCATATCTAAGCTTCGAAACCTGAAATAGTCTATTCTAACCATTCACATAATGTAATATAAAAATGTCTTGACGCGAATGACAATCGATCGATTGTTAAATTAATATTTTTTTTCTCCACTAATTTTACAACGAAAAGAATAGTTGTGTTGAATAAATCGCGTCAATTAAATTCAATATATTGAGAGACTTAATGCGATATTTATAGATATTTTACGGACAGTGGCTCAATGGCCTTTGCCGATTTCGGCAGGCGAATTCAATAATGATCGTAAGAGGGACACGTGCAAGCATAACGTTTTTGCAGGAGATGCCGGGGGGGAGGAGGAGGACGGAGAGAGCTGTCGCGAAACCGGTCGGACAAAGACATCGGGATAATGGAAGGTAGGTACCACGCAAAACGCCTACGCAAAAAGACTTGGAAATAACAGGCGGGATACCGCCCCAACTCGACGATATCTGCGCGGCAGATGCAACGATCGGTGGCCGTAAAAGGGGAAGAGAAGAGAGAACGTTTGCAGTGTATGCTTCAGCATCGCGTACGACGAAAAAAGGACGCAAGTACGTGTTTGACGATTCGCAAAATCGTGCGTTTAACGCGTCTGCATTCGAAACTCGTACGAGATTATCGAGAATGATAAATATGCAGACTTAAAACACAAGGAAAGATGGCAATGATTTTTCTATGTTTTTTTTTTTTTCATAATTTCTAATAAATTTTCAAAATTATAAAGCAGTTATATATTTTACATATACATGTGTATTGTAAAGAAAGAGATTATGTCTATTGAATGATCAGAAATAATTAGGAATGATCAATCAAAAAATATTTTAGAGCCTAATATTGTATACATAATGCAAGAGCTATAAAACAAATGTGCATCTCTCCCTCTGCAATATAAAATATATATCATAGAAAAACTCACCCTTACGTGATTTCTTCATGCTCGATGGATTTGATGCAAATGTACAGATCTGAAAAATTAGAAAAATAATGTTAATGTGTGTGTGTTACATGTCTCATTTTTTAAGAAATAAAACGCAAGAATGATAAAGAAGGCTTTTACAATTCAACATACAACGTCCTTAATTAATCTTATGTTCATTAACGATAAATTTTCCGCATATTTGGGCTCAGCATTACTTATAATTTCTTTCTCTTTTTAAAAAAAACTTTAGACGCAATGGTTATTACTGACGTAACACGAGCGTTTGCATGTATCTACTTTTATAATACCTGCGAGAAAACGCGATGGTAGAAAAAGTACCCAATATAAAAATACCGAATAGAAAGATAGATGCAGCACCCGAATGAATGCAGAGATATGTAAATTGATAGCTTTGTATTATATACAAATTTAAATATTGTTACGTTACAAAAGATTGCTGCTTGCATTCATCTTTAATAATAATAAAAATGAATTACAACAAAAATAATAAATATTATATAAACAAAATCACAGAATGTAATGTTAAGCAATCAATCATTTCTCTTGAATGCATCGCGAAAAAGGGAAAACGAGATTACGAACACGCGTGCACGTCATAAAGGAAAGCAAAAAAAAAAAAAAACCTCTCCCTGCAATAACCAGTCTCATTCAACATATCCGAATATCGATAGGAGGTCACTGTTGGTCTAAGATGCAGCTGGAGTTCGTACCACGAGTCTCGCATCATCGCACTCGTCTCGGAATTTTGTGAGATTGCAAGCAGCATCCGCGGGTGGTCCTTTTTAATTTCCTGTCCAGGATGCGCTTGGACGCCGCAACGTTGTGGTTGGGGACAAGGAACTTGCTTGAGGGAGTACGGCGGAGATAGAAAAGAGACTTACGACGGTTCGCGGTGGAGGAGAGGAGGGTGAGGAGGGTAGTGAGGCGGAATTCTTAAAATTCCGGATTTAACTCTCCTGAAGGATTAAAGCGCAACGCTTTCGAAAATGTCCAAAGTGCCAAAGAATCTGTGCGACTTTTGCGAATGTCTTTTTTTTTTTTTTTTCTCCTCCACCATGTCTCCTTCCATCTTTGAACGAGCTTCAGTACTTTTAGATATTTCGATCGAAAAGTGACTTATATGCGAATACATATTTATGCCTGATTCGTGTTCAGTCGCATGTATGTAACATGTATATATTATAAATGACAAAAAAATCCCTTCGGAGAAGCATCGAATGTTGTTGGAAACATCTCCATTGGGCGGAAGGAAATGGGAAGAGTATGCCGCGTCGGTAAGTGGATTCGTTCCGTGTACAATGCGCCTCAGACTACATATACGTATATGTAAAAACCATGAGTTCTCTTCTCGAAGACCTTCGTGAGACGCGTTACGAAAGGGACTGAGAAAGAGAGAACCGCGCCGAGAGGAAACATCTAATAAACCGAGTCGTTTCTGACTTGCGATGAATAACCCATTTCTAAAACATGCAAAGTGAGAGATATAATCTCTTCCACTACACATATATCTGTAATCAGAATGTAAATTAGAATGTAATTATTGATGGAACTCGTCTCTTATATTAAATCGGCGAATCGTCGCGATCTTTTGTATCGTGTGCGAAAATTCGAATGAAAGAGATAAAGGTACATTTCTATTTCGCGGATGTGCCGAATAATCGAAAAACGTAGGACAGAGATTGTCGAGTTGTCGGGAATGTAACGATATTGACTTGGAGTATTGGCGAGACGGTGGCTCCTCATAGAAAGCAATACCTGGCTGACAGCTTGACAAAGCGCTACGCCAACGTGATACATCGTGAGAGAGGTTGATAGAGAAACGATGCGAACACAATAAAAAGATGTAACCGGAGAGAGAGAGAGAGAGAGAGAGAGAGAGAGTGCTAAGTTGAAAAATAAATCCACAGAAACGACAATTACAATGTCATATATCGTTGCAAAAATACAATATCATAATACTCTAGATCTCTCTTTCTTCCTCTTTCTCTCTGTCTCTCTCTTTCTCGCGACAGCATCATATTTCATATAATCTCAAGTAAATTTAAACTTCCAATTTATATTCCGATAGAGAATATTTCGCGCTGTTGTTTAAAGACAATTTTAGGATATGGAATAAAAAACGCAATAAGCTAATGTGTTTTACCCAAATCATTTCTAGCCGTAATGTAGGCGCGTATTCTGGCGGCGCAAAAGTTTTGACAAAAATAGAGCGCGTTGAATAACGCCCCTTCGTGTTCGACGCTGTGTCAAAATATTTTTCATCGCAAGAGAAAGAGAGCATCGCGCATTGTCACGTATTTCGCGCGACTGTCTTTGCATTACTATAACGTTAATGGAACGAGCATTTCGTGCATGTACACGAGTAAGGCGCATTGCAGATGATAGCGAGCGCGCCGTGGCTACCGCCAGATCGCTCTTTGATCTCTCTGTCTTTACGGCTGCCACCTTTGTCGAGAATCATGATGAAGTTTTCAACGATTGCGCGCCTCTCCTTCTCTCCTTTCGTCAGTTCTTCAGGTTCACCTTTGCTTTTACATCGTGACGGCCGTGTGTAATCACGGGCGACCCCAGATGATAAAAATTTATGGAGATGAAAGAGTAAATTGACATCCCTTATAGAAACTTCCGTTGCTCTCTCTCTCTCTTTCTCTCTCTCTTTATTCGGGAGATCGTTAACTTTTGAGTAAATAGAATAAAAATAAGTCGATGGTAAAAATAATTGACGAGATCGGTAACATGTCAAATGTCGATTGGGCGCAAAAAAGATCGTAAATATTTAAATGTATCTGCAAAAATTAAAATATTTAAGTAACACATCATCAACGTTTCTCTCTATCTCTCTTCTTCCGTCTCGAAGTTAATATCCTCCATTCTATCTGTAATTACGGATTGTCTCGCAATTTTGCTGATTGAAATATTCAATCTCGCGACGGCAGATTTTCGGTCAGCGACGCACACGGCATTGCCTTATATATACATATATCCTAATCGGTTCTATACCTAAATCCAGCGTGCCGAGAACCTATCTAACTAGCTCATCAATTTCAGGTACCTCCGGTGTCCAATGTAGCGTGCGCTAATTGCATTTGCTTCTGTGCCGATACCCGGTGCCAGCCTCCATCAGATTATTGTAATTATTGTTATTACGAATATACCTCATAATACACGCATAATTTACGGCGAAATAGTTTGAATTGCGGAGATCGCCCGGTATCAATTACGTGTAGCATCGCGCGACGCGGCGGCAACGCTCGTTGGAAATTGAAAATTTTTCCCGCAACGCATCGACATTATTCGAGCATTAAATTATGCGCAATGTGCGTCGTCTACGCGCAATGCGCGACATATCCGCGTTAATAAAACATTTCGATTAAATGACGGCGGCACTTAATCACCGCTATCATCTTTCATTCTCTCTTTAACATATTCTCGCTATTACATATAAATATCTAACTCGAGAAAGCGTACACATAGCTTATACGCAGCATTAAATACTAGCAGAATTTTCAAAACTATTCACTTTTTAATATGTAACCATTGAGTCTCTTTTTTAAGTTAAATGTCAATATTATTTGTTTGATGTTAAATTTTAATTTGTAGTTTAACTTTTAATTTAAGTTAGGAAAGCACATTCCTCATATTAGATGTTCCGTAAAACAATCATGGGAGAATCTAGATTACTTGAGCAAATTGTATTTAAAAAAGAAACTTGGATGCTTTTGCGTATGTAAATTTTTTTTGCATGCTAATAAAGCTGATTTTCTTTTCGTATATAATATGTCTAAAATCTCAAGCGAGGAAACACGCGTGGTGAGCGAAAATGTACGTACGTACAACAGAGACGACTCGTCTTTCCGCGTCGCAATCATCTCGCAATTTGTTTGAGGCGCACGGAGTCGGAATGTTTCCTTAATTGTCAGGTACACGGGAGGTAATATTTCATGCGGCAAGCCACCTGCGCGAATTTGCAGGGCCGTAAACCATCCAGCCACTATCGTCTTTGAGATGCTTTGAACCGATCTCACGGTAAGAGTATTGAATTTGCATATTATTTGGTAGCGCGTAGAGTTGCGCGTGAGGTCCCTTGTACGACCGAGAGACTTCCTTCCTTCATGCCTGCCAGTCGAAACGGACCGGATATCCAGGACCCGTAGGATACACTGGAATCTACTATCCACAGTCTTCGCCATTCTCGGCTGTTGTCGCGGATGCGTTCGCCGCCGCTTCGTCCGTAAATCTCGCGCCTTCGTCTATCCTCGATTCGCGGCGTTTGTGCCATTAGCACCGAGAGGAGCATCGCGGTTCCGCTATATTTCCCTCGACGGCGATAGTCGTTGTGATTTAGCGGGCTACATCTCGTATCGAGAGAGAGAGAGAGAGAGAGAGAGAGAGAGAAAGAGATGGAGAGAAGCGCAAATGCGGCTAGACGAGTCCCTGGTTCGCTTATTTTATTTCGACGACCGGCGCGGGAAAAGGATAAATCTAAACCATGGCTATACCGGGATACGTTTCTAGGGTGTAAATTGCGCCTCGCACCCAAGTACCGCGAGCGATTTCTAAGTGCTGCTGCTGCTGCAGCAGCTTTGCCGGCGAAAGAGGTATATATACGGTGATGTCGAACAATAACCACCTCGCTCGCGTAATGTATTTCCGCCGAAGGCCTCGCGATTGCATGCCGAGTTACGGTCAGTCTCGGTAACGATGTCCTAATTGCATTATTAAATCTCCCTCTCTTTCCACGATGTCTATCACATATTCTCGTTATACGCGTTTTTCTTTGACTTGAATATAAATAAGGAATAAAGATAATTATTTTCGGACTATTTTTAAGTTTCATAAAATTTTAATAATTGCTTCATCTGTTGTTTTAAAATTTTTTATAATTAATAATGCCAAAGAAATATTCTGCAAGCACACACACACATGCATGCATACATATATATTTCCATTCATACATTTGTAGCTTATATTAAATTAAAATGTTAAAACCGTTTATAATAACGAAAAAATAAAACTGCTGCTGACATAAATAAATTATCAAATTTTCAAAATTACAATCTTCTGATCTTATAGAGCGAGTCAAATGCATTGTAAATGACATTTAAAAATATTCAAATGAGATAAAATATAAATTATAAAGGTCGGTGCAATTAATGTAAATTTCCTATGCAAACTGATTGTTTTTCCAGTCTCGTTAATAAATATTTTGTGTGTCACACATATATGCTACATTTGTTTGCTTCAACAGTTTTAACATGATGTCTCAAAATATGTTCCACATTGTAGAAACACGAAGAATTTGTTATAATAATACAATATTTTTAAATAAATTCATTACATCGCCTGTGTACGAATAAATAAACTTTTCTGTTATAATTACTGTATTATTATATATTATTTATTCTCTCACATATTCCTTCTATATTCATACTTTTTATGATGCAAAATAATGCTTAGAAAAAAAATTCTCTTTTCCGTACATAAACTGTGCGCATCGCTAAGAGAAATAAGTTTTTGAAATGTTGAAACCTTTTCACTATCTGCTCATTTAATCTCTTTAACTACTTTTAAACTATTTACAAGATGTCTCGATAATCGTTATAAATATTGATAAAACATATTCCGTAATAGCGAAAAATCAAAAATATCATTTCAGATCTTGCATTCTATTTTTTTCCTCAACCTATCCTACATTATGAAGTTTTAAAATTCGAGAAATTCCAGTCAATAATCCTTTGTAAAATTTTGGCTTTTTTCCTCATTCACCGGCTGTTATTCGATCGAGCTTAACACATATTACGAAAGACTTATTTCGACTTGTAAAGTCTCCTAAATCGGCTTTACGAGAGAAGTCTCTCACGGTCGACGTCCAATTATCGTTGGTCGAATTCCATTGGGGACATAGCTTAGCATAGTGAAATTTTTAATAAATGTCACCTGCGTGAACGGCATGAATGAGGAAACTCGAGAGATTATCGTCCGTAAACCGAAGCCTCCCGTCCAAGGTTTGCCAAGCGTGTATACGCGTGGAACGCGCGTGTCGACAAAACCGGTTCCACGATCGCCCCTAGCTACATGGATGTGTGACAGGAGTCAACGTCTTCGGCGGATGTCCCCTACGCGTAATCTTCTGCCATTGCACAAGCGCGACTCCTCGCCTACAGTGAATCTTGGTGAGGAGTGGCTATGCAAAGAAAGCGCGGGCACGCCCGATCCGCCTTTATAAAGAGAAGAGACTTCCTTAATGCTCAGCCCGATGAGTTTCTCGTCGCGAGAAATACGCACCCGGTGCGTAACTAGCACGCTGCCGGAAGAACCGCACATTGTATGAATAGGCAAATAAGTTCGCTAAATTCCACGGGATTAAGCGGACACGAGTTAATGAAGCGAGAGTAGCTAACAAGTAAGGAAGTAACGTATGCAATTGCGCATGTTTTGTTGGATACACTGAATCTGCTTCATTAATGTACGCCTGCTAACAATTAAAGTTGTATAACTTTGTGATATTTATATTACATATGTAGGGTGAATTATAAGTATCTTTTAAAACTTTGTGAGCGTGTTCTTGGATCAAAGATATGAATAAATCTTCCTACAAACATTAAGCCAAAAATGCCTCGAAATAATAGATAAACAAATAGATATTACATCTTATCGTACAATGAATATCTTTCATGTTTTCAAATGGAAACGTTCTCTATTTTGTTACAGTAAATTAATGAATTAATACTAATACTGCTCAGTTGAATTACCTCAAGCATATTGACTTGACTGTAGGCACGTTCTATTTTATTGTATTCAAGTACATCGTCACACAGAGACTACATTAACCTCCTTCCCCTTTCATTCTATAACATATGCTGGTAAACAAACACTATCCCCGAATCAAAACACTAGAGACACAACATTATTGGAAAAAAAAAAGAATCTGATCTGAAACTCTGTCATTGGGAAATCTGAGTCCATTATTTCGACGACGAAACATTTTCCATCTAATATTCATAAAAACATTTGTTCATACCTTTTATCCAAAATCACGCTCACCTAATTTTAAAACATACTTATGACTCACCCTGTATATCTATATGCTTACATTTATCAATTAATTGAATAACAAAAAGGCGCATTTCAAGATCGAACAGAATATATGTATATAAAACACGAACTCTCTCTCTCTCTCTTTCTTTCTCTCTCTTCTTATTCAATTAAAATAAACGTCAAGCGTCTGGATTTCTCTCTCTCACACACATATACATTAAATGATTAATTAATTAGATCTTTGTGTTATTATCATCACGTCGATAATAATTTTATAATCGATAAGAAATTTATAACATTTCTTTGCGACATCGCAAATATATCTGAATTCTCTCTTCAAGATTATTGACTTGCCTAGACGGCATTTTATTCTATTCTCGAATAAAATGCTCCCGGCCCCGCAAAGGAGATTCCGTTCGATCGAAATGCCGTTGCGCATTTTACCTGTCAAGCCGTTTTCAGCATCTCCGATGAAATATTGGGACATAAACCTCTTTATGGGATCACTTAACCAAAGTGTCCTTCGAACATCTATTTTTAAAGAAGGAATTTCAACCGCGTCGTAAAACGATGAGATTGATGATGAAAAAAATATCTCAAAATCCGCGACATTCTGTGCGAAAGAAGATTAGAGACACACGAAGTATCTCCGATAAAAATATTACACGTGTAAAAAAAAATATATATATATATATAAACAAAAAAACTTTACAGAATCGCGTACGTGCATCAAGCACGTGCTCATTCAAAGGCCGCGACGAGTTTCGCCATGCTTATTACATGCGCCGCAAGAACGCGATTGTCCTGCAGTTAGAAAAAATATCGTAATGATGCGTGACCGCAAGATTGCTCATCGGCCCTCAGAAAGTAGCTAACTACCGTAGGCAAAGGCGAGCGTGAACTTTTTTCCGCATCATCAAAGCGCGGCAGATTGCCGTCCAAATCTAACGCAATATTTATGTATAATATGGAGTCAATTATTTTTCTCGAACAATAATTTTAATTGTAACAAATTTAAACATTGTACGAAAAAAAAAAAAGAGAACTATATACTATATAATGTATTAGGAAAAAGAGAGAGAAAGCAGATGCTTTTTTTTAACGCTCGATCAAGCACATAGACACATACACACACACACACACTTAGTTACGTCACTGCCGATCTTTCCGGACGGATGTTCGGAGGACGGCGAGATGTCGTACTCTTTGCGGTTCCTTCTTAGCTGGATGCAATGGGGCGTACACGGCACGACGGCGAAGTCGATTCCGTTCCGGTCGAGAAGCCGGGAAAAACGAGAATCGATTCGTAGTTACGGCGAAACATGGACGCGCTCCGTCTCGCTTCGCGTCCGCGAGTCGATCGCCAGGAATCGGTGTAGCAACCGATGCCGAAGGGAATCTCGATCTCTCTACTAACAATAAGTGCTGTACGAGCCCTCGAAACTTTCGCCGGCAAAGGATTTTGACGTCGTTGTAACTTACAGACCATAACCGAGTCAGTTTTGGCTGCTTAATGCGTCATCAATTTGCCAAGTTCTTTTTTATTTTCAGCGCAGAGACTGCGATGTTGCTTCAATATTCATCACGCCATATATATCTGATTCCTTATAGTTTCATTAGCACGAATAATTAATAATAATTGTATTATAATTGCATGATATATAAAAGACATTCAAAGAGAGATAATTATATTGTATAATTTTACCTTCTAATTTTTAATATTCTTTTATGAATTCATTTGTTATTTCTTGCTAAAGTAATATTAATTTTGTAAAATAAAAAAAATACTGGTAAAAATGTTATACGTTTGTTACTTAAGTTACTCGAGTAATAAATAGTAAGCAATTATCTTCGTATTTTGTATTTAATGCACCTATTTATGCGCAACGGTTTCAGTAAACTATCTCGTTGAAAGCAAAATAATTTAAGAGTTTGCACGCGTGCATATACAAAAGCATAATTGTATGTTAATTAGGCAAATAAACAGATTGAAAACACAGAGAAAAAAAAATTTGACAGTAGCATAAAATAAGCGGAGATGCATGCATTATGTATCAAATTATATTAATTGCTAGAATAGTCGATGAAACTGCAAATGCGCCTCGACATTTGCTTTATGTCATATTAATATTTCGTCGCAAAACAGAAAATTACCTCATTTAGGACAAATTGCCTCGATATACCATCCGCCTCTCCATAACGCCAAATTATTCGACAGAAAAATTGTACTTTGCCGATGAAAGCAAACATAATCCATTGTGTATAAAAAGCACAGTAATGGAGTTTTCAGCGTCCGCGGCTGGGGTCTAGCTATAGCGAATTGCATCGATTCAAAAGTTTCAAAAATACGGAGATGGCATTGCAACTAAAAACTAGAAATAATGCGCGAATGCATGAAAAGAGAAAGAGAGAGAGAGAGAGTGTGTGTGTGTGTGTGTGTGTGTGTGTGTGTGTGTGTGTGTGTGTGTGTGTGTACTTCCATCATTTCTATTAATAGAAATTTATGTATTATAGCGAATGTTGTATTATGAACTAAAAGGATAAAGTAGTTGAATAAATGCTCAAATTTCAAATAGGCTAGAAAGAGTCAGAGATATTTATCAAGTTCTAAATGTATTCTATAAATACGCCTACAGTTAAAGACATCTTTCTTGCGGTTTTATATATGAAAAAATTTTGAAAAATTATACGAGAAACGCGCGCGCATTTTTTCATTAAGAAAATGAAGATTAAAATTAACTGTGACATAAAATTACATTATTGCTTTACAGTGCATCTTGTATTGTTTCTAATGTAGATTTTTCTTAAAACGTTACATAATATTATGTGAAAACGTTGTTAATAACACGCGCACAGTAATATTTGTCGCACGCGATGACAAATTTCATCGCGCGATTTGAAAATAAAGTCATATCGCGCCCATTAATTTCTCAATACACAATATCTACCCGAGTATAAAGAAATGTATTGACGTGTGCATATTCACGGTCGTTGCTCACTCGACACGCGGAAATTCATTAAGTTTATTTATGCGTTCTTATACTAGAGAGAGTTTAATTTAATTTGCCTCATGACAGTTATATTTAACCCACAATTAAGATGGCGCGTATATCCTTGAAGCATAAAATACCGATCAAAATATTTTCATTATCCTGTTCAATGTATAACTTTCGCACTTATTCGCACATATGTGATCCCCAATCATAATATTATGCGCGAAATAAACTTTTATCACCCGTATATGACGATCGTATAATTCATTAATCACGACTTTACGATATATTATACATTCAGATCCACAGTTCTGTTATCATCGACATAACAGCGCAAAGGGAAAGGGATAGCCTGCATCTGAAGGTTAACGATTCGTTCTCGATGGTTTCGGGCCAAATAGAGCGCACGCGTCCAAATTGCTCGTACATTCTCGGACGTATCCTTCGGGACGACGATGGCGAAGTCGATGAGGGGAGGAGAAAGGGGGAGGGGGTGGGAAAAAGCGAAGAGCGTGACGGCGAAAGGACGAGCGATCGAAGATTCGGAATGCAACCGAGCGGCACACGACGACGAGCGAGCTTTCGATTCTCGTAGCACGTGGAAGGCTAACGGCCTTCTACGGAATCTAATGAAGGGATGTCTAGGGAGCAGTTTAAGCAGTTTCGCCTAATCTAACTGCCGCGGTTGCTCCGTGCGCCGCGAGGAGAGAGAGAGAGAGAGAGAGAGAGAGAGAGAGAGAGAGAAACTACGTGGCCTTTATGCGTCGACCACCCCCGCGATAGCGCGGAGCCACGGTAACTCGCGGATGCAAAGGAGGAAAAGAAACAAAACGGATCCCATTTGTGAGAAAGTAATCGTGAAGAAGCAACGAGCGAGAACAAGACTGGAGCGCAATAAGATCGGCGCGGATACCGACGATTCTTGAATCTCGTATGATTCAAGAATCGTCGGTCTTTTTCACGTACAAAAATCCAACTATCGATATTATCATTAATTAAATAGTATCTTAACGTATCACTAGTGATTATTATTTTGACATTTGGCTATGACAAATTTTACAAAATTTCGATCGACTCTCCCTCCCCATCCCCAACGCCATTATAGATCGGATTCTTTTGTTAATTTATCAGTTGTCAATTTAATTCTATCATAAATGTAGCCTTAATTTCATTTGATGCTTAATTAGCATTTAATTGTTAATTTAAGTAGCATTTAAATGCTGATTCGATTAGCATTTATTTGTGGTATTAATGACAAGTAAACCACATTATTTCGCTATTAGCAGACAAATTGTAAATGGCGTCATTATAGGGAGCGACATGGCACGGATTTACATCGAATTATACAGTTCATTACTAATTCATAAAGTAGTCGACGGTGACGAAGGCCGGATCTACAGCCTGTCGGACGCAGCAGAGGCGGAAACGAAGATCCCCCCCCCTCCTCCCTCCCTCCCTTTCTCTCACCCTTTAAGCGAAGAAGACGGTCGCGAGCGCGGGACACGAACGCAATTGACAATTCGTCTTCAATCCATTCTTCGCTCTTCGGCGGATCCTCAGAAGTAAGCAAGAGCAAGAGCGGTAGTAAAACCGACATGGGTAAGCCCATTGAGTATTCATGCGGCTTTAATTACCGGAACAAACTTTCGACCCGATTGGAAAAGTTTCGACGATGCTGGCATACCTGATCGCCGCCGAGAGAAGATTGAACCGGCCGGGCCGCATCGGGGAATGATGCAGATAAGGACGAAGATACCGTCGAGGGATGTTAAAGGCGAGAGCTTCTCTCTCTCTCTCTCTCTCTCTCTCTCAGCTTTCGCGTCTGCATGCTGCACGCGCCCGTTTATCTCATGCTATTACCCCACGCCATTACCGCATCTTTGATCGCCGTGCGTCTTTTACGACGTATCGTAAAATGACGCGGGCCACGAATAGATCGAGGCAATTGGGATCGCGGTATTAGAATCGACCATATCTGAAAATGTAGCTTGTCGAGCGAATGATTTGTTTTCCAACGCCAACGCTCGCTGTTACTTTCAAGGATAAAATAAGCGCTATTTTATCGAGAGAAGATAAAAATATCCCTCTACAAAATTTAATCTTAGCAAATAAGATATATATCTTATTGATATGTTTATGATATCGTTATGTTTACAGCAAAATCGAAATGAAAAATATCTTCAGCTAGAAATGATGATTCTAATGATTTACATCTACTGCTGATATCATTAAAAATCAATAATTAAGAAAAAAAAAAGCAATCTGATTAAATGAGCAAATTACACATTTTTCTCGCCCGATTTCTCTTGCACGTAAAAAAGCATCTGCAGCACCTTCCTTCGTTCTCTCAATCTACACACATACTCGCGCCGGCCAACGTGCCTCGCGAGCAAAATCATCGAAGTCTGAAGTATCCGACATCGCGTCATTCGCGCTTATCGAGGATCTTTCCACGCACTGTACGTGCGGGCATGTCATGAAACTCGGCTCATGCATCTTTGAGACGTCGCGAAGTCACTTGGCACTCAAGAGAGCTCGTCGCATCGATTACTCCTAGTACCCGTTAACTATGCTAATAACACTCAGCTTATCGTGCACTTTACTCCATAAATATTCTTTACATCTTGTTGTTATTATCTTTAATTTCATGCCCTTATTGTATAAATTATTCAACAATTTGAGGAACACGTTACTCGACATTTTGCACGTGCTTGCGCCGTCTTATACGGAGAGAAACGCTATTTACGGAAGACTCTAGCTACACGCGGAAAAAAATAGTGCGGGACAAGACGCTATTATATTACACAGCGAAATATACTTGCCGAGAAATTGTTTCACGATGCGTCATGCAATTTTATGTGATTGTCTCTCCTGGCGCGAGACGTTTCCGATCCACTTCCGCCGATCGACGAGGAAAGTACGGACAACGACTTCTCGATACGACATCGTACGGCCGAAATATAGTCGACTTTTACGAGCACTCGTGATATCGGGTTGGCATTGCGACGTGTCGCCTACAAACACGAGCGTCGAACTCCCTGCACGCTGCTGATCGTCCATTCGATCTGAGGCCCGTCGTTGACACTTCAAAATTTCCTTCCGACCGATCAATCGATATTCTCGTCCGCAAGTGCAGTGGCGAAATCGTTAGCAATCTCAGAGCAATCTCAGAGATATTCTCCACTATTGAGTATCTTTTAAATGTATAATCGATGAATTTATAATTTGTACCTAATTTAGTAATAATTGTAGTAATAACTGATAAACAATTGTGTAAATTTTTCAAAATTCAAAATTCACACAAAATGTAAAATTTCTAAGCTCAAATATTTTTATTCGCTTTCTTCTTATTAATCCTTATTAATTATTATTAAACAGTTAAATTTTAATAGCGCGAGAAATGCTATCGTAATTGAAAAAAACCGCTGTATGAGATCTCCAAATGTGCCGTTTCAAAAGTTTTAAATCCACCATTACATCTGAGGGCGAGGGCGTCCGGACGTGGACGCGGTAATATTGGGAACGTGCCTGGAACGAGTAGCTGGCGGCTTCATCGTCGTCGTCGCCGTCATCGTCCTTACTTGTCCAAGTTACGCTAGGTTAGGCTGGATGTTTTGTCTAAAGGAAGGAAGAGGCAAACCGAGGCGAGAAAGAGAGAGATCGGAGAAACGGAGGACGAGGAAGACCGGGCAACTCGCCGAGAGCGCGATATTGGGATCTATTGTTCCAGAGGTTCGCAAACGCGAATAGAGACGAGGAACCATTGTGCGAAGGGCCGAGGCCGAGACCCTTGTTGTGCCACGTTTGCCGTCATCACGGCTTCGCTCGATTAAAAGGGTGTTAATTGATCCTTCGATCGACGCTTGTGATGGCGAACGTCGCCCCAACGGATTTCTCATATTGCCGAGCGCTTACGAGCGACTTACCCTTGCATTTCCCGTGAGGCGACATTCTTCCGAATGAAATAGATCGACTCGATTCGTAATTTCGCGAGATTTTAATGGGTCTTTAAATTGACGAATATCAGACTTTTATATAATAGAGACGCTGACAAATTAATTGGCGTTTTATCTTCTCATATATCTTGCTATTTGTTATGAAATTTATAGCGTTATCTTATTTTTTTATTCGAAGACTAGTGTTTTCCTATGAATAGATTTTCTTTCCGATAGAAAGATATTTGGCCCAAATATCTATGTGCGCAAGATCATTTTTATGACGTAAGAAACGCTTTCATATATGCGAAAAACGTAGCAAGATCTTGCGAGATACTCTTTCGAAAGAATATCTCGAGAATTCGTCCAGCTGAGACGTGGCCTTGCGGAGAAACGACCCGGCTGACCCGTTCTTCCGCGCACTGCGGAAGGAATCAATTCCGTAACCGTAGCAGTGTATCCTGTATATCGCTCGATCTCGCTCGGATCTTGACATCGCGCGGAGCGTGAAAACGGCTTTTATGGTGTCGACAACCCGGCATAATACGATCGCGTCATTTCGAAAGTCCATCCGCGACGAAGGTGCACGTCGTGGCGGTCAGACAAGATGTACAAGTAAAGGCGAATTTATACTGTGTATATTTGCACATCGATCGGCTCTCCATGATTATCATCGAACGCGATTGTGTGTAAATTATTGAAAATAATAAATTGATTTCTGCCATAATATAATATAAATTATCTCATATTATTTTATAATGTATGTATATAAATCTTTCTCCCTTTCATTCGTATAACGTCAAAACAGAATCCTTTCATCCTCGAGAAAAAATAATATAATGGACAGATATAAATATACGTAATTAGTTGTGAAAAAATCTGATAATATATGACTATTTTATTATTTTATTTTATAATTTTACATAAAATATAAAAAATTTCATATAAAATAAAATAAGTAATAAAAATTTTATATAAATAATAATTTCATATAAAATTATAGTATATGTCAATCATATCTTTTCATAATTATAATAATTATGTATATTTACATCTGACCATATTTTTTTCGGGCTTCCTCAGAATAATCTCGGATAATTAAAATAATTCAAAAAAATGATTCAAGAGAAAAATGTTATATAAAAATTATTTTTGGCGTTGACAAATCTTGACAATGAAAAAAAAATATCTTACAGAATTATCTTCAAATCGACATAAGAGTTCAATTTTTATAATTCACTTTTCGTGACAACAATATCGGTAATCGCACACGATTAATTTTTCTTATTCTATTAATTTTTCTATTTTCCGATATAATCTATCCAAGATGTTGGCCGGTGAAAGCACGATGCGCGCGTAAATTCGCCTTAAGTATACTCCCATTGGTGAGCCCCGGAGTTAATAAGCGACCCGTAGTAGCGACCAAAATTTGTGGTTCCTACCATACGCCACGTCCCCATACCACAACCCCCGCCAAATATGGCTCGCGTTCACCTATACCACCTAGGCCACCCACTCCTGCCGTGCCAAATTCCCATGCGATACGTTTACATCCATCGTTGGCGGCGGCGTGCCAGCCGGTTCGCCAAGGCCTCCTCACTATATCCTCTTACGACCCCTCAAACTTCCTCAAGTAGGTACGTCTAAGTTTGCGCGGACGGCATCCCGCTGGGCCGAGATATCATCCGTTATTAGGGCGTTAATCCGAAATATGTCGACGCGCCGACACGATTGCAAATTACCTCTAAGGCCGCGCTGAACGCGCGCGCCGAAGATCACACGGTATATCGTATTTGGGATATAGATGGAATCGCTGGCGCAACCGAACCCATGTCTCGTGCAATTAGATACGCTAAAATTTAATGGGTTATCGATCTCGCGTCCCACTTTTATTCCTACAAATTAAATCTATGGTATATGTATATGTATATCGATACCTCGCGGCGTTCGTTTCCATAATCAAGGAGACAAATTCGTGCAATAATAACACGCATTATACATACATGGTTAATATTACAATTATGCAAATATAAACAACACTGTGTACACAACACTGTTATTATGACGCGGGGAAACATTTCTGGGATAAATCTCGCTTTCTGTCTCGTAACAACGGCGCCCCAATGGTAATATTAAGGACACAAATCTAATAGAATGAGTCCACGCGGTATACTATATCAACTATGGCACTTAAACACACCGAGAAAGCATGATACATGGTCGTGCGAATCGAGAGTCTCGGATTATCTCAGGCGGTCTCTATCGTTAATGTGCACGAGGGTAGTCGAGGAACCTGGAGGTTCCTGGAGACCGGACCGACACGATAGAGCGTAATTAGAGCGATCGCGACGTGTTGCAAGATGCGTGACAATGAGACGAGGAGGCTGCTGCTGGCTGTAATCGGAGACTTCCATACGATGGGAGACACGATAGGCAATCGCATCCGCTGACGATCATCCGCAAATCTTTCACATAGCCTTCTTTTTTATCAATCACGTACGCTTTCTTGCCGCCAAAATAAATACTTTGATGAATTTAAGTGAATTTATAATTCTATAATTAATGTAATAAATATTTGTTTAAAAAATTGCTTATATAGACTAAATCTCATTCTCCCAGGACTTTTCAGGCGCGCGTTCCTTATCCAAGTTTTTCATCTCTCTTCTAGAAGACGGCGCGACAGCACGCCACTTGGACGAACGATTCACATGCGAGCATGTATCGTCTTCTTCCATGGCAAAGTCCACGAAACGGTGGCTCGACGAGCCGTGACGGAGGCTTCCGGTCGCACGGCCTACGCACGCATCGCATTGCGCCGGCATAGACGTTCAGGAAAGATAAAGAGTAGACCGCGCGAGGAGGTCGCCCTTGGCGCGAGTAGGGGAATAAACGCGGGATTCACAATGAGAGGGAAACCGAAGCGGAGATCGCGGTCGCGGTCGAGCGTGACCTGCGAAATTATTCGTATCGAGTCTCGTAAATAAATTCGCGATGAGATTATTGCAAACATAATTTCGATTGTCTGCTCTCGTAATTATTAGTCAAGATATTCTCCATTTTTTTTTCTCCTCAAGTTTTAATAAAAATAATAATAATTAAATGCTGAAAGAAAGGAGAGGAGAGAGATGAACGTGGCAGACGAAAAAGACAGAGTTTTCTAAATTTTCTAATAGCAAAAAGTGACAAAAAATTTTGATACGAAAAAAATCGAGTATAATGTAAGGGTCGCAAATGACATTGACTCGCTCCTCGAACATCTTATTTTCATATCCAACCTCGACTAACGTACCTGACACGGAATTAACATGCAGGGTTTCCACGCTTCGCGTAAAAAAGCTTTTTTGCTCTTCCCATAGGCCAATCATTTCTAAAGATTTTACCTGATTTGACAGTCATATCGAATCAAGACAATATCTGATAAAAAAATGCATTTTTGATAAAATAAAATGACTATTCTAAAATATCAGTAACGAAAATCTCTCTCTAATAATCTCTATAATCTTTTTCGATCGTAAAATTTGATCTATTATAAGATATAATTAACGCGATGTGATTACTCGATAACGTGTTAACCTGTCGATTTTCCGATCTAACGTTCATCGAGGGTATCGTTAACCAAGTTTGCCTTCTCTCGTTCAGTATCCCTATCTATTGGATAATTTATGATTCAAGTCGTCTGGGTGTCGACAATACGATGCATAATTTATCATGACGTTGGGATGAATTTAGAGAAACATAATTCGATTAAAAACATAAATCTCGAATTCACAATTCGCTGAAATTGAAGAAACGATTATTGTTATTTCAAATAACATAAAAAATAATCATATTATCCCAAATTTAATAATGTCAAATATTGTTGGTTTATTATATATATATATATATATATATATATATATATATATATATATATATAATAAACCTATATATATATATATATATACTTAAATGTTTTATATAAGTTTTATTTTATATCACAAGTATATATAGACGCATATTATGAAAATATACTTTTCTCACGAAAAGAAACAACGTAATTAATTAAAACAATATTTTAAATTTTTTTATAAAGAGTTTTTAATTATAAGAAAAAGAGAGAGAATTGTTTGTTTCTTCACTTGAATGATTTACTTAATCTATATGACTTATTTTTAATTATACGTAAAACTTTAAACTTTGTTGCAATCATACCCCGAAACCGGAAGACGAGACATTACGATAGGGCGACGTGAGCTTCAACGGTTTTCATGTGCATCACCGTGTCCAATGCGTTCGGCGTGGAGGAGTGGCGGTTGGCAGGTGCCCTAACGACCGTTTATCGTTTGGTCTAAAGCAGAAAGCCGTGACCATGATATAAGAATATCGGATATATATATATATATATATATATATATATATATATATGCAGCGTGTGTGAACGGCGCTTTAAATTCAGACGGCACCGGACGTTACATCGTACGCCAACATCGTAAAACTGTACATTAATAGCGCGCATGGATTACTCCCACACGATCCTCGGATTTTCATTTCATTTATATTTCAATATCGTTAAGCTACTTTTGTTCAGCACTATTATGGACGCCTACATAGCGTATTTTCATAATAAAATACATTGCTGCATATGCATACAAATGTAAAATATAAAGCGAAAATTTCCCTATAATAACACACGAGAATTTCAAAATAAAAATATAACCCGTGTGTAATAATAACTGACAAGGTATATACACATTATTTCAATTATTGTTCCAACAACATTGTATGAGAAAAATATGGACTTTGATGGATTATCGTTTTCGATATATAAATTCTTGAAGCGGAGAGAAATCGCAGGTGTTCTAAACGCGCGTGTATAAAGTAACATGTTTATCCGAGGGTTAAAATGAACATCGCACATTTCTACCGTAACATGACAAAACGAAACTCCCTTTACGCATTTCGCGCCACGCATGGCTGAATCATAATGAGCACCGGATAACTGATCCGTCACATCAACGCTATTTGCTCTTCATCGTCCTCGCTTATCTTACGTCCTTGACACACCTCCATCTGTCACGTGAGATTGCAAGATAAGCGGAGGACATGTAAGGAAATGTAATAATCTGCATACGCATCGATGAATCTCATTGTTGAAATTGTGAAAATAATTATGTAGCGTAATTATTTGCGAGCGGCAATATCCGTTTTATTATACATGAATTAGTATATTTTGAGTAAAATATACTCTCACAAGGTCAATTTTAATCCTGATAATAAATAGAGACATATTAGTACATTGACATTTGGAAAAGAGCAATTTTAACTTTTATTTTTCTATGAAAAATGCAAACGGATAATCTTTTACAACGTGAAATTAAAAAAAAAAGAAATGAATAAAATAACCGAGTCTTTTATTATGTAATAAATTCATAATTAACTCTGCCATAGAGATGTCAGATACAATAAATAATGAGTTACCATTTTCACGAATCATTTAACAGTGCCGCTTCATGTGATAATAGCAGTAATTAACAATCAAGTTAGAAGCATTGGATTAGGTAATCAATGTTAGAGAACTGCACATTGAGAGACGAAGAAACAGGTTAAGCCCCGTCTCTTTGCCTCTTCGCCAAGATTCGAAGTAGCGAACAATTCTCCAATAACGGTAACTACGTGTGTTACTTCGGCAACGAAATTCAGCAAGACGATTACGGTTCACAGACCGCAACACTTCTCGAGAAATTGTTTCGAGCGACGCGGATACTTGATTTAGAGAGACACTTCCGAAACACGATCCTACTCGATTCATCCTGGCTGGGAAAGGCGGGGGTGGCCACCGACAAAGCCAAATCCGATATCTGGCAACAACACCGACATCGTCCGCTGTACGTTCGAATGAGAGACGCTATCGGACCTGGTGGTAAGCTACAAGAAGCGAGAAAGTCTCGTGTCTGGCGAGAAAGGGAGAAGGAGCACCGCGCGGAAAAGACGTTATTTCTCCCCTCGCCTCCTCTTATCTCTTTATTCTCTCAGCTCGGTAATCGTCCGCGCCCTCTTTCCTCTCATTGACACGCGATAAGAGCAAAGTGAGTCGGGGGAAGTTGATGCTTGAGGAAAAATAACAAGTTTATATCGCCTCCTCATCTCTTAATTCTTTCGCTCTCAGATTACTCCCCTTAAACAACAACAAAAGCAATATCTCGTCGTTCATGTTTTTCTATGTAGCGAATTACTTATGTAAAGAATTACTTATACCAATACAATAAAATAAATAAATAAGAGATGAAGTCACATCTCGATGGAAGAAGAAAATGTTATTTATCCGCGTCTCGTTCCGGCGAAGCCCAATCGCCGCGAGTTCAAATCGATGCGACTTCGATTTGACACAAGACCGTCCGCGCAATTAATTTCTCCGTATTACTTAAGCCGGTTCGGGTGGAAAGCTGTTGTACGAGTTTCTGCGAGCGCGATTTAACGACTTGATTAATTTGGATCGTTTGCGGCGCGCCGCGGAGTTTAGAATAAGAGCGTTCGCGCTCGTAGGTAGATCGTCCATGCGAAACACCTCGTGACACCGCGTGCTCTCCGTTTCTCATCGTGAATTACAGAAGAAACTTTGCGCGAGTGCGCACATCGATTATCGGTGACCTGGATGAGGGTGGACGGGGTGGAGAAATCGCGAGACGCGGTACGGGTGGTAGTTTGACAAACGGAAGTCAACCGCGGTACACGGATCGGATAAATCTTCATTCTTGTTTGCAACCGAGGCGACGCAAAACCAAGACGAGCGTGGGCGCGCATATGACAAAACATCCTGGCGGCAAAGAGAGCATGAACACGAGCAACGATGTTTCACCGGGGGATACACGGAGGAAAAAAAAGCGAAAAGAGAGGACACGGAGGAGGGAGGGCGACTAGATCGATAAATAGATAGCCAGCTGGAATTAGTTGTTTCGTCTTGGGATCAAGAGACCGGGAGCTGGCGTATATAAGCTCATGTTCTTCCTCTTCGATCGTAAATACGGTCCACTTTGATCTGTCGGATCTAAGCTCAGGATTTTCGTATTTGGAATTTGGAATCCCGACGAAAAAGAACGTCGCTCTCTTTTGGACTATTTAAGAATTATTCTTCTCAAGCTCTCCCTCTCTATTTCTATTCCTATTTCTCTCTCCCTCAAATCTTATTGAAAATTCTTATCAAATATTTCATAAATATTAATCTCCAGCCTCTCCTTTTCTTTTCTAATGTTAGAAATATAATTATTTTTTCTAATTTTACTAATTTAAAACTACATCGCCAGAGATATTAAAAATTATATTGTCGATAATATTGTTTATCAACAAATTATAAAAATAAAGGGACGCTACTTATTAGGGTTAAATTTACCTCGCCGTAGCTATAACGATATACAATATTAAAGTATATAAACTACAAATAATTGGCTATATTAACGGGGGAAAAAATTATTTTCATGCGAGAGAGAGAGAGAGAGAAATGCAACTATTTTAAATATAATAAGAAAAATACGAGCTGTTTGCAAAAAAAGTCGCATAGCGTGGACAGTTTCGACGAAAGTTCGGATTATTTCGAAGACCGTCCTTCGTCATGGTGCATCTTTTTTACGGCCGTCTCGGACGAACGAAAAATGAGGTAGAACGGAAAAAGGGAGGAAGACAAAGTAGTCGGGAAACGTTATTTCTTTTACGAGCGCAGTGAGACGTCGCGCGGGCGAAAACTCTGGCGGGAGAAAGCGTCTCGCACAAGTCAGCGACTCATTTAAAAGCCATAATGCGCCTTCGTCGAGGTTGTATGCCATTCGTTCCGTATCGTTCAATCCGACCACAATGCCTTCGTCTATCTTGCATATCTTGTCATGCAAGCGCGACCTCTCAGACTTTAACCTTCTTTCTATTTGTCTTTCATTCCTCCACTTTCCTCTACATCGCTACCATTTGTTTTTGACAAATTTAACAAAATTAGAAAATGTAAGTGAAATTCTTCGATTATTTTGTAAATTTTCCGACAACTCTCTCGAGATTTTCCCATGAGAATTACTCATTTTCCACGAGAATAGTAATCTTGCAATTTTATCCGACAGAATTGAAGAGCTTTGTACGTATTTGATATCTTTAGAGGACGACGATTATCAGAAATTACGTAACGTAATTCTGTTATCTTAACATCCAGCACGATTTCCTCGAAATATCTATTCTTCTATCTATAAATAAAACAAGGATTTCGCTACAAAACTAGACTTCTTAATATAGTTAATCAATAATTTGATGATATGATTTAATTCGAGTGAACGATAAAACGATATTCTTGCATTTCCTTTCCTCGATAGAGAGTATGCAAAACGGCTCTCCTTGCTCCGCAGAGTCAAATATAGACGATCTGATTTGACGACGAGTCAAAGCGAATGTTTTAAAGCGCGAGACTAAATGGCGGATAAAATTTTTTTCGCAAAATCAGCTAAGGTATAATCTAATAGAGCTTCAATTTTTTTTATGCCTGAAAATTGGCCATAATTTTTCCCGATTCATTCGACTTTACAAAATTTTAACTACTTATCCTCATCCTTTTATTAACTAAGCCATTGTCGTAATAATTTATATATTGTATTCCCGAAACGTCACCGATCCCGGTCTCTATTAAAGTGAGACATATAGAATGGTTAAAAATACTTAAATCAACATTGAGAAAGCTATATACATAATATCGATTAATGATAATTTTAATTTAGATATAAAATCTATTTTATCTTTTGTTAGCCACGAAACTTTAATCGTTGCTTATCATAATTGTTATTTACACGAAAAAAAAAGACTGATAACGGTAAAAGAGTCAATCGATCTGCGAATAACGGATGAAAAAGAAGGTCGAGAGATTTTGCGGTGACGGAAAAGTGGGCCACGAGCTTCGCTCTTTATTTAAAAGCTGCCTAAGTGTTTGTAACCTTCTTATCTCCTTACTTTATCGTTGGATAAATTTCAGTTTGACTCTACTTGAGTTTATCGTTATTTTTTTAGAGAGATCGAAACATATTGACAATATTAATAAATTCTGATTTTTTTGCGCACTCTTAAACGCCTAATAAAAAACGTTTATAAATTTAAAATTATGTTAATGCTGGTAATCCGAACAGTATAACGTTGAATATAATAAATAATTGTAAATGCAGAAACAATACGAAACAAATAACCGCGATTGTCGCAGATCTAATTATCGTTGGCGACTCACTTTTCCACCCGCTCTCAATTTACCTTGTCAACTCCTCTTCTGATTTCGGTCCCCTCTTTAGGGATTTCTTCAATTGAGTCGGCCATCTGCCGGTGGCAGAGGCCCGGGGGAGTTAAATTAGAAGAAAACAAGAAGAAAAAAAAAAAGTGGCAAACGCGCTCACGACGTGATTTCGTAATTCCAAGCGCGACCTCGTTGAGAACCGACAAATCGCTTCTTGGATTTCCTCTCTTTACCTTCGACTTCTTTCTCGTCGCGCCCGCGCGTTTCCGCATTTACCTACCCTGTCAAATTCCGCGAATCGCGGAACTTTTCAATAGGTTGCGATTTTTCGCGGGCGTTACCGCGAACACGATTGACTTCCGCGGCACGAAATCCGCGATGGAAACCGCAAGGGAATCGCGCCGGTTCATCGAACCCGCGCTGTCAGATATTACCGTGAGTAAAGGGGGTAAAGGCGGAGGTTTTCGTTTGTTCCCGATCTCGCCCGCGACGAGAGAGTTTGGCGCTCCCGACAAAGAGCAAACATACGGCCTAGAGCGTACGATCCCCGGGCAAATGTCGACCCGGGGATGTGAGAGACTTACTCGAGTTTGTCGCGCAACCCCGTTTCGTTTCGCGGTCCTTCCGCTCTGCCCTCGCTTCTCTCCCCTCCCCCTCCTCCCACACACTATCCCCCGCGCATCCGGTCCCATACACGGATGCAACGCCGAGACTAAGCGAGACATCCAGTGATTCGGAAACTGTAATCCCTTTTGTATGTTCTCTATGACGCGAGATGAAACAGCGCGCATATCCGGAACACCGCGACGGTCTTCTCCTTCCTTTGTTCCTGCATCCTCCTGGGGTGGTCCACACCGCTCCCTCCCCTCGTCTTTTTCTCGAAGCGACGAAGAAGGCTGGTCCTTGCGCGCGAGGCAATGTCTTGCGAAGGAAGAAGGCTCGGCTTCGCTCGTAAAAACAATATAAAAACCTCCGTGGACGCGCTGGAGCGTCGTAAACTCGAATGACGGCAGATCGTTCGCTTCTAAGTACCATACCCTAGTGACGATCTTTCTTTTCGCCCGACTTAGGCACCCTGGAAATTCGTGCCAATGAGATTAAGTCGAAGTAATACTAGGCTCGCGTAAGAAAAATTTTCTCTAGACTATATATAGAGGTACTTTACACGCGAGATTACGACACGCGACGAGAATGGAGCTTGGATCATTCGGCTGCGTGTATAATTTGCAGAGACAATGGCATAAAAATTTTCAGCTAGATTCTCGCTCTCTCGACAAAGCGATGAAAAAGCGCAACGAATCGTTTGATTCACCTATGCGATAAGATTATTCTAGGTCGCCGCGACCTAGCAAGCATAATGTATCCTATTTACTGATTCGACGTCACTATTGCATATTATGCGTGTATTAATTATACATTGCATTTATATTAAGCTTTGAGCAAGCATGTTCATGTATGTTGCGTACCGACACCGTTAGCTTCCATTTTACGGCAGCGCTAATTAATCGAACATCACAACGATGATTACGTATGACGACAGGTGAAACGAGGTTTTGTTATTAAATTGATGCTTTATTGAAATTCGCGAATTATGCGAACTATGTAAATTCATATTGTGCCGTATTAAATCATTGCTGCTCGCGAGTTAATATGTAAATTTGGCGGAGTTATGGTATTTTTAGAGCTTATTTTATTCTATTTACGCACGCAGGAATCAATCTATTTCCGAAACAAATTAATTTCCATCTCTTCCCTCGTATGTCGGCACAATGCTAAATAAAATATAAGCAATATTTTTCGAATGTTATAATCTATAATTAATACGAGCTGGATATTGATATATAAACCAACTCTTCCTCATCTAAATTAATTAACGTAACGTTATCGATCGTATTATGTTTTCCAACATTATGTTGAAAAATAATGCTGTGATAACAATTTCTTATCATGTTAAGAAAAAAAAAAATTATTTAATATATTAATTTTGGACGAGAGCTCTGTTATACGAAATTTTAATAATTTTATCTGAAATCTATGTGATTCGAGGAAACTGTGGACCTTTTGCCATTGTCGTGTTGCCATTGACGAAGTTCCATGTCGTTTCTTTCACAGGCGCGATTAGTCTCTTTCCCGCATTTGCCGACATTACCGGTCCCCATGCCTATATGAAACGCGAATATACACGTGCCGAGTATTCTCACCGGGCCATCACCTAACCGCTGATAAATAGAGCAAGTTTCGTGCAACGTGTTGCTTCGCCTCTTCCTCGTCTCGTTACTCTCAGCTCGTCTAAGTGCGCAAACTTTGGCCCGGATGTGCCGCCACGGGAATGCGGATAGGCAATGGCGCGCAACCAAGGTGTTCTGGGAACAGCTTAAGGGGAAGCTGACGCACTCGCGCGACAAGGGAGGACGGCGGTAAGTGCGCGGGCGAAGAAGGAAGTGCGTATGCACGCCGGCGATGCTAACGAAGGCAATTGAGGGTGGCGAGGTTAAACTTTAAGCAGGATGGAACGTCGATGGAGCGATGAGGGACGGAAATTGAACACATCCTTTTACCGAAACTTGTGTGTCTGTCTTTATCCTTTGGTCTTAATATCTTAAAGGTACGGCTATGACGTAGCCAGAACCGCGTATCTTTATTATCTCTCTTTTCTTTTAATTTTGTAATCTTATTAAAATATATATATATATATATATATATATATATATATATATCTATTTGTATTATATAATATAAATATTATACAAAATATCTATATTATAAAAAATATGATAGAAATTTTTATATTATCTTTAAAATATATATAATATATATAATATAAATAGATATATATATAATAAAAATAAATAGATATATATATAATAAAAAATAAATAGATATATAATTTATTTATTTAACAAATTTTATTGCAATTTAGAGCATTCGTTTAAATTCGTCGAAAACAACTTTCTTTCCCACGCATTTGTTATTTCAAACTTTTCAATATTTCAATGTTTTTGTTACGAAAAAAAAAAAAAAAAAAAAAAAAAAAAAGAAAAACAAAGAATTGTAGAATACATGGAATGGATATTTTATAATTATTTTTGTACGAGCACAAGAATCGTCAACTCCCAGATGGTGTTCGGTTAGCGTAAACCATCAACGTAACGAACAACTATTTGGACTGTTATTTGCGATAAGTTTTTCACGTTTGTCGGGTGCACGTGTCGCCTCTCCGTTCCATCTGCTCTTTGCTAAATCAAAAAAGCGTGTTCGGAACTTTACGCTTTCGCGGACACACTGCAGCGGGTGCGTTATTCATGACGAGAACATTGCACGGGATCGTCTTCTCCCGGTCCTCGGCTACGGGCTACAATTTCTTGTATACATGACGTAACGACTATCCTTTTTATATCCCCCTTTTTTCATTGCATCGACGACAACTTCGATGTACTCTACATCAAAAGATACTTACACTCACTTACGTCACAAAGATAATAAATATGATTTTAATAGCCGGCTTGTTTGATTCATGTAAGGCATACATGTTCTTTCGACGAGTGAGTTAACTATTTTTCGCAATTCTTATGAAAGCAACATTAAAATTCAAATTACTTATAATATGTATCAAAAATTAATATCTTTCAAAAAAATATGCGCTATTAGCAAAATATTAAAAAAAAACAATATTAGATATATCTTCATAAATTTAATACTCGTTACATTTTTCCATTGGCATTACCGAAATTTTCCTTAATCTCAGCCAAGCAAAGAGATATTTATGCACACTCTCGTGCTGGAGTTTAGAACCCCAGAGACTCTATCTCAGAACACGTAGACATTATCCATCTTACTATACGTTTATCTATCCTCCGGACTAAGCCACGTTCGCGGACCGCGCTTAAGGCTACCGTTACATCGCCGGCCTGCGCGCTTCGCAGCCAGTCCGATACCCGACCTCTCCGTGCACGTACGTAGAAACGTTAGGCACGTTAGGAAAAAGATGTACGGCCAGTAGATGGAGAAGGAACATATATATTGAGAGAGGAGGAGCGAGAGGAGTTACACCGGAGTACTTGGATTCAACGCGCGAGAGTCCGTTGAACTCTGGTCGAGACCGCGCGACCCTTTCCCGACCGCGTTGTCCTCTTCTTCCTATGCCTCATCTTGGTATCGCCGTTCTCTCTCTCTCTCTCTCTCTCTCTCACCTTCTCTCCATCCCGCCTATTTACTCTCGTTTCTTCATGGTTTTTGCCTACGGTGGAAGGGTAATCATGGTGCTTCGCGCGTTACTGGACCCACCGTTTTCTTTTCTTCTCGAGGAGACCAACTTACATCTCTGTCACTCCGATTGTCGCTCACTCACCTTGTCCGCCTTTCTCTTTTCGTTTTCTTCCTGCCAAGAACAGGCGAACCCGAGGCGAACTCTTCTCTCGTCGCGTAATGACAAAATCGTGCACTACTGTCAACTGCCGCATCTGTCGTTACCGGTTTCTTCGAGTAACCGCGGACAACATCGAGAAGACTTTGTCTCCATTGTCTCCGCTGATATTGTACATTTATAAATTTTTTATCGAACAGAATGAAGGAAATAATACATTGCGCTATTGAATTTCCCGAAATATTTACCGTACAATGTTTTCCGTCAAAGAAAAGCCCGATATAAAAAAAAAATTAAAAATTAAAGAATTGTTTAAAAATGGTACTAGATAGATATATCGCCATACTTGTGCCATTTTAAATTATGAAAAATACTAATATATATAGAAAACACGTATGTTTGGCTTCAGAGTAACCGATTGTAGAGTCGATCTTCGTACACATCTACGTTTATAATACCTTTATTTTCCTCTACGCTCTCGACTTTTTTCCGCGAGAAAAAGTGGAACAGCAACACACACCGGGGCAGCTTTTATGAGATAGTCAATACGATGCACGGTGCACGCGGGATGTGTCCGGGCGGAAGCAGAAATCGCAGCTACGGTTATGAGCTCTTGTTACAGGTCGCGTACCAAAATGAACCTCCCTCTCTCGTCATCTACCCTTTCGACCGACGTTATTTTTTTCGGCGGCGAGATTCAACGCTCCCGCGCATTATCCTTAGACCTACGGAAGCAACATTTCATTAGTCGACCGGCCTCGACAGATTTCTCGTTTCAGGAAGCGATTTCCGGATATGGGAATTGCGTGCTCTTCGGCGGGACAAAGAGCGAATTAAAAGGGAATGCGAGAATGGCGGAATAAACAAATTAAATCGAATTACTTTCCCTTCAGCAACTCCACCTGTGCCGAGTAACTGCACCGAGGAAGGAAGAGGAGGTGGAGGAAAAATGTTTGGACGTGCGTGTAACGCTGACGTAACTAAGAATTTCCGACCAGCCCGGCGCGTCGTGTACGTGCCGTGCAAGGAATTTTTATTCACTGTTTAGTTTTAATCAAAACCCGAGCGCTCCGGAGTCGCTGTGGCAGTCTAGTTGCTCTTCTTCTAGCTCACTCTAACGGGCCTTTTTTTCATTCTCCAACATACGAGACTCAAACAGAGAGAGCGGATGAAATGAGAACGGACACAGAGGCCACGGTCGAGAAATAATTGAAAAAAACATGAAGTGGATCAAAAAATTCGGTGCACCGAAAGAACGGTGGAAACCAAGTGCTACGGGCTCTCGAAAAAAAAAAAATTGATAGCCCTCCGGGTTTTCGCATCGGTCACGGAGCGCAGAGAAACGATGTCGCGCGATAAAAGCGATGTAAAATTGTTTTCGAAAGTAACTACCGGGGATTATAAGAAGATTAGTCGCGCGTAAACGATAGATTAAAAAATAATAAGCACTTTTATTTAAAATCGTCTTCTCCGATCGGCTATCGAGTATACAAATAAGTACAAAAGCTCCAGCTTGGTTGTTTTGTACGAACGAAAAAATAACGTTGGCGCGTAGCGATTCGTCGTTCTTTCTTTTTTGTTATTCGTTTGTAGGTCGGTTTACACACATGGTTGCGACATTTTACAGCATCGATATTTGAAAAAGCTTTTCGGTGAATTATATATTTAATCTCCTCGATTAAGTAAACTATATACCAAGTAAAATAGAGCTTATTCGAAAATAATTGCTGCTAACGTAAATATTCAATTTAATTCGTTAAGCATCTATGCTGTTATACGTTTAATCCTCCGTATTCTCTCGACGATGTAGATTTGCCGCGAATAAGCATTTATTCCACGATTCGCTTATTCGCGATTAAAAAGAGAGAAAAAAAAAAGTTAGGGATCGATGAATCCTCGGTTAGTCGTAGTTCGCTCGCGCACAATGGAGCATCGAGATCGTAGGACGTTAATCGCCTCGATGACGCGTAGAACAGATCGTATTTGCTTTTTGCTCTCGTTTGATTGGCTCTCGCGTCGCATCAACAATTCCGCCCGGTTGGGTTGTAAATCTTGCGCGAATTGGTATCGGCGGAAAAGAAACGTACGAGGTTTCGAGCCATACCTCGTCGCTCGTAGGTCACATTGTCCAATTTAGCGTTCGTTACACTCGCGTCTCGCTACGTGCACCAAAAAAAAGAAAAAAAAAAAAATCATCTGGAATATACTATCTGATAGCAGTTCAGTTAGCGCTCGTACGACACTCCTGTGTGCGAACGGATACCCGGAGTCAGGATGGGTGTACGCTCTGCTAAAAGTTATACCACGCGTCATAGGGTGCACTAAAATTCTCTGACGAGTTCAAGCTTGCGCGCAGAGCAACGATTTACCTCGCCGAGCCGGTAAAACCTTCTGAAAATCCGACGCTAGTTTACGCTTTTCGTGTATCAACTCACGGGATACTTTTATTACGCTTCGCGGCACGTAGAGAGGAGCGGCGCAGTTTTAAAACGATTAATTCTCTCAGAGCGATAAGCTTCTCCTGCAATGGTGAAACCAGGACCACGCTTCGAGTATTACGGTCGAGATCTATCGCGGAGCGATTGTAAGCTATGTGGGAAATTTATATTGACTGTCAACAGGAGGTCAAATTGTACGATTACAAGATTTTTCAATCAAGAATGAAACGATAATCGCGTGTTACATAATCGTGAAAATCAAATTGTATTTATATCATCACGTCTATCAGTTGTGTTTTTTTTTTTTTAATATTGCTATGCTACATCGGTATATATTTTTTTTTGGCATGAAACTTTTCACGCAAGAATATAATTTAATATTTTTGTGAAATATTAGATTAATATTAATTTGTAGATTAATATTAATAATAATTAATATTAAATATAATAATTAAACTATAATATTAATTATTTTTCATCATACGCAAATTGTATCGCGCTATATGGGAAATATATAGCTACTGCGACATCATCTGCAACTTTTATTATATAAGGCGAAAACTACACAGCGCAGAACTAAGTAGAGCGTTTTAGCTACGGGTTATAACGCTAAAGTTAGATAAAGTTAAGCGACACACCACGATGAGATTCGCGATGAAAGAGAATGCCGCTCGAGTCGATTAAACGTGCTCGTTTATTATCGTGAACGTGCGGATGCCATCGCGAAGATATACGAAACGCCAGTTGGCCGCTGCACCGGCGACTCTTTTCTCCTCTTATTTGACCTTTTCCCTTTTACCCAAGTTTTCCGCGGCATACCCACGAATTCATACGTCCCTCTCAGTTGTGTACGAAGCCTGGCTGCCTGGCCTGATCTGGCCAGATGCCAGAAGCAAAAGTTCTTCTGCACGTATTTACCTGATATCGCTACTATACGCGGAGACGACAGGATGACCGAATCGGTTGAGCGTGCCCAGTGACTGGATAACACAAGCCACCCCCCAATCAAATTGGATTTGTTCAGCGAGTAATTCGGATGGTGAGTAAAGAAATACAACGCAGATAGAGTATAATCCGGTATTATAAACTTTTATCTAGTTCTTCGATTTATATATTTACGATTTAGATCACATTATATATATATTAATTTAATGATTACAATTATATCACATATTTATCATTTTTATATAAATGGTCTATCAAATTTAAATAGCGGTATGTAAACAATGTGTCAAATTTCCTGTACATTTTTTTTTGATACAACAAAAATTTCTAGCTTTTTGCGTAAAAAAATTCTAGTGACATTAAGATCATCACGAAACGTGCTATCAAATGGTTCGCCTGAAATTTTGAAACGATGGATTGTTCTGTAAGAAGACTAAGATCGAAGCGCGCGGCGCTTTTAATTCGCAGTTATTCCTCACGTTCGGATAGGAATAGCCGCTGGATCGAAGCAACCGTAAAAAATCGGGAGATCAGGAAAAGTGGAGGCCGAACAAACGGCAAAAGCGCAGATGAAATAAATTCGCGCACGCACGAAGGGGCGGAAATTGGCCCGCAATCTTTGCACGGCTTACGGACAATTGCCGTCGAAATTGCTTTTCTCCGTGCTTTATTCCTTCCCTCTGTTCTTCTTCTCCGCACTTTCTCCGTTTCGTCTCTCTCTTTTCCTTTTCCTTCTTTCTCTATCTCTCTTTCTTCCTGGCCGGATTACCTGCTTCGCGCAACGCTGTTTCCATAGTTGCAGCTCTTGTTGCCTTTTCGGGTCAGTGCTTCTTCTGTATCTTGTATAAGAATATGAGAGTGAAAGGCTATTGAATTTGCGACAATGCTACGTACTTCGAAGATGCGTTAAACAATTTTGTAGAGTGCAATATCATTGATTGTGCGCGATCTCCGCACATGTTTTCATGGAAATATATTCGGATTAATATTGCCGAAATGTGTTACAATGCGGAATATCTTTCGCATGATAGGTTCCACCGACCAATAATGGATTCAGAAAGAGAGATCGCACTATTTTTTTCTATTTTTAATACATATTCCAATAGTCCTCCGATCTATTCTTTCTGCCAGATATTTTCACAATATATCGCGGAAAATATTTTTACATTTTATACAGTAAAAATATTTTCAAGCGTAAAATTGTGCATCAAGCATTTGTTTCCGGTTATTTATAATTCAGAATTTATGCCAACCCGTCTTATTCAAATTTCACTAACTTGGCATATAATGCAAAATAACGTAGAAGTTTATGGCTTTTCTCTCTCTCTCTCTCTCTCTCTCTCTCTCTCTTTCTCTTTCTTTGTGTGTGCGTGATAATTTTCTTGAACAATACTTACGTATAGTACAATTTCGCGAAATTACCGAGTTCGAAACAACATTTTCTCGTGTACAATCACACGTGGCACTGCAGGTGCTACTGATAACTGCGCGCGTACGAATAATTGCGTTTTTCGCCATGTATTTCGGCGAGGCAATTGAAAGAGAGAAAGAGAAAGAGAGGCGAGAAATGGTCCCGCATTCGAATATGCGTGCGCTCAAATTGCATCGACTACAGGATAGCGTTTCGCGCTTTAAACTTGTTCCACCTACATTTTTCATCGCTCTTTTCTTTTTTTTTCAATCGCGTCGCGTCTATCGCGCGAAACAGCGTTAGGATCACGAACAATAAGTCTGGATGTTATTGCGAGGCATCGACGGCGATATTAATGCAGCGTAATCCCATTATACAAATATACGCGAATGCGAATTTTACGTATACGTTGAATACGCGGATTGAAACATCACTATAATCCGAGAAAAATAATAAATTTTAGTATTATCGATGCTATAGGAAATTGTCTTCCAGTGATTATTATTAATATCGTATAATATTTTTAATCCCTGATTTGGATCAATGTGTCGCGATGGAAGTATAAATTCCATTTTACCGTAATTATATAATTCCACAAATTAAATTTATCGGATTTATCAAATTATCATTCAAAGCGGTATATTAATCCTTAATCAGAAATATGCGTTTGTACGAGACATATATAATTTACGGAAACGTGTTTAAAAGATTGTCCATTTATCATTACATAGATTAATAAGTTTGCCATTTCGTATCTCATCTCATTCAGTCAGTATAAAGATTTTTGCATGCCGATTGCCTTTTAACTTTAATATTATCATTCTTTATTTCTCTCAAAACGATGAAATCTGCGTTACAATTGTTTTATAAGAAAATACGCATAAAAAAAGTATTGTGTGTTTCATTAATCGCTTCGTACACGAACGTGTTACGTTTATTTATGGCGGCCGTATTCTTTCAGCCATCGTTTGCGCGCGGTGACGTTTAAATCCGCGTGTCACGAATGCGAATCACAGCGCGATCTCTAAAAATGCAAAACTGAAGCGAAGCCGGTGATCCGTATCCTCTGGCGCTCACTCGTTTGCGTTTTGCATTACGTGTTAATCTGCATCTTTGACGGACGTTCGCGAATCGCAAAATACGATATGATGACCAATAGCTGCTAGTGAAACGCTATGGAATAGAAATTCGCTTTTTAAAGGAACTTTGCGTTTATCACGTCACTGCATTACTAACAATAAGCAAAATTAGACGTCTATCTCGCGTATTATTACGAGCGAGCCTGACCGCTGATTCATTAATAGCGGCACGCTTTCGAAACTGCATTGCACATGACGCATAATTGCGCATGATTTCTTCATACGTTTCCAAGCATCGCCAAAGAAGAAAAGGCAAGGGAATTAATTAAACAAAAAATCGACATGATAACTATAATGACTTCGACAAAAAAAATTATAAAAATTATCTTATTTTTTTCCATTGCTTATGAAAAATCCGGCACGCATTTCTAATACCCGCTTTCATTCTTACTCCAATTTTTAACACAAAAATATACAGGAGGCTTAATTTAGATAAATTCTGCCAAAAAAGAAAGTAGCCTGCTTAAAGAGTAAGTAATTTGAATTAATTAAAGAAATTGTAAAACACAGTAAAATAAAATTGTAATTTCTTAATCGAATAAGACATCAAGTCATAGACGAGCATAATCAAATAATCATTTAATTATTTAAATTGGTATGATTGAAAACACGAACTAGATCAGTATGCTTTTTAAATTTGCAGTAATGCAAGAATTTGATTGGAATGATGTATGTGTATAATAAAAACTGTATAAACCTTGAATCTTTCATTTCATACCGAATTTTTCGCGAGCGAATTATTAATAAATCCTCTATCGCAATATTTTTGACAGTATTTAATTCTCAATTCATTTGATAATATAAAGGAATTTTTTTTCGTATTATCCGAGTTTCGCAATCAATTAAGCTTAATTTGATTTATCCCGCGATATATATATACGACGCACGGCAACGACACGGATTGTCATAATAATTTTACAATATCGCCAACGAGACGGACAGAAATTTAACGAAAAAAACGGAATCGTGTCGTAAATATAACATCGAAAGATAGCGATATCGCATCCGCGCTGCGCTGACACTTTCTGGATTGCAAATTCTATCTCCAGGGAGATGTCCAGAACGGGGATCTGCATCTCCCACACTCCGATATCGTTCCCCTTTACCCCTTCGCCTTTCATCCCGGCTGCACCTTTCTCGCCAGGTCGTCGTGCGATCGGTGGTCTTTGTCAAGGAGCGTTATTACGATCGCCCCCCGTCTGTTCCCTCCTTCCCACCACGGTACGTACACGCGCCCATGTCGTATACGCATGTACGTGCATATATGAGAACCGGTGACACACGGGCACGGATTACGCAATGCTCGTCCGTAATACGTATGAATCACGAGGTCGCCGAGAAAGCACACGCCGACATCTGGGATTACGCATCTCTGCGTGTACTCTACGTTCCTTACAATGACGACGTCCCGAGAGTGTCGGAGTGCTATATAATGCACGAGCGTGTCGCGCGCAGGCTAATAGGCGCGCATATTCTTCGCGTGAGAAAGCGCGAAGGTTATTCCGCTACCGTCTTCTCGTAGTCGTCGGCTCCTCATCGCGGGATGGGAATTACAGCAACGCGACATCCCGGAAAATTCAAGGACATGACTATCTTGTCTGCTCGATGCAGCTACGTACTTACGACTGATCTCGCAAGACGAGACGATTGCAGTCGAGAGGCAGTCGTCTGCCTAATCATACATGTAGCCACGCAAACAGATTGATTATTTTATTCACTTATTTTATGAGAGTATTCAAATAAAAGTTAAAAAAATCTTTCAATTTATTATTATTATTTTTTCACAACAATATTGGATGATTCAATTATCCAAGTTATTTTTACTTCTCTCAGAATGTGAGCAAAGAATTAAATCAATTAATAAATGGACTACCGAGAGATAAATATGGATGTAAATTAAGGTCTGCAATATATAAAAAATCGAGTTAAGTTTAGTTAAGTTTTATTTAAAAAGTCAAAAGAGTTTTTGTGTCACGATAATCAAAAAAATATATCATTATAAATATCATATAACCTATCTATTTAAAAATAATCTATATATTTAAATCTATTTCAACAAGATCTGTTCTCAATCGAAAAAAAACTACCTTTATTAACTGATATGATGTATTTGATATATTTTTATTTAATGATATATTTATCATGATATTATAATGATATAAAATATCATTATAAATATCATTATAAATATATCATTAAATAAAAATATATCAAATACATCATATCAGTTAATAAAGGTAGTTTTTTTTCGATTGAGAACAGATCTTGTTGAAATAGATTTAAACAATCACTTTTATATCTCAAATATTCATCCCAATTTTGACTATCACTTTAATTTTACTTTATCAAGTATAATTTCAGTTCTTATGTACAATACCTTTAAATAATCGAAACGGCTGCAAGAGTTTGGAATTATTAATGATAGCGATCTTACGTTATTGTTCTCTATTGCAGCACGAATATGCTAGATGCACGGTTTCCATATATACTACATACATATACATGCAAATTCACATAAATTATAATTGAGTTAATTATTTTGCCATATAAAAATTTGCGCATGCATTAATGTAAAAATTTCGAATGTTTGAAACATAGATATTCCAAAGTATTTTTCAAAATCTTTTAAATTTCGGCCCCCCGTTTTCATCTCTCAGAGAAAGTAACTACTTTTCCCGAATACACACAAATTCAATTTTTTCATCTTCTCTAATTTGATTGATTTCACAAACAATTTTATAAATAACACACAATTTGCGATAACAAAACCTTCTACACGATGCTAAAATATCTGTTCGATATGTAATCCTCTGGCCGCATGAATATAAATAATTCTCTCTGATAATAATCAGGTTATTCGCGATACGAAAAACAACGTTTCATAGAGAAGATTGCTTTGTTGTTATAATGAGTACTCGACAAGAGCATGATTATCGACGTTTACGAGTCGAAATTTCATTTACTTTGCAAACTTAATTTGATGATGCCTTCGGGCGAAAATATTCCTGCGCGCAAGGGTAACGCTTGCAGTTGAGATCGCTGTGGCTGTGTCAATAAAAAACATTTCACCCCAATCGGGGGTTGGCAATGTTATCATATAATTATACACGTTTTACTCATATATAACATATATAAATTAATAAAATAATTTTAATCTTTATTAATTAATTTTTTTATTCAATTTATAGTACGAGCCACTCGCGCTAATTAATGTGTATAAAAATTTAACGAAATGTTCCAAAAATTAATTCAATAAATTCAAATTTATTTGTAGGAAAAAATATCAAAGGTAGTCATGTATAGTTTACCGTATGCAATGTTCAATATTAAAGTTCTTGGCAAATTTTAATGAAATTTTTCATTCTTTGATTTTCTTTCTCGTTACATGTAATATATTAATTGCATCAAGTTCGACCATATACATACATATTACTCCTTACAGAAATCTTGACACAAAATCTGTTGACATTTCTAACGCGCGCTTTCGTGCTACAATTTCCTTTCTTGGTCCTCTTCTATCTTTCTCTTCCTTGCTCTTTCTCTATCTCTATGACATACTCTATTAATTAATTCGGTAATGGCGCAGCTAATGAAAATATTATCAGTAGCCGTATTTAAGCAATCCCCATAGTGCTCGCGGACATTATTGGCAGTACTCCGTCGATGCGTAGTAATTATGGCCTCGGGCTTCGCGTGCGCTATCATGCTACGCTACTGGTAATTATTAAATGGGAATTATCGTTCGTATGGACATTAATGTGGTGGCGAGTATTATCGCGTGGCAGCCGTATAATGCTTAAAGTGTTATTCCGAATCCTCTCTCAATGTTAGAGCGCCTATATTATATTGTACATCTATTTCGGAGATATACATAAGCGAAATGCATAGCCCGTGAGTCGCGCAACGATTTCGTTCGCAAGTGGCTTATCGTGCGCCAGGTGAAATTAATTAGCGATAAGATTAATTAACTTGACCCATCGCCATTTATCCGGCGGTCCGTCCCGATCGCATTCCTCGTCGCCTAATCAACTACCTCCCCTCTCATCCCATCCGTCTCGTTGCCTATCGGGGCCTATTTATCTTTCTCTTTGCCCATCTGTTCGTATTTAGCCGAATGACAGAGCTTTGATAGGCAATTATACCAAATCCGTCCGAATAGCAATCAAGAGACCATCGTAACATTTCTATTTCGTCCCATTTAACTCTCCGTTTTGTTACATTTTTCATTAGTTTAATAATTCGATAAATTTGAGATTTTCGAGACTCGTATTACATTACAAATGTTGTATTAATATGTCAATTGTTTCTAATAAATGTGTATGTAAAATGCGAATAATTATAAGCGTCATAAAAGTACATATCATGCCTCAGGATGAGGCATTAAACACAGGTAATTGTAAGTATCCGTTTTCCTTCTCTTTTCTCTCACACGCAATATCCATGGAATTTTTTTCCTCGCGCCCTTTGCACCTCTCTAATGGTAATTTTTAACGAGTTTTTCAATTTAACGAGCGGTAAAACGTACGTACCGGACCCGAGATACTGTAGCAGTCTTTAACGACGACGCGACTGTCCGGCTGGTGCTCCAATTTGTCGAACGCGAGAGGCGGCAAGCTTTTAGGGCATTTTCGAACAAAGTGTTTAGAGCTTATGACAGCGATGCAGCAGCAGCAGCAGCTGCCGCTGTATCGCGCGCGCCTCTCGTCTTCCTCATTTCGGCCGTTTCGCGATTAATCGCATTGTCTCTTGCTGCACGACCATTAGACAGTAATTACAAGCAACGTAGTTAACGCGCGCGTAAATTTGTCCGGAACGCAGTTTTGTGTTTATCGCTTTTCATGATGACGGCATCACTTCGCGATGACAATATACAAAATGATCCGAGCATCATGATGGACGTTAAACTTTTCCAACAATTTAACTTATGCGATTTGATTTCTATATGCGCAAAAAAATTATTTAATACACGAGTTTATTCAAGTTTTTTTTTTTTTTTACTCGCAAGCAAAATTATTATAAGAGAGGAAGAAAGAAAAGAGAAAGAGAGAAAACAGACACACTAATATTCTGCTTCGATAGATCATATACATATTAAATGTATTCATGCATATTTTAATTAACTGTTATCTCTAAAAATATAGTTATGACGGGGTGTGAGCGATTATAGATAAGTATCTCTTTCATTCGGACAAGCTTGATTTAATAGTATATAATTATTAGGTAGGTGCATATTTCCAATTATAACTTTCATTTTACTTTTCAGATATACAGAATTAATCATATATGTATATGCACACCTATACATATAATAATTACATTTTATTATTAAAATATCCAAAAACAAAAACTGCATAGAAAAGAAAATAGAGCTCTTAATTGATTTAAATGTAATATTTTAATAATAATAAAAAAGAATTTTAACAATTTAAATATTTGATTTTATAAAAGTAACATAATATTGTTCGATATTACGGATATATCATTTAAAATTAAAAAGAAAAATATTTTTTAATATATCATACATTTGAAATATATATAAGTTCAAATGATAGCGGAGCTTGAAAAATTTTTTGAGAAAAATAAAGCCAGAGGAAGAATGAAAAAGAATGTTAACTTATTTCACGTTTCGATCAAAGTATCTCGCTGGCTCTGTTCCAAGATGTATCGACAATGTCATTTCAAGAAATATAATGAATCGTTTAATGACTTTTTAATTCTATTCTCCTTGCTTAACGAGCAAGTGGAAAGTACTCGACCGAAGAAAAAACGATCGATGGCATTGTAGCGTAAAGATACTTCCACAATGAAGAATCGACAGTGAAGTCACTATTATTTTCATATTAACATTAATCCGTCAGTAACCGATTATTGTTCTCGATAATTAATAGGCTTTCTATGAAAGATTGTCCGAATATATTAAATTTAATAATCAATTACTGTTGTTAAAACAGAATAAGAGTTTTGTTTAAATTTACCAAAAATGCTTTTAAATCGGGATTTTAAATGTGCATACAATTTATACAAATGTTAACCTAATTTATAATCAGAAATTAATTTGCAAAAATATTCACATTATTATTTTATATGAAAATATAAAGGTCATTAAATTGTAAATATGAACGTTCGTAATACATAATAAATTTTTATTCGTATTATTTTGCCGCTCGAAAAATAATTAATTAGTCTTATTTAATTATAAACAACGTTATTTAAATTTTATTGTGAACATTGTGTATATATATATAAATCGAAAAAATTCATGTCACTCTAAAAACTTTCCCTCGTTACTCATCATGTCTCTAACACCTTGCTTCTAACGTTTCAAAAACACAACAGATATTACACTAAACCTACCACAACAAGAGAGACCGGTGAACAATTTGCTTGACGTTTTAACGACCTTCCGTCGTTCCCAGCTCTTGTAAACGTAAACTGGACTCGATGGGAAACCGATCGTTGCAACTGCGAAAATCCTTCCTCAACAACGCTTCCCGTTACATAGAACTCGAATACTCGGAATTACGATAACGTGCGCTTGACATAAAAACGTTTCTTTTCCTCGAACAACAACAAAAAAACAACAAAACTAAAAAAAAAAAATTACAAAACTAAAAAAAAAATGTACTATTATTAATTTAGTTTATATTATACTACATTATACATACAGATACACATACACGGATTTAATGTACAAAAATGTTTCATCAAATTTGGATTTAATTTTTAATCCTTTTTATATTAATAGAAAAACTGTAATTAGAATCGCTTATAAAAATTTAAAAACACAGCATCAATTCATTTTTTATTATCTGCTTTCGCGATATAAAATATCCGCAATCAAGTTTGACATTATTAATGATAGCTGAGGATTGATAATATTTATTTGCTCCCCAAAGTAATTAAAATATCAATAAACGACTGCTGACAATCAATGAGTTAATCCGATGGGAATTGCGCAGATTTAACTAAAGTGACAATTGGATACGTTTAACACCATATAGCGATGTCGATTTTTGAATATTTCCCATTTCCCAGATTGATATTCTGAATTTTTGGGCATTCTGTGACACGGTTATATCGAGTATCAATTCACGTGAACGTATCTTGAGTGTGGTATAGAATCAGTTTTGGAATCCAATTTAGTGATGAATTTCAATGAAACGCTCGATGAATATAAACTAGTGTGCGTTTTTGTATCGATGTAGTGAAATTTTCAGCTTATATCACTCTCAAAATAAACAACTCGCATAGGAAGCAGATAAGTGATTGATCAATATACGGTAATTGGTCAGCATGCATTCATGCTACAATATATCAAAATCGATTAAAATCGTTTCCTAAAGTCCGAGTCTCGAGAGTAATAAACGCGTAGCTATCATGTATACATATATATGTCAGTGTTTAATTATTCCTTAGACTAACAGACTCAAACATTATACTCTATAATATGTTCTCTTTCTCTCATTTTTATCGATAAAGATATTATTGCATTAACCACAATTAATAACTGAATAAAAGTGATTAAAAGATATCGAATCCCATCACAATTTGTCGATCTCTATCTTAAAACGCTATTCACCTCTCCATCTTTGAACGGCAGCGCGATATCTCTCTCTACAATGTTCGATTCTCATTATTATCTCTAGAACTCTTAATAGCGCCGCTCTCTCGCATTATCGATCTCGGATCCGAGAGTAGGCGTAGCCGACGGAAAAGTTACGCGGAAGCAGTCTCTGGAAAGTCTTTTCTCAATCGCGACTGAACTCTCGGTGCACCGAGAAACGTACGATCGATGATCTTGAGAAACCACTCCCCCCCCCCAGAGATTGGCTCTAAAATTTCCGCTGGTCATTCACAAAGGCGTGATTTTCGAACATATGTCTCCCCGCGGGATAAACTCTTATCGCCGCGAGATTCGTTCCACGACGTAACTCGCAATGTGTATTACGCGATCTGATTAAGGACCAGACTATACACTTCGCATGTTTGACTTCTCGACACCATTCCTCGCTGGGAAACAAAAGCTCGTTTCCCTTACCTCTCTATGTTAGCGCTAATTTAGAACGTCGTACAGAATGAAACATTGCTTACACTTTGGATTTTAGAATGTATCACGTGGATCATCATCGAGAGTGAACTATGCAAATTTCACTTCAGGAAGCCGCCATCCCCCGCCTACCTCCGCTCTTTGTCCCGTATTCTCTCTCTCTTTCCCTCTCTCTCTCTCTCTCTCTCTCTCTCTCTCAACAACCGTCCACTCGACGACTTTGTCGTTCCGCAAATTGCCAACATTGTGCGAACTTGCGCTAATCCTAATCAACGTCACCGGAGTCGACGTTGTAGCAACGTCAATGTGACCTCTCGGAGTTTCTCGGAGTTTATCGATGCACCCGAGCAAGACTGCACTCATCCGCTATTCTTGCCTCGGGAAAGGCGCCCTCTTTCTTTAGCTTCTTTTTCAAAGTTCACTTCACCTCATTTCACCGCGGATTGTTAAATTTGGCCCGTAGTGCTCGTAGTTAGAATTATCGCGGTTACATGAGCGAATAAGCGTAATGTAACACAGCTCGAGGCAATAATTACAATTGTAATAACGCAAAATTACGCGTGAATCGTGTATTAATCTCTGAATATTTTAGATAAAGCGTCGTGTAATTTTTGAAAAAAAAAAAAAAAAATAATAGCACATTAGAAAATAAATATCTTTTATCGATCACGATCTTCTTCGCAGACTTGAACGTAAATATGTGTTTAAAAAAAAAAATATTCCTAATTCTGTAATGAAATGCGGGACAATTTCGCCATAATTGTCACGTAGAACGGGAATAAATATTCGCGGATTAAAAACGTGTGACATGATCGTGACAAAGTTAATGTCTCTAACCCAAGTGCATCGATGCATCTACACGCAATGCGATAGAACGGGAAATGGGGAAGAAGGGGGAGGATGGCAAAGGGAAACGACGCATACGCAGGGAGCGAGGAAGAGAGATGGGAAAGAGGAGCGAGGCGGTGATTTGTGTATCCGCGTTAGGCGTGAGGTCGATGCGGCCATAATAATTTATCGTTGTAAAATATTGTCTCACCGACGACGTCAATGACGCGGAAAGCCCGCGGTAAATCGCGGGCGAGATCACGCGAGCAGGTATCGCGTGTCGATATCGCGCCCGATTCGATTTGAATCTATTCGCTGCCGATTCGGCGCGTGACTTTCCCCGAGTACCGTGTATGTCGTGCGCGACATACAGGAGAACTTATTGAAACGCATTCGACGCATCCGAGTAAAATACCGCCTATTGAATCGCCGATTGAATCGCGCCTGAAATTACGGCGATCGCGAACGTAATCTTTAATCGTTCAAAGTACATAATTTACAGCTACAGCTTTAATTTATCAAGTTTTCATTTAGCTCTTATTGTGTATCTTATTGTGTTTGTTGAGAGAAATTTATAGAAATTCTGTTATGAGAATCTGTATTCGAGAGAACAGGAGGCACAAAACACCAAGTGAAAAAAAAATATCACATATATACCTTCATATTTAACATATTGCTGTATTACATATTCAATATTTTAGTTTGAAGCTACGTAAATATTCGTTAGTTAAAGCCTCTTTTTACACAACGAAAATGTAAAGCGAAGCGTTTTCTTTACTCGGGGTATTTCAAAGTCAATGAAAATGCTAGTAACGCCAGTGATTCCTGTAACTTCTTCATTGTCGTGGAAGTTACGACAAACCGTACTCAGGCGGCGAGAACAATCGGGGAATTATCGTTGCTGCTCGTCTTACATCGACCGTTTTTCTCTCTTTTTCCTTCTCTTGCACTTTCATTCATCTCTCCTTGTCTAGTAATCTTTCTATCGATGCTGCACGAGAAAAGAAAATCATACAAAGCATCCCAAGGGATTCCTTTCAGTTGAAAATGTTTGCTCGATGATGTGAGTATCTCGTAAGACATTTCCTTTTTCCCGAAAAAAAAAAAGAATCATTCGAAACTTTCTTTTGGTAAAAGACAAGTATATCATTGAAAGATTATTATAATTTATTGCAGTTACACCCATTACTTAATAAAACAATATTTATTAATTAAATTCTCTTTTTTTTCTGAAAAATGCAAAAAAAAATACGAATGCAGTTTTTCTCTCTTTAGCTCACTTTCTGCGCGACGCTCATGTTTGACAATTGGCGAGATAAAGAGGAGGAGGGGGGGGAGGGGGTAGATTGTAACATGCGTATGCGATAGGCGAAAGAATCGCGCAATGTTCACTCTCATTTTCGCCCAATTATGATAAGACCGGGGCGCTTGCGATAACGGTGGAAAAAAGATGTCATTAGTATGCATCGAGCCCCCGTGTGTAAGTGAAGGGAAAAAGGAGGGAAGGGGGCGGAGAACAACGTCGGCGCGGACGTGCACTTAGCGGCGCGCCAAGCGTGTCGTAAAGCGATCGCCGTAATGTCGTCTGAAATAGAGTTACGGACATTTACGCGCTTCCGCGCTCACGTTTCACCGATATGGAAACGACTTGCCAAGGAGTCACAACGACCCGGGCGGACACGGTAATGGCGACGCAGGACAGTCCAAATAATGGATTTCTCGTAGGGGTCGCACACGGCACATACCGATCCTGAGCTACGTCGCCCGGAATTGAACCCTGTGAATAAATCGATATCGACCATCGGCGTTAGCGTTGGCGTAACCTCGATCCGTTTGTCCGTTTCCCGCCCTGACACCGCATCGGTAATCCCGCTCAGCTCTGAATATTCCGTCTCCCCAGACTGTCGAATTTGCTTGCTCCGCATCGGCGTGATCAGCCAGCTTATAGATCTACGCGATCGCGTTATAACCGTGTATCTTGATCGCGCACGATCGTCGGATCTAAAACGTTATATTCCTACCGAGCAAATCAAACCAATACGCCATGTTATCGGATTGGAATATTTCTACCCGGTAAATAGAGAATCTTCGATACAATGGCACCAAAATTCTAGGCAAAAATAATTTTAATCGGAATACAAGCATGGTGGAATATTTTTTAACAATAAACCTAATAAATATAATCATATTTTATTGCGCATATATAATAATTAATAATCATCTGTTTCATATGTGAAATAAAAATATTAGGAAGTATTTACTACAACAATAAACTCTATTTATAATTATAATTTAAAATAGTAAATATACGTTGCGACAATATTGAAGGGAGATATAGAGTGTTCTTCTCTTAATTGAAGAATTTTTCTGTCCTACCCTTTGCCTTTTTCTTTCGAATTCGATCGCTTTTCCTTTTTACTCGCGGATATATCGAGATTGCCCGGTTAATTCTTTCCCTCGGACCTCTTGCCCCATAATTGTTATAATTACGCTTGCGATTGGCTCGGGCTTCGACAAGAGATAAATAAGAGCAAATGAAAACGTGTGGCAATAACGCGGCACGCGAATGTATCTCGAGGTTAAAGTACGATGACAGCAGCCCCGAGGGAATTTCGATACAGGCGGTCCGCGCCCGCGCCGCGCCGCGCCGCGCCTGACAAGGACCGTACCGATAAATTGAATTTCTTCGTGATTGCCATCGGCGAATCGGTTGGCCTCAGATCGACGCAAACCCGCTACATCCCGCACCTACTTTGCTCCGCTGCACGAGGCGACGTATTTGCACGCTCGGATATTCAGTTAGCGCCCGGAACATCGGGATTGCCATGTTAATCGGAACCCGGTCACTACCGATGGATAGAGAGAAAGAGCAAGCGAGAAAGAGAGAGAGATTAGCTAGATTCGGAATTTGTTAGAATGTCAGATAGTCATTGAAAATGCATACATCGATATATATATTTCAAAGCGATATTTTTGACGAGCTTTCCGGAGTAAAATTTCCATTATCGATAGTCTAGCGATTGAATTATCCCAAATACATGAGCAAATTGATGCTTATTAAGTTTATTACATCGCAATGACATGCTCGAGATACAATTTGGAAAAGATAATTTAAGAACAGTTTGAATATATCTCTTTCATATTTTTTAACTTTTTTTTCTAAAATATGTCGCATCGCGGCAATGCGAGTTATCGCTTAAAACGCAAATCTCATTAGATGTCCCATCTTTACATATCTATAATCGTTGATCGATGCTAATCGATCACTGTCAGTCATTGATTAGCCATACGTCGTCGTAATAAAAATAATGAGAGATAATTAATCGTTATTTGAAAGATTCCTTTAATGCTTCGGAAAGAAGTCGGAGTTAAGGAAATTGTGCTCTATAAAGAGGAGAGAGATCGGCGAGTGACCATCAAAGAAAACAAAGACGAAGATCGGTTGATAACGAATCGTCATATAACTGGACGTCAAGAATGGTAATGTAATCGAGCATTCTACGCACGACGAACACAGATATACGATGCTATTGTTATACCGCGAACGATACGAACGACCAGCATGATACTTAGACCGGTTCTTGCAATTAGAGTATAATAGGACAGAATATGATGTAATATCTCTCTCTATCTCTGTTTTATAAGACGTTATATAAATACGTTCCAGACAAAAATATTTGTTAGTAAAAAAAATAAAAAAATTTATATAATTTATCTAATATATTTACATAATTTATTCATATAAAATTATAATATTTGATTTATAATTGATTGAGAATTTGTTTATAAATTTATATTTAAAAATATAATCTCTATATAATTTATTTATGAGTAATAATAATATAAGTAATAATAATTTAAATATATATTTAGTTTCTTTGATTAAAAAATGTGTATAAAAATCATGGTAAAAATATATATATCTACTATAAAAATATATATCTACTATATCTAATTAACCCATATTTTGTTAACTACATTGAAAAAAAAATGTTAAAATTTGACATGTTCATTGCTTTATATAAATTGAGAAATGCATTAATTGGATGAGCTAAATATTATAAATTATATTTCTCTGCTAAGGAAAAAAATAGAATTTTATATCTTGTGCTATTATTTATTCCTTTAACGATTCGATCAATATTATCACAAACATTTGATTCACAAATGCAAGGAGATAACGCAATAAATTATGTATTGCGTCCTTTAGCTAAATGCATGATCACCGATACTTCACGCGAGTTAAGAGTACTCGATAGATTTTACCCTCGAAATGTCAAAGTTAACTCAACTAGGAACCAAGCTTGAATTACGACTAATCGCACCGGCAAAAGCATCGCAATTAGTATTGATAAGCAGAAGTAAACATCCACAATCACAATCGCTTTTCTAAATTACTTTTGCAGTATTCGCACGATAAATTACGCAAATGTATTTTCAGAATACAAATTTTTATAAAATCTTATGTAAAGAAACATAATATAGAATTTTTAAATATAAGTAATGACTCAAAAAACGGAAACCAAAAGAGGTTTAATCGAGAGTTTAATATTAAAAATAAATAAATGAAGATCACATTATTTGAGGCAAAAAGATATCCGTTAATGACAACGTAAGCAAGAAAAAATAGATATCGAAGACCTTATAATTGATGTGAGTAGACAAATTTTAAAGCATCTCTTTCTTCACTGGCAAATATTATTTTTCCTTGTTTCCATTATCTTTTCCTTTTTACTACGAAGTACCATAACTTGCCGGCTATGTCGCGCAGCCACCGAAACGGTCACGATCCGCGAAACGAGATTTTGCCGGACGAGCGTCACGAAACGACATAGCCATACGTATCAGTCGTCTCCGCAAGCTTTTCTGCTATTTTCTCATTGCTTCGCACGGAGATGCAACGTGTTAGTTAATTCGTTTTATCAATCACGAATTACGATCGCAATCTTAAGCTTCGATGCAAGCGTATACAAATTTAAAAGATATATGATTCGAAGTTCACGAGAGATAGTTAAAAGCGAATGAATAAAAATTAATAAAAGTGAATAAATGAATCAGTTGTCTTAATTTTAATTCCTATTTTCTAAGAAAAAAAAAAAAAGATGCGTTCTTATATTTAGAGTTAACACGCGAGCGACGCGCGAAATAACGAGGAAAGGAGAAAATATGCAGCAATATAAAACGCAAAAAGCAGTAGTACCAGAGAATGAGTGCGTTTCTCACTCGCAATCGGAGAAAATTACGCGTTTTCGCATAACTTTCACGCTTAGATTTGCAGCGGCATACTTGTCGTTTCGCTTATTCCTATTTCGTTCGCGGAAAATAACTATAGTACGTCAGTATATTTTCCGTCGCGTAATAATCTGCATTAGAATTCTTTAAGTTTTATCTACGTCCTGATGCATACAACGGCGTCACGCGAGAGGTTAAAAACCACAGGGCTTGGCGTTTTTTTTTTCTTTCTTTTTTTTTCTTTTTTTTTTGTACGAGGGTTTTCATACAAAGTACATTGTGCGCAGCACACACGACCGTGGATAAAATAATATAAATCTAAGGCCAGACGGCGGGACAAAATGTTTATATATACGAAATATATATCTATTGGACAGTCCAATGAAATATTCAAACAAACATCAATATGAAATATTACGTGCTTCCTCCCTGTTTCTATTTTTCTCTCTCACTTTTGGTTTAAAAACGTTTTAGGAAACGACTATTTTCTCGAACTATTTCACGTTGAAATGTACATGTCAAAATGTAATTGATCAACTGATTAGAAAATATTTCAACGTAATCAGACGCTATATTTTGACGTTAATAAAATTTGCCTCTATCAAAGTTTCTAGTAAGATGAAGAAATGGTTTTGCGCAAACTTTTTGGATGACTCGACGTATTATTTACGTCAATTTTCGCCCGATGTAATTTAAATTTTGATTCGATCGTTGATTCGAGATTGCATAACCGATAGCATTTAAATGTAAAATCTTACAATTCGCTAAACATAACTAACATAGTGCAAATATTCAATAATAATGTCGTTTCGAGATAGTAAAAAAATTAAGGTTTAAAAAGTAAAGCAAAGTAAAAATGCGGGCAGCGATAACATTGTTGTCGGCATCATTGTTTAGATTCTGCAGCAATTGTTCGTCAAATTTAAAATTCGATATAATAATAGTTATTCATCGTGCACTGATGTAAACATGAATGTATAAACTATTTCAAACAAGAAGAGTGCATATAAAAAGGAAAAAGGGCGTAATACAAATTTCTTTGATAATAAAATAACTTACAACGTAAACAGAACGCGTTGAAATGGAGGGAAAAAAATAAAGAAAAAAGATGGTGATATTACATGATATTACAAAGAAAAATAAATTAATTCATTCCATTCTAACATCTCTGTATATCTATAAATATGTTTGTATGGAAAAATTAAACGATATCGGAATTTATATTTCATAACGGAAGCTCGAAATATATCGTTGCAGAGATATGCATCCAAAGTGGAACGTATATTTTTTTCCCCCTTTTTACGAAGATGCACAGGAAGGCTATTTCGCTTTATGTTGCTACAAAGGGCGATTGAGTCACCGTCGGATCAACACAACGAGGAAACTGTTTACCGTCGTCGAAAACTTTGAATTGCATTTGTGCTACGATCTCGCTCCTGCAGACTCCGAGGCAGGTTATCAAACGGCAATGTCGCCGAATGAACGAAAAGTACCACAAAGGGGACGAACGGACGAAGCTCATCGATCAAGGGGGATCAAGGGGCCAATGACGACACGCCTTTGGTGCAAAGAGGATGCGCACGTGCATCGTGCCGCACGTATATCCGTATCGCGGCGACCCTCAGGAGGGAGATAAAACGCGCGCGAAAAGCCGTGTATGGCACACTTACTTAATTCCACATGCCACGCACACGTATACGCTAACGCATTATGCTAATCACTCGAAATTTATCGCGGGGACGTTTAAGAGTTAAGAGATTAAATATGAAATACTACTCTCGCCATTTTCTCTACCATCTTTCAGAATATCATATATTCATGACAAAAAGCACGAAAAATCGCCCGTACGACGCACTTTAAGACTCTTAGCACCTTGCAATTGCTTTATTATTATTAATTTTTTTAAATTTGTAAAAAGATTCTACGAATTAAATAATAATGTGTGATATATACACACACATTTTCTTCGAATTAATAATTAATTTTCAATTCATTATTTAATTCTATAAATTATTTAATTCTACGAATTTTACGAATTAAATAATGAAGAGAATTTGTAGAACTAAATAATAAATTGAAAATTATTAATTCTACGAATTAAATAATAGTATGACATATACACACACATTTTCTTCGGATTAATAAATAATTTTCAATTCTTGTTTTACAAATTGAAAAAAATAAATAAAAATAAAGCAATTGCGCAATGCTAAGACATATACATTTTCGGGTATTATTTAATTCGTAGAATTAATGTCCAATTTTATCAATTATCACTTTTTCTTCGTTATCGCCTGACATTTAGACAAAATCTCGAGGAAAATATCAGGAATAGTACACTTTTAATCATTGAAAGCAGCGAATAAAAGTTACAAATCCAGCGTGAAAACGCGAAGAATTCTTAGTCAAGCAACGGCGTGTCGATAATAATCAGTAAAGGAGTAGAATAACGGAGTAGGGGCACGCGAGGAAAAAAAGAGGGGATGGGGAAGAAAAGAAGATGGTGAAAAAGCGAGAGAAAAATGCAAGTTATACATACGGCAGGCGCACAAGGGGTGTTATCGGTATTAAACGAGCCGCGTGTCGCGCTGCGCGACTCCGCCATGGGTTCGTGTCGGTCTGCTATCGTAATAACACGCTGCCGTGAGCATACGCGATACGGGGGTGGACGATGGCGTCGTGCCACGAAGGGAGCGGGACCACCGGCGAAGGGAAAAGGCGAAGAAGCAAGACGGCGAGAGCGCGAGGCACGTGTTCCGTTTACGCACCGTAATTGACGCTGATTAATGCCCGCTGCGGTCAAGCCTTGATTTAATTCAATTTTACCGAAGCTTATCTCGTCGCGTCGCGCGAATAATTGTTCTGTCGATATAACAAATATGTATAAGGACATAAGAGAGAGAGAGAGAGAGAGAGAGAGAGAGAGAAGAAAAAAAATATTTCTAAAAATACTCTAAAACTCTATAACATATCTTTTATTTGTAAAAAGAAAAGATAACGAGAGAGATGAAGAAAAATTTAAAGATTTTGATTAAAATATCTTGATTGATAATTTTCATATCAATGCAACATTTGTTATCAAAGATAAAATTATTATAACATAAACGTTTAAAAAAGATGACACTCAAATTACTACTAAATAAATTACTACTAAATTACAACTAAATTCATATCTCAAAAAAAAAAAAAAATTAATTTTTATGCAGTAATGTTTTTTACCATAGTCGACATTTTTTTATATTGCGTATTGTGGTCCATGTACAAATTAATACGATTAATCTTTAATTTAATTCAATTTGGCTAAAGCTTAGCAAAAAGTAGCAACAAGAGGAAACAGCGCGAAAGGAAAAGAGAAGAAAGAAGATGCTAAGAGACGATTTAGAGACAGCGAGTATACGCATTAGCCATTTACCGCTGATTAAATTTCCGGTCGGCGCACGACAAACAGTACGAGCAACGCGAAACATTCAACGTTTCATGACATCGTACAACGACGTTCGTCACTTAGAACCAATCACGATCTGACATTTCGTTCATGTCCAATTTTAACAGGTCCAAGCAATTGTGATATAGCGAATACGTAGTCAGTGTCAACCCAATAGCCGCAGACATTTGAGTTTATTCAATGGCAATTCTGTCATTTCGATCGTGTATAATCATCAAAATTCCGCGATTATATAGTCCCTTCAATGCAAAGTTGATCAATTAAGCGATACGTGAAAGCAGTATTGGAAAATTAATGCTGCAAATCGTTATAATTATATTTGAAAATATGCAATATATATATATATATATATATGTGTGTGTGTGTGCAGAGTTTCTCTTTCATTTTGCCATCCAACACAACATTGCAAATATTTACGTATATAAATCGTTATATCGCTTTTCCATTCGCTCTACTTGGCGAACGCGTTATCTAACTGTATCGCACTCGTAAATCTCGCATAATCCGACGTAATAGTTATACGCGATAGACGAAGAATACTGAAAAAGACTTCGACATGGAACGCCGTTTTAGTTTATCATCGACCGAAAAAAATGGGCTGGAAAAAAAGTAAAAAAAAAAAAAAAGGGGGGGGGCAACGCGGCGTGTTGTACGTTATTTATGGAAATAGCCGCGGGATGCTCACGCATCGTATGGATAAGTACGGTCGCTATCTCGCCGATATATCCCACCAAGGCGACCGCATCGATCTTGGTTCTCTATTTTTCATAACAAATGATAACATAAATGTTAACGCAAGGGTAACGAACTCAAATATACCAGTCTAAGAGTGTAAGCGATCGCGCGTTTACGAGTCGGCAAATCGACCGTCTCCATGGGCGAGTAAAAGCGTTCGATTCTACCTGAGAGATACACCCGAAGGGGAAAAAGTTCGCAGGCAAATGGGAAGAAATAGATACCGTAATGGCTCGAATTCTTCTAGTAAACTGGCTCGCGAATTCGAATCTATTTGTAAGAAAGAAAGAAGGAAGAAGAGGAAGGAGATAAAAAAAAGAGACGCATTCATTATTGTCCTAGGGCGAATACTTTCTCAGGATCGAAGAAAATACCATCAAATAGAAAAGATTTCAAGATCATAGAAAAATTCAAATTTATTCGAACGAAACATAAAACATTTAGCGAACCGCACATAAAGCAAAAAAAAAAAGATAGAAGTAAGATTAAATATATTAATATATTTTATCCAAGAGTTTTATCATTATTACTGTGAAAAAATCCGTAAACATAATTCAAATGTCAGATTTTTCTGTCGTCGATCTCAAGAAGCAAGCGAAAGCTCGTGTGGCACTTGATTCATTAATATTACCGTGCTCATTAATTCACTATATTTATTCAAACTATTGATAATGGAGCAATTTTCTCAGTATCGGATAATTATTAATATACTTTAAATGATTAATATAGAAAAAAGTATATATAATCTAACATATGTATACATATTATATACAAGATTTATAAATGTTATCGATTACATTTATTATTTTAATTTGATATATTATAATTCGCTGGAATTAGATGCAGAAATCGTTTATATTTATCAGTAAAGACCCCGTTTGTCATGACAGTATCCTGTTGTCAGATTATACAATTGTCAATGTAACGTGATGTAATGCTCCACACGATCTTGCTAAGTGTTCAAATACGCGCGCATATATACGGCGATTCTTGGAAGAAAAATCCACGGCACATAAGATATGTGCATATACCCAGGACATAAATATTTAGATTCGCGCGCGATTTCCATAGACGGACCATGCGGGCGATATATATTCAACTGGTTCGAGCAACGGTAACAGCAACGACGGCGACGGCGCAATTTTTCTTCCTTCGCGAAAACGAAACGATCGTTGTTGCGCGACGCTACTCACGAGGAGGCTGAGGAGGAGAGGAGCAAGTAAGACGGAGGAGAATCCGATGAAAACACCGCTCCGAGATAACGTTCTTTACAGCGCAATCTCGAAGCCGTCTGGAAAGAGGAGCGTCCTGGTCATTACGGTGAAACAAAGGACCGAAGGAAACTATCGCGAACATTAACCGGCGGAAACACCGTTGTCGTCGTTGTGATTCGTGAGTACGCAGCGATATACAAGCGAGAGCCAGCTGGCAGACGTGCTCGACAAACGAAGCGTCTTTCTTGATAATTGAGCTGTTATATGTTACAATGGATCTCTCTATATTCTCCCCTCCCCTCTCCCTATCCCTATTTTGTTTGTTAATAAGATAGACTTTGCGACTGTGCACGAGTAGTAAGTAAAACTCTTGAAATGGCAATTTGTCTCAATTTGTCTCGCGACATCTTCGATTCTTACTCTTGATAAATCGAGAGACGAATCGAAGCCGGATCGTCTTTTATACAGATGATATAAAATATTTATCTTAATTGTATTTCTCTTCACAAATCACATCATTTCAATTAGAATTCCAGATTTTGTACTACATCGCGAGATATTTTATATTTCAAGTTTTAATTTAAATAACACAGATAACTAAATAATAAAATTGATAAAGAAATTGCACTCTTGATTTGAGATCATCAACTAATGAAGAAGAAGAAACAAACACAGATTACGTTCGTATACATATCTTTGATACATATGACTTTTCTACAAAACGCGTACACGACTTATCATGTGTCGACGAAAATTGCGCGAAAAATAAGAGCACGAAGAAAATGCCTCCGTTAAATGTTTCGATAAATCAACGAACACGATAATTGATAATTCGTGCGCCGAGGAGTTTTCGCTTCTCTTGAGATCGACAATAGCAGAACCTCACAATCGAATTATTTTTATGGGTTGTTGGACAGTAATGGTGACGAGACTTCGACAGGATATTACGTGCGGGGAGAATCGCTTGATAAAACACAGTTGCGTTTAGCGACTAGGGAAAGGACCGACTCGGTCAAACTTTCGTGGCACCGCGATAATGACTGTAATATTTCTCCATCTGGAGGAAAGGGGCACTTCCTCTGCCCGCGCGTCTCTCCCATCCACGTCTTAACTTCACCACCATTCTCGCTTCGACGTCGTCGGGAATGCCCGGCGCCAGCGATTCTTCTTAAACCGACCGCGACGATTGCACCATATCTTTTTTTTTTCTCCCTCATCTTTTTGCTTTTCCGCAGCTCGTTTCTACTATAACGACACTGCGAAGAGTTTGGGGCGAACTATTCAACGAGCACTAACAGTAAAATGGGATTATCCTCACCTTACATACAATGTGTAACGTTACTTACATCACACACCAGAGTTAAGCTTAATTAAACAACTTAATTCCTTTATCGTTCATCAGAGATATACAAACGTATGTTGTAATCAAATAAAAGCTTGCAAACAATTTTATTAAATGAAATTTACTTCAAATTAAATAAAGTGTAAGGCTTTTTTTATCGTAAGTAATCTAAAGCTTGCGCACAATTAAAGTCATTCAAAGCTAAAAGTAAACGTTTATAAAAATCGTACCAACAATATCAGAGAATGTTACGTTCTAGCGAGGTTATTAAGCAGCAATTTTTCATTTCGCATGAATAAGAAATTTATTCAATGCGTACAGCATTTCAAAAGGGCGATAAATAACACAGGAACGTATCCGTGATATTCGATGATTAATTGCGTCTAGAGACTAGTGAGAACAGAGCGTACCGCATTCAATTACTTTTTTGCGCTGCATTTAGTCTCTATCCAAGTATCTATGCAAGCTCAACATTTTAAACAAAGAACGATAAGCGCAGCAAATCAATATATCAAACCTTATCGGTATATGTATATAATTAGATATTCATGCTTCTAACAATACGATGAAATATGAATATCCAAGTAGAAAAATTCATTTACATAAATGTCAGATATTCTGATTATTTGCAGTAAATAAATATGAAAAATGCTCTTCTTTCAATATTTAAAAAGAAAATTAATATATAAGCAACAATTAATATATAGCAACATTGTCCTCTCTGTTCTCTTTCACGCAAATAACAATAAATAATAAATATAATAAAATAAATTATTGCTCACTTTACAGTTGTCATCCGTTTTTAGCATCTCTCGCCCATCTTTTTCTTCTTCCTCCTCCTTCGCCTCCTTCGCTCTTGTTCTTCTTATTCACGTGCACAAAATTCACCTGCGAAAGCATGGTTAATTATAATTGGGCGTAAAGTAATTATCGCAATGCGACGATACGCGGCACTTTACGCTTTACATTAATGCACATTATGCGCAGAAATTTTATTACGCGACGTAATAAGAGAATAAGAATATTATGATCGTAAAAAGCTATGGTTACCCGAAACGAAGAAATCTTTGAACGGCAGGAGAAAATTCGACAAATATGTGCCGCGACAACGCTACACCTGTTGCTAACAGGTAATATGTACGCTCGTTTTACAACGATTATACCATCTCGCACTGCGTCATAAGTGAATAAATACACGGGTTAAATGTAGAGATAAATAACCGCGCACAATATTTCAAAATACAGCTAAGTTCGTCGACTGTCCGTGCACCGCACCATCGAATAACTCTCGCATTTTGACAGATCACCGACATGTGACCGCCGAGTTCATTCGCAATTGAATATTTGAGTTATGCAACTAATAAATATTAAAGTATTAAGTAAATTAAGACGTTACTTACTAAATGCGTTACGACGTCGGAGTCGATCCACACCGCATTCGAGACGTATCGTTTCACATTCGCGACATTCCATTCCAATTTGATGACGTTCCGTCGATCGAAAGATTCGCGCGACAAGTTTGAACTAATACCGCACGATACGATCGCGAGTTAAATTAATGGCTGATTAATTAAGACGCAGATAAAACGTTTGAAAATAAACAATCAAAATTTATTTAATGCGTAATACGTTTCGAGTAATTAGTACTTGTGGAAAATATCGATAATCATTCGATTCAACATTTATTACCGACGTGTTATATAGGGTATCTCTAGAATTTATATATTATACAGGATGAATGATAAGTCTTAAAACATGATGAGCGTATTTTTCGATAACAAAATATAAATAAATATTTTTGTTGTCAATATTAGGCCGAAAATGCTTCGTTATCAAAATAATTGACACAACTAGATATTGCGTTCACGTGTATGAGATAAATATCACTCATTTTTAATGAAAACACTCTCTACATTGTTATAGTAAATTAATAAATCAATAGTAATACTGCCACGTTAAACTGCCTCAAACATACTGATTGTAGATGTTGTCTCTTATTGTATTTAAGTAGAGGTCTACAATAAAAACTTCTTCCCCTTCTTTCAGTGGATCACAGTAGCCTTTGTTGGTAAACAAACACTATTCCAGAATCAAAATACTCTAGATATACGACAGCGTATAAAGAAAGAATTTCACTAAAAAAGCAGAGGCAAAATATATATATATATATATATATATATATATATATATATAGGTAGCAAAATATATATATATATATACTTGGTGTCGTGTCACTACCGCGTCGCTTGATCTGAAACTCAATCATTAATGAAATCTATTGTATCCATTATTTCGATAACGAAGCATTTTCGATCTAATGTTCATAGGAACATTTGTTTATTTATCCAGGAACATATTCACAAAATTTTAAAATATACTCATCCTGTATATGAGATATTATTACATACATATAAATATACTATTATGTACATAAATATATATATATATATATATATATATATATATAGATATTTATAATATGCGCGCATATAATATAAAATATATTATACATATTTATGATATTATATAATTATACTAAATGATTATATTATTACATATTATATAAATAATATATATATATATATATATATATATATATATATATATACATATAAAATTTATTTCTGCGAGTTGTATTTACTATCTAGAGCGAGATTTTTAAAAATAATCAAAATATTAAATTATTAATTTTTTTTATTTAACATTGTTTTACTGTTTTAGTTCGTTCAAAATATCGGACATTAAATACAAGATTGACATTAATAATAAATTCACTATTATGTAAATTTCAGAAGATTTTCAAATATGCTGTAATAATCAATTTCTCGACTCTAATTAATTACTAGAATACCGTATCAAAATATTTAATTGTGTGGGATTTGTTTGATTTGGGTAGATATGTAATAGTGACAAAATAAAATCCAGATTACGTGAAACTTTTCACAAAAATTAAAGCTCCAATTAGCTAATGAGAAGTTAAATACAGTTAGTTAATTAAAAACTATACATTCATAAAGAAATGAAATAACATTTACAACTTAATAAATTTTTTGATATATAATACCAACAAATAATAAAAAAATTTTGTAAATACCTACAATTAGACATATTACAAATTTATTGCCAAACTTATTTACAAATTTATTCACAAAAATTTAACTGATTTTATAGAATCAAAAGTATCGAGCAAAATAATGAAAAAACATAAAAATGGATAAGAGGCGTATTAAAATTCTCTGCTTATCTAGCAGAATAAAGTAAATTAATATAAAAATTAATTAATATTAAAATTAATTAATAAACGTTACCTTAAAAAAGGTAAAATATATATATTAAATCTAAATAAAATAAGAAATCGTATATGATGTTGAAACCTGACGTTTCTCTAAAAGAAAAAATCGATTTTGTTAAAACAAATGCGAAAAGAGACAAAGGAAATTTATTATCAGTCTCGTTGTTATGCTTTTCTATCCAAAATATGAGTAATCTCGTATTGCGAGACGCCCACACGCAGACTTCCTTCCACTCCTTGCAGACGCGCTTTGTTCTACTCGTTTCTAAAGAGCCACTCGGCCGCGTCATCTTAGAGCGTTTCACGAACCGAGAGAGCTCGGCGTTGTGCTTGCCTAATTCGGAACTACATATTTAATCTTGAGCAAACTCTTCGAAGATTACCCAGGCAACTGGCAAACACAAGAACCCATCACTAGCCACGGGAAACTCGAGAACTCGCGGTGGCGGCGGCTACCGACCTCGAGGAAGTAGAGTAAAATACGAAAGAGGCACTCCAGACCGAACTACTGATAACAAAAGCATAGAAAATAAAGACTAACGGTAATCCAAGATAGAGTCAATTTTGAGACCTTCTATCTCTAAGCAGTTAAAAAATTTAAAATCTCTTTAGAATGTTTTACTTTTTTTAATTTTATGAATAATTCTATTGTTTTAAATAATTGACGATCAGTTTTTTTAATATATTTAATATTTTGTTTATTATTTTGAGAACATTCACGCGGAAGGAACGTAATACATTTTCACATAAAATTTTATCATCGTAAACATTATTGCTGTAAAATAGATTGAACAAATTGGAATTAATAAATTTCAATTGTTGATACATATATATATATATATATATATATATATATATATATATGCGGATTTATATTATATTTTTGTAAATATCTTTTTTTTAATAAAAGATTTGCAGAGAGAAGAAATACATGGAGGTTTCATAAAGTTTCGGGGCTCGCGCAGACCTTCTCCGAAGCTCAAGGCATCTGCGCGATAATGCAACACTGGCGACTACATTTCGAAAGTGCGAGAGAGGAAACGCTGATGGCGCGTGGCGAAGAGGGTAAGAAGCTAAAAGGGTTGCAAACTATGCTCTTCTCCAGCGTAACCCTTTTCCCACATTACCCTCTTGCGTTCTTAGACGAGATGCGCGAGCCAGATGTCTGCTCGCTCTCCTCGTACATGAGCGCATGCTACAGCCACCCGTTCGTGCACACACACACACACAGATACATGCATATATACATATTATATACATATATATATATACACATACATACACAGACATAATGATATAAAAGCCTTCCGTATACGCGTTCGCGTTGGCGGAGACTGCCGGGGTTTAATCTCGACCCGATGCGAGCCACAATTTTCCGGAGATGACCGACGTTGGTGCAACCCTCTCGAGGTGGATTACACCGAGATGCGGACAGCACAAGATGCTCTTATCCGAGGAGAATGATGCGTCTACGTTACCGTGCAACTCACCGCTCGTCTACGACTCGTAAAGCACGACGGCTAATAACGTAAATTGTGTGTAAAACGGAAGCGACACGAAGTTGAATAATCTCCTGAGTTTGTCGTCGACGACTATTCGGTATTACGAGGCATATTTAATGTAGGACAATTAAGATCCGTGTAATCCGTATAAAATAATGCGCTATAAAATCGTATGTACTTTGATTCTCGATTTCAACATACGCGTATAAAATATTGTTGATTTTTCACAATATATATTTTTTTGTTTCTTTAATTTCTCACAGATATTAAATGACAAAGCTTATGTTTCATAAAGTTATATCGGTTTTAAATATGTTTTTTTTTCTCTGGAAAAAATTTTACAAATATTTCGAAATAAAGTTAATAGTATTTCTAAATCATTTAAACCATTTTTAAATCATGCATGAAGTATCACGGTTTCAAATACAAATACATATATTGAAAGATTCTCAATTTTATCACGTACTTGATTTTTTATTTTTATTTTTTTTTTTTTTTTTAAACACGAAGAAAGGTTTGCTCAGATGATGCATGTGTACGAAATTAATCAATAAATATTCTCTGCACAGAAAAATCTGTCGATTCTTGCAGAAATCACAGCTAGAAAACACAAAGCCTTAATCTTTATTTAATCTTAAATAAATTGTATTTCAACAAATAATTTTAATTTATAAGGATATTGAGGTTTATATTTTCTTTACACTATATAATTATTATATTCCGCTGCAAAAGCAATATAAATATCTTATTACATAATATATAATATAAATAAATTGTATTATGCATAACTTTGGAATGGATAGAAAATTGAAAAGTGCATCGGAGAGTTAAGGGTCGAAGTAAATCCGATTTGTGCAAAAGACACCGTTCGCACACAATTCCTAATTCCTTCCCAACGGAAATTCGTTGTCGCGATATAAACAGCAGTTGCCGCCGCCGCCGCCGTCGCGAAGTCCGATAATTGTTTCTACGGGATGGTATTGTGTCCCGAGTCTACCATATTTTCATAAAACCACCGCCCCCCCCCTCCCTCCCGCCTCCTTCCCCCCCCCTCCCGCCGTGAACTGCCATATATTTATTACTATTATTAGAGTACCTTACAATAATTAGCGGACGTGGCGGCAACTTTCCTGAACTCGGCTCTCGGTGCAACAGTCATAGATATAACTGTAATATAAGCCGATCTAGCTCATTATTTGCAATGTTCGCGTAACAAAAATTTAAAATTTAAAATTCATTAATACATTAAGCAGGCCTGCAGAAACGCAATCAGAAATGCAACGGGCCTATGTATATATCAGTATAAAATTGTTATAAAAATACGTTCCTTTCATTTTTGAAGTCATCATTCCAAAGAAAATATCAAATATTTTAATATTTATGAATGTCGCTGATTAAATTTCCAAAATAATCTATAATCTTTTTTTCGCGATAAAATATTTATTAAATATTATTTTACTTTATTTTAACTATTATAATAAAAAAATCAAGTTGTGGAAAAACTTGCATAGATGAGGTGCTCCATCTATCCTTTCTCGAACTACGTTTGTGACAAGTATTAAAAGTACTAAAAATGATCATTTCCTACTATTATTACAATTAGCAATTATCAAGTCGCGTGATTAATGAACGATATAAACTTGTCGAAGTTACGTCTTAACAAGAGCACATACTATTGGTCACGTCAGATATATAGCGTTGTCGCGGTGAACTGCACATGAACATTGAGCGTATCGTATTGTCTGGTCGCAATGTAGTAAATTGCTCGTCGTGATTAAAATCGGGAATGCCGTGCAAAGTGCGATCGTAATTAACCGCGTTTTCGCGAGTGAATGCAAAAGAACAGCGCAGAGGCAGAAGAAGAAAGCCCAGAAAAGCATCAGAGGACAAGCAGCAGAGCAATTATAGAGTGTGTGTAATTTATAATTTATTTAATTTTTATTTAATTTTTCCTTTGCTATTTGCGAGATTTATCTGCGCGGTAACGATTCATTTTACATCATTGTTTAATAATATATGTAAAATATTTTAGATTTTATATTCTGAAATACTTAAAATATTTAACATTTATAATATATATATATATATATATATATATATATATATATATATATATATACATTATATATGTGTGTGTTTATATTTTTAAAATGGAGATTTAATTTTTAACGGAATTTTAAATATAAGCACTATATTTTTTTTTTACATCTTCTTTCTTAATTTTTAGCATTAAATATCAAGATATCAAATATCAAATTTTTTACAAATTATAGATTTAGACTAATATTTTTTTCATCATTTATTTTTCTCTAAATTCGAGATTATTGTGACAATACATGACACACGTTAAAACTATTCATATCTTTATAGAAAAAACAGAGCACTTTTCTTGCCAATTTGATCTTTAGAACTTGTATCGAAAGGAGAGAGTGAGGGAATACGTGATGTGCCCCTATATGTATATATATATATATATATATATTAATGCCTGGATATGGCTGCATGATTTTCACGCAATGGTGCAGCTCTCCGAGAGTAGAGGAATATTCTCATCCATCAGGGCTGGGATACTACGTATGCGACATTAGTAGCACTTAACGTACATAACACGCTGATTCAGATGACAGAGTAGTCCAATAACGAAACCTTCCATCACGAATAACACTATATGTGGCGAGAAATAATTGCGTTTTCCGTAAGTCTTATAGGAGACTCTCCGTAAGTCACGGATGATCCGAATGATATCCCGAACGATGCGGTGCGGAAAAACGACGTCGTTCTCGATTGAGCAAATGGGGAGATCGATTCTCGATGCGATTCCAGGATCTCAGAAGTGACATTCCGATGATGATCGCGCGAACACATCTAGGTGATCGGCAAAGACTCTTCACTCTTATCAATCCAGTCGTGCGGGGTCTTCTGAGGGACCTTGTTGCCGAATATATACGACCATTAGACGCGGACAGCGACTACGCCACTCGCGGGACTAGGATTAGTAGAGACATTAGGAATAGATTGCCGGTTTGCACGGATCCCCACGGCTCTCCCCTCAGGATTAGGAAGGATTACGCGCGGGTTGGGCCTACGATTCCATCGACATTCCGATGTTCGTGGGGAAATTGGCAACGTATCGGAATAATGACCTCGCGCGATGTAGAATATACCGACTGACGTCATACCGTCATCCTTTTTTTCCCTTCTCTCCTGCTTTTCGTTCGATATCTCGTTTTCACTCCTTTTCTATCTCTTTTTTTTCTCGTTCATTGTTATATAAAAATTATAGAATCAGATTCTTCAGCGATTATATTGTTTGTTTAATCGCTCAATTTTTTCCTGATTGACACATATGTATACATTTCTATCAAAGAGATTTATTCATTGTGTTTGATCTCGCATGTTTTTTTTTTTTTTTTGTCAAACGGTATTGATCTATTTGAATAAAAGTTGTTGAAGCAAATATAAATTAGAAATGATACCGTATAAATGTATAAGGTATAGCATTTTATTGTTTATAATCGAGGCAAGAGATATTTGCCTGAATTTTCCTTGCGGTTAAAATTGACATAAATCGCCATTCACGTAGCTCACTTTAATCGTCAGAATGGACGCGCGAGAATCGAGGGTACAGGTCGTATTTATTTCGACCACCGTCTATCCGTGAATAACGGTAATCATCGACGGAATCTGTAGGGGGATAGTACCGCCCTACAGTTTCGTGTGTCGCTAATCCGAAACACATACAGGCAAACGCAGATAAAATGTAAGAAGGACCGAGGGGTGATGAACTTAGTATGAGATCGGATGAGCGACCCTTCTCAACCATCTATAGTCGCGTTTCTCTTATGGTAGGAGCCTTTAGGCCATACGAATCGATTAAAGTATCATGAAAGTTCGTTATTATTTAATTACAGTTGCGATAAGACATTTATTCGAAAACGTTGTACATGAATTTATTCTTAATCTTATTCTAATCTAATTCTAAATTTTATTAAATGTGTTATACAAATAATTGTTTAAAAAAAGAGAGAGTTATTCCCCGTATCTTATTAAAATCATTGTCTAATTGCTATTTCTCGTAATTATATTGAAATAATTATTGATAAAACTTAAATACTTAAATACTTAAATTTCGTGTGAAAAAATATTTATGGAAAAACTGGACGGAGAGAGAGAAAGAGATAGATAGATAAACAGACAGAGAGAGAGAGAGAGAGATCGGAGCTACATCAAAGGTTAATAAATCTAATATATTTTAAGATTCATGAATTTGACATTAATAATACTTTTTGCTATTTTTATTAAAATATAAAATTAATAATTAATTTATAAGTTAATTTATAAATTAATTTATAAAGTAAAGATTTGCTCTGTAGAAAATAATTTAATCTCAAAGTCATAAATATCTTAACTAACTTTTTTTATAATGATTGTATCACACGAAAATTTTATAGACCGAACATAAAAATTCATGAAAATAGAAATTTAATTTTATAGGGCAAATTTTTATTTTAATTCACAAATTAATTAGTAATCTTATACTTTTAAAGATTAAAAATGTTCTTTACGCAACGTCAAATTCATAAATCTCGAAATGTATTAGATTTATTAACTTTCGACATAGTTGATCCGTCAAGTTGCTCCTTAAATTTCCAGAAATTCTATTATGCGATTTTAAAATAAGAGAGATCCGAGAATTTATGTAACTTCGAGCCAATTGTTAAAAGCTTCTCCTTTTACCATACGGATGCGCGCACGAATAAAATGCAGAAGCACTTTTCTATCGTTCCACCACATATATCGAGATTTCGGTCGATTCAACTGCTTTCTTTTAATATCCCGCGCCATACTTTAGTTCGCAAACGGCTGCGTTTTCGCTATCCCTTTTCTCACCTATTACGGTTACTAACCCGACTACATATAACGCTATACATTACGGTTAACACCGACCCGTGCGGCACTTTACGAACAAATTACGACCACCCGGTAGTTTCTACTTTGCTCTAATCCGCTCCAACTTTCAATGCAGATTTTCCAGCGACGCCCCTCTCTGAGGAGGGACAGAAAAATTTTCTTAATCCTTGCGAACGGAAAATCCAACCCGCGCCTTCCCGTCTCCGTATATTCACGATAAAAAAAAAATGATCGTATTTTTTCCAATTATAATTATATTACTTCGAGTATTAGGATGGCTTATTTTAAATAGATATTGATGGTTTTAATCATTTTCTAAACGTCGCAAAGAATGAGAAAAGGTCATTTTTTATTTCGAAAGTCGGGTGGTGATTTCCTCTTGTATCTAAGAGCGATCTAATATTTCGCAATATTATGCAATTGTATTTCGCGAATATTATATAATAAATGTATTATGGACGCCACTTGATTATCGCAAGGATATAGCTCAGACATATCGCAATAGGACCCAATACTATGTCTCGCGACGCGGTATGCGCCGAGGGTTGCGATCCCAGCATGATGCTCGATGATAGATAGAAGACCCCGAGGCTACGGCACCCTAATACAATGGCAGCTCCGTTTCCTCTCGATACCCTGTGGGAATAGTAAATGGAGCGCCGTAGGCAGCGAAACAGTCCCTGCCTTCGATCTTCGCTCGGCGCGGGCAGCGCGTTTTTTACTCCCGTTGCCAACAAGATCATCCTACACAATATTAAACTCTATTTCGTTCCCCCCTTGTCGTCCGATATACAAATGTCCGATATTTTGTCAGCATCTTTTGCCGAGCTCGCCAGAGATCCAATGATCGTTCATCTGTATACCCACAATCCATTTTACATATCTCTTCCTATCGACAATTTAAGCTCGATATGCTTGCTTCTAAAAGATCGATGAATTTTTTCTAATTTATTTTGAAATTAAATATGTCACACTTCTGACAAAGTGTCGGATATTTTTAATTTGACTGACGTAAATATTAAAAATGCGGGAAATCAATCAAAGCAGATAAATATGTAACATTATAATTCATGAAATACATATATATATGTGTGTGTGTGTGTATGTATGTGTGCTGTATTTTTCTATAATATATTTTAAAAATTAGTATATTATAGTACTCTATATTAATACTCGTCTTTGCAACATTATTGATAAAAATATTTTTATCTTATAATATATAAAACAATATTACCGACGCGTTCAAGAGTTTTCACGTGACAAGTTTATTATTAGGTCAGAATGTTCTAATTTTTAACATAAACGCTCGGCCGCATTTCGAATAATAAATATATTATTATTTGCACATGAAACGTATTAATTATTCGCACATCGGACAACTATTAAAATAGCAAGTTTGTGTAAATATTTATGAGCTTGTATATCTTCGATTAAAACGGAAACTTCACTCTCTCGAAAACAGGGAAATAGTGAAAAAAAAGAAAAAAAAAAACCTATTCACTTCACAATCTCGCGTCCAATTTCTCAACGAGAAGTTGAACCTCCGTTTCCGGTTAATATGCGGCTTTTCACGCGGCATGCCGTATAATATGTCCGCGGGTCTTCCCAGAGAGCGTCAATCTGCGGCCGCAATCGCGGCTGCGGTCATGTCGAGCGTGCTAAAACGTAACGGAGAACGGTATCAAACGTTAAAATGTTTCGGACAGGCGGTTATATAACGTACGCTCCGACGAATGTGCAACGTAAATGGTATAGTGGGACAAAGGAACACGCGCGCGCGCTCGCGCTTAATGAAAGCCTGCCGTTATAGTCGGAAACTATACGCGGGATTAACGCGAGCCCCCGCGCGCGTATCTACACGGAAAACAGAGCCTTGCGAGATTATCGGACGTATTAATATTGTGAAAGCAATTTCTACGTCGCTGCGCCCCGGACAAAGACGCCGCGCCGTTAGCGGCGCTGTGTCGTTTGCACAGAGGGTAAAGGGGATCAACCAACAACACGACCGGAAGACGGGGATGCTGTCGCTGCGTTGATGGATAAATGGACGTAATGTGGCGCGCGTAATGTCGTGCTCGCTCTTTGCGGTGCGCCAGTCTCTTCGGAAGAAGAGAGAATACCAGAAATCATCATTAGTTTAATCCCTATCTTTCGTTTTCACTATTATATATTAAAATCCTTTCTACTTTATTTATCATTCGATTTTAATATTTATGTATTTCGTTCTCTCATTTTTTTTTTTTTAATTTTAATAGTAAATTTAACGAATTTCACTATATCAAAGACCGGATCATACTTGGTCAATGATCACTAAAGCACAGAAGTTGGGGTAAAGTTTCGCCGTGGGCTTTTCTACTCGGATGATCCAAAATGCATTCGACCCGAAGTCGTTTCTCTTGACTACAGTCGAGCGAACGAGAGAGATTTCGTTTAAATTAAACCACGTAATACAGTATAAACACAATTGCACATGCGCCATTTCAATATCCTTAAAACCGCCCGGGAGAAGATTCGCCGTGGAACCTCGCGAACTTTCGCGCCTCAGCGATTATTGACCCGGCTATAAGCCGATGCTGCATTTCTCCAGCGGCAAGTTCTTTCTTAGCGACCGAGTGGGGAGGGAAAATTGGTAATTCCCAATCGTAGGAAAAATCGCGTCGACGTTATCCCGAATGCAATCCGTTATTCGACGGCTACAGCGAGCGCCGGAAATTCCATAGAAATTCCGCACAGCCACTCCGACCTACTTGCCGGGAAAATCGGTGTCTCCGGTATATCCTCTCTTCTCGACAAGGCAGGAGAGAAGGAGAATTGGTGAGGGGTGCTTTTCTTTTCCTCCCTCGGCACGAAACGAATCACCCGAACAAGCACGCCGCATCGCAGTGCATGTCGTAACGCTTACGAGAGAAACTGTGGCTCGCTCGGATCCACCCCTTTGTACGCGCGTCGGAATCTCGCCTCTGTTACTTCGCATGCGGATATAAAAATATTCCGCACATAAATCTCGTGGCAACATTGAATACGCGGACGGATTCGGCGCGCGTACGACTTTCGATGCCCCAGCCTCGTTTACATCGGTCGCAATATTTGCGATATTATCGATATTCTATTCGTATTTGTCCCCTTTTCAGCATTGGTCCGATGAAAACGGCTAGTCAACTCACGAGGTTTCGCGTAATACAGAGAATAATATAACGAAAAAAGAAAGAGAATCTTTGTCCGGAAAGTGCAGCGCTCTTGCGTATTAACGCTCTTACGAGAAGAACTTCTCGAGACTCTTCTCTTCGATTCATTCTTCATTTCTCAATCGCATACTGTGAGAAAGAAAATCGTTTTAGACGTTCGTAACCATGATGTAAAATCTCCGAGTAAAATGTCTGCAATGGAAACGTAACATTCTCTCGCTTTCGGGATCATTACGATCGTTTTTACAGCCAATTCCGCATTCGATGAAAAATAAGGTGGAAAGTTAAAGCTGACTTCACAAGAATCACAAACTGTTACCGGATTTTTCCTTCTCGGTCCATTGATTATGCCAGAAAGTTAAAACGACAATTCATCGCATATATTAACGTATTTTGAGCGTTCCCGTTTCGATCAATTTGATAAAATAATGAATTTCAGAAATATGTAAATTTTCAAGCGTGTCTGTTTCGTAAACATTAAAAAACACCTATCGACCAAATAAAAGAAAAATAGAAACATGCAAAAATTTGTCAAATCTAAAATGTACCAAATTGTATGAGTAGAGTATAACAATTTCTATTTCATAAAAAAAATTTTATATTGATATAAAAGTTACATGAAATGTTAAACTAACGTTAATCGATTTCGAAATTTCCAAAAAATAAGCGAATATGAAACATTTACATAAATGAGAAAACTTGGTCTAAAAAAAAAAAAAACTCTGTAAAAAAAATGTTGATCAAATTGTAAAAATAAATATTTTCTACAAATTTTGTAGCTTAAAAAAACAGATTTTCTTCACGCACATTGCAGTTTGATCGAAATCAGTGATATTCTTTTAACAACTGAAAATATGAATTTTTACGAAATTATAAAATTTAATTAAATAAAGATTTCACATGTGAATAATAATAAAAAATCAAATAGTAAAATCAAATTAATTTGCTTATTATTTGATTTTTTATTATTAACATATTTATGATAAGTGAATATTCGTGAATAAAACTTATTTTGGCCAAATGTACAGAGAAAGTATCTCATATATTTTATGCAATAAAATTGGAAAGAGAGAAAAAGAGAGAAAGAGAGAGAGAGAGAGAGAGAGAGAGAGCGCTGTGTCCTTCTCATTTGCATTCTAACTCGAACGTGAATTTATGTGAAAATATCTTTTCAGGCTTTACTTAATTTATAGACAGAATGAATAGCATACTATGAAAACTTCGTGTCTTTTATTTAAGTACTTTCTATACGGCGCATCGAGTCCGGGATAAAGCGTTATCCTATTCACCATTGGTTTTCGCATAAATTATCGACCGTTTGTGAATATGTTCGTCGAGCGGATGCCAAAACGGACGTGAAATTCAAGAAAAAGCGCGAGCGAAAATTTAACATGTCACCTGAAAATCTACACGGTTATTGCTTTTGGATAACCGCTTCGACGATCTCGTGGAATCTCGATCACGAGAGTTGCAAAACGGAAAAACCAATATAAACAAAATATACATAAAGTGGCTTATTTAACTCAAATGATCTAAATATTTCCCAGAGAATTTATTTTCTAAGAAATATTTCCGTGGGCGATGCAGAAGTTATTTTTAAATTTATTTTTTAATGTAAACTTTAAGATCTGTATTATTTTTAAGTTTTTTGTTCCCAAAATTTTTGTTTAGTCTCTAATCCTTAGAATTATAGGCTAATGTATTTTCATGTAATGAAAAGATAATGCCTTATCAAAAATTCTATGATGATTTCGAATTATTATATAAATCATATAATAGAAGATTTGTTGAACTGATAAATGACGCAAATGATTTATGAAACTTCATATTTCGTTAGCTCGTTAAAAGCTCGAATATGAATCAGTCAGCAGCTATTAGATTCGGTTGCTCGGTATAATTTCAAAACCTCATTATTATGAGCAATCTCGTTATTTATGCAACACAATCTGTATACCTCGATAAAATATCAAAGTTACGACAATAACTATTTACCTCTTATGTCGTTATTAGGAGTGCAAGATGCCGTCGTATTTAGAGTGCTTCCCTATTAAAACTTTTCTCCGATTGGTAATACATCGAAAGTACCGTCGCTACGTTGACTTTTTATCACGTTTGCTTCTTGCGGATTATACATAAACTTTCGTCGCAAAGTTCGCTTTGCACGCGGAATATTTTCATATATATGCGTACATACAAGAACGCATTTGTGCGTTTCTTAGTTTGTAATGCAAAAATTATAAAAATGATTTATAAATATCTGTATCCATATATAAAGTATAGTAAAAACATCAATGTGCCCCACTTAATTTTATTTTGTCAATATTAAAAAAGAGAAAGGATAATATTATGAGAATAATATTAATTAAAAAAAAAAATTTTATCCGTACAGTGAGAAAATGGAATCTTTTTGTACCCTTTAAGATTATTTGTCGGCTACATCCCTGAATGGCGCGCACGCACGTACGCAATCTCTTTGTTTTGCCCCCTTGTAGATTTATTTCATTTTGCCGACCCTCGTCGGATTCTCGTTGGATGGGAGGTCGATTTCGCGGTGTAACAATGAACATGCTACCAAATCATGGTGCTTATGTATGCACCGGACGACGATTCCTCGATAATCCAGCAACGCGCGATCGTATATATATATATATATATATATATATATATATATATATATATACTATATTCAGTTTGCGGAGTTTGCTCAACCTACAGCCATCGGCACCGGCTTTGCGTACGATCGGCAAATGTTTACATCGGAGGATAGTGGGGTGGCGCCGAAAGCTCGAAGCTCCCTCGTCGAATCTCGCTCATCCCCTTTGTTCGATTCTCGAGTATCGCGGGAGTTCCATATTTCATTCCGATGCGTAGGATGTAAACGCATTTTATAAGCATTACCTATCTATTATTAAAATACAATACTTGATAATGGAAAAACAGAAGTTCTTTTTCCGTATTTCTGTCTTTAAATGTATCATCTGAAAGATCTTTTCACATTTCACGCTGCTTGACACGTGAAATCGCAAAAAGTCACTCCCTATTGCTGCGATATCTCGAAGAAGAGCTGGGAATATATTTCGATCGGGACCAGTCGGCAAACATTTCTCGTGCATAATAAATGTAGCGACAAGAAATCTGTTTACGAATGCAGACGTTTCAACTCGCAAAGGCGGACGATTCCGTTACGAAAGTGACTCTCGAAAGTTAGCATGAATAGGGGACTTTATGACAAATGCGCGTACAACGAATTCCATATGAGCGTTTTACACGAAACTTTGGTGACTCGTATGCTTTCGACAAATTTTGGCAAGCTTAAGAGATATAGTACGATATAATGGAATAAATCAAATACATTGTAAATTAAAAATTAATGCGTCGTGACAGATAAAAAGAGGAATGATTTATATTATAGTTATTTATATAGTTGAAAACATGTCAGAGAAAATTCATTAAAATAGAAAGTAGATGCTAAATCAATAGTGCTACTTAGTATTATTCGTGCGACTTACAAATAACCGAAATCATAAATGACACAGTAATTCCATTTCGAAGATAGAATGAAATAAACATTTGGATTTGCCGGGCGAAAATTCAGTTTTCACAGAATTACGGTCGCAAGTCAAGAAAACTACTGCACAGTGATTCCGAGTTAACTACCTGTCGCAAAAGCGAGAGCAACGCTGCGTTGTCGTGAAAGATGCAAGCTTCTCATGCATGCAAAGAGGAAAATGTCAAAAATAGTCAATATTCGCGTTTTTCTAAAAACGTACAGCAATCATAGCAAACAGACTTCAAATAAATATTTCACATGTATAAAACGTCACAGAAATCTCTCTTTAATGTTGATATTTGTCAGTTTGACAATTTATATATATATATATATATATATATATATATATATATATATAGTGTATGTATGTATATTTCTGTATTGGAGTCAAATAATGCTTTCAACAAATCTTGTTAATTATTTCAAATTAAATATTTAATTACTAAGCTATTACCAAGCTATTTGTATGGCATCGAATAAGAAATACAAATAAATTGGTAATTAAATATTTAATTTTAAATAATTAATAAGGTTTATGTAGGTATGTTTAATCCCAACACAGAAATGCTTAAATTATAAAAAAAAAAAAACACATTTTATTATTCAAACTATTGACATTAATAAATTTTAATTTAAAATATCGGCATACCAAATTGATTTCTCAAATAATTTTCGATGAAATTACATACAATATATTCAATAATTTTCGCGAGAAAATATATCGTAACAAATGAACACTATACTTTTCGTAACATAATCATCCCCATGCCGTAAATCTGATACAATTGAAGGAACTCTTTCTTCTCGACAGCTCTCTGTCAAAAAGCATATATCCGCACGTGCATGTTTCGCGATTTTACTTGCATGCGACGTGTCACCCACGTTAGTATCGTGTCCTAGCTTCTTGCTGTTTTCGTAGCTTCGTCCCTTCCCGCTCGACAGAATCTCGGTCGCACTCTGCCTGCCATCCGTTCCTCTCCTTTTCGCCCCCTTCCCTTCCTAACACCATCGCTTCCGGTTTTCGATCTCCCTGCGCTCCCAGTCACGGTACGTCATGATAACGGCACTCTATACCCGTGAATCACCTTTCCACGCGAATCGCAATCATTTACGAGCGAACACTCCCGCACGCTACCCCGGAACGACATGTTTGCCGGTGCGGAATACAGAGACGAAGGAGAGAATATTCGCGTCATCGCGGTCGAATTTACGACACTCATCGGTTTCCGGTTGCCCCGACTGTTCTCGCGAAGCATTCTCGGCAAATGTAAAAAAGTATTTCGTTCGATTTTATATCTCCGCTTCTTCATTTATGATCGCTCGACAAAGAGCGACTCCTAGTTTATTTAATCGATGTACTTGTAAAAATTGTAAGATATTTAAAGAATCGTCGTTTTCGAAAGCAATATGACACCTTTAATACAAAATCAAATGCATATTGCTTCGATGTATAAACAGATAAATAAAAAAATATCGCTATCTCATATACATATATGCATACACATTTAAATATTATTTCCGCTTATAAATGTTGCAGCGTACAAGGAAATCGAAAAAAAAAAAATCTACATAATATTTTATAAGCTGTCTGCAAAATTGAATACATAAAAATGGGTAAAAAACATTTATTCGATCAAGTCACTCGTTGCGATTTTTTTTCAATGTTCCATTTTATTGTCGCGTGTGAAATAACGATCTCGTAACTTGGATAGAAAAGTGCGGTAAAGTTATAGTTTAACCGCTCGAGCGTATGTATCGCGAGATAGATACGATTGAAACGCTTCGAGAGGAATCTTGCTTGTTGTAAATCGTAGATGAAAGCGTGACAGAAAATTGGCCGCATAAATAGCCGCTAAAAAGGAGAGGATGGGAAAGGGAGGAAAAAGAAAGAGTGGAAAGGACCGTGCTTTTCACTTCCTGGCGGACGAGGTCCGCGGCGGAGCACGTTTCTCTTCGTCGACCTGGAAAGGAGAATGACAGAGGGGCCACGAAAGACAGCCTCAAATTGCTCTTATCCACCTGCCGCCGTTTCAACTCGCCCCTTACAAATGGACTGCTCTTATCCCATTTTGTCGAGTGCAACGCGCGCAACGGCCCAATATATATATCCGGAGATCGTGGCCGATGATCTATAGTGCATTGCGCCAATTTTCTACGGCGGGATAATACAAATAGCCGGCATCTTGCCTGTAAATCGTGTACGCATCCTCTTGGTCTCGCCGCAGGACACGTATTCAAGATCGTATTCTGTAACGGGTATTGTAAATACATCGTGTTCGGCATCGATCAATAACGGAGGATACCGAGAGAGCGAATATGCCACTGTTCGAGTCAAAAAATCAAGAGAATCCTTAGTTAAATAATATTAATTTAATAATAGTTTAATAATATTCGTACGAGATTGCCGGAAGAGAAATGTAATCAAAATAATAATTAATAGGTGGTTATCGATCGATCGTTATCGAATATATTCAAAAGATTTTTAACAATTCAAACGCTGCTTTAAACGCCTTCGAGATATTATATATTCTTCAGATGTTGGAATACTTGAAAATGTGCCAACCACGAAATTTTTCCATAGATTTCGTTCCAACTAGAATAATCGATATGTCGCTCGCGTGGAAAGTATTCCCGCAGGCGGAGACTGCACTTCCTTTGCAGCTAAGGCATGAGATTCTGCAAAAGTTTAAGCCGGTTCGAGATGCGATTCGGGGTACTCGTTGATGAACACAATCGGATGCTCGCACAAGAGAGACGAGAAGTCCTAAGCCAGTGCACGAATTCTATGTGTATTTACGATAAGTGTCAGGGAAACGCGAGCGATCCGTTTCTGCCTCGTCGGAGGAAACCGATCGGGAATTCTGAGATCTGTTTGGGAAGAAGAGAGCAATGACGGCTCCCTAAATTAAATTCATTAGGAAAAGTAATTGAAAAAGATCGAGGAAGAGAGGAGAGGGGGGGGAGGGGAGGGGAGAGGGCAAAGAAATGGCAGCTTACACCAATCGTTTCTCGATTTAGCCCGGACAGTAAAACCGACTTGAATAGTCCACTCTTCGAGATCCAGGACAATTTACGGAAGTTCCTCCTCTCTGCCGATCCGAGCTGCAAACGCTCCGCTTTTCGCTCCGTCGTGTCGTTTTCCCGGATCGCGCGCGTCGTCGTCGAAGCCCGATCGACGCGCGAGACGTGTGTGAATACGCTACGTACGTACGTGTGCGTATGTGTGCGCGCGTTACGACGGGACAGGTATCACACCGATGGCCGATGCTTTCTCTTCGCCGGTACCTTCCGCTGCCAATTTTATCGCGCTCCTAAGCGTTCCGTCCGCAGAATCGAAACTTCCTTTTTCACCGGAGCATCCCTTTCGTTGCTTCCGAATTTCGCGCGTTAACCATTATTCTCGTATTCTCGGATGGCTGTTGGATATCGATCCCTTCGCTGTTCTTTTTCCTTCAATCTTTAATGACGCTCGAAATAATGTCGCGCGGATTTTAATCAAAATCTCGTGAAAATTTATAATTAAAGATCAAATATTACGGAACAAATTTGACACGCTAGCTCTATCGATCCGTGTTACGATTTATATTTCTCTTGTGTTTCTCTTTTTCTTTTCAGTTCAATGAAAAAAATATTCTCACAACTCGCCAATAGTATTTAATGATAATATGTAAAAATAATGATTTATCTATAAATGATATAAAAAAAAAAGGACGTAACACGTAGACATTAAAAAAAAATCTTGCACCGCTTTATTATTTTGCTTTTTCTGCGAAATATCTCGCTGTGCCATTAATCTCTCCCGCTAGGCAATTTGTCTGACAAGTTGTCAAAGCAAAAATCTCGTCGATAAAAAGTCCCATCATTTTTCAGTCGAATCGCCATTTTTTAATCCTCAAAGTGCTTCTAACGAATATATACGTTAATACTTGTACGAAGATATAGAAATAAGAGATAACAACTATAAAAGTAAAGCTGCGATATTAATGACGCAAGCAATATCAAATGAAGGAGCTCGTAGTTTGCATACAGCAGAAACATATATACGAATAACTGACTGAGAGTTGAGAAATAGATGTTATAGTATGAAATACGTGCGCGCCGAGTCGCATGATAAGAGACTCGCCAATCCGCTTTTAGGTAGAAGAATAGACCCCCAGCTGCTCGGTCGAGATATTGCTTAGCGACGAGAAAGATGTCGCGGATTGTAAAGGATTGCGGCGGTCTCCACTTGTTGAATCGCTTCGTTCTGCCGTTTTTGAAAATTCGTCAAGTACGTTTTGTATGAAAGTTCCTTTATCCGAGATATATCCATCGTAACGAGACTGTCTTAGATTAAGCACCATCGTATGCTTTTAGTTTCAAACTACGCGTCTTGGCTAAATAATTCCTGATTATTTGATGAATAATTATAATTATAATTCAATGGCTTATAAGCCTTTATTACCTTTTAAGAATCCTCTAGTGATTTCCATATAATATTTGAAAACAGGAGAAAAATGTGAATTTCGTGAAAAATAACTTCTCATAATTTCGTACTTTTTAATATTAATTTTAATATATATATATATATATATATATATATATATATATATATCAGGCATCTCAAAAATAATTTCTAAACATTCAACATTCCAAGTTATAAAGATATTGTGGATATGATGCCACAATTTCATCTGTAAACTATATAAACTGTAAATTGGTGCTAAAATGCAGACGGCGAGGCCGAGTAACAAGATACTCCTATGTCAGGCGACCAAATAGCGTTAATTGAAATTTATGAAAGTGGTTGCGGGAGATGAGGTCAAGCACGTACGCGGTGGATGTTAAAAATAAAAAATACGACGTACCTCTCGCTCGTTCGCGAGGCTTCGAGCCGAGTTACCGCGTAAAACAATCCATCTATCGCGAATTACTTCTTTCTCTCTCTCTTTTTGCACATCGCTTTTTGCCATTTGCCGTCGGTGCGCGTTTATATGCCCGAAAATAGCGGATGATGTATCTGTTTCAGCGAAAACTCGCGGTATATCGTGATAAAGAGAACATTGTAATCGTCCTCCGACATATTACGTTCTCAGGCAACTTCGCTACATAAAGGGAATAAAGAATATCTGCATGTACGCGGATGTATGCCCGTTTTCCGCTTCCTCTACTCTACACGACGGAGATAATTAATCGCGTGTATCAAGACAATTCATTATTTGGCGGCGGTTTCTGCGGTTCACCGGGAGCACGAGTTTCCGCAATACCGCGCGGAGCCGTCACGTGCTAAAAGATAGCACGCAAAATCTTGTCCCGGCGTCGCTTCTTGCGCGTCAGCACAAGGGTTCACACCCGGTTGATAAATCCGCCGCGACGGGGAGACGAGAGAAACGCGAGTTCCCCGGGATTATACCAGGTCGTGAAAATAATCGCGAGCCCATTTTGCTGAAAGCCGCATGTTCAAAGTAATTAGTCTGATTTTCCTCCACCGCCGTCGCAGTCATTTCGGCCAGGCGCGCCGGTTTCTCTCGGCGTAAGGCGAATTTACACGGTTCCTTTTTGATGAACACATTCCAGATGAATTCTCCACACAGGAAAAAGAATTGAGAAAGAATGATATTTCTGCGAAAATAATTATTCGCGATGGAAAAAAATCCACTCACACGTATTACTTTTATTGTCTTTATACGAAATAAATCTTAGTGAACAGATACATATTTAATCGATGTAAATATTTAATTTTATTTCTACAAGTATACGCGCGAGTATATTCTACATATTTAAAAAATTTTTAATTTAATATTATATAAAAAATATACTGTCAAAAAAATTGGCTAATAATCATCTTTCTGCTAATTATATTCGAAAGCTTTAATCCTTCGATAACAATTTTTTTTTTTTTTTTATTCTAAACACAGGCGTTTCAAAATAATCGCAAAGATTGTAAACCGTGTAAAATCGTCTTTATGGACTCTCTTATCCTCTCGTCATCTCAGAAACTGAAATCCGACTCGTTTTGCTCATTACCTCGCTCCGCCGCCGTGTCATCGCCTTTGGCGTACTCAAGCCTGGCGAATGTTACATTTTCGTCCTTGTATTACACGTAATTATACATATCTTCCTCTCGCTGTGTGGTTGTATAAAGATTAAAGAGATTTCGCAATCGCAATCTAGGAATTGGTCAGATATTCTGCTAACAGTTTCGCTATGTTTTTCTTCCGACAGAAAGAGAGAGAGAGAAAAGATTCAGGAAGAGAAACAGGTGGGTGGGACGTTGTCGAGGGTTGTTGCATTTTTAGAGGGATGGCGGCGATCACGCGACCGAGGGAAATTCAATTAAGCGGCGTCGTTGAAACGACCGTCGCTCGTAACGACATTTCTCCGTTGCCGCGGTTCCGCCACTCTTTGAAGTTTATTCGTATTCGCTAAAGCGTGAGCGCACGTAGGGACGCGCGTGCGTGCCCATCTCCGAGGAAAAGAGAGGACCCCGGGAAATTTGCACGGTGAAAATGTCCTCTTATTTCGTCGCAGCACCCGTAACGTCACGTTTGTTCCATGTACTACGTCCTCCCATGCCTCCTGTCGTCTCTCTATGATTTCGCCGTAATTATCTTAATATCTCGCGTCGTTGTATAATCTTGAGCAATCATCATTAAAATAAGAGAGACTGCTCGTCGTTTTGTCACCTACCGCAACTCGCTGTAAGCTTAAATATGAAATTTGCGGATTCTAGCCTTCAAGCCAAAATATTTTCGAGGAGATTCTCGCTATTTCCTTTTTTTTTTCCTTTTATCGCTTTTTGATGCTTAAATACAAACGGCACTTTTATCGGCGTTCATCGGCAAGGAAGATATTCCGAAGCACTTTGTACTTTGCTCGTCCTCGGGATATATAATACAACTATATAGCTACGTCCATGTCTTTAATCTCGTTATCGCTATGGTAACCTAAGCCGAAATGTTGCAACGCCATCAGCCACCCGGCCTCGACGACAGGGTACGAGCTTTGACCGGTCAGGATAGCAACTCGTAGACAGAGGTAGGCGAAACGCTTGTGTCCGACCAAGTCCCGTCTCCTATATCGTCATAGATGAACGCGATCTCGGGGTCTACTCGCATGGCGCAAACGCGGTAATGGTCGTTCGTTAAGGGAAGCTAACGTCCAGACGGGCTGTGGAACAACCGTCGTGCCAGGACGGACAGAGACGCTTGTTGGTAAAGCGTGCATTATTTACACCCACGGGCGGCCATCCGGACACCGAGGGTGCATTTGCACTTGAGTCCATTATTACCCCTGCCACGTGGATTATTCCGACAGGTTAACGCTCACTCGTTAAGTAAATCCCGTCCCATCGGGCGCCCGCCGCTTTATGCCGAGGTGTGGGTACATGACACCTCGAGTCGCATCCACGTAATACGTTACGCGCGCGTCTTCCCGTCGCCTAGCATGTGTCATCCGTGTATATATGTTTGTATGTGTCGCGCGAAAGCGTGTCATCGTCGCGCTCTTATTGCGCATCCAAAATTGTTGAAGACTCGAGCGTATATGCCTTTTCTCGACATGATAAAATTCACACCATAATAATTTAAGGATTGTACAGGATAGTTGAAATAAAGTACGACTGTATACGAATATGATTAATCTCTTACGCGAGTAAACTCGTATTACGTCTGACACTTCCCCGGAAGCTGTCACAACAATAGCTATTCAAGCCGCAGTTAAACGTGCGATGTTATTTGATGAGCAGATAAAATGAAAAGGATATTTCTTGTTTATCCCAAAGAGCCCTCATTACCTTGTACCTTAATAATTATGTTTTGATTTACAAAAGATCAGCTTTTACGATCACATTATAATCTTCGAATATGTCGCGGCGGGCAACAGAATGAAACGGGGATTGATATCAAAATTCACGATCGAGGTCGCGGATTTTCTCACGATATCGGAGATTCGGTTCGTGCCACCCGCGAGAATATTATCGGGTTTCTTTCCCAAGGGTGCCGTACCGGTAACACGCAAGAGCTCGCAGATGTTTGCCAGAGACTCCCGTCGCACCCCAGCGTCCCACATGCGTCTATACCGTAAATGAATTAAATCAACCCTCCGCATCCAATCCGCTCCCTTCGCATTCGCATTAAACAAAGATCTCTTACATTATCCGCGCGATCCCGGCACACCGCGCTCATTAGATAATGAGTGGAGATGAAGGAAAACCACTCTGATAATCTCGGATCGGTATAATTAATGTTTAAAAAAATTATAATATTCGAGTGCTCAATGAAAAAAAATCAATTATCAATTATAAAATTGTCGGGTTAGAAATTTCGAGACGCATTCGTATACATTTCCTTCTAATTATATATTCTATTCTTTATTTTTTAATTGTTAATTTTGTAAAGTCACATCTCTCTCTCTCTCCCTCTCTATCTATCTATCTCTTAGCAGTTATAGGTTTCTTTTCCATTATATACACAATATCAATCTCGCGCAATTTAGATTTTAGTTACATTTGAACGCCGATAGAATCGGTGTGTGTAAAATTCCGTTCTCTATGAGAATCTCATGATTTTTAAAAATCGCATTGCTTCTGGCGTCACGTTTGTCGTTCTACATCGAATTTCAAAAACGCAGCTTTACAAAAACGCACATTTACAATTTGACGTTAAAAGCAAAAATATATCGCGAATCATAGAATCTCCGGTGACTCACCGGGCGATAGTATTTTACAGCTCTCGGTTCCTCTTCCCTTTTCCGTTTCGCGGTAATGCCTATATCCTCTCGATCCGTTTTGTCGGTATTATGGTACCCTCAGGAACAAGCCGCTCCTTCTTTAGCGCTCGCGGAGCGGAATTTCATGACCGCGAGGGAGGCGCGAGATTTTCTCCCGGGGAGGAGAAATAAAATACGGCACGCTTTCTTATTCGATTTACCCCGTTTCCCCGTACCTCGTCATCCCTCGCGCCATTATTTGCCTTTAACTTCTTTCTCCGGCCTTTACTACTTTCTGCCGACAATGGTGCGCCTTTCTCATTCTTTGTCTCTCATTCTTCCCACCGTTTCTCCGCTCCTCTCCGAGAGAGAGAGAGAGAGAGAGAGAGAGAAAGAAAGAGAAGCATGGATGGAGCAAAGTTTCCCGGAAAAGAATCGAGCAAGTCGATTTTTCGAGTTAATCAGACTCCGCCAACGCCAGACGTCTCGAGTTTAGTTCGCTAAAAGAAGAGCGAAAGATAGCGAGGCGGGGCGAGAACGAAGATGCCAAAACGACGTTAGATATACTGGCTGCGAGGGTTATGCGTATATGAAACTGGCGGATCAGCACGTACCAATCTTGAGAAGACTAGTAAAAAACTTGTCTCTCAAAAAAAATAACACTCTGCAAAAATAGCCGTTTTGCTGACCAATCGTATTTAGCGGTCGTCAAACAGCAAATACGATGATTAGATAAGATAGACTCAATCTGGCAATCTGTCCGCACAGCAATCTTGGTTTTCTGTCAAACAGAGGATATGCAATAAAATTTAATGTTGAAAAAAAAAATAGTAGCAGAAAATTAAGATCTTTTTTTCATTCCTACGATTTTGTCGAATTTCGGAGACTTATGTTTTAAAAACAAGTATAACCGAAGAATATAATAAGCATGGAAAACCTTCGCAAGCGAGATAGATCGCGTGTGAGCAATGCAGCTCGCGAAAAAGCAGCGCTGGGGATAACGCGCTGGCATAAATATATATTCACTTTTATATTTCAATTTAAAGAGCTATTATCTCTTGATAAACTCATCGGCGCGATAATCCCTCGCGCCGCGGATTCGTGTGATCGAAATTAAGTTATGCAGTAACGCGAATTCACGCGATCCGTAGTATAATCTCCGTCGCAATTTCAATTGACCCCCCACGAACCTGCCAGATGCGACCGCGGCGCGTGCCACGTCGAGATGAAAGATGAGTCCGCAAGCTCGAGCCCGGGATTCATTGTTCGCCGCGGATCTGGTTCTGTGTAAGGGTAACCATGTCTCTCTCTCTCTCTCTCTCTCTCTCTCTCTCTCTCTCTCCCCTGTTCGAGGCACGAATAGTCTGTTTTTATTGCCGATGCAGGTTCGTTCGTTCGACAAGCAGGTTGGATGAAACCCGGATAAAATGTATATACATCAGCGGTTCTCAAGTTTGAACGTAACGTTATGTGCATGAGTAAAAAAGAGAAAATTTTTGAATAATCTTTTTAATAATCAATTTCGACATAATTATGCAACTTTACATTTAATTTTACTGAAGCCTAATAATCAATGTCTCATAATTTTAATCATAATATATTATCTAGTTATATATTTATATATATTTTAATTTATAATGAATGAAAACATGATGAATATTAATTTATAGGAAAAAAATAATTTACAGTAAATTTAAATGCATAATAAATATATAATTTTAATATAAATAACTAAAATAGAATCATACATAGATGATTTCGTAATAATATATAATCATAATTCATATATTGTAGCATTTTTCAAATCAAAGATAAGATGCTTTTTCTCCAAAATAACGAGTAATATTTTGAGAACCAGTGATATACACTGTTACGTGTGTGAATTGTAAATCAAGACAGGGGTACGCGTGTTTATTCATTTCATCGTTGTCTTCATGCATGCGACCTCACGACGAGGAGTTACGAAGCTACTTGACTGGCAGGACGTAATCCTGGAGACTACTAATGGGAAAAATCTGCGTGGAAAATTGTGTGGAGCGCCACGGTGGGAATTCCATGATGGAATTCGCAAGGGAGAGGCTCGGCGTAGGGGAGCGAACGAAAACTCTTTTGCTTTCGGTGAGAACGAGCGTGAATGCGTTGAAGGTTCGTACGTTATTGGATCCTCGCGAGCACGTTACTGAAATCTATATGGCGTAAACAGTGATGTTTCAATTATCCAGTTTGAATATTCAAACTCGCCTCGCGTAATATACAGATTTATAAATTCGTTAAAATGTTACCGTTTCACACGATACGTTTTATGTGACAATTATTACGAAAAAGTCATGTATTACTCGTGTAAAGGAGAGAATCGCGAGATACGCGCGGAAAATAGATATGATGTAATATACAAGATGTGTCGAAATGAGAGAGAAAGAAAATAAATGCGAGAAAGCGCGTCGCTTAAATGTTGTCAGGCGCTTTTTCCTCCGATGCGTCTAAGGTCAGACAGAGAGAAAAAGAAGAATGCGCGAAAAATTATGCGAATTCGAGCATGCTGAAAACGGGAAAAACGCGTAAATGAGATTCTCGCGCGTCTCGCAGTGTTATCACGGTACGTATATAGTTGATTACCGGTGTTATGACGCAATAGTTTGAAAAATTGCGAGACACGTAGCCCGTCCGTCGCACCGAGATTGCTCTCCAGAGCTGCAGAGACACGGAAGCGACGAGATGGAAAAACGCGCAATATCGAGAAGAGGTGCCGCCTTCTCCTCGTCCCTTTCACTCCATCTCGCTTCCGCGGCTCGATAAATTACACTTTGTTAAGTAAGAGTCAGCCGAGTTTGCATAGAAAGAACTACTCGGGGCTTTCCAGGTGTATCCCCAAAGATTAAATTGAGCGTCCGTTATAATTTCCCGGAGATACTGCTCGTGTTCGAGTCTCGAAGACGACGTTTCTACACGCGGCTCCGTAAGATATTTGAGTGCTTACATATTACCCTTCGATCAAGAATATCTATAAGACAAAATTAAAAAATCAATTTCCCTTAACGAAGTTTCGATTGAACGCAATTTCCTTTCGCAATCTTTTGAATCTCGACGTTAAATATCATAAATATTTTGTTATTTTAGTATCGACATATCTGTTACTTTCAAACTTTTAAATTTAAGAAAAAATGTTTTTTCGATCTATTATATTAATATTTCTACGTTGAATGATCATAATAAATTTTAAAATTTATATATCGCTTGTAAAGAACAGAATTCAATTTACAATTAAATTAATAAGCTTTGGTTATATCATTCTTATCCGTAAAGCATTTCATTTGTGAAAATTTTGTAATCATTAATTATTCATGAGTTCAAAGCTATTGGCTGGTATACATATACATCGCATCTAAATTATATCGCATTCTTTTCTCGTCTCTTCTGTATTCATTAATAAGAAAGAACATGCGGCGCCTATACTTCCTGTACTCCCAAATACATTAAATAAAAGAAAACAGACATTCTTTTCTTTGTTCTTATTTAATGTCTGATTTTATTCATTCTTTTCGTCATCCGTCCATTCGATTACGATCCCGTTCCTATCATTACCTTTAGCACCGCTCTCAACCTTCCGTTTCTTCCCACTGGCAAAGTCTGAATAGATTCGATGAAGCGGCACGTCACGACCGTCGCGACAAGTAAGGGAGCCTTGAGCTTAAATTATTTATCATCCAAGCGCGCTGCGTGTCGTATCTTATCAATGTTTAAAAACTCTGAACGTACGGATTACATTATGCGCAAACTTTAATACCGCGGGCCGTTGAAACGGCCCCGTAATTCTTCGATGTTTGCATGGTCCATCGAAAAACACACGAAACCGATTCGAAAATGTAATTCTTGCTCGGCAAAATATCGAATACCTGCTGAGAGAAACGGATCGAAAAGAAAAACTGAGAAAGGAGCGTTTGTCGTAATAAAAAAAAAAAAAAGTGAAATCTTCTCTCGATGATAAAATAGTGGCAGTTAATATGCTCGTCGAGTACTTTTTAATTATACAGAAATGATGCGCGATTAATGGTACATAATAGAACCCAATATTATGCAATGGCCTAGTGAGAAATTTATCAACAATTCGTGAATAATCAACGATAAATCGCGACTAGCTAATTAATGAGGGACACTTAGTCACAGTCAGCAAACATATCGGAGAATCGCAATGCTGGATAATATACACCACGAATCCAATCGATAGATCAGTAGAACAATGGTAATAACTGCGCGCGAGAGAGATGTAGCGGGCGGCCATTAAAATCCTGAGCACGTGGGGCCGGTGAAGTACTGGATAGAGAATGCGCCGGCGTGTAGCGCGTACACACGATAATTGACAGCCTATCATTTTAATAAATCCAATTTAATTGCCGCATTCGCGATCCCCCAACGACAATTCGATGATGCACAGCGACCCTCGACTCGGCTATTTTTGTTCCGATCATCGATATGGATGTCACGATATCAGTATTTAACGCGCGCGCTCCCATTATAATCTTCGTCACCCATCCTACTCATCTGAGATCTTCGTTATTGTTGCGTCCTACTGGCCGCGGTTTGGCCGTCAGGCAGACAAAATAGTCGCGAATAAAACAGCCGCAGGCAATTAAAAATAATGGGGATCGATTTCATCGGAGTGGTAATTGCGAAAATAGCTGTTGGCCACGATGCCCCAAAAAGCTTGGAGCATTATTTCAATCGGACGTTTCAGCGAAGTGCGTTGCTGTTAATGCAAAAAATTTATTTCGGCCCCTTCATCCGAAACGCTTCGTTCCCGCGATATCGAGACAATTTAATTTATGCGATTATATAATCGTGGTGTAATTAACCACAAACCAGGACGCATTATTATAACGCTCTTGTGTCCCCTGAGTTGCGTGTGTATTTTCTTTCTTTTTTAAATCAAAGTGCATCCCAGATGAAAGCTGGGCTTTCTATAACGTGGAAAAAGGGGAATAAATATTCAGTATGTAAACGTTTCCTGTGTAATCTCTCTCGTATCGCTCCGGAGCGATTCGCACCGGGGCTCGCGCGTTTTGCGATTCTGGTCAGCTGGTCGCGACGACTGTGATGAATTACCGAGCGATTGCACCCCGAGAGAAGTCGCGTTTCACCATTCAATTTCGAAAGATATACCGCATCCGTAGCAGCGTGTTCCGGAATGTACTCTAGAATCATGGATGAAATCAAGGCAATACGTATTCGTGAATCTCAATTCAATCCAGGTCGAATATCACATCATTGAGCCGAAGAAAATTGCTGAGTTATCGTTTTATAGTACTCGGGCTTAATCGAAACTGAAAATATTCAACGTAAATGCCAACGAGATTGGATATCTATTTAGTAGTATACATGTATAGTATCGAATATAACGGTATCTCTAGGTATATCATATATATATATATATACAATTAGTAGAATCAAATAATAATTTAAAGAACGATAAAATTTCAGTCTTTCTCATACATTTATATAACAAACAATAAAAGTAAATAGAAGAATTTGTGCGAATCAAGGAAAATGCGCTTGATTCGCGACATTTCGAAACACAGTTCAAACCTGACATCGTCAGGTCTTGTTGCCAGCAATTCATCTGTTTTTTAGCAAGTACGTAAATAGAGGACGCATTACGAATCTAAATCTATTGGAAACTGACAAAGGCTATTTGATCTCATTTCTAGTTGGAACATGCGCGTCGAAACGTCGCCGCGAATATCACGTCGAATAATAGACTTTCGCGGAAAATCAGGGGATGTAGTATTCAAGACGCGGAGTGTCCCCTATAAATCACATTGTCCGCTGGTGTAATATATGCGGCTGGAGAACCGATACCGCTTTTCGGTTAGGTAAGTCGGTCATCGTATCGCGCGCGGATACTTAGATATTACCTGTCCTCCCGAGGCGGCGGCAAGCTGATTGCATTTGAAAGTATGATCTCTCGACCCTCTCTCTCTCTCTCTCTTCCTCCACACACAGCTCTTTATCAGAGTTTCCTTATTTTAATAGTGAAATAATCTGATCGTGCGTGGAATCGACGAGGGCGCACCTTCTCCGGGGTCTTCTTCGTCTGCGGAAAAAGAGAAATCCGTTATCGACGAGCGAAAATGAATATTAATGAATCCGCGGGGCAACGCGGATCTTAATATGCAAAATAGGGATACCGGTGCCTCTAATAAACGAGATTTCCAGAATGGTGTAGCACGTTGCGCGGCACGTAACACGGATATCGGTTAAATCTCGGTATATTCAATAATTACACTGAATAATTGAATTCATGAAAATAACCGCGGTAAATTAATGCGGCAACGCTACCGATGATCGCTTACGCAACGATAAAGATCGAGCCGAGCGCGGCGCAATTTTCGCTTCGTATATTAATTAGATATGCAACTAATATCCAATTATAAACGTTGGGGAAGAGGGCGATTCTTTTTTTTTTTTTTATTTATTTATTTTTTTTCTTTGTATACATTCGCGCGCACAAACGCCAGCGGCGGCGTCGCCTCGTATCGATCGCAGTATCGTTAAGACGAATGCGGGTGGTTGCACCTGGCTTATCCAATCCATCTTTATGGCCTTTCTCTTATTAATAGTTTTCTCGCCCGCCTACTGACATTAGTCCCGTCGCTTTCTCACGACAAGACATCGTTAATGTCGCCGGCAACGTCCTCGGCGAACCACGACAGTCATCAGCTATTGCTGAAATCGGAGTTATCTTGCGAGCCCACTCATCCTGGAAACCCTCTCCACAATCAGTGACACGCCCCCGATGATGCTCGAGAGAGCACTCCCGCTTCTTACATTTATTCGCCGATAGTTATGACCGAGCTTAACGCAATATGCGAAACGTTCACGTTACCGGTCTTCCTACGTATAATATAAATAATATAACCCCTCCTCCCCACAAAAAAATTATTATATTAATAACAAGCAATTTTAATGTGCACCATATATAGAAACGATAATAATGATATTATTTTTAATCAAAGTCGCTTAAAGCTACCTGGCAAAAGTGCTACTTGGCGAATAGTGAAAGTTTTTATCAAAGATGTCATGATTAAACTTTGTTAAATAAGTATCTTCCGGATAATTCAGAAATCTTCTTCAAGATAAACGGCATGCCTCAATGATCCTCTATAGATGCCGGTTATCTTAAATAGTTTCTGACGACAAGATTCGTCGTCAACTATAATTTATCCAGCTCCGTCCATTATCGTTTTTTCATATCATCGAAAAATTGCCGCACTCGTTTTTATACGAACAAATTAAATGAAATTAAATTCGGGGAATTGGTCAAAAGTCACATTTGTGCATCACCTGCGAGTAGTGAGAATCAAGAAGATTGAGATCATATGATGTTATTCTCCGATAAATCTGAAACAAATTATTGTAACACGCGTGAAGAGGCATTTATCATACGCTCCTTCAAAGTATCATAGACTCGGCGACTTTTCATCGTGGAGAATACACGAACGGGACGAATATACGTGCGTCGACATCGATCATGCGGCGGCTTGTCGAAGATGTCACATGGAAAGAAGATAGAACATTTAATCAAGAAGGCACCCTCGGCCGGCCGGGACTTTCCCTTCGTCGGAATGTGCAATTAGTTCGGCTGGTTCACAGAACCGCGGTGTCGCATACCCGCCGCATTCCGGGCCGGCGTATTTCCGAAAATCCGCGCGTTTCCAACTCCGTTAATACGCGTCAGATATCGAACGCGATCAGATACAGGCTAGCGCCGGATTGTTAATTCGTTGTTATACGCGCGCGCGCGGCTGTTCGCCTCGTTAGAAAACAATCCCGCTAATCCGTGAGCGCGCGCCGTCGCCCATTAACGATGCGATCGCCGATAAATCGAATAATCGTCCTCATCGTACGCACGTATCGCTGCGACTCGGGTCAGGAGCATCCGCGAGGCAATACATAATAATAGCGCGATCGATCGGTCGAACCTATCGTTAAAATTGCACTTTCCCATTCGCGCCCCTATACGACACCAATTTTCCATATCTATATTCCATATATACATGTGTATGTATATACAACATATAGTCGGTATCGCATCTGTGGCTCCGGGGACTAATTAATTCGCGGATGCGTTCCTAGGTAGATGAACCAGGGAGGGTCGGTCGCTTCGCGCGAGTCCGGCAGAGCGGGATACGATGTGCATAAACCGTTGCATAATGCACACTTCATCGCGTTGCCGCTCGTTTCCGACCGTATAACACCGGGGACACGATGGTGGTGCCTGACTTCGCTCTCCAATCTCGATGCAACCCTATCCTGGACCACCCGTTACCCGTCTCTCTCCTCTTAATATCTCTCCGTGTATCCCTCCCCTCCTCCCTCCCCGTCCCTCTCAACCCTCGACTCGCGGATAAATATCCGAGGAGGTACTTTACATACGCGAGTGCCTCCAACTTTTCACTTCGCATCGACCGCGTCCTCTCGTCGCGCCGTCTACACGTTATAAGAGTGAACGGCTGAAAAGTGCTTGGTATTCTAACCGACCCATTATCGTAATTAATTATTATTAACCAGAGGTAATGAATTCTCCATAAAATAGGTACTTTAACACGAGAATATTGCGTTTGCGTTTGTAACTTTGAAATGCTAACGAATAGGTAACGTTGAATGCTTTAATAATGGTTGCGGAAAATGTAACAATGGAGCTTACACTGCGCGTTCAATTTCAAATTTGAATAAATATTATCCTAATATCTAAATTCCGTCGAGTTAGGCAGAAGCATATTATACAGCGATTTATCGAGCACACCGGAGATAAAGTCCGACCGATGATTACATTATATACGTAGCGAAAATAGCGAGAATTAGATTCACCGAGCCAACCAAATGACTGCGTAAGCCCAATAATTAGCTAACCGACTCCGGTATAACCTAATTCCGCTCATATTATGGTACACATGGTCTATGCCTTCGTACATACATGGCGATGCGTGTCGAGCTACAAGAGCGCGTGCAACACGACATTATGTGCGCGCCATCCTCCAGCGTTGGTTGTGTAATAAGCAGCATCTCCTGTAATCTGTGTAGCGCTGTATGTTACCACTCGCATCGTAATCGTCCTTGTGATTCATCAACGTCTCGTTGTTACGACGCGTGAAGCGTCAGCAACCTCAAGGGACGCAATATCGGAGACGAATCTGCCTTGTCTTGATCGACGGGATATCACATTCCTACCTTAAGATCATTCGTATTCTTCGTTTATCTTGCCCTCTCTCTCCATCTCTTAATTTTTATCACAACCATATCTATACACGTCATCCAATAATGCAACTTTCGTGTCATTTTCGCATTCAGATTATTATTATTAATATTATTTCATTATTTACGACACAAATTTTCATTAAAAAAATGTCTTTATTACTATTATAGTCATCATCACACTCATATAAACAACACATAATGATGAAATCGTATAGTGAGTGTAAATTGATTAACGTCTCAAATATCTCGCGGAGAATACGTAATTCGTGTAACGACAGAGATGTGTGAGCAACGCAACTGCGGGATGATTCATTCGATTTGAGTCGTTAAGAGCCGCATAGTTCATCGCGACTGTTCGTTAAGGGTAGAGATCGTGGATAATTAAGAGACTCCTTCTCGACTCTTCGGCTCGCGCCCAACCATCCTACCCTCTCTACGGCGACATAATCTGCATAATTCTGGGCGGTGCGACTGCTCATGTTTTATCTCCACTTACATAGAAACACGAGGGACGCCTTTGAATGCCTCGGTAATCGATCAGGGACTCGTTCACATAAATTTTCCGCGAATGTCGAGATGCCGGCGCTCAAACGACGCCGAATATCTCTTTCATAATTTCATCTAGCGTGTGCGCCCGTATCCTTTCATCCATTGGGGCGATAATCTCTCGTGTCTGAGTAGACTCCGTTCATGGCAAATGGGCCGGAATAGAGAGAATTTTATCAAGAGAACTCAAATCCTTAAAAATACCTTTATACGCGAATAAAGGCTACTTATGCAAGAGCAATTATTATTTCACCTTATCCGAATAATGTTTTTTTTTTCTTTTTTCGCTACCTTCACATCTTAGTCAATATAAATTTCTATCAATAATATATATAATTATTAATTCATATATAAATACATATATTTTTTATATATACATATAAGATTTGTTTTCAATTCTTCACGATATATTTTTAAAATATTTTCGTGATATATATTATATCTTTCCTACAGCATCTGTCGTAGCCAGTTATTCTTTCTTATGTAGAGAGTCCCATTATTGTGGAAGACGCAACTTTACGGAAACGGGAGAGAGAAGCTAAAAAGAATGCGCAAACGGAAGGAAGATCTCGAAAACCAGGTAATTTGCGCTCACAAACAAGAATTTCTTGTGAAACTTTCAATCCAGTTTCCGTGCTTTCTCGCAAAATACTCTGTATTTCTCTCATGTCGCTTTGCGAGATATCTCTCCTCCGTAGAAACGGAATCCGACTAATTCATTCGCTGAATGTACTTGAGTTAATCCGTATTAAGAAGACTCGCTATGCTCGAAAGAAAATGTAGCTCCGAGAGGCAATGCATTAGCGCTTGATTGCCATTCAACGCACTCTTCAAACACTCACGCGGTGTAATGATCAACAAAATGCCGCATAAAGTGCTTCTAATACGTTGTAGAATAACAATTGTAACATAACTCAAAATACGCGAAAGCTTGTGTAACGATTGTCGGTCCTATATTCTGTATCGGCGTATGAAAATCTTCAAACTTTATCAAGGAACCTCTCAATTTATTCAGAAAGATCAATCAATTCCAAAGTTACATGTCACATGTCGCGAAACAAATAGAATAAGAGGCACATCGTTCTCTTTAACAGCCTAAAAAAATTATTAGTTGCCTGTATATTATCATCCGAATCCTTATTATACGCTTTCCATCTCCTCAAAAGAGACTTCAAGAAATTGAATGTAAATACGCAAAAATACACAATTTGCCCGTCCCTTTTTCTGCTTGCACGGCAAAAATTGTCGTCTGCAATTCGGCCACAGTTTACTCGAAATCGTCGCTTCGAAATCGTTCGGAAATCGCTTTCGAATCGAAGCAGACGCGTGGCACGAAAAAGAAGCATCTCGACGTGAAAGGGAAGTAAGAAAGAGCTCCCGCGCAAGCAAAACGGGCCACGCTCCGTCGACGCTGAATCACACACAGACGTTTCCTCGAGGTTGACTCTTTATTAATTCACCATGAGACTAAACGGAATTACTTTACACGCGCTCGGAAGCGACGCGGCTTAGCCGAGGTCGGGGCGGTCGCTCGTGCTCCAAGACGGCGATACTTTGCCAGGGCTTAGTTCGGCTTAGCGGCTGGTAAGAGCGCGAATACGCGCGACGGTGAAGCGTGATTTCGACTTGCCTCACCGAGACGACTCGCATAGTTTTGGCGCAAAAGCGAGAAAGGTAACTCAAACTCGTTGCGCTGTGAAATTTATCAAGTTCGTCTTGCCAGCACTTAAACTCGTCTAACAAAAAAAAAAACGGAGAGTCTGTAATTACACGGTATATCGCAAGTAGATGCACTGCTCACGTGACATATATACTCGAAGATTGCAAGAAATTTGGATGATATATTTAAAAAAAAATATATCAAAAAATCGTATAAACTTTGAGGCACGAATAATTTAATCTAAAAAAGATAAAAAAAGAATTGTAAATCATAAATTTCATTTATATATATAATAATAATAATAATTGTAATAAAATAACAAAGTAAGCTGCTTTTGTTATTTTATTGCAATTATTATTTAACTCCTTAACATTTTTAGTTCAATTACGGTAATTTATGATATAGAATGTTCTCTGTTTCTTTTTTCTCCGCTACATGAGATACCCTTACATTTACCTCGGATTCGGAGAACTTGTGGAAGATTGATTTTCCACAAGTTGTATATATGAATAAGCGTGACAAAAGTGTCGTGCGAAAATACATACGCCGTTCCAAACAAGAATTTTACGTACCGCGGATGAATCGCATGTACTAAGAGACATATTCGGTAATACAGAAAATCCGAAAGTATTCGGCATTCGGTATGATCACGGTTGTACGAGTTAGCAGGCTAATTGGAATCCAATCAGTGCGATTAATCGTTTAACATGCCGCGCGCACGTACCTGATGGCATTTAGGTATTTAACGGCGGCAAACCGCCGTCGATGCGTGGGCGTGTACCTCCGGCTATATTTTATGTTTAGTCCAGCTCCCTGCCGCATGCAGACAATCGCCTGCCGGCCTCTTAAGAGGCAGAGATAGAGAGAAAATCCTCTCATAGGAGATTCTCTTACGCGCCTATCTTTTGACCCCGTTGCGAATGGACAAAGGGGGAAAAAGCGGGAAAGCAGCCTTTTTTATGAATGCATGCCGGCTGTCATTGAAGTCGCGACGATATACAAATGCGTTATTGCCAGCCGTTAGCGTCGGAGAATTAACTCTCTGGTACTACGAGTACATAGTATACTATCTACGAGGATGTATGCTGTTTTCGCGCATATTTTGAGCCATAAAAATTTTTACCGCTCGCTATTAATTCAAATCATCAATTAATTGTCCATTATCAAGATACCATGTTCTATTTCAAGTTCTATTTGCCGACGATAAGTATAATAACTAGATAAAAAAAAAAAATGAAAAAAAAACAATTACAAGCACATGAGTAATATTGATCTTTCGTGACAAGTATATTTGACAATATTCTACTTTTATGCCATTATAAACAAAAGTACTGTAATATTTCAGAAACGCGAATCTAAAAATACGGTCGAATTCCCGGAGACGAACGGAAGAGAAGAAATTGCCGACTAATCGTCAGTTCGTCTCATTTTCATTGTTTGACGAGAGCACTATCTCCGGTCCGGCGCGCTAAGTCCTAGATAACGAGACGAATCGCGATTTTTTCTTTCCTCGGGGCCCGTCCTCTCTCTCTCTCTCTCTCTCTTTCGCTTTTTTCGCGCTTCTATAGACGCTATTAATTAAATCCACTCCGGTCGGGGGCGTCGCTATGGCGCTCGCGATTATAATTTAAATGAAATCTCGTAATCTCGGAAGCAACCGGAACGGAAAGAAACACCGGGAGAGAAAAGTCAGTCCCGCTGCACAGCAGGGCGGAGAGAGTGTCCTGAGGTAAGTTTCCCACTTTCGGAATGGACGAGCGGTTATATACATTATACATATTTCAAGAGGAAAATCGGAAAGAAAACGAAGATCTCAGGAAGAAGATAGTCGCGGGGAACTTTTCCGCGTCGAGCGCGAAAGAAGCAGGGTAAACCCAGGGGCGGTGAGAGTAACTCTTCCCCATCCGGCGAGATCTCTTCGCATAATCCGACCTGCGGAAGGAAAATGTCTAATCGAATCTGGCAGTAGGAGAATTACGAAGTACGGGAAGAGAAAAGTGTGAGTGGCGGGATATTCGAGAGATCGGTCCTCTCACTCCATCGATCCGTAACGCGATTAACAATCTCGCCGCGACGAATCCAGGTCGCGGGTAGAATTCATCGTCAACGATGGCGAAAGCATTTACCCGCCGCAAGGTTTTCTTTTTATTATCTTTCTATTTTTCGCCTCTCGATAAGTGAATCACCGGATCGAGGCAAAAAAAAAAAATTGTTTCACTGATCGATGGTCTACTTGAAGATTAAAGATACGGCGAAGCGCGGACTTTTATATATATAATACAGTACGCTATTTGCCTTATATGCAGGTGACATTTGAAGTTTCGGAAAAAGCATCTACAAAAAAAAGCGTATTGACATTCGCGTTTTTTAAAATTGCAGTTGTGTTGCGGAAACAAGTGCACCATATAACTTGGTGCACGCGAAAAAAAAAAAAGAAAAGATGAACGAATTTTAATCAAAATTGGATTATTCGATACAGCACACGTAACACTGACGACAATTGAATCGAACAAGCCTTAACGTGACGCGCAATTTTCCTATTTTTTATGCAAAATACCGTGCACTTGAGCGTTTCGTGTAAAGGGGATTATTATGCATGAGCTCGAGGACCATTTGCTGGATTCATTCGTATAACGAGTCGGTTACGGAGAAACAATAGCGACGCAAACAGCGAAGGAAGATCGCGAGAGCACTTGAGCCAGGACGAGTAATTACTGTCGTTTTACCTTCATTGCACTATTAAATGAGAAATTTTTGCAAGGCTCGACAATTTGTCGAGGCTTTGACGGTCATCCGAGAGGATTCTACTTACTATATTTCCTCGTCTCGTTTTCGCGAACCCCTTTCCCGACATAAATCGATAAGGATTCGTTAACATCGTTCCGAACGGAAGCAACATAAAACTTCCGGGCGGTCGATTCGAATCCTTCGAAAAAAGAAAACTTTACGCATCTGGCTCACTGAAGGTCCTGAAAACTTACGTTTACATCATTTATTCCGTAACTTGAGCAGAGGCGCGTGCTCCGCACGTGCGATGGCTTCCTACCCGATCGGGATAATTTCATCATTTTTCGAAAGAAGGCTTATAAGCCGCTGTACAACTTGTATCTTTTTGTTTCAAAATCAAAACTCACACTTTTCATCTTGCTGCCAATCGCAAAAAATTATTACTTCATATAATAATTAAATATGTATTTAAATTCGCAAGATCGGCGATACAAATAAAGTGAAAAGAGAGAATCAATTTTTAGAAAAAAAATCTATGTGCCTATCGTGCGGCAAGCGATATATCAAAGCAACATTGTCCCCCCCCCCTCCCTCGCCATTGTCGGAAAATCTCCGATTTTCGAGGTTTCATTGAGCGAGCGATAAAGAGAAAGCGTCGAGAGTGATTTTAAAGTAGACATGGTGCTACGCGTAATATCGATTCGCGAAGGATGAAAGCGATAGAATATCACATGAAGGATGACGAGACGTGTATATATATATATGTGTGTGTGTGTGTGTGTGTGTGTGTGTGTGTGTGTGTGTGTGTGTGTGTGTGTGTGTGTGTGTGTGTGTGCTTATGTATGTATGTGAGTGTGTATGTATGTTAACGGGAGACTTCTTTTCTCGGCGTAGCACGTACCGCGGGGTACCGTTGCTAGATCCTCAAGGGTGACAATCCGTAGAAAAGTAGACAGAAGGGGATGGCGGTCGCGAATAGGGATGGAATACGGGGCAAGGGAGTACATATCTGCATATAACCTGGTTTCTCACTCACGCGCTCAGGCACTCGGCCAGGTAACGCGATAGATGGAAGGGGCTCCCACGGGAAGTGGCCCGCTCCGTCGCCAGGTCTACCGGATAGCCTTGTAGAAGACCGACCACTCTGCAGGGACCGGACTAGTGCTTCTCAAACACTGACCGTGCCGACCGGCCAGCTGCTCCATCCTTCATTATCTGCCTCCTCATTCGTGCTCGCCAACCTATCGAGCGCGCAGAGAATCCCGCAAGTGAGAGAAGCCACGTGTCCCGCAAACATAAACGCGCGACAAGAGCGCATGAAATCTTCTGAGCGAATAATAAGACGCCGAGAGATTATTCTTAATCCCCGACAGAATGAAAAAAATTCTGAGGAAAAGATACTGCAAAACGCTTATGTTTGTGTCTTTTATTGAATTATTTGCTCTACGAGAGATTGTGGTTTAGAATTTTGATAAATTCGTAATCTTCTCTCTTATGTATATACTTGTAATATAAAAAGAAATTCTTAAGAATATATTGCTCATTTTCCTGCTCAAATTTAGTTTGAAGATTTGGACGAGGCTCGTTTCAACTCGAGACACCTGGCTAGGTCTCTGTCCCGAAAGATTATTTTGCGTGAAAATATCGGACGGTTGAGCTCGAACGGTAAAAGATCGTTGGGATTGTGACAGATGTGGAGAAGCGTGGCAGAAGCCGAGAGAATGCCGGCAGGTGCCAAATGGCAGACAAAAATACTTCTCGCACACATTTAGGAGCGATTAAAAATTTATTCGGCACATTGATTTGACAGGATAAAAAATATAACGCGATAAAATTGATATACATTGCAGCTTTCGAATTGGCTTTCGATTACAATACTGATAGATTCTTAAAGGCTTTATGCATTTTTATATCAGAGTGTTATATTATGTGTTCGAATTCATATTTTAATTTAAAAGTTTTAAAAATTAAACAAGATATATATATATATATATATATATATATATATATATTTATAACTCGATTAAAAAATATAAAATTTATGATAGCGTGCGGATTGAAACTCGAGCGAGTCAAACATGAATAATTTGTTTCGAAACTATAACAGAGATAAATGCATATGTAGATACGCTGAATGAAACACTTTCAGCCACAAAGGCACTCTTCATGTGTTAATACCACATTTCAACAAAATCTCGTCTACTTTATCCAGCAGCAAACGCATCGATATATCGTGCTCTCGTTGTGTCGTTAGCATTTCAATGAATATGTTATATTCATCGGTCAAATATGTCATCGACGTGATCGCTTGCAGCTCGCGTGCATCGCAGTCAATGTCTAATAAGTCATGGGTTAATAGACGAAGTTTCGTCTCGCCTCGTAAAATCGCGAACGAGCATGCACTTTATTGGCACAAAAAGATAGAATGGAGAACGTGGAAGCATGAGAGAGAGAGAGAGAGAGAGAGAGAGAGAGAGAGAGAGAGAAAAGGGAAGAAAAAGACGGGAAGAGATTTACATAGTGTGAGAGATAGAGAAAGAGCGACATATGGAGAAGGACGGATAGCGGCGAAAGGAAAGAGTAAGCAGTATCAATATGCACAGGGAATATCGGATACGAGAGCCAGTCTAGCAATATCGAGATGAGTTATTGTTCGCCGAGTACAATGCACTCAAATAGTGAACGAAGCCAGGAAATTTATATAAAAAAAATCCGTTAGACTCCGTGAAAGATTCTGTCAACTTTTATCGTCACCTTCGCGAAAACGGAACGGCCAATACACTTGTCTCATAATATCACGTCTTGTTGTTGAACGAAAAATTTACGACGCACACTAGTGTCACACACGCGTGTCGCTACAATATGCGATCATACAAAAATATCGACGGTTTTTAGCAAATAATGGTAATTGTCCAAATATAGACATTTTTGTTCGGTTGCCATAGTGCTGATAATTGTTTTGCATTTTGAAGTAAACATCAACAGGCCGCTGCCTGCGTATAACCGTAAATTGAGGTAAATTAACGTATGGAAAACAAAGAGGAAACGCACGGCCTGTTGATCTGAAGAATACCAGTGCGCATTAATCAAAATAATAGAAAATAGTGAATCTAAGTGAAAAATTTGTCTCACAATCGTCGATGCGGTATTCAGTAAATAATTTCAGTTTATTTATATAATAAATAGGCGCGTGATTCTTCAATTTAGCCTTCTTCGTTTTTTTAATTATCGATAAAACCGGCGATTTTACTCTGTGTCCTATCTCCTACCATTTCTTTTATTCAAAATCGCGAAAATTCTTCCGGCTATTATTGGTATCGGTAAGATTGAAACCATCAAGAGAGAAACTCTTTGTCTTAACGATTATCAGTGTCGTCGCAACGTATACAGAAACATTTGCAGCTTTTTACTTGCCCACCTAGCATCAGGGTTACGAGCGCCTTTGTTCTCTGCTTCGGAGTCAAATCCACACTAAATCAGAATACTCTGCACGGGGGAAACGTCAAAGCATCCCGAATCCATTATCGAGCGAGTGTTCCATCAAAACGGGATCTAAATTAAGGGAATCCCCATTTCGCGTTTCGCGATCGATAGGGGGGAGAGGGAGGGAAGGGGGGAGGGGGGAGAAAAGCGGCACATAGTGCCGGCAACCGCAGGAGGACGCGTCGACAAAGGGAAATGGACGTGGGAAGAATCAGAAGAGAAGGAGAAGGGGTTCGAAATCGACGAAGCGTGCCTTCCGCCCGATCCCACCTCATCCCCCTCACCGTCATCCCCCATCACCCCTCAGCCACCTACTCACTACCCAGCACCCTCCTTCCTTCTTCGCCGACTGCCATCAGATAAACGAGAAAATCGGTCGTCGTAAATCTATCGCAACGACGTACTGGACACGGTCTCGCGACGTATCAAACATCGCCGTCGGTTTTAAACGTCGGATGTCTGAAATAATCTTTCACACAAGCCACGCATAATTTTCGCTTCATCTCTTAGGTGTAAATGTCTAAATAACTTTTACGTGAACATGATACAAATATATCAATCGCCTTTTCTACATCTTAGGCAACATTTTGATATGTTCATAGAGATGCAACATGGAGATATACCAATGTTTTAGTTTTTAATAATGTACACGAACCGCATTGCGGTGCAGCGCGTATATAGCACATTGATGTCTGATGTACAGAGTGCAGCGTAATTCGTGATTCAATTCTGAAGAGAAAATAATTTTCCTCATTTAAAATAATATTTATTGAATGTATAATCCCAAGCTTTTTATTTGTTAAACTTCTTTTACCTATTATTTTTTATCATTAAGTTTTAAGCTTAAAAGTAAAGAGAAACGGTAATCCATTACATAGTTAAAAAGAGGATTTCTACAATCGTCATTCTTTTAAACAAGAGAGCGCAAAGTAACCAGATGCTTTTGCAGAGTGTGTATGTTTTCTTTTTAATCTCACCTGTAGGTGTTATGCGAGCAAAGAGCGGAAAAGTCAACGAGTTTAAATATCCGCCGTGCATGTGTCAACGAGACAGCGCAAGTCCAGTACTTCAACATCCGAGGTTTTCTTTCATACTCGTTAAGCGATCCTACGCGGATAGCCTTTTAGTCTAATTCGTCGTATAAAATCCCAATTAAACGCTCGGAGAACCGGATTTCCGCGTCCCATTCGAGTTTCCTCGCGTTGGAAAAGCCAATAGTGAATCCACGTTCTCGTAATTGCCCGCGGAAGCTTTTTCGGATAAAGACCTTTATTGGCGGCGGAAGATTTGTAACGGAATAGACCTATCGCACAAATTCTATCGGAAATGCGCGCAAATTCTCATATCCGACATAGCTGGTATGTTCGTGCGTCCTTTGATCTTGAACAAAAGAAGCGCATAAGCCCTCTGCAATATAAGGAAGTCCTTTGGAAATTGCTGTCGGTATGAAGAAATATGTAACGTGGCGAGGATAGTTCTAACATTTAGTTAGAAACATTTCGATCTTTAATTTCCCGATCGACCTTACATTGGTCGCAAAAGGCCTATTAATGTAAAAATTGTCATTTTTATAAATTTTAATATAATCTCTTTCAAGACTTATACTTGAAAATATATTTAAATGCTGCAAAACTCTCATAGACAAAAAAAATACGTTAAATAATTGTCCGTCAGGGGAAGATTAAGCAAGAGAAAAACAATAAATAATTGACGGTTATATCTTGTTCTCTATATTTCAATCTCCAATCTTTTCGACAAATTGTAAGTCACGAGATTTTCCGAACAAAGCTATCCGATCTTGCAGCGGGAAAGATTCTCAAGAGCACTCGCGCAACGGCTCGTTTCTTTACCGAGACGCTCCATTAAACATCCTCAACTACTTCTACTTTTGCAGATTTTTTAGAGCTCGTTTACTTCCCATTGTTTTGCCTCGCTTCTTCTTCCGGTTCTGCTTGTCAGGAAGCTTTTCTTCTCTAGCAATATTAATTGCAATTAGTAAGTCAAGATGATTACGACGGAATAAAATGGACGGAATAAAACGTGTCATTGTGGTTGCATTCGTTTCTTCTTTAATTTTCTTCGTTAAATCTACCAAACACTGTATTTTTCTTTTTTTCTTTCATTTTCACAAAGGCAAGTCACTTGTATTTAATTTCGGGTAATTTACGAGCGCGAAATATTTTTCGTCGTCATTATTTTCGACAGCTAGGAGAACTTTGATCTAGCTTTATCCACCTACTAATCGTCAGAGCGTGGCCGAGTTTTCTCCGCATTTAGCACCGAATTATTACGCTCTCTGAGCGTTCTCCATTCTCGTCGTTTTACCTCTTCTCGCGTAATCTGTCGCACCACCGAGCGGAACCGATGCCAACGCATGAGGGCAAGGGGAAAGAGGCAAAGAGGCGAAACTGCTTTTTGGCTGGATGTCGCGTTTTTGACAAGCCCGTAATTCTCGCGCATCTCGCTGCCATTATTTTCCATCCCTGGTGTTGTCACCTCTTTTCACGTACGATCGAGCATGGCTGGAATGCTATGTTGATCGATTCGAGAATCTGAGATCCGCGTTAGTAACGATTTTAATAAAATTTTGAATCGTTCATAGTAAAATCATAATGACTCAAAGGCGGCAGAGAAGATGGTTTACGAAAATGTTTCTTTCAACTAAAAAAAATGTGCATTCTTTGTTTAAAAAATTTCTCTTTAAATCAATTATATTGATCTACACATACACTGCTTCTGATAACATTCACAAGTTTGGAGACGTTTGAGATATGAAAAACTCAAATGTATGCTATTCTAAAAAAAAAAATATCCAAAGCATTATACGCACGTAATTTCGATCGCGACACTTGAAGATCCGTCGCGATCTTATGACTCGAAAGACGCGTAGGTCGTGCGCTCTCAGCCATCCAGATTCTTTCATTACATCGATCTTCTCGTAGTAAGTTATCGCGATCCGCCATAGACCGAGTCGAGTGTTTGCTCTGCACTCGAGAAGGCTCAGCCAGAGTCTTTGTATTTGAATATTGCTGTCTAGGATCGCCGAGATCGTTTATACGATTGCCGGACTCGAGCCTATCCACGGATACCGATCCAGACTCGATGAGTTTCGCCGCGACCGGATATTGCAGGGCTGAGCTTAAAGGGCTCGCGAATTGCTCCGAAAGGCAAAAGGAACAAGGGGTGGAGGAAAGGGGACGCGCGCGAAATCGTCCTTTAAGTAATCATCGGCCCTTCGACGGAGGTATTCGTCGCGATGAGAAAGGGACGAGGCGAGGTGCAAACGACGCGGCGGAGAACCGAGGTATGCCGGAGACTCGATTAAATAATTAAACGAGCCCCGAGGCGCCATATTAAATTCGCCGTTATTCTCCCGTTCCTTCTTGAGAGTCATTTCACCCTCGACGACGACAATCTCCCTCTTCGCCGGCGCAGCCTTTTCCATTTTTTCCATTCATTCCTCGTGCCCCTCTCTCATCCCCCAACAATGTCATTGTCCATTATCGCGGTACAATTGAAGAAGAACAAAAACAGATTTCGATTATGCCGATTGCAATGAATTCTGATGAGCTGGTTTTCTCTTTTAAAGCAGGAAGCAAGAAGGGTGTAAAAAACGTCTCTCGTAAATCTCTCGCTACATCGCCCATCGTTGTGCAAAGTATCCCGAGATAAATATATGCCCGATTCTTGGAATATGATAATCAAATGATTTTAAGTAGGAAGAGAAATATAAATATAGTAAAATATATGCGATAAAGAATATCTCTGTCTCATACATAATAATTTCCATAAGATTTTATGAAATAAAGAAGATATCAGTACGTTATTACACGCGTATAAAATATCAACGGTTTAGATTTATTAAATGTTCTACGTGTATTCTCTCTCATATACAAATATTGTTTTAATTTTATATACATCGTGTTATTGTTCGATTGTATCATAAATAATGTATATTACACTGTATATTATATATACAGGATTGATGTGCTTTCATTATAACCGTGTAATGAAATACATATTGTTAAAATTTCACGATACATAATTTCACGTTTGTATGCAGATTCAAAAACACCATCAAGCTGAGAGATGCTTTATTGTAAATAGTTTGTAATAAGCGTTCCAATATTCATTGAAAAAAATTACGCGAATTAGCGTAAGTAACGACGCGAGGTATGTAACTATCGGCACAAGATATACATATTTTCAGTCGAGACTCGCGCACGATTAGATCATTCATGTAGATTGTTTTAAGGCCAACAGAAGAAGCGGATCGATTTTTTTTGCAAAGGTTCGGGTATAGTCGTTGAAGCGTCGCGGCCGAGCCGCATTTGCATATAAACGAGAATTCACCGGCGTGGTAACGCTGAAAACGCGCCATTTTTATTATTATACCAATTAGGTCGTCACGTTGCGCGTACTACAAATTTCCACCGGTTATTTTTCTCCATACCGATGCATGCACTCGCCGGTAGCCGTCCGTGTAGCCGTCTTTGTCGGATCACCTGCAAGATCACCGGCTGCGGAGCCTGCATCGAATTTCGGACACGCCTGCTCATCTTTTTTTTCGAAGCCCGCTTTCGGTTCGGGCTATTCGGAAGCGGCATTCGATGCCCCGCGATTAAATGGCCGCCGCGTAATATTTTTTTTTCCACCATAACCATCGAACCAGTCGTCTCATACAGAGGGATTGAAAGGCGCTCTCTCCTCTTTCACCTTTCTGTCTCTCTCTCTCTTTCTCTCACGCCATTGTTCGACACGCAGTTATCCGTATTTTATGGAATAGCTCTCTTTTCCCTGACACAGCCCTCGCTTCCTCTCCATTTTCATAAATCATTTATGTCCCTGATATTTGATTGCAATCTTCGCGTACCGTTTGTTAAGTCGATTTAATCTCGATAGGGAGGATGAAGAGAGAAATAATTAACTGCTGATAATATGACCCATTACTTGATTTTGCACGTGAACATTACGCTAATATGATGACATTCGTAATTGCAATAATAAGAAAGATCGCGATATCAAACGCGAGCAGCTTTTCCTACGTGGCTCTCCAGATTCACCGATTGTTATTTGAAACGTTTTCAGTTTTCAATATCAAATCGATCTCGACCGACGTAATTGCCAATCTTCGTCGTAGTTAACGAAAGACGGGGACACGTCCTATTGCGGAAAGCTCGATACGGGTAAGCCGATCGAAGATGCATCGCTGTGCCACCGACATTCAACAGTGCCCCGGCTCTTCCGGCTCGATGACGTTTGACAGCTCGTTAGCTCGTTTCCTCGACGGGAGGGAAATCGCGGTCAGGACTGTCCATTGTTCCCGTCAGACCCGGTGAGCGCGCGATTTTCTGCGCGCATATTTTGAGGTTCAACCTGCCTCTTTCTTTCTTTTCTCTCTCTTTCTCTCCTTTCGTTTCTCTTGTCCTTCTGTCCTCATTATCTGGCAGCATAGAAACGAATCTCTCTTTTGTGGCTAGGAGATGTCTGGCGGATCGCCAGGATTAATTATAGTAGTCGGATAGCCTGTTCGCAGATTGTCATGCTCCGTTCCTGGACTTTCAATTTGCATCCTCACGTATTGATGCCCGTAAGGATTTCCTATCTTATTTGCGGACAAATTTTTTACTGAATTTATTATAAAGTTTAATTAAAGAAAATACAGAAAAACAATTCCGTAAATCTATTAATTAAAATTAATCAAGAAATAAAGAAAGCTAAGAGATTCTAATTAATTTCATTATTTACAACACCTGTTCATGAAAATATGCATATCTCCAAATTGATAAGAATATTCAATGTGCGTATTCGATGAATAATAATTTATTCATTCCTCACATGCAACGATACAAAAATATAGAAATAAAAATAAAATGAAGATATGGAAATTTAGAAAACCAAAATTCACTATATAATGCATTAAAGCACGATGAGAAAGAGTTATAATGTAGCACGGAGCACGGAGAGTTATAATGTAATTACAGATCATCCATAATCGGACCATAATTTAATGTATGGATGCGAATGAATGTACATAAATATTTTACAAAATTGGCTATGTAGCTATATTACATGATTGTATGTTAATATTGTGGACAATCTCGTTCCTCTCGATACGAACAAACGTGTTAATCAATCGACTCACGATCGCGTTGACTTATCAGATTGTTAGGACATTTATTTTTACGGAAAGCGAAAACGAGCTAACAGAGTAATCTCGAAAGTAAGATAAACCAGCAGCGAAAATAACAGATATCGGTATTCCGATAGTCGTGCAAAGAAACAGGCAGGTGTTCTTGGGAGGCAGCTGCAATCACGACCACCATCTGCTGTGGTAATGCATGCCCGTTCCAGGTTTTGAGGCGAAGCGAGAGGCCCATTGGCTCCGAGAGCCCCGCCAATTAGGCCCAGCTGAAACACGTGCCCGATACGAAGGAACCGATTTCAAGGAGACGTGATTCTCCTTGAAAACCCTTGGCTGTCTCTCCTCATCTGCGTTTTCCCTTCTTTTTTTCTCTTTGCTTTCTTCTAATTTTTTTTTTTTTTGCTACTCTTGCTTGGCTGCGCGCACACCCGCTGCAGTTTCGCATCATCTTTCAACAACAACTTGTTGAGCAACAGTTGGTCGGCACGAGACGAGTAACGCACCGAAGCGGATTAAGATAAAAAAATCAAAAAAAGACAAAGCCTTGACATTTGCAAATAATAAAATATATATTATAAATAAAAGTGCATAAAAATTGTGAGCTACTATTATTAATAAACTGCTATTTGATTGGTATTAATTCGGAAAATTTTAATATATATTTAACTTAATATATCTTTCTAAAGTAAATTTTTTTAAGAATTTTTAGATTTATATAAATATTGTTCCATGAGAGAATTTTGCATCATATGCAACTGCATATGATACAAAGTAGTTGTGCTTCATAAAAATGAATATTTTTCGAGAAAACAATTTTTATTTTAAAATTCATATAGATTATTTTATATAATTTTTTCGAAATTTGTGAATAAAGTATTATTTTTCGAATAATAACTCATATCTGAAGAAGTAATTTGCAACAATAAAGAAAGAATAGTTACATGCAAGATATCACAAGCGGAATCTTACGGAAAACAGTACAAGTTTTTTCAGTATCATAAAATGTTGGTAATGTTGGTAAAATTCGATAAAAGAGATATTCTGATATCTTCAAAAAATAACTGTAAAATGATTATGAAAATACTAGATATATGATTATTTCTTAAAAATACATCACTACACATTATTCTTATCTAAACAAAATATCTAGAAAAAATATATAAACGCGTGCATTTTATATATATATATATATATATATATATATATATATATATATATATATATAATTTGTGCATAAAATACATAATTAATCATTAATGTAGATTTAACGTTTAATATATTAATCATTAATGTAGATTTAACGTTTAATATATTGAATATAAATAGGAGAAAAAAGAGAGAACACTGTCAAAATATTTTTATCAACCCTTTAATGTAAAAACTAAAAATCTATTAGAATACAATTTTATCTTAGGCAAAATGAACCATTTTCAAATATACGAGAATACGCAAAGAATATAATCATAACATTTATAAAAATTAACGTTTATAAAAGTTATTCATTACTTGAGTATCGTTGAATGAATGCTGCCTTCTATCGTAATCACAGAACTTTTATAAAGAGAGAAAAAACCGAAATGTTAGTGTTAAGTGATTAAATATGTCAGAGGTTAAAAAACAATTAATTATTTAATGTTTTACAATAAGAATTTTTTATACATTTTTATATAATCTTTTATACTTTTGATCTTTCATATATTTAATAATGAAGAAGTAATTTTGCAAATGATTTATATATTCAAACATATACCATAATTTCAAATAAAATTGGAATCTATTTAAAGATAAAAAAACTAAATACATTAAAAAAATACATTGATAAAAATTTATTTTAATAACGACCAGATCGGCCGTCTCTGCTTTTTTCATCTCTTCCTTTACGTCGATCTTTAGATCTGGATCTTCTGTCACGGGATCTGGATCTCCTCCTGCGGTCACGACCACGCGACCTTGAGCGTGATCTCGATCGACCTTTGCCCTTCTTTCGACTATATAAGTATCGGCGAAGTTCCCGGGAGATGGGTTTCAAATGCATGAAGTTACAAAATCCAGATCGGGTACATTCGCTAGACATATACAATCTACGTATATGCTCTTGTATCACATTAGACTGCATATTATTTACCATACTTTATATGATTGCATTAATTCATAATTACCCCATTTCATACTGACGACAACAAGCTTCACGGAAATCAGTAACGGGCGAGAGCTCGGCGTAAACGGGTCTGCCACCGAACCAACGATTGTTCAAATCGTTGACCGCCTTTTCTGCATCTTCCTCTCTGCGGAACTTGATGTAAACATTTCCAACTAGATGATCACCAAGATTATCGCACACGTTCATTTCTTCGATCTCACCGTACTTGTCCTCGCATTCGATAAAAACGTCCTCAAAAAAGTTATCATAATGCTCTTGCATTTCTTCGTCCGATACATTTGCAACCACTATTGTAAAATAAAAATATGTTCTAAACTATGTGATACTTATCTTGCATACATTTGTTCTGATTACAGAATTTAATATGTTTGTATCTCATATATTTATATATATATATATTTTTATTAAAGCTTAATGCAATATACTTACGATGAGATCCATCTGCGCTTTTGGCAGAATTCTGTGGATTTACGTAAAGATTCTGCAGTAGACATGTCTGAAGAATACAGTCTTGCATGAACGATATATCGCGAAATAAATATTTTTTTCGATCAATTTAAACCATAAATGATTTGATCGAGCCAAACCACAAAACATTCGAAATAAAAATACTGATATAAATCCAATTGTATTAGTATAAGATTTTATATCATGGAATAACATATTTGGAATACAAGAATTGTTTTTGCAGTCTTAATGAAATAAATTAGGATATCCCTTTTGCAAATATACTTCTTGACATAAACATTATGTACAAATTACTGCACAAGATATGCAAATCTCTTACCTGACTGAAGGTCGGCTTGTTGTGAATTCGCGAACAACGATCACCGTGTCGACAAGCTCCAATCTTGAAATAAAATGAGCAATTGACTCTGGAAGAATTAAATGATTCAAAGTTTACATTGTGATCATAACCTAAGAATCAAATGCATAAAATTGTATCTGTATGTGGCATTACTTGTCCTTCTCGGTCCCAAAAATTGACGCCAGATATTCAGCCATGGTATAAAAATCATCCGATTCGAGCGAGTCTTACAATTGTATTATGAGAAAAGAAATTTAATGCCGCTTTCGAAAACACCGTAACATTTCGCGCACGCCAACGAATAAGTACATATTAGGAAACTACTTTACCGACGCTACATTTGTCCATTCTATAATCTACTCCGATTAATAAAGTCCTGTTCTTTTTTATCAGTCTATGAAAACATCTCATTAATTATAATAAATATACGGCAATGACAATAATGCCTGACACATTCCTGGCGAATTAATTTCAAAATTAATCAAGAAAGCAAAATCTTTACAAAAAAAAAGTTTTACTATTTTACATATTGATTGTATTATTAATTAAATTAATTGAAATTTGCTTGTAAAACCAAGTATCGATTTGTATTACTTTTTAAACGAAAAACATTCAAAGAGATCTTCTGAAATAAAAAATGAAAAACTTGAAATATCTTGCAAAAAGATTTATTTCTCGAACATTTTATACTTACGTAGATTATAGAAGAGAAGGTTCTATTTGTGCATATTCAACAAAATGATTTGTTAAAAACTATTAAAATATTGTATTTTTTTTTTTTAGATTTACAATGTTGCACGCAAAAAAATAAGATCATTAAAAGATGATATTCATGTATATATATTATCCAATTTGTTTCTGTACACTTTTTTGTATTATCAAAATCGTTCTCGAAAAAATCATAATTGACGATTGTTTTGAACATTCCATGTATTTAAGATTTTTATCTCTTGTAATGTATACAAAATTTGTAAATTACATTGCAAAAAATAAAATTTGTTAATACATATGATTATGAATACAAGCAATAATAAAATAGACATAACAAGAGCTGCTTTTGATAACATTTATTTGAGAAATAACATTAAATTATGATTTTTAATTTGAGTAATATTTTAATAATATTGTTTTACAATATATAGTATTAAAGATTAAATTTTATAAAACTTTTGCTAAAATTAGTTACTATAAATGTTTTGGTGGCGCCGGTGTTATACCACTATTCTCCAATTGTTTCTTTAAAAGGAATTTCTGAATTTTTCCACTAGCGGTCTTTGGATATTCATCTACAAAATGCACATAACGCGGTATTTTGAAATGCGCTATTTTACCTTTACAATAATCTATCAATTCATTTTTTGTCATCTTCGCATTTTCGCTAAGTTGAATGCACGCACAAATTTCTTCTCCGTAGACTTCGTCGTATGCCCCTATAACTTGTGCCTGCATTATTTTAGGATGACTCGTTAGGAAGTCTTCGATTTCCTACAATAAAAAATAAAATGCGCAATTTGTGTAGTACAAGTAATGTAATATATTGATTCTTGTTTTAGAAAAGTGAGAATCAAAATCGAGTTTAAAATAATTATATCGTTGAATAGTAACAAACTAATAAATCTATAAAAGATTTTAAATATTTATATTAAATTTCTAAAAGAATTTATAGGTTGCCATTTTCTAGAAAGCTTTAATATCACATTCTCCTTTTTTTTAACACATAATATAGACTAACATTGTTTTAGACAAAGCAAGTAGTGCGAGTTATATACGAAAAATGATGCGTGACACTTATATAATTTTACCTTAGGGAAAATATTTTCTCCTCCCCGAATAAGCATATCTTTTAATCTTCCGATTATAACACCATATCCGTTTTCTTGCAAGATGAATTGATCGCCAGTTTTTAACCAACCGTCCTGCGTCAATGTCTTTCTTGTATTTTCTTCATCATCCCAGTACTTTAACATAGTGCAATATCCGCGTATCCAAAGTTCGCCAGGTTTTCCGAAGGGGACAGGCAAACCGTTTTTATCGACAACCTTTATATCTCATCAAATATATTAATAAAACCTTTAAATTTATAATTCTATTTTTAAAAAGATTATTACATCGAAATATATGTAGAAATTAATGTATACCATTGCTTCGACATGATCCGATAAATAACCCACAGTATTTTCAGCCAAGTGATTATCCTCTCCGCGTATCGATTGAAATACTACAGCTGTCGTTTCCGTAAGACCAAATATGCTCTGTATAATCGAAAATTTATTATAATAATAGTCAAAAATTTGAAAAATGAAATTTTTTGAATAAATCTCATTTTGGCACGTTAAAATTGTCTTACAAGATTTATAATGCTGATAAATGTCAGATACTAAAGAGCAGTCTTGGTTATCAACTTACCATTATGTCATTAAAACCGAGTGTCCTTCGTATTCGCTTGAAAAATTCAGAAGAAACTGGTGCACCACCTACAATTCCAGCCTGAAGACTATCTATCGGTAGCTGCAACTTCTGTTGTGCCTCGAGTAAGTTTGCCTGGTAATGGAGCCAGACGAAAATAAGATTTAACGTAATTAAAATATTAATTTCTGCAAAAAATTTGATATTTATTTATTTAGTTATTTTATTAACGTGAAGAAATCCCTTTGGGGTATACAAGAGTAATATACATAAATGTGAGCAAAAAAACAATGATTAATATGAGAACAAAAAATTGATATGAGAGCAATATGAAAATTGGTGATATGTCGTACATAATTTTAAACAAAAAAGGATTGTAGGACTTATTGAGATTAATATAACGAGTTTAGATTTGTTCACAGATCATATGCTCTTTTTTAAATTTTAAATTTTATCCAGCTTACAACGATTATTTATATTGCACGCTCCTATAAATTGCGATCAATTATATCGTAAATATATATTCGTTAAAAAGTTATAACTAATAAACGTCAAAAAATCATTTATTTGATAATTTTTAAAAATAATCCTTTATTTATTTTAAAAAAAGTAATAAAATAAATCATATTTTTTGACGTTTATTAGTTATAACTTTTTAACGAAGCTTTTCCGGACCTATGTTTACAGAAACTTTTTTGTTCCAAATTCAATTTCCTATAAAATCCTGAAATTTCTCTAACCTGACCTGAAACACTCTGTACATAAAATTACATAAACATATGTAAAATTATACAATAAATAACAGAAATGTTATACAATTTTATTATTTATTAAATAATTTTGTATTATTTATTATTTATATAATTTATATATGTATTTTTTTACACTGTTACTTCTTTTCGACATTTGCTGTTAATCAATAATGCATTATTTATATTGATGTCATGTCCAAGTTAAACGACACAATTTTCATGTATATAAATGACATATTATTATAAAATTTGCTTTATCTACGATGTAGAAAGGGAATTTTTCAACTAATCTAGCTTGCCTTGTCTTCTGTCCTTGCTTACCCACATAGTTGGCGTTCCATACGTTATGGCGCACTTTTCTTGCGCTATCGCCTTCAAAGTTTTTATCGGATTGAAGGAACGTTCTTCCACAACGAGAGTGTTTCCAGTGTGTAAGATGAGTATATTGGCCATTGATAACCCGAAAGCGTGGAAGAATGGTACATTTAAACATATTTTGTTCTCGGTATTTAATTTCGCTCTTTGTGCATTCTGTCACATATAAAAAAAATAAAACTTTTTTTTTTAAATATTAAGTATATCTATCAAGTCTCTCATTCCAGATTGATTTGAGATATTCTATGGTTATCAAGACGTTTGAAAAGTAGCAGTTTATCGGTAATAAATGAAGAACAATCTAAAGACAAAACTAAGAAATCATTGCATCGATTCCAAGTTCAAGTGTAAAAATTAATTATTTGAGTAAAAGTCAATTGTTCTCGTGTGTTCTTTTTTTCTTTTAAATAAATAACAAATAAAACAGTATAAGATTCTTTGAAATAATTAAATAACGAAAAATCTACAATTTAAATTAACCTATATAAGAGTAAATTATTATTAAAAAAAAGTATTGTCTTTTCTATAGAAAATAAAACAGAATAAAGAATTAAGTTAATAACATAAGCAAATGTTTGTGCGTATATGAAGCTTTAAAAATAGATTTAATAAACACGTTACAACAAGATAAATAAATAGATAAATAGGTAGATAGGGAGAAAGAGAAAGAGAGAGAGAGAGAGAGAGAGAGAGAAAATTAAAATAATTACTCTGTTTTATTTTATTTTAAAAATATTTAAAAATATAATTTTGTTATAAAAAAAATTAGTTACTAATATAATTATTAAAAGAGAGTGCTCTCTAAATATAATTACTTGTGCTAATGTATTTCTTCACAAATTTGACAAATTATAAAGCAATTATATATTTAATTTAATCGTCTTACCGCTTTGCTGTTATTTACAATAGACCTATGTGAAAGGAGAGTGGCTTTGGGTTTGCCGGTAGAACCGGATGTAAACTGTATATTGCATCCATCGTAACACGATATCTCGGTCTGCTCGGCGGCAATCGCTTCTACTTCCGTTTTCGTTGCCGAAGTCTCAACATCAGTGAAACGATGAGTGCCGCTATAAATAAAACATGCTAATGTCACTTACATCGCTTCTCAATGACATGTTGTTTACGAGCACGAATAGATAGATCTCTGTGAAGCTATTAGTCTAATTGCACCATGATTCTTCCATGTGACGAGCATTATGAATCAAATCGATTGATCGGTAAAAATCGAAGAACGATAGTAATAGGTAAACGCGTGGGTTCCTTGGAACAGAAAACATATGATGGAAATAAGTAAAAAGTAGTTTCGATGAAAGTGTTTGTGAAAATGCTGATTAACATTCGCTTCAATTTTTCGCTCTACTTTGTCATCCTTCTCAATATTTTATGTTGTTTCATTCTTTATTTATTTATTTTTTTTTTCCTTAAATCAATATGTTATTTTTACTTCAGTAATGAGTGGCGCAAAAGCTTTTGCAACTAACGTTATCATGTTTATTTATTATTTACAGTTTTATAATCGTATTCTGTCATATAATCGTATATTCATATATATATAGCGTTATTTAGTAATATTTGAAGAAGTAATTAATAAAGAATAAAAAATAATATTATCAGTAACTATTCATTGCTTCCTAGCAAAAATTTTATTTAACAGAATACGATTATAAAACTGTAAATAATAAATAAACATGATAACGTTAGTTACAAAAGCTCTTGCGCCACTCATTTCTAGGATTAAATAATAAATATTTTTTTAAATAATAAATATTAGAAATATTAATATTAAGTAATAAATAATATTGATATTAATATTAATATTAAGTAGAATTTCTTACGTTACGTGATCGGGCGAATGAATGATAATATGTTTCACAGTTGGACACACTTTTTTGGCAGCCAATAACATTCTCGGATAATTCTGCGTTTTGAAGGCAATTGGTGAGACAATTGCTTTTACTCCAACTTTTTGCAAACAATATATTAATTCATTTTGTTGATAAGCTGGGTTAATCGCGACGACGATTAATCCCGCTCGTGATGCACTCAGAGATGTTAGGAACCATTCGAGATCATTCGGACCCCAAATGGCCAGTCGATCGTCCTTCTTCATGCCTAATTTCTTGAGACCAGCAGCGAACGCGTCAACACGTCGAAGAAGATCGGAGAATGTTAATCGAATATTTTGATGAAGCGAAACAATGCAAGTTTGTTTGGGCCATGTTGCAGCAGCTTCACCGAGTATCTGTCCGATAGTTTTATCCAACAATGGAACTTCGCCGGGATTATACATGTGAGCAACATTGATTGCATGAGAATGATTAGCTCTTGTTTGGATGTTTGACTTGTGACATCGATCTGCAATGTATGTTAACGCAATATAAGTTTATACAAAATAATTTTTTAAATTATATATATCCTCGAGTTTCAGATTCTATTTTTTTATAATGTATCACACTTTTATGTAACTTCTTAGTATTATCATAGTATTGTTACTCTGAGAAAAAAAGATTGTTGATTTGACTAAATGTGTTCAACTGATTATTATTTTTTTTAATTGAAATATTTAAGTATTTAAGTCAAATATGTCACAAATACAAATATGTTAAATTTAATATGTCATATTTAACTTAAATACTTAAATGTTTTGATTAAAGAAATAATAATCAGTTAAACACATTTAGTCAAATCAACAACTTTTTTTTTCAGTGTTTCAAAGTATAACCTTTATACTTAAGATAATACAGCCATTAAAATATTACTGATGAACTTTTAGCGATATATGACATACAACATATGACATATAACAACAATATCCTGTCATCTTTATTTAGAATAATTAATTTATTATATTAATTTATTATTATATTATTAATTTAGAATTAATATATTATTAATTTAGAATAATTAAATAATAGTCTTCTATTTATGATTCTATCTGTATTAATCTCCACATTTTTTTGAAATTGAATAAACAATAATTAGTAAATCTATTTTTTGGAATCCTTTTTTTAAATATTGAAATAATTAATGAACTTGGTATATGTTTCAGTATATGACGAGACGATAAAATAAAATAGTAAATATACATAATAATAGCACAAACTTCAAAATTTAATTATTATTTGTTAAAATGTAATTATAATTTATTATTTGTTCTATTGTGATTTACTCACTTACCACTAAATTTAGCGTGAAATATAGAAAAACATCGTGGATAGTTATGATGATTTAAAATTCTCACCATAGTATATCGTGAAATCGGTTTAAACAGAGAAAGCATCATTCTACAAAAATAATATTTGTGTTATATAAGTAAGTTATATAAATAATGTTATATATAAGTAATATTGCAGCTGTCAAAACAGAATAAAACAAAGTTTTGTTATCAAGTTTATCTTGTACTCATGAACAATGATTTGTATTATCTGTATTATTTGTAATAACTATTTTTTTTAAATATAAACATAGTTATATAGAATGTTATATTATTTTTCTGTAATTAACGATTAATTATTATGCGAAAACAGAGAGAGAGATGGAGTATTTTATTATAATATCTCGTGTGTTCAACATTTTAAAATGACGGCATTAAAAATTTTATTTTTGTAAATAGTTTTAAATATAATTTTTTTATCGTTAAAGCTAATTAAATACTTTTAAATGTTGATTGCATATACGTATCATATAATGAGTTTGGTAGGTATTAGTATACTAAGAATAATTTTCGTGCAAAAAAAGACAATATATATTTAAAATATTTTAACACATGCAAAAAATTAATTTGCTATTAAACCGATAAATCTCTCAGTTCTTTAATACAATATTACTACGTTCAATCATTCAGTATAATATGTCAGCTTAACTTCAATCAAACTTTATTAATACATGCAATAAAATAAAATAAATTTTTAAATTGATATTGCGATATTTTTCAATGACATCAATATGATATCACAATTATTTTTTCCTTTTTATCATGATTTTATTTATTTATCATCCTATTACATTTTTACACAATTTCTTTTCTGTCCACCTTACACACCTTGAACATACACTAAGCACTTCCGTTCAGAAATATATCACATATACTATCAGAGCACTTGGTGATTTAGTACATTCAGTACTAAATATATCGTGAGTATAGGAATAGGCGTTAAGATACAATACGTCGCGGATCATTGATTTCACTGCAATGCAGTAGAGAGGACTTGAACAAAGAATATTCATGATTGATATGTTTATCAACCATCATGACTTGCGTTTACAATATTCTCATATCTCGATGACGCAGCAAAGTGAATGTGACCTTGTACAAAAAGAAAAACTTAAGGCGACTGATTTTATTCGAAAGAATCAAAATATCTAATCAATCATTTTCTCAAAATTTAAATTTTTTTATCGATAAATCAACATTTAAATCTTTCCTCAAGCAGAATCTATATATATATATATATATATTTTGATATATTATACTGAATGATTGAACGTGGTAATATTGTATTAAAGAACTGAGAGATTTATCGGTTTAATAGCAAATTAATTTTTTGCATGTGTTAAAATATTTTAAATATATATTGTCTTTTTTTGAAAAAAAAGAAAAAAAATATATATATATATATATACATGTAAATAGATAAGACGTTGCGATATAATGATTTTTCTAACGCGATATCGTCACGCGCTGTTATTAATAGATTTAAATTGATGTAGTATCATGTTAAATAAATAAAAAATGTAAACATTGATACTGGGGTCATTTATAATATTTTTTTTTTCATATAGATACTGCTTATCAATTTAAATTAGCTATGAAATACACTTGTCGCAATAAAAAATAATTGACTATGTTTGTGAAATAAATATCGTAAATTTTTTACTCTAAATCAGTACAAACTATAATTGACACGAGAAACTATGTGTTTAAATATAAAAAAGAACTATTATCTATGATTTAAATAAAACTCGCAAAATAAAAGCTCAATTTTTCAATGCTTAAAGATCTTATATCTTATAATATTATTTAAGTATTTTCTCGATAGTACCTAAAAAAAAAATATTTTATTTAACATATGAGGGACAGTTTTCAAAACTAATTAGTTCGCGGGAGTATTCTTCAACTGTATTAATGATAAGAACGTGATAAGTAACTTATCACGTTCTTATCATATTTTCCTGCACTTCGAAAGTATATCATCGGAGCAGAATATTAGGGAAGCAAAAAATAGATGACCACATGAGCAAGTCTTTTTAATCTTAAGCGAGCGAAAGCGAAGAGGAATTGAGGGACGTTATTCAGAGTCCGGTGAATTCGAGATAGACGGATAGCGTGCCTGCCAGGCTGGTCCGGAAGTCGCGTGTCGACGGCAGCCATAACAGCCCCTCCAGCGACTCTCGCCCTTCCGCGACCCGAACCACCACCTCTTGTCTGATTTCCTTAGCTGCTACCAACGACGACTAGCACGGCCTACCACGAGATTAGCTCATGTGTGCGAGAGCTCTGCAATCCGTGCAGAGTAAGCAAGTATTGGTGTAACGTTACTCTAATGAAACACCGAGAACGAGTCGGCGATTGGTCGATTCTACCGAGGCCTGAAGGAAAAGCAACCCTCTCTCTTCTTCGCTACCCTCTCGATTACGTAGCGTCTTCAGAATCGCTAGACTAACCGTGCCGTTAACACTTGCTTGGTACCGTAATATTTTTATTCGAATAATAAAATAATTAACAGTGTGTCGAATCATGTGAAGATCTGTCATTCGTGTTAGAACGATATTGTCACATGAAATGCGAGGAAGAATATATCCAATAGGAATCATTAGAAACATTATTATGTTTTACTCAACAATTAGCTAAGAGCCATTTACCCGTGTACACATTTCTATATAATACTTATAAAAATATTAATCAATATATTAAAATTATATAATATTATATATCGTATTTCTGTTATTGGAACAAATTGCAAGTGATTCGAAATATGCATACGTCGCGTTTGTTTACAGATATATATTCGATTTACCGAATTATTATTTCCTCTCAATAAAACGAAATTACTTTTCCCCGCATTAGCGTGAAATCTCTCGAAATTGTTATGTGATAAATGTGAGCATTATTTTATACTTTCCATTTGTCAAGTGTTCCACGTCGCATTACACAAAGTATCTATCTGGTGGCCGTTTATTCCTTGCTGTTCCCGTGTATCGTTAACGATGTGCAGTTTCAAACGAGAGTGAGTCACTTGAGCAAATCATGCTCGCGTTTCGCGCGAAGGGATCCTACGGTATAGCATGAGCAGTAACACCAAGAAAGCACCGGGAGGCAAGGACGACAAGAAGAATCCTTCCAGCAAAGAGGAGAGCCCGTCGGGCGGTAAGGACGATGGTGGTTCAGCCGGAAGCAATGGGGGCACGGCTGGAGGAGAGCCGTCGCAACCCGGAAGCAAGCCTAGCTCAGCTGGCGCGACCGCCAGAGAAGGGGCCCAAAGACTTCTGGCCCTGGCGGCACGCGGCGAGTGGGCCCCCGTGGACCAGCTGCTCAAATCTCTGGAGAAGACGGTGCAAAGTGCGGGGGAGGATGGCTTCATCGTGCCGCTCGCCGGTGTTCTGGACCCGGTCAGTCCATATGATTGCTGAGAAAAATGTTTTTAGTACAAAGACAAAATTAATGTACTTAAATAAGAAAAGTAATCGAAAGAATGTAAAATTCTTATGTGGACAAAATAGATTCTTTGCGCGATTTATTCTTAGAAAATTTTAGAAAGAAATTTTGGATTGCATAAGGTCACATTACGTAGCAAATTTGTATGCTTCTATAGGGAGACTTTTAAATTTGCAGGTGACGGGGATGACGCCGTTAATGTACGCAGTGAAGGACAACCGCAGCGCTCTCCTCGATCGGATGATTGAGCTCGGATCTGACGTGGGCGCCAGAAACAACGCAAGTACTCCATAATCACGAATTAAAAAATAATCGAGAAAGAAATTTATCTGTTAATAACAAACAATTAAAAAAGGAAATATGATGTACAATCTCATAAAAAAAAAAAACACGACCAAACAAGACGTACGTTTTTCGAAAAATATTCCATTTGAAAAGGAAAATTTGATTCATTGCCTTTTGTTTATTCATTGCCGTCGCGATAAGTTCTCATGTTAGAATTATGTGGCACTGGCACGTAATAACAAAGGTGACGCGTGCCACGAAAGCTACAGCTAATGATTAGGCAATTTATGCTAAGTCAAGTCACTCGTGGAAGTAGAGGGAAAGAGCAAGTAGAGAGTATTGCGTGAAGGAGGGCCAAGGTCAAGGAGCTTATACTTACTGACCGAATGGATAAGACGGGTAAATAAGCGTAGTTTTTCCGGCATTTCCCATGACTTTCAGAAGCTTACAGAAGCACGTTGTATAATTGACCTTCTTTCCGTTATAATCAAACGTAGTATTAATACGATAAGGATTTTAATAGGGTTTTTCAAAATCAATATTACTGCGCAATTGTACCGGCAACATTTTCAATGACTTTCAGAAGGTTACATCAAACACGCTATATAATTAAACCTCCGTCAGGCGCAAAAAGCTATTGCAAATAAAATTTTTTGATGACTAACCATAAAGCTGCTACTTTAATCTATTCTAAAAATTGGACTACTTTCGTTGAAGCGGCTGACTGACCTACTTATCTCTTTACACGTGTACACGTCTTGTTCATTTGATCAGTAAACATAAGTTCCTTAACCTTGGCTTTCCTTCACGCAATCCTCGACTTGTATCCCTCTCTTCTCGAATGTCTTGATTTTGTTAGGATTGCGACCTAATCATTAATTGTAGACGTTTCATGGCATTGTCGCAGCTATCAATTGCTTTATTTAAAATCTCCTCATTATAAAATTGTATTGCATGTCGACATATAAGATGTGACATATATCCTCTTTTAATTTTTTATTTAATTGGATAATTAAGATTATGATTCTCGTTATCTCATACAAATGTAAAAAATAAATATTTCAGTAATATAATTGGCATTACTTCCGTTACTTACGTTATGTCACAATGTTGATAGTTTCATAAAAAAATGTTATAAAGATGAGCATTAACAATGCACTTTACATACGTTATGCAAGACGTTATGTACTCGCTACTATCGATTTACTGCCACTCCCATGATGATTGTGATATAATTTTCAAATAGAATGCTGATATATGATACACGTGATCGAAAGTCTGAGATCTATCGTTAAAGGCTAGCCCGAATTTGTGGGTGCGGCAGAGCAAAACTTTGATGGCTTTTATTATCCCTTCATAAAAATCTGTTATGAATCAACGAAATATTCGCGTTAATCAAATCGTGTTTTTCAAATATCGCTTTCTCACAAATATTTAAAAAGATTGATAAAGTTAAATAGTTAATTGTGCAATTAATTAAAAATGTTATATATATTGTTTCTCGGAAAAAAAAATAAAATTAATTTTATAATCAAGCAAATTTATGTATATGATTTTCTGATAAATAAATACTTTCTGGAATGTGAAATATTTTATCAGCACATTTTCTGCAGGATAATTATAATGCTCTCCATATCGCTGCTATGTATTCGAGGGAGGACGTTGTTAAGTTATTGCTGTCCAAGAGAGGCGTTGATCCCTATGCTACGGGAGGGGTACGAATAAATATTCATTCTCGCAATCTTTAGACAGAAGTTTCAAAGAGATCTATTGCAATAATTATCTGATACAAATACGTGTGTACTGAAAGAGATTATGCTATTCTGTAAAATATAGATTTACTTTTAATAATTTCAAAAGATTTATTAATTAAGATTTATTTAAAAAAATTTAATTTTCTACTTTTTTGAATATAAAAATAACAGAATAAATTCTGTTACTATTTTAGTTTAACTCTATTTCAATATCAGAATCACAATTATAGAAGCTTGAATTATCGCGTAAATTCTACAAAAAGAAAAAAAAAATATTTTACTTAATCTCACATGAAATATCTATAATTTCTTGAAACTTATCTATAGCCAAGGCAACAAACGGCGGTTCATCTGGTGGCGTCAAGACAAACGGGCACTGCGACGTCGATTCTACGAGCTTTACTAGGCGCTGCCGGACGAGATATCAGATTAAAGGTCGACGGGGTAAGCGTAGCGAGCAATATTTCACAAACTTGTGCAATAAGTTTAATTTAATGATAATTAAAATAAAATTAAATGTTTTATTTTTCGGGGAACGATCAAAAAATTATCGTCGAGTCGCGCCGATCATCTCGGTATCCAGGACGAATTTTAATTGTGCGACACCACGGTAAATTTTCGTTGGCCCCAAAACTTCAATAAATTGAAGTTTTGGAAGATGGAGGTTTTTCTGCAGTAAGCCGCGGCACGATGCTCCCATTTCGCGTCTCTCGCGTGACAGGTGCCGCGAAATCGCTACCTGGTACCAAACGGCACCATAAATCTTCTCCAGTTTGCTTTTTCCATCCTGTCTTTTGCTCTCTCTCTTGCTCTCTGTCATACATTCTGTCGCAATAGTACGACGCCACCGATCCGGACGCGTCGACGAATGCCGACAGTCACGACGATCCTCGTTCGTTTATAGGAAAAGACAATAGCCATGATATATCAAGATGATATGCGCATATTTAGGTGTACAAAATTGACAAAATTATATAAGATATTATATAAGAAATAATAAATAAATAAAATTATATAAGATAATAATATAAGATTTATAATCGCAGGTGCAATTGGTTTACAGAAAGTCGAGGGAGACACGAACAATACTCTTGACTCTTAATGAAGACGCACACTTTTATTAAATTAATGTCAGAGCTTTTTTATTCACATAAAAATTTTCAAACAATCTTTATATTTTTTGTTTTGATACACAACATTCACACGTACAATATATACACAACACAAAACGTTTTTATACACAGGGTTACGTTAACACAGATTTCACGATATCGTCGATTTTACTAAATCATGATGGACTAGAAGTGCTACTTGTAATGCGGTTTGATACTTTATTCTTGCTCGTAAGTTGACTGTCGTCAGACTAATTGAAATTCGACGGTCTCGATCACCCTATCTTCGATTTTTACATGGATTTGTCGCAAATTGTAGCGATCGACGGGTGTTAGTATCAAGGATAAAAGATCGATATGTTTGCCTAAATAAGGGCATTGAAACTACTTGTTGTTCTAACACGCACAAAGTTTTTGTCTGTGAGTTGAGCTTTGAAAGAAGGGGGGAGGGAGAGAATCACCGACAAAGCATTCAAAACATGAAAAGAAAGACTTTTCAGAATAATGCACCGCAGATTTTTTCCTTCATATTTTAGTTATTAATTGTTAGATCAATAGATAGTAATATTGAGGGCATGCTATTACAAGGAATTTCAAACAAACATGAAGAATATTCGTGTTATCCGTCACGATAATATCTATTGAGAGATTTCTTATATGAAAAATTGGTAACAATATATTTCTAGATGCTTCTTCTCTTATAACAGTTATTATAATTAATATAAATTTTTTCTACTAGAAATTTTTCTTATAAAGCGTAAATTGAAAACATTTATAAAATTAAAAAAAAATCATACAGACGGTAAAATAAAATGAAACATTATTCTTTAAATTTCTTGGAAGTAATAATTATTATGTAAATTATCCAAAGTATTAAAGTAAATTAAAACGTGTTTCTCTTCTTACATTTATGTCATTTAAAAATTTTTTTTCCGTTTTATATAAGTACATAATTATTCGTATATTACGAGTGTCTTTTTTTCGCAGAAAAAAATGTTTTAATCTTAACAATTCTTTTCAAATCTCATTTCTTGTCACAGAAAGGAAAAATACCTCTTTTGCTAGCAGTCGAGGCTGGCAATCAGTCGATGTGCCGGGAACTTCTCTCACAGCAAGCGCCTGATCAACTTCGAGCCACCACTCCATCAGGTGATTCTGCGCTGCATTTGGCCGCTAGAAGAAGAGACATTGACATGGTGCGGATCCTAGTAGATTATGGCGCGCCCGTCGACATGCAAAATGTACGTTAAATTACGTTAAATATATGTTAAAAGCACGAAGATCCTAAATGAAGCGAAAAATTAAGCCGGTAATTGGATCGTGTCGTTCAAACTTTGGCGAATACATAAGTACTTTCAAGTTCGTAAATTATAGGTCGCAATGCAAACTTTTACTGTTTCTCAACAAACTATTATGCGCAATGTTCTTAATCTTTTTTTCCACAATGTCACTGTTGGAAAAAATTATTTCTTTTATTTCTTTTTGCGTAAAAGTAGATAATTTTAAAAATCCATTATAGATATATAAATATGTGTATAACAAGATATTTTTTATTAATTTCAAATTGATAGAATTAACAGAAATTTGATACAAAATTCACAAGGAAGCCATAAACTAAAGACATAGCATCAAGTATCTCATGTACTGTAGCTATCAATTCTATTCTACCTTTAAGCTTTAACGCTGCGGCAAATTAAATACAAAATTCGGCGAGATCGATCATATATAAGAGTGATTTACAAATTGTTGCAAATATCATTAGAAAGAACAGCAAATTTATGTACCTAAATGATTGAGAACATCACAATCGTAAAGTTTATAAAAAGATTTTGAAGATTATTTCTATTGTGTAATCGCATTCACTTACCTTACAAAATTATTTTACGATCCTTGACCTTTCTATTGCCAGCGCAGTTAAGACCTTTGGCATTGCTAAACACATTATTAATAATGTGTCTAGCAATGCAAAGGTCTTAATTGAGTCACACAAAAAAGTTGCGGGCACATGTATAGGAAGTATGCATGCGTAATAAGATCAACTGTCGCACTGCGTCGAGCAAGGATAATATTGTAGGCAGAATTAAATTTTCAGTCAACGACGAAACGTATTAAGAGAAGCTACCGGCATTAATCGCTCGTAAAAATTTTTATTCTCACATACGAAACAATAAATGCTATTAAGAAATAAGCTGATAATTAAAAAGTAATCATTATTTTTTATTTATACCAATCTGGTACAGATACAAAAGTGAAAATTTCTCTAATTTTTTAAATGTAAATATATTATATAATATAATATAATTTTTATATAAATATTTAAACTCAAGTCTCTCTATATACAGTCTTCTATTATAGAATTACGTGCGACGCAATGTTGAAAATAAAGCATTCGTACAATTCTATTTGAGAAATATCAGCATGCAGCATTTATTTCAGGGCGATGGACAAACTGCGTTGCATATAGCGAGCGCCGAAGGTGACGAAACTTTGGTGAAATATTTTTACGGTGTCAGAGCCTCCGCCTCGATCACCGATCATCAGGATCGAACGCCGATGCATCTGGCCGCGGAGAACGGCCACGCTTCCATCATCGAGCTGTTAGCCGACAAATTCAAAGCGAGTATCTTCGAAAGAACGAAAGACGGCTCGACTCTGATGCACATAGCGTCGCTGAACGGGCATTCGGAATGTGCCACTATGCTCTTCAAGAAGGGCGTGTATCTGCACATGCCAAACAAACGTGGCGCTAGATCTATTCACACGGCAGCGAAATATGGTCACGTGGGTATTATTAGCACTTTGCTGCAACGAGGAGAAAAGGTAAGTTATCTGTCATCGAAACTTATATGTGAAACTGCTTTTCTCTCGCGAATGGATACCATTATATACCACATATATATTTTTTAATTTTCTTATATATATATATATATATATATATATATATATATATACTATTATAATATTTCAAGTTTGTCAGAATTTTGCAAGAGAAGTTATGCCCAATTTATCGAGAGATTCGATTTATACAGTGCAATTTGAGAGATATTTTCTCTCGATTTAAATTTTAACTTAAATTTTTTATTCCTTTCGCGTTTTCTTAAACAGGTGGATGCGGTAACTAACGATAATTATACGGCACTCCATATAGCCGTGGAAAATGCCAAACCAGCTGTTGTGGAAACACTTTTAGGATACGGTGCGGAAGTGCACGTGAGGGGTGGAAAACTTCGGGAAACTCCGCTTCACATAGCCGCCAGAGTGCTCGATGGTGACAGATGCGCTCTGATGTTATTGAAGTCCGGAGCGGGACCTAATTTGACAACTGATGACGGCCAAACACCCGTCCACGTAGCAGCCAGTCACGGGAATTTAGCAACGCTTCTTTTGCTTCTCGAGGATGGCGGAGATCCTATGTTTAAATCGAAAGTACGTCGACGAAACAATATCTCCAATTCCAAAATTTTTTTATATACTTATATAATGTTACAGTGATTAAACAGTTAACTTAATCAATAACATAACAAACAATAATAATTTTCCTTACAGAACGGAGAGACTCCCTTGCATTTAGCTTGCAGAGGTTGCCGGGCGGATGTGGTTCGGCAATTAATAGAATTTGTAAAGGAAACAAAAGGTCCAGAAGTGGTAACCGCTTATGTGAACAGTCTGACAAACGACGGTGCTAGCGCTCTTCATTACGCCGCTCAAATCGAACCTTCGGAGGTCATTATTCCCGGTGACGATCGCGCCGTCGTGCGCGCTCTTCTCGACAGCGGCGCGGATGTCTCGTTGCAAACCAAACAGGCTCAGGAAACGGCGTTTCATCACTGTGCTCTCGCGGGCAACAACGAGATTCTGGAGGAGATGATCAGCCGGATGTCGTCGACGGAGGTGCAAAAGGCCTTGAACCGGCAGAACGCCGTGGGTTGGACACCGTTGCTGATTGCCTCCAATCGAGGTCATATGGAACTGGTGACAACTCTTCTCGCCAATCATGGCAGAGTCGACGTGTTCGATCTCGAGGGTAGATCCGCTCTGCATTTAGCCGCCGAACACGGCTACTTACAAGTGTGCGACGCGCTGTTGGCGAACAAAGCTTTCATAAATTCCAAGTCTCGCGTGGGAAGAACCGCCCTGCACCTCGCCGCTATGAACGGTTATACTCATCTCGTACGTTTTCTCATCCAGGATCATGGCGCTGCAATAGACGTGCTAACTCTCAGGAAACAGACTCCCCTTCATCTGGCGGCGGGCGCCGGCCAGTTGGAGGTCTGCAAACTTTTGCTGGATCTCGGTGCCAATATAGATGCCACGGACGATCAGGGACAGAAACCGATCCATGCCGCGGCTATGAACAATTACGCCGAAGTAGTGCAACTCTTTCTTCAGAGGCATCCAAGTCTCGTGATGGCTTGCACCAAGGATGGCAACACTTGCGCCCATATCGCCGCGATGCAAGGCAGCGTCCGAGTGATCGAGGAACTGATGAAGTTTGATAGACAGGGCGTGATAACCGCCAGGAATAAATTGACAGACGCGACACCATTGCAACTGGCGGCGGAAGGCGGACACGCCGAAGTAGTGAAGGTTTTAGTTAGAGCCGGAGCGTCCTGCTCTGACGAGAATCGTGCGGGTTTCACCGCGGTTCATCTAGCGGCTGAATATGGTCATGGCCAGGTACTTGAAGTAATGAGATCGTCGCAGTCTCTTAGAATAGTTAGCAAGAAGCTGGGCGTCACAGCGCTTCACGTTGCTGCTTATTTTGGGCAAGCTGGTTAGTAAAAATATGGCAGTAGAAATATCATTCTTATCTAGGGATTATCAATAATCACTACGTTAATAATAATTACATTATTAATTAATTACATTCAAAAAATTAAATATATTTAATTGGAATAATTTTTACATATTTTTTATAATTTTGCTAATAAGATGATAGTGGAAGTCTGATTTTGATAATAAAAAGCTAAATAAACTTGTTAGTGCAAGTATAATTTTTTTACGAAAAATTTTACATGCTTACATGTAGCGAATAAAGTTATTAACAAATCGATTCAATTGATTTTAGATACGGTTAGAGAATTACTAACTCATATACCTGGAACTGTAAAATCTGATCCACCAACCGGAGGATCTCTGGTAGGAGAATTAGGAGCCGAATCTGGCATGACTCCTCTTCATCTTGCTGCTTATTCTGGAAACGAGAATGTCGTGCGACTTCTCCTTAATTCTGCTGGAGTTCAGGTAATATGACAAAATTTTTTAAATTAATCATGAATTTTTAGTCGTGTAATATTTTACATAATATAATTCTCTCTCACATATAATCCTAATTCATGATTTTACTGAAAGATGAAATTTTTTATCAAGATATCTGTAATAAATAATAAGATATCTAAATAATATTCTAACACGATGTTCCCACATATAGTTAGCCAAACAAATTAAAGAGTCCAACGCTACAGCGATTCAATCGCTAATTCTTACGTGAATATGTAAGAATTAATTTTAAAATTAAGAAAAAATTAAATTTACATCAGCTTTACAAACTTGAAGGTAGACGCGGCGACGACGGAAAATGGATGGAACCCTTTGCATCTGGCTTGTTTCGGCGGCCACATAACTGTCGTGGGTCTATTGCTAAGCAGATCGGCGGAGCTGCTGCAAAGCGCGGATCGTTACGGCAAAACGGGATTACACATCGCGGCTACCCACGGTCATTATCAAATGGTGGAGGTTCTCTTGGGCCAAGGAGCGGAAATAAACGCGACCGACAAAAATGGCTGGACACCGCTGCATTGCGCGGCACGCGCCGGTCATCTGGATGTTGTGAGGCTGCTTGTAGAAAGCGGTGCATCTCCAAAAAGCGAGACGAATCTTGGCTGCGCGCCGATCTGGTTCGCCGCGTCCGAGGGTCACAACGATGTGCTCAAGTATCTCATGGAGAAAGAGCACGATACGTACGCTCTCATGGAAGATAGAAGGGTAAGGTGCTTGTAATTAATAAGCAAAATAACATGGAACTCTGAGGAAAAATAAAATCTCTCAAACAGAGACGCTTTACAAACGTCAGGTTTTTTCTTTTTTTCTTTTTTTCCTTCACTAACTCTGGATTTTATATTTTGCAATATGATAATCGTAAAATTACGTAAAGTACGACGACTAATAATTATTTAATGTATAACATACAACTATCTAATTTTAAAAAAATTGAAAAGTTCTTTTTTGATGAAAAAGTTTCTGTCGTGGATATCACGATTTAATTAAAAAACATTTTTTTTTTATGATAAATTCAGCATCATATAACAATAATTTCGTATTTTGTTTATGTTAAGGACTAGGTATTATATTTTTAAAATTCCCAAAACGTAGTAGCATTTAATGGGATCAAGAGATGTACGACATTTAGAAAGTTTACTCATTTTCTCAGACAAAGTCGGTAAATCGAACTAATAAATTTGTGCTTTAATGTTAGGTATGCACGCGAGGTATAGTTACGCCGGCTTCGTGATCGAAAATTTATTCAAATACACGCGTCCCGCTCAAATAATTTTAAAACAAGATCAGTATCATTATTGTTTAAAATCCCACAGTGATACCGTTATAGAAAACTTTACTGTAATACGATTAATTAAGCTTCATGGTAATTAAACAAAGCATAATCATAGACTAGAATTATACATCCATAACACATGATATTTATCTAGATTAATTTCATCTTAATTTAAAATAGAATGTCTAAGAATTGTAAAATAATGTTTTTCTAATTGTAAAATGGTACAAAAAATTTAGAACGTTTCATTTAGAAAAAAAATTTTTTTAAATTATATAATAATAAAAAATATAAAAAAATTTGTATATATAAATATAGAATACAATGATAGAATATGATTAAAGAAATTGTTATTTAATAATTGTTATGGCAATATCAAGAACATAACATCGTAGATACTTTCTTCTTTTTTCATTCAGTTTTTTAATTCGAGCAAACTATTGCATTTACAGTTTGTTTACAACATGATGGTCTGCAGCAAGAGTCACAACAATAAACCGATAGAGGAGTTTGTTCTGGTGTCGCCCGCGCCCGTGGATACGGCGGCCAAGCTGTCCAATATTTACATGAAACTCTCCGAGAAGGAGAAGGAGCGCGCCAAGGATCTAATTGCGGCCGGGAAACAGTGCGAGGCCATGGCGACTGAATTGCTTGCTCTGGCAGCAGGCGCCGATTCGGCCGGCAGGATCTTGACATCGATGGATCGTCGAAACGTCGAGTTCCTAGACGTGCTGATCGAGAACGAGCAGAAAGAAGTAATCGCGCACACCGTGGTGCAGCGTTACCTGCAGGAACTTTGGCAAGGTAGCTTGAACTGGAACGCGTTTCGAACGATCCTGCTATTTATCGCCTTCATCATCTGCCCACCCGTCTGGGTGGTATTTGCTCTTCCGCTCGGGCACAAGTACAATAACGTGCCCATCATCAAGTTTATGTCGTATCTCACGTCGCACATCTATCTGATGATCTTTCTACTGCTGGTCGGCATCACGCCCATCTATCCGGTGGTGGTGAGAGCGAATCTGATACCATATTGGTATGAGTGGTGCCTGTTGGTGATGCTGTCAGGCCTGTTGCTGTTCGAGTTGACAAATCCTAGCGACAAGAGCGGTTTGGGCTGGATCAAGCTGGCAGTGCTACTCTTCGGCATATTCGGCGTGGCGTTTCACCTGATGGGATTCGTAATCGTCGAGAAAATCTACTGGCCAACCCTGCTCTACCTAAGAAACCAGCTTTTTGCCCTCAGTTTCCTTTTAGCTTGCGTGCAGATACTGGACTTTCTGTCGTTCCATCATTTGTTCGGGCCATGGGCGATCATTATCGGTAATCTTATGAAGGATCTCGCGAGATTTCTCGCGGTGTTGGCCATCTTTGTCTTCGGCTTCTCCATGCACTTCGTCGCGCTTAATCAAGCATTCAAGAACTATAAAACGCTACATGATGCGCGCCAGGATGAAAACAAATTGAGGCATCCATTCGAAGACGGTAAGTTTGAGATTCATATTTTCTATGTTTCCCCTTCTTCAATCGATCTCTTTTTTTTTACTGTATAATTTGACGCCAATCGAGAACTAGTGGCGCAGTTAATTGTATTTTTTACAGCTCCTTCCATCTATAAGACATATATATATATATATATATATATATATATATATATATATATATACATATATATGCATATATATGTGCACACATATATACTGTAGATACCGTAGATATATTATGTAGATACCTATATACGTAGGGTTAGATCTTAGATTGGCAATCGCTTCGAGGCGGTACTGATTTTATGAACAGGATGTAGATTGTGCTTTCGCCCACGCAAGTGCTAATTCGCGTGGGTACTAAAATAACAACACAGAGTTCCCTTTACATATTCCCTTACTGTAAATTGGTAAAAACCGCGTACCTTCCTATTCCCAGTATCAGTCTGTATCGAAAGTTATATAAAACTGATATAATCTCGATGAATTTAGATTTTTGACGTGACAAACGCATGTAACGTTAAAGTGAAACTTGCGTAAATTTTACAGGTTTTAGTGACTAGTTTATATCAGTTTATGAAAAAAAGATTTTCATTTTCCTCAAAAGCGTTTTCCATCCATCCGCAAAATTTACTCCCGTCTAAAAAGAAGAAGTCACTGATGCTGTGGAAATTCGCGCGCGCGATAGATATTTTTATAATTATTATTTATCAAGATTCCAAAGCGAGTCGGCTTTATATCGATCATACTCAGAGACATGCGGAACGATACGAAATCATAATCGAATGAATTACAATGATAGATATGTTGGCCAATGTTACGGAATGGATGATGGAGACGCCACCAACGGAGGCGCCTCCTCGTCGCTACGGCCGCTACAGGAAAAAGAATGAGTGTTGTGACGATAACGACAGAGATAGTAAGTTTTGTTGGCTGAGAAAGATTAATCAGAAGCAACCGAGCGGAAAATGAACTAAACAACAATCGCACACGCGAAACTGAATGCAGGACACGATCCATCTCGGTGTCGTCTCGTCTGCATCGTGCATTTGGCCAGTGTGTGTGCGTGTGTATGTTGTCTGCTGAGACTGCTGCCTGTTACAAATGAAAAAAAGAATAAAAAAGAGAGGAAATAGAAAAGATACGCAACGCCCGATATCTCTCTCTCATTCCTCGTTCATCTTGTATGCTGCGATTCGGAAGCGACAGTAAAAATATGAAGAGAGAAAGCGATCGATGGAGTTTGTTAACAATAATATCTCAATTATAATTATGACAATTATAATTATGTTATTTACACACACACACACATATAACACAAATATAACATATTGCAACATTAATCATTTATTTAAATTGTAGAATGTCAAAAAGATTTTCTAAATATATTTCTTTTTTTTTTTTTGCTCAGATCTAGACGTATCCGCGTCGCAGCTTACCGAATGAATATCTTATAGAGATCTCAAACAACGTTCTGTCTATGCAATTGATTAGATATCGATTAGCATTATTAGCCGGAGCATATGTGCTCTTATTTTCTTTCACAGCCTCTGTTCGTGTGCATCCCCATGTCTCGCTGTACGTATATGTCCATATATGTACATACATGAACGCACACATATGTATGTGTATGTACGTGTGTGTGTGTTTCTATGTAACTGTATATTATCTGTATTATTTAGTAGGTTATTAGAACCGTTCTATGCTAGTGGACGCCGATGTTGTCTCAATTCATGATGTGCATCAACGCACGCTCGTTTCATGTGTGATCATCGAGATCGATTTCATAGATCGTTCCATTCCATAAAAAAAATTACTCGTATTTACGTTTTTTTTTCTTTTTACACCGGATCGTTACAGGACAGCCTTTCGGGCTGAAGGAAAGATTTTTCCCTCCCCTCTCCCGTGTCCTTGCATGCAAGCAACATTTATGCGATATACATTGAGTCCACCTTTGAAGAATCGTAAGCCAGACATGCAAGGGGGGCGTGCATCTTTGAGCTGCATGCCGCATCTTTTTTTATCCACTACAAATATATATATATATATATATATATATATATATATATATGTGCGGTATGTTTATTTAAAATTTCCACCCGCGCCTTCCCCCTCTCTCATTCAGCACGGTACGCACGATTAAACACCGATTGTTTCGACCACTGATTGTCTCGGGAAAGAAGCGCATCGATAAAAACGGAACGCATCTCATCGTCCGTTCAGCAAGACTCTTGGTCGCTGGACTCGTCGCGTGTCCTGAAACACGCGGATTTCAACGCGTACATTTTCATCGTTCACGAGTAATCTTTTAGCGCGGGACGACGAATAAAAAAGAAAAAAAAAAAAGAGAAATGAATCACGCGAAGCGATTACATCCGAATCGGATGTAAAAGCAAGACGAATTCGAGCGATGAGGTTGAAAGATCGAGTGACAGTATGTACTCGATGATGAAACTGCAATCTGCAATTGAGAAATTGTCATGGCATGCATCCGGCGCATTAGTTCGCAGCTGCAGCTGCAGAGCATGATCAGAATCTATATAAAAAAGATGCATGAGCATGTTCGTTCCTCTGTTTGCTCGTTTGTTCGCTCGCTCGCTCGCTCGATCGTTCGTTATGGAATCTCTCACACGTGTGCATTCATATTACATATACAAAATAGCGGGTATCCACCACAGTAGTAGCCAGAATCTGTAATGGCACGAATGGCAATGAGCTAAAGAGAAAGAAAGAGCTCTTAGAGCTACCAAGAAAACGTCTTGTGTGTGTGTGCCTCGTAATTCCAGTAAAGATGAATCCGGTACTCGCCTTCGAGTATCTATTCTTCGCCGTCTTCGGACAAACGACCCACGGCGAGCTGAAGGTCGAGCACAATCAGCCGCAGTGGACCTCGGTCCTCTTCAAGTTGACCTTCGGCGTGTACATGTTGGTCTCGGTAGTGGTGTTGATTAATCTGCTGATCGCCATGATGAGCGACACGTATCAACGGATACAGGCGCAATCGGACATAGAATGGAAATATGGACTCAGTAAACTGATCCGTAACATGCACAGGTAAGCCCGCGATCTTTTAAGACCTGAATAAACGCGCGATTAACATATGATAACCGGGCGCTGGTTAAAATAGTATATCGAGTTATCTCTTACATCGTTCGCGACCCGGAGAACGTTAACGTTAAAAATAAAGTAACGTTATCTTTCGCTTTTCTTATTCGTGTTCATCCATCCCGCGTCTGGCAAAGTTCGGACCCTGTTCGAGCGGTTGTCGTTTGCTTTTATAAAGTTCGTCACATAATGTACGATACTATTTTTGTAGCCGTACTTTTGTAGCCGCGCGATCTCGATGCGGTCCCTTAAGTAGCTCGCTGTTAAGCATACGGGGTTAGCGGAGCACTCCGTGTAGGAAACGCGATTGCGTGTTACAGAACTACCACAGCTCCGTCCCCGTTAAACTTGCTCACCACCTGGACAGTGTACTTCATCAAGCTATGCAAGCAGCGCGTCGCTAAACGTAAACGGCCGTCGTTGGTGCACATGATGGGATTGCAGCACGCAACCAGCCGTTTATCGCCCAGATCGAAGATGGGAGCAAAATGGTTGGCTAAGGTTAAAAAAGGTCAAGTCCGTCCGAAGGACAGCATGACTCTCTCCGTGGTGCACCTGAGTCCGCTGGGCAGTCAGCTATCCTTCAATACAGCGACCAGAATAGAAAACGTAGTGGACTGGGACTCGATCAGAAAGAAGTATCTCGCCTTGACCGGCAACGAGCCTGAGAAGGAAGAGGCGGAAAAGGAGGAAAAGGGCGAAGAGGAGGAGAATGAGGACGAGAAAGGACAGACGGCTTCCAATGCTTCAACGATACCGGCGACGACGGTCCCAAATCTGCCCGTCTAATTATCCATCACGTCGGACATGCTGGACGCTAGTCTGCGCGTAAAAATGCAGCAGTGCGAGCAAACGAGCGATCAGATACAGTCGCGAAAGCGCGTTCCGCTATTATGTACTTAACAGAGACAGATTTAAATACAAAGTGCGCTGTAAAGAAGATATTTTTCACACATTCGCCAAGAATAATTTTTTACATAAAATCGTAAACCGCTACCGCAGACACACAAATATCCGACGATCGAGCGAGACCATCCACATAAAGGATCGATTCTTGCGCGACGACCGGCCTAGCATTTTAAGCATCTAAGTAAGTAAAGTCCCGACGTGATTTGCGAATCTCGTAGGAATGTATATGTATATAATTGATGTTGTTTGTCAGATATGAGTATGAAAACCAATTTTGTCGACACATCATCATATCCTTCTCTGTCACACGGCATGACCGGATAATGCCTGCGAATGTTAAACTTCCGCCACATCCGCTCGCTCGATGCTTCATTGAATGTTGAATCAATCATTCGTGACATCATAATTTTCACATTTCTTGCAGAATCTTGATTGACTAGTTGCGATAAAATTTTTTTTAGAGCCTCTTATTGTAAACATGAATTTAAATTAAATGAGACTTAATTTTTAAAAATCTATAAATATTTTTTTGTAGAACAAAATAGAAAGGATTTTTTGAGAGACTTAAATCTCTGTTGTTAACTTCAACATTTACGTGGTCGTTTTATAATAATAAATTATTACTGGCACAAATGTCTAAAGATGCATCATATAAAGGTATCTTGATTTTTCAGATGTTTTTTAAATAGTTGGAACAATTGCACGTAACATACATCACAATCTCCTAGTCTCTCTTATGTCTCATGTGCTTAAAATTAGAAACCTCCCCGTTAGAATAAAATGTGTTTCTCTTAGGACGCTTGGATCTTTTCTGACGAAAGAGCCAAAGAGTTTATGCGAATTGCAGCAAACACATACTTTGTATGGCTTGAAATCGATTCATTTTATGACGTTTGAAGTAGTAGCAACGTTAGCATGTATCTGAACAATGGCAGAGAACTTTGCATAAACTTTGTATATGCTCGCGCGTATTTACACGAGACACGTACATTAACACGTATTTACAGTCAGGATACCTCCCATATATGTGATCGAGTTGTTATTCTTCGCCATCTTTGGTCAGACGACACACGAACAATTAAAGGAAGAAAATTACCAGCCCGAGTGGACAAAGGTCTTCTTCAAGCTCGCCTTCGGCATTTACATGTTGGTGTCGGTGGTGGTGCTTATTAATCTCTTGATCGCCATGATGAGCGATACCTATCAGCGGATACAAGCTCAATCGGACATCGAGTGGAAATACGGATTAAGCAAGCTTGTTAGAAACATGCACAGGTAAGAAAATAATAGTTCTTAGAGGAAATAAAAAACGAAACAAGGGAGACAGTGAATGTAAAGAAGAGATAAACGACAATTTGTTGAGCGTCGTCGCATCTTTCGCACTAATAATCGATCCGAATTTCCGGCATGTAACAGGGCCACCACGGCACCGTCCCCGCTGAATCTCTTGTCTACATGGATCACGTACTTCTGCAAGCTCTGCAAGAAACGCTTCACCAAGAAACAACGGCCCTCTTTGATGCACCTGATGACCAGCACTCGCATGTCCCCTCGCTCTAGAATGGGGGCAAAATGGCTGTCCAAAGTGAAGGGAAGACAAATCGGGCACAAGAATAGTGTCGCCTTATCAGTCACTCATCTGAGTCCACTCGGAAGCCAATTGTCCTTCAGAAACACCACTAGAATCGACAATGTTGTCGACTGGGAAGTCGTTAGGCGCAAATACAGGGACCTGTACGGCGAGAAGATCGAGGAAAAACCGGAAGAAAACAAGGAGTCGACAGAGATAAGTCCGCTGGCGGCCTTGGAGGGATCGAGCGACACGAAGTTGCTTGGTGCTTGAATGTCGAAAGGAAACGTTGGAGAAGGAGATATATTTACCGACAATATTCTATATAACTCTCGCGGCAGAAACAGAAAAGGATTCTCGCTTTTGCGGATCCGCCGCTTTAAATGCGCAGCTAAATCGCATACATTTATATACTTGTACATATCATCGCGTATAACGCGTGAAGATCCTTGTCAATATCTTTGAAATAAACGTCTAGTTTGATCTTATTTTGCTTGTTATTATTAAGCTAGCAAACCCGCTCCTTGTGATCCATAGTCTAATCGATTGCCTGTACCACGTTTTAGAGACTACCATGGGGAATACCCGTATGCATAGGAATCGTTCTACGTCACGTTTGACGGTTAGTCTTTCTCTCTCATTAACATTATTAATATAATTATAAATCTTTCTCTTTCCCACTTGGAATGTTTTATCGATTATGTACATATGTATTTTACATATATATATACATATACATATATATATATATATATATATATATATATATGTATATGTATATATTGCGCGATATTACGAAAGATTCTCTTGCAATACGATGCACGCGCCGATCATTATGCCTGCATCATATTGCTCACGATATTCTCGCGTAATGTATCGATGCGCTCGGTACACATATCTACAAGATGTATATTCATACATGGGGCTGCGAAACCGCGATATCACATTAGAACTGCCTTCAAAGCTCACGTCATTATATACATACACATACACATAAAATTGATGTGTAGCATGTATATTCGCTGATACGTTGATTGTGAAATTGAATAAAGTTGTACGCGCCTACTGGATTTATCTCTCATGTGCACATTGTAAAGTTCAGCCAGCACGCATCATCGAAATGCCCTGTAAAAAATAGTTAAATTAAAATGAATTCTCAAAGGGATTCATTTCTGTACACAATGAATTTTTTAAATCAGACTTTAATTTAGAAATTATATGTGAATTTGCTTCTAATCTTTTTTCTATCAAATGTGGAATAAATAAATATACTTATTTACAATATATAGAAATATTACTTTCATAATTATTAATTTTATATAGAACTTTTACTATAGAAATTGATTTTCCTTTCAAGTTTCGTTTGATTGTCAAATATCATGAAAATAAAATGTGCATTTATAGAGGAAGAAAAAAAAATTTAAGATTTCTAGAATTCACACATTCATAATATTTATAGACTAGAAATTTTAGAGAAAAAAATTTCTCTGTCAATTTTTTTTAATTTCTCTATCTTATGCAGGGTGCATAAAAGCGACTCGAAATGCAGTTCTCATGTTGCAAGCCGCATTCATCTCATCCATCTTACATTTGAATGTGTTTACAAATTTTCTCACCGATATGAACACCTTCGCAATTTATTACTCAGTGTTTATTATCATCGAAAAATCTATACTGCGTTATTCATCTCATCGCATGTTTTAAATTTTATAAAGCTCGCTGATTTTTTCTTCTGATGGATCAATTTTTACTAAAGAAACAAATAATACAGTTGACTATCGTCAGCATGAATCTTTACAGAGTTTAATAGTCTAAGAAAAAAATGTAAATATATACATATTTCTATATTATACAATTTTTCTGCTTATAGCCAGAATGAAACGACGAATCATAGTAACACATGACTTTTATTTCGTATCAGAACTGTGCGAAATTTCTGCAATTCTAATGCAATATATCTAATAATAAGAATAGCTATTAGTTATAAACACATACTAACTCAGTTGTACTATACCGCTGTATATTAGCATAGGAAAAAATCTATGATTTTTAATAACGTATATGCGTACATATGCAATACAAATAAGTAAGATATCGCTATAATTTATTTAATTTATTTTTTTCTTTTTGCACAGTGAAAGTTAGTGCAATCGATATCACGGAGAATCTTTTCTTCGCCATTTTCGGCAAAAAAGACACTGAAGACTTTACAATTTCGTCCAGAAAGAAAGAGCAGCCAAAGTGGACGGTTTATCTATTCAAGGTGGGGAACCAATATTGCATTATACATTTGCCTTAAAATTTATGTATCCATATATGTAACATATAATTATTTTTGTTCCTGCAGATATCATTCTCTTTATACATGCTTGTCAGCGTTATAGTATTGATTAATTTATTAATTGCTATGATGAGCGATACGTATCATAAAGTGATATCACAGAGTGATATCGAATGGAAGTATGGTCTTAGCAAGCTAATACGTAAGATGCAAAAGTAAGTAAGATTATTTTAAATTAAATAAAAATTAAGATTTTGTTGTTTTTAATAATTATATGGCGATAATTGTATTTCTTAATTTCCAACATCTTTAATCAGGGAGAGAGCTTTCATAAAAAATTTAAAATGTGTGATTTTTCACCGAGTTTTTACCGGGAATTTGAAAATCTTTATTGTGATTTTATCGCGTCAATTTTATTTTTTTCAAGAACGAGAACTGCGCCAATCCCATTAAATCTTATTACCACATGGGTTGAGTATTTGAAGAGTGTCTATGTAAGAAAACGAATTGCAAAGCAAAAGATTGGCAGGTCCCATGGATACATAGAACCCAATATGCATCAAAATGACTTTCCGAAATATCCACTTTCTGCCGTACGTAAATATATACTAGATATACTTAGATATGCTCAAAGATACTCTGGGAGATGTATCGATGCAATTCATAATTATTTAGCCGCAAAAATTTTCATTTTTATTTTTATTATTTATATATTATAAACATGTTATAATTTATTAATATTTATATTGTACGGATATCATTACTTATTTCAAAGTTTTAAAAATGTCCAGTTATCTTTGAAGATGTGCAATTTATTAAATAAATTCCGGGAATTTGTATCTGTTCTTTTTAGAATAATAGAGTACTTCCATTATCACGAACGAAGGACAGCGTCAATTTTTCATTACTCCAATCGAGTCCGGCCAACAGTCAAAGTTCCTTGAATAATATTTCGAGGATAGACAACGTCGTCGACTGGGATACAATTCGTCGAAAATATCGCATGCAGTTTTGCGACGAAATCGAGAAACCGTCCGATGGAGTAGCAAAGCTTACTGGAATGGCTTAAACAGTAAATTCTATGCAACATATATGTGCAATAGGCGTCACGCTTCTATTTTATATCGTAATGCGTATATTTATGTAATAAAAGTATCATACAAGTAAAATACTTTCTATACTTTTTTGTATGTTTCTCTGCGGTATTACTATATAACTGTAATAAAATACATATAATATATGTGTATTACAAGTAAAAATGCAAAATTATATTCTCTCTACACTATCTCCACCATCTTTGTTTTAGATTACACCTTTTCCAAACGGTGGTTCTGAATTGGTTTCTAGATAAAAAATACCCCGAGTGTCAGTACTAATAAATTCACCCATCACAGTGAAATTATTGCTACATTTACCAAATTGAAAATCTATCCAATTGGCGCATTGTAGAGCGGGAAAGCCGTCAGCATGCACGATAGATTCGGCAAAAAATTGGTGCGATCTACCATGACTACAGTATTCTAAAAATGCAAATTTTGGATTAGTTTTGTCGCATATTATAAAGTTTAAATATAAGCTGCAAGTATGTTGACAATATCATACGGGATGAAAGTACTGGACATCCGGGTTGCCTGAACGTTCCGCTGTTCGGATAAAAATCTACGTGGCCAATGGGTCTGAGAATGCCCAGACTACCGGCACAAGTGTGTATAATATCGACAAAATTGGCGTCTGTAAAATCCAGCCGCTCTTCTGCATCTTTCAGATAAGGTGTCTCGAACGCTGGTCCAGCCGGATCAAGTCCGGTGATTCGACCGAGTTTTCCCGTCACATAATTACCAGCATATCCGGCTACGTGGGCGCCTAAACTATGCCCCAGTATATGGACATCATCGTAAGAAACTTGAACTTCCGATACAAGAAATTCTATAAACGCAGCTACATATTCTCCTACCTGCAAGCGCACAAATCTTGTGTAAATGTATACATATACGTATATGTGTAATTTTTTGTAAAAAGTAAATATATTAAAATGAATCAAGTTAAGTAAATTTTCAGAATTTGCGATATTAATTTTTATTTTAATATATCCATTATGAATTAATCTAAATGCACATTAAAAAAAAAATTGTCTCTATTACAGCACAATTCGCGTAATTCTATATTGATATGCATTTAGCGATTATGTATGTAACATTTTTAAAACCATAATTTCGAAAATTAAAACTTTTTTTTGCCGATCTGATTAATTTTTTTTTAGAATATGCGAATCTATCGTTCACCTGGCGAATAAGTCTGACAGATGTTAGATATTCTTTAGTTGAACCGGCGGACCAATTTACGCAAATTACATTATAATATCCAACGCTAAGATAATTTCGTCGAATGTTATGTAGCCAAAAAGTATTTCCATTATCCATCCATCCGTGAACGATGATCTTGGTTGGCCATGTTGAATTAAACGGCAAGTCTTTCAGTTGTGCGCTATCACCCACTCGTAAAGAAACAGATTGCTCTTTATTATCCTTCGTATATAACTCATAATTCACATCTTCCGTCTTCAAATCCGAATCGATGATATTGCCGATCACCGCGTGATCATTTGAAATGACTGATGTCGGGTTCAGAAAAATATCCATAAGGTTTTCCTCAGGATGAAAATCTTGAAAACTTTGAATCGATGATCGATGATTTGGTAAATCAATTGTATTGATAGGTACATCTAAAAACAGCAATGAAAAATGATGAAAATGTGAACGGTACTCTCACCTCTATTTGTAACTGAATCATTGTTTTTGATTACAAATTCAAAACCAAATATAAAAAGAAATTAGATTACTTAGGAGTAAAGATATAAAGATCATTGCAATAAGAAACATTGTACTATTTTTTTATATTATTGCGTTGAAAAATTTTTCTTATATACCTTGATGTTACATCAGCGAAAATCTTATATCGTTCGATCTATTACGTCTTATTACCAACATTGAACAAGAAATACATAATGAGGATTGCTCCACGAACTTCCGGCGTTTGTTTATTCTACTTAAAAATATGAAAACAGTATACATATTATATATACATTAAAATATAGATGTAGTTCCATATACTATCTTATTACGTTTTAGGATCAATATAATTGTATTTTTGCAAAAATACTTTATTAATAATAAAAAATACAAAGTACAAGAGTATTGTATCAAATTTTAACACTAACTTATGGTATATTTTAACACTGATAATTAATTTTCTTTGACATGAAACTCTTATCTTATGACATACATCATATTAAAATCTCTAATAATGCATGTGTAATATCAAATTTATCTTTTTTTAAATTTTCTTTGTTTTGTAAAAAAATAATATTTAATATAAAGTCAATATTTAGATAATTATGTTTAATAATTAGATATTACATCAATGTAAAAATGCTTTTCTTTTAAAATCTATATTTGTCTATAGAGAAAATTAATTATTGTATTTTTTTGGTATAAAAAAATATGTAATATAAGATAATATAAGATTATCACAAAGTTATAAACTTAATAGATAGAAAAACTAATATTTAATCTTAGGGAATGTGATTGCATTCTATCAACATATTTAAGGATACAATGTTGGAATTTCATAAGTAAAGAAAAGTACTAGAAATTACTTTCTTGTAAAGAGCCAACAAACTTATTTATCTTATATAAATTATCCTATAAATTTCCCCAACAACTCATTAAAAAACTTAAGCATTGACAATCAAGTAATCAAAAAAGAAAAAGTTTAAGATTCGCTCAAAATTTCAAAATAATGATATTATTATTACAACATTACCATTATAACTTATAACAATCCAACATGGCATTAAGAATTCTTTGATATTGTAATTTCAGTAAACAAGAACTAAATTTTATGCTTTGCTCTTTTGAAGATACACAATTTCCTTGCCAAATCTTGAATATGTAACAATATTCAATCCTAACATAGCAGCTTCTTCACGTACAATTTGAAGCTCTTCTTCTATGAGACCTTCAGGAACAGGGTGTCTTATATCATTACCATTGATAACAGTTTCACATATATCACGTATAACTTTTCGGAATTCATTAACTTCTATTTGTTTATTTCCAGATTTGAAGCAATTTTTCCACAAGCGTTTTTCAATTTCCAGATATTGGCGATGTTTGGTATTGGTCTATTTATAAAAAAGATATAATATATTTTATTTTAATATATCAAAAAAATATTTCTTTTGTTTTTAATCTTCAACTCACTAGCTGAATTGCTTGTCTAATATCTTCATTATGCGACTGCAATGTATAAGCTTTTTGCAACTCCTTCATTGCTTCAGCATAATCTCCAAGATTACATAGAGCTTTACCAAAACTAAAAGAAAAAATGATTTCAATCATGATATTAATTTAACACAATTAATTTATAAATATTGTATTAATTTATTAGTATACTTATAATGAGTTTTAGCTGTTGGTAATGGCGCTCGCTTACAGGCTATGCAGGCATTACGTGGTAAGTTTATTTTATTATAACATATTGCAAGATTAGTGTAAGCCTTTGTAAGCAATTCATTCATTTCTTTCTCTTCCAAACTATCTCTTAATTGCACATTTTCTAAGCAACTAATTATTTTTTTATATCTACAAAAAAGATATATTAGAGGTATAATCATATATTATAATTGCATAAAAATTTTGTAATTCAATGTTATTTACTCTCGTATTGCCCATTTGGTATTAAACTTTTTACAACTATCCTTAGCAGCCACAAACATATGTAAGACAGGCTCTACCACATGTCTAAATGAATGCTTTTCTTCTATTTTAAGATTTTGATAAGTATCTGCAGAACCATCATCAAGATAATCAATTAAATGAACAACAAATATTACTTCTTCATTAGGAGGGATACGTGGCGGACAACCAATCTCTTTATAAGCTAGATTAGGATGTATCAGAAATATTGCTTTTTCATGCTTCTGCATAGTACATATGCCAATCTCTAAACCAGGTATAATATACCCTTGACCTAAACGCAGCGTCCTTGGCTTTCCAGAAGAGTAAGTTGAATCAAAAGGTTCATCTCTGTCTTCAAAATATCCAATATAATGAATAGTGACTTGAGCATTAAAAGGAACAATCTCTCCAACACCCTTTTGCTTAACAAATTTCATGACCTAATATAAGATAATTTCATAATTAAAATTACTTACAATTTTAGATGAAACAAGCAAAAAAATTACAATTAAAAAGATTAGCAAAAAAATTATTCATCAATCGCTTTGTTTTTCACATTAGTAAAATATAACTTTTTTATAAATTCTTCCCAGTTTTATTTACATTACTATTCTATATGCAGTTAACTGATAACTGTAGATTTTATAAGTGTCATTGCATATGTTTTTTGATATATAAAAACAAGTATGCAGTAATATTTGCAAAAGTTATAATTATTGGTAGCCATATACAGAATAATGAGCTTAAGTTTATTGATATATTAAAACATTAATAACATTAATATATCAATATATTTAAAAAATATCATATATTACATCTATTATATCCCTTTTATGAAGAAAATTATTTTAATTTGTAAATAATATAAAATTTGATTTACTTTTTGATTTGTAGTTAAACTTGTCATCTTTGCTTTTAATTTCGCAAAGCTCACGCCACAAAGGGATTGAAATCCTTTCTCATCATTCGTATCATCTTCATCTTCAAAATCATTCATGTTTAACATATTTAGCATTTCCTCATTGCTAAATTGTACAAATGGAGAATATGAGAACTCTTCATCATCATCATCGTGATACTCGTCTCCAATTTCAAAAGTAACTCCATCTTCGCTTATTAAATCTCTGAAAAAATGATATAATCTGTATAAATATAACAGTATAATCTTGCATATGAGATTATAAATTGATCAGTTCTAATGTACTCGAGTCTGAATCCATTCATTTCAGGATCTATTATGTGTTTTGCCATTTTAATAAATGAAATTCTGAATCGCAAAGAAATATTCTTGATTTTTCAGTTCACTTTTGGCAGAAAGAAAGAGAAGCCTGAGAGCGTCAATGCCGGCGATTTTCGTGGAATGCTTTTTCTTTGGTTAGAGATTAGAGGTCAGAGACTAGAGACCTCTATCTCAGACCAGTGATGCGCTGTCGTGGGAATAAAGTCGCGCACAAAATAAACGCTACGTATGTTCACTAATGTATGTTCCGATGTGTTAAAAATTTTGGGACATCCTGTATAAAGAATATATTTTCATATGTGTTCTCTTTCTCTATTTTCTGTCTGTTTATACAAGAAAAATAATTAGAAGAATAATAAATAATTTCTGCATTGATTCTTTTTCCTTTTTTTTTTTTTTAGAAAAAGTAAAATTTGAAGAAGTAAAAATAATTACTTTTTTTTATTTATTATATATTTGTGATTAGTATATTGACTTTTTTTTCCGAGTCATTAAGAACTAATATATAATTTTTATTTTAGGTACTAAAATTCTCACCTCTAAATGACTATGGAATAATTTTCTTCTATTAATTAAAGGAAGGTCTAGAATACTCTATTGTATAATATAAATATAATATGGAATAATTAATATTTACATCGGCTGTCATGTAGTATAGTTATAGTTATAGCGCGCACGTGTATAAATTATTATTATATATCATAAACAAAATATTATTGTTGTTTCTTTTTGAGTCGCTTAGAAAGAGAGAAGGAGATAATCCGTTTTATTGTCGCCATATGCTTAAATATATAAGCGACATCACCATAATCGATACGAAAAGGCAAAGGAGAAAGTATACGAAATGTGCCAACTTTTAATAGTGTATGTGAATTTCTTCTCGTAAGAGCCAATCTCTTTTGTAGACCTTAAAAGTAAAGACGAAGCGTAAATATAATAATCGTAATTAATGAAACGAGTAATATTTATATGCATGTATGTACGCGTGCGAAATTGATTTATACACGTTGAAATTTTCTTCGAAATCTTAAATAAGAATTGAGGTCTATTTAAAATGAGATATGCGACTACTTCCTTAAGAATTGAAGAATTTTGTGCAAAAGTAATGATCATAATTCCATAATTCGTAAAATCTACTTTAGATACGGCTTAAAAATGAATAGCTAAATTAACGATCTTTGCGCTTATCTTCTCGCACTGCATATTATTGTTAGATATATTGTTTTAGCAGACAGACTTTTTGTGTGTTGTGTGCTGAAAAAAGAAGAAGAGTCTATTATTATATTTTATTAGTTATTTTAGTCTATTATTATATATTAAATGTACTATTTTATATCTTTATCTATCATTATGTAACAAATTAGTGACATGTGCAATACATTGTTTGACATTTCATCCCGAATAGGACTCTCAGGGAAGTATGATATCACTATTCGCCTGTGTTTGCATTACTTGATATGCAAAGACATCAGAAACAAAACACGCAGAGTCTAGACGAGAAAAGAAGTTTTGTTTCAATCTATTTAATAGCGTTTTCGAAACAAGTTTTATCGCTCTAAGAGTGATTAAACCCAATTTGTCATGAACATATGTCCGACTGAAAATGAATTTTGCATCTAATTAATATAAATAATATATTAATAATATATATCAAGTACATCTCATTTGTCGCTATTTTGGCTTTAAAGTTCTTTGCTCTGGTTAAGTGGTTAAACAAACACTTATTCGAAGTGTTTTATTGATTAATCTAATAATCTTAGTACCTCGGCCAGGAGTTTATAACGTCATTAATAGTTCACAGAGCAATCAAACTTCACTCAGAAACACTATAAATAACTGCCAGTCCTTTAAACATGATATACATATATGTATGGGTGTGTGTTTATAAAAAGCTAGAATAGAAATGATCACGTGAAATGATCACGTTTTAAAATTTAAAATATGTATGTATTTATATATGTCATAAAATCTTAGTGCGAAATTACACCGTGTCTTTGTGAACCAGCCTGTATTTATAACAGTTCGCTTTGTGTACGTGTATGCGTGCATACGTGCGTGCGTGCGTATACACGCCTGACCACGACCCACGCTCCAAACCCAGCGCGATGTTTTCTCAGCGACTCGGGACAGTCTGTCGAGAAGAATCGTGAGAGAATGTGGTTGGTTGTCCCGCTCCTTCTACTCTTCGCAGTGTGCACGTATCGCGCTGATGATGAGATCGAGACTAATGAAATCGAAGGCCGCGTTTCGGCTACTCCACGCGAAGCGCAATACGTGCGTGACGTTACGCTCGCAGAGATCTTTGAGAACGCGGTCCAGGCCTATCTCGAAGAAAACTGGGACGGCTGCATTACAGGATTTAACGATGCACTGCATGGGTACGTCATTATTACTCGATTGCCGATATCCTCTTTTATAGATTACATTAATTTTAAAATATTTTGAATCTCTGTAATTAATTCTAAATATGTTCATTAAAGAAAGAATAGTTTAAGCGTGTAAAATTAAATGTTTTTTTGTTTGTAATCTTTTTTTTTTTTTTGCACATTTTTCGAATATACTTTTTCAAATTTTACTTTTACTTAATTTAAAACTAGTCGATTAAAGTTTGTAATTAGGGATATAAACACTTATAATATTGTATATAAAATATATATCAAATATATATAATTATATTTACAATATGTATAATTATATAAATACAATGTAGGCTATTTGATGTATGTATATACATACTCAAAAATCTAATTTGCAATTTTTTTGTAATGCATCCCATATTTAAACATACTTTGTAATAATAACTGAACATATTTCTTCAAGGCTAAAAGTTTTAATAACGTACTTAATTTGTTTATTATAATAAAAATTCTTTAATACATTACATTATATCGTAATTATAATATGACAAGAAATACATTAAAATAGTCTCTTTTGCAACTTTAGCAAAATAAATCTCTCTAAAAAAAATTTTTTTAACATTAAGTACATACGAAAAATATTAATGCGATGTGTACTAGATTTATTATAGAGTAGATTTATTATAGATTATGTATATTTATTATTTTCTTTCGTATATATGCAACATTTTACAAATAGCAAGTCCATATATTTTTTCGTAAATATGGAACATTATGCAGATATAAAATAGTAAGCCCGTATTTTTTTTGTAAATATGCAACATTTTACAGATATAAAATGTATAAACGTATGGTGACGATTTGCCGTCGAAAATGTAAAGCCGAGGCGGCTGGCTTCTCACCAATCTTCGCGGAGGACATTGAAGATCTGCACTTTTATGAGAGAAAAGTGAGAGAGACGCTCTGTTTGATGAAATGCAATCAGGATTACCGTGAGATCGCAGGTGCGGGGGCGCTTAAACGTCTCCCACGCGTTACGGAAGAAAAGCTTGCCAATCTTACCATCTATGAGTATCTTCATATCTGCTATTTTCAAGTACAAAAATGTTTAATACATATATTTTATTATACCATAAGTATCAAACATGCTAAGTTTATAAATTGTTATTTATAAATTTAAAAAAAAAAAATTATTTCAGCTAATTAATTTAATTTTAATATTTTTTTTAGATTAAAAAAATGTTATGACGTGTATATTATATTCTCGATATCTGTCATCCAGTTATATGTGAAATGTTTGCTTATTTGCATTGCTTATTTTATCGTCCAACTAATGATAATACCATTACATTAAGTTCGATACATTAGTATCTCAATTTTATTTTGATTTAATTTATTATTTTATTAATTCCATCTTATAGTTAATAAATCGCGTTGCCTGAATTCGCGTTTATGTATACTTGCTCTTATGGAAGATCTCGCAAGTACCGCGTAAATTCCATACTCCCCCGAATTCTAATCTGGTAGATTACGTAATTTCGGCATAACAGATTCTAGGCCAGCGTTTGCTTTGTAAATAACGAGTTAAACGATTTCAGCTTGACCTGAAAAACTAATCCGTATATCGTCATTTTTAATATTTTTACAGTGTAGCTCCATTTTTGAGAACTTTCGTAATTTATTTATATATAATACGAGAATTATGGAGTTTTCGAATTTGAATCAAACAAAATTGATATAATTTAATAACTGATATAATTGATATAATTTAATAATTATTTAATTATATAATAATTTGATATAATTGATATAAATTATAACTTGATTTGTAATAAAAATTAAGATCTTGGAATATTTCATATAATTTCTGTTTAGCTCGTAGAGCTATAATTGCTATCTTCTTATCAAGAGACCTTGAGATAATGGGAAAAATAATGAAGCTACGGAAATATGAGGCCGTATTTATTCGATATTTGCGAAGAATATGATAATCTCTTCAAATTTTTTCACAATATATATCGCAAAATTCTCCTTGCCATAATCTAAATCACAAAACAAAGTAAAATAAACTGCCTAATAAAATTAATATTATTAATTATTGTGATAAAGATTGTCACAATTATTGATAAATTTTTATAGAAAGGAAGATATCAAGATGCAGCGAATGCAGCCTTTACCTTTCTCTCCCTACATCCTAATCATGAAATGGTCATGAAGAATCTTAAATACTATCTGGATCTACCTGATGTGATCGTAAAAGAAGTTGTGAATTTAGAGGCGCCTCCCTTTATACAAATGTACATTCGAGGAGTTCAGGCCTATGAAGCTGAGAATTATGTGGAGGCTATCGCCGAGTTTGAGACTTCCCTCGAATCTTACATGGAATTCGAGGAGAACTGCAGGAGCTATTGCGAGGGGCCATTTGATCAAGGATGGTATCCTGAATTTACCTCTTCGGTAGCAAGTAAGATACAAATGAATTTAATCAATAATAAATAATAAAATAATAATTAATAGTCAATAACAAAATAAATAAATATACACATAAAATATTGTTATTCATATATTAATGTATCTTATAGATTTACATAAATGTATATATATATACATACCTCAATAAACTTTTAATGAAGATTATTATTAATTGCCAAGAAGTATTTTCTATTTGTTGTTGCTTATTAATTTGTTATTATTTATTAATTATTCTTTTAGATCATTTTGCATTTTGTCTAAAGTGTAAACGTGGATGCTCACTTGCGATGAACAACGTGAATGGCAATTTTCGGGCTGATCTGCTTAGAAGCCATTATAATTATTTACAGTTTGCTTATTACAAATGTAAGTAGTTTAAACTTAAAGTGTTAATTTTATTATACATAATAATTAAATATTTATAATTAAAAACAAAGTATTTTTCTCTGTCGATTGATCAGAGGAGGAGGACATTAAAATATGCGGATTATGTTATTGTTGAATACACTATTAACGTTTATGTAATTAATGAGATAATTATTATTACGTAATGCAATACTTACAAACGATGTAATGTTTACGTTTATGAGAATTTATCCACACATTGGTATTTTGATAAGAGTTTTACACTCTGCTGATAGAAATATCCATATATACACATACATACACACAACACATGCACGCACCTATTATATATACTGGATACAATTTTATGTAACTTGAAAATTTATAATATTTTGATTGCAAGTAAACATACAAACGTGTTTCAGAAAAAGTTGCCTGGCTAGGAATAAATATAATCAAATTAATCAAAATAAACCAAATTATTTTATTTTATTTTTTTGAGATATTAAGTTCACGACAAAAACTCATGAAAAACATTTTTCATTTTCCAAACATTATTTAAGATAAATTAAGTAATTTTTAAATGATCTTCAAAACTTTAATCAAATAAAAAATATAAATATTAGTATTCTTTTTCTTTCTATAAATTCGGTAACTTTTCTCCAAAATCTTTCTTGTGGGAAAATTAACGAGATACGTAGCTTGTTCTATTAAAAAACGGGATTTTACATATAATTTTAACATAACTTAAGACACTGACATGAAATGTTATGAATTCAAATGACCTAGTTGCGACAAACATATCTCTATCCGTTAACGGAAGCAATTATTCTATAGAATAATTGTTATCAAATAATTTCTTGAATTATCTTTTATGGGACGATTAATTGAACTAATCTTTACATTTTAGCAATCATCCAAATGTTACATTGTCTTTTTCAAAATTGTCTTTTTTATTATATACTTGGAATAATATTTGTACAAAATTTATTTAGATTTTAATTTAAAATTTTTTTACGTATATGAATTTAAATATTTACATATATATATAGCAATAAAAAATGTAAACTTGAAAATTAATAAAAAGAAGAATGTACGAGATACATAATAATTTTTATTTATTTTGCAGTGGGCAATCTAAAAAAAGCTTGTGCAGCAGTTGCGAGCTATTTATTATTTCTTCCCGCCGACGAGACAATGCTTCACAATAAAGATTATTATAGTAATCAGCCGAAAGTGAAGGAAGAATATTTTACGCCAAGAGAAGTATGTAAAGGAAATAAGTAAAATTATTGGAAATTAAAATTTTCAGAATAAATAAGATAAAAAGAGACAGAGAGAGAGAAACTGAGAGAAACAGAGAGGGATTTAATATTAAAAAAATAAATGGAATTGTTAATAAATTAGAATTAAAAAATGTTATTATGAAAATCGTTTTTAGGAGGCGCTTTCCTATGTGAAACGGCAAGAGTACGAACTATTGTTGTTGTATTACATATCGGAAGAATTTGCAGTAATAGATGCTGCATTCAATACGTTTACCAAGAAGATTAACACAAAAAAGGCTGAACAAAAAGATGAACAAAATTTAGGAAAGGTACATATAAAAGATGAGATATAAATTAACAAAAAAAAATTACTTACTGACAAACAACTTAAAATAATTTTCCGAGACCATTACATAGACGCACAACCTAACCCGTATGATTGATAAGAAATTCTTTATTGTACACTGCCATTTCCATTTTTGTTTGAAGGATGACACGCGCATAAACCTGACCATTGGATATCGTGTTTAGATCGGTCAGTTAAAAATGATCGGCAGATTTCGTTGTTCAAGTGCATCGTCATTAGTTTTAATACCAGAAAATTTTAATTTTCTATGTATATTATATATTTTTGTATCCACATAATTTGTACACAATAAAATACTAAAAATTATATAAACTTTTATTTAAAATATATTTATACAATTTGTGTAATATTAATAAAACTAAAAGTAAAGAGATATTACAAACATATAACATATACACACACACACACACACACACACACACACACATATATATATATATATATATATATATATATATATATAAAAGATATTAAGATTGAAATAATATTGCATACGATGCATTTTTTATCAGTTTCCCGTGTCATTGCCTGCTTAAATGCAACCCTATTTACTTCTTTGCTCATAATGTCATAGAAATGCAGGCATCAAGCGTAACGTTCTCAAGGCAAAATAATAAATTAAAAAGATCTAAATTTTGTCTTTATAAAAGCGTATATATCATTTCATTCTTAATATATCTTATTTCTCATTTTTTTAGTATTCTTCCTCGATCTTGCATCCACCTCCGGGGCACTCTCCATCCACGAGAAGGCAATTCGTTGGTAATCTATCAATATTTCGGGATGAAGAAGAAACGGAAGTACAAAGAATTTATACTAAAGAGCGGCTAGAAGTCACTGATGATGTACAAATAATAGCAGGAGAAAAAGAACTCGGCGGGAAAAATCGCTACGCAGCTGACGGTCTTCTCAATTCCATCGAATGCGATCTGCTTATGCAACTAACTCAGGTAAATAAAATTTTAAGAGTTCTTATAGTTTTTTACTGTTGTCATATTTAATTGCAGTTCTATTGTTTTAAAACATAATTTATAATGAACGATTGTTGTGACAAAGTATTTTGTAGATTGTATTCAGCGTAAAAAAGCTACAAAAATAAGTATTCTAGAATCATCTTTATATCATTTTATAATTATCTATAATTATATTTGGACGTTCTTCATAATTGCGACTATCTTTGTTTGAAAGATGGCATGTAGAAGACCGTGCCCGAGTAAAAGTTTATTCTCACTTGGAACAATTTTTTAATCGTACATCTTTATTGTAAGACGATTATACCTGTACCTTTTTCCTGCACTGAAAAAATATCTATATTGCTTTTTTTTTATTGTTTTTTTAATCTTTTCTGTACATAAAAGTATTACGATACAATTATCGAACACTAAATAATTTTTGAGATATTTTATATTTTATACTAAAATATGTCAGATTAAGATACAAAATAACTCAAAAATTCACAAATATTCTAGATCGCTATAGAAGGTGATGGCTATGAAGAAAACAAGAGTCCGCATTCGCCTTATGAGCGTTTCGAAGGTGTGACCCTTGGCAGGATGGCGTTGGTAAAAATTATCTATACCGAGAATATTCTATATCGAGATATTATTTACATTACAATTACATTCTCTTTTATATTTCTTATTATCTGCCAATACTATGCTAAAATTTAAGAAAACTTTAAAGAAAAAACCAAAAAGGAAAAAATTGCAGATGATGTACTTTAATCTGACGAAACCGGATCTATTGGAATTGTTTCTGGAACGCACAGAAGCGGTTCGCGATCATGTGGAAAGGTATTTCGACCTTGACTCACCACTGTATTTCACCTACACCCATTTGGTCTGCCGAACGGCTTTACCCGGTAATTTTCATCTGACGCATCCTCGTGCTTCTGAGGTCACTTTTTGCTGACATGCTCTCATCGTAAAAATTGGTATGGCATATAAACATTAATCGTGATCAGAAGATGATCGATCAAATCGTATTTCATCATGAATCTGTTCGTTCTCAACTCTATTATATTTTTAAAATATTTTTTTATTAACAAAAGAATCGCCAAGATATAGAAAAAATATATTTGGCTACTGAATAGTAGCAAATGTTTAAGTACATAAAGAAAAATTAGATATGAACATGGGCGTCCGCAAGGAGAGGCATGTGCCCCCCCCCGCCCTAAAAAATGTAAAAATTTATAATCATAATTCTATTATATATTAATACTAAAAGATAAATATCAAATGTATATAAATATTAAAATATATATTTTAATCAATGTGAATAACATTTTATGTCATGCCCCTCCCCCTCTGAAAAAAATCTTGCGGACACCTTTAGATACGAATAATCGTCAGAAAAATTTACTTTATCGTCATTATTATTCATCATCGCTTTTAGATTCACCGATGGATCGGATGGATTTGAGTCATGAAATTCACGCTGATAATTGCGTGATAAAAGACGGAGGTTTCTGTCTACGAGAGGATCCTGCGTACACGTGGAGAGATTACTCGGCGATTCTGTATCTCAACGACGATTTCGATGGTGGCGAGTTCTTTTTTGTCGAGGACTGGAAGAGTCGCCGCTGCCAGAGCATTGTTCGGCCTCGATGCGGACGTATGGTGGCATTCTCCGCCGGTGGTGAGAATCTTCACGGGGTTCAAGGTGTACGCAAAAATAAGAGGTGTGCTGTGGCATTGTGGTTCACCCAGGATGAAAAATATCTGGAGTATGAGAGAGTGGTGGCGAATACTATGCTGACGAGAGTTCGCACCTTGGGTACTGTGCAACACGAGGGTATCCGAATACCTTTCAGGTAAAAGTACAGAATTTATTATAATAGATATATTAGAAAGGACCTAAAAGAGCACTTCCTTCTTAGGGCACTGTATGTGTGAGGAAAAAAGAAGAGTTAATATTTAATATTTTTCAGTTAAACTAGTATTAATATAATATTTTGCAATTATGAAATTATTAAGTATTCGAAGATATAAGAGTGGTTAATATTGAATGAAAATATCCAAATATTTGTTTTATTGTTATTTTGTCTTTGTTTAAAATAGTATCCATATTTTTTATGCTTCGATAATATCCAAAGATGATACACTGCCTTATGAAAATTTTGGGAAAAAATTTCGCAAATAACTCTAACATGTAACTTTGTTCCTGTTCAGATACGAAGACATGTTGATCCAATGTTTTAAAGAAGACGAAATATTGAGGAACATATTGAAAGAAGGAAGAGCCAACAAAAAAAAAAAATATTGATAGAAATTTGAAAAAATGTACGCATAAATACCTCTCTCCCTCTCTCCTCTCTCTTTTTACACACAAATGCATACATATATACGCGCGCGCATATACACACTGCACACATAAAAAATATATATTATTATTTACGCGCATATACACGCAAAATATTTCATATGAAATTTTTTGGATAGATTTTAATTATTTTTATGATATAACAAAATATGTAATATCTTGTGAAGTGTTCACTGTTCAGTAAATTTATTTAATACTTTTAGACATAGAATAGTAAGATGATGAGTTAATTATAGAATTATTATAATTAATTCTATTTTTTTATTCCATAAAAAACTTTTAACAAATATTTTAATGGAAGAGAGACAATTTTACACATACAAGATATTGCATATTTTATATTACAATATATCCAAATTAAAGTATGATATCTCGAATGATGAAGAATAATGAAGAGAATTTTCAACAAGTCTGTCCAAACAGATCTTTTCTGCTAAAAATTTTTGTTAATAAAAAGTCTATAAATTTAATTTAGAGTTAATTTCAATTATCGACAAGCTGTCAATAGAACGTTAACAGAGCATGCTTTAAAAAATTTTAATGAGAAAAGACTGCTTTTGAAATACATATTCAGATATAATAAACATATCGAACGTCCAATTATGTCTGATAATCTGATCAATTAATAATCAATAGAATCATTTTTCCTTCATAATTTGAAAGTTAATTTTAGGACGTGTGCAAATTTTTTTTTTTATTCTAATGAGTACATACTAGATGACACGCATGTACTGGGCATGTAAAGTTTATTGTACATACTATGAATTTTTGAATACCGTGTATGTGCGTGCGTGCGCGTATGCATATATGTATATATGTATACACACAAATGAGAATATATTTAATCCTAAAATACTTAATTCGTCAAATAATATAAAAAGTATGTATTCTATTTTATTTATATGACAAAGTCTGTTGAAAATATGTAATATTTATGTTGCAGAATTAATTTTAATAGCTTTGCTGTGTGTTAAAGTTTTTCTAGTCCGCACATATATATACATATATATATATATATATATATATATATATATATATATATATATATATACAATAAAATGCACAAATTCATAGCATATCTCTCATATATGTAATTAATTTTTGAATTATTTAATTAATTAGTATAATTTAAATGTAAAAAGAGCACGCAGAAAATATAGACCGTTACGACTATCGCAACAACGATTTATAGAAAATATCCTAAATCTTTATTATAGAGAAAATGAACTTATTACATGTCAACGAATTTACATAACCACTGGTTATCATGCAACATGTGTGTATTATCGTACTATAAATACGATTTATACTCTCTTTGTATAAGAGTTATATATGCACAATTGCGTTTTAATTGTTTGGCTGTATGTGTCTTCTTTTTCCTCTTTCTTTTCTATTTTTTATCATGCAATACCGAGCTTTGGCATCACATGATATAGACACTTTATACGTCCCTTCGTAAAATCAATTCCATGAGTTAAGCAAGTATACATGGTGTAATTATCCATCGTAATTATTAATAACACACGCACACCATGTCATTGACGTCTATATCTCTCATCGAGATATAATCAACATCTTTTCGTCGTTGTTATATTATGAAATAAATACATGAAAATACAATCGTGTTGGATTGGCCAATAAGATTGAAGTAAATTTAGGTAGAAAAAATGAATTGGAAGGGGAAACGGAGGGGTGGAAAGAGAATAAAAACCAATACTCAGATTCTCCTCTTTTAAAAAATTATGATTAGCAAAATTTTCCATATGTGCAACTTTAAACAAATGGACATCTGAATTTTTATTTTAAAAGATTGGGATACACATAGAATATGAAGAGAAATTTGAATTTGAAAGAAATTGTTGAGGAAACAATTATTAAAATTGATGAATTTTAAATCCATTCTGAGGAGAAATAGCATACAAATTTAGAGAAAGGGAGAGGAAGAGAGATAGAGAGAAAATTTAATATATGAAATAGGAGAATATGAGTTTTGCTTCCATATTCTTCATATCTGAGCTTTCCTTATCGCAGTTGCTGCGATAGTGATCGTCGTTATTTCGTCGGGATCAGTCAGGAAGAAAGTGATAACGCGATTATATACGATATGTCGTAATATATATATATATATATATATATATATATATATATATATATATATATATGTATGTATGTTTTAATACAAACGTTTATTATGAAATTATAGTGACATCTGCGTATCACAGGAGAGCTCAGTCGATTCTTCAGAAACCACTCCATATCGTTGTCATTTTACATGCGCATTATATTCCATCCATTCAAATATGAAAGAAAGATGTAATTGTAAAATCGCATGCCACGTTAATAACGGAATAAAAATTGCGCGGTAAATTTTTTAAATTATTTATACTCGCGCACTACCTGAATTCTCTTCAAATTATAGATAATAAATATTTATTATACATACAGGATGTAAATTAATTAGTACCAAATATTCTCTAGGAACGTATGGTTATCCAACATCAATTGTTTTACATCCTATATATATGTACATGTATATGTTACACAGTTTAAATTTATTTGATATTAAAATTTATCGCAGCGAATTTTTAATATCTCGAATGGAGTGGTCACTCGAGTTTCGTCGTATGTTATAGATGTTTTGTATTGCTCTTCGTATTACTTAATATCGCTTTTTTCTCTATATGATAATTACAATTAAAAATCAATCTCGAAAGTAACGCTTTCGCGTCAGTTTATGAAAGATAGGCGCTCAGAGAGAGAGATGTAAAAAATATCGCAAGAACGCTAACAATAATAATGAACGCTAATAATAATAATCTCTTACCGATCGTAACATTTCTTTGAAACAACATCAAATGTAAGAAACGATATGTCACGTCTCGTAAGCAATTATTATAATGAAAGAACGTAATTAGCGTACATTTTAGTGCCCGTCGACTCTCAACTAGATTCTTCTCCAACTTTCGAGATTTTATCTAACAAACCTTCTCTAACGATTATCAATAAGATTATTAGTTTCAAGCATAGAATTAAATTCTCTTAGACCCGGACAGCGAATATCGTGTATATTCGCTTGTATAATTCGAGTCAGACTTCTTACAATAGTTACATAATTCTGTAATCTTATATGTACATGCGCGCATTTAAAAGATCGATTTCACAATTTTCGGAGTTTATTTACTCTAATGTAGCAAAATACTCGCAAAGAAAAATTATGAATGGTACGCGAAGAACTATTCTATTACTTTGTGAAAAACATTTTATCAATAAAAGATTGACATTTAACTCATATTAATGGTTAGCGAAGGAATCCATTTTCAGGGAAAAAATTTTATTTTAAATACAAAATTAATTCTTCAATAATAAATAATATCTCTCTTCAAATGTTTTGGTATATAATTTCCAAACATTAAAGCTTTCAATTAAATAATTGTATACATTATATATTATATATAATAATATTATATTTAATAATATAATTATAAGATATATATGTATATATATTATAATTATAATATTATATATAATGCAATATATAATAATGTATACAATATATATATATATATATATATATATATATATATATATATATATACATATTTTATTTATATATAATTATTTTAATATTATTGAGGCTTTTGAAAAATAAAAATAATTTTGCTTTAATTAAGATTCTTTATATTAAATTATGGCATTTTTAATAAATTAACAAAATGTCATTATAATAGTTAATCTATGCTTAGACCAGCAATTACTTGAAATCAATTGCACATTTAATTGCAGTTACGTTGTTAATATCATGTATATCTGGATTAAATTATTATCACAATTAGTCCCGTTATATTTCCGAAAATGTGATCTGATACAATTGTAAAATATTTTCTATATAACCAAACAAAGTTTACTGAATCAGTTGCTGAAATTCTATTAATCTAAAATACTCAAAAATTAATTGTAATTAATTTTCAAGTAATTGATTTTAATGATGATAAAAAATATTGATACAAATAAATTGCTCGTCTAATGATATCTTTAAAATACTAACTTATTATGAATCATAATTTTGTATGAAATGCCTCAACATCAGTAGAGTATTTTATAACCTTATGATTGATTACAAATTAAACAGTTCGTGTGGCAACAAGAGTGGCATGTGAAAACAAGTGTCACCCAACAGAAATATATTTTTACTGGCGAAAGAACGAAACGCGCCGCATCCTGATAAATAGAAAACTTTCAGCATTTTACGTATAATATCAAGAATCTCAGTTTGAAACATTTAGATAAACAACTCTTTTTAGCATTCGCCGTTAGCTATACCTAAAACTAGAGTCCTGTTATCAACATCGAAATTGTGTGTTATAACTTTAAAATGTTCAAAAATACAGGACTGTATTTGATTCGCCTCTCATCGAACATGCGCTAACGTTTAAAAAAGTATCGTTGATTTGAAACTTTCTCTCTCTCTTTCTCTCACACATATACACATTTTTGCTCTCATTTTATTCGATAAGACAGTTTTATTCGCGTTTAATCGCACAGTTTACTATTTAATATTCTTATCTTTGCATATACGAAAATAAAGTAAAAACTGGCTGGTATGTAGAGTTTCCTCGCTGAAAAGCTCACAACAATACACTCTTTCTGCCCAAAATATAAATGTTATATACGTACTAATCGACATTTACAGGTCGTTTATACTTTTTTCTTTCGCTTGATCATTATAATGTAATACTAATATACTATTTATATTAAAATAACGCAAAATATATAAACAATAAAGTAAAGAGTGTTGTACTATATTTTGGTAGAATCAAGATAAAAAAAAGAGAAAAGAACGTTACAATATATATTTTGATTATGTAGAGAGAATCAAATGGCGGAAGTGATTGTGCTAGAGAATATGTTGGATATCAAAAGAGTTTCTTGCAAAAATCTTTTAATCATTTGATAGACAAAATTATCATGTTATATGATTAAACTTTCAATAAAATATTAATGCATTCTTAATACGGAATATTGAAAAAACTAAATAATATACATATTATAAAACATATATTTGTTGTCAAATGATTACTGTAAGTCAGATTTTTATATTACTTGTTTGTTTTAGTTGCAAAGTCATATCGAAATCTGCCTTTAATCGAAATGCATTTAGCATCAAATGTAATATTTCATTTCTAAATTTTGTAATTACAAGTTACTACTAAGATATGGTACAGTTTAATACATAAATATCGCATATAAAGAAACTGTTAATTGGCGTTAAAAAGAATTTCGATCGTTTAAATTTTATCGAAAGAAACATAGTACTTCGGTCAATATCGCTCTATGACACTTTTTCTTACAACAAACCGCATTGACCCATAATTTTCAAAAAGAAAGATTCATTTGATATTCGACCGACTTACATTTGATATCCAACAGACTTCTTTATACATACGTATTCTTTATACGTATTCAGGTTATGAATGATCGATAGTCATGATATGGGCAGTGAATGATTAAGCAAATACCAATATTAAATAGGCTGGCTCTCCCATTGAGGCGCCCATTCTGGAAGTCGTCAATCTACATTAGATGGCGGCGCGGCGTATCTGGTACGCGAATCTGAATCTCCGTCACATATATACTTTCCTGAAACAATATATCGCGAATAAAAATTAAAAATTTCACAATGATTGTATTTCTTAGATTTTTTTTTAAAGGAAAATTAAATAATGCTCTTTGAAAAGCTCAATTTCTTAAACAATATTTAAATAATTATTTAAACAATATATCATATTTTTGACATACTATTTAGATATCCCAAATATATAATTTATAATTTATTAGTAAAATAATGCTACAATCGTGCAATATTACCTTTGTCTTTAAATAACACAAACAATATTCTTTTTTACTATTAGTATATAGTATATGCATAATCATGCATTAATCGAGCGATGTTTAACAGTCTAATTAACGTACCAGACACGAATTTTCGCTTCACTAAGCTTAATCTATATCCAGAACCTATGAGTTCAAATTCGATGCCCGATAGTGTGGTCCCTTCGCAATTGAACTGGGTGAATATGGTGCCCTGATTGCCCGGACCATGTTCGAGCTCGACCCGCGCCTTCAGGGACCCGACTCCATTACCTTCGCTGTGTTGCGAAAGTTCTGTGAATTTCCACAATACGCGATTCGTGTCAGATAACCATTGCGCCGGGGGTTTACTGTTGAGTGACTTGAAGCCGCCGTCGATGGGCGCTGCCACATGAAGATTCAGTAAAGGACTCGGTGAGGCCATAGCGCGACTATTATATTTGTAATCGATCTAAAACAATTTCATTCGCAACTGTAGAGAGCAAAATATATATTTACGTTTCTCTGGGACTAGAACTGAACGGATCAGCTACATCAAAAGTTAATAATGTTAATATATTTCAGATTCATGACTTTGACATTGTGCACATATTGTAAAAGCACTTTTAATCTTTTAAAATATAAAATTAATAATTAATTTGTGAGTTAAAGTGAAGATTCGTCTTGTAGAATATAATTTAATCTCAAAATCGTAAAAATTATTTTATATTAAACTAATTTTTTTATAATGATTGTACACAAATATTCACAAAAATAAAAATTTTTACAGCAAATCTTTATTTTAGTTCATGACTTAATTATTAATTTTATATTTTATAAAACTAAAGATGCTTTTTGCGCAATGTCAAATTCATGAATTTCAAAATTTTAAATAATATTAAAAAAGTATTAATTTTTAACATATCTGATCTAGTTCCTTCTTAAATACCTCTTAATAAAGATAGCTGACAGTTTGTCAGCTGAATGTACCTTGAGATCGGTGTGGGTCGTCTCGCATTTCCAATACGCGACCAACTGAAAAGGGCAAGAACCGGCACCGTCCTTGCATTTGATCTGGTATTTGAGGATGTCTACGTTGAAATACGAGGCCGAGGGATTCTGTTCGGCTTGCCGCCGTAGCAACGTAGTTAAGGCACTCATGTTGAATTCGAAGATCGTACTATCGACGGTAGTTTGTGTCGCATCCCTGTAAATAATACATTCAAGAGTTTCCCCTTTCAAAAGTCATTTCTTTAACAATTAGTGAAATTGCCGCACATGTTACATGACTTACATGCTAATAAGCTGACTGTTCGGCAATAGCCTCTCCAGTCTGTTGGTATTTCTCACGCGAAAAGTAAGTTTGGCGGGATTAGGATTGTTCGTCAGAACCGTAACAATGCCGGCTGGGAACGAGAGCATCATGTCGCCGCTAAGCTTCACCTGGCACCGGGTTTCATCCGTGCCGCGAAAATAGGAATGAACTATCTCGTGAAACGCTACCGCCAATGGAATAGTATCGGCTAGACCAATCGTGAGCGGAGACGGCCCCCGTGAGGAGCCAACGCCTACGCCGGCTGTGCGAAATTCTAGGCTGGCAACGCTATCGGCGCGGGATATCGTCGCGGGTGACATTCTGCCGCGTGACGAAGGGCCGTCCCCTCTGCGTGATGGTGGTCTGGGTATGACGATTGACCCTGTTGGTGTCGAAGACGCAGATTGTTTGGGCGGTAACGCCGGCGTGATGTCTCCAACTTCCGAAAATAAATCCCCGTCTAAAGAAAAAGATGATATGTGGATTGCTTTTACTTTTCTCTCTTTCTTAATTTTATTTTGTAAAATTAAGTATTAATAGAGTATACCTGGGAATCGGGTATGGGAATGTATTGGTGGCGCGGACTGCGGTGGCTGCGACAAGGTCGGCGACGTAGAGAGCGGCGGAGGACTCTGCAGTGGGGCGTAAGGATGGCTGCCGGTCGGTGTCGACGCGCTCGACGGTGTACTGCTAGGATTGAACAAGTTTAGGCCAAGTAAATCTGAGCTTGGCTTACCTCCTAATTGCTGTGACACTGACTGAGACCTTTTCATGTGATGATCGGAATCGGTATTTGATCCTCTACGTCCCTGTTCAAATATATATATATATATATATATATATATATATATATATATATATACATACATACATACATACATACATACATACATACATACATACATACATACATACATACATACATACATACATACATACATACATACATACATACATACATACTACATACATACATACATACATACATACATACATACATACATACATACATACATACATACATACATATACATATATATATATATATATATATATATATATATATATATATGTCCCAAGAGAATCTATCATTAGCAGGTAATGCGTAATCCTGGGATATTCTATATATTATATAAGATTTTTTTTAGTAAAGAATATCTCACTGTTGGTGCAGGTGATAAGGACAAATTTTCCACTGTCGCCCTCAGTTCATCCACGCTGGCGCTCATGGGTGCACCGCCGTTGCTAAGAGGTTTTATCTCCACTCGAATCTTACGTTCCCTCTCGTCCTCCGAATCCGTATCCGAACTTGAATAAAATCCCTTCTCATTTTCCCAAGGATCTGGCTTCGGTCTGATACAAAAACCATCTTCGTCCACCTCCGGAGTTGGTGTTTCCGACTTTCTGCTGTCCTCTTTATCCTCCCTACGACGTTCGTGATAAAGCATTTAGAATAACATATTTTCAAAAGTTCCAGCAGGCCCAGTGCATTACATAAAAAATTTTCGCGTGCTATAAAAGCGTGCTAAAATATTAAAATTGCCTTATAGGAGTAATGTATGAAATAATTGATTCGAAACAAATATCATTATCAAATATTCGATTTAATTAAACTGATAGAAAAATGTCATATGCACATAATGTCACAAATGCATTCTTTGTAAGTTAACATTTATAATTTTCAACATAATATCGAATAATGTTTACAGGCATCTAATAGTTTATTTGAATATCTTTTCAATTTAATATTTACAATTTTCAATGTAATTACAAGAATGCATTCGCGCCTCTAAAAATAAGAATTATAATACTGATAAAAAAAATATGAAAATTATAATATTTTTGATAAATAAATATTTCAGAATAAAATATTTCGAGTCTGAGATTCACATCCAACAAAAATATATTGAATTTATTTTGAGTAAATTTAAATATATTCAAAAATCTATTTATCTTGAGTAAATATAAAAGTATATATATATATATATATATATATATATATATATATATATATATATATAATATTGAAAAGTATAAATTATGCGCGATACTTAATGCTGGTTGTGAAACTGACTCTATGTGCACTAGGTCTGCTGTGCATGCATATACTGACAGGTCGGACTTTTCTTCTTTGTTGCTGCTTGTTTCTACGAGATCCTTCTTCTTCTTTGCCTTCTTTTCCTTTCGTTTTTCTCTCCTACTGCGAAGAAACCCTGTTGGTCGTGGACACTCCAAATGTAGATAATAGGACGGACTGCAGTATACATACTAGCTACTTATATATATATATATATATATATATATATATATATATATATATATTTAATTTGGATTACTGTTACAGCTATACCAAACTATGAATTCATCTCTATATGTGAGACTAACATATCAAATTTGAATTTAATACAATTAAACATCTATGCTTATAAATAAATTCTAAATTTTTTTTAAATTGAATTTTCCATTGCATAAATATAATTTTACACAAAGGAATATATATTTTTTATGATTTGGCATTATTACCTCAAAATGTAACAGAAAATACAATCTCAGAAAGAACATATAATATTTTTGCTAACATTGTATCTTGCAACTAAATTGTATATAAAAAAATGAGAAAAAACAAAGCAAAAAAAATTAAAGTTGCATTATTAACTCTGATGTATAAATATACAGCGTGTAGTTCAAATGTTAAGACAATATCCATTATTTGTATAAAAGATAAATAGACTATTATTTTGTTAATCTATTAACATTTTAAACAATAGCAATACATGCTGTATATTTGTAATCTAATGAGAGATGAAGATTTACTTTCCAAGTGTTCGAAACATAGCACCACACGATCAAATAGTATCTAATACAAAAAAATCGATATATATCGTATCAATAATTAGCATATGCATTCTTAATAAATTTTGACATTTCCTACAATGCTGATATAAGTTTTGTTATAAATAACAATTTGTCGTACATTGGAATAAGGACAAAACTAATTTTAATTTAACAAAATGCATAAAATTAAAATTTATGTCGTTTATAAAATAAGATTTATATTACGTGTGAAAAAATATTTTTAAATTTCATCTTTAGAGAAAACGCATATCAGCATTTTAACAACTAACATAAATTAATATCTACATCAAACGAAAAAATATAGATAAAAAAGTGAAGTATACAGAAAACATAAAATTCAATAGAATAGAACACGTCACGTTAGTAGAAATATGAAGATACCCCACGCACCACCACCATTAAAAGTCCTACTGGTAATCTGCACCTCACCTACTTTCTTCTTAAATTGTTTTTCTAACAATTACCAAATCTATACTGACATTGTAAAATTGCAGTTTGCTTTGCACGCTCTTCTGCTCTCACGCGTCTCTTTGAAAGATAGTATACACAGAGACATATCTTTCTGCAAGCAAATATAACGTTACTATGCATGCACAAACATAATCGCAAACATTAAACGAACAAACGTTTAAGAGACTATCTGAGAAAGAGAAAGATAGGGATATATATGCATAAATATATATTCGAAAATAAATAATCTATATATTGAGAAATATTAGCATAAATGCGAAAATGATTGTCACCAATACAAAAATATACTTCGAGATAGTAGTTGCTTGCAGAATCACGTTTTACTATTGAAAAAGAAGAGAAGAAATTTCTACACTTGGAAAATAAACATAAGATGTATATATATATATATAAACGTGAGCCATGCAAATTACGAATTTTACAAAAACGGCTCACCTGAGGCCCCATCAGTAGCCAACCCCACACTTGTAATTCAACACTATTCAAGTCCAACTCCCTTTAGAATTTAGATATATTTATTTATTTTTTATCTCATTGCATTGTCATTAGAATGAACTTTAGAAATATATAGAATTTTATGCTCTGTGTTATTCATCTAATTGCAAAGTTATTCAGGAAGTGTCAGTAACAGTATATGTTAGCATCTTTGGATCACTCATGACATGTAAAAATCATATACGGATAATTGTAAGTCTCATGATTATATATCCCACTCACCGCTCACACTTTAGTTTATTTATGATCATGAATCAAAATAAACATAAGGAAAAACAAAAGTGAAACCATGTTGTGAACATGTCTATTGAAGTCTATGATATTTATATAAATAAAACAATATGTTTATTTTTAATTTTTAATTTTCCTTAAATTATATTTGAAAATCTATATATGCATAATAAGCTTAAAGTTTTTTCGAATGTTTTGTTTTAAAATAAGCGCAATATGCCAAACGACTTTGACTGCATAGATGTATGAATTTTGTATTTTTCTATCATGTTTATGTAAAACAGTTGATGTAAATTATATATCACTGTAATTGAATAGTATATATTCACACAGACGATTGTTAGAAAAACAATTTATATGTGAAGTTAGAAAAACAATTTATATGTAAAACTTCATGAAGTATGAAAATAATTGCTCATTAGACTCCTAATATAATTCTAATGCTAGAAATATGTCTATGTTTTGTGCACAAGCATCCTTTAATGTTAGTAAATTATAAACAAAAAATATGTTTCTTCCTTTAATCTAAAAAATCGTGGCAATAAATTTATTTTTTAAATGGAAATAAAATAAAAAAATATATATTCTACATGTACTTTATGGATAAAAAGCAGTAAAGTTATGCAGCAGTTAATATTATGTAGAAGTATATATAATTAATTTAATTTTAACAAAAAATATACTTGGATATATAACATTAATCTGAAGTGATTTAATAAGGAAAAGAAAATTAGTGTACATACACTGACGTTCTAAAAGAGTGCAGAGTGGAGGAACCATAATACGCGCAACCACTGTAAGTCAGCAGGTATAGTTTGCTTAATAGAATTATATAAGTCTTGTTTTGACTTAAAATATACTAGATATTGAAAAAGGAGATGTATCACTGTCACCGAGCACCGTAAAGAGTGAACAACCGATAGAGAAAAATTAAAGATAAAGATTTGCATAGAGAATACTCGAATATAAAAGAATATATATAAGATTGGTCATATCATATTATAAGTTATGAGAGATGATATCTTAATATTTAAATATGACAGAATAAATTTATATATCTAAAACATATATAATGAATATTTTTATATACGTTCAGAAAGTAATAATTGACCATTCATATTCTAATATATACAGAAAATGGATTATTAATAATTTGAATAATATTAATAATTTGAATAATTTGAATAGTTTAGCTATTATAATTTCGATAAAAAAAAAATTAAAAACGTGACATTATTATAAGGAATATAAAATTTAATACAGTTTTTTTCTCTTGCATCTTATACTTTTGAAATATCTTTAATAAGAAGAAAGAAGAAAAAAGAAATAGAAATTGCACAAAAGCATGATAATTGTTAATTATATCATATATATTAGCAAAAATCGAGTACGGAGTATGTTTATGTTTCGATGTATTCAACAACTAAATATCAGTAACTTCTAAAGCATGTTGTATTCTAATAACAATGAGAGGGAGTATGGTAAAGAGGGTACAGGAGTAATCATAATGTAAACTGTTACATTTAGATCCTCTGAGAGGATTCCTGGAGATGCTGGGAGGTGGAACAGCAGGAGGCAGGTTGTTTCCTTGAGGAGTGGCAGGTGCCGAACCAGACGACCCTGCTTGCCTCTGTTTTTCTGAAACAACACTCATCGTCCTCACATCTTTGAATACTGTCCCACTAATTGGCCGCTCTTTTTTCTCTCCATGTCGCACTATTATGTACGTTAGTTATATGAATTGGAATTTTAATGATCTTTGCAATGGCATAAGAGCGTTCAAAAGAATAAGAAAAGTTTTAAATAACCACATATAATACTGGAATATATAAGAATACTCAATAAAAAAAGTGATATTATTATGCGCCCAAATATATAGAATTGTTAAAAAAAAATAAAGAATATATTTAATAAATTTTTCGCTTGCACACATGATAATTAATTGTACAAACAAATTAATTTTTTGTTTTGTTCTTCCGCTTATTTCTCCCATGAGTGAAATAAGTAAAATCTATATATCAAACACATATATATATAAAAGTATAATTAAATTAAAATTAATATTGAAAACCCTCTGGAACACAGTGGTGGTTTTATATGCTCTCCTCCACCTAATGTTAGATCGTTATGTATAAGCAAATATAACACAACAACCACATAAGCATAAACAAATAAATAAAACTGTATATATTGGAATTGATATATCTGTGATCGAGTGCTGCAATTCAATTGCGCAAGTGTATGAGTGATTTTAACGCGAATATTAATAATATAAAAGTAAAAATGGCAGAACAAAAGCCTACTGAGACATATACAATATTATGCTATTACCCAAAAATCGTACAAATATTTATATAATATGAAGAACATATTATGGATTAACAGAATAGATATTTTGTCAGGAATGATCAAGAAAGTCGGTTTTTCATGTAACTCTACGAAGATTAGGTGACACTATGTATCGATAAAACGTAAAAAAAAAAAAGAAAAAAAAAAGAAAAAAAAAGACAAAAAAAGTTTTGCTTGAGATATAGCCATGTCATCAAGCCAAGGTAGGTTGAAATTATACAATTATACTATAGGAAAACAAAATTTGGAAAAAAATCTACATAATTTTAATGGAAGAGAGAAAGAGAGAGAGAGAGAGAGAGAAACCTACCCTGGGAGTTGGACATGAACAGGTTGAGTAGCGAGGTAGTACGGCGGGAAGCCTTGGTGGCTTGTACATGTGACAGTTCTCTATCCTTTTCCTTCTGTCTTTCTTTTTCTCTATCCTTTTCTAGTATCACCCTCCCGCTTTCCCCGTCCAGTACCCTCAACGTACCACCCACCCTTTTTAATCCCTGATCTCTCTTTGAACTATGACTGTTACCGGCTACGCCTGTTTCGCCGTTGGTGCCCTTTGATGTTTCCTTAGATATCTCTACGCTGCCTTCGGACTGAGAGTGGCTAGTCATTTCGGCTAAACTCGTCATGACCTCTTCGTACTCGATCACACCTGATTTATAGGCGTGCCATGTGTGAATACAAGAAACGCAAAAAAGTCTTCTGATAGTCAATCTTTTTACCTGGCTTCTCAAAACCCGTGTATTTACCCTGAACGAATTGCTCTAATAATTTCTCCACTGTCATATCGACGCATTGCCGTTTGAAATCAATATGCACTTGCCCGACTTGTTCATGATTAGCTTGCAAAACATCGGCGTATGTATTTAAAAATTCCTTCATATGCTTCAGATGTGTCTCCTCGACATCTTGAAATCGCTTAATAACAAAAGATTGATTAATATGTTTCATTGTCTCTAAATTTCTAATTTCTAATAATTTAATCCAAAATTAGTACCCTGCAAGCTTGAGTCATTTTTGTCTCAAAGTCATTCCGTATGATAGTGTACTTATCCACTAGCGCTTTGTAATCGTCCTGGGCCTTTTTAAACTTAACCTCCGCCTTTTCCAGTTCTCTCTGACTGGCATTGTCCTTTTTTAACTTTTCCAATTCGAGACCTTTTTGTAAACACATATCTTTCGCTTTATGCAATGTCACTGTAATATTCTGTATACTCTGTACAACTTCTAAAGTAGACGATTCTTCTTCTTTCACCTAAATATTTAGCACATATTATTTTATATTTAAATTAATTCAATTTTAAATTGATACAAATTTTATTGATATGCAAGTACAATTATAGATATGCACGTTGTGATAAATATGATCTTTCCATATCATTAAACTACAGCCGATTTAATTGCTTGATAACGAGAATCTACTGATTTGACTGTGGGCGGATACTGTGATAATGTAAACAGGACATATATAAAATATTTCCCTACAGCAAAACATATAATAACTATAAGTATAAAAGATAATATATCTTACTTTACGAGGCCATAAATGAATAAGAAAGATCGTGTTTATATTTTAAAAAGAGAAATGATCAATATATAAAATAAATAGAGAGAAATATAATTACGTACAGCCTTATGCTTCTTATGTAGTTCATCCGCGTATTTTGATACATCTTTTATAAGTTCGGTTACCCGCTGGGCCATTTGCAAGTGCAAAACAGCGAGTTTCTCAGCAGCACCTCTCAGAGCAGCCCATACAGGTGCAAATGTTCCTTGCGTGCTATTGCTTGCCTGTTTCGCTACCTTACTAAGGAGCTTATAATTATTTTCTTCTATAGCTGATTTCTCACGCAAAAATTCAGCCAATTCCTTGCTGGCGATTACACCATGCTTCATATTATGATATAAAACGTCGAATCCATTATTCTTTTCGCCCTTGAATAGTAATAAAAGAAATTGTTCAGTATTTCAATTATTAAAAAATGATGAGTAAAAAAGAGATTTAAGGTTTTTATCAAAAAAGGATAATGTAAATTATACATAATATCTTATATTTTTTAAGTTATTGATAAATGATAGAATTGTTATCCATCTAATCGTTCGCAGAATAGCAAGATATATGTCCTATCTCTTCTCTCTCGTTTATATTATGTTTATTTTATCATGATTAAACAAAGAAAAAAACAAAAAAAAAAACAAAAAACGAGAGAGAAAAAATAAGACATATATCTCACATTGTTCCGCGAAGGATTAGAGGGATAAAAATTCTATCATCGTATTCATCAGTAACTTAAAAAATATAAGATATATATAATTTACATTATCCTTTTATATATACATTATATATTACATATACATATATATTACATATACATATATACACATACATATATTTACATATTATCAGAATATATACTATTACTTATCTTATTAATATTTTAATTAATTAAGATATGCATAATTATAACTAAGCATGAAAAAACGTAATTTGTCGAATTAATTCAGCTGCTCGTAAAATAATAAGATAAGATAATAAGATAAAAAGAATAAGCTAGAAAGAATTGGAAGAATCTTAAATTTTCTCTAGATTGTGCATAATTTAATGTAATTATAAAGCTCTTAAAAGAATAATGGACTTTGGTACCACTTTGAAAGTTCAACTAAAAGGACATATTTTTATAAGAGATTTCGACATTTAAATTCAATACCTGTTTTTCATAAATATTTAAATAATATATTTAATATCAGACCTTTTTTTGCATACTGATAATAATGAATAAAATTATAAACATGTTATACTACATTTATAATAGAAAATAGTATACATAATAAAACTCTGACAAAGGCATGCTTTGAAAAGTCTAATGCATCATTAATAAAACTTTCATGGAGGAAAATTAATATTAGCTATTTAACATACCATTATTAGCTATTTTAACATTCTTACAATTAAATAATGTATGCAAATGCACATCTAGGATTTAAAAGATTCTTTCAATAAAAAAATGAACTATCACTATTAATTTCTGTCACATTAATTTTGCTATGGCTTGCTATGTAATTTTTTAATTTGATTGATAAAGTGTTTAATTGTGAAATGTTTTTCTTATTATTAGTAAAGAAGATAAATTGAAATTAATCATATTACAAACATTTATTTTTGACTGCTCTAAGATTAATTTTAACAATTTTCTCCTCATTTTTTATATGGAAATAATTTTACAAACATATTCGATTCAAAAAACATAAGATTACATATATGTATAATTTACATGTTTTTAAGCAGAAATTGATCCTTTTTATTGACACGTTCTTTTATTTCTCAAATTTCTCTCTTTAATTGTATTTTAAATATAATATTGATTTCAATTTATTTGCTTTAATTTAATATTATAATATACATATAATAATAATAATAATATACATATAATTATATTTTTTAAAGCTTAAAAATTAACTAGAAAATGATAGCAAAAAATTACAAATAAAAAGTTTATTCAAAATGTTACTTTCATATTAAGAAGCTTTTGTATATAATTGTATGAAAAGCATTTTACAATTAGAATATCATGGCTGAAGATATGTGCTGGAACAGTACTTAAGATCATTTAGCCATTTAACATTTGAACTCTGATCGTGCAGTAAACTCATATTGACCAGAACTCTCGAGTGGCATTGCAATAAGCTGTCATTATATGTTATTGCTCTTGTCATCCTATTGTACCTATTATGTGCGAGGGTTATACATCTCAATTCTTATTTTGATTTTATTGAAATAATGTTTTGCAGTATTCTTTTAAGCAGTTTATATGACATCCTAATATATATTCTACATTAAATATAAAATAATCTTCAATAGGATACTACAGTGTTGAAAAGGGAAGCGACAATTATCTTATCAATACATGACTGAGAGAGGAAGAATGACAGGAAAATATGTTTGAATGATTAGTAAAATTTAAATAGTACTCCTAAATTAAAAAGCTTTTTTATATTGTAAAAAACATATAAATCTATATACTTTGTTTAAATATTGCTCATGATTTTCAATAATAATATAGAAATAAATGTACACTATATATAAAAAAGGCAATTTTTTTTTCTTTTATTTGCTATTAATTATATATATATATATTGTGTGTGTGTGTGTGTGTGTGTGTGTTATGTCATCAATATAAAAATATATATTTTTAAAACTTTCTTTTGAGAGATAAAATATAATTAAAATATATCATTAAAAAATTGAATAAATAAAAATAAATAAGTTATTGACAGTTAGATTGCAAAAGATTGGAAAAGATTAATGTTTTAATCGCGAGATAAGAATTTCCTTTATAAATAATCTGCAGTGTTCACACCAGAAGATTTAAAATTTTTACTTATACAATCAGATATTAGCAAAAACATGAATATTTCCTGCAATTAGACAAGGCTAATTATCATCATATAAATACGAAGAAACTGACGTAATAGTACAGGTGTCCTTTGCTCTCATATAAGTATACAACCCGGCACTTTGTATATGCCAAGCTATATAAGAATGCAATACACATGTCAATGCATTGCGAGAGAGTTCAATAGATAATTTTCTTGTTTTTCTTACTATGTATAATACTTCGACGCGACATAAAATATGTAAGAATTATGTAGCAGATATACATATCTGCTGTACGAGAGAAGGAAAGCGTGTAAAATGTCGATCGCGTGCGTAAGAGGAGACGAAAATTAGGAGTGAGACGTCGAGAGCTGCAGCGAGTGAGAGAAAACGATAAATGACAGGCAGGAAAGAAACGAGAGAAAAAAAGCCTGTGCTGACGAGTATAACATGATTATATCGCAGAATAGAGCATAATAATCGCATAGGGAGAGGAAACAAAATGGGATGGGGAAAATTGTAACGACGAGATCACGATTACAAATACGTAGGGATGCATTCTCTCATGACATAACCTAAATTCGCTGATGAAACATTAAAATGCATAGCGGTAAAATATATTCGTCGATTAAGAAGGGAGAGACGGATGAGAGGAAGGAAAAAGGGGAAATAATAGGCGATACACTCACCCAGAAGTAGTCAACAAAGTCCACGGTCATATTGGAACCGCGATCAGACCATCATACTATCACGTTTTGATTTGCACGTCACTTCGCGACGATGATGTCGATCGCGACAGCTTCACCACGCTCGGTGCACTTTACGATTATGCGACGGAAATATGTCTCGATTCGCGCTGAACGGCGGCGATAATTCGTTTTAGCCCTGATGTTTTCCTACCACCCAAGAGTCGCGAGTGGAACAAGCGCGCTCGAGCCTCGGAGCCTAGCGCGGAGATACGGGTCAACTTGCGTCGACTACCCTTTCTCTTTCTCATGCTCCTTCATGTATTCTTCTTTTCTCTCGCGCAGTTGCGCAACTATATTCGCTTTCGACAGTAAGCAAACGACCAATAGGAACGCAGCGATTGGCATGTCCGTATCAAAGGTCGAGTTTTCAGAACTATAATGAATTTAATCATAGACTTATAAAATCATAGAGACAAAATATACAAACGTAAAATTCATTGTTTGCTAACGCTGTTTCAGGAAATATAACAACCGAAAAAAGAATAAGTATAATACAAAAATAACAGAAATGCAGTTTTAATAATAATGTGTGTATTTTTACTTTTAATTTAAATTATATTAATTTATTTAATTAAATAACATTAATTCATTTTGATAATGATTATTTAAATGGAAAAATTTTTGAGATAATTTTAAAAATATGAATTTTACATTTAATAAATAAGAAAAGCAATAGTAAAAGTTAAAATAATAAAAGGGTAATAAAAATGTTTAAATTAATAGACATTTTCTTACATGTATATTTTTCTATATTTCTTTAATGTATTTGCAAGAATAAATTTAATTAAGATCCTGAACTTTTAGTATTACATTTTCAAAAATTTTATTTATCATTATATATTAAAGTTAGGTTTATTTCTTTGAAGAATTATTAAAGATAAAACTATTTTAAAAAATTAGAATTAATTTTTAAAGTTTGAATTTAAGTTTGTTTTAAATTTTTATAATTGTATAAAAAAAGATAAGATATGTTAAGAATAGAATTTGTTTAATTATTACGAAGGAAGATTCAAAATGGGTTGGACTTCAGTTCAAATTGATAGAAAAAAGTATTTGTGAAAATTTAAAATATAATCAATAGGATCTGTTTGATAGAGTAAAGTATTAATAATGAAGTAAAAGATTAATATTTATTAAGGGCAGAATGTTTAAGATAAGAATAGAAGATAAGGCGATTTTTCCAAGTTCATTAGAAATAAAACGGAGTAATTAATAATATATAGAAAAATTATCATTTGGAATTCCCCATTCAAAATTATCAATAAGTTGAATAGGTTGAATATAAATTGTATTTATATTGAATTCTATACATAATTTTATAAAATTTGCTGATATAAACTTATCAGTCTGTAAAAATATAGGCAGGGTATTCAAGATTAATGATATAAAAAATCAAGAGAAAAATTCTGAATCCTAGAATATCTTTAATTATAATAAATATAGAAAGGGATTTTATTTAAATTTCTATTGATTCTTAGTGGGTTTGATGATCTTGATTGATGAAGAAAAAATAAATGTAATATATTACTGCTAGAATAATAATAAATGATAAATATAATAATAAAAAAAATAAAATTAATTGAATAAAGTCAACTTAATTGTTGATACTAATGATTACAGAGAAAGCGCAGGGTAAAACGATTGCAGAATCGAGTTATTAACTACATTATATTACACAATATATTATTAAATCGATTGAGGTATCAAGAAGCAGCGGCAGTGATGTTGCTTCTCTCGAAATGGGACGAACGCATCCACGTTGCCTTTATTAAATCGGCGCCTTTTTCGCCAATCATGATAACGGGTGCATTTATGTTGCCGCTGGTAATAGCTGGCATGATTGACGCGTCGATAACTCGTAGACCCTCGATTCCATAAACCCTGAGCTCTGGATCCACGACCGCCATGGGGTCACTGGGAGGACCCATCTTAGCACTGCAACTCATATGATATATAGACAAAGTATAAATCCGCAAAATGCATGTCCAGTATTCGTCAGTGTAAAGTGAAAAATTCTTGCAGTCGGGTACTGGTTTGCTATGAAATCTAGAGCCAAATTTCTTCATAGTTCTTGTTTCGCCGAAAGCAACTGCCGCTTTTACACCTTCGCGAAGCACTGCCACATCATCTGGATGAGTGAGATAATTATGATAAAGTAGAGGGTAATCCAAAGAGTTTTTGGATTTCAGTCTAATATAGCCACGCGACTTGGGCCTGAGTATCATTGGAAATACTCCAAAGACATCGCGATTGTTGATTTTACCGAACATTTCGTTGTAAAATTCATCTGTTAAACCATGAGCATCTTTTGCATTTCTACCAGCGGAACTGATCCCCGAAGACGTTATCATGAACTCGATGTCGGGCCAGTCATCAGTCTGATTGGCATATTTGGTAGAAATAAAACCAACTGCTTCGAGACCGATACTGGACGTCAATGGACCATCCTCAGTGATAGCATATTTCAGTGCCGAGTTGATGGTTACCATTCGATCCATTACAATACCAACCTCATAATCAATTGGAAAAACAAGTCCTCCGATTGCTATGTGGTCCTGTAGATTCTGTCCGACTCCGGGCGAATTGTGAATTACAGGAATTTCTAGTTGCTCTAGATGGTTACGTGGTCCTATACCCGAAAGCATTAATAATTGTGGACTATTGATAGCGCCGGCGGAGAGAATTATCTCCTTTTTGGCAAATACCACCTCTTTATGACCATTTCTGATAAATTCTACTCCATGTGCTTTCTTGCTTTGCGGATCTATCAGCACCCGAGTTACGTGGCTCCACATGGAAAGATGGAAATTCTTTCTCAGTTGAATAGGTCGTATAAATGCCTTGGCAGTGCTACATCTTGTACCCCGTCGCATTGTAAATTGGAACAACGAAAAACCGGTTTGCTGTTCGCCATTAATGTCACGAATATCGTAACCCATTTCTTCACCAGCCTGAAGAAACGCTATGCCCAATGGACTGACATAAGGACTCTCCTGCACGGTTAGATATCCCCCTGGGAAATCGAATATAATGAAAATAAAATAATAAAAAATATTTATCACATACATACACAGTAATTGAAACATCAATACAAACCTGTACTATGATATTTTGTATTGCGTGCTAAATATGGATTTCTTTGATCCTGTGATTTTTTGAAATATGGAAGGACGTCTTCATATCCCCAACCAGGATTTCCGAAACTTTCCCATTGATCAAAATCACGTCGATTGCCACGAATGTACAGCATTGTATTTAAAACACTAGATCCTCCAAGGACCTAAAATGTTAATTAGTTGACTGTAAAAATTATGCAAAATAGAATAACATAATCATAAAAAGTAATAAAAATAAAAAAGTATAATTATAAAGCAAATGTATTAAATATCTCGGAATATTTCGGAATTAATAACAGTTCATAATAGTCTTTTATATTTTATCGAACGCGAAGCAATACTTTGTTCTTTATACGAATATTGAATTTTGCATATGTATAAAAATGTATAAAAATAAAAATTTATTTATTTAAATTAAAATTACAAATTCTGTCACAGTTTACTTCTGTTACAAGCTTAGCTTAAATTCAAAATCAATAAAAAAGAGCTGCTTAATTAGTGTGGAATATTTTATAATTATTGAATATACAAAATACTGATTTTTTAATAATTTTATTTTTAATACTTTCAGATGCTGCTTTCTTTTTCTTTTTCGCGCGTTTTGACTTATTATATTTACTACCTTGCCCCTGGTCCAACAACATCGATGATCGACCATAGCTTGGCAGGCCGTGTCTTGCGGTTGAGGGCGATATTGCCAATCCATTTTAGTTTTATGCAAGAACAGAGACAGTATTGGCACGTCAGTTATCTCGGTCTCGTGGCCTCCGGCCTCCAGTAACAACACATTCCATTCGGGATTTTCGGTCAACCTGTTAACGACCACGTTGCCGGCCGAACCGCCGCCGATTACAACAAAGTCGTAACTTTTTTTCAACTCCTTCGTTACACGTGGATGATTCTCCGGATCTATGAGATCGTAATTAAAGTATGCGAGCGCTATAATCAGTGCTGGAATTATAGTAATCTTGCCAATGCCAAAGAAGACGGTGGCAGTTTTTATAGCGGCACTGATTATTGTCGCGACGCCCATCTTTCACTGGTCGTGCTTTTGAATCCTTTTATTAATCTTGTGTGTTTTTTAAACAATTAAGTTCATGAATACTTTTTGTTTTTCTTTTCACTGTCAAATTTTCGTGATTTTACTTCATAAAACATATCTTTGATATACTGAATAAAATTTGTTTTTGTTAGAACGATTTGTTTGCGTTATTTTATTGTACGCTTTGTGCATTATTTTATGATTCGTTCGATGCAATCACATGATTGTTTATTCATAAGAAAATGCAGAATGAAATAAACAATGCAGACTACCACAAATCGCTATAGTTTATTATTAAGCTGGATATTATCAAGTTGGATAGATTATACTGGAACATTTTATTTTGAAATTTTATCTAGAGATCTGAAAATAAGAAATAAATATTTGTTTTATTTATTAGAATATTTAATAATTTATTTTTAAGTGACTAGAAAATATTAGAAAATATTATAAAACACATGCCTCACGTGCTTTTTTGTGTTTTATGTATTATTTACTAAAATACAATCAAAAATTTCTAAATTTAAAAAAGAAATAAAATTCATAAAATATATAAATTTGAAAATTATAATATTAAATTAATTTACACAAATAATTTCTACAAATGATTTTTTAAACTAAGATAAATTCTATTATTTTGATCAATATTAAATTTTATATGAAATTAATTTGTTTTTTACTTTACGTAATTCTATTTCGAAACTATTAGACATATACTTTCACAAAAGTGAAATCAGATGCAAAAATTGGACAATCGTCTCAATGATATTTGCATAATACATTAAGCTCTTCGAGATCACATTCGTATCGTTCACATATATAATACACTTAATATTGCATTGAGAAATTTTCAAGTAAATAATAAGTAATCTCATTGTCAGTAAATGATATGTATAAGTCGAATTTGTACGGAAAATTGATATGCAGCTCGAGTGATCCAAGGATAAAATCATGGTTTTTCCGACTGTTATGCTCTTTAAAATATATTATAATAAATATGTAATAAATAAATATATATAAATATATTAGCAAAGTAAAAGAAAAAATGAAATAATTAGTCTCATAGTTGTATTATGTATTATTGTACTTTGTGATATAAATTTATAGGCAATGTCAGCTCCATATTATTAACGAAGATGAAACTGATGAAATCGTAATTGTTCATTCAAAATGATTTAATTTTTATAAAAAAGTTCTATAGCCGCCATATAATATGACATTACATTTCAACGAAGCTATTTCATCGAAAGAAGAGTTGCGTAAAACGCATTTATTAAATGTTGTATTAATTTAAAGATGCTATTGTACTATGTTACATTAAATGTGTTTTGCATAATCGTATAATATATATGCATAGAAAAATTAACCACTGATGCATTTAATGTAAATGCTACATTGTCACTTTTTTCATATTAGATGCGTGATTGGTTTAATTTTTTTCTGCATATGCATTATACGTAAGTGCAAGTTTCACTAAAAATACTTAGAAACTAGCGTAGTTAATTTTTTTGACCTTTTGCGAAAGAAAGAAGTGAGGTCGGATATTCGCCTTTTTAATTGCAAATAATTTCTAAAAATATTACAGAAAACTTAAAAAGAGTGTAAAATTATATTGAATATTTCAAAATTAACTCACTTTTCTATTCTAATATCATTATAAAAAAATAGGTTTAACTAATATAATATCTGTGAAATTAATACATTTTTTGCTCAACAACTTTTTGGACAAACACTTATAAAAATAATATTATTATAATGTTGAATTATATAATATTAGAAGCGAGAAATATCATGTGAATCTTTTCATGCAAAATACATTGCAATAAATAAATTTTTCTATTATACCATTATTTGCTGTTAGTTGATATTATGGATTTATAATATATAACAGAAATTCTTCTTTTTTTGTGTATGCTATAATAATAAAAACATAACTTATTTGATATTTGATAGAAGCCAAAAGTAGATTTTATGACAATCGACTAAGATTTACAACTATTTACAACTATTAATTCACAAATAAGAAAAAAATAGTTTTCAATATATTTTACCAGCCTGTATTATCAAAAGTGAACTATAAGATACAAAAATATTAATTTATTTTGCAAGAAAACTTATTTGATTTTCTCATAATGGTTCAACATTTCATCAGTGAAAGATCAAGAGTCTTAATTGCTTCTTGATCGGCTTGATTGAAATCGCGTGATCCAATATATTTTAAATAATATTTCACTTATTTATACACATTTATGAAAGCACGGTCATACCATAATAGAAGTCATTAATTTTTTTTTTTTGCGATACAATTAGCATTTTGTATCTTGTTACTAATTGATATTGCAATAAAAAAATTATAAAACAAAATACTTTATGAAAAAGTAGGACACATTACACATAATATCTCACTTACCATCGGGAATACTTTCAGAAGCTGTTGCACGATTGGGAGCCTCCTTGTGGCAGAGAAAGTGAAAGACTGGAACATCCCAGATATTATATTAAACATAACCATACGATTTACCACCACTTTAACATACAACTTTTCTCGCATTCTTATTCGTTAAAATTTTATGACTTACTTGCACGCAGCGCGCGTCTCGCGTGCCTTCTACGGGTTTGCTTAAAAAAAAAATTTTGAAGAAATGAAAGATAATAATATTAAACAACAATATTATAACTTATTATTATTACGATAACAATATTATTATTTAATATTATATATTCTTCTTCTTCTATAAAATAGCATTAATAAAATAGCATTAATAAAATTAAATAACATTAAAGATATTAATAATATTTAATAATTCTTACTGATAATATTTAACAATTCAATTAAAAATTGAACAATATTATTACTTAATATTATATTCTTACTTTGTCCTTCTTTCTCTCGCTTTTCGCTCTCCTCCCTTTTTTCCTCTTTCCAACTCCTTTTCCTTTCCTTTCTCTACTCTTCTCCCAGCCTCTCAAAAATATTACAGTAACGTGATATTGTTAACATATGTATAATAACATATGTATTCGACCTCAGCGGTGTAAACATTGGCGCACTATCATTTACGTATATACATCGACTTCGACTCTGTTATCATTCGTGCGACAACACTCGAAGAAAAAAGTAACCGTGTGAGACGCTCCGTCAAATTCCTTCTCTAAACGCGGTGAGAATCAAAAAATTATTTACTGTTATGATATAATTAATAATTAATTTACATTTATTAATAAAATGTAGCTACATATATATCGCGACGATAGATCTCGAATCGCATATTTCCTAAAATTTATTCATTTAATCAAATAAGAATTAAAGTAATAAGAATCAAAATTATTGTTTTTTTTTGCAATCTTTACGGACAATAATTATTTCTTTAACAATACATAAAGTCAAATATATATTATCCACGATACAACTGATTTTTCGATGATCTAGAAATAATTTGGATTAGGAATGTGATGTAAAACAATCAAATCGCGAAATCAAATATTTAACATAATTCAATTATTATAACAATAATAAATAATTTAATAATAAATAATTGATCTATCTTTTAAAATAAATATATAACTTAATATTTCGCATATATATAGTACGTAAAATATTTCGACGGCAAATTAACAATATCTAACATGATATTTGGCCTTGGCGACGTAAACATTGACTATTGTTTATATATCACGACTTTGTTATCGTTCGTACGGCAACACTTGAATAGAATTGTAGTGGGGCGAGACGCTCAAGTTCCTTTTCTACGTGTTATCATTCGCGCGACGAACATACACTTAAACTGTAAAGAAACAGTGCGAAGACGCTCTGTTAAATTCATTTCTTAAACGCGATCGCGACAAATATCGTAACATAATTTGATAAGATTAATAATTATCTGTTGCCTATCTCAAATAATAATTATAATTTAATATTATAACGTAAATATATCGCTACGATAGGTCTTTTAGCGTATTTTGAGTGATATGAATAAATACACATTTAATCAAGACCGGAATCAATATTATAAGTTATTGTTTTGTTGGGATCCTTATAAATAATTATTATTTCTTCAAAAATATTTAAAGTTAAATATATTTCGTCCGATGCTTCATCCTTCGACGGCAGGGTTCAGATTAAGATTATCGCGCATTTAAACAATCAAATCGCAAAATTGAGTGATACATCAATCGTTCAATATATAATCATAATTTCAAATATATTTAATGCACTTTAATACTCTGCGTATAATATGATAGTACGTAAAATATTTCGGCAACAACTTTTCAACATAGTGTTCGGCCTTCGCGACCTTATTATGTTTACATTTATGGTCTTATGATTCGTGACGAAACGCATATTCTTAAATACTTTTCCTAAATGTAGATTTTTTATCTACATTTCTTATTCTCAAACATAATCTCATGTTATACGTATGTAATTTTGTAATATATATATATATATATATATATATATATATATATATATATATATATATGCACAATATATATAAAAAAATACCTTTATTGTCGCCGTACGTGTTTTATAAACAGAGATATTACGATGCAAAATCTCAATGTAAAATAAAATTTTTCTTTAAGGAACGTCATATGTTTCCACGCTACATCTCACAATATGTCTTGCCGGTTTATCCTTTATGTATATCTATGGCTATGAGTTATGTTACGAATTAATTTTTTGATCAGACTGTACATTGCCCGACAATGATCCGTTCTGTTCCCCTAGCCAGGTGAAGGTAGGAGTGGGGATACCTATCTTATTCGTTTATCATATGGATATCCCCATTTCTCCATTTATCATACTAGGGAAACTTATATTTCGGTGTTTACTGATGCCCCTCTTATCGTAAATTTTCTTTTCATCATAGAAAAAATTCCGTCTATAACTATCATTTAACAAACTCGAACATGATTGTCTTTATTTTTAGAACTAACAAATCAACATCGAACATTGACAATTGCTCAATTGTTGAGTCCGCTAAATCCTGTTGCTGTTATGTTCGTCTTGACGTTGCAAGCACTGAAAGTATTTGATTCACCAATCGAAGCAAAGATTTCTTTATTCTGATTGGTCAGTCAAACGCTTTCATCGCTTATATACAGCGCCAAGATAAATACAACTTATGATTTTCGTCTTGAGAATGCAAATGGTGGCACTAAACAAGACTTGATAAATGTCCAATTGTGATAGTTGCAATGTGTGGACAGTTATAAGGCTTCTCTATTTTTTTCCTTTTTTTATTTTACATATCTAATTACACCAATATAAATATTTTAAGCATTTAAAAAAGATCTTTTTATTCCACTTTGCTTGACTTTTGATCTATTATGTTATAAAGTTTGGCGTAAAATTCGAAAAATTTGGCGATTCATCAAGTAACAATGCGAAGGGTGTGGTTTCGGACTGAGCGCGGTCAAATCTAGTCGAATGTGCATCATAAGTTACAGTCAGAGAGACGCTAGAAATGCTTCGAAGAATTTGATTGACCAATCAGGACAAAAGGGGTAAAAATTTCTTTGTTCCGATTGGTTAAGGCAATGCTTGAAAGCATCTCTAGCGTTTCCCCGATCGCAGCCTAACGCGCACACACAGTAGCGTACACGTGTATCTGTGCGCAGCTTGTGTTAAGTGAAGTAGGAAAGTTTGGATCGTTATCAATTGTCTTTTTTTCTTTTCTCACTGGACTGTTAAATTTATTCTTATTAATCGTTGTTGACGCCTGCGGATTATTGGTATAATAATCGGTATATAATAGTTGGTATAATAATTGATATAATAATCGACGATAAAATAACTAAAATAGCTGGAATTGGGTGAAAGATGCCTGCGAACAAGTCGAACTTATCGACACCCCGTAAGGAAAAGCCCGGTAATGGGCTGATGGCCGCTACCGCCGCTGCTACCTCCAAGAAAAAGAAGCGCCCTGCCTGCATTAAGCATAAAAAACATTGCAAGCAATACCTGGTGAGTTTAAGCAACGAGTTAAATCTATTGTGACGCGAATCGAACGGCCATATTGACGAAAGGAGATTTGCGCCCTGACAATGAGACTAGTGTTGATTTATAAAGTCGATTTATAGATACCAGCGATCTATACATTTCGATTGATTGTTCTAAGAATGAGAGATCCATTCTTTTAAAATACACAGTACTTTGCGTAACTTTTTTCTATTACGGGATATGAAGTAAATGTTATTTTCCAATAAAATGCCAAAGGTTAGGGACGCTTGTTAGGAAAATATATTAAGTGTTATTGACCTCGAACGTTATGATTTCGAAACGATAACTGTGCGAAGGAAAACGCATATTTTATTCTTTATGTTTGTATATTTTTTTCTCTTTACGAAACAGAATTTAAATTAAAAATATTTTATTTTGAATATAAAACAAAAAAATAAAGAGAGAGAGAGAGAAATGTTAAAAAGCTAAAAATGCAAAAATGTGTGAACTTTTTATTTTTTCTATACTTTATTCCTCGATCTTGTCTAAAGTAAATATGCATCATTATTATTTAAAAAAAAAATGTAAATGATAAATAGTCCTATTATGATTTTTAGCATGATTGAAGCCAGATTTTTATAATTTCTTAAATATATCAGAAATATATATGTATATATGTGAGCAGTAAATGACTTCTGTAAATATGTTACGAATTTTGAAAAAAATATTAGTTTAGGAATTTGTTGTTTATTTGGTTTGTTAGAAGATATATGTACAAAACAATAACAATTGTTTATCAATCTAGTATTTTAAATTGTATAAAGAACAATTAAAATTTTTGTTATTTTTTTATATATCTTTTTATATGATAGTGTTCTTTTTATTTTTAAAAAATGTATTGGAATTGTACATGGTCAAAAATAAACAAAAGGAAGAAAATAATAGGGAATAATAGATCGATGTTGAGTATGCTGCAATACCAATCGTGTGACGCAATTCGTATTCCGAATTCCTTTTGATGTTGTTGTATATTAAATAATAAATGAATATATTTTAAATACCATATACTATAGTATAATTATATTATAAAGCCCAAAATCAGCGATACCATCTAAATAAGATTTTTTTTTAAATACAATATAATATTTATTTTATTGTGTGAATTATACATAAATACAAATATTTGGTAAAGGCGTAATCAGGCACTAGGTTAATATTGATAATTTTATATAAAACGTTTAGTATCTTTTTCGTCATATACGATGTGACATAAATATGAAGCGCTAAAAAGAAAAAATCAAAATTCGATGATGTGACATCACAAGGGATTCGTTTTAGTGTTGTATTATATCCAGCATTTTTGTCACACATTTTAGTACTTTTCGAATATCTATTGTACAGTTTATAGCACTATATAAACGTTATATAAACATTATGTTTCAATTTTTTATTTTCAGACCTTGCACATGTTCTTTCCCCCTCCCACCCTTTTTATGTTTTCAAATATTATTGCATCATCTTTTGTGCATCATATATTTGTACTCTTTTTTCATTCATAAACTTACTCTTTTAGATAAAGTATGTAATGAAAGACTATTATCACATATATACACATGCACGTACACAAGTCAGTTTATATCATAATTATTTGCTTCAACTAAATTCTTAACATTATATATAAGATATTCTGTTATAAGTGGGCGCTCTTTTTTACATTTTAAATTAAGAGGGATAGATGATAACAAAAATTAAATATATATTAAATTATAATGATGTATGGTTTAATGTAATTATTTCACAAATAATTTTATTGATTTAAAATATCGCGAGCAACGTCTTTCTTTTAATTTTTGGCTCTGTGATATGGTCAATTTCTGATTTCTACATTAGGCGTTGTCACTGTATATTGTCACTTGATCATAATATTCATTTAAATTTTTCAAATAATGCTTTTTCTCAAGTTTTCGAATTTTTAGTGATTGATCTATTTTAGTGATTTGAATAATCTCAAATATATATCTGATATATGATATTTTGTATATAATTTTGTTTGTCACATTTGATATCGTCAACTAAGCCTACACTTACTAATCCAATCTTGTCTTGGAGATTGGAGATAAAGTGCATTATATTTATCCGGGAAGATAAAAATAATCATAATACTTCTTAAGTGAAGATTTCTACATTGAAATTTTGCACTATACCTCTCTGTTCATCGAATATATAGAGCAAAAATAAAAAAACTTTTGTTATATAATGAAGATTCAGTCTATTGATTAAATCTATTAGAAATTCAAGCAATAGTGGCATTATTGAGAAAGAAAAATATAATATTCTAAAATATTTATAAAATATTATTATGGTGGTTGCACGACATCAAGACGGATCGCCTTGAGTTAAATTTAGGAAATATACAACTGTTTCCATTAAACACATACTGTCGCAAACGTGATAGAGTAACGAATGAATTTCTCATTGTATAAGTTATATAAAGCAACGATATTCTCTCGCGTGAGTGACAAAAAAAAATAATTTCCAGTTCTATCGCTCGCGGGGATGGAGATGCGAATTCATCGTGAAAATTCTTTTTCTACACACATTTCTCTCCTTAAATATTCAGCATATTGAATAGAAAGCAGCAAATTCTAGGATTTATATAGGTCACGAATATATGTTATTTAACGCGGATCGAAGCGTGGTCAAGGCGGATATCGCTCGAGAATGGCCCGCGCAACTTCGGATCGATGTTAGACATTACGACGCTCTTTTTGTAATAGCTACAGTGCGTCATTGTAGCAGAAAAAGACGGATAAAGACTGTTTATAAAATAAAGAACATTGTAAATATATCGTTCAGGTTACATATTTTAAATGATTTGTTTAATTAAATTTAATTTTAATATTTAATCATTTCTTTATTACTTAAATTTTAGTAATTATTATTGTTGCATGCAGAGTGGAATATATGTATGGCTGTACCTTGATAGCTTTAAAATAGATGAAGATAGAGAATTTAAATTTTAAAGGATTTTATGGGATAATAACCAAAGTAGCGCCCATCTTCAACCTTCATAGAGCAAGGGTTGGAGGGGCGATAAAAATTTTAAAAGTCATGAACGGTAGAGTGAGTACTCGTTCGAAAGTACTTTTAGACACAAGAAAAATGAGACCTTTAAAAGAATTTATTGCGACCTCCCAATTCAATTATAATCATGTGAATAAAAATTATAATTCTTTGCGTTATCCAGGGTCTATAACAAGGATGTGACGGATATCGAATCTCGTATGTGTGTGTGTGTGTGTGTGTGGATATTCGAATTGTTGACTTTGTACAGTTTGACATAGAGCACCACGAAAATGTGAAACTGTCCAACTATGTAGCACTTTTCATATTTCTCTCTTGCCAATCCGCGAAAGAAAAGATAATAGTATTGAGAAATTTGACTTTGTCGAAAATTTTATTTCATATTTCAAGTTACGTCACAGGCAGGAGGAGAGCAGGGAGGGGGGGAGGGGGGGGTAGGTTGATTCGACTTTCGGAACACGCCTATCGCGGTAATCACCAGGAGTTCACCGACGCGTTGCAACGTTGCTGGCTCGGCACCGTGGCGCCGGATACGTGATGAGCACGACGAATGGAAAGACAGGAAAAGACGGAAAAAGAAAAATGGAAAGGGAAGTGGGGAGAGAGAACGTATCGATAGACTCCAAAACAAGAACAGAATAGTAAAAGGCTTGTTAATAATATATGATTAATGTTTGATAACAAAGAATATTTAGCAGAGAGAATTATTTTCTATTTTCTATAGATATGTAACTGGAAAGAAATGTTCTCTTGTGCAAAAATAAGTCAAAATTGTAGAATAAAATTTTTTATCAAGCTTCGCTTGCAAAAAATTGAAAAATTAATATATTTATTTCTTTTTATGCTTGAGCAAGTTTTTTAATAATCTTGTACATTATATGATTAAATTCATCTTAATGTGGTTATTAATACACAAATGTAGGACGTAGAATAATTTATTTATGTAATATAATGATAACTAATTTGTTACCGAATTAATTACGCATAAAATATCAAAATCACATTTAATTTTTCAATAAAAAAGCGAGAGAGAAAGATATAATGTGAAACCTTTTACATGTTTTGATAGTCATTATCGATATTAATTCGATAGTATATAACATTGTATTAGATATTATTTAAGCATAAGAAAATATAAATATGTTATATTAATTTTTATATCTATTTTAATCTTTATGGTTGCTTTTTCGAAAATAAAGCCTTATATGAAAATTTTATTCTACATTTCCAAATTGTTTTTCTACGAAGTATTATCTTGTCAGTTATACCACGATTTTGCACTATTTATATTCTCGTATTAATTTCTGATAGGCTATAAATATCATTAAATTTTTTTCGTTTCAATGAATTTTTATATGGTATTTTATATGGATAATTTATATTTTATTATTATTTTTATAATTATATTTATATAAGATTTTACTACAATATTTGCAATGGAAAACAAATTAAAACAAAAAAAAATACAAAATATGAAGGCAAATAGAAAGAGGAGAAAAGCGAAGATTATCGATGAGCATTATATATATTGAAGACGAATTCATTGTGAAATCGAAAGAGAGAGCTTAGAGATCTTCGAAAATGACAATAAAATTATAATATGTGTACAGTAAATGAAAAATTTAAATTACTAAATATTAAACATAATTCATATAATAGTTACATAATTTGATTTTTACACTTTCATTCAAATGCGGAAAATTTCTTTTCCACACAGCGTGTGAAAACGATACCATTTTGCGACGCAGTAATCGATGAATCTTTCCAAAGTGCGGAAATTAAAGGAAATGTGTTACGCTTTGAGATTACCGTAACTCTAAATCACCAATTCGTCATTGCGAGGAGTTTATAGTGATGCGGTGACGATGCGAAGGAAAAGAGAGACGGAGTAATGGAGAAAGAGCGAGAGCGAGTATAGCTAGCCGGCCGGCAAGGGAAGAACGACGTTGCGGACTATCGACCCGGTCTTCATCATTTCGACGCCTGCGCCTGACTCCGGCAACCCTTCCTACCACCTCCGCAGGCCGTCTTGCCGACGACGCGGCGCTCTACGCAACGTCGGTGCGGCGACAGTGGGACCAGCAGTGCCTCTCACGGTTTCGTTCTCGCTCTGCCCTCCGTCTCATCGTAACGACTACTTGTACGTGTCCGGAGTGTCACCTGGGTGCTCATAGGCATATACACGCACAAACACATATATACAGAGATACACTAATGTACAAACGTCATTACTTATTAGATCCATTTCTATCTTCATTTGTGTCTCTCTGTCCTTCTCTTTAGCTAGATTCTTATCTCTTATTACTTATTTGTCATTAACACACTCACATGAATATGTTAACGCGAATTACCGGTATGTGTCACTCGCTCATAGCTCGACACTGTAGATATGATTGGACTAATGTCTATACTACCGTTTTGCGATCACCGTTTTTATCTATAAGCGTTTACGCAACAAGAAAATTTAATTAAATGGGATTAGTGTTAACCGATACGTCGGCCATCGCACTTGATACCGGTGTCTTTTCTTCTTCCAAGGTTCCACGGGTTCCTTTCCAAAGATATCATGTAGGTGCATACACGTATATACATATATGTGTGGAAAAGACAAGTTAGCAATTGACAAGGTGTCAAAGATCTCTGATTAGACTGATAATCGAGATATTGAAATAAATGAAGTGGGAAAAAGAGAATAAGTGATAGAGAGAAAGAGAGAAAATTTGAATGATGAAGAGAAAGAAGTCTTGTGTGAAATAGGAAGTTTCAAAATGAAGATGAGGAAGTAGTAAAACCGGAAAGTGTGACTAGTGGTTTATTAATCTTTAGTCTATCTTTTTTTTTTTCTCATCAGCAAATTATCCAAAAAGATCTCGACAATTAGTTCTGTGATATTCTTCTTTTTTTCAAACTTAATTTGAAATATGACTTGTTACATAAGTACCGACTGATCAATTCTTCGATCCGGATACTCCGAAAATTTCGCGATAATTTGTTCTGACTCACTTCTTATTTTGCCTAGCCCGATTTATTTATAGTTCATCTTACACGTGTATTACAAAGAAATCTTTGCTTTATCGTTTTCATCGTGTCGTACTTCCGTTATCGTTGCATCCAATACAGATCATTTTAAATATGCTGGATGCAGCTCAATTATAATCCTAAATTGTTTATTTCGCGATTTTTTTTCTATCTGGTAAAAATCTATCGAATGATCGTATGCGCGCAGATACCGGCATTGCGTCTTATTACGTACATCACATTCGCGCATACGCGCACACACACATCGGTGGTATACATATATTTTCTAACACAGCAGATTCTCCCTACTTGTTCTATATACAGGATGGCCTAATACAGAACACTTAACATATAAAACATCTGAATATATCCTTAATTCATATATAATATACGAGTGATGATGCGATTATTGTATACCGGACACTCTGTACATATATATATATATACATACATACATACATGTGTATCCAGAGAGAAATTAATTAAAATTCTCAATAATTATTACGAAAATCGCAAAACGGTAGAGGACACAAACGAGTTAAACCGAGTAGGAAAATCCTCTATTGTTTTGCGATTTTTGTAATAATTAATGAGAATTATAACTAATGTTTCAAATAAACATGTATATCTTTTGGTGCATTATATATGCGTAGACATAGATGCGCGCACGCGCGTACATATGCACATATATGTAATAGTACTTATTAAATCCAACAAAAAATGTTTACTAAATAAAAAAATTAACCGTGCCAAAGAGTTAGAAGCAGTTTTCGATTTTAATCAAACAAATAATATGCTTGCTTATTTAAATAAATCGCTTATGATATAAAAACAAATAATTATTTTATATATTTTTATTTTGATGTTTATAAAAGATATTTTGTACGTTTTTTTTTCTATTTGTGTATATGTTTGTATCATAGAACTCGTGTATATATATATATATATATATATATGGTCGATTTTATTTAAATTTATTTTTCATCGAAGAATTTATTTAACTATTGTTTGATAGTGGATATAAAATAAATCGTGCATGAATTATAATCGTTTTTCTAATCTTTTACAAAATATATATCATCAAAAAATTGAGGTAACCTATTTATCAAAAAAATTTCAACAAAATTTTAATAAAATATACTTGATAACTTTTTGTAACGATAATAAACGATAAATTTTTCATGAGATCTCTCATCTACTCATTTAAAATAAATCAAGGTATCTATCCACATATAAAAAAACGGCGTTGAGAGTTTGCCTTAGTAATTGCAAGATAATTTTTTATTGTTCATACATATGATAACTATTTTGTGGAATATTATATATTCCACATGCAATATTATATATTGCATCTTGCTTTATCAATTAACAAAATGTGAATTATGAAATATGAAGTATATTTAAAAAATACACATTTTATATACAAGAAAATATTATCTTCATTGAATAATTTGGCGAAGAAAATATCTTTACTCGTTGAATATGGATGGATAAAGGCTTCGAAGAGTTTAGAGACATATTTTTCAAATAAGAAGAGCATAGATTTTTGTCAATATTTTTCTAATATTAGTTTTTAATTTTTCTTTTTTTACTGCTTTTAATATGCGATTTTTCTAAAAATAGAAATAGATCTGGATTTTCCGTAGTTCTACTGACAAGTTTCAAATAAACTTAATTCATATAGAAGCATTGAAAAAGTTTTTTAAATAATATGTGAGATACAATTTTCCGATTTGAATATCTGTTCGCCTAGAAGAGTTGTGTTACAGTATTGATAATTCAATAAATAATTGTATACACATCTGGATTTTTAGATTAAAATAATAAGCTGCATTATATATTTTTCGAAATATATAATCACGGGACACATGATGAGCATTGATTATGTTTTGAAAAATTTTGTAAGCATCAGAATAAAAAATATATAAAATAATTTCCTTTGTTCTCATATCACATAAAATAGAAGCAAGCAAATTATTTGCTTTTTTTAATCATATACAAGTATATGTATGTGGGAGTCAACATCTTGCAGTAGGACGCTGCAATATTTTAATATGCGAATTTTAGAAATAATTTTAGAATAATGTTCAGATTTATTCTATATATACAGAGTGTTCTATTTTAATTAAACATCTTAAATATCTTGAAAATAACGTATTTTTGTGATTTCAATGTTTCAAATTGAAGTTGTTTGGTTTTAAAGAATTTGTAAAATTAATAATTTAATATTGAGCTGTTATGTCAAAGTAAAAACTCACATATATTTTATTGCATATTATTTTTATAATTGTGGCTAATTTTAAATCGTTTTTAAAATAATATATAATAATAATTAAACTTTTTTTTAAGTAATTTCCTGAATTATAAATCATGGAAGTTAGCGTCGGTCTTAGGATTACCCAAGGTGTAGGTGGAGAGAAATTGCACATTTAAATTTACATATATTTGCTGAAATAAAATTAGACGTTAGCAGACCCTTACATAAACTCCACGACCAATGCAAATACTGATGAGTTGCAATATTAAAGTGATCTTAACAATATCAATAGAATACTCAAGTATCGTGATAATAATAAAACGAGGTTGAAATCTTTACTTGTAACATATATATATATATATATATATATATATATATATATATATATACACATATTCTTATACAGTGAACAAGTTCATACACACACACACACACATACACAATACATAAACACTTGACACATGATGTACTTATACATGCAGAGGGAGCAATTCGGAGCCCGAGCCTGAGCCCGAGCACCGCTTACGAACACTGCCTCGAAGGCTGAGAGAAGAGGAAGGTGGTGCGCCGGTGAAGTGGTGAGAGAGGTGGATGTGAGGGAGAAGAGGAGCCGTATAGTAGTATATTTCGTGTCATAATCGACACCGAAGAGTCGCATTGTCCTTCTCGATAGAACGCCCCTAATTCTGGCCTGTTAACGAGACCGCGTGTCCGTCGTCGAGAAACAGGCCTTGTGCGTCGCTCGCTAACGCAGCAGCTGTGTGTCACTGTCCCACTGCCCCACACACCGCGGCCTCATGATTGGTTCATTCTGGAACCTCTGCCGTGCGTGCCCTTCAATGCCGATTGACAAGGTGAGAGAATCGGAAAATTGTAATAATATAATCCATATACAGGAATTCGATTGTCATTTCTCTTGAATTAGGGTATACATATGTCCAACTTGCCGTGATATTTTTGAGGGGGACTCTCTCTAATTAATTTATTCCATTTGATTTATGATAATGTTTTGTAGCAAAATCGAGAGAATTTTTAATATTCTACTATTTTTGTAACTTAAGTATAAGTTTCAAATCAAAGTTCTATTAAAGTAAATCCTATTCGAAAATATCATCTATTCTTGAAACTTGGAATACTAAAAGTTTTTTACTTTTAATCGTTAATTAATTTTTGACATTTTTTGAAGGAAAAATAGATTCTTCAGCTTTTGAATTAGCCATAGAAGCTATGATAAAAAAAATTTGATTGAATTTTGGAACAATCTACGTAAGAAGTTCAAAATTTTACAACTGACTCATAGTCAGAACACGATTGATCGAGATAGCAGATTAATTTTTTTGAATTTTCTTTTATATTTACTTCTTTATTACTCTCATAAAATTAAGGGGTTCAAGAAGGTACATTTATATTTGATATAGCATGTAGTTCAATCAATATTGATTGGAAACGTATATGGAAATCCCTTTTCGATTTTGATGGGGGTTGACAGGATCTTAAAGTTTTGGTTCGATCCAGCGCATTGTAGCAGTTTCCATATGCCTGGAACTCGATCAATTGCTCTGGAATTCCTATTTTCCTAGTATTAGTCGTCACAGATGCGTTAATGCCCCAGCTATCAGTTTTGCATCAATCAAACAAGATCTCAATATCTTTCTAACATAAAAAACTTAAATCAGATTTCAAATAATTAAAACAATATTTATATCATATAAATTAAATAGTAAAATCTAATATTAAATAAAATTTAATAGCGAAAATATTTTTTTCTTTTTGATAATAAAAACATTAATAAGAAATTTTTCGCGTTTTATAAATCTATTTCGTCGCAGAGAGCCATGAATTTCTCGAGATATCGAGATTCTCTCATTTTTATTTCGCTTCTTACCTATATAAAATATAATTAAATACTTCATTTTTCTACGCCATTGAATATCGAACAACAGATTGATCGTCATAACTATGAAATGCATTATTGTTTCGCGACATTGCTGCATTAATGTCGTCAGCGAGGAAACGTTTATCGATCGATAGCATTTGCGGATTATTTTTTTGAATTAATTTTAACATTTACCAACTGTTTCACGTGCCGAGTTATCTCAATGCATACATAGTGTAATTTCTGAGAAACGAAGCACAACGATAAAAGCGGGGGAGTGAAGTCAAGGCAAGAATAGTCAATTTCAGTGGTAAATCCAATGTAACCGTATAGCGTGAAACTGCACGGTCACTCAGCTGGATTGACCTGCATGTGCAAATCGTTGTCACGGAAGGCGTCGTAGGAGAGAGAATCGGCATTGCGCCATTGCTCGCTCGTATCGATCGAAACGCTTGATCACACGCGCACGTTTTTTGTCGCGTGAAGAAAGCGTTAATAATATTTTTACTTTTGACTTTGACATTTTTTTATGTTTGAGAAACGTAATTGTCGTTGCTATGGCGAAAATGCGGCCCGAAAAGTCGATTTCTGCGGGTGGAATGTGGGTAGAAGAACCAGCATTGCGCCACTTATATCTTTGTCGATATTCGTAACGCTTAGGCCAAGTCGTTATAGTACATTGACTTTTACTACTTACTTTCGGCCACATTTATATTTACGTGATTAATCGGCACTGGCAAGGAAACTGTCGATATAATTCTAAAATCTCTTTTCTCTACAACAAAAATATATAAAACACATAAATAAAAAAATGTACAAAAGGCTTTTAAAAATATCATTTAATCAGTATTTAATGTTTGCAAAATTTTATGGCTAATGGAGACATCGTGATCGAGAAAATATTTTTCCCCACATTTGACATCAAAATTTAAATTTTCTCGTTATTTACTTATTAGCACATTGTATTTTATTTTAAGTTTAAAATCATAATATTACTATACTTTGTAATATTTTATTATGCATATTAAATTGTTCTATAGACTATTAATCACAAACTTTCTTACATTTTGCAATCGTATTTATTTTTTATTAACGTATAATTTTTTATAATATGTTCTCTCTCTCTCTCTCTCTCTCTCTCTCTCTTTCTTTATGTTGCTTCGCATATTTGGAATCATTATTGGATATTATCTGTTATATTGTGAATAATGACAATCGTGTGATTATCAAAATACAGTTAGGTATTGCTCACAGCAGCAAAATAGTCTGATTCGCAGTAGAGCTATTTGCGCAATTATGTCGATATATTCGCACGTAAAACTTACTCCCGGAATAGAAAGTTGGAAGTTGTCGTTAAACTCCGCAGACAAATTAACAAATGTATACAGACTGTACACTTGGGAAGTGATACCGAATGTAAATGCTGATAGCGGTTGAAACTTGTTTAAGTATTAGATATGATATGTGTTAATTGTCGTGAAACTTTCTTGTGTATGTAAAACTATTATGCAATAGTGACTTTCGCAAAAAATACACTTTGCTTGTGTAAAAATTATTATTCAGGCCATTATTTGGAAATGTGATTAATTTGTACACGGTAATTTTCGAAACAGGTAAGAAGGGGGAAAAAAGAGATGACCAAGTTTTATCAAATATCATAATTATTTACAAATATATAAGTTTAACAATAAAAACAGAAAGTTTTAGAAAAGCATAATTATATATAACTTTTTCAATGTTTAATTCCTATAGCATTTAACTTGACGGATTAAAATTATATTTTGTTTTGCTTTATCTGTCTTTCGAATAAATCGAATAAAATTAATTACGCTCCACGCAAAACATATTATGGATTTACCTTTTGAAATAGATTATGGAAGCCCCAACCATCGATCCGTCCATCTATCGAAACCTTACAACATATTTTAATTGATGTAGTGAATAGTAAATGATAGTAAAAGTGCTGTAGAAAATAATAGCAATTAAAATATTTATGATATAGGATTTATTTTTTCAAACGTATTGTAAATTATTGATCATAGCATGTGAATCTAACGACGAAAATAAATTTAATGATATTATTAAGAATCTCACATTAAATTATTAAAAGAAAAAATGTAATATGTAAATTGTTTACAAAATTTATTAATCAATAATTTTTAAATAATAATTTTTAATTTAAATTTTTTAGAAGCTAGTTTTTATTTAATTACATTTTTATATAATTACAATAATATGTCTACTTTTATAAATATTATATTTATAATATTAGAAATGTTATATTTATAAATATTTTTGTAAACATTTTATGTTATATTTGTACTTTAAATAGAAATTGATATGAATATAAAATGAGATAACTTGGAAATTGATTACATAATCATGAAATTATAATATGTATATGTATATATACAATATGTATATATAATATACATATATATATGTATATATATAATAGATTTTTCAATATTATACCTATCTCTGTAATCTTTTATTTTAATCATAGGCTGTCATGTGCGACAGTATAATCTACAAACAGTGCTTTAATTATCTGTTACAGCAGCTTCATTCGGAATACAGGAGCACGTACACATGGCACGAGTATACAGGACCACACCAGGAGCATGCGGTTGTACGACGTGCGCCGCAACCGCCGTTATCGAGTGAGTATAACATTCGTAATAAAAAAAAGAAGCAAGACAATACACATATTTTTTTGGTTGTATTTACTTTTAGCGAACATTTATTTCTTAAACAGTAAAAAATTTTAAAACATTGATTTACCAACTAAAATAAAAAATTTATCTATGATATGATATGATTTCATGTATATAAAAAAAGTAGTATTCCAATATAAAGTTATAAAAATTATTGCAAATTATTGCAAATATTTGAAGAAAGAATACAATTATATTTTTATTTTTGATATACATTTCAATTTTTGAGTAAATTGACAATTAATATTTTAAATGATATATTAAAATCAAGAAAAAAAATATGACAAAGCATCTAGTACTGTTTAAGATTAATGTTTCAATAAATTCTTTACATCTTTTGAGCGTGAATCAGCCGTTTTATCTTGCATTTGGATTCCTGTGATTCTATTTTAGGAAGAAATAGAAATACTTTATTTTGTTATTTTAATGATACTGCTTTAATGGGTATACTTTGAAAAAAAAAAAATTATGCCAATACACGCTCATGAGAACATTTTACTTGCTATATTTTATTTATTTTTATTCCTTAGTTAGTCTCGTGAAGATGTTTAGTGATCTTATTTACTCGTGTTACTCTTCATATAGTTAATGCACTCGCTCTTCATCACATCTCGTTCACTTCATATACACTATATTCGCGATTTTATTACGATATATATCTTATATATTATACACATATCTTATATTATTATATTTTATATATGTTACATTATATATATATATATATATATATATATATATATATATATATATATATAATGTAACATATATATAATGTACATTATACATATATATATATATATATATATATATATATATATATATACATATATTATAATCATATATCTGTTCTCTCGATGTTGTGAAATTTTCCTTTTGTTCTATACTGATGTTTCTGTGTGAACGCTTAGGTCAAAGTAGATATGCATTTTTATTTGTCGGCAACCATGCACTATTTCGGGCCTAACTTTTGAGAACAGATGTTAGTTGTCAATCAGATTGGTGGATCCTTATTATTTCTGCTCGATTGAGCAAATTATTGCGATTAAGCGTAAAAGCGGTTCTTGGCCTCATTTAAGAACATGTTTATTTGAATAATTACGTCATTGTCGCGTATATAAAATTTGTATGTGTGTGTGTAATTTTTTAATATTTTTTTTAAATCTTAATAATAATAATTATTGTATATAAATGTATATAAATAATTATTGTATGTATATACATATGGATATGCAATATTATTGTTGTATTATTTTCATATCAAGATATTTTTATATAATTAATTAATTTTCATCAAATTAATTAATTATAAAGTATTTATATATAAAATAATTAAATTTAGTATAGATATTTTATGTTGGAAAATAAAATGCTGTAATAAAAATATAATAATAATGATAATTTGCTAAAGTAAACTTAAATGCAAATTTCTTCAAAATAGATTTGCTTGAATTATTCACATAATTTAAAAAATTTGAAGAATTTAAAATTATAATTATAGTAAAGCCTTTCAAAACTTCTATATATATTAAGTTTTATTATAATATAATATATTAAGAAAACATTTGTGCCGCAAAAGATTAATACAAAGGGCCAATAACTGCAAATATTTATTAATATGTCTATGTTAGACCTTATTCCGCTGATCGTTGATTTCTTAGCTAGTCGTCGCTCGAATTTAATCATCCACCATCTTACACGATCTTCTGCAACCTCGTTTTACATAAGGCAATTTGTCTGCAATAAATTCCGCGCCGTTGATTTTTCCATTTCGTCGACGGTACTCGTTTTCTTGAAAAATGGAATAAACCCAATATAGATCATATGGACGATCGAACTCTCCTATCCTTACCTATGTAATCTTTTTTTTTATTTGCGGGTATTTTTCTGTTATTCTCTTTTACGCGAGTTGACAGATATTCAGGTCATTAATAATATCGCTAGTGGTGTCGTGCTATTTGACTTTTAAGTATTAATATTGTTAAATTAAAAAGAGAATTCTGATTCATCTAATTAGCATATAAAATAATAATGCAGTAAATAATAAGTAGATATAAATTCATGATGTACCACTGCTGAGATTTAGAAAAAATGCCATATCATATGATTATTAACGATTAAAACTTCAGAGAGAGAGAAGATGATTTAATCTTTTTTTTATTCATTAAACAATGGGAAAGCACGAATCATTGCTCTCATTGTTATTTCATTTCTTTATCAATAATTCAAGATATATTTGATAAGAAATAGAATTTCAGTCACGAATGCACACACACGGTAGTTCGGAAATTTTACAATTGACCTTGAGATTAGGATTGCACGATCGATCATGACGGAAAGTCAATGAGAAAATGAACAGGCGAGAACAAGCCTTAAAAAGAGGGCAAGATATAAATAAGAAGGGTATAACGAATGAAAAAAATGGCGGTGCCAGCTGCGAATTTTGATTGCAGCGAAGCAACCAAGCGCGAAGCTGCAATCGGCCAAGTCAACCGAGGATGAGAACAGCGAAGGTAAGATTCGGAACTACGCAAACGCTCAAGTTTCATTTCGATTTTTTTCGCTCATTTAATATTCTAAAAAAATGACCCTCCTTTTCCTTATCTTTCTTTTTGACTGCTACTATCTACCTCTGTCGTTAATTTGCTGGCTAGTAAATAAAGCTTATAATTAAATGTCAACTTTCTCACTGAGCGACTATAATGCTTCTTTCGAAATTTAAATCTAATTTGTTAAAATTTTTATATTTATTTATATTGTTATTATATTATTATTATTTATTATTTATTTATATTACTTATTATTTATTATTACTTATTATTATTTTGTATAAAATATATTTCTCCACAGGATGATTTGCGCGTAAACTATTACAACATTTCTAAAAGATCTTAGATGAGAATCTATCTGTTTTATAAGTATTATAAGATAGATTAATATAATATATATTATAATACTTATAATATTTTTACGAAATATTTTATAATTTATTTTTTCATTTTATAAAAAAATATATATAACATTTTACGAAATATTTTACTTTTTCCGTGAATTTAACTCTCAAATGCCAAGAAATAGTTTCTCGATTTCTTTTCATTTAAAAATATTGATTTGTGGTTAAACAAATCACTCTATATATTACGTGAAACATTTTATGCAAAACATTCTTTTGAAACCTCAATTTGATTAGCATACAGTATAGAAGTTATATAAAGTACTTTTAAAGAGTGTATGTGTGTATATATATATATATATATATATATACACAATTTGTCTACATTTTATCAAGTAAATATTAGAGACAATATTTATCAGTGCAATTATTTATAGCACTTTTACATTACTGAAGATGAACATAGTGAAAAAGTTAATTTTTAATATTAACTTGTATGAGAAAGTTTTCTCGGTCTTCACGCGTAATTTTTTTTAGATGATTTAATATTTGAAGACTTTGATAAAAGATTCAAATATTTGAGATCAAGGAATACTAGCTCTTTTCGTAGAAAGTTTTAGCAATTTTATTTAAACGCTTACTAAACTTATTTGCTGATAGAACTTTCTTTGAATGATTTAATACAATTATCACAGTAGATTTCTTATTAATAAATAAATGGCGCTATAAAGAAATTGCTCTCTCTCTCTCTCTCTCTCTCTCTCTCTCTCTCTCTCTCTTTTCTAATTTTGTTTTTCTTCCTTTCAATAATCACCTTTTCTAATATTTATTTAACGCATTGCTTTTCACATATTTTTATTTTATAACGATAACCATTATATTGGTCACAACCCTTCAATTTATCATGGAAAATAATCATGGATGACGATTTATTGTATTGCAATTTTTAAAACGTTATTATAAATTGATTGGTTTTTTATATTGCTTAATAGGACTCAGAATACTTGATTATTTTTAATGACGTTTAATTTTAGTGGTCTTATAATTTTGATTTATTTTGAAAAGACGAAAAAGTATATTTCTTTTCTACAAATTTCGCAATAATTTTGTTTTTGTTATATTGTTATAGATAAAATTTTAATATTTTGAAAACCATGGATGAGGAACATTGTTTGACAGATAACTAGTGATGTTTTCATGATTAATATATCGCAATACGTCTTATTTATGTAATTATTTTAAAAATCTTTGTAAGTCATTCATCATGACACACTTTCATTTGCCTGCATGAAAATCGCGTGAAGCATGTCTATAAATATACCAAGCTTATTATCATTTTGGAAAGTTGTCTAAAATAATGATTATCTAAAATAATATTCATCACAAATAATAAAATTCAGAGCGCATATGTTTCATAATGTATACAGCTAAATTATATTAATATAGAAAGCAAGACATAATGTGTGCAAAAAACATATATATATAAATAAATATTTAGCTCTTTCAACAATATTCTTATTTATTGAGTTAATATACGTATACATTTTTCTTGGGTTTCAGGCTGATTGTAATAGTGATTATATATAATATAATAGTGTATATATAGTACAAAGGAATAATACATGATATAATACATGAATTGTGGAAGGAATAACACACACACACACACACATATATACATTAACGAATTACGAATCACATTTTCGAATTTATTGAAATCAATTTCAATATTGAAATAATATGAATAATGAAAACAGAGATTACTGTGTCGCAATTTCTAAGTTGCGTGATTGTAATGATAACTGTGTGATTATCACACAGTAAAAAAAATGTTTCAAAAAGATTAAAATTTAAAACGGTAAATTTTTCGAAATGGTTATATCTGATCTCATTTATTTTTGATTTTCACATATATTATAATGGATAAAATGCAAATCATGTGCACTTTGAATCATGTTGCAGACTCTTCCATTTTCTAATATATAACATTTTAAACTATTGCATTTCTATTCCTGATTATTAGATTGATTTAGTTTTATTGTGTGTTACTCATGCCTCTTTATTGATGATTTTTATTTATGTACGCTATCTCTTTTGTCTTTAATATAAGACCGTTATACTAGTGTCAAGAGATTTTATCTATTTCTGTCAGTTCTTGAATCGTTTTCGAAATGAAACTATAATTTTTGAATGCAAAAGGAAATGTATATTTTATTGTTCTACTTTATTCCAAAGTACATGCACAGATGGGGAAAGAGCTCCGCCCTTCTACAGTAATAAAAATAAATAAGTAAGAGTTATTGGTATAATATGTATAAAAAAATAAATCTTAAATCTAGTACTAATTTTAAAATAAACTTTTAATATTTAGTTATAAAATCTTTCTTTATTAGATATTGTGATTAAAAAAATCATTAAATTTTGCTTGCAAAAAAATAAAACTTTCTTTTGCATCATAATTTCTTGTATTTCTTATATTTATAATTTCTATATTTCTTATATTTTGCAATTATTTAAACAATCGTGTTCAATGGAACACAATATATACAAAGTTGCAGCAATAATTTATTTAGACTTGAATCAAGAAGGGAGAGAAAAAGGGAGATAGAAAAGGTGATGGAAAGCGAAGGAAATGAAGAGAAAGGAGAGGAGGAGTTGTATACACATTTATTTTTTATTCACGATTAGCCGCTATAAAAAACACAGCGATACCTTCAACCATTGACTATCCTAAACGAAACTTAATAAATGAAACGAAACTTAATAAATGAATAAATAGCGAATTTGGTCATCTATATGACCATACCGTACTAGCTTATATTAAAGACTGCTATATTTGACATATATCTAAATGTAATGATAATATGTATATATATATATATATATATATATATATATATATATATATGTATGTATGTATGTATGTATGTATATGTAATATAAAAACTTTGATAATGAAATAATAGTATACGTTTTTTGCTAAAAAATGATAATATATCATGATTGAATTTTAATTACTTGAAATGTTATATTATTTTTTATTTTTTTTTATTTAGGTAACTTTGTGTAGCTTTAATATGCATTATCTCAATGTAGTGCAAGTGATCAAATTTGCTATGAGCTGCAATATATCAACAAATAAAAAACAGTCTCACAATCATGTTTGAATTTTCCGCATTTTGCATAAACAAGGATGAATACGGTTTGTGTAATTTTTACGTGATAAGTCACGAACTGTTGATCTATGTAATATATCGTTATAAACAATTTAATGTTTGGTTAATACACTAGCTACACAATCAAGTTTTGACTAAAAATATTTAAAAATTAATTGGCTGAACTTGTTTTATTCGTAATATAAATGCGAGGATATCGAATAACAAGTGCTTTAGTATTACGATAATGATAATTGTTTATATATCTCATGCCGATTTAATCGGACCTTTAATCTACAATAAATTTAACAAGATTTAATTTAAATTTTGATTAATAATTAATTTAGATTTTAATTAATTAATTTTAATTAATTATCAAATGAGATATCGTGTAAAAAATAGACACAAATGCCAATAAAAAGTTACTTAATATCCAACATGACTTACATCGATCCTATATGTATATGCATCTTGTTGCCATCGGACTGTAAAAATAGTACAACTAAACATATGTATAGGGAATCGTTTCTATGACGCGTGAAATCATATCGTGGCTGGTGGAAATAGAACATAGCACGCTTGATTTTCACACAATAAATGCTTTCATAACACAAATCGATTCTTATGATCACTTTAATAAAAAAAAAAACCGATCGATAATATTTCTATTATATTATATACTTATTGATATAAATTATATATGTATATATATATATATATATATATATATATATAAATTTTATTATTAATTATGCTACAAGTTAATTAATAAATTAACCGAAGTTTGCTTAAAGCAATCATAAGAATCAATTTATATCGACTCGTATCACTTGAATGGAAAGCACTTAATATCGAGAGACGCACATTTATCATGCGAATTTTTATAAGCGACTTGTTTGACAATTTTTCAAAAAATATAATCCTTTTTTTTACAATACTTGAATATAATACTTATGCTCATAATGTTTTATATATATATATATATATATATATATATATATATATATATATATAATACTTTATAATATATTCTTTAGTTTAAACAATATATTTCTTATTAAAAATTACATTTGAAGTGATGAAGGAAAATACAAATATTGCTTAGCGCATTCAAAATTTAAGTAAAAAATATCATTTTAGATTTGATCTTCACAGATTAACGAAATGTAACATTTGAATTTACAAATAATGAATAGTTTTTAGATGATTGTCTTTTACAAACTTGAAAAAATATTTTATTAAGACCTTGATATCTTATTCAAATCAAGTAAATGTGATGTTTAAGATAAATTTATTACATATGTTTGATTGGAATTTTAATCTCTTAAAATTTACAATAAGCAAGTTTTATAAAAGAAATTATCTTACGGAAGTAAAAAATAATTGTCAATACTGATTAATTGGAAAATTGGTAACTCATAGAAACTTGATTGTCTCATTCATGATCATGTATACCGATTATTAAATGATTACTAAGAAGAGACAAATAAAACAAATTATTCACATTTTTGTCAATAATTATAATATAATCATAAAGGAAAACGACGAGTCGAAAAACCAATGGGCGCATAACGTGAATATGTTTGAATAATGAATCACCGTAGAATTATAAAATTAACACGAAAGTTTCTCCGCGACAAAAACATGCATTTGGCATTTTTTTGCTCTATATCTACTTTTCATTATTATCGCTCAGTGTCATGTCTTTTACCTGCTTTTCCAAAAGTTTACCTGCATGCCGCTTACCCCAATTTTCCATAAATGTTTTATTTTATCCGGTATTAAAACTCTGCAGAAATTCTACAATCCTCCACGATCTCTCATCACGTTCTTTTATCGCAGCAAATGTAATGGCTTCTATGTACTTGGAGAGTTAACCGGAATTTTGTCAAAGTGTTTTGAATTTCAAAAATTCTTTTCCCTCACTGAAGCAAATTTACGAACTTGTACGTTTGCATTTATATATATTTGTCACTTGAAAAGCGATGCGGAATTCAATTTGAATAAAGGTAATAATAAATTGAGAGTTGTGATAAATTTATAAACATGAATCCGACATCAAATTAATTAATTAAAAAGAAATCTTTTAGATTACTTTATTTTTTAAGGACGAAATTAGTTAAATAAATACCATTAAAAACAAAAATTTGCGAAAGTCGTATTTGATTAATATTTAAACAATATTTTAATCAAACATGTATATCGTAAGATCTCTGATTATGTGATTCAATTAGACAATTAGGTATGCGGTTAAAGAATCAAACAAAGTTATTAGACATTACAATTTAATTAAACAAAAGAAATAATGAGATTTAAGAAATTATGAACTGCAGGACCCACTCTGGAACCACCATTACCCAGACGAAAGAAATGTCCAGAGCTTGCTTACAAGACGCACGAGTTTATCACAGCAGCGGACGGTGGAGGTATCGATGCCATCGATTCAAATGTCGTAGCTGATAAGGTATGGAATAAATTTATGGATTACATTTTGGTAACAAAATAATATTAATAAAATGATATTAATAAAAAGGTATTGCTGGATAGATCAATCGCCGATTAAGTTAATCGGAATGTATTTGATCTCTTTCTTGGTCCTTAAAAATTAAAATTTATCTATATAATGCAAAATTTGAATGACTTTGATCATATTTTGTGCAAAGATTTTTTTGTTGCGTAAAGATATGTGCAGAGTTCTAAGAACTAACTTATACAAATCTGTTCCTTTCGTGCTGATATCGCGCATGATTCAAGGAGCAGCAGGCCAGTTTATTGATATACCTTGTTTCGGAGCTGTTTTTTAAATATCGCATTTAATATTTTGCTATTAAAAATAGCAAATTTATCGAAATATAAAAAGAAGAAGAGAGATCTAACAATAAAATTCATCCGAGAATTAAGAAATACAAGGTCAGCATATAGAGATTAGCATAAATATTGATATTTTTATGAATATATTTTAGCTTATTTTTAGAATCGTACGCATAAAAAAAAATGAGACGCACGACATATTAGATTTATTAGTTTTTAAGGTGCATCAAAATATTAATTAAGCTTAAAATATCGACTTTTGCACTGCAGGAAGTCACGTCGACACTGCCACCAAGTCAGCTGAGCAAAGCGATATCTCGTATAAGCACTGAATACCGGCTGCAATTTGCCTGGCCTAAGAAACCCCAGCTGATAAATGGCGAAACTCAGGCACCGGTTTTAGCGGCGGGTTTTTCCGCGGGCACTACGGGCCCACCAAGAAAATCGCTCAGCATGGGGGCTCTTAAACAAGGAATGACGACTACTGGACCGGCACCGGTACACAAAAAGCGACCAGGCGACTTCGATCACAAACGCGATGGTACTTGTTTATTGTCATGACAATCTGCACATATTCCAATGTTAATCAATAGATCCAGAGAAATGTCGTAAGTTTTAAACAAAAATCTCTGAGTTAATTATAATATACTAGCGTCAATTATAAATTAACCTTTTCAATGCTAATGTTCACTAGCTTTTCGCAGATCTATTCTATATACGAATGGCTACTATAATGGTGGCTCGTCGAAGATATGTCGCGTAAAAATGTAAAATTTTTAATTATTTAAAATATTAAATTTTAATAATATAATAATATAATCATTTAATATAAATATACTATTTTTTTTTTTAAATATAAAGTTTCTTACCTATAAGACATAAAATTCATATATACGCATAAAATAATTTTTCCTTAAAATTATAATAATATTTAATAAATACTATTTTTAAAATATAAAGTTTCCTGCCTATAAGACACAAAATTCATGTGTACATGTAAAATATTTTCCTTTTAAAATTATTTTTATAATTTAAAATTATAAAATTTTAATTTATATAAAATATTATATTTCACTATTAATAATATTTAATAAATATTATTTTTAAAATATGAAGTTATTTAAAATATTAAATTTTAATATAATGGTCAATATAATAAACAGCCAGTACGCGCACGAGCAGCATGCCCGAGACAAGAATAATTTATTTATTACAAATGCATAGCAACAATGCTTCTGTTATTGTAACAAAATGAAATTGTCACAAAATGTGGATTTTTTTAATCCATCGTAAACTTAAACTTTGTCAGCGACTTGCTTATACAGCGTCTTATACAGCGACAGCATATATTGGCATATATGGCGATATTTTTAGTATTTATAAAAAAAATCGACGATCTTAATAGTATATATTTTCCAAATGCGTATCGTCATAATTGAAATAGAAATCAAATTTTTTTTCATGTGTAATAGCATTTCAAAAGAGATGTTACATAAAGTTTTTTATATTTTCCGAAAAAGCTTTAGTTTCTGTTTCCATTTTGATTTGGTGCGCACTTCAAAAATATTAAATCATTATATTGTACAAATATAAATAGAAAATGTTTAGAATGTCATGATAATAGATTTGAGCGCTTGTGTGATGCAATAAGCATACCGGATACAATAAGACAAATCCGGATTCCGGAATTTTTATTTTTAAAAAGTAAAGAGGCTGAGCAAAAATCCATTCCCTTCAGGGAAAAAGAAATAAAATTTTCTCTTTCTTATTTATATGTATATTATTATTCGCGAATTATACCAATTATATTTCTTCAGTACATTCGAAACTTTTGTAACATTTTTTCTTCAATCAAACTCTATTGCACACAATGATGTAAAATGCATCAAACAGAAGACAGAGAAATAGTTTTCTAAGAGAAAAATTTAATTATGTCTAAGAACGAAATGTTTGTACATTATTCATATTTTTTTCATATATTTCTTACAGGGATTCAGGCGTCAGAACTGGAACCACTGGTGGGCAGCGGAACGGATGCAATCGACGGGATGGTACCAGAGGGCGACGAGCGCGAAGAGGATATGACGGACTTGAAAATAACTTTCAGGTCAGATTGTCAACCGGAATTGTTAATACGCTTTCTCGCGTAAAACTTTCATGAAAGGACAGGAGAAAACAAAAAAAAAAGAAAAAAGAATTAAAAACGAGAAATAAAAGAAGGTATCTACGACGACTTTGATCGGTGTGAAGACGCGATAACGTGCGATAACGCGACACGATGACAACAATCGTTGTTAATGATGATGAATTCACACGATCATTACACGTAAAATTGATTATTTGCAGGAAAAATAAATCAAAAAAAATCGTACGGATATCGGAGGCGCCGGGCAAATTGCAAGCGAAACCATTTCCCATGGCGGAGGTAATCGAGCTTCGGCGACTCGCTGACGAGTATAAGGTAATCCGTGGGATCCGTTTTGTTATTTCAGAGGGTTTTGTCATTTCAAGGTTATTTCGACTTAGTTCTTCTTAGTGAATTGGCACGCGCTGATTTTCTCCACGTAATTCATCCCTCTCGTGTAAATAACTCCTATCATAGTTTCTCATTCGCTGTATCCACTCAACTGGACACAATTGTTCTAATTAATCTAATCGTTACAAATATCGAGTTTATTCTTTAACGTTCAGACATATAAACAATAAACAATTTTTTGATCGTCAAAATTTTGTATCACTTTCTTGTATTACGTGATGTTTCACGTAACAACAAAAATTCAACATGTTACAAGTATACGATTGGAGGATGCAAACTGCTGCTTTAAGCAATAGTATAATATATCGTACTGATAATACGGCTTTCGATTTTTGTTGTTAAAACTTTTTATCAAAACAATCGCTGAAAGCGATTATTTGATAATAGATCCATTTTATTTTACATATAACTTTTCACTAACGAACAATTCAAAATTAATGTTTAATCATTTTCTACGATTTCGTAGTTTTGTTATACTATTTCTAAATATATTCTCAAACGTTATCCGAGCAGAATATTTACTATTTTTTCAAGCATGATTTGTTTCTTGGGCCAATTAGCATCGATGATCTGATTAATTAACTCCAGTTAATGATTTGTTAATTTTAATATTTTTAACATCCCAGATTTATCTTTTAGACTTATCAAAACACTTTTTATTGATAAAACAAATCTATGATTAAATTAGAAAAGAATATTTCTTTAATTACAAAAATATTAAATGTGAGAAAAATTTTACAATTTACAATAAATATTATTCTCTGCGATAAATACTCTTATTTTCAATATTTCAGCTAACAATAAAAATAGATCAGCTCTAGGTATTTATTAAAAAGAATTTAAAAACTAAAGGTTTGCTGAATTTAATATTTTGTTTAAACACAAATAATTCTCTCGATTACCCAATTGTGTACCTAATTCATTCAATGATATGATATAATCGAAGCAAATATTGATCAGCATTGATGCAACCGGCTTTTATTAAAAGTAATATAAGTATTTTCCTCCTTTGGATGTTATAGATGTCTAGATTAAAATAAGAAGCACGTATCTTTTTATTTATTTTTTTACATCATTCCCGACTCAGTGACTTTGCTCCAATATTTTTTTTATCTATGTTTCTTTAAAGAACTCAGAATGGTTTACTTTAATAAAAATTTCGAATTGAGATTTAATTATTTGATATTACACCAAGGAAAAAAATGTGCCTTATACATAACGATTCAGTTTGAAAGAAAAATTTAATTTTCTTTTAAACTGACACACTACCATCCGCGTCTGTCTCTTACTAGCCCGGTAAATATAAAGTGGTGTTTCACATAGAGAGTTTTACTAATTTCTTAGTTGTATACACATAGATGTTGATATCTTTTGGTTTATATTAGCATCGTGACTGGGGTTGCGGTCTGACGGCCGAAGATGAGGCTTCATTGTGGAAACAAGTCTCCAATAATCATGCGCTCAACGCTCTATCCCTTGCCAGGCTAGTACATTATACTCCATCATTTTCTAGTAAAGAACCCATTGTTTTGTGATTGTATTACACGATTGATGTTTCTCTCAATTATTCAATTTGCGATCCGCGTCTATTCTTTTTGCAAAATGTTTTACGAAAAACGCGTAGTTAGATATACCGTAAAAAATTATCAACAGCAAACTACATACTTTATTCAGTGTGATATATTTGAACATTTTTCATTCAAATATATCACAAACTTATATTTTGTTTTTTCATAAACATACTTTGTGCATACAAAAAATATTGTAAGTAAGAACTTAATGTAAAACTACTCTAAAAACATTTTCAGAAACTTGTGGGTTTGATTGCACTTTGTGTATCACCCATTAACGCACTTTGAGTATCAAATTACATATCTCTCTTTAAACAATTTGTATATCATAATGCAATTTATTGTCTCAAAAATCTTGTACACGTTTGAAGAAATGAATCTCTAATAGAGCTGATGTATGCGTGTGTGTATGTGTTTGTGTGCGCGTTCAAGCAATTTTAAAACTCTACTGACAGATATTAAACAGATAAAAATGCATCAAATATTTTGATATCGGTCAAATGTCATTTATATTTATTGTATTTAACATGTAATTATAAACGTTGTTCACTACAAGTGTGTACCGTTCACATGAAAGAGCAAAAGCAGTCACGTTTTTGCAGAAAAAAATTCACAGATGTTCGAGCGTGCTCGCACCTTCACACTGATTTGTCGTCGTAGTTAGCTAACTTCGAGATTCGAGTGTAATCGATAGTTGATATACGATTATCATACAACCGTCTTTTGATCGGCTCTTTAGATCGGTTACCAAGGAAGAGAAGGAGAAGGAGAATAGAAAGGTTGCACCGATCGTCAGCATGATCGCTACAAGACCGCCGGCAGGTCGACCGTCTTCGGTGCAAGCTAGACCGATACATGGTTTATTGGACGACACCAAAGCGGTACGCAGATCTTCTATGTTTTCATAAGATCGGTTTTTATCACAGCATTTTAAGAGAATATAACATTCTTTTTATTTCCTTAAAGAGATTTAAGCGTTCAATCGCGTAATCATTTTGTTTATGACAATTTTTTTGCAAATATTACTTTTTAAAAACTTACTTAAACTATCAATGTTTCTAAAAAAAAAAAAAAATATGAAACCTTATGTGTAGATACAAATTTAATCCGGAATTTATTTTTATGACGTGCTTAGAATTAAATGTAGAATCAAATAATCACTGATAATTGGAAGGATGTACTTACAATATTTTTTAATTCATTATTTCTGAAATATATTATTTCTGATACTAATTTTGTCATAGGATAATGATCGAGCCATCGCTCGCGCAAGAAAGGATTTCTTGATCCGTCATCATCTTGACCGTACTACTGGTGTGGGTACGTGTTAATAACTCATCAAATCAATTAATTTAAAAACGTCATTAAATCAATTAATTTAAAAACAATATAATAAACAATATTAATATAATAATAATATTTTTAATTACATTAATTCTTATTATCAAAGAAAATGCATATCTATATAGGATGTTCTTATGTTCAATGGAAAAAGCAAATAATATTAAATGTTGCCCATTCATCTAAAACATTCTGTACATTTAACTTGATTAATAAACAAGCAAATCAATTATATGTACACAACTTTATCAAAAAATATATAATTCTTAAATTAATTATTTATCATAATTTTTAAGTATATTTAACTGTATATTTTTATAAATATCTATAATTATCTATATATCTATATTTTTCTCTCTTTCAGCTTTCTATAAAAAATGACTTGAAATAAATTGAAGAGAAATTTTGTTTTGTCAAGGTGACGGTGCACTGCTTCCCTCTCCAACACGAGAGAAGTTGGAGCCTGTGATCCCACGACGACGCGATGATATCAAGGAGCATCGAGATGAGATTCAGCCGCGAACTAAATCCAGTCCCAAAAATAGTCCGCGAACCGGACGCTCGCAGAGTCTTGGGCCGACTGTCACCGATCGTAGATCTCCGAAACGTCAGCCTACACGCGCACCATCCGTTACTAAGGACGCCAAGGTATATTATCTATGTAATAACTTTTAATTGATATTCTAATTTTTGATATTATTTTTACCAAACGTTTACTAAAGCTTGATTAAGGCCTGTGATTGTAATTTTTCAAGCAAAATACAAAATTCGATGTTTGTTGTTCAATCACGAATATTTTCAACTGCAACGTTACTGCATCCATAATATATATATATATATATATATATATATATATATATATATATATATATATATATATAGAAATTGCTGTTGTTTAGGAAGAAATAGGATTTAGCATGTTATAATATCATCAATCTATCAAAACGAAATTTGTCTAATAATTATAAATTTAACTAATATAGATGATCCAATCCAAATTCCGAAAATGTTTTAATAAAGCTATCTTGTACACACACATCCACACAACATAATTAAATTTGTTTAGTGAAAACAAATCTTAAAGAAATACAATGTTTAAAAAAAATAGTATCTTAATAATATATTATTTTTACAAAAATTTTAATTTTGCGAAATTACTTAAATGAATAAAACCGATCGCGATTTGACGCATCAAACCTATTTTAAGAAATTTACTTTTGTTTGTTAAGGAGAAGGAGAAAGAGACGAAGGATAAGGAGCAAAGAGAGAAAAGCAGCGAGCCCGAGAGGCATCCACGACCGAGTAAGTAACATAAACCAAATTATATTTTACATTAGCTATACCAAAAGTACTATCAGCCAATTTCCAGTATCCCAGGAGATTGTATCCCGAATCGATTGAAGCTCGTAATTTGTCAGTCGAATCCCTTTTGCATTTTCGTGCATAAACTGGATTTAGAAATAGAGTACATATATATTTATATTGTATACAACTTTATCGATTGCTGTCTGCTCTTGTGGGCCTCGAAAGTCGAACGTTACATAATTCGTCGTATATACATGATTATTATATTTGTATACAAATTGTACGCCAAAGATGCTCACCGCTCGCGAGATTTATATATATTTTATTTACATAACAAAAATGCATTTTGTTAAACTTTAAGGAATAACTGTAAATATTGACAAGAGAGGACTCTAACTTCAATGAACTTGACTTTGATATATTTGGTTAAGATCACGACTTTATGAGACTCCGAAAGATTTTAGCCGTTATTTATTGAAAAATTATTAATAAATGAAGCTTTATGCAAATCAATTTAAATTCGCAATAAAAAATTTAATGTTGACCACAGTTTATTACAAAGCCACGTTTTATACATTTAAAAAAGACAGATCTTTGTAAAGGGTATTCAAAAATGTCAGATTTAAAAGTAAATATATTGACAAAGAAAAGAAAAGTCTCTTCCCATAGGTTTGCAACTTTCCATATGAAGCAAAATCCATCCCATGTTGTCCAGCATTTTCATTTACAGAACAAAGTCTGATAAATTATATAACTTTACATATATGTGTTTGCAACTTTCTATGCAAAGCATGATCCATATTATATTACCTTGTGCTTTTATTGTGTATGTGATGAGATTTATAATTATACACTTTTGCACGAGTTTGCAACTTTCAATGCAGAGCAACGTCCAAACGCGTGTAAACTATATATTTAATATATGCGGAAAGTTGTAAACCATATAGAAACATAATTATACATCTTGTCACACTGAAAGCACAGGACGATGTGGGGAATATTGCAAATCTATGGGGAGTCTCTTTCATATATTCACTTTTTAATTTTCGAGATTTTCAAACACAAATTATAAGTACCTGTCTGTTTGTCTAAATAGTTGTCTACGCATGTAGAGTATGATATGTACAATTTTATATATATAAACTATTGTCAATATTGAAAATTTATTTATTTATTTGTTGAACTTTTATTATAAATTTTGCATAAATCTTTATTCGATAATAATTTTTAATAACTAACAAGCGATGATTAAAATTTTTTGAAGGTTACTCATAATCGTAATCTCGACAATAAATGTCAAGGTCATTGGAGAGAGCTGAATCTCTTTTGGTCAATATTCTCTAATCTAAGTGAATAGAAATTTATTTTCCAATTAATTTAAAAGCTTAAATAATTTTAAATATGATTTAACTTTTAATTGCTGAAAAGCGCATTTGATTATATTTATATATAATCAAATACACAATATATATATATATATATATATATATATATATATATATATTTTATTTTTGTTAAAAATATATTTTGTGAGATATTTTCGCATAAAAACATTTGCTATGCGGTGAATGTCAATTATTCATAATTGCCTCATCATTAATGTTTAGGCAGATGCATGACAATTCTATCTACTTGTCTCTATCTCTTTGCCTTTGCCTTTAAAACTCTCGTCTAGTAATCAGTAGTTATATCGATAGACTGTGTGAAGACTATCGTGCAATGTATTTTTTGCCTAACCTTTGCTGCCCTTTGGGATTAAGCAAAATTCTATTTTTATTTTATATATGACGAATCATAATGATAGGTTTCCTTATCAATTTCATCGTTCATGAACGCAATTCATTATACATATATATATATATATATATATATATTTGCCATTTCATAATTCTTATCAAAAAATATTTTTTCATCTATACGTTCAGTATTTTAATGCGAATTTATAATGTATATTTCATGATTCTTATTATTTAATTTTCTTTATAAATAAATAAATGTATCAATAATGTGGAAAATATAATAAGAAAATTCAATATAATTATATATTACTTGCACATAATTTTACGCTCTCTCAAATCATATAATAATGATGATTCTTTTTCAATTTTCTTCTTTATGTACGCTCGATTCTTGTTGCAATATTAAGTAATATAAAATAAGAAAATTGAAAGGAGAAATTTAAACAATAAATTAAAATAAAAAAAAGTATATTTATAAAAATCATTCTAATAAAAAATATAAACTATATGGGGAAAATTAATTTTTAAAATAATTGCGTGTGTTCCATTATTTTTGTGTGCAGTCACGCAATCTTTACAACTGATAATATACTTTGATAATTTTTAACGCAAAAATTACTCTACTATACTCTTACCATCTACTACTGCACTAATCTGTGATAATATTATACTTTCTCTCATTATTATAAACTAGAATAGCAGATGGCTGATTCATAACATAAATAAATAATTCTATAATAACCGCGCGCGTGATAGAGGCTAGATAAATTCTGATCTATAGCAAAATTTCTTTTGTACGTATTTCAAATTGAAGTTTTGTAATTGATTGTAATTATATGTATAATTTTATTGTCTACCTTATAAATATATATATATATATATAAATATTTTTTTTTCTTAAAATATTACTTATACATGACAATTAAAAAAAAAAGAAAAATATTTTGTACACATATAAAATATTTGTTTCAGTTATTGCATGCGAGTTTTATAAAACGTCCTTTAAATATAGGTCATGAATGACCCGATATCTCCGGTAGTGAATAATTAAAATCATAGCTAAAGTTAATCAATCATAGATCTATCATCGTTCTTTTATAATATATTGATAACCAAGTTTCAATCAACGACAAAATTATTATATATACATTATTTGTATACGCACAAAACATACAAACCAATGCATAAAGAGATTACTCCAATTTTTGCGAAATTTGAATGATTATAAAACCAATAGATAGCGCATCTTCCATCATTATCAATGATTAGCTTATCATTATCATCTTCATCATCATTATCATCGTCATCGTCATTATCATCGTGCTCCCTATTTTCTCAAGACGATCTCGCTTCGGTTTTTATACGTCTGCGCCATCATTATCGCGCTTCGTTATTACCGTCATCATTGTTATCATTTTAATAATCTCCTATCATGCTTATCTTCTCAATTAAAACAATTCTCGTTTCGAATTATGTACCTTCTTCTTATGCAAACCCTATTCTTTTTCTCTCATGAGAATACACGATTGGGGATCAGGTATCGTGAATCAGATTGATTAGGTGTGGCAGCGGGTGTTTCAGCCGCGGCGGGCCCAGGCCACCGTGTCCGTTGGAGCATACGAGAACTCGCGACTCCAGTTTCCTCGGTGACTGGCTTGTTGACACCACCTATACCGCCATTACCGCCGCCACCCTCGGGCCCAGGGCCTGCTCTGCTCCACAGGACACCCTTCCAAGCCGCGCATCATAAATGTACGTTTATTATACCTGGCTACATACCTGCTGCCCGCCCATCCCATATCGGTTTGACATTTTCAAAGAACTACTGCATATCAATGAGTCTAATACCTTTCTCAATCTTTTTCATATCTTATTCCGATTTATCTTGATTCGCATTTTTAAACGACGCATTGATATTTCTCGAAAACCATGGTTTCCATCGAAAAATGTTTCGTACAGAAAAATTTTGTTATTTCGAGAGGAACATAAGATGGTACCATTGGTTTGATCTCGGATGAAGGTAATAAGGTTATTTCAAGGTTGTCTTCATTTTTTTTTTAAACGGAGCCACCCTAATTTTTTTATAGTCAATTCCTCGCAATCTTAAAAAGTTCCAAGGATAAAATGACGGAAAATGAATAGTTTAGAGATATTTTACTTCAATTTAACATAATTTTACATAAACTATGAAATATCTTGTAAAATATTCATTTTTCGATTATCTTATCATAATACTTTTATATACAAAATAACGAGACAAATCAATTGGCGTATAAAGAAAGTACATAGTTGTTTTAGAAGAAAAAATATGAATTTGCAACGAGCAGCTACACCTAATTGACAAAAAAATACTGTCCTTATCTAGCAACGATAGACCGTACTACAATCGGTTCGCGTGTCGAATTCGAATTCCTTAAATCTTTTAGTAGCACCACCAGTATTACAATTTTATATCATAAATTATGTTATATTATTTGTCCCTATCGCGTTATATTACTGCAGCAAACAGAGTTTACTGGATTACGTTTTAATAAAATATATCATTATAAATAAGAAAATTGTCTTATTTTCCAACATATATTGTTTTAAAAAAATTATTGATGAAAAACGTTGTTCTATAGTAAATTCTGCATAATAAAAAAAGTCTATATTTTAAATATATTGTAGCAATACACATACACAACAGAATTTATATAATAAGCACAATAATTGGAATTTGTCAAAAATCAAGTAATACTTGACAAAATCAAGTAATTATTGACAAAATCAAATTTTACCGTTAAATAAAAATAATATAAGCTGTGTAAATTTTAAGATTAAATTTTTGCAAACAAAATTCATTGCTTTATATTTCTTTCGGGAGATTTTTTTTTGTTTGTCGAAAATACATTTAAAGACTTCCGATGAGCGATCAGTTTTAATTTTTATCAGGACTAGACAGACTAGGCAAGCTTTTGCGAGCACACAAGAAACGGCCTAGAGCTTTAATCATCAATTGTACTGTTTCTTGTACGATATGTTTTAGCTTTCCTCGCGACCACCGCCCTTCCCCATCGCCCTCTTCATCATGTCAAACCCACAACCACCATCACTACCAACACCACCACCACTGTCACTACCGCTAACAGTACTAGCGCCCCGGTAAAACGTTCCCCGGTAAAGCATTCGGTTCATACGACCGTCCATCACCCACCTACGTCGGGTGCTGCTGCTGCTGCGGCCAGGCCGGAGCGCGGCGTTAAAGATTTAAGCCAAAGGTGCCAAGGTGCGAATGACGAGGTTCAGGCAAAATTGGCCCGCGGGCATCCAGCAGCTGCGGCTGCAGCCGCCGGCAATGATCCATCATCCAAATCATCCCTCGATACGCGATCCGCATCAAATCAAGCCGCTACTGCCGTCGTCCAAGCTAGTAAGTAGCATGTTGTCGTGGTCTCGGTTTATAGCATCTTGCTCTTTTTTTTTTTTTTAACGTTGCTCAATCATTAATCAGTATCTTTGCTTCGTGTGCTCGCTGTTTTATGTATCTATACATAGGTGTAACTCTGGTACAGGATTTATCTCTGTTTCTACCTCTATGTAATCTTTCACTTTCTCACTCACCGATCTGTGTCTCTTTCTTCTTCCTTTTCTCTGTACCCTCTAATCGTTACCTTTTCTCGTCATATTGCACGATAGAGTGTCGACTTAGAGGAATTAATATTTGAATGTTGTGATTATGATAAATATTTTAAACTTTAGTATACATATAAGAGAGTTATTATTATACTTTACTGCAGAGTATTTTTTTGCATAAAGCATAATATAATCTCTCTTTTCCTTTAAGAGTTATTAAGATAAATTTCTAGATATTATGAAAGGATAAATTATTAATATTAAAAAAAGGATAAATTATACATTATTTTCTAGTAAATTATGGAAAACAAAAGAGTAAAGATATTTTTTTGTTATATAAATCTATTGAATTTGAATTGTAATTTCAAAGAATTTATATATATATATATATATATATATATATATATATATATATATATATATATATATATACAGACTTGAAGAGACCAATCTGATGACCTAAAATGTTAAGTTAAACATTACAGACAGATTAATCGAACAGAAATCGATACCTGCCGGTGACAACTATCCAAAATTCGTTACAATCGTATAATTTCGGAAGTACATTTTTAATATTATAGATCGTTGAATTTGTTTCTTCAAGATCAATCAAATGGTGTCATTTTTGTTAGGGATTTCCAAAAATTTTGAAAAATTTGCTTCTTTTTCTCAATCACATAATTGTGGGTGGGTCTTGTGGATTAGCGTGAGTTGACTCGAAATTGTCTACGGGCTACTTCATTAATGTCCCGTTTTTATTTTTACGTAAAATGTAGTTTTTTATACTACATTTTACCTAATATAGTCGGACAAATTAAATCGAATATCCTGTGTGTATATGTGCGTGTGCGTGTGCGTGTCGGTTGTGCGTGTGCGTGTACGTGCGCGTGCGCATGTGTATATATATGCAAAGTATTCACACCTCTGTACAATATTTTAATTGCGTGTTCTAGATATAAAATAAAATAAAAAATCTAATACAAAGATATTGACGCTACCATAGTTTTTGAATTGATAAAAATTGAATGATAAAAGATTGTCAGTGATATTACATAGAATGCGCGCACTCAGACTCAGACTCGTAATTATACTTACACGGATATCAATCTGTCATCTGTCTCATTGATTTTTATAGGATTCATTTTTACAAACGAAATACGTTTATCTAACTGACAGTTGTGTTTATTCGATTCTTCGTGACTCTCGGTGCCTTCAAAATGATATGCGTAAAGATTTATGTATATTAAATATTTTGATATTACAGATGCTTTCAAATTATAAATATATAATATTTTTCAACCAGCTGGAATCGAAGGGAGGTTTATAGCTTTTATTTCGTCGTAGAAGTTATCGAGGTCACAGAGAGATGTGTGCCCTTGTTATTTTAATTATTTTGTTAATGATAATCCAATCAAGCAAAACTGAAACGTACAAATATGAATTAATTAATAAATCACATTAGAACATAATGAATTGCGCTCTGCTTATCGCGTCTGGTTCTTATTTAGCCAGTTTTCCATGTTTATGGATATTTGATATGAGAGCCAATTTAATTTCCATTGCTAATATTTGAATCATTACAATATCAATTATGTGTTTTTGGGTGGGACGCCATTGAAATAGATTATTGATTATGTATTTCTTTCTTGTCTCTGATATATGTATAATGAGATATAATAATACAAGTATATCAACAATATAACTAAAAACAATTTTTCAATCCAGAAAACTATGGATCCGACACACAGATAATGTAATTGAGAAGATTTCAAAAAATAACATAATTCTGGAAACAAATTTTGATGTCAATTTTTTTTCAGTATAATTAATTTTAATATTTTTAGTATGATAAAACGTATATGTTTTAACTTTCATTAACTGATTAGGCGACACATACTCGCACATTATACTATTACATGTATCCATCGCGTGTCTCGTGTGTATACACACACATCCGCATTGTGTGTTTCTATATTTTTTGTTGTATATGTACATGTATTTGTGTCTATATGTACTGATGCGTATCTTCATATTGCATTTTAAATATACAAGTGTATTTCCAAAATTTATATATATATATATATATATATATATATATGTGTATATATGTAAATGTATGTATATATTATTCGCAACCTTCTTCATGTATATCCTTTCTACTCACACTCGAAGGATATATACATATATACTATATATACATACTATATATACATATACATATATATATATATATATATATATACATATAGATACACATACTATATATATATAGTACGTGTATATATGTATATGTATGTATATACTATTCGCAACCTTCTTCATGCATATCCTTTTCTCATTCTCGAAGGATAGAATTTCACCTGCACTCGATGACATTAAATCTCTTGATCTTCACTCTCTGAGAGATGAGATAATATTGAAAATAATATATAAAAGTATATTGCGATCTCTTTTTTCTGCGTATCAATAAAGAAATAAATATATTTCGCCGCAGCAACAATTCATAACTTTCAATAGTTACTATTTTCATTTTTAAATTAAAAGCACACCTCCCAAACTTTGTAACATGATAATCAAAATCTCGATATTTACTGTCTAACACGAACGTTATTAACTATTAATTAAAGCGATATTTTACATTAAGCAATTTGTGATAAATGAAGAAATAAATTATGAATTAATATCAAGGCGAAATATTTCACATACGAGTTGATCATGGCAATTTGACATATCGTCGAGTGCAAGAGCAATTCAACTCATCACCGAGACACAGGATGTAGGATGTCCACTGATATTCATGATATGATGATAAAGCGATTTGTTCCAAACGTTCCAGTGACAGCGGAGCCTCAGATAAACGGAGATGGTGGAGATTCGAGTATTGCCTCGACACCGCCATCGCAAAAGCACGCAACAGTGCCGATGTCTGCTATGCAAGCAAGCCAGTGGTTGGATGATGAGCCAGTAGTGAAGAGTCCGCCGGAGCCGACAAGGGTAAAGTCTCCAGAACAGATGATCATGCGTTCACCAGAACCTGTAAACTGGACTGTACCTCTTGACACCGGCAAGACTTTCACTGTTACGCAAAATGTCCGAGAAGGTAAGATAATTTTTTGCATTAATTAAAAGTAATAATAATTGAAAAATATTTCTGAAGGATTAGCTGAATCTTTGATGACGATTTTATTGAGAAAAAACATTAAAAACCTGATACATATCTATTATTATAAAAATATTATGCATACTTAACACAGATAGCTTTTATAAGGAACTATTATATTCACAACAGAGTTTAGTTTGAGCCATTTATATTTTAATAAATATTATTATTTTATTTCCATTATTACATTATTTGATTTTATTTAATTATTTATTACTCCTTATATTATAGAGAGAGTTCAAAAATAAAATGATATGTCAATTTTTATATCTTTTTTTTACATTGCTTAGTAAATGTGACTATAATTTCACGTTAAATACATAATGAGATATAATATTATCCTGATGATATAATTCTAATAATTTCTTTCGAAGAGCCTCTCACGCGTCCGCATAGCGAGACGAAGACGTGGGCACCATCGTCTGTACCATCAGCACCGCAATCGGCACCACCTGAGCTCGCGGCACAACACAAATCACAACATTCCCAGCACTCTGGCTACAAGTCACCAGAGAGTGAAAGCGTCTCGCTCGGTAGTTTTAGCGGCATAAATGGCCACAAGGATCTGGATTCAGAAAGAGATAGTCCATTACCTACGAACATACAAGATACATCCACGAAGACTGAAAAGGTAAGAAGCATAATTATACAGGGTGTAAACAAAAGTTTGACTATTCTAACAATGTATTTCTGGGGCCGAAACGCTGAAAAGTTCTTTATCATTTTTTCTTCCAATAAATAATTATCGAGATATCATAAATTGAGGATTTTAATAAAATAAAGAAGAATTTAATTAATAATACATTAGGCATCGTGCGAACAGGCATCGTGCTAAACGTGAGTCGAGTAATAATTCTATCTAGAATTATAATGATTTTTAAACGCTTATAATTTCACTGTTACATTAACTCTTTTTATAAAATAGCGATAATTCACAGGAGATAATTGGAATTATTTATTTTGTTATTTAACTCTAGATCACTGGCATTGTTGAGGAGACGAAAGAACGACAAAGCCCAGAACCGTCGGTAAAATCCGTGGCAGGTACGAACTTGAGATACTTGGAAGATCCGACGTCTGAAATGGAGAAGAAAAAGGATAACAGCCCACCGACAACGATTGCGACAACGCTGGCGACAACATCATCATCGCCTGCAACACAACAAAGTTACCGTATTCTCGAGGCTGAATCATCGCCTCAAGATACTGGCGGCAGCGGCGGTACTACGAGCACCGGAAGTAGCACCATGGGCGGTTATCACGTGTTGGAGGCACCAGCAATAGTGCCGGATTCGACACAACGCTCGGCGGCGAGTGACGTTCTTGAGAAAGCGCGTAATCGCTTTGATAAGTTCTGGGGAAAGGGTAATGGCACGGAGAATTAGAGACCGCGTCCTTTGAAAAAAAAAAAGAAAAAAAAAGAAACAGGAAAAGAACGTTTCAACGAAGGATTCCACATTTTTCGTTTCGGAAAGGCAAGATGAGCCCTTCCGGGAAAGGAACAAGATTTCACCTCCCTATTGGTTGGTCTGTCCACGTACTTTCATAGCTTCTAATTGCTCGGGAAGTGAGATTGTAATACGTAAGCAAAAAGGCGAAGAAATGAGCTGAGATGATATCCTCGTAAAAGAATCCCTATTGATCGCCAATGATAATTCAAGATCTTCGTGACCAAAACATTTCAGGTTTCTTCATATTAGCATATTATCAATTCTGATATTCGAGTGTTGCAGAAGAGAATTACGCCTATCAAATATAAATTAAAATTTCTCAAAAAGTGCGATCATCAACATAAAAAAAATTCTCATTAAAAGATAAGGAATAACCATAACGATTAATTAACGCTACTGAAGATTCCTGAAAATTATGATCGATAATTGATTTATGTGTTTATTAAGAATAATTAACAGGCAAATAGTAAATGATCAAAATGAATAAGATGATATTAAATATGATATTAAATAACGGATTAAACAAGATTAAATCTTAAAACTTTTACGGAGATACAATTTCGAAAAGATAAAAAAAAAACCTTTACATCAAATTATCGATCAATAAAAATTTTTTGCTCTTTTTTCGCAATCAGAAGATAGATCGTGGATCCGCGCAGATATCATTATTAGTAACAAAAAATGAGGTAATTCCAAAAAAATCAAGATGATGAATCCGAATCAGAATAAAGGACTGACATGAGAAACTTATACGATGACGGTGCGTGCAGGCTATGCGTCGGTCTCGAGAACTCAAGGAATAACTTGAGAACATAACTACCTAACATTTATACACACATGCTTACATATGTATACTGATACACACGCAAGAAAGGTATTCGCATATTTTATCTTTTAATTGATCAGTGATCTCGTTGCGAGATTTCACGAGCTGCAAAAATAGAATAGAACGCGTGAAACGCATATAGTGGAGGTAAGGAATTTATTTGCTCATTCATCTTATTTAGAATATTTTCATATAAAAAACAGAAAAATATCATTGCAAAGTGTATCTCTTAAAATACATTGTTTTTATTTACACTAGTATATATATATATATATATATATATATATATATATATATATATATATGGAATAAACATATAGCAATGTTTCTTTTTTGTGCAAAATTAGTCCAAAAAATGGGATGTAAAATTTATTTATTTATTTTTTTTTTTTCACTCACACATATATACACCAACATATACATGCGGATGCAAATACACGTACGCACATACATACGTGCATTTACCGACACGTGAACAAGTATTTAAAACGAATACACATTTACACGAATACATTAACATTATATAGAATATTAAAGTGATCTCCTACTTACACGAGATCCACACATAGTTAAATCCGAATTCTTTTTCCATTTATAAATCTCGAAGCCGAGTATCGAGTATCGATAGGTAAAAAAAAAACAGCTTGTTGCTATAAAAATAAATAAAATCGGGAAGAATAAGTAGCCTTTTAATCGCTTCTCGTGCGTTTTATATAAGTCTATATACGGAATATATAATAATTATATTAAACACGTATACACACTATGTATACAATTATGGGGTATAGCACTCGCGAATTATAAATAAAATATCGGTATCGTATTGAGAATTCTTCAGATCGATAATATCATTATTAAATAATATTATTCAGTGAAATAATATTATTTAATTATTTGCAGAAGATTGTTATGCCTAAACTTTACCCTAAACTTTACCCTATGCCTAAATTTTACAAGGAGGCGAGAGAGAAGGGAGGGAGGTAATTACAACCGAGTTGATCAATTTTATATATTTATTTAATATGTTTAAAATATTTATTTAGTTGTAGTATATTTATATGTGTTTAACTTCTTTTTGCGCTGGTTTTTAAACTTTTGAAAATTAATTTTTTTTGTACAGAATCTTTTTGTACAGAAAATTGAGTAAGATAAAAATTATACGCCTAGATTGAAGAGATCTGTGGAATTCTCGGGATGAAGGACCGCGAAATAAATTTCTTTTCGAATAGAGAGAAGTTCTCTCTTTTTTTGTTACATGTTATTGCCACAAAAAAAATTTACTCCATTTCCAAACCGAATCTCGACCATCTCGCGTGTGATTTTGTACACGAGTTTATTATTGTTGTTAATAATTTCTAGCTAAGAGTATTACAAAGTAAATGACTTCTTTAATTGCATTGCAACCAAAATTTATATCAATTTCTAAAAATGAGAATTGCATCGCAAACTTCAGCGGTTACATTGAGAAATAAAATTATTAACTTGATTAAATACGATTAAACTGATTAACATTTTCTACCATTTCTTAAATTGAAATATTTATGTATTTAAGTTAAATGTATGTCATATTAGATTTTTATTTAAATATTTAAATGTTTCAATTAAAGAAATAGTAATAAGTTGAACGCATTTAGTCAAGTTAACAAATTTTTTTTTATATGTACAAGCAATGTGACCTTTTCATGACAAAGAGGTTGTATAAATAAATCCACATAATATTATAGCAAAAATATTTTGAAAGTCAGAAATGAGAGAGATTAATTTTTATTAGTTCATCGCGGATCGCGGCATAAATGGTCGGGAGGATGGTCTCGAACAATTTAATCATCACTTCCGAAAAGAGATAAATCACTGTAGTAAAATGTAGTGTTTTTTCACACAGAGTATATAGGGCGCTGAACATCTTCGCAATTAAAGTTCAACATAAAATATTGCTGTGTGCGTGACGACGATGATAATGACGATTACGTTCGAGGAATGCGACTTCAGCGTTATACTCGATCTATTGAAATGTCAAAATTTATCGAAAATGAAAATACGAATTTCTGAATCAGAAGGGAATCGAAATCGCGCATCGAAAGAACAAGAGAAAAGAATGAAAAAAAAGTGGACGCTATCTATGCATGCTGTATATTCCGTCTGTTTTCTTATGCAAATGTGTATATATATTCTTTCGTACGTTCCTCTTTGAAGAAAACAATGATGACGATAATGACGAAAAAAAAATCTAAGAAAGCTTGAAGAGAGATCAATGACGAGCAAGAGTTTATCGATCTTTTGTTCAAATTTGCAATAAATGTTGAAAATGTTCTTGTTAACATCACTAAACATCACTTAAACATCTTCACAACAAAAAAGGGAAAACATTTTAAATATCTTAAAATATGAAGTATGTTCAATTTGAGAAAAACAAAAAAATTACATGTAAACAATTAAGCTTTTTTGATGTTCTACTGCAAGATGGTCAAAACAAATTTATTTTATTTCTATTATTTATCAGTTGTTCGAAGAACAAAAAAAATCGGAAAACACTCGCTCGTTCTTGTTTGAGAATGTCGCAATGCAAAAGAAGGCATTTTTTTTTCTTTCATGAGCGTGTATACGCATATACATTACACTCCATCCACAGATCCACGTCCAAAAGCCAACCAATTACGATGAAGCAGTAATGATAATAATTATAACAATAATGATGTTAAATAATAATAACTGAAGACACCGCTAAATATACATAAAAAACGAAAGCTGGAATAAAGAAAAAAAAATCGAAAAAATTGAATGGACAGAATTAGATTTACAAGATGACAGAAAAAGGATTCTCTCTCTCTCTCTCTCAAGATAAAGGGAAATTTGAATTGTGCTGCTCTGAGCGATCGCTGTCGATGATATCGTCATGATGACGTTACTTGATATTGAATGTGAAATTGATCGAATGAACAAGAATGACAAGGATAATTGTTAACACCTGATTGTGTGAGAGAACGATAAACAAGTTTCATCCAGCGTAAATAAGTTTAGCTGTTGTGAAAGCTTCAAGTCAGTCAGTGATCCTCAGATCAAAAAATAATATTAAAAAAATTGAAACCTGATTTTTAATTTAATTTTATTATATATTTATTTTTCCCATTATATTTATATTTAATTACAAAAAAATGAAAAATTTACAAATATGTTCTGATTTGATAGCTACATTACTACAGTATCTCCATCTTATGATCTAAATCATATAATTTTATGTACAAATATCCAGGTGCATGGCAAATATTTACATAATTTTCTGTTCTCAATTTATTTGACAAGTCTCAAAATAAATTTCTTAAGTGATTCGAAAAATAGGAAAAATCTGAGGATTACTGAAGCATATTATGTATATGAATCGCACAGTAGCGCTTCCCTCCAAAAGTCCATTGCATAAAAAAGTCGGCCTAATTTTTCATCCAGAAAATGATCTTTTACTTAGGATTGCGGCAGATTTTCGGCAAGAATATAACCCTTTTTGTACGTTTGCCTTTTGCCTTTCAATGTCGCAATTGTAACGCGGTGATTAAATATTCTTACTCAATGTTAGAAAAAATTGTTAGCAAATCACTGAATTAAAGAAAAGAGAATAATAATGATACTTATTGTTAGAATAAATCATGTGATTTTGATTCGCAAAACTCAAAATAAATAATCTTTTTCTGCAGCATCGAGTAAAATGCCGACCATTTTTCCCAAGTAACACGAAATTGCACAAGAAACATTTAATGAACGTCCAAAAGATATATTCAAAAAGATTAAAAGTTAAATAGTTAAAAGATTAGAGTAAATCAGACATCTCTTCACATCTCTTAGACTCTCGTCTCATTTGAATCCCCAGATTTCATTCAGCAGTAACTAAACGTGATTAATCATATTAATTAATCATATTGCTGTCATGTTGATTAATATGATTAATCATATTGTATTTCTGTCATGTTGTCAACAATAATATAATTGTTGAGAACATGACAGCAATCTATCGCAGACAGTTGGCCTGGATTGATGAGTTATCATCGTCATCGATTGTTCCATTACAGAACATAAACGCTTCGTAGCATCGTTTAAGTGACGATGAAAGACTGGTTGCAATTCTGAATTCATTTGTGTCTAATGCAATCTCGATGCAATACGATTATTGGCTTGTTGTGCGCTTTCGTACAAATATTCTTAACATTTGAATTAAACATATATGATTAGTTTTACTTATGGCAATCAATTCAATGAGAAATTCAAGATCGATCAATCGATTTCAAGACAAAAAGTTTTCGCCTTTTGATCATAAATCTTTAACTATTTTACATTATTACAAAAATACGGAAGAGATTTGTTTATATTTTATTTAATTTATAATTTTTATTTTATTTTATTTTCTCTATATACAGTCATTAGACTGTATAAAAAGTTTATTGAATAAGAATGTGAGTTTTCGGGCTCATATACATATAATCTCAAATAAAATAAAATGGGTTAAAAAAGAATAAGATAAAATTAAATAGAGAAAATAAAAAATAAAATAGAAATTATAATGGAAATGAAAATTAATGGATTAAAAAAGAATATTTTAAACATACATGTAATTGCAGTATTTAATTTAAAATTATGCTTGTGCTTGACTAAAATAAGACAAATCTTGCTTCTTTTTGCTTAACGATAAATATTTAAGCATTCGATATAAACGTTGTCAAAACAAAAATATGGTACGTACATATGTGGCTTATAGCACATCACAAATTAGCACTTTACAAGCTTACACTGCCCGTCCGAGTTCAAAAGTTGATATGTTTTGTAATTTCCAAAATGTTAGACCGCGTCTCATATTCATTAAAATGCGATTCAATCTGTGAGAAACAATCTCTCTTCGCTCTCCGAAACAATTGAAAGGAAAGGCAAATATTACGTCCATCGCATCCAACTTTTTTATTATTAATAATTTATTAATATTATTGCATTCGTATCGCGATTCGCAAGCTTATTATTCACAAATGCATTTAAGATATTCACTATGAAATTTTGTGTTTTTGATTCATAGATAATAAAATAATTCTGTTGTGCCATTGGACCATGTTGTGAGACTTATACGTGGAACCTCGAAATAGCGTGCGCTCTACGTGACTCTGTCTGATCTATTATACAAGGTACTCTTACTCCCGTCAAATATAGGGCCGCGTGAGACTTGCACAAACGCGTCTCATATGGCATAGAAGATTGCAGCATTATTGCTGCAATGTTCTATATTATATAGGGTTCTCTAGTACACCGCCGAGAAAAGACATTGCACCCATACATCTACGCGCTTGGATTGCTCCACGCTACTCGAGGGTGGCCCAACGCGTATGAAAGGAATAATATCTATTATTTCGAGGTTCTATTGTAGTTAGCTAATGATGTATTCCGTGTATGTGTATTATTTTCATATTCGAAGATACGCTTTGCTCTTTCTCTTATTTTAATCGAAACGCACTTAATTGTTGTGATTATAATATAGATAAGAAAAGCTGTAGAAAAAAAGGCTATTGGACTTTTTTTTAGTAAGATATATACACTGCGAAATAATCTACATTTTCTTGCTACCCTTTTCCATTGACAAAAAGTACGTAGGAAAATATTGTGGATGGTATTCGTTATTGAATTCTTATCGATTATAGCAAGATAGTTTTTCGTTGCGGCAAATTAACGTGCTGGACACGTTGTGTGTTATCTTGTAATTGTGCGTAAATGTATGGAAAAAAGTTTAAATAGATAGCGGAATACTCTGAAGAAGTATCATTTCCGAGAAAAATCAATTTTGCTAATAACTATTATACAACGTGTCATAGAACAATGCGAATGAGAAATCTGAAGGAAAACTTAAGAGCTACATAACAATCAATGTTGAAATTAATTTTCGAAGAATTTGTGATGTCTTTTAGACATCGCTGAATGTATGATGGGTTGCCAAACCGTCGTCGACTGATTTTTCTGCCCCGCCCATAATATAAATAATTATCTATTATAAAATGCGACGAAGAAGGAAAGTGAGAAATAAAACAGGATTACAAAGAATATATAATACTAATTAAACAATTGCAAATAATTTTAAATTAATTTCTTAGATATGAAAATATATTAACTCGAGATTATTACTTGAATTTTTTACTATAATTACCATTTAAATGTCACATATTCTTCACAATTTAAATTCTCCTTCTATTATCCTATTATCTCTCGAACAAGTAAATGAATTTATTTTTATCATCTAACAGCCAACACAGCTGGCCAAAAAGCTGGTATTAAATTATTCTTTAAAGATTAAGATTAAAGATTAGAATTTGATCAATCAGAATAAAGAATCAAATATAATAAATCAAATACAATCAAAATAAAGAGTCAAATATAATATATGATTATGTATTAACAAATATCTTGTTATTAATACAACTATCATTTGATGTTATCAAAAACTTGTTTTCCATGCATATAATTAAAGAAATGGAAAAGATATGCAATGCAAATTCAATTGAGCTCGTCATGATATATTCATCCCCAATTTAACATTAATTAAACTTGCATGTTAATTGATTTTTATCCACAGACAATATATAATACTATATAAAATTAACAGCATATGTGATTACAAATAACAAAAAAATTTACACATCACATAAATGAGTTTAGTTTGCAGCATTGTCAATATTCAAATCCTGAAAAGATCAATAATTCTAAAATAGAGAATGCATTAAATTCACTTATCAAAAAACAGGTCCATCATCATTATCGTCTTCACTGTAATAATTTTCACCAGTATCAAAATAATCATTTGCATAATCAGTCCCATCATCCATTTCCTCATCTACTTCCTCCTCATCCTTCACATGCTCCTCTTCCTTGTTTTTGTCTTCATCCTCTTCTTCATCTTCCACCTCCTCCTCTGTATTAAGCCGCTGTGTACTTTCTTCTTTCTCCAATTCTATCAGTTTATTTTCAATATTAGATGTTTTCATGATTTTCCTTTTTTTATCCGGCTTTACACTCTGTTCGATTTTACGCTTCCGCGATGATTTTAATTCCATCGGCATTCTGCTCCAATCATATTTCGATTCATATTCTGATCTATTATATCCTGTGATAGTCTCTTCATAATCCTCACAATATCGTTCAATGTCTTCATTCAATATGACCGCTTGCACATTATTTGACGACTCTCGCATATACTCAGTAAAATCTCTCTTTAATTCTACTAAATAGCTCATTTCGGTTGTCATCTGTATTGGTAAAGGCTTATGATCCAACATGGGATAACTTGGCGATGGTTGCAGAACTGGTGCTGGTAGCATGTCTCCCTTAGAGAAGCCTAATTGCTCCATAGAGAAAGACATACTAGCTTTTCCTTTGCCACGTCCTGCCATTTTTGTTATGTGATGTCCTGATAATCAGCGATATAAAAATATATAATAGCAATCAATGTTACAAAAATTGATCAACAATACTTCTGAAAATATTGAAGCTGAAAATTGTACAACGTTCTTCAAATTTCTCTATGTAACAAAGTGCTGTAATTGATATATATTTCTTAAATTGTACGAGTTTTAGGATAATTTGCAGATTATTATTTTATATATATTAAGCGTTAGTTATAATATATCTTTTCTGATGCCTGATCGCATTTTTTTAGTACAATCCTCTAATCCGCTTACCTCAAATATTTCAAAAATAATTTTGTTTAAACTTTAAACTTTTTGCACTATCAATTTTTTCTTTTTGCCCATTTTTTCAAGTTCTTCTTGCTTAGCGCGAAATAACTCTTTATCATAAATCACCTTAATCACAAGAGAGCAGGAAGGACATGTGACTTCTTCCTCGCCGCTGGCCAAATCGGCGAGAGTAATTTGAAATTGATCGCCACACGGACAAGGATAATAATAGATTCCTTCGTCCTCGTCGTACTCGAAATCCTCGATCTCCACCTCGTCGTAGTAATTTGATTGTGCCATATATTTAAATTTTTTAATTAATCAACTATATATTTAAGACAATTTAAGGTTGAGGCTTAAAACATTTTGGACACTGACGAGATACTCTTCTTATTCTTATATCATCGCTGCCACAGGCATAGATATAGGAAATATAAGAAGCTTTCCAACAAGAAAACATAGATAGACATAATGTAATGCAATTGGCTAAGAAATAGAGAATTTTTGATCCTAAAATTTTTCTATTTGACAACTAATATAATTTCGTGTTTAGGTTTATGTTTTTTGCTGAAAAGCCATTATTACCAACGACATGAATAGCACTAAGCTTGCGCAATATAACAACCAATCAAATTTAGGTATAATTTACCTCGTCGTACCGTCCCACAGTGGCTTTTCTCCATAATAGTATGCTTTCCTAAATTTCTATGCTGTGTTCTCAACTGCTCACTGAACATAGTTGATTCGTGTCCCGTCAGTAAATTATGCGTTTAATTAACTAATTGGTAAGCATATCGAGATATATATATATATATATATATATATATATATATATATATATATATATATATATATATATTATTAATGTATATAAAAATATGGTTATAACATATATTTTTATCATCTCGCTTTTATAGATAATAACTTAATTATTATTAATTATAATTTAATTAAATATATATTTTATAGATAATAATGGATGCGATAAATATAAAAGCGCTCACCTCTGAGAACGTTCTGAATTTTTTGAGATCTTTCGACACCGTGTTGACCGATTGCGACGGTGAGTGGAAATCGTGTGCAAATATGTGGTTCTACGATGATAGTTCTGTAGATATCTTTTTTAGGAGTGCTATGGATGCATATGACACCTTTGCCGAATTCATCAGACGTGATAAATCTGTTTCGCAAGCTTGGCAAGCAAGTCTTCTATATCACCAACAACAGTACGAAAACGCGCGATGATCTAGTGGAGAAGTGTAAGGCTCTGAAATTTGAGGCGAGTAAGGACGATATCTTGTGCACTGCTAATCTATCAGCGTGTTATCTACAAAGTCTAGGCTTTTCCAAAAAGACCTATGTTATAGGTTCCGAAGGTAAAGTTCTATATGCTTGTGAGAGAATCATGTGCTTAAATTATATTTCACGTAGCCATTTTATTTTATAGCAATCGCAAGAGAATTAGAACAAGTTGGTATCTCATATTATGGGATAGGACCAGATGTAATTAATCCAAATAGTCCATATTCTGTTTTTGAGAAAGATCCAGAAGTAGCTGCTGTTATAGTTGGTTTTGATGAGCATTTCAGTTATCCTAAAATGATAAAAGCAGCCACCTATTTAAATGATGCTAGTGTACATTTTATTGGTACCAATACGGATGAAAGATTTCCAGTCTCAAATGATGTTGTTATACCTGGTATCAAGATATTTTATATACTGTCACAATATATATATATATATATATTTCAATACATATTTCCATTAAACGTGTGTAATTTTTCTCAATACAGGTACAGGAAGTCTAGTTAGATGCATAGAAAGCTGTTCAGAAAGAAAAGCAGTAATCATGGGTAAACCAGAAAAATATATGTGTAAAATGTTGATGAAACGATCTAATATTAATCCTCAGCGCACTTTAATGATTGGAGATCGTTGTAATACTGACATACTTTTTGGAACCCGTTGCGGTTTTCTAACGTTATTAGTCCTGACGGGAGTGACTGCTTTGCCGGACGTTGAAAAGTGGAAGCAATCTGAACACCAAGAAGAACGGGATCTTATACCTAATTATTATATAGATGCACTCGGCGATTTATTACCATACTTGAAGGAATTGGAATCTGAAATATCTTAACTTTATGAGATTTAGTCACAAATTGAAAGAAAAATATGTACATCAATAGTACATATTCATAGTCAAAATCGAGTGATAATATAATTTTTTAGAAAGAGTATGCTTGTACATATGCCAAAAACCATGTACATAAATATGTATGTGTGTATAAAATTATCCAATAAGTATGACAAAACATTTTAAATATTTCTATTGATTATGTATAAGTCATTGAGAACTTACTCTTCTGTATAAAAAAATTAACAATATTATAAATTAAAAATATATATATCGTGTACTTTATTATGTTTTATTTCCAATAAAAATATTTTCATTTTGAGAGAATAAAAGATTAATAAAATGCGATTATTAAGATGAAAATAAGCGGGAAATTTGCATATTTTGAGTACGAATGGAGGTGTGAAACGAACACAAGTAAATATTTCAGTTTAAATTTTCCAACTCCATATTTATTTTGGCAATGTGCCTATTATATGAAAAAGTACACCTTTTTTTCCTCAAAAAGAATGATATACGTTTCGGATGAGGCTGTAAGAAATAATGTATGAAAGAGAGAGAGAGAGAGAGAGAGAGAAAGGAAAGCAAATTGGCAGGATGTATACAAAAAGATCGTGAGAATACAATATATTATTTAAATATGTATGATAATGATAAACTTAATGGTAGATAGCGAAAGAGAAAAAGAGAGATACAGAGAGATATTCGTAATCCTTACTTATATAGATTTTATAAAACTCATAACAATGAAATATATTTAACATGTTATATCATTATGATACACAAGAAGCGCGATATGTGTATTCATTTTATGTATTTATGCTTTTTTTACCTTCATATATGTATATCTGTTTGTGTTTGTATATATTTTATACTTTCTAAGTTTATCAGAGTCTTCCGATTCTCTTCCTTCTGCGAAGAAGAGAGTTAGAGATGCATGCCTATATCTTACATAGACACATCAAAATATTGATTTCAAAGAGTTTGAATCGTAAAATTTTTTAACAGCTAATCGTTAAACGGCTTCGATGCGTAGGTATTAATAGCAAGATAGCGTAACATTCATCGCCAACATACGTAACGATCATAATGGGTAATATTAAAGACCCGTATCTTTTCATCATGCTGATACAATAATCGGCAAGGACCTTCGTCAATCGTCTTGGTGTATTACACATTCTCTCCATTTTTTTTTTCATTTCGATATTGAAATTTGCTGTGAATCACAGTTTAATCACGATATGTGGAAATGATATAATTCTCTTTTTAAGTTACTTCTTAACTTATACATCGCTTGAAGGATCGGTAAATAAAATATGAATAATTTAACTTCTTATACACCTTTTCAAACGCGCACTAGTGGGGAAAAGTTTAAATGTGATAATACCGCTGTTAAAACAATCTTATTGGACACATATATGTAACATTTTTAAATACTTTCTGCATATTTTTTTATGCTGTATATAATAATGTGTTGTCAGAATTTCTCACTTTTATTTTTTGTATGATAGAAAAAAAGAGAAAGCGAGAGAGAGAGAGACAGAAAAAGAGTGTGATTTTTCAAGATACATAATGGTAAAAGAAAAGAATATATACGATCGCTTTTTCTTTTATTGCCGTATTACACTATCCTCACGGAGGCAAAATTTGTATTCGTTTATACACCTCCATAAGGATCTTGGATCCTATGGACGATCAAATATTAATACAGCTTTAAAAGATATATATGCATTTCGATGTGTGCGATCACTTAAGTAGAATCGCCTTCGGTTTACTGCAATTGAAAAGCTTATTTCTAAATTGTCTTAAACGCAAAAAGAAAAAAAGAAAAAAATTATGCACATAATTTCTATTTTTTTTTAAATGTGCGTTTAAGACATTTTTGATAAATAAGTTCTTCAATTTTTTTGTCTTTTTCGTGGGAATCGTTGTCACGCTTTCCTCTCGTTCTCTATGAATTATTACGCATTAGTGATTATAGTCTTATAATTGGCACTCGCGTATTCGTAGGTAATCGAACGATTTTTATAATAAGGGGAATCAATTCCTCGCGATTTTTTTTCAATTATAGACAATTCAGATAATGGGGAAGAAAGCAGGATGAGAAGAAGAATGAGGGATCCTACCTAAAAACGCGATTCTGTAGTCAATCAATACTACTTTGGAGAACTGACGAATATTTTACTTTTTCGCTATATTTACATTATAACGCTGTATATTATAACGAGGATTAATAATGAGCAATCCTAATGTGTGTGTGTGTGAGAGAGAGAGAGAGAGAGAGAAAAACTTTTAATTTATAAATATAATATAAATCAACGAATTTAAAGCAAAATTTTTTATATAGCACTCGCTCTAGGATCTTTTTGATACAGAAAAAAAGTTCACATTTTATAATATGTCCAATGATAAGTTACGCCGCAAGTATATCGGTATTTCTATGAAATGTTGCTACAAGTGCGATATTAGTCAGAATGTAGAAAAACCTAATGATATGCTGTAATTTTCCATCAATATGACTTACGATACGTACAACGTGATTCAAATATATGTCGTCCGAATTTTGAAAATATTATATTTTTTCGCGAGAAATAATAATTGTAATTTTAAAATTTTAGGTTTTTTTTCTGTTTTCCATTGTACGAAATTTTTTTTTTTTTTTTCAGAGTCAATGTTATTTTTTAAAGACAAATTTTTTTTGATTGTCTAAAATTCTGAGAAGCTAATCTTAATAGATTTAAGGAATGAAAAAAATATAAAAACAGATAAATTATATAAACTGTGAAAACAGTTGAATCAATAAATTACACTTTGTGAATTATGTATTAACAAACGCTAACAGATCAATAACTCGTTTCATACAATCGAGCGCCACAGGTTTGAATTACTCTGTATCTTCTATGTGAATTAAAAAATAATCTGTTTTTTTCTTTTTGCTGGAGGAATATCGCCGGAGAGACGCCACCGCAATTATTTATGATTGTCGACGAAAATCGAGCATTACTATCTCGTCCTTCGTGAAATGGACGAAATGGAGAGGATGCATATCATGCCTTCAAATATACTAATAGAAGAATATGTTATGTGATATGTGTGTTTATGTGCGTATGAATATGCGTGCTTTATATATGTATATACAGGATATCCCAAAACTCGGGCTTGCTTGCTTGTTTGCTTACTCAATGCTTTCCTCCGATTCGACTAAATGTAGGGTCGAGTTTTCCTTTCCATACACGTGAAATATCTATCGATATCATGAAATTGTAAAACTAGAATTACCAAGAATTTAAAAAATATAAAATTCCGAACGTGAATTAAAATACTCAAGCAATCGCGAATAAATGATAAAATTTTAATTCCAGTTAATTACTATTTCGGATAAAAATTCTATGATATGTGGTACGATTTTTTTTTAATTTCACGGTTAATTATACAGTTATTTAACTTTGAATATTATAGCAAACGAATAATTATGGTATTACAAAATCTTAATATTTACCTAAAAGAGAAACAATCGACATCAGATTGATTAAAGATATTTTGTAGTCGTCAAGAAGCGTGCGATTTTTGCAATACCCTGTATGAATATATACGTGTGGCCCTTATATAGTTACGTGCCACACATACACACACACACACATACATTCACGTTTGAAGATTAACAAATAAATACAGATATAGATACACGCGCGTCAGACTGTATGTATGTGTGTCCAAGCCAACGCGCCATAAACTTAGACCCGCATTTGTATCTCACATATTTAGCATCCTAAATGCACAGTCTCAAATTCTCAATCTCAATATGCGACGTTCTCATTATGAGACAAATAAAAGCCCGAGTCTCATGACGATCGCTTTTAGCGCTAAATGCAAGATATAAACGCGAATCGTAACAAATCGGTATATCATCTTATAAAATAATTAAATGAAAACATTTGTACTTTAGCAGTATAGAGCAGTCATTTTTTTTGTCGTAATTATTTACCCTTAATATCATTATCTTCTCGTTTATATTATATTTTATACATATAATATAAGTATATGTAATATATATATTTTTTTTTCTTTAAAAATAATTCCCACCTCCCTTGACACGCCGATACCATCATCCTTGTCGTCGCCCTCGTCCTCGTCTTCGTAAATAATGTATACGATGTGCTACCAGCGGCTAAATTTTAAAAAACAACTTCAAGATAGAATCAAAAATTTCAAAATTAGCAAAACATTTAAATAATTTTTTTTAGTTGCGAACTAATGGAATCAAAGTATTTCTCGTGAATTAATCCATAGATATACAAATAAATAATATCTCTTATCTTTGATATAATTTTAAGTGAAAGAGAAGATTCTATTTAAATAAAATTTTAATTTAAGACTTAATTAATTAAACAGCAATTTTCACTAAAAGAGCGATTTTTCTTTCGTCAGATTTAAAGTCGTAAAAAAGTGCGCAACGACTGAAACATTTTGTATATGCATGTATGTACAGTGGCCAACATAAATAGGAATAAGTATTGATTACAACTAGGCTTGCTGTCTCAGTTTTTTGTGTTTGTAGAAAGAGAGATTTACTTATATAATATATTTTATTCTTTTTTAAAGTTCTTAATAAATTAAAAGAAGTTCTTTTTATTGGTATGATATCAATTTTAAAGATAATGAGAGATATTGTGAAAATGTTAATGAAAAAAAATATTAAATATCTTAAATTGAAGAGAAAGTATTGCTCACTATTTACACGTTGACCACTGCTTACATATATCTCATTTCAAACATTTAATAATAAAAATTTATGAGTTGAAGTTTAATAACCATCAGTTAAATTTAATAACGAAATATATTCGAGCAATCATTTTTTTTCTCTGATTTATCTTTATGATATAAACTAAAGAAATTATGAATATAAATATATTCCTTTAAATGCCGCAGATATCGGATAAAATCCTTTTGGACGATTTGTATTGCTGTTCTTACTTTCAAATAATGCTCATATTTTTTTTCATCATTCTTTACACATACGTATGGTATATGGTGGATAAAAATTTGCGCAAATCGAAAGTGTGGCAAGATATTAATAGTTTCTGAAATTAGCAATTCAATTTATATAACTTTTCGTCAAATTTTATGACAAATAAACATTAATTAAGTTCAATTAATTTGAACTCAATTATATATGCAAAACCTCAATCAAAAAAGTATTTTTTTACCGAAACGACATTAGATATTCAAAAGTTTTTAGAAAAACGAAATAACGTTCGATTAAATTTTCTAACAATGGATTAAATTGGAGAAAAATCTTGACAGCTTTATATATTGGTAAAAGATTTTCATCGCGCAAATTTGAAGCCGTTCCGTACATTTATGTATATATATATATATATATATATATATTGTTGCTTTTAATGCGTATCGAAGAGAACGGGTGTACTTAATATGCACGCGACAGCGCATGTACCGGATATCAAACAGAAGAGCAAATATTAAGTATTAATTTTAGTAACTGTACGGGCGGAATTCACAGAAGTATTTCGAAAACCGTTTAGATCATCTTATTCTTCTAACGTTTGCCTTTTCTTTTTTTTACATACGCTCAATTTAAATAGCACCTCCGACGATAACATTGATATAGATAATAATCAGTGTGTTATAAGTACAATTAATATAATAATATCTATATCAATAATTATTATAATCATTATAAAATAGTCATAATATGATAGTAATAACGATAATAAACATATGGGTGATAATGATAATAGCGGTAGGAAGGACAGCAATAATAATTAGATTTTAACCGCAATAATATTATTAATAATAACGATATTGATTATGCCAACGATTTTTATAAGTATATGTACAGATATTATAGCACCATGACCGAAATCTCGATTCTTCCCGAAATTTAAAAGAGACGAAACGAAAAATCTCAAATTAAAATCAAAAAATGGCGGAAGGAGTATAAGCCAAAGGGCGGGCAAAAGGACTAAAGTGTGAATGAATCTTTTGCGTCTCAGCCAAAATGTGAAAAGGAAAAAGATAAAATTGAGAAGAAAATAATAGGAGAAAAAGAAAGAAGGACAAGATTGTCTCTTTTAATCCGTTTAGCAAGTTCAAAATGAAAAGATTCTTCAACACAAAATCTCGATAGTGGGCCAAGAAAATGAAAAGCCAAATGTCGATGCATTTCTTTTTTTATCATTGTATCGGTCAATCATCACATTTATGCTATGAAAAATTGAAGGATCGCTGAAATCAGAGTGAAAGAATCTTTCAGGATAAGTCCCCGAAGATGGAGCACCATCGATTCGCGCGCGAACGATTGGCAATAACACAGAGGGACACTTTCTACTCGAGGATGACAAAGGACGATTGATCGGCGCAGTCGCTATGAGTTAGAGACAGATAGAAAGAATTATCTTTTTTTATCATAATGATACAATATTACTAATATTATTACTATGATGTGTTTGGCCGTTTAATTATACAGGGTGTCCTGCAAAGATTGTGCCAACGCTCGTGAGTGGGTAGAGCACAGTAAACTGAACAGAAAAGTCCTTTACCATTTTTTGATCTGAGCTTTCTTTTCGTTGTTATACGATGTTAAAGTTAGCTAATCAGCGCCTGTCTACAACGGAAATATAGGCAAGAGCTGATTAGTTAACTTTAACATCGTATAAAAACGAAAAGAAAGCTCAGATCAAAAAAATGATAAAGGACTTTTCTGTTCAATTTACTGTGCTCTACCCGCTCACGAGCGTTGGCACAATCTTTGCAGGACACCCAGTATATGTATGTATGTATGTATATATATATATATATATATATATATATATATATATATATATATATATATTAAATCCAGCAACGCTTGCGTTAAAATATCTTTTCGATTGTTTGACTCCTCAGTGAATAATTTTCGTGGGACTAGAAATTTTGAAGAATACAATCGTGCATTATGAGAAAAAAGTGTCAATTCTGCGAAGAAAAATTGCAATATTTATAATATGTCAATATTTATTTGTCTATTTTTTATATTTATATTTTCATGTCTCTCATCATTATATATGTTTATTATATATTTCTCAATTGCCAATACAGTGATGTAGAAAAAAAAAAAACTAATGTGCTTAAGAGACGCTCTCTTTCTTTTTTTATCACTGCTTTCCTTTTCCTATTCTTTCTTCTTTTTATTTCTTTTCCTTTTAATTTTTTGTCATCTTCCTTAATATTGAAAAATTACACTACTTTATCTTCCAATTTTAACACATCGATGTCGATTCTTTTCACCGGATTTTATCCGGATACTTTTTTCCAGAATTCTATCTCTAAAATCCGGAAATTTCAATCAAGTTTTCTTTTCTCGCGACAATTGAATAGAAAGCGAAAAAAATTATATATATGACGATCAATAAATGTTACGCATACTCGACATACTGGATCACGAAAGAACTTCCATTGCCGATTACGATGATTAGAATAAAAAAGCGAGAGAACTACTATGTGATTGTTGGCTTGTAACCGCCGATACGGTCTATCTTGCGATTCGCTTGACATTAACGCGATAATTAATAGCTACTTTTTTTTGTAATATAGTTTCAATAATGTTCCTTTGCAATATACATATATATATTTCTCCTATATATATTTGTATATATTTTTATTATTATATTAAACGATGATATCCTCTTTATTCAATATATTAATTAAGTATGATATGTTTATTCACAACTTGATGTGAGCGCTTAGAAAGAGAAAGAGAGAGAGAGAGAGAAAGCGAGAAAAAGAGATAGAATGACGAAGATTGAAAACTTTTTTCTTCCTTTCTCTAATATCGCAAAAACAGCATCTCCGATTCCTCTTTCAATTCGAGTGATATCGATAATAAACCGGATCACGTTATTACATACTTTAAGTACGCCCGGTATATAGATAAAACAGTGATATCTATATTAATAAACTTATTTTTTCTCTTTTATTTCATGAATGAGTATTTCGATGCATTCGTGCGCACATATACACTCACGCACACATATTCAAACACACCGCAACACACTCACGCAACATGCACGCATATTCACACACGCATACATTGCGATTATATATCATTATGGATTACGCTAGTCATTGTCAGAGAGTTATTAGTGTTTAAAGTTTGAAGAGTCGGTCCGCGTTCGCTTCCGGATTGTTTCGCGCGGAAGCGCGACTTAGGTAGAGTTTTCTGGACGTTGCACATGTGCGCCGATATACTATGTATTATATATGCCGTTACGTATGTGAAATACATATACGCGTGTTTTTTCGTCAGTAAATATTTCGCGTAATCAATTGAGGAACTTTAATAATCTCCGAATCGCCGATTTTGTGCGTTTCGATTTTTTTTTCGCGCACTTCCGTCCGGAACGGTTTCCCGAAGCGCTACGCAATGATATATAATTGTGTATGTGTGTGTGTGTGTGTGTGTGTGTGTGTGTGTGGTGTGTGTGTGTGTGTGTATATATATATATATATATGTAGATACATACATACACAATTATATCGACATATATAATTCGCTATTCTACTTGTCGAGTAATAAAAATAGAGATTGCATAGATTGAGATTCGAGTAGCGAATGCATCTATAAGAAGATACGTTTTATAAAGATCTCGAGCCTTACAATGTGAAATTTGTATATGCCTCCTCTCTCGTCTTGTATATGATTTCATCAATTACACGCACGATAAATATATAGTTGCTTAATATGCGCGCTCGCGCGTGTGTTTCGTTATGTTTTATGTAGCCGTACAGTCACTCATCGTTCTTTCGGTGTCGCGACAAATCCAGAGATCGAAATCGGTGACATTTCGGTAAATTCAATATTTTTTAGAAAAACAGGAAAAAAATGTATATTCTGATATATAATATTTAACTTTATAAACATAAAAATATGTGAAATTAAAAATTGGAATGTAATTCTAAAAAATGCGTAGTAATAATTATATTATTATTATGTATAATTATATACGATTTAATTATAAAATATGTAATAAAGAGAAAGCGCACGCAATCCGAGAAAAAGCTGTCATGAGATGTGATTTGAAATCGATCACCGCGTATATATTTGTAACATCAAAATTTCACCGATCCTGACTCCTGTAAGGGATACGAATGTACTCGGCGACGCTTAATACAGAGGGGAACACTTCGTAATCTTAATATCTGATATGTCCGTTGAGTTGGTGTTGCTGTTGCTATGATGCTATCTGTATCATCTGGCCGATTTCCATTCTGGAGAAATAAGCCGCTCGAATGAGTGCTGCACGTTGTATGTTTAAATCCTTAAATCTTAGACATAGTCGCAGAAAAAAAAATGATAAAATCTTGAGCATGAACGAATGTTCATGACACACGATTTATGCATTTGTGCTTGGCCATACGTCATCGCGGCGGGTAAAGCAGCCACCTGTTACTTGACGCGGCGCGAGATGCCTCCTTCATCGATTGAGTATTTTATTAAGTACACACACTCGTCCGGAAACACGCGTGCAGTATGCGTGTGGTATTGCCTGGCGAATAGTACAAAGCCATTTCCGTTGAATTTGAGCAAATTGCGCCTGCCTTCCCTCGAACTTGCACGAAAACTTCTCAAAACTCGTCCTATTGCCTGCGTGGCTTTTAAAGATATAATCTCTTCAATGCCCTTTTCCAAATATCTTCTATTATTTGAACGATCCAGATATTTTGGGAACAAAATTAGCGAGAGTATCTCAAAAGACCGCCATTGGAAATTTACATAATCGCTATTTGGACAACCGATGATCTCATGTATATATGTATATATATTTCTTTTTCTTTATTTTTCTCAATTTTCTAATATTCAAGCTTTCTACGAACCTCTTGCAATCGAAGATATTTTGTTTCCCGTTATTCTTTAAGCGATCAAAATATCTCTTAGCGAAAACTGATCACGAAAGTTGACCACAGACACTGTCACTAACCGTGGCTTTGCTTTTCTTTTCTCTTTAATTTAGCTAATATTCTTTGCGACAGACAATATCTTCATTCCTCACTCACAAGAGATATGTCTCATTTCTTGTTCCCATCGCTTGTTCTTCATTCAGTTTCAGATCACGTTGTGATCGTGCTTCTATGAATCAAAACAAATGATTCACTAGATATTCAGAGCAGTTTCAATAAGCGCTGGGCAACTTGGTTTCTTGCCAGTATCTGGTATCAATACCATTGATCTTGAATCATCTCATTGCACCTTATGTCTATCAAAGAGACAGAAACAAGGCAGGAATCATTAAAAGCAATCTATAAGCTTATTATTCTAAATGTAAATCGCTTAATGTATATTAAAGTATTTACTATACTTAATTGTCATAAAAGTTCATCTTTTCGTTTTGCAAACATTATTATTATGAATGACAAAAAATAATTATTTGACGACTTTCCGCGAAAATATATATATCAGAAGAGTTTACTCATACGATTCGTTTGATATTTATATATTCATATATTCAAAGATTATCTTGTTGTAAGTCCCATAATCGGTTAATTACCTCTCTTCATTGCAAATCCTCCTCGCACTTGGGAATGTCGAATATCTCGGCGAACAGCGGCGGTAACTTGAGTTTCGTCCAATTTCTGCGGAACCAATCGAGAAGGCTGGCATGCCTAGCGCCGAGCGCTCTCAGTTCGGGTATCCTTTGTGAAATGCTGGTGACCGAGCCACCGGATCCCTCACCGGAAGGACGCGCCGCTTGCACCCTCAGCGCCTCCAACACACGATCCTGCAGCCTTTGTACGGCCTTAACATCGTTCAGTCCCGGTCGCTCGCTCAGCAGCACTGCCGCCGAGAACAGGCCCAGCTCGGTGTCCGTCAATTGGTGGGCGTTCAACGACGACGTGACTTGCATCCACGCGGATACGAAGTCGGGCTGTCAAAGATCATCAAAGTATAATAAAGAAAACTACGACGATTGTAATACAAGCCCAGCTTGGTCTAAATATTCTCAGATGTTCACACAATATATTTTATTATTAAATATTCTCACTTTAAGAGGAAGAAGAAGCTCCAATCTCACCTCGTACATCAATTCCAGTTGCTGTCGAGTAAAGTAGGTGCCATCCTCAAAGGTCATCGAATTGTCGGTTGTCATCTTTGAGATGTGGCAGAGCCACACCTCGAAAAAACCGACTTTGATTAGGATCAGTTGATCATCCTGGGAGAGCTCGCAAAATCCCGGCATTCGTTTCGCGAACTCCACCACCCTCTGTACTGATGGTGTCACCCTCGTGGCGAACTGCTGCCACAGCCAGATCCTTTGCGATTCGACCGTCTCTGCAGTTGAGGACGCGGCTTCCGGGTCCTCCGGGCTAGCAGGCTGCGAAGAATTACTCGCCTAATCAGCAAGATTACAAACAGACCTGCGAGATTTTCTGCCATTTTCAGAGGGAGAAGTCTTCGCGCTAATGAATTATTAGTAATTAAACTAATTTCATTTCGTACAAAAAAATATGATAGAACATTTTATAACGAAAGTATTCTTTTTCATTCAATTTGAAAAATGTTTATCAGAAATTAAAATATATGATTCTCTTCTATAATATATGTTATTAAATGTTATTAAATTTAATTACTTATAAGCACGAGTTTCATAATTTAAATCGGTTTTCTAGGTCACAATGGATTAATCTTAATTTTTTTTTCTATAATGGCTCACCGGTATTATCATGGGTTTTCTCGTGAGGCCTCTAGTGGACTCTTCCGTGAAGCCGCAGTGAGCATGATGCGCCTGCGACACCTGATGAATCACGTCGTATACAGCCAGCTGTTTCACGTCGGCGTCCGATTGATCAGCCTCGACCACCGCGGCAGGTGCTACTCGCGAGATTGCGTTCTGACTCTGAGTATTGTTGTTGTTGTTGTTATTATTATTATTGTTATTATTGTTATTGTTGTTCTTGTTGTTGGCATTGTTGTTGCCGGTGTCGGGCGTGGTAAGTTGCTGCATTTCCATGGCCGCCATCGTCGTCGTCGTCGTTGTCGTTGTCGTCGTCGTCGACATGGTCGTCGCCATCGTGTCCTCGGGGCCGCGTTCCCTGGAGCGTTTCGGCACCCTGCCGTATCTCACAGCTGCAAAGAGATGCGCGTGACATTAATGGTTCGATATTTAGATATATCCATATATATAATATTCAAGAATGAACGAGCGTTTTTTTATAGTTTTCTTTCAACTGCGATCGATTAGAAATCTTTGGCGAATCGCATTTCGCAGGAATAAATAAGACGAGAATCTTATTAGAAAGCTGTGTTTTAAGACTTCAAATAAAAGATACTCCGTTGCGTCGATTATAACTGGCGAAGTAAATTAGAGGTCCATTGGAGAATTCGTTGCAACTTGTTTATTTGTGACACGATAATAAGCAGTACCAGCAGGTCGTGTAACGTAAAACACGTAGACCGGTATCGCGCTTTGGAGAACTCTGGCATTTAATTATGTACACGCCCTGGCCCTTTGGTTTACTTTGCTCTCTCGGCATGGGTGTAGATTTTGCATCACTGACGGTTAAGACCGCGACCTCGTAGAATCCTGTTTGAATTTCCAACGGTGTCGTTGATCCTCGCAAGCTCGATACACGAACAGGAAATCAAAGTCGACTCGTCGTCAGATTATACATTTGGCATATATGAGCATAACTCGTGAATTATTCCATAATCCCCGCGTGAATATTGTTTCTTGTCATGTTGAAGAAAAGAGTCTCCGCTCTTTTCCTACAGTTATTCGTTTTAGAATTGATTAGATGATCAATTGATCGAAAGTGTTTTAAAAAGTCTATAAAATTTTTTAATATGTATTTTTTAATAAATAAAAAAGTAGAGAAGAAGATAGAAAAAAAATTTTTTAAATCGATACGTTTTTAAATAATTTTATAATTTGCAAGTTACTTGATCTTAATTTCGTGAATCAATGCAATTAATTGATCAGTAGCATCTTTTGATTAAAAGGAATATTACAGTTCATGTAAAAATAACAAAAATTTTCTTCTCGTTTTTTTTTGGAAGATTACGATGTGAGTTATCAATTTTTTTTTTTTTAATAAATCACACAATCAGCATTTCAAGAAATCGTAAATATTCGATAATATTCAACTCAATGTCTCTTCAATAGCGATATATTTTCGGATTTATCAATTTTTTTAAAGATGTATAAAAATTGTTAATTGCTTTCACGCGAACACGGGGTACTTACAGTCTCTGGACATGCCGACGGCTAGGCACTTCTTGAATCTGCAGTACTGGCAACGGTTCCGATTTAATCTGATGACGAGACACTTGCCGTCCCTCAAGCACCTGTATTCTATCTGCTTCTGTATGCTCCTTCTGAAGAAACCCTGAACAGGAAGTGAGGAAATGCTATTAATAACGATCTCACATACCGTATCCCGGGGTTAATTATATCGCCCTACGTATAAAATACGACATTCTATGCCATTCTTTATAATACTGAGAGTTCAGCAGAAACGAGAGAGAGAGAGAGAGAGAGAGAGAGAGAGAGAGAGAGAAATAATGAAAAACATCCATGAGAAAAATTCTTGAGCGCCTTTATCATTAGCGCGCATTGTTCTGGATGTGAAAATCTTTTGTAATTACATCGAAGTTTATACAAATCATTAATAATAATTTCAATAATAATTTAATACACAAAACACAAAATTGTGTATGTTATGTATTGTCTCTCGTTGAATCATCGAATGTCCTTCTAATAGAAATTAATTAATTTTTCTTAACTTTGTAACTTTGGTGCGTTTGTCGCATTTTTCCCGATATTAATTGTTTTGACAATTGAATAAAAAATAGCTTAAAATTTTTCAAAGTCCTTCAAAATAAAGTCCTTCTTTAAGAGCACAGTTTATTCTAACAGCATACAAAAATTGACTTTCAGAAATCTTTTCATCAATCTCTAAAATAGATCTTTAATGTAAAAATTTTAAAATAATAAATAATATTAATTTATTTTCCAACATCCGAATAATTTAATAATACAATCCGTAGCCCTCAACTTCTGATGTTCGTTAATGTGTATTATGTAATCAGCAATTGATTACAAAGCGAAAAGCTGATTTGCGGTAATAATGGAAGAACGCCAATATATGTACGAATTGCGAGCAATGAAAATATCCGTTCGATAGCTTATTATTATCGGTGCTAATTGATGAAAGATATTCATAACGGCATCGTACAACAATATTGACGTGCATCCAATATCCTGGAATATCATATGGGCCGGCTGCTCGTAATGCAACTGTCGATACTACTGGTAACTGATGGGGCGCTCGGTCTCAGCCTGTTTCTAAAATCGATACGTCATATCGCGCCCGTCTGTTTATCTTCGTCAGCCGGATGACGGAAAAAGCGTATAACAGCCATATAGTTATTAAAGCAAAACGAGAAAGACATGAGATAAATGTGCGCCGAGTTTAGAAATGATAGATGTCAATTAATTAATGCTCCCAGTCGGCTAAATTATAGTTAAACGATTAAATTAATGACAATTCTGTTTTTTTGTTATCGATAATGATTGCTCCGTTATAAAAAATAAAATATGTACATAATGCTATAAAATTGAATTATAAATCTCTGAGTATAATTAATTTTATTTTGATAACGTTAATCGAATTTTTCTTGGAAGCTAATTTCAATAATACTGTTTTATTTTATTTTAAATAATTAAAGAGATAAGTGTGTGATAATTTTCTTAAGTACATTGTAAATTTAGATAAAAAAACTACGGAAAAATTCCAAATTGATTATAGAAAATACGAAACACATGATACAATGACAGATAAAATTTGTTTTTTTTTTGTTTTTTTTTAGTTTGATAAATCTCGCTATATTATTGTTAAAGATTTGTATATCATAGGATGATAACATCATAGAGCAATTAGAGACAAAAAATTGTATGTTCAAATTGTGTTCAATAAATATCGCGCGATGAAAAACCTCCAATGAACGAGAAACGGGTGCTCGAACCCACACATCGCTCGAATCAGTAGTAAAAACGTTACAGGTCAGAAGAAATGTAGTGGCGGACCGTGCAGTAGTAATAATCCGCGCGTGGACGGACAATGCCAAGTTTGCTGTTCCATTGTTAAATCTATGTCACATTTTAAATTACAATTTACTCGCGTGAAGATCGTGTTATGAATTCAAAAAAAAAAAAAATAATTATTAATTAATTATGAATTATAATATCACGAATCAGAAATTAATCGAGAAGTTTGTACAAATATGTTATAAGTTTCATCTTTATTTTATTCATTCGCATAATTTTAATTCCCAATTCGACATAATATTGCTATCTGCGTCAATGTGCGATATTCATTTCCGAAATATTCCCGTGTATTCGCTTGCGTGTATATGCGTGCTTTGACATATAAATGTTAGAAGAAACAAAAGCACAGATGCTATCCATCCAATATTGGAAACGTGCTCGGGCGTCAAATTTTTCTCTCTCTCGTTCTTTTTTTTAAGCGAAGATTTTTTGATAAACCGCGTTTCTCTCTCGCTCTCTCTTTTTCTCCTTCTTTCTCAGGAATGCAAATGAACAATGAAGATTCTTCTCAATTAATTTTAAGCAAACTTAGATTATCTTTATTATTTTACAGAATCGTGCTAGGAAGCGTATGTGTATGCCCAATAAAAGCATCTGCCTGCGTGCATTCTCGATGCTAACGCGAATGCGGGAATGCACCACTTCACCGTTAACTCTGGCCTTAGGGCTTCCGCGTTTGAAATCTCAGATGTGCAGCAGCACACAGACGGCGAGAGATGCATCTCCCACGATGCTCAAGGGCCCAATTTACTCTAATAATATGATAATTTTTAGAAATTGTTTTTTTTTTAATAATATTAGAAATTGATCTTTTTAATATATATGTTCTTATCGATGCTTAAACAATACGTCATTGACTAAAAAAGTTAAGTATCCAAGATTTAAAAATACTGATGTATCGTAAGCATCAATAGAAATATATGTAAAAGGTCAAAAAAAATAATTTTTAATATTTCCCCCCCAAAAAAATTAAATTAAATCATCAATTTTTCATATTGCTAGAGTAGATTGGACCTTCGAGATAACTATCTTGCCCCGAAGTGCAAACGAGCCGTTTCACGGATTATTATTTGATCGTCATGCATCCTTGCGTATCGAGAAACTCTATAAATTGCACTTGACTCAGCTACAATACTATTTCGCATGTCGTGAGGTCAAATCGATCGACGAATATCACGCAAAGTGTCGGAAGCAGCGAGCGCAACTCGCAAATCGCGTACGATATGTTGTTTCTAATATCATGACTGCCAATTCTCATTGGTCTTATTACAAGTAAGTCGCGAAAAAAACAGAAACTTGCTTTTCGCGTCATTGATATAAAATTGATGGCGATGTAATTAAACACATCATAGTAGTCATAGGTATACAGATTTAAATATAGCTGCTGAAGATACTTTTTTTAGACATTATTAGATTTTTCTTTAGACAATTTGTCAACATCAGCTGATCAAAGATCGCAAAGAAAACTCACGCAAACAGTGCGATGTTCTTGACGTTTATTTTTCAAAAATTAACGTAAATGTCATAACCTTTTGGCTTTTAAGTTCCGAAGTATTCAGTTTCAATTGTTTATTTTATTTGTGATAAGGATATCCTCGACATACGATACTCACTTTGCAACCCTCGCAGCTGGTAACGCCGTAATGGTAGCCGCTGGCTTTATCGCCGCAAACTTTACACGGTACGAAGCTTTTAGCGGGCGTCGAACTGTTGGAATCAGCTGCCGCGTAATGCTGCTCTGTAAGCGAACAAAAAAATAATTAATGCATTGTTAATTATATGCCTCGACATAAATAGCATTTTTTTTCTTAATAATAAAACTTTAGAATAAAGCTAATTTTACAATAAATTAATTATAGAGGATAAAAACTATGTATATCTAACAATAAGATTATTCTTGTATCGATATATGAAATGTACAATTTGTAAAGCTTCAATTTTGATTGTGCTTTAAGTTTAATAAATAAATAAGTTTATATATATGTAAAATTTTTCTAGATATCTCTTTGGAATTAAATATTTTCTATGGCAATATTCTCAGTATGTATATTAAAGTAATTTATATTAAAAAGTTGTTATAGCTACGTAAACCAAAATACTTAACATACATTTTGTGAGAAAAATAAATATCGATATTTTATTATCATTTAATTATTTTTTTAGCATCTTCTTTCTCTATGTCAAACTTTAAATAGGGGATAAGATCTATAAATCGTATTTTTTCGCGCAAACTTCCATTTTCGAGAGACACACATGGGACGCACATTCATCCAACATTGGCATCTTTCCTTCTTTCGGCATCCATAATGCAACGAAGCTCGCCCATGAAAGGGAATAGGTTGTTCCTTCGTTCGGACGGGCTGGACGTGTAACGGGAAGCCGACGTCACCGTTACGGAAAGAAGGCAGAAGAAGAAGAAGAAGAAGAAGCGGGCGTAGCAGCAGCACCCAACTAGACGGAGCGGAGCAGAAACAGGAGGAAGAGATGAAGAAGGATGACGGGGAGCAGGAGGAAGAGGCGGAGCAGGAAAGAAATGAAAAAGGAGTAGCAAAGAGGAACGAAACGGGGCTTCGCCGGCAAAGGGAGAGAAAGAAACTATATAGGAGAGATCGTAGTTTGCGACGTAGGTATACCGTTAGTCTCTCGCGAAACCCCCTGCCAGAATACGTCGGATGTTGTGAGGTGGAGAGGAGAAAAACGAAGAAGGACGTCAAGAGAAGCAAAAGAGGGAGAAAGAGAGAAAATCCTGAGCGATTCTAATCCGACAGCCTCGCGCGATGTGATTTTATGACGGTCGTAGAGCGAACCAAACGGTACTGGCATCAGTGCGAGCATCGCGAGGACAATCAAGAACAACCCCGTTATTCCGCTCTCGGCGCACTATTCCTTGCGCCTTTACTTTTGCGAGCGACAACAGCGGACGTCTTTGACGTTCTTTCAGAAAAATTGTGCAACTTTTTCTCAAGATCGACCTATTGCGACAAGTCAAATTATCAACGATCATAAATCTACAAATGCATCATTATATAATTACGCTCGTTTAAAACATAATTATTTTCACGTAAATCATGCATAACATATGTATAACGGTCGCAAGATTGCTCAGTTTATTGCGTGTATGTGACAATCTTAGCTGACCATATATATATATATATGTACGATAATTCATATTCGAGGAATTAATTTAGGAAATCAACACTTTTTGATATAGCGCTTATAATTTTGATTTAATTAAAATGATTAAACGCGAGGCACACGCGCGTGAAAAATTGTTTGGTATGCAAATCGAGCTAATTAAATTTTTCTCATATTATACCTTCTTTTTTCATGTAATAAATTTAACGATATTAATTCAACGACAGCACATTGTAGAGAAGAATAAATTGGAAAATCAAACTTGGAGTTCAATTTTCTGCGATTAAACTTTTTACGTAACAGTCAATTCAACTCTCTGAGAAGCAAAGATTTATATTTATATAAAAAAATTCAATGAGTACTATTGCGAAAGATGTGCGCAGAAGCTTAAAAGAAAGATATCTTTCTGTATCTCTTTTCTTTATTAAGTTAATCTCTTAAACTGACAAATTAACTATATCAAGGAAATGAGAAAGCTTAATAGATAAACAGATGTAGCAAAAAAAAAGAGATATTTTTCATATCTCTTATTCAAATACTTCATATACTTAACATATATGAGCTTAAATCAGATTGCAAGATGATAATCGATTGACATTGTATCACAAAGATACTTTTGCGTTATCGATAATTTTAAATTTTTTAGAAGAAAAAAGCCGCCATGCTTTTTTGGACGAGTAAACAAATAGATAATGACACATCATCGAATGGTCGTTCGCCTCTTTTAAAGTCGAGAGTTACGATTGAGTTGCTTATTTTGGAAGTAATTCTACTTATAGAGTATTAAAAATAAAAACATTCAATATTTATGTAGATTATATATTTGGTAGATAGGACACACAATAAAAAAGTAAACATAGGTCAAAAGCTCAATCGTTTCTGAGTTATAAACATTTTTGTATGTTAGCATCATGATTAGCTTCTATATGTCTCATGCGACATGTTTACATCAGTGTTTATAATCGCGTTCTGAGTATTCTCATTCAATTTCAATATATATTTGACGGTAGAAAATTTCACTGGCAATCAATCAGTTGTCACCAACCGGCAATTGCAGATCTATTTAGTGATTACACAGTTATAAAGTATCGTGCTGAAAATGTCAGCATATTAATCTAATAAAGAAATGGCAGATATGCATTCTATGTATGGTCGTGCTAATGAAAGTGCTTTAGCACGATGTAGAAGCCAGTAAGTCAATCATGATACTAACATACAAAAATATTTATATCTAAGAAATGGTTAATCTGTTTTTTTTAACATTCTCATATCTGTTTTAACATTCTCATATATTTGCGTAATTATTGCATATATTTGCGTAAATAAATATAAATTATCTCCTTATTTCTAATACTTTTTTGGAGATATTGAACCTAATCAGAATTTTAAAAAATTAATATTTAATATTTAATATTTTACTGACTTTCAAAAAATGAAATTTTAGCAAAATTGACATATTAAATTTTAAAATGGCACTACTTTGTTATTTTTCAATTTTTTTTGACGAAATTAGATTCAATCTCCCAAAAATATCCTATAGAATAAAATTAATATTTTTTTTCTGATGATTACACCAGAAGCAGCATGCATCATTGTCGAATCAAATACGTTACGCAGGAGCTCGTGTAAAATAAAAAAAAAAGTTCAATATTTTCAATTTAAAAATACTGACATATTGTTTAAATAAAAACATATGTAGATTGTCAAAAAAATCAATTTTTCATATTTCTCCCGCAAAAAAAAAAAGAAATAAAGATCATCAATTTTTCATACGTTAAAATAGACTGGGTCCTTAAATCTCTTTAAATCTCCTCATGAATTATAATAATTTATTTGGCGATAAATAAAGCAAATAGTCTCTTTTTTTTCACTCACAATCGTTGCTGCGTTAAATGTAAACGATTTAAAAAACGACGATAACATAACATCGCATTGTCTGTTCGATTGCCTGTTTCAAAGTTGACAAGATTTCCACGAAGCTACAATCCGTCAGTCAGTCTACTGATAAATCGATTACGTTATATCCGCGCGGGGGTCCTATTCGCCTTTGTTCGGAAATCAGCGGCGCGGTAAATGCACCGAAAGCGCCGCATACACGTTCGAATAAACGGCACTATGCGATGCTAACGATATTATCATGCTCGACAATATATCGAGGGACCAATATATACAGCTCGTTTTGACAATGTGTTTATTAGCGACTGTCCAACTCCCACACAATAAACACAATTAAATCCGGACCGACATTTATCCACAAACAATCTGACGTTTCGATTTACATTTGTCATCTAAAAAAGAATGATTGTAACTGCAATTTTGTATATAACTATATTGTTCTCTCTAATGTCGAAACATAAATATATAATATATAACATGATTTAATAAGCGGAAAAATGTGCTTATTTCGATGCATACATACAAAATGATAATGCCGTCAAAATTATCGCATCAATTATTTATCAATTATTAAATAAATAATTCTATTCCGCGATATTTATCAAACTCTTATATTAACACAAAGGCCATTAGAGAAGAACAGTCGTAGAGTGAAGTGGCAAATCTCAATTTACGCCGCGGAAACGAGGCGCAGTTGTCCTTGTTATCGCAAGTGTGAATCTACGTGTACTTGCGAAATGAGTTGATGGTGCACCCTATTGTCGGTGAGCACTGGCGCGTGTTCGACACGACGATGGACGCTCCCGGAAGAAAGCGAAATGGGATCGCGTACCGCTTTCCTGAGATCTCGTGAGAAAAACAAAAATGCGCGAATTGTTCGCTGAACATATTTCGGCTATTGAGATTTTTTGTTTAAAAACGCAGTAGTTTGTACACACAAAATTAATAAGTAAATTATTTAATCGTCTTTTTTTTTAAATTAAGTGGTACATGCACACATATGTCATTAAAAAATTCCCAGAGAATTTCCCGATCTTTCAGATTTCGTTCAAAATCCCAGGTAAAATTAGAGAGAATTTGTAAATACAACTAAAATAAGTTTTTAAAATTTTTATTATATGCTTTCTTAAATAAATCTGCAATTTAAATATAAAAATAGATATATCTACCTATTATTGAGTTCATATGATATATGAGTTTTAATCGCATGATGATTTGTTGATGTGAGTTGAAATCGGTAATAGTGACGTAGCGAGTTAAATAAACGTCTATTTATTTGATCTGATCCTCGTAATTTTTAATCATGTAACATTAATACACAAAAGTATAATCCCCGAATTAGAATGATATTGCACGTATATTTTCCATCGCGCAAAATAATTTTGGAACAATCCAATCCGATTGTGCGTTGCATAATTAATATCGAACTAACAAAGCGAAAATCAATTTATTAATTGTTAATTTGCAAAAGTAGCGCAATGAGCCGTTTAAAATCTAATTGATCCAAGTTATTTCAGTTTTTTGCCCAATCATATTATTTCAGTATTTTTTTGACATACTTTCTCTCTGCATTTAGAAAAATATATAATTTTTAAAAATATTATATATTATATATAATTTATATTATAAAGTTCTTTTTCACAATTGTCAGCTTTATAAAAATATTGATATTCATTCATACTACTACTTCATTCATACTATTATTTTTTTTTAATTCAATTTTATTTTCCGGATATTCACAAGATGCTATAAAAATATCACGTATTGATATCGCTATATGAATTGATTAAAATCCAATTGATCGGGTTTTTTTTTCAATTTTTTTCCGAACCAAATTATTTCAGCATTTTTTTGACACTTTTTTTATATATATTAAAAAAATACAATTCTTTAAAAATCCGTAATATTATAAAATGCTTTTTCACGATTGTCCCCTTATGAAAAGTATTGATATTCATTCATACTATTATTGTTATTATTTCAAAATCAATTCTATTCCCAGGTGTCCAGAAGATCCTGCAAAGCTAAAGTATCAATGTCCACTTCTCGAGGGACGACATGGCGTAACTCTTTTGCATGCAATTGCAGCCGCGTATACCCATCTACTCGCGACTATGCACGGCCTCGACCTAGGCTGCAGTTTCACGGCGCCCCCTTGTTTACAAGGAAGCGGCTGTGCGTCGCATACATTTGCGCCTGGGTCACAGCATTCGTATTCTAGCCCCAGCGTTCACGCGTCCGTCCGTATCGAAGTGCAGTGTGCGAGTGTGCCTCTAGTGTCGATGCGTGATGGCATCCCGACACTGTGGCGTACTATGCTAGGGCGAGGCCCTTCGCGGCTGAGACAATGGCTTTCACCGAGCGAGGATATAAGTTTACGCGCTGCGACAGTCGCAGCAATGGTCGTCGAATACGGAAAACGAATGTGGAAATGAAGCGATATCATAAAACGGGGTTTTCTTTTTTTTTTTATGGAAAGGAGTAATAAATTTGAATAAAAAAAGAAATTTAATTTCTCTCCTTCTTTCACATAAATAAATAGTTCTGAGAAGGTCTAATTCGAAACACTGTTCTCATTTTGTAAAAAATAAAGATTTCCACGGGAAGAAAATATTATAATAAAAATTGCAATATAATTTTTGTAATCGTGAAATGTACTGACATGTAAAAATGTCACATGCGATATTTTTATTCAATAATAATTATATATACGTATTATATTTTACAAAGAAGTATTATATAATTATTCAATAAACAAATGCATAATCCTTAACATGCAATAAAAGAGAAGTGTGTAATTTTTAATTTTAATAATAAATATATTCCAGCTTCATAATAAATGCTGTAAAATATATTTTTATGTAACTTATAGTGCTAAATTTTTTTCGTCCAAAAAATCGTATTTAAAAACTTTGATTTAATCAATTAACAACAAATTATTGAAAATTATACTGCAAAAAAAAAAAAAAACAATCTGCAAAAAATTGCGAGCATTTTCATTGTGGTCTAGCGTGCTCTAGCGATAGCGATTATTCAATTCAATACTATGTATATCAAAATTCCGCCTCGCGGAATTCATATATATTCTACCGGAATTCACTTCAGTGTATCACATTGCTGATAATATCGTGCGCAAATCATCTCCATGAACGTGAACCTTATTTCTTTTTTTTTTGTATCCGTAGGATCCCTCTGGTCGCGGTGTAATAAAGGCTTGGGATCTTGTATATCGCATAATAAACGCTATTAAGCGTGAGATAATATTAACGATCGCGCAATGCCGGAAATACTGCAGCGACTAGCGGCGCATGTACCGTTACGCGCGAGATTAGCGCAGGATACTGTTTGCGTTCGGCTCTCGTAATTAGCGGCAGCGGCAGCTGCTGCGAATTTACCTCGATGCGTTTGAACGTGACTTACGTCATTATATTAATCAAAATGTAACTTATTACATTATCTATATGACCTATCCGAGTTACGACTGCAGGGTGTCTACTCAAGTCTTGTAAAACAATTCCCGAATAAAATTTCAAATAAGGAGAATATTTTCAAGAGAATATCTCGGTGCAACTTTCTAAAATAAGATTTTTCATATATTTCTTAAATAAGATTTCGTATATATTTTTTCATTAATGCTTTTCACTCATATGAAGGAAAAACACGGAGCCACTTAAGTTTCAAGTGCTAGATTTGCATATGTACTGAGAAAAACTAAATAGTTTTGCGGGAGATGAATATTTTTCACAAACATTCTCATTTTTTTTTATCGCTAAAAATTACAATAAAGAATTTGTATTGCATATTCAATATTTGGCTTGCCGATTGTTTACAATATGAGAGCAAAATTATTAAAGAGGAAATGTTTCAAAAAATTCCCAGAGTTTCGATAAAATTTCATAAGAATTCCCGGATTTTTTCCATATACATTTCGAAAATTCCAGACTTTTTCATATATTTCCAGGGAGTAGACATTCTGGATTAATTATATATGAGTCGTACAAAGTGCGCTACGTAACTTGGTCTGTGAAATATCTTTGTCATCGTTAAAACGCTTCAGGAACAAGCCGATTGATTCGAAAAGGCAGATTATAATGCAAATGCCCTTCCTCATCCCCCTCTCCTCGTCCCAACAAATATAAAATATCTTTCAATCCAACTTTTATTCGCTTAATGAGTGGCAAGTTAGATCCTGGCTGAAAAGACGTTCTTATATATCCCCCAAGTAGAATTCCCCGCATATTGTGCCTGGTTACCAGCGCTTTCGAATCTCCCGGCGGAGTCGATAAGTAACGCTGCTGAATAAGGAATCGCGAAATCATTAAAAGACGAGCCCGTAATCTCTCCGGCCTCGTGTGTCCGGGAACGACGCTGCAACATCGACATCATTCGTGCATGCGAGACAAATAATTTATGGTCGCTTTTATACATGCATTCGCGCCTGCTCGCTTTCTCAATGCACTTTCTACGGTCGATCTTCGTGGCGAGAAAGGGACAAAGAAATAAAGAGAAAGAGATAAAGAGAAAGAGAGAGAGAGAGAGACAGAGAGAAGCCTGACCATCTGTTTCTCTCTCCTTCCACCTTATTATCGGTTTCTCTTTTTATCCTTTATCTATCCACGCTCGTTATGCAATTTCAAAGATATACAGTCGCTTTGAGAACGTCTGCAGGCGATTGCGAGCTTGGAATTATTTCCCGGGTGGATCACCACGATTAAAGGGCGAAGGAGAGGGGGAAAGAGGGAGGGGGAGGGAGGGAGAGAGAGAGAGAGAGAGGCGTTATCGATCAGGAAGATGTCTTACGGGTTTTCGCGATTAGCGTGGGAGAGAATTACAGGGGGCATCTCGAACATATAGGTGTGTTGTGCAACCGAACGCGGAAACGCAACGTCGATAGACTCGAGAGATGCGGACGGTCCGGCCAGACTCTCTCTCCTTCTTACTCTCTCTCCCTCTTTTCCCCCCTTTCGCCATATCTCCCTCGTAACTGACGCGTTTCTCTCTAGTACGTTACAGAAATACACCGGGAAAATTATGTCACTAATGCACTTGGATATATCTCTAGGAAATGCGCTTTCCGCGTCGCATCTACGAGATTAGAGACTCCCGGTGTAGACATTTCGGTATCGTTATCTATTTTTTTTTTTTCTATTCTTTAACTTCCTTGACGTTCTAGCCGTCGTATCCACATTATATTTCTGTAAAAATCACGACTTTATATAAGTATTCATTTTAAAATTTTAAAATTGACTCCCGTTTTACCCTCACAAGAGGGTCGGAAAAAAATCAATCTTGACATAGATTTAAAGGTCCCTACAATCTGTAAAATTCGAGACCAAAATTTCGAGATTAAAATAGATCGCATAGTTCTTGATATATTAGACTGTTAATAGTTATGTGAGTCATCCTATATGAGTTGTCATTATTCTTACAGAAATATGGATGTTATTCGTGCACATATGACGCAGCAATTAAAATGTTCATCAAATGTATATTTCAAAAGGAAACAAAAAGATAAATTATTTAATAAATTATTATTCGTTATGTAATTATATACGTCTCGCCAATCTTTTTTTTTTTTTTTTTTGAAATTAAATTTTCGTTAAAAAGTAATTAATCGTTTATGCTAAAAACATATCTGCTTCGTCGAATAAATTGCAGATTTAAAGAAACTTATATTATTAGATATAAATTTTATACTATCAAATAAGTAAAAATAAATATTTGTCTTTTTTATTCGCGCGCCGTGCGGCATTTGCTAATGTGTTATTTCAGTCCTGCTTTTCACGCCGCAGGACATAGACTTCTGCATTGTTATGCATACCGTATCGAACGTACAGTCCCGGATTTCATAATTATTTCCGTGCAACATGGAAAAAAAAACACCATTCACCTCGTTAAAAGCACGCTTGAGTGAGAAAAATACGATGAAATGATTCGGGGATCCAAAATAAAATTGTATTGTTAACAGAAAATTACATTTTGTTAAAAATATTATTCGAAAATTGATCGAAAAGAGATTACTACTATATGCCTACTGTATCCCTAAAATTCATCAATTTTTATCAACATCTAATTATTTACAGTTCTATATGCTATACAAATAATTAATAATAAGTATATTAAAAAAAAGGAAACTAGTCTTGTCTTTATATTTTTTTTATATTAAAATATCTAATTAATAATATTATATTATTTAATTTCTTTCTGTATTAAAAGACAAATATCAGATTTTTCTGTCCATTTCTTTCCCCGTAATTACATACATATAATTATTCATTCAATTACCAACCCATCAATTATTGGCTCTACGCCTAATCATCTTCGCGATTATCAGTTTAATAATTTTAGAAATAACTATTGCGTTGCATCAATCATCAACGAGTGCCAATAAATTCGTTTCTAGCGGATATTCTTTCAGAATGTGGCAATGCCACATGCATCAACGAGCAAGCGGTCGCTAATAACACGTCGAGATTTGATAAGTCGCTCAATCTCATTTACACCGAGATATGTATACCAGTGCGAAAATCTAAAAGCTTCAATTCGTTAAGCTTGAGAAATACGAAATGTACGAAGCAACGCGAAACTTCATTTAATTTCAAACGGATTTTATTTCGGGGGAATTCTGATACGAAGCTTACACACATATGGGAAAAGAAAAATATTTCACTGACGCAGCTTTAATACCGCTGGTACTGCATATTCTATACGTGAAAAAATTTCGCTTGCCGAAAAAATTAAATATCCCGATATTACAGCGGGACACGTTTTAGAAATAAAGTAGAAAAATCTCGTTAAGAGTAAATATGTGTTCGAACAATTTGCTGCCAAGGCAAAATAATCTACCTCTATAACAAAAATGTATTTTGCTATTGCAGCAAAATCGTCTTTGAGAAAGGAATAGAATTTCTTTTTTTTTTCTATAATATAACAAATTTATATAATTGAATAGTAAACAATCGAAAAATTTGAAAGCAAATGCATTTTGATCGACATTTTTTTCGAGAAATTTATCCTCAAAATATAATTCGATTGTGCTCTTGATCTCACTTTATTTCATTTCTGTGTATCGGATAAGTTTACTCGGTAATATATATACAGTAGAAGTTTAATGCTAATTGTCTCTTAACGACATATGTAATTAATTACGGGTTTTTAAGTGGCTAATCAAATCTCCACGCTCCTCTCCAGTAAATTAAAGCACAACCTGGATGCCAAGCTTAACCGAAAATTCTGTGGTAACGTTAATATGGCATATTCATATCGCGTAATGAGCATTAATGAAGTTTAACTTTCGGTCTGCTACCGAAAGCAAGGGCGAAAGTTGTAGCAGCTAGTTATATGTATTCATGAGTATCATTTTAAAATTAACATCTCCATCGCGCGCGCGCACATGTATGTGTATGTGTGTGTGTGTGTAAAAGAATGCTCAACACGAATGCAATTTACAAAACGTACAAATACAAATTGCGGCGATTCTGTTTCTCCATTCGTCGTAAACGCTGCATGAATTTGGCCGTGTATATAATACCGAGTTTTAATACAGAAGAATCGCGTTAATGTAAACACGCGAGATGAAAATCGGGCGAGTATATTTAGAATTAAACGCGTCGAGAATATCAGCTTATGTGATTGTATTACCAATGCAAATGAGATTAAGCTTAAATTAACGCAAAGCGGAAACAGCCTGTATATTAATGTTTCATCTTTATCTGGTGCTCATAGAGGTAGATAGATGGATAGAGAGAGAAAGAGAGAAAGGGAGATTGACACGAAATAAAAAAATTATTGAAAATTATTTTACCGGATATAAGAGAAATATCATTTCTTAAATTACGCTTCTAAGAAACATCGGTAACGCAAATTAAAAGTTGTCACCGAATCAAACAATCGATAATAATTTATTTCCATCGATAAGAGTAATTTTTTCTTATATGTAATTATATTGTGTCATCTTTTTTAATGTAATCAATTCCGCGCAGAGCACATGTGATTTCACGCGCGTTTTTCTTTTTTTATTTTTACATCAGAGAGAATATAATGATACTTTATTCTCGCGTTTCAAATCGGCTCACGGTAAGTAACGGACGAAAAAAAAGGCCGCATCGAATATAATCCGGATTAACTGCAGAAATGTCGGACGAATTGCATGAACGACGGATTATCGATTTTATCGTATACTGCTACTCAGCGCGACGCGATTTTATTTCTGCGCGCAATTTCGACGCGCTTTCACCGGTTACGATATAATACAACATGTACGCATACACACGCGGATATATGTATATGTGTATATGTAAACACACACACACACACACACACACACACACACACACACACACACACATACACACACACACACACACACACACACACACACACACACACACACACACACACACACACACACACACACACACACACACACACACACATACATCGTGAAAATACACGCGATTACTGTATTATATAATATTATTCAATACACGCGGCATGTATACTAAGTTATTTATATTGGCAGGTTTATATATACTCGGTGCGTCGGTATTTAATATCAACACCTAATTGAAGTTTTATCAGAGTGAATCTTGTTTTAAGAGTGCCGCTTTCATCAACCTCTTTTGCTTGATCTTATATTGATGCGGACTCATGTGATGCAATGATTTGCGCATCAATTCTTATAATTTTCCACTTCTGAAATCTTCGCGAAAAATTTCTCAATTAAATTGTATTATTATATTTTTCATTCGTTTAATATTTATAGAATATTAATTGAAAGATTGGAAAGAGAATTAAGGATATATATTTTCTAAAAGAAATATACGAAGAGAGAAGCGTATCTCAAAATCAGAAGGTATCGACACTTGACTAATGCCGAGTATCAGACATCGATTGCTGTTGAAAGCACTCGAGCAGGACCAGAAAATATCGAAATCTCATATTTCTAGCTACGGGCTCTTCTTCTCGCGAGCACTCAAGCGCGCGTACATTCGACACTCCGGTCTCGTACGAAGTCAATTACTGATTACCAGCATGTGTGTGTGTGTGTGTGGAGAGATGTGAGCGCGATATTTATATGCGTATGTGTTGAGCACGCGCACGCACACACACACACACATATGCGTGCTCGGCCAGTCCCGTATCGTAATTCGCAATTTGCTCGAGCATTCACCTTCGAATTCCCGTTATTCACGTTCCGTATCGTCGTCGTACGCTCGGGTACCAAGGTGCCACTCGACGAAGAAGGAGTGATTGTCTTAACCAAGATACATTCGGAAAAGCGATGTCACATTATTATAGAGTGCAGATATCTTCGGTCACAAAAGTATCTATGTAAATATAAGCTGCAATTGATTATGGTATTTTTAATTTCTAAACAATTTTGATAAAGAATTGATAGAATAAAATTGCATCTACAAATTTTTTAAGCTATTCCACAAATTAATCTTTTTAACTCAAAGAAATAAAAATGTACAGTGTAAAAATTTACAGTATTTACATATTTTACACTATACTTTAAATTACACTATACTAATTTATTAAGAGAGAAATTTCTATTTATTATTATTATTATTATTTTTAAATATAATTCAAACTTTAAAAAAATTTTCTTCATATGTAGAAATTTGTAAAATTATCTCTAATTTCATTTCTCTTTAGTGGTGAATAGTAGCTTAATATAACATATGTTTGCGATCTGATAAATGTCAGATGAAGCTCGACTTAGCTTTACTCAGGTGCTCCTAATATTAATATTATAATATTAATTATTATGTAGATGCGCGAAAAATACATTCAACAAAATTCTCAAAAAAAAAGAAAATCAATTTTAAGTACGGCGTCGATTTTTAATGTTCAAAAAAGGAATTGTAAGAAATCAATAAAAAAAAAATATTGATATTGTGTTCGCGATATATGATGAATCATTCCTAAGCGATAGGCAATCGTTGCAGCTGCTGCCACAGCAACTTTCGCATTAATCTTACGTGACGTATGATTATTGCCGACTCGGTGATATTTAATTTTTAAATTTTTATCTAAATGCCGTTTTTAAAACGGCACGGTTACTCGACGGCAGCGCCATATATTTATCGAATTTAATGACAGGCAATGTTTAGAAAACAAATGTAAGCGCGCCAGTAAATGCAGTGAGATTTCCTCCGAAATCTTCGTCGCGAAATCTACGTCGTTTTCGACATTATATAAGTTTTGATTCGCCTTATAGAACGGCCCGGAGTGTTACTTTGTACGAGGAAATCGATCGCCGCGATTACGCGGCACGAAGACAGACTTTCTATTCGAATATCGCGTCGCTCATAAAGTTCAACGCCGTTTCACGATCCGTAATTGCCTGCACGTGTTATCGAACATTCATGTTACGTCCCCACGTTTTACAATCGGCTCTCTCGAAAATCATCGTAAAATATTGATCCGAAGAAATGAGTAGTCCCGAAATCTAATAAACATTACGGAGAGAGCGGAATATTGTGCGGAAAATAGAACGTTATATCTCGATTTCAAAGATCCGCCAACATTGTTCTCTACAATTTTAAATCTCTATCTTCATTTAGTCTAAAGAAAATGTTGAAATCTTTAAACGTATGTCTATTTAATGTCAAACTTTTCTTAATCATTAATTTGAGGACAGTTATTAAAGGGATATTATCTGTGTCATTTGTAGGAACCTTTGCTGCTGCAGTGATGAACAAAAATATTTTGAGATATTCCTGACTTTCCTCATTTCTGTCTTTCTCCCTTTTTCAAATCTCAGGCGAATTCCATATATACGTCACTGTATCGCGTTAAGAAAATAGCGTTTTCTTGCGTCTTCGCTTGAAAATATCTATTTTTTATTTTACGAAAAATCAGCTGATCGCTTCTCCAGTCCTATACACGAACGTTATTCTTTATCCTTCCTATGTCGTTTGCGGCCGGGTGGTTATCTTCTCTGTTTTTGCCCGGTGCATTGATCCCGCGAGAGATCGCAATCGTGTAATTAACTCGTTATATCTATCCCTCACGAGTCAAGCGTTACATAACTCGTTTCCCATAGTCCCCTTTACTCATGTCTCTTTTTTTGTTTTTTCGTTCTTCAATTCCTTTTCCGAAGCTCGTTTCTGTTTTTCCTTGTCTGGTGCGTTCGTCGGGTTCGCCGGACGTTTCGAATCCACAAAGTTTCTCGATACCCAATTACACGAATGCCTCATCAAACTTGTTGAGAAAGAAAAATACATATTGTGTTTAAAATAGTTTTCATATTTCGTTTGTCAGTTTATCATCGAAGACTTTGCTGAAAAATGACAAATATTCATAGCAAATATTCTTTACAATATATATTAATAATAAAATAAATGTGTGTAGAACTTATTTCTTGTCTATTTTCAAGTTCAGGCTTGAAAAGAAGAAAGCTAATTTTATAAGATAATAATGAGATTTTATAAGATAATTGTGTTTGCTGCTTATTCGATGATCACGACTCTCCACATGTTCCACAATATATCTGTACGGCAAGAAAATACATATACGTCCCGAAAAGGATGCGTAACCAGTCCACGACGACGCGGGTTACTCCCATCATGAATAATGAGCAGGAGTGCCATGATTTCCGGGTTCGCGATTCCCATGTCACGGAATATTTATTTTATATTCCGCGTCTACGAGAGTTCGCGTTCCCGGTGAAAATGTTACTTCGAGTTACCGATAAGAATCGATTAAACGTCAAAATGACAGAGTAAAACAAGGATGATAAAGAAAGCGATGACTTGCATAAAAATAAAATACTTAAATGCTTCGCTCAAAACAAATATTTTGCTTCAAGCTTTAGCAAACAATTATAGAAATATCGAGAAATATTCAAGAAATGGAAAAACTTGGAGTGCAATGCTTATTTTACGTGTGTAAACTCGATCTCTAACATAAACATTAAATTTAAAAGTTAATTTAGTTTTATTTTTTAAGTCCAGCGTCGACATTCTGTCAAAGTTTTCGCCGACTAAAAGTCTTTAAATTGCTCAGATCAATTTTATCAGCTCGCCGATAAATATAAAAGGAGAGAGAGAGGAATTGCATTTAGTATTCGCGCGTAATTGCTTTAATAAATATTAAATACTCTGGGAATTAGGCTAAACGACTAGCTAAGTGTCTATGCCCAAAGAGTAAAAGGCTTTTGTCCCGCACGTGAAATAAGAGATGAGAGGACACGGACGAAAGGGTCCTCTCCATCCCCTCCTTCCTCCTCGACACTCGTCGAGCCCGTATTCAAAGAGAGCCCTTTTGCTCGAGGAAATACCGCGGCGTAAAGTGCCGCGTGTTTACAAGAGTCTGCGCGCCATTAAAAGAAGATCTCGACAGGGCGAGGAAAAGAGAAAAACTTGTGGAAGGTAAGGGGATTATCACGCGTCACCTTGTTGTTGTTCTTTCCATCCTTTGATTTTTGTGAAGAACCCTCTGCCCAGCTACTTTACTTGTCACTACAACCGCGTGATTAATTGATTTACCGCAGAACAACAAAGTTGTAATCAAATGGATCGTTTCGAAAAAAAAAAAATTCTATGCATGCTTTAAAAGATTGAATCTTATAGAAGGAATAAAAATTGAACGTAATTTTTTTTTTTTTTTTTAATGGTTAGTGTTTCCTTATAATACTAATATTTATTCTTTTTAATTATATTTAATATTTTATTATAATCATTATTTATATTAATAACAATAAGAAGAATATACATATATTAATTTTTGCAGAATAATCTGCTAATTTAATTTATTTAATAATAAGATCGACATATCAGTGACAGACAATTGTGAATTTTACAGATATTATATGAGATTTATTTTAATTATATTGGTTTATTTTAATTATATTGGTTTTAATTAGTTATGAAAAAAGAATCTTTTATAGAGTTTTGAAGATTTCAATTCTATGTTTCATATTTAATTGTTTTATATCCATTATATTTTTATTTTTTATTAGAATTCTAGCAAAAAATCATAAGCCGATATATTTCATTGAGAAAAAATCTGTATTAATTTTAGAATTTAAGATTTAATATTTTAATGACATATCTGCATTGATTTTTTTAGCTGAATATATAGGATAATTATTTTTATGCTTTTTTATGCTTATACAAAAATTATTATTACAAATACAGTATAATAAACTCGTATATATTCATATTTAAAAACTATTTTATCTTTGATGTGTTATATATATATATATATATATATATATATATATATATTTAATTTTAGAAATTTAAACATTTATACATATATATATATATATATATATATATATATATATATATATAATTTAAGAAATTAAAACATTTATATATTAATAAAATTATTTAAATAATATTCTTGACTTACTAACATTTTAAAAACTAAAAATAAATTTAATATTTATTATACGTTAAAATAAAATATAAAAAATGTGTGCTATTGATAATAATTGACTACGAAAGGATACATTTCGCGTGCGCAATGCGAAGAGAAGAATGAACTTCTTACAGGAACGCGGGCTAATTATTAGAGGGCGATTTTATCGCAGCTCAGTTAACAATTAATATAACGATAATGATCCCTGGCAACCTGCGTATGCGCGATCATGATAACGCGCGATTATCGTGACTCGGAGAATCGCGAGAGAAATTTAGAATCAAATAATCGGGATCATGATCGTGGATCTATGGAGAGAGAGATCATCTCGTCCGATCGTGCATCCACTGCCGATTCGTGCTACACGTCGTCGTCGTGCCTCGAGAATTGCCCTTTGCCCGATGTTAGTCGAGCGCATCCGGGGGAAGAAAGATGGGATGAAAGGAGATCAAAGTGCGCAAAGTAACCGCGGGTGTCCGCACGTTTGCTAAACACGTGCAACGAGCCTCCGCGAGCTGCAACCGCGTTTTGAATACATACACACATAGACACACACATACAAAGTTCCCGTCTATAACCTCTGCCATTTCCCATAGCCCGGCCACACCCATGCGCTCTCACTCATCGTCGATAGGTGATTAACATTAGCGGCGCATTTGCCGCGCGCCGCGAGGAACAGATTCGAACAAAGGGCACGGGATGCTTATGTGCGCAGTCTCCGCAGGATCATCTCCTGCGGTGGTGAAAACAGCCTTATAGTACTTGGACTATGCGTAGATAGATATGTAGACGTGTCTGTGTATCGGGCAAAATTTAATTAAATTAATAATTATACTCCGCACGTACAGGATTACCGAGTAATTAAATTAGCGATTAACGCTTTGCGCAGTTCTCACAGAAACGTTTCAAGCTAGGCGCGATTGTAATTAGCAATTTATACCGTTGAAATGTTCATCAAATTTTGCAAACAAAAAGTAAATGTTGCGCGTGCAAGCTACGCTGATAACGTTAAAGTGATGATGCAATACGCGCAATATCAGCTTACCTATCGAAATTAATTTGCGAAAGTGTTGATGATAATAATTATAATTATTATGAATATAATTATTAAATAATCGATAATAATAAGTAATTAATTTGGGAGAAACAATCGCGAGAATTAAAGTAATTAAAAATCATTAATTAAGGATTTATTACACTTTGAGATGGAATGCAACTTTGAGGTGTCCTTTAAGGACCGACAGATGTTAATCTTCTATAAAAACATTTAATTCATTTTTAGTTGATTGAATCGCAATAAGATTATCATCTAAATATATTCTTTAGATTATCTAAATATATTCATGCATCTTTATTCTTTATATTTTCCACATATTTTTCATACATAGGGCGCAAAATAAGTTCGAAAAGTCTGCTATATGATGTCATAGTTCTTATAAATTAGAATAAGAGATTCTTTTTTCTTTAAGTTTTATATTGAAGGCAGTGTATTTACCTATCCACATATCATTTCTATTTTTTATAAAATTTCATAATTCATACTTAGGGACGACAAATTAAGACCAAGAGAGATTTATCTCACTGATGGAAGATTCCGTCACGACTATCTACCTTACCCTTAAAAAAAAAATTGCGCTATTAATTCTCAGATCGAATCGAATGTACGAAGGACGCGGGTGAAAGCCGGAGTCAGAATGCCTCCTCTCGGGAGAAGGCGTCGTGAGAGAGACGTGCTCTGAAATAACCGTCTAATATTGCAATGCGGAACAAGTTATTCTGGTAACCGAGGCCCCTCACTGGGTTAAGCTAAGTGTTTGTCCGCCTTTTGCTTTGCTTCCTTTTGCCTTAGCAGCATAGATTGGGACAGGCCATGGATCACGACATCTCGCAGACGACACACATAGGCGCAAAGAGAGAGAAAGAGAGAGAAACCGAAAGAACGACAGATCCTCCGAGCTATATGCACACACACACACACACACACACACACCACACACCACCACACCACCACCACACCACACACACACCACCTGCCACACACCACCACCACACACACACACACACACATACACACGTGTATATGCGTGAGTGCGAGGCGTATATGTGTTTGCAGAATGCGCGATGTGCTTTGGCTCATACGGAGACTCGCCAAGCAAATACGATTTCTTTCTTTTCTTTCTCTCTCTCTCTCTCTATCTTCTCTTTTGAGCGAAACGCGATTTCCAGAGTGTCTGTGCAAATCTTGTAAACAAATTCTCTGAAAATTCCCTGATCTTCTAGGGTACTTTTGTTCAAAATTCGAAGTAAAGAGAATATTTCAAAAATTTTTTTATACAACTTTCTGAAATTATCTTTTGCATCTTCTAATGCTTTTCACTCATACGAAGGAAAAACAGAGCCACTCAATGAATAGTTTTTGTAAGATAAATATTTTTTATTTGCAAAACATTTTTTTTTTCATCACTAAAGATTACAGTAAAGAATATATTCTGCATATTCAATATTTTGTTAATACATTGAATATATAAATAGAGGCAGGATATATATTTATAATATACTTTAAATATATAATTTACAATTTAATTTATTGGTTGATTGTTGACTGCTTGTGTATAATATAATAAAATTGCCAAAGAGAGAAATTTTTATAAAATTCCTTGAATCGCAATAAAATTCTATAAGAATTATCTGGTTTTTTCAGGTACAAATGAAATCTTAGAAAATTTCAGTTTTGTGTGAGATAGACACGCTGTTTAGTATAAAAAGCAATACAAAGTATCACTGTGCACATATATGATTTATTAATAATTTAACAAAAAAAATTAAAATCTTATTAAATTGCAAAATTAGGATTTCATAAAAATAGAAATATTCTTTAACAAGATTAACCAATAATAACCAATAATATGAAAAAAGTTTAATTAGGTAAGATAAAATAATAATAATGTCAGCTATATATTAGTTACCTATAATGCAATTATGCATATATCATATATTGAATACATGTTCTACTTTTACTTCACTTGTGATAAAAGTATTAATCGCATGAAGTCAATCGAATCTTTCGTTTGTGAGAGAAAAAGCTTTATTTTTAAAATAAAAATCAAAAATGGATCTTCACCCCGTTGGGCGATGTTCCTTATTCCTATGGAATATTCTACAGAAAAAGATTCTATTACAGTTATTTGATCGATATTTTCCATTATGGATATGTATATTTTTACCCGAAATCGTAATAAAATAGCTTTTACATAATTTCGTTCTACGCTATTATTTTACGCGTGTCTCAAGGTAATATCCGTTCTTAAAAACGATGTATACATCATCTGCGATAACGGATGATTTATTTCAATTTCTACATACATATATTTTTTCGTCTTTATCGAGAAAGTTATGAGAAAACCTCGAGACATACGAACGGTAGATATCGATTTTCTCGCCTTTGACGTTTCTCTTTCGACGATCTTTCACCGTTCGCGTGTATTATACGTGCAAGTTACATATCGCAGCATGCGGCCGTTTTCTCGATCTTAACATGCGAGAGAGAAGGAGAATGGCGTACGACGCGAGTGGAACGAAAAGAGACGAAGAGGATGATTGCCGGCTTGGGGAATGGGGGCGGGGTGAGGAAGGCAAGGGGCCGGAGGGGGGGGGGAGAGGTAAGGGAGAAAAGAGGGGTAATGTCTTCCGCGTTCGCGCAACCGCTTACAGGTTTTATACGAGTCGACCGTGTATGTGCACGCGGACTCGTTGAAAGCCCGCCGGTGTAACACTGTCTCGCCGCTTGCGTAACCTTATTAAGACACTTCGTATATAGCGCGAGAGAAAGAGAGATATTTTATGAACGATCAACCGTCTGACGCTGTTTGTCGCGGTTTCTTTTCAGCTTTTCAAGTCATCGATATATATCCGTCAAAATCTCTGTATGCCTTCTTTTAAATTTTCATTATTTTTAAAATCTGTTTTTAGGGCCAGGATAGAATTGGTATATGTCTTACTTATACACGATGGGAATTATTTTAAAAGCAATTAAATTCAATTTTTGTAGAATTATATATAATAATAATAATAGATTATTTCGTTCGAAAGCTAACACTGTCTACGGGTGTCTACCTTAAATCTTGTATGATTCTTGAAAAAGAAATGTGTAAAGAGTAATCTTATAAAATTTCCTTAATTTTTCAGGGTATTTTTGTTTAAAATTACACAGAATTAAAGAGAGAATATTTTGAAGATTTTTTTTTATGCAACTTTCTAAAATAAATTTTTTTATAGTATATGCTTTCTAATGCTTTTCACTCTCATAAGAAAAACACAGAGCCACTTAAGTTTCAAGTGCTAAATTTGCAAATGTACTGAAAAGAAACTAAATAGCTTTCGTAACAAACATGTTTCACTTATATAACATATTCATTTTTTGTATTATTAAAATTTACAAACTAATATATTTTAATTTTAAGCACATAATTCATAACTTGGCTCATTGGCGGATTGTCGACTGTTTTTAATATAAGAGCAAAATTATCAAAGAGAAAAATTTTTGAAAAATTCGCTAGTTCCCAATAAAATTCCAATGCAATTCCTTAATTTTTTCCAGATACAAAAGAAATCCTTGAAAATTTCAGGTTTTTCCACGGAATAGACACTCTCTGCTAAAATAACTTGAAAACTTCTCTTTATCATATGCATGTATCAAATTAATAATACTTGAGATAATTTTGTATTTATCTTAACGCATACATATAATTCATATTTTAATATCAAAAGTAATATAATCTGAAAGATTATAATTCAATATTTTAATATATTATGTAATTCAATATTTAATTCAATATTTAATTCAATATTTATAGCATAATAGAATTTTGTATATTAATATACAAAAAAAAATATTTAATATATTAATTAAGTCCATTTTTAAAATCATAAATCTATTTAAATCATAAATTTTGTGGAGTATATAATAAAATATCGAAATTGCCATAATTATTTTCCATTCGAAAATCTGATAAAAATCTGTTCCTGATCTTTGTTGATCTTTGAACGTTCCAACACTTCAGAGGGAGGGAAAGTTGAAACATGAGAAGGCGTAATACCGGCTACACTTGGAAAAAGAATCGCCGGCTTGGATCGCTTATGTTAGATCATTTTTCGCGCTCCGAGCGAAACTGGTCCAGTATACGGATCGCCTTTTCCCTCTTTCGTGAGCGCCTTTCTCGCGCGCCTTTTTCAGATTTGCGTTTTACATCGATACAACGACGAGGGCAACACCCTCTCGCAAACCTCGTTCTCGTTCTTCTTGTACCACCCGCGCGCGAAAATTGCGTGACGCATAATTCGCGCGCGCGCGCACGGCAGGCACGGCTACATTTAGGCCTTTCACATTTAAAGACAATGGAAATAGTGACCAAGAGCAAGTAGGCAGTTGGGATTTTTAATCTTTTACAAATTGGTTCGCAGGATTTAAATTTTATAAAAAAGATCCTCTAAAGATTCTCAAAAATCATAAAATAAAAAACACTATTGACTTGTAAATAATTTAAATCTACAAATATAAAACTGGAGAAAGAAAAAAGAGAATCGATTTCATATTACTGATCGCAAAGTATGTAAATAAAAGCTGGCTGGATCAATCGATGTAATATTCTGTACATAATGATGTCAGAGAAATCTCATATCGAAATTCATTAACTAAATTATAGTTCAAGGAAATTTAGTTGTGCATAATTTCAATAAATGTCTTGGCTCGTTCTTCGGTGTCTAATCATCAATTACCGCTTTAATGCTACATTAGATGCATTGGCATTGCACCAGGTGCATGATTGATGTATATAACAAAGACTGATCCTATGTGAGTTATATAAATCTTTATATATATCGAATATATAAAGAAGTATATTTTAAAATGTATATTTTAATTATATAAATATATATAATTAGATATTTTTAAAAATAATTATTTTTTATAATATAACAATTTTGTATTTATAATTAAATAATTAATAGTATTTTATATTCATTAAATCTGCATTAATATTGATTCCTATTAGAGATTTTAAATATTAAATATTAATAATAATGTAAATACATATATATATATATATAAATTTTTCTTTCTTTCTCTTTCTCCTTATATATATAACATTGCTTCACATTTCTCTATATTTATATATTTACTATATTCGCTGCATTTATTACAGTGCAATGTAAACATTTTTTGCAATTATTTTTTATCAGTAGAATATATTTTATTCCATAAAATATTTTCGGATTGTTTAATAAAATTTCTATAAGTTTAATGAAATATATAAATATATCAATTTTCTACGGAACAGATGTAAACAAATATAAACACATATAAACATACAAAGTTCTATGTCAAGAGAATACTTTCTGTGAAAGCGTTTGTTTTCACGTATGACCGATTTGAGTTGATTAGCCAGTTATTGTCAGGAGCAGAGTCTAGATGCTGCGTTATGGAAAATGTTCAATCAGCTAGCCAATACGACTTGAAAATCACATAAACAACTAATACTTTATATAAGAAGCGGAAATTAAAATGATTGCGCATATTTTATATTTTGTTGCGCCTGTGTTATGTAATATTATGTAACTTATGTCTTATAGAATTATGTGATATTTGATGATTATTTTTAATGATTTTGGAATTTAAAAAATTACTTATAGCACACGATATTTTCTGGCTATTTAGAATAGATATTTTCTTAAAAAAAAAAAAAAAAAAAAAAAAAATGTTATCTCATTTCTATCATTTTGCAAAAAGGCTTTAAATGTAATGCTTCACGAAATAAAATTTATATTTTGGTTTGCCTCTTTTCTTCGTTTCTCTTTCATTGATCTATTTATTTTAATCCTTTCTCTTTTTATTTCTTTGATTGTCATCATTATGTCGTCATAAGGAATTGATGTACACGCGCGAGAAATCGAGTCATACATTTACCGAATCAGCAAATATCGTCAAGTATATCAGCCCTTCTTATTTCATGGTGGTCCTCGCACGGAATCCCGAGTTCAATGTCTTCTTAATGAATCTTTCCCTTCTACTCCTGTCCGAACAAGCACCACCCCACCATCGTTCTCACGAAGAAATTTACCGGTTCCCTTCTCTCTCCTTCTGCTATCTTTCTGTCTCCCCTTCTGCCCAATTCTGATCCACGAATTATTTCGTCGCGCACTGATTACTTCGCCGAAAGAGATACTTACACGCCGAAAAAACTGATTTTCGAAAGAGAGAAGCTACTACATGATACGGAGCTACTATTTGTGATTTATAAAGTAGAATGATTCCTAAACATGCAATGCCGCATAGATTTTCATTAATTCTACAGAAGCCTAATTAGAAATCGTATGACTGAGAAAAAAAAGTTGTTGATTTGACTAAAATGTGTTCACCTGATTATTATTTTTTTAATTGAAATATTCTAATATTTTAAGTCAAATACGTCATGTTAAATTTAATGTCGTATTTAACTTAAATACTTAAATATTTCAATTAAAGAAATAATAATCAGTTGAACACATTTAGTCAAATCAACAACTTTTTTTTTCAGTGCAGAATAAATAAGCCATTCAGTATATACATTTTTTTTTTTGTTTAATTGAGACACCCCTTAATTTCCTCCTAACTATTAAAATCAATTTTTTCTTGTAATAATAGTAGATAAAAAAAAATTATTTATTTTAGAAAAATTAGTCCTCGAATGATCAATTTCCATTCGTCCGTAAAAGCGAGTAAAATCTAATTTGATTGTGAGATACATCTCCAAAATGCGATGTTTCTCTCTCTCTCTCTCTCTCTCTCTCTCTCTCTCTCACGTAAGAATTCAAAGTTAAGTACTTCAACCGGTGAGATATTTCAATTCGTTGCCGAACTTTCTCCCTCGTCCGTATTCTTAAGCACGCTCGATGGACAAAACTTTCGGGAGTAACTTCCGTTGGGTAACGATCGCGAGGGAAATAAATTTATTCAGGGACCCAGAGGTGTGCGAGAGTGAGAAGGAAATCAGGAAATTCGAATCGTATGACCGATAACATCGTATATAACGGATCATTCAATGAAAATAACAAACTTTATGCTTAAAGCTTCACGTAAAACACAACATTCCTATTCGGAATTAATTATTTATTTGAAAAAAAATAGAGCGCATCTATTTTGTCTGATAATCATTTTATCGCATTTTCAAAAATATTGTATGAAATGATTTTTCTGAGATTCTCCAATCAAACTTCTACCAATATACATATATATAGAAATAGAGATAAAAAAAAAATAGTTATATAAAAACATAAGAATTTTAATAAAAATATATATGTTTATAGGATACTTATTTACTTCTACTTATTAAGCGTATTGATACAATTTGTGTACAAAAAATCTTAAAAGAAGACACTTTGTGTGCGAAATTTTTGTAAATATTTTAAATAATAAAATACGTGATAAAATTCTCAAATGTTTCTCATGCATGAATATATTTGGCGATACACCAAATGATATTAAATTTCATAAAGCCGTGAAATGTTCTGAACCGCTAATATTTATGTCGGCCTGTGTCGGAAAGCAGCGAACGCGTCTTCCGTTTGACTCTTTTCTATCCAGGGACTGGATAGCGTGAGAATTAGGAGATAAAAGTTGCATGACACACCGCGCGATTTACGATCAATTTGTGAGAAGGTTCTAATTTTCATTTGCGACGAAAGAGAAAACAAATCCGCTAAATAAAAGATACTATTTCATTATTTCAATACTTAAAATAAAAGTTACTTCACTAAAATGGCTGGAGGTTTAATTATTCTACTATTAGAAAAAAAATATCGAAAATTAAAAAACTATTCTTTTTTAAAAGCAAATAGCAGTTTTGCGTGAATGAAAGATCAAACAGGCCAAAGAAAAAACTAGCTGTAAAGATACGATATTAATGTTTAATATTTTAATTAAGGATATTAAATGAATTAAATAAATAACAATTTACGAAAGAAATTCGAAAAAGATTGATCGTTATTTTTATTATATCAGCAGTCATATTTAGTATAATCATTAATTTATTATTAATAATCATTACATTTTGTTCAATTCTACTCTTTCATCTTTTGATCATTCAATAATCAGAATTATTTCTTAAAAATTTAATTACGAATCATTAGGTTAATCACATTTTGTCGAATTTTGTTTCCATCAAAAATTATGCTTATCAATTATTAAATAATTAAAAATAAAAGTATATTAAACAAATTAATATATTGTTCTCTTAATTTTAGGATAAAAATGTTTTTTAAATAATTGCTTTCACAAGATATTTCAGTCAATATTTCGAGAGTAAATAATTCCAGAAACGTTTCAATATCAAAATCGAAAAATAACAATTACATTAATAGTTTACTCTTGATACGATACGCGCATTGAAACGTTTTCGATTATTTTGTTAATTTATTAATTTCGCGAACAATAAATTCAAGATTAAAGTAATAAATTAGCAACACATTGAATTACTACCATGCAAAAATATACGAGCTATTAATTTCGCGAGAAATAAATCAAAATAATATATTTTAAGAATAATTATTCAATTTATTTTCTGCTAATAGAAGCAATAAATTCGAAATTAAAATAACAAATTAGAGATAAGTAATAATATTCAATTATCCTCATCCGAATGATTTCTCATGATGTGAGTTTCAAATTAACAAAGATAGAATCATTAATCTAATTTGTTTATTCAATATAATAATCATTAATATGATTACATTTCACATTTTATTTGCGCTTCTACATTAATAATGTTTATTGATTACACTCATTATCAATTATAAAAATTAATTATTATTTTCTCGGTCACTTGACGATCATTAATTTGATTATATTTCGCTCGACTTTGTTTTCAACGACTTCTCTTTTATTCTACCGGCGCTACCAACTTTCTCTACTCTATGATTATGACTATGAAGATTTAAAAAGTAGACTCCAAGTTGTTGGAAACTTTAAAGTAAGGTCGCAGCCTTATATTCGCACACAGATATATAATGGCCAGCGCGTGTCTGTGCATCAAGTGCATTGCAAATCGACTACGCTCGCAAATTTTCGAATTACTTCTCTCTGCAAGTTTCGCAATATCGATATATTTACATATCAACATCCTTCTCGGAATTTATATCAACTATGGAAAGTTGATAAAATATCAACATAAATATCGATGCTATAAAATGCAAGTTCTCTTGAATTTTGAAGTATAATTCTTGTGTTCCAACAATCATTCATTATTTTGTTCTAAATAAACTTATAATTGCTGATAATGTTTTAATAAAAAACGAGCAATAATATTTCTTTGCGAGAAAACATTCTTAAACGATGTTATGCATATTTAGATCGTCGGAGAGCATCGCCCATCGCTCATCGACCCACGCAAGCGCGCGCGTGGCATCCTCACCTATAGTCCTAAGTATGGCTACGTGTGTTACGATCATATACACGAAAAGGATCGTTGTGTCACAAGCACTTGACTATAGTTATGCAATCTACCAACCCGCATTCATGGTCAAGGCCTGCGTCCTTACCACTGGCAGTTTGTATGTGTATGTATCTATGTGTGTGTATGTATGAATTCTTGGCCACACAGGCGTGATCGTTGTGATGTCCCATATGTATGATGATACATAAAAATTAGATGATTACATTTCGCCAAATTTGCGTATCGATTCATAAAAAGAAAGTTGCTTCTTGTCTCACTTGTTTCACTGCTTTAATTTGTGCAATTTAATTATAAGCAACATTTATGTAAATTTTAAATATATTTGATTAATGCTAAAAATGAATTCAAAAAGTCCAAAACAGATGCTGAAATTAGCGTTTTCAAAATTTCCTAATACTAAATTATTTTTTATTTTTATAAGCATTTTAAAAGACTTAAATTATTATGACTTAAATTATTAAGACGAATATTCTTATAAACATGAAGAGAGAAATAAAAATTATAATAACCAAGATAATATAAACTTTTATATTTAAGCTAAACAATGTGAGAGAAAAATTTTAGTAAGAACCGCGTGAATAAAGTTTCATAAACACATGAGATTGTACTTCAAGTAAAAAAATATTTTAATTAATAAAAAAATTTAATAAATTTGCAAACGATTCTAGATGAAAAATACGATACGATGAATAGCAGCCAAGAAATTCTCGACAAACACACTCTAAATAGCAAATTGAATAAGAAAGATAGTAAGAGAATACATCGCAGAATTTTAAATCCATGTACATATTTTCAGTAAGAGTTCATATTTCAATGCAATTTCGATATATATCCATTCACGATAATCGACATGTGATAAATGACAATTAGTATTCTCTTCATGTCTCATCTCATTTCGATTGCCAAGTCGAAAATGGAGCTCACACATTGAAATATCCGTATGTCACACATTTATCACACATTTTCTCTTAAGAGTCAGTCTACTTTAGAGTTAAAACAATCAATTTTTTTATATTTTCTGAAAATATATCTATCAAATTTTATTAAAAAATTTGCAAAATTAACAATCAGTTATAAGACTTTAAATAGGATAGCACGCAGATCTCCAAATAGATTTTTACCAAACTTTTTTTTTTTTAATGATAGAGAACACTCGGGGAGATTAAACTTAATTAGAATTAAAAAAATTAATATTTAATATTTTTCTGATCTTTAAAAAATACAAAAATTTAGTAAAATTAAAATATATAATGTTAAAATGATCATATTGTATCTTTCAATTTTTGCTAATGAAATTAGCTATCCCAAAATATTTTACGAAATAAAACTAGACCGAGTTCTTTCATTTCAAACAATTACATGACAAGCAGGATTTAAAAATATTGACGTATTGTCAATAAAAACATATGTAAACATCAAAGAGGTCAATTTTCAAATATTTTTCAAAATTCTTAAAAATCATCAATTTTTCTCACTGCTAGAGTACTCCGGGTTCTTAAGCGTACGATGATCACTCGATGAGGATTGCGAGTATTCGCAATGAGAATTCGCGTGAGAAAGAAAACGATAATAACGCGGAAAAGCGAGAAAGGCCAGAGAGTTTCTGCCCGCCGGTGATTTAATGTAACCGAGTTGCAGGAAGTGAATATTATTAGCATTCGCTTACCGTGCCGTGCCTCCCATACGCGTATCTTTCTGCCTCACTCGCGTGTGTTTGTTACTCAACTGTGTATGAAGTTACTAATACGGACGCGTATTCGACGTACGCACGATGCGCCGCCAACACGTGCGCAGGTAACATGCAAAAAAAAACACGTGTACATATGTACAACGGGCGACCCACGGTGGACGAGTTAGCGAGAAAGGAAATAACACGGACAGTGTTCGCGTCCACGAAGTATTTCATTGGGTGTCTTGGAGTGATTGCGCAGAAGTATGACACGAATGATATCTTCATCAAATTTGGAGTAACTTTTTCCTAAACGATAGTTCAAAGTTTATTATTATGGAATTAGAGTTGATATTGAATTAATTAATATATCTCTGTATCATATAAATCAGATTTGTTGTATATATTTTATTCCAGATATATATTTATTTATGTAAGAGCTTTTATGTAAAAGGAATTATATTTTCCCCTAAAAATAGCAATCTAAAATAAATAGAAAAAACTTTAAAAACTATGTCTTGCAAATATATTTCATTATTACTGACTTTTCAAAGAAATCTTACAGTCATAATCAGTAGGATAATACGTTGTTTTTTTTTTTTTTTTTAAATACTACTAAGTTGTTTAAACATGAGTTCACATCGCGAAAATTGTACTTTGTTTTAAATCGGACAGTTCGAACAGTTATTCACTCACTGAGAATGAAAAGATTAGATCTAGAAGTAACGAAAAGAGTTAAAAAGTGAGAGAATCACCTGCGAAAATCAAAGTCCAAAATATTCCCTTATCCATTCACTACCTTTTTTGATGGTCAATGACCGCCGAGGTTTACTCAAAAATTAAAGGAAAAACGTAGGAGTGTTAATGGCGTTCCCACGAGTCACCATTATTGCACCTGTCTGCACTTCCGGGTAACACGCGAAAATACTATACATTATAGCTCGGCATACGCAAAATGATCGGTTTGATTCAATCTCGCTTAATTTCATCGCGGCGTGACCATCTTGCACCAATGAGCGATTTCGATAAACTCGAAGCGAATAAATTTTGCGAATCTTATCTATTATATAGCTCGGTTCATTTCTCGTAATTAATAAAAGATATTTTTTTATATCAAGCGCATAAACGCATCGCGAAGAAAAATATTTTATAAAAATTTATTAATAAAATAATATATAATAATTAATAATTAATAAAATAATATATAATAATATAAATAATTTATTAATAAAATAATATTTAATAAAATAATATTAATATTATTAGTGAATATTTCAACGTAATATACGAATAAAATTAATCGCGTTTTAAAATGTGATTGTCAACATTAATAGTATTAATAAAAATAATATTTTCCTCAGAATAGGAATATATCTCTCTAGTAAAACTTTAATCTAATTTCTAAAAATAATAATATGTACGTATTATAAATGCTAAGCAGAAAATATAAAATCTATTTCAAATTTTTATAAGTATCAAAATCACGGATATCTTTAATTAAATATTTAGATTAGTTTATAATAGAATCAAATAAAATTGTATTTATAACATTTTAATATTAGTATAATATTGTAGATAATATTCATATTAGATATTTATAAAATTATTATTTATACATTATTATACACTCAATTCAAAATCCTATTTTTCTACTAACTGTTCTAAAAATGACATATTTCATCGATAAAAGATATATTAATTTGAGTTTCATTAGTCTCGATATTATTTACTAGTGTGCTGCAACAGAATCTTTTTTTTTTTCTTGCGATTCTCTTCTCTATTATGGAAATGGTCTTCGACAATAAGGGAGACAACGCAATATGCCATGAAAACTCGCAATAGCTATAAATGCGTTCTCCTTCTCCGATCCGAGGGCGCTACAGGAAGTAAGTACGATGCACTCAAATGCATGCAAGATGCAGCGAACAGCAAGCGGGATGTCTAAGGAACGGATCGAGCGACTCGTTAAAATTTATCCGACAGGTCGGATAGTCTTTCGCGATAGCGGCGCGGAAAAGAGATTTAAACATCAGTAGAGGGATTAGAGCATTAGGATTAGAGCATTAATATTAACAGTTCATATAGTTTTGCCTTATTCATAATTTGGCGATATCACATACTACTAGGCTATCAAGGCCGAGGAAGAAAGAGAGAAAGAGAGGGAAGAAGTCGGAAAGAAAGTAAGAAGAAATATTGATACGAAGGACGAGATAAAGAAGGAAAACCGGAAAGGTGGAAAGAAAGTAAGAAAGGAAGCTACGCGAAGTATCAAATGCAAAGAGAAAGATAGAAAGATATATATGATACGATGGAAGCTACGTGAGTGGTCGTGCTCGTGTACGCCGGTAGCATCACTTCACCGATGATATACTCTACCGAGAGTTCATTGCTCTTGAGGTGCGAGAGAGAGAGAGAGAGAGAGAGAGAGAGAGAGAGAGAGACAGCTGAACACGAGAGAGAAAGGGAACAGACGTTGAAAAAAAGAGACGAAGAGAAAGGCACTGGCATTACTACGAGGAATGGAGACGAGGAGAGAAGAGAAGAGAACGCGAAGGAGAGAAAAATCTCGCGCGAAGAAGAAGAAGCGAGATTGAAGAGACGTCATGGTATGAGTGGAATACGAGAGAAAATGAGAAGAGGAGGGCGGCCGATGAAGAAGGAGAGAGCGACGAAGATGGATCGAGGAGTATTTACCGCGAGTGGACGCTCTTAATAATTCACGCGCGCGATTCCCAATGCGACGCGCGAACGCGAATCGAAGACGGGCATTCATCGCCTCGCTGGATTTTCGCGAAATACGAGAAATAAAGAGGCGCAGCGAGAGAAAGAAAATCCGATCGATAGTCGCCGTCAAGCTCGTGTCTTGGGCGAAGTTGGAAAATACTCAGCGCTACGATAGTACGTGAAATTGCCTCCATTGAAATTGCTAGACGATTGCATTCGCGATTGATTTACCTTCCTTGAAGAACTTTCACGCTAATAATTATAGGATGTTTATTCGAATCTTATAAAAAAATTCTCTGATCTTCCAGGTTTTTTTTTTATTCAAAATTTCAGATAAAAAAAAATATTTTAAAGACTTTTTTCGTGCTCTCTTTTAAAATAAAATTTTTTTTGTATGCGCATTTTCTCTAATGCTTTTCATTCATATAGAGGAAAAACACAAAGCCACTTAAGTTTCAAGTGCTATATTTGCACAAATGTACTAGAAAAAAAATGAATAATTTTCATAAGATAAGCAATTTTCCACTTGCAGAAAATTTTCATTTTTTTATCGCTAAAACTTATAATAAATCATGTGCTCTGCATATTCAACATTTTGTTAAAATATTATAATAATATATTATAATATATTATTATATAATATAATATAAATATATAATATAATATAATATATAAATATAATTATACAATATAAATATTATAGAGAGAATTTTAAAAATATCCCCAGAGTCCCAATAAAATTCCATGAGAATTCGTTGATTTTTCCAAATACAAATAAAATCCCTGAGAATGCCAGGTTTCTCATGTTTTTCCAGGGAATAGACATCACTTTTATTCTCTTCATTTTTATTCTCTTCATTAATTGATATTAGATTGAAGAATCAATTGCTAAATCTAATTAAATTGACAATTTTATTCGAATCAGATGAATGATGCGATCTTTTAAGTTCAAATATAAATTTAATATTAACATTATCATTTAAAGATATTATATAAGCGATAATATTAAAAATTCTTTTTCCATGTTTTTTCAGAGAATAGACATTCTTAATTAATTCTACATTCATTGATATTAGATTAAATAAATCAATTGCCGTATCATCTAATTAAATTAAAAATTTTATTCGAATCAAATGGTACGATTTCTTAAATTGAAATATAAATTTAATATTACTTAACATTATTGTTTTAAGAGATTATATGGATAAACACGATATTGTATCTTTACGCTGAAGTTACATAGTAGATATATTATTAAGATAAGTCATTTTTAAAATTAATCATTTTTTAAATTAATATTATATTAATTACAAAGATTAAATTGTTTCTGTTTCTTTTAAATTTTGACTCTCAAAAATCAATTATCCTTAATTATTTTCCTTAATTAATTATATTAATCTTCAATTATCTTAATTAATATTTCGATCAGATGATTTAATGAACATCAATAATAATTGTTATCAGACAATATATAATATACTTTTATATCAGATATATTCGCATATTTATCACGATTTTGTGTTTGCCGCGCCAATGTAAAAAAATGTATTTGATCCTAAAATTGCACTTTGTATGCAACTCTACAGATGTCTGAGAAGGAAACCTCCTTGGCGAGATTTCCTTGATAGAAGATCGTATAAATAGAGATTGAGAGAAAAAAAAAAGAATAACGAGTAAAGTCAGATAAAAATATAGCGATATCGCGGTGACCGTCTGAGATTGCCCTGACGACACGGAATCGAAACTTGCTCGTGCTTGCCGGATCGAAAAATCGAAAAGCGTCTTGATGGAGCTTGGATGGTCGACGAGTATACGCTCAAGCTCTCGTACCGGACACGTACCGGGTGCAATGTACCTGGATGAGTCACACGGCAACAGTGCGCGCGCGTGCAACACGCACACATGATGTTCGCGCGCACGCATATGCGTCATGCACGAGTCGCATACATGCAATACTATGCGTATCTGTGATCTATATGTGTATGTGTATGTGTGTGTATCTGTTCTCACTCCTCGTTCAACACCCGTCGCGATCTTTCTACGAATTCTGCGGGATAAAACGAGAGGAAGAGATAACGAGAGAAGACGAGAGGAGCAAATACACATATACGCATATACACGTATGCGAATTAAAGGAAGAGACGGACGAAGGGAGAAAAACCGAGATGGAACAAGTTGAGGGAGAGGAAGATAGATAGAGAAAGAGAGAGAGGAAGAAAAAGAAAGAGGTAAAAAGAGACCGGAGATAAAAATCCAATCATTTCGACCGGTTTTGCATCATGCCGACGAGGATAATGGAATACCGCGTTATTTTTTGCCGGTGCACGGAATATTTCCTCGCGTTAATATCCACGTTTTACTCTCCGACTACTCTCTTCGTACGCGCATCAGGCTTAAACACGGTACATGTGTATGAAAATTTTTTTCTTTTGGATTTTCGACAAATTTCATTCACGCACAAAGGTGCACGGTTTATTTCGAGAGAGAGAAACTAACGGTCTTTAATGTTACAATTTAAAAAAAAAAATTAAGAAATAACAAAATAAAATTGAAGCAGAATTCACGTAATGCACGAAAAATAAAATATATTCCTTATGAATAAGATTATTAAAATTTTTAATGCAATTCTCTAACTTTTAAATACATATATATTAAAGAATTTCGTTAATTTAATGAGCATATGAATCAGTGACATAAAAGTATCTCGTATAACTTAAAAATTGCAGCAAATCCAAATGCGATCGGAAATTCTGCTTAGAATCAAATCGAATATTTTAATAAATACGATAATATAATAATCTTTTAATGACAAAAATTATAACCCTCGTATTATTTATAACAATATTATATAATCGTAATTGTTAGTAGACAAATAATTATTTAATAATAATACTTGTACGTTTGTTGATAGCTTTAATCACATTATATATCTTCAGCTTAAATAGAGCAATAAATTTCACAACAAGATATGAATACAGATAAGAGCCACGCGAGCCAAATTATAGATAAGATTGTGAAAATTTCTCGATGTGGGAAAAAAAATTGAAAAAAATCACAAGTCCCGCCTCGATACTTTCCTTATCAAAAATCTTAACGTTTCAACATATGTTTCATTCAAGATACAATGCGATGGTCCAAGAGACTTAGCCGGGATCAATGAGCGATGTGAGACCGGAGAAAGGAAGAAAGAACGAGAAACGGAGGCGGCGGCGACAGCGACGGCGTGTCGAGTGACTTTTAAAACGGTATTGCGTAATCTTTTGGATTTAGTTTAACTTTCGTCACTATCGATGCCACGCACGTAGCGTGACCGTGGCACTGAACCAGCAGCGACACGAACTTTCTCGTGGCCTTCGTTCCAGGAAGGCGATTTACGTGACACGCGAGAACGTCAATGACTCGCGATCATCGTCATCGATGCTTTCGCGCTCGCTCGGCCAATTCGCGTATCGAATTCTAACACAATAGTATCGATCGAAAAAATCGTATTTATTCTATCCTTAGAGAATTATTCCTTAGAGAAAATGATTACTATTTTCATCTTATAAATATTTTAAATTCTCTTGAAACACTTCGATTATTCTTAAAGAATAAAAATATGAATTATGATATAAATTGCATCAATGTTGATTTAAATCGATAATTTTTATCATGATAAAAAAAGTTGCGACTAAGATAAGTTAAAGAAGTTTAAATATCTACGTGATTGTACAAATCAGGTGTTAATTAGCGATACAGATCAGATATCGATTATTTTTGTATGTATATGCAGAAGGTTTACTTCCTGAAAAAAACATGGAAATATGAAATTCTCAGGAATTTCTTTCGTATCTGTAAAAAATCAAAAAATTCTTCATGAAACTTTATTGATTTGAAGAATTTTTGAAATAAATGCTTTTTTTAATAATTTTACTCTTACGTTGTAAATAGTCAGTAATCCAAATTGTAAATTATATGTGTTTAAAATATATTATAAATATATAATATATTTGTTTCTGTTCATATAAAAATGATTTAACAAAATATTGAATATGCAGTACATATTTTTTGTAATTTTTAGTGATGAAAAAATGAAAACTTTATGCAAGTGAAAAACTTATTTTATGAAAATTATTCAGTTTTTTTTTCAGTACATTTGCAAATCTAATTACATGAAACTTACTTATGTGATTCTTTGTTTTTCCTTTGTATGAGTGAAAAGCATTAAAAATACATAAAACGCAATAAAATGCAATAAAAAAATTTATTTGAAAAGAGTAGACCAAAAAAAAAACTTGAATATTCTCTTTATCTGAAATTTTAGTATTTTATCAAAAATACTCTGGAAGATCAGAAAATTTTCAGATGATTTTCTTTCAAAGTACTCTGGATACATTTTTTTTTTTTTTTGTAAATAAAGTATTATTTTAAAATTGTTTCCAATCACAGTTTATTTGTATCATTCTTGTAACTATCGTCAAAAGACGCATAGACGCACATAACTTTATATAATTTCTTTTAATCGATAACGTAATAAACGAAACAAAATAGAGCATATTACGATTAGTAATCAGAGCGTGTTCTAACACGGAGAATAGCGGTAGGAATATTTCCATCGCCCATCGTCGCGAATCCGTAGGATTTTCAATTATAACCAATTAGCAAACCGTCTAATCGCGCTGGTTTTTTTTTTTTTTTTATTTGTGCTTATATTCAGAATACCTGGTTTCTTCGGTCTCGAGAAGGAAAGCATCTGAGCTACGTAAACTGCATTCCATGTAGGAAAGTCGTACGCGGGGGGGATACGGCATTCTTAGCTTTTACGATTCGTATAGACGATAAAATCGTGACTCGCAGTCCGACTCTGTCGGCGTCGACGAGGAAGAAGAAAGGAGTGTCAATGAAGATTTGATTTTTGCCGTTGATCAAGAAAGCCTCTATTTTCGCCGGGGGCATTCAGTCGCGTCTCTCGAAAAGGCAATCTCGAACGAATTTTACGATAATTGCTGAAAGATTACGACGCGTGCCTAACACTTTTTGATTATTACGGGTCTCATCGGTGAATCCCGACTATTATTACACGGCCATCCGCCGTTATGTTCTATGCGATTCACTACAATGAATCGCAATCTTTCTCTTTCCATTTTCTGCACAATCTCAGATATATTATATTACACAGAGAATTCGTTTGAAAAATAGTTTTCATCATCGAAGCGCTACTTAATAGCAATTAAGTCACAATGTTTGAAGGAATAAAATTCAGTATCTTGAATTTAATAGAATTATATTCACATTACCGTAATAGCAAAAAGATTCAAGCTGTCTACTATTCAAATCTTATAAAAATATTCCTTGAAAATTTCTTAATCTTTCAAGTATATTTTTGTTTAAAATTCCAAGTAAAAAAATATTTTAAAGATTTATTGGTGCAGCAGTCTAAAATTTTTTTTATTATATGCCTTTTCTAGTGTTTTTCAACTTTCTTATACGAAGAAAAGAGTCACTTAAGTCTCAAATGCTAGATTTGCAAATGTATTGATAAAACACACACATTGTGTATGTTTTTCGTAAGATAAATATTTTCCATCATAAAATTTTTATTTTTTTATCATTAAAAATTACAATAAAAAATATGTACTGCATATATATTCAATATTTTGTTAAGATATTAGATATATATAAACAAAAATATATTGTATAAACAAATAATTTATATCTTGAGATTTACATGTAACTTATACAAATATAGATGACAAATTTCGTAAATCAAAATTTCGATATATCCGCGTCAAAAGCGAAAAAACTTTTGCGGATTAACTTGTCAAAAATACTACTTTCCAGGTATTCTTAGTATCAACAAGTTTTTCTTTGCATCGAATCTTTTTCGCCTTTAATATTACTAATACTTGTAGCAAATTTATCACTTTTTTTTTCAGCTGCAGCTATCATTTTTCTTATATCATTGTTCTTTGGGAAGAATCTGATCAGATGGTTATCTATATTCTGTACCTCTTAATTTTTAACGTTAGATATTTAGATAAAAGGGTCTTGCAAATTAAAATAACGCTTAGCCTTAAAATAAAGCTCGTTTGGAATTCAATTTGCATACGAAAATTTTATGTCCGTATCTAGGAAGTTTTAATTTGTAAGAAATTCTCATCTTATGTGTTACAGCCGGAGAGACGCGAATACAAATTTCGACGCGGATGGAAATTAATTCATCTCGGCACGCGGTGCCCCGAAATATCCCATTGTATACCCGACATTCGTTCTTTCGTCCGTTCGTTTCGTGCTTCAAATATGTCGACATGTCGACGCGTACATTAGCCTCTTATAGCCGCAAGATTCGCACTTCTGAATTGAATTACTCTCTCGATGAACCTTGACCGCCTCGAGATTGAAATTCAAAGTTGGATTTTCGGTGGCTGCCATCAGATCGTCGTCGGATGCCCCCTTCTGCCCCTCACCCCATCTCGCTAGCGAATGTATCGAATGTATAATGTGATCAAGAGCCTCCAATGTGATACCGTTCCTTTTTGAGATCATCCTGGGATTGTTCGTCGAAAAATTTACACAATATTCCCATTTTTTATGCTTTTTACGGAAAAATTCATAAAAGGAATACACGTAATATGAATAATTCAAATTTGTAAGAAACAAATTGATTTGTATATCCGCACCGCAAAATCTTTTTCTATTGATTATAATTTTATCCCGATGTACGATGCTTTTAGATAATATAAGAAAATATAATTTATGACAATATCACGCTATTTGAGAACCTGTGATGTCAAATAATATCGGACGTTAAAAGTAAAAAAAAAAAAAATTTTTACATTCTATTAAATTGCCTTCCGACGATGAACGAATGAGGAAACTTGGAACGAAGCTGAGAACGATTTCGCTCGCGTGCTTTCGCGAGTGAAATGTCAGCGTCTGACTTTTCTCACGAGCAAAGTATCGCGAGCGATGAACAGCTCGATTCACAAGCCCGAGAAGTCATATTATTAGATACCATCTGAATTCATCAAATTTATTATCTTTTCGCTCTCAAATCTCCGATCGAGAGTAAACTCACTGATGGAGAGTAAAATCTTGCACATGCATCTCACGTTAAAAGTAACGACAACGCGATTCTTGTGATCGTGAACGATTTGTGAGCACCGCATTATAGGTGCGACCTTTTCAATTTGTATTCTAACCTTTAGGAGAAGCATTATACAACGTCGTCCATATGCTCAGTATGTGAAATAATGTTAAAACATAGACGCATCGAGCGTACGGGACGGAGCTATAAATAGACGTTCCTGTATAAAACGACAAAGTATCAAAGTTACATTAAAAGACTCCAAGTTCTTTCGCGGTGCTCTTATAGGGGAAAGAGAATGAATTAAAATTATGATCGCGCGTGGCTTCTTCGAGAAACTGAATAAGTTCATTTTAATTTTAATTATCTTCATCGAATCTCTCATATAATTCTAGATTTATCGCGAATGTGATTCTGTTGACTGAAACGCTCAACTTTGAAACGATCGCGTTATTTTTAAGTAATGTGAATGACCCAATAAAGTCCCAACAATTTAAATTGATCTGACAATTTTGAATATTCATAGTTTTTATATCAATTTATAAAGAGGATGATATTTGATTGAAAGAAATGTATAATAAAATAATTTTCCATTAAAATGAGTTAATTAAAATTACCAATTAATATGAAATCATATTGGAAAATAATGTAAAGCCATGGATCCGTTTAATTGTCACTCTCGTAAAAAATTTGTAAAAATTGATAACTATCAATTTATAGAATTTATAGAATTTATAAAAAAAAGTTATTAACAAATTTTTGATTTATTAATAATGCAATAATATCGCATTATATGAAATAATATCAAATAAAATATTTTCTTGAAAGATGCTTTTATTTTCTTGTTTATTAAAAAAAAATTTACTTCCACCAATCTTTTTATTATATTTTAAATCCAATACTCGTAGTAATCATGTTAAACACTTCTCTTCTTCAATAAGATTCTTTCATATAATCTAATTTATTCTAAAGATACGATCATATCTATAGCAATTTTTCAATCGTACTGAAAAATCTTATCAATAATCTTATGATATTTATCATATCATACAAATTATAATATTTCTATTAAAATTTGTATGATATGAAAGCTCAATTATAAATTGAGCTTTCATATCATACAAATATCAGAGAAATGCAATAATATATATAATATTATTAATATAATAAACGTCGATTAGTAAATGCCTCGTAATGCATTTCTGTCGAATAAATGAGAAAAAAATATTGAAACAAAGATCCGCAAGATCCGGAAACGGAAATAAAATGCGCGTTTGCGTAATAGAAGAAATAAAACAAACCTTGCTTAATGACGATGCCGGCGGAGGGCACTTGAACAATCGGCAGTGGCGGATTATTTACACCAGTGGTGGAAGCTGGAGCGGGGGCGGCTGCGACGGCGGCAGCGGCGGCGGCGGTGGCGGTAGGGGGGATGGCACCACCGGGGGTACCGGGGGGCGGCGAGGCACTGGTGCTACCCACGGAACCGGGATCGCTGAAGCCCTGGGTACTGTTCTCCTCCGGGCCGTCGAAGAAGCTCAGGTTGAACTCACTGCCGGCGTCGAACGACACCTCGGGCGTGAGGGTGTCCGGCGCCGGGGCGCTGCCCAAACCCGCGCTCAGCGACTGATCGAGTTTGAAAACGTCCATTGTACGGGCATCGAACGATCATCGGCGTCGGCTGTGAACGACCTGATGCACGAGAATGTCGGCGATAATCCAGCATTCGCGCACCTCCCGATCCTCGAACGGCACTTTCGTAGCTTTCGCGAGAGTTCTTCGTGCTCTTCGATGATGTATAAAATCCTTGCTACAGGCCGATATCTTTCTTGATCCTTGGACGAACGAAGAGATAAAGAGTGTGTCGTTGGCTTCTCTCTTCGCGATTCCGGAATCTGTAGTCCCAAGAATTATCTATCGACTGAACTTTCTTGATATAATAATAAGGCGGCTATCACTTAATAAGCTCGATTAATTATTAGATGCTTCTTGATGCTTCTCTCGATACTTTGAAATACTTGTTCGTCTAACTCTATTGAGTTTTACTTCGTTATTTGTACACAAACCCGGTGTGACGTTATTTCGATCGATGATTCATCTTATATCGATGATATAAGATGTCTGTTAACGAGAACATTGGCGATATTAAGTTGAACAAACAAAATTCGCAGGATATATAATCACAGTAAAACTATTTTATTGTCTGTTTTATTGTCTTTACGGAAAGGTATCTTATTATTTGATAATTTATCCAATATTTCATCGAATGGATTCTAAGAAAATGGCATTTTCTTCTTGTTTAATGGAGCGATTTATTGTTGTATTTTGATGTGAGCTTCTGTATGATAAGATACCTGCTCGAGACTGCAACCGTCGTCGTCGTCGTCGCTGTTCGTCTTCCGTAACTTCGCGGGGTCCTTGAACCCCGCTGAGTAATGTTTCCTCACAGATATTACGTCTCTCCGTCTATCTGGCGGCCGTCCTTCCCTGGCTTTGACGTTTCTTGCATTTGCATTTACACCGCTACTTGATAAGATTTGATTCCGCGGATAATGATGAGCGGAAAATGCGACGAGCTAGATATTCAAAGTTGTGCAATGAAAACTTCGCGCGCGAAAGCTTCTCGTATATAAATAATTTCTCGGATATATAATTTGGCGAGTCGAGTGATAAAAATCGATTCAACGGTTTCTCGGTACGAATTGAAAAAACGAACGAAAAATACAAATGTGATCATTTGAAGAGGATAAATTTTCAAAAAATGGGCAGCACTTTTCGATAGTTTAATACGTTATCCTTGAAGATTTTGCACTTCGTCGTTAAACGTTGATCTCTTTTCATAAGGCATTTCTTTTACGTAATGAAAAATGTGCACAAATCGTTCGTTAAGTCACGCAATCAGCGCAAAAGTCATTGTTTTGCCGAGTTTCCATTTTAGCTTCTTCCTGTAAACGAGTACGGAGGACATCATCCAAAAGTTCAACCCATTATTTTCGCGATCGAGACTAGGCACCTTTACATCGGGATCCTTCGTTCTTGTCGCTCTCGTGTAGATGTTTCTCCTGTTTTTTCAACTATTCTTTTATCTCTTTCTTTTTTCTTTCGTTCTCTCTTCCTTATTATGGGATAAACTTTTTCCTGGCAGCGCGAGCGCGTACCTGCTCGCCGATTTTCAATGGTTTACTAGCCCGCCGACTTTTCATATGAGTCATCTCGCTGAAAGATAAATCAAAAAGAAAAGAAAATCAGAAACTAAAAATAAAATGACGACGAATATACGATCGGAAACAAAAAGAACGTAATCACGTTTAAGAAATAATAATCACGCATGTGTGTGTGTTAAATGCAATCGCATTCGAATACGATTTGTTCAGATTTGTAGAAACTATAAACCATTTCGATTTGTTCATTTAAAGATAAAGTTCTTCCAAAATATACAATTAAACCTTTGTATTCTTCATTCGTTTAAATTTTTCGAGTGATCCCTCTATTTTCAATTTCTTGTTTATAAAGTTTCCATTCATATTATAAGAATTCCTTTACAGGAACAATTTCTCGCATAATTTCTCGTTAATATTCGAAACGATAAAATGAGAAAATTATGGCAGTTTTAGTTTTTTATAGATTTTCATAAATTATAATCTTTTTTATACAAATCTTTTTTAACTTTTTTTTAAAATCTATTTTATATAAATCTAGGTTTTTGTGAGTGAGTGTGTGTGTGTGTTATATGTATAAAAGTATTGAATTAAAATTATTGTAAAAAATGAATATATTAGGAAATGTCTCGTATTTTATTATATTAGAATGTATCAGAATAAAATATGAAATATCACGTATATAATATTCACTGTTCGATGATTTCACCCTACACTTCCATTCATAAAATAATTTGAAGAGAATTCGATTTGTAAGAGAAAACACAGCTATATTCAAAAAATAAAGAAATTTATTTCTTTCCTGTCTCCTTAGCAGATCCGACAACAATAACCCGTTAAAGACCTTAATAAATAAAAAAAAAAAATTCTCGCTATTCATAATTCTGTTTCCAAGAGAGAACACAATTTATTTAAATATTATAAAATGAAAAATATTTTGTATATATAACGCTTGACGCAAGATGCTATCGTGTTTTTTGATTTTTCTACGATAATAAAGAAAAAAATCGATCGCTGTTCATCAATAATGTATCAAGAATAATTATTTCAAAACTGTTTATGATAAATAATCCTTGCGATAAAAAAGTAACAAATCTACACGTCCCCAATGTAAAGTAATTCTATTATCTTCTTTTTCTGCATTTTTACGCACGACGAGATAAAGATGACGAATTTCGTGACACTTCATTACGTACAATCGTGTCGAGAGACTTTAGGCAACTTCCCAAGTGCTCCACCCTGTATCCATCCCGGCATTTTCGCACGATCGGTGAAGAAGAGGACGGAGAATCGCCGGCGAATCATGAGAGAAACAAGGAGAGGATGTAGAGGAAAGAAAAAAGCTCAGAGAACACGAGAGAAACACGAGGCGGAGAGTGAGAAAAAGTGAATGTCATTGCCGTAATCTTCGGACGTTGACTTCTTCCTGGCTCGTCCCTCCTTCTTCTTCTTCTTGGTAGCAATCCTCTCCCCTCTTCCTCCTACGGTAATATCCACCCCTCTTCCTCCTCATCATTCTCTTTGTCCTTTCTTTCTCTCTCGCGCCCTCACCTGTACGTGTTTCACTTCGAGTCCTCTCCGCTCTCTTTCTCTCTTCCTCCTTTTGCAATAACTATCCCTCTCTCCTACTCTCTCGGCTGGCTCTGTTTTTTCGTTTTGCAAATTTCAAGTGTTTTGTGACAATTTGCGCGGTTAGATATTCGTCGGCCGATATGCAGAGTGCAGCGATCGAGCAGATCGAGTTGCAACGATTGAGCGAAGTAATACAATGGTGATATAGCATTTTTGATTCAAGATATCAGGAAATTTGAAATTATTTAGCCATTATTATTATTAATTGTTTTGAATAATTTATTTTATGTGATAACGCAGTTTATAGAAATATAATTTTTTTCGACCTTGCCAAATCGTCCCTTAATAGTCTTTCAGTCGATCCATCATGTAACTATGACATATGAATTGTCGACTAACGTGTTTCCGGCAGCAATATCGTGTATGTTTTTGGACAATCGACGTACCATCTAACCGTGTAACGAAACAAACAATATTAATCTTTTTCAATTATGAGTAGAGCGTAAAGATTGTCGATTGAAGAACGGACTTTTTGTATTTTTGCAAAGCGCCGGAAGTTTTCCGTTTTGAAAATTGTTTGTGAATCTACAGCACAGAATAACGCTTAAAAAACAAGAACATTTCTTTTAAATAGCTTTCCAAACGGCAAATATATCCCCAGTGTCGTAACGATCAATTATTGTCAATTTTTTGCGGGATTAGATTTTGCGAAACATGTTCGAATAAAAGTCTAAATATTTTTAAACGTAAAATATACAAGATAAAAAATGTTTAATAATCTTTTCTCAATATTTACTTTTTACAAACAATTATTAATTCACTTTGAAAATATAAATAATATACAAACATATCATTGAGCGTTTTTTTTTTCAAATTATTTTTTTCTATGTACATGACAGATACATGAAATATTCAGAAAACATGAAATAAACATTGAAATATTTAAATAAAAAAAAATCGAGGTAAATCAGAAGACTGAAGAGAAAGAGAGAGAGAGAGAGAGAGAGAGAGAGAAAATAATCTAATTTCAATAAAAAAAAATCTAAATAATAATTTCGATTTTCATTAAAGAATATAATTTCAATCTTGATAAAAAATGCATCAGTTATCAAACACAATACACAAAACATATTTCCATACGATGTAATATGAACTTCCTCTTACAAAACTTACATCTCGTTATTAAAAATTTACAAATCATGCGTTTCCACCGATATCGATTGATATTAGTAGGTGGGGGGAGGGGGGGAGGGAAATTTTGTTCTTTTGCAATTTGGACGAATTTCGTCGACGCGACGCGACGCGCTGACGGATTTTGCGGCCTCGCAGACGATCGTTTGTCTCACACATTGCCCGCTCGGTTCCGCGTTCCATCCGCGTCGCAAGTCAGTGCGTTCACCTTACGCTCACGAGTGGAGATCTCGCGTGCGCGCGCGCGCGCGCGAGAGAGAGAATTTCTCTGGGATCGCGATCGGGCTAAGCCACGTGCTCGCGCTATCACCGAACGCCGTCGTCGAATGGGATCCGCGACAGATCAGCACCACGTGACGCTCATTCCACAGAAAGTGTACTTGTCGCAATCAGGAGCAGAGAAACTCGATATTTCGGAAAAAAAATTGAGAGATTAGATAACGACGAAGAGATATGAAGAGAGAGATGAGACATTGCTGTGCCTCTCCAATAATTGCTCAAGCAATACAATTAAAATGTTACGACGGTCAATCAAAAACGTTTCAAATGCTATTGTTTTAAAAAATATTTTAATGTTTATTTTTTTTATAGCGATCTGTCAAAATTATTTTATGACAGATCGCTACAAAAAATCGTGCATAATTATTTTAGGATTTACAATTTGGTACATCATATTTTTTTGCAAACTCTCGTAATTTGCTTTTTAAAAATATTGCGTATTGCTTTTTGAAAACTTGACAATAATATATCAGATATGTTCTCTGATTCACCGATTCAAAATTTAAAAGAATCGTTTATAATTTGAAATGCTCAAGGAGATAATCTCCTCGACACAAGTCATTCTGACAATGAATAAAAAAATGTATGAACATATGAACATAAGTTCTATTCTCAATAATTATATAGTCATACAGAAGTTGTAAAATCTTGCTGTTATCGTAGTAAAATCACACATGTTTAGCAAACAGCGACTTTTGGAAAATAGAAGCAAAACAAAACAATACAAAAAATTGTTTACAATAATTTTATTATGAATATAAATTGTTATTTTACTATGATAGCAGCAAACAATCTGCCAAAGTTTATTATACTTGTTTTAAATCATCATATATATATATATATATATTCAATTGACCACATCGCGCAAAATAATCTAATATATAATTTAATAATATTTAATATTATATAATTTAATAATATTCCCGCCCGATCGCGATCGACACGTCGGAACAATGCGTAGTCGCTTCGCTTCACGAGACAATGACGTATGAATGAAAGCGCAATGAACTTTTGCAACTTCCTCGACAATTATCTCCTCGACAGCCGTGCGCGAAATCACGCTGAATAAAGGTGACACTCCATGAGTTTACCTGCACGAACGATTCCTGAACACTTTCGTTGACGTCTTTTCTGGATGAAATTCGCCACTGTGCGAGAGTAATCTGGTCCAGATTATAATCCATGAAAGAGAAAGACCTCGATCAATCCCTTCAGCACCATCAAAGTTTACCCGCACTCACGTGTTTATCGCAATATTTCGTGCAGACAATCAAAACTTCACTCAGAAATCTTAAAGCACGACTATACGATCACACTAATAATCGAAGTAACACAGTTCACAATCGGTTATGAGAGATCGCGAATCATCTATAATTAAAGCATTCGAGAAAGGGACATCGAATAGTATGTATAATTATTTTATAAAATATCATCTTGTTGTAGAAAAGAGATGTATGTCTCTCACGTGATTTACGTGACACACGCTGTCGCGTCTTTTAGAGTACGCCAGGAAATTCGCCGAATATCACTCACTACCGTCAACGAAATCGTCACGAATCGAATCGAATCGAGCGTTCCAACTCTCGTCCGCGAAGGGATCGTCCAAGAGATCATCCACGTGACGGAGCGGGAGGCTGCATTCTTTAGAAAGAGAGCGAGAGAACGAGATGAAAGAGAAGGAGAGAAAGAAAAGCACACGTACGGATATCCTGTAGTAAAGAGTTTAGAAGTTTGCTAACAATAAGTACACGCGCGTAGAGCGATCGGACGGAACGTTTTACGCGAGAACGTGCGCGATCACGTGCGTGCGCGCGATCCGCGAACGTGCAGCGCGTCGAGCCGCTCGTTCTCGCGCGAGTGCCGGGAACGGGGACCTCCCGTCGCAATGTTTCCCGTTGCTCCGTCCCTCTCGATCGCAATAGCAGTCGAGCTTCTCTCTTTCATCTATCCCTTCCTACTGTCGCTCCCTCTCTCTCTCTCTTTTTCTCTCGCTCGCTTACGCGCGCATCGCTCTCTGATTTCCTTCTCCCTCTCTCTCTCTCTCTCTCTCTCTCTCTCTCTCTCTCTTTCTCTTTCTCTTTTTCTCCCTCCTTTCCTTGAAATATCTTCTTCGTCCTCTCCCTGGAGAACAGCCGCTTACCCGAGAGCGCTCACCTGTGAGGTAAGTAAAACCGACGTACCATCGTACGTATTACGACATTGCGCGACTCGCGATGGAGAAGGGATGACGAGAAGGGTGAGGAGGGGGGAGAAAGATATAGAGGGAGAAAGAGAGCGCGAAAAGCGAGGAGGTGGTTGGAGGTGGCGATGAGGGAGAAGGCGAGCGAAGGGGACACCGAGGAGGGTGAACGAGATAAAGAAAAGAGGTGGGAGAGAACGAGAGGAATTAAGCGAACGGGTCGGAAGTGAGCCCTGAGGATGGAAGGGGTTGTAGCCGCGGCGACGAGGGAAGAGGGAGCGGAGAGGGGGAAGAATCGAGGGAAGCCGGAGGTGAGCCACGGTGTCGTGGAGGATCGGCGTCCGGTAGGGATAAAACCGTGGACCGACCTGTCGTGGTCGTCGCCGCGACTGCAGTGGGGGGTTAAATCGCGGGACGCGTCATGGTGGGGGTCGCGCGGCGCGAGTGGACCAACTGGGTTCGCCAGCAACATATGCGGTTCATTGACCGAAAAGTGCTGGGAGAGCCGAACATACAAACGAACTCATACGAGAACTCGTTTGTTCGTTCTCTCTTTCTTTCTCTTTCTCTTCGGATCCGCTATCAAAACAGAATTCGCGCATCGGCGTTTTATTCGCAAAGTCTTTTAGCACGACAGGGGAGGGGGAGGAGGCGCGACAGATATTCGTCGAGGGTGTCAAGGACGACAAAAGACGAATTAATGATGCGCGAGCAGAATTTACGAGCCATGAAGGAGACGAGGAACGCTGAATTGCCTGTGGAACAGCACCTAATTGCTCGAGTAGCTTCAGTTTGAAAAAAGTATCGGAGATTATCATCTCGATAAATGTATCTACTAGAAAAATTGTCCCTAAAAAATTTCAATCAAAACAATTCAATAATAAATAAATCTGATATAATTAAAAACTACGTCCAAATTTTTTACAATTTGACACAAAATCGCAGGAATTGTGCTACAATCGTTCAACTTTTGTTTCATCATTAAAATTCTTTAATACAAATATTTCTGAAAAAAATTTTTGCAACTTAATATGAATCAATTTAAAAATTTAAATTTCTGCTAAATAAACGCCAAAAATATATCGTTTGAAAATTGAAGCTTATTAAAAATTAAAATTTATTGAGAATTTAAATTTTAAATAATGATACGTTATGCTCTCTCTCTCTCTCTCTCTCTCTCTCTTTCTTTATTTACAAACAAAGAGGGGAGTTTGTTCACTTTCTAAACTACTATCAGTCAAAAGTTTGGTCTCCTTCGATCATGAAATGTCCCGATAGAAAAGAAAAGCAATTGCCATCTTGGACAGATGTTATATCCCAGAGACAGTTAGCAGCTCGTTGGTATCGGCGAGGCCGAAACAATGTGGTTGGATGACTTATTTCCACGATCGAAGACGCGTCGACGATGCGCGTTTCCTGATCGAGCGAGGGGACCATCTGGATGAAGCAAAAGGCTGGACGAGCGGTGGAGAACATTTACGGGAAAGGGATGAAGTCTTCGGCTTTATAAGTAAGTTCGCGGTGAGACTACCGTCGTTCTCGGTGTGGTCGCGCACACTTGTCGGGAAAGGAGATGCGCGGCTCCGCAGGTATAATGAACCTGGGAAACCGGTTACATTCGCGCGAGCGCGAGAGCTGTACGTACGTACAGATCGATTCGTTCCCTCTGTGTACTTGTGTGTTACATTATGCGAAACCGCGCGTTGCATTTCCCCTCATCGGAGCTTTCGCGCTGCCGCTGCGGCTTATTCGCGAATATAAACCGCATTCACTTCGTCTCCTTCTTCCTTTTTTGTTGTTTTCTTCTCTCTCTCTCGTTCTCTCTCCCATTGTTGGGTCGTATTGAATCGAAGATCGATCGAAAGATTGTTATAATTATAAATAATTATAAGACAAGCTTGTTACTAGACAAATATTGAATGAATTACTTAATATTATAAAATGTATTATATAAGATTGCCATCTTTTCTGGATGTGAGTTTATGAAAAAAGTATACTAGATATAAGAACCAATAATGCAAGCAAAACAATAATAATCAACGAGGATATTACATATGCAATAAATATTTATGAAATTTTTTGAAAAATAAAACACCTTCGACAATTAACAAAACAAAAAAACGTAAAAATATTAATATCAAATATCATTGCAGTTTAATAAAAACATTAGTTCAGTAGAAGTGATGTGAGCAATTTCTGATTTTTATTTCGATTTATTTTATTTTCATTCTTTTACATGCATTCTTCACGTCTAACTAATCTGTATTGAAAGTGAAAGTTACGATGATATAATCTGTATTGGATCAGCTCGATGTAATCAAGACGCGAAAGTACGTATTAATGGCATATAAGATAAATTTACACAATTAATTATATATAATCACGAGAATTCTTGATTAAAACAATCTTGCTTATGACAAATATATCGGAATGCAGAATCGATAAGAATAGCTTGCGATCGATTAATTTCCGATGCATCGATTTTTCAATTAATAGGGAAGGAGCATAACTTGTAAAACAGCTCGATCATGGTAGGACGGTTTAACGCCTCCTCATTCAGAGAGCGGAGAGAGAATATACTGTTATAAGTTTATACACATAATTATAGAGTGCTGGCTCTTATGCAATGTGATAATAATATATCGTCATCTCTGCAACTTACGTAGAGATATTCTTATAACGCAAATGCATCCTTAACCCTTTTCATTGTTGAAAAATGCGATTTATACTTAACATATTTATAATGTATAATAACAAATTGCATACATTTTAGTTATAAATATGTCTTTGTATTTTTCCAGATTTATTTTTGGTAAAATAAAACTATCAAATTCTAATTTTCGTTTTTATTATGAAAGATGCAATGAGTTGACATATTCTACTTTTTAACATAACTTTTATACCAAAACATGTAAGAAATGAATATTAAATAAATGAATACACCATCAGGAAGACTACTTGTCGTTTTTGATTTATAATACACCGTAAATACCGAGAGACCGGTCAATGGATGGCAGTGGGCTCCAATGCGATTAATTGGTTATCAACTAGAGAATTTCTCGGAAACTCCAGAAATTCTCTCCCAGCAAGCAATTAGCCATTAGGGCGCCGTCTACCGATCACCAATGACCAAAAAGCCAATCTCGCTCTTAAAAGCGCACTTCGTTTCACGGATTCTCAGCTCCGGGGAGAACGAGGAGATGCAGGATGAAAGAAAAGAGGGTGAGAAAAACCCCTTCAATTAAAGCGGAGCGCGCGAGGGAAACTTCCGGTTGCGGAGATCTTCCGGCTCGCAGTAAACCGTTCCGGCGCGATGGGACCGTGGGTGGGAATGAGGTAGGTGGGTGCGCGGAGTAAGTGGTAAGGGAGTTTGTAACAAGCAGGGGTTGGATTTGCACGACGAGAAGCAACGGGGGCTGGAATACGAGGGGTAGGGGTCTGAAGAAAACACATAATAGGGTGGGGCGCTTTACTGCCGCTTTTGAATCGATCCAACGCCAGCTACAGCTGGAACCTCATCCCACCTTGCTCAGCAGAGGTGCTCATTCTCTCTCTCTCTCTCTCTTTTTCTCTTTTTTTTTTCTCTCTCTCTCTTTCACTGTGTATTTCCCTTCCTTTCTCTCTTATCATCACGCGAAACTTGTCGCTATTCACATGTATGACTGTAATCTGCGAAAATCTCTTAATGATGGATTTTTGAGATAATCTTTTTCATCTCGGTAAACTTTTTTCCCTTTCCGTGAAAATGTCGCGAGAAAACCGTCATGTGTCGCAACTTTGCAACTTTCAATATTACGCTTAGTAAGTCTCGAATGAGTCTTCCTATTAATCCGGAAATTACGCGAAAAACAAGATGTAGTGTGTTTATCTTTTTTTTTTTTACTCTCAAGTTCTTGTCTTTGATATAAAATGTCTCCATAAAAATCGAAATTTTTTCTCAATTTTATATCTCTTTAACAATTTTACAGTTTAATTAAGTAAATTTTATACTTTTACTTTTACAAATATAATCAGTATAAATGCATCCAAAATGTCGAATAAAAATAAGATAAGCCTGGCTCCGGAATTACAGAGAGAGAGAGAGAGAGAGGGGGGCGGGGGGTAGGGGGAAGGATGTTACTTTAAATCAGGTTTCACAGGATCTTTTAGACAAACTCGATACACGTACGTATGTATGCAACGTGCAGAATTTGATTAACAATGGATTAACGCGAGTTTTTTACTTTACAGTTGCATGTGAAAACAACTGGTTTGACATGGATGCACTGATCAAAAGAAATTTTGCATCTCTCAATATAATTTGCATCTAGATTTAAACTGCATAACTGTCATTTTTATTTGCCTGTTCTTTTTCAGTAATTTCTCTCTTTCCCATCCAATATTTTCCAATATTAAATCGTATATAATAACAATCGATACAAAAAGAACTAATGATACTTTTCTCTAGAAATCTAATAAAATTATCCGGCAATTATATAAAATTAGATCGTATAAAAAACTCGATACAACAATGAGCCAATTTTATTTTATAAAAGATTGTTTCCAAAAACATGCAATTAAAATTTTGCATAACTTTCAATTCAATATCTTTCACAAAAAATATAATATAATATAGATATAATTAAATTAGTGAAATTATTGCAAGTTAACCTCCTATTTTAATATGATCTTTAAAATATTATCTTTAACAATTATCATTATACAAAAATTTCGACAATTTAGTAGAGAAAAAAAAAGAGAAAAAAAAGAAACCGTAAGTAGCAATCAATTAAAAAACGCAGAGTTAATTTCATTTATTTAGGAAAGAAATTTATTTAAGAATAGCCTAAATCATTTATACATTTTGCTATATACATGTAAGAAACTTTGCTATGTGAAGACACTTTATTTTTTTCTCATTTATTCTTTTTTATAAAAGAAGCTATTATGGCATCGAGCATTTCATAGATGTCATTAGTAATTTTTTTTAAGGACTCACCGTTGTTGTTGCGTAGGATGGAACCAGGACTGGTGGCTTCCAAAGGGCTGCTGGGCTCATCCGTGCTCGGTTCTCTTTTCACGCTAAAATGAAAACATTTATTATGTATTTGGACAAAAGACAGAAGATGGTATTAACCGAAAGTGGTTCAAGTTCGACCGCAAAATCCTTGCGCGTCCAGGAAGGACAACAGGAAACGGTATTATTCGCCATATAACGCTCGACACCGCTCTAGGACGGTCCTGAGACGCTGCAATAAAAGGTTGACCTAGTTTTGGCTTCGATTGCCGCGGATCCGGCTTTACGAAAGATTAATCAAGGCAAAACTGAGTGGGATAGAGAAGTAGAAAAATTGATAATGTGCATCCATCTTTTGGCGAAGAGAGAGCCCGCGCATGATATTTATAATTAATTACGATATTAACGTATGAAAATCATTTTCGTGTCTCTGAGTAAATTTATCGATTATTTTTGTAAAAAATGAGCTTTAGAAAATATTATCCCAAAGACATATAAAATTCTCGTAATCCAGATTTATAGTAATTTTGAAGATTATCCTGAATTTATATGAATCAGATTTAATTATCGAGATTTAATTATCCTGCAATTAAATTACATAATAATTTAAGAAGATATCTATTTTAAATTTCAATTATGACAAATTTTAGTTTAAAAATTTTAGTTAAAATTAATTTATATGACTCTATGATTTAATATTTAATATTCAATAAAAGTTTGTCAAAAAAATTTGTAATTAGGGTTCAATTTAAATAATCTATACTATCGAAAAACGATCGATTAATTATTATTCATTTGAATTATATTATCTTATAGCATTTCATTATATACAAACATCCGATATTTAACATTATTCGATACTATAAACGATCTCATATGCAAAAAGAATGACCGACACCGTCTGTGTCGTGTCATTTGTGTTGCCGCTATTCCTAGTATCGTCGATAATTATTGTCTTTGGATGGATAAAACGAAGTGGGTCATCCGAAAATATCGTGTCTAAAGGTATCCGATCGCACGCGCCGGATTTTATTCGTCCTGCCAGCGTAATTTTACGTCCTCGACCTAGCGAGCGCGTATTTTATACATGGTCGATATACAGGAAAGATCAAAATATAAAATTGTATATAAATAATATACTTTTAATAAATATATATATATATAATAAGATAACACAATCGTATAAGAAAGAATCAATCATAGGATATACATGATCGCAAAATAAGATAGTAGGATGACTTTCTTTATCGAAGGACATGAAGAAGTACCTCCATTGTAATTGCTTAGAAATAAGATATATAAAATAGAGGATATATATATATATAAATCAATATATAAATCACACGAAATATTTCAGAATCATCAGATGTTCATTTTATATTTTTTGACGAATTTAAAATTGACTTTTCCTTTTCAGTAAAAATATCGCAATATTAACAGTTTTAAAATAAATGGATTTTTCTCACAAATTAAATATAAAAAAAAATTATAACATCATTATTATTTGCATATAAATTATTATTCTTACTTAAAAATTAAATTAGTAATAAGATATACTCTTACGTAAAAATCGCAAAGTTGCAATAAACGATTTCACACATTTTCAGGTAGATACAAGATCTCAAGAGACATTTATGTGTACGCATACGCGTAATTACACAATGAATCCGCCCATTCCGCATCACCATGCGCATTGAATTAATTAGTATTGATTATTCGATACCCATTGATCTAATATGTAGAGCCAGCCGTTTTATTCACATATTTATCAAGCAGAAATATGATATAAAAAAAAAAATTAAGCCATTTCTGTGCAATTAATTAATTAATTATACTTGTTCTCGGTAGGATAGCAACATGATAATTATACTTATTGATCGACAGTAGCAATTAATTCGAGCAAAAAGCAACTGAAAAATTTTTCACGATTTTTCATGATTTTAATGAAATATATTTTTCCGCAGTCCTTTCTCTCCCCTCAGAAATTATCGCAGATTGAAACGCAAAAATTGAGGCGCTTAATAATAATTTCGATAAAATCAATTTGCGTTAATAATTATTCAATTTTAATAATTCAATTTTAATAATTATTCAATTTTTCGTAAATTCAATTTCGTCTATTCAATTTAAATGCTTTCTCATTGCTATAAATGAGTGGAAAAATCGTTTCCACATATCAGATTTCGAGCTGTAAAATTTTGATGTTAGCTTCAAATGACAAAAAATCAACTAATAATAGTCCAATTCACATGGGAGCTCTGCGATTTGATTTAAATTTAATTATCTTGCCTTTAAGATAGTTTAAGATCTACCTCTTTTCCAATATACAGGATGTTTCAAGAAGAATAATAAATATTTTGTTACTAAATGTGTTGTTATTTGTAAACTACTTGTCAATTATTTATATTTCGTCACCAAATAGTCAATAAATATTAATCATTCAAATAATCAATAAATACAAACAATAAGTCATTTAATCGTCCTTTAATATCTCTCGTAATGACTTCGTGCGCGCCAGTTTCAAATTACGAGCCATTGACAATTGGACACATATTTATATGCCTTTTTAGTAATTGATATAATCTCTCAAAATATTTACTGAAAGCCTGTATATACATATATGTATGTACGTATGTATGAATGTATGTATGTATGTATGTATACAGAATGTTTAGAAAAAATAATAAATAATAAATATTTGGGAGATTATAGTATTATTTATTCTGAATGTACATGATAGAATACCTAATATAATACTGCATCTGCTTGATATAAATGTGTAAATATTCTGCATCGTCTCTCTCTTATTCTATCTAGAAGAATAAGAGAAACGAAATATATATCTCTTGAGAGATCGAGTGTATGTTCACGGCGGCGCGCTTCGATAGCTCTCGTTGTGCTCGGCTACTTACATTTTTAAATCAACAGAATAACGGAGAGCGGACTCTCTCTCTCTCTCTCTCTCTGGACTCTAGAGCGAGAGGGATGGTGCACTTAATGCGTGCATTATTAATCGGCGCCCGTGCGTGTATATACCCCCGATCCGCCGAGGTATGTATATACGCGGATACGTCTGTATAAGATCTAACACAGTTCGCCGCCTAACCATAATATCGCGCGGCGCACACGTCACACACGAAGCTGCTCCCTTGAAGGCCGTGTGTACGTCACACACTGTCCGAGTGTATATAGTGTCAAAGTAAAGCAAAATTTGTTCAACTTGAACTTGTGAGAATACATACACTTTGTCTGTCCTCGGGGTATCAGAATGTCTGATTGTGAGATATATTTAAGCGAAAGGAAATAAAAATGAATGATTTACTCTCTTGTATGAATGAGATAAATTCAGACCACACGTACATTTGAAACGAGTATCTTAACTGAAAAATTTTTGATATTATCTAAGTCGACTTTTCATTCGAAAGATTATGTTGAAAAATATATTCCATGTGAACAATCGACAAAAAACACACGTATTTACAAATATAAGATTATATTACTATTTCATTATTATATTATATTACTATTACCATATTTTCCTATCTCTACGTTATTACATTCGTTGTTTACTATCTCTTGAAAAGCAATAAAACAGAGGTCAAACAATAATACGATCAAATTTGCCGAGAAACCGAACGCAAATGAAACAATTTGCGCGTATAATAATTACGTACCCCGTGTAAATTCTGTAAAATCCGACGACTTGTAAAAACTGAAGTTCGTCGCGAATAGAGATTATTTTCGCGTTTGAATATCTCGAGGTGAATTTTCTCTCTCTCTCTCTCTCTCTCACCTGATAAAAGTGGAATCTGCGGCGGGGCTGGAGGGTCTCGGTGACGAGCTCGCGGTAGACGCTGTGTTGGTCTCCTCCACGTCCATCATCGTTCATGCCGATGACGACCACCAGCACCACCACCGCTGCGGGAGGAGGGTTGATAACGAAGTAAACGACGACGACGACGACGACGACAAACACCGCGACCACGACGATTCGAACGGCGACGACAACCACGACCGGCCGACGACGTATCCACGAACAGTAGTCCAGGGAGTGGCGGGCAGAAACTACAGACTCTCAAAGGGAATTTGACTGCCGCGGGAGTTCGACGGGGGAGTCGTGGGGGTCGATCTCACACGCCCGTCGTCCGCGAACGCGGGCTTACGGGTGACAACTGACGAGTGATGCTGCCACCCCCCCCCCTCCATCACCCCTGCCGAACCTGCGCCGCAGACACCTGCTGCGCAGTCGGGCCAACATTGCGCAGGCGTCGCTACAATTTCATGGCGTTCCCGAAATCGAACGCGGACACCAAAGGAATTTTCGATCTCAAACAGAACGAAATGCGCGCGCGACCATGTCATTTTTTTTTTTTCGAAAAATTTAAATTAAATTTTAAATTAGATAATCCTAGTTTTTAGTATTTAACGAAATATTTATGAACTCTTACAATTTATTTTATAACAAATATGTTTATGGAAAGTTAGAATTAATTTTTTCATATAATAATTATGACAAAAGTTACTAATATTATAATGTAAATATAATATTAATAACTTTTATTATAATTATCAAATATTATTTTTAACTTTTATATAAAAGCTGCTTTTATATAAAAGTAACTTATGCACAAGTGATTTATTGAATAATATATTTTATTGCCAATCTCTATAAAATATTCTGTATAAAATATAGGCTATATATATATATGTATCTATATATATATATAGAGTAATATAATAACTAAATATATATAAATGGATAAATACTTATATATGTGTTTTGCTTTTAAACATTTAAATATTTAAAAATTAACTACTTGTTTCTTTTGTAATTTTTTTTTTCTTTTTCCAAAGGTTTATATACGTTATATGATATTAATTATATACATTATGTAACACATACACATAATATTATAAATCTCTTTATTATGTCTTATACAGCAGACTCACATGCAGTACTGTTTTTACTTATATTGTTTCCCGAATAATGATAATATCTTCCAAAAGTTTCTCCCACTAACAGTGGAAATACCAAAGTAGCGTCAGCACACACCTAAAACAGAAGCGAATTACCCGATAACTTGATTAACTACTGCTCATTGTGTTCAATAAAAATTAATAACAATGGAAATGATTCATTACTTTGACCGGAGCAGCATTCTTCCGAATTTTTCCCCATGAAATCGCTTCTTCGGGTCGTGCACCACTATCGCTACCGTCAAATTCTGAAGAAGTGTTGATGAAAACGGCGTAATCCGCACCGTTCCTCTGTAAAATAAAATACCGTTAGTATTGCGCCCAAATAATACGTCAAAGAGACATGTTACCATGATATCATCTTACCATGAGATTAGCATTGCAGATGTGATGCTTTATAACGCCACCTCCGACAATTATTATGCCACTATTCACTGCTTTCATAGCTATCCTGTTTAGTCTTTTGACATCTGTAGAATATTGAAAATTCATTGGCTTGTACATTCTAATAAATAAATAAATAAATAAATAAATATATTTATATATTTTTTTATAAATATATTTATAAAAAAATTATATATATATATATATAATTTTTTTTTTTTAAGAAATATATAATGCACCAACCTGCAACTATATCGAGTACGAGTCCTGGATTTTTGAATGAGTGAAAAAACATCATATCACCAAGACTACCATCGGTCAAAGCTGGACAAAACACTGGAATTTTATTTTTCGCGGCCCAATAATAAATGGAATCTTCATGATTGATTTCCTCGCCAAGTTTTGTTATCATTTTGGATGGTGTCCATAAAGTGCCCTAAAGTATGATAATTCGGTAAATTATAATATTATGTTTTTGCTTGTATATTGATATAAAATTTTGAAAACCTTCTCCTTCTGCTCAACCAGCATTGCATCTAATCTTGGCATCAGCCAATCCTCAAATAAACAATAATTGTCATTTGGTACTAATAAATTTCCAGTTCTGTTAAGTCCTTTTTCTCGAAGCTGCCTGTCATCCAAGTAAAAACTACCAATGTATGTAGGTGCTAAACATTTAATAAAATCCTCTTCTACTCCACCTGCTGTGGTAACAAGACAATCTACCTACAAACATACTATTCAGAATCGTAAAACCCATAGGACATAAATCTCGAATATATAAACCTACCAATTTATGTTGAACAAGAAATCTTATAATCTCTCTTATGCCACTGGACACCATATTTGAAGTGTAGCCCAGAAATATTGTGCAATGGGATTTTCTTTTAATAAATTCATCCTCTTCTATCTTGTCAATCTGATCTTCCGTGAGAGGTATGCTTCTTTGATGCAGCATTCTATTTACTTCTTCAATCGCTAATGCAAAATTTGTAGCTTGGAATCCACAATGTATCATGGTCTTAAATAATTCATGATAGTCAAGTCCTTTATTAAAATCATAACCTATATATAGACAAAATTTTTATATTGTTATCATTTATATAGTAATAATAACAGTAACTTATTGGAAAAATATATGGAAATGTAACTGTATCACCTTTTACTGTAACTGTATCAGCTGGTAGAGAAGTGCTAGGTAACAAGACAGCATTTTTTGCCAATTCCTCCCCTTCATCATGTACATTTTCTTTTCTCTCCATGTCACTCATGACAATATCTTTTTAATCTTTAAAAAGGTAAAAATATAAATTAATTATAATATAAAAAAGTAATGCAATTACATTGCTAATAATGCCATCTTATAATACTAGTAATATAAATAAAATTCTGTATAATAATATAAATTCTATATATTAATTGATAAAATATATGTAAATATATGCAGAAGTAACAAAGAATTACATATGCGAATTGTGGTACAACCGGCAATTCCTTATATAAAATGGTTAAATTAAATAAAAATAAAGAATAATTTTAATCAATCGCTTAGTTTTCAAGAAAAATAATTTCGAATATACCAGTAGGCTGTATTTAACTATTTGTACTAACATTAATATGCGCTAATATATTATTTAATCTTATTTAATTTAATTAATCTATCAAGTTAACCTATAGAATTTGCGCAGACACAACCAATGGAAGCTGCCATATTGCTTTTTGAAATGTCATATCTTACGCCCTCTCGGAAATATTGCAGTCAGTTAGGAAACCACACACAAATAATGAACGGTTGATGGTAATCAAATGAATCATCGTCAACGTCGGACAAAAGAAATATTCAAAGTCGACGTACTGTCAAAAACGCTACCTCACCAAAGGTAGCCCCCTCAATTTGACTATTATGAATTTTATTTTTATCAATCGTTTGGTGGTTGTTTGATAGTATTTAGTATCGCATTCAAAACATTTGGTAGTTTCCCGTTTTTTTACAAAAACATAAACAAATTTTTAATTTTTTTTTAGCCCCTCCACTTTGACTATTATGAATTTTTTTTTATCAATCATTCAATCATTGCTAATGTTTCGTATCGCATTCAAAATGTTTGGTAATTATCCGTTTTCTTAAAAAAAAAATGTTAGCAAATTTGTAATCTTTTCTTAGCCGTCTTCTCCGCTATTGTTGCAGGTTGACCAATCAGAACAAAGCAGCTTAACGATTGATTATTGATGATTGTAAATTATGTTATAAAAAAAATTTATTGTAAATTTATTGTAAAAAATTTATTGTAAATACTATCATATTATACGTTACATCAAACTTTGTTTCCACTTCCAAATGGAAATGGAGACTTTTCGACTCAGTTTGGCCCAATCTACCTTCACACTTCGGGTGTGTCAAAAGTTTCCGGACACCCTGTATAGTATCTCTAAATTCATAGAAAATGATTACAAGTCTAGCCATTGAAGTCAGTCGCATACACTTTTGTAAATTATTATACCAGATTGATAAGAAAAAATATGTTTCAATACTTGTGATGATGTGTTATTTAACTTGTAAAAAAATATACTTATATATCTAATATCTATCTTTTTAATATTTTGTTTCGATATTTCACTGCTAGGAAAATCAAGAACGTCGATAATAATTCATGAAACTTTTCTCTATATTTTTTTCTTACTTAATAACTTTTTTATGCTACAGAATAAAAATAAATATTGTTGCTTAAGTTTTAAATTTATTATCATTCTTATAATATTCATCCAGATGATATTTGTCGTACTTTGGATCTCTCAGGACAACGTATCTCCAATGTATTATTTCGCCAAATAGAGCCACAAAGCTGAGAAAATAACCGATTCCCAGGGCAATGAGAGCACCGTACAATTTGCGCAAATTCACTAGTGCTGTTTCAGAATTCGTTTTTTGACGAGATTCGTTGATCTTGGACCACTCCATAACGTCACTCAGCCACTTGCGCACTAAACCAATTTCCGTCATTCGTCTTACCTAGAATATGTATTAAAATTTTATATTATATTCTATACATAAGTTTATAAAATTTACATCTTGTTTAGAATAAAAAAACTTAAATTTTGTCGACACTTTATTAATTTTTTAAAAAGTTTAATGTTTTTTTATGTCTTTATTTGCATAAAAATCATACCGCGTAGATTCCAACAATAACGATAAAAATGATTGTTGAATTACTTGTTATCACAAAAGAACATTAAAGTTATTTTTTTTCCATCATAGACAAAACTTTTTTCATCCTTGATCATTAATACATGTTAATGTAATTGAGAATTATTCCTCCATTATCCAAAATATATTTGGAATCTTTGAAAAAAGCGTTTTATACATAGAAAATTAACAAATTTGTTTGGCCTTTAATTTAATTTCAAATTTCAAATAATAAATTACTAATTTTCTTTTGCCGGATTTGTTGCTAAAAATAAGAATATCGTATATTTTCAGTTTTGTATTATTTAGCACATTCTTTTTTGCACACCTTATTAAAAATTATTTATAATAAAATAGTTAATATCTCACATAATTAATTACTCTTTACAGATTAATATTATCAAACAAAATACCCATAAATCCACGTGGGCTTTCAACGGAGAATTCTTTTCCAGCCCTAATGCGATTGGCATGTGGACGATGCATTCCTCCATAATGTGCAAATTGTACTTCACCGATCCTGTATCTTTTTCGCTTTTGTTCTTTCGATCGTTTTTCTCCTCGAATATCCGTTTTCCGCGAACGTGCCGCAATAAATACGAGTTCTCGTAATAACAGAACGTCCCGTTGGCCACCCGGTCAATGGCATCTTCCTCGTTTTTGATCAATTCAAATTTCTTGCCGATATTTTGACTAAGCGGATCTGAAGAAACGAGAAAAAACTCCTTGCCTTCCTCATTCCATCCTCCTACTGCCAACGACGATTTCGTTAATTGCGTCAAAGTATCAATAGTTACTCTGCGATAATAAGTAAACAGTATTAAATTCCAAAGAAAATAAAATTAAGATTTATTTTTAAATCAAAACATCTGAGAGATACTTTATTAAAATGTGTACTATCTGACAAAGAAACTTGCCCAGAAACAAGTCCAGAAAGTCTGATCTAAATCAAATTTTGTATACATGTAAATGAGAGAGAAAGAGATAATAAATAAATTTAAAAATTTTTGATTGGTGCCAAAAACGATTCTAAGAGAAAAAAAATTATCTTCTATACTAACAGCTTATTTCGGTTTTTCTCGATATATCTTGATACTATTAAAGATATCAAAAAAATATTTTATAAGTTTTATTGTAAAAGCACCTCTATTTAATGCCTATAAAGTTTTAAAAAATAATAATTTAAAAAACTTCTTCTTTAATAAAAATTTCTGTATTACAATTGAGTTTCAAAAATTAAAATATTATGATTTAAACTTGCTTCATGTAAATTGTCCCACAAAATTTTTTTATCTTTTACGATCAATTGATTAATTAATCAGAGACTAAAAAATATCAAAGATATTATTTATCGTATTCTTGATTATTGCATAATAATCATCTTGGATTTAGCAATAATATTCAAATTAATATTTTGTTAAAAATCTTTCACTATTAACCAAAGACTGAAAACTTCAAATTGGCTGAAAAATCTATGTAATTTAATACAATTTAATGTAATTTAATCTATGTAATTTAATGAATAGAAAATAGTGAATAGAACATCCAATAGTTTTACAATATATTCTGTATACTATATATGTATACTGTACACAGCAACGGGATGCGAGAGGGTGGCCGTCATGCTAGCACGATAAATGACCGTCACCAAGATACTGTAAATCCACCACCAACCGATGAAGATTCTCACAGTCCAGGTGTTCGGTAAACGCGGCAAGGACACCTGAAGCAACATACCGTACGTGTACAGCATGCTGTTCTGGAATCCAGTAAACAAATACAGACCCTTCCTGTTGTCGCATTTCAAACGCGAGTCTATGTACTTTTGATAGACTAACGCGAACACGTGGAGGCCTCCGCCGCCTATCAACAGGGTGCAAATAAGTGCTATCCATGCGTTTAATCTGCAAAAGTTGCACTATTTTATTAATTATGTGCTGTTAATCCTTTTAGAATCTCTTTTGATAAATCATAAAAAAAATAATTTTTTTTTAAATATAATTTTCTACACATACGATGTACCTGAAAGGCAATATCAATAATTTCCATGAATTATCGGTCAGCGATTCCGGCGTTAAAAAAGTGAGGCATTCCGTGTTGTATGGCGTGGATAAATCGAAATAATTCAGATTGTGTATCGTGTAATGCAGATCTCCGAGAAAGAAATCGGCTTTTCCGGCAATCGCTTCGCCAAGAAGACCTGTATAACTATCGTTATTTCCCGCTTTACCCCATTTATCGTCCGCGATATTAAAAGGCATATAATAGTTTGCTTTAAAGTTCATCGCCTTTGCTATGATACGAATTAACTGAAACAACAAATCTTTCGTCACAATTTCTGAAACATTCAGTCTAAAATAACATAACAAAAAAATAAAAAGAAAGACTGAAGAAATACTTTTATATTTATCTGTGCGCATTGGAAATATTCAAGAAAGTTTTTTCTATGAAATTTTATAGAAACTTCGCCATTTAAACAAAATTTATATTTAATATGCTATTTGATATAATTTATTTTAATATATATATTTATATATTATTATATTTTTTATGACTTATTATTTCTTTTATTTTTATTAAAAATAAACATTCAAATTTATAACTAAATTATTTTATTTTAATTTATTTATTTAAAAATTTTTTAATTTTTTAAATTTTTATTTAATATATACATATTTCTCCATTCTTCTTCTATCGTCTTAATACATACTTCAAATTCGATACCCAAAGCCTTAGAGTCTGCGATTGTGCTTTCTTGATAGTGATTTCGCGAGGTTTCGGTCACAGCCGGTATATGTTCGAAAATTGCAACTCTACAAGTTTCAGTCCAAAATTAAATTAACATTGAAACAATCACAATTTCATTTCTCATTCCCCTTACAACAAAATTTAGAAATTAAAATTTAAAACTCTGCTAGATTAATATTTCTCTCTTAAATACATTATATATTAAAAAAATTAATATATTTTATAAATTTTCTTCTTAAAGTCTGTGTTGAATTTATCTTTAAATTCAAATTAAACTTGTTTATAAGCCAAATTTATAAATTAAATTAAAAAGCGATATAGATTTTCTTGTTCTTTTGTTTCATTTCAGGCATAAAAAATATACCATAATAATATTATATATATATATATACTAACCGCAAATTATTGCCGTGAAGATTCGTAGTTTTCGACATATAGTGGTTGTTACCGTAACGTAATTTGCCGTCTCGCCATGTGTCGATGTACTTAATCGCCGTAAAATCTCTCGTAGGCGATGGATAGTAAATGGTTTCGAGATCGATTCGTTCAGCAGCAATTCGTTCACCGGAACGATACTTATACGTGTTGTATCGTCGTACGAACACTACGTTAATTATTCGATTCCAGATATAATGTAATTCGGGTCTAAAAAGCCGATTATCGTGCAGAAGTAAAAAACGACCACGTGTGTTGAGCAGACGTTCTCTGCGAAAATATAATTGAAAGCCTAGTCTTCTTTAAAGGGTCAAAAAATCGATTTTGTTATATTTTCTGAAAATATTGGTATTTGAAGAATGTCTTTTTCAAATTTTGTTAAAAAATTCGCAAAATTGACGAAGTTATAAGACTTTAAATAAAATAGCACGTGAGAGTTTTTAAATAGGTCTGTAAAATTTTAAATGCGCAATCTCTCAAAAACTTCTCAAAGTTCTGATAGATATCTTGAGAACTATTGGGTTAAAAATTTTAATTTTTTTTTTTAATGAAAGAGAATATACTTTTAGGATAATATTAAACTTAACATAAAATTTTAAAAATTAATATTTAATATTTAATATTCTTCTGATCTTCAATAAATAAAATTTTAGCAAAATTGAAATATATATCTAATTAAAATCAATTTCTAATATTCTTCAAAAATAATTCTTAATTTAATAAAAATTATTAATTTTTTATACTACTAGAATAGATTAAGCTTAATTCTTACCTTTCAGCATATTGCAAGAATCGCGACGTTAGCAATCCATTAGCGATTAGTATAACATATGCGTCACAACCTATCGTTTTGATGTGTTCAAGTATTTTCGTTAATTTTCTCGATCGCGAAAAATTTTGGTTATCGCGTATGGCAATCTAAAGACAAATAGTACAATACATATTTATAAAAAAATTATCAATTTTATTTATTCCGATTCCGATTATAAATTCGATGTAATTAAAAAGAAAACATAGATTATATCTGCAAATACATGTACTCAATTGTTATAGTTATTTATTTAATGTGTTTTTTTTTTTAGATTTTCGAAGCAAAAAATTTTTTAGTTTGAATAATACTTACGTCATATTTTGATAAAAAAGAAGACATTTCAATAGAACGGACATCGATTAGCCCGCGATAGGTGGTATCGGTAATAAAAATTATGCAATTGCTGCGCACGGCGATTTCCTCTACGATTCTCTCAACCACCAATTTCAAATCATCTATCTCGCGCGCACATCGATGTAGTCGTTCGAAACTATCCCTGTAATATTATAAAGATACTTTTATTTATTTGCAAACATTTTTCTAGAGATTGTGCATTTTTATTATAAAATACGCTTTATTGATTCACAGACCGATCATAGAATCAAGCAATACATCTAAATCATATATATGTCTCAACAAAAATTATAAATTATAACAATTATACGAAAGATAATTTAAATCGATTAATATCCATTATAATAGAAATTAACTGGCATTAATGAACATGAAATGCGGATTTTGTTTTCATTTCTATGATTGAATATTTAATTAATTCTTTTTGTTTTTTTCCCGAGAATATATTAAAAAGAAATATTCTGTCAGCACACACGCAAATAAAATTCGCGCATTACCTTATAATATTACTTGCACGACAACGAAATTAATTTTTTTTTTAACTATAAATTCGATTTCAAACAATTTTCTCTTCCATTACTTTTTTAATTTTTTTAAATATTCAGAATTGAATAGAAAAGCGCGATTCTTTTTAATATATTTTATACATCCAGGAAAAATACACTTCTTTGCGGGATTATTTTACATGAATTATCCTACCTTTTAATGATAGCGCGAATAAATTGTGAAAAAAAAATAACGACTATCATCGTTATCTCGAAGCGCATGTCGAAATACTTATATTCTCACTTTGTTTAGTCACATTCAGATATTTCGTTTGTATTGAACTATCGATTCCTTGGAATTTTTTATCTTTTTGCGCTCTTTCGCGATATAAATTATTAATAATCTCATTTGCAGACGATTGCGTTTACTTATGCAACATGATTGCCGGTAATCTCGCATATATACGATTCAATTTAAGTATATTAGATTCTAATTGATTCAATGAAAATCGAAACAAACGCCTTATTTTGTGTTAAATAAATTATTTTAATCTTTAGAATGTTGTTCTGATGAGAGAAAATTTAGATTTGTGAATATATAATTATTATATTTAAATAAAGCACATACAAAATGTATATATATATATATATATATAAATTTTTTTTCAGAACAATGTAAATATTAATATGCACTACAATGTTCTGAAGTTACTAGATCAAACTATAGCAAAAAAATTCTCAAAAAGTTGAATAAAAATATTTGAAATTTTTAAGTAGTTTTTGAGATATAAGGGTTTAAAGCTAGCCAATTACATTCGTGTATGCTAATTTAGTGATATACAATGCACATAATGAAGTTCTTTTATCTTTTTACTTATATTTTTATTTATTTTGATTGGTAAAGTTGTGTTTTAAAATATATAGAATATATATTTTAATTGTTAAAACTTATATCTTTCTTTTTTTTACCTTTTTCTCCTCAAACTTCTTTCAATAAAAGCAAGTATAAGAAACAAATTTTTTTTAAATACGTGTACGCACCGAAAGTACGAAAATAAAAAAAAAAGATATTTATTAAATACAAACTTTATACAAACATTTTACATTATAATTCTGTATGTTTCTGTATGTTTAACGGTTTGATAGGTTGTTTTGGTAGGATATTATCTGTCTCTGCAAACCATTCATCGTATACAACTTCAGGATCAATCATCCAGAATTTGTGGAATGATATAGGTTCCTGAGACGCCAAATAAGCGGTAGCGTAATCTGTAGGTCGTGCCTAAATCAATCAACAAAAAAAACTTTAATGTACTATTTTATATTAAATATAAAAATTAATTTATATATTACTTTTATTTATATATACCTTTTAAAAGTGTATGTCGATATTTTATATATATTATTCATAAGTTTAATTGCAAGCCTTGTTATACCTTATATATTTGCATTATTTAATGATTAATATAAATTAGAAAACAAAATTATATTGCAAGTATACCTGGTGGAACATTAAAGAATGTACAGGTTCTACTCCAAGTCGAGATAAACAGACTCCAAAGAGATACATATCATCGGGAGTAGTGGCAGACGGGCAATTACATATGCCTGTTTTTATTATATTGTGAACCAAGGGAGCTGATAACACAATTCCCGCACCGCCAGTTAAGTACTGATATCCGTGATGTCTGTTCCACATACGAAAGCCATAACGTTCGCCAATAGCAATTGAGTGCTTAGGATTGTAGCATGTGAGCAAACGTAATAAACGTACCATGCTGTAATATTTTAAAATACATCGTAATTATTTGTTCAAATGTGCAATTGGGTTGTTGAAAAACATATTTCTAATTCTAGCCATATATATATTATTATCGTATACATATATATTGATAATGTTTATATATATATTAATAATGTTTAAATTAAAGATCAAAAAAGAGTTTTTCATAGCTTTGCGACATATAGTCCTCACTTTGAGAATAATCTCTTGAACTCTACCTCCTCAATTCTGTGTGTACTCACCTGAATATAGTATCATCGTCGCTGATAACAAGCCAATCATATTTGTATCTGTCCATCATATTGCTCACTGTCTGCAAAATGCCATAAGTTTTGGCACAATGTCCTTCAGTAGTGTTCGGTACGATATACGCCTCCCGTAAATTTCTGTCTACACTACAACAATTTAATAACTTGTAAAAAATATAATTATATCAAAACATGCGCAATTTCAGTGATCAAGCATACCGGCATTATCGCTAAAATATCCGATGTTTACTGCGTACTTCGCCCATGAATTTTTAATTACTGGAATTCTATTTACATGATATTTGGCACAAGTCTTTACTGCAAAATACACATTGTTTGCAGATATAGAAGAATTCTGCAAACATGCAAAATATTTATCTTATTATATTTCTATGAGAGAGATGATTTTCATTCACTCTTATAGCTAATTCATTATAAAATTATGATTAATTTTTATTATTAACTAAGAAATCATATATTGTTTGACGTACACAAGGATGAAAGAATCGAGGATACGTAGCACAATCAGGGCCATTCACAATGCATATTTTAGGTACATGTGTCAATTTCACATTTGTGCTGTTTAAAACAAATTCCGCGAATTCGTATGATGCATCGATAGAAAAATCCGTCTTCCAGCTCTCATAACTTTGTTGAGACAAACTAAAATATTAAATTCTTAATTTCTAATAAACATAAAATATATGTATAACAAATTATTAATAAATAATAATTATGTAAAATTATAATATACTTGAAAAGAGAGAAAATATATTTAGAAAAATAGCTTTTCTCATATAATTTTAAATTTATTAAATATTTTTTATATCATTTATAATTATTTAGTTCCATGTCTGTGTAAAAAAAAATATTTATATTGTCATCTTAATAATAATTATTTAACAAAAAAAATTAAGAGAATATACCTGTTTAATAACTTGAAAGTCATGCCAAATCCAGTTGCCATAAGTGGATATTTAAATTTCTTAGTATTCTTTGCAAAGTGATGAATAATAGTAGATTCATGATCATAAAGTGCCCGTCCAATCCATATGTTCTGTATAAATAAATTATTTAGAATAAAACATCTTCTTTTTGGAAAAACAAAAAATACAACTTACCTGAGATGAATCAAATTTTCCAAGAACATTTAACAATTTTGCTAATTGGATCACTGTATTTTCTAAACAAAAAAAGAACCATTTTGTATGTAGAAATTTATCTGACAAATGAATCAATAATGGAGTTATTGTCCAGGAACCTTTAATGTCAAGTTCATGAGACAATACAACTTTTGGCGGTTCCTAAAATATAAAAAGAACAAAATGTATACAAGTTAGGTATGATACCTTGACATTATAGCAAAACACAAAGAAATAATTTTAAAGTATGCAACTTACTTTTTCAAGAGCACTAGCTTGCTCATAGATTTGTCTTCGCATATAATCAGCATGAGCTGCATGATAGCCCTCCTTTTGGCTTAAAATCACGACCACCATATCATTGGGCTCTAAAAATATTTTGCTAAGATTTCTTCTCAAATAATATAATTAATATTAACAAAAAGATAATAAATATATTATACAAAGAAATTACGAAATAATAGCTCTAAAATATATATCTTTGGTATAATAGATACAAAAAACTTGTTTTCAAGTTTTCTCGAGCAATTTGCATTTTTGATTCATTTAATTTGCGATTTTACGAATATTCTGAATTAAATAAAGTGTATTCAATTAAAATTACCAATGTCAAGAATTTCGAAGAAATGGTAAAAAAAATATTTTATACGAATATTTACCTACTACATCTGCATTTATCTTCACGATGAATAAAATGTAAAGGAGAAGAGCAAAGTTTGTTGACGAACACATTTTTATTATATCAGAATATATTTGAACTCTAGGACAAAATAAAAAAAAATTTATACATCAAAATATATGTAATTATTTTGTATAGTAAATTTTTTTGTTTATTCAACGAGAAGCGCCCATTTAATCCTTTCGAACAATCACCTGTTCAATCACTATTCAACCAATCGTTATATTCATCTACTTTCAATCACGTCCAACTGTCTAGCTATTTCGCGTATCACAAACAAAAACAGAATCGGTTCTCTTAAGAAAGTGCCGGCTATTGTGAGAATAAATTTTGCTAAAAAAATCGGTTGTATTTTTTTATCGCTTTAGGGCATTCGCGTCTTGTTATGATTTGTTGAATCTATGGGAGTATGCGCCAATCAAATTCGTTCTCTATTTAATGTATACATACATATATATAACTCCATATGATTATTAAAAGCACCGATCGATCTCACGTACTTAGCAGTACCAGAGATGTAGAGTAAATAAATCTTTTTTTTTGAAAGCGGAAGTATATATTAATAGTGTCCTAGTGTTTGAACTTGCGAGAAAGATTCATGTTTAATATTGTGTGATCTAATGGTAATGAGGAAAAGTTGTGCACATAATTCGCCTATCTTGAATGATGTTATCGAGATTTTTAATTAAGCTAATGAAGCTTTAGATAAGGCTAGATGGTCGATACAATGTCTAGACATTTGTAAACGCGCGGCTTATCAATCGTCATGAGTGTTCGTCATGAATCGTGGGCGTGCGAGGGAGAACTCGAGTGATTAAGGTCAGCTGTTTTCTTATTTATTCGCATACAGTGTATGCTTTATAAAAACACTTTCTCTCTTTATGTTGCAGATGCATATGTGGTATTGGTTCGGTGTAGATCTAGACAACTTCCTGTTTCCAGGATACAACATCACAACGGTATGGGCTCTTCTGGCAACGTGCTTGGGCTTGGCTGCACTCGCAGTACTGTATGAGGCCATGAAAGTTTTTCAGATCCATTTGCAAGAGATTGGGAGAAAATCTGTATCTAGAACGGCCTCAGCTTCTTCTGAAAGTTCCTCTCTTTTATCCAAAGTAACACCAAAAAATTTTAAAACTTCTACAAGATGGTATATATTTTTTATTTTTATTTTTGAAGCAATTAGAATTACTATTTAAAATATACATAAATATATAAAGTATTAATTATTTTCTAAACTTACACATTTTACATTTTAAGTAAAAATATAACAACAGTAGTATCTTTAATATTTATAGAATTAAACATATAGCATATATATATATATATATATATATATATATATATATATATATATATATATTTATATATATATTTATATAACTATATACATTACTCCTGTTCTTATAATTTTACTTATTCTTATGTTAAATAATGCATTTTTTCTGCAGTTATATAATAGTGTCTTTTTATATTAAATATATATTTAATATTACATATATATTTTCAGCGTGATTTGCTCTAAATGGACACTGCAAGTATTACATTGGTTTCTTCATACTATACTCGGTTACATATTAATGATGGCAGTTATGACATACAATGCTTATTTCACAATTGCTCTTACAATTGGGGGATGTTTAGGATATTGGATATTTGGTCCTACACTCGTACAATTAAATATGCAACGGTTTTATCACAAACAAGCACTCATGAAATGTGATGAGAATTGTAAAGGTAAAATGTTATTTTACATCTATTAAATCTATAATTTATAAAAGAGTATTTTGATCTGTTACATTATTATAATCGCTTCCAGATATCTTTACGAATCAACAAAGACGCGAATCTGCAGTCTCTATTGTTGCAGAACAATTAGTCACAGAAGCAAATATCGAAGTCCACATATCGAGAGACACGTGAGTTTTATCATCAAACTTTGTAACAGAAAGTCTAATATTATTCGAAGTAGTTATTGTATATTATATATTTATATATGTATACACAGCATATTTTTATATTGATGTTTTCTTATAAGCTACAAAGTAAAAAAATATGCAATATAAAAAAGATTGATCGGCCTACTATTTATTTGCAACTTACATGATATCATTATTTGATTTTTATATGCTAAATATAAAAATAGGTACACATATTACACATACATATATATATTTTTTGGAGATATATAAGATAGATTTACAGATATTTATATATAAATATATATCACATACAACAAACTCTCTTTAGAGTTAACAGGTTTCTTAGAAAAATTAATAATATTTGCAAAAAATAAAAATCTAAATCTGTAATCTAAATACTAAATATGTGATATGGATAATAGTATAAATTATAATGATTTATGATTAATAGTATAAATTATAATGATCTATAATTAATGATATTAATATCATATTATTTTTGTCTCATAATATTCTTGTAATATTATAAACAATAAAGCAACCAAATAACTGTGTATATATTGAAGATCCTAATTACATTTTTTTTTTCTATTAATTTTCCAATACTTCAACAAAATTTATCTCAAACCAAATTTCATTCTCCATTATTTCAAGATTATCGTAATCGTCATTTTCTATACCCTCAAATAAACGTCCGAAACACAAACTGTTAACATTGGTAAAGTGTTCATATCCATTCATCGACATAATCTGTTGACCACACAGCCAACAAAAAGAAGATTGACAATGTTTACAAATCATTTTGTTGCACCCCTCAATTTTACTAATGAAAGAATGGCATTTGGGACAACTTTTCGTGTTATCCTAGAAATTATAATCATCCTTAAGAATGCTTTTTAAATTTTTCTATTATTTAATCTAATTATTAATTTTCATGTTTCTTAAGCCTTGCGTATTTTGTGATACATACCTGCAAATATTCAGTTGTAAGAGTTTCTTCAACTAATTGTATTTGTCGCCTACCGTACTTCTTTTCCAAAAGCTTCTTTTTCTTATCATCACTATTCTTGTAGTCGTTAATGAGCTTTTTAATGTCATCTGATGTTATCTTGCATGACGCAGCTCCATGGTATAACTGTTTATATAATAATTAATACTTATATTATCCAGCAATATTTATCTAACTTATCTGTTTATGTGATGGAATATGTCTTTCGTTACCTTATAGCAATATATGCAAAAGCAATAGTTACAAATGGGACAGATTGGTGCAGTATCATTCGGATCCCTAATCATTGGATTTTGACATAAAATTCTCGGGCAATATATTACATCGTCCATAGTGTTTAATGTTATTCGGAACAAGAGTTCTTCATATCGCGAGAACAAGCTCGGACAAAGAGTTTTAATATCGTTATCGTTTATTTCGAAACTGCAGTCTAACGTTGGACACGATATAATCTTAATGTGCTCATTAATTTTAATACGTATATGTTTCTCAATACAGTCTTTGCAGTAAATATGTCCACAGTTCTTCAATTCTATACAATACAGTCCTCTATATTCTTCAAAGCATATGTGACAAGTGTAAAAATTATTATCAAATTGTTTCTTATGCTGCTCTCTGTCATAAGATATTAATAATTTTTTGATGTCTAAAGACAAAGCACTATTTACAGCTCTGTGATCAGATAAGTGTGCCAGGTGGAATGTGATACGATCACCTGGTGTTGTGCGAATTATATGCATGAAAGAAACATCTAAAGAATCTTGTATGCCAAGGAAATTAAAAAGATCATTTTGTAGAAAATCTAGCCATAGAAACAAGATCTCATTGCCCTGATTCTCTTCCCATATTTCATCTAATTTCTGGCAGAGAAAAGATATCTCCCAGGGAGTCAACCAGATAACAGATAAACAGAAATTTGGTGGTTTTCGAGATGGATACAAATCTGGAAGTTGAGTGTACAATCTGACCGGAGGCAAGTGTTCGACAAAAATTTTATCACATGGGACGATCACATCGGAAATTGCGTCGGAAGAGCAGTAGTTAGTGAAATTCACTTCTAGTTTTCTATGAAATTTGAGAAATATATTAACTGTACATTTTATCTGCTCATTTCTTGTGCAAGAAAATTCGTTCTCGTTATAAATACTGGAAAGGGCAGTCATTTCGTCCTCTTGCCGTATACGATCATCTATAATCGCCTGAGACATTTTAAATTTCTTTGAGATAACAATCTTGAAAAAAATAGTACTGAAATAAAGAGTTATTAGATTTAGTTAATACAGTTTTTTATTTTAAATTTAGTTATAATAAATATAGAAAACTTTTTACCAATTTAGTTTATAACTGATGTTCAAAAGATAAATAAAGAAGAAACCTGAAGATATCACAGTTTCTGCGTATTTATAAAAGGTTTGTTCTTTTTAGCTAAACTAAGAAATAAAATGAGATAGATATATATATTTAGAGGTTCAAAAAAAGAAACGAGAAATCCAAAAAATTCGTCTAAAAAAACAAACCGTGTGTAAAAAATAGATGAAATAAAATTGTCCTCTAAATTATTTAAATTATTATTAACTTTTTAAACTCTAAATTGATATTAAAATTTGTAAATATATATATATATATATATAGAAGAAAATATAAGAATTAATATGATTCAAATATTTAAAAATGATTACACTCGAAAACCGTCTTGAAAACCAATGCAACAAGTTTTAAAACGAATTCTACATTCTACATTCTTATTCAAAGAGCACGCCTGTACAGACCTTAAAGCGTCGTCTACAATAGGAGTAAGAGTAGAAGAGAATAGGAGTAGGAAATAAAAATATTTTATTCACTTACGCTCTTACTTTAGCCCTCCTAAATCGGAAATTAGCCATGAGCCTCTTACGTCTACTCTTACTCCTATTGTAGATGACGCTTATGTCATTGATACGAAGGCCATTTTCAAAGACAATTTAGCTTTATTTTTTAGGATCATATTTATCAAACAAACTGATTGGCTGTCAAATAGAGAATTTCTAGGGTTTCGAAAGTTTCCTGCAATAACAGCCAATACGTTCGACAAAGCTTGTCGTAATAATTTATAAGAATTCGGACCTTACGCTTTCACAAAACTGGGATCAAAACAAACGTGACAAACACGTGTTACGATTATAGCGGGAAGAAATAATTGTTATTGCGCGGATAATAAAATTAAATTAACGATTTATCTTACAAATAGCGCATTTAATATGCATCCCAATACTTGTTCTACTATAATTCTTTAGAAATCATCTTTTATATTTCAACTTTTACACACAGTAATCGAACGTCAAAATATACACTGAACATTACTGAAACTAAAAACGAGCAAACAAAAAATGATGAAAGAGTGAATCTACAAGTTTTTTTTTGCATAATGACAAACAAGTTTAAGACTTTGTAGAATTTATACACGGAATTATTTTGGAAATTTCTTCACGATATTCCAACGTGATTCTTCTGTTGAGTTGACTTAACAAGTGTAGCCTTACATTGTTTTGATAGCTGACATTTGAAATATATATATATCGTTCGAATGCGTAGAATATTCGAAGATCGCCTCCGAAATTTGTACTACTTTTACGCAATCCTTTGCGATTGTGTGGCTTACCCTTTGACACGAACAGAACGATAAAAAAAAAGCTCGTTCTCTCTCTTATCGATTCTGCCATAATTGCGAAATTATCGGATTCCGATGTTTACTCTGCTGAAGAAAATGACGCACAATGGATTTTTGGTCCGTTCTACCCATACTGGTGGATCTTACGAGGTAAATACATTTGTTGATCATCCACTTTAATATTTTAAAAAATTGTTCATGTTTGATAAATTATTCACAATTAAAAAATTTATTATATCTTTGCTACTAATCAAAAAGAATGGCTAAATTTTAATCTCAATTTCTGATGGAATTGTGTAAGATATTATTTGACATCTATTAATTATATCATTTAAATTTATTGCTTTTCTATATGTAAAAATTTTATTTTAAGATAATAGTTCTCTTTTAAGATTATTGTTATATTGTTAAAATCATTACAAGCAAAGTGATATATGCACTATCATTCAAAGATAGAACAAGCTACAGTTAAATTAATATGAATTATTAATAATTAATATGAAAAATTAATTTCAGATATATAAATAATAAAATATTAATATCAGATATATAAAAATTATTTTTGCAGGAAGCTATAAAAGTGTTATATACTTTACAAAGTAATGCTGCATATTTAAAATCTGTTATAAAGCATGATGTGAATAATCCTGAGAGATTTAAAGAAACAGAGAAATATTTGCTCCGGTAACAAAGCTTTATCATTATTATAATGTTAATATAATTAAATTTGAGAGATTTAATTAATTTTTCTTCTTTAATCAAGAAGAAATACTACTTATAAAATTTATTATTAATTATACACATTTTAAGTTTGATTTAATGGTATAAAATGGCATATGTAACTTTAAATGCAGTAACTTTAAATCTATATTGCACTATAGATCCGGTATTACTCTAGAGCAACTGGATAGCTTATCTATTATACACGTGGCTGGTACAAAAGGTAAGGGCACGACATGCGCGTTTACGGAAGCAATTCTGCGGCAGTACGGTTTCAGCACAGGTTTCTTCAGTTCACCGCACTTGGTCTCTGTAAGGGAGCGTATCCGATTAAATGGCGAGCCGATCAGTCAGTCGCATTTTTCCCATTACTTTTGGGATATTTATCGGCGTTTGGAGCGAAAACGTGAATACGAATCTGATATGCCAACGTACTTCAAATTCTTGACGATCCTCTCGTTTCACGTGTTTTTGGAAGCGAACATCGACGTGGCGATCCTTGAAGTTGGAATTGGTGGTGAACTAGATAGTACCAATGTCGTGCGGAATCCAGTTTGCGTAGGCATTACTAGTCTGGGTCTTGAGCATACCTTGTTATTGGGCAATACCCTCGAAGAGATCGCTTATCAGAAGTCAGGAATCTTTAAACCATATGCTGCGGCTTTTACGGTGCCACAACCGGAAATAGCGATGCGCATTCTACGGAAACGAGCCGCGGAAAGACGATGCCGCGACTTGCGAGTAGTTCCTGCAATTCAGACACGCGAATGGAACGATGTCTTTTCATCAGTGGGTCTCAACAGTATACAGCAACAGAATGCTTCGCTGTCGATCAACCTAGCGCTGGAGTGGATGAAATCGCGATGCGATAAGCCACTATTGCTGATAAACAATACGATTGTAAACAATACGATTGTAAACAATACGAAATACGTCACTGGTTTTCGCGATAATTATCAAAGTGATAAGGTTGATTTATCTCAAACCGTATATTTAAACAAAACCGCGACAGCCTTGGCAAGCTGCAAATGGCCAGGTCGCACACAAATCCTGAGAACCAGTGTGGCAGATTTCTTTCTGGATGGCGCACATACCGTCGAGAGTATCGTTAATTGCATATCATGGTTCACGAGAGTCAATCGAAAAACCTCCAGTAAATTTCTAATATTCAATACTAGCGGCGATCGGAATTCTCTACAATTATTAAAATTGCTGAAATCTCTGGATTTCGACAAAGTTTATTTCGCTCCAAATTGTGTTGGAGTACCTAGTATAGAGGATATGAATTCAACACATGCACAAAATATGATGAAGGAGCAAAGAAAGAAATGCGAGAAACACTGTGAGTTGTGGGGCGAAAATTCGGAAGTGAAGAACAATGTCACCGAAGTACTCATTGATATTAAAAGGTATGCATCGTTGAAGATGACCAGGAACGATAAAATGGAAGTACTTGTAACAGGTTCTTTACATTTGATTGGCGCGGTATTAACTATTATAGATCCTAATTTAACAATGAGCAGTGATTTTTAATGTGCAAAAATGCAATTAAAATTTAATTTGTTAAGATATTTGTTCTTCTTACTTGATCTTCATACATTTCTTAATTCCTTATTAACATTCCTTAATTTAATTTAATTAAACGAGAATTGTTTTAAACAAATTATGTGATAAATTTAATATTTTTTTTTCTTGGCATAAATTTCTAAAGAATTTACCTATAAAAATATCTTTTTGTAGAAAATAAATTTTTGTATAAATTTATAAAGCTTTATAGAAAAAAATAGATTAGCAACAATATAATAGTAAGTCGTTGAAATAATAAGCAATAGTCTTTTTTAAAAATCGTAGAATTATATATTTAATAATATATATTTAATAATATTTAATAGAGCAATAATAATAACAATAATCACTTATTACGATACATGTATACTGATATACACATCGTACTGTGATCTAGTTTCAGAATAATATGTTCCAATGATTATATCTTGCAACAATTATTTTTGTACTTTGATGTAGATTATCGCTGAGTGAAATTGCTCGCTCAGTGAAAAGTGAATTTGATTTGTATGCGCATTGAAAGATTTGTGCTAAGTTTATCTCATTGATCGAGTTGCGGACAGTGAGATATGATATCGCAAATAATTGTAAACAAATATTCAAAAGATCGTCGCATGATATTCTAGTTCCGACTCCGCTTCGGTATCGGACAAACTAAGCGAAACGCCAGTTCTTCGTCTTAAACGATTATCCTCAGGGCTCTGAAATAAGTTATAAAACATATTTCTAATTATAAATTATCGTGAAGGAATATTTGTTAAATTTTTACTATCATGTTGTGTATATGAAATAAAGATAAATATCTTTTTAATAAAAATCAATTTCATACTATATTCAAATATTAGGTGGGAAACAGAAAACGAACGTTATAACTAGATAAGTTGTGATTCTTCATAAAAAAATTTAAAAAAATTGTGTATATATATAGCAGACAAAATCTTTTATTATATTTTAGTAATTGGCAAAATATGATAAAGATTATAGTCTTTATGTTGCTGAAAGAGCAACATCTCTTTAGTATTTGAATTCCATTTACATGCAAAATTTATTTCCTCCTTGATTGTACTCTGTTTTTATCCCAGATTGTATGTGTAACCAAAAAAAAAATTTATTGATTTTTTAATTTATATTAATGTATAATATGATTTTAAGAACTTTTTTAGTAGTAAAGATATACATATATATAGGAAAAATATGACTTATGTAATAAATTATATCTTTTTATGATCCAATTTTTCTGATTATAATAATACATTTTATAAATGATTAATATACAGAAAGTATATATATAATGAGAATGATGAAAATTAAAACTTACTTGGTCTAAAATACCGGCAGTAGGTTCGGACGCATATCCGACTTCCTGTGCATCCTCTTCCAAGTCTGCCTCATATTCTTCCAGTTCATCCGAATCCGTATCTATGTCGAAATACCGACTTACACGCGAAACTTTACACACCATCTGTGCGAGATCGGTGAAAGTGTACGAAGGGCAAGATTGTTGATTAGCTGCTTGGCACTTTGCTCGCATAGCTCTCGCATTCTCTCGATCTGCATTGAATCGAGGCAGAACTCCAGCTTTTGATTGACCTTCGAAATACGTTTTCCCTGGAAAACACGATTCATCTTTATAGATGGATGCAGTAAACATACAAATATTTCGCTATTTGTTTAAAAAATATTCCATTACGATATATATGTAAGCTATAAATTTTCATTTTAGCATCGTATTTTTTACAAATTGAAAACTTGATTTTAATACAAATATAAATATACAAAATTTTATACCGTGTTGGTATCCCACGTCCCTGATCTCGTCGAAATTTGCGAATTGGAGGGTCTTGTACTTGTCGATCGGCGGCCTGATGTACTCGCAATAATCCGAGTTCTTCACCTCTTCCAGCTGGCGCACGCAACTTACATACGCCAGTCTGGATTGGATATCCGGTAAATTTGGTACTTTCACGGGCGTAGCGAATGGATTCCATCGTTTCCACAGTAACCACCAGCCGGACAACGAGTCCCCGTAATTCGTCAGATCAGTGTCATCCTGTGAGCCGACATCGATGGCCAGAATGTGATGTGCTCCTTGCCGCAACATTTCGTCAGCTTAAACGAAAATGTGGGGATCGCATAAATCGAGAACGTTAACATTAATCCGCTGTTAGAGTTTAAGCTTTCATATTGTAAAGATTTAATTTGTATAAGAATATAATAGAGTTTGTATCATAATGATACATTATTTCATTTATCTCGAAATTACATTTTTTTTTTATTTTATATATGTTTTATATTTTTAGATTCATAGAGACATGTATACATACATTTTTTTTTGCATCATGCTATATGTTTTTATATTGTGATGAGAGCTACATTGAGAGATGATACAATCAGGATTAACGTGAATAGATAGAATGAATACCTGGCACGTTATTAACATAGCATCCATCGACCAAAAGATGCCCATCAAGGGGATCACAAATCGGAGGAAAGACTCCCGCGACAGTCATACTGCCGCGAATATATCTCCATAGTAAACCTGAACCGACTTGACTATTCAGAATTTTGTAAATGCAACTTTTTATCAACGGGAGTGAGCTTAATACGTGATTTTATTTTATTTTTTTTTTTTTACTAATATCCGTAAATAGATTTTCAACGACATGTCAAATTAAATATGAAAGTCCCACTAAAATTAGACAATCAACGTGATTAAATTTAAAAAAAGTAAAAAAACTAGTAATTTGTTGCAAAGAAGTACACTCAATGTAATTGATAAATTGCCGAATTATATAAATTTGTGATAATAATGTAAAATATATACAAATTTATATAAATTTATCAAAAAATTTATCAAAAAAATATATATATGTATATAAAAATTTCCAATTAGATATCTTCTTTTACACAAGTTTCATACTATAATATTTATTTTGACATTTACTGATACATTATATTGTTATAATTTTGTTTCCGGTTAATTCCTGATTGCATTGATATGTGCAAAACACATAGTGTTCAATGCGATCTGAGTTACCTGGAAGGTTATTGACGTACCCGCCGTCGAGCAGGAGATGGCCGTCAACAGGATCACACATGGGTGGCATATAACCAGACAATGACATCGAGGCCCGAATGTACCGCCACAGCGATCCTAAACACGACGAATCATTCTCTTTAAAATTCTGTGTTTACTCGTATATTAGAGTTACTCGTATTATTTAGAGTACTTCCTGTATTCTTAAATTACGATTTAATCATTATTAAACTTTCTCGCTGTATATATATTATAATTGGGATCATGTAATCCATGGAAAGATTAATTTCGCTAAGTAGAATTTATCAACTCAGGTTGTCACTACTGATGAATTTAATTAAAAACAATTTTAATAAAAATATATTTAAGGTAAACATTTATATTTTGTTCAAATATCAGATATTCATTCAAATGCTTTATTTACATTGAATATTCTTTTTTTTGTATTAAAAAAAATTGATAATTATATATTATAATATATTTTGAAAACAAATTTTTAGATAAAGAATATTTGCTGGATTGTGAGCAATTTTGAATCTCCTCGATACCATAATCTAGCAGTAAGTATACAGGAAGCGTATGTATGATATATCAATTTGCAACTTATATTCGAGTAAAAACAAAAATATGCCTTGTTTGGTTTTCTCTTTAAAAAAACGGCTTTAAACGGAGAGTACGTCAAGTTTTTTTTTTTTTTTTTCCGGAAAGCTCACTCCCGTTTGTTAAAGATTTTACTATTATGATCTATGCTAATGTACATATTTAAAAAACGCTTAAAATTCATCATGCAACAACAAATTTACGGTGAATCAAGAAAAAATAATTTTTTGGATATTTTTACTTTTGATTCAAGTATTCGAAATTAATTGTTAAGGTAAATAGTTTTGAACACTTTATTTTATCTATAAATTATGTTTGTGTATAAATTAAGACACAATATTTACATCTTTATATTTTGATTCACCCTAGATATTCTACAAGTACATATTTTTAACGATGTCAAAGCTTTTAGTTATATATCTAGTCAATTTTACATTTAACATCTATACAATAACAACCTTAAAATCATTAAGAAAATTATTATACATATAACTTTTGCATTGGTAAATCATAGATATAGAAAATTAATAGAGAGAAAGAATTAAATAAAACTGAAAGCTTTGTCAATGTCTAAGAAATGCAAGATAATTAATTCATACAGACCGTGTCTATGCGTGCGCATACAGGAATCCGTGATGTCGGTGGTTATAGTGAAATACGGAAGCCACAAGTCCTCTATGTATGTGTCGCCAAAAGTTTGCTGTATAGTCTTATTAAAATCTTTACCGGAGAACATCGAAGTCATCGGGTAAGTCAAATCCAAAATTTGCCGCCACCATTGCGTCATTTTCTGCCGACGGATAAAAATACATAACATTTTATATACAAAAACATTTCTCAATCTCGAGGATAGTTACAGGATTTTAAAGTAATTATATTAAAAGAAAAAGAAATATAAATATAATTTTTTTTCTATATAAAATCTGAATGAATTTCAGGATTTAGGAGACAAATGAAGAAGATAATAATTTAGGAGATAAATGAAATAATTTTATAAATTTGTATATCTTATTTTAAAAATGTGTATAATAAGAGAAACTGTAGCAGAGGAGACGATAGAAATCGTGGAAAAAAGTCCTCTGTCTCACCGTAGACCATTCCCTGGCCTTTTGCGTGGTAGTAGTGATATTCTTCTCCATGCACCAAAGAGCGCCCATAAAGGCGCCAATACTAACTCCGCCGACCATGTCTATGGGTATACCCGCCTCAATAATGGCTTTGAGCATACCTACGTGGGCAGCGCCCCTCGCACCGCCTCCACCAAGTACAAGACCTACTGAGGTGCCAGTCAGCCATCGCGCTAATCTGCTGAAATCGCTATGTACATTTGGTTCGGACATAAGGACTTTGGAGTACAACTCGTTCTATAAGAGAAGCAGAAAGATACTAATTAAATATAAGTGAATGTGATTTAGGCAGATTTCCTGATCTGATAATTATCGCTTACAATTCTGTACTGCGATCTCCTAGTAAACATCCGTTTCGGACATTGGATGTGGTGGTGACTGGACACCCATGATCTCATGTTTAACCATTGAACAGTATTTGTGGGTCGCTGACCATTCTGCTCCTTGTGCAACAGCACCAACTCCTTCTGCGTTCGCATAACTAATCGCTCTACCTCGCGTTCTGTTCGACCAATCGACGGTGGTCGATCGCCCAGACCCACGATGAGAATGCAATCGGCTTGCCTCACACATCGTTGAGTCCACAACGTGTAACTCGAATCGCATTGATACAAAGAAATTCTATGTTGATCTTCCTGTTGCGCAAGCCAGGAAGTCAGCCGGTACTCATTCGCAGGTTCCATGATGGTCGTTCCTAAAGTCTACGTAGAAAAAGAAAACAAATAAACGATATATGTTGCTGTATCATTAATAATGAAAATTGTTTAAATTAATATCTAATCTCTTTTTATATTAAAGAAAATGAGCACGAATTATTATAATCAAGTACCAAATAAAAAAAATTAAATTATGTTGGATATATAATAAAAATAAGAATATATATTTTTTTATATATTAAATTTTATATATATTAGAGTGAATAATATTTGAATAATCAAATTATATAACTAGATAATACATAGATGAATGTGATACAATACCTTTCTTACGACATCTGATGTTAGACGAAGACAAGATCCAATGGCACATAAAGAATGATACAATTCATAAGTGAAAGCAGTTAATGGTACATCATCCGACACGGGCACTATAGCAACAGTTGAGAAATTTACTTGTGCGGGCCTGGCATCGACTGTTGCTGCGGCTCGCCTATAATCAAAATTATCTTTAATTAAAAAACATTAATTAACATTAATAATATTTGAAATAATGAAATTGACTTTAATATATTATCATATTATGATATTTACTGAGTGTCATTGTTATTTTTCGTATGCGCCTGCTGCCAAGTGCCGAGTATGCGATGACCGAGAAGATTTATTAATCTCGTGACAACGATTGGATATCTCAATTTAATCACATTGAATAAACCTTCCGGCAACTTCGCTAATTCGGAATCCCTGACTGCCATAACCGTTGTCGACCTCGGAGTTTGCGTAACCATCTCTACAATCCCTACCAAATCGCCCTTTCCATATTCTGCTACTGGTTCTTTCTTGCCGTTTTTGTAAGTAATTACCGATCGCACTCGTCCACTCAACACTATGAATGTCGAATCCGATTCATCCCCTTGTCTATAAACGGCCCTTCCGCTTTCAAGAAATAACCAGTCGAGAGCAAAATCCACCTATTCAAAAAATAATAGCTTGTTTGTTAAAAATATTCGTTTTCTTATAAAAATTTCTTATTTATTTTAGATATTCATACCTGTCTCACAAACGGGCTTAATCTGCGAACAACGGTATGTGCTACGTGCATCACAACTGTAGGTTGATCTCGCATAATGGCAAAGAATGTTAATTTGCTAAGTAGTGCGATACGGCTAGGATGCTTCGCTCTGATCGTGTAAAAGGATGGTTCGCCGGTCAATACCGCTAAACCACCGACGATTTCACCCTGATGAGCGCTAAACATGTGTACTTCTTGACTCGCATCCCGGCCTTCCGATACCCGTTGGCTTACTATCAGTAAGCCCGAAAGTACATATACAAGTGCGACGTCCTATAAGGTGATTAAATTAGAAGACACTATATGATATATAATGTATAAAAAAAAATTCTTTTTTTACACATAATTTATATATAAACAAAAATAGAAAATATGTACAAAATGGCAAACCTTGTGAGATTCTTCTTTCATTAGATAAGTACCAACTGGCACTTCTCTAATCTGAACTTTATCTTTGAGCACCGTCTCATCCTCTAGGCCGAGTTCACGAACAAACGCGTCAGTGGCTATCTGCACGAGATGTGTTTCATCTAGTTGTTGTTGCTGTTGTTGCGCTCCCTCACTGGACTGGCGCTTTTTTCCAAGATAAGTACTTCCAGAATGAGAAGCTTCCGTATGTGATGCGTGCGGTTGAGATGCTATCGATGAAGATGGATTTGGCCAGTGAGAGTCACATTCTGCCATATCTGCCGAACTCTGATTTAGTTGCGAGTTTAAACTCTGATTCTTCCAGTCAGCATTATTTTTTGTTCTGCCATGAAATAGTGATAAGTAATTAACAACAAAATATTATTCTATATAATAAAAAATTATTTTAATAAAATTCGCTTAATCTACTTAATATCGATAAAAAGAAAATAGGATATATTATTTTAATAGTTTCTCACCGACGATTTCCGAGTATGGGAATAGGCTGAGAACTACTATTTGTACTACTATTGGGCTCGTCGCGATGAGAAAGATCGGTATCGTGCGTTTCCGATGTGCCGACTGGAAGTACACCAGGTATACTTTCATTTTGCGAGGCGAAATTCTCTCTGGTTCTTGATCGTACTGGCGAACCGGAGAATGGACTTTGTTTCTTCTTGTGTGATCCCTGATTGACTAATTCCGCAGAGAGACCGAGATATTGATGCAACGCGGTAAAAGTAACTCTCTGCAGGCGTACCATAATGACCTGGATAACTCGAACAAAGGCGTCAGGATAATCTTGAAATACCTGCAATAAAATTAATAGTCACATATAATATTTGATTTATAATCTCATAAAAATAAAGAAAATAAGATCAAATATATTATAAATCAAAAATATATAATATAAAAAATGTATATATGTATATACATCACATAACTTACTTGTTGGAATGCGCACATTGGTAACTTTACTACAATAGAATCTTCCATAGCTCTTGCAGATACTGTTTTGTATGTACTTGTATGCCCGGTAAGTACATCGGTAAAACTAAGAAGACTGGTAACAGACTCTCCTGTTTTCACTAGTTTTAATGATATTTGAGAGCCATCGGATCCAGTAATATATACATTAACTAAACCTTGTTGGACTATAAATAAATTCTCGTCGGGATCTCCAATTTTGAACAATGTACTGCCAGCAGGTAAATTCATGATTTCTGTGTGTTTGCACAACTTCAGAAACACAGGTTTTTCAAAATGGCCAAAGACTCTAATACTTTGCAGCATATATAGAGCATCTGGTGGCACTCTCTCACCAGGTCCTAAATCTTCTTCCAAATACTCAGCAGGTGGTTCCAATACCTTAGAATCAAACGAGTTATTAAATAAAATTGCTAATTATTAATTATACATTATACGAAACATACTTTGAGCTGTTGCGGGGCGGTTTCCTTCTTAAGTTGTAATAATCGACGAGCAAATCTCATGACCGCTCTTCTTTTCTTTCCTTGTCCAGTAGCATGTACTTGGCCACCAATGGACTTCACTTTGCGCAACATTTTCCTGCCATAAAAGAGAACCTTGTCTCTCTTCCTGAATCTTGGCTTTCCAGTGCCTACTCCAACAAACTCCTTTACCTCTGGTAGAAATTCCTTGTTCTTCCATTTGCGTAGCACAAAGATTGATACAATTAAGAAAATAAGAAGCAGAATTGTGGCAATGATAAAGATTGTCCTTGATGTCTGATATTCTTCTATGAATCTTCCAATCCATCTTGAAAATATATATGACCCCAGACTCTCGTTGAACTTATTAAATAACTCTACTACCTGCATTCAATATATTTTATCATTAGTGCATATCACATATGATAATGCTTATATTAAAACAATAATATTTAGTAATATTAAACAAAAATATCAATGATATTCATATATATCAAAACAATAATATTTAATATTCATTTTCATAAGTGTATAATATAATATATTAAATTTATAGTTTTCTGTACATATGTCAATTTTTTGAATAAGCAAAACAAAAATTATCAACTGAGAATGCTATTAATTTTTCATTGTGCAATTATTTATTTCTTTTAAGATAATTACTATTCTTATCAAAACTAGATTATTATGATTTGTTTCATAAAAATAAAATTATCCAAAGTAAGATGAATCTTAAGAATATGACTAACAATTCTCTGATTAACATTTTGTTTGCTCATAAAATACTATATCACACTGATACATTTCTTTTGAAATTTTTGCATTTTAATATAAGTCTCTTTAATGCACAAAAAAAAAATTATTATGAAATATATACTGTCTTTAGAATTTACAAACTTGACACTTGACACCTTGTTTTCTTGCTATACGTTTTCAAAATATGTTTGCAATTGAAATTCTTGAGATTAATGTAGATGCAACTGTGTAAATAGCATGCCACTTCGACGATTATATCTCAATTGACAGAAATTTTATTTCAATAAAAAAGATCTCAAGAGAGAAAGAGACTGTAAATACAACCTCCATAGTGGGCACTTCATGTCCCCCACTTCGCCGAAAAATGTATTTGGAGATAGAATCACTGAGACCATATGTTAACGTGAAATATGCGTAATAATTAAGCAAATTGAGGTAAAGATGAATGATCTATCTATTCTCCCGAGTCCACATTCCGACGACCTTTGATACTTCGTTCGAGTTACCCAACGCCATATTGTTTGCGACCGCAAAATCGATTATTTAAAATCATTTATGTGCTACGAACGCGCGTTGACAATTAAAGTATAAGTATACATGCATACTTTAAAAATTTCAGCAATTTGCGCAAATGTTTAATTTTCTACTCGATTATAAACTTCAAGTTTGAATTTTCTGCTCTTCATTGTTTGATACTCTTTAAAAAATGAACGATTTTATTGAAAAAATTTTTGTAAAAAATAAAAAATTTGAAACTTTTAAAAGCATTAACTTTTCTTGTAGATTTAGACAAATTTTTAAGAAAGTATATTCGAATTTGTTTGCACATATGACCTCTTATATAATCTCAATTTAAGAATTCTGAGTAATCTAGATGTTATAATTAATTATTGACTCTCCCTAAAACAGCCAGTACACGTGATTATGATACAACACAAAACATTCTCATCTCACATATCAATTATCGTTACATAAATAACAAATATTCTATTGCTAGTAATATTTTTAATTATTTTCTAAACATTTCAAAGTAAACTCAAAAATCCTGATTTAAATTTCGCGCGCGGCGGCGTCTCCCTCAGTCGCGCACGCGCGTATCGTCAGATGGGCGCGTTGTTCCCGGCGCGGCCGACAGGGCGCGCCACGCAAGAATTCCGGGCGGTTTTTCGGCGACCGCGATCGCGGACGTCGCGGTCAGTCAGTCCCTGGCGGCGGTGCGGCGGTAGTGGTGGCAACGGAAGCGGAGAGGCAGGTAGTAGTCGGTGGTGATTACGAGAGAGATCGAGCGGCGACATGTTGAAGCTGCCCGTGTGATATCGTGCGCGTGGCGGGCGATCTCTACATCGTGCGCGTTTTCTTTTTTTTCCCTTGCTCCCCCGTAACCTCCCCCCCCCTCCCCCCGCCCGCGGGTGCCTGTGGATACGATCACGGATACGGCAGTGGTGTGCATTGGATAGTGATCGAAGGCGAAGCGCTACGCTACATGTGAAGTGTCGCCGAGGAACATCATTATTCGCCGTCGTCGCGCCCGCTGGTTTACCCCGGCCCAGCAAACATGAGCTGGGGCACGGAGCTCTGGGTGAGTAGTATCTCGCTTTTGCTCCCACCCTCCCTCTCTCTCTCTCTCTCTCTCTCTCTCTTTTTCTTTCTCTCTCTCTCCCTCCGCGGTATGTTTGTCCTTGTCGCTCCTCTTTTCTTCGCGGCGCGGCAGTCTCCCCCTCCCCGCTCCCCTCCTCCCCGCCGCGCCGCGGGCGCTCGGTTCGACCCGACCTCGCGATCCTCGCAATTCCACCATACATTCGTCCTCGGGGCGCATTTATTCCGAAAATGCATACGCGTGATAAGCGCATCATCTATACATATATATATGTCGCGTTATTCAGCGCTAAAACATACTCTCGGCTCGTTCATTCGTCTCGTCTGCCATTCCCCAGTGTTTACAGCGAGAGGATATCATCTCCCCGACGTCTCACTGACGAGAAGAAACGATGCATTGTGTGCTCGCGAAACGATGCATTGTGTGCTCGCGAAACGATTTCGCGAATATATCGTATATCGTAATCCACCGGAATCCGTCTACGCGATTGACGATACTCAGGTAGCCAGATCGTACGTGACGTTTCTCGAAAGGCGCATACCTACCTACCTCGAAACGCCGATGGCCGCTCGTCCCATTCATTCTTTCTCGCAAAATTCTTTCCTGCGTTTCCCTCGTCACGCGTAAACAAAGTTGTCGCGCACTTCTTCCCTCCGTTTTCGGTTCCGAAACGTGCTTCTACATCGTATTGGAAGACAATAATTTTTACAAGATGACGATATATTGCTTGACGTGACTTTATAGTCGAAGTCTTCCCTCCTTGAGAGAAAGATTAGGCAGGAAACGTTCGTGACGAATTTCGTTGTTAAATGTCTCGACAATTGAGTCTAAATATTGAATTTAAAATTCATTTAGAAGATTTTTTTCTTTACGTTTCATTGCTATTAATCTTACTCTATAAAAAGTTGATACATTAGCTGTAAATAATGTTAAAATATTCAGGACACGAATGTTCATTATCGGAAAAACGTTCTTATCTCATTCAAAGTGAATACAACTTCTTTCAAACGAACAGTATATATATGTGTGTGTGTGTGTGTGTATGCGTGGAACGTGATTCATTTGTATTGTAATTGTATCCTTGAAGTCGTGAATAGTAATCGCGCGATAAAAGACACGTAAAAAATCAAACTCGAAGTTATCATATTTAAATTTCGCTTTTTTGTCTCTTATTTATCTAAATGAGACTTTATACTAGTAATTGATCGTCATGAAGACAAAGAGAAAGAGAAAGGGAAGAAGAGAGAGAGAGAGAGAGAGAGATCGCTTTGACAAATTTTAGCATATTTGAACACGAAGTAAGATGTCATCATATCTGTATTTATTAAGGAAATCTCCTTATCGTTATCTTCTTGTTTACGTGATGATCATCTCGAGAGTTGAGAAAATTACGGAAGTTCTTTATATGTATATCAGCTGCGTGTGATTATTAAACTCAACTGGTTATAGATAGCTAATAGCTAGAAATGTTCCCTTCGAGCACTTACTACCCTCTCTTGTGTACATCGTTCATCTATTCATTTATCTATTATATCTATCGACTTCTTCATTTTTCGCCTTAAGCAAACTCATAATTTTACGACTGTACACAATCGTGATTTTTTTTTTTACGATAAATGCCAGTCCTCTGTCATGTATTCTCTTCTCTTACATTAAACTATTTATTGAACCACCCTCCTACATTAAACTATTTATTGAATGCTTTATCTATATATCTTCATCTCTATTTATCAAAAGTCGCCTTAAGCAAACTCACTGTAATCTCACGACCACAACTGCAGTTTCTTTTAGAAAGATGGAATCTTTTTGTCATATATCTTTTTGTTCTTTTTCCTTTTCAAAGAATCTCTTGCATCTCTTGTTCTGTAATTTTTTTTTTTTTCATCTTCAGCGAATATTCCATTTAAATAATTGTCGAGCTCTTCGACATGTCTTTTTATATGAAATAATTTAGATAAAAAAACAAATATCACCATTAAAAATTGTATAAGAGAGAGAGATTTTGAATATATAAATGTATAGAATTTTATTTTTTATATTTTGCTATTCACAAAATTACAACTACCCTCTCTTTCTTCTCTCTCTCTCTTTCTCTCTTTCTCTACGTCATAAGGTTTAATAAAAAATACTTGCCAAGCGAACTTATCTCCTTATTTGTGATTGTGAATTAGAATTTTTCTGTCGCGCGTATTTCTTTCGTGATATACTTTTTGGAAAAATATCTTTTTCTCTCTCTCTTTCACGAGAGAGAAAGGATCAACTGCACGCCGATGCCACCGCTGTCATCGTCGTCGTCGTGTTTTCGCCAACGACATGTAACCACGATATCCCCGAAAACCAGTTCGTGTTCGTCAGGAGTTTTGCCTTTTCGGTTGCTAGCCGCAGGCGAGTGTCCCCCCGCGGTTTCTCCTGTCCCCCGCCCGCGCGTTTCTTCTGACCCCCTCTCCCCCTCCCCCTCCCATTCTCGTTTCCTTCTCGCGCAACATCGTCTTTCCTTCCATGCACCTTGCTCGTGGAGAGGAGCATGTGTTCTTTTGCTTCTACTCTCGTGAAATCTCCGACGACCACGGCGATAATATATCGACTTTATGATTGACTCGCATCTTTGAAAGAGACATTTTTATTTGGAGAAAAGATTGATAATTAACGTCGGGATATATCCTGTATCGTTGTATAAATTTTCAGCGTTAGTCTCGTCTTTTTTTTTTTTAAGAATACAGAAATATCACTCTTGCGAGAAATATGAGAATGAAAATACAAACATGGAAACGCTGTACGAAAATAACAAAGTGGCAAACCATGTGATTGCCAAGTATCTTTTTATATGTGTTATATTAATAAGTATCGATAAAAATGCTATTTCGATGCAACATATCTCTATGGTGGAATCATCAAGATGAAGGAATTCGTTTAGCGCAAAACAGATCGCGCGCGCGTTAATCTTATCGTCAGAAAAATTCTTACGCGTATGCACATAAAATAGATTCACTGTTTGCTCGCCAATAATGTTCCTCCTTATTCCCCTCCGGCCTCTCTATTAATAATTCATTCGCGCATTCCGCACGCCATCATTTTCGTTACTCATCCCCGTTATGTGTACTCGATATACCCGATCATCTGCTGAACTCATCGGTTGAAAAATCATAGAGTATATTATATTCGAATTGTTCCTCACAATTTATTTATCAATCTTTTGTTTATAGAAAATACATCTACCTCAATCGAAAATATCAGAAATTTTCGAAATAATATTATTGATATTTTGTTTATGTTTCTACTATTTAAATAATTTAAATTAAAATTTTTCCAAGGCAAAATTCTTTTCTTATGCATCAATTATTATCAATTTTCATCAACTATATGAATTATTTCCATAAGAAGAAAGATATGTATATATTTGAAAAAATATTAAATTTTATAATATTAATTATATTTCCGATATTGACATTTGTATTATAATTATTTTGTAATTATAAGAGATACAATTCGGGAAAGAGATAATTGAAGGAAAATTGTTTTGCAACAATTTTATTTTATATTTCAATCGTTATTCATTTGTTAATTATTGCGATTTTTACGTGACAAGTAATTAATTTTCTTTCTTTTTAACATAGATAATAATACATGTTTACAATTATGACTAATTATATTTTCTATGATCTATTTAATTTTATATATTTAGAGATGTATAAAATAAAATTAAAAATATTTTTTTATCAAAGTAATAAAATTTGTAATAATATATATATATATATATATATATATATATATATATATATATATTTACACATTTATACATTTTGCATGTGTAATAACATTTCTGTCAGCCGTTTCTCTTTGTTCTCCTTTAAAGGAGATATTCTCTTTTTCTCCGCAAAGATACGGCGAGGCACGCCCGTCTTGTAGTATATATATGCTCACGAGTAGCTCTGACGGTTAAAACACAGACGCGTCTTGTATCGTGATTTGCGAGAAAGTGTACGGACACGTCAGTGACTCGTGATACGCGCGACATATCTTAAGTCTCGATCAATTTTAATAGCTGATAACGGAAATTACGCCGTACGCTGGTGTCGAACTCGATCGAATCGATCACGATAGAAATCTGATGTAGTACTTAAATTTATTAGAGCAGTCATTGTGTCACTTGTGCATCCGAAAATGCTCTATCGTCAGTATCGAGATATATGTACACCTACTGATACCACCTGATACTTTTCAATAATTTACAGATAAGAGATAAGTGTAAAATTTTGGGTAAAATTTTTGTGGCGCCGAGTTTCGATCGATATGCAAAGGATATGCTCGCTTTTTTTTTTTATTGTGTACTTTCTTCGAAAATTTTCAAAGATAATTTACAGTCAAATCATACACGAAAAACGAACGTTTCTCCGAACTATCGATCATTCGGTTCACCTCGTAACCATACGGCCAACACTGACCCTGACGAATTAATTCGGTCCCCCAATACGCATCGTAGGATCGATAGAATGCGAAGACGGCACGGGGGCGGATGACGGTACGTACGAAAACGGAGTGCCGGAGAGGAGGAAGGGGGGGAGGGGGAGAGGATGAAGTGGGAGAGGGCAGGAAGGAGATATAATCCAGCACTTACGTCATCCATATGTGTATCGCGATTCGGAAATGACGCTCGCGATTTCGCGCCGGAGAAAGTAACGCTCGTCTCGTAACCTTCGCGACTTTTCCCTCCTACGCTCGTTTTGCTCCCATTTTACCGATCATACGACGTGCGTAACTAATCGTCCACCGTAGGTGAACCGAAAGAGAGAAACGCGCGGGAACAGCGGGCTCTCGGAGCCGATCGGTATCGCGACACGATTTTTCTCTACCTGCGCAAATGAGCGTTGATTGAGAGCTTCTTTTACGGGTCTACCGCGTTAAATTATTAGTTATTTATTTGTTTTTTTTTATTACAAGAATTTCTATTAAGAATCCAGTCTACTCTAGCAATATGAAAAATTGATAATTTTAGGAATTTCTTTCTTTTTTCTTATATTAGAGATTGATGTTTTTGGTGTTTTTCACATATGTTTTTATTAATATTTAAACTATGTTAAATATGTTTAATATTTATTAATATTTATGTCATATTTATTCATATTTAAATTATGTTAATATTTTTAAATCTTAGATATTTGACATTTTTTCGTGTTTTTTTAATATGTTTGAAAATGTATATTTTGACGGTGTGACATGTTGCTTCCCTCGTGTAATCATCTGAAATGAATAAATTTGTATAATTTTATTTTTTAAGGATATTTACATGATACAGAATCTACTATCATTAGAGAAAATTGAAAAATAATTAAGTGAAGATATTATTTTAAAATTAGATATTTCAAATTTGCTAAAATTTATTCATTTTTTGAAAATCGAAAAAATAATTATTAATTTTTTTAAATTCTATTTAGATTCTTAAGGCTATTCGAAATCTTATAAATCCGTCAATTTCGCAAATTTTTTAATAAAATTTAAAAGACGTTCTTCAGACATCATATTTTGAAGAAATGTAAAAAATCGGTTTTTTGATTCTTAAAATAGAATAGGCCCTCAATTTTCAGCATCATTAAATATCTTTGTCAACTATCATTCATTATTATTAGACTCTCTATAATCAAAATCTTATAATAATTAAGCAATTAAGATGTTGCTTAATGTATATAATAATTGCCGCTAATCGTTCGAGACTGTCGGTATTTTTCCGGCGTTTTTTTAACAAAGGAAAAAGGGAGACCATATCCGGAAATGAAATGCTCGAGGCAACGGGAATGTGTCAAATCGTGAAATCACAGCACGGCACGCACGAGACCTCGACGAGTCTTTCATGAGCTAAAGACGGTTATTCATCATTTTTCGCTTGAAACGCATAATCGACTAACGGAAACGCGCTCCGCGAAATTTCCTAATAGAGATTAGGCGAGTAAAGCTTCATCTTTTGTAACTGTACGTAGCGCGGACGGATGTGCTATCATCACAAAGGAAGTTTCCTTGGAAAAAAAATTCTATTTTTTTAATTTTGACTGATACAACTTTCTCTTTAATACAGCACTCAAGAAATGACGATTTTTATTTCCAGTATAATTTTTATCGAAAGTTTGTGTCTCATGAATATCAAACACATTCAAATATACATTTTTATTGCGATAGGAAAAAAATATCTTTTTTTATATTTATATTATTGAAAAATGTCGAAAGAACATATATGTGCTCATGTATGTTCTTTCTTTACCATTTATAGGAAAACGGTTGATAGCTTCTAACTGTACCTTCATAAATTCCTTTTAATGACAAAGTGCACACTAGGTGGAAACTCTTATCGAAACGCGTGGCGTAATTTAAATTTACCGTAAAGAAAAGGTATGAGGAAGTAGCGGTCATAGTAACGACTTATTTATAGCGTAATTATGACCGCGCAGCGAAAATTCTTTCCAGTTCTACGATTTGCCTGTAGATTGACCGGATATCGCTCTTATTATCAAGTTATTTCTTATTTCCTCTGAATAAGTCGATAAGTATAATTTTTTTATTTGTTTTGAAAAATATAAAACTTGCGAGAATAATTTAATTCAAATTAATTGTAATAATTAAATTCCCTTAATTTTTGAAATATTTATTATTAATTTTTAATTATTAAAAATAATTTATATTATATTATCACGAGATCTTTGCAAAAGGACATGCATTTGCAAACACATGTATTAATGAATATTATTATATTCTGAATATACTATTATGTTATGAATATTATTTCTATGCTCGTTTATTGCAGTATCGTTTGTAATATGACGATAGAATCTGAACATTTTTCGATTCGCGTGGCGGCGAAAGGGTTAACCGGGGTGAGTGGGGCTTAGCGTGACACCACCACCTAAACGAGTTTGTCCGGTTTGGCAGATTCCAGTCAACACCGTTATTATTCGCTTTTCCCGGCTTTGCATTACTTTCGCTCGAAATTCGATCGCATCATCCGGTCTCTCTTTTGCAACATTTCAAATAAAATTTTACTATAATATTATTATATTGATGTGTATATTACAAACATTTTACTTAAAACATTTTAAAAATTATTTTTGTAAATTTATTACTTCTAGGATATCTTTTCTTACGGTATTGTGATCATGAGATTATCTAAAACATATATCACATAACATCGACATCGTATCAAACGTGTATTTTTTACTTCGCCATTTTTATTAATTGAAGACATTTTGTCAACGTAATTTTAACATATTTAATTTTTTTTTTTTAACTAAATAAATTTTAGTCGACATTATTTTATTTATTCAGTATAAATATTTTTAAGTTAATTAAATTTAAATCTTTTCATTTTTTTTTTAATTTTAAATTAATTATATAAATTAAAATATTGACATTAAATAAATGAAAATTTTATTTAAAAATTATTTAAAATATAAAATTTATACACACACGGATAAATCAAATTTAATTAAAATATGATTAAAAAGACAGTTTTTATTTTTTGTGTATGCATAAACGTAAAGAACTAGAAGGAGGACATTGATTTAATAAGTTTATCGAATGGAGAATAATTTGTTTTGGCGAAAAGTTATAGCTTCCAGATTTTACATGCGTCATGGAGTATTCCAGTCCAAAATTTAAAACGCTTCCCAATTCCCATGTTTTACAGACAACCGGTGATTATTATCGTGCATGGTTGACCGAAGATATTTGCATGATTACGCGGCATGATTCGCATCTTGGTTGTTTGTGGAATTTTACGAGATATTCCACGGAAAAAAAATGTGGGAATAATTTCCGCGATTATTTAAACAATATCATGATGAAGAAAAATATCTAGTTTATAACATTTTAATGAATTTTTAAACTTGACGATGGAATTAATATTTCGAAAAGTAGATGATGTGTGTGGCGTGTCATATTTTAATGTTTTTTTTTATAAATCCAGAAACGACAGAGAATTTTTTTTTAATTTTCTCTATTTGTTTTCTGTAAAAGTAAGACAAATTCTTTTGGAAACTCAGATTTTCTGTTTTATTGGCGTTGGATACCCTTCAATTTTTTTTATAAATGTGGGTTAAATGTAAATGCGGAAGTATAGAAATTCGGGATCCTCCCAATTTCTCTGGAGAAATTTAATATATATATCTATATATATGTATATTATATTACATGTTACACGCATGCATGAAGATACACATACGATGTCTCGTATAATTTATTTTTGGGCTAATAGTTACTATGTCAGTGTGTCAATAGAGAAGAGAATCATTCATATATTTGCATAAATATAAACAATATAATTATTATTTTAAGAACTTTGAAAATATATATTTTTGTATTTATTATGTATATTAACTGCAAATAGTAATATTAATTAAATAACTTTCCGCTTTTTTTCGAAAAATATCAATTATTACAATTTTTAGTGACATAGTCGATGCATGTTGAATTTGACGATGTAAAGTAATTTGATCAAAGAAATTATCTCTTTGAAATGATTTTATCTCGAAGATGCAAATGTTACTTCGAGGTGGTATCGTAGAGCTATAATGCGTGTGATTCTTCGCTGTCGCGGAAATATTTCTGCACACGAAACTATAGAAAGTCTTGTGGAAAGAAACACGCAGCGAGATACTTGGAGATGTATAGCATTATTTGCTTCTTTTTAACAATATAAAATAATATATCATATCTCTTGAGAAAATACACGTAAACACATGTATATTTAATCGCAATATGATACGGGAATTCTGATAGTGAACGTGGGAGCAACCGATCTCCGTTTGAGCATTCATTGAAAGGGGAAACCAAATATCTTCCGACGTATACTATGTATGCACGCGACAGCTAACGAATTCCACGTTTGCGCGTGACACCCCGTAGACACGCCTGTCTCGCCTTTTTCTCGGGCACGCAGCGTGCGTGGCCGCGTGGCCGCGAACCGTGCAGAGGGAAAGAACCTGCCCCACCCACGCATCGCGCCGAATCTCTATAAATACCGAACTCTCGAGAGCGCACTCTTACTCGGCCGGCTACAGTGTGCGAGAGTGAAACGGAATGGGAGCGAGAGGGACTGGTATCCGCGTTGATTAAGGCCGCGCGAACCTCGCGAGCTATGCAGATTAAACTTTTTCCACACGCACGCACGCACGCACGCACACACGCGTAAATGCGCGAACAAGATGATTTTAAGATATAATTTTAATAGGTTTTCTGTTATTTTTTATGTTACTTAAAATGAAATACTGCTGAAAGTGTGAAAGTTAAGCACACGAATAATATGAACGAATAAAGATATTTATATTTTATCAAGATTTTCGAATGACTGAGGTCATAAAATATCTGCAAAAAATCAACTTATAATTGTAATGCAATATATGAAAACTTTATATGACAAACTTTTGAGAGATTCTTGATTCCGTTCTCGGCGAGAATTTTATTCGATTTCTCTACTTTTTGCAGCTCGTATACCTAGACGTATGCTCTTACGTAAGAGGCAAAATATGCTAATTTTTCTAATTTGTTCCAGCGATCGAATAATCACGCACGCAACATCGTATCGTTGCTCGGCGCAAACTTGTATTATCGATTCCTTAAAAAAATTTTTCTTTTGTATAAAATTTATAAAAAAAAGATCTTTTTTAAATTTTTCTTTATTATGAGATTTATAAAAAGAAATTTTTCTTTATTATAAGATTTATAAAAAGATATATTTTTCTTTAATTTTTCTCATAATAAAATTTATAAAAAGTAGTTTAAAAAAAAATCTTTGTTATAAAATTCATAAAAAAGTATTTCTTTATAGGTATAGTTTACCCTGTCACGTGAATATTTTTTTATATCCTAGGATTATTCTGCGTACAAAAATCGAATTTAACTTTCGTTCAAAGAACGTTCAACCTTTATTCCGGCAGAAACAAAGCGCTGTATACGGCATCGAGAGTATCCCACGCGCGCTTCTTATCGCTGCTGCATCCTCTGCTGATATCGCGCGAGCCCTAGATTACTCCTCGACATGTCTCCTCTCCCACAAGGGGATCCGTCCCTCTCATTCAATCTTCGTTTTCATTCCGAGCAGCAACGAATGAAACGAACATTTGCAACGTGATTCATGCGGACAGCGATTAAAAGTGTGCTGAAAAATATGAGTGACTCAAACAAGCGATCGAATTGAGCCATGATAAGTCGAAAGGCGATATCGTCCGGCGATCTTTTATTACGACTCGATGAAAAGTCGAGAATTACTTATTGTTACTTCCCGATCATATCGTCGCGACTTAATTAAAAGGGAAAGGAGAAAATAATTCAGAGTTTGATAAAATATTTCTATTTATGACACGAGTTTCAAATTAAAATTCCGACAAAATAAAATCAAAATAAATTCTTAAAACTGTAAACAATAAGGGTTTTCAAATTTCTTTCAAAGTTCAAATCTTAAAAAAATTGTTTATTTTTTGTCCTAAAATTTATCATCTCTATATTCTAATAATCTTGTTATGAAAAAATTAACTGATTAAATTAAATTATTAAATCAAATAATTAAATTAAATAATTAAATCATTAAAAATATTGACATTTTTTTTTAATATGAAATAAAACTTGTCGAAGATTCAACAATTCTCACAAATACAGTAGATACGATAATGAGACAAGTGGCACGTGCACACGCACGTATGTATGTACATGTCGGGCGCCTCACCTCGAACACGCGGCGCGAATTAATTAACGTAGAATCAGTGAGGCGTTTGTCGTCATTTCGACGTATTGTGGTCAACGACTTTGCGGACTTTTACATTATTTATATTTTCCTATCGTTTCTATCTTTTTTCTTTTTTTTTTTAACCGAACCATCGAGATAGCAAGGCGCGTCGCGTCGCTCGTAATGTCATCGTTGAACGAGAACCGTATCTCATAACACATTACAAACAATTAAAATGTCATTAACGCGAAACATCATTGCGCGCCTGCCATATTTTAAGCGTCGTGCGTCTTTTCAATTTAATGCGAACACATTTACGAATAATAATTTCGAGAATATCAATTATATATAATACATTCTACAAATATTTTACGAAGGCGATGCTCGAGATCTCTAGAGTTATACTTATTCCGAGAAAAATTACGATCCATAACAAGATAAAAGACTCTGGGGAGATAAATCACAGATTAGATAAAAATAACGCGGGGCAATTGACGTGAAATCGACGATGAGGCTACAACGTGTCACGATCATTTACGTCGTTATTGTTCAATGCCTATAAATAAACGATCCTTCGTTTATGCTACTCATTATGCGCGCAGTAGATATTATTCTCGCAAATGAATGCAACTGCATCTCGATGATTCCCATTGAGATTTATTCTTCGAGATATATATCGATAAAATTTAAAAATCACATGACATTCACATGAGAATCTCTCACACAAGCTAAAAAAGAATTCTACAATCTAAAGATTGATTTTAATCAGGATTGGCCAAGCGGACTGTTGGAAAAAAACTATGAAAATAATTATAAGATGTAACATTTATAATATTTATAATACATATATTAGTTTTATGCAAAATGACATTTTTACTTTAATTAATAAATCATATTAATCGCTATAGTTTAAAGAAAACCATAATATAATAATATAATAATAAAATCTTATTTAATTCAAATTAATATGCAAAATATATTTTTAAAACAAAAACTTTTAGTGATATAAATGTTATTAAATTTTATATTAATTTTTAGTTTAATGAACAAAATATAATAGTAACAGAATAAAAAATTTTCACCAATATCTGATTCGCGTTTATCATTGAATATTTAACAAAAAAGATTAATTTTTTTGTTACGATTCTTACTCTATTACGGATTTTATTTTGTACAAAGTTTAATTTAAAAAAAAACATTCTTTTAATTCACGAATATCGATGAAAAAATTTTTTATTTATTTTAACATTTTTTAATAGAAAAAAATCAGTTTTTTGGGAAAAATACCGGTTTTTACAACTGATATGGATTTTATTTAAAAAATTTGGAATTTTGCCAATTCTGACTTCAAGGAAAATTAAGACTTATCATTAAAACTTTGACAGTGAGTGAAAACACACTGTGATAGATTAATTAAGAATTCGAGTAAGTTCCAAACTTGCAATCGCTTGCGATAGCCATGAAACCACAACAAATTAATTAACGTCAAGAGCGCGAGATCCGTTTGCGATCGAGCCCGCACTTGTGCGCGGAGACGTTGCAGGATTTACGGTGTCTATTAAAAGCTTTCTCGAGAGAGAGACCAAGGATCTGTTTGTGCTCATGAACGTGCGAAAAGCTCGGCGCATGCCAGCTGCCTCTTCGACCTTTGAATATTCTCTAGATAAGTCCCGAGCCCATGTCCGCATAATTATGCGCAGTGTCACAAAAAGTGACGATAAAAAGCAGGAATAATTTAGCCAAATAATTAATAATTAAGACAAATGACTACGTTTTATCACAATATTTTTTTTTTATTATTTTACAATTTAATGGAGCAGAAAAATATTGATAATTTAGATAAGACAGCAATATTTATTAACGGCGTTGGAGAACTCTAATTAAAATTAGAACGTAATTTCTAGGATGTATTTATATATATTATTTTTAAGGTAAAGAAGAAAAAATTGAGGAAATATTAATGTAATGCAATCAATTGTCATCTTTTTTCCATTCTAACGATTATATATCCGTCGCGATGATTAATATCGTCGCAAACATTAGCGAAAAAATTTATTACCAAAAGAAGAAATGGTATTATTGAGACAGAGCATCGAGATTGCCCGCAAATTCCCAGGAATGTTGTCACAGGTCAAGACGGACTATCGTATCGCCTTGGCCCGTATGCTAACGGAGCAATGGGTAAACGTTGTCTTCTCCGGTGAGAGGCGAGATACTCGCAGAGTATCTCGCATTGTAGGCCGGATTTGTAGGAAACGAGAGGGAAATTAATATCTAAATAGTATTTTCCAAGAAAACCCGTCGATAATTCCATAAAAGCTTTATATGCGATCGACTCTGTAGATAAATTATGTTTCGTTTTGCGGTCACGCTTGACGCGTTTGCGTTCGATCTAAAATTATTTTGGAAAGCTCGATCTCGCGTTCAATGATATTCGAATTGCTGGATTCTGTCAATGTGGATGAAGCTCCGATTACCTGCTTCATTTACCTAATAGAATACCTAATAATAATCTCGTCACGTGCCGAAGACTCGGAGTGAGTGCATAATCTGCGATTATACCTATTGCATCGCACATTCTATCGCATACACTAGACGCATTGTCCCTGTTTACGACATGAAGCCCATAAATGCATTCCGTGAGATTGCACAATGCACAAAAGCGCAATAATGGTCGTCTGATCGGAATGTCACGTTTCTGAATTTTGTACTTCTCGCTTTTTCCTTTTAATTATTGCACTTTATAATTGCAAGCACGATGTGTATATATGAATCGGCGGCATATATTTTTGATTTTTTCGAAATTTCCTTATTTATTTATTTGGATAAGTCTTGACGATCTTTTCTATACTTATGATTTAATTTAGTAGGAAAAGAAACGTAATTTACAGAATATCTATAAAGTTTATTCCCATCCTATATTTCGAAAACGGTTCAAAATTATATAAAACTGCGAGATATGTATTCGATCATTTCGAGGGGCTATTCTTTTAAGGGGTTGGGGGAAATGTCTCTCCAAGAGGATGGCCTTTTGATTTTTTTTTTAAAGATATGTGAAAAAACTGTTAAATTCAAGATAAAGGAAATTTTTTTTTTTTTTTTTTTTTATAAAACCAAAGTCAAATTTAAATTTTTTATGTCCTTTCAAATGAAATATTATAATATGGAGAGTTCCGTTTGAAATTTTTTAGTTGGAGTCTTCCTGAGGGACACTCTTGGAGAGACAACTACCTCAATGCCCTTAAAAAGGTAGTCCCTCGAAATGATCGAATGTGTATTTGGCAATTTTTTATAATTTTTGAATCATTTTCGAAATATTGGAGATTGAAAGAAACATTAGATAGAAAACTGGAATATGAAAAAAAAATTGATAAAAACTTCTTTCTACAGAGAATCTTTTAATAAAACGAAAAAATATTTTACATGTTGCTCTCTACAGTTAATTCATAATTGTTCAAAATCGATTTTACAATCTAAATTTTTCATGAAATCAAAAAATCAGGTTATAATGTTTGCTAAATTTTTTAATAATGCAACGGATATTTAGCAGCATTTTATTGAGATAATGAAGATAACTTCATATAATTATCGAATTTTTTTAATATAACTTTTAAAAGCTATTAGTTTGACATCTATCTTGTTTGATGACATATAAAAATGAAAAAAGTGATAGAAAAGTAGTGCCGAGAATTTTCTTTTTAAACTCAAGTACTAGATTTACATGGAAAAATTCAATAATTTTTTTGATGAATTGTTGCAGTTATAAAATAATTAATTTTCATAAGAATTCAAATTTTGACATTAAAAAATAGATAATTGAATAAATTAAAAATTGAAATTTTTTATTGAAGAAAGTTAATTACTTGCTTTTCAATATTCTCAAAATATCCGCATTTCTCTCACGATTTTATTTCTATATTTTTATTATATTTTAGTCTACCTCCTCTTTATTTCTTTTTTCTTTCTTTGATATTTTATCTTTCGATTAATTATCTCGTTCTTTATTTTCTCTTTTATTTTTTGCTCTGTCTATCCCTTTCGAGTTGCGTACAATATACAGAAATGTAAGATCAATAGGGTGGAGGGTGTGAGAGCTACCCCCGACGCTATTCCGTGACTCATAATGCACACTTGTTCGAGTCCATAGTAGTTTACTTCATGTGATTCTTAGTTTTTAAATTATTTTTACGATGTAGCCTCTTATTCGCTTTGGCTCCAGAGCACGCTGTTCTTATCGATCGTCTCCATAAACCTTTCCTCCTTCCTCTCCCCACAATTTATTACTGCTAGAAACGTGACCGTAGCAGAACCTAGGAAAAAAGAGAAGAATCGAAAAATGATGGAACCACTTTTTGAAGAGAATGACTTTTTCCAAGCGCGTTTGAGATTATCAAGCTTATATATTTTTATATTTCTAGATTTTTGAATTTTTCCAGAAAGAAAGAGGTAAAAGTACTTGATCGTAATTTTGGTATTTTTATAATACAATGAATAAAATTTTGATAATTTTTATGTCGATTTTTCCTTTCGAACTTCTTTCTTATTATTTTTTTAAATTATTATTTCTTTAAACTTTATACTTCGATTCTTACATATTTACTTGTTGCAACATCGTTTCAAAAAAATCGAAGAAAAACGAACGGAGTGTTATAATATAATGTTGACATCTCTTGAATATCTCCTTTGTTGAATTTTTTACTCACGTTTCCATAACTTGATTCCGCGATGTATTGTTCGATTCTAGTCTTCTTTTGCTAACGCACTTTTTTGGAGAAGGTCGCATCGCGGATGAGTCATAGCTCTCGACGGTGCGTTTCCCTGTGTATCGACCTGTGGCATGGATGAAACGCAGGGTTGGTGGTTGACAGAGGTTCGTCAGAGCTCCGGATTCATGAGGCTAACGCCCCGCGCGAAGATCGATTCGGCATAATAGAGTATAATTTAATTTGTTTCTACATCGAATCGTTCGGTGCGATCGACTACTTGGAAGCGACGGTGACGTCGCCGTCGTCCGGTGAATAATGACCGTCGTCGTCATCGTACATACATGGGAGAACACGCGCTCGATACTATCCAAACACAATTATTTTTATGTCAAGGGTTGAAATCGTTATAATCTTAATGGCTTCAAATTTCAATGCAAAAGTGATCGTTTTGTTTATTCACGCACAAATATTTGAAGAATCAATTGAATTATGTATTTTATATAACAGAAAATGATTCAATTATATATAAAAATATTCGAGAATAGAGCGAATATTCAGTATATATTTTAATAAGATAATAAAAATATATTGTAATTTTTTTCGGATATTTGAAGGTGTTTATATATATATATATATATATATATATATATATATATATATATATATATATATATTCTTCTTTGGATTTGACGATACAACAAAGATTCGTGGAAAACAATTTAAATGTTTTCAATGGACAAACATGATGAAAATAATTTCCTCAGAAATCTTTTTCTGTATTTAATTAAACTTATTAATGTTTTTTTAATGAGGATTTACACATATATTTCTCTTTTTCATATTATAGTTAATATGCGATGTTCAAAACAACAAGCAAATATGTAACAATCGAAGTATGAAGTTTAAAGAAATAATAATTAAAAAAAAAAAATAATAAGAAAGAAGTTTAAAAGAAAAATTAATTATAGGATAAATTATCAATTGTGTATAATTATATCATTTTTTGAGATAATCTAAAATTTAAGATAATAATAATAATAAAATACAATATAATAAATACATTTTTTTAAAGTTATTTTATATTAATTTATTTGAATCAGCTTACATTGTGTGATTGTGTTTCATATATATTTCTATATTACAGATATTTCAGTATTCTGTGACTCACGTTGTATAAAAAATTCGTTGAATAATCCATAGTTTGCTACGAATATGCGATATGCTCTGCAATCCAACGGCGTTATCGGTGTATGTTCGCGAAGGAAATATCCGAAGGAAAAGCGGAATTTAATAATCCGTACCGAGATACCGGGTGTATCGATGGCAAAAGAGCAAATTGATCGGTGATTGCCCGTCGTCGCCCGTTCGCACACGTGTGTGTTCGAAAGCCGCGGCTCGCCGACTATCACCTGCGCTACCAGTTCTCCGTTATTTCATTGCAAATTACTCGCTGAGCCACGAGCCGAGTTATACAGTTATCACAATGAGAAAGTTGTTCCGATCCGAGACGTAGAGACGCACGAATGGCTACGTCGCGCGATTGCGATCCGCAAGTGTGATTTGAATTCATCGTATAAATCTGCGAACGAATGGAATAAGATTGTTGAAATACGAGTAAGAAGAAGTTGATTAAGAGATTGCGAATCAGTGGCTAGATTCTGCGAGTTTAGAGGATAAAGCTAAACGAGCCTTTATTGATTCAAGGACTACAGAATCCATGAAACCGAGAATAGTAATCAAAAAGTATAATCATTTAAGATTCTTAAACGAGAAAGAGATCACATTATAAAATACTTCAAAATTTCTGTTAAATTTAATTGAGCGAGCTAATCTCTCTTAAGCAGATAAGCAGGATAGGAAATTCTATTCCAGTATAGATCGGAGATTATTATTTTATTTATAGAGAGAATCTAGATTTTATTTATCATTTTTATTAGTTTATTCATGGTCGAATGAAGGGAAAAATCTTTGATACGACTTCCTTCTCTCATTTCGCGTCGTTTGACGGTTGTTTGAACCGCAAATCGTGTACACGTGACTCAAGTATTCCGGTCGAGATCTTGTCTTTTTTTTGTGCAACATGATAGCAAGGTGAGACATCACGAAAGAACATGAAGAAGGACGTACACGTGGATCATGTATAACCATAAGAAGCCACGTGAGCCCTTGAATGGCCGCTCATTGGAAATGAAAGTAATGCGTTTTCGAATACCAGCCGTATGAACCAAGGATCTTTCGTCTCTCTCTCTCTCTCTCTCCTCGTTGTAAAGGCGACTCTCGATTTGTCCTTAAATCAGTACCGTGGCATAAATGTCGAAAGATACGAGCGTCCTTGAACGATAAAGCTCGCATTCCTCCTTAAGTAGAGAGACTTGGATAACGTTTTTAAACGAGTCCCATTGATTTTCTCCAACTTTTTGAATTTTTCAAATAATAGAGAATGACACTCAAGCATTTAATAATTTATATCAAAAATTATTGACTTATTATATATCGATTATTATTGATATTATTGATTTTACAATTATTATCTTAATATAAAAAAATATGAGGACGAAAAATTAATAGCAGCAGATTGTCTACTCCCAGGAAAAAAACATGGGAAACTTGGAATTCTCATAGATCTCTTTTTTTATCTGGAAGAAAATCAGGGAATTCTTATGAAATTTTATTGAGTCTCCGGAAATTTAAAAAAAAATTTTTTTTTGATAATTTGGCTCATATCGTAAACACAAATGACAAATACACCAATAAACCAAGTAATGAATTATGTATATTTAAAGTATATTATAAATTGTATATTTATCTCTGTTTATATATATATAATGTCTTAATAAAATATTGAATATATTATATATTCTTTATTGTAATTTTTAGTGATAAAAAAATGAAAATGTATTACGCAAGTAAATGTATTTATTCAATTTTTTAGTACATTTACAAATCTAGTATTTGAAACTTGAAGTTTTGTATTTTTTCTTCGTAGTAAAGTAAAAAGTATAAGTAAAAAGAATTAGAAAAAAATATATTTTATTTTAAAAAGTTGCATCAAAATTTTTAAAATATTCATTTTACCTGGAATTTTGAATAGACATTTTCTTATATCAAAAATTATTGATTTATATTTGATTATTATTGATAAAATTTGCCGATCCTTTTAATGAAAAAATGGAAAGGCGAAAAATTAGTCATAGAGAAATTACGATAGAGGTAGAGTAGTTTGCAAGAACGAAAATAAATTACTAAAATATGTACAAGGCATTAAGTGATACACAATCTCAATTGTGTAATACATCATCGAAATTGTCAGTGCGTTGTACTTATCTTCGTTTGTATACTTTGCTTGGGATAACTAAATGATAGTATGTCCAGTTTCACTTTTCGTGCCGAGCCGCTAAACGGTGTTCAGAAATCTTTCCGCGCGCGTTGCTTGCGAAATTCTTCATTGTCCCGTGGTGCTGATGGAGAAGAAGGAGACGGTGGTGGAGAGGAAACGAGAGGCGTATGTGTGCCAAGAGGTTTTTCTCAGTCGTCGACCGCGATAGATACGGTCGGATTGTTCGTTTAACGTGGAAAAATTTTCACTCCCTTGCCAGGCAAAATCGATATTTTAGATATATATTTTAAAAAGTATATAGTAATTTCGTCCTTGAAAATAAGTTTATTTAAACTATTTATTTAAATAAGATAATATACATTCTCTTCTTGTTCTGCGTTCTCTCTTTCTCTCTCTCTCTCTCTCTTCTGTCGTTATTACTGTATTCTCTTATAAAAAATAAATATAATGATATATGCATTAAATCTCTCAAATCTATTTAAAATTATTAATATATTTTATAATTTATTTAATTGTAATTTCTCTAAACTAAAATTTTGTTTCAAGTATCTTAAATTTTTTGATACATATCCAATTTTTATAATATATATAAACCATTTTATGTTTGGATATGTATTTAAGATCTTCAAGTATATTAACATTAAAACATTGTAAATATGTATGTATATATATTCTATTTTAAATATTTTTCTAATTAAAATATTATCTTTATAGAAAGATACATTATAGGGAGAGAGAAAGAGAGAGAGAATAATTTTAAATATTGATCTTTATTGTTTTCTCTGTGTTTTCAGGACCAATTCGAGAATCTGTCCCTACACACGCAAAAAGGGATAGAGTTTCTCGAGAGGTATGGCCATTTCATACGCGATCGTTGCGCAATTGAATTCGAATATGCAGCGAAGCTCAGGTGAGAAATGCAACACTTTATTTAAGAATACGAAATAATTAAGGAATATGAAAAATTAGAAAATATTTAAATATTTGTAACACAGCGAATATACTGTGCAGATATACGTGCATACTTCATCTGTCATTGTTAAAGATATTTTATGCTTAAGAATTATTACAGTCTCAATATATATATACATTTCTCTCTGAATTTTTTTTCAATAATCTATAATTTCAATTTTTTTTATTACAGATAAATTTAGAATATTCTGCATAAAATAGTTGAAAGAATTGCGAAAAATAAAAGAAATTTTAAATTTATTCGAATTTTACATTTACAGCTTCTCTTTATTACAAATAATAGATGGATTCTTCTCATTAGATTGGAGAAGCTATCTCATAACGCACATAATATAATGATTATTTTAATTTTAATATACGAAATTTATATACACATTTTATATTATTTAAAAAAAGAAAAAAGAAATTTAAAAAAGCAGATAGGAGAGAAATAAATATATATCTTATTTTGAAAATAATTTGAAACGAAGAGATATGACTGTGACAGCAGGTGCGCGTTATTATTCGATGCTTTCATGCACCTTGCACCTCATCATACCCTGTCGTGTAGATCGACGTGTTCGTGCTCGTGCATACTGTTTCTTTTTCCGAGGTACCCCGACAAAGGGTGAGACATTTGAGGCGAGCGATTTCAATGGGACATCCTGTATAACGAGCGTGTCTCACGCACCCCGTGGGTTCAGGGACGAGGCGAGATATATAGCTAGTAATATTGTATTAAAGAGGTCCCTTGTCCGCTCCGTGAATGCCGTCTACTGTGGCGCACTTTTGTTTATCGGGTGTTTCTAAATCCATTCATTCCGAACTCTTAATTACTCCATTTTGCATTGTGCTTAATTATTTTGTCGCAGGTTCCTTAATCGATTGATTATACATATGCATGAAATAAAATGTTTCTATTATGCAGAATTAGATCAATTATAATTTCACACTTTGTAATAAAAAATTCACAGAAAGATACAATTAGAACAAAATTTTGATTGACTTTGTCGAGGAAAAATTATCTTTTATTTATTTATTTTTTTTTTAATTACAATTTATACTAATCATGAACATGCTTGTACTTTATGTAATTAAAGTCTAAAAACTCTACATTTTGTGACTTGAAATATGATTTGAGCCTTTTTTTAAGAAAAGTATTTTTTTAAGGAAAATAATAATGATACTATAATATAATTATTATTGTCACACATAATAGAATAGTTATATTAATTAAAGATCATATAAATTTGCAGTTATAAATTTGCATGTTTGATGAGAAGATATACGACGATTATTCTTCAGAATCGAGTTGATTCTTAAAATATGTGTTGATCAAGACGGGATCATCGCCGTTGTATATGAATCATCTCGTTCGCGTCTCTAATCTTAATGCATTGCAATTTTCACATCTTAAATTATCTCGTTCCTTGATTCTCTTTCGTATAAAATATCGCGCAAAATCAGCAGACGGATATCCAGGATGGTTCAGGGAAAATTATCTTCGACTTTATATCTACTTAACTTAAATACTTAAAAAATTACCCAGTCGTTAAATAATTGGAAAATTACCCTGTGTAACGTAATGTTACCGCAACACCAGGTACTCGTAAAATATTTGCAAAAAAATTACTCGCGTGAATAATTCTTAAGTTCATCGGACAATATCTGGATCTTTATCTTGGCACACTTGGACAACGGAACATCATCTGGATATTTGGATAAAGTTTGTAAAATACGAATATATCTGTACAGCCGAAAAAGTTTATCCGAATCGGTTTCTTAATTAATATAATAATAGAAATTTATCATGAATTATTCTAAACAATTTTATTCGCGAAGAGTTAAATCACTCGTATCTTCTTAATTTTCTTCATTTTGAAATCCTCTTCGCGCAGCTTCATATCAAGGCTATGTAAGATTCATCTCGATAGTGTATTTATAGTCTGACATGACGTATCGTAAAAATTAAAACGGCACGCCCCCGGATCCGTTTAATTCGCGCCGCGATCGAAATTAATCCCTCTCTCTTTCGCGATCTGATATTTTCTTCATTTATTGCGAGTCACAATTCGTGATTTAAATCCTTGATGCACTTCAATGGGTCAGAACGATCTCTATGTTGCATGTAAATTCCTGAATACGCATACGAGAATAGCTTTCCCCATAAAAGAAATCAAGCGTGTGAAAACTGTAAAATTGATAGTTGTTTCTTCAAAAGCGTATTATTATATGTTATTGTAACTATGTTGTTGTTAAGAATTGTTTTTGTGACCTGATTAAAAAATTCGCTATATAGTTACAAAAAATTCTTGTCATAAATACAAAAAGAAATCAAGCATGTAAAAACTATAAAATTGATAGTGGTTTCTTCAAAAGAATATAATATTATATTTTATCGTAATTATGTTGTTGTAAAAGCTGTTTTTGTGACCTGATTAAAATACTCACAATACGCTTTACAGAATATTCTTATCACAAATATATAATTTCAATAATACTGATTTATTAATTATGATTATTTGTATATTTATCGTTCCATATACACTTATCAGATTACTTTGCACAATAAACAAAATTTTTTTTTTAATGTATAAAACTTGTAGATAAGATAACGTGTGAGATTAAAATATAATAATATTATTATTACTTATTTATCTGAAAATAAAAAGTAAATTGTCAGATTGCATAAAAATTATCGGTAGCTCAATATTTTCTTTAAGAAAAAATTTACTCTAAATAAAAAAAGTTATTGTTATAAACGAGAACAGCACAGTAGTATAGAAATCGCTTCCGGTCGATTCATTTCCGAGTTATTTAATAGTTCCTGCCAATTGTATGAGGCTTCCCGACAATAATCTGCGATATCATTCCATCTCCGTGAGAAGAGCAACAATAATCTCGTTTCTCCTTTTTTTTTGTTGCAGACGTCTCGTGAAGAGCTATCAACCGAAGAAGAAAGAGGAGGAGGATTATCAGTAAGTATGAAACTACATACTCTCTCGTCTCGAGTTACCGGCGATCTCGGATAGATTCATTGAGTCCGTATATGTATACAAAACATCAAAGAATAACAAACATATATTCAGATCATCCGATGTAATTTATCCATCAGCCGTGGGCGATTTAAATACATATTTATTACTCTTTGATATTTTGTATACATGCATAGACATTCAATGAACCTATCTAAGATTGTTAAGAACTTTGTAAGTGAGAAATGGATACTACATCATGATAAATAAAAACATTATATCTTTTGTTAAGGTAATTAGTTCCTTCAAAACATGCATCATATAAATATGATGATCTAGATTTTTCAAACTCATGCTTCTTATGATATGGTAATCATATATTTCTTATAAATATACAATGTTGTATATACAATGTACAAGCCTCTGGGTTTGTATATTTTCAAATGCAATTCAAATAAAATTCAAATAAAAATTTATCAAAACAAAATATTATGTGAATATTTCCTATGCGAAACTTTTGCAGATTTTTGATTTCATGAGTTTCGCGGGATCGTGATTAATTTTCTGATTCGGTGCACCACGCGAATAATTAAGCGCGCATAAGAGCGTGATTAGGTCAAGGTTAAAATAAGAGATGAATTGAAACAAAAGTGGATTAAAGTAAAACGAATTTTGTACATCGTAACGAAAAATTTTTTCTTTTTTGCTAATGCGTTCTGCGGATCTTGATAAAGGACAAGAGCAGTTTTGATTATCTCGCGGAGTGGGTGTGTGTGATATTTTATAAGTTCAGTAATTTGCAAGAGAGATCTTCTTCAGTCAAGTACACTAAATCGACATATGGATAGAGATTTAGACTTTCTGAAAAATCAAATTTGCGTTGGTGTTTTGGATCGGGAATTATTTTTTCTCTAGGCGTAACGATTGTGTTCAGTTAACGAAGAAACGCTATTATGTTAAATTGGCCAATTATCTATTCAGTTTATCTATAATTAAGACAGTCGCTTACATATACATGAAATGCAAATCGTGTAAGATAGCTAAATGAACATATCTTGGCATGTTAGGCGATAATTTAGTAATTAATTAAAAAGTGATAGAAAGCAAATTATTTAATGAACAAAGTCAAGTAAATAAGTAATCAATTCAATAAAAATTAAAATAAAGAATGTAAAGACATTTAAAAAATCAGAAGAACGAAAAGCAGAACGGAACTTGCGTTTCCTAGGTACAGTCCTTGCCGGGCGTTCAAGATGGAGCTGAACGAGGTGAACGACCAAGCCGGCCAGCGGGAGGTGATCGCGGAAAACCTCCAGGGTAACGTTCTGCGAGAGCTCAACATTTTAGTGAAGGACTTCAAAGAGGACCGCAAGAAACATCTGCAGGAGGGTGCGCGGCTGATGGCCACCCTGGCCGGTCAGATCGGGAATCTAGAGCGAGCGAGGAAGGCCTACGAGAAGGCCTTCCGTGAGGCGGAGCGCGCTGTGGAGAATTATCAGCGAGCAGACGCGGATCTCAATCTTTCAAGAGCAGAGGTACGTGATTAGTTTTGCTATCGTTACGCTTCCTTTCATAGCTTTTCATCATAAAATAGACTTTACCTTTGGAGGAGTTTCAGCTTCGATTAGATACAGTGATTGAAATAAAGAGTTTAGTAATAATTTTGATAACAAGAAAATATATAGTAAAAATCTTGAGTCATTTTTCTAATGATAGGTTGAAATGTGTTATGATAAAATTATATTAAATATAGTATAATTATATTAAACAAGTTCTTTTAATTTTAATAATTAATGATTTTTTAAGCGCTCGATAATAATCGATTCTTTTGTAATGATTAGGTCGAGAAACAGAGGATGAATATGACCATGAAGACCCAGCAGAGCGAGGAGGCGAAAACGGAGTACGCGAATCAACTGCAAAAAACGAATGACATGCAGACGTTACACTACCACACGGCGATGCCGGAAGTGTTTCAGCATCTTCAGGTACTGTTTTGACATAACTGTACGCAATTGCGTCCGCGTTTTTGCTAGGTTTTATTATATTTTATTTATATTCTATACAATATTAATTATTTAAAAAGATATTCTTTATTATTGTATAAGGAATGTTTCAAAATCACTGTTTATTATATTTAAAGGAAAGTTCGAAAAAATAATTATAGATTTGACAAGCTTGAAAATTATAAATTTTCTTAATTCAATGTTCTATTTGCCTTTATTGATCGTGTTTTTCGTATTTGTCGCAGTTGATTCTCGTTCTATATATCGTATTCTTGTCGCAGGAGTTGGACGAGAAGAGGATAAAAAATATGCGAAATTACATGATGAAGTCAGTGGAAATCGAGCGGGCGGTAGCGCCAATAATCGCTCAGTGCCTGGATGGCATCGAGAAGGCGGCGAATGAGATCAACGAGAAGGAGGACACGATGCTAGTGATTGAACGCTACAAGAGTGGCTTTCAGCCACCCGGGGATTTCCCCTTCGAAGATCTATCGGTCGCTAAGAATTACGATAGCAATAGCCAATTGGCCCAGCCGGTCATGCAGCCGATTCACAATCATCTTACGGTCAAGGGCACCGTCTCTGGCGGCAAGATCAAGAAAAGAGTCGGTCTCTTTGGGATCTTCAGCAGCAATAAGGTAGCTATCCCTCTATGTTATGCATTACGAACTCTCCGATGCCGTTGGTTCAGCGTGACATAAGAGGTCCTGAAAAGATGAAAAAAATATAGTAAGACAGGCTGGAATGTCTTTGAATTTATTGAGATTTTAAAAGATTAATGATTAGCGATTATGTATCTAAGGAGCTCTTTCTTAACGATCCCGTCTAGACTTTTTATTAAATGCAAGGTAAACTCTATACTCGTGATAACACGCGCACGATTATCAATCATTTGAATTATAAATTTTTATTAAGATAAGCATTTTAGAACACCTTATGCATGTATTATTTTTTAATTTTAAAGTCATGGAGTCTGTGATGATTCTATACTTTTTTTTTTTTCTTCCCATAGATTACGTAGTTAAATCTAGTAAATTTTTCTAATATCCTAAGAAATAATTTATGATTATTTCTACAATTCTGGAAGTCTAAAACTTGCACGATTCCAAAAAAAAAGCTAATATAATCTATCTATTCATTGCATTCGCGCGAAAAGGAAAGGATAAGCAGGGAATATTGCAGAATATTTTTTTAGCATGCACGAAAATTCTTTTAAGTTCGTCGTTTTTCTATTATTTGATTTAATTTATGTATATATATTTGTGCAATTCTTTATTCGCCGACAGACCTGCAACTTTTTTTACGCACTCAAATTTCTATTGCGCATGTATATTAGTAGATTCCGCATACTTTCAATTGGCTATAATAACGTTATTTACGAGCAACTTTTCAGATACGTTTTGCGCATTATTATTTATGATTTATGATTACTTGAAACAATTTTAAAATTATTGTTTAAAACGATTTTTCCTTTGTATACTTTCTATATTCTTTACGATATAATATAATTCTCTTCGTCGAAAACACTTTTATATTGAACCAAACTTATATCTAATGATATAAACTTGCTGATAAAACAATTTTGAAAATTATAATTAACGCTCAAGGCGAGGCCTTGTGTTTTCTGATAATATAAAAAAAAAATAAAAAATAATATATTTATTATAAATATTTATAGTTGTTTTGATTTTAAATAGCTATATTCTGAGAATCGAAATATTTTTTTCAAATTTACTTAAATTTATAGATATACAGGGTGTCCTGCAAAAATTGTGCCAACGCTCGTGAGTGAATAGAGCACAGTAAACTGAACATAAAAGTCCTTTATTATTTTTTGATCTGAGCTTTTTTTTCATTGTTATACAATGTTAAAGTCAGCTAATCAGCGCCTGTCTACAACGGGAAACAAAGGAGGGACGTCAGGAGTCGGAGTAACGAGATAGCTTTCTGTTGTATAGACAGGAGCTGATTAGCTAACTTTAACATCGTACAACAACGAAAAGAAAGCTCAGATCAAAAAATGGTAAAGGACTTTTCTGTTCAGTTTACTGTGCTTTACCCGAGCGTTGGCACAATCTTTGTAGGACACCCTGATAAATATAACCAAAAGTAATGGTTTTTGAGATTTTTAATAAATTTCAATATATAAGAAAATTGCGATGAATTGAATTCAATTGTATCTTTCCTTTTTTTCTTTCTATTTTTGTACATTATACTTTTCGACTACAATTTGCAATCATTCTCTTGCTCGATTCCTCATAACGAAAAACGCGTAATTTATTTTTCTTGTATACTTTCTATTAATTTGGTGGATGGTTCAATCTGCCCGTGGTCTTCTTGTTTCCAATCATCACGGGCTATGAATTGGGATATTATCACATTTAGTAAGTACTCCGTAGATCGCTTCTTCGCTCGTAATTATGTACATAATATCGATTACTTACCTGCCTTTCTCTTCTGAAGATAAATTATATGCGACGTTGAAGTGTCTTGTTAAAAGAGCGTGAACTCAGCAGTTGCATTAATTCTAATCAGTATATGGCTGTAATTAATTATAATACTTACAAAATATTATAAGATTAATTAAATTTTTATTGTTTAACTAAATTAAATTACATTTGATATAGAATAATTTGTAATGTATTTAAATTAAATCTTAATTTGTGAAAAACTGAGAGAAAATAATTTTCAATTAATATTATATTAAAATAAAATTATTAATATAATATTAAAATTAATAAATATATAACTGCAGCAAACTTACAGTTAGATTTTTTAAATGCGAGATGATAATAAATGCGTCTCTTCTTCAGCTCTTTTTATATATTATGACGTAAGTAAAATATTTTATACTGTTTTTGTGTTTAACGTTTCCGAAATGATATTCTCTGAGCTCACGCTCCTGCTATTGCTGAAAGTGCGTTCTGATTCATTCGCTGAATGATACGCTTTTGGGATTTGTTTCATGCGAACAGCAGAAGTTGATCGAGGTGTGCATAGCTTTAAAGGTCTGTCCTTCTTTATTCAACGGCCAAGTTTTCGATTAATCCTTTTGGTGCTTTGCTGAACGCTTACAAGTGCTCAACTTGCTCGTCTTCTTTATTCTTTAAATAAAGTAGTAAATAGATGACATAAGTGTGATTGCTTCTTTATAAGAGTAGAATTGTATTAATCGTCAATTTAATTATATTTTGTAGAAAATTAAATTGAGAAAATCTCTATAGCTGCCAAATCTATAGATTAATTAAGAAATAATAATTAAACTAAATTAATGTTTACGAAGTTGGAGAGTTTCGAAAATTTTGTGAAACTTAGGAACTATAGAATTTAATTTTCATAAAATCAAGAATTTATAAATACGCGAGATTCTCTCGAGAGAATTTTAAAATTACAATTATATTAAATTTTAATTATTTATTAATTATCCCAAATCTAGCACCAAAAGGGTTAGCTTTTAAACGTTATTATTTTTTTTTTTTGTTATAGCAGAGAATACATTTTATTCACCTTCTCTATTATTGCTTAAAATAATGAATGATATTGAATATTGGAATTGTTCATCAATCATATAAATTTGTATATGCTAGCGTTCACTAACAAGATTGCAGATCTTTAACGAAACGCGTTGCTCTTGCAACAAAATGTGTTCCCAAGCTTTCTTATCTTTTCTTCTGTTACCTTCTTGAGACCCAGATCATACAAGGTGTGTGTGTGTGTGTGCGTGGGTGCGTGCGTGCGTGCGTGCGTGCGTGCGTGCGTGCGTGCGTGTGTGTGTGTGTGTGTGTGTGTGTGTGTGTGTGTGTGTGTGTGTGTGTGTGTGTGTGTGTATACTCACATTATAATTAAATATAATTTTACAAAGTGTTTTTCCATGCGTTATAGTTGTTATTATATATATATATATATATATATATATATATATATATATTGTAAATTTAATACATGAGTTAAAATTGAGTAAATTATTAATTTAAGAAACATGTCTTTAATTGAATCATTGAATTTTCCAAGAAAATTTATGTTAAACTATTAATTGTTGTATTAATTTTATATTTTAATAATTAATTTGATAATATTATAAAAATTTGACTGCGAAGGAAGTCTCGGGTCTCAGGAAGTTATATATATTAGTTAAATAACTTTTCCGAGGAATCGACATTTATTATAAGAAATTCCAGAATAATGTGCCTGGCTATGGTGACGGCGCGAAGGAGGACTGCAGCGATTTGCCACCGAATCAACGGAAAAAGCGACTGCAGCAACGACTGGACGAGATCCAGGCGAAGATCCAGCAAGAAACGGCGGCGAGGGACGGCCTGATGAAAATGAAGGGCGTATACGAGCAGAATCCTGCCCTCGGAGATCCGATGAGCATAGAGGGACAATTAAATCAGTCTAGCAACAAACTGGATAAACTCGGAGCTGAATTGACAAAGTTTCAAGGCTACCTCGAGGAAGCGATGCGCGCTGGCGTCAGTTTATCTAGGTAAATAGAGCTTTTCTGAAACTGTGAAAGGATCTATACGTTGATTCGCTGTTTTTCCAACTATTTTTATATGTGACTCGTTTTATTACGCTTAAACATGTTCAAATGCATAATTTTTTAATATAATTAATATAGAATATGTCCTTTTGCATTATCCTACAATTTTATCACAAAAATCATCAAAGAGATCAACAAATAAAAAAAGTTCGGCATTTACTTTGTGCTTTCAGCCCAAGCCAGGCAGCGCGAAAAACTGCTACTAACGGTTCGGCGACGAGACCGTTGAGTTCACGAAGGGGTTCACACTCGGGCGGCGAAGAGAGCCTTTCGAGATCCGCTTCTGATTCGAGTGTCTGTAACGCAAATCAACCGGTTCATAAAAAGAGCGCACCAGGCACACCACAACCGACTCATGGGTAAGCTATTGGTAATATACGAAATGGGATAACGCACAGAAAATCATCAATACATCATCAAACTCTCAGAACTTTTAAAATTCGCAGATTTTTTAATTTATAAATTAGTATTTTATCGTTGTTTTCACCGTTTTCTCACAAATATCTGATATTTTATGATTACTTATTATTATGCTGCACGCACACGCGCGCGCATACGCACACACACACACACACACACACACAATATATATATTCTATTATCATTTCATAAAAACCTTATTTTATAATTCGGGTTCATAAATCCACGTTTAGAAATATCTTCAGCTTTTATTTAATCACTCTTATCTTATCAGAACTAATGAACATAAATAACGGAGATAACAAAGGTTTTACAATGTGAGTCATTTTACCTATATCAAATAATTAATGCGACGAATGAAGTTTTATCATACTATACTCGTTTATTCAAATCAGACATCGCGATGTAGTCATTGTTTTTTTTTCCTTTTTTTTCCTTTTTTTTCCTTCTTTTCTCACTCTGCGAAAACGTTTAGTTTGAAAACAAGTAGATTAGACACTTTACACTAGACGAATAGCCACGGTGTTCGCTTTATGGTACTGATGCACAGTTCCACGAATAGCCCGGAATCTGGTCTCGGCGAATCGAGAACGTCGCTACCCGGCAGCGGTTGCGAGGAATATTACCATGACGAGGTGGATGCTCAACCGCCACTGGGAACATGTCGGGCGCTTTATCCTTTCGATGGTGAGATCTATGAACCAAATTTATGATAATAAATTAATTTTAATATTAAATATTAATATCATCTTTTTCTACAATAATTCTATATAACAGGGTGTCTACTTCCTCAAAAAATATATTTTGTACCTAGAAAATTCTTATGAAATTTTATTGAGAATCGAGAATTTTTTGTTTTTTAATTTGTTTCTAATAATTTTGTTGTTCTCTAGTAGACACTGTCTATATATATATATATATATATAAATCCTTGTATATCTATTTTTATATACATAAAAATGTATATGACTTAAAAATGTAGATGTTAAGAATAAAAGTTTTAAAGAGGCAAAAAAAATAGTTATTTTATCTTTATCATAATTGTTAACTAATGAGGAATTATTATATTACAGCAACCAGCGAAGGTTCCATACCGATGTACGATGGCGAGGAATTGTATATGATCGAATTGGACCAGGGAGACGGATGGACTAGAGTGCGACGCATTTCGCAACCGATCGAGGGCTTCGTGCCGACTTCGTACATAGAATGTCACCTGTACAACACTTAGCCACTTCTCTTAAGTTGTTAAAGGAATTACGCAACGCGAACTATTACGAAGGAGATTATTAACGAAGGCGCGCGCGACACGTTCAGTGCCGTTAAAGACTCGAAAATCTGTGTTTTCGTCAAATTGGCACGAGATACGTCAGCGGATTACAGGCCTAATCGATAGACGGAAAGGAAAAATCGAAGGATTCTTAAATTTGAGAAAAAAAATGTATTTAAGCATTTACAAATTTTGGAACTGAACTGTCAAATATCGTTTGCAAACAAGTAGACGTTGACCAGAAAGATATATCAACGAATCGTAGCCTAGGATTCGCAATCTAAATAGAACCCCAAGGATCCGCCGAAACGAATTATCGCGTGCCAATGTCCTCGGTGAAATCACGAATGTTGCATGAATTACCTTTAACACAGTCTTCTTTCGAGGGTTCCTATTCAATCGATCGATCGACCGATCGATCGGAAAGGAACGAAAGAACGATATGATGCGAACAAATACGCCCCGCTTTGTGATCAATCAATCTAAGCGCAGTAACGTTAGAATCGAGCTCATTCTTGGGCTTTATAGGTCTTTAAGAAAAAATTTCGCCCTTATCCGGATTTATTTAGGATGCCGCAGCCCTTTCTCATGTATGTACGAAACTATTAATAATAATAGTTTGTTAAATAATAATTATATTCTAGCAATTATTTGTTGAATAGGTATATTGATAGTGAATGTATTATTTAAAGTTATTCTCGTCCTAATCGTGCGATTTCATTTAAGGGATCGCGGCGGCCCTTCAGCCTTTCCCGAATTTGGAAATTATAAGTTGATATTAATGGCTGTTAACTATTAATTAATAATTACGAAATTAAATATTGCGCTTATATTATTATTTATCGCGGGAAGAAACTTTACGCGCGAGAAAAGCCATGATGGCTCTGCGTCTCTTTACGCTCGGTTAAAATGTGTCAAAGTTAATTAATTAATGATATAATAATAATTATTATTAATCTCGAAAGTTTTTATTTAGAAATACTGTATCTCTCGTAGACTGTGTATTACGTTTTACTGTGTAAATAAATTTTTTTTTAATTTTAAAATAATAGTCTTGTACGAAGGGCTTGCGGTGGCCCCAAGTCAATTTACGGCAGGAAACAGAATCCAGGTAAGGGTCGAATTTATATATCTGTATGATAGCGTTATGTTCAATCATATATAAATTCAGTTGTACACAATTGTGAGATGACACTTTTAATCCTTGAGCAGATGCACGAGTGGAAATAACAGAGAATAAAACAATTTAATTATTAGATTATTTTATTAAAAATCGCTAATGAATCGACCGAGTGACGAAAATTACATAGTGCAATATTCTGGTTAGAAATATAAAAGACTCCTCTATCCAAACTGAAAACACTTATGATAGTTTTGGGTATCGCTTCAGTCAATTGGCGGCTACTTGAAGATTAAATCGCCAAGTCTCTTTCAAGAGATTTTCTTCAATGTCAATGGATATGACGGTCCTTAATATGATCACGATTTCTCGAGACATGATGTTCCCTTTTCATGTAGCTATGCACGAGCAAAACATTTAACAACCTTGTTAAAGAAAGTAATCGTCTTAGTAATAATAATTGCGCGCCTCGCCTACTCGTCACTCGTAAGTTAATAATGACTGTATTGTAACCGTTGTTGCACGAGAGAAGTGTTTTATCGTTTTTTTCATCATAAGAGACAACCAACTGCTTTATGACTCAATGTCACGCTGAAAGAACACGAGATTGATCTTCGCTCGAGTTTTGTCATAGCTGTGTGAGTTAAGCAAAACTGAGAAACTTTTACTCGTAATCAAAATTTCCAAGAATTTACGTAAGGAGAATTATGAAAGAAGTTTTCGAAATTGTGACATCAACGGAATTTAAGAATAGTAAAAATAATAAAAGCTAATATCCATATAATAAATGAAATTCTACAAAATAAACGATTTATATAATCGTAATGTCTCCATATGTATTTCTAATTTTGAAATCGAAGATTTCTAAAAGATTTTTGATTCAACGATCCGTGAATATATGACTGAGAATCGAGAATTTGAGATTTCTGTAAAAAATAAAAGATCGTTAAATTTAGATATCTAAAATATACCAGAATTTATGAAATTGAATTTTCTAAAGAATCCTTGTGATAAGATTCATCAATTCATAAATCTTTGAATTCAAACATTTAAAGATGGAAGATTAACTTAAAAGCATGTATAATCGAGAACCAATGAAAAAAGACATTTGAGACGTATAACATTGATTTAGCAAAAGTCCCAATAGATCGATAATATATCGCGTTTAAAAAATTGCCTGAATGTGAATTCAATTAGCGATAGATTTATGTAAATATCGCCAGGGATATATGGAAGTGCGAGCGAACGAGACGAGAGTGCCAGAATCGGCAGCGGACAGGGGAGGGTTTTTCCGTTGCGGACAGAATTAGATTTTTAAGACTTCAGATATACTGCAGCTGTGTTCGTTACAATTCTTTAAAATTATTTAAAATAAAATTGTCATTTGCAAAAAACATAACGACAAATTGACGCAATTCTCTAATATTTTCGATTATCGAAGGATGTAAAATCACGTCAACTTGTCGTTCTATTGTTATTACGACATTTCTTTATCATATCAGATACTGCCGAAATGGAATAGAGTATCTGTAAAAAACACTGAATCTTGAAATTTATTCTAGAGATGTATGTGTTTCTGGAGAAAAAAGCCCGCGCGTATGCGATTGTGAGAATGTTGTCCTAATTTTGCGAAATTCGGGAAATCATATAGCCGTATTTTCTCGCGCATTTTGAATGTACATGTATATATTATACATATATAAATATTATATTTGATCATCACAGAGAGGGAAGACGTAGCTTCATTATAACCAGATATATGCAAGTACACGTATAAATATGATCGATCGTTCATTTGAATCATCTCATGCATTTCTGCTCCGTTCATTATCACGGTTGCTGCTTCCGATTCATTAACGGCGAAAATGAGGGAACTATCCGATTGTTAAGATAAAATAACAGGTTGTCTGTGCGCCACGTTTAACTTCGTGTTCTTTCTATGTATATTTTGTGATTTTTTTTCTACGCGAACAAGTATTGTAGATAATTCTGCGACTCATTATATATTTTATTATTATTTTTATTATTATTATTACTATTATTATCATTATTATTATTACTATTGAAAAAATACAAGTACTAAACCAATATATCTGTTTCAGATACATTTGTGGCTAATATTTATGCCTTTTGCATCCACAATCCTTTCTTATGATTTTATTAATATTTTTCTTATAGAAAATGTATGCTTAAAATACTCGAGTAATCTCGTTTCAGAGAGAGAGAATTGCATCTTGTTTCGTAAGTAGTTTAAATTTTACGATTTTATTACTATATAAAAATAAAAAAAATATATAAAAATGATAATTATTAATTATAAACCATGAATATAATATTCCTATTGTATGAAAATACATCGATATTTTTGTATATTTCAACAAAATTTTTAACAATTTTCATACTATATTAATTAACGTTTGCCAATTATAATATCGCACGAATTAGTATTTAGAAAGTTGTAACTGAAATATTAACGATAGTAAATAGTTAGACATATAGTTAGATGAGTATATTTATTTATAATGAGGGAAATATGTTTTATAAAAATTTTTTAATAAAAAATATACTCTATATTTATATAATGAAACTACATAATGAATTTAACTTTGTAAAAGAGAAGAATTAATTAAATATTTAATAACATTAATTAATATAATCGGAATTATAAGGCAAAAAGTTTATTCAAAATACAAAACAAAAATATATATAGATAAGAAAGCAATTTTGATATTATTTTATTAAATACTCGACTTAAATTGCAAAAAAATTATTTTTTTTACGTGTTTTTCGAGACACTCTGTATACATGTGGTCTATTTCAATGAATCAAGGTAGCGTTCTATAAATGCGTGTACCACTTATGTTTTCTATTAATAAATCGTTTTTACATCGTATGTGACATATATATATATATATATATATATATATGATATATCAAAATTAGCTCTCCTTTTTCGGTCGTTTATTTTGTATATATAATACAGAATGTGTCAAATTTATAACGACTCTAAAATTGTTTATCTCTGACTAAAATCCTTTATCTGGATCCATTGACACAATTTCTATTTTATCAAAATTCTACATATAATATATTTATGATATACATATATTGTACAAAAAATTTATAACAATTTATATATCAAGCATTGCAAAATATTGAACGAGCATAAAATTTAGTGTTGATAATTCTTCGATTTGCAATGTGAGTTTTTTTTTTCATGAGAATACAATTATGACTTAAAATACAAATTGCAATATAATAATAATAATAATATAGATATAAATATGTAGACTAGGAACAGGTCTTGCGAAATATGATTTTAAAAATACGCTCTCGTACTTTTTGTGCTGTTATATTACGATGTCTCACACTCGTATTCAAATTTCTATAGAATATTCTGAGAATGTAAACTATAGATAAAATAAAACTATAGATTTAAGGACACAATAGTTTTATGGATTACGTTTTCGCAATTAAAAGTTTTGGAAATCAAGGATTCATAAATTCAAAGAATTCGTGAAATTATTCAGGATGCTATAGATAAATTCGAGAATCGACAGAATTATGTGTCTGTAAATCTCGAAATCATTTATTTATAAGAAATTGACTAGAGCAAAAGTACAGAGAGAATAAAACAAGTTTATTATTATAAACGTGCTATTTGGTATGCGCGTTATTACATACGCAAAATGCGTGCAATTTCGCGGGATTTGCAAATCTATGTTTCTTCATAAGACACCTAGTAACGTTAAACTGTTTAATCGTACTTCTGTCGTAATTCTTGTTATTCCATCGTTATTAACACCTTTGTACTCGCGAAAGATATACAATCTTATAAAATCTTTTCTATTCGAACGTCATCAATACGTGAGACATTAATCTTCTTATGCTCGAGTTATAAATATGTATAAAACATAAAATACGTTGTTAGAACGTAATGTTTGCGAAAAAGTCCAATTCTTATTTGTGTACAGTATTTCATTATATACTTTATGAATATATGTAATAATGTCAAAGCACATGCAAAATTATGACATTTTCCCTATTATATTATATGACACTCGAGTGCAAAATATTGTGTTAGACAGATTGTATTACACAATGTGTATATATAAATCGGCAGTTCATAGCAATAAATTGTCCGTAAATCATCGGACACGAGTTACGTAAAAATTACAATCAATACAATTTTCATTTATGATAAACGATACATTTTTCAGAGAATCCCAAAAAATTTTCGTTGTGTTACTTAACTTAAATATTTCTTTAAATCTTAAACTCCGAGGATTCACAATTTTTATAGATCGCATAAATATGAATTAAAAGAAAATTCAAAGATTCGAGCAAATTAGAGATGTGACGTTCAAAAATTCAAAGCTGCCGATACTCTGATAGCCACGTAATCAAGAATCCAAGAATTCTTGAATTTCTTCATTTTATTAAAGTATATATTTAAGTACCACAATAGAGTCGCTCGTGATTCGTATTGCGATAAAATCTAAAAATCCATGCGGTATAAAAGAAACACAGAAGGATCAATCGATCTCGATCACGAGATCGATACAATTGATTCACGATAATTAAATACAAATCGCTAGTGACATTTACAAAAAGTACAATCGGATCGCTATGATTAACGATCCGTACCCGTTATCACTCAATAGGTCCTGTACAAAATATATCGATTCTACTTCTAGCTGGCGAAGTCTCTTGAGCAATCTTCAAAGAAGATAAGGTCGTCAGCATCCACGAAACCGCTACTCTCGCGCAGGAAACGATTTAGACGTTCAAGTCTTCCCAATCCTCGATCTGCCGAGGACTAAGCTCAATTCTGATTCCAGATAGAGTACGCAGAAGGTCGTGCAATCTTGAAGGTAACGGATTTGCCTGCAAATCGACCAATTCCAGGACGGGCGCGTGCCTGAGTCTCTCAACATCGACGTCTGCGAAATCAATGAGATATATTTAACACGAGATTAAGAGAATCCATAAGTTCAGGATTCTGGGAATCCCTTCTTTTACATTTTAATCCTTTCTCATTTATTTGTAGCATTAGAAATTGAATTTATTCACGCTCACTTATAGCGAATTGAAAGGTTTTTAATGCATCTGATATATTTCTGATACACTGTAATACTATATATAAAGCGCTTCTCTCGAAGAATGATTTAGGTGTCACAAGATTTGCTAATGATTTGATGATATTCGATATCGATCTCGGATGTAATGATAAATTTATCGATACTGACCGATAATAAAATTGTTGTTGGCGAGGAACCGTTTGAGCTGCGGTATCCGCCAAGCGACAGGTGGTAGAGCGATGAAAGTATTGTGCGAGATGTCGAGTCTCTCCAGCGCCTGCAGCTCGGCCAATTCCTCCGGCAGCTTGCTCATTTGATTGTGACTCAAATTTAATTCTGCGAACAATGCGTACAACAAAATGCCTTGTTGAGCAACGAGCAATTTTCCGCGAATGTTTCTCACCGAGAACGCCAAAGCGCAAATTTTGCAAAAGTAAGACTTACAAGAGATGAACGGCATAACGAGATTATCCCGTGCAGCTAATCACTCACCGGTAATTAGCGAGAACTTTACGGCGAACTTTGCTGGGATCTTTGTGATCACGTTTCCGGAAAGGTCGCATGTCTTCAGCTCCGTGTGTCGCATTAAATGATAGACAGCGTCCGGAATTTGCATCAGCTGGCACTCTGACAAGTCTAAAACAAAAAAAAAATGGGAGAAGATAAGATCTCCAAAAAAAAAAAAATAAATATAAATTGAAACTCATTAGTCATTAAAATTAATGTTATTCAAAATGTATACAATTATAAATTTTTGTCAGAATTTTATATTCAAGACTTATAACAAAATTAATTAATTCAACATAAATTTCAGTAACAAACTTTGAATTTTTTAAAAGATATAATAAAAAATTATTTATTCCACAGAGTCTGATCTCGCATTTTGTAATAGAAGTGCATTGCACAATTTTTTACTCATCGAATCAAATAGAAACGGCACAAAGTCGCTTTTTTAAAAATATTAAATTTTCTGAACATTTTATATTTCATAAACTGACAGAATAGAAGATAAAACTTTTTATATGATTCAAAGTAAATTGAGATGGCATAATTTCTCTGTGCTTAGGTACCGGCAGCATCAGTCGAACCTTAATAACGAAATTATAAAAGTATTCTATCATCCAAAAAAAAAGACGCGGAACAACACTAGTCACGGTGCATCGTGCCTATGATGGGTTGAAAGTGCTACTTAACATCGGCCGCGCTGCGTTTCACGCTTTCTCCAACGCGATTTTCAGTGCGGAAGACTGTCGACACTGACGCTAACTCGATCGCGGCAGCCGAGAACGTGTTACGAAACAAACGTATATTTCACGTTATATATTTATCAATCATCGCGTTTACATTAATAACTATGAGGCGCACAATTCCGGGGAAATAATGAATAACGGAATTGTGATTTGCTAATCCGACAAATAAACATATCAATTTGTTCCTTCCCAAAATCGAGCAAAAAGAAGTCGACGTGTACGAATTTATAACATACAAAATAAATAAGAAAAGAATAATATGTTATATCCTTCCTGTTCATATTCCATTGCTTACTACAAAAAATATTATTTTATTGCTAAAAAGGGTAATTAATTTTAATTTATTTTTCTTTATCTTCATTTAAATGTATAGTTTCCTTCTATCAACTCTGTATATATATAGTAAGCAAATGGAATTTATATTTTAATTTAATTCTTATTAATATATATAAACTGATATATATATAATCTATATGATCTTAATTATAATCTATATAATTATATAAGATATATATAAAACATAAAATATTTAAAACAAATAATATTCTCTCTCTCTCTGTTACTTGAATATAATATGTATAATATTTTTCTGTGTATATGTGATGTGTGAGAAATTATTGCACGATATAATTTATAATAAAATTTATAATAAAAAGGGAAAATTATCAATAAATGTGGAAAGAAATTTATTATAAAAGCAAAGATTTTTTTTCATATTTTTTATAGTTTTATTACAATATAATAACTATTCAATTGTATTTAGTGTCTAAGAAGTGAGAGGTCACTAAAAGACCACTATATGCATTTAATTCAGCGAAGAAAGACATGTGAAAATTGAAACTTATAAACTTGATGTGAAAAAACCGTGCAATCACAAATTTCTTCAGATTGATACTATGATACTATTATACTGCTCGTAATTTTCGTAATTCCTGGTGGTTGTGCACGAACGCGAAACGAAAGTACATACGCGAAAACTTTGGACATTTGCGATTAATTTGTCGCGTATTAAATAATTCTTCTTGCCAAACTTTAATAGGGAATAAAAAAGAATCCACGCTTTCACCGAATCCCGCAATTTACCAAGGTTCTCGTTCTCCTGCGCCTCCTCGCAACGCAGAATCACTCTCGTCACGGCGTTCGCCATCTAGCCCGTCGCCGCACTGACTCACGGCTCCGTCTGCTTGTCGGAAACATTTATTTCTGTGCGTGCTCTCCGAGATAAATCTCGCCACCTGGCTGATCATCATCGTCGCGACTCATTCTTTTAGAAATCGACGAGAGAATCCGTGGAAATCGGGAAAATGCGAAATGCGCGTCTTATACTATTTTATATATCGATTTCAAAGATCAATTTAAAATATCACATTTTGTAAATAGTTAACAATTTTTATCTAACTAAAATTTTTATGATTTTTTAAAAATAATACATGGCAGGATAATAAATGTGATAATTGATATCGAATAGTTATTTGTTTTTTATGACATTATTTGTTTTTTTATTGTTTTAGGAGAAGATGAAAGATTTTTTAATCTTGATTTGATAAAATTCCTTTTTTAGAAGAGATAATGTCTAAAAATCTTTGTGTGATTTTTTTTTTATCAAAAATTTTCAGATATAGGAGTGCAAGCTCAATGAAAAATCTAAAGGAGCAATCTTAAATTATTTAAATTCCCCCAAAAAGCTTAAAAAATTTGTTCTAAAAAAGTTCTCTTTTGACTCTTTAAAATTTATTTTCATTTTTTATTTTATTTTAATTATTTTATTTTATTTTAAATTTCAAGTAATCACAAAAACAAGTACTTGAGCCCGAAATATATTCTGTTACGAGACATTTTATATAACTCGCATAAAAAATAAATTAAACAAGGATGAAAGTATGAAAGTTATGTTGTAAAATTAGTCTGAAAGTTACTTTTCATTATTGCTCCCGTAAACGTGATTCATTAATATGCATGGAATCATTATTTTCTTTCTTTTGCCACAAAGTGGCAAAAATAAAAAAGCCCGATAGAGAAAGAGCAAGTTGCCGTTTAAGGTCGCGAGATACCCTATATGGAAACTTCTCGCGTCTGCGTTTCTGCGTCTCCGGAAAAGTCCTGTATCTCAGGATTAGCATAGGACCTTTCGCAAGCAACGCGCATATTCTTATGTTAGTGTCTCGACTATGTAATAATAATAATTTATTTTGTTACATTATTCATTGCACAATTGAAGATATTGAATCTAATTTAATCTTATATTCCAATTTCAATTTTTTTTTAATCTGATTTAAAAGGATTGCTTTTTGTATTTAAAGTTTAATTTTGATGAAGATTTGAAAATTTAGCAATATTCTTATAATAGAAAAAAAATATAGAAAAATAGAATGCGATTAATTAAGAATAAAAATTTTTTCAAACAATGACAGACCCAAGCTTTGTTAAACTAAATTATATTGAAGCACAAAAAAAATATTATTGTAGCTTTCAATCGTACATGTAAATGACAATCATCAACACATCATGGTTACAGAACCAGAAAATTTATGACTCAAACTTGAAAGAATCAAGAAACTGAATAAAAAGGCCTGTATTAGCGGAGATTTATCGTTAACATTGTATTTTTTTGTTTCTCTATTCGTGCCACACAATATACATCCCGTTTTTGATATATGAGACTATGAAATAATAAAAAGACTTTCGAAGAATACATAGGTGCAGGCTCTTGGAATTCAGAGTGCGCAGATCGGCATTGCCAAGGCTCCACTTTACTATTCCGAGATCGACCTTTCGCATGTGCATCGGGTGTCCCGAAGATATACACGCGCGCGATCAGTCGAGCCAGTCGAAGATTACCGCTCCGCGATGCTCGCGATATGTGAGAGGGAAAGAGACAAAGACCGGACGCGTGTGTTGGGTAACGCAATGTTTATCCAGTCAATTATCTATGCCGGAGAGTTACGAAGCGAGCATTTCACTTTTATCCGAGCTGATGCTCGAGAAACGCCACCTGTTTATTTATCCGTTCTCATTTAGCTCATTTCCATCAGGAACTTCATGTCAGCTTAATTATATTATTTGATGCGACAAGATCTCGCGGCTCAGTTTACAGATAAATCTACACTCTTGGTTAATTTTCAAATTAATTATGATAAATTACGTTATATTATGCCTACTTTAATTTATCCTTGTTATACTTTATTTTATATAAAATATACACCAGAACTTTTTTTGGTTTTTATATTAGTTTTTATATTAGTTTATTATTTCTGTCACATTTTTTTTCTCGTTATAATATAATTTTGAGTTTGTCTTTTTAACTTTATCAAGATTAAATTCAATTAATAACATTGAGAGGATAAAGCGGATATGTTCTCCATACACTATATGATCACTTTTACGCGATCCGTACTTTCTACGGAACTATGCTATAGCTTTTTTTGTCAAATCGTAGTAAGAGATCGTAACATATTGGTATCTCGGCAATCATCGATCAATTTTCCGTTACTTATTTCTCGTTTTTTTTTCTATGTATAACGATAATGTTGCATTTGTGAGAAAATATCGTATAAATGGCGTATCCGCAAGAAAAGAAAGTAGGAGAGTTCATTAGCCGTGCAAAGCAAACTGAATCATCGATATCATATCATCTAATGCATCAGATAAGATTAGGGATTAATGCGACAGAGAATTTAACGCAAAAACGCGTCGTTAGGATTTACGATCCTTTGTGATCATGCACTCTGATAAGTAATGTAAATATATCGTAGAAAGAGCTTATTGTTAGATTTATAATAGAAATTATATGTCTAATTTCAGAGATTCATGAAACTATCATAAAATATTTAATCAAAGATTTATGATATATATATATAACTTTGTAATATTATAAATCTTTACCATCATGAATCATTATTGCGATTGACAATGAAACTTATCAGTACCACGGATTATATTCATAATCAGATCTTTGATACTAAAGATTTTTGATAACATAGATTCCCTGTACGCTATATTTTTTTTATTATCACTGACCTTAGGTACTTCATTTAAATTCAAAAGTTAAATTTGCGAATAATATTCATATCCATCTATACACAAATGTGCTTTCAAGTTTTTATCACAGATCGTTATTAATTTTTTCACAGATTCTTGATTCCGCTCCAAATTCGAGTCATAGATTTTCAATTTTTGGTAGAACTTTAATATTGCATTTTTTTGAGAGAAATTGAGCCCATAAATTTATGATTTGACAAATATTTGAATATATATTTTTTCAATGAGAGATCTATATCTGTGTAAAATTTCAAACTTTACACAACTCTTTTCAAATCTATTTTTTTTTTAAACAATAAAAATCTAAAAAAGACTAATGATAGGAAGATAGAAGTTATCTCGATTGAGGAAGTATATTGGACATATACACATATGGTATTTATAAGCTCGGCTACCTTGATGAAATAGTTAAGCATTTCCTTCGGACAACTTCAATTAGACACCGGTAATGTTACATGTTATTAATAAATATATTTAATAAATAATATATTTGTCAAAAATCTGTCAAGTTAAAGATTTTCTGTCAAACATTTGTGAAGTCAATATATAAAATTGTGTGTGCTCCAGCATTGAAACTGACAGTGCCAAGAAATTTAATAGATGGTTTAAAACATTTCTAGAAATCTAGAAAAATTTTTAAGTTTTTAAAGAAATTTTCTTTAAAAAATTCAAGACACTTTTTTTCAATGTCGGAAGAACTTCTTCAAGAAGTATTTTAGGCATCTAAGAAGTTAGCTAAGATTCAGAACGTTCTTTGTACGTTTGAACAAAAAAGATGCCTTTTAGACATTCCTGTGACTGTTCGACCTACCTAAATTACAGTTATCCTGGGCTTCTTCACATCGTGAAACTACCCTGATGATCGCGCGACCGGCAAGCTGTACGCAGACTGCCATCGCGACATTTCTCTCGCCTTGTTCCTGCGAGATCTGCTGCACGGGTTCTTCATTGTACGGCGGTTTCATGATTCCTCACTTCCGTATTACAATTTACAGCAAAAAGCGCGCGAATGTCGTTGAATTTGTCGTCGAAATCAGCACTGATCCTCGCAAACTTATCGAAGAACAGTTCACCCTTGTAGAATAATTTTTTTCAATCTCTTTCTTTTGATTCTTAAGCGCTACGAGGACATTTTATAAGCTTCACCTAAATTGTTATCCTTTTTTATATTGCACTGGGTATTAATTCGTCGCTGCGAATCTTTTCACTATCAAAGATTGAATGTCGGGATCAGGAATTTGATTAAAACAGTAAGAAGCGTGCTTCTTCAAATATCATCCAAATGCGAAAAGATACAAATTTTTCAATTTCTTCAGCGTTTACTAGAACACAAGTTCTTCAAGATTTTCGCGGATGTAATTCATTTGAAGACGACTCTTTCTCGAAGAATCCTCGATCTCGCGAGTGAACTTCAGCAATTTCGGCCGACTTCCTGCGCGATTTCCAAGAACTCTGCGGAAAGTCCTCGGTATTTCAATGTACCTGAAGACTATCACCGACAATCGCTTCAGATGACTCGAGTTCGACACTAGCCCGCACGCGGTGCACGCGGTGCTATTTAAGCTTTCACTGATTCCCCCGCCATCAGGGAAGCGTCTCGAATCAGCTGATTACTTTGCGCGTGTATGCGACCACTACTGTCTCTCTCTTTGTTTGAAAACAAACAGCCAGGTACTACGCGCGACGCGCAGACTGTCAAATTCGACGTCGGGATTTCCGCGTTAGAATCGCGTTAAATTGTCAAGGTTTTCCTGCTATATCAGAGTTTCTTTGAGATTTCTTCAGCGTTTTCATTTTCTACACATACCCGAAAAGACAAAAGCAAAAATTATTAGTAAATAAATTATTGTTTAAAGATTGGAAAAAAGTTAATAAGTTTGATGCATTTTCCATCGTGTTAAAATTGTGACAATTTTCTTATTACATTGAGGGTCTTCAGGATTTGTCTTTTTAAGCATTTTTAAGATTTCTAAAATAGGATTTTTGCGTAGTATTTTTGTCATGATTTTATTATAGCCTCTTTAAGAAAAAAATCTTTAACGATAAAATTACAAACAGACAGTCAGGAGAGTCAATTTTAATAAAAGCTTCAATAAGACTTTTAAAATCTGCTTAAATTTCTCTTTTTTTTTAATCGTCTAAAAAAATTCTTCAATGTACAAGTAAGTTGTCAAAAGTTGATTTCCATTTGACAGATGCATAATCAAATTGTATTTAATATAAAAAGAGAGAGATTCATAATATATAAAGAACTTAAGAATTTAAAAATACTGAAAAATTCATCGAATTCAATTTTCAGTTTCGCTCTGTAAAATGTGATTCATCTCGGTGTGGCCACATCGCAATTACGAGCTGAAAAAGCATCAAGTCATCAGGATTATATATATATCGGAACAAAAAATCCCCAATGTCAGTCTTGACGCGCATTGAGCTTTTCAACTACATAGCTTTACAAACAAAGAAATTTTAACATAGTTTTTTTTTGCTACTCACTTTATCACTTTCATCAAGAATTATTTTTTCATTAAAGATTTCATTTAAAATATTTCTTAGTTAAAAACACAATATATTATAAAATTATTGTGTATACATATAAATATATAATATTTATAATTAATCATATAATATAAATCAGATATTTTATTACGTTCACCGCCAGTATTATTGTTTTGTAAAAATTGTTTTGTAAGATAATAAACAACATATAATAAAAAATATATTTGGCAGAAAGATTTAAAACGCGCCATAAATATTTATTATTCTCACTACGTGCTATTTAGTTTACTATGCGCAATTCGGGTTAATATTTCGGAAATCGTACCAAATGCGTCACTATATCTAGCTGTAATATTTCACGTGGATATGTCTGGAAAAATTTGCGAAATTGCCAAAAGTGCCACAGCTTCTCGCAGCACAAAGCGACTCGACAACGCATTTAATTTTAGGTCACGATCACGAAGAAAGAGAAAATCGACTACCTTTAACTGTCTCTGTTTTTATAGATATCCGCAAATCTCTATTGTCTTATCTCGTCGCTTTATTTCACATAAACGAACGTACATTTTATCACTTGAACGTATTTATCTATCTATATTTCTGTGTGCGTTTTTTAGAGATATGATAACAAGAATTTTTTTTAGAAAAATCTGATTATTTTAAAGTAAAAGCCAATAGATATGAATATAATTGATAATTTATTTTCCAAAGTAAAATTATCCTAGAATGAAAAGGTAAATTCTATGAATGGCTGAAGATTTATGAAAGATGCATTATTGATGAGACAATTCACAATTAATGAAAGATATACCAATCAAGATTTGGATAAAGGTTTTTTTGGATCAAGATAAACACATGCATATTTTTTAAGCTCACACAAAATATTACAAAATAAACAAATGTTGTAAGGACAAATTTTTTGGATATAACAAAGTCAAGATTTGAAAATATGTTCTTAAAAATAATTCATCTTGTTTTTTTTTAAATAAAATGTGATAAAGTTTATAGTGTACACTGTATATATATATTCCTTTTTCTTTTTATTCTTAAAAGATGGACTGTCTTTATACAAATATACGTGTTTTGATTTTTTTGTCAACTAACAACATATAATTCTGGATATTAATAAATATTCCACAAATGAAAACGATTAAATTATAGCTAGTTTGTAGTATTTTCTGTAATTTTTTCTTTCGTCCTTATTCACATTTAAACGCGTGTTATTTTTAATTGATAACAGTCTCGTCTTTAAAAAAAAAACAGAATAAAAAGAATATGTTCGTAAAGCAAATTTTGCTATTGTCTGCAATTTTCCACGAGTGTTTTCTTTTCTTTCCTCCGTTAGAGGACTTTGCTCTCCATTCATTTGTGAAGCTCAATGTTCAAACGAGTAAAATGTTTATACGGTTTCACGATATGCTTGGCCCGTGGCCAGAGGATACTGCGCGTGCATCTTTGCCGACAAAAATAGACAGCCACGGACCAAAATCCCCCATGACTTCTTCTCTTTTCGTCGTTTTCGTTTCCTCATACGATACGTAGAACGTGCAATGATAAAGACCAGAGCAGGGGAGGATTTGATGGGATATATACATTCGCATGAGATATATGCATCTAAGAGAATCTGTATTACAACAAAGTACTCTTGAATCTTAAGAGACTCACAAATTTCTAGATTCTTGAATTCATGAATCCTTAGATTGCTAAATATTTATAATTGTCAGATTGTATGTAAATATTATTTATTTCAGAACATCGTTAAAGATTTCTGAGACTTTCTACTCATCTCTTCCTCGGAAATTTTTCTTATATGCCTTTTCTTGGATACTTAAAATCTGATATTCTCTCGATTATATAGATGTTGATATTTATATATATTTAATCTGAATTTTTTAATTATATTATTAATAGAGATATACAAGTATTTCTAAACTTTTAAGTTTTTATTAAGAGCCCAATATACTTTAGAGAAAAAGATCGATTTTTTTTTAAGAATTTCAATAGGATAACATGTGAGCCTTGAATGGGCCTGCAAAATCAAATTCTATTTTCAAACTTATTATAGTCTGATGGATATTTTGAAAACTATGCACCGAATAAATTCAATTTTTTTTTTAAGTGAAAGAGGACATTTTTGGGGGCTAAATCTAAAATTTATACAATTAATAATTATTATTTCTTTTGGCCTTCAAGAAATGAATAAATTTCAATAAAATTGAAACATCTAATTTTCAAATGACTTATTATGAGTTACTTCGCTATTTTTCAATTTTCTCTAATGAAGAAGTTCAATATCATATCATTTTCAAATACGCTACGTGCAGAGGAACATATGAAACAAAAACAGAATTAAATATATAAGATTTAAAAATATTGTTCAAACATGAATAACAACACATGTAAGATGCTATAAATCAATGTGTATGTATAATCAATGTGCGATTTAATATTCTTTAAAAGAATCAATTTTTCATATTGCTAGAGTAGGCTGTGGCTTTTAAGAAGCTTACACAGAGAACGAGAAAAAATTGAAAAGAGAAAAAGGAACATTTTCGCAGTTTCTGTGTTAGCTTAGGAACTTCCATCTCGTGTTCTCCATTCTTTTTTCTGCTTCAACAGAGAACAGCAGTAGAGAGGAGAGAGCGCCTGAGGAGGACACCTTGGCTCGCACCCTCGCCAACGAGCGAACGTTGGCCCTGCGGAATCGTCGCCACTGACGTCTGTTCTTTGTACAAACGATCGTATTCTTTCTATGTATCTGTGTACTACGTCTTTGGTTTTCGTGTTTACCAAGAACCGTTCACGCGAATAGTGATGATTTCGCAAACACGATGCGAACACGTGCATCCCTTGACGTTTTTACAATTTCTATCATGTTTTTACAATATCTATATATTTTTTCTTTGTTTTAAGATTAAGAATTATACGCTTAATTGGATCACTCTTTATTTCCATTTTTAATTCCTTTTGTATTAATTTTTTTTTTTTTACGAAGAGAGATGATTAGATTAATAGAAGACTAATTCACCTGTTTGTATCAAGGAAATCACATACAACTGCGATAGAAACGTCATCCGTGTATATTATGACGCTTGTCCAAGACCTCGATTTTCGCCAATGTCTATTTTTCATCGCGGAATTTTCCCGTGCGAGCAACACGACTTGTGAGCTATCTTGATGGCTCTTATTGTGACTTTTGAGTGTCTCTTTAATGCTAGTAGCGCTAGACAATTTCGCAGCATGTGCGTCTTTATGTGAGAAAGAATCAGAAAATAAAAATGCAAAAGCCTTGTAACTTCTTGTGCAAATAATATGCAGTTTTTAAATGCATAAAACTCGATACAGTGAACTTCCGGTCTTTTAGACTTCATAGTGACTCATGAAGCTCGTTCATCTCTTGTAAAAAATTGTAGAAAAAATCTATTTAATTTATAAATATATATAAATTTTCGTTCGGAAAAAAATACATACATATAATGAGAATTTAACTTGAAGATTTTCAAAGCCTGCAATTATATTTTCAGATATTTTGATAAATCTCATAGGAAAATACAATATGCATTAAGAGGTATTTTAAATATGAATTGTGAAATGTTCGTTTAACAATTTATATATTCACCTTTATATATAATAACAATGAGCGACAATACATCAGTTTGCAAACGCAAGACGCACAATACTTTAAAATTACAACCACACAAAAATGCTTATGGATGGATTTTGCTATATATATAATACGAAGCTGCCTTGTCAAAATTCATAAAAGTATTGATCGTCGAGATATATCGCCGATTTAGGCCAAAGCGGTAAAATTCTTTGATTATAGGTTCAACAGCCAAAAGAATCTATATTCACATTTTACATTTAGCGGTACAAGCGATTTAATCGCCCTCGATAGGCTTAAATCAAAAGCGTCTTAGGCAAATAGAAATCAGATGATCACGTCTAACATTAAATATGATATTAAAATGATATTAAAATCTCTTCAGCTTCCTCAATATCATAACCATATATATATATATATATATATATATATATATATATATATATATATATATATGTATATATATATATATATATATATATATATATATATATATATATATATATTATTTCTAATAATATGTGAACATATAGTTTTAGTATAGTATATATTTGGTACAGTTGTTCCAATATATGGATATGTATTTGGAGTTGTAATTTAATTTCATTTGGCACCGTCTGCCTATTAAGTAACTGAAAAATGTCGAAATTTGTAATATCCTTTTTCTTCTCGTGATCATAATTCATAAATGAATTATTTTTAACAAATAACCATTTATAAACAGTAAAATTTTATATACTTTAAAATATAAAAAAAAATACAAAAAATACAAAGTGGCTTTATCAAAAGATATGAAAAGAGATGGAGTTTGAAGATATTAATGTGCGAGCTATTCAAGTTTTGGCGCAACGCGCAATCGTGCATCATAATTTGAACTATTCGACATAAATCGTTTTATGATATTCCGCTATATTAATATCTTGATTTATAGATCATTTAATTTTGCATGTTATGATAATGTGTCTTTCACTCTCATATTTACGAATCTAATATATATCGCATGAAACTGTTACGTGATAAAAAAATTATTATTTATTTTATGTATTTGAGATATTGCACTGTTTTTGTGTAGTAAGCTTTTTAAATAACCGACATTTTTTCGCAAACAATAACATTCTCTGCTGTATATGTTATTATAATATATATAATTATCACTAAATATATAATAATCTATTAATATTAATCTTAATGAGTTTGGTGTTCTCTCTTGGTGAACGATTCCATCTTCGAGTATTATTCAGCTACGTATGTAATGCAAATTGCAATACGAAAATCAATCAAATCACTAGAAGCCTTTACGTATACGAGACTGCATTATTCACGTATATGTATAATATGCATAACATCTAGGCGGAACTTCGATTAACCCTGCAAAGTTCGAAAGTGCTACTTGTGAAAATTGAATTAGAATTATTAACGTTAAAATTTGTATATTAAATAGAGATATAGAAAATAATATAAGATCTCTTTATTTAAAATTTCAAGAGAAGAATGTTCCCGTCAAAATTATTCTATTTGCCATTAAAAGTTGGCTACATTACAGAATCGAAGTTTGACCGAATAAATCGATGATTATATTTTATCATTTATTCTTACTTTATGAATAACTCGATCAATATTGACTAAGGTAGAACAGCTATGGCGTAATATTTAAACTTCTTCATAATATGATACTACGAACTGTTTAGAATGTTACATCAACACCCCAAATTTTGGAAAATGTATCGTTATGTAACGTTATAATACTGCTACATACATACGTATTCTTCGAAAATATTAAAATATTATTGTAAATAGTAAAAATGAGAAAAATAGTAACATACATACAAAATACAATTGTGATTTCGGTAATTGCATCAATGGAATGTCTATAAATACTGTTGGATCCTTGCTCCCTATTTTTCTGTGCATAATAATACAAATATTTTTGTGTCTCAAACAGTCTGGTAACTATATAACAAATATATAATATTAAAAACAACATCAGCATCATAAAATTGATGCAGCGTCGCTTTTTTTCATCTAGTCACGGCTCATTAACGGTGAAAAAAATGCAAATCATTATTATTTCATTATCAAATACCGCTACATTTTCCGCGTCTGTTTTCTCTTTTCGTAAGAAACTCCTCTTTTTCTCTCCTTTAATGCTGCCGAACGCGTTCTTGTTAAGATTCTTTGCTAGCCTCCGGTCGGTCAAGCGCCTCCTGGGCGTGTTGCAAACCGGCACAGTAATGCAGAAGCAGTACACTTAAAGCTTGTACTCGCAGATCGCTCTGCGCGATCAGTTTCATGCTGTCCGCGTTGTGGGACAGCTCTAATCTCGAGGTAGTTTCGGCATCCAACGCGTTCTTCAATTTGCCCATCTGCAAAAGATACACATCCAGTTATTAATGTTAAAGTAATCTCGAAGGTTTAAGAGTTCTCTCAGCTTTTTGAATCCTTCAATTAAGGAATCCTTCGATATTTGAATTCAATATGAATCCATGGATTTCTAGATTCAAAAAGTAAGATTTACAGTTTAGTTCCTTAACATCACTTGTAAAAGAAGTCTGATTCGCATACCATTACATTGATTTTTTCGACACGCTCCCGCGGTTCCAGGTTCTTGTACAAGAACTTGCCAGTATCCCTGGCCCTCGACATAAGACCGTCATCTAGATCGCCGGCCACAAGTGGAGCTGCAACACTTGGCTCAGCACCCTCCAAGAGGTCAGAACTTATTCCCAAACCTCCAGCCAATGAGTTCTAAATGTTTCAACAATTCGATCAAATCGATTAATGTGGCGCAATGATCTCTGTAAGGGGCATCCTCGCTCCCGACGATTCGAAAAGTGAAGCGTGATCAAGCGGTCCGAACCAATGATGCGCAATGATCTTCCTACATCTATATGATTGCACATCGTATGCAAGCAAATGCTTGCTGTCTCCAATGTTAAAGTGCAATTGCAATGCAATCAGTGCCATGATCAGCATACATTGTGTCGATGAAAATCTTCAGTAAGAAAACTTGCAGCAGTTTCGAGCAAGCGATAAAAATGATTCGTTGCGATATAAATAATAATTTATAAGCGATAAAAATAATTTCACAATCAGCGGGTATATGTTTGTTTCTCTCTCGAAGCATCGAAGAGTCCAAATCTAAATATTCGTAATTTTTTATATAGACAATTTTTCTAAGAAATTCATATATAATATTAATTTGACTGACATTGTCTCCAATTCTATCACTTTTCATACATACTATGCACTTATCAATTATCTTGCATTCCTTTTGCGTGCAAGTTAACAAATATCTTCGATGGCGAATTTAAGGCACAACTGAGAGATGTGAAGGAATGATTTAAAGTGAAAAAAGGTAAGCATGGGAATTGCAAGACATTCAATATTTTCCGAAGAATATATCCTTTCTTTCGGTTTGAAAAGGTGTAGTGGATGAAGCGGAGAAGATTTCATGCGTCCTAATAAAGAACGTATAAAAATTAAATAAAGTTTCATATATATCTTAAATCATTGTCGATAAAACATTTTGGAATCATTAGTTTCATTTCAAGCTTAAATATTATTATGAAAAAAGCATATCAAATGTTTCTCAAAAATAGGATGAATAAAAATAAGATAAATATGCAATAATTTAATCCGATTATAAAAGTTGTTTTAACATATTTTTGAATAAATCATAAATAAATAATTATATATAATCATTATTTTTTAATTAAAATTCTTAATTAAAAAATAATGATTATATATTATTATATATAATAATATATTATATATTATTATATATTTATAATTTTCGTATCATAAAAAATATTTATTAGACAAACATTTTTTCAAAGTTGACAAAAATTGAGCACACATGATCCCTCTCCGCTTCGGGCGGAGACAACAAATGCGTGTTATTATTCTACCTTGCGGGATGCACAGGGACTTGGGGGAAGACTTCGAGATGCCAGACCAGTACTGGAAGCCGGCGGGGCCAGACAACTGGTACTTCCAGCCTTCTTCAGGCCCAATAGAGTGTTAGCTATACTAGCCTTCATGGCCTTCATACTTGCGCCCTGATTAATCGACCAATGGATTTTAAATAGATTAATACTTTTTCACACCACATCGAGTTAAATTCTATAAAATAATTGAAAAATGGTCGCGTTATTTTGTTGTATATAATATACGTTGTTTCATCGATAAAGTATATAGCATCTGAGTATCATCTACGGAATTTGGAAATGTTTTTATACCAGTCGCTTTATCCACACAAAAATTTAGAAACATTCAATAAAAATAAAATTTAATTTATATATATATATATATTTTAAATAATATTGATATTTCACATCAACATTAAGAATCTAAAACTTTAAAATTCTGTTTTGCAAAAATTAAAAATATTACACATATTTATAGATTGATATACTTTACCGATAACCGGAGGTATTAGTTTCATATAAAAATGAAAATTAAATTCTTATCTATCTACTTGTATATAAATTGGTAATCTAAAAACCAAGATAAGGTTAAGGCAAGCTTATACAAAAAACCTTCACCCCACCGAAGTGCATATTCAATTCGTTTTATTGCCAACAACAGGATGTGAGTCACGCTTAACAATCTCTGCTTTCTATGTACAAAATACGAAGATAGATGTAATTAAAGATGCACGTGAGATTTTTCGTACAATCCTTTAACCACACGATATGTTGTCAAGCGCTTCTACATTTTACCGATATGTAGTAATGATAATTATTTGTTGATTTTCCCGCGTGAATTTTCAAAATGGTACGTCATTGAAATGGATGTATAAAATATTGATCTCTTTAACTCATTGTCAGTGAATAAAATCAATAAATAAATAAAATTAAATTAAATATATTTAAAAAATTAATTCCTTTGAAGTGTGTGTATGTGTGTGTACATACACATAATATTATTTATAAAATATAAGTATATATTTTAATTTAAATATTTTTCTATATATATATATATATATATATATATATATATATATATTAATAAAATGTAGTCTGTGACAAAAAAATGCAAATTGATAATATGATTTAAATTTAAATATAAGAAACAAAATGTAATTTCTAAGAAATAATCAATCATAGAGCATTTGCAAAAATATAGTTAATAATTAAATCGACGCATTATAATACGTTTATATTTAAATTAATATTAATATTGCATTTAAGCAAATACAAAAAACATAGAGCATATAAATTAATATAAATATACAAAGTAATAAATTAATTATCACAAATTTTGCAGAATTGGACTAGAAGGTAAAATAACTATTCTCTAGAAATATAAATATTAAAGAAATCCTAATATATAAAATAGATTTTCTCTAAAAAAATTGAATGAGCGTCTTTGAGATGCTAATGTTTTTAGAGAAAAGAGCACTAATAATGTAACTGCTACTTTATAATAAAATTGTTATAAGTAATAAGTTTAGAACACGATTATATATACTGTTTAATAAAATAATTTTGAATATATATACGTGCACACACATGTTTCTTCTCATTTACAGATTCTTAGACAAATATGAATCCGATTTTCTTAATAAATTTTTAGTAAAATTTTGTTCATATGTAAAGATATTTGATCAAAGATTAACGCTTTCTTTCCTCTCGGTCCGATCTACTGACTCATACATGAGCATCGTATGTCGTAAGAAAGAATTCAAAATGTTACGCTAATTACGCTCGCGAAGAAGGAAACGCCCTAAGATTCTACGTCTTGAATACCTGCACGTTATCTTCGCATCCAGTCAAAGAGATCTCTGGGCTTGAGATGTCTCCGATGATAGCGTTCGGCTCGATTTCGTCCGCCTCCAGCGCCAAGGTCGCTAGGCTCTCTGCGCCACAAGTGCTGGACGCCTGACAGCGTGTTTCGCACTTCTTGTGGCACACCATGCCGCAGTCCCGACATTGCACAGCATCTTTTAGCCAAATCTGCACAGAAATTCAGGTAATACTCAAAAATAGAATAAAAAAATAAAGTAAAATAAAAATTCGTAAATAAAATGAAAGAATTGTCCCTTGTTAAAAAGTCTAAATTATATATATTTTTTAAATAAATAAATTATATAGATTCATAAATTGTGGATATCATAACTTTCCATATCATGTGAATTTCACATTATGTGCGATTTTATAAATCTCTGTCTTAAACATTTCGACAAATTACATTATCGGTTATGTATTTCTAACGTCATACTTTTTTCGTGCAGAAATCGCAGTGCGTGGCTCTATGAAAGTGCGTCCTGATGAAATCGTGCATCTTTCTATCAGCGACTTCATCGCTCGGAATCGGTTGTATTTTGGCAGTTTCCGCGTTATCCTTCTTTCCGGAATCACTGACTGTATGATTACTTGGCCGACAAGATTCCCATACGTACGACAGCAAGATATCGCCGTAACAAAGCGTTGGATCGAATCCCGAATATCCCTGCAGTCTTACATAGGATGTCGCTAGCGAAGCTTTAAAAAAAATTAATTCTTTAATTATTAAATTCATTTATCTATTCTTTTCGAGAGCAATTCGATACAAATTTCTCTACGTATGCGAAAAATAATGAATCTAGATTGATATTTTCATATTATTGGATTCCACTTGAGAAGACTTCTTGTGAAAACTATTGTTTATGATTATCTATTTATTGGAATAAATATAATTTAAAAAAAAGAAAATTTAGAAAAAGGAATATTTTATAGAAAAAAGCTTACTACTTTCTGGCGGCAATAAGGCATGACATTTCAGATAATGCCCGGTCGTGGAGGTGCAACATTGTGCCAGAATTAATTTTACAGGCGCGTTTATGTAGCCTAATAATTTCGCTGGCGTCTCGCTTCCCTTTGCACGACCCCACACACCTATATTCAGGTATTGTAATTCAGAATCAACTTGAAAACTTTTGGTCTCTTCGAAGGCGATTAGAGAAGCGTACGGTTTCTCTTTCGTGTTGTAACACAGATCGGCAATACTGGTCGTGTTACTCTCGTCCGGAAGATAAAATTGAACGTTGCTGGAGGACGCTGATGATATGGAGATCGTCGAGATCCGTCGAGACGGTGTAGTTTCAGGCGTCTGAGCAATATCTTCTGTCTGTATGCTGCTTTTTCTTCTTTTAAATAGCTTGCTGGTATCCGACCGAGAGTCCGTAAGATCATTGTCGGAATCCCGAAGATCGGAAAACTTGATCTGCGTTTCAAACTTCATCTTTCCAACGTCCTCTATGCAGGGGCTGTCTATCTTGCCTATAGAATCGCTTTTCGATGTCTTCCTCTCGGTAAAAGATGTCTTCTCGCCATCCATTTTCAGTCCTCTCTCGCTCGAGTCCGCCTTTGAATGCCGCCTTTCTACCCTGATGATAAAACGCCGCTGTACAGCGGTCTTAACGAATTTCGCCACTTGGTTCATGCTCGACACTCTCTTGCCATCTACCGCTACTAAAATATCGCCCTTTCTCATCTCTGCGATTGCTGCCGGACTACCAGACACTATGGTCTCCACCAATACACACATTTGGCCAATGTCCGGTACAACTTCTTGCTTAAACACTACACCTAACTGTTGAGAGGCAGTCTTACTGATGATCAAGTCAAGCACCATGTATGGAATGCCGCTGTACTGTGTCAGGTATACCCAAGGCATGGAATCCACACTCATGGTGCAATATACGTCCACCTGCGATACATCTTCGCTATTATTGAGAGCAATAGGTGCGAGATTTAGTCTGCTGATCTCCAACAGTACAACCTCCAAGTATCCTGGTGTGAGCTGAGTACTGACGACCTGGTTAAATATGTGAATAAGATGTATATATCGTGCAAATTAAAACATTGCCTTACTTATAACAATTAAAAATTAAAATTACAAAAACAAATCAATTTTTGAATATGTAGCAAATTAACTAAAGCTTAATTAATTAAGGAAACAGCTCTTACCTCTGAGAGATCCACTGCTTCGTCGTTCAATCTTCGGAAGAATGGCTTATAACGCATTTTGTAACGAGGTAGAGTGTGCTTCCGCTTCACCGCCCTCCTAATCTGACTGGTAATGATCGAGATTATTTGTGGCTGTAACTGACGGCCTTGGAACTGCGACTGCACTTCCAGCTCCAAGATCGGATCCGAGTAGAAACTCAATGACCAATGCGTATATGGTACGCGAGTAAACTGTAGCCTAGCTTTACCGCTGATACGTTTTACTGTGAAAATCAACAACAATGTACTTATAAATAATAATATAATTCCTATTTTCTTTATCTTTTTAATATATTATGATATTTGATAATACCTTGTAACGCCATGTAGGCTGTTTTACCGAGCAGCATCTTAACATCTATAGACAATTGAAAATTTCCTGAGTAATGTAAATCTAAGGCCAAGTCCAGAGATTCTAGCAGACCCGTGTCAGCATCGATTTTTGAGTCCGCGACTTCCAAGCCTTTTATCGTCGGAAACTGCGTACCGAGGTTCAAGTCTCTCAACTAAAAAAATTACGAAGAGTTTATTAGAAACATTTTTTTTAGTATTATATTCCAAAATCGATTGAATATTTTGAATCTTACTTTCACGCTATCTAACAGTTTCGCAGTTGTCGACTGCGTCAACAGTTCTTTAAATTCGTTATTTAACTTCCTATAAAGCCATAAACGCACTCGCTCGGCGTTTCGTAACTCATTGAAAAGGAACTGTAATGTAAGGTTTATGGCCAGGTTCTCGTTGCCTTGAGACATCGCCTGACGAGACATGCTATTATTGCTGTTCGTCCGTTCCTCCTGCAGCTGTTCCACCAGCTCCTTAGGTAATTGTGCCTTGCCATGCTGCAGCTGCCTTTGTGGTGGAGTGGCTTGAGGCCCCGAATCCAAATACCTCTTGAAAAGGTAAAACTGCAATGCCAGGGTACATATTACACCGCAGATAAATGTAACGACAGCTACCAGAACCAGTTGCAGACTGTCCATATTAAATTCACTGCCGTTGAGAATGTAGTCTTTCCCTCAATAAATATTAAAGGTAGCACGTATTCAAATGTAGAATGTTACATAAGTAATATTGCACTGTGTACATGTAAGAAGAAATTTTCAATGTCCATATTAAAGATGAAATTGTCCAAAAAACAATTTTTCTTTGATGGATGTCAACCATAGGATACATAGGAGTACACACTGTTACATATTATCATTGCATATGTAAGGAAGTTTCAAACACTGGACAGCTGTAGAAAATTCAATCTCTCCTTCATGAACATCGGCGAGTTCCAAAAGAGGCTGTAGGAAGAATTATGTGAATTAAAATATATCTCTCCAAGAGAAGAAACTTGAACATTGTAATTAAAAACAGAAATTTGAATATGTATCAAAAATGTAGTTATTTTTATGAATATAGAAAAAAATTTATTTTTATAATTTTCGATTATTATATAAATACACATAAAAAAATAATGTTCTTAAATTGCATTGTGTATATGATTGCTCATAAATAGAAATTTATCTTCACTACTGTCATACAAAAAAAAATAGATTATATATTATCGTTAATTAGAGGAAATCTGAGAGATAAAATTCGCTTTCATTACAAGCAGAAAAAAGCAAATAAAAAACACTCGCATTAGAGAGAGAATACTTCTATCATTCAAAGAAAAAACCTCCATTGATGTACTATGTTATCTGTATTTACATTTGGAATTCTCGATATAGTCGATCTCCTCGGGCCCGGCACATCACGATGAATCAGCCCTCCGTCTTTACAGGTCGACGACTATTCGGAGCACTTTCACCCATCATTCGCGGATCAGCTGAACAGCAGCGACAGTGGTGCGCGCGCGCGCGCACAGAACAATTCCCTCGTCGATGTATTGTATCCGATGGTGGAAAGGCACATTCACGGACGACGGTCGCGAGGTCACGTCCCGTGGGGAGAGCCGCTGTCACGGCGACGCGGGATTAAATTCAATTCCCCACATCGCTTGTCTATCGATTTCTCGGCGGCCATGTTCGCGACGCCGAGAAAACAGCTGTCATGCTGTCATTGCTGTCAACCGTCTGTCAACCCTTGGCCGACTGACATTGAATAGAGGAGGGGGGAAAGCGAGAAATTTAAAAATTCATAATCTTGATAGATTTTTAACCAGAAAAAAACATGGAAAAAAGTACGCGTGATTTTATTTCAAATTAAAATCGTAGCAAAAAAATAAAGAAATTCTCTAATTCAACGGCGATGTTGCTGAGTAAAATTAAATTAGAGTTACTCAAAGTTTCAATGATTTGTGAGAATATAAATAAATGCGAATTAAAGAGCTGTTTTGTAAAAATTTTTTAATGAAAGTAAATATCGATGAAAATAAATGAAATATTTCAATCAAAAATTTTCAAAAAAAGAAAAAAATATAAGAACATCATATACTTTTCGATACTTGATTTTTGCTATTATATATGTCCTTCGATGTATGAATATTTAGATGCGCAATGTGATATGTTTTGAATTCGCCGCAAAAGAATCCAAATTCAGATGTGAATACACATATCCCATTCTTGCTGTATAAAATTTAGTAAAAAATTTGAAATTATCTAAAAATACAGACTATAATATAATAATGTATATTATAAGGTATATAAATAAATAAATATTTGTATAAATAAAAGCATCTTCTTGACATGCGTCGCTTTGCCGCACAATCGATCTGCCAACATCAGGACAATCAAATTCTCTAGCAGAGAATAATAATAATAATGGTAATAAAATAACACTAGCGCGATAACTTCATCGTCAACTCCAGACTTGACTGTCAACGGAGGTTACGAAAATGCGGGAGACGATGCACGCCGATTCTGTCGTTCTGTTCAAGTGATCTCATCCGGTTGTGAAAGAATCGAAGAATCATGTGGCCGATGCGGTCGGAGATGACTCGAGATGAATGCAGGAAATGCTTACGATGCCTCGGTAAGGTTATGCGAGCGAAGAAAATCGCTTTGCGTTAGCATGTGTGACTCTGTCGATGCCGCTTCTCGAGTCCGAGATCTGATTTTTTTATCGCGACATAAAAATTCTATTGCAAACACGAGACACTCATTTCACCGCGTTCTTCTCCTTTGCAACGTGAAAATGATGAAATGTAGCAGGGATTATAACATCCGCGTTTCTTCTCGCAGAGCGAGAATCGAGAAAAAACAAGAACTTGAAAAACAAATAATGGATTTTTTTCGATGTGAAAGTAAATTTTTTTTCTATGCATTCTATGCTAAATGCAATAATCCTTACGTCATAGTAATATGTGTACATGATTTTCGTGTTATTAGACAGCTAAAATTTAGACGTGGATTTAGTGTTATATATGATGCTGAAAAAAAAATCCAATGCTTCTCTTGTATTTTTCTAGCTCTAGCATATTTAGAGTCTAAATGCCGATTTTTACTTCACGGTAATATTAGAAAACGACCTTTGTATTGCATATAAATACAGCATATATAATTGGGCAACATCAATTAGCAATAAATAGAAACAATGTAATTGAATTCATATTTCTAAGCTTGTATACTTAACACATGTTTCATACATACACAAAAAAATATGGTATAGTGAATAAAAAAAATATATTATGAATATATATACACACACACACACACACACATTATATATACATATATAAAAAAAATAAAAATATATAAAAAATTATGAAATTATAATAATATTTACACACATAGTATATCTACAATAAAAAAAATATATATATATATATATATATATATATATATATATATATATATATATATATATATATATATATATATATATATATATTTTATGTGCTTATATAAAATAAATATTTTAGAAATAAATTTATTATTATAGAAAAAGAGAAAGACAAAATGTACAATAGTTTATAATATATGAAATATATCTGTTAAGCTATACATATCATTTCATAATATAAAATTTAATCAAATTCAATTTTAAGTATCATATATATATATAAACATGTTTTTTTTAACAAAAATTTTAGTTTTGAATGAACCTGGATGATTTTAGTAATATAATATTTTATAATATTATATAAGTTTTATTTGTATTTTATATACTTTGTATTTTATATATTTTATGTATTTTGGCACATATTTATGATTTTTTGTACTTTACAGAATTAGATGCTTATGGAAGTATGGTCTCTGTCCTACGTGCCCAAGGTCCTTTCACCAACGAGAAACAGAAATTGTTGCAAGAACTTGCTAAAGTGCTACATATTTCTAATGAAAGACATCGTGCTGAAATACGTAGAGCTGTAAATGACGAAAAGCTTGCAACAATTGCTGAACAGTATGTATTCTATGCAATAAATTTCTAAACATAAGAGAAATAAGAAATAATAAAATTAATTATATAACATACATAAAAATGTATATTTTTCGATTTATGTGGTAAAAGTAGCTTATGAGATGAGTTTGTTATATTAACAAATTAATGCAATATCATAGAATGCAATGATTTATATGTTTTATATGTTTAATGTGAAATTATTATAATGCAGACTTAATGGTCCAAATACTGGTACAGATTGGACTATTGAAGGTCGCCGAACTATCCCTCTTTTGCCAAGATTAAAAGCCCGATCCGTTTTTACGACGTTAGCAAACAGCTTGTCTCTTGTAACTGCAGCTGCAAATGAGAAGAAACCTAGACAAATTGCTTCTGAAAATTCTACAGGTTTATTAAATGATAATTTTACAATATTTTTTTAAGTTATATAATTTAAGTGTGTTTTTTTTTTTGTATATATACATGTATATATTTGTGTTAACAGCTATTGAAACTGAATGTCAGCACAAAGTGAAAATTGAGGAAGACTTATCTGATACAAAATCATGCAGTTCGGAAAATGACTGCAATAGCAGCAAAATTTTACATGAAGTATGTAAAAATGTTATAAATTTGTTAACTGTAATTTTTTGTTTTAATACATTTGTATGTTATATTTTTTATGTAACGTTTTTATGACAATTGATAATATAATTTTCACACTTTTAGAATTCAAATCTAGTTGAAGAAGAAAAGATAGATAATATAGATACAATAGATAAAGTTGAAAAACCTAAAGTATCAAAATGCTCTGAAAAACGCAAATCATCATCACCGTTGTCAATAGAGCCGCCGAATAAAGTTCGAGTGGTATCTGAATCATTAAACAACACTTCTTTTATATTTGAAGATGAGCAAGCACCACAAGCTGTTCATAAACAATTAATACAAGCAATTACACATACTCAAAATGCTGGAGTAATCTCATCTAATCCAAATGGTGAGATTTCAGGTTGGTATTTCTTTCTTTTATTATTTTATAAGTCTTATATTATTTAAATAAATAGATATGTAACACTAAAATTTTTAGAAATAAAACAATTAATATTATTAATCAATCTTGGTTCTTTTTTTAAATGCAATAGAAATTTTCTCTAAGAATTTTTATATTTTTCTTTATATCAAGTCAACTATTTGATATTTTATTATTTATTCATATTTGTCATATAATCATGTAACTATATCAAAGTGAGGAATTGAATGAAAGAATACACAATAATATTTTTCCTTTATGCATGTAACATTAGAATCAAAATAAGAACTGAAATTAAAAAAACAGAATTTAAAAAAATAATAGAAGTTACTTAATAGTACTTAATCGTAAGTACTTAATAGTAACTTAATAGTACTTAATCTTAAATAGTACTTAATCTTTGATTAGGAAATTGACTATATAAATTTTGTATAAATTTAAAAATGTTCTTCTTTAATGCAAAAATTTTTAGTTTTAATATGTCTTACATATATCTTTTACATAATTTTGTATTATTTTTTGACAAACTCAGATACTAAGGATAGCACAACAATATCAGGATATCCGAATGCGCAAGCCGCAATTTCGTTGAATAAACATGTAGTTACTTCAGAAATCTCCATGTGCACAAACACAGATTGGCCAAACAATATGAAAAAAATGTTAACCAGTACTGTGCAGAATAAAGTTAGTACAAAAGTAGTGCCAGCGGTTTCAAGCGGTATTGCATTGAGCACGCCGCTAAACAAAATGAGTTCGGAAAGTAAAGACTTACAATATGAGGATAATACAAGTATGTTCTTGCATTAAGACATATTTTACAATTTAGAGACAATCAACAATAAATTTTTTTGTATTCTTGCAGGTAATACACAGAAAACCTCTGAGAGATCTGAGAACATTAGTTTGAATTCACCATGCAAAAAGCAACTTATGTCAATCATACATGAAGCCCTAGTATCAAGTAAGCATTATATAGACATTCGTTTATATTGATTATCGCTCACGCGGTAAAAATTTTTGGAAAAATAGATTGCATTATTTTTAATTATATATATTTATTATCTCTCTTAAATATAAATTATATGAATAAATAAATGCATAAAAATAAATACTTAGGTTCTCAAGTTCAAATTACACCCGTAGTGTATCCTAGTACCACAGTAGTAGCAGTATCAGGTGGCCCTGGACCACCTCAGGTTAAACAAACTTCCACAACATTAACATGTAAGAAACTGCCGTCGGAACAGATTGCGATCAATCATCAATCTACTGCCAAAACGGTAATTAATTTTATCTATTTAATATTTGTATTGTTAAATTTTATTGTTAAATTATGTGTTAAAGTTCTATCATGAAAAAAAAACCTACAAAAACACATGGAAAATATTTTATCAGCGATATAATTTATTGTATATGTATCTTCCTCAGGGTGCTACAATAAATTCTAAGAAAGTTGTAAATATGCCTCATTATCCAAATACTAAATTAAATGCTAAGACTAATGTAATCGTCATTCAGAAGGGTCATGCACAAGGCATAACGTTATCACATGCAGGCAAGGTATTCTAAAAACTTGATCTTATGGAATATCGATAAACAAAGAGAAAAAATCGAATATATATAGAGATATCATTACATCTATTGGCTATTTCAGGAAGTGCTAGGAAAGGTAATAATGGGTGGAAAGAATCTATGCGTTACAAGCCAGCATAATAATGCGAATTCGATTAGTGTTCAATCCCATCATATCTCTCTGAACAATGGAGATCAAACAAAGACTATGCTATCGAATGTAAATTCGCCGCAGAATGCAGAATCCACTTATAAGCTTGAAAATATAAACGTGAGTTTATATTTTCTTTTGTCACTTGATTTGTTTTGTTTGTTTTTTTTTTTTTTTTTTTTTTATACTTAAAATTGTGTTTTGCAGTTTAAACAGATAGTGGATGTATCCGCAAATTTACGGCATGACTCTAACAAAAACAAGCTCTTTTCACAGTTCTTGGAAAGAGCTACAAAGTTGCATGTGCAACATAAAACTGTGATACATGAACATAGCATGAACACTGCGCAGGTGAAAGAATGCAGTGGCATTACTAATACGATTGACCGAGATTCACCTCTGAAAACAGATTCCGCGATTACATCCGCCATGGACGAAAAACAACATAGGTCAGAATAATAATAATATGAAACATAGCAGATAATATTTGTGAATACATAACAGCTAATATTTGTGAATACATAATGAATCTTAATATTATTTTGATGAATTCAGATGTCTTTTTTCCTTTGTAGAAGGAATAAAAATGTTAATGCAAGCATGAACTGTCAGGTAATGAAATTATTAGATTCCTCGAAACCGCAAGGAAATAAGGAAATACTTATCAGATCAAAGCAAATCGCCAATACACAAGGTATATTATGCAACTAATATATAAAATATAATAGTATAATTTTAAACATTATTTTAATAACAGATATGAGGATGTCATCGAAATTAAAATTGTAAAATTACTCTATTTATCCAAGTGTCGAATTTTAAAACTATTTGACTTTTTATTATGTTCACTAATAATGTTACATTTAATGTATTATTTTGTGCAGATGATGCTAATAACGATCTCCGGATAAAAAATTCTGACGAGGATGTAGAAACCATTGGCGAGATAATAGATGTCCCAAATACGCAATACTTACAATGTATATTACAAGAAGACAATTATAAAAATTGCATTATAGAAGATTCAAGATCCATGACAACTATAAATCAACTAAACGAGCATGATGATTCGTAACGACTAAAGGAATTTCAACGTTACATGTGTCGTAATCGTTGCATGATAGTAAGGCTGATAATACTTTTGTATTGAAAGCGTACTGATATGTTCATATAATATAATGTATATCTGTTTTACATACACACATACACACACACACACACACACAAATGTATATGTACATATGTGTTCAGCCTATTTTAATGAAATTTTTACATGTATATGCCTATATTCTCTCGTTGGAAGATTTCGATGGAATCAAAAATGACCGACCTAAGTTATTTTATATATAGAACACAACTAGGCCGTTTGATTATAAAAATAAGATTTCAACACTCAGTGACTTCCAATACTATTCAAGCATACTGATTTAACATTAACATACTGTATATATAAGTGCCAAATTATGATCTGCGATTAATTTATATTTTTGTATATAGCCATGATATGCGCGTTGTATATTCATTCATTTTTTCATAATCCTAGCAATATAAATCGCTCTTTTAATTTTTAATTCCATTATTACAACTCTATTTCTTGCTAAAGAGTTAAAGAAGTGTGAGTTGAAATCCCCGGTGCATTTAGTGCTATTATCTGTTATTCGTTTTTTTTTTTTTTTACCTTGAATGTGTTCGTAAATAGATAGGGCAGCTACGTAATTTAATATTAAACGCGATTCTTCGATTAAAAATATTTTCACTGTATATGCAGAACACCCAGCTCTATTCAGTTCTACAGATTAGATAAAAGTCAACGATATAAATTTTACATGCTGCATAACAAATAAAAGTAAATGGATGTCAAATTGCAGGCGCACATTTGAAAATTTTGTACTTTTATCTATAGACATGTAAGACTAAACGCGTTTCTGTAAATGTGATATTATAGCGTTAAGTACTAGAAATTTAATTCTGTGAATCTGTCACTTGCTCATGCTACTATTGCAACGGCGCTGTAAATATCTTGTAAATACATCGACATACTCTCGGACTCAAAGAGAAAAGTTTATTTAAGGATGTGTATATAAGAATAATCTTTTCTCTTGCCGCCATTAATAAAGTGTGAATATTAATTAAAATTCGATAGCTTTAGTTATTTTTATCAATATAGAGAAATACATACCGTTCTCTACTGTTTTAATGAAACTTGCTCGAGAGTTGATAATTTGTTCTCTACTAAAAGTGCAATTTTGTAATAGGAAAAAGTTATATTTTTCTTAAGCGAAGTGACACTGCCCTTCGATTCAGAATATTGCAATACTCTGTTACTCGAATTTTTTTATTATAATTATATTTTATGCAAGATTTCTACCGAAAGTTGCAAAGATATTTTTACTTAAATCGTACGAATTTACGAAAAGTTAATTTGTGCAATTATAATCTTCACCAATAAATAAGACATTAAATTTTTTCAATCATCAGGTCACATATTCTGCAGCAACAGAATGTCTTAGATTTCCCATTTATACCATTTTATAACAAATGATTTTAATAAATTACTTTCAGTTAAAGCAAATCTTATTTTAACTTTAATTTAAGGCTTTTTTAACGACAGTTAAAGTTAGTGAACTGAAAATTTAATACACTGATCAATTTTGATAAAATTATGAAAAGTTACGCGCGTGATATTTATTGTCAGTCAAATTTATAGATAAAATCTATAAGTTAATACAATAAATCTGAGATATTCTGTATGTAATATTGCCAATGCAACTGTGTATAAGCATAAACAATGGTATTTATAGCTAATTGTAAAAGAAATAAAGATATTCAAACATAAGTAAATTGGTTGTTCCTTGAACTCTTTAAATGTTTAGTAATTATTAATATATACCCTATTTTTATGTAACATAATAAAAAAAAATTATACTAAAACGAAAATACATTATATTACTATTTTAAAGAACTTTGGACATTTAAAATCCACCAAATAAATACTTTATCATTTGTTGCATGTTTTAATAAAACTGATACATATTGAAGAAAGTTATGCAAAGACTAGGGTAAATATATCAATATTATCAAAGAATTTCTTATTGTCTCTAATTGTATTATCATAAAGTATCTTAATAATTAATATGGACGAGGAGGAGGACCACCACGCATCAATCCAGGAGGTGGGCCTCTCATGCCAGGTGGTCCCATTGGTGGGCCACCACGTCCTATGGGTGGCATTCCAGGTGGCATACCTGTCAAATATAGAAATATATATGTGTTTTATTATATATAATTTCTGTAATTATGTTGTGTAATTTATAGATTTTTTGTAATTAAAACATATAAAACAATAATATTATTATGACACAAAATTATTTTCAAAAAGAGATATTTATGTGTCAAAAGATTCTTATATTTCTATTCAAAAAAGAAAAAAAATAGAAAAAAAAAGAAACGTCTCTCTTTCTTAAAGGAACTGGATATCCAGATATCGAAGAAAACAATCTTACCCATCATTCCAGCTGGTGGTCCCATCATGCCTGGAGGCGGTCCACCGACTGGCATACGTGGCGGGCCGCCAGGATGTATTTGAGGTGGTGCCGAGACTTGACCTCGGCTACCAGGCGTCATGATCTGTTGAGACGGTCCTCCGACACCTCTGACAGGACCCTGAAGTCCAGCCGGTACTCCCGCGACGTTTGCTGGCATACCTCTGCCTGCAGCACGAGCCATACCTGGCCCTGGCGCTGCTCCTGGAATTGGTACTCTAGGTAATCCTTCCTCAGGAGGTGGAGGACCTTCCACAGTCAATGACACTATATTCTCGCCGCGTAAAAGCACAAATCCCAATACACGCTTCTCTTCCCTTTCAGGTTGCTTGGTATTCTTTGGCTTGATCTTGCGAAATTCCTCACAGTCACCAAGTATCAGGTTCATATGCTTGTCGAAAGCCTTAAAAGTGCCAATGAACGTTCTAGAATCCTGTAAGATGATTCTGACTCTATAGTTGATATGTTGCAACATCTTGTTGTTCTTGCCAATCGTCTAAAAATAGTGAATAAAAAGATTATATACATTTTTATAATTGAAAAATGTAAAATGTATATTATTATTAATACACGATATAAGATTATTTAAAAAAAAAAAAATATTTATCAAAAGATTATCAAGAGATTTTTCCTATATTCTTATTCAAAAAAGAAAAAGAGTAGAAAAAAAACATACGTTTTTTCCTCTCTTTCTCAAAAGGATTGGATATCCAGATCAAAAAGAAATATATACTCTATATTTTAACGATTTTATATGTATAAAAAATTAGAAAAAATAATTAATTTTTAATTAATAATTTGTTTATAATCTATTTATATAAGTTCAAGTAGATTTGTAAAAATACTTTGTGTTTCTTAAATGTGAAATTAAATCTGAAATTAATTTTTGACTATAAAAGTGTTTTGCTATAAAGTAAATTAATTTTTTTCATGCATGCACCTAAATAAGAAAATTTATTTTAAATTATTTTATTCTACTTTAATACGTGCACTATCTTTTCTGGACGAATAAACTCTAAATATTTTTATTTCTAAAAATTGAGAAGATATTATATACGTGCTCTTTTTTTAATTAAATATGTATTTAATCATTATCTTTATTTTATTTAAAACATCTTAATTCACATTTATTACAGACTTTTGTTCAAAGTCAGAAGACGGACACAGAAATATAGAAATAAGTTAAATCGAAGATTGTTGAATTAAAGTTATCTCATAATAATAAACACTGTCATCGCTTACCATCTTGATTATTATTTTCGAAGTATGCTTCTTTAAAAAATTATTGGAAAAAGCTCTTCACACGAACTTTTACCGCATAACCTTCTTTCTCTTCTCATAAACATGAAGAAACTATCCTTAAGGTCATATTACACTACGGGTTGCGAGTTCGGTGCTCGGTTGTGATTGGAGTTTATAGTTGACGGTTGCGGATTGACCAATCAGAGTAAAGCAGCTTACCGACTGATTGATTAATCCGCAACCACAGGGAGACGTTCTAGAACATTACCCGGGTCCACCTAACATTATAATTTATGCTACGTCTTTCTAAAGCGTCGTTATCTTTATTATTAATGTCCTATATTATAATATAGGACTCTATTTATTACTTATTATAGGATTCTATTTTATTAAAATTAAAAGTTAAACAAAACAGGCATGCTTTCATTCTTCATTCGATCCCAACTTTTAAAAAAGATAACTTCACATTTCTCACATAAATGGGCTATATATTTATATATTCAAAAGTTGCGTTCCGTTTCATGCATAGAGCGCATAGATCGTTTGAAATCTATAATATAAGTAACGTGAACTATAGATTTTCAGACGATCTATGCGCTCAATGCGTGAAACGGAACGCATCCAAGATTTACGGAAATGAATGTTTACAAACTAAAAATTTGATAGACACCCGAACTATTGCGAGTCATGTGATCTTTCCGTATGCAAATTTAAATATTATAAATAATTTCTCTGTAAATTTCGTCAGTATGCATGTCGAGGAAAAGCAAATCGATGAGGTTGTTTCAAATTCTGAATTGAGCGATATCATTAATCCCGTCAAACATCACAAACTATTTCAACGAGCAGATAAGTCCCACAGAAATGTAAAGCAAAGAATGAATGATGTAATCAAGACGGAAGAATTTTTAAGCACATCGAGTGAGACTCAAAGTGCTGGAAAATATGATATATCGATGTCTGAAAGCAATGCGGTTCGACAATTTGAACATGTCTCGTGGAAATATAAAAATCCGTACAACGTTTCTATTTATAATCCTACACGTTATCAAAAATGCAATCACACATCAGGTAAACACACAACAGTGTGCAAACACTAAATAGTACCAATTTTTTGAATTATTAATTATTTTTCATAAGATTTTATGATTAACAGTATATATTAATTAAATTATCAATTATAAAATAATCTTTTAAATATTCAATATTGACAATTAATTCAATCTCTTTGTGTAAAAATTATTCAATATCGTGAAAAAATTTTACATTTAATTCCACTGTATTAAATAGATATGATCAAAATAATTCATATATTATATTATATATATAATTTTTTAATTTATATATATATATATATATATATATATATATATATATATATATATATATGATATGATATGATTTGATGTGTATATGAGCAGAATTAAAAAATAAAAGAGCTAGCTTTAGCTTCAAGTTATATTATTTGTTGTAATATTATAGAAAATATTTTCAAGGAGGATGAACCCCAAGAAGGGAGAACAAAAAGCGTTCTTTCCAATTGTCGAGAATATTTAACTAATTATCAAGAACCTTGCGGTGCATTGTGTACCGAATATTCCTTTGCAGCCTTGATCATAGTAATTGCTCAGGCTACAGCACGATCTCTGTGGGCATTAATATATGTGATTGTTAACATTGCTCCTATTATCCAGGTGACTATGCAAAGTATCTATATATCCTACCTTAATTAAGGATAATTAAGGATAAGGATTGAAATTTTAAAACATAAATTTCAGATGTTTTCCTTCATATTAAGATTTGTATTGAACAAAATAATCGACATACGCAGAACTAAGAACATTCAGCAAGTAATGATCAAATTTGCAATACTCGCTATGCAATTGCTCAGTGTGTATGTTTGCCTTATATTTATACTTGGCTTCATTGTTTTGCCGATTATACAAATGGCAATTGGTATTGTGGCTAAATTTGTGATGCACAATTAAATCGTGATTTTAATAAAAATCAATTTTAATTAGTTAATAAATCATGATGCACTGTTCTTACAAATGTTCTTCAGTTTCACATTAATTTTTACAAGTATAAGAGTACAATTTGCTTTGTACAAGTATACGAGCATGCATAGCGACTTAGTTGTTCTTTTAGAATGACCATGACATTCTTTCCATGAGTTTCGATTTAATAATATTGTATAAAAAGCAACTCGAACGAGACACCTAATAAATGATAGTCAGGACGATCGAGAAGAACAAAAAAGCAAAATTATCCAGCACATTAGTATGACTCGCTGCACCCCATCCGCATTCCAGTTCTATTTTCAATGCGTTCGACAACGATATATTATTCTTGTTTAAGCAGAATGTCTCACGGAGATCGTCATCCCAGCCGTTGTCCCAACTGAATTCGTCACTCTCTTCGTGCTCGAAATTTTTAAATTCATCGTAAGAAATACATCGATCTTCTTGATATTGTCTCTGCTTTCTTTGCCATATTTCAATCCAGCTGTGTAAAAGAAAAAAGATGTTTATTTCTCATCTTCAGCATAAATTGATTCATTTTTGTGATGCTTAAATTTCTATCATCGTTCAACTACTGTGTCAATCGTACCCGATATCACAATCGCAATTAAGATAGCTGCCTGCTAATCGGAGCTTCATGATGAATCGCTCCCCCGGCACTCCTGGCTTATAACCGGACGATGGATTATGCAACGTTCGAATGTCGCTCTCGCGAATTTCCACTGTTATATTGCGCACTCGCTGTGCGTTGCTAAACATTTCCCTCGGTACGATCGCTACACTGGTATTGTATAAGCCGAAATGAAGATGGGGATTTCGCATACCCTAAAAGATCACTCGATTTTCAAATCTAATTAAAAAATCAATCTAACATTATTCATAAAAATTTCTAACAATCCTTTTATATAAAGTTTAAGATCAAAATTTTACGTAGTATGTAATATATTTGTGTACTATATACATATATATAATTTTATTATAAATGAGTTTCTATAAAAGTTAATCCAAATTGGGAACAGTTTAATTCTATGGTCATTCTGATCCGCAAAATTAAAATTTCATTTAATTATAATAATCACATAACAATATTCATGTAAGTAAATGAACTAACATTTCATAAAATTTTATACGTTGTTTAAGAACAAATTAAAGGACAAAAACTTACGCGCAGTATCTCCGGATGTATTTTCTTTAAAGCTTTACCAGTCAATGTAATGTTGTATAACTTGAAAGGAAACTTCCCTCTCAATTCTTTCTCTAGATCGGTGTCATTCTGAACCTGCATATGTTTCTGAATTCAGTAAATCTAGCTCGCATCATGTAATATTTATTATTACTTACATCAATAAGCAAATGCTTCAGACCATGATTGTATTGCAGAATATTAGGGAAGTTGAAGTTCTTCACACCATTATATGCAGTAATATACAATTTTCGAAGCTTGCTGGCTTTGCAGAGTGCACCAGTCTGTAAAAACCGATTACAGTTTCACGTTCGTTTGTGAAATCTCGCATAATTTATTATGATAACTTGAACAAATGCTTACCTCAAAGATTGATAGAGTGAGTCTTCGTATATCCAGCTCTTCAAGGCTGTCAGCCACACCCAGAAAACTTGTATTCGTAATAGCAGTAATAGGATTATCCGACAAATTGAAGGTCTTTAACTCCGGTAACGAATGAGTGATCAATGGTACCACTGTCAAATCATTAGCACTTAAATCTAAATAGTGGAGAGACGTCAAATTTGATGACATTTCCGCTGGTATCGATGCTAGTTCATTATATGCCAAATATAAGGTTTGCAATCGTCGTAGAGGCAACTCTGGAACCTATGTTACTAATTATACACCATTTCACATGTATGTTTCTCATTGCTGATAAAATATTTACGCTCAAGAGGGAGATGTTGCTTAGACTAAGGTAAAGAAGTGTATTTTCCAAACCGTAGAATGTTCTTCCACGGCTTTCCAAGATGAGTTGCTTGTTATGGCTTAAGTCGAGATGAGCCAGATATGGTAGATCAGAAAATACGCCATCATCTAATCTAACAAGTCGATTGTACGATAGGTCTATCCATACAAGACGCTATCAAAAAATACATATAAATACAATGCATAATATTATTTATTCGACAATGTATAATTAAACGATATAATTGATAATTGAAGAAAGCAATTTAGATTTCAATGTGAACTGAATTAGACTTACCTTGAGTCTGAATATTGTATCGGTGTTATGAATTCCTGATAAGAAGTTCCAGGACATGTCTAGGTTCGCTAAGCTTGCAGCAGAAGTCAATGACATACTCTTGATAGGCAATCTCGTGAATTGATTGTGCGAAAGATCGAGACTCTCTATGTTAGAATCAGTGAACATGTTATCTGATAGCGATCTCAGCTTGTTATGAGAAAAATCCACAATGCGGAGCTTCTTCAGCGGTCTTAAAGCCTCCGCCGGAATATCCATGATCTCGTTCCACGAGAGAAGCAGTACCTGTAAGTTTCTCGTATTCTTGAAGCAGTCAAAATCCATCTCTTTCAGTTCGTTGTGTCTCAAGTCGAGCCACTGCAAGTGCGGCATATTGCCAAAGATACCCTGGGTAATATTCCTCAGTTGATTGTTCGATAGATACAGATGAGTGAGCGAATACTCGACCGGCTTAAAATAATACTTCATTATGTCGGAGATATTATTATAACTCAAGTCCAGAACTTTGATGTTCGAGTGAGCAATACCACCAACTAAAAAAAAGACAATTAAAAATTATATTCATTATTTATCATTTTTAAATGAAAATCAAAATTAATATTTGTCAAAGAGATTGTGTTTATTGAATATGAGAGCGAACTCACTGGCGGAGGTAGGTGCAAAAGTGCTGTTTATCCATAATCTTGGAATCTCGTTATGGCTAACGTTGACTTTGAACGATGACAATGTACCTACTTGATCGAAGAAGGCGAAATCGAATTCATGAAGATCGTTATATGCGAGATCGAGAAATTCAAGATCTGGTAGATTCTGAAATATGAGTAATGTAAGTTAGTAATATCACAATATTTTAAAATGAATCTTCAATTAATCTGTCAATATATTCATAGATGATCATTTTCATCATTTGATATTCATTTTCATTATTTAATGTCATTTAATATTGAGATTTTATATAAATAAGACTTGGATTGCAAAAAAGTTTCAGATTTAATCAAGTAGCAAAATCTTTATTTTCAACTAATTTTAATTAGCTTGGACTTAATAAAAATTTCATTATCAAGATATACATATATATGCATTATATATGAATAATATTTTTTTGCTACAAAATTTTTCAAGAAGCATTCAATTTAGATTTGTTATTTATTTTATATATAATTTATGGCTAAGAGGATATTCACAAAGTTTCTATAATATTCTATATATCTGTTCTCGCATATATTCACATATTAAATTACCTGGAAGGCTTCATCATTGATGTCTCTAATCTTGTTTCCTCGCAAATTGATGTACTTAAGTCGATTCATATTCATGAAAGCTCGTCTCTCGATCTTGTCGATGGCATTGTCCTCTAGATTGATTGTCATTAGGGCCGACAGATCGACGAATGTGTGAGTTTGTAGAGTCTTTACTTTATTAAACGCAAAGTTAATCTCTTCCAGCGTTGAATGGATATCGCCCTATGAATCGAACGTTTCTTTTATCACGTAAATTGATATAGTATTGTTAGAATGATTGATTTACCTGAAAAGTACCCTTGAATATATTATCAATTTCGTTATCCTGCAATTCAATGCGCTTGATCCTTTTTAAAAAGTGAAATGATGTGGCGGGTAAGGAGCGAATTTTGTTGTTGCTAAAGTCAAGATGTTGCAGATTCGTCAACGATTTCAACGGTCGATTAGGTATCTCGGAAATTGTCGAGGATAGACCGTGGGACATTCTTAATGTCAACAAAGAATGGCCTACCTACGTGTGAGGAATTCGAAAAACTGTAAAAAGGTGTATACTTGTATACTCTGTACATAATTTTCTTATTTCACATTTAATCTTACAAATTTCATGTTAAATTTCTTTCTCTCATTTATACGAAGACGTAAAATATTATTATTCTAAATTATACAATTTCTAGAGATGAAGCGAGGTTCAAATGTGATGAGAATTTACCTCTGAAAAAGCTTCGTCATCTATCGTCGATATTGAGTTTTCAGAAAAATCGAGATTCTTGATCCCGCGCACGTGCATAAAAGTGTGGCTCTTAATGGTGTTGAGATTACTGTGGACTATCCACAACTCCTTGATGTCCATACCAAACTCCAGAAAATCATCTGCCGACAAGATCGCCTGCGGCATCCGAGAGATCGCAAGGAAACGCAGGTTTCTCATCTGTCGTAGATCTTGAAGGGAAATGATGCTGTTCTGCTTCCCGCTGAGATCCAAATTGTACAAGGAATATTGGAAGCCGTTGAAAACCTCGGCTAAAATGTTTACACATTATTGATATTTGTTTTGCACATTTTATGTCTGCGGTTCGTAAAGAGTACTCACTTGGCGAAAATGTGTCGATCCGATTTTCGCGAAAGATAAGCGTATGCAGGAAGTCAAACTCTTGGAACAATCGATTGGGAAGCGTAGTTATGTTGTTTCCCGAAATGTCCATTAACTCGAGCGTTGATTCCAAACCGGCAAGATTAGCCGAGTTGATCTCCAGTAAGTCGCAGTCGCTAAAATATAGCTCGCGAATGCGCGAGTCTCGGAATGTACCCTCCTTTAAATCGCGAAATTCGATATGCTAGTATCAATTGTCATTATTTAATATTAAAATTAATTGTATTAATATTAATTACTATATTCTTAATTTTTTTCATCTTTTAGACATTTTTTTTCAACTTTGCACTGTACGATATGAGTTATGCTAATTTATGAGTTTTATAATTTAATCGTACCTCAATCATCGTCAAAGGATTGCCGCTGAGATATGTGCGGTTGACTTTATAAAAATGCTGAAAATCACCGGTCGCAAGAATCTCGATCTGATTGTAATCCAACCGCAATACATCCAGGGACATCTGTATGCCCCTGATCTCCAATTCCTGTTGCGTCTGCAGCATCCTCGATATCCTATTATAGCTGAGATCGAGGACTTTCATGCGCTTCAGTTGAGACAGTTGGGCATATGGCACGTACGTCAACTGATTGTCGTTCAGATAGAGATGCGTCAGATGGGCCATCCCATCTCTAAATACTGATAGATCAATCTCCTTCAAGTTGTTCTCTCGAAGATCGAGGATTTCCAGAAACGTGAGACCAACAAAAGCATCGGCCGGTAGCTTCTCGATAGCGTTTCTACCCAAATATAAAGTCTGCAACGAGTTCTCCAGACCTCGCCAGTTTTCTGACGCGATGTGAGATATCTTGTTACCTATATTAAATCGTGCATCTGATAATGCTAAATTTTTCGTATTGTGTCAAATTTTCTTGCGTGGAAAATGTTACATCTTTAAAATTCTTATACAAATATTGACTCAGCTCTGTATGTGATGCATCGGCTATTAAACTATTTTAAATCTTAGCAAATATTCTGTAAAATTATTTAGACTTATATGAAAAAGTTTTTTTTCTCTCTCTCTCTCTCTCTCTCTTGTGTCATATTTTTTTTTTAATTATAATATTAAATTAAAAGAGTATTATATCAAATTATTTTTAACATTGGTATTTTTTAACGTGACAATTTTCTTAGACATATTATGTATTATAAACATCAATGAGAATCTTTTTTAAAAATCGCTGATTTTATCTTGTTGAGAGTAGATACCTGTGAGTTCGAGAAGCCGGAGTTTTTGCAAATGTCTGAACGATTTGCTCGGCACACTTGCGAGTTGATTGTAGGATAAATCGAGTTCCCATAACGATCTCTCGAGACCTAGAAAGGCTTCTTCTGGAATGTCTGCCAAGGGATTATGCTTAATCTGCAGTTTGTAGAGGCCTAAAATACATTACAATAATACGCATCATGTCACGGATTTTTTGCTGTTCTAATAGAAGAACTGTTTATAATTAGAGAAACAACATTTATTTAAATAAAATAATATAGTTATATTATATCGAGATATAAAAATGAAAAATCCGTTTAGCCAATTCATTGATTTAAATTTATTATTTCAAAGATTGGCTTTATAATTAAAAAAAGAATATATGAGAAATTTCCAAGAAATCTTGGTGCGTAATCTCCCATACAACTCTTCACTTTATCATTTTTTCAATTCATTGCGTACCGGTGTTCATGAGATGTTGCGGCTGTAGAAATCTCAGTCCATTACTCTCCAGTTGTAGCATGAACATTTTGGAAGAATTAATCGGCTCTGGCATTCGCGGCATCGGCACATTATAGCACGTCACTATGCCAAGATCTGGTATGGCTTTCGAACAGGTGCAGAGTGGATTGAAAAAACACGGCGGATACTGGATGGGTAACTCATGCATCCGGACAACGGACGCCCACATCATCAGTAATAGAACGATTATCAGCATAATGTAGGCAACCTTCACCAAAGTAAAGAGCTTCTGCAAATCATCGATTTCGCATATCGAACTCGTTTCGAAGGTACACGCAATGTATCTTGGAAAGGGAGAAATTTAACGAGTATATATACAGTTAATGTTTTCATTATACGCGTGTAAAAGGACATAAGCATCCTTGTCAGAATATCAATAAAAATTATACGACTCTTTTGTGTTTCTAAATATCTGTATGTGTCTCTAAATATCTTCAATATGGAATACTATATTGAAGATACCATATATACATGGTTTTATCCAATCGTATTACATATCTACGATAGTTTTCTTGCTTTAAAAAAATTTAATAAGCTTTTCTCATATAAAAATTTCAGGAATTTTTCGGAGCTTCCAAGATAGTGCGCACCTTCTGTGATTTAATAATCATCGATCTTCTAAAATACTAGTGGTTTTCAATATATTTAATAGAATTTCTCAAATGTAAATTACAAATAATAATTCTGACAGATTTTACCATGTCTGGATTGCCTCTGCCGAAATTTCTAGTCTTGTGTTGTACTTTTCCACTAAGATGACATCGAACAACTAACAACTCGCGACAATCTGGCGTGCTCACTCGCTGTCTCTTGCGTGGCAGGGCTTCACTGACAGTTCCGGTGCTTCTCTTTACCAGATTATACAAACATGATATATTTCATTAGACGGTGATCGAATAAAGCTGTGCGCATAAAACCATTTAAGCCGTCTCGTCGCGGTTAGTATTAATTATATTTAATGAATATTGTAGTCTCTTTCGAAGTAATAGCCGGTTGTTCCAGTAATATATTTCTTAAACCTTCCTAAAGGCTAGTAGTAATTTTGATATTCCGTTGTTATCTCTTCAGTTGGCTCCGTATGAATCTTCAATTTCATTCATTTTATTCATGTCTGTGACACGTAGGAAACAGAATGAATGGAAGTTTATAAATAAATAAAACGTAGATAAAACGACCATATATTTAGGCGAATTATAAAGTTTTTCTTGTTTCCATATAAAAAAAACGATACGTTAGTTTCGATAATGCTTTACATAAACGTAATGTACACATGCGGCACATTATCGATAGACTTTCACATATGTAATTGCGTTGTAACAAGAAATATTATATATAGGTATGTATTTATATTTGTATATATATTATTAAAAACATCCATAAAAAATATCTGTCTTTGTTAACATTGCGATCAGAAGATTACATTGTTTTGTGTGCGTTTCCATTGCTAACTGCCTCGGAGAAATCAGTCTCGACTGACTGTTTGTGCGCCTTTCTCGACAATCCCAGACGGGGTGGAAGTATTATCGCGATCAAACCCAATAAATGCGGGAACAGGTACAAGTACCTGTGACAAAAAGATTGTATTAATAAAAATCAAATTTATTTATATTAGAGAGACACGTCGTCATTCGACAAATCTGGATTCGACTTTTCAAAGATTATAGTCCTAATTAACAATTGACATTTTTTTTGTGATAGTATTAAAATAATACTTACAGGTACACTTTAATGCTTGGCATAAATTCTAACAGTATAAAACTGAACGTCATGTAGGCCATTACGATTCTCGTCGTGATGAACGTTAATATATCATAAAAGATCTTCTTTCGTCGAGATTCCAGGAACAAAGGCCTGATATGACGACGGACCTATTATAACAAAATATGAAAATTAGCGAGAATTTCACTCGTAATCATGTAAACAGAACAACAAAGTTTACTAACTGAACGAGCAGCCATAGTGAAGAACGCTCCGCTCGCAAATGTGAGATAATAGCCAGGGTAGAAACCGTGCCATAGAGCGGACAGAGCGTACGTATAAAACACTTTATTACGACCAGCTCGTTCGTACATGATTGAGCGCAGCCACAAATTTGTGCCCTTGTTCCAACTTTCTATACTGTCTCTTAGATTAAGTGATGTCTGTAAATCGATCAAACAATAAACTGCAAAAGCAATTTTCGATAAATATAGTGATTTTGAAATGATGATAAAAAGTTGATGATAAAAAGAAGAACTAATATCTTACTCTCCTGTTTGATCGTCGAGAAAGAGCGTAGTACTTTGTAATTGTAATTATTTTTTATTTATGTTATAAACATCAGACGTATCGCACCTCGAACTTGTAAACGTCGACGTTGGACGCCAAATCCCAGTGTGCGTTGCCTCGTTTATCGTAACCGCTGAATCCGAGGCCGGAATTGTTGCATATAGCATCAGCGAACAACCAAGCGTGATAATATTTGAAGCGCACCAGCATAGTTGCCAGCATTAAATACCATACTGTGTAAAATATATTCGTTTTCTCCAGGAATTCGTCCTCTGAAAGTGAGAAATGTGTCTTTAATCGCGACAGATAGATATTATAAACGACAAGGCTCTGGACAGAGATAATTCAAACGAACCTTTTAAACGTTGTATTGGGAAATCCGGGATGAACGTGATGAATATAATGGCACATGCTAAACTCGCCACGACTTTCTTTATGACGACCAGAGTTGGTGACGGTTCCAAAACAATTTCTTTCTCTTGATTATTTTTATCATAGAAGGTCTAAAATATTATTTTTTATTATTTATTTAGGTTTCATTGTAACAAGGCCTAAATTTTTCTTTTGAAGAAGAATAAGATAATTGATTAACATCTAACTAAAGAAACATATGCAAAAAAAGATTTCGCTCTATTAAATAAATTTTAAATAAATATAAAATGTAAATATAAATATAAATAAATATATATTAAATAAATATAATGAATATTAAATAAATAATTTTTGATAATGTGTGTATGCTATATATATATAATATTATATATATAATATTATATAATATTATATATATAATATTATATATATATATAATATTATATATAATATTATATATATAATATTGTACATATATTATAGTTTTAAAAACATATATATTTTTATTCTTTCATAACTTTTATATAAATAATAACGTTGGCAAATCGCAAATATTGGCAACTTTGCTACATCATATTACAAAAATGACAATGTTGCAACCGATATTTTAAGAAAAAGATAATATATTTTAAATAATTTACAACATATTGTATATAGATTTTTATATAAATGTACTTACAGCCAAGGATTTTGCGCCAGGTAAATGATGCCCATGTATAAAATCGATGTAATCACGATAAAATATCACCGGACCAGCCATCAGGGCTTGAAAGTGAAAAATGTAGCTAAAGTATTCCAAAGTAGTTGGTATCTTCCTGTAAAATTAATATTAAAACAATATTTTCCGAACAATTTATCTCTGTTAATAAACTTTGCGATATTGAGGACTCGTATATTTTTTTTTGTCTTGAAAGAAGCATGCTTATTTTACGTGCGATAAGGTTTTAACATTGGGAAACAGTTATCGGCTCTCTGTTTTACATTCATCATATTTCTTAAGAGGTATATAAATAACGTTGGACCTAAAGAGCACATATGCACTCACTGTACAGCCTGATGACGTTGCATCGGTGTCAGCTCCTCTTCGCGTCGCGTTAACCCGTCGTGAATGCTATAAGCGAGACTAGTTACTTTCTGTGTTATAACCATAAGAGGACCTGTAAAAAGAGATTTGTTATAAAAACAACAAGAACGAACGAGAATAATAGCGGGATTTATCGAGATGCCGAAACATGCAAGCAACGCGCATTGGCGCCTACACAATAGCAGAATATAATAGACAATATTACGTATACGATATTCAATAATCAATGTCGCACTGAATGGGCGATTCAACTCTTATAAAATGTTATTTGCAAAACAATAACGGAGGTAGACTGTTTATAAGTACAGTGATCGATCGAGGAAGGATTCAAGTGAGCGAAATTGATCTTAGAAATTATATTTGTCTAAGAGTCATATAAATCAATAAATCCATCGCATTCGGGCGTGAGGCTTACATCATCGTGTTTAAAAAAAGATGACAACATTGCAGGATGATTATATTACTGCAATGGTAAGAAGATACGTCTTACCATTGCAGTAACATAATCATCTTTGAGAGACCGCGATATGCTCTTGCAAATTTATTTTAAAAAAAGTTTATATTTAAAAGAGCTAAATATATAAAAAAACATAAATATATAAAAATATAGAATAATAAATAAATATAAATCTTTTTCTGAAGAACTCGCATATATATTTTTGATTAAACTATAAAATATTTACTAAATATTTGTATTTTTTTTAAATACTATGTATTAATATAATAAAGATTTTTCTACTATTTGCACCCTCATTTTGCTTTTATATAAAAATTTAATTTGAACAATTTCTCTTTCACTCAAATCTTTTAGCGATTCTTATTGCGACGTAAATCGGAGTGTACGGAATAAAGTATACTCTTCTTCAAATAAAAAGAAGTGACCGAAACGAATGGGAATTAAACTGGACGATCGTGAGTTGAACGCACCGGTAATATCGAGCGAATATGAGCCATAATCGTAGATCTGACGGTGAAAGTGAATGCACGATAAGTAGATCAACGCTATTGCCAGGACGACCCTGAAACATTTAAATGGACGAATCAAGTTCGTGCGACCGTCATTGGCTGCGTGATTTACAGTGAGATCAAATGCAGGTAATGCGACAATAAGCGCGTGATTCATTGCGTCATAAATGCAAATGATCGTATAAAGTGTACTTAACAGTATTGGCGAATCATTGTTATCGGCGGCATGCGCTAGTAACTGTTCTTGTCAGTCTAAAGGCATGACATCATGTACTATGATATGTTTTTTTTTTCAAATTAATCATACATGAGAGAATTATTTTCTCTATAAAGTGCACATCACTGTCTGACCGAAAATAACAAAGTTCGCAAGGATTGCTATTATGCTAAATATTACGATCAACAACTGATCAGTATCGATCAGTATTTATATTTATACTCACCTTTGCATATTGCGGGGATTTTGTGTACGCATCGCTACGTAACATAGCGCGGGAAGACTAGCGAGATGAATCGCCTGTCTGAAAAAAGAACATTGATAAATAAACGTCAAAGTTTCTTGTCGAAATAATACATTAAATTCATATTAAATATTTGTTTAAGCAAACAATATAGACAAGAAAAGCCTGAAATCTTTTTCCTGAAAACGGTATGTACTTGGTACTTTGAGTTATAACCATCTTGCATCAAATTCCCATGCTATTTCTGTGCGGGATGATTTCTGCATAGACTCACCTTCCAAAACAAAAATATCCAAGAGCAAGACCAATAACAAGACCATAGACGTGTCTGGCAGCTGGAGTAGCTGCAATGGGGCTCAGAGACGATCTTAATAATCCGGCTAGTATGAGCGCTGTAAATTGTGTCAAGACGAAATTTACCTGCACAAAAGAATTCATTATATGCTCTTTCTCTTCTTTTGTCAAAGGTATCTTTTTATATAATCATTATATTTATTATTATTATTATTACGCCATTTAATTATTTAGACAAAATTAATTTATTAAAAAAATTATATATATTTATATATAATTTATAGAGTATAATTTAAATTTTTCTGTATTAAATTTAATGATGATTAAAGATTATAGATAAAACAAGATTAAATTTCTCTCTCTCTCTCTCTCTCTCTCTATATATATATATATATATATATATATATATATATATATATATGTATGTATGAATAAATCTCTAATTCAAGTTCTGGATTCATTCTACCTCGGTACCCTGTTACAATTCTGGAGTGACGAGATCATTGACTCCTCTGCTCCAGTGGTTATTGCGCTCACGGTACTAAATTGGGCTAAACAACATTTTTATTGTTCTTTAACTATTAACAGTAAACGGAATGTTATTTGCGAAATTAAACGCAATTTTTTTCTAAATTGAAATTTATCACTCATTTCTTGGTGTCTATAAAAGTAAAAGTATTTAAAATCTTGTAAATCAAATTATTTTAAATTAATAAACTTTATATACAAAGTTAATTTATATATAAAAGCCAAAAAGGAAAGAATATTATAATGAAAAGGATTGTGTAAAAATTATACCTTTTTTTGAAGTAAATCTTCAAATCGGACAAACTGATTATAAAACAAAAGTATTTTTATAACAGAAATTATAATGATAAATTAAAAGTAGCATAGATTATTGTAAGTCTTGAAAAACTATACTATAGATGTCATAGAGACAATCTATGTTTTACATAATAAATTACCATTGTAAAGTTGATAGCAATAAATGCAGAGATTACTAAATCATCATTAAATTTATTTTCATTAAATTCATGAATTGTGGAACAAATACATAAGAAGAAAATAATATTATATTATTTAATGATTTAAATTTTTTAAATATCTTTCAATTTCTTAAGTATCTTTATTTTACTAAGGACCAATGAAAATAGTTCTCCTTCTTTATATTTCGTTTTTTCTTTAATTTTATCCCTATTTTTAGCATACTTTAAACAGCTGATTGCGCTCTGTTTTGCAAGTGGAATGTGTCACTGACGGGAGATGATAAAGGTTTCTGGCTAAAAATAGAGAACAAATGAAACGGATAATACGCTTCTAATCGTTTTCTGGAGCAATCGTAACGAAAAAAAACAAAAAAACGAGCACTTATCACAAGTTCATTAAGACGATACGCGCGAATACTATTTACTGTTATAAACTCTATCGGTCCTTAAAATGTAACCTTTTATGAGACAAAAAGCAGCGGAAAAAGCAGAATTTTCATTACGCTGAATTGCAACAATTTTTATTTCGTAAAAATTGTTGCAATTTAGCGTAATGAAAATTCCTTTATTACATATTGTATTCGTTCAAATTTTATTATACTCAGTAAATACTCACAATCTGTATAGCAAACTTAAATTTCCTGAAATTACAATATGAATAAAATACTTTTCTTTCATCGAATAATAGAATAGTATTTTTTTAAGTTGGCGCCTATCATTATGTAAAGCTGCAGACTATAATTAAAATCTTTTTCTTTCACTAATTCATTCGTCAATGCTCTCTTAAATCTATCCGATTGAAAAATTACATCGTTTGCAAGATGTAATTAAATGAAATTAAGCTTTTTTAAAATTCTTAAGATTCGTATTTAATGCATTTACATATCTTATTAATATTGTATATTTCGGTGTTTTTATTTTATACGCGCGAGTGTATTTCAAAAATTATATTTGGAATACATAAACAAAAGTTTCAAAAATTTCTTGTGTGTATTCGTGAATCTTATTATCCTTCATAACAACTATATTTCTTTCATGATAACTTTATCTCCTGGATTTTGTTAAGCTTATAAATAGCATTACTATTAAAATTGTTATAAGAAAATGCTAACGTAGACTGTTTCAATCGTAATATCTCGATTCAGGAAACATCTAGTTAATTGCAAAGTAAACTTTTATGTATGGACGAGATCGAACTTGAAACAACTTTTTATTGTCAATCTTGTTTTTTTAATATATTCGCAGCACATTTTCTTATCACTTATGTATCCCATTTTCATCTCTGCTGCGCGTTATCGTAATTCTCGAGATGTTTACAATTTTTTAAAAAGATAAGCTGATATATCGCGGTTTCATATTGATGATCTCGTATTTGACGTCTTATTGAGATAAACAATGCGCAGTATTTCACAATGCAAATATATATATATATATATATATATATATATATATATATATACATATACATATACATATAATTCATTTCATTAAATATAAATTTTTTTATTTATCGTTAAAATATATAAAAATAGTACATAATAATAATAGTAAATAATGTGTTGAAATATACGTGTGTAGCACATAATTTTGAACCTTATAATGTATTTTAATAAATATTTTTTTAAACGAGACTGTAATACTGTTAAAATTGAATTGTCATAAAAATAATATTGTTAACTCAAATTTTTTTCTCCTTACAATTTACTGTATCTTACTGGTAAGTTTTATGGTATTTGTGATATTGCAGCTCGCGAAACAAAAACAAAAAATTTCAAAAATTATAAAATTAAAATCTTTTTGTGTGTGTGTATATAAATAAATCATATAGAAAATTAATTATTTATATTGCTAAAAAGATAAATCGCCCATTGTCCTCTAGTGTTAACATGCAAAAGAATCAGAGAAAAAAAAAGGAAACATTAGATAGAGAATTGAAAAAATTCGCCTTGAATGTAATAATAAACTTTCAAAAATATTCTAATTACAAAACTAAATGTATACGAAACATGTTACGTACGTATGATAATAAATATATTCTCGCTGTTTCGACTACAAAATTTGTACCATTAACTCTGTTTCGAGATTTGCAAATTACACTAGTAAAAATAAATTATAAGTTTTGTTCTTTTTGTTACATAAAAAATTACGTATTTCTATTTCGAGCCGATTAAAATCCAATGTTAAGGAAAAATTTACTTTTGAGCATAGTTTAATCTAATGAAAGAATTAATTATTTTAATCAACGATAATACATATTATAATGCAAGAAAAATTGAAGCCAACTAATTAAAAAATTTCATCATATAATTATGTTGTCAAGAATTTTGAAAAATCACGCAATTAATTTTATTTGGAAAAAGCGTGCATAATATTATATATTTTTTTATTATATATATATCTTTTTACATAATGTTGCCTTTTTTCTAAAATGTTCTACGAATGGAAGAAAAAATTATTAAAAAACATATATCTATACAAAAAAATATTAAAGTCGATCGCACACAAGAGGATCGATTATTTAAATCAATACATCTAATAGCAGTAAGATAGAATAAATTACAAGTAATGAATTGCATCATTTAGTGCGCGTTACAATTATTTTTAACATTTTCAAACGCGGTTTTCTCAAACACAAGTATGCTATGTTAAAAAAAGATTCATTTCCTTTTACTTAACGCGCATCTTATTCGTATTTGAACTAACAATAAGATAGGATTATAAAATACAATATAGAATGATCTCTCTCGTGATGTGAAAAAGAGATCTTTTTAAAAATATTTTTCAACACACGGATATATCTATTATACATATAAATCTATATCTGATTTTATCAGAAGTGCATACACAACAAGGAAAAGCGCGACGAAGAGATCCTTCCGGCGATCGATATCTCGCCGAGTTGCCGCCCCGGGAATTTCACTCGGAGGACAACGGCACCCGAACAATCGCACCGTCACTTTTCCTTGTGCCGTGCCCGATAATTCTTTATTCCGACATCACGGCGTCACGGCATCCGGGCATCTCACCTGGTCGATCGGTAACCCGACGATATCCGCGAGCCAGGAAAAAGTGCGAAAACCGTCGTGGTAATCGTGGTCCATGGTCGTGGCCATTGTCGCGAAAAAATCGGAGTCCGTGATCGCAAGAGATACGCGAGACGGACCACGAGGTAATCAGAAAAGGATGAGCCGATGATGAGCGAATTAGAGCGTAACCGGATATACGCAACGGCCAGCTGAGCGATAACCACACACGAGAATGAGAGGCGGGCGGATGACTCCGGCGAACTAAAGCGAAGCGAGATACGCGCCGGCTCCGTTACCGGTATTTGGCATTCGCGTCATTTGGCTTGAGATGCTCGAGTCGTGCGTCGTGCCGCGAACCAATCGCTCGCTAGCGTATAATGAAGAGGTAGTCATGCGAGTTATGCCTATATCAAACTACGCATTAAAGATTGAAATTAAAAATTAAAGATTAACGGTTCACCAATGAGGAGAAAAAATGAAATAATATTATAATAATATTAATAAATTTAATATTAATATTACTTTATTAATAATATATTAACAATATAAATAATATTAATCTTTAATTTTCAATCTTTAAAGCATAGTCTGATATAAGAATTTTAGTTATCACCAGAACTTGAAGAGATGATCGAAATCGCTCTAATTATTGTGCAATCGATTTCGCGATTTATCTGAGATGAGATGAGACTATATACTTTGAACATTAGCAGCTTTAAATTAATTGGAAAGAGAAATGGAAAAGATTTGATCGAAAGAAGAAAAGATTATAAAATAAAAAAATATATGTAGGTATACGATATATATATATATATATATATATATATATATATATATATATATATATATATTAAATTGTTATTATTTATCTCTATCAATCATAGTCAATACACATATATTTTGTGATAACTTTATATAAAGTTATTTTTTATCTCTTTTCTTTTTGTCTTTTTTCTTATATGTATGATTGATTGCATTAAAAAGAGATTATTAATCCAATGATAAAGATAAATATTATATAATTGATTTTGAATTTTGTATTTTCATGTGACGCAATTCTTTAAATATTTGTAGGTTCTTAAATTTTAAAAAGAGAAAAATAAGGGAAGAAAAAAGAATTTCTTATCATGATTGTAAATTATGGATTTCCTTTATTTCAATGTGATATTTCGCATACAATTACTTTCTTTATGTAAAGGTACATCGCTTTTTTTTTTTTTACAACAGAGGCCCAGAAAATATAATTTATTGTAATGGTAGATAAGAAATAATCTTTTTAACTAGTCATTATTCTTGACAATTTCATGATTATTGATTTCATTCTTAAAAACTAGCATATTATTTTAGTGCCTCAATTTATTTTCATTTTATCATATCAATTATTAAATTAATTCACGCAAGAATATTAATAAAATATATAGAGTTTATTATTTAGCGCAAAATGCATTTTTAAATGCTTGAATAATGCATGTTATTAAACTTGATTCTACATAAGAATACATATGGATTTATACATATATATCAAAGCCTTTAAAATATTTGACCATTTTATCTAATCAATAAGATATATATTTTCTTTCTTTACTCTATATTCATAATATAATGAAGAGAGTACATAGATATATATATATATATATATATATATATATATATATATATATATAATAAATTGACTAATTGACAAAATTGACTAATTTGCAAATTGAAATACATATATATTTTAAGACACGAGTTCGAGTATTGAAAAAATATTTCAAGAAATTTTCTTGTAAATGTTTTTATTTCACACACACACATACATACATACATACATACATACATATGTGTGTGTATATTGTTATATGTATTTAGATATATTTGAAAAATAAATTACATCAAATTTAATTATTGCACAGGTACTATTTTTCTCATATACTCTTTCTTATAATACATATGCTATTTACATATATTCTTTTCTCAACTTTTATATATATTCTTGAAACATATAATTATACATATATATTTTAAATATGTCCTAAAATATTTGTTAAAACAGATCACAAATATTCAAATTGTATGTTGTCTTAAATGATATATGTGATATAATTGTCTGATTAGACTGTATATTATTAACATAATCATATTATTAACATATCGACAAATATGCTCGCCTGAATAGATATTACCAACTCTGATAAGTTAAACTACAAAACAAATACAAGAAAATATAGAAAATAGAACTTTTTTCATTCATAACAATATTACTATAAAATTAGATAATATAATTTTATTATAAGATTTAGAATAGTAAGAATAAACAAAAAAAATATATAAATATTTAAAAAAATGTTAATGATTTGAAAATATAAAACAATTTTTTAAAAATATTCTCTAGGTAATTTTTCGAGCTCTTATCATTGTTATTTTTACTATTTACACTGTACATTATTTAAACAATTTAAATATTTTGTACATTTTGTTAAGTATAAGAATTATTTTTTTATACACTTCATATTAAACATTATATCAAGCTATAATGCCATTAAGTGACAGTATGATCACTACTATTCTACCTCAAAAAGAGAGTTATAGGCTAGTTAATGTTTTGATAGCACACAATAAATGTATTGCCTTGTCAGTCATGACTAAAAATCCATCTATTTCTTTAGTGTTAAATTAAATTAGTTTAATAAATTAGTTGACTAAGAAATCAATTTAATATGTAATTAAATATATTTACTATTTTATTAATTCAATAATCTTCCAACTTTAGGAAGATAGTTATAATAAACTCATTTTTTTTTCAAATATATTAAACTTGAAATTATATACATATAATTTATCTTTCAGTAAACGTTCATTAAATTTTATTATATAGTTTCCTTTGTTTAATTTCTGAAAAAGAAAAGTATTTCGAGTATTCTTATATTAAATTATTATCAATTTGACTAGCTAAATAAGATTTTCTTCTATATAATGTCAAAATTTAATAAGCTAAAGCAATTTAACTGTCAATGTTCACTAAGAACAGAAATTAAATTCAAATTCAAAAGGCAATCTAAAATTGACAAATAATATATATGTAACTGTTGATGCATACTATATCTTATATTGCTTTATTTTATTTTTATTTTATGCAGCTTGAGTTTGAAACCGAGCAGTTCCGACAGTACTCCCGAGAGTGCTGATAGTAATACTACTTTAGTAATAGTATATAGATATGGATTAGCTGAGAGCCCAGAGATCTTGAATGGACTCTCTAATTCCTATAAAACACCCCATTGGATTAATTAATATTTATATTAGCCATTTATCAAACTTGCAATAGAAACACATACCTTTATCAAGTCAGCTGCTAATTTCAATACGCTATTCGCGACCATAAGTTCTTCTTTCTTATGCGGCTTTTGCTCAATTTGCAAATATAAATTAATCTGAAAATTGTATCGGAAATATAATTATAATGCTTAAATGTGTTTGTATGAGAGAGCGACTGTAAAAAATCTAGAATAAAAATGCAAGTATATTATTGTAAAACGTACTTGCTCGGTTATCAAAACCGAAAGATTTCTGTACTTCTTGTTGATTTTTGTTCCTAATGTCATAAATCGTAATATAAATATTCCAAGTGAGAAGCTCCAAAATAATGCTTCGACATTATATCGCGAGTGCAGACTTTCAAGATCCTAAAATATGATTTATGCTGTTGAGAGAAAAAATGTAAAAGCAAATATAAAAAAAAAAAATCTGTGAGAAATATACTTACTTTAATCAATTCCAAACTTACGAATGATAACAATAATATCGTAACGATAAATACCGCTGATACAATAACGTCCACAGATCGTTGCGGACCTCTTCGCTAAAACGCGAAATTGTACAATATCAGACATATGCAATTATAGTTTTTAAAACGTTAATGTTTATTCTTACTTTTAGGTAAGATCTAACGCTCAGCCATGTTTTTATGTTGCGCACTTTGTTCAAGCGAAAATGTGGTAAATCGGATTTTTGCGCACGTCTAGAAGACGTTAAATGAGAGAATAACTTAGCGTATAGAAGTCTCTGCTTGTATGTGCGTTCCGCGACTGCGAGTAAGAAAAATAAAAAGCATGACAGCATAAGTCGCTCGAACGTCGAAATAATTACCAGTGTTCGTTCCCTAAAAAAAAAAGATAGATATAGATCTAGATATTTTAAAATAAGATGTCATATTTTAGCGAGATATTCTCTCTTACCAGAAAGTGCTTCCAAATGCTATACCAATTATTCTACACAAAACATCGGTATAAGTTTCCAAGTTTACTTGAATCATATCACTTGGTAATAAGCTGACAGACACATTACTAATGTTATCTGATCCTATATGATCGCTCAGTCGTTTTATTGACGGTATTAGACATAATGCGATACTAAGTATCAGACCACCATAAAAATAATTCATACTCTCCGGCATAGATTCGACTCTGGCGATGATTGCTGAACTGATGTCCAACACTGATAACTCGGCTTTCTTGATATCACGTCGCGTCCAAATCGTACATGAAACTATAAACAAAATGATACAAATTAGAGGCTATCAAATCTATATCAATTTATTATATATATATAGAATATGAACCACATAATTATATATACATGCAATGTATTTGTCATTACTAACCACGATCAGATGATGTACAAGTAGAATTCAGTAATATAGAAGGTGGCAATTCAAATTCCCAAGAAAAAGGATGTTCCACAAATTCTCCATAATTAAGATTAGTCTCACTGGCTAAATCAGATTCACCGAGTTCTGAGCTGCAATCATTTCGCGTTTCCCAACAAATTATATAATCAAAAAAAATTCATTAAAGAAATAAATTTAAATCTCACCTGTAACTACAGTCGTCGCTATTGGTTGTTACTCCCATCCATTCTGTAGCTGAAGTTGTTGCCTCTGTGAGATGATGCGTTGTAGCTTCCTCGCACTCGCCTTCTTCCTCACTTTCACACTGCTGCCGTGCCTCTCTTGAGCCCAATACTTTTGATGGCGCATTTTTCTCCTTGAAAATTAATAGTATTAGCAGAATCAATAAAATAATACTATGTGCATAAAATATAAACTAAATATCTCTTAATATAATATAAAACAAAAAAATTATCTAGAATTGGCTTATTTAAGAGATAAGTGCAATTGTAAAAAAGTAGTATTTGAATAATGTTAAAATATATAAATCTAAAAATAAATAAAACATAGAGTACCTCAATACTGTTGTGAATATTGCTTTTACTATCCGTAAACTTGTCATCATTTTTTAATGGGTCGGGTGCTGCGTGGAAAGTGGAAAACGATGATTTAGCTATTACTCCATTTTTTACCTTTCCAACAAAGATTAAAGCGTGTTAGCGGTTCAAAATGCAACTAAATATAAAAACAAATGAAAAGACTTTTCAATTATATATTTCATAGGATATTTATATGAATCCTAAAATCAAAAGAAGCACTAAATATACACTTTCAAACTTAATAAAAATTATGTTTTTATAACTTTTATATATGTCATCACGAATTCAATAGCAAATAAACTTTATAATTAATTTTGCAAAATTAATAAGTTATAAATTATTTTACAAGCGTGTACTTGTAATTCAAACCTGAGCATTTTGGTGGGAGTGAAACTTGTTGACTGGTGCTATCTTCCGACCATGACATGCGGTCTTTATTTTGTTGCGCTACACCTTGCCGTGATCTATTTCCTTGCACCATTCCACGGCCTATTACTTTGTCATTATCACTAGAAACATTACCATTTAAACTCTCAAAGCCATCGTCATCTTGATGTATATTAGCCACATGTTCTTCTGGTATATTATCTATTATAATTATAAAAAAATTTAGATATTTGAATCTCAAAATATACAAATTTGCAGGATAATAATAATACTCTTACCTGGCTGTTCATGATTAGCTGAGGTTTCATTTGGAGAATTGGAATTCTCTCCAGTTGTACTTATTGCCTCTTTGTCAAATACTATTTGAGCATTTGCAGATTCCTGTTACAATAGAAAATATATACATATGTGCGCCCGCGCGTGTGTGTGTATACATATACATATACAGACATGTTTTTCAAAATATCAATTTGAATTGATTTTGAATTTGAATCAATCAGTACTCACTTGAGCCTGATTAATAATTGAAGAATTCTCAATCACCACTTTTTTAGCAAATCTTACTGCAGTGAATACTTCTTCACTTCCTGTACTTGCCTTCTCAGACACAATATCTTGAGAAGATTTTGAATCCTTGTGTATTCCTTTAATGAAGATTTATTCCATTTTAATTTATTAAAAATAAATTAATATTTTTGTACTATTACATACTTACGTAAATTTTGTCTATGCCTGGACTTTCCGTTTCTGCATCTGACATGTCGAGAGCGTCTCGTTATTCGTTGTCTAGATTGATTACATAGCATAGTAGGACCTGAATGTGTTGATACAATATGGGAATGAACAATACATAGAACAAACATCATAACGACAGGTACTAATACTTCTGACATAGATACAATCTGTAAACAAATATGTGACAATAAAAATGGACAGTAATGCAACACTCTAATACTCTAAAATATCAACAATTTTACATACTTCTGCTTCATTTTCTCTATTTGTATAAATGTAATACAAAGAGAGATTGATCACTTGCAAGCTATATAGTAATAAAAAAAACAGGAAGATGCGATAACTTGTTTGCTGTATCCACCATTTTTTATATAAAGGAAGAAACAATAGTCGCTGAAACGCTAGACAAGCTACTGTTGACAAGCCATGCTTTGGTTTGGCTTTTGGAAATGAAGATCCTATATACATTAATATATCACAGATGAATATACATGCTTATCAAGAATGCTAAAATAATATTCTGTGTATATATATATATATATAGTTGCAAAAATCTATGTAGCATACCACGAACAAGATCGACATCAATTAATTCTGTTTTAAGTTTTGCTGTTCTCATTGGAATATGCGTAAGTCCATCGAGAATATATTGTTCTATGGTTCTTTCCCACTGTTGTTTATCATATGTACCAATCTTTTTTTGATACCTAAAAGAATTTTTTAAATTTATTATTTGATCTTTTATATTATACTATTTTATATATATTTACTAAATATTCTACTTTTGATTTGATATTAATTTAGCATTCAAATCAAACGCAGAGCTTGATGATAAAATGTCAAACTAAATTAATTTGATGACAATCGATATTTCTTACCAATGTACCATTTCGTTGAGTCCCATATTCATTAAACGCATTGAAATATTCGATAATAATACTTGTTGGTTACCAAATATATGAGGATTTGAGAAGGAACAAAATGCAATTTTTCGCCAATTTTTATGCGAAATTGGAATATTATATGATATAAGCAATATTGAAACAATATTGTATCATTGTATCTCGACGATATCGAGTGCTAAGATAAATTTTTAATTTTATTCAGTACTCGGCTCGTGTAAAGAACTGTTTCAATAATTTCGCATCATCATCTGTCAGCGTTAAAAGAAATCGGACTGACTGGAATTGATCGCAAAACGATTTGACACACAACAAAGCACAATCCATAGATCTACTCTAGAGTCTAGATGGAGATGGACGGAATATACCGTAATATCATCGTCTTTCGATTTGAAACCTTTGAGGGATGGAGAAAAAAGATGGCGATCTCTTCTGTTGTGATTCTCCTTGAAGATGGCGGTTGACAGACAGCGAATAAATTTCAGGTGACAGCACCGATATCACTAGCAGACCTAGCAGTGTTTTATGACATTATAAATGATGTTATCAATTCTACGTGATCGTAATTGATCGTGTGTGATCAATTAAGAAATACAATCTGTAAATGCATTTCAAAAAAATGTACGATGCATATCCACAGAAAAAACAATCAAAGTAAAACATGATTATATATTGGATCCATGATCCTATATTGTATATACGTAATATTTTTAAATTTAAAAAATGGAGAATATTGTTATTTATTGGCATTTGTGCTCTTGTTTTAAGAATAGATATCATTATACAAAGTTTATATCCTTCTGTAACACAATTGACGGAACAACATAAGTGTCCAGTATGTTACGGGGTTTCTGCGTGTCATAATATTCATCAAATAAATCTCTTATGGCACGATCTTAATACAATAGTTTCTCACTTAATTGATGTTAAAAATGTGTTCTTTGCAACATATAATCAAAGCAAGGTGGTGCTGAAAAAATTGGCACAATCTTCTGAATTAAAAGCATTTGACATTGCATTGTGTCAAAAACTCCATTTGGAATATCCTTGTATGAATGTTCTATTGGATAAGTATATAGGAGATTTTGATAATCATATCAAAGAAACAATTACCTCCAATTTTTCTAAAGACGACTCTAGTCGTTTGAGACTTTGTCCAACAATACAACATTTGGATGATTTATTTTATAACGTTTATCTTAACAATAAACATATTGATCCTACACAACATTTAATTAATCTCTGGACAATGGTTTCTTTAAACCCAGAGCCATTAATCCTTCAGGTAAATTCATAAGTAAAAACACAAAAGTTTATAATTCATATAGATGATATTAAATTATAAAAAATAAATTATATATTGTAAATAATGTTTATCTACAATTTTTTTCAATAAACAATTGGATGCAATTATATACCTCAATTTATTTCAATATTTCTTTCAGATATTGACCGCAGAAAATGGATGGCCAGTGCCAAAATATTTTGGAGCATGTGGCCGAATTATTATCGAAGAATATATTGGTCCACCACTTTCAGATTATTATGATAAATCTTGGATTCAGAGAGCAAAAATAACATCGAGTCTTTTAAATGCCGCTCACATGTTCACCTTTAAAAATGAAAAATTTGGTTTTTATTTAACAGATGTATCAGCCGATAATATTGCTGTTGATTATAAAAATATAGCAAAATTTATCGATTTAGAAAATATTATTGTTGTTGATAAAAATATTTCTTTAGAAGGTAAAATAAAAATTTTTTTCTATTACAAAAACATTTATAACGTGATATTATTAATACACACACACATTATATATATATATTAATTTGAGATAGGGAAATCAAGTTTATATATATCACATTTGTATAATAATATTAATTTGTAGGCATACCAGAAGAATGGCATAAATTACAAAAGAACATGATGCATTTTGATTGTTCTAATTGTTTTGCATTTTCCGCCGAAGATATTTGTAATCATCATCTAAGCGATCATAATTATTATGCAATCTGTCAGGTAATTGATTTATTTTATTAATAAATCTATCTTTTTATATCTTTTTACACGAGTATTATAAAAATAGTATACAAATATATTTGTCATATATCTGAAACAGAAAATCTGTAATTATAGCTATTGTTAGATTCAACAAATGAAAATTTATTTCCTGGTGGATTTCTTCATGATGTACCTATTAATATTCAACGGCAGTATCCAAATATTGAATATTTGTTGCAACAATGTGCCATTCCTAATTCTACCAATTCTAGGATATTTTTCGGTCAGCGACTTAAGACATCATTGGATACAATTTTAGAATTGTCTTAATATGAATATAATGAAATAAAAGCTTAAAGAATCACATTGCACATGTGAAATAATGCAAATTTATGGTTCTTTTTTTATATTTAAAGAATATTTTACAATTTTTTTATATTAATAATTTTCAATGATCAAAAAATAGTCTCTTATCATAATAAATAGTTTCTTAATAATAAGAAATAAAATTACAAATAAAATGATCATGATTAAGCTTATAAAAAAGCTAAATTTTATATTATTTTTTATTATTTCAATATTTCTATATTTATAAGAATTAATGATAATTGACATATTCAAATATATTTGCGTATATAAATTTTAATAAATATAGTAAAAATGTTTGTACATATGTAATACTATACACATAGTACCAATAAAAAATATATTTTATAGTACATAACACGATTTTGCATACTTTGTTTAATTTATCTAATAGATGCTATTGTAATTGTTTTGTTGTTGTTTTACAGTCTTGTTTCATCAACTTCAGATAGTTAATATTTAATAATGTCAAATAATTAATAATTAAAACTAGATTGGCTGAGCTTACTGATCAATGTAAATAATCAATACTTGGAAAATGTAAATAATATAAAAATTATTCTATACAAATGAATTGTGCGTCCATGGCAGTTGAAAAAGCTGAATTAGAAAGTTTGAATCTGCAAATATTTAAGAATTGATTATATTTTATCATGTATGTAATTATGAGTTATTACTTTCTATAAAAGACTTGAGTGAAAAAAATTATAATTACCGTCGGCGTCTTTTATTTTTTTCTAATAGCAGTCTACTCTATTATATCTTCAGATGAGTCTTTTAGCTTCTTAACTTCTTTTTTTAATAATGCGATTTTTTCCTTTAACTCTTGAATTGTGTTATCCTTATCGTGAATATCATTTTCCAATATCACAACAGTAGCTTTCAGTTCAGTTATTGTCATATCCTCGTCTTTTTTTAAATTCTGCAAAAGTTCTTTTGTCCATGGTCGTTTGACAGGATCCTCTTGCACCATTTGTATGATCATTTGTGCCTAAGCAAAAAAAAAAAAGAACAATCTAGATATAACATAAAATATACATGTAAATGTAACAAAATATAAATGTGAATGTAATACAATAAAATATAATAAAGATAATTCAATTTAAGATTTACCCATTTATGTCGCTTTGTAGGAAGGCCTGTTGGTATATTACCATGTTTTAAACAACGAATTATAGAGCTTAATTCCATTTGAGTTTGTGTTGGAATTAAAAGTTCAACGAGAACAATTCCTACACTATAAATATCACTCTACAAATACAAAAATGTTAAATTTATATTTAAGTATTTTATATTAAGTTTTTATATTCATCAGTTTTTTTTTCTTATTCACACATTTACCTTTGGATCACATTTCCCCTGTAGCTGTTCCGGTGCTGCATACATATGAGTACCACATGCAGAATGACTTTTTTTTCCTTGTGGCTTTAATGGGCAAGCTAAACCAAAATCACCCAATTGAATTTGAAGGTGTCCCGATGTCGAAATGAATATATTACGTGGCTGTAACATAGACATTCTATTATATTTCATAAATATATAATATTACCACTTAACATTAATTAAAATAAACATATTTACTTTTATATCGTGATGCACGACATTTTGGGAATGGATATAGTCGATTCCACAAAGAATTTGTTTCAATATTTCTTTAATCATTGGTTCAGGTGATACATTTATTCTACCACGCATCCATTGTTCAAGTGTTTGCTCACACAAGGACATTTGAATGTACAAAATCATATACTGATGATACTAGGATAAATAACACAAAATAAACATTAAAATCTATGGATATAAATATACATGTATCTTTGTTAAAAAATAATACAATATGTCATAAATATCATAATATTTTATTGATTTTCATATCATATTATCTACTCACTTCATTGGAAGTATATGTGCATACTTCTTGGCTGGTGGATTCCTCATACAAATTATGATCGGTATGATTAGTATTATCTTCAGTTTGATTTAAATTCTTATTTTTGTTGCTATTTCTGAAAGATACTATATCTGAATTGGTTTCCTCGATATGTTTTGCTATAATAGCTTCTTCGACTATCCGCTTTTCTATAATGCCAATTGATGAATTCAGTTTCTCAAATTTTTTACTAACATTTTGACTAATTCTAAAATCACCAGCGCTCTCACATTTTCTATCTTGCCATTTCACTAATAATAAGTTGTTTTTTTATCAAGTGATATACTTGAATGTATTTATTATCATGTTAAGGTATAGAGTATTACCGTTACTGTATGAATCCTTGGTAGACTGCAAATTGTATGATTTAGACTCTTCTGTGTCATCTGAGGTATGTGACTTATGTGATTTATGATCTGTCAATGATGAGGAAATAAAAGATGGCACTTCAATTGTTGCTACTTCAATCCAAGCTGCTTTGTAGGAAACAATATTCGGATGATTTAATTTAGCCAATGTCTTTACTTCATTCAGATGTTGCTTTAAAGTATTTGCATGCCTAGGGGTTACAGATATCTTTTTAACTGCATAATCGATACCATCGAGACGATGTTGTGCTTTATAAACTTCACCAAATCCTCCACTAGCAATAAAGCTTACTTCACGAAATTCCCGGCGATAACGAGACATTTCAGACAAGCTACTGTGTATAAAAACGAATAATATTAATGTTGTATTACAATATATATTGGGTATTACAATATATTACATCCCAAAAATTTGTAAGTATATAAAACACTATAATATGTACCTAAATGTACATAAAGGATTTTCACTTCCATTTGCAGAATGTGCAATTTTGATCAATTGATAAAGAGCATGTTCATATTTCTTTCTTAGTTTCTCAAATTCCATCATATTATAGGAACTATCAATTATTTGTAATTTATGCAGTTGCTCACATATAGCTGTAAAAATATTATTTTTTAATAATTTTATTATAAATATTTCTGTATATATCTGAAAAAAATTTTGTAAATTGTGGTTACCATGGTATAATTTATTTCTGCGTGCTTTATCCTTTTCTAATGTAAAACATATCTGTTTTACAAGAGATTGAATTATGACACCAAAGGAAAAATTTACTTGTGTGAGTTGTCCATTGGTTGAATTTTCAGTATTATTATTTAGATAAAAGGTCGAGTTCATGTTACTACCTATTTTCATAAAAAGTTAAGATTTTTAAATTTCATTTCTCTTTTGTATTCTTGATCGTAAAAATTATAAAAACTTCTAATTCACTTAAATTTTTGATAATATTCGTAATACAATGCATGATATAATGTAAATATAACAAAAATATATTAGAAGTCATTACAATGACATTCTCTTAAGATTTCCTTTTTCACATTTAAATGAATTATTCGTTTTAGAAAGATTACATCAAAAATGTAAAAAATCTTCTTTATATTGATAATAATACTTTTTTCCCTTTGAAACTTACGTTTCATATTTCCTGTAAAATACAAATTTTAAGATAATATATTTTCGAAAATAAATAATTCAAACGTAACAAACAACTCGTTTGTTTGGATAACTGTTACTTTGCAAGTGTTTTGGAAAAAAAAAAGATGATCAGTAGTACACGATTTATACAATATATACAATTATATACATTACATTATATATATATATATATATATATATATATATATATATATATATAAAACATACCCTGATCGAACGTAGTTATGGTCGTCAGAGTATTCCAAGGATGATTTGTTCGTTCTGTATTCTCTGCCATTTCATCCAATATCGATTTAAATTCTTTTTGAACTCGAGAGCTTCCTAACGTTGACAGCAAACTACAGCGCGTTTCCTACCAGACTGCAAATGAATCGCAAATTGTCACGTTCGTACACGTTCCCCGATTGCTGACCTAACCTAATCTCCCGCGAAATCCTTATAGCAGCCGTATTTAGGAAATGTGTATTTAGATGAGCGATCTTTAAGATTCGCGAATATCGAGGTGAGACAACGCGCGGTTTCGCGTATTTTGACATTATACCAAGACATACAAGTGGTTTGAACGCTTGCGAACATTCTGGAACTTTCCTTCGTCGAACGTTAGGGACTAGGGATCCCAGTTTTCTCATAAGCTTTTTTTCGCGCATGCGTGCATTCGATGTAGGCTACAATCGAAAAGACACTAGAAATGCTTCAAAGCATTGCATTTACTTAACCAATCAGAATAAAGAAATCTTTACTCTTTTTATCCTGATTGGCTAATCAAATGCTTCGAAGCATTTCTAGCATTTTCCTGACCACAGCCGACCGTAGTCTCTTGTTTCTTCGAAATACGGGGTCTGTTCGTTTTAGCTAAACCGGCTGCACTAATTCAGAGTTTATCTTTTTCTCTCCATATTAGAAAAAAAAGATAAACTCTGAACTAGTGCAGCCAGTTCAGCTAAAACGAACAGACCCACGAAAAGGCGCTCTTAAGGTATTTTTTTGCATCTTGCCGTTTAAATAAATAAAATAATTAAATAAATTTTTACATGGCATTGTTGAGTATTAGAACTATTTAGGACCAATCCAGATTTGCATAGTCGCATAAAGAAAATATGCATAAGGAAAAATGCATAGGAAAATGATTGGTCTACTTCCTTACATATATACTTGCTTATCGAATGATAATAATGATGATGAATTAGATGCGCGTTTCATTTTGGCTTTACTCTGATAAATTCTTCAATCTCCAAAGATTGTTAAACAAGCAAGAATAAAAATATGCATTAAAAATGTACGGGATATAATTTTGATTATTTTTTGTTCGAGTTTGAATAATATTCCTATTTCTTTTAAAATGAAAATTTATCCACCAATGATATCAGCATCTCGTCGATGATAATTTGCGAACATAATTGCAAGATATTTAATTATATATTATTTAATATTTAATTTTAATTATTTAATATTAATTGCAAATAATTTTGAACGAGAAAAGAGAACATGCATGAAAGGTGATTTATAGCAAACGCCTGATGATGATCAAGAGAACCACGACATCTCTCATCTCTCATTTCTTCATGTGTCGCGCATGCTCACGTTCACGTCAGTACGGTAGAAAAATCTTGATACAGTTTCACGCGATTGCATTTCAATATGGCGAACCGCGACAAAGGACGCAGAAAGTGGGGAGGATTTTCACAAGGTATTTTGACGATAACTTTTATTATCTCGCGATCGCGTACGAAACGACGTCGTATTGTCGCTGATATCCTCGTGCACCCGACTTAGGATCAAATCCGTCAACCTCCCTCGCAAGATTCGAAGTGCAAAATTAACCTCACTAAACAAGCTAACCTATAAGTTACGGCGGGCACTTGTGATGTCGCGTTATTTTATGGCGTTTGGCGACGCAACGATTGAATCCGGCCATCATATTCTGCTTTGTCTAACGAAGTAAATTAAAATTATTATCGACCTATATAATCGTCCTGCAGAGTATTCTTTCGAAGACAAACGGACTGTCTAATAAATTCCAATGCTGTCAAGAGAGTGTCAACATAAACGATTTAAATATATTTTTGTAAAAAATAATTGATTTTTCATCCTCCGCACTCTCTAATTTTGCTACACTTGTACGTGCAGAGGGATAATTTTGGCTGAAATCCTTTCAGAGATCTATGAAATGTTTATCAGTTTTCTTTATCTCCTCTTGTGTCAACATTTTTGATCTGTGTATACAATATTAGGTCTGTTCTTTATAGCTGAACTGCAGTAGTGGCACTAGTTCAGAGTTTATCTTTTTCTGTTCACATTGAAAAGAGAAAGATAAACTCTGACTAGTATAGCCAATTCAGTTATAAAGAAGTTCTTATGTATGCAATATTGAGAAAGTTTTCACACACATTACACAGAGGATGTATTGTCTAGTATTATATTAGTTTGCCCCTTTATTTATTGTACTTTGTGTATTTGTATTGTACTGTAGAAATAATGCAAAATGTGCATTTAACAGAAAAAAGTCATAACTTATAAGCAATATATAATTTACAAATAATATATATTAATTCATTAAAAAATTGTTGCTATTATATAAATCTTCATTGAAATAAGGATTTATTTTATTCATCAATTATTTATACATATGTGTGATGACAATTGTGAGACACGTAAAATATTTAAAATTAAATATATTATTATAAATAAAATATTTATATGGAAAAAAGTTTAAAATAATAATTTTACATATGCCATATTGTAAAAATTATATTTCAGAATTAATGAGTTCTAAATTGGAGAAAGATAGATTGATGGGAATGCGCGGTGGAGGGAATAGAGCATCTCAGGCCTTATATAGACCAGGAAGTGGCCCTTTACGCAAATCAGGCAGATCTGGCAATGATGCTGATGAATTTGACAATGAAAATAGCTCGCAAGAAAAATCCAGATCAACTTCTGTTCAGTATCGTTTGAGACAGTCACAACTTAATAGATCTGATCAAGCACAGGATAGTCCACCTTTATCACAAATCGACAATGTAACTGAAAAATTAGGAAATACTCATATTAACTATAGAAATAGCAACAACACTGAATTGGCACAAAGTACTGGACACAATATTAGTGCAGGAGCAGGAGGAAATGATTCAAAGAGGAAAAATAGGAAACCTGAACAATTGCTATACATACCAAAAAAAGTGAAAGAAGCATTGGCTGAACAGGATGGAATTAATAGGTAAAAAAGCGCGTTTTATTTTCACCAATGTAAGAAAAATTACAAAAAGATAATAATATGAAAATAATTTCTAATATGAGAAAATAATGTGATGACAATGTCCATTACATTATTGTAACATTAGATATTAAATTTTCTTAGATCTCCAAATCATACTGCATGGGAACAAGAGAGAGAAGAAAGCGATGATCGTGATTCTCATTCCAATCGTAGTCACAGAAGTGATCGTAATCGCGGGAGCAGTCACAGTGTACGAGACAATGATAGCGAAGGCAGGGGTAGAGATGACAACAGCAAACGGTATTCGGGCAACCGACGACATCGTCATGCCAATGAAAATGAGGAACGTTGGCGAACTGATTCGCCGATATCTGCTAGAAACAATGCGAATCGGAAAGATAATCTACGCGAAGTCAGACAGGTTTGTAAATTAAAATAAATTATACTGTAATAATCATAATGATGGATCACATAAAATCATGACTTATAAAATTATAATGTACTCTTGTGCACAATTTGTATAATATAAAAAATATTTTTTATTCTTTATTATTAGGGTTCTGAACCTTTGTCTATGAACAATCAGAATGATTTTAATCGTACGAGAGACACGCGTAGTGTGGAACCTATTGGACATTCAGATAAATTTCAAGGCAAACCACCTTCTGGCAGACGCAATAATGCAAAAGACAGTTTGTCGAAAAATAAGTTGGAGCTTCTGCCACCACGATTGCAAAAGAAATATCTTATTGATAATGGATACGTATTACCTAGCAACAATCCAGGAACATCCACAGAGGACTCCTGGAATGGTAGCAGTGTTACATTTCAGGTAAAGATTTGTTCAATGTTATATAATTTTAATTTATTAATTTTAATTATATAATTTTTATATTTTATATATAATTGTATGCACATTGGCTTGTATCAAATATGATGATTGAAGTTACATCATATATGAAATACAACATGAATTGTTAGCAGGCTTCATCCAGTTATAATTATCCATCAGCAATGCAGCATTCACAAACAATGAACTTGCCGCCATCTGGGTCATTATCACCACAATCTAATTGGGCTAACACCATACCAGTGAGAAGCGGAAGAGGAAGAGGTAGACTCAGACCAGAGGAACTGGAAGGTACAACAGCAAGCAGCATCTTCAGACCTGTTACTCCTGAGCAATATTCGGCACCGAGTTCCAGATCCCATACTCCTAGCCAAGAATATATAAATCGGTACAAATATATTTGTTTATATTTATAAAAAACTGACTTTTACAAATCTGTAAAAAATCATATCGAAACATTACAACTCTTGGCAGGTCTTATGATCGCCGTGGTAGTAATAGTACTATGTATACCAGTATGGAAAGCTTAAGCCGCGCTGACAGTGCTATGATGCCACCACCGTCATCCGTGTCGCCGGCAATTTCACAATCTAATTCAAACAGGGGCCACAGGTCACCCGAAATTCATCGTAGAGGTGCAATATCACCGATCAACAATCGCACTAGCAATATGTAATAAATATTTAAACAATTGTTTCTTCTTTTTTTTGTACTTTTTATTATACACTTAATAATTGGGTTGATTTTTAATCAAGGCAAAGAACGACTAGTAACGCGAACGAGCATAATTCGAGTCTGGATAAACAGAGCAATCAACAAAACACGAATCTTAGCTCCATGAAAAGCGAATCATTTAATACATCGTCTATTACCGCATCTGAAACATTTGTAAGTATATAAATTAATAAATTCTATACTGGAAGTATTCTTCGGGTAATGCAAATTAATATAAAACTAATGTATTTCAGGATTGGAGTGAAGAGGTTGAATTGAATGAAAAGTTGGAACAGGAATATTTGAGCCGTAGTTCATCTGTCTTAAGTATACGCGAGAGCGTAACAATGCCGCGAAGTCAGGCCGTAGGCGAGAGTTATAAGCGACGTAAAAAAAAAAAACGCGATAAACATCGTGATGCTGATCGGTAAGCATGAATATATTATGCTTGTTCTTTTGTTAAAAACAGTTTAAAAGTTAACAGTTTAATAGGATTCAGATAAGTTTTTTTCTTCGCGTAATTTTTTTTCATAAGATAAATGAGTCTTTTCATATTACAAGAGATCACATGACGATATGCGCAGGCGCATTTCTTTGCATTCGAGCGCAAACGCAAATACATGACAATTTAATTAGAATCTCATTTATGGTATCAGATAATTCTTTTCTAGAAATTTTTTACTTATCACGTTCTATATTGCCAAAATTATCCGGATTCTATTGTACAAATGTGAATGTTGAAAGATTCTTTGTAACGTTATGTTTTTTAAATTATTCAAGTGGCAGCAGTAGAGACAAAGGGCGAGGCAACAGCCGCGAACGTCAGAAGAATCAACAGAATAGAGAGAACGATAACTGCAACATTAATCAAAAGAATAACAACAATAATAATAATAGTAACAGACGATACGATCATAGAAGGCGTAGTATTATTCAGCGTAGCCGCGAATCGAGTAAAGACAGAAATTATGGCAGTAGTTACAGAAGCTTTGATGATCTTCACAAACGCAGGTATTTACTTGGTTAAAAGCTTATATTACATGCGTCGACATAATTTTCAATTTTATCTTAGATAATGAATATTTTATTTTATAGATTAAATTATATATAACAAATGTTTTATTTTAGAACTGACAGATACTTAGACGAGGATTGGAGAACAGGCAGGAAAATATCGACTTGTGAATCTGATGATGGCAGACAAACTCCTAAAGTTTCCTCTCATACTACACCTCTTCCGAGTATGAATTCTAACTCTGCGGTACATCGTTCGTCTCCGACAGGGCATAGTAATGCTCAGCCAGGTGTCTTGATCTTGCCTAACGATGCTAATCAGTCATCTCCCAATCAGATGACTACAACTTCTCAACAAGGAACAGGACAGCAGCAGCAGCAAAGAACTCTATTTGATCCAAATAACCCACATAAACCTATTGTTATTACTTCACCTGGAAGTAGAGCAGTTGTACAAAGGTAAAACTGATTTTTTTTTAAATATTTTTGTTATAATCACTAACTGTACAAATTAATAAACGATAATATATTTTCTCTTTAAGGGACAATGACATACAAATCTCGAGTGTTCCAGTATTTCAATCTAATGTAGGTGTTACATCATCACATTATTCTTTTCAAAGTACTCAGTTGGATGGCATGCCATCACCATACATGAACGATCAAATCGGAAATATGAGACCTTCATGGTACGACCCGTTTTCAGCTAGGTATATAAATTATTTAATATGCATATATAAATATATGATTTTTAGGTTATCATATATATGTCTTCTTACTTTAATGTGTTAATGTTTTTCTGCCATTAGTTTTCATTCAGCGAAAAATCACTGCCTTCTTTTGGATATAGAACGTGCCGATTTGGAATTACAATGGATAATAAGTTCCGGTGGCTTTATGTCGCGTTTGGATAGAGTAGCGTACATACGACACTTCCTTCAACAAAGCTTGAAGATTTTGCTCGAAACTGATATCAAATTCTGTCAAACGGAAAATGTTGAGCAACACTTTTGGAAAATATTATTTTATAATTTGATCGAAATGCTTCGAAAAACGATGCCCAAGGAAAACTCAGAAGGACGGGAACGTTACAAGCAGATAATGTTAAATATTATTGATGAGGGTACCATCTATCTAGAAAGTTTATTGACCGCTCTCGAGACCACATACGAGTTCAAGTTGGACACGTTCCTCGCGTCATCAAGTCTACCTAAAGGTCTCGGTGTTTTAGGACTGGCTTTAGTCAGCGCACAAAAGATATTTCTATTCTTGGGAGATTTGGCGAGATACAAGGAACAAGCAAACGAAACAAGCAATTATGGAAAATCTAGACAGTAAGTGTTTATAATAATCTCGTGATAATAATATAAAAGCTTGAAATTTTTTAATTTTAATAAAATTTTTTTTTTTTGTTCAGGTGGTATCTAAAAGCGCAGCAAATCAATCCTAAAAATGGTAGACCTTACAATCAGCTTGCCTTATTGGCGCATTATGCAGTATGTATTAATATTTGTCACAATGAATATAATTTAATATATATATATATATATATATATATATATATATATATATATATTTTTTTTTCCCCAATGCTTTATTGTATTTTCAGAGGCGAAAATTGGATGCTGTGTATTACTACATGCGATCTCTTATGGCGTCCAATCCTTTCCATTCTGCCAGGGAGAGCTTGATAGCGCTCTTTGATGAAAATAGGAAAAAGGTAAGAAAATTTAAGAAAAACATCGTTAAAACGTTTGTATTTATACTAACGTTAATATTTTGATTTTCTTATGCCGCCAGTATCTACATTATGTAAGTAAATTTTGATACACTTCGTGTGAACCCTTTAGATATTTACTTGTCATATATTTATTTGGCTTTATTTATCAAGGCTTTATTATTTGTTTGTTATTTTATTGCTAGCCATTTTTAGATTTTCTATTTTGTGTGCTTTGGAGCCTTGATATTTTAATTTATTAAAAACTTGCACTCTTAAAAACTTTACTTTCTATTAACTCTTTTTTTTTTTTTTTTTCCAAAAAAAAGTGGCAAATTAATGCCTTTTGCATACAACTATTAATTTGTTACAATAATATTATTTATGCAAATATCTGCCATTATAGCTAAATACACATTTACATAGCTGTAGTAATCGTTCACACGAATTTTAGCTTTAATAAAAAATTAAAAACACTATACAAATTAAGAATGCAATACTGTGCCAAAAAAACATACAAAACAAGTTAACAAAAAAAGGGGAAGGTACTATTTGTACTTCTGAAAAAAATCCATACAAGAGCACAACATCTACTAACGATATGCCTGCAGCATTTTTGAGAGTGCTTGTTTGTAAGACATGTTTTTAAGTTTCCAGAAATGCTTTGCGCTGTAAATCCAAATCAGAGACTTTTTTTATCTTTGCAATAGCTCTGCACATTTTGTTAGCATGCACTTCTCATAGATACAGGAACTTGTAAAAATGAATACAATACTGTTCAAATGGCGCTGTTTGTATGACTAGCTATCTATACAAAGGCAAACCTGTTACCATCTTCCTATTTCAATGGATCAAATCGATATTTCTCTCTCTCTCTCTCTCTCTCTCTCTCTCTCTATATATATATATATATATATATATATATATATATATATAATTTTAATTTTAATTTTAATTGAAATTGATAGACAATCCTTTTTCGCAATTTTATAATTTACTACATTAAATATTTCGATGTAATTAAGAATAAATTAAAATTGTCAAGTTATTTGTAGGAATGTGGAAATTTGGTTGCGGAACCTTTGATAGTATTACTCTCGTGTATTTTACACTTGTACATACATGACGGAGATGTGCATAAATATAATGGCATATGTAATATATGTTAATAATTGTAAAGGCCGAATTATATCATGCACTACATCCGTTTTAAATGCATCACACGGTAAAGGTATTCTCTTAGTAAATTAAATATTCTTAGTACGAGTCTATCGAACGTAAGCGGAAGGAGGAAAGGGAGTTAAAGGAGCGGGCGAGGATGAAGGAAAAGGAAGGTGCGAACATTATTGGTGGTGGATTGAGAAGAGAGACATGGATTCATCCGGGTGATGGTAGACGAGTGCGACGTACAACCAGCGCGGCCACTGCCAATGAGACGAGATTGTCCCACACAAGCGACTTGGAAGAATTATCGCAATTAACAAGTGTCGAGGTTTGTGTTGTTGTCAATTCCTTGTCTAACACAGTTCTAATCGAACAATTTTCAAAAGCAACAATATCTTCTGTAGAGAACATCTTTTACAGTCGATAAATGCTACACATTTATTAGCTGCAAAATTCAATATCTTGAAACGCGCGTTGCATATGAATTTTTACATTTTCTTATAAAACTGATAACTAATGAACAATATATATATATATATATATATATATATATATATATATATATATATATATATATTGGATACACATATATTATTGATATGCTTGATAAAATTGTTGATGTATTGTTAATACGCTTTTGATAAAATTATCATTAAAATATATTATATGTATATATGAAAATAATATTTTATTCTATTTCATATTTTGATAATCAAGTGATTTAATCTTTTTTTTTTAGGTGAACAAACGATTCGTCACTTCATACCTTCACGTTCACGGGAAGCTCATCACCAAGATAGGGTGAGTGTTTACCATTGTGATCCTTTCTCTCTCTCTCTCTCTTTCTTTATCTATCTATCTATCTATCTATCTATTTATCTATCTATCTATCTATCTATCTTTATGTTATATTTCTTTTTGTAAAATTAAAAAAAAGCGCAAAGCAGTAATTAATGATTATATGTCTTTTTAATTATTTTAAAATTTGCTTATGGATGATAAAGGAGTAATTTAATATTGTGATTAACTGATTGTATCTTGTCATATTCGCATTTCGTAAATGCCGTTTACTCTCAGACGTCAGAAGATAAATACTATACAAAGAATTGTTTTGAATTTTCATGTTTGCCACGCGTTTTATTGTGTCGTTAAAAACAAATCACATTTTGTATCAATCGTATTTACTAATCAAATTTACTATAGTTTTGCATCATTGAAATAATAATTTTACTTTTTTTTTTTTTCCGTCTTAATAAATTTTCATGTTCTTTAAAAACTTATTGATGTATCATAATATTATTTTATTACTGCTATATGCACATTTCTTTTCTTTTTATTTGTTAAAGCTATACATTAAATTTGTACAAAATAGCTAAACAAGCAATCTTTATTCAGTATAAAAATGTAGCTGTTATTAAATTAACTTATTTTATATAAAAAATGCGCGAGTATCTTTAACATACAATACGGTGATTTGCCAAGGAATATACACTGTCATAGATATTTACTTTCCTTATCTTGGTTTCGCTTATAGCTTCTGTAAATTGGCGAAGATCATGTTCGTTATCTTAATGAAATCCTAATTAACAGAAGCAATTATGTTATATATAAGCAAACGTGTGCATGATATCTAATTTTAGCGCAAATTGCAAAATGCTTTTATGGAAAGTTGAACATTTGTCGTTAGTATTCTATTTAGTAGCAGAATATATCTTTATTGCAAAAATGCATAAATAAATATCAATTATCCTTATAAAAAAATAATTGGAATAACCAGCAACTGTATGATATCGCAATCGAGCGGAAATTATTGCCTAAAAATTCTATATTGCATTCTGTAAGTTATAAAATTCAAATATATGCAATATTATTTACTCCGTTAAAGCGTCATGGCATTTAATCCAGATTGATTAATCTAGAAATATTACGTCAGAGTTGATTAATGCGGCTCGATTAACAATATGGAAAGAAAAAATTCATTGGGATAAGATATGTGATATGTGTATGTTACATAACAATTTTTTTAAAAGTTAAAAAAAATTTTTTTTTTTTTTAATATCTAGGAAAGGTGCAATTATTTAAATATTCTATTTTTATATATAATTCTCTTTCTCTCTCTGTGTATATTTCTTGAAAGTCTATATATTTATCGGTACATTTGATGACGTTATGCTGGCAGCATTGTCAGTGGAATACGTAGGCCAGCTATAAATGTGTGCCTAACTTCATCCCCGACGCCGAGCGGACGCGGACGCGGGTTCGTGGTATGTAGCTTCGTGTTTTCTTACGCGCGGCGGTAAAAATGTTAATTGACAATTGCATGGCGCCACCCGACCACCACCGTCTCGACCGCAACGCGACGACGATGAAAGCGGCGGCGGAGATGTTGCCCCGTGCGTGTTGTGACCTTGCGAGATATGTACTTCGCGATTACCGTACGCGAGTGCACGCGCACCTTCTCAGCGATAATTCATCAGCGACAAATTCACGAACCGTGAGAGGGAAAGAGGTTTCTATCCCTCGGATTTTTCATTTATGCAAAATTTTACCAGTTAAATAATTATTTTCCGCGCTCGTCACGTAACACGAAAGAAGCAGAGGGTTGACGAAGAACTTCGAAAGAGGCGGTAAGAAAAACATGTTTTTCCGTTATTATCGTTTTCTTTCTCGCGCGAATGCTCGCAATCCTCATCAACTCAATCACGCGTTACGTTTTAAGGGCGCGATCTACTTTAGCAATGTGAAAAATTGATGATTTTTTAAGAATTCTTTTTGAAGAATATTAGAAATTATCATTTTTACGTTTTATCTATGTTTTTATTGATGTTTGAATAGTACGTCAGTATTATATTTTTAAATATATATTTTTTATATATTTTTTATAAATATATATTTTATATATTTTTAAATATTGGTTATTTTTAGCATTTTTTTTTTCTTCCAAACAAGCCTCTTCGTGTAATGTGTTCAAAAATGCTTCCAAATGATTCCAATGGCCAAAAAAATTTAATCTGATTTTATTCTATAAGATATTTGTGAGATACTGGACTTCTTCATTAGAGAAAATTGAAAAGTAGCAAAATAATGTCATTTTAAAATCAAATATTTCTATTTTGCTGAAATTTGTTTATTTCTTCAAGATTTGAAAAATATTAACTGTTAATTTTTTTAAATTTTAATTAAATTCAGTATCCTCAAAAAAGTGTTTTCTTTTATTTAGAAAAATTAAAGTTGTTCGATCCATTAGTTTTAAAGATATCACACCAACTTTGAAAAGTGTGTTGTGAAAACATATTTAAAATTTTGCAGACCCACTTGAAGACCCACGCGCTATCCTATTCAAAGTCCTATAACTGTGTCAATTTTACGAATTTTTCAATAAAATTTAAAACACATATTTTTCAGGCGTTATACTTTCAGAAAATATAAAAAAATCGATCTTTTACTTCCTAAAGTAGACTGTCTTTAAAATATGGGCGCACCTTCGGTACTTCATATTAGAGTTACATAGAATGTACTCGCGGTCTATAATTGGAATCGGTGCCGAACCAGTGCCATTGGTTAGAGGTGCTTGTTAACGACAAGGTACGTGCGTGGCATAGGCACACGTATAGATTGCGGATAGGTGGTTAAGGGGAGGGTTGAGCGGGGAAAGGAGATGAGAGACCATGCACAGTCGGACGCGTGGTATGGTTGGTTGGCTTACGGTGTTGCTGACTCGTTGCGTCGCGGCTGCTGTTGCTGTAATGGATTTGGCTCATTACTGGTTGCAGGAGCACTGGAGTTCGTCCTCCGACCCTACCGAGTTATGCTCAAGGTTGCTCTCATACCATACGGCCCATCGCGGACCATTTCCTTTCCGTCGTAGTATCACGCTTCTCGCTTTTCATTATCCCTTTTTGAGCGCTTTTTAGCATGTATAACTTTCTTTGAGAGCTTTTCTATTTAGTCGAGCTATGTACACCTTGAAATAATTTACATATTAATAGATATTTAAGTATTTTTACTTATTTTATATATAATGATAATAGAGATAATAGAGAATGTATTATGTATGTGTCTTTTTTTTTTACATACGTAAATATTTAAATAATTAAAATGTTTTTTAAATATTTACATATTTTATTGTAAAAAGATTAAAACATTATATTCCACTTAGATTAAAATATCTTTTATAACAAAAGATACAATACACACATATAATATAATTTTTATAATATATTTTTTTTACAATTTCCGCGATTTGCAAATTTATTTAAAAGAGAATTTGATAGAAAAACAATCTTTTAAATCAATCTAACATATGATTAGTATAAACTATCACAAATCTCTGATGAACTTTGATTTTATAAATTGATTTAATTGATTTGTAACTTGAATTATTGTAATTATGTATAGACATACGCACACTATTAATACATGACATAATATATGCGAGATCAAATTAATATATGTATATGTGTAATACTTTAAAATTTCTACATTTGTACTTATACTGGTTCAGTAATTTCTAAATCAGGCTTAAATTTAAAAAAAAAAAAACGTTGAATAATTGAAAGTAAACTATTAAGAATAAGAACTTACAAAGTGAATATTATTTATAATAGGCATTAAATAATTAATAGGCATTATATAATTAAGTAAACTCTCACTTTCAATTTTATATATTAAAATTCTAATTATATCTTGCTTTTACTATTATAATATATATTTACATATTATAAGTAAAAAAATACATGATTGCGATAAAAATATTAAACGTTCTATCAAGAACATACGCGCTTGTCGGTGATGATTGATCATTTCGAGCGATCTCTACAATGTGGACAAATCGCTTTTCGTCGATTAATATAGTAGTACGACAGATTAAATCGCTTTTAACGTATCGCTGTATGAGATGGCGCTTGAAATTTTTACGTCGGACGAAGATAGAGAGATGGCGAGGGTCGCGTCGCGCCAAGAGGCTGTAATTAAACCTATAAATTGACAGTGTGAAGGAAAAAGGCAGGAATCGTTTCATAACACTCGTAGAGACGAGAGAGAAGTGGTCGCCGGCCGGCACTTCCACTGGTGGTGATTAGATGGGCAAGGTAGTTTCTCTCGTGGACCATAGTGTGATGCATCTCGAGAAGGAAAGGAGACGGCAGGAGAGCGAGGATGGAGGAAAAGAGAGAGAGAGAGAGAGAGAAAGATATAAAGAAAGAGAAGCGAGAGACGCGCATACACAGCCAGAAACATAAGTAGTGCGAGTAAGTAAAGCTACGCTATAAGGCTCTGCCGGTTGGTTGGTAACACACATGGGTTTCCGATGGTCGTTTACCCGCGGCCCTTGCGAGTGACGACCCCGCCCGCTTCAAGGGCACCCTCCTCACCGGACGCCGCAGCCTCCGCGGACCAGAACCCGACTACTCAGTCCCGCCATCTCCTCCTCCGTGACCGTACGCTACACAACGCGAACTGATCGCGACCATCTGGATTCCTCCCGATCGTTCCGGACGATCAGATTTCCGGCCCGCCGATCGGATTCGACGAATTACGCGATAATGAAACCTCATTGCTTTTACGTCGTTCGATTGATCGAGAGATTGATAGTCGTTCTTTCACAGATCATCTTTTCACGTAATAAATTTAAATTAATAAATGAGTACGAGAATATAGAAATATTTTTAAAGAATTACGCGTAACAGCATATTAATTTAATCTCGCGTAAATTATTTTAATATTAATATACTTGTGTGTACATTTACTTTAATACAATAATTCAAATTAATTTACGAAATCGATTTATAAAGTCAAAGTTCGTCCCAGAATTTTCTGACAATTTATATTAGTAATATATATTAAATTATTTTTCTATCAAGCTTTTTTTAAGTTTTTCAAATAAATTTATAAATCGAAAATTTTAGACAATTATAAAAATTATACTATATGTGTGTGTATCTATTATTATTGAATATATTTTAATCTAGATAAAGAATATAATTTTTTATCTGACGAGATATCGTCTTATAATTTTAATAACAACTTCAAAATCTTTTTACAAAAGAGAAATTGATCCAAAAATTTTTATATTAAATTATATTATTATATATATTAAATATCAGGCAATTAAATTTAGATAGCATTTATAATTTACCTATACGCTTTTTAAATGAAAGCCTTTCGCCACGCGTTCAACCGTTATATTTTTTCACTTATAACGTAGATATATACAGAGGATGCATAAAGGAATAATTGCCTTGCAAATTTGCAACTGCTGCATGAAACAAAAATTTCGATATCAACTGTCCTTGATACATCTCGTTTCTCCCATTTCGTTTGGCTAATGTCCATACAATTTTTATTTACTTGTCTTAAATTCCGCGTATATTTACGCGCGAATCCATCGATAATCGATGATTAAACGATGTTCGGAGCGTTAAGGTGTTAGGAAACACGCATTTTAGCGTCGCTCACGACGTCTTTGGTTTGCGATGAGATAGCGCGTACTGTCGACCTATCGGGCACTGTCATCGACATTGCCGGACTAATGGCTCATTATGCCGCCGTTTATATGTTTGCATTGCTGGCAAGGACGATGAGATTATACGATACGCGCGGATACGTTCGTCGGACAGGACTTTTTCGTGGCGACTTAACTTGAATCGAGCGAGTCTGCTAGTCTCTGAAAGTGTGAATAGTAGCATAGATATTAGATATCCATAAAAGGTAGACGGGATAATTGAAGATTTGACGCAAAAGAGAGACTGTGCCAATATTTGAAAATTCCGGAAAGAATTAGTTGTCTAGAATAAAGGTTCTTTGCCAAAAAATTTTTGTGAGATGCGAAATATATGTTAGAACAGAAAAGGACAAGGGTTTTTTTTATTCAATATAGACAACGTTAAAAAAATATCTGAAACAATTCAAGATATAAAAAAATAAAAATAAAAATAAATAATAATAATAAGTAAGTAATAATAAGTAGATATTTTAAAATAAAGAACACACACCGGAAAAATCAGTTTTTAGAGACTTTTTCCTTCAGTGATCTCTTATAAAAAATATACTTGATTAGTTTTTTCTGTATTTTTCGATCATAAATGAAAAGAGTAAATATATAATATAGCGTTGAAAAAATGAACGTGATGAATCTTATTCTACATTATTAATTGTATAAAAGGAAAGAAGATGTGAAAAATGATCTTGACACTTACATCGTGTCGCATTGCAGCCTGCAATTTATGTCACCGTGTATTTCCTCTCGATGGTGCTTAATCAGAGCTGGTCTACGCGTCGCCCCGTGTCATTTCACGCGCCGTGTTATTACTATAATTGATTTCCGAAGTAAAATGCATCAAGTGTATCGATTTGAGAAGCGATTTTTTGCGGTTCGAGCGACTTTAGACGATATTATTGCCCGCCAACAAATAATGATAATTACACTAATGACATTGATTACGACAGCGAGACATATTGGCCTTAATCATTTTCGATGCGCGGTGTTTTACGTTGATACATTCTCGTCGGCGATTGAGTCATTTAGATTCTGCAATCTAGATAAAATCCAAGATCGAGAGAGCCGAGAGGATTACATTTCTATTACGGGAGATCTGGATGTACGATGCGCGATCGTATCCCGATCAATGTCGCGCCGGGCCGATTAATTATTTATAATCGCGCGACCGACGATGAAAAAGCGAAGGAATTTCGTTAGCCCGAAGGTATCTATTTATCCGCGCTGCGTATTTTGCGGGACGATTTATTATCTATCCGACGGATATTTATAGCTGCGGCTAAATTAATCTTCGCGGGCTTATGATACAACCTGTGCCGCGCTCGTGAATATCTCGTGCGCATATATAGAATTACGCACCATTTCGCTCAGATTTTTGCGTGTTCTTGTAAAATGAAAGCTGAAATTACATATTGCGTTCTACGAACGTCTATCAAATTCTTTAGGGTGCAAATGATAGTTACATTATTTTAATAAATTTATATCAAATTTACATAATCAAAAATATCTTTTCCAAAGATCAAAGATATTTTTTTACAATGAGGTGGTTTTAATATAAATTATGTAATTTTAATAGAAATTTATGAAAATAATGTAGATACATAAATATTATTTTTATTTATTTATTTATAACGTATTTTTGATTAATAATTAATATATTATCTGTATAAAGAAGGGAGTAATTTTCTATTAAATCAGATTGCTATGTGTAATTCGTCATTTTAATTTGAACTCCCCTGAAGGGATTAATTTTGCGCGTCGTGATTATCTTCCGATCGCGAGAGGCGACGAAATTGGCTGCGCTATCGCGAGAGGATGAGAGCTCGATAGGAGAAGATAGCGCGATTGAGATTGAGCGGGAGTGGGAATGAAAGGCGGCGAAGAAGAAGAAACTTGCTCGTGGTACCACATTGCCATCGTTGTATCGAGACGAGGAATGATTATGATGGTCGGCCCACGCAATCCGCGGGTCATGGACCATGATCTATGGTACACGGTGGAATGCCCCGTTATGCGCTAAAGTGCAAACTTGTTAGTCAAAGAGCCAACCCGTCGATGTCGATGGGACAACCCGGGCTGCCGAGGGGACTTCTTAAATGTCGGTGTTGTACAACGGTTCACATAGGATCTGTATAAAGCTTGCACAGGGATTCTCGATATTGTCAATTTAAATGGATGAATCTAGTTCAGCAATTTGTTCTCTCTCTCTCTCTCTTTTTATATAACTTATTTATAGTCTTATTTATGATGTGCAGATGCGGAAAACAAATTTGCTTAACTAAACTTAGCCCTGAGCGACGTTATTGCAACCAGTCCTCGAATAAAGTTAACTGAAAGATCCGTATCAATCTAGATCGTGGTGTGGTTGTTCTCATTTGAGAAAATATTGAGATGAATACAGAAATATACACATATTTTAGTTTTCTGTTATAGTATTTATTAAATTATTTATATATTAATTTATTATTAATTGCACGATATTAATTGATTGTGTTTTAATTTTTACTACCTACATAAATCATTTCTTTTTTTAAATTGTTTTTTAACATCTTGCAGAAGATTCTCTTTCTAATTATACGTACACACACAATATACATACAGGGTATTTCAGGTCAGGTTAGAGAAACTTTACGATCTTATAAGAAATTGAACAAAAAAGTTCCTGTAAGGAACGGACATAAGTCCGGAAACGCTTCGTTAAAAAATTCTAACTAATAAATGTCAAAAAATCAATGTTTATTTGATGATTTTTAAAAATAATCCTTTATTTATTTGAAAAAAGTAATGAAATAAATTTGGTAGATAAATAAATAACAAACTAAATTACATTGTTTTCATTTATGTAATTCTGATAAGGCGTTCAAAAGAAAATAAGCTCAAAACGATGAAAAAAACAAACTGTGAAAACAAACTTTCGAAATGTCTTTATGTAAACATTACATACATTTATAGCGTTCGTAGATCACATAGGCACTTTTGTTTACATTTCTAACATGAACATTCAGAATCGGAATTGTTCAAAGTGATGTTCCTGTTATTACTTATAACTTTCGAACGAAGCGTTTCTGGTCCTATATTTACGGAACTTTTTTGTTCCAAATTCCATTTCCTATAAAATCCTGAAGTTTCTCTAACCTGACCTGAAATACCCTATATATATATATATATATATTTTTTTTTTTTAAGATTTAATTTTATATATATATACACACACACGCATGCGCGCGCGCACACATACACACCTACACACATATACATAATACATACATGTATGTAATTTTCCATGGAATTATTATAATTTTATATAGAATAATCTGCTTTTTTTTCTGAAACATAGAAAAATTAGAGCAAAATTAGAAAACTATTTTGTCTTATTACAACGTTGCTAAAAGTCGCAAAGTGATTTTAATTCCGCATCACATCGTAATCTCTGATTGAACGTAAAGGCAGCTCGAGCGCTAATCTTACACGTGATAGCAGTGTCGTATCATAATAAAAGCGCAACGGGTAGTTTAATGAGCCCATGTGAGATATATAATAATAGTGTTTTTAGCATCTATCAAAAGACCGTAAAGTTAATCGGCCGTCATCGCTACTACGGAATTTTCACGGTCTCATCTCGGATCTGCCGTAGGATTATTATCAGTTATCTATGATCGATCGGTCGCAGATATGACTTTTAGTTGCCACGCTTTATCCCGAACGAGGTCGTTCGATCCGCCGTGAAAGACCTGTAAAGCGCGAACAAGATAAAGAAATCGATGATCGTGGAGTCACGAGCAGACCCGATATCCCGCCATGTATCTCGCTAAATGGTATTAATAGGTAGACAGATTTATGATTATGTTCGAGTAATATGAAAATTGCCAATTACCCGCGTCCATTCACCTCCGTGCCAGTATCGTCGACGTGCCGTCCTCTTTGCTAAAAATAGAATTTATATTAGAATAATAGCGTATTGATAGCTTTCTCATTAGGTTTTTGAAACAGAAAACGTCTTGTTATGTATATCAGTATATAATAAAAGGAAATATAATAAAATATATATAATAAGAAAATAGAATTAATACAGAACTTATTTATTATTACATTGCAGTATACTATCAAAATTATTTTTAACATAATATAAGCAACATTGAAATATTTTTATATAAAAATATTACTTATATAATACATATACACACATATATATTTTAATATAAGTATGTTAATTATCTAAAAATAAATTCAGATTATTTCATATGCATCATATTTCGTAATAACGCATTTAATCGAGATATCGAGATACCCCAATAATTTTATAAACAAGTAATAAATTAAATGAATTTTACTGAACTCACGGTTGCTGTTGCTCGACGCCGGTCCAGAGGTCTTCTCTTCTTTTATTCGTCGGCTGGCACAATAAATTTACTTGGAAAAATGAAATTAATATATAATACGATCGTTCGCATATTAATCAGAATATCGTTTATCGCGCGGCATTTTTTTTATTGTAATTATATTATACACTATCATATTCCAAATATAATATCAAAACATATATAATATTAAATATGATTATATGTATATATTACAAAACAGACCGAAACGCCACTTTATTTCGATTTGTCATATACGTATGTCTTTTCAATAACCGAAAATGATATCGGCTACATCCGCACAATATGTAAGCTATTAAAATGCGATCCGGGAATACACGATCGCAATTTAATAGGTATTGCGTACGTAACACTGCTAAAGGACGGCATCTACATTTAAGCAAAATTACATTTCGCGTTTTATTCTCTCGCTCATGCGAACTGCAGCATCATCGGCATCAGCGCAAATAAATATTCACGATGCAATTATACTATGCGATGTGGGATGGTGGCATACCAGCTTGATTTCAGTCGGCGGCTAACGGTCTTTTTCGAGGATCGGACGAGCGTGTGAGTGCGCCTTGATACGCGCCAAAGGTGTCCGATTTCAGCAGCCGCTCTTTTATCGCTCGCGGCGTAGACGCGATGGGAATGGTGCCTCTCTTCGGCAAAATGTTCTCTCTTCCTCGCAAGGAGCCCCAGGTTCGCGATCGGAGATCGTCGGCGACTATCGTGCGTCGCGTTCGATATTGCGCCTCTTCGAATACGATTCCTTGGGTGATTCATTACGTAGGGAGAAGGAGTTAAGCGATTACTTAGCTATTCTTTGGTGTTTAATCGAGAGTAATATATAACGGTACGTCGGCTTAGAGGTCAGAATGACTTGGCGCTCTCTTTCTCTTCTCTCTCTCTCTTTCTCTTTCTTATTCTCGGGCGAAGTAGCACATTCACAGCTACCATCGAGATCCATTGAGTTAGTTAAAAGATACATCAATTGTATCAGGATCAGTCTCTCCTGAAATGCAACTCACGAAATTGTGATTGTATATTATAAAAATTTCAAAAAAATTACATACAGGGTGTTCCGAAATTAAATGTCATAACTTCGGAAGTGGGACATCAATAAATTAAGACAAAAAGTTCTTTAAAGATTTGCTCGTTTTTGCTTCGTTTTGAAAAGATCAAAACAGAAAAAATTTTCTTCAAAAAAACTTAACACTAAAATTATTAAGTTTATCAAAATATATCGTGAAATAAAAGTTGTAAAGCATGAAATTAAGAAAAATAAAATGACAAAATATTCCTGAGGTAAAATTAAACGATTAATAAATAAATACGCGACAATGTGAAATTTTCTTTAATCTAATTTTACCTCAGGGAGATTTTTATTTACTCTCTTTTCTTATTTTCATGCTGTACAATATTTATTTCACGGTACTTTTCACGATAAATAACACTAATAATTTTAGTGTTTTAAGTTTTTTTAATGAAAATTTTTTATTTCATTTTCTTCAAAACGAAGCAAAAACGAGCAAATCTCTAAAGGACTTTTTGTGGAATATCAAGATTTTTATTGACGAAGAAAAGAAAATTGTGCAATGAGTTTAATAAATAATCCGTAATGAATTCTTTCGCAGCATAATTTTCAAGATAAAACATATTAAAATATATATATGTTGTATGTATATGAAGAATCAGAATACTAACGCAGAAAGTAAATATCGGTACAAAATATATACATCTGTCACGAAGTCTATGATACGGCCATATTTCCACTATAATCATGTATGCTTTAGTAATAATATAATACCGACTATTTTAAATGTTTCTTGGTCCAATATTTTACAAAATATTAATATTAGGGATTATCAGCGATTCCTTGTTTGTCGCTCGAAATGAATTATAGGAACTCGGTTATTGATTTTTTTTTTTTAACGCGGCAAAGACGACGCAATTATTCACCTAGACCTAGATAATACGTGTGCAATTACTTATGCCTGAACCCTTTCTCTTTTGCATTTTCATGTAAAGTTAGTCCTTTCATCATTTCTCTTATAATAATAAGGTACGTTTTCTGTATCATTCTTCGAATGCAAAATTAACGGACGCTTTTGTTTATCTCATCTTGAAACACAGACAATTTCTTTTCAATAATTTGGTAGCATAGAAGAAGCAATGCAAAAACGCGAATGCAAAAACACGAGATTAACATAGATATATAAAATATAGAACAACAACAAAATATATCATAATTTCAATACACTTAACAATTCAGGGAAAAGGAGAGGGATATTAGATTTGACTATAACGTATAATGGATAGTGCGACTTGCGGGTTTTAAAATTTTAAACTTAATTTAAAAAAATAAGAAATAAAACGGAAATTTGCTATTATACTGGAAACGTTCTACTTCTATAGTGATGACACTATCATTGGAAGGAATAGCATTGGTATGAAAACTAGAAATTATTACAATATGTAACGAATAATTTCCCTCTAGTAGATCGAATTTATTTTAAACACTTACAATTAAATAGCTCGATTAAAATTCTCTTTTTTAGAATGGCCAGTATGAGTCGAAAATAGAAGAAATGTGTTCTGAGAAATTCTTACATGTGTTATGGAAATAATTTTAGATAAAGTTTGTCACAAAAATATTCTGTATTAACGCGACGATGCAGATAGAATCATTTAATTACATGTTACGCGAATTTGCAATATTGTGCGTATGTGAATGTATTATAAATAAATAAATATTTATTTATTTATTTAAGTTAATATATATATATATATATATATATATATATATATGATGTATGTATACATGGTACACTATATGCGAAAAGAGGCTGTGGGAAAGATAGCGCCTGCTATGCGAGATCTCCCGTTGCCGTTTCGCTGTCGTGTTTACGAGAATGCCCTCTCGGCGGCTCCAGACCCCCCCGGCCAACCTTCGTCCTCCTTTATCATCGGTCTCGACCATGCGAGATTAGCGTTGAGTCAACGAACATGGATCGTAGACTCATTGATTCCAATTCGATTATTTTCAGCTCTATCGATCGAAAAGATCTTTATGTGGATGTCCCTATTTTTCATATCTTAATTATTCTCGCACATGTGCATTCATACAGTATTTTAAAAATAAGGAAAGTGGATTTGTTTTGTTAAAAATCTATAAAAATTATTCAATTTCTCTCGTGACAAATCGAACTAAAAATGAATTTGCAGAAATTTCAGCCGTTATAAATGAGCAAATTATGTAAAATTTCGAGATATTGTTAAGTGTAATATCAAATTTGAATTGACAATGAATGAATGAATTAGTTTTTTATTGTTTGAAAGAAGAAAATTTAATTGTTTATTATTTGTAATTATTTAAAAATTTTTTTGCCGATACTAAACCTCTTACTATTTTTAAATTATTTTATCGATATTAAATCCCTTATTATTTGAACCATAAATCAATGTTCTCATCCGGACTAGCACATTAAAATATACAATTAGTTGTTGAGAAACTAATATACATCTCAATTCAATCTCATATAACTCAATTCTCATTTATAATATTTTGTTGTTTTACTAGATGTTTGGATTTTCCGTTAAATAGGACCTTCAGACTAACAATTTTGATGTAAAGCAGACTGAATCTAGTTCAGAGATCATTTTTTAACAATATATGTATAAGAAAATTGATTTTTTTTTTTAGAATGGAGACTTTTCAAGAAGCCGGTGTTCAAATGCTGAAGGAATTTAGAGCCCTATTGCAGCACTCACCGCTACCGCTTTCTGGTACTCGTCTACTGCAACTTCTGGCGCTTAACATGTTCGCTATCGAGACTACGCAGCTGAAGGGTGAGTTGAGATTTATTGAACTTTTTTTTTAACATCAAGGAAATAATCTCATTTATGTTTATAAGAGATTATATGAATCGTATATGTGAAATACTTTGTCCATCGTCGAGAGAACGTATTAAGATGATAGATTATAATAGATTTTAAAAACTAAAAAAAATCTACGAAATTTTCGGTTAATTAAATTGTTACAAAATTATATCATAATTTTTAAAAAAGAAATATTTAAAACAATCTTTGCAAATTTGGAACAAACATTTTTTTCGGATATCAAGATTTACATAAAATCACACTAGACTATTTTTACATTATATACATATATTCTTATATTATATTATATTTATATATTATATATATTGCATATCATATATATTATATGTGTATATATATATATATATATATATATATATATATATATATATAGAATATATATAGACACACACACATACATATATGAAATTAAATTTGTATTCTCCTTTTACTAAAATAATTTATGATATATGAAATGATATATTATTAGTTCGTGCATATGTGAAATGATAGATTGCGTACTTTTTTTTAAATATTGCCGTTCTTTTGATTGCTAAATAATTTTTGCGACTTTAATTATGGAAGAACACTTCTGACGGAATAAAATCAACCGACTAATGAGCTGGTTGTACTCGTTTTATAGTAATGCTAATTCCTTTCGCGAACTTTTCAAAGCGGACTTTTTAAAGTGGACTACACTCCAGAAAACGAGATATCGAACCGGTCACCATTTAAAATTTGCATTTTGCATGCCTATATTATACATGTGAATGCGTATATGAATTCTACTGATCTTAACAAAATTGCAAGTATTTCTAATATAGCTTGAATCTAGAAAATTTCCTTTTCTTACAGAACTGATTTCCACTGATTTGCTTTGGAAATTTTGCTCTTGAATTTTCCAAGCAAATTTCAAGATAAAATATTTACTTTAATTAGAATTGATGAAATAAGATTCATTAGATAATAAACTTAATATGATTAAGGTTGAGAAACTTTTTTGTTGCCTGGCTCGGGATGACTCGTCCTTCCGCTTTAGCGCACCGCTTGTCATCGATAAGCAATCGTGGAATGACGGTATATCCGGTTTGCGGATAGATGTATCTTGACTCTCGTTTCTCGACAATGACTCATGGTTGATCCGAGAGAGCACACGAGCACCATGACAGCAACGAGCGTTCCCCGTTTTTGCATCTGCATGCTAGCCCTATATAATTATCACTAATTTCTATACAAGAGCGAAACTCCGTTCGCTCCAGGTTTTGCTCTTCTCGGAACGGACCCTAGCCTGAATCATCAAGAGGCTTCTTCTCTTGCTGCTCTATTTCCGAAGTGAAACTGCCCGCTCGAATTCTTTGCACCTGCTTGGGCGTTTCTCAACCCTTTTGCTTTAACTTTAGTTACGCCCTTAGATGGCTGGTATGTTTTGTTTTGCCGTAACGCGAATTTAGTAACATCATTTTCGGGAAATTTGTATAAGCTGATCTTTTGTCCTTATAAAAGAAAAAAATTAATATATTTGCGTTTTAATATATGTGATATTTATTAATTACTTTTTAAAATTGATATCGGGCATTTATCATTATTTATTTTATTTTTTTCTGGTATCTTATAACATTGACATTCGATAAATTTAATATATTTAATAACTTGTTCGTTCGTTGCATAGATACAAAATAATTTATATCATAATAAAGAAAATATTTGCGCGATCACATCAATGATCAGAAATTTAGCATTGATAATAGAGGAATGGCAAAGGCCAGATCTTACTATGCCAAAGAGGTTTAAAACGAGCGCGAATGATATTACGAAATTTAGTACCTGAATCTTTAAGCAGGCGTTACCGTGCGTCACGTGCAAGTTATACCTGGCGCGACTTCTCGCAATATTGCACGTGCGTTAATCTGTAGTGGCTTCTGAGCATATAGGTTTTCGCGGTTGAATTCTTCAGATGGCACGATAACGGTCGTGCTCGCAAAGTTTTTCCGCGGAGACGAGAATAGACTGCACTCAACAAATACTCTATGCAATTTATTGCGATTAAAAAAGAAGGGCTTTTGCGAAATTTTCAAATCTCCCCTTCCCCCTTTTCCCTTTTAGTATTATTTATTTTAGCATACAAATGAAATCTCGCATCGAAAAATTTTTCGATTCAAGATTTCATTTGTATGCTAAAAAATTCTTTATATATATATATATATATAAAGAATTTTTTCGAGAATATATATAATTTTGTCCTCGGTGTAATGATGATTCTCCATCAGCCAGCGAGTAATTGAAATCGTAAACACTGTCGGTAATGGACCATTGAGTTTATGCAACCGTGTCGACATTGTCTGCGGTTGTCGGCCGAGGAACGTCAGGTACCGCCTTCATCATCCTTAAACCGCCGTGACACATCCCTGTGGTTTGCTCCCCCGAATCGGCTTTCTCTTTGCGTATCAACGCTCTATGAATCTCGAAGCTAGCATGTACGGTATACTGTTTGTGACGTCTTATTTTAATATACGAGAAGCACAAGAAATAACGGAAACAATAAAAAAATTGGTTATTACAATGAAACAAGAAAGAAATACTTGAAAGATTCTTTGAGCTGATGTATCTTATAACATCCGATAATGGGACTATTATTAATTTGATGTCATTAGCTTGCATGATAATTTTGAGCTCAATAGTGATATATTATATCAAGAAAGAAAAGTTGTTAATTTAACTAAATCCGTTCAATTAATTACCATTTATTTAATTTAAATATTTAAATATTTAAGTCAACTACAATATATTAAATCTCACATGATACATATTTGACTTACATACTTAAATATTTCAATTAAAAAAATGGTAATTAGTTGAACGGATTTAGTCAAATTAACAACTTTTTTTTCAGTGTAGGTGAAAGCAGATAAAGAAAGAATAATTTGAGGTCTCGAACTATCTTACCGCGAAGAGATCGCTCCAATGACGTAAACGACCTTCTTGGATATATCCATGCTTCTTTATATCGGTTCCAATTACCAATCAAGTGCAGAATCCGAGAAACGATCCTCACCGGCGGATTACAGAATTACACTCTCGTTTCGATGTTTTATTCTTTCTATTGCGCTTCTTTCTAGTCTCATCGTCGGCGATTTATCTTTTCGCGCGAATATTTTTGACTAAAGTGCATAATCAATGCATTTTTTTCGCGTAATTAAAAAATTATCATTGAAACGCTTAGCAATTGATAAAAAGCACAAGCAATCGATTATAATTAAAATTAATGTGGAAAATTTCATTATGCAATTTAGATTTTTCAAAATCTTTCCGAGTTGTAGCTTGATGCTACGAATATTATCTAATCGGCTGCCGAGATGCGTATTGAGGAAGCTGATAGCGAGGTGCGGGATCATTTCACATGCACGAGAAACGAATACAGAGCCCAGGAACCCTGGGGCTACCGAGGAATCGCATAACGCCAAGGCTGAGGGAGAAAGAGAGAGGGAGATGTCCCTAATGTCTATAATCTTGGATCATCTGCATCCGAGCTGCGATCTGGCTTGTGGCTTTGCGTACCTTAAATCCAACCACGTTCTTACTACCTTCCATAAAACCTTATCAAGTACGGGTATTCATTTCTTTTTCCGCCCGCTGCGTGTATTGGCGCGTTATTAAATTGTTTCATTGTTTTATATTCTCTTTCTCTTTTTTCCATCTTTCTCTCGATCTCTCTTGATTGCTCTCGTGCTTCCGTTTCTCGTTGTAGATTCGGTATAATGAAAATTTTGAGCATTCACAGGTGACACATTTTACCTTGAGAAGAAGAATATTTTTCAATTATTTTTATTAATGTAGTTTTAAATATTATTTGGTTTAGATTGTTTGATATTCAACATCTAAATAAAATAATAAATACGTGAAAGCCAAATCTTATGAACGGAATTAATTGGTGTCGAAGAAATCATTGACGATAAGATCCCTTAACACCGTCAAGTCATCCTAGTTTGTTTGATTTTCCTTTAAATAGAATTTTCGAAATCTGTAAGATTATTTGGTATACGAGCGAATCTCATCGTACATTGTAAAGTACACGAAGAACGTGAATATAGACTGCCGCTTGCAAACTCGCGATTGCCGATAAAGAAAGTATCGCGATACACGATACATACTACGGGTACGCGCGTGTCCGAATCCAAAGTTATTTCGTCTCGATCAGCGAGAGCCTTGCAATCGCGGGAGGGAAGGGAGTCATTTCTCGGAAAGTCGAGCCGAGCTAGAGGGGGACTCGTTGGCATAAATTATCGAAAAGTACAGCCCTCGAAAAATCCAGCTCCTCTTTCGTGTGCGCGTACTCGCCTCTTGCGAAATTGCCTCTCTAAAATATGAGAATTATTGCCCGTGGCTTCGTTCCGTCTCGCTCGCGCCTTCTGCGTTACTTGTGCGTTTCTTATTTTGCAAAAGCTTTCTTCCTTTCTGCGACGGGATTCATGCACCCATGCAGCATTGCCCGACAGTTAGAAAGAGAGAAACAGAGAGAGAGAGAGAGAGAGAGAGAGAGAGAATCTCACATCTCGCTGCTTCACCGTGCACGAATGCGAGCTTAGTTTGTTTTAATCTTTTATCTCATCGAGGAGAAATCATCTCTCCGCGTGCCAATTCGTAAATCAGCTGGTAAAAAAAGCGAATCTTTCAAATCTATCTTCCTTTTCTTCCTCGCCGAGCTCTACTCACGCGCGATGCGTGTGCGTGATTCTTTCGCGTGGCCAGTCGCGGTTCATTGACCTTTGAACTTCCTAACCGGCCAGACGCAATGTCCGAATATCGTCCTGTCATTGCGCCTGGCTATGGGTCCTCGTTTGACGCGAGGAGACGTCCTGCGGTCCAAATTAAGCCAGTCTCGAGATTCCCTGAATACTGGTATTATTATTCAGATTTGGATATGGCATTCGCGTGTCAAATATTCCCTGCCGTATTAGAGAGACAATGCTTCCCGTTTTCCTCTTCAATCAATAGGTTTGTTATAAGTGAGACAATAATAATAAAATACATTATATATGTATATTGGATATAAAAAATGTTAAATATTCACACAGTTCTTCTTTACATTTTTTATATTTTTAAATCCTTGATTGTCAAATATTTTTCTCTGTCTTTTTATTCTTAGAAAATAGTTTGAAAACAATTCAGAATGAATCAGATATACATGACACAGAGATATCTCTTCCAATATTTTTTTTCCAGAGGAAAAGAAAGAGATCTATATGTGTGTAGATCAAATGTCAACATTTTATTCGAAGAAGATAATTTTCTAAATTAAGAAACCTTTAATTTTTTTCATAATTTGATTTTAATATCTATGTAAAATGTATGAAGAAGAAAATCATCTATGATATTATATATCTTAGATAAATCGTCGATTCTCCTTAAACACTTTGCTTTTAAATAAATGCGAGCCAAGGATATTTAAAAAGTACCTCCGGTTTCTTTGGCGAATTCTCCGCGCGGAGACGATTTCAAGATGATCTCCATGTTTTTATGGAGATCTTAAGGATTAGCACGGAGTTGTCTTGCGAGTTTTTGCGAAATTATTTCCCGTGAATAATTTATAGCCTGGTAGGGACGATTAGAGCAGTAGAGAGAGAGAGAGGTTTTGCTAATCTGCCCAAGAGCGATGTGAGGAAACGCGCGTAAACGCATCACACTGCCGCCAGTGCGTTTTTCTAAAGTTACGTTTAAAAGTTGTTTCTGACTTGATGGTGGAAACATTCCTTTCTTTGCACGATTTTAATAATAATGTTTCGAAAAAATATGCGCATAGTAGATTTAGAAATTTCAAAAACAATACGAAAATATACATTTTATATGTTCTTGTTCTTCATGATCACCGTTTTACTTGTACGTAGAATTAATACATCTTTTTTCCAAGAATAAAATGAATAAAAATGAAAAGAAAAGGATCAGTGCTGCTTAGCATTTAGCAAGATCGATAGGAGATCTTGCTCCTCTAAGGTACGACATTTGCCGGACCACTGATGCCATGACATTTGTCGTTGACATACGGTGCAAAATTCTGTTTTCTTTCTCGCAAAATCGATCGTTGCTAGATGCGCGAATGACGTATGCACGCACGCACACACATATAAGTCGTTGCGCATCTCTGTTCGTCCGTACATCGCCGAAGATAGATGAGAGGCTCTATCCCCGGCGCGGAACCAGTTACAGCTTGACGAGCTGTGTGTTTCGCGTAATGCCTCGCGATCTTATCGTCTTATTAATAATAAACCGCGAACGGCGTTATATCGCGAGAGATGCCCGCCACCGGATCGCTAGGTGCTCATCGTGTCCGTTGCTTACGCATCCGTAATCGGTTGGCCGCATTTCTCAACTCTTTTTTCGGCACTTGATTCTTTATGTATTATAAAGAGAGCAAATTGTGAATTATTCATACGCTTCTATATGCGCGAGTATTAAAAGCGTTAGGAATTTTTCTAAAATATTCGACGGTAGCTACAGCCCCAGGATGGCATAAGTGAGACGGAGTATTGGTATCCATTTACCCGCATTTCTCTTTGTTCTCTTTGATGTTGAATTATTCATGTGTGTTTATTTTACTTTTAATATATATTATACGGTGCGTATAAATATATTTTAGAATATAAAAATTTAGTTAAAATTATTACTAAGAACCAAGCGCAAAAAATAGACACATGAAAATTATCTAAAAATCTTTCATTATCTTGGCTATTTTGGTCTTTTTTTTGGAGCATCTTGATAAAATCATTTGACAAAAAATTCATGCGTTTTGATCTTTCTCTGGTTATCATCTTTAAGTCTCCTATCGGTTCCAGCTGTTAAGAGATGACGAGATTACATAATTCAAATTGTCAAATGACATCATGACAACTCATTCGCATCATCATTTAGATTGATGTGTTTCTCGTATTAAGTTGAGAGAAAATGTGTATAATATAATATTAAGAAACGTTGAAAGTTATATTTCTTGAAGTCATTAATTTTTAGTGAAAGAGAAAAACGTGCATACATAAAAAGTTTTCATTAATTTGGTGCATCTCGAATATCGCGAATAATTAAATTTAAGAGAGAGTAGAATTAAATGGTAATTTATTATTATAATCCCGAATTTATTTTTTAATTGACAGGAAATTAAAGATGGGAAAATTGACTTGATATTATGCCAGCAGTTTCACTTCCTACAAACATTTATAATACAATAATAAACAAAAGAATAAATATTTGTCAGAATTAATTATTAGTACTACTTAATTGCTCAAAGACAAATTAAATTTAAAAATATTATGTTTTTTTAGGTGCACTTCGACACATAATATTTGATATAATTATATAATATAAAGAGTCATAGGTAAAAGTTAATAACTTTATATTTTGATTCACATTACGAGGGAAGAAGGGATTAAGCGATTACTTAGCTATTATTTGGTGTTTAATCGAGAGTAACGGTACTTAGAGATCAGAATGATTTGGCGCTCTCTTTCTCTTCTCTGTCTTTCTTTTTCTTATTCTCTAGCAAAGTAGAGATCCATTGAGTTAGTTAAAAAATACATCAACTGTGGTCAGGATCAGTATCCTATAAATAAATCCTATAAATAAAGAAATAACTCACGAAATTATGATTGTGTAGTCTAAAAATTTCAAGAAATTATATAAAATTTTATTTATCTCCATTTTTTTCACAAACACAAAATTTAGAAAAAACATTGGTTGCTTTTATGTATCTCGTTTTTGGGAACAAAACTTTATGGATTTTTCTTTAAATAGTTAATTAAAAAAAAAAAAAAGAAATAACGCAATACACGCAAACGCACACACTCACGAATGTAAGAACATAAAATTATAATTGTACATGTACAGGATATAAGTAAAGTTGAGGCATGATGTAGATATATTATTGGTGAAATATATATTTTCAAATTTATAAGTACTTGGATTGAGAAAGTCAATGCTAGTTTAATTATAATATATCAATTTAAGAAAAATATTAAGAGAGATTTCATATATCATTTTATTATGCTAATAAGATATCAACAATGCATGAGCCATTTTGATGACATCATGACTGGAAAGAACGTAACACCGTAAAATAAGACATCGATGTTTTTAGAACCTTTAAAAAATAAAAAATTTATATATATATATTATTTTTAATTATTATATACGTAATTTTTAAATAATTATTTTTAAATAATAATATAATTCTTAAATAACTATTCGATATGTCATTCAAATAATGAAAATAAATAAAATATTCCGTGCAACTTTCTTAGCATTATAAACTATGTGCGGGACTAGAGAATTAATTATGTAGTATTATTTACCGCAGCAAAGCTTTCAATAGATAAAGTCATAATTTTACCAGCAGTTAATTTGCAAGGTGATATAGTTCTGTTCATGATTAAAAGAAATATCTTGCGACATCTTTTTGAAGTGTAATACCACTTTCCTTTGCAACTGCAAAAGAGATTTTTACCAGCTTAAATAAAAAAAAAAAAAACTAGCGAAGAAATCTGTATACTTACATCGCTTCATATGGAACATTACTATAGTCCAATAAAAATTGAGCTTGCCAAAATTGTAAGAAAAGATGAGTGAGTTGCGCAATGTAAATTGCCAGAGGTGCTGCAATATCTCTCGCATTGCTTAAATTCATCACTACCTAGAATAAAAATGTAATTGTTCGATGGAGATATTTTTTCGAATAATTTCTTGTTCTCTTACAAATATATATGTATTCCGAGAGTTACGATATTGAAGATGAAATATTATTTTTGTTAAATATTGATTGTAATTGAGAACGCAACGAAATTCTTTTTGCTTGTGCAGATTATATATTTATAGCAAAGTATAACTACAAAAAAAAAAAAAAAATTAATACATACTTGTATACCGCCTATACTGCCACAAATCATATTTAAACTAATGCTGATCAGGAACATATTTGTAAATGTAGATTCGATCATTTCCGCGAATCTGCAAAATCGCGAAGCTGAACGCGATTGCGGGCAATATGAAAATATCGATATACATATAATGCGGCTATTATTTGTTGTACAGATATTTTTTTTAAAATATAGAGGAGAAATCTAGGATAGAAGATATATATTTGTTTCGTTAACACGCACTCTATTACGTGAAGATGCATACGCAAACAGAGCAATGCTTTGTGATAATTCATGTCTCTTATCTTGTCCAACTTCATATGAAAATTAGCATCACTATCTATACCGATATTCTCTAACATGTGTCTGGAAGTGAATGAAAATTATGCTCTTATTTTTCAATTTTTAATCATCGTTTCTGTGAATCATTTTTGTAATTCTAATATTCTTACCCAACAATTGAAAACATTCCGCAGGCATGCTGCACTACAGTATAATAAAAGGTGTCAACCGCGATTGTACTAAATACGTGAGCGAACACGCCTAGATAACAGTGAATTGTTATTGGGTAGAAATACTGGTCTAATTTCTTGCCATACTCGACTTGAAATGGCAATTTCGATGCACCCGATATGGACGACTTTGTTATGTTCACAGCATTGTCCTCTAATAACGTCATAATGACTGGTTTTATCAAATAAAAGAATGCTGTTATATTCATGAAAACTAAAAAAAAAAAAAAATTATTTTTCATACGAATAGATTTTCTTTGATTTTTATTATTTATAAACGTCTCTTAAAAAAATGAAACAAAAATAATCTCTTTTGTATCTTCTGTGTAAATTTCAAGGCTTAAAATAAATAAAGGAAAAATTCGAAAAATTACAGAGGATGTAATACAAAATATACGCTTTTGTATACTCACTCTTGCATACATCCAAAAAATGCACAATTTGCTATACATTTACAGTTTCTAAAATGTACCTGCGTAAAATATTGTCAGATATCGTCCATATTCGCTGTGACGTGCCAATATAACCCTTTCCACATCTGTATTTAATGATAACCAGTCGTCTTCTATCATCTTAAGGCAAGACTTGATCTAATCAATGATATAAACATACACGCACATTTTGCATCGCATCAATAATTTGTATACAAAAGATTACGTCGTATCCATATTGTATAATGATTGCTTACATGTTTGCTGTTCAACATTAGGATTGCTATTTTATAACTGAATATTATGCTAATCAATACGGATGGCAAACCCTCGAAAATATCATCGAGATCCATTGCGTTTAATACGTACAGTAACTGTATCGGATTTTGTGGAACATATATCAAGATTTTATTAAGGAAGGAAAGAAAATTGTGCAATGAGTTGATACAATAAATAATCCGTAGTAAACTGTTTTCTCGCAAGAGTGTAATTTTCAAAATTAAATATATATACCTGAGGTATGAGAATACTAAAGCAGAAAGTAAACATCGGCACGAAGCGTATACATCTATCGCGAAGTCTATGATACGGCCATACTCCCGCTATAGTCATGTATATTTTAGGAATGATATAGTACCGACTATTCCAGATGTCTTTCTTGCCCAACATTTTGCGAAATATTAATATTAGGGATTATCAGATTCCTTGTGAACATTTATCGCTCGATGAATTATCTGAGCTCGGTTATCGATTCCTTTTAACGCGGCAAAGCGACCACGCAATAATTCAACTAGATAATACGTGTGCAATTACGTTGTGCCTGAACCCTTTCTCTTCCGCATTTTCATGTAAAGTCAGTCCTTTCATCATTTCTCTTTCATCGTAATAATAGGGCATATTTTCTGCGTCATTCTTCGAAATTGACGTGAAATTAACGAACGCTTTTGTTCATTTCATTTTGAAAGAAACATAGGTAGTTTCTTTTCAACAATTCAGTAGAATAGAAGAAGCAATGAATGCGAACACAAGAAAACGAGATTAATATAGAATATAGAACAAGATATCATAATCCTAATATACTTAATGATTTAGGAGGGAGAGGGATGTTGAATTGAATGCAGTTAATGTATAATGCAAACTGGGAATTTTACAAACATAAATTTAATCTTTAAAAATAAGAAGCGTACAACGAAATTTTTCTATACTGGAAATGTTCTACTTTTATAGTGATGACATCATCGTTGGACGGAATAAAAATTAGAAATTAATACATTATTTAACGAATAGTTTTTCTCTAATAAATGATCGAATTTATTGTAAACATTATTTCTTAGAATGGTCGGTATAACTTGAAAATAGGAGAAATGGATTTTGAGAAATTTTTATATGTTATAGTTTCAGACAAAGATTATGCCACCAAAATAGTATTTCAAATGCTTGATTGCAAATAGAATCGTGATATCCAGTGACATGTTACGCGGATTTGCAATTATGCATGTGAGTATCTCATTATAAATAAATAAATAATATATATATATATATATATATATATATATATATATATGTTTATCTTATACATATATAAATATATAAAATAATTAAAAAAGATAATTAAGAAGGATTTTTAGATAATTCTTATATCTACATTTTGCGCTTATATATATATAAACTTTTTTTAACTGATTTTTTAAATATTAATTTTTATATTAAAGTCTTCTTGTTTCCTTGCAATTTTCGAATATTCGCAAAAAGTTAATAATAACGCGAAAAAGAATTCGCTAACGCTTGTTTCACGGCTGATGACGTTCAGGAAGTTTGCCAAGTAAAGCTCGTAAAAAAGTGCGAATTTCTTTTCCGGGTGAACGCTTCGTCATATTGACTTTACGTGAAACCACGTGAGAATAAAATCAAGTCAAACCCGAAATGTCGAGCGAATCTTTTATAAATTGCGCAATATTGTTTCTATACTAATTGAGTACATCATGTCTCCTGTATTTTTCCGATATGAGAGAGATTTACCGTGCACGACGGAGATGATATTAATCGCAATCGACGAGAAGGTTCGCTAGCACGCGGTGTTTAAAGGAAAATTCGCAGGCGGTTAATTAATTAGGCGGATAACGGTGGTTTGGAGATTCTTCCAATTAAGCACGGCGTGCAATAGTTAGATTCGCTAATTAGATATGTTGTCCCGCACGAATACCTTCTCTTTTTTTCACTTTTTCCTTTTTTATATTAAAAAAGGGGGAGGGGCAGGGATATAAAAGCTGATGTACAAAAGTGTTCGTCCTTGCGCGCAAGCATAACATTCCTCATTCTGACGTCGTTGCGGCCAATTATGGATTTTTACAATTTTAAGCGAGTGGTTTTAGCCTCGTCTGATGGCTCGGTCGAGAGTGCCTGCTTACCGACTATCAACCTTGCAACTGGCGGTAGACCAAGTCATTAAGTGATAAACGCTCGACTCCCGCTGGCAGCCGAGACCTCTCCTCTTCGGGGGCCTCAACCCTCCGGGGGTACACACGCTGTACGTGTAAGAGCGAATGATGGATGCGTTTCGTCGCGGTGCAAAAGTCAAAACCGGACCGCGTTTTTACGCATCTAACGAAGATAGTAGCGTAGATAATATCTTAGACGAAAGAGATCTTCTCTGAGAGAAATAAAACGCTCGCGTATATGGAATAGTTGCGGGGAGGCGTCGTTCACGCACACCGAGATCCGCTTTCTGGGGGACGGTTTCCGCGGGAAAAGATACGCCGTCCAATTTCGACGGCGGCTTCCCGCGCGATTACGCGGTCCGGTTGTAACGGACGGCGGATTAATACGATAGCAGGGCGAGAGAGCGCTTGGGACAAGGACGAGGGGCAGGGCAGGAATTGCATGTTATAGGTAATTGGCAATTTCTGTAACGCGATTCCGCTACCACCTGTCTGTGTCCGGCCGGGAGGAGTTTCGCTAGCGGGTGTTTGAAACTGCTGCTGCTGCTGCTACGGCAACGGGTGTTACCGCGCAAGGACGGAGAAAACAGCCGCGGCAGATCGCGGCATATATTCCCCTCGACACACGTAATAACGCTAACATGCTCCGACGCGCCCGTGAATTTATGTAGGCACGTCGAGTGCTCTTTTCGAGCACCAACCGCCAACCTCGGGATATACTTGCCGAGTACTTTGGAGCGAGAGTTCCGCCGCGGAGGAATCTCCTCGAACGCATGTGCGAGAAATGATCTTTTCTCTCCGTTTTTTCGTCACCAGCGTCTTACGAAGAATCAGCATAATCGGTGAAAAAAATATATGATTTTATATTTTTATTGAAATTTTAACAAAGAAGAAACGTGCGCAAACAAATTCTGCCGTTCAAAAAGCAGATGTAACATTAGATCTTGCGAATGCGATATATTAATTATGCATAATATATTTTAAAGCATTTTTGCGCTTAGATTCTGCCGATGATGTGCGCCACTTTATATAGTTTGTTCTTACGAGTTTATTTATAATTTTAAATTTTTAATTAAAGCAGTTGATATATCATTGATTGATTGAAGCATAAAAATGTATAGTGAAACACATAATTAATATATATTCAGCATAAATAATTTAAATTTAATTTTAAATGTAAAAATGAATTTTTATAAGGTTATATCTTATATAAAAATATGAAAAATATAATATTTGACAATTCGTTTATAAATGATCAGAAAAGAAATCTTTATTACTCTCGTTTTTACATATATTATAAATCATTGAGGAAAAGGTGAACGTTTTCAGGTAGCGGAATTATTAGAGTTACTGTATAATCTGTAACAACGGCTGTGCACGCGTGTTCGTGTATATATACGTAAAATTAAATTTAAATTATTTATAGAATATATATTAATTATGTCTTTCAATATGCGTTTTTATATTTAGATTCAGTAAATGATATATCAATTGTTTTAATTATATATATATATATATATATATATATATGTATGTATAAAATCTCTTTCTCTTTCTGCCGACCAATTTCGTTGCGCGCTGTGCAAATAGATTGGCATTCTAAAAAAAAAATTTCTCGGTAATATTGGAGAAAAAAACGTCATTACCGGCGAGGTCGTAATATCGAATGTGTATTGCGCGCTTTGCGCGGTTTCTTCGGAGGCACTGAAACACCGCCGTCGCCGTCGCCGAGAGGGTGTCGGGAAGCTCTCGCTCACTGAGAGGGCTATTATTAAAATTGATGTTGCAATGGCAATAAGCAGAATTGCCGGGTATTAAATTAAATTATTTTAATGTGGCAGCGCGCGCGAGGACGCGCGGGGAACGGAGAGGAGGGGGGCTTGGAGGTTTGGACGATCACTCGGTTGGATGGAGAGAAGCGCGGCTTGTAATATCCATCGCATCGTATTGTAAGATTGAACGTACCGCGGTGGAAAGTGCAACGATTTTGTACATTTTGATACGCGACGACCTTTACGACCTGTAACGACGCTGTGGAAAGATTTCACAAGCGCGATCGCATCTGGCAAACCTTGAATCACTTGCGGATTGTTTAATTCTCTTCTTTTTTTACTTTAGTATCTAAACATTTTGATAAGAATTAGACTCTTTTATGAGATTTGCTTACAGATTTTATAGATATCTCTCGTGAGTTTTTCATGATTTAAGTTTTTCTTTTCTTTTTTTTCTTAAACAGTATTACTTTTTATTGACAGCGTATATTAATAATATATTTCATATTATGTTTTAAACAAAAATAGTTGAAAACATATTTGATTATATTCGGGTCACACCTACAAGGGAATCATTATATCATGGAAAACAAGAAAATAAATTGAAAATAAAGAGAGAATAAATAAATTTAAATAAAGCTACACTACAAAACTCTCTGATATGGCATTTCTTTTTTTACTTAATATCTAATTTAAAAAATAAACGACATTATCCTACAGATTAATTACACTTTTAATAATAGAAATCAAATTTTCATGTCCGCTCTATTCTTTTAATAAAATTGTCATTAATTTTTTTTTGTACAGTATAATTGATCTAGCTCAGATTAGCGATGGATAATCAACGTTCTATACCACGATATCTTGTCTCCCGCGGATCTTTCCGCTTCGCCCGCGTTCGAGTATTAATCGACGCAGAACAAACAGCCCGGTCGACACGCCGATGTGTTTGCACCGGTGCTCTTTGCTCATACACGCTCCGCGAGGCGAAACGGATTCTCTCGCCCTTGGGAGAGAGAAAGGATCTTTTTCACGAGCGTGCACCGTTGAACATCGGGCGAACCAACTCTCCACCTCGAACGTTTGAACGTAGCCCTCTGTGTTTGCCCGAGAGGCGCGAATTACGACTCCCCAGTGTCAATATGTCAACGCGGATATTTCATTCTCGGTGCGACGGCGGCACGCCTCTTTCGCGCCACTTTCGTCGTGCGTTACATAGCACTTCGATACTTTTACGCTGGTCATTTTGCATAAACTCTGTGTTTGCCCCCCTCGCTGGCCTTCGCGCTTTCCGTTTCTCTAGACTCGTTTTTAGCTTTTCTCTCTTTCTTTACGCACGTTAAAATTAATGTCTAAATTTTAGAGAGAAGGTTCATTGGCGCGGAGATCTTATTTTCTATAAAAGAAAATATCGATAGAAGCAAGATGAAGATGGGATAAAACAATTGAACTTGTATCAGAATAGAGTTTCGCCCATCTTTGTGTGGACAATATTTAAATTGATATATTTAAATGTATTGTCTCGTCTCTTTTAAAATCTCATTACGCATTAATTAGCTGATTTTATGTGCTGTCTTTAGGAAATCTTATCTTGTGGCTTCTTCGCTTATCAGAGAGCAGTTGAATATTCTAATTGACTTGTCTAATCAATTTTATCTCACTTTTCTCCACGGTGATTAGTAAGATTATCCCCTTTATACCGAATGTTATTTTCCGTTATGTCCAACTGATCACTCACTTCGTTTTAAATAATCTTGGTAATCACAAGATCGAAGGAAGAATGTTAGAAAAAGAGAATCTCAGTTATTGAAGTAGAAGAAACTTCCTGCTCTAGAGATATCAAAGTAAACGAGAAACTTTCGCAAGTGTTTTATATCTCGATTAATGTAAACAAGTAGTTTTTCTAAATTGTTGAAATTTCTTTCTCTCTTCTAATTGTCGTTGCATCTCTCTCACGTCGTTAAAGAAACTCGAATGGAAATAGCTCGGAGATGAATTAGTAGGACGAATAAGAAAATCTCCTGTATTTTATTTTACATTATGGGAATGACTAGGAATTCAAAATGACGACTTTGAGCGTTTGTTCGTAATGATTGAATTTTCTCTATATTTCGTCTCTCTTTTACGTATTTTCTTATCGGATTCATGTCGTTGATACGTGAATCGATTTCCGATCGGACGTCTTCCACTTGCATGGACGATAAACTATTCTCGCGTAAGATTACGAATTATTTTTTGGAACGATTGCCGAAGTCGGACAGTTTTCAGGGACGAGATCTCGTCGTCTCGCTGAAAAAAAAAACTAAAAAACACGAGAAAGACGAGAGTGACGGATGAGATTGTTCCGCCGGGTAAAACTCGTTGATGGAAATCCGATAGTATCTGTTATTTATATAGCTTGACAAAAGTCCGCATTTTTAATACTTGAAAGATGCAATTGATAATTAATCGAATAAAAAATATTTCCGTACTTTTTTTGTTGAATATGAAGATAAAAAATTATTTTTAAATTTGAGTCCTACTCCAATTGTAAGTTTTATAAAGAAAACATTAAAACGAGCAGAAAAATTAAATCTTTTTATTTATCAGAATCAGTTTTTATGTTTCACTTTTTAAAATAATTTTTAAGGCTAGAGAAAGAAAGAGAGAGAAAGAGACAAAGAGAGAGATAATAGCACATTACTAAAAAAAAAATTAACTTATTGGTTTCGATAGACAAGAAAAGAAAAAAAAACAAATTAAAAAAAAAAAAAATTTAATCTATTTTAATCAAGAATCGAAGATCGAATTAAGTATCAAAACCTATATGATCAAATTTTTCATCCATCAATAAAATTAATTTCTCAATTGAAAGCAACCGCAAGAAAATCTGTTTCAAATAGCAGTAATTCAATTAGATTAGTGTAATTATCAATTTGAAGATACAATCAAGATCACGCTTTTGTTTTCAACTTCAATTCTCGAATTATATCATCTCGCTACTCTTGGAGCCAGCGATGATCCAGAATATTCTTTCACGAGATCGAGTATCATTACTCCCTTCCTCACATACATTACATTACACAATCACTCCTCCCCCGTATAACATCAGCATAATTTCGCGATATCCGCGGCGGAGGCGGAGTCGAGTGACTTATGAAATCTTCCGGCAAATATCGCCGAGGGATATTGTTGTCGTCGTTGTCGCAGTATTGTAATAGATGGGGCGCGGTTGCGGGCCAAGAAGAAGAGGAGCCGTCAGTCGCGTTGTGGTCGATGCGACTGCCGACTGCGGAGAGGATAAAAAGAGGTGGATATCCCTCGGGCGGTCGTCCTTGCCCTCGCCGATCGGCCCACGTCAAGGCCATCTTGCTTCGGGCGCAATGCACCCGCCGCTGCTGCACTTTTCTCTCTCTCTCGCTCTCTCTTTCTCTTATGTTCTTGGACTCGTCTAATACACCGGCAACGCTCCACTTCAGCTACCCCGTGCTATGTACGAGACTCGGGCTGTGTCTCTCCCTCCATTTGCTACTCAACTCGAAGGCAGGCAGGCAGGCAGGTTACACAGTTACAGCCCTCTCTGTCCTTCTCCTTATCCGCCTTCTGTGCTACCCGCGACTTCTTCTTGCCTTTGAGCTCTCCCGCGACTCCGAGCTATAGGTATATCGTCGCGGATAGGGTACGAGATGCGCGTTCTCCTTTCTTTTCTTATCCCGTTAACCCTCGCCCTCTTCTTTCTCTCTCTCTCTCTCTCTCTCTCTTTCTTTCTTTCTCTCACTCCCTTTTCCCCGCTTTGCCGCTATAAATATCTGGCGAGATGTTATTTTTAACTCAGCGCCTTGACTAACGTGCACTCGTATCGTGCAGTAATGGAAATCACGCCGAATGTAAGATCACGTGATTTATATCGAATTATTGTCGATTTAATAATCTAACTCGATGTATATTAACTCTTTCTCCATCTACAGGTAAGCTTTTAATAATCATAGGAATTATATTAAATTATATTTATATTTTGTTAAATAATAGTCTTATTTTTTGTTTATTTTTATTATTCATTATAAATAACAAATGTGAGAACGAATTAAACGGGAATCAATCACATTCGTACGATATGACAATTGAAATATTAAAAGGGCGAAATTTCAGAAGATTGATAATCGTATCATTGATGGAAGCATCGTGTGAAGGACGAATTGCTAAAACTAAATTTACTTGCCCCAAGTATTCGATGTAATCGGAATCGTAGACTTTTCTTTTTTTTTTTAGTAGCGGTGTCGATGGCTTTATCGTTTTTCGACCCTCGTGGGAGCCATCGACGTCTTTCGCCGAAATCCCCTATGTGATGTTTAAGCTGTGAGGTCGATCGACACTATTCGCGCCCGCATCGCCTTCCCTCTTCTCGCTCGATCTTCTCTTCCTACCTCTCGCCATCGATCTCCTGTCTCCCTACGGCCGTTTCACCACTTTTTCTGTCTTCCCTTCCCGCAATGCTCTCTGGAGCATGACGCCGGCCGTTGATTAGACCCTCTCCTCGCTCTCTTCCACCCTCCTCCCCCCCCATTCTCGTCGAATCTCTTCTCGTCTTACCTTCCGCGCTTCTACCTCGCTACTTTTTATCCTGACTGCGTGACCTTGCCAAGGTCGGGTGAACGAACCAGCACAGCGGAGGTGACGTTGATGATGCCGGTGTTAGATCGCAATGCTTGAGCAACGAGACGAGTATACTCACATAAGTTTCAGTTTATACATATATTACACGAAATGTTTTCCAGCGTTAAAATTTCGTGGCGAAGTTTTCTTAACAAGAATGAAAATTTTAATTCTTTAATTGAACATACGCGAAAGCATATCGTATTTTTTTTCCTTTTTCCATTTCGTTGGACGGTTTGATAATCTGATTCGTTTGATAATTGGATGCATATAAGAAACCAATAATAACTAATCATTAAAATTCAATGAATTCAATTTTCATTCTCGATCGGAGAATGCACACAGATTGGTCTTGTAAATTGAAATTTCAAGTAAAGCAAGTTACGACGAATAGAACGAGCGTTTGCCAAGATTGGTCGCGTTTTTTATCCGACGTTTTTTTGGCCGCGAATCAAAAGTCGGTTGAATCTAATTCTCCGTTCATTTCTTGCCCTTCTAATCACGTGCGTAGACTCGGGACAAGATTGCTTAACGAGAGAGCGCGGAGATATTCCGTACTTTCGTTCCTTCGTTAAGCCGACAACAAATTGACGATTGTTCCGCAGGTAGCATCGCGACTAATTCGATCTGGCTATTAAAACCCGCTTCCTTTGCTTGATTGCGTATCATGAAACATATCACAGCTGGATAATAATGGTAACAGTAAAAGAATCTCATACGTACTTTAATACCGTTTAACGTAAGCGAGCCTCTTTTTTTCTCTACCTTGCCACGATTGAACTTAACGGCAAAGTTAATAATACCGATTTATCGAGGTAGATAATCAATCAACGCTTATTGTTGCGTGCTCACGATCTGAATTCTCGATTTATCGAAGCATTCGTTGGAATGCCGTTGCTCTTCCACTTTGACCTTTAAAATGTTCTTGCGGCGCCGGTCAGGCGCCACATTCGCGTTTATTCCTTTGATCTTTATTTGTGTCTTTGAAAAAGATTTGTATGCAGATTGCGTGCATACGTACATATTTTCTTATTTCATATTTCTATTAATTAATTTTTTATATTTAAATCACACATTTTTCTATGAAGAGTTATTTTGTCAGAGGTAAATAATTGTTTGAATTGAAATCATGGAGTATAAAAATGCGAGCGTTGAATGAAATCTTCAATAATTGATTTCTGTTAAAATGTACATATTCATATATGCACATCTCTTTTCCTTCACGATTAACAAAAACTGATGCAAAGTAAGCTTGTCCGTAACCATGTGTACGGACTACTCGTTAAACCCCTATAGACCCTTGCCATAAATGAAGTCTGGATATTAATTCGCGCGCGACGCGACGTCGCGAAATTGGCTAACAGGACGATTAATCAATTAACTAGCGGTCGCGACAGTCCTCTCGTTTACAACGAGTACGGGATGGCAACAGGAACAGTCTCGGAGTCGCGCCAGATAAACGACAATTTTGCAAATTAATAGCGCTGTCATTAAGCGCGTCACTGCCATGAAACGGCATGAATCGCGAATGTCGTCCGGTAATCAACGCTTACGTACGCGTTCGTCTTCTTCTTCTTCGTGGCTGACGCGCACGGAATAACGATACTGGCTTTCCCAGGAAAATGCCTAGCGAGATTCCGCACGGGGAAGAATGTTGTAAGAAACGTGTGGCGTTTGTACAAAATCAACTTTCCCAGGGTGATCCGAACGTGCCTCTATTAGCGTCGTTGATAGCCCATCAACGTACGATAATAAAACTTCACCTGTTTTCATTCAGATCCATTATATGGAGTATTCCAGTGACTAGATATTATTCTTTTAAGTAATGCTGAAATTATTTAGGGAATAATATTTTAATATGCATGTTTGAATATTAAGAGAATATAATATATGTATACATGTGGGAATTGTATGAAATATACATAATATATTAAAATATATAATATGTTAGTATTATATTTTTTATATATAATTATGTATTATACAGGGTGTTTTAAGAATTAAAATATGAATTTAGGATCTCAAAAGAAGAAAAAATTTTTCTTTGGAGGTAAACGCTTCGTTTAAGAGATATTAATATCTATACATTTTTATTATAAAATTTTATGAAGCTATTATCAAGTTATAATTAATAAATTAATAGTATGTTTCAAGTACTTTATTATTAGAAAATATGAAAATCACACGAACATCATATCGGCATATTCCCTTAGAATAAATGCAAGGCATAATGATGCTTACTTCACGAAAGCGTCGAACAAATTGAGAAATGTCATTGAGAAAGTTTTTCAGTGATATGTTGATATAGTGTTTGTGCCGTTTTTTATCAATATTGACATGTATAATTACAAATATATATTAGCATATACAATAAATTTATTATTCCTATCCGTAACTTTAGTTTAGATTTCTCCTAAGTTCTTCAATATCTAAGGTCAATCTATCAATATCTAAGGTCTCCAATATCTCTTAAACAAAGCATTTATGGGCACTACTTTCAGAGAAAAATATTTTTGGTTTTGAAATTTTTAATTCATATTTTAAGTTAGGACATTTAACTCTGAAACACTCTGTATATTATAATATATATATATATATATATATATATATATATATATATATATATAATGCATTATATTGTGCTGCTGCGGGGTATCTGGACATTTGCGATCATTGGAATATTCGTGACTTGGTTCGAGAATCGAATTCTTGAGATTTCCTTTTTTTTTCCTTTCCATATATATAAGTTTTACTTGAAGTTTTAGATTTATAGATCTAAATTTAGCCGGTGCGAGTTTCTCCGCTCTCGCAGCATACAACTTCGTATGCAACTCGGCGCGCACAACTCGGAGAAAAAGATGCCTTTACTTTGTATTTGCACGAACACTTATACCTTGAGGCGCAAGCAGCCTTTTGCGAAGCGCGTTTACGACTGTTAATATATAACTTCCCGCGAAAAGGGGCGCGCGCACAATAACTGCAGGAGATACCTGCCGCAAGAATTTCGATTCGCCGCGATGCCGCGACACACGCGGAAATATCGAGGAAATATGCATCCTCCGATGCGTCCCGATGTTGAAAATTATCTCGCATAATGATAACTGCGAGTGTTACTTTGTACCGCTAACGAGAAACTTCTTTAATCCAGAGTTATCTTTACTCTCATTGGCCTTTTTATCATAACATTGCATATAAAAATATACTTGCGGAATTCTGGAATTTTCAATTTAAGGCAGAAATTCCAGAAACAAAAAGTAAAAATTTCAGTTTTATATAAAATTTAATTACTTATGTTAGATTAACAATATTGCATTTATAACAATATTGCAGTTGTTTTTAGTTTTCCAGATTTAAGTAACCATCTCTTCTTTCTCACCTACATGAATTTTTTTCTTTAAAATTATCTCCAGGATTAGATTCTGATGTTATTACTGTTACTAATCATTTCTTTTTGATATTGTCATAGATTTTTTTTATCTATCAAAGAGCGTTTAATGTCAATGTCAATATGCAGAAATATTCGCGGATTCGCTATGATCGTTTCTCGATTATTTTCTTGAATAAACGACACCCTTACGAATCACTGCTGCAAGCGTAACAAATAGCGCACGTAAATGGTTAACGCGAGATTGTTGTTGGGGTGGTTCGCGGCTTCGCGTCTACGCGGAAGTCCTGTAGCAATCTCATATCACCACGATCGTTCATGCAGAAATTGCGAGAATTGAATAGTTTATCGAGCAGACGAAAGAGAGAGAGAGAGAGAGAGAAAGAGAGAAAGATGTTTCATTTTCCAGACCACGAGCTCAAAGTTTTTTTCGCTCGTTGTTATGTATTTCTTGCGCATTTTCCTACGCAAAACGGTTCATTTTAATTTAAGCATGAGGTTTTCATCTTCTTCAGCATATCGGGCTAAAATCTCGTTACATTATGCAAGCTGTTTGAAGTAATACGCGCGATGATGTGATAATAAAAGACTTATGAATCTAGTTCTATGATTTTAAATCGGCTCGTTAATCATGCGAAGTAATTATTTTATCGAAGAATTTTTTGCGATGCTGCAGCAAGCGCACAGCAGATTACTGTTGCCTAATTTGCATACTATCCACTCTGTAGAAAGCTCGTGGTTGATCGTTTCTATCGTGCATGCACGTTGAAGATTGAAACAGGAAGGATATAGCATAAATAAAGAACACGAAGGTGTGAGGAAGATTAGGTTCGCGTGTTGGTCGTTGCGTGATTGCGCAAAGTGTCTTTTCACCCATTTTTGCCGGCGTTAAAATCACCCTGTGATTAGTCTGCAAACGGGATTGTTCGCGACATCCGCCGCATCGCGACGGTCCCATTCTCGACGCCGGGCTCCCCAAGATTTTTTATTCGCTTTTTCTGCGTCAACCTTTTTCCACGAACGAGCCCAATTACGCGCCTATTCAGCGACATCATATTGGTCCAGCTGCGGCTGACGCGAGAAGAATGAGTCAGATGTCAAAGCCTAGTCGGCTGCTCCACACAGGTGGAGATGTGTTGTGGTGGATGACAAAACGTCGCATGTCTTTCATGCCGACCCATCTTGCCTCTGAACCCCTCTGAACTCCCACACTACTCTTCTGTAATGTACCACTCTCCTAATCCCTGCCGAGCTGCGAGCTCGGTGGACAGAACGGAATCATGTCGGTGACCTCGCAAGGTCTCGCCAAGGTCGAACATTGAGCTCCGGCGAGCGAGTCGCTCTCGAGAGATGCTAATCTCTTCGCTGATCGACGTGATCATCAGTGCCAACAGCACCTCGCTACCAACTGCCGCTATTGTTCGGCACATCGATTTCGTGATTCATTTGCGGACGAATGAAAACGCTATATGTTATATTTTTGCGCTCTCCTTCTTATTACAACGTGAAAATTCGAGCCAGCGTTTAGTTATCGCTCTTTTTAGAGAGATAAAAGTGTACAATTGTCGAAACGGGCGATTCGCATCATCATTTATATTTTAGATTGATGTGTTTCTCGTGTTAAGTCGAGAGAAGACATGTATAATGTTGAGACATGTTGAAAGTCATTTTTCGTGAAGTCATCAATTTTTAATGAAAGAGAAAAACGCGCATATAAAAACTTTTATTAATTTGGTGTATCTCGAGTACCGCGAGTAATTAAATTTGTTAGAATAATTAAATGATAATTTATTGTTGTAATCCTGAATTATTTTCTAATTGACAAGAAATTTATATTAAAAATAGTAAAGTTGACTTGATATCAGCATTTTCATTTCAATGATATTAAGTTAAATCACATAGAATAAAAACAAAAGAATAAATATATCAGAATTAATTATTAGTTAATTGCTTAAAAGATACAAATTAAGTTTAAAAATATTATATTTTTTTTCACAGGTGCATTCCATAACACAAAATATTTAATATATACTTATACATATATAATTATACATATAATATAACAATAAAAAGTCAAGAATAAAAGATTAATAAATTGATATCATATTGTTTTTTGATATAACGAGTACTCGTTACAAGTCTTTATTATTTATTTATTATTATTAATAACACGAGCAAAACTTTTATTATTGTATGAAATTGTATTCCTATTTTCAACCTCAATTTTCTGACGTTTATGGACTCTAAAGATTTATATATAAAGGTTTAATTTATATAGGAATTGAGTATAGGATTTGATATGGAATTAAATACTTTTACTTTATATTTTAAACAAATGATAAATGAATGATTTAGAGATATAAAGAGAATCTTTGAACCAAACTAGAAATTATATAATTTCCAAAGAAGCTAATCTGATTTTTTAAAATATAAAAGTAGATGTTTGGATTGAAAATTGAGATCAAAAAGTAGAAGAACAATTTCGACTCGAAATATAATTATACACGAGCTATCCTCTGAACTCGAAGATAATAAATATGTACAGGAAACACAGAGCAGAGAGAAATTAAATTGAATGGAACAAAACAACTGCTTCGAGAAATATTATGATCAAAGATATAGTTGTTTTTATATGATCCAATATCTCTTTATACATATGAGTATCGGAGAGTATATTTTGCGATAAAAAAAAAAAAAAATTCTTAACAGATCACAAACAACTCACGTTCATCAAGATGATGATGGCTCCGCGATATCGTGACGTGCAGAATTTCGGGATGAGACCGTTCGTCTTCTTTCCTTCGACTCTCAATGTCGACCGGAGAACGCGTGCTCGCGCGGGTCATCGGCCCGAAACGGTCGTTTCTTGCGAAATTTATCTCACTGCCATCTGATTCAGCGGCATCGGGAATGTGCGGGGAGATATCGGGAATATCGTAATCGAACGGCCCCGGCTGGTCGGCGTCGCTCGACGCCATTCTATTAAATCTCGTGTTTGCGGCGCAAAGGGAGTCTTACGAGAGAACCAGTTTACGATAGCTTAACAGACTTACGGAGGCAACCGAGAGCCTTCCTCCTATCCAGCTTCCCTTACGCGAACCATATGTATTCCTTATCGTCTGAAAAATGATCAAGGACGTCGCATATCTCGTGTGTACCTGGTGCCTGCATACGCACACGATGCGTGCAATTGGTGTATCTTACAGTTCGTTCATGCAACGGCGAAGTTGGCGGCGACGCAGCCTCTCCTCCTAACGTGTTCTTGGCGCCAGGCGCCTGCCGCCAAGTGATTCTTCTTCTGCGGTGTCGCGTGCACGAGCAGCTGAGAAACGATCGCGCGTATCTCCTTGCTAAGTTTCTCATATTGGAATACACACGCTGTTGCCCCTCGATCGGTTTTATATATATATCAGAGTGTCCATTCCTGGAAAAAAAGGTGGAAAAGGTTGGAACCCTCAGGAGTTTTTTTTTTTGTATTGAATTTTATTGGGACTCGAGAAAAATTCTCTCCTTGAGATAATTTTCCTCTTATATTGTAAGCGGTCGATAATCCGCCGATAAGCCAAATTATGTTTGAAGTATATTATAAATAATATAAATATATAAATATATATCTATCACTCTGTTTATATATTCAATAATTTTAACTAAATATTGAATATATAATACATATTTTTTATCGTAATTTTTAATAGAAAAAATATGAAAATATGTTATATACAAATGAAAAATGTGTTCATCTTACGAAAGCTATTCAGTTTTTTCCAGTACATTTGCAAATTTAGCAATTTATTTCTGGTATTTTACATAAAAATATCTGAAAAATCAGGCAATCTTTGTACGAGATTTGAGTAGACATCCTGTGTATGAATCTATCTATCGTTGCGAGTATTACATCTTTTCTAATTTATAATAAGTATGAAGAGAATCACATATATTTTGTTAGAAGATTTTGAAAATCCGAAGAGTGCAAATTATTTAGAAAAAAAAAAGATAAATAGTCATAAGAGATTTTAATATTGAAAGAGACGCGTTTGGGATGGGCGGAAATTAAGTTTAAAGTTAAATAAAGTATAGTCGCGCGCCGGCGCTAAAAGGGTTGAAGTCGTTGAACCGAAGCCGCGAGGTATGCACTATGTTAATAGTATGGTAATGTGACACGAGTGGGATATTACTGCTGGAAAATGCGCGTGCGCGCGTGCGAATGCACCGATAAAATGACTAATAAAATGACGATTACGTCGGGCTGGTCTAATGAGGGGTACCCATTAATCTGCGTGATTAGTGCGATGTAAACGGCCCTCGCGCGAAGGTCGATGGCGAGAATTCAGTATGCCTTTGCCCGATAACTTACGGATGCCCTCGTAGCTTATCGTCTTTACCTTCGGGCATGTCGTCGTCCTCGGAAGGCGTTATCATCGGAGTCATCGAGCTGAATTCATTGCGCAATGCGTTGTATTTTAACGTAGGGGAGAAAAGGAAAGGGTACGTTTGAATGATGAGAGTAAGGGAGTAGAGCAAAGCTTCTGATTCCGCGACGGATGACTTTTTCATTTTGCCACGAATAATTATATGTAAGTGTCAAAGTTGTGCGATGTTAATATATTGGTCACATCTATTACTCGGCGTCAAATGTCAGCTTTAATGAGAAAAATTAATTTATGAAAAATATTGCGTATATATAAATTAATTTTTTTTTCATGGATGAAAGAAAAGTTTGAAGCAGAGTATAAACATGAAAAAGCAGATCGAGATGTATAAATTTAAAAAAAGGGAGGATCACAATTTAATTTTGTTTAATGATGTTCAAAGCATTAAGGAAGAGATTATAACCCATTTTCCGACATATATTGGGTCTTGTATACGTCAAAATTAAATGTTTTGCATGACAATAAAAAAAATCTAAATCAATGTAAATAAAATATCACACTTGAAAAATATATGTTAAAATTAGAATTTTTTGGTGAATGAATAAACTAAGAAAAACAGAACATATATATAAAAAAAAAGAAGATAGATAAGTTTTGAAACAAGCGTATTAATAATAATAATAATAATAATAATAATTATGAAAAGAAATCGATGGCTACTTTACGATTAATTTAATATCTTTATTATGAAACGATATTCGCGAAAAACACGTTCTCCGCCAAGTAGATGCAACGTCGTAAAGGTTGCACGATACATTGTGAGCGGCATAATATCTCTATAATAGCCGTTAACGACTCGGAAGGTATAACGCGCGGTGAACGCGGGTAAAATGCAGTAGCGAGGATTGAAATGTTAAACCGCAAAACGAGCGCGCGGTTCTGCGCGTCCGTGCGTGCCGCGCTGCTTAAATAATGCGTAAAACGCACAGCCGAGAGATATTCGCGGCCATTAAAATCATCCTATATCTCTTGCGCCCGATGCTCCGCATTATAACTACATTTAACGATACATAAGGTTCTCCGTGTCGGCTATTAAAATGCGATTATCCTCAGACAATAGTCTGCTCATCGTTCCCATCCCCCGCCCCCTCCTAGTCCTTGCTAAACGAGAATGGGGTAGTATAAACGAATTAAACAAGTGCTTCTCTGTGTGTTACCGCGGGTACTTCGAAACAAGCGTGCTTTGTCCATCAGAGACAACGGTATTCGTCGATATTGCCACCTGAACGGCCGATCGGTTATCATCCTTACCGTTAACCACTTAAGGACCCAAGAGCTATCAAAACACTGACGAGAGAGAAAAAAAAAGTGATCGGATGTCTAAACGACTGTTTAGAACGAGTTAAAAACATCACATACTTTGAATGGGGGAAAAAAAAAAAAATATAGAATTTATAATTGACAACACACAGGAAGACGTTTGAATATATTACACATATGTAGTAATACATTTTTCATCTCTCTCTTTCCGCCTGGCATAATATTAACGTAAATATACTATAAGACTAACTCGTGTGAAAAGAGTCTAGAGAGTAACACACACGTATGTATGTATATTTATATTCGATATAGAACGATATGCGTTGACAAAGATTTTCTACGGGGATATCGTTGCTCCGTAAAAAATGAAAACGCTGGACAAAAGCCTGGAAACGAGAAATCTCACAATATTCTTTTATTTAACGATAGATTTATTTTACTCGTGAAGAAAGTCACGATTGAAGGTGTTCTTCTCAAATGAAACAATTTTAAATTTTATTCATTTTCTTTTCTCACTAAATAAAGTTTCAATATTGGATTGTCGCAAAGAGGAACGTAAAACGTAATTCCTTCGGGAGTTTACTTTGAATTATGAATTGAGTTTTTTTTGGAATCTTGTAAATATCATTTTTAACAACATTTTCGCTTAATTTGAAAGTAGAAAAAGATATCTCGCGTAAAAATGCGCTATTATTGGCGCGCCGCGAAGCCAATGAACGAGAGACGCCATGTCTACCAGAATCATTAATAATCGAATTATTATAGCTACGCGGCTAATTTGATTGCGCACGGTGACTCGATCCCGTCTGTTTTCCTGTCCGTAATCGCGTTAAAATATCGGTTCGGGAACCGGGAAGGCCGAGCTTACCCACCGACTTCATTAAGAGCGCGGGATCTCGCTGTGTCGCATTCGCTTCGTTAGTTAAACATCTCGATAAGAGGAAGCGTGCCGTATCTTTCGCAAAGTTCGTTCACCTTGCGACTGATCCGTATCGAGTGTTTATCTCTCCTTCCCTCCCCTTTCCTCACAGAATTTCAAACGGAAACTTCTCATCGCTCGCTGACGTCCGGATATCGTTACATATTGTTAATTGTCGTAAATATATTTTAATTACACGCCGTTCTCCGAAAGAGAGACAGTGCGACAGGCGCGTCTATTCGCGGATTAACGATCGCAGTTAGATTGCGCGAAAGACGAGGAAATTGGAGAAGTCGACGCGAGAGAAAACGATACGCCTGAGTTTCGCTAATGATCGTGGTGGCAATTAGTTAAGGCCTCTCCCTGTAAATCTTCTCTAACTAATTACCCTTTACATTCTCGATAAGGAGAGAGGACTATACGGGCCCTTTTCCTCTCTCTTTCTTCCTCTCTCAGAGCGACCTCGCGGTTAAACGCTAATTATTATCCTTGTCCACGATAAATTAAACTGCCAGAGTCTACTTTCGAATATGGCTCTCGTGCGTATGTATGGAACGCTTGATGGAGGATGGCATGGACGTGCGCTGCTCTCTCGCTTGTTAGATTTGTGTTATCCTTCTATTCTGCAGAGTTAATTCGCGTCACGAAAAATTATGCTCTTTAGTATTTTCGGAGTGACCGTCAATTTTTATCAAAAATAAAAGATAAAGTCGACTAACGAGTATATATTATTTATTTTTTTTTCATGTTTCTTTTAATAATATATATTCAATTTATTTCGTACATATTTTATATCTTAATATTCTCTATATATTTTTTCTTTTTTGTAGAAATTTTTTATTCCTAGTTTATTGCTCTGGGTTAAATAATGTTTCTTAGAAGAGAAAGGAAGAAAATAATAAATATTTTTTTTTTCTAATAAATTTAAAAAAGAATTATATCTATGTAACTTGGTAGGCTGCATTATTTCTTTCTTTAATAAATACTAGTAGTCTCCATAAATGGTGTTCTTGCGCGAATCTATTACACCATCGTTAGCGACGCTCATCTAATTAGCTTCGCTATAGCCCGCTAATAAAGATGCACAAGGTAACGACGGGTTGTTCGCCGAGAACGAATACTCGCGGGAAAATTTGTAGTATTCGTGAGGTAGAATCCGAATGGTTATAGTATTAAGATAAGATGAGAAAATAACTGAGTGCGGCATTGTTCTCGTGAAATATTCGGTATCGATCAGCGATTCATCTTCGAGAACGATGAAAGATGTCATTAAAATGTCAAATATCGAATAAACACATGTGAAATGACAAATCTCTCTCTCTTTCTCGTGAAACATCAACAGCATATTGACAAGTTTAACCATGTTCTTTATTTCGAATTCATTTTAAGATTTAATCTTTGTATATGTCGATACTGTGAATTTAATATTTTTATAAATATTTTCTGATTTTTTTTTTTATATAAAATTTTTAATGAAATCTGCGAAATTTTGCAAGAATATATCACTTTCGGCAAATGAAAATAGATCTTGCAGTGAGACAGTGATCTTACGATTCAAACCAATAGACGAAATGAAGAAAATTCATATTCTCCATGGGCGTCGAAATTACAGAGGATGATATTCAGATCATTTTCTGTTACTGCAAATTAAGCTTCTCTCATGGACGATACTGCCTAGATTATCGAGGATATCGTTTTCTTTCGAGGAATCGATTCGTTACATAGGCGGATTCTCTCCGAGGAAATATCTCCAGGAAACGATCTGGAAATGACTCGGAGATGGCGCAGAAGGTCATGTCATGACCTTCACTCCTTGGAATCCGCCGGGAGCCGCGTCCCGTCACGTAGCTTCGATATGACGCATAATGACAGCCCTGAAGAGAAGAGCGCGCGGCCGCCAATGGCGAATCCGGTCGCGACGCCGAATAGATTGCGCATCACCGATCATCATCATCATCATTATCATCATCATCGTCGTCATCATCATCATCGTCATCGTCATCATCATCATCATCGTCATCATCATCATCATCATCATCGTGACCAAAACGTGATAGCTACCGGCATTAGCTTACGCATTTTCCTCTCTTTTGATGAACAATCATCACTAATTTGCCGTCCAGATATTGCCACGCGCGGTAGGTCCTCCTTCGCACCTCTTTTTTTCTCTTCTCATCCCAGCTGTTGTCCGTAATCAATTGGAATGAGTTTCTTTTCAATGATGATACTGATGATTTCTGACAGTGTATCCTGTGCGAGATGAAATTGTTTCGAGCAAGTTTTCACGATTCACTTAAATATGATGGAATCTGAAATTTCCAAAAAATTAATTTTTATGAGACTGTTTCTTGCATCTTCATATAATCTTTGCAAAATGATATTTTGAATTATTTTTATATATTTAATGTCTTTTCAGGAATAAAAATAAAATCTTTTTGCTTTTTTTCCAGAGAGAATCGATTTTATTGTATATATATTTATCTTATATTTTTGTCGACATTCTTGATTGCAGATTCCCAGATGGAGCAGGGATATAGATCGGAGGTTCAAGAACGGGCGCTTGTAGTGTCACTGCAGATGTTCAGTCTGATCCTGGAACGCGGCGTATCCTTGCTGAAAGCTCAGCTGGACAGCGGACAGGAGCCGAGGTTGGTAGTCGGTGAAGATCTGCAAGTGCTTCTACCAGCTATTAAGGTACTTTTCCTTCCTCTTTTCTCCGTTATCAATACGAGTATCAGACGAGCGAAGTCTTAATTGCGACGCAAGTCGGACGTAAGTCAATTTCAGAGTCGAAACATTCACGCGATCACATCCATCGTTCGTGGCTCTTCGGCATAATTAAATCTGGATGGCCAACCTCTCAGTCTCTTCTTTGGCGGTCGCAGTTCAATATTCTCAAATCTCGGCAGCTCGTAATATGCGTGTAGTCGTAAAAAAAGATTTCATCGTCCATTTATATCGCTGTTTTATTTGTTTTCGATTTTCTCAGGATAATTTATGACAAGCTGTCGGTTGACTGGCACCTGAACTCCACTTGTCAATACGTCAGGTTTCCTTTACGAGCTCGAATCTTCTATTTATTTAATTTGATTTTTGAATTACTAAAAACGATGAATGATCTAGTGCTGGCCAAATTTAATCAGGTTCATGATATTTTATTTTAAATAAACATTTTGCTTATATTTATCATATATAGGTACAAAATATATATATATATATATATATATATAGGTAGAAATATTATAAAATTACTACATTTGTATTAGTAATTCATACTTATCATAATCTCGACTAATGAGAAAGAACTGTAAAAAAAAAGAAACAATGATTACTATTGGAATGCGAGCTGATACAAGGAATAATAGCCAGACTCGTGCATATGACTGTATGAGGGGTGAGACCATTAATATTGCCGATAAAGTAGACGCGATACAAGGCCGTTGGATACGTTTCACTTTGAGGATAGATGGACGATGCTCGATGAAAAAAAGCGCCTTGCGCGAGTGTCTATAAATAGCCAAGCACTATCGCGCCTTCTTCGACAATTGAATATTTGATAAGACTAAATGACAAATAAAAATGTCGAAAAATATTATTATCTCCTTTGAAAAAAAAACATATTTTTAGAAGAGAAGATTTAAAAATATCTTTGATATTCTAAGTAATCAAAATTTCTTTATAATTTTATATATGTATATTTATATTATTACTGTTCAAATGCTGTTACAATTTGTAAATAGAATTATAATTTTTCTTCGCACAAAAGCCTCTTTTATATCAAATAATAATTTTTTAAAAATATTTTTTAATGTTGAGCCCTTATTATTTTTCACATTTTGATGTTTGACGCACAGACATTTTTATTGTAACAATTAACATTATAAGTTTTATCAATCACGTATGTTCTTGTCGATTTTGTATCAATGAGCTATAAATTTTGCTACTTTTTGTTTTTGCAGATCTGGTGCGACTGGATGCTCTGCCATAGTACAGTTTGGAATCCTCCGCCATCTTGCACGGATTACAGAGTCGGGTAAGTTTCTTAATTTTAAACTCAATCAACGAAATGGGATTAGCACGATCTTCAGTCACAGCAGTTCTCGGCTTTGGCGTCTAATCCCTTTATATTGTTTCGCAACGTACGAATAAGTTTCGTACGCTTCACGGACTGATTTCTATGTTGTGGATTAATTACAACTTTGTTAATCGTGGAGACCCAACGTTAGAATTAAATTTTACGCTACCTATGAAAACGAACGTACATCATGCTTGTAGCAGGAATGCGCGATATATCTCGAACTTTTCGACCTTGCGGTTTTGTGGCTTGTGCGGTCTGAATTGCAATTATGCGCGACTTCCAGCCGCGCTAGTGCGAGATTTACGCTGTTAAAAAAAAAATTTATTAAGCATTTATTAAGCCCATAAACTCGATTATCGGAAAGACCGATAGCAAGAAACGCATCATCCATTCGAAAGCGTATTTATTCATTAATGATTGTTATTTTTCGGAATTTTTTTTAATAATTGTTTTTTAATCAATAATTAATTTTTAATGAGAACTAGATATGTATATGTGTAATACAAGACATAATTCGAACAGTAATCTTTAACCCGAGTAAACATTAAAATGGTTTCTCATAATGTTTATTTATAACGTTAATTTCAAATTAAATAGTATAGTTGAATGTAATAGCAGGGCGGAGATTAATTGATTTTGTTATACTTACTTTGGTATCGATAAACAATGTAGACTCGGAAATTAATCATTTTCGTATATCCTTCAGAGTTTTTTTTTTTTTTTTGCTCGGAAGAGATTATTGTACGAAGAAGAATATTAATTCGAAAATGATTATTATATTCGATCGTCTTCAGCCTCGGGGTTTTAGCTGTCCTTAAGGACAACACGAATGGAGCGCGAGGCACTTAACATGTAGCGCAATCATGCTCTCTGTTGACGTATGGCCTTGAGATAACTTAGATTCTGGGAGCAAGGGATCATTAGCGCGCAAGATGCTACCAATCGTACCGTGACCTAATCACATTTGGCTATCATATCGAAATAAATTATAATCAGACTCATTTAAATATGCCTCAGGCACTCTAGCTTTCAAAAATCTTTTATATGTGTTAGTTGTAGATTTAAGGGCCCACCAGTATGAACAATTGATGAATTTTTTTTGAAAAATATTAGAGATTGATCTTTTTGGCGTTTTTATTGATGTTGAAACAATACGTCAGTATTTTTAAATCTTGAATATTTAGCTTTTCTTTTGTTCAATACGTGCTCAAAAATAATAATATGACATTGCTGCTCCTCGTATAATTGTTTGAAATTTAAAAAAAAAACTCTGGTTTTATTCTATAGGATATTTTCTAGATATTGAACCTAATTAGAATTTAGAAGATTAATATTTAATATTTTTTAAATCTTTTCAAGAAATGAAAAAATTTCGGCAAAATTGAGATATCTAATTTTGAAATGACACTACTTTATATTTTATTTTTTTTCTAGTGAAGTTAGATTTAGTATTTCAAAAATATCCTACGGAATAAAACTAGACTGAAATTTTCCATTTCAGACAAATATAGGAGGAGTCGTAGTATAGTAATATGTCACACCATCGAATCATGCATTTTTAATTACATTTTCGCAATTCACATTACGCGCAGAGGCTTATATTTAACAAACAAAAAAAAGCTAAATATTCAAGATTCAAAAATATTGACGTACTATTTAAACATCAATAAAAATATGTGTAAAATACCAAAAAAATCAATTTTTAATATTCTTCAAAAAAAAAAAAAATTTCTAAAAATCATCAATTTTTTATACTGCTAGGGTAGACTCTGGATCTTTAAACGAACGCTACCGTGTTTTAATAAAACAGGAAACAACAAAATCCAAAATAGTTACGAATACGGCGACAAAAGAGCGTACACAAATTTTTGAATACATTCCATTCGATTGTGGCTGTGCTTTTGCTCGATAAATGCGAGTGTTCTAGCGAGAGAGCCGATATCTCACTAAGGGCGGGTGGAGAGGGGGGGGGGGTTAGTGGCCAGGGAGGAGGTGATGGAAGCGAGCGTGGCGTAGGTCACGGTCAACCGCTACATCGTATCGAGTCTCGATCTCTCGCGCCTCGTCGCGCGCCCAAGCACAGGTACTCGCGGCACACTATTTCCATCACGCTTCGTCGCGAATGCATAATTTACTGTCTCGCTTTAATTATTACCGCATCGATTCTAATTTCAACTCTCTGCAAGATCGCGCGAATTTTGCACGATGCGCGAGAGAGGATGGTCCACATTCCGCTTTTGTCAAACGGATTAATCCCCTGAGAGATGGGTCGATAAGAGAGACAAAGAGAGAGAGAGAGAGGGGGAGGGGGATTCGAGGATAGCTTTCGCCAACTTGCGCGTAGCAACTATTAATTCAGGTTGACACTTGAGGTGTTTTGAATTATGGCTGTTATATCGGACTATTAATTTTCCTCGCGCGGTGATGTCTCGGCGAATCGATGCCTCGGTGTGAGAAATTCGCAGGTAAAAACATCGACGACACCCGCGGCGGTCTCATGGTGCGACATGTGTTTGTGATCGTAACATTCCACATTCCGTATCTAATTCATAATTCGTGGGCAGGAACCGTAACTTGGTCGACGAATTTTTAGAAAACATAGATTACAACGCGTTGGCACTGATACTCGATTGTCATATTTGAATATATTTAAAATAAAATTGATAAAATTTATTGGGGAATTTGCAGGAATTAAGAGCGGATTAAACAAAGCGAATATATTCGTAAAGATTTTTATATATTTATAAAAAATCTTGCCTGTGCTTAAATTTTTGTTAACCTGGAATTTCATATATATACATATTTATTATATATTTAGTATATATTTATTACATTACATACTTATATATGTGCATAAAACAAAATACAATAAATTGAAACAAATTTGTAATATTATCTACATATATAATAATACATAAGATATATAATGCATAATATAATAAAAAATATAATAAAAATGTATAAAATGTATTATAATACAATGTAATAATACTATAATAATATATAATATATGCACAATATATAATAATTATAATAATGTTTAATACAATCTTGAATTAAAGAATGATTTGGGATAATTTTTAAAAGATTATACAATCATCATGGATTCTAATATTACGAAGATTTTTGGATCTAGCAACATGTGTTTATTAATTCAATTTTATTTGATGATTTTTTACTTGCTCGAACTCATAATGAATTCTGATTTGAATTTTGCTTCTTAGTTCGCGAATCTGTTGAATCCCCGAATTGTCAGCGCAGCGACAGACGTGCCCTGCGCTGAGTCACGTCGCTAAATAAGGAACCTAAAAGCACGGGGAAATCCCGATCCGGTGTCCTGTGGTGCTGGAGGGCCGCCCCCAAGGACCAATGCGTTTCACAAAGAGATCGGGTCGGCGCGTCTCGAATTGATCATCCGCGAGCGTGAGCGAATACTTTTTGGCGCGCACTTCGTGCAGAGAGACGTCGAGAAAGGAAGAAAGAGAGAGAAAGAGAGAGAGAGAGCATCCCGTTCATCTTATCGACGCACGGCGCGTCGTCGCTTCTCTCGGCGCGAGTTTCGCTAATGAGATAAAATAAAAGAAGAATAAGAGCGAGAGAAAAGAGCGCGCAAGAGTCACGCTTGTCCGACTGATGCAATCTACCGTCCATTAAACGAGAGCTTCAAGGCTCCCTCCCCTTTTTTCCTCCAGTCTTTATATCTGTCTTTCTCTCTCTATCTCTCTCTTTCTTCTCTCGCAACGTCTCGTTCTCGAGACGTTGTGCTTAATTCTAGCAGCTACTATCCGGCTGCGATAGGTTAATTATTGTTAGCGATTAACAATTACGTGAGTCAAACGTTTCCTTGGCAAGGACGCCACGACGGACGCAACCGCCGATCCTCTCTCGATCTTGTTCGTCGGTTGCTTGGAATGATCCGAGCGACAATTCTCGTCGATGCCGGACGTGGATTCCGCGATCCGTGTCCCGTAACGGACGCGATTAACCGATGACCTTTACGATGCTGATCGATTAATCGCCGGAAACCGTCGCGAAATTAAACAATCGATTAAGAAGTCTCTTCTCGCGCGTTTTCCTCTCACACGTTATCATCGGAATTGTGACGTATATTGTAAATGTAAAATATAAATGATCGTTTCATGTTTGTACAATAAAATGAGAAATGGATTTTTAGCAATTATTTGAAGAATATTAGAAGTAGACAGTTTTGACATTTTACATATGTTTTTCATTGATGACAATACAATATTTTTAAATCTTGGATATTTAGCTTTTTTTTATCTATTATGAACTTCTGCTTAACAACAGTATGACACGCTGCTCTTTGTGTAATTATTTGAAATAGAAAAAGTCGGTCTAATTTTATTGCGTAGGATATTTTTGAGATATTGAATCTAATTTTATGAGAAAAAATTGAAAAATGATAAAATAATATATTTTTAAAATTAAATGTTTAAATTTTATTGAAATTTTGAATTTTTTTTTCATTTCTTGAAGATTAGAAAAATAATAAATATTATTTCTTTAATTTCAATTAGATTCAGTATCTCAAAAATATTCTACGGAATAAAGTTAAATCGATTTTTTTCATTTTAGATAATTACACTCGTATCGGACAAATAAATGCTAAATATCTAAGATTTAAAAATACTGATATACTATTCAAACACCAATAAAAACATATAAAAACGCCAAAAAGATCAATTTGTAATATTTAAAAAAAAAAAATGTATTTTAAATTATTAATTGTTTATATTGTTAGAGTAGACTGGGTCTTTAATTTAGCGGATGACTTTGACTTTACAGTAACACGGAAGTGGTGAACGGAAACGTATAGGTACCTCATACGCCGTAGATAGATCATTAATAACGTCAGTGGAACGAGCCGCCGCCGGTCGCGTACGCCAAGTACATTAAACGTATAAATCCGTGATCTATTATTATTATACGCCGCGCGCGCATTACGCGGCTCTCCCTCATCGCAAATAATTTCCAATGTGTAATTCTCGACATTGATAATGAATAGTCGCGCGGGGATATATCATATTCGCGGGCGAGGACTTGCGACGTTTTCTCGTTTTCTTCGCGCGACACAAAAGGTCAGATATAAATATTATAGGATGTCTATTCTCTGAAAAAAATATGGCAAATCTGGAATTCTCAGGGATTACTTGTATCTAGAAAAATCAGAGAATTTTTATGGAATTTTACTGAGATTCAAGGAATTAAAAAAATAATTCTCTCTTTGAGAATTTTGCTTTCATATTGTGAACAGTCGGTAAGTCAAGTGGATTATGTGTTTAAAATATATTATAAATTATATCTATATTTTAGTGTTATATATTCGATGTTTTAACAAAAAATATTAATTGCAATACATTTTTTTTTTATTGTAATTTTTACTGACAGAAGGAAAATTTTATTATATATGCAAATGAAAAATATTTATGAAAGTTATTCAGTTTTTTTCAATACATTTACGAATCTAGTACTTGAAAGAGTTTCTCTGTGTTTTTCTCTTATTTGAGTAAGCGTTGGAAAACGCAAGCAATAAAAGAATTTATTTTAGAAAGTTGTACAAAAAAAAAAAAAAATTATTGAAATATTCTTTTTATCTAGAATTTTGAATAAAAATTTCACAAGGATTAAAAAATTTTTAGAAAAATTTTTTACAAAATTTACAAGTAGATTGTATTAGCTAGCCGGCCAATTGCGTCTCGGATTTATGTATCTCGTCGTAAATGCGCGAAATCGCGCACGCGAAGGCGTGCGAAAATTCGAGAACGTGCGTTTACGCCGTGCATCGTGATCGCTCTCCGAAACCGCAAAATCTCCGCGGATATCTCGATGTACCTTCGTGCGGTGCATCGAGACTGTATTTTCAGCAAACAGAATTCCATCGGTGGTTCTTGGTCATGTCGCGGTAATTGTCGTACCCTGCGGCGGGAATATTCTTCGCGTGACGAATGATCCAGAAACTGAAAATATTTACCTTATGTCAGTGCCAGTAGCGAAGAAAATCAAGTAGCAAATTACCCGGTTTAATTTTTTTTTTTTTGTAAGCAAATGTTTGAGCAAGTGTTGTTTACACAGCCGGTGTACCTCACGAGTTTTCGGGGCATTTATGCCGTCATTCTTACAAAAACAATAATTAGGAATCTGAAATCCGTAGAAAATTAGTCCCGAATATTACCGGAGATATAAAGGAGAGGTCGTCGGCCTTTTAAGGCGCCACGGTGGCGTCAAGTAACGTCAGGAAGAATTCAGTAAAAAATATACTTCGGGGAATTAAGAATTATCATCTTAAAGCGACGCGAATTACAAATCATAGTTCGACGACTCAATCTTCGAAGTGACGCGTGTTTAATCGCGCAGAAAATAAATTCGACATTTGGCCCTGATATTATTGAGAATTTTTTCCTTCGTCTTTAAATTATATATTAGAAGAGAATCCAGTCTTTCTCTGAGAGTTTTTGCCAAATTATTGGGGATCTTTATCGTGACAGATGAAGCCGTGGGCGATTTTTTCAGTCTCCCGATTCATTCTAGATGCATGTTATCATGAAATTTAAAGAGGATGTTCAACTCGATCTTCTCGTTATGTTACAGGCCGCCGGGAGATGCGTGGACCAGGTTGGCAACGATGGTGAATCTTTTAGAAAAATTAAATTATACCAGGATGACCTTGATTCAGGGCAAGGATTCCGAAGATCGCGAAGAGAATAAAGGTATGTTAGTTCCTAGTCTTTCCCTTGCGCGCGATAAATAATTTTTGCATCGATTTTTTAAAAAAATCATGCTACAAAAGTAATTAAAAAATCATCAGACTTGAGAAATTAAGGGCCCAATTTATTCTAATAGTATAAAATATTGATAATTTTTAGGAATTTTTTATAAAAAATATTAGAAATTGATCTGCTTTACATTTTTATTAATGTTTAAACAGTATGTTAATATTTTTAAATTGAATATTTAGCTTTCTTTGAAATATTTTTGTTTTTTCAAGACCTGACAAATATTAAATATTAATTTTTTAAATTTCAATTAGATTCAGTATCTTCAAAAAAAGTTTTTTATATTAAACAAAAAATTGATACTTGATCCATATCTACAAGATATTTGTGAGACCAACTTTGAAAGCAGTATTTTTGAGAAAAACGCGTTTGAAGTTTTTTATAAAAAATATTAGAAATTGATGCTTTACATTTTTATTAATCTTTAAACACTATGTTAATATGGTCTGTTTGAAAACCCGTGCGCTCTCCTATTCCAAATCATAATTGCATTGATTTTGTAAATTTTTTAATAAGATATATTCTTCAGATATACTTTCACAAAATATAGAAAAGATCGATTTTTTGATCTTTTAAAGTAGCCTGATCTCTTAAATGTATCTCGAAGATCGAACGCAAGTTACCAATATTTGATCTTGAAGTGCGCGAAACGAGAGGCAGTCGGGGGCTGCTCGACCGAGAGCAACGCGAGAGCGATTCTTTCGAGCGGGCAGACCTGGACCTGGAGGCTTAATCGAAAAAGTCGCGAGTTCCTCGAAGTGCCTACGAAGTCGGTGACCGGTCTGTTGACCTGTAGGTAGCTGGCGCGACGGTTGCGTAACGGTGAATACGTTCGACATGACCACTGCAGTGCCATTCTCTTGCGGCCGTTTACTAGCGTGTGGCCAATAGTCTTTCAGCATGCGTGCGAGCCGCATCAGCCACTACATGCTGCTCGCCGCGTTTACGTTATGAATACACAAATTGCATTGCCCCGAAGCTCATTCACGTGTACATCTTGAGACAACTCGACGACGTCTTCCGTTGATTTTTCTGTATACATGCATCTAGCACGCATCTTGTCGATACATTCGACCAAGTGGTACCGTTAAGCCTTTCAGATTGCGGATGGTTTTATGTGGAATTAATTATCATTTTAAAGCAACAATGTACAAATACATATAGCCTCTCTTGATTAGTTTTAATTCAAGAAGAAATATTACGTAATATTACGTCAATGTTTCTGAATTTTTTCTGAAGCAAAGAGACATTGCGCTACATTATAGGAAAAGTGTTAAAAGTTGGCCACTCTTGAAAATTGCCAATTTCAGTAGAAGCCGGCGACTACTATTGGTAGATCAAACTCGAAATCAGCTGATGATGGCGAATGAACCCGTACGAGTTTCATGAGAAAAGCACGATCAATTTTCCTACTTTCATCGGATCACCAGTTTCTATTTTCGTGGATCATTTGATCGGAAGTTTGGTCTCGAACTAGGTCTTCCAACGGATCCGGTCGCCTGGAAACGAGCATTCTAGTTTCGCGGCGCGTCCTTGCTCACGGTATACTTACCTCTAAACCGAGTATGTGCGTACTAAACGTCAGTGCGCGCGTTGCTCATAATGAATATCACACGGTGAGGTAGGACTGATCACACTGGCTGACTGGAATTGAGAAGTTTGTCAAGTTCACAGTCGTGAATTCTCTTACAGTTTTTCGCGTTAACATAGCTATTGCCTGTTTGTCCGAAAATCATCAACGAGATAATAAACACGTGGCATATTTTTTTTGTTATTATCTAAATTTAAATATCTCAACATTTTGATATATCTAGAAACGCTAAAAAATTGTGTTTGTATTTCTTATTTGAAAGATAAGAGAGAAGATTAAACTTTTATAAATATTATAAAAATATGCTTTAAAAAAAAACTTTAATATATATTCCTCTGGGATTTCTCTGCATACGAAAAAGTTTCTTTAAAATTGTATTTAATTTTTGCATCGCGGATTATTTTATGCTTATATTGCATTAGCAGAATTTAATGCTGGATGCGAAAGATGACCGGTCGCCAGAATGCGATCACATTTTATCGATTCTAAGGCGCGTTGCATAAACATCTGAGCTCCTTTCGCGATACGTGATATGGATCTTTGCGAATAAATTCAGGGTCAATCCTTCTCCGCATGGAGGATCCCCTCCTCTGCAAAAGGATCCGATTTGGCACGATCGCGGAATTTCATGCAAGAATTTCATCGTGCATACAGATCGTATCGAATTTTTACGTTTGCTTTTTAGACCTGGAGCTCGTAAAATTGCCGGAGGATGTCACCTTGGCAGGATTCACGCCGCTCATGTTGAATCCGCAAGATCCTTGCTACGTGGAGAAAACGGAAGACATGGTAAGTTACATTACGTCATATAAGATCGGGCTTTTGTTACTGATAATAAATTTGAAAATAGAATATTGCTTGTTTTACTTATAATTAGATTTATAAAAAAGAACGAAGAATATTTTAAGAAAAATTTCAAAGTCTGGAAAAGAATATTAGTATGTGAAGAATATTAGTGTCACCGTGAAGGTATCTTTCCGCGTTTGTCATGGGATAAATTCGCGATGTGTTTTCAGGAAGTGGCACAGGTGTGTCTGAGGATAAGCAAGATCCTCTTCTTCGGTCAAGTGTTCTTGTGCGGCTTGGAGACACCGGTGCTGAAACTGCAAAAGAGCGAAACCGGCGTCAGCGAATACGTCTCCGTGGTCGAGGCTTCGAGCACGAGTTCGCCGAGTTCGCCGCCGACACAGGTATGTTGGTAACTGTCGTAAATCTTAGTTACCCGCAGAAAGCGCGTATGTAGAGCCCCACGGATTCCGGATTCAATTTTCCGGATTCGAAGTAGATGAAAGAGACGAGGAGAGTTTTTATATCTTCAAATATCTTGTCTTTACTATCTTTTTGATACAATATATAATAATAATAATAAAATAATAAAAATATAAATATTACATATTGCAGCGGAGAAGAGGAAAATTGTTTTCAGTTACTTAAATAACTCGAATTAATTAATTTAATTAAATGAAAAATCATCAAGAAAAAAAAAATAAAAATTAAGAAACTAAAAATTAAATTAATTAAATTAAGTACTTTATTAATAACAATAAAAACAATTACATGAAAGTACCTCGTAATTACATTGAAGCAGAAAAGTAAAGATCGAGATTTACCTCTCCGGAATTTCTAATCCGTTAAATCCGATCGCTGCCACGGTTCATTATCCCAGGAACGGAATTAATTCACTTTCAGAGCGACTCGGAGCTCATGGTGGAGAGTTACAGCGAAGGGGAGGAGGAGCCGATTTCCACGTTGAGAAGATTACCCTCGTGTGGCAATGTGCCTGACGATACGACGACTCCCGTGGCGGCCGTCGAGATAAGGTCGCTGATCGAGAGGAAGGAAGAACTGGAGAGGCGGCAGCGGAAACAGGATCGACATCGACAACGGGTTCAGGTGAGTACGAGAAACATCTCACAGTTGATATCCTGCATAGCCGGGAATGATGTATCGATCCATCGACGCGATAAAATTGCGTCGTAATGAAGCGCCACTTATATTACGCATTATTACCTCGAAATTGTCTGGCTTAAAATTATTTGAATTGATCATTGTCGCTATGAACGATATAATAAACGCTTATAGAAAATTCTAATAATATTGCCTCGATTATCGGTATTCAATCCTTGCTCAATCGAACGTTATGCGTACAGAGTGGCGACGAGATACGCGTGCAAGTTTATTTTTATATGTCATGATATGATCATTGTTGATATATAATATTAGAAAAAATATTGAAATATTAAGATTAAAAAAATTTTATTACATCTCCGTGTATATAATAATATATACACTTTAATATTTATAAAGACTGGAATTCTTATTATAAGAAAACGATTAAATAATTCTACGCATCACATTAAATCTATGCAAATTATTATATTAAACGAGCACGATTGAATTTTTAATAATTTGGGAATTCAATGAGCAATCTTGCCTGTTCGAAATTTAGCTCACGCTGATATCCATCGTTTATGGATATCGCTGTTAAATAATTGTCTACCACGCGTTATTAATTTAATCGTCTGTGCCATGCTTTTCTCCTTGTCGTCCACCTGCCTTCTCGTCTTGAAAAAGCCGACAATGTAGTGAAATATATTCTACGTGGCTAAGTCAAACTAAATCAAGAGATTATAACGCGCGTTTGCCACCACGCGAAAGGAACAGAAGATGCTGCACCTCTTTTCTTCTTCTCATCCTCCTTTTCCCCTTTCTTTCTCGTTTTTTTCGCATTCCTCCATCCCCTGTCATACCACCCTTCTCTGCCCTACCGTCCTTTTATTTCGAATCGTGCGATCCTCTCTCACCGCAGACTTTCGCACAGCACGCAAGCCCGCCGTTTTTATTTACGGCATCGAAACTCCTCTTTTTTGCATATTTATTATCTTACCCCAGCTTGGGGCCGGATTTTGTGCATACTATGTGGTCGGCCACGTACTCTCTCTCCTTCATGGAGCGATATCTTTCTTCTCGAAAAAAAAAAAGCAACGAGGGAAAGGAGTAGGCTGGCCAGAGATCCTGTACATGCACGATTGTTCTGTTCTTCAGCTCGATTTTTTTTTTTTCGCGTGGATATAACTCTCATTTTTTTGAAGTTACAAGCACTGATATATGTATATTTATTAATTAAACAAATAACATTAATGAAAAATACGATTGAAAACTTCAAAACGCATTAATCAGAAGTAAATAAATTTACTTTATCTTTACGTTATGATTTATGATCTGCGACTATAAAATTTAGCGAGAATTTTCTCCTTGAGAAAATACAAGCTTAATCAAACTTTTTCATCACGGTATCTAAAAAATCGCTATAAATTTCTCGTATTTCTTGAATTTTTCGACCGACGCTTTTATCGGGGAACGAAACTGGAGACAAAATACGAGTCTCGGCCCCGCGTAGCTCTCGATCGTAGAATTGTTTCGAGGATAAAGTTCAATGGAAGACCAGTGTGACCTCGCCGAAATAAATAACCGTCCTATCGTAGCTGTCGGTAGTTTGTTCGACAGCCCCATGCAGTTTTATCGCAAGCCGTCTTTCTGCGCGGTTCGCGGATACTGTGCTTTTTTTTTTTTTACTCGGATGTTTCCACATTCGATCGGCTTTTCCTTCTGCAAGGCGCGATAACGACCTACGTTAAATTTCTATGGGCTATTTATACTCCGCAAATCCAATTTTTTTTTCTTTGTACAATTTGTTTTCTCGATAGAAGATTTTAGAACTCACAGAGTTTAAAACTGCATCGCGAATACATATACCTATCGTAAAATACAGTTTTTTCAGATTTATGTTTCGTATATTTGTATTATTGCATCAAAGTATTATAACTCATATATTCATTTATTATATATGTTATTTATTCATTATTATTTATTTATATATTATGTATATATATATATATATATATATATATATATATATATATATTACTTATTATATATATATATATATACATACATTATTTACATATTTTATTTTTATTTATCTATATGTATTTATTTATTTATAATATATTTCATATTTGTATTGGTATTCGATATTTGTATGTACAACGAGAATATAATGAAAATAGAATATTATATGATTTAATACTATAATTTTTCGAGAGTTAAATAATCTTCCACATATACACATGATTGCACGAGTCTCTCTTTAAGAGATAGTTCTTCTCACGAAAATTTGGGTTAAAGTTCCTCACTTTTAACGTCATCGGAATACTATGTCGCTGAAATCAACTATGATAACGTCTGAAATCCGCAGGTCACTTTTGACGCTTGAATGAACCTGTCTCGGGATCTAGAACAGTCCTGTTGCACGCGTAATACCTTGGAACCAGTTTTTCCGCGGACAACGGTGACTCTAAATTATGCCACTCGAGTCGAGTGAATTGCGTTTTGCATTCTTGCCAAGCTTCGAATTACTTTAACGCAAATTAATTCGCTGAAATTTCGCGTGTGTTACACTGTTGAATATTGCGAACCGGTTAAATCGTGAATTCCAAACCAGATTACATTAGTAGTCGCTCGTTGGATAATTTTTCAATTTTACCGTATTTTAGGATCTAAATTCGGCCGAGCCTTGTTTCGAGACGAAAGAGAGAGGCAGATACCGTTTTTCCGGAGAGATTAATTAATTAATTAATTAATTAATTAATTAATCAATTATAACATAATGTTTTTAATGTTACGCTGATTTCATAATTCCCGTAACGCCAGAATCAGTAACTGTAATCTGAAATTGTAAGTCAGTTACGTGAGAAATTACATTAGTCGCTTTTCGAACAAAAAAGTTTTGACAAGATAATATATTATTTACATAAATCAAATCTATAGATTAGTTTATATAAAAAAAAATTCATAATCAATACTCTTTTACTTAAATTCAAAGGATATAAAATTCAGAAAACATATATCAATTTTTTTTGTCTGCATCCAATTCTTTTTAGATCTTTTATCTTTTATTCTTTTAGATCTTATTATCTCTAATTACACAATATATGTATATGTATATAAACGATGGGTTATATTAATTCATATTGAGAGAAGTTTTATCTTGCGATGAAATCTTTATTTTTAGTCCGCCGATCGTTTTACTCGTATGTGTGCCAAACGAGAGCACGGCTTGAAAGTCGCGTGTTTTGCAAATAGCCACGTTACATGGGATAACTTTTTGCGGAGATTTTTTGCCTGTCGGTCGCACAATCAAATACGCATTTCGTTCGTCGCTCGTCATATGCTTATTGCATTCTCTCACCGAAGAAGCTGTAAACCCCCATCGGTCACGTCGATTAAAACGATATTCCCTTCCTATTGTTATATACGTGAAAAAAAAAGAGACAATTTACGAAACGGATAAAAAGCTCTCCGCCGGGATTCGTCTAATTGTTGTGTTTAGTGATAATAGCATTATCGCGACGCGAACGAATTGCGTTTGCGAACCAGAATTTACATTGTGTATCACTAACTCCGTAACCAATTAATCCTTCATTTGCATTGTCCGTGATTTTCGATTATATTTCCTTTTTGTGCACAACATGGTCCGTCATGCTTGGTCGATGAACCATGTATGATTCACGGATTCAGGATAACATCGTAATACGTCTTGACCACGGGTTCTTTTGATACGAAGGATATCTAATAATAACTTTTCTCTCTTTTCTCCTTTTCTCGCTTTTGTCGAATATTTATTTCTCATAAAAGAGATTCATATTTTTCTCGCGAGTCTCTTCTGATTTTTTGGAAGATCCGAACGTTTATAATAATTGCTCGAGTGTGACAGGACATTATTTATTTTATTCATTAAATCGATTTTGAGGAAAAAAATATGTTACTCCATTTTTCTTGACATATAAATAAATTTGTTCTTTCAAGACTCGACTAAAATCGGGATGTCAAAACTCGTTTGTTGATGAAAAAAAAAAAAATGGGAAAGAGGTACGATATATTAGTACGCATTTTACATGCTGCTTGAAATATGAAATGGGTTAGCTCTATACATAATAAGCATTCGCCACGCCTGTGTCCCGCTGTTGAAATATCGAACGGGTTCGCCTCTCGTTGCGGTCGGACGACGTAGAGATGATCGGGCGCGATCTATGGGAAAAAGAACGGAAAGAGAGGGATAACGGTAACGCACCCGAAGGATGTTGCAAGAAACGATTCATTTCCTCGAGACATTTTTTTTTTCATCTGCGTATATTGGTTCTACGAGTGTACTGATTCCTATTCAAGATTGCGCCTTAATTTCCACCGCGGAATTGCTATAATATCGGAATAACTATTTCTTTTTCTCTCTCTTTTTCTCTTTCATTTCCTTTCTTTTAGAGATGGACTCAATTTATTTATAAGCAATTTAAAAAGAAAAAATTAAAAGAAAAATATTTACAAAAATTTAAAAAAAAGAGAAAACTAAAAGAAAAATATTTAACATAGATAATACATGACGTAATATTCAAAGTAATTGAAATTGCAATTGAAAAAAGAAAAAAAAGTTATGACCCGCATACACACACACACACATACATAGAAGGAAATTATGCTGAATATATAAAAAAAAATGTTAAATAAATTTATATTATGTATATAGCAATATATTTCTTTTTTTCTTATTTCTCTAATAAATAAATTAGTATGGCGGTTTAATAACAGTTTATTTGATTGAAGCTTACCTTGTGCCGGAACGTGACTTTCGCACGTGCGTTGAAGCACTCTCAAGGCGAAACTGATGAAATAATCGCTTACGTACCCCATTCTGAAGTGTGCTATTAATTTATTACGATCCCTCGCATTCTTATGCGTCGATACCTTGCGAGTCTTTCGTTCCAAACGTATACTCGCGAATCTCGGGATATTTAAACTGGCTTCACGAGAGGTAGAAAACGGCTTCAACGATCTCTTAACACGCCATTCGCTCCTCTATGTGCGAGGCTTCTATTTAAAGGTTTATTACGCCAATTAAATCCGCTTCATATACCGAGAGTTCTCTCTCTCTCTCTCTTTTTTTCTCTCTCTAGGTATTCTCCACCGCGGATGCGAAGGTTATCCTGGAATCTCCATCCTGCCGTTTCTCCTACGCGCACCTCTATCGTTTCTTTTCTCTCTCCCTATATTTCTGTTACTAGATCGCGAACATTCATAAAGTTATGAGGAGTGGCGTCTTCTAACATGGATGAACGACCGAGGTTCTAGAGCCCCATAGCTTGTCGTAATCTCATCGTGAATGATATGAAGGCATTTTGGCTTACTATCTTTTCTTATTGTTATATTACATTTTATTTTATTTTAAAATAAATTAACGTTAAATTATTTAATTATGAGATTAAATTGATTAAATTAATTTAATGAATTTAATTAAATTGTTACGTGCGTATTATGATGAAAAAAAAAAGTGAGAATAATGGAAAGATGAAACAATATTTTTTCGGAGAATAATCGAAAAAAAATCCGAATATGCAACACGAGAATATTAAAACTAATAATTGACGAGGATTAATTGGCAGTTATAAAAGACGGAGATAAAAAATAGCGTTGAAAATTATCTTGGATGAAGCAATTTTCGATGACCTAACCGCACGATTAAATTACAATTTTCAATTATGAGAATCTATGTCGATGAAATAATTGTTGTGAAACAAACTTGCCAAATAATCTAAAGAGAGCGCAAAAAGTTAGGTACTATTATAATTAATTATAATATTTATATAATACTTATAATTTTGTGTATCTTTTTGTTGTGCGGTCTTTCATTACACTCTGAAGATCCTACGCGTATTGCGTATATCTAAAATTCGCCTCTGGTGATGAACGCGAGAAGACGGTTGAAAAGTTTTAACTCGCGTGCCTCAAAAAGAAAAGAAGAAAAAAAAAAAAAAGCGAAGCGATCTCTCACGCTCACGACGTTGTCTCCCTAACGGATGGGAGAGGCGGATCTTCTCGGTTTTGCTTTGGCGGTTTCCTTTTTTCGTATTGCGATTCAACGAGTGTTTTTGTAGTTTCTGCACGCTTTGACGAGTAAACGTGTTTTAAGGTGTACTTAAAAGAGCCCTAATTTACGGACCGTAATTAAGATCACTGCCGGATCTCGGCAGTATGCAAAATTTTCATTTACCCACTCGTGATGTGAAGCACATCATCGTGTTTTTCTGCGTTCTTTCGTGCACGCGCAAATCTTGTGTACAAATTAATAGCCCGATGCTCTCTCCCTCGAGCTGCGAACGAGCGAAAATTGCGATCGAAGAGAGATAATTTCTCCGGCTTATTTGCATTTATTCGTAAACTACTCAAATTACGCGGCCGCATAAAATTTTGTCTTCCGCGAGAATGTTAATTTAACTTCCGCGGCTTTCAAGTATTTATTTCTCCGATTGTCTCTCACTGTCATTTTGTTCATCAATGATATGGCTTAAAAAAAAAAGAAAAAAAACAATATTAGAGCGCATACAAAATTGTATACTTGTAGATTTTCCATAAATACTTAAAGTCTTTATTTTTTAACGTATACAAGTGTGTTAAATCACAAGATTAAAATTTTTTTTTTTTTTTTTTAATTTATTTGGTACAAACTTCGACGATCGTGCTTTTTATTTTTCTCTTTCTCTGTAGCTTTCATGAGATTCATTTTTAGTTTTACATTTATTTGTTGTATTCTTTTTGAGTTTCCAATCATTGTATTTCTGTTATTGAAAGTAAATGGTTCAGTCAAGGTTAACGTGTCTCCGTCATTGTTAGTTGTAGATAATAATTAAAATGAAAAATATCGTTCTACTCTTCTAGCGCACAATGAATTTTTGCTAGCCTGTGTTTACGCAATTATACTTATATTTCTAGTATCTTATCTAACTTTTATCACATCTTCGTATGAAACGTTAAACAAAGAGATCGGTTCTTGTATATTATACTGAAGGATTTTTGCCGAAAGAGATTGTTCTGCGAGAAATAGAAGGACATTTGTGTTTGAAATTAATTATTACTCATCTACGAGAGAATAATCGTCGTATTTCTAAGATACTCTTACGATACTATAAATATCCTTGGGGTTAATACAGACTGATTCACAAAGATATGACGCAACTTTAGAAACTGATGCGTGAGAGGTCGTAGCGAATGAAAAAAATTTGTATGCATATATTTACGATTTTCGATGTATGAAATATTTTTTACACGAAAAGAAGGGCTCGTTATTAGTTTACACGAAATGAAACTCATAAATGATTGCACATCTCTCTCTCTCTCACAGAGATAATATATTATATTCGTCACGACGATCGCGCGACTAACGTCGCATCGGGAATCCTTTTGCGACGATAAATGGTCGATAAAAAGTATAATTAAACCAAAATGCAATTACGTTTTATGGGCGTATGTCTGCTACCGATGGCGAGAGTTAGGAAGAATGAAGAGAGGACACAAAGACGGCAAAGAGGGAAGGCATCAAGTAAGAGCGAAGAGAGCTCTAGTAGCTAATTACTCTGGAGTAATTATCTTCTGTTAGCGCCGTTCTCTTCGAGCGGTTGCTATAGCGGTTATCACAGCCGAGCATGACTTTGCTTGAATGCCTCTAGTAATTTATTCGTAGCGTCGAGGCAAAATGCATCGAGAGGCAAATTCGGTGTCTTTATCGCATCGAGATTGTCTTTGAATTAATAAGAACTTTTGCAAGATAGATGACCGGAACAATTCAATTTTTGATTACTTCCAGGATTGAACCTAACTCGATTATCAAGAGTTGAGAGGGAAAGAGAGTTTTAAACTTTAACCCTAGAATATTAACATGTTTTCAAAATCTTTTAATATCATGGGTGAATTTTCACCTAGAGATATTTTTAAAAACATTTTTCGTAAAAAAACATTCTGAAAAAAAAGTCACATCAATATTTTAGACTGCCTTATCGTTATATATGCTAAAGTGCTTGTCTAGAAGGTTATTTTTATTTAAAAAATTTCAAGTGTGATTTATTTTGTTTTGAGAATGGGATTTTTTTATTCTGAAAAAATAAGAGTACAAATCGAAAGGTAGATAAAAAAATTCTGACACATTTGGAAGGGCGGAAGTCTGCATATCACTACTTGATCTTACTCTTCTGGATGTATTTTCACCTATGCTAGTAATCTAGAATTAAATAGAGTCAAGAATAAAGAATTATTTAATAGTCGAAAATTTTGCATGAATTTGTTTATTTTACTATCGAGATTCTCGGTCTTGCTTCGCCTCACTTTGAATTGCTCTCTATTACTGATTAAAAGGAACAGTTAATGCGCGAAAGTAATAGTTGATCGATGTTACTTTGTTTCACCGACAACGATTGTTCGTCCAACAAGCCGATTGGCATTCCGTTAACGCGCGCGAGCCGCAACGAAACTTCATATTAATTAATTAGCCGACAACTACGGGTAACAATCAGCGTATTGGGTTCGGCGCGGGTAATGGCGTGGGCGTTTTGACGTCCATGCATTGTTATTGCTTTACCCCCTTGTTGTTAATAGCCATAGGGCATCAAGCCGCATTGTGATTCGTATCGGGTTTGTGACGGTGAAACGTAACTCGTCATAGTTCGATGAGAGAGGGAAGGGGAGCACTACAAATCGATATCTCGCGTCGTATTCTCTGCATAATGGATTATAATTTATCGCGATTCCAAAAGCGATGGTTTAGGCAACAGGGTCCAGGCAACGCATTCGGAATATAAATGGCGGCGCGATTGCCATGTAAAGTGCATGCGAGAGACGTGGCTTTAGGCCGGAACGTTATTTCGCCCGTGGTTAAATGAGGCCGTTAATAAACGATGCGCTTTATTGTGATTTACGGGCGCTCTCGTTACTTTCTCCGAACGAGGGCACGTTGTTCCGCTTCGTGTAACGATGTTTTGTATGTATATGTGTGTATGAATAAATTATATCTATCGGAGAAATAAATCCCACCGGACGTACGGCGACGAGACAGACACCTGTCGTGACCGGGATCCCTCCCACGTGTTCCTCTTTCGTGAGGATACATTTCCCGCTGGGTGAACTTATATTTCACCGCGCTGCGCTACTCCACGGGGCGCACGTACCGAATTTCATCTCGCAGCGGACGTAAAACGTTTCGGACGTCTGCGAAATTTCGCGTTGCTTTATTTTTTTCTTTTTTTTTTTTTCAACATTAACCCCACGCTGGAACCACGTTCACGTTCGGCAAGTTTACGTTCGAGGCAAGTTTGACCGTTTTATTTGTATTTATTAGTAATACGGTAAGATTTATTTTTAATTATCATTTGTGTGTTAATGAGAATTTACTAATATATCATTTCATATATTTATTAGTGTATAAATTTTTCGATGATCTGACATTTATAACAATTTGACAAAGTAAAGTGATTTAATTAATGCAATATTGCAGTTTTATAAAATTGCTAATATTGCGAATGTATTTTGAAATAAATTTTGTTCCTGTTGTTTACAGAGACTGATGAGCACATTTCTTTTCTTTGTCAAATATTTTTTTATTAAGATAAACTTAAATATAATTTTCTTACACGAATCATCTTTTAATTTAATATATTTTCTGCAATTTTATAATCCAACTCTATTTATTAATATTTTTTTCTAAAAAATATTAAAAAATTTTTTGATGGCGAAATTTAGCAACGAATGAAAAATGTATATAGAAGATTTGGGCTATAGAAAAACTCATCACGTTTTTATATATTCCCTTCGTTCATTTCGGAGTCATCCTGTTGTCCGCCAAAAGGTCTTTTCCTTTTTTTCTTCTATCTTTCATATTTACTGCATAAAGACGTGTACCCTGGCGCGAATATAACCGAGTACCGGCCGTCATATTCAAACATTTATGGTCGAGATATTACGAGAGTCGACGATCCCGCGGGAGCCCGACCACGCGGTCAAACTTCACCCTCACTTGCATCATCCGCAGACTCGAGATAACATTTCCCACCCCCCGATCCGAACTCTAAGGGGTCTGTCGCCGACGAGAAGGACATTGTTGTATTGTACTCGTCGTCCCTCGACGCCAGACCAGCACGTTGAATGGCTGTGCTCTTCGTTCCCGCGAGAAAACGGATCTTTAATTTTCGCGGTATTAGGGAACACTCGTTTCCCTAGAGTGTCGTAGCCGCCGCCTGAAACTGCGCCTCTGCCCTACGCTAATTTACCGTGAAATGAATCATGCCGCTTGGAGTGTTGCTCGTTCGTTGCAGGGATGGCTCGTTAAAGGTCAATGTGGTCAAATTCATCGAGTAAAATCGTCGATGTTTGCACTTATTTTGAAAGTGAGAAACGTCACATTTTATCATATTATAAAGTGTACATGTATAACACGCGCGCGATTTTGTTGTACATGGATTGCTGTTCGTTTTTCGAAAAAGATCAATTAGAAGGCAAGCGAGCTAAGTAGAGTCAGTTTGTTCTTTCAGGGACAGGATTTATTGAAGTCGGAAAAAATTACGCACTTGTTTATATTGTTACCTTACACCTCACGGATTGTTTTCATTTTTAATACATACATTATAGAGGGCACATTCCTAAGTAACACGCACTTTGAATTTTATGGCGTTCTCTTATTTCAGAGATATGTGATTTTGAAGTATCAGAATGATCCATGAAATGTAAGTAAACATTTATCAAAAATTATTTTATCTTTTTTCTCAATTATGTTTTCCCAAAATTATGTTTTCCAAAAGAAAATATTAATAGAAAGTTAGATTATAAAGTTTCAGAAACTAAAATTAAAAGATGATTTTCTGTGGAAGAAAATTATATTTTATAATTTATCATAATAAATAAATATTCAGCAAACGAAAGAGATGTGCTCAACATTTTTTACAGTAGTAAACAGTGGAAAAAAAATTTCTTTTGAAATATATCTGCAATGTTGGAAATTTTTAAAATTCTGCAATACTACATTAATATTTATAATTATATTAAACCAAACGGAAAAGAATTGGTGTTTGAAATTTTTGAAAAAAATTATGTAGCCATTGCGCGTTAAGATTAACTTTTATTCGTGAAAAAATTTCATATACTAAAATGTACACATATATATATCGATGTCCTTGAAGAAATTAAAATGTGAGAGCCTGAAAATATGAGATTTTCGAATACGCATGAAAGCGTGCACATTTTATCGTACTTTACATCGCACGAGTGCAAGTTCTGCTTCTGACATCATCATCTTTCTCGCGAGAGATACTTTTTTTTTTTCCTCGATTTCTTCGCTCCACGTTTTCCACATCTCGTCAACAGCTTTCCGTCCATTTGGCATCTGCGACATCGTTTCCACTTGTATAACGTAGGCGACGATTTACTTTACCATTCCGTCGCCCCGGAGGCGAGAGTTTCCTTTCGATTCGTCGGGTTTGCATCTTACGAGGAAGGTTGACGTTTCTCACCTCGGCTCGTTCGTGTATCGAGTGTGTGCACCTCTGATGCTGCGATGCCTCGCAGCATTTTCTCTCAGTTTTCAATTTACCTTTTCCGTCGACGGTACGGGAAGAAATATCTCAGGAATGCACCTGACGACGCGCCTTCGAAAATCGAAAAGCGAGTACCACTTCTCGTCGTTTCTGTTAATCGAGTCATCGACAGTGCAAACAAATTCTCTTCCTCCTCTTTCGCTTCTCCCTTTTTACTGCACGATGGCTTTTTTCTCTCTCTTTCTTTCTCTATTTCCTCCCTTTTCTTTCTTCAGAGACGAAGATAGAAGAAAGAAGAAGAAAAAAGATTGCTCGTGTAGCTCGTGACAATGTCAATGTTTGCATCGTTGCAACAAGATACTCTCTCGGTGCAGTTAAAGCCGAGGATCTAGTTGCAAAGGAAGCACAGATTCACGGTTGAAGGTTTGCCTCGCTCTCGTCGCGAATATATTACCTCAATGAACTTTTCATTACCGAGCTCTCAGTTCGAAATGATTCTCTTTCCCCGGCAGACAACTTTTAATATTTTCTTTCTCGGCATCCCACTGATTGTCTCAATATAATATGCAAAAGGAAGTGGAACGAAAAACTAATTTCGATCCATATTGTTCTCTCCCGCAGGATAAAATGAAGACGAAGAACGGTTTGAGAAAGTTCCGAGGCTGCATTCGAAAGGTTCAAAGAGCGCACGAAAGATTGAGGAGTAAATCAGTAATTTGTAAGATCCACTTTAGATACCACACTTCGTAAGCGGCCCTGAATTTAATCCTCGAATATAAAGTCATATATCTAAAGTGGATCTTACAAATTATGGACTTGTGTATGATCCACACATTTCTCATCCAAGCCACTTATTTATAAACTCGCAACGCAATTTTAAGACCGACAAATTCGTCGTATACGTCGTCAGGTGGCGACGTATTTCAGCGACTACATTAATTTGCGAAAATCCCTCCGCTAATCGCTCGACGTCACCCCCGATCATTTGTCCTCGTAACAGGTCCTGGAAATCCAACAAGAGCCAAAGAAGTAACCGGCTCGATGTCGCAAACGTGGGAGTGAACTTTATAGCGGCACGGGCGCTATTACAGGCATAAGGTCGGCCACACATCGCAGCCCGCAATCGTTGGTTGCATTTATGAATGCGGTTCCTCCGTAATATATCGCCCGTGTAACTCGGCACTCGCGCTAATTCCACCCAGGGTGGCGCGGCCAATAAAATCAGGGATGGAATTACGAGCACCCCCTTTTTCCGCCTTCTTCTTGTCGTGTGATTCCTCCCGCTTTCGATCGGCTTGAATACATGACCTTTTCTTTTCTCTTATATTTTCCATATCTTCCTTTCCTCTTTATCTCGATTTCTTCGCTTCCTCTTCATCGTGATTCCGCACGCGCATTAATTGCGATTTACATGGGCGCGAGCGATTTTCACGGACTCTGAAAATTTGACTCATTATTATCGGGCGTATTTTATGGCGATTAATACGGTATATGCATAACGAATATTCTATATGCAAGCAAATAAGGCCTCGCGTAATGAATTAGCGTTTATTACAAAGTATACGGACGAAGTCAGGCGAAACATTTAATTAGCAGGATTGAGGAAGACAAGCTAACCGAGAGGGAGAGTGAGAGAGTTAGCATGCGAACCTGAAAAACGCGCGAGATATTTATACACGTCATCTATCGATCGCGAATCTATAATTCGCGAAGAGGAATCCAAGATGTGTTTGTAAAATCATATATATGAGCAGTTTTAAATGATATTATTCGTGTGATATATGTATATTTAAAAAAAAAAATTTATTTATTTATAGAAAAAACAGTATTTTTCTTGAATATTTTGAGCTACATAAACTAATTTTTGGATATGTTTAAAAATGTGCAAAAATGTTGAACACATAAAAATGGTGTCAAAATCTTCGAAAAATACTTTCTTATAAAATTATGTTTGTCAATCTTATGTATCTTTTTCTCATCAAAAACAACTGGTCCGAATATTATTATTTTCTTCATTCTTTTGAAAAATGTATAAACTATGATTTGATCCATGACACACACAAAGTTTAAAGAAATTGTAATTTTACCAAAAATTACAAACGACCAAAATTCGCGTTATTTAAATTATAATAAAAATTTAAAGAAAAAAGCTGTATTATTAGTCAAAAGCATTGATTAAAATGTAGCAAAACATGTGGAAAAGATGTGGTAAAAGAAAGAAAAGAAAAATTAGTTAGACGTGTTAATCTAATATGTTGAGAAAAAGGAATATAATAGATAGTTTTGCCATATAATTTCTTGACTGCGCTCTTTCTTATCCTTAACCTATGATATAACATGAAAATTATGTTGATCGGGAGAGATCGAATGTACGTGCGCATTTGCGCGCGACTCAATGTGTTCTTTCCTTCAATCGCTATTTTCTCTCTCTCTCTCTCTCTCTCTCGATCGGTTAAGTCTGCGGATAATTGGAACGATAACGATTACGATGTAACAGATGTAACGATTATGACGCGCAACAGATACACGTTTGTTGGTAGCTGCGGTGAAACTGGATATTCACCTGATTTATGGGAACGTGTATATTGCCAATGGGCGTACGATGATACGACTCGTAATGATACGACTTCGTTTATCAACGAAGTATGCGTGGAGCAACTTGCGTAACTTATCGGAAAACATCGATTTCTGTGCTTTCCGAGATAGTATCATTCTCCTACACTCTCTCCTCTCGCGCTCTTGTTATTATTAACTAAAACTAGCTCTTTAATCGTTGACAGTCTAGTCGTTGACGTTTTTATTTTCCTTCTATTTCTCTTATGTACGCGCGAATTAAATGCTAGATTATTATAATATTACCATAACCAGTTTATAGTTAACAATTACCATAAATTGTCAGCTTGTCGTTATAATTGTCGTAAATAGTTAATATTATCTACTTACATTATCTTATCATGATGCATTTATTTATGATAACGAAAATTCTTTTTCGGTATATTTTTTGATTTTTTATTTTATTATAGCATTTATGATCTTGTAACAAGCTCGAGTATTTCCTGTAGTAAATTTGATTCTATTTCGACTCTTTCTCAGGTATCAGTTTGCATTGTATGATGCTATATTAGAACTGTGAACGTTATCTGTCCGAATGATGATATATTTAATATTCATCGATTGGAAAACGTATGACTTTAAGCCGAATCTGACATCCCGCCATCTTCTCATGCTTTTTTCTTCGTTTCATTTATTCAATATCTAAGCAGATGATCGTTGGATCGTAACCATAACCATCCAACGATCATCTATTTAGATGATCGTTGGATCGTAAGTAGGTTACGATCCAACGATCATCTAAATAGATGATCGTTGGATCGTAACCTACTTACAAAATTCTCATCGAAGATTCCTCATAGGATTTCAATTCGCATTATTAGTGATGATCCGACAACATAATAGCATGTCAAATATAATGTATGTATTATATTAACACAATATTTATATTTGCAAAACTGTTTGTCTGATTATAAATTTAGATAAAAATTATGACATCTCGTTTGTACTTTATGTCGGAGAAAATTATAAATTATTGAAATGAGAGGATCCAGTCGCGAAATTATAATTGACAAATCCATGCTGTTGACAATTCGAGAGAAAAAATAATTGAAGTCGATGATTCCGTTCTTATTTCTGACGTAGACAGAGTGTCTATCTTTTAGAAAAAATCTCTATGGAAATCTCAGGGATTTCTTTTTCATTTGGAGAAATTTTATGGAGGTTCTTATGGAATTTTATTGGAACTCAGGGAATTAAAAAAATTTTTTTTTTCAATGATGTTTTTATATTGTAAGCAATCGGTAAACGCCAATAAGCCAAGTTATATAAATTATGTGTTTAAAATATATCTATTTTTATTTATTATATATTAACGTCTCATAATTTAATGTCTTAACAAAATATTGAATGAACAGTACATATTTCTTTTATTGTAATTCTTTTTTTTTTTTAGTGATAGAAAAATGAAAATGCAAGTGAAAAATATTAATATTTGTCTTACTAAATTATCTTACCATTCAGTGTTCTTCCTTTGCATGAGTGAAAAGCATTAGAAAATGCACACTATAAAAAAATTTATGTTGGAAAATTGCACATCAAAAGATCTTGAAAATATTCTTTTTATCTGGAATGTTGAACAAAAATATCTGAAAAAGATTAGGAAATTTTCAGGGAATTTTTTTACAAGATTTGAGTAGACACTCTGATAGAGAAGAACGTTATTTCATGGCGTAAGCACGCACGCACGCACGTTCCTCACTCTCACCGGACGGGACGATCTGCGAATCACGAATCTGTCTCCTGACGGTTACCAGGTACATACATTTCCGCGAGTGTTGCGCATTTACAAGGTTGTTAGACGGGGCGCGGGCCCGCTCGACCGTGCGAAGGCCCCGTGTGCGCTTTAATATGCGCGCGGGCGTAGGGGCCGCGATGCGTGATTCAACGAGGGTTCTCACGAACGGGCTGAGCTCGAGGTGCGAAGCGTGAGGAACAACGCGCTTGGGATCGCAGAGGGGCAGGGGGAGAAGAAGAAATGACAAGAATGAAAGAAGGAGAGACGGGAGTTACGGGCATGCGCAACGGTACATGCTACATCGCTTAAGAATTCACGAATACTTTAAATGAGGGTAAATTCCTGGACTTTTTTATACGGCTGTCACACGCGCGGCGCGCCATAATGAGGCTCGCTGCGAGAGTGAAGGAGAGAAAGAAAGAGGGGCCGGGGCGACGTTGAATTCGAGAAGAATACGCGGGTGGATACCGTTCATCATTTCGATGATGCAACGAGGCAGGACCTGTGAATTATGTCGCGTGAAAAATATTGCGATACGAATAATATCTCTTAAATTGACAGATATATGTCAATTAAAGAAGTGCATGTTCTGTTCAATCGGCTGTCAGCCGAGTGGAATTTAATAAAGATTGCAGAAAAGGTCGCGTACATTAATCTCGCTTTTGATGATATATCGTTCGCGGAAGTTAAATTTAACACTCGCCGCTTTATAGCTAGGAATAGACACTTCGAGCACACGTTTATGATCATGTGCCGTGCCCACTTGAATATCTCCGAGCAGGTGTTCCCATTCATTCACCGACAAGTCTAGTCGAAGCGAACGTGCCTCGTAGTGAGATACTCGAGCATCTTTCGAGCGTAATCAAATGGAAATAAATACACGATTGTATAATCTTTTTTAAATAGTATATATTTAATTAGTCAGAAAAATAAATATGTCGTTAATTGTTTCTATATGTCATTAATCATTATGAATGTCAGAAATCATTTGTTTGGAATTTTTTGAAACTTTTTGATGTATCATTTTTTGAGATCTGATTTTTTTATTATGAGATAACTGAAATTGAAGAAAAAGTGTTTAGAATTGAAGAAACCGCAAAACATTATACGATAAATTATTTATGAAACGAAAAGTATACAATCGACATATTGCATTCTTACGAAGAAGAAACCGCATCTAAAATCGAATTTTGCACATTACTTTTGCAGCAATAAATTTTGTTCGCAATAATTTCGCAAATTTACTTTCATTGCATTGTATATTTGTGCAACGTTAGCTTTATATCGACATTGTTCAGGAAGGAGCCGTTTTGAAAGCGATCATTCGATTTAATTTCAAATCTGTACTCGCGTCAAGTTTTGTCGAAAAACGGACGGCTATTTATTATCCCTTTGCAGAATGCGAATTGCGAGTAATATGCCGCAGGAACGAGAATAGAGGTCGAGAAGTCTCGTCGACACGTGTATGACATTTGCACACCGGCGTGGTGCGGTTTGACGTTGGCTCTCGCTCGAGACGGCGTCACGTGTGCGCGATCTCCTAGTTTTGCATTCCACCCATGCACTCCCACGAGCAATTAGGCTCGTCTTCGGATTCCTCGCATGCTTTTCGCCGACTCGTGCGACGTGCCACCGCACGGACATTAGTGCGAGACCATATCCTGGAGACTCTCGAATTGGAATGATTCTCTCCAGATACCGTTGCGCATATATTCGCGTCGATCAGTGCAGATTTTTATCCTACGAGTCTTTCAAAGACTTGAGAGAATATGTGCGATTAAGAGCTCGTCTTATTTTATTTAAAAAATATCCATCGAAGTGCAAAATAAAATTATATAAAATAAAACATATATAATTTTAGCTATTTAATTATGTTTACATAGATATTTTTAAGTATTTACATATATAATTTATTTTTAACATGTGTATGATGTAGAGTATATTAAAACTGATAAGATGAAATTTGATGTGTGATTGGTCTCTTTAGAAATTTTTATAGCTTTTTCGTATTTTAATCTATGTATAATTGCATTCTTAATGTCTATTTAATCAGCAATTTACTGATCAAATAATGATCTTACGAGGAATATTATATCGAAAAAAAGAATAGAAAGTAAGAAGATTTACAGCTATAATGTATTCAGTAGCTATTTTTTTTTTTTGCATACATTATTCCATTTCAAAATCGTAGACAACGCAAACATCTTAAATCACACTCGGAGAATATGTTAATATACTCAGATAAGAGGTACTGAACACTTTACCATTCTAATGAAGAAGATATATGTCCGCGGGGCCAGTTAACCACTTGAACATCCAAAAATTAGCTTTTTATTACTGATGGGGGAACCTCTCGCATTTTAGAATGTATACGAACTCGTGTTTGGAGTAAATAGCACCGATTATCATCGTGGAAGAAAACAACATTAAATAAAGACCTCATTATAGTTCATAGCCTCTATTACGACAATGGTTACTTGGCATTCGCGTTATGTTGCCGAGCCGACATTGTTTGGTGCGCGCTACTGTTAAGCGCCGTCCGCATACATGGAATTCAATTGGAAGATAATGCGTCTTCCGCTGCATCCTGTGCACCGTACGCATATGCATAATCTCTTTTTCTCTCTTTTTGTGGCTGCAAATGCATATATGTAATGCACATATGAAATGCGACGCGTCTTTTCGACGAAAAAGAAAATCGAGACTATGACTTAACTATTCTGTTTGATCATTCATTTAAAAATTAAAGGTATATATATATAATATAATTATATTTATATGTAATTATATTACATGTATATATAATTTAATTATATTTATATATTTTTTAATTACAAAAATGTTTATTTTAGAAAGTTATATCCAAGAAATCTCTAAAAAATTTTTTCTTTATCTGAAATTTTGAATAAAAATACCTCGATTAATGATTAAAAAATTTCGGGAATTTTTTTTGCAAGATTTGAATAGAGAAAAGAAAGAAGAGAAAGAGACTCTGTGTATAATAATGCCAATTTGTATCACTGTTTAAATTTTTTTTTATATTATTAAATATTATTTTCATCGTTAATAATTTGTTTATTTTTATCTATATGTTTTGTATATTTTTGACTTTCATAAAAAGAGCGTTAATATTATGAAATTCATTTATGTCTCCGATATTGTATATGTGTATGTATTATATTTTATGTCCAATACATATTGTACACGTGTGTGTATTTATAATGTTTCAGGCTATTTTGCAAAAATCCTCGGTGTCGGTCGAGATCGAGGTGAGACCGAGGCAACTGGTGCCAGACACAAACTGCTTCATTGACTACTTGCCGCAGCTGCAGACCATCGCGAGGGCTACTTCCGGTGCGCAGCCGATTTACATTCTTATGGTGCCACTTGTCGGTAAGTGAAAACAAAAATTTAACGTACCAATAATGCGTGAAAAAAAAAAAGAAACGGCGAGAGAGATCGACACGCGCGTCGTTTGACCCTGCCGACCTTACCCATCATTTTTTCATCCGAAGGTCGTCAATTATTTCGAAGGAGAGGGATGGATACACGCAGTTCAATATGATATCCTCCTCTTCCGTACGCGCGCGAAATAATTGTTAATAAATAACGAGGAAGATTGTCCTGTCTAGCACGACTCGTCTTCGAATCGAAGAAAAATGATGGAGAATCGATCCGTCGAATATCGTAAACTTGACTCTATCTCATCGATGTTCCGTTCGTCTCGTAAAATCCTCTCGTAAAAATCTCTTGCAGATTGAAAACGGTGTTCGTTGAGAATATATAAACATACACAGTCGTGATCGTCGGCATCTCTTTAATCATTGAAAAAAAAAAGAATGGATGTCTTTTCTCGTAATTTCGAACTACGAGCAAATCTGCAAATCTGCAGCATTTTTACGGGGAAGGGGAATTCTCATTAATGGATATATATATATATATATATATATATATATATATATATATATATATATATATGTAGATTATCTTGAGTTGTCTGAATTTTTTTCTCATCATCAGAGATATGTAATTAAATTGGCTATTAAAGCTCTTAATTAGCTTCATACGCGCATCGAAGATATCTACGGAATTCTTGATAAATTGTGTCAGGACACATCTGTCAAGGTTGTGTCTGGATAGATTGTCACCAAAGAGAAACGACGTCCAGTCGGGGATCACGTCCCGGGGGGGTCAAAGCAATCGCCGCTACACAAACATAGCCGACTCGCTTCGTCCACGACGTTCACCGTCGTCGGCTTCGCCGATCTCTAGCGGAGGATAGTTCATCGGGTCATCGTCATTACGCCATCGTCACCTGTCGCGGAACTTTCCTGTTCCCTCCATTCTCTCGTGAGAATGGATTGTCCCATTTTATCCCCGGCGTTTGTCGTCGTTGTCCGCGAGAGCCGCGATCGAACTCCGACCGATAACCGGTCATTAACGGCGCTTGCGTCAGCTCCTCGAGGATGATGACAACGAGGAATGCGAGAATTCACCGCCGATTCCTCCGCTCCAATTAGAGTTGAGCAATTTCTCTCTAGCGCCACCGATCGCGCGCTGTCAGAGTGCGCCTTTACCTTATTAACGGTCCCACGTCAAGATCCAGCCCGAATCAATCTCACCGGTCTTATTCGACGCCGTTAAATCCGGAGCACTTCGTAGCACATTGTATTGTGTTCCGCTATATAAAGATAACAGTTATGATGCTTTTATGTATGTTTATCAAAAATATAATATAATTTATACAAATTTTTTAAATTCGGGGATAAATTCATATATATTGCTGAATAATATATAGATACATATATATGGCTAGATATAATAATTATTAATTTTGAAATTTTAGCAGGATTTTAATTGTCAAGTATATTTAATGTCCGAAATAAGATTATTATAATAGATAATTAGTAGCTCTCGATCATATTTTTGTGGAAGAAAAGATAAGAATCTAAATTTTCTAATATAAGAAATTTTATAACGCAGAACTTTCGATACACGTGTCGTAGTGCTATAGTTAAGTTTTATCACACTTTTATTATATCATCATATTAGAATCCGTTAATTATTACTCGCTTCGATGAACGTTATGTGAAGCATTGGAATCCAGATAGCGGTAATCATACTACCGTATCACGAGGAATAATAAAACGCGTATTAGTTCGATGAGATGCTTGTCGAGAGGCGTGTACTGTAATTCTAAATCAATCAATAGAAATATCGTTTAATAAAAGTTAACGAGTTCCGCTTATTAAAATTTTAGTTAAAAAATTCAATTTATTATATATTACTTGTGCGATAATTTCTTGAAATTGCATCTCTTGCTGCAAATAATCGTTCTCGAAGACAAGAAAAGTTTCTTTCTCTAGAATAATTAAATTTTCTCGGGAGATTAATTTATTAAACGACGACGGTAATGGCTATGGAATAAATCGCGCGTCACATCAGTTAAATTCCAACCAGGGGGTGTTTTTTTACGAAGACAGGACAGACTCGTTTCTGTCAATCGGCTTATGATGATGACGCATAGGGCGACGGGTTGTTTCTTTTTTAATAGTCGCGCTTTATAGACACTCGCTGTATACTTAACGAGAAATGCAATCGGTGATAAATTTACAATCTTTCACGGTATGGCTGACATTTTCACGGTGCTTTACAATAAATGCGTCTGGAGTTATGACGATAAGGACAAACATTCGGAGCATTTATTGCTTTGCGCTTCACATCTTACTTGCTCGAGTGTCTCTCGTGATGTGTTCATTTTGTGTATCGTGACTCGTTATCTTAGGAATTGCGCATTCGCTACGCAATTTATTGTAGAAACAATTTTTATCAAGATTGTAGCGATCGGATCTTTCAAAATAATTAAAAACATCATGTGTTAGCTGTAACGTAAAGAGTGATGTTTTTTTAAATATTGAGTCAACAAAGCTTCTTAAAAAGATGAATGTGAAAGTTTGACGCGGCACACGCTTGCTTTTTGATGGAAGACAAGGCTAATGTCAAAGTTCAAGGCCGTTGGAAAGGCTCATCAATCATCATCGCTATCGCCAATTAGCGTTGATCCAATCATCGATTCAGCAAAATTGATTCACGGTGCCAATAATGAGGCAGGCGGTATATTTTGTGAAAGCTTACGTCACTGTTGCCCCGTCCTATTTTGTCACGGATTACTCGTCGATACCCTGGCGGAAGAATTTCGAATGCCGAAGTGTTTTTATTAGGCGAGGTCGTGGCCGTTGCGATAGGGCAAGGACAAACATTTTGCCTCGAGGATTATAATGGTAAAAGTAAGCATTATCGCCATTATCGATTCGTCACGGCTCATCGTATTCGTTAGCTTTTTTGACTACCTGATTTTACGAAAAATCTCGTTTAAGCATAAAGCGAATTCTAAGATAAAAGCAGAAAATATGAAAAATTAAGGAGATTAAGATGCAAAAAATATATTATCAAGTGAAGAATTAAGGTCGATTTTTATAATTTTTCACATGTTACAGCAAAGTTTTAGTTGAACATTTATATATCGTTTATATAAAGCTAAGCATTAATGATTAATACATTTATCGCGCGATAATAAATGATGTCTGCAAGTCTAGGCGATAAATAACACCGTTTCCTGCATTCTCTCGCTCCGCAGTTATTCTTTCTATTTCCGCCCCTCTGTTTCGTAAACTTCATCCGCCACCCTCTGTCTGTGCGCTCGTGGGGTCTGCAAGGAGGATAAGGCTGGCAGCTGGTTAATTTATTGAGTCGGGAAAAGTTTGCTGAATCTCTCCTATTTGCATTTTCCGTAGATTGCTTCCCTTCGCGCAATCTGTGGCGAATGGAGTCGAAAAAGCTCCCCCACAGCATCCACAATAATCTTTCTGCTAAAAAAACTCTGTTCGTAGAAGAGATAAAAGATTCAGAGGATGATGTAGCAAATAAAGTGCGAGATGGAAATTTCAATTTATCTTTTTATATCTTTATTTTTCTCGATGTTAATTTTGAAGCTTTAAATTTCTTAACTCTGGAAAAATTCGTCGTTTTAATTATTTTTTTAAATCTTTAACGTGATAAATTAAATATTAAAAATAAAAATAGATTTTCTAAATAATTAACTACCTTAATTACCTTAATAATTTATTTAAAAAACTATTCTGATCCACAAGCGTCTGGTGGATTTCTATTAGATATCATTCGAAATCTTGCGCCGTTTTAACATTTATTAAATTAAATTAATTAAATTATTAGCCATAACAGCTTAATATAACAGCTTAATAACAATTGAATTGTGTAATGATATCCTAATTAATGTTTTTACAAATAGATATTTTCAGGGATTCCGAAAAATTTTATATTTCTAAAAAAATGGACTTGACAAACACAACTAAATATAACTTTTGTGATTACCCATGATGGGGAAAATACAAACAGTTGCTCTAACAATAAAGCAAAATAGCCGCATACCAATGTAATAAAAGTAAAAAATAATTGCCATTATATCATAGAAAAAGAAGTATCTTTTGTTCTATTATCTCTTCGCTCGGCGCATTTCTTGCTTTCCTTTTTGCCGTTCATGCGGGGCCGAAAAACGAAAGTGCGCCTTCATGCAAAATCGGCCGGCTCGCTGCCCTTTGACCTCGTCGGAGAGCCCAGTCGGTCGACCACGGGCCCGTCTGGCTCGCCGACCCGGCCAGCAACGGTGAGCGTTCACAGTTAGGTTCTCACGGCTCATGAATGCATGTATGTGGTTTGAAACGTCCGCGATTGGCTCGAAGGCAAACGACGATGCATCCCAGTTACGATCGGTACGTGGGCGATATCGATATCCCGATGGTCATCGAGGTTGGAAGAGAGCAGCTTCTGAGCGTAGCTGATGATCCGTTAATCCTTTGTCTTAACGATACGTCGCCATCCCGTTCCTCTCAATCTCAGCCACGAAAATGAGATCGATTCCGCGTCCCGAAAAATCACGTGCGTGGCGGCGACATTAATAATCATAGAGACAGTCTCTCTTTCAACGTTTTCGATAATGAATCCATATTTATGAAGAGCAAAATATTAAGGATGTTCTGGATGTACAATAGTAGCAAAATGTTGTCAAAATTAAAGAGAAAACATGTTTCTTACGTTTATACCGCTTGAAAAATTAAAAAAATAAATTCGGATTATGAAAAAAATTAAAGTATCACAAAATAATATGGATTTTGATGTCTTCGTAAAAGAAAATAGTTGTAATTAATAGTTTTCCTAATTTATGGCAAAAACTTTTAATCGTGAATATCCTCTAAAATCAACTGCAAAAAACAATGAAAAATGAATAATTTGCAGAAAGAGAAAAAGAGACAGATAATATTTTTCTACAATTTTTAATAAATAACTTTTAAACAAATTAGTGGATCTAAATCAAGTTTTGCACAAATATTTATTAGAATTTCTTTAATATATGTGAAAATTTTTAATTCATTGGTAATATTGCTTTTTGTCAAATTTGTCAATAAGTGCTACAATAGGCGGTTTTCCATAAGAATCAATAGTAACTTCAAATTTAAATAACTTTCAAACCGTTAAGAGAATTGTACTTAGTTTTTGCACAAATATTCAGAAGAAATAGTAGAACAATCTATGAAATTTTAATGCGTTTGTTAGTATTTCGATATATGCCACATACATCCTTAAGCTTGAATGATGAAATGTGTACAGAAACTTTAAGAAAAATTGTTGCGATTTTTCTTTTTTTTTTTTTATGAGTCGACCATCATTGAATGAGCGTTACCAAATTATCTGACCAAATTTCATGAACGAAATGATAGGAAGATGGCAATATTCATACTTAAACTGTATTTTTGATATCTGAAATTTTATCAAATTTTTTTAATATGGAATTTTTATCTTCTTGTGTTTAATAAAATGTTAAAAATTAATTATAAATGCAAAAAGTTTCGAAAAATGTGTATATATGAAAATCAATGATGCAAAGTCGAATAAAATACATCACTATTATACGAATTATAATGAATATAAGTGTTTTATGATGGAAGATTAATATCTCCCGTCATAATTCTTCTTTTTTATTTCTCTTCTCTACGCATTAATTTTTCAAGATTCACGCTTAATAATCGATTCAACAATGAATTAATTTTATTAGCAACTCCCCTTCCCACGAGACGGACATTGCGAATTCTTAGATGCGAATTCTTCATGCGTGTTTAATGAGCGGAAATGATATCCTTTGTTGCAGTGTTAAACGAACTCGAAGGTCTAGCACGGGGCGCTGACGCGAGAGATTGTCCTCCAGCGTCGAGGGCGACTCTGAATCCCGAGCATGTGGCACGAGTTGCCGAGAGTGCTAAAGCGGCACTGGCCTTCGCGAGGAGCCGAAATCCGGCGATCCGGTGCATAACCACAAGAGGCACCGTTCTGCCATCCAGCAACTTTACGGCGGAGGAGGACGTCGACAAGGTAAGTGAGAAGCGGCGAACGAGAACGTCAGCGATTCGATACGCTTACGTCTCTTGGCTAACTGTATTCGACGTTCTCGGGACATTTAGAAGGCAAATTTGCGATCGATCGTTGACCGGAGTAGAATTTGTAACGAGCAATATTCTTGTCTGCTCTTTCTTTTTTTTTACCTTTCTTTATCCAACGACTTTAAAAAATTTTTTTAAACATATCGCTACACGCATTATTCTCCAAACAAGTCGTTTAGCTTCATCTGTCGATTTATTTTATATTTTATTAAATAGATAATGATTTTAAATATCACTGGCGATTACACGCTCCGACAAATGATTCGAGTATGCAAATTATATCAAGGACTTGTTATATTTTCATCGCAACTTTATATCTGAATGGCTGCAACTTGTGTAATGACAGGCGACACGATAAAGCGAAACGATTTTGACATGCAATCGATAGGATTCTAACAGCTACACGGTATGATACAACACAGAAGTAGTCGTTCCGAAGATCAATGGCAGCGAAGAGAGTTAAGGCACGGTATTCATTGAAGCGCGAATGTTATGATAACGAGCCGAGTATCCGAGAACACCCACGCGGCGGGTGTACGTGCGCATCGTTTTCCGCGGCATCGCGACTTTATACCTGCTTATCTTTGTGTCGACGTAATGTCTCACTTTGAAGACTCAATTTTAATGACAATCTCTGACAAATGCGGGAGCTCGATTGAAATTGCGAACGTAATTATATATCGCATTTATCGATGTATTCCTTTCAAACTTGAATTGTTGTCTTGTTTCAGGATGGACTGACACGAAATGATGACAGAATATTGACAACATGTCTCAGCCTCTGCAGGAGCAACAAGGATCAGGCAAACGCAGGTAGGAATCTTTCCATCTAGTGCTTCGATTTAGAAATATTTTTCTTCGTTTTATTATCTCTTTCATTTATCTGATAATTAATTGCATCGGACACTATTCACGGAGTGCGTCTATAATTCTATTTTAAATCTCCCTAAGAGAAGAAGATACTTTTTTTGATACTACTAGTTGACTCTAAATTTGTCAAAGAGGATAATCCTGTTTTCAAATTTATCAAAGAAGATCTAGAGGCAATATTTCGCTAGTTTCAATTTATCAAAGAGTACCGGGAAAGGAGAATAAATGCATTATAATAGCGGGAGGGCTTTGAGAGGGTCGCACAAACTTAATAAAAAAAAAAAAAAAATTTGGGGGGAATCCCACCTTTTGTCCCAGCAGAGGAAGGACAGCCGCGACGTTTGAGACGGGAGGTGGTCCTGCTCACGGAAGACCGGAACCTCAGGGTGAAGGCTCTAGCCAGGGACGTACCCGTGAGAGAAGTGCCCGATTTTATGCAATGGGCCGTATTAGGCTGAGATGGCATAACGTGATCGCGACCAATTCCAATCCTCACTTGACGAGAAATCTTCCGTGTTCCTATCGCGCGAGCTCGACCAAACTCAACGAGAAGAAGTGCAAAGGGAAGTAGAAGGAGAAGAAAAAAAAAAGAAGAAGAAGAAGAAGAAGAAGAAGAGAAGAGGGACGCTCATCATTGTCGACGAGCAATTCATTGCTATCTTCGTCATGGATCTGCTTCGTATCCGATCGACCATCAACTGTGCGCGCACGACGTTGTCATCGCGTAAGTTAGTTCCCAAACGAGATATTCAGATTGTTTCCCGATGATACTTTTTTTCTGAAGTTTTTTTTTTAATCTCATCATGAGGAGAAAACAATGTGCGGCGCGAATGAGAGCAAAATCTATGAGGGAGAGAAAAGAAAAACAAAGCGCGCGGTAAAATTTCATTGAATGAAATACGGTACTATCGATAAGAAAAAGAAAAGGCTTGCCGGAAACGCGCGAGCCATTTGAAGGCTCCTCTCGAGCGTGACATTTTCTATTCTCTAATTGTTCCGTGTATCTCGAACGTGCAGACGTAAAAATCCCAAAGAGCCTTTTCACTCGAGGATGACTAGTATAACGGGTGGTCCGAAAGAATACGTCGAGTATATGACCACGATGACAGACAGTAACACCGAAAGATGATCGACGGAAGATGTGGAGGTTTTGAAAAAATGCAAGAAAAACGGTATAAAAAGAATTGTCTTTTAATGTTCTTGTCATTGACTTTGTAGATTGTTTTTTTTATCTTATCGCCTATTGGCAGTTATATAATCATTTTGTATAATTTTGTTCGCCTATATTTACTTTATTCATCGAGATGTTATTAAAATTTTTATATCATGTATGCGAACATGATTCGAGATGATCGCGAAACGCGTTTTTTATCGTCCTGCGTGACATTTTCCACGAGAGGAATTCTCTCCTTCATTCTTTCAGCGCAAAAGTTAACATCATTATCTTTAAACTACCATAAGGTAAATTATTAAATTTATTTTCAACCAATAACTGCAATATCATCGCCATCGAGAATATCGCAAGATCGACAATCGATTTAACTTTATCGTGTAATTAGAAACGATTGAGAGAAAGACGCTTCCCTTCGAAAATTAACTTTAAATTATGTAAAATATCCGACTCAAAAAACATGTGAATATAAAGGAATTATATTCAATTTATTATATATATTAATATTTTTAAACGAAATATTGATATTATATACATATAATATTGATATTGATAATATTGATAATATAATATAATTTTAAAATTTATATAATTTATATAATTTTAAAAATTATAATTATATTTTCAATATTAATTATTAATTAATATCAATATTATAATTTCAGAAAAAATTTTGAATTTTTTGATCGAAAGTATATCTTGCGCATTAATCAAACATCGATTTTCGAAAGTAAGTCTTTTTTTTTTAAATCGTTTTTAACAGACGTACAGAGACGTACTAAAGATATCTTTTTTATTATTCACAAGTACTCACTTGTGTAGCTTAATATTAAGATTCACCATTTTAAGACTTCGAGAGTTAACGCAAGAAGACGCGGATGATTATTCCAGGTAGGAAGGTATGATACAAACGATTGTACATGTGTGTACGTATTCTTTATAATATTAAAAATACTTTATCGATAAGCGGCGAGTGAATGCATCCCGCAAACGTGACATGATTGCCATTACAAACATTCCGTGTCGGAATCGTTTGACGCTTTTACCATCTATGTCGAGTTAACGATTTACCATTTGGTGAGATTAAGCGGATAATAAACACGAAATAAAACTTGCTTGATTTGTTCTCGCGACACGGAGAACGTAAAAGAGACTTCAAAATCGCTTCATTCGCGACTTGTTTTGTCAAATATCTTTTGGGAGAAAAAAGCTTTCGGAAGTGCACAGTGGTCGAGGCACGCAAGGAACTTCGGGACCGAATAGCGAACACGATGTACTATTTTTCGACAGAGATGAGGTAGTTACTTAAGCTCCTTAGCGTATTAAAGTGTGTGCGTGCGAGGAAAAAGAGTGAAAGAGAGAGAGAGAGAGAGAGATAGAGGAAGAAAATGGTAACTAAATTAACGGAGGCGGGCAGTTGACGAAAGGGAAAAGAAGTAATCGTAAAGAAAACCGTATCTGCGATAAAACTTGACATCGCGTTGAAATTCCTGCGAATTAAATCGAATCGATAAGTAGAAGAAGAGCCCACCCACCGGCATAGCTCGGGCAGAATCATTTCGTTACACCGTGATGTTCCGCTCGAGAGGCTGCGCCATTCGGACAGAAAAAAAAAATCTTGTCGCGAGGACGTGTCGTGGGACGTCTGTTCAGCGGCATTTTATAAAGGCACGTAAAAAGGGATATTAGAACATCTCTACATTTTCATCTTCATTGCGAGAAAATGTTGTCCCCCTTTTCCCGAAGAAACGTTGTCTATGTATACGCGGACTCTACTATTACTACTTATGGATTTAATTTGTCGTTCGAATCCGCAAGCTATAATCGTGCAACTTCACCATTTTCGAAACGCGACGAGATCTTGTTGAAGTATACGTACTTCTCAATGTCCGCGGGTGAAGCAGCGTTCGACAGGATTCAGGATCGCTTGAGAATAAAGAAAGAAGAGAGAGAAATGCGAGCTATTCCGTCTGCGAAGCTATTCGTATCTCTCGTCCTTCGGCGTGTCGTTCGTTTGCTTTGGCGCCTTTTTCCTTTTCTCCCCCTGTCACATATCTTCCTCCTTCCTCTTTCCTTTCCTCCCGTCGCCGTTTTTAGCTCAATTTTTTATTCAAACCTTCACGGCGAGATCGAGTGCGTATCAATGGACAATTTGATAAAAGCACCGATGATGTACACCTGTCTCATTGTGTTTCATTAATTTTTAAGTATAGTCTTTCGTAGCCTTTTTAATGCGCGCGTTCGATCGCCATAAGTGATCGATTAATTCGTACAAGGGAGTACAGATGTATTTGGAATAAAGCATGAAAGAGCGCGAGAGATGAGGCGAAATTGATTGCGCGAGTTCGTCATACAATCGTGAATATATAACAGGAAAATAATCGAGAAACACTTTTCTTTTTAAGCCGACCTACCAATCAAACACGTCAAAATTCAACGTGAGAAGTTAAACCTCGGATTGATCATAAAATAATCCAGAGTTGAAGTTATATAAAATTTATTTTTAAGAAATTAGTTTTATAAAAAACAATTACAATTAATTACAATTATATTTACATTGAAATATATAAAAAGATTGTTATACATGTTTGTGTGAAGAAATAAAGTTAATAGTGATTTTGTCGCCATCGAAAATAATAGAGGGAATGAATGAAATATGGAAAGATAGAGTTTGAACGATAATTTTGATGTTGTCTTTTTTTTTTGGCTGATCGAGGAAAGTGTTTATCGTTAACGTTCGTTATTTATAATACTATGTTGTACGAGATAATCAGGGTATAGTTTGCAATCGTACTCCGGGCATATCATATAGCGTTTATTCTACATCATTGCAATAACTCTCTTCTGCAATAGACGTAGCAGTGCAATAGACACTCTATTCACGATTAAGCCACCTCGATAAGACTCTATCCGTCTCTTCCTGAGTAATCACGATTCATTTCCGCTGTTTCGATGTAATATACATATATCCACTCCACTCGACTCATTCCTGTCTTTCAATTTTCAATTTACATATGTTGTTCTTTCGATCGATTTGCGCGATCGAGTTCACCCCAATTATTGAGAGAGAGAGAGAGAGAGAGAGAGAGAGAGTGTGTGTGTCAGAGAGAGAGGTTGAATAAAAAATGCCTGAATATAGGTAGACAATTGCGATATAAAAATAGACATCGTGATTTTTAGAGCTGGATTTATCTCGGACGCGAGTAAAATTCCGCGGCGAGAAAATTTCTCTCTTGACGCTCCCCGCTTCCAAGATGAATCCAACAACGTAAATATACTTATATCTATGTTGTATATATAGGTATATATATAATTATATATATAATTTTATATGCGCTCGCATACACGTTATATATATACATATATATATATATAATTATACATATATATATACAAAAATACCCATACACCCATTCGTCACCGATTTTACGCTAGAGTCTCGCAATATTTCTAATAAATCTATGTATTTGTATCATTGTATGATGAAGCAAAAGAACGTGATTCGTTTGTATTTCGTCTCAGGAAAAGACGTTTGTCGATAACGCGATACAGCGACGATGACGGAAATAACGAAACTATGGGAATGATGCTACGAAAGCAGAAGTTTTAGACTAATCGTTTATTACACATTATAAGAAATGTCGCTACTAATAGTGTTACCACTTTGAATATTCAATAAAACGTTGAGACTAGCGTTATTACGTTATGTACTTTATTCGTGTATATATATATATATATATATATACACGATATTTAGTATACAATATTCTCTCTTTATTGTTTACTACGAGATGTTGCTCGAATACCGTCAACATCTTACGCCAAGATCCATTCCACAATTTTTAGGAAATTCATCGGAATTACATTATGTCTTTAGCGAATGATGGTAAGTGCAATAATCTGGCGATTTATTCTATTCGGTGGAATACGACGTCACAATTTTTGCCAGTCCGTTGCGAGAATCGAGGATCTGACGACTCTCTTCTACACTAGAGCACTCTTTTTTACGCCCGCGTGCTCTTTACCTAGTTGGCGAGATTTAGAGTCAAGAGCAATGTGGATCCTGGTCGCGTTACAGAGCCGTTGATCTCGACCTCGTTATATACCCCGTAATCAGAAGGTACCGTCCGCGGACGGTATTTCCCTCAGACGCGTGAGGGTCGTCCGAGTTATCTCAAGTGTCACTATTTTTCTCTAAGAGATGCAAGTTTCTTCTTTTTCGCGAAAAACAGACGACAACAAGCACCGTTATGGCGTTTGTGTACGTGCTTGTCGCGATCGATAAATTCCAATGTTCAACAACGGCTTTGTGTTGCGATTCTCTTTTAACTTTAACTAATGGTTCTATCAGATTTATCTGGATTTATATATTCCTCAGGCCCTAGAATTAAATTTACTGGCGCATTAATGTGTCTTAGGAAAAAACGCTTTTTATATCTTATCTTTTGGATCTGAAATTTTTTTTCAGCTGATTGAAGGGAAGATAGTTGTTAAATTAAATTAAATTAAATTAAATTAAATACAAGTAGCGATTCCTAAATAAAGATATTAAATAATTAGTGTGTATGTGAGATAAAATACTTGAATTATTTTGAATGATTATTTGTTTGATAATCCCTAAAATCAGTATCGATAGTTAAGAGAATTATTTGGTGGGATGAGATTCGAAATGTCTTCGATCAGATGACAGGACATTTCCGGTCAGACACAGTCAACAGACGCAGCGAGAGAAGCCGCACGTTCCTCGTCGAGCGAGAGCCCGGCAAGATCTGGCTATTTTTACCCGGTCAACCTTGAACTTGCTGCCGCTGCCATCGCTGCTGCTGTTGCTGCTGCAACAGCAGCAGCAATGATCACCAATAAAGGGACATATCTAATTCCGAGAAAGGCAATCGCCTGTCGCGACTAAGGGTAAGTACTTACATTTTATTCTCATAGCCGTTGCACTTCGAGAGCATACATAATGCGATGTAACAGAGCTTATCGAGGGACACACGTGCACACAAGCAGATGATTGCGAATCACTTGACACTTTACATCATGATTATTTTTATGACGCGTACATCAAACATCTAAAAATTATTAAGAACGATTTTTCTTTGTTGATGACATTTTCTTAATTTTTTTTTTTTTTTAATTTTATTTACGTACTGTTTCTTTTTTCACTGTATCACGTGCATAATCATTGATGGGTATATTTAAATATTTCGCCGACTTTGCTTATTTTATTTAGACAAGTTTAAAATTAATAAACGTATTCTTTAGCCTCTGACATTTATAATTACACACTAATTACATTATATTCCTATCCATGTCGAGAGAGTATACATACCGCGACGAAACAATTATTAAGGGATGTACATATGTATATAATGTGTATAATGATTGCGAATATTCAACACTGTGCATTATGTGACATTTTTGTTGTAGTTACTTTATAATTATATAAGTGACATTGAATTTCTCAGAGATATAACTTTCGAATTTTTCTTTAGTTTGACCGAGAGAATGCATAACGATTAAAAGAGATAGAGAGCGCAAGGCGTAAGTTATGTGGTAGCAGCCACGAGATAACGTAAACTTCCGCCCGCTATCTGATTGAATAATGTATCTCTTGCGATATGCACGAACGGGGTGACCCGCATACCGAGTTTTATCTTGTCCTCCAGATCGGAGGATTATTATCTCCAAGTACCAGAATCACCGCATGCCTTTTCGTATGGATACTTGAAAGTTGATTTTCTCTCAGCCAAAAGCTTATGAAACATGGGGGATCGCAAATTCTTTTGACATTAAATTACTCGATAAAACTAAATGAAAATGAAATAAGAATTCTATGGAAGTATCGTTTAAATCGAAGTAATATTGTTTAATATTATTAAATTAATAATATATTATGGAAAATTTTATTATTTAGCTTCTCTCTCATAAAGAATTTACACGATATATATATATATATATATATATATATATATATATATATATACGTAAACGCTTTAAATCTCGACACGATAAAAAAAATCAGATTAAAGTGTTGAAGTCGGCACTCCAATTTGCTTATCGTCTCTCTTCCTTCATCCCTTCGGCACGAATCGTCGCCTTGAATATTCCATATGATTATTGTATCATTATTATATATCGAGCCTTATCGATTCTCTTTTATCGGAAACACATCGAAAGGAACGTTCGTTCGCTTTGACTTTTCCAACATAGGGTTAAACGACCCTATGCGCGGTCGACGGACATCGGCATAATTTGGCGAGGCGAGCACAGAGTGCTCGCTACTGGTCATCGCGTTTATGTGAGAAGCACGTAATCGCATTCACAAGAGAGCCCGCACTTGTCTGACGGGAGTATAAAACCGGCGGGCGAGCACAGAGGGAAGAAGAGAGAGATCCCCGTCGCCATATGGCGGCATAAAGATTCGCTCGGTGCATCTGAAATCTAGCCCCGACACGGCTTCTCGATGTTTAGAAACTGAAGGGAGAGAGAGAGAGACGGCGCGCACGCCGCTCCCCGATGGTGCCGCTGCTGATGCTGCAGGCCACGTCTTCAGGAGAGGAACTATCCCCCAGCTCGCTATTTCCTGGTAGCGATTAACATCACCTCGTGCTCCTCGCTTGTACTCTTCCGCGAACGCGCGCGTCCTCTCTTGTGTGTTCGCGCACAGGCCGCTTTGCGTTTCTCTGCCTTTCCGGATGCAGATCGGGGCCTCTTTCTTTTCGCGCCGCTTAACGACGTTTCGGCGAACAATTTGAGCTGAGCCAGGCCAGCGGGCAAGGGCTCGGCGCAAGTTCAAGTTCACGGGGTCGTTGCACGTGTGATAGAAACATACTTAGGCATCTCGCTCTCCTTCGTGTATGTATGTGTGTGTGTGTGTGTGTGTGGGTGGGTGTGGGTGTACGCGGGACCCCGGTCGGTGCGTTCTTGTGCGAAGTCAGCTGGCCGCCAGCCAGAATGCCCCGGCGACTGGATGACTTTCGATCGCGCCGGGTGGGCTCGGTGCATCCGCTTTGACTCGAGCGTAATTTCTTTTACCGCGCCGAAACAGGGGAGAAGGGAGAGTAATGGAGGGAGATAATCGTGCCTCGATAAATTTCGGTGGAGGCGATAACGAGGTGCGCATGAGTCTGCGCTTCTTCGAGAACGATAATATATATATATATATATATATGTTCCGTCGTACTCTTGAAATTTTGTCTTTGAGAAAGTTCAAACTTCACCAATACATATATAAAATGAAGCGGGCAGGCTGAAAGGGCCACATATACACGTGAAAACGATAAAAATATGTGATAAGAAATAGATATTTGAGACACGCATTTTTTTAATAAGATATGCTCATTAATAATCTATTTTTAATTGATAAGTGACGCATGGATGACTTTTAAAATTCCTTGCTGCAACAAAGTATACATAATTATACACGAGACGTAATTTTAGCAAGAATGATTAATCATTGCGTTGTTCAATTTTCGTCACTTCTTCCTTCCAGCCGCAAATTCCATTTCCGAACTCTTACGCAACAGTTTGCGGATGCAGATAGGGATGCATTAAAAAGCGGAGCCGAGGCAATCGTACCTCGCCTTTCACGTACAGATCGTGGATGCATTTTCTGTATTCGTCGCAGCACTTCTCGTCTCGTCTGGATTACGAAATGCGGCAGACGCATTGCGCGAATGCGATAATCGCGCTATTGCCCTTACCGGTTTTTATCCTGGCGACGAAAAGCCCGTTCCTTCGACAAAAAACATTACACGGCGCTCTCAATAAGATTTTTCAGCGATGTCTCTAAAAATCTTTTATGAACTTTAATCCAAAATATTATGGGGTAAGATTTTATATTGGAAAATATATGACATCTAGAAAATTTATTTTATATTATTTATATTATTTTATAATTATCAATTTATATTTTTTCAATATTTATATTACTTTGTATTATTAATTATATTTTATTAATAATTTCATATTAATTTATATTTTATTAATATTAATTTATATTTTATATTATTTTATATTAATAATTTAACCATTATTACGAAAAAAATGTTACTTAAAACATTATTGTGGTAAAAGCAATTTTTATAGAAAATATTTGGTATTATATATATTTTATCGTTATTTTTAATATTAATAAAACTCGAGCATGTTCTATGTCCTTCGCATATTAATATCTGTATATTTATTCATTATTGTCGAATGTACAAATTAATCAGGCCGCGTGTTATGGATCGCGCGGCGGTTAAATAACTTAATTTAAGCGATGAGATTGCTGAGCGCCCTAGGTGCGTACGCGATAAGGTTTCTCGTAAACGCAACTGCAGCGATGAGCATATCATCGCGATAGCGCGCGCGAATCACGGATAAGATATTTTACGTAATAAAAGCGCGAGTCGATCTGGCGTTAACATCGTCGGACGAGCGAACTCGAGAGGCTTGCATTAATACCACCACCTACCATCTCGCTCTTCTCCACATTGCTTGGAGAGGCCGTGTTGCGTACGTCATGCGTCGTGTTAAGCCTCAAAGCTAACTACCTCGCGCGACCAGAGGTCAAACCAGGACCACACAGCCGCGGTCGTAACTCAGACCTATTATATTTCGCAGTTTGTTGCACTCTTCATTTTTCCCTTTTCTGTCTCTTTTTTTTTTTTTACTTCCTTGCCATCATCTCCGATACTTCCTTTATTGCAGTCTGAAAAAATGCTTGATTTGCCATTTTAATGTTCGACTTGAATTGAAGTGAAAAATACATGGATTTGACAAATATGATTGGATTGTTTAAAAGTCAGAAATTGTCTATTAATATCCACACATCTCCAGCATTATCTCTTTCCTATAAATTGATGTTCAAGATAAGATTGAAGAGCGAAGAAAATAAATCACACGAAGAAGTTAATTTTCTTAAAATTTTCCTGGACACACGCAATTTGCTGAATCGCAATTCGAGTAAAAGGGACGAACGTCCCGATGGATTCAAGGAATCGCATAATGGCGAATCGCAGGACCGGCTCGACCTCGTCGCTTTAAAGAGAATACTCGTCCGCGGTGATCCTTATCTATCTAGGAAGTCATCCGCTCGTTTTTCCTCGTCCGCGCAAGCAGATCCAATCTCGCCGCGTGTGTTAGGTAATGCCTCTTCCGACCGCTAAATGCACACCGTCGTGGCCGTTGACTTCCTCCCTTTGCCCAGGCACCTTACGTTAGTCGACTCTGTCGCATCGAACGTCGTGTAATATGCCATGTTACAAGCGGCGGTTCTTTTTTCGTTTTTCTCTCGATCGAAAGATCGGGATCTTTGTCTGTTTGTCTTCCTTTGCAGCAAAAAGCCAAAACGTATGCTGGAAAATTTTTTTATCAATTTTTTTATGGCAATTTTTTTATTGCATCATTAGCAATTTATTTATTCTGAAATATGTATTTGTAGAGTAACCAGATTTATTTATTATATGTTTAATTTATTATTAAAACATATATTAAAGCAATATATTTTTAGGAATAATGCCGGTTTTTATTACTTTTATCAGAGTTAATTTATTTTTTGAATTTTCCACAATGCATTTGAGATTTCACTCCTATCGAATAATAATATATATAATAGCGAAAAAAATAGACACACAATATTAGTGATTTAGTTATAAGTGTACAAAATAATTAAATAATTTAATTATCAAATAGTCGTATTTTGATCTTGGTTCATTTTTTGTCAAGATCATTTTTTGAATTTTTTAAATAGGAATTTCCATATTTATTACATAACATTATAGTTGGTGTGACAAAATTTAAAATGTAGCGATATAATTGATAATGTATGGATATTTACGAGGAAATAGATACGAAAAGAATTTTTTTTTTCTCGCGATTACCGTGTCGGCTGATAGGAAGAGATCAAGTATGATTGCGAGTTATAGCCGGGACTGAATCAATCGTAAAATGAAAAAAAAAAAAAAACGGAAAGAAAAATATACGCGCGCACATTGTTCATTCAAGAGGCGAGCATCGCGGCCATAAGTCATAGATTAGATTCAGATCGCTTTGAGCCATTGTATGCGTATCGTTTGGAAACAATGCTCCAGTGAATCAACCACCTATCATCGCGAAAGACCGGGGAATCCCTCGCACAACTGGAATCATGACAATCAATAACTAACTAGGAGAAGTGCAAGAAGGATAATCTTTCTTTTTTCGATTGCCTCGATATATTTTCATTTCGACAATATTTTTGGAATTTATTTTTGTAACGTTTCAGTATTGAAACACGTGAGACGAAATCTGCTTATCAGAATCGATCGAAAGTTTCTTGTAAAAAATTGAGGTATTATTTATTCCGTGCTGCCGGGTTTGAAAATCCGCGGTCATTGAAATGCCGGGCTCGGTGCCGTGTCGGGTTTAATTTAAGAGCGAAAATAGACGGTGAGAGATCTCTTCGCGTTCGCTTCGCGCATCTCATTAAGAGCGATAGCTGCCGGGGAAACCGCTCAGCTCCGACGTGTCGGAACGCGCGTGTGCGCGAACCTTTACATAATTTAACTCGGCTCTATCGATGTTACCAGCGTGAACGTGAGTCACGCTCGTAAACCGTCGCGCATCCGCCGCGTTATTCGAGTGTCGTTAATCAGCTGCCGCTGATCTACCGGCGCATTGCGAAGCGCACGTCATCGATCGTATCCGGATTCTGGATGGACCATCGTTCGTTCTCTGACGTAAGCCGGATGACGTCGTCATTTAGATTTTAATCGCCCGATCACAATATTTGCGAATATACACGAATTTCTCGTTACGTCAGATTTGATGATTGATCACCAACTGATGGCCCGGCGTGAAAATCGACTCCTTGTTCTCATCTGCGTTGCGCTATGCGCCAATCTTTCATACGAAACTGATTGAAATCGAATTGATCAATGAAATCGAGTCTGATTAAAAATATACTTGAGTGAACTTTATTTGATTTCGCCAAGACAATTCTAGGTGTGAATAAAATTTTTTTAATAAGAAAGAGATGCACATAATTATAACATCTACAATACATTCGTTGATACTCTGGACACAGAATTTTTTTTATCGTAAACACTTTTTAATTCATATTATAATATTATTATAATTTTTATATCATAGATTTTTTGGTATAAAGTACCTTATATTGAAAGAATTGTAGGATTTCTCTGTTTCTTATTTTCATTTTTCGGAGTGTGGGGAATCTTTAGCAGTGTTCTCTCATCTCTCATTGAGGAAATTTATCTTAAATATGTATATTATTTTTTATTACCATGTGGGAAAAGAATTGATTACAGCCTCACATAAGAGCAGAATACATGGGAGGGTCAAGGAAAGATTCAAGCAGTGATTCAAGCTAGCCTTTACTCGTAATTCTGGCATACGATTACGGAGCGATTACCGTACACGCATGTAACGACGGGCAATCGATCACGCAAGCGGCCTCGCATGTCTCGCATATCAATGATGATTATTTATTTATATTGGCCAGGTGGTCAATTCGTTCACACGTGATGGAATTGTGCGACCAGCGTCTGATCGCGCGACGTCTACTTTCCATAACACGTATATGTACAAATACATATGTGCACACGGTAAATGTGCGTATCGAATCTGACACTTGCTACTTAATACTCGGATCAATGTACTCGTTTATGTATCAATATTTGCAAGACTGATGTACGGGAAAAGAGATTCGAATATCGTTTGCTTTTTACAAAAGCTGTGTATATAGAATATACAGCAGGTGATTGAGCAAGTATTATACGAGGGACAATATTAAAAAAGAAGCAGATATTTTTTCTTTTCTCACGTATTTGCTATTTAACTATTAATAGCTAGGAAATAAGTATATTTATTCATATACACGATATATTAGAAATACGAGATGAATTTGATCAAGATAAATTTATCTTTGAGAAAAATACGTTCTTTTACGGAGAGTAGAGAATATACAGTCAATTCAACACAAAACAAAATAACAACAAAGCAACAACAAACTGCACGCATATCGAAAGCTCTCCAAATCGAAATTTCGCTTTTATTTTCAAATTCAATTAGCTCATATTTATGAACTCTAAAAGATTTAAATTATTATTATTTATTATTATTTATACATTAATAAAAAATTATATATATAAACTTTATATAATTTTTTATTAATTAATTTTATAGACAGATTTAATTTATATAGGAATTGTGTATGAGCTTTTATTTTAAACTCCAAATGAACAGTAAACGAATATACATGAATATACAGTTTCTCATTTGTTGTTAGAGATTTGAAAGAGAAGTTTCCAGCAAAACTATAAATTAAACACCTCATAAAGAGAGTGATTCGATTGCTTAACGATTTAATAAATACGTATTAAGCTGTGGATATTGGATGAAAAAATTAAATTGAAGAATTGTAGAAAAAAGAATTTTATAATATATAAATTATTTATATAAATAATGCATACTAATTATTTTTAAATAAAAGTACACCCACGCAACGAGAAGCGCAACGAAAATGCGTTGCGCTCTCTGTTTCTTCTCCTTTTTTCACAGTGCAGCGCCAATAGAATCGTTCTCACGAGATTTGCGTGCGTTTCGTATACGCGTACACGCGTGCGTGCGTGCGTGCGAGTTTAAAAGAAGCGAGCAGAGAGTATAGGAGGGATATCTGTCGGGATAATCGCGCGTGAACGTACGATCCTAACGGCTCTCGCATGACAATGCAATAGTTTACACTCGTTTAGATTGGGCGAATGTGCTGAAGTTGAAGTTTTACACAAAATTAGGGAAACGTAATAAAATATTCATCAAGTTTATATATTTCGATAAAAAAATTTCGATAAAACATTGAACATTGACATGAAACTTATCGTGGAACTTAATTTCCTAATAATCCTTATATTTTTATACAGAAATTATATTAGAACATAGCAATTCTTTCCGACATTCTGTCAGTTTATGATTTCTCGAATTTATATAATTAAATATGTGTCGTAAATTTCGGTGAATTCTTTTTCATGTTATCCTTTTTCGTCCGATAGCGTCCGAGTCGAAATTTTTCTCTTATTTTAAACTTCAATTTTCTCACGGATGGATTCTAAAGTATTTCAATAGATTTAATTTATAAATGAGCTTCTACTTTACACCTCAAATAGCAAACGAACGGTTTCTCATTTAGATGTTTAAAAGATAAACTTTCGGCAAAATTATAAATTAAATAGTTTCGAGAAAGAGCGATCTAACTGCTTAAAATATCAAAATAGATGTTAAATTGAGATCGAAAATGGGAGAAAAATTTTGATTCGACTTTCTCATATTATAATATCTCGGTTTATATTACCTCTTTCTTCCAGTCTTTGACATTTTTAGCCATTATAAAGAGAATAAATTCTGAAAAAGAATATCTGATATAGCCGGCTTGAAATCGCGCACTTGAGGAGTTGCTCAAAAATTAACGAACGCGATTAAGCGAATTTTTCTGACGAAAGTAATCTCTCCTTCTTCCAGGTCCGCCACCGTGATATACGTGTCGAGATAATAGATCGCAATTTCTCCGCGAATATTGAATATTTGCCGTTGCCTATATCGACGATAATTTAATTGAAATCGCTTGAGAGTATCGTTTCCCGCTCATCTGCTTGACGTCGCAGCCGTAATCACATGATGCATGCTGCACTTACGCGTAATGACACTTCGACGGCACACGATACTCTTCCTTGATCGAACCAATCTATGAAAATCTCCTTCGGTTCGCGACCACCTACGAAGCTACGTTTCTCGTTATTAATGTTATTAGACGGTTATACGTGTCTCCGGGCCGGCAAAACTCGTCGGTTAATAACGGTATCCGAACCGAGAGCCACAGTAGAGCGACAACCTTGACAAGAAGGCCCGGAAAAGAGACAAATTTGCGCGCTTAAGATATTACATATGCGTGCGTCCGAGACTTTACAATCTAACTACATCAATATTGTTGAAATATTCCGGCAATTTCCGTCACGTATATTTACGACAATCGATACGTCAAGTCGCGTCACGGCCTCGAAAGACCAAGTTGAAGTCTATCGTCGAAATGTGCATGGAAAATATTGTAATAAAAATTTACAATCTAATTTTGTAATCGTGGAACATGCTATAAAACAAATCATAATATTTCTATTTAATAATATTATATTTTATGTTTTATATTTTACAAAAGATTATTGTAATTATTCAAGTATTGAAATTCAAATTTTGATGGAAAAACAAATACATTAATAAATAAATTAAGTTTACAATTTTTATAATAATAAATACTTTAATATTATTATATTCCAAATACACTATAATTATTTATTGTGAAAGCAAACGTATTTTTGTATGTGATTTACTGTAAAATTTATGCGTTTGTATAGGAAATATTGAATGTCTTTTCAAACATTGATTTTTCCTCAGCAAAAATAAAGCAGTTAATGGCCAAAGCAAGTAAGTATCGAGTAGCTTGTGTCGATTACAGGATTCCTCGATGAATCTCGAGCCAATCTTTTTCGACTGAAATTTGATAAGCTTTCATTTTCCGAGACTCTCATCAGACAGTCTGTCTCCAAGTACCAAAATGCCGCGAGAGATATATTTGATCCCCGAGCTATAGGATGAGATTCTCGTCTCGTAGGAGCTGGATTAGAGACAGCCACCGGTGGTCAACCGAGTGTATCGAGATTCAATTTGACGGGCGCAAGGTGGAGTTTACCCGAGGGCGCTCGAGAGGAGCGTTCGCGCGTGCAGTGACAATCTCGAGCGCGCCAGGATCGATCCTAACGTCGCAATCCGTCGTCGCGAGGGGATGGAACGTCTCGAGGAGGGTTGCCAGGGCGCGTTCCCGATAATATCGAGGGTCGAATCGTCTCGGCGGAGGGACCGCCTCTCTCTGTGTTTGCATCTCCTTCTTCTCTGCAAGTGATGAGAGAACTACCGAGAGAGATTACTCCGGATCTCACGATTTACTCTATTCTTATGTCATTCGCGAGTCGAGTCTGCAAAGTCGCATTATTGGATCGATAATTTAATTGCGATCTTTCGAGCGGGTATCTTCGCAAAAAGCAGCGCTCGAAGAATGAGAGTCGTGGTTTTTATTGAAATGTATCGGATCAATGATCAGTGAGGGGAAATTTTTAATATCGCGCCATGTTTCTGTTATTCTTGTTAGACGATACAAGATTTGAATATAATTATATTTACAACTGAGATATAAATACATATTAATTCGGAAGAGAGCTGTAGCTTAGCTGGAGGTGATTCACATTGTTGCAACAAATTATCCATCATTTTCATGCTCCCTTAAGACGAACGAAATACTGATTAGAAGGGATTTCCGTGCGGTTAATCAATCTGGGAGCGAGGCCAGAAGGGAAATCCAGAATTACGGTGGAGATTAAGCACGGCAGCAACCGTGATTAAGGCCGCAACAACATTAATAAGTACGCGCATCGGGACAAATAAGAACGGGGGTGGGGTGGGGGGGGGGGCACAGACTGACTGTCTGTGTGCCTTTTCATTCGCAATTGAGGGTTATCGCACTCTCCTTTCTATCTATCCCCTTCTATCTTAGAATCCGTCAATCATGCAAATACAGTAGCTCGAGAGAGCCGCTGGAAAATAGCTCTGCGGATCCGCCGCCGCTTCCCATGTACTACATAAGTAAGGTAATGACGTGCACCTTCTTCTCTCTTCTCGGGAGGAGCGAGCGTTTCGATTCGATTCGTACGTGCTGGCGTCAACGGGACAGAGGGAAAGAGAGAAAGGCTGATCGCACGCTCTGAGGATTTTCGAGGGGAAAAATCAATGGAAATAACGGTGACACGCATGGGTCAGTGCGTTTGTAACCTTTGAGTCTGCGGCTCTCGAACGGAAAACGGTAAACCCGCGCCAACACAGAGAGTAGAATATCTCCTCTTGACGTAATTCCAATCGACATTCTCGCGCGGTGATACCGACACTCTACGTCGGCGTGTATCCATGCGCGAACGGTCTCGCATGTGTCTCTGTATATATCCGTTTAGGGTCCTCGATGAGCCACGAGGTCGCCGACCTTTGTCCTGCTGGGAAAAATTCCCGTTGCAATATTTCCATGCCATTATTCGATTAATTATCGCGGCGTGTAGTCGTAACGAAGAATGCATCGGAGGCGGTTTTATATAGACCTATGGAGAGGAAATGTTACGTTCCCTTCGTGAAAGATTGATAAGCCAAAGAGAAGTTTCTCGCCATATATATGCAACGGTACTCTTTTTAATGCTTAAAAGAATTTCGAAATTTTAAAAGTTAAATAAGCGTTTAAAAATTAAATAAGTTATTTAAGCGCGCGATATAAATATATTTTAATTATATAACATTAAAGTATAATTGGAATTTTCGCGTATTTTACGTTATGTATTCGAAGAGAAAAATAGTCCGACAAATATTTGTCACTTTTTCCCCGTTTAATATATATATATATATATTATGTAAACGTAGAAAAGAGTGATGGAGCCTCCGGTGACATCGATGTCGCGTGGGAGATATCCATACTGTTCACCCCGTTTCGTGAATTCGCTCGCCGATCACGATCGGCGACACGTCTCCGTCGAATTATCGAAATACCTCACGCGATTGCCGGTGGAATGCTAATACATATCGACAGACGTTCGCATATAACGTCTTCGTGTTGCTACGAACTCGCTATTTTTAGATTTCACGGATTCCCTTGTCATATTCGCTTATCATATAGTGACGATATGCCGGAAAGAAACGAAATGAAACGACAATGCCATATAAATTAACTGCGAAAAACTTTCATTAATACTCATTTAAAATTGTACACGTATTTTAATTCTTGTTAAGAACTTCACGATGGAAAAATTCGCGATATAATTTATAAATTCTTTATATCTTTCTAAGAATTGTTTCAAATTGTTACGTAAAAATAGATCTGTAAACTTTTCCTCTCCCCCCCCCCACCCTTGTATTAAAATAATTTTCCATATGGAATATTTGACGAACGAAGCATGACGATACCGTTGATTCGTTTTATATAGGGCGATTCCAATTTAGCGTAGTGGAAGGATCTTCTCCTTCTTGTCTGCCGAAGGATGAAGGAAGTCTACGTCTGCCAAGCGTAGCCAAGATGAGAGGAGAAGGGGTCAGATGCGCGGGGGACGAGGAAGGGAGGAAGAATAAGGGGGACAGAATGCAACCGTGGAGTCCGGGGAGCACAGGCAGAGCTCGGGACCCCCATCATTATCCGTTGAACCCTGCGGAGGCTCGAACATGCATCAATTATTTGGTGGATCGAGGAGGGATGTATCTTCCCCTCTCTGCCATTTCGCCTCTGCGTGCATCCTATGTCGAACGTCCAATTGCACCATACATCACACTCGCGCTATATTCGCCGTCATAATGTCGGGGTACGCGCGCAGCACGCTTCTTTTTCCCCTCTCCCCCCTCCCCCCTTCTCTCGTCCGTGAGATTTGCGTGCGTCTTTTTGGATCGCTAGAGAGGAATCTTTTAATTGCCAAAGTACAGGGGCGCATCAAACGGGAAAGAGGAGAGAGAGAGAGAGAGAGAGAGAGAGAAAGAGAGAAAATCTACGATAGACTTTTTTAGAGCACGAAACTTATTAGAATAATTAAGCAGATTAGATTAGTATGGTAATGGAGAATCGTGGAAATGAAGGAAAATAAGTGTACAAAATTAATTAAGAAGCTTGTAATAATATAAATGAATAAAATTAATTAATAAATAAGTAAATATATTTAATAAATGCAATATGCAGAGTTAACAAGAGGGCGAAATGTGAATTCTTAACATACCTAAGAGAAGAGAGTAATTAACGTGAAAATGGGAAAATACATTTTTGATAATCCTATTATTAAGCATGATAAAATATAATTGGATGGTGAATATAAAAAGGGTATTAATTTACAGAATAAAATAAAACAAGGAAGACGCATTGGAAAAAAAAAAACTTTGTACAAAGTTGCATTCAAGTTTTACACGTATACGTTCTGAAAAGGTAAAAAATTTCGAGAGGGGCATGACTCAAATCCCGTAAGTGCAGTTTATCATCTCTTTATCCTCCCTCTCTCTCTCTCTCTCTCTCTCTCTCTCTCTCTCTTTCATCTGTCATTTCTCTGGAGAGAAAAAACCTGTGCATTTGAAGAAGGAAAAAGACAGGGTAAAGAGAGAGAAAGAGAGAGAAAATCTGATGGAAAGCCTCGTGCAATCGCGCGCGAGCATCCCCGCCGTACAGTGGACATCCGATTCTCTCATCTCCAGGCGATCAGCCTTGGTCATAAAAGTGTCCTCCATAAAAATGATTGCGACGGGAATCGCGTGTGCACGACCGATCGTTCGGCGGGCTCGCGCCTGCGATTCATGGATTTACGCGCGTACGTGGCGATGATGCTAAAGCGTCGTGTGTCCTCGTCGTCCAGAAGTAGCTTCTCTCGCCGTAAAGCGATAAAACCGGGCTGTTATCGGTGTCTAGACACTTCTACGGAATATAATGTAATCAGTAGGTGGCGTTTTTCGCGATTTTTTCCTCGGGGAGACACGAGAGATCGAGGGTCGCGGGCGACGGGATAAATATCGCGGATCGGGGTCCTACCTCGACTTAGTAATAATGACACTTTAAATGTAACGAGAGATGCTCCCGTCGTATTTTCTCCAGAATTTGCGAGCGGACACCACAATATTTTCTGCTGTCTAACGAATGACCGGGCAGGTTGACGATCGCCCCGTATTTTTTTTAATGGCGAATGAGACTCTACGAATAACGTCCCCTCGTGTTTATTTTCTTGGATTATAAATGGACGGGTCTCTCCTACTGTGGAGATAATATTAATATTGTATATTTCTCATCAATCACGCACACATGTATCAATCATCGGTTTATTTTCGGAACTCATAGATTAAAATATGCCGGTGTTTCATTTTTTTGCAATTTAAAATTTGATTAATTTTGACGGAGAGTGTAACAGGTGTTTATTTTTCATGGATGGATTTTTTGATCAGTGCAGAGTCGATTTTTTCTTAACAAAAATTTGATTGAGTGCCTCCTTTCGTTTACAACTTTTTTCGTTGTCAATGATAAATATCTTTGTAACTAAATCTTGAACAAATTTTAAAAAATTTTTAACATCACTTTGTACTTGAAATTGAGGCTGAGAAAAATATTGTTATCTGTTCCTATCAAAATATGATTTACTATCAAAAAATATATATTTTACATTTGTTAAAAAAATTATTTAACGTTACGATACATTTTGTATTATATGTCTAGCCATTATAAATGATGGTATTCGGGTGTTTACTTTTGACGGATACAATCGAATCCCGTTGCTATATTTCCGGTACAGCGTCGTCCGCAGAACGCTGCTACGTAAAAAAGAAAGTCGATCCGCGAAGATGAAACGGACGTGAGACGCGGAGGCGTATTATGCGTTTCAAGGACGGCGTGTTGTATAACAACGTTCGTTTTGCCGATCGCGATATCGACCTCGTCTGGAATGCTGACGGAACGAGGTTGAATAAAATAAATCCGTTTCCTTTAACATAACTCGATTTCTCCTTCGATACTTCCATCTCGAGTTATTTATAGCGCAGAAAATTATTCAAGGATTGTTTCTTATAGATTTTATATTCGCATCAGACATACAATGGAATTTATAATTTTTTATATAAGTAAAATATACACGAGTTGTAAATTTTAATTCTCTTTTTAAAAAACTTTGTCGTTTTTTTAAACGCAAGTTTAGAAGAGATTACATCATTCATGAAATATTTTTTCTGTCAATCAATCTTCACCGAAAAAATATTCTTCGCTTGTTGTAATTTTTTTCGGTGAAATTGCGACGAGATAAAATTAAACTACCCGGTACATCGCGTTCTTCGATCCCCGCGCAGAGCTCAAATTCAACGAGGTATCCCAATCGTTCCCGGGAGATCTAAATATCTCGACTCGCGTGCATGATTCGCGCTGAATGAAGGTGCGTTTCTCGGGTCGGGCGCGATCATATGATCGCGCGTACAGTTAGAAACGGCTCACTTTAATTAGCTCGTATGTCACTGGCTAAGCTCGCCGGCTCTCGAGAAATCCGAGTTCCCCGGGGCACAGATATATAAGCGCGATGCCGATCGAAATTAGACGGATAAATTATTCGGCGGCGTGAAAACGCGCCAGGCGCAATTTTATCGCGTCCTGCTTATCGATCCGACGTTCGCTTCTCTGTCTCTCTCTCTCTCTCTCTCCCTCTTTCTAAACGACCAGGTAATTAAGCGAGGCAGATTTGCGCATGTTCTCCAAGGTACGCGCGCCGGAGGCTGATGACCCGTGTGTGCTCGGATTTTGTCCATCTCGCCGACGTTTTCGTGCTCTCGTTCCGTCAATTCCTGTCGTCACGTTTCAACATTTAATTACTTTTCTCGTTCGACGCGGTTCGTTGACCCGGGCCTCCATCGAACAATCGAACCTGATGGTTTCCGCGGCGAGGACTCGATTAATGTCGACAGTCATTTATAAGCGAGAACGAGGGGGTATGCAAAAAAAGATTGTATCGATGTGGCTAGGATATGCTCGCCACGCCTTTATACCGTAAACAACGGCCGGATTATCGCGATCGACACCACCGTTTGACTTATTCCACTCGTGTGGAATGTGAAACGATCGATTTGCCTGGCGTTTTTTTTTAGATACAGTCTAATATGAGGAGAGAGTGAGGCATATCGGAGAATAAAAATTGAGAGGAAATTTTGCTCTACATAATTAATTTTTTCTCTTTCTCTCTTTTGACTCTCTTCAATTTAACGATTATACATATTCAAAAAGCGCGATACGTGCGTATTAGAGATGTATATAGCATATATAAATTATTATTATCTATTATCTCGTTATCATGTTTGCTGCTTAAGGAAACGAGAGTTAATTGCGGTGATTTAATTTCGTAGAACACAAAGGAAGAATCTTCTGCGGACGGAAGGTACTCCTCCTCGGGGGTCACTGTCCTCGTTAGAACACATGCAATTAACATGTCCTATTAGCGGTAACACGTTTCGGAAACGTTATGACGGCCCAACACTTTGCGCATTACTAACGACGACTCGCGTGTATTCCGTTAGATCGATCGTGAGTATAATCTTGTATATCGTGTAGAGCAGATATTAACTCGCGTCTGCAAGACGCAGTGGCATATAGCATAGTTGCAGCATCAGTCTTGATTGAGTTATCTCGACGAAATACATATCGTCTCGTCGCCGTATAATTTTACAATTTCCCCTACATGAAAATGATTCGCTCTTCATATATTCTAATATCGTATAAATTTTCCTTTATTTTTGCGAGTGCTATTTTTTCCGCCACGGTGTGAGAAACACACGCGTGCGTCGATCGTCTCAAATTTTATGGTCAAGAGAAATAGAGAGAGAGAGAGAGAGAGAGAGAGAGAGAGAGAGAGAGAGAAGGAGAGAAGAAACATTGCGCGATCGATAAATCTCCCGGTCCGCTAATGGAAAAAGGCGAATCCTCTTCCGCTTGAGGCTGGTTATTTCTACCCGGCAGGATCCTTGCAGTTATTACGGTTTAATGGCCGCGCCGTTAACGAAATCAATTAACGAGGGAGGCGTTTCGGCAGGGTCTGCTCAACGTCTCAACTTTCGTCTACTACACGCTCTCCCTTCCTTCCTCGCCCTCTTTTTATTTCATCTTCACGATTCCCGTTTTATTCCCATTTGCTCCTATTCTTTTTTCCTCTATCTCTTTACTATTGCTTTGCGCGATTGTATTCAATTGATATAATTTAATTCCTCGTCATGATGGAATCTATCAGCGTGAAGTTTTCTAACGAAATTTAATTACGGTCAAGCTGAAATTTTTTGCCCACTAATGTAGGAGGTACATTGAGTCAAATAACAATTCCCGTTGCGTTATTAAGTATTTTTCAATGATTCATTATTTGCGCTAGTATTGGAAGTGTTATTACGGTACTTTGAAGGTAATAGGAAGCTGTGCATGTCTATCTTGTTCTGTATATAATCTGAGAAAATTGTGTTACTCTTTATTGCTTTTTTTGGACCAATCGATTCAATTATTGCTCAGTTCACTGACAATGAATGTGTTACCATTATATCTATAAATGAAGGTATTGGATGGATTAGCTACATCAAAAGTTAATAAATCTAATACATTTTGAGATTCATGAATTTGACTTATCGCAAACCCACCAATCCACTGACCTTTTAAAATATAAAATTAATAATTAATTTATGAGTTAAAGTGATTGGCCTTATAGAATATAATTTATCTGAAAATCGTAAGTGTTATTTTATATCAAACTAATTTTTTTATAATGACTGTACCACGAAAATTTTATAGTAACTATGCACAAAAATTCATGACTATGAATAAAAATTTTAATTTTATAGCAAATCTTTACTTTAACTAACAAATTAATTATTATATTTGTATTTTAAAGGCTATAAGCAATGTTTCAAGCTCACGAATCGCTAAATGCATTTATTTATTTTTGATATAGCTGATCCGTCCAAAAAACGCTCTTCCTTAAAGTACCCTCTAATCTGATTGATTTGTGATTTATTGTTAGATATCTCAGAAATTGGAGAAAAAGTTAATCGCGAATAATAGTACAATATCATCGTTGAATATCGCCTGAAAATTTGATGGTACACTCTTATGGTGGAGTTGTTGGCGAATTTTTGACGGATCTTTGACGTGGGCGGGTAGTTTGAGTATCGAAACGATCTCTCTGTTCTCGCGCAAACTCATCGATTTTAAACGTCGGAAGGAAGTGTCGGGGAGGAAGTAAGGGGACGGTATCTACGACGTGGGGGCGTAGAAACGCGTGCGAGATGAGGAGAGCCAAGCGCAACCTAAACGCGGGGTATCGGTCGAACCGCCCTACGAAAGGGTCTTGACGGAGGTTCGATAATCAAACGCGCGCTCTCGCAAAATTACCGAAATTGCAGGTCGACCGGTTTCAGTATATGACCTCTTCCCGTGGCCCTCAAAGCGATGAATACGAAGCCATACGTATCTCAAGCGCACGTCGCGTACGCGAGTTATCGACTTTACCGTGAGACATTTCGCCACGAAATTTTGCCAGCGGAATATTGATCCGCGCAAAAATAACATTGTAATAAATTGCAATTAAGTTATAAACGTTCGATCAATAGCTCGGGGTTAACAGCGAGTAATAATAATCGTATACCGGATACACAGATATAATTGAATCGTTCATTCCGTGAAAAGAAAATAAATCTTTCATGAAATTAAAGTTTTCAAGACGTTAAAATATTAAAAGAAATTTTAATTTAAAACTCGGTCATATTAGAGATTTAATCTTACAAGATTCAAATTTATTTACATATAGTATAATGATTTTTCTTTTCACAATTGTACAACAATAATCTTTATTTTTATTATTCTTCCTATTTTTTACAATTATATGTAATAATAATTTATAATAAATTTATAAATCAATTTTTACTCCAAGAGCATCATATGAATTAATTTGAACTACTATTACTCCTATGCTTATCTTAATTTTTTATTAATGTTTCTTTAATTAAAACTTTGTATATATATATATATATATATATATATATATATATAATTAATAAAATATCTCTTTTTAATAATAAAAAAGCAATTTTAAATCAATTAAATATTAATAATACTGAAGATACGAGTGAATATTCAGATTCTTTAAATATTAAATTCACTTTCATCAACTCATTGGATCTCATATTCTATCTATTGAAGAAACGAAAAAAGAACAAGTAATGTGTATATTTTAAAAATAATATAGATGATAAATAAAAATAAATTATTTACCGCGCATACTGCTCCGTTTATCATTAGATGCTTTTCAGGATCTTCTTTTCTTGTCTTATTTTCTTGCTGTTTCCTCGTGACATTTACACTCACTTGCAATAACACAGTTAATTATAATTAGTCGAATATACGATAATCGCGGCATACTTTTCATCGGCACTTCCGTTCGCGAAACACTCACAGGAGACATACTTTATTATATCGCAAAAAAGAAATCGCGAAAAATACGATTTGTTCAACGTTTTCACGATGCCAAAATCATACGCCATTCGTTGCAGCAAGTTAATTAATCATTAATTACAATAATCCTAGGTAATTATATTTTAATATTTGTCGCGATCTCATTTAGAAAAGAAATTTGAGAGAGCGTCTCGCACCACTACTTTACTGCTTGAGCGTCACTGTACGAATGATAACAAGGTCATAAATCGTAATACATTATCAACAGCGCGCTAATGTTTACGTTGCCAAGATCGAATACCATATTATAATTTGTAGCGAAAAATATTTTGCGTACTACGACGTATATGTACACAAGCGGAATATTAAATTATACAAATATTTTAAATTATATCAATTATTTAATAAACGATTAATATATCTTTTTTGAATTCGGAAGAACACGTTAAAACTATAGGAAAATATGATAAATAAAATATATCTTCGCGTTTTGGAACGCACAATTTTTCATATGTGTCGTATAAGAGACATCCAATATTTCCAATTAAGGAGGGTAGATATTTTCGCATCCCACGAGATGTAAAACTTTTAACATTTTTATGCTTCAATCAATATTGCAAGAGACATCGCGATATTTTTACCGTTTTTGTCTGCTATTATTTATAAAAATTAAATGGCGCAGTTTATAATATTTTATATAACACACACATACATACATTTTAATAACATAGCATTTGATAGTTAAAATAAGCGTGTCTGTAATTTTTGTTTAATTTATTTTCAAAAAACGGAGAACTAGAATTAATTATCTAAGTAATTGTACACATATGCACATAAAACAAATAGTGCGCTTGTAGTGTTCTATTTTAAATAAATATATATAAAACTAAAAATTGAAACATTTTAATATTATATAAACGACCTTCCGTCAAATTTTTGTTAAAGAAATGTTGATTTCTCTAAAATTCGTTGAAGAATTTTTCTCTTATTACACAGCATTTTGATATGGAATGCACGTTACAAAGCTAGAGATTTTCAATGTGAGATTTTGCAAAAGAATGTAGCGATTCTCGCACCTCCAATTTTGGCTGCCGTCAAAGTTTAAAATTGGCAACACAGGATAGCAAAAAGAAATATTACAGGTTTCGGGAAAGAAGATTTCTCGATTAGCATAATTCTCGTGAACTTGATACACCGTTCCGGCAGAAAAATGTTAATGCTCGTGAGATCCAATCCTCGTTCGAGTCGCTTGCCCCTGTGTGGCCGAAACATAGGCGCCATTGTGGGAGACTAGGAGCACCGTTAAATCATCCATTAGGTTCGCTAATTAAGGTAGATTCGGTGTACGATGGAAGTTTATTTGCCGGAAATCTGCCGAATCTGAGTGCAACGACCTCTCATCGCTCGTTCAGTTTATTTCCACCAAACTAACATTAAGGTATGCCATTAAATACGATGTACCGTTTTCCAGAGGCAGGAAGAAAGAAATTTGGGGAATTTTTCACGAAATTGAATCAAATACACACGCGAACAAAAAAATTAAATAATTATTAGGTTGCAAATGCGCTAATGGAATGATAAAACGTATGTAAATATCTAGAAATCTTATAATGACATGATTAAGCATCTCTCATTGCGGTCAGTCCGAGTCATTTGCATTCCCAAGAAAACCATTTCGCAATGTTCCTCGGCGAATATGTGTTTCCTGGTGCCGTCAGGCGCATCTAAACGTATCCGCGCAATTAGGCTGTTTTTTCCATACCGAATCGTTAAGTATCTATCATTATTTTCTCTTTGCACAGAGCTACGATGAATGTTGAAGTACATATGTAAACAAGGTCGCTGCCTATGCAGCCTCGGTGTCAACCGAGGCAAGATATAAGCAGATAAAGCTATCTGTCATTTGGGGAAACGTGTATTAATAATTGCATATACATCGATTAAATTTGTGTTTACGGCTGTTCATTGAAACTTATAACGCACGCTATCGCGTTACACGTTTGAGTAATAATGCGTGAAAATATTACAATTGTATTACGATTACAATTGTAATATACAATGTACGCGGAATGTTCCGGTAGAGATAATTTGAACTTTCAACGATAGCTTTTTTTTAATGCGAAAGCAAAATTTGTCTCTTCAAAAGCTTTCTGTCAAAAATGTTGAAACATTTTTTAATAATTTCCCAGAAGTTACAAGCGAGCAACAGATTTTTGTTTGCGATGGCGAATAAATAAATTGCATTTGAAATTTAATTTCTAACCGGAGTCGGAGTTTACGTCATGGCTAAAAATGAGAGTTAATCGAATGTTTCAAGAAGATAAATCATTCGATTGGATAAGTTAATTGAATGCCGTTCGATGACAGTCTCAAACGCCGTACTTTAAGCGAGCGTAAAAGTAATTATCGCTAATATCCGTGATTATATCATCGATTATTTCAATAGCTCTTTCATTATGTCATCAAATCTCGCGGATAATAACGTTGCGCTTCAGCGGACAAACCAAGCAATCGGCCCTCTTTCTCTTCATGCGCTTACAATATCGATCCTCCTCTTCCGTTCGGCAAGAATTAGTCCTCGTAATCCGTATTTAACACGCGGACGACGGTGTGTAATTATGGATGTAACGGCCATAATTAGCCGGCCGTTTGCCAGGGCGGAGCGCTTCCAATTCTGACAAGCTGAGAGCTCGTCCCGCTCAATCAACCGTCGAAATGCAAATGCGTATCAGGTAAACTAACGTATTAACCGTAGCGAAGAGAGCTGATTCATGTTGATGACTCGACGATTAATTGTCCGATTATGCGATCGAGATATCAGGCCAACTCATGGTTCGCATAATGGAGCCGCGCAACTTGCGTACGCGAAAATCTCTCACGAGGAGGAAGAAGAGGGGGAGGAAGAAGAAGAGAGTCCGTTATGCAAATCGTACGAGTCTGAAAAAGAGAGAGAGAGAGAGAGAGAGAGAGAGAGAGAGAGAGAGAGAGAGAGGAAAAGGACGAGCGCTGCTAAGTCGCGACGATATATTAGCGATCGCGTGTCGATAACATCGTCGATTTCTGCGTAGTTTAATCAATGAATAAGCTGCGCATCGCTCGGCAATCGAAAAGATATAAATAATTGGCTGTAAATTATTTGCGTCGCATATTCCGCGTTATGGGTCTTTTTGCAATGTTCACAAGCACGTGCGCGTCGAGATTAACGGAGAGATAGTCAATCGGTCATCTGTCAAAAGGTATTACATAATTGATTATCAAATTTGTTATGTTTGTAAAAGAAAACTATAAATTATATTATTGTTAATTTATTCTAGTTTTACATGTTATTCGGTATTTCGCGAAAATCTGTTCATGAATCTCAAATTATTGAGTATACACAATAGTCGAGCTTTAGTCTCTCTCTCTTAATCTTCGCTCACGGAATTAATCTGCATAATTTCGATCGCAATTTGAAATGCAAATTTCGACAGACAAGACTGAGTTTTCCGATGTATATCATCTAGCGATGCGCGAGATTGTTGTAAATGCTCTCGTGTAAATTCATCTCGCTTTCGGCAAACGTGTTGAACTTTGAAAATCGATTTCGTTCGATTGAAACAGCAGTATAAAGAATGAGTGACATTCGAATCAATCAATTAAAACTTGACACTTCTTTTAATAGGCAAAATGTTTTTAAATCGAAACACACATTGATGTTTTATTTCTCTCCGATTTTAATAGACTTTATTTTGCCTAGTTTTTAGATTTATTTGGCATATTCACCATTATTGATGATTGAAATTTGAACCGCAACGTTACATTTGTTCGCCGCAACGAGTTAAATATTTAAACCTGTATGAAGACGGTCATTTAATTTAATAAATATTAACAGAGATATCACGAGAGATTCACTTTTCTGTGGCAAGGGCTTGCGCCAAAGCGACATTCCTTTTCGTCATAATCACCGTCAATGACTACTGGAAAGGCCAAAGGCCTCTACAATTCCTGATAATCGTTCGGACAGCCGTGAAAAGCTTTTTCTACAGCGTCGGATACTTGATGTATTTTATATGCATTGAGACAGGACATAAAAAGAGAAGAGAGAAAGAAAGAGAGAGAAGGAGACAAAGAGAATACGAGATGAAAAAGGCGAACTAGTCACAGATGTCTTCGCAACTTCTATACATAGCAATTACAACTACGCGCGATCGTTAGTAGATAGAGATGGCAATAAATTCGATAAATCGATCTGTTCAACGGCGACGAGGTCGAATTTCTCGGCAAATATTCGTCGCGTGTGTTTATACGTGCAATTCTCTCTCTCTTCCCCCTTCTCTCTCTCTCTCTCTAATCAATACCGGATTCCTGTAGATGATCTAAGTATCTGAGATTAATTATTTTATCGCATTAATTAATGCCTGCCGGTGTCGAAGCGTAATTACGATGTCTTGTGCCATTTTACGCGGCGTCAACTCGCAATCGATTATCAGTCGGGATTAGAAACTGAAATTGCAATCAACTTGGGGACTTCGCCAGCCGGAATTGATTAATCAGTAAGCGCTTTTACAAAGTATCTTCGAATTTACATTGTATTTGAATCGTTTGTTTAAATACACGAGTGTTGATTAAATACCACGAAGTAATTAAGGCAAAATGATGATTTAGCTTTACGAAATACTTCTGAATTGATGGCGTGCCGGAAAAACATAGAGATTTCTTAACAAGTTTCATCAAACGGGATGACATTTTTGTTTGAAATTCTTTCATATTTAACTCTTTGTAAAAGTTAAAGCTATTGATATTTCGATATTTTTATTCAAGAAAACAATCTAAATTGATCGAATTTTTCGATGAGAAGAAATAAAAGACATTCAGAAAAGTGTATAATTAATTATTATATTCATAAACGTTAAATTAATTATTATACTCATGTAAGCAATAATGGTTTGTCGCAGCTGAAAGAAAAAAAGGAAGGTTATAATATATTAAAGACGATAAGGCGTCAAACATATAGCGCTAAATTACGATTCCGCTTCAAGCGGAATGTACGCGATTCCTGTAAATGGAAATCAGTACAAGGCGCACGGTGAATTAGACGATCGCGCTACCATATCCGAAGAGTGGATTGATTGTCATGTTCGCAGGTGCTCGCTCAACGAGGCCTCAGGGACCGTGTTACCGGCGCGTGTAATTAATTGCGGTTACAATCGAGCAATTTACTCCGATAGTTTCAGATATATGAGCTCGTATGTTGATGGCGAGCAACGTCGATCTTGATACCTTAGTTTAGTTCAGTGTCTCAATATCAGACCGTTTTCCGGAATTTATCGCGGAAAAATTCTTCTGAGCTGTCGTATTACGGTAGATGAACAAAGCCGAGTGATTCTTCTAAATAATATAAATAGAAGATTTATTGAACGATAGACCTCATGTTATGTTATCATATTTCCTTTCTCGATATATATATATATTCAAGAATTGAAAGAATAATATGAAGCGACATCATAAGACTAAATGCTTGCGTATTACGATTGAAAAAAAAATAGTTTGGCTATTGTATTTTTTTGGGGATTAATCATCCATCAATGTCATAGCGATAATTCAGAATTGATGGATTTCACGGCTGTCGAGCTACTAGATTTTTGTTTGCGAGCTCGCCAATAGCGTCCCCGTTGCATATCAAAAAAGTTATTATGGCACGGATTATCGTTTGCCTCTAGTATGATGGACGCTTTCTATAGTCATGAACGCCTGTCGAGCTTAATGGAGAATAAAGGAGAGGAGCATTGAAATTAATTAAGAAAAGAAAAAAATTGTTTGAGAATTTTTAACTTTGGAATAATCTTATTTCGTGCGATTTCAATATGCGATTTTATTAATCAAAACTTTTTTATTAATTTAAGGAGAACAATAAATCGAAATTTTTTTATATATTTTAATAGTTTTATATTATTCTTATTACTCCACGCTCTAAGTTTTATTATTTCTTTTAATTCAATTAAAAATTGAGAAAAAATTTTCCAATTTCTTTTAGATTAATATTATTAACTAAAATTAAAAAGTTGTTAATAATTATATCGGATAATTTAATGATATTGACTTAGATCTATTAAACTACTTCTAAATAATAAATATCAATGAAGTAATTCAAATTGAACTATTGGAATATACGTGAAATAACATTCGTGAGAGGAAAATTCGCAGATTCTCGAAGAACCGATAGTAGTCGCGAAAGTGTACGGTTAGTGATATGTTAATTAGGCGTTAATAGCGCTCGCGGTGCACGCTAATCAGCGATATTCGCTGCAGTCAATCGGCTTCGTGCCATTAATAATTAGCTTCTAATTAGACGGTTCGTAAATAATTCCTTGTCGAGTCGTGGATCCGTTGGACGCGCGCTTCTTCGTACGCTCACCTTTGCTCTCTCGTATCCCGTTAAGGGACGCCGAGAGAGTCGCAACATCGCGCGAGAGATGAACGACAACTGCACTTCTCTCTCGTCGAAAATTTTCGATGCGTCTGCGAACGCGAAATGTGTCTCGATTAAAGTTCCGAAGTTCCGCGTATTCGCGATTTGATAAGCTAAATTTTGGTACATTTTTGGTTAAAGGATCTTTAGGAAAGCATTTTTAACGACATGCATTAGGCTTTATTTTTTTATCCGTAAAAAAATCTTACAAAATCCTAAAGTAATCCAAAATAGATTTTTTTTTTTTTTCGGATCTGCGCTTCTCTTAATAATCTGTATCCTCGTCGCATTACGACGCAATTGTCCAGCATTACATACTACAATACTAATGCCCGATGCAGCCGCAGTAATGAATCTTTGCGAGATGGCATAAGAGCGCGAGAATCGCGATTGATGTATTTTTTGCGTATCGCGACCACCCTCCGCCGTGACTAATTACAGCTCGCATTTATTGTTAACTTTGAGGCGGCGAGGGTTGTGTGACGAATCAAGGCCTCCTATTCTGCCACCCGCGGCCCGAGAGACGGTGAGATGAAAAACCGATCTGACGTGAGCTTAATGGCGGTGACAAATCGCTCGGACCGTCACGAATGATCTCGCGAAACCGTCCGCGCCGACAACATTGTACGCGCTCTCGCATTACCCTGACTTACGCGGCCTCGCCCGCGCGTCGTGGAACAATAACCTGTCACCGATGACAAGGCCGATCGATAATTCATCCGCGAGCGCAGTCCGGGTCCGAACAGTCGATTAAACTCGACCTATGCCGCCCGACGTGAGTCCGGCCAGCCGAGTCCTCCACCCATTATAAAAACCACCCGCATTCTCGACGGTCCTTGCCCTCGGATCGTCCGATGCAGTTCGGCGAGATAGAGCCGCCCCCATCTGCGCGATAGAATATTGAGATTTATTACATACATTTTTATTGTATTTTATAAAGGAAAGATGTTTATAGGATCCGCGCTGTTTTAAAAAACATTTCACGTACTTTTTCATTTGTGATAAAAAAAAACAGATGTTTAATTTAAGGGATTTATAAATGATAATTAAGATAGGCAAAATCAATTGTCGAAAGCGATGAATTTAACGATATTTTTTCATTTTATTTTATATTCTTTTATTATAATTTTAATTTATTTTTATAATAAACGACATTTATATCGAAAAAAATGAATCTCATTTGAACTCAGACGAACTCGAAGATCATCGAAACGCAAATAAGAGAAGTTCAAATATCTTTTTCTTTCTTTCGAAAATAGCGAAGTTTATGAGTAAAGACGAAATAAATAAGAGCAATTTAAAATTAGGGAGATAATTTATTATTTTAACACATGAGAATAAAATTAATATTCAGTAATGCATTCTCGTCAGTTTTGTACGGAATTGGAATCGCGATCTTTATTTCATTTATACCTAGATGTTTGTGTAATATTCGCTTTCTACGATGCCATATTGAGGAACTAATGAAGTAATTAAGTGCATAATAAAGTAATGGTTCCAATCGCGATTACCATCAGCGATACGTGCCATCCAATAATGTAAATCTATTTATATCTGTTGAGAGAGAGAGAGAGAGAGAGAAATTATTATCGATAGTAGCTGTGTGTAAATGGAGAAATTCCAGGTTGTTACGATGCTAATCGCGATGACGCGAACGAGTGGAGGACGAGGAATTTTCTTTGGTTTATACCATTATACGATAATTCGCGTATAATGGAATTACTTTGATAATGATCGATAAATCTCCGCGCGTCTTGTGCCCTCGATGAGCGCGAGTGTATTTGTACGTTTGCGCGACGGGCTAATAACGGTACGAGCTTAGAAGTAACCTTCGCTCAAGATCGTTAATTCGTTAATTCCTCTGTCGTAATTAACTTTCATATGACAAATCGATAAGAGGGAAAAACGTTGACGTTAGCTTCATGCCAACTGTGAGAAACGAGCGATCGTAAAATTTCGCAAAAAGGCACGTAATTAAGCGAATTATCGATGAAGAAACCTACGATAAGACGATCGCAAATAGTTGATATTAGACGGTATGTTAAAGAAACGAGCGAATTATCGATTTTAAAAACTCGTGGTAATTAAATCGGTTGTACGCGGAATTAATCGATCCACGCGCGATCGCAAAATTGCGGTATAATTTCGTTGATATCACGAATACACGAAATGATATATCTCGCATTAAAAGCAAAAGATAAGTGATTGATGATGTGAATTTGCGGCAAGTTTGATTTTTCAGATAAAATGCTAAACATTTTATATTCAGATTAAAAACAACACATATTACATAGATTTAAATATTAATATTAAACATGTATCATACAAACTTAAATAGTGATATTAAATATAATTTAATTATATTTGATACGCAATAACGCTTTCATTATCAATATTTCATTATCAAGATTTTTGTAGCAATGTACATGCCCAGATCGCCGTGATGTGCATTAATATATGAAACTTGAGATGTTTAGTTTATTTTATTTGAAATATCGTGCTTGACTGAGATTCGAATTTATATTAATTATACTCGCTTTTTTTTTAAATATTAAACATTTGAGAAGATATACGAGAGAAACCTTGCTCCGTTGACTTACGCATCGCTATAAAATAAACATGTTATGCACATCGATTCGCGCCATTAGCATAGAGATTAACACATTACGGAGACAGACAGCTATAATTTTGAGCACTAACGCGCGCAAATTAATAACCATCGGAAAACGATAATTTCGTTTGCGGACAAGACTCGATCGGCCGATTAACCAACCGGCCTAACTCGAGAAGCCGGCCGGTTGCGATCGAAAGCGATCGATGAATCGTTAAGCTTGCTTGCTTGCTTGCTACATCGATGCGCGGAGACACTTCAAGGTCGCATCTTCTGCCGCGAAGACAGTGATCATCCACGAGTGACGTCACTCGCCGTGACCTCGTTGGTACCACAGGTACCATATGCTCTTCGTCGTAATTCCGATTCCAATGAAACGGCGGCTCTCTCCTGGATGCACTCTGTATGTTCACTGTTCATGTTTTTATTATTTATTACGCCGTTACGCGTGTATCCATAGAGATACAGCTTCAATTAAAAAGAGAAAGAGAAGCGACAACAAAAGGGAGCCCGGATGATGGCAGCTTTGACTTGATGATGCTTGCGATATTCCTCGATATTTATCTGTGTCTTCAAGTATTCTTCATCTTCCATAATTGAAAATATTGGAAAGAAAGCGGATATCAAGTAAAAAGCGTTAAATATTTCGAAAGAAAAGAAAAAGAATTTCTTGCAAACACTTTTAATTTTGATAAAGTAGCAGCTAAAATTATAGATTTATGAGTGAAAAGGCATGGACATGAAATAATCAAATGTGAAATATATATTGTTATCTTAATTAAAAATTTTTTAAATTTTATTAATCGCTATATAATATAAATTCTAATTTTATTCAATTTCTCCTCATTATTATAACTAATTTATATTAGAAGACTGATTTAATTATTATAAAAAAAGTCGAAATTTTCAAACAAAAATTTAAATATTATAAAAATATATAATATATTAATTAATATAATATACAGATATATGAACATAAATTTAAAAGAAAACATTATAATATACAACTTTCTATATATATTCTTAACGAATGTAAAATTTATAAAAATATAATTATCAATAAAAATTATCTTATTCTATTATTTAAATTAATTTTTTTCTTATTAAATAAAATCTTGAAACACTAAATATTTTTATATCTAAAATAACATCTATTAATTATATACTATAATAATGTGTGTTGTGTGTATGTATTACATAAAATTAATATAAAATATTAATTATATCTATTCTACTAACCTCTATAAATCTCTCTCTGCAAAACAATCTATTTCATTGATTATCATAGTAATGTCGATTCTGCAAAGTATTTATCCTTTTTGAAAGGCCATCGTGACGTATTTAATACTGAACGCCGAATGAATAAAAGTAAGAAGTTATTACTCGATTAAATTTAAACGTTCCTCTAATGCGGCTAGAGGATCGTCTCCTAATGATCGCGAACAAGCATCGCCGTTTAAATATTGATGACCGTAAAATCGCATGATTTTATTAGAGCATTAATAATGTGTGTTTGTGTGTGTGTATGTGTGTGACAGTATTGCATGTCGTTGCTTTCTCGCTACATCAATCTACTCGTAATCTAATCCTTTTTCGCGAAACATACCTGTTTAATCGCTCAATAATTCTACGTATTTTTCTCTACGTATTTCAAAGCTAAAATATTAAAATAGACTCTAACGAAAGATTTTTTCAATAATTTTAAATAAGAGTTTTATTTTTTGTTTGTTTGTTATATGTTTGAATAAAAGATTAACAAAAGGTTATATATACAATTATTGAAAAACAGTGAAGCCTGTCTAAAAAGTGTTAGCGCCGCTTCATCAACTTTGCGATAAATCTGATCTCGCATATACGTTTTTCGCGAGAGATTAATTGCGTGAGATAACACGGGAAAATTGAAATTTATTGACCTTTTCTTTGAAGGATTACTCAGCACTGTAATTTAAAAGTTGCATATAAATGGCCGTCAATTATCACTTATTTGCAAAGGAACCCGTTTTCCTTGCCATCGAGTTAATAAGCAATATTTGTAATTACTAATCGGCGAACCCTCGAGACGCGCGCACGCTACAACGATAGAAGTCGATGGTAAAAAATCGTGGACTTAATCCGCGAAATAATGCTATTTCGAAAACGCACAATATATTCACTCGACTATATTGCGTCTTGTGAAGACAATTTGAAACTTCATTATACCTAAATTCGTTGTCACGGTAAGCTTTGCGCCCATTTTGGGATTTATCAGCGTTTTAACGCGGCGTCTTTATTTGCTCGATACAGAATACGAGAGACTCCGGATCTGTGATATACCCGTGACACTCACGGTATTAAGTCGTTTTTCATTGAGCGCATGGGTTTCCGCTTTCCGGCATTTCTCGTCGTCTTTTTCCTTTCCACGATTGATGACCGTATATTTCGTGATTAACGAGCGCATGTGCCTTCGATTCGTCGCATCTGCGTCATCGAACATTGATATTTACCTGTCGGCTTTGTTCGCGTTGCGTTGCAATAATGCAGGTGCTAGAGTAAGCGTTTCTCGTGTACAAATTTAGAAGCGCGAAGGAACCGACACTGCGACGAAGGATTCCCTTTCTCCTCTCTCTCTCTCTCTCTCTCTCTCTCTTGGACAGTACTATAATGGAGGACACTCGCACTTGAAATAAATCATTATAATTTCGAGATTAATGCGCTTCGGTATTATTGAGCATTGGTATGTCGCTCCAGTCCTTGTAACTAAAATATGTGTGTACTTAAAAGTTGGCAAATATATACATTTCTCTCTCTCTCTCTCTCTCTCTCTCTCTCTCTCTCAAACGTGAAATCTCTCTCTTTACAAAGTTTGCATTTCCGACGCAAGGCGATTTTCTGATTTATACCATCGTGCTGCTTCGGATAAGAAATCCCTCGTCTCTCGTTGATTGAAGCGATTTATCTCGAGATAACGGACGTTCATCTAAGATTATTCGCCGGCGGCAAATTTACTGCAATTTCATTAGACTTTGATTTGCTACGTTTATAATACGACGTCTAATTCGAATCTAATGAATATCGATCGAGCGATCCGATATCTAAAAGTAACGAGCTAATCATGTAAGAATTACTTGAAGAGAGATGACAGGAACAATATCATTAAAAAGTATGCGTGCTTAAATTTGCGTTAAGGATTGAAAACTGTTCGTTTTTATTAGAATTGACTGTATATTCAATTGCGACATACATCTAAAAAATTTTATCATAGTTTCATCCAAAACTATGATAAAACTTTTTACATTAAAAATGTTTTTAAAAATCATTAGAAAAATAAATCGCTTTCTCATATATGTATAAATATATCGCCCTTTTTATAAATATTCTCATGTGTAAATATATATATTGCCTTGTATAAACATATTATAATGTATTAATATATAATTAAAATAATATAATACATTAAAAATTATTATTTCAAAATAATATAATATAATGAGATAAAATTCCGCACTCTGGCAATTTTAAAATAAAAAATAAAAATAATCTTTCGGAAAGTTTAATAATTCCATAAATATAATCGGATAATATATTTCGCATTTATATGTATATAAAACTTTTCTCATCGTGCAGCATTGTCGAGATACAAGCGACGTAAGCCGTGATTTTTTTCACTCGCGCAGTCGCTCTTTTCATTCAGGCTCCTCGATCGCAATCGCTCGCATTCTCGCACAGCCCGGTTCATAATTGGACCGTGATTGCGCGCGATTAATTTCATTCCGGCGCGGAATGCGCGCCACGTAGAATGCCATCGGTCTTGGGAAGGGCGTGTTGGGAGTCGAGCCAAGACCTCTATCGGCGCGATAGTCTTCGATGCACCAATGAGCCGGGTTGCACCAAGTTGAGAGCGGCTTTATCCTTGCAAGGACGCGCGGCCTCCGCTCCCTACCTCGCTCTCTCGGAGCAGTGCGGTGGCCGTAATCGCTGCCGTTTAATCGCGCGTAATCATTACTAATCGACCGCAAAGACGATTGCGGCATCTACCACTTTATTATTACGACAGCGGGGATAAAGCTTCGCCATTTGTTACGCCCATTGTGTCGAGTTTCGCGGCGTGGCTGAGGGCTCCCGCTGTTCCTTGTTGCCGTTGTCGTTGTTGTTGCTGTCTGTTGTCCATCGTTGGTAATCGAGGTTGCTACGCTGCGGTCTGGTAGCGGGAGATCCTCGGTAATACAAGTAACGAGCGCGAGACGAGAAAGAAAAGGGAAGAGAGACGAGGGAGAAGCGAAGTAAAGGGAAAGAGAGAGAGAGAGAGAGAGGGATGAAACGTGACAAAAATGTATATCAATTAATTTTCTCACGACGGAGCGTGACTCTCTCTCTCTCTCTCTCTCTTATCTTCACCTCGTGGCTTGTTACGCCAAGGTCAGGATCTTCAAAGTTTCTTGGCGAACACCGTGTTTTTCCCGGTGCGTTCTCACCGATAGCGAGAAGCACGATCGATCTTTCGGTATCTCTCTTGTCTTATATTATATAATATGTCTATTTGTAAATCCATCATCGAAGGATACGATTCTTTTTTATGTAATCTCGGTGCAATGAAAAGTAGCCTTGATTCTTAGCGAATCCTAGATGTATGCGTAGTATGCGTTAAGCAGAATATTTACTTCCTATTTCGAGGTTTCAACACGCAAGATTCGAGTATTTGTTAAACAAAAACGAATATCCTTGAGCGACGCAGGAGTATCACTTCGCGATCCTCATAAAAGCGTGTGAGAGGGAAATGATAGTACCTTTAGAAATCGATTCATCCAAGGTCAGTGCTAATCGACCTTCTTGCAGTCGGTCAACAAATATTCATCGAAAAATGAGGAATTTATCGACAAGGAATCTGTCAACACGCTTTCTCTCGACATATTTTCGCCTTGGACCTTACCACCGAGTACTTGAGAAACTACGCCGCTCCTTCAAGTACTTATGCCTCTTCACTATATGCGCGCTCTAACGCGCTCGATGTTCCATATTTATCTTCCTCAATCATTCTGGAAGCGGCGGACGTTGCAGCAAATCAACGGAATTGCTCGACCACGCGATATAAACAGCTATATGCTTGAGTTGAGGGCGCGAGATTTTTATCGTGCTTACGGCGAATTTTCTGTCTATCGCGAGCTGACCAGCGAAATAAAATGCTCGCTCTACGGTTCTCTCGGTCGCCTCTATCTTGATCGTCGTGCTCCTCGAGAACATTTCCAATTTTTCTGCAGACGTCCGACTTCCATCCGAGGGCGACACTTCGTCCCGGTAACGAGAGAGAAGGACGCTCTCTCCTTCTCTCCTCTCTCTCTCTCTCTCTCTCTCTCTCTCTCTCTTTCCTTCTTGCCACTCTGACGACTCAATCCGCTCCTTCGTAGGCTCGTGGTCTACGAAGAGAATGATGGGGCGTCGCGATAAAATTCATGAGTCGAGCGGATCCACAGAAGCAAGCACGCGAGCGATTAGCATAAAGGAGTCTCATTAGCAACGCCAGTCGCCGAAATGTCAGGCTTGTCCTTCTATTTCACCCGGAACTATGCGTGTGCAACGCGATGAGAGAGCCTTTTCGTCGACCTCGACGAAACACTATCGTTATTCTAATCGCGTTCCAAGATCGCGTCAAAGATGAAGTTTTCATCTGCAGCTAGCGGTGGCCGAATATTTATTATCTATTAATGACATTTGTCATTAATTCAGAGAGCAAAGATATTCTTAGAAAAATAAATGGATTAGTGTTTCCCGTTATTATTAAATATCGTCTTTGCCGTGACAAAAGATGTTCTAATAACGCGAAAAAAAAATTAAACGACAAACAAGATTTCCAGAATATCTTTTCAGTGTGACGCCTACGATGCAAGTTGCACTCGCTTCTTTCTTGCCAAAAGACCGCCGATAGCAGACAAAGCCGTTGCTTGCTATGTTGATGTTGCTAATCTACGTCCCGCGCGAATAATAATCCGCGAGGATCTCGTCTCCTAAACGAGGCGCAGGCATCTCTATAGGGTGTAGAGATCCGGCGCCAGCGAGACGTAGTCGCAAGACCGAGCAATTAACCGAGAGACGTTGCTACTCTCTCCGTGAGCGCCGTATTCCAGAGTTCCAAGGAAGCAGAAAAGGCGCATTGGATTGCATACGATGCGCTCTCTTGGCAGTAGGTGTTATTTAACGCGCGAAAATAAACAATGAGCAATCCGAATCGAACAAAGCGAGCCGCCTGCTAGGCTTCTCAGTTTCGCGCGTGCAAACGAATTTTTTTTATTGCATGCGCTATTTCTCCTGAACGGGCATATCGCTATGCGTTACCTTACGGTCGCAGTCGCATCTCGGACGCGTATCGTACGGGACGACCTTGGAGGACGCGAGGCGAAGAGAAAGTGCGCGATGTAATCCCTTTCGCGTGTTTATCGCTATCTTAACAAATTCAACGTTACGAGCGGCGAGGAATTAATTATGCGCGTCGATAGCGATAAGAAGCCGTGATAATCACCGTCGTAATCCCAATACGAGCCGAACGGGAGGGAGAGGAGAGGAAAGGAGGATAATACCGATCGCGCTGTAATGGGTACCTGGTGCATCGAATTTCTCAAATCGTCACCGATGAGACGATCGCCGTGAGATTGCCGGGCTAATTAATTTTGATGAGCGCGAACAAGCCTCGACATCTTGTAACATCGACGAGGAATCGTAACGATTTTAGGAAAATTTGTATTCCGAGAATCCTGAATGAAACGCGTATCTTCTCTGGGCGCATATCGCAAAGTTTAATTTAATTTCTCTCTCCTCGCCTGTAATTAATTGCATTTTATGCAGCATTCTTGCGAATGCTTGTTTATCTAATAGTTTTTTATTACAGCCCGTTTCACGACCTCGACGACGCGACATCGCCGTAAACGTTTCGACATCGCTCGCCACGAGATTGAATTTATCGGCGATCGAAACGATTTGCTCACGAGTTGCTCAAAAGTAACTATCCCGTGAACGACATAAGTTGCCATTATCGCACGTGTCGCGTGCAATTGATTTCTATTTATGCAAATTATATGCGAAAGCGGGCCCGCAAGGACGAGATTCAACGGTGATCGAGAGATCGTATCAATCGACCGACAAACACCAAGGGTAACTGCGACTAGAGTACCAATCACCTTGGACAATGCGCGCGAGTCGATGTTTTTGTACCCAACTTGGAGATCGATGCGTGAATACGCATAGCACAGAGACGATATTCGCGATCGCCGGAAAAAAAAGAAATATCGAACGACAATTATTATATGATCGCACTTGTGCGTCATGTTCCTTCTGTTAGGCCTATTGTTCTTCTTGTGATCGAGATTAAAATTTACGAAAGGAGAGAGAAAAGGAAACTTAATTTTTATGCAACACTATGTGTTTTTATAGCAGTCACACTTTGGATTTTGAAAATGTTTGTTTTCAAAATTATTTAATTGGATATTATTGACAGCTAAAAAGACAACATTACTAAAAAATGAACTGCTATTAAAAATGAAGTACGGTCTCGTACAAAAAACTAATTTATTTCTGTATTTATAAAGATTGAAAATTACTGATCACGTTCTTCACGAATTTGATATAAATATGGAATGGAGCATTAAAAAAGACGAAGATTAAAAAAACGATTAATTAAGATATTAATTAAGAATAGCGATAATCGAGCCAACAATTTTCGATTTAAAATTCGTCTATATTTCTCTAGCAACTACAATATTTTCCAAACTGCAAAATACTGAAATTCGATTGCAATTATTGATGATATCGCGTGGAAATTATACAAATACGTAGAATGTTTACTCATTTCTGCGGCACATCTTCATAAAGTCAAGTAAAAGTAGAGAGAAGCGTGACTAATGATTTATCCGCGATCGCATACGTCGATCTGAGAAAGGGTTGAGGTCAAGGTACGCGGCAGCGTGTTCGCCTCGCTTCGACGGAATGCCGCATAACCAGTCAAATATTTGCACACATATACTGTTACTATTACGTCATTCTTATATAAAATGCTTACGATCGTCTTCTACCAAAACAGGGCCCGTAAAGAAATATTGAATATTTGGATATTGTGAGAAATACTGAAGAATACTGTTGTAATCAGTGAGATTTTGGCTTTATCATAAAAGTGGGCAATCTTGTAACTCAATTTTCTACTTCTAAACTTTCCACATCTTCTTATGAGTCTTATGGATGCTGATATTAAATTAGTAATTACAGAGTAAAACGATCAAATCGCAGAATCGCGTAACTAATATAACGATAAGCTCAGTGATACATTAATCGTTAAATAAATGGTTTAAAATATTGAGATTTATATTTTAAAATTGTTTGTGATTTAATTTTTTGCATATATTAATATATATGTACACACACACATGTTATATGCGTAAAATATTTCGACTATGAATTTTCAATAACATGATGTTCGGCCTTGCCGGCGTAAACATTGGCGCGCTATTATTTACGTACCTCGACTCTGTTATCATTCGCGTGTTGACACTCGAGCGGGAAAGTAGTCATGCGAGACGTTCCGTCAAATTCCTTTTCTAAACGCGATCGCGACTAGTATCGGAAAATTGTTTGCTGTTATAATTTAATTAATAATTAATTAACATTTATAAATAATATGTAACTACATATACACATATATCGCGACGATATGTCTCGAATCGCATATTTCTTAAAAAATTTATTTATTTAATTAAATAAGAATTAAAGTAATAGGAAACTAAATTATAAATTATCGTTTAGTTGCACTTTTTTACGGACAGTAATTATTTTTTTAACGATATATAAAGTAAAATATATGTATTCAGAGTAGCGCAATTAAACAATTGAATCGTAAATCGTAATTAACATAACAAAAGACTTTGTGATATGTCAATCGATTAATAAATAATTAATAATGATTTAAAATATACTTTACACTCTAATATTTTCTTTCTCTCGTCTCGTAGGCATATAATATGATAATACGTGAAATATTTCGGCAACGATTTTTTAATAACATGGTATTGTTGTTTTGTCGACGTAAACATTGGCGCGCTATTATTTACGTATCACAGCTTTGTTATTATTCATACAAAGATATTTAAATAGAACTGTAGCGAGAAATTTCTTTCCTACGTGTTATCATTCGTACGGCGATTCTCGAGCAATAAAGTAACAGTGCAAGACGCTCCCGTCAAATTTTTTTTCAAAACGTGATCGCGACAAGTATCGGGAAATAATTCGATAAGATTAATAACTAGTTATCTTTCACATATCTTAAATAATAATTATAATTTAATATTGTAACTAAATTAATTATAACGCTACGATTTCGGGAGCACGTATTTCGCATGATGTATAAATATATTTAATGAAAAATTGAAGAAACAGAAATTAAAATTATAAATTATTTTTTTGTGCGATCCTTATGAGGAATAATTATTTAAAAAAAAAATACTTCAAATTAAATATATTTTGTCCGACGTTTTATCATTCGACTTTCGACGACAAATAAATATGCTTCGGATTGAAATAGCGCAACTAAACAATCGAATCGCAAAATCGAAATATTAACACAACGAAAAGTGATATACCAATCGTTTAATAAATAAAATTAATCATAATTTAAAATATACTTTTTATACACTTTAATACTCTACGTATACATATAATATGATAGTATGGTATAAAATATTTCGTCAACGACCTTTCTCAATAACAGTTCGGTCTTGACAACTTTATTATTTACATATTACGATCTTCTTATCATTCGTATAGCAACACTCGAGCGGTAACGTAGTTGTACGAAACGCTTTGCATATTCTCATATTCGATTTCTAAACGCAGTCGCGACTAGTATCGGAACAGAAATCATTATGATTATTATAATCAACGATTAGTTCCAAGTTTTCAAATCAATTTCAAGTTTTATTTTAATCGTCGTAGTGACACACAAGAATCTTTAAAATAATGTTCTTGCGATCTTTACAGACAATAATTATTCTTTTTTAAACACATATCAAAGTAAATATTTCACACAATTTATTTATTTGAAATCAAAAAGATAGAAGTTGAAAATTATTAACAAAATTTTTTTAATGATCTTTGTCTGCATCTTTTCTTATTCTCAAATATAATCTCACGTTATATGTATATAATTTTGTAATATGATACATATATATATATACAGGGTGTCCCAGATTAATGGGGACAAAATTCGTGTATAGATAGAGCGGATCAAACTGAGTCGAAAAGTCCTGTATCATTTTTTTGTACAATGCTTAATAAGAGAATTATTATTGAGTAAAGTCTGATCAATCAACCGAGCGCACTGGTCGTAAGCGCTCAGCATAAAAGTATCGTGCGTACAAGTGCGGAAATAATATTTTTTAATAAAAGTGCGTATCGTTTAAAGTATCGCGCGTGTGAATCAACTTGAGAAGAGGAGGAGGCATCGGGTATCAATGGAGCAACCCTGTCGTGAGTAATTTTTTATTTGTATATTAATTATTTATTAGTTGCAAATGTGCAATTTAAATTAAGCAATTAAATCGCGTAATCTGATTTTTTATTTATATGATTTAAATAAGAAAATTCGAGAAAAAGATATTTATAAAAGCTATAATCTTGTAAAAGTTTCCATCTTTAGATTATAGTTTTTTTTTTTTATATATGAAATTATTACAGTTGTAGTTAGTAGTTTTTTTCAAAATTATTTTATTAATCTGCTTATTATTATATGCATCGAATATAAAATTCAATGCGTTTAATAAATTTTTGGAAATATTAATTATTTTGAGCATTACTACAATTTGCATCTCCTATTTGTATGTTACAGATCAACATAGCGACCCTCACATTTTGAGAGGAGGAGGAGGAGGAGGCCTAGGGAGGCATCCTGCATCGGCGGAGCAACCCAAGGGTAAGTATTTATTATTTATATATTAATTAATATAAATCGCGTATCTACATTGATTAGTCTCATTATTCAAATAAATTAGACAGAAATTAGAGAAAATTAGAGAGAAAAGACTTATATAAATCCTATAAATATTTCTATTATTAAATCCTATAAATATTTCTATTATTAAATCCTATATATAATTCTATTATAAAAAAATAGTCTTTTTTGAATTTCATATTCATGTATCGCTTATTATCGTACATATCGGATATAAAATATTTCGCACAAAATATTAATTATACTTTAGACGCTACTATAATTTGGATTTTATATTTGTATGTTACAGACAACGCAGCCTCAAGACTAACAACTCCGCTGTTGCGCATCAGTGCCGGTAAGTGATGAAATTTATTTTACTTTAAGGTAACGGATTCGTAGATGTGTATATAAATGTATTGTATGTAGATAAATCCGTTGCCTCAAAATGAATGGGCTAGAATAGATTAAATAGATTATATCAATAATTTTTAATAGATTTTTTTCAATATTTTTTTCATAAAATATATTACAGGTTTAATTAAAAATTTTAAGATATAAATTTGAAAAGCATATAAATTGTTTTTTTTTTTATTTATAACTTTTATTTAATTTGTTGAAAAAGGCACTAATAAATTTATTATATGAAACAGTAATAATTTATTTTTATATTGCGCCGATTTTGTGCTAATTTTTATAGCCCATTCATTTATATTGTATCATGCTAATATAAAGCTTTGCTTTAATTGATATAAAAATGCCAAATTATTGATCTATCAAATTATATAAAACATAAGCAATTATTAATTTTATTTAATTATTTTATTTATAATGAAATGTGAGTTAAAATGTCAGCAATATGACTACTTTATTAATTATTTAATTCTGAAGTAATTACATTACTATTTGGAAGTATATAAAAGCATTGTATTTGTAAAAAATAAAAAGAAAAAGACATAATGTTTTTAATATAAACGATAGTTTTTATGATTTGCAACAAACAAATGCCTGTAATATTATATATTATTACATATAAGAATTTTAATCAATTAATTTTGATTAATAACTTGGCATTATATTAATTAAAGAAAAGTTATAATCAAACGATGCACAAAAAATGGTCGTAATGATTAACGACTGTAAAGGAGTGTAAAATTACGCTCTTGCACCGGCAATAATAATTAGTCGGCTACGAAAGGAATTTCTTTCCTTTATCTCTGATAAAGATCAAAGTTGCATCTCTGACTAGATATAGTCAGAATCAATATGGCCAGGATCAACGAAAGGTAGGTCCAACTGGCCCAACGAGGAAGCAACATCGATGACCAATATCGTGGTCAAAAGGTGCAAAAATACACATGTTGGATATATGTGTTTGCACATTTCTACGTGCAATGGCACGTAATCAAGAATGGTTATCGGTGCATTCTGTTAAAGTACGAGAATAAGACACGTGAATACGCGATTAGGGCACACAATTAAGGTACGCGATTAGGACACGCGATTAGAGCACGCGATCAGGGTATGCGATTAAGACACCAAAATTTTGGTGATTTCGTATTTCCGCTGGCTTAGCTAGCAGAAGTTGTTAGTATCTATTAGGACTATTTTAACTTAAAATAACCATTTGATTCCTCAAATATTTAATTTCTTAAAATTTTTAGGAAAACTAAAAAGTAGGATTCTTTTTAGGAAAATTAAAAACTAAAGAGTAAAAATTAATTATATAAAAATTGTAAAAAAATTAAAATTATTTAATTTTTTTTACAATTTAAATTAAAAATTAAATAGTAGAAAATTTAAAACTAATTAGAAAAAATTTTAAAAATAACATGCAATAACAAAATAAGATATGCTACTTCTTTCTTTGTAAATCAAAAATTGCATATTATTATGTACAAAATAAAATGTAATACATATGAGTGTTACATTTTATTTTTATATACATATATATTTGCGTACCCAGCTTAGAAAATATCTTGATACATGATATGACATATGAAAAACTGATTTCTGAGGAATAAAAGTTTATTCTACTATAATTTTTCTATAATTTTGTTTGTAATCTTTTATTTTTAAAAGAAATTTAATCATTAGCAGTATTATTTAATTCTTTTACGTTCATGTGATCGCCCGGTAATAGATATACTGTCAAATTTTCACAAAATGTTATAGGAAAAATTGAGATATTTCTTGCAATATTGATTGGAGCGTAAAAATTAAGAATGAAAATCAAAAGTTATTTTATATCTTGTAGGGTGCTATCCAATTTATTTATATGAAATAATAAATAATTAATAAGTATAAGTACACAGCGCAGTATAGAGAGATAAAAATTAGCATCGCGGAAAAAAGACAATAATACTTACGAGTATTGATTTAGCATGCCTTTTATAAAAAATTAAAAACATTAAAGTATATATTTATAAAAATATTTCAGAGTTTGAAATTGATTGAAATGTTTGTTGTACAAATATTTAGATTATATATTCGTGCATTTCGATATTCATTCCGTTTCGAGTATGTTCAATTATGAAACACACACAATCGCCATTTATGGAATGTAGATGTAAATTCCATTACCATCCTTTGTAATATAATATCTGAAATGCTTTCAAGGACTAGAATCTCGATAATACGAGTTTTCCAATAGAAATAATTTCTCAACTATATTCCGCTAAAACGTAGATTCGCGATATATTGGTACGATATATAGTGGAAAATTAAGCTCGATCTTGGTGAGATTTTCGATGCGCGCATGCATTAAAATTACAATAAAAACTCGATGGGAGATTGAATTTGTCGAAACGATGCGCGCAATCTTCGATGGAGCAGAAACCTCTCTCGATTACCGTTGATAACCGACGAGAAAAAGAAAAAGAGGGAGAAAAAGATATGGCAGTTATGTCGCGCCGAAGATAAATCTCGTCCCGCCATTGCGTTACTTGAGCGTCGAGTCGAAATTAATATTCCAAATAGAAGACGGCGGTGCGATGCGTGGGCTTCTTTTTACTTCCCCCTATCAGAGATTCAATTTACCGTGTGATTCTTTCGCGGCCGAACGTCTCTCGCGGCGGGGTGCGGCGCCCAGTCTGGACATTGCTAGCGTTGATCCACTGATCCACGGACGGGACCTCCAGGCGCGCGCGATGCTCCTGCACGCGATGCACCCTCCATAACGCGTACGCTTATCCGCTTTCGCTTCTGCGAGGAAGAATATCGGACATACGTTTAACGATACAAGAAACATTGGTTGGATAAACCGTCTTTTCACCGAGACGAACGGAGTCGCCGTGTAACTTTTATAAAGTATGTATGACGATATTAAAAAGAAAGATCAGCATTTAAATATAATTCTGATCACGATATGTTTGGATTATCTGTAACTGATTATTTATTTTTTATTTGTGAAATGAGTATCTTTGGCAGTTGTATAATATCCTTGCTTTTTATTAGGAATATTATTAACTACGTGTGGAATATCGTAAGAAAACGATAATTTTTGAATAAGATTTTACGGCTCGAAAATATAAAAATTAAGTGTTTGTTTTCTAACGTTTATTTTTAATTTATGAGAATTAATTGTGGTCATCTTTAGTGTTTGCATGAGTGAAGCGAGATAAAGTTTCGATTACGAGCTTGTTTGATCAGCCGCGGCGAATTTATTTCACATTTTATACACGATAGCGCAGACGTAAACGCTGCTATAACGACGATGATGTAACGTAAGCATGTGGGTAATATGATCATCAGCATTCTCTCGTCGAATGTAAAATAATTCCGAGGGTCCCCCTCGATTAATAATATTCTATCCGACGCGCCTCTTCGAGCGCGGTAACGGGAACCACATCCGCGCCCGGTCGTTTTTACATCGAGATATTCCTCAAATTCCGTAAATCATCGTCCGCGATTGTAAATTACGCGGCGCTCGTGAATTATGCCTCGATGCCGATGTTTTGTCGCGCGCGGAATAACGGCGCGCGAATCTGAGAAACTGGTTAAAAGTTCATTGACCCCGCGTCGTCGATCCTTTCGCGAGAGAAATAGAGAGAGAGAGAGAGAGAGAGAGAGAGAACGCGTTTCTCTCGGGGATGAAGCGTCACCCGCGGCAACCTCCTCGCGATGTCCAGTCGCTCGCCCACGCGTTCGCTCGTGGGTGTGCAAGTGTTGAATAATGCCGCGTGTTCGCGAGACGAGAGCACTCGTTATTACGTGCGCAGGTATTCGAAAGATAAACGGCATGTCTGCGAGAGGAGGCTTCGCGAATCCGCGGATCGATCCCCCTCGAGAGTACACAAGAATACTGCATCTCTTGGAATGGAATGGAACGGGGTTCTCTTGTGACACTCGGTCTAGATGGGAGATGAAGAATATATCGATTCTCGGAATTTGTATCTTGTGTAAAAAAATTGAATCGTCAATTTATATTAAAATATATATCGAATTCCTCTCCCAAAGTCGCGTATATTCTCGTCCGAATGGTTTGTTGGTCCAAGAGCTCCGCGATCCTTTGACTGAGATAATCGATTCGTCGTTGACGTTTGCGTGCTTCCTGCCGAGGGAACTCGCTCGAGATCACGATCGAGAGTATCCACGATCGTAGGAGACGCACGCCGCGCGTTCTCCGCGAATTTCGCGATGTATGTACGTAAGCCGCTCAATAAAGGATGAAGAGCGCGCGATTATAAATTCCCCGGTGAGTAGCGGCGGCTGCTCCGCCGTGTGACGCGGGGATCTTCAACGTGCCTCGTTCCTCTTTGCCATTCAGGTTGAGCACGGCCAAGAAGAGAGACCAGATCGAAGATAGAGGCGATCTACAGCCCGGCCGAACAGTAAACACTCTGCTAGACCCAGTACTCGTCGTCTTTCTCTCCGACCGTTCGTGCAGATCGTCGCATCCCGTTGCCATTCGAGAGCTCCGCATACCGATAAATGGCGATTATCAATGGTGAAAGAGGCGCGGAGAAAGAAGGGACTTTTCAACAATTTCTAGATTCAAAAAGCAAAAGTCGGAGTGCGCGCTTTTCATTTATCTTGGAAATGTTTACTCGATCGCTCGCGTTTTGCAATGCAATTAGGTAAAATTAATTAGGACGATTACGCGATCCGGAATTCTTTCTATCTATGGATCAATCGTGCAATCCTTCCTCGTGTTCCTTTACTCTCGTTATTCAGCTGACGCTGCTGAGAAATATTTGCTGGCAATTACCACGTGGTCCAAGTACCGGGCGAAAGAAACGCAGCAAGAAGAACGGCGAGGAATCCGCGCCTATAACGTTGCCGAGATTTATTATACGGGGCGCGTGTGCAACCCGAGATTCTTCTCTCAGTCCGAGACAATACGTGTTTCTTTACCGATCTTTTTTCCTCCCCCCCTCTCATTGAAAGAGAGCCACGAATCGAGTTTCTCGAGCTCTACTTTTTCATCTCGGAAACTCTTTACTGTTATATATATGCAATATCTTGAAGCGTATTGCCCATCAAGTACGTCATGCGTTCTTGACGCATACGAGGCACGTTCTCTCATCTGATTTATCGCGAAAGTCCATTACGGTAGGCTGGTAGCGAAGAGCCAAGTTTAAACGTAGTTTTTGCGCTTCGTCCTTGCGACGATACAGCACGATCTTGAGACTTCTCAGTGTGCCGGTGTGGCTCACGTCTCACGTAGCAGATTGTCATGGAACCGAACGATGTGACATTTTTAGTCGTGGGACTGCGTGAGGCAAGAGATAATCGATAATCTAGTCTTCGAAACAATGCGTGAAATTAATCCTCTCCCTCGTAGCGAATATTTAGACTTAAAACGCCTTGAAAGTGCGCTTTTATCGAGATGATTCTTTCTGAATCATTTCGAGATCGCCACCGTATCATTCAGCCTCTGTGATGAAAAAGTTAGGCATCCCATATTGTCAAACTTTCTCGATATAATTGATAGTGAACCGGCTTCTTTTCACCCCCGCGCGAACAACTCTGGGATTTCTTGAACTATTTCTCAATTTTACTGTATAATTCTGAAAATGTGAAACGCTAATTTCACAGAGGTCATTGTTTATGTGCCGATTATATCCGCCGACAAGCGCATACCGAGTCGTAACGAGCGCCGCTCGTTCCCTCGAGACTAGTTAATTTCCTGGGTAAGTTTATCACTCGTAGACTCGTTTTGTCGGAAATCGTATGACTTCGCGGAATCACGATTGAGAATACAGAGAGCGGAGCGGTCCGACAGCCGCGGCGTTCTTCTCTTTGGAGAGCTCGGCACTTTGTAGCAGTGCGATCTCGTGGAGAAAGAGAAAGAGGCGAATTCACCTGACGTCCCTTCGGGAATACTTTATGGAGTCGCCTTGGGAGAAGCCGGCTCGTGAATGTTTCCGCGGCTGCTTCGAATGCCGAGAAACATATACATTGCGTGGAGAACGCGTTTAGAAGTATAAAAAAAAAAAAAAAATGACAGTGTATTATAATAAATTATATATTTATACTTGTTATACTTGTGCAACTAAATCAGTGCAAAATAATTACTAAAAAGACGACGTCACTTTTTTTTCTAGGCAGAGCTTTCGTTTGCATTTGCACCAAGAATATTTTACACATTTTATATAAAGCTAAAATATAAATATATTAGATATTTATTACCATAAAAAATTTTTAATTTAACGATTATATATTTTTGTGCATGAAAATAATTTGAAATAATTTGAAAATAATTAAAATATTCTCTTTTTTTATAAAATATTAAAAAATGTGTATAATATTATTGAGTAAAAATCATGATTTTTTATTTTTAAAATTATTACTGTGTATGTAATTGTAAAAAAAATTATATTGTAATCTTTAACACAATATTTTATCGGTGCGAGACGTTTTCTTCGCCCAAAGTCGCAACTTTACTCGAGGTCGAATGGTACGAATGCTCGAACTGTAACGGATGAGATGTCTTCTTCCGCTTACGACGTACCGATAAGCAAACACTCGAGCTAACACGGTGCGTCTCGATCCGTTATCTGTTATCGGTGGCCACCCTCGACTCGACCATTCCACGGGAAAGATTGAGCCGCAAAGAATAGTCTCTTTCTTTTTCTCTCTCTTTCTCTCTCTCTCTCTCGCTTTCTCCCCATAATGATTGCGGAGTCATCGAAATCGCCTGCGCATTATTGTAAGCGCAAAAATATTTTAATCTCGCGTTATATGAGTACCTATCTACGCCTTGTGCGATGAGAACAGAGCAAAAGTCATTTCTCAACGTCGCTTCCGTTGGATAACAGTGATTATCGTTCGATCGACACTTTAGAAACTCGCGGCGGCTTTTCACCCGCGGCTCGAATCAATCAAAGCCGGCATTTTACGTGGAAGATTATAGTTATGTCGCGTCCGTCAAATTCATAGTCTCGTGACGCGTTTGATAATAATAATTGAGAGTTTGCATAGGATCATCAATCGGCCGATAAAGGCTCTCGCGTCGTGATAATCGTTCACTGTTTTGTTACACGTCTCATTTTAACGCTGAGGGATCCTCCCGTCAAGGGTCTTTCTCTCTTCTAAAGGAGAACTTTGAAATTTCTTCTTTGAATTCTTTTCGAATTAAAGAATTGCGACTCGTGCGAATGTCGTTAACCCGATTTGATTTAAAAAAATCTTATTGTAGGACGCAATGTTGTTGCAGAAAGGTCGGTGCTTGCTGGCCATTCTCACGATGATTATCCGTAAAATGCTCTCCGCGGTTTCATATTATTTCCCTCATCGCTCGACATGCGTTCGCGATCCTCTGGAACGAGATCGGACGGTTAAAATCGCTCGGATAGAGAAATCTTCGATGTATCGAGACGATGTTAATATATATATAGGTGCATCGATGAGATGCTGTCTGTTGGCAGCTCAACTCGAAGCTGTCACATAGTTAAGATGATCATGGATATTACAACTCTGCGTACCGTCTGCTTTTGGTAGGATACGCGGGACGATGTTAATGTGCGAGATTATTAATGACAAGTTGGTTGACAGTGCGACTTTCGACTGCTCACATGGTCGTGGATGTAATAATCGATTTGAAACTAGTCGCGGACTGTGAAAGGAGTCGAGATGTTGTTTATCTAGATCGATGTAGTCGAGTTTATATGCTCGCGGGGCCGTTTTGGTGTCGAGAGAGTCGTTGATCTTCACCTTGTCCCCGCTATGGGACGTTATCAAACTCGATCTCTCGCGAGAGCGACGCTCAAGTGCGTGTACGACGTCGCGCTCTCGGCACGTAAACTGTTCTTTACGACCTGCCAAGACCTCACACCTCTTACCTCAATCATCCGGTTACCGGTAATTACGATCGTTGATCGTCCAGAACCAATTACATCGGCAATTTTTACCCAGTAATTCGATCGAGAAGAGAGAGAGAAAGGGAGAGAATCCACGCGAGATACGTAGCCAATAACACCGGTACGGATGTTACATTAATGGCGGGACGATTATTCGATTTTCGTATCGGCCGATTGCTTCGAAATGGTACGCATGCGAGAATACGCCGACGTATAAAATCATTAAGCATTGAAACGCTTTCTCGAGTCATCGTAATCATCTCTTTATTCCTCGTTAGATGCGGATGTTATAACGTACGTCGAGAAGTATCGAAACAGTGAAAACATATCTTGGAATTGCTTCACAGAAACTAAAATGTTGTATCAATATTTGATTTTAATATATGATCCATATATGCTTTAATATTTCATTTATATACTAAATAAATAAATTTTACATTAACGAAAAATGATGTATTAATTGAAAAATGAGGATTTATAAATTAAAAGTCTAAAGAGCTAAACATATTGAAAATTTATTTATATGAACAAGAAAAAGAAAATTTCTTTTACTATAAAAAATAAAAGTTTCGATCAATATCAGCAAACAATATAGCAAGTAATAGAGAGTAAGTGAAAAATAATAGAGAGAAAGATTTTAATACAGTATCCTTATTAAAAATATTGTGATAAAGTTTGTTTAAATAAAGTAAATAGCATATATAAGAAGAAATTAACGCGGTGAGAATGCATTCGCTAGTAAATATAATCGATTTAAAGATTTAAATTTTCCGTAGAAAATACGATGCAATCTTCTAAAAAAAATAATACATTTCTAAAAGACTAAAAGACTATGAAACATGAAACAATATTAAAACATTTATTACTGTAAAAGTTGTAAATTAATGATTATATGCATTAAAATATTTGAGTATATATACGCACACACACACACAATGGTCCTTCGTAAAATATAAAATTTATCTAATATTATTAAGCAAAAGAAATATTATAATTTCTTTTATAATGTTATCATTTCACAATGACAAAATTATATTGCAGTTTTTATTACAATATTTTCTTCATATTTTTAATCAGCCATCATAGCAACATCGGAAAGACTCGCGAACGGGAGAGAGCCATTTCTCGCCGCGGGTGATTTCTGGCGATTAAGCCATTTGCACAATTGGTTTCTTTGAGGGCGATAAACCAGTTGTAAGTTATCCGCGAGTGCAATTGGCAGCGCCATTAAACCGCCTCTCATTTGAGCCACCTTCTTGCTCGCTCCCTCGGTCGCGTCGTCCCGAAGGCCGGGGCGCATCTTTAACGAGCGTTTTCTTTCGCCTTCGAACAATGGACACTGTGATGGCCGCAGATGCGGCAAGAAACGTCGCTGCGCAAATCCGATTTCCCGAAAAAACACGTCTCGAGCAGCTCACGTCGTCGTCGACGTGAAAGAGACCCGGGAACCGGTGTCGCCGATGAATGCCAGCTCTCGGAGGAACTGCGCTTCTCGGAACGCGCGCTTTTTTCGCCCGTTGCTCCTCCGGAACGAACCTTTACCCGGGACACAAGTATCTTACACGCGTATAAAGGATCGCGATCGCTCAATGCCGTGACGCTGCCGCGAGATTCGAATTGACACCCGAGGCGAATCGACACCCGGTCGAGGTCGCGAGACTCGAAGAATCGCGACGTTTCTCTCGCCATCGGGCGAGAGATTGATCCACCACGGTCGGAATTCGTCCATGTCGTTCATGCGAGAGGCTCTCGTTAGACTTACGTCCGAAGCGGAACGGATCGGTCATCGACCTCTCGTTTGCGCGATCGCCGATTTTAACCGGAGAACGCGAGAAAACCATTTTAACTATATCGTCTCGTATCTGTAAAGTGTGCGAAGGGCAAACAGACGACGATGAGATCCACTAGGTGGATCTCTGAATGTACGACGGGGCATTGACATCCTTTCGCGGATGACGCGCGACTCGTGCAAGCGGAGAGACCTCTTCCTCCTCGGAGTTGGACGAAACCGAAAACGAGAGAGTTAGACGATGAGTTAGTTAGTTAGCTTTACACAGCCAGTAGCGAAATGAAGTATGCAAGTAGCAAGTTATACTCGCTTGCTTTTTTCATCAGTGGTTATTCCAGAAAGCGCGCTTGTTTATACAGCCGCGAACGTGCCCGGACAAGACCAGACTGTGAACGCATGCAACACGACTTAGTCATAGTCCGCTCTCAAAATGAGGCACGTTCATGCTTGAACGTCCATTAACATCATTATACATTGACACGCATGACTGAAGCAACTGACGCGTATTTCTGACTAAGGTAATATTTGAAGCAAACAATAGTGCATATGTTGACATATTTGAAGAAGAATCTGAAAAATCTCAAGATTTTTCAGATAATCAGCTGTTTTTCTATGCGGGACACCCGTCGATTTTAATGAAAGCGACACGGCGAGATTAACAGCGTTTTCTCTCTCTCTCGAGAGAGAACATTCGGGAAAGAAAAAAAAAAGAAAAACAGATAGATATCTCCCATATCACTCGTGATTTCCCAATAGCCGCCGGTGTCGGCGAGCAATCTGATCCCGAGACAACGGCTCCAAAGGACTTTGACAGTAAAATATCAGTAGATACTCCACTCACAGAGGCCGCGATAGGATCGAGAGGAGGCGCGGGCAGATATATATAAGTCGGGGGGATGGAGGAGGGAAGGGGAGCATCGGTGCATCTCGTGTGCATCCCCGTGTGTGCGATGTCAGTTTCCAATACTGTTAGCCACCGATGAATGATAATCTGCTATCGAGATACGCGCAAACGATACACAATGGTTGAGTAAAGGGGAGAATGTATCGGTCAGGAAACCCCCTCTCTCCCTCGTCGCCGCGTTTCTGAAATGGAATGCGTATTGGAGTCGATAACTCGAGATGCCGGATGTTTTCGCGATCCGTTGAATATCTCGATAAGGCTGCCGTAAAATAGGAACTGTCACTTTCGATTTCTCGCGTAATACGGTTCTCCTTTCGAGATCGAGAAGTGAAATCCCAACACGAGAATATTTTTACTATATCTGCAACTATCTTCGAATTTATTAATTTTTTTTCTTTCCCTTTTTATTCATCTCTTTCAAACCCCTTTAAAGAAAAGAAACGGAAGTGCGTGATTATTTGTCAAATACAGTCGCGTATCGTCGCGCGATTGTACGTCTCTTCGCGTCACATACGAATGTTTACTTATCTTTGCAGAAAATTCTCTTATAAAAGACAAGGAAATCGAATACTTGAAAAAGAAGAAAGGGAGAGAGATGCGCTTGTATGTAATTTCTGTTCGTCGATGCATAACGCGCGCACGTCCGATAGAAGGAAAATAGAGACGCGTACGCGAGAGGAGGGAAAAGCGCGATGGGAGAGACAGTTCGTCTACGGGATTCGCATAATTACGAGATCACGTCCGTCCGAGAAGACGTCTCGGTGGATGCGTCTGGAGAGGAGTCGCGCGGAGAGTCTGTTAATGTAACCTAAGGGCTTCCAGGTTCATTGTCACCCGGGCGAGAACTCGCCTTTGTTTACTCTCCGGTAAGTGTTCACGACCGGCGATGTACGCTTATCGCCGTCGATCTCCCCGTACGGGCCGCGTCTCTTTCCTTCTTACGTCCCGTCTCTCGTTAATGAACTGAGATCCGCTAGAGACGACAACGAGATGACGATTCATATATTCCTTTTCGTGCGCAAGGCAACGTGCCTTCCCCCGTCATAATTCACCGTAATTAATCATCCAGGTCCAATTGCGCGATTGTTCTCATCTCGCAATTAACGAGGTGGCATCGTGTTTTCCGGTCTTCATGGATCATAGTTACGCGGCGGAATTTTGATATCACAGGGGAGGATCGTCGGACTTTCGTTCTTAAAAATATATTGTTTTTACATTTTTTGAAAGCATTAGCATTTTACATGTTTGAAAAATATCTTTTAAATTTTATTTAAAAAATCGCATAATTGACAGGGTTATAAGACTTTGAATAGGCTAGCATGCGGATCTTCAAATGGACCTGCAAAACTCTAAAAGGTTTTCTCTCGAAATTGTTTTTGAAGTTAATGTAATAGATATCTTAAAAACCAATGAACTAAATAATTTTAATTTTTTTATTGAAAGAGAACATTTTTTGATGGGGTACTAAATTTAATTAAAATTAAAAAACTTAATATTTAATATTTTTCTGATCTTTAAGAGATGAAATGATTTTACCAAATTGAAATATCTAATTTTAAAATGGCACTACTTTGACATTTTTTATATAATTGTTTTCTTAGGTTCTATAATTATTCTATATATAACAGATTTCTAAATTAGATTCAATATTCCTAAAATATTTTACAGAATAAAACTAGATCGAGTTTTTTTATTATACGAAGAACAGCATGTCACATTGTCGAACCGTGCATTTTCGAACACGCGAGAGTAAGGGAAGCTAAATATAAAAAATTAAAAAATACTGATGTACTATTTAAACATCAATAAAAACATGTGAAACGTCGAAAAGATCAATTTTTAAAATATTAAAATAAAAAAAAATTGCTAAATATCATCAATTTTTCATACTGCTATGCTAGAATAGATTGGGCCCTTAAAGGCTACTTTGCACTTGATAAACGCGATGGGATGCGCGCGTCTAAATGCAATTGAAAGAGCGTTGCTAATGTTACGAGTGTTTTAGAAACATGTATAACGACCTGGATTTGATATAACGGCACGAACCCCGACGGCATCTTTTCCCACTCTCCTTTCTTCCGTGTCCTCGTTGTACGTCCGCGCGCGCGAGATACAACATAATATCTAACGGGTTGACGAAGATGAGCTTTGCGTCACTGTGTTGGAGTGAATAAGCCGCGTGTATACACGGTAGAGACGGATCGATCGTCTCGGGATCGCGCGCGAATTTATTCGCGTCGCGAATAATTGCGTGCATTGCATGGCACGCCGTTTCTCATCCCGGCGAACGCACACGATATTTCCCACGAGCAAAGACAACCTGGAAGCAGCAGCGTGCTTCGTATCCTTCACGATTATAATTCCCGGCCCCGATAGCAGACCGCGATAATATTGGAGTAAAATAATTGACTTCTCGTGTTTAGCGGCGGTGAACCGTTAATCCCGGCGTTGTTTTGTGGGGCGATATGAGATCCTGCACTCGTTTATCGGATCAATGCGCCCGTTGATGTATTCGCGGCTCTCTTCATCGACCGCTAACTCCTAGACACTCTGACACAAATCTCGATTCCCCTCTCGTCGTCGTCATCGCCATCGTCGTGAGTACCCACCCCGTCGTCGGAATGCCTTGCTCTCATATAAAGTATGTGGGACATTAGTGTATCTTATAGACTACCTTGAGCTTCGAATCACTCAAGTGAAATAATCAGCATCCCCGACGAAATAATTGCGATTAAATAGCAGAATAGAAAGACGAGTTACTGTCTTTGCTGCCGCGATGCTTCGAGTTCCTACAATTGAAAAATCTGTAATAGATTATGCAATTTATTTATAAATATTAAGTTTTTTTTAATTTATATATTATATATATATATATATATATATATATATTTACATAAATATTTTTAAATAATTTTAGTCCCTCCTCTCCCCTGCCAACTATTTGGATCACATCTGAAACTATTCACATCTAGAGAAAAAGAAAAAGAGAGAAAACCTACTTAGAATTTAATTTATCGTTTTTAAATATATAAATTAGATTTGGATTCGGGTATCTAAAATGCTATCAAGATGATGGAATGTTGTTCCTTAACTCTCGAATAAAATAACTCGAATAAAAATCTCATCTCGGTAATGTGACAGATCCGCGTATTTAGGGACGATAATGCCCGATAATCATTGGAGGAGTCGTTCGTGCGGAGCGAACGCGTTCGATACGACGGTATCCTTACCCGAGATTCTCTCCCCTTGGATAGGAGAGCGATACGGATTTAGCCGGCGCGACGGTATATTTAGCCTGGGAAAGATGGTATCGGGACTGGTTAAACCGGCGCTATGTCTCTCTACATAACGATTATACCGCGGGGCGCCATTGCAAAAGTTGGATTCGGAACGCGTCGTAAACCGGCTTCGATAGTTTTGTAGGAGCGGTTTTAACGGGGATATCGAGAGTCATTGCACGTCGTTACAGTCCTTCATGGGATTCTCCTCGTTTCTCAGCTTCGCGTCCGACCGGTCCCCGTGTACCTTAGGCGCGTTCCTCGGCGAGGTGAACGATTATATTTATCTCGTTAATATAATACAGATTACTTTACGGCGCTGAGATAAACGACGCCGGGTGTCTTATTAGCGCGCGTTTCTCACGTTTCCGTATCGCGGTCGTTTGAGGAAGCGCATCAAAGCGCCGTGTAGAACGGATAATCTCCGCATCTGTACCGTCGTAATAGAGGAAGAAATCACACACAAGTCGGACACGGAGTCGTTTTATATCGAGGCAATTGATGCTTAACGTCAGAATAAAGTGCATTTGATATTCAAGATGAGTATCGATAATGTTTTAGCGATCGTAAGTAGTTTCAAAATTAGCATTTGGTTATTATGAAAGGTGGCTTTTAAACAAATGCTAATATGTGCACACATATATACACACACACACACACACACACACCCACACACATCTTTAGAAATTTATTTAAGATATAATTATACTCGATAGTAATGATTATAAGAAAAAGTTTTTAAATAAAATCCTTCGATGCGTAAAGTGCATTTGAATAAGACTTTAAGAATGTATTATTATTATTATTTCTTCAATTAATTTGCCAGTACGCATTTCATTTTGAATACAATTCAGATAACACGCGAGGACACGCAGCAGAGATGCTATTTGCGCGAGCTTTGTAAAGGATAATATCGATCGCTCAGTGCGAGAAAGAGAGAGAGAGAGAGAGAGAGAGAGAGAGAGAGAGAGAGAGAGATACGCGCTCTCTCGTCAGTTCTCGATAAGATTTTTCATCGATTCGCGCATCCACGACCATTTAATTGGATACCGCCGACGATGTGGCGGCGGCCTTCCCCTCTCGCGCGCGACGGAAAGAACTTGACGGATTAACGATTATTCGCCCGAGGCTAATCGATTTTAATTTCAATCTCGCGCTACGCCGAGAAAACACCTCTCACACACACACATACACACACACACATACGTACATATACGCTCGCTTTTCTCTCTTTTCTCATTCTCGCGAAGAGAGCCACGGACTCGCCGATTTTTCGTCTTCACGCACGCACGACCGCTTAACGACGCGTCGCGTCGCGCGAAAAGCTGACTGGAAAATCATGCCATTAAGGCGCGTTTAGGTGCATAAAAATCTTACTCGTCGGCAAATTGCGGGAGCGTGATGCGCTCGAGGAGGGGGCGGCAGAGGGGGCGTAAACCCGCGCGTTACCTCTGACAATGATAATTGGACTCGTCACGTTCCCCGACGTCAATTTAGCGATTAATTGAGGAAAAATGTCCTCGTTTGCCAGCAACCAGGCGGCAATGAAGCGCCTCGTCTGCGGAATTAATTTCTTGGCCGATCACGCGTCGCTCATAAACGCAACGTGAGGCTCGGCATCTCCTCGGCAACTCCTCTCATCCTCCTCGTAAAGTCAGTCAGCCTTCACCTTCACGCCGACGCGAGTCTCGCCGCCGTAAATTAACACCATGGTTGATACGTATCGATGCGCGTGTATAAGTATTGCTTTTACTTGGGATCTCGTTTATGACACTATCTTAGTTTCCTAGATTTTGGACTATCATCTCACAGGAATCGAGAAGGTCAAAGTATTAATCCTTTCTAAAGCTGTCCCAGCAAAGAATGATGTCGTTTCAGGAATGTTTACGAACTTTTGTTCTTTCTCTTTTGACACTTTTTTTTTTTTTTTGAATTCCTCGACATATCGGAGCGCGAGAATCGGTCGTCACTCTCGCGCGAAATGATAACGATCTGTTTATACAAGATGCTGATTTCTTTTTCTCCCGCATTCTCCTTCATTCGAGATCCTCGCGCTGAAAACAGGTATCCGGTAGCTGATTATCCTCCCGTAACCATAACACGCATATCATATTGAAAACTTGTTCTACCCAAGATTTCCGAAGGAGGAAGAGGTGCGGCGCGAATGGCCAGGGAAAGAAAGAGAGAAAAAGTAGCGAATGCAGTTTCTCTCGAGAAGGGAAAAAGGCGAGCAAGAGCAACGAGGCACGATGAAGAAGCCGATGCAGTCATGGTCCGATAAGCGAGATTCTTATGCGGGACAGGAGGCAGGGAGTGGCGGAGAGGAGGCGGGGGGGGGAGAGACACTTTGCGCACTCGACTATCTCGTCTAAATATAGCTTGGGAGAATTCTAAAACTCTATGTTGCGTTTATCCTAGTTACTTAAAGTACCCCGAGACGAGAGAGACGAAGCGTGCTGCAGCCTTGCTACGACCGTCACTGGATTGCGTGGAAAATCGTCGATCTGGTTTTACTCTCGCTATGAAGGAGTCTAGGCGCTCGTCAAGTGTCGCTCTCGACCGGATTATCATCATTTTCTTTCACTCAATTACACGAACTAGTTAGCTACTTTTATCTAATAACTTCTGAGTCGAAATTTTTCTCCTACATTTTCGATCTCAATATTTAATCGAACATCTACCTTTTATTATTTAGATATTTTAGGCAGTCAGAGTGCCCTATTTTGAAACTATTTAATCTATAATTTTGATAAAACCTTTTTTTTTACTTGGATTTTCTTTCATCAATTTTTTAAAATATAAAAGTGTATATTTAAATTCTTAATTGTCAAATTTTATCTTCTACGACAATCTCTTGGATCCAATTCTCGATGAAGTACAATTAAATTTTCAATTAAAATCCGTTTCTATCGTTGACGTTTCTTCGATCACGCGAGCGAGCGAATGAATTCGAATCCGATTTGTTATTTCTCGCAACGCAGAAAAAAAAAATGTGAAAAAAATGAAAGAGAGCTCTAATCAATGCGCAATGTCCCTCGCTGCTTCGCTTGTCCGAGCTATTATGGTAAGCGAGTTATAGTTTATTGCATCTAATAACACGCGGTAAAAAGCAGCCGGACAAGATTTGCTCTCCGGGATGTTCTCTGGAGCCGCGCGAGATCGCGAGTCTGATGAACTTTTCGCCGATGAGGGACATCCGCGCGGAGCGAGGTAATTATTTTATGGTGGCGAGAACCGCGATAGGATTAGACAGCGATCGGTATAATCAGATGGGCTCGAGAGAAAGAGAGAGAGAGAGAGAGAGAGAGAGAGAGAAAACAAGATTACAGCATCAAGCGTACGGGATGAAATATGAGATGAATTGAAAACGCCCGATGCACATAATCCGTTTGCTTGCCCGTGTTAGAAGACGTCACTGACCGACGCTCGTTGTACGTCTTAATAACGAAATAAATATTTGAACGATGAGACGATAGATTCGTGCGAAGATCGTATCGCCGGAATCAACGTCGCTTGAAAATTTAACGTACTGATAAACAGAGGAATTAGATAACATTTTTTGAAGCTTTTCACAAAGATTTTCAATATTGAAGAAAAATTTAGCATTGCTGTTCGTTTTTTGCTCTGCATTAAGTAAATGTAGGCATAACACATACTCATCTCTCTCTCTCTCTCTCTCTCTCTCTCGCTTGAATATCTTACATTTCCAGCGAAGAGGGAAAATTGATCAAGATTTATAACTATTGTGGGATAGATAATGGTGATAAAAATAAGATGTGCAGGATCGTGATTGGTTTTATGAAATGTATATTAAAAAATGACAAAAGGTCGCTGTTGAATCATTGCTATGCTCCACCGATTCTGACAATCAACTGCCGCCCTTTTTCTCCTCGATGCACGTTCGCACGACCCTTATTGCGGTCTTCTGGCATTCTTCACGCGTAAACATATCTCAATGACCCACTCAGCATCGGTCACGTCGACGGTTGCATTCGGTCTATTGTCTAAATATCATCTCGCATGCACTTATCCTGATACTACGCTACACATTATCTCGCACTTATCCCACTATTTATTTATCTACGAACTAAAACGGAAGCCTTTGGTATATTTTATTAATCTACATCATCAAACGTGAGTAATGAAAACATATGAAAAACTATTTTGACGTATTTTACAAGGAAAAAAAGTACATAATTTTTTTCCCTTTTGACGCCATAATTCAATACGGGAGATCAGAAATTTAAAACATGCTTGCATGATGTAATAAACGCATACTTCCAAGCTGTTTATTTCCCGCGACAATAATTATCAAGATGCATGCGGCTTGTAATTAGAATATAACACGACCGCTGCTCTTGAACGGCGATAATCCACTCGTTAGCCTTAACGGTACAACAGATAGATTTTCGATTGCACGGAGTTCGCTCGTTGCGCGTCCGATGCATTCTCCCGAGATAACGAAACGCGCGCGTTGTGTTCCTCGTGTTCGCCATTCGTCGCCAATTACCCCCGTGCCGGTAAATCACCATGCCGACACTCGCTATTTGTCAGCCGACACGGCTATTCCGGAGCGGCCGGTTTTCCGCGCGGCGTACGCGAGAGGACGACAATCATTTACGTGGGGACGTGTCAACAGGTTGATAATTAATCGTTCGTCTGACGGACGAAGCGAGAAATGGTGCGCTCGCGTTGTCGATCGCGATTCGAGGAAAATAAAGTAGAGGAACCACGAGAATGTACTAGAGGGATTTCAAGCGAGGAGATAAAGATCGATGCGGTCAGACATAGCGCGGTCGCGCCATACCCGGCGACTCGGCCGCGAGAGGATAAAAATAAAAAGAGAAAGAAATAAAAAAAATATATATATATATATAAATGTTCCTCTCCCGTCGAGAGCATGAAAAGAATGGCTCTCGGATATCGCATAAATCACGCGCGACGCGGCTAACAAGTGGAGGTTGTGGAGATGCAATTATTACAGTATCGACGGCGGACCAAAAATCGAAACAGGTTTCCGGCCGCTTCATCATCCGCGAGCGCGTTTTCTTCGAAAACGCACTCACTCGATCGGCCGTCAATGGCGACGACAACGAACGAGGAGGCGAAAAATGAACGAAAACGAAGCGATCCGGGATGACGCCTTTCGTAAAGGGGCGTCTGCCGGGACGGACGATACAATTACACGCTATACATAGAACTGCGCGGGGCATAAGTAACATGATTAATGGACGATAACGCAATTACGCCATGATACGCCTCGCGTGCATCATTCTCTTTCTCTCTCTCTCTCTCTCTCTCTCTCTCCCTTTTTTTTGCCGTGCAAAGTGCGTGTCGTTCGTTTTCCACGCGGCAAAACGTCCACCCTTTATACATCATCCGCTTTCGTTTCGCTTGTCTCGTTCCTTTACCCTGCTTTCTCCCTCCCCTTCCCCTCTATAACCTTTCCCCTTAATCGTCGCGTTTAGTCTTTCGGGGACAGCGTGCGAAAGATCGAGAAGAATAAACGGATGAAAGACGAATTTGAACTCGACAATTTACCAACAGTTTTAAGCAATTGATGGACAAAATTTAAACGTTAGGATACGAATAGATGAGTTGAAACATACAGATGATTTATTTTCCCTTTTAATATTGATTAGATTTTGTTTCAACAAGATTCTTTTTCATTCTAAAATTATACAAGGACGCGATTGCTCTGAAGAGTTATAAAGGATTGTCGAAACATCCGAGAGAAGCACGCAAACATGATTAAAGCAAGTACCGATGATGACCGATTCTGGATGATGATTCGATGAGCCGGTTGGATTATTTATATCCGTTGCGTCGTTCCTCGCACATGTAAGTAAAAGCGTTACGAGATAAGGTAGATTAGAGATTATCGCGTCAATGTATCGAGACAGCAGAGGACTCGGACATGGCCGAGGATGACGCGGCCGCCGATGATTCATGTAAATGTGTATTCCTTACGCGTGAATTCCGAATCCGGTTTTCTTTTCGTGTTAATGAATTCGTGATCGCGGCGCCCGATTAGAACAGAACTGCGAATTGTTAAAAGGAAAAGTCGTATTGCGCGGAATCGCAACGTGTTGCGCGTCACGGATCATCTCGCACGATTATTCATTGTTTTGTTCGAACAAGGTATATATTTCGACACCTGTTTTTCTATTGCGACGTTTTCATTTTAAAATAGACTCCATGATTAATGATTGTGATCAGAAGTCTGATAGATCGCCTAAACCCTTGATGATTGTTTTGAAAAATCTTTTCTCAAAATCTGTTCGCGATCATCGATAGGTGAATCAATCTGTTTTCATGATTAAGCGATGTGAACGATTTTTGTTGCAATTTGTAAGATTATTTTTTCTTCCATATGTCATTTTTGAGAAAGTATGCAAAGACGCTTTGATCACAAGATCCTTTGGGTCAAAATAGATTTAGTTCCTTTATAGTTTTTTTTTTTTTTTTAATTTGAAACAAGTTTGATTACAGCATTGTTTTCAGAGATAATTATTTTGTTTTTAATCATGTTCCATTCTATCTATTCTCGAGACGGCACGTCATGTTTTCAAACGCGTTTTGTTGCTAATTGTAAAACTCGCGTCATCTCCGGCAAGGATCCGGGTAAAACGGACGAAGAGGAAGCGCCTGGATAAAATAAGGTCCCGTCTTAACAGTTATGACAAAACTGTCGATTAGTAAAACCGACCGTCGACGGTTAGGTCGTAAAAAGATACGGACCAACGGGAAAACGCATTCTGTTATTTGCAATATACATACAGACACGGAAGGTTGATTGAGTTCAAAGACGGAGGAAGAGAGATGGGGGAGGGAGAGAGAGAGAGAGAGAGAGAGAGAGAGAGAGAGAGAGAGAGAGAGGGAGAAGTCGTGGTTCCTGCTGCGATAACGAAATAACCCGAATGACCGAAGACACGTAGACTCGTTAACCCTCGTGCTCGACGAACGGTAACGACGATGCAACTTTGACGTTAGGCTCCGCTAATAATTCTGACGCCCAATGACGATCGAATGCACGGATCAAGTTAATGACTGGATTCATCATTCGCCGTTCGCGGCGACTTGTCAGCCACGGACGTGGTCAAGAGGTCCCCGTAGCCGGACGCATTGATTCTAATTCTATCACGTATGTATAATCACGCACGTGTATAACGCGACAATCGAGACGGCATCGGGAGTTACGTCCTTTCCGGGAATAATCGTCCATCTCGCTAAAAGGAACTTCGACCAACGTAATACACTCACAAAAGGATATTTCTGGCATTCGATCGTCTTGTACACCCATCGATTCCACATTTTATATATGCTTCTATTGCGATAAACAGTTAGTTTCCTAGAGATGCAGTGGTCGCGCATATTCGTCGAAGCGTGACTGTCGTTTTCATCGACGATCTCGTTGTACCTCGGCTGTATCTTCTCTCGGTGTGTGTATATGCGCGTGTGTGTGTGTGTGAATTGTTTCGAGGAGATCGATACTTGAGTTTCTTTTAAGTGACACGACCTCTGGAAATCGTGCGGGGTGTGGGAGCGCGTCGTTTCTGGCGAATCGCCAGGAATCAGGAGGCGCCTATTTTACGTCAGTCGCGATCTCGTTTCTGGAATAACAATGGTCCTCCATATCATTCTGGAACGAATCGCCGAGACGAATATTCCATCGTCTAAAATTCTTCCGCGGACGATAAATTCTGATCTTGGCTTCGGTGCCTTCTAGCTTTTCGCCAAAGTTCCTACGACGAAGATTCGTGCGACCGTCCAGATTTTATATGCTGACTCGGCTTTCGAAAATCTCGATCGAGACAAACGATATGAGGGATACGAAACGCGCGTGCTCGGCTCATAAATTCGGCATGGCGCAGCGTTCCCGTAGATTTGCAACAACAGGAATTTTCATCATGTCGTTAAGGAAAGGAATTTATCACGGAAAATCTACGCGAGCTTGGACTTGCGCCGTATTATAACGGGATATGTATTTAAGCCTCTCTTCCTTAATTCTCTCCTTCTCTCTCTTTCTCATAGGATCATGGAGTCCTTGCAACGGAATCGACGTCGATCCCGCGCGTGGATTTAACCTCCGTCGTCGTTGGATTCCATTAAATTTCTTTGTCCTATTCGGAACGCGCGCGCGTCGACAGGTTTCGCTAATGTAATCATCCATTATTGTTTCATTCAAGTATTGGCAATTTAAATCAAATAAATAATTGATACTTATCGCGGATTCGATCGCCAATATATTAAAGTAATCTTTAGAGAAAATCTTGCCAAATTTGCTTTACTTATTATCTTTGAGTAATTAAAAAAAATATTATCTTATAAAATTAGATTATTTCCGCGAATATTGATCTCTCCCGAATTGTACGGTTTTCGAATTAGAATTTTCCAAGCGTTTCCAATAGATACACACGATGATAATATGCGGCTCATTCGGCACACCCTTTCTTATTCTTTCAGGAGAGAAACAATCGTCATTAATACCAGACGATGTCATTAATTTCGAAGTCAATGCATGATCGCCACTTCATAAGCCTCGTAACGGGACGCGCGTCTTAATATCCGCGGATGGGAGAAGGTGAGTTGAAAAGTCTCGTAGTTGAAAAAAAAAATGGGAAAGAAAAAGAAACGTGTCGGCTCTCCGCGAGAGAGAGAGAGAGAGACTTTAACTTCGAAGCTATAACCATTAGGTTCCATTAAATTCCACCGATCCTCTTGGAACACGCATGCACTACCGTAGTTAAGAAGGTTTCCCCGGTACTGGTGCCGGCCAAGTCGCCGGCATTCCTCGTTCAACATTGCCGTACATTGAGCACACGTCGGTCCCGTCCGTCCATCCATCCGTCCGTTCATTCCGCGACCCGAACGAGAAGCGCGCGTAATCCATTGCGATCCGCGGTACCAATTAAGCCTCGCTGTGTGTATCCCGATAACAATGAGCTCCGTTCCAATTAGCAGGGAAGAAACGATTTCGCATGCTGTCGTTTCGATATGCCGCGTTGCGTGCTCGTCCCTTCCCTGGATTTATACGCGTGCTTATTCCTTTACCCGTAAGCCTGTAAAGATGGACGAGATAAGTTGGAGCTTAACAGAAATTAAAGCTAATCGATATTTAGAATAGTTGTCTTTAGAATTTTGAAAAAACGGCTGTTTCCATCTTGTTAGAAAAATGTAGTGTTTTTTTGTACGCTTGTAAAAGAGATAATTAATCTTAAGTAATTATTTTCTCTCTCTTATTTATACGTTAACCGCGGATTCTTGCGTTATTCACGCATATTCTATTTTAAAATCAATCTAATCTTTATGCGTATGATATACGTATCTTTGAGACGAGAATTAGCGAGAAATTATTGCCAAAGTTATTAAGCGCCGAAGAATCGAGGCGTGACTTGATGTTCGCGCGGCTGCGTCTAAATGTCAAATTCCGTCGCTTGTAAATCAATAATTGACACCTTACGATCGTTAGGCGTACATCATCGCGAGATTTCATCGCGCAATCACGTCGTGTTTACAAATTACTACCAGCGTCAAGTTGGCGAGAATTTTTTTCCCTCAGAGACGCACACTCGACACGAAGAAGCGGCGAACGAGTTTTGCGTAGGTGCGTACACGCAACGCTCGGGCCAGTTATGCGGCGGAATCGTTCGCCGCGGACGATAAAATAGAGGCGACAAGTATCTCGCGAGATTTATACTTTACTTTAACGAGAATGTCCTGACGTGATCTTGCACTTCCGCGATCTCGACAACTGCTCTCCTCCTATCTTGCTATCTTTCGCGAGCGTGCCCGCCATATAATTGTGACGAGAGATAGAAGAGATCAATATATACTATATACACAGTGCATTCAAAAAATTCCGGGACTGATTTTTTCCTGAACATACTAACTGCGTTGTCTCCTTGTCTATACTGGGTCTAGTTACTATGATGTTCCTTGAATCTGCTACATTTTCTTTGCCGCCATTGAGCCAATACTTAAAAATTTGCATGCATTTAAAAATTGTTTAAACTTTTACGTTGTCGCAATTTTTTAAATAGAATTATGAAGTTTTGTTTTAAATGTGAATAAAATGCAATAGAAACATATTAAATCATGCAAAATGCATTGAAAAAGATTGTCTCACAAGTAGTAAAGTGCTCTCGTAGTATGCACTGTTTAAGAGTTGCCTATGAGACGCTTGAGGATGATGCGAGAAAAGAATGCTCTTTTATGGGAATGTCAAATGTACGCGCGCGCGTGTCGCACAAAATCGCCGACTGCCCATCGAAATTGTCGATACAAATTGAATATTAATATATAGGAAATGCTCACTGTCGTGCATGATATGTTCGGCAAAAGAAAAATATGTGCGAGGTTCATTCCGCATTCTTTGACACCAGAGTAAAGATAGCAACGCGTTACAGAGGTGCAGAATTTTGTTGAGTCGATACCAATCTGAACATTTTACTACGCGCTAGACAATCTTTCTCGAATGCATCTTGCATCATTTATTATGTTTCTGTTGCAAGTTCTCCATATTTAGAATAAAACATTTCCATTTTAAAATCGTGACAACGTAAAAATTTTAAAACTATTAAATGCAAATTTTTAAGTATTGATTCAATGGGACGGCAAAAAAATATAGCAAACTCAATCATAATAACGCATCATAGTAACTAGATCCAGTGTAGATCAAGAGACAACGCAGTTAGTATGTTCAGGAAAAAATCAGTCCCGGAATTTTTTGAATGCACTGCGTATATCTTTTAGAGATGTAAAAAAAAATCGTTTCTTTCTAATAGAAAAAACATTGAAAGAAAATGTTTTTTCTCATTGAAAAAAATTTTTGGTTTTCTTTTCATTATTATAATTTTTTTTTATATAATATTTTTTTGTTAATATAATAAAACTAAAAGTTGTTATATTTTAAAAAATTACAAACTGCGTGTGTGTTTTTATAATAAATATTCTAGTTTAATTTTGATTTTCTTTAGAAATAATTTATCTAATTAAAAATAATAATTACTGATGAGTGACTAGCCTTAACCAATTTGAATGCATTTAAAATAATGATAGTTTGAATCTATTATCTAAAAAATCAAAAATAATGAAAAATTAACTGTTTAAATAATCAAAATATAAAAATGTTAATACCTCTGAAAACAGGGCTTGTTTTTTTTTCACAAAAAATTGTATTTTAAATTGTATTTTAAAAATGTATTTTGAAAATGTATTTTGAAAAAAAAAAACATTTAATTTTTCCATTTACATCTCTGGTCTTTTTATATGACAACATTCTAGCAAGTGTGTCACCATCATTTTATAGGCACAAAGGACGTATATCATATTTTTTACTTTATTGCAAGAAGAGAATTTTCTTTGCCAGCAAAATATCAGTGGATTCTGCGATATTGCATCGTGTATGAAGTAAAGTTGTAGCATAAACGACACGCATTCCATTGTCGTCGATCACACTCGCGACGACACTGGTTGTACAGGCTCGAGGATTACGATGTGCAACTTCATCTATCGTTTCACGATGGTCCACGATAAGCTTCGTGAAGGCGCGAGGCAATCTACGGACTCCGTTATCGAGATACGCATGCGAAAAATATTTCAATAATCACGTGAGATCAACTAGAATTGAGCGGTCATAACATTTCAATATCCTTATTTCAAAGTTTATTTCGTTCCGTTCTATCGGAATGTATAATCAATTTCAATCGCCTGATTGAAATATCAACACGATGTTTAGGTGAAGGAAATTGGAAAAACAACTATAGTATTTGATTTTTGTCTTCTCCGCAAATTTTCACTAATATATGTTTATTTTATACACGCGCTAGTTCTACTTAAAATGTAAATTTAAACCACATTTAAATTTTACATCTTCCTGAAAGTAATATTATTCTTTGCTTGTTCTCCACATAACGACAAGAAGACAATTGTATTCAAAAAAAACCACACTTGTTTCTATGCTACGTTACAGCAATACGTTAGCAAAGAGCTCGATTATTTTTTATTCAATGAGAAGACATAAACGATGTCAGTAACGTTATAAAATCATATTTATATTCTCGAAAGTCTCGTCCTCTAAAAACTGTAAAACCATCATTATGAGTTTTTTTTTTCTACAACAACATTCTTCAATATAATAACGCACAATTTTAAAATTATATTATTGAATAATCTTTTTTCACTTTGTTGTAATTTTTTGCAAACAATAAGGATAGATAAAGTAATGGAACAACTCGATGAAACAGATGGGCGTTAAAAGAAAAGCTCGCATTATTTAACGAATCCGTTTCTCGCTATAAAAGCCCGCGAACGTTTTTACGCAGACTCGGACCCTTTCGGAGCGAAGGAAAGTACCGAGGGCACTGGCAATGCCGTTGCCTCGCGGTGGGTGGTTCCTTGCGACTTCAACAGACCTTGACTTCGTATGTCGCGCCGCTAGAAGAGTTTACGAGCCTTCGCCAGCCCGTCAAAAGCGGTAACTCGACACTGATTACTATTTCACGAACTAAACTATACATGAGACCACACGGCGGAGAATTCAGCCGCAGAGACCCACATGGCTCCGCGCGAACCCCTTTTTCTCGGATCTTCGTATCATTCAACCATCGTCTACGAGACCCTCCGTCATTTCCGAATAAAACAAGATGAGTCGTCCTCTGGGAATTGTCAGAGCTACGGGTATCACTGGTGCTATTTAATAATCTAGAATCTCGTTGGAAGAGCAAATCGTTACATCAAACTATTATTATATATGCTGAGGTATTTGACAATGATGTGTGAATTATTAAATGGACGAAGTCTTTTTATTTTCTTTAGCCAATTGTTTTGAGAAAAACGATACCCGTTTACTGCGGCTAGTTTTTGAGTCGACTTGCATTGCCATTAACAAGAAGCAAACGAGTAGCGCTTTTTGTAGGAGGCAAATTACGTAACCCGTAAATACGATTTAATGTGCCAAAGGAGGCCGTTAGCGCTGATTCGTGACACGATGGTGTAAATCCGTCTAGAGCTAAATAGATTTTTAATGCCCCGTCCTCGGCGAATCCGCCGATTCTAATTGCGGTACGGTAACCGAGACCGCCGGTAAACCGGGCGCGCGAAAACGAGGAAGCGAGCCTGATTCTCGTCGCAACGATTTCGGGTCATTAACCTTGCCGGCGTTCGCCGTTCGCCGGTGGAGAGGATTAAGAAATACTATGTAATTCCATGAAAAGGACTACCGCATCGCCGGTAATCACCATTCCTCGTGCCTGCGCACATCATCCAGAACTGCAGCCAGGAGGAGGTGGTTGACCCGATGCGTTCCGCGCGCGATTCACGTCACGCTCTGACCGAGGTGCGCGTGAAAGAGTGACATTCTCTTCAAAATTTTTTCTTTTTTTTTGGGGGGGGGAGGGGTTGGGAGAGGAGGAGAGAAGGCTGGTCTCTCGCGCGCGGGATGTCATTTACGGGGAGTGAATTCCGGAACCCGATACGAAAAGTGCGACGTCGGGGGTTATTTTGAGCATTTCACGCGTACGCGAGATGTAATCAAAATCACCGTCGGGCAAAATTGCACGTGCAATTTCATTCGCATGAGAATGACGTGCCTTCCAATTATTGCGAATTAATGTGTCTCCGCGTGCTCTGGAATCTCGCGTAAATTATTTTTCTCGCGTCGCCGGAGAGGCCTTGAGTCGCGTTACGTGGCCGAGTTCGACGTAACTCGCGCGTTACGAAACTACTCTTTATCGCGTTGGAGAGGAGCGTTTTGGAGCGCTTAACCTTCCTCGCTGGCACGATCATGCTACCGTGTAACACGAGGTTCGTGCGATTTACTAAGTCGGTTAGCGTGGCGCGACACGCAACGTGTAGCAAGGTTTCGATCGGCCAATTTCGGATACGAGAGTCCGCTGGGGACGAGCTGATTAGACGGAGAGTAATCGTAATCATCCTAAATCATTAACATGTCTTTTTAACGCATATAATGATCTCGTGTATCACGTGTGACTCGAACTCTTATTCTCTCTCTCTCTCTCTCTCTTTCTCGCGAAAATTAAATTCTCATTATATCGTACGGGTGTATATCGCGCGAGTGTCTCTTATCGGTGGGACGCGCATACCTTTGCAACACGCAACCTTCATCAACGCGGTTTTGCCGCACGACATAAACACTGATTAGCGCTGCTTAATATCATTTTTGCGCGATCTCCCGGTGCCCGGCAGCCGCGGGAATCTCGTAGCCGTCGGGAGAGAGAATCCCGGTGTCGTCGTCGAGGTCTCGCGACACAACAACCCCGTCGTAACTGTTGTTGTTGTCGTCGACTCCCAACATTATCCGTGCGTAGCGCGATGACTTCCAGGGAAAAACCGTTCCGGCACGTAGAGAAAGAGAATGAAGAAAAAAAAAAGAAGATATACATTGTTTCCCGGATAACGTTTCGTCGCGTGTGTGTACAGTCATTGTCCTATTAAGATATTACTCGTACGTACAAGTAGAAACAACCGTCTTCCGGCAGCCTTCCGAATATGTTCCGTAGGCAAGACGTTCGTTGCCCTTCGCGCACGCGGGAGACGAATCGACGACGAGGGAGGTTCGACGTCGCCATCAACAAGCGATATTTATTGACCGAACGTCGACGTCGGTGACGTTTCTCAGACCATCCATTTGAGAATTTATCTCGCGGCTCTTTTGCCGTCTGGAATTAGTTCCGAGTAACAGTCGAGCTATCCTAGAAGGGCCCGCTAATGGGTCAAGTTGGTGTCCGTGGAACGTAACTTCCTCGGACCGTACAAACGAACGTAACGAGGAAACTTGGCGTTACAGTGTGTCTCTTTGACGTGACGACTTATGCCCAGTCGTCGTGTGCAGAATGTTCTCCATATTTAGGGCCGGTAAAACCTGCGACGTTTTCCATTCAGCAAGCGTTCGCGCTTATTTTTTCCGTGCCCGATGCGATAAGACGACTGCTGCCGGTTCCTTGAACATTTCTACAATCGTTTTTCCGGCTTGAAAAGCAGTCGCGGATTTATGATTACCGTAAACATGACGCCGCTTTCGATTTTTGCGCTACGCATTGAGTAATCGAATCATGAAACTGTTCATTTCTTACCTCCAAAATGTCTATTTTTAATAAATTCAATTCAAAACTGCTTTCAGATTTTCTATATCATGTCGTCTTTTTGAAATTTCTAAAAAAAAAAAAATTGAAAAAATTAGACAAGTCCCGCAAAGTACGTAAAAGTTATTTTAATTACATCTTTTGATGCAATAAATTAAATGTAAGTAAAAAAAGTTTGAAAGTAAAAAAGATCCCATATATATAAATTTTAATAAATAGTAGCCTATTAGCTGTCATTCGAAACTTTATATCGCTTTAAATTATAACTATTTAATGTAATAATAATTAAATTGTGTAATGATATCCTAGTTAATGATTTTAATAAATGGACATTATCAGGAATTTGGGAAAATCTTATATTTCTCAAAATTTGGATTCGAATGTTTACAAGAAAATATGACTTTTATGATTATTTATAGCAAAGAATCTGAAAGTATAAACAGTTTCTCTGAAGCAAAACGGTCGCATACCGGTATAATTAACGGATGCTGTAATCACAACCGTGCGTCCTTGACTATCACGTCGAGCATGACGATCGCCGAAGGAAATCAGCGGGAAGGTCTGGTAAATTCGACGGCGATTATCGAGATACGATCGGATATTCGATGCGCGGTGTCTGCGTCATTGGTTGGAAAGTATTAATCGTAAGTTGATTGATCGTAATTGTTGTAAACACAAGACACGATTGGAGGATTACGTCAGCGGTGATAAGGATCGGCGCAAGTAATTCCACAGCATCGCGGTTTTTCGATCTAAGAGTAATCTCACTTTGTAAGCTAATTTTTCTTTAACCACGCGTGAAAGTCTTTTTACTGTTTACATAATAAATCTTATATTAAGAATTTTTATGTGTTATAAATAACATTTGACGTGTTTAAATAAAAATATTTATTTCTATCATCTCTGAATCAGCGACCAGTTATAATGTAGATGCCAGGATACCGAAAGATTTCTAGAATTCCGATTGTTGGAACGCGCAGTGAGATCAGAGATCGTTAAGGAAGTCGATGCTCGTCCGTAGAACGGTGCCCTAAAGTCATTAAATGGAATCGCCGAGTAGACATTATATTTTTGCCGAAAAAGTTTTTCTGCTGATACAATCTTTTTTTAAATATCATTGACATTCTTTTCTGATTTCATCATCTCTCTCTCTCTCTCTCTCTCTTCCGGATGCACTAATATCTTGTATCTGAGCGGATAGATTGCGTATTCTTGATATTTATTCGACAAGCGAATAATGAAACACAAGTCTGTAAAATTATAGCCTCGCGTGTTATACGAGTGAATAAAAAAAAATACATATCGTGATTAGCGTGCTGACAGCAGACAAGCTAATATGGTATCGATACTCGGTTGAAGTAACGTACGACTTTGATCTTGCTCCCGACTTCGATCTCGCGCTCTCATCACGCCGATCTAACGTATGGCGCATCGTGTATCGCATTAAAACATTGCGTAATAACGGCCGGGTTCTAATCGAAGGGGGAAGGCCTCTAATCAAGGCATAATTCACGGTCGCGGAGGCAGGATCCGATCCGTTACTCTCGCCGGTCTGACGAGCAAATTTACGAGACGAGGATCCTTCCGTTCCCGGGATAGGCGACCGGCAATATATCATATTCCAAGATTCATTATCTCCGGATAATGTATCTCGACTGCGTGCACGCGTTCGCGTACGGAGGGTATATATCTTGGAATCCCACCCCGTTGCAAATACCCTTTATTATCCCGATCCCTTTTCCACTCGCCGCTCAAGATACCAAATTAGCGCGCGTCAATGTTGTCCGTGGAGCGAGCAGCTCGTCGGAAGCGCCTCCGTCATCGTCGTCGTCGTCGTCGTCGTCGTCGCAAAATGTTGCGCGAGAGTATCGGAGATGCCTCTTGGCAAAGCAACCGCGTCCTTGCCCGAGGCTACGCGCGAGTATTTATAGGCGATGATATCCTAGACTCCTGTCTCCCCTTTTTCTTCTGTTTTTCTCTTCATGAAGAAACTGTTTTCCTCGTTATCGGCATCATCGTCGTCTTGGATCCCTCCCTTCGCCTTCGTCGAGAGGCATCTCTCTTGTTCGCTTCTCATCTTTTTTCTCGTGAATCACACCGTGCGATAGCCGATAGACGCCCGTCCTCCTGCGTTCGCCATCGTGTTCCCATCATGCGAGCATGTCAGTTTCATTCACGTGCTCCGGGAAAAAGCCGACCGCCATACATGCGCGTGTGTGGGGTCGGGGAACAAGACTGCTTTGATCGCTAATAGATTATATTGTGCACGATAGTACGGGAAGCGATTATAATTTCGTTTATTAATATACGTTTATATTGAACAAGAACTGGCTCGAAAGTACTACCAGTTCGGAGCTTTTCCCTTCCTTGTGAACTCGCGTCATCTTCTTCTCTCTCCACGATAATCGATAATCGGCTCGATCGGCGACGAGATTATACACCTTCGTTTCGGAACGGCTTTAATGGGGCGATGGTAGGCGGCCCCCAGTTTCTCGTTACACCGCCGCCGTGGAAATCTGTCATAAAGAGGATTACTTCCGCGAACGCGCGTCTTTTGCGTCCGTCAATGGCGCGGGACGAAATCCTCGCCAGGCACTCGAGGCACGGCTGCGTTTTCCGTTCGCTCCCAGAAGACAAAGTCCCCAATTAGTCGCGAGTCCCATTAGTCGCGAGGCGACGAAGAGGCGGAGAGATGACGGTCTGTCGCTTTCCACCGGCGAGATAACCGGGCGCGAGTTGAACGACACAGAAACGCGCTCAACACCGGATGTCGTCCCTCTCTGTCGCTTTGTCTCCTTCGAGGCGTGAGGATCTCTCCGACCGAGGGAAAAAGAGAGACAGCGGGGGTACATTGTCTTGCGCCGCCGGGCAATGTCAAGGCCCCCGACCATTATTATTAGGCTATTTATGCGTAAACTCGCGAGAGTTAAACGGTTTAAGAATTACTGCTGATAGCGCGTGAAATAATCGAAACGATATTCGCTCTTTTATATCAAATTCCGTGCGCTTAGATTGAATAAAAACGCTCGTCTTCCGAAATCAAATCACTCATACTCGAATGCTGCGCTTTTCCGCGATTGTATCACGCTAATAGAGAGGCTAGATAGAGAGCTGCAATACAATTTTTGTTGTTTACGTGATTGAGAAACTATTAATAACTCGCTATTTTTATTGAATAAAAAATTGTTCGCAAAGTCTGTTGATGCGATTTGGCGTCTGCACTCTAACTCGTCTCACGTATGACATTTTTACGATATCGCCTTATAGCATATCTTGCCTAACTTGTACGTATAGAGGAAACGTGTTTTTGACGCGCTGATTTTGCATCAGTGGCCCGTAGCGAAAGGTTTGACAAGCGGCAATCTCTTCGCGGCGCGAAGGCAATTAAAGTGTAATCTTCGGGTTCGTTCCCTCGGCGACGTAGTGGACGCTCCGAGAAGAAGCAGAGTCCTCTCTCCCTCTCTCTCTCTCTCTCTCTCTCTCTCTCTCTTTCTCTCGAGGGCAATCCAACGAAAGCGTCGCGTTTCTCCGCGGCGGGACGGAGAAGATGACCCGCGGGTATCGTCCTTTTCAAAACGGAAATACCGAGTGACATCACAAACCGGTCAGCGTGCAGCGCGCGATTGGAGGATGACGGCGATTCGCGACTTCGAGATTCGTCGGCGATGTCGTAGGATGCGCGCAGGATGCGATTGCGATCTCCTCTCCGAAGAAGCGTGCGCGCTCGGCGCTTCTTTTCTTTCCTCTTCTTCGATCCTCGCGATCGTTCGCGGCCAAAGGAGAGGATGACTAAACGTGAGAAGGATCCTCCTGTCGGAGGCGCAATGGTCAGGGACGGCGAGCCTCGAGACGTGTAGCTCTCGAGAAACCGAGTCGCCCGCCGCCGGCGTCTTCGAAAAGAATGGAGAAGCGTCCCGGCAACGTACGATCCGGACAATCGTTTTGTAATACTCTTTCGAAAGCGTCCCGCTGCGAGGCGGAATTTAAGAGCCGTTACGACGGCCAATTCGCGATATATTAGATAATGCGCGATTGATCTCAAAATAAGAAGATGACGCATGAAGTGGATTTAAGGAAGAAATTAAAAAAAACACGGCACGGTGTATGATTCAAGTTTCATTAAAAATTATCTGGGATGTGATTCTGAATAGTCGCTATCTTTCGGATACTTTGAGTAATTTTATGATACAAGATTTGAACAATTTTTCAATGTATTTACTAATTAAATAAAACTTATCTTCTTAGAATTAAATTTCTCAAAAAACGAGAAATTTAAAATTAAGAAAACAGTACACATCCATACGTACGTACTTTTCATTATTTTATCTTGCTTAGAACAGGTGGCAATAGAGCGTAACAAATCGAATATGAAATTATCAGCTATACCTGCTATACCATGAAGATTTTCGCTAACAATGATTATGAACATCTATAATTTTTAACCCGTTATTAATATAAAAATAGTGCGTTAATAATCGTCATTCACGTTTAAATAAATAAAACAAAACAGTTTTATTGTATTCAAAAACTTGTTTTTCATTAATTTTTAAACATTATTAATTGTTTTTGTTATGTCATTTTATGAGATATAATACGAGACAAAATATGTAATTACATGTAATATTATAGATCACTATGATATGCCATTATTATTCATTCCTTTTAGGAATTCGCAAATATTAAATATTGTAAAACAAACTGATATCGAATAGATATCTCTTATCTTGTTATATTCATTATTTCATCTTTTTAACTTTCTAATCTTTTGTTTGAATAATTTTTAGTTTGACAGTCATATTATATATCTACTTTAGTTGACATAACTTATCAATGTTATGACTTTACATTCTTATATATGAATTAAATCAGGCACTAATTATTGTGGAAATAAAATATACATATATATATATACATCATTGATAATATAATCTTCAATTATCCAAATAAACCAAAAAAGTGTGCAATATTTGATAATTCAGCCGCTTGTAGTTGATCCAGAACAATTTTTTTTCATCGGTCTGTTCATCGTCCTTTTCTCAGTACATCATTCTTTTCTCGGTCTTTTTTCTTCTCTTCACGTCGGGTCGGCCGTATCGTCCCCTCTGCACGTTTTTTCTTCCCCGGTTCTCTCTGCATATTGATGAGAGATTTTAGTTGGCGCGCGTGAAATCTCGGAGATGAAAGGCGCTGTAAAAAATGCAATAAACTGTAAGCTAATTTTCGAGATCAAAGCGGATCGCGGGAGACCTCCGCGTCGTCCGTGTTCTCGGCGACTTTGCTCTTGAATTCGCACAAAATGCGTGCGATGACATGAGTAAAACGTTGCGGAACTAGTGCTCTCTGTCCTTGTAATTGCGCTTTTGTTTTCTAATTTATCCGTTTTGAATATAAATATATTACTATGAAATTTTTTCGAATTTTATTTTTTTTACATCAAGAAAATTGACTCTCTAAATAATATATAATATTATATAATATATATAATAATATATAATAATATATAATATATAATATAGTATATTAAAATTTATTATATATTATATAATATATTATATAATATATAATATATATTATATATAATAATATTTTCTCTTGATAAATGCAGAAATTCAATTATTAATAAATGCTTGAATTAAGTTTACAAATTAACAATTAATTTAAATACGAATTAATTATTTTTTATTTTAGAATGAAATATCATCATAATGAAAAATAGGATCTTTTTCTTATTATATTGAAAAATTTAATTATCTTTGAGTCTGAAAATATATTCTTTTTTATACAAGGATATCATGGAGAAAACGAATATTACGAGTAGAGCTAGTAATGAAATGTTAGAAATTCTTCGATAACGGATTCCAAAAGAAAGCAATAAAATTTTTTTTTCATGCGGCGAGTGATGGATTAAATTTGGTATCGGGGCTCGTTCTGCGTGGGCGCCGAAATTAACTTGCCATTAATTGCCGGCAAGGTGCCGCGGGGCACGCGTCCGAGATGGAAAAACTTGCGCTATTTCCTCATGGTGCTGGCTCAGGTGTTGTCGGCGGTGATGTCGATTAAATTTGGAAATTACGTGACTGTGCATGATGCGCGCACGTGCGTGCGGAGCGTCGAAATGAATAGTGAAGTGCTATGGTAACAGAATAAATCTTTCTCGTTCAAAGAAAATTGGCTCCGAGCCTTCATAAAAAGCCTCCATAAAAAGGCACTTACACGCTCGAGAAAAGAAGAGTGCCTTCTACATCCTTCGCCGGACTTTGAATTCGAAGAAAGCACGGATTTTTTATCCACGGATGCAATCGCTTCTCGAATATATAGCGGTCGTCTCGAAAATCTTCCAGAAACCGCACGTGTTCTAATTCACGATTTCTACGAAGGCACGGAATTCGAAATGCACTATTAATTGAATCCACATGTATATTAATCGTGCGTATCGCGCCGACCTAATGGCATACCTTGTTCAGAGTAGACCCCCTTTAATCGCGATCTCAATTTTTTGCAGGCCATCCGACATAGAAAAGCCGCTATTCAGACACTAGAAATCAAGGGAATATCCAGACGAGCGGAGTTTTTGCGGCCGTACGCACGCATTTTGTGTGCGTGAGCGTTCTAATAACGAGCTCACGCATATTCACGCGTGCAACGCGATCGTCGGAGATTATAGCCCTGCAGCACGTTGGTTTACTCGCGCCGTGCCCCAAAACAACCCTTCCCCTCTTCTCCCCCCGACATTTATTCGCGATCACTACCCTTATTAGTCCCCTTTCGTAATGATTGCACCGTGTGCCAAATGGAAAGTGGACGATGCGAGGAGGCTTCGTTTATCGCGGCGGGAATCAGTTATCCCCGATCGACGATGAAATTTTCACGATAATGATAATAATTTAGTAGGCCTCTATCGAGAGGGATGCGAAAAAAGAGGGATCTAATTTTCTCGGTTAACGAGATTAATTTGTTCGGACGAGATTAATAGATTTGGAATTTTTTAGTTTTGAAAGATTGGGAGGCGGCCCGCCCGTAGCTACATTTCTTTCGTGATTCGATTTCGAAAGAGTCAACGGCACTTTGAGAGTGCCGCAAGGTGATCAACGATTTCTTATAATCAAAGATTCACTTGCGACATGGAAATTGAACACGGAATTTATGTTAATTATACCGCCGAGTATCGCGTTCGGAATTGGAGAGTCAATTTTTACGACGTGGATTAATTTCATTTACAACTTGCACACATGTTTTGCTCTCTACATACCGTTGTTTGTCATTTAAGAGTGCGATTTGAGCGTAAATTATCTCATTTATAATCGAATCTCCTTATTCACGGATTCTCCCAATTTAAAAGTGAGTCGACTCGAATAGCTGTATTGCGTAATCATTTATTCGGATAATTATTTTCAAGTTGTGACATATTACGGCCTCCGTGCTTCGACAATTCAGAGCGGAAAGATAATTTTTCCTTATTAATTCCGAGATATAAATTTATTTGTTTTACAAAACTATTATGAGAGTGTTCTCTCATAAACAATATTATATAAAAATTATCCTTGACGTATTCTCCTTATGACAAAAAAAATAATTTTCAAAAAGCGATAGGTATACTTCTGGTGAAGTCTAGTCTCGATTATCGAGGCGCGAAAGACGCCGCGTTCATTCAAACTAGCGTGCAACAAATCCGATCTTGAGTATGGTCGCAGCGGAAACGAGGATGAGATACATCCGGAATGCCGTGTCCTGGCTCAAGACATAGAACAGAGCCTTTGAGGCGCGATGGCCGCGACCTCGCTCGATGGACGCAATCTCGCGCGGAATCTGATGGCGAACGGTTCGAAAACGATGTACCAGTTAGATAGGGGGCCACCGGACTAGCGGTTCCTTTTTTTTTTTTCTTTCTCGGCGCGCACACACACACACACATATACACGCAGCGCATTTACGAGCCACGAGCACGAGCGCGTGCCCGCGCGGTTGGGGGGTCCGCTGCGGTACCTGTCGCGAGCGGAGACAGTGGTTATAGTTGGCGAAAGAACGAGTGCCGTTGTCGTTTCTAGGCGACGTTTTCAGAGAGAACTGGGTAAACGGATCTGGATCATTGGAGCGACAAGTCCGTGGCGAGTTTCTCCGTGGGGGAATACTCATAATTCGCTCTGAGAAATGGCCGAGACGATTGCGATATGACGTCGAGTCTCGCTATATCGATGTATCGTTGATGCTATCCGGTTATAGCGGCGGGTGGTTCATTGAGACAAAGAGACCCGATTAATCTCGCGAGCCGCGCATCAAGCAGGATGCAATCTAACGGTTAATCGATCCTTCAACGGCGGGGGACCTCGCCGATAGAATACGAGAATCGGATTCGAAGGCTTATGTTATTGGCTTAGTCGAATATAATTATAGAGCTTATGACACAGGGAGATTGATTAATACAACAAAGTTCTACCTGAAATATTATCGAGGAATATTATTTGCGCGAATGACATGAATGATGTTGCTATCATTATTAAATTATATCTATTTATTTATTATAAATTTCTTTTTTCAAATTTTTGTTGTCTTCTTCTGTGTAATTTATTTTTTATAGTTAACCGGATTAAGCGAATCGAAACTTCCATTTTCAACCTCAATTTTTTCACGTTTATAAATTCTAAAGATTTAATTTATATAAGAAAATTCTTTATACCTCAAATAAACAGTGAACAAAGAATTTTCTACTTTGAGGTTTAAAAGAGGAATTTTCGATAAAATTATAAATTGAATAGTTCCAGAAGAGAGCAGTCTCTATTAACTTAAACACATATTTGATTGAAAATTGAGATTGAAAGCAGAAGAAAAATAATTCATTTTTGACATTTCGTAAATTTCGCATATCTCGATAACGTCAAAGACAAAATTATTGCGAAAAAAATCATGCTCTCGAGTTCAGTAACAATGTTGTGCAGAAATCCTGCCGACAGGATCTTCCATTAAAGTCGCAGAGTTGAAGGACCGGGACCGGGAGCAATTAATCGAGAGGCTCTCTCCCGGATCTGCCGCGTGTCGAAATAAATTAATTGGACGGCGCGGGGGTAAATCGGCCAGCTACGAGAGATAAATGAGCGGCCGGTGGCGCATCCTTATCGTCAGATTAAAGTGCCAATTAATTTGGGATGCCGGGCTATCACAGCGGTACGCGTGCTGCGTGCGGCTGAATAAATGCATACACGAAAGAATCGATTTCCATCCGAGAAAATCAGCATCCGCTGATTCTGCCCGGGAATTTTCGTGCACACGTTGCTCCCGAACTAATCGGGAATGCATTCAGCGTGCCGAGATGGAGGGGATTCTCGGTCTGTCCAAAACGAGAATTCCGTGAATTACGTCTAGAATCAGGGCTACTCACGGCGACGCTCGTTGAATATCAATGACGGCCGCGACGCTTCCTACAAACGAGTTTGCGGGGTTACACGGGTCGAGTATTCTCTTGTATATGTGTATAGGGCTTTTCGTATACCCTGATACACCATCGCTCGCATCTAATTGCTGTCATTATACGCTTCTCCCGACACATGTCAAAAATGATGAAGAAGACACTTCTCCGAAAGCGAGTGCACACGGGCTCATCTAGATACAAAGTACGCGTTTTTCCTAGTCAAAACTGTCCGCGTTACACGGAATGATATTACAAAGAGGAGTTTCCCTTTATCCGCTTATGACTCTATATGCAGGGCATATAGATGCGACAAGATGAGTTTAAATAAACGTCGCGTTTATAGATATTTACGTAATACTCGGACGGGAGTTAAAATAATTGCTCCGCTTATTACTGGTAATCGCGCCCCGCAAAAGAAACTCCTCGAAGTCACGAAGATACTCACGATCGGATCTTCGTGACTACGTGGTGGAATCTTTCCAAGGAAAGACCACCGATCGTCCGATTGGATCCTGCGGAAGGAAGCGTATCATCTCGCGGATTTCTTTCGCCGGATGAGCGCGGGACGTCCCCCATAATACAAATTATGGGGGAGGGAGGGGGTTAGGGAGAAGATGCGTGCGGTACACCGTATACACACAAGATCGCCAAGCTGGCGAGCCTGTGTGTTTAATTATGGGGGTAACCGTGCGACAGATGCCGTGAAGAGGCGCCTCATTGGTTTTCTGGGAAGAGAAGACGCCTTCTGCCACGTCCACGTCCATGTCCTCGTCGTCGCGTCGTCCACGTCCCCCGTCGACGGGCGAACAGCCTGCGCGAGCAGGAGAAAAGAGAGACTTTGATATTTATAGTGCCGTGCGCGCGGGGAGACCCGCAAAAACACCCGGCGATTCGCAATCCTGAAATAACAGGTTACCTCGGGAACGGGAGGTGCAGCGCGCAAGGCAGGGTCCTACAAGAACCCTGAAGAGGGCGAGAAGTATGAGAGAAGAAGAAGAAGAAGAAAAAGAAAAGGAAGACGACGATAGGCAGGAGGACGAGACGCGGCGGTAAGACGAGAGGATGAGAGGGAGAGGTGGGGAAGATGGGAGAGGAGAAGGGGGCTGGTTTGGTCTGTAGAGGGAGCAGGTTTCTATTTATACCGCGCGTCACCGCGAATCAAAGACCCTGCGAAGTACGTAGGGAAGTCAAGAAGGGTACTCGTTCTCCTTTTCCTTTTTGCTATTCGCGCTTTTTTCCTCCTCCTTCTCTCTCTGCAGACATTTCCTCTTCTCTCCTTTTACCTTTTTGTCTCTCACTTGACTCTTACGATCCACTGCTTCTTCTCCGTTTCTCTCCGAAAATTGGTAAATGAGCCGTTGGTATTCGCTCAACGTTCCTCTGACATCCTATCTTCCTGCACCCGACTTACGCGTTTAACGCGTGACAACCTTTTTGGGCAGACGTGTATTATCGGGTGATGCCCGGTAACCGACAGGCCCGGGCTCTCGTCGTCGTCGTCGTCGTCGTCGGCAATCCACTTTACCCTTTTTTTTTTTTTTCTTTGTGACTACTCTCTCTTCTCGGAGCTTTTTCCCAGAAGACTGATTAATGAACGTGACAGGTTTCGGCGCTTCGCTGATGCTCGCGAGTGGATGCGATGTCTCACGTTCGTGACAGGTCTTACCATCCGATATCCTGTTTTCAAAGTCATTGTCTGAAGTTGTCTGCTAAAAAATTGTAAGGGTTTAAGGGAAAGACTTGAGAATATCTATCCTTTAATGTTCTCTCTGATAAATCTCGTCTTGTCGTTCAATTTAGTATATATTTCTAAAACGCTATACGTGATTTACGTAATCATGTTTATGTGAAAGTGATTTAATTTGCCACTTGACCATTCAATTTTCTTGAAAGAAATTTCTGTATTTTCAGCTTATTATACAAATTGCACTTCATAAAATGAACGCACAGACAGACCCTCCGCCGGCAGAGGAAAAAGCAAAGTAGCATGCAAAGAGAAGCGGAAGAAGCGGGAAAAGAATAGGCACGTCGTGCAGCGTACGTGATGTATCTTTATATGGTTTAGTCGTCGAGCACAAGGAAGACGAGGAGAAGCGGTAAGAAGCGTGGAAACCTTTCTCGCAATACACAGTTAGCCTATTGTTAGCATTGTCGAAGCTACATGTTAACACTTTGAACATCGTCTACTCGTTAACCAAATAATATTCCAACAAGACTTAAACATCCTTCCGCGACTTGAAAAAAATCAATGATTATTCGTAAAAGAAAAGAAGATAAAAATTTTATCGTCTTCAAATTTTGTCACTTAATTCTACTAATCTTTCTAAGAAAATTCTTATTTTTTTATGATGATTATATAAAATTTTTAATATCGAAACTCGTTATTTTCGGAATCTTCTGTACTTCTCGGCGTAGCCGCTCTTCTGTCTCGCCTAGTAACCTCGAAATCCGCAAACGTGCATTTCCATTCTCTGTGAGTAGTCCGTCGGTATCATCCATCAAACAGCTGTTGACGTGCCGAAGGAACTGGGCGATGCGGCAAAAACCGAATTGGGAAGCGAAACTTCTCGAGCGTGACGGCAGTCGTCGCTATCCTAGTCAACCTTGACTAGGACGCATCGGCTTAACGTCACATTCGCAAGAGTCTAAAATATTATTTATATTTCATCGACAAAATTATAATTTCGAATTGTAACGGTGTTCTCCATAAAAGCTGAAGTGAAAAAAGCCGATTCATTGCGAAACGTCCGGCGTTTTAACAAAAATGCAGAATTGGAGTTCTTAAAAATATCTTGGTCGAACAAACTTTGATCGTATTGATTCACGATAATTATAGTTTGCTCTCGACTTTATATTACTGATATTATAGAATTAAACCAGAAAATGTATTTAAATTTTCACTAAAAAGTCAAATTTTTGGCATTATTCAAGAGTTTATTTGATTAAAAATTACTTGCAATTTTATTCATTGTAAATCGCGACTTGTATGTCAACGTAAAATCGACGAGATGGAATTGTCGAGAAATATCGCGCGGTATTTTTTCAAATGAAAGATTCGCTGCACAAAGCGATAAGAACTTGCCGCAAAAAAAAAAAGATTAAAGATTTAGTCAGTGACATTTCTACACGATCAAAGGTTCTTTGCAAATCTCGGCGAAGGAAGAGAGACCATCAGATCGGAAGACGGGAGGTAGTCTAAGTCGAGCGGAAGACGACTCCATCTAATCGAATTCCTCCCTTCGTCCCGTCCAAGAGAAAGATCCAGAGTTCTCTCCTCCTTCTCGCTCCTATCTGTATAAACCTCGAAGAGAGGCCGCTTCTCGCTGGGAAGAGTGATTTATTCGTCAATAGGCGACGGTACAGGCAGGTCGTAAAGTTCACGATGGAAATAGGATTTCAGTCGATGGAGAGAGGGCACGTATTTCCTTCGCAAGGATCTTCGCGCTTCTGCAGCCTCTGCGCTTCTTCCTGGTCTCTCCCTCCCTCCCTCCTTCTCTTCTCTTTCTCTTCTTTTACATCAGGTCAAAGTTCCGTGTCGTAATAAGAATGACAGGTTTCCACCGGTGGCGTCGGTATATTTCTACGGTTGACACGTAGAATCCTCGTTAGGTCAGAAAGCATACGTAAATAAATCATCGGCGGTATATTAACGGAGACGGTAATTTCGTAGCACGAATTACCGGTCATACTGAGACTACTTGTCTACCGATCTTTGAGATTCTCGGAGGATCGCGGTGTCGACGATTTAAGGCGCGCGTAAATCATGCGACTGCGCAGCCGCTATTTAACGCATACAATGTCTCCGAGATTTACTCTATTTCTTCGCAATATTTTTTTCCTTAATTTTGCTTTCCCTTGTCGCGATACTTCTTTCCTCTATCGCGCATTGTCGCTTTGATCTCGCTCCTGGTAGAAAGAAGTTATTTGCCGTACACATTCCTGCAAAATTACATCCACCTATCCGCTGCGTCTATATAGGAGACTGCGGAAGAGCGGACGATAAAGTCGTTAATGAGATGCTTCGATAGAAGCCTGTCTTCGATAAAGGATACAAGCTCGCAGAGGACTCGCGCGGAGCAATTTTCACAATACGTAAAAGAGCCTGGCGCCTCGAGGCCGCGGCGCGAGGCAAAAATTTGCTCGGGAATGCGTACCGGGCTCATTTAAATTCCTATCATTCGTTATCAGAGGCGCGGTGGGCGTCTCATTTCGCCACACTCTATGCTCGCGCCGTAATCGCACGGCAAACACGGAGAAAAAAAAAAGAGAGAGAGAGAGAGGATTGAGATGCGCGGGAGGACGAGGGACAAGGGAAAGAGAGCGACCAGGTTGGCGCCGTGGAGGCACAGGATCGGCCAAGCGTGACGATAATATGCGAGACACATTGCGTTCGCCAACGGTGCGTCTAATCCGATCGGGATTGCCGTGGAACGTGTAAGGCCGCGCCGCGGCGGCAAAGTGTTACGCACGTTGCATCAAGTTCACGGTTGCGCAGCGACCGCGGTAGCTGCGAAATTCTATCTGTATGCATCTGTAAATGTGTGTATATGTAGATATACGATATGTGCCTTCGTCGGCGCAAAAGGAGTGACCCATCTGTCGCTGGGAGTTTTTAGGGTGCAATGACAAATGCGTCTCCTTTGGCAGGGTGAGATAGGAGGGGAAAAGCAGAATTTTCCCTCAATATAGTTCATATATATATATATATATTTAAAGAGCGATAGAATATATCAATGAAGCATATCAGTATTTAGCTGAGTCACTCTATGATAACATACAGCTTGATACTACGCTTTATTCACACCCCTTTTAAATTATGATTGCATATTACATGTATATGTAGCAATTTATGAACGCAGCAATGACTAATTTTTGTGTAAATCACGTTTAATACTATTAATAAATTGATGAATTTTGACGAAGAGAACTTTGTGGGTAAAGAGTTTATATATACAAAGTTTCATTGAAATTGATTAGTATAATCGGTTCTTGTTAAAAATTTCTCCATTAGAGTTAGTCATCGCGATTATTCGCTGAGATTGCAACGTATGGCGAAATATGATTTCACTTGTGCACTTTATATTCTCGTTTCATATGGCGAAAGAGACATTTTTCCTTATATTTCCATATAAAAGCAAAGTTATTTTATAATTGCAAGAGCATTTTTGCGGTTTTTAATCGCAGACATTCGTCATTGCTTTCGTTCTTTCCCGTTTCGTCTTCATTCATAAAGAAATCCCTTTGAAATGCATAATTATTACGCGAACAAGAAGTGCGTATAAATTGATTACTATTGGTTAATTATTTTGTCTATTAGCATATATATAGTTCGTAGAAGAGATGGAAAATCCAGAACGCAGGGACTTCTCTAAGAAAATTATCATAATCGCAAATAACTCGGTTGCCGATACCACTGTCGGCGTAATTAAGGCAGCTGCCGGCAAAACGTATCTTTAATTACATGTTCATCTACGCCATTAAGGCTCTCGCAGAGAGCAGAAGTATCCATTTTAATGCATTACACGAAGCCTCGGTGGCTGCCGTAACCGCGCACGATTCCCACATGCGCTCTTATAATACACGTCTGTCACGCATCGTGTGCCGAATATCAGCTGACTCGGGAGATTTCAGTCGAGCGTATCCTCAGCCTCTCGCGCCTCTTAACAAAATATATCGACTCCGATAGCAGGGCGCTCCAGACCGTTCGCCAATTTTTTCCGGGCGTGTGCCAACTGCCTGGAACGTGGAAACCGGTCGCGTTGACCGTCGGCCGGACGATAAAAATAGAAACCAGGAAGAATGTAAAGATTCTTATATCGTTGGCAAGGTGCAACGGGCACGTCGATCGTGTCCCGGCGTACATTTGTCGCTCTTGACATTTGTCTGGTTTCCGATGTTTCCTCTTTATGGGATGTCTCACAGAAGCGCCGAGTATTTTCTCAATTAGATTTTATGAGACTTTAAAACCAATTTTTTCTCAGCAAAAAGAAATTTCGAGACAAACTATAATAAGTCTTGATTACTAAATATGTCATATATTTACATATTTTTTGAGTTTAATTTGTTAAAATAAAATTTGATATTAAATTGAAAATAATAATTTTTGGAGTTTAATTTATCGAAATCTTTTAATGTGCAGATATCAAACATCAAATGTGTCAGTGTCATTAAAACGATCGCTTATCGTTTTAATGACTCTGACATTTGGCAATCCTAGGATATTTTTCATGCTTAATCCGCACTCTCTATTCGCACAAAATTGCCCTTCCCACAGCATCATGACGAATGGTCCTTGTGGAATCTGTCGCAGCTGAATTCGACGCGAGCAGACAATGTCTCGGAGCTTGAATAGTACGCGCGATAACCCCGAAAATCAATACTCGTGTATCCTAGACCCTTGTTGTCGTAGGTCTGTGTGTGAAGGGAGAATTGACTTTTCTCATTCGTTCGTATAAAATACTAGCACCAACCTTGTTCTTATCGAAGCGAAAGCATTCTCATCGACATTATGGATTAATAGTTATGATTCAGAACTAATAAATAGTTTTCCAAAATATAATGGTATTGAACGATAACGCCATTATCGACGATAATGTAGAGTTAATCGAATTTGGCGTCAGGTAATCGCGATGGATGAGCGCGTAGGATCGACGATGGCCAGAAACCGTTTCACGAGCTTTTTAAAGCGAACGAGCCGTGTGATTGGATCGATAATCTATAGAGACCCCATGGAGCATCGAGAATAATGGCTTAATTCATACATGGAGCTCATTTCGCTGTCACATTAGTGAAGACTATCGATAATGACGAGCAGATTGTAAAAGGATCTTGCCAAAAATTCCATTATTCCAGCATTGATTTTTATCGAATCGATGCTCTGTCTTGCTTTTTGTTAAAATAAATGCTGTGTTAAGATAATTAAATATCACAGTTAATTAAGCGAAGAATAATTTGGAATAAGAAACTGATATCCAATTTTGCATTTATAAAATATCGATAAATATCGATCAAAAATTGATACTGACTTTCTCCTGCTTTTTTAAAAGATAAATAATATAAAGATTGAGATTACTTTTTAAGATCGAAAACTTCATTACACACTAAACTTCATAGATTCTTAGACATTTCAAGATATACATATATTGAATACAATTTCGTTTAACATCACATGTGTGTGTGTGTGTGTGTGTGTACATTTTGCTCTCATAATAATGTAACGTCGGCTTTGGCGGAAAAAAAGCATTTTTCTAGTATTCTCACGCACGCCTAAACTCGTGCTTGTACTTCCTGGACACGTATCCCGCTTTTTTTCCAGGCATTCTTTTGTAGGGCTTTCCGATCAAGATCGGAACTGAGTGCTGATATTAGCGTCAGGAAGCGATTCACTTCTGTTCGCCAGCGAACACTTCTCCGCGTCTTCATATCGCACCGCCGCGCACAGATTCGTATCTACGATCCCCTCTCGAGAAGCGATTCAAACGTGACCGCGTGCGCATACACACCCACGTTATAGCTCGCACGCACGCGTGTACGTAGGAATTTACGGATAAACAGCATCGGGGGGCGCGCGCACACGGGCCAGCGGCACTCGCACGTACGGGTTTCGTGCTGTGGTGCACCCTAGAAAAATTCCCCCGTAATTTTCTCGTGCCGGTATCGTGTTTCTAGTAATGACGTTACGGCTGCGCCGTGCGCGCGCGCGCGCGAGCACGCTGCGGGGTCCGTGAACTTCTTGCTTTGATCGATACGCGCGGCGGAGGAAAATCGGCGCTGGGAATTTCTCATTTATCAGAGCGCGCGCGGCGGAAATACCGCAATGGAAATACCGCAAACGGAAAAAGTATCGGGAATGACGTCTTCGTCATTCCTCGCAAACGTTACTCGGTTATAATCGCGATGACGAAAATCTGACTTTTCGCTCTCGAGCAATATTATTGAAATCTCATTTCTTCAAAATTTTGCTTCTCATTTCAATATTAATTTTCTCACGTTTATAGATTTGAGAGGATTTTGAGATTTAATTTATTTAGAAATTTAACTTCTAGTTTGTATCTTAAATAGGCATTGAATTAATAGTTTCCTACTTTTATATTAGGGATTTAAAAAAAGAACTTTTGGCAAAATGTTATGAAATCAAAAGGAAATGCTTGTACTAGAGTATTAAAGTAAATGCTAGAAATTGAGGTCAAATAATCCTACAAGTATAAAATAGATTTTATCCATAAATATGAAAAAAAAAAAATAACAGTTGAAAGTGGGAGGAAAATTTCAATTCTAATTACATCGCGCTATCATTACTAAAACGCGTCAAGCAATTAACGAACAAGAATTAATGTACAAAGTATACAAAATTACAATTTCAAACCGCATAAACGCTAAATTGTTTCTCATGTTTATTATACAGTTTGCCACGTTTCTCTGTGAAATCATAAAAGTGTAAATGTGCGCTTAAGCAAGCTAGAGCGATCTAGCGAGCGGATGTATTCGCGATTGTTTCGCGAAAAAAAAAAAAATGCAGTCGAGGCTTCTATTCGATTTGATGAAATCCTGCATGAGTCGACATCGCGCCGGGAGACATCGCGGGAAGATCTTCACGATTATTCGCGCGCGGGCATAATTTGCTTCTATTAAACCCCGACAGTAAATTCCACAGTCGCATGAATCGTGCGACTTTTGTATACGAGCATCACGGCCACGCTGAAACGAGCCGATCGACGCTCTCGATCGTAAACAAAAAAGGAATTGGTTCGTGTCCCATACGAGGCCTGCGTTTAATTCGTGCCGGCTGCAAAAGCCGGCATTACTCAAACTCTCGGAGCAGTCACGAGATTGGCAAAAAAAAAAGGGGAACATCATCGGCGCGTAAGAGGAATGTAGGAATCGCTCCAGACGGGAAGTACCATTCCGCGCAATGCTAAACGAGATTTAATTATCCGCGGGATCATTACGAGAACGCACGCTCAATCAGCGACAGCGGTTGATCGAATTAAAACATTTAACGCTCCGAGAGTTTTTATCTCTTTCTCCACAAGTAACGATAAGAGAGACAAAGAGAGAGAGATAGCATCTTGACTGTTTTTCATTGCTTCGTATTCATTCCTATTCAACCATGCGTGCATAATGACGTCAAATTACGTTGCACCGCGTAATTGTCAGGTAAAACAGGCCAGTTTAACGGTTAGCAACGATTCGTAGATGAGTTTATTGTAAAATTACAACCCTCGTATTCTCGGCGCTGCTTCGAAATATATATCATCTCGTTTGATAAGGTATTATCGATGATATACTATAATCAGCACAGTCTTCTTTTCAGGAACTGACATGTTGATACGTCGGTTCTAAAAGAAAAAAAAAATGTTAGTTTTTCTCGTTCTACCAAATTAATCTTTTCGTAACAATCTATTCAAAATAACTCGAAAGATGTATTCGACATCGATATAATCATCGAGATCTCTTGTTTCCACTGAAGTGTTTTATGATTGAGCAATATCTCTGACATCAAACGACGCAGGAGCTATTCATAAACGCCGAACGGTACTGTTGGTTCCTATTCCGCCGATATTCCTCGTTGTTCCTCGTTTTAAACGCGACATAGCACACCTTTAATCTTACGGAGCAAAAAGGAGCGGCCGACTGATTGAAAGAGAAAAAAAAAAAAGGAACGAGCGGTGCTCGCTCTACGGAAGTGGGAGCTAATTTCAGAAGAGCTAATCACCTGTCGGCGGACCTGTACTCGAACGTAAATCTCGCTGTCGTCGAATGAAACACGCCGTGATACAGTTTTGTCAGAGCAACGGTACCATCCGGGAACGTCCGTCCCTCTTTTTTTTGCGACACTTCTTTCACGCGAGAATCGATTCGGCTGTCGTGCTCTGTCTGGGTGAGAGATTTTCGACCATGTACGGTATCCGCAGGAATGTGCGGAAAAAAAGATCCTATCTCGTCGACGGCGATGTTGCACAATCGGGTTTTATTATATTTTTAAAAAATACTTAACGTTTCAGAGCTTGTGGCTGAGAGCGGAGAGACCGGATAGGTATACGATATCTGCAGGAATGCGTAGAAGAAAGATTCTATCTGTCGTCAATGTTGCACCATCGAGTTTTATTATATTGTTGAAATATATTATATATATATACTTTCAACTTCCAAGAAAATGTCGGATGATAAAATGTGAAAATTGCTAAATTTAATTAACATTAACGTCAAATTCATTCTAAGGTTTTTATTGTTATAATCATTTCTTCTTAAGTTTATAAGTTTAAGTTATTATTTTTTTATTTTAGAGAGAGAGAGAGAGAGAGAGAGAGAAAATGTTTATAATTTTGAGAAACGGTTAGCACGTGGACAATCTTAATAGACGAAAGAAAGCAAGGTCTGTGCGAAGTCCCTTTTGGGTGTTAAACGCCGGATTCGGAAGAGCGGAAAAGCAGACACCGCTTTGTTACCGCTGTGCTGGTGTGCACAAAGAGACTCGGAGGAGTGGTCGCGGGGGCGGGAATCAAACGGCAACCTGCGCATTGTGTATTCGGAAGAGGGGGCGAAAAAGAATTGGAAAAACGAGGCGCACGGCACGTGAGCAAACGCAGCCACCGGCACGAGGCACGAAGACCTTCTCGAGTATCCACTTCGTGTCAAAGGGTCTTCCCCCTTTCCTTCCGTCTCACTCGTACGAACATAGTAATCAAACCACCCGCGCGCCCCACTCGTCGCTTCCCTTATTCGGCGCTCTTGTAAACAGAATCACCCTCTGAAAGGAGAATCAATTTGCCCGCGGGCGAAGAGGAGGGAGCAAGATGATCGCGGCGGAAGGTTTGTATCCATCGGATTGGACTTGACGTTTTCCGTCCATTATCAATATTTGAATGACGCTTCAGCCAAGATTTAATGAAACTCAGGAATTGCGAAGAGCGGAAAGTAGCTATCGATTTGATAAATTTTGCGAGGCCCATTGACATTTGTCAATGTTTCACGAGGGGAAAATCTACGGACTAATTTCCGGATCCTTGCTTGAATCAATTTGATCCAAGGAAATTAATAACGTCGATTGTGGAATAAGATAGACGCGATAAATCAAAAGACAGCGATCAATAGTCACTGCAGTCTCGCAAATTCGCTTTATAACAGTGCTGCAAAATAACGCAAAATCATTGAAAATCGAACGCAATTTCCTTACATATATCAAAATAACATATAGTTACCCGGTCGAATATTTAAATTCAAGCACAAAATTTTGATTTGCAATCATATGGCAGCAGAAAAGTGAAAGGTTGTATTTTTTATTTCCCCTCAGAATCTATATTGGAATACGTCAGATGTAAAATACGGATAAACACATTTTCATTGCGTCCCATCAAATACGTCCCCCTAAATTTAATGTCAGAAGCAGGTATGATAAGTTCGAGGAAATACGCGGGAGAGTGCATCGTTTGCTTTCAATATATATACATATACAAATATATATGCAATGTGACAGGACCAGTAATCGAACTTGGGTCTTTTACTTGTTTTTCCGATTTCTCATTCACTAACAATAAGCTTCTCCTATTTCCGTACGCGGGATTTCGAATGCAACGTGATGTCACTTTATTCTCCACGAGGGCACATATGTCCCTTTAGCGCACCCACGCATGTGGTCCTCCCATTGTGATCCTTCCTGCCGGTATTAACCGAAATCAATGACCCGATGGGACAGCTGCGAGCTAAATAAAATCCGTTTGGAAAGCTCTGGATTATGCCATCCCCCGCGAGAATCCAATCGCGAGTAATTGATATTTGTTTTCGCGCGCAAATATTTTCTGACGTGACGTTAAATTGTTTCTCCCCGCAAAAGTGCGCGATCGTATGAATATTCCGAAATAATTCCATCGCGAAATGAATTTTTCGATTGTCTGATAAGCAATACAGTTAGATAACTTGGCATGAAGCCTCGCGAGAGAAAGCAAAAAAGATTGTAAATGGATATTCGACGATCTGGCTTTCGTTTTCTGTCACCCACCATTCCACATATGATACGAGTCACTCTTGAATCTATGACTCGGGCTTGAGATTAAAATCATTTTTCATGTCGTGACCGCGGTGTTTCGGCCGCTGACATACGAGAGATGGAATTTTTGAAATAGTGGAAATAGCTGGAGGAAAAAATAGAGAAACTCGGCTCTGTCTGTTTAAACAAAAATGTTGAATAATGCTATATTTGTTATAAAATTGACGAGAAGATATATGGAAATTGTTTGTCATGAGAATCAAGAACGGAAATAAAAAAAAAGCAAAATTTGTGACGCATCTTATCCAATATACCTATAATCACGTATTTATAAAGTCAATGTATATTTCTCAATTTAGTTGTTTCAGTAACTTTTCATAAATAAAAAATTTATCTTAGAGTCAAGAATTGTATATAATTTTACAATATCTTTTTCGGCTACCCTAAAATCAATACAACGAGTTCATGTTTTGATCAATTTTCGTTTTAAATTAAATATTTGTTTATTAACAAAAGTATTTTGTCTCTTCATACAGTTTGACAATATTTATTGGTTCATTTGCGCGCGAAAAATACCAAACGAACTTTAGACGACGTCATGAAAAATCGATAGACGCTGATTCTATTATTATTGTTTTCCCCATAAAGACAAAGATTTATTCGTCGAAAGATTTGAGAATAATTTACAGGCATATATTATGGAAGTACTCTCGCTGCCATCAAAGCTTTCTGGATGCTTTAAAAGCATCATCGTCCCATGCTCTCCGAGCAGCCCTAGCAACGCTATTGATTTCCTACATCCCCTGCGAGAACTATCTCGCAGAATTTACCCTCTTTCGTGGAAATGCGCCCTGTGAGATCATGAAACTTCCGTACATAATACAATAAAGCATCTATTACGATTCTGCCATAATTCTGTTTTATTATAACGCGAATAAGACGAGCAAACGATGGTTAGAAAGAATATCTACGTCTCTCATTTTAAATTTTACCCGACATATCACGAGAGATTGTAGTATAATATTATGTTTCTGACATGATGAATAATATTCCTAGAATGACTTCTTATCTGTTTTCCGCGACGTGAATGCAAGAGAATATACATAGAACAATGCTTTTGCTAGACGGGAACGATTCGGGAGAGTGACGTTTTCGTCATGCATTTATCAGTCGGATATTCTGAGAGATCTGTTCAAACTCGAGTTCCAGAATCAATTTTAGACGCGACTTTGCGACACATGCGAAAATTTATTTTTCGAAATTTATTATTCAAAATTTATTTTTCGATCGCCGTAATTGACAAAACATAGTACATATACAATATATAATGTGGGTTTGACGCAAAAATAACATCGGATCAGGTCACGTTCGTACAAAACGAGCGAAAAATTGTAAAGCGAGCCACGAAATCGACAATAATGCAGGCGCCGCGAACGCGAAGACGTTTATTCTTACTCAGAATCCGAAATGCGTACTCGCGATAGCACGTGCGACGCGGAACACGTGATCGTTTTTCACGTTATTTTAACCTGGCGGCGTGCGCTGAGTCGTGATGTCTGACTGTAAAACGGTCCAGGAAGAAGAAGATTCTTCCGTCATATACTACGTGCGCCTCGCGAACCTGACGCAGCCGCAAAATACAGATGTCGATATCCTTGCAATCTTGTATACAATTTCATTTTTTCAATTTTTTTTTTCATTTCTAGAATATTGTAGTTTTAATTGTGTACGATGTAATTTATGGCATCATTGTCTGTATAATCCAGTATCATAATTACGAGTAATCTCGACAATTACATGTAAAAAATAATTACATCTAAAAAATGCTTGAAAAATTCATACAGAAGATGTAAAAACGAGACCATACATTATTCAACACAGATTATTCTCATCGATATATATATATATATATATATATATATATATATATATATATATATATATAATAGCGATTTACGTCACTTTGTGACTCGGTTATCTATCGACGTCCTTGATCCCCATTATACCTCTCATTGCTTATTATAGACGAGGTGAACAGGAAAACGGTATCACACGATATCTCGCTCGAGACTTATACGTGTGCGAAAAAAATTTTCGTTCGTCCATAAATTTCAATGTTTACGGTGTATCGGGTGGGAAGCAAATACTATTGGCCAACACCCTCATTGCGCACGTGTGCACGCCGGTGTTCGCGCACGCTCCCATAAGGAATCCGACAAATATTTCGTCGGCTTTATATACGCAACCTTTTGCCGGAAAAAAACCGCGAAGGCAGAACACGTTACGTTTTGCCCTCGCCCGTTCCCGCTTACCACCGTCTCTTTTTCTCGCTCCTATATCCAGCAGGCGGACCGGCAGGTCCGCATAATATCTCCATTTGCCGAGGAGAGCGACGATGCACGGTACTGGACGCGTGTTTATTTACGAGGCGGGAGTCGCAGTTAATTCGTAGACAACAAGGCAGATTTGCCGCGCCGTCGACAACGGCGTGTTCCCTCTTTCCCCGCGCCAGGACTAGGAACTCCTTAGAACTGAATCAGGAAAAGGAAGAGAACACGCGGGGCTGATAATGTTCTGGCGATCGGTGTGAAAGTCGCTCTATAATCCTGCAGGCAAACGTACTCATCGGGAACGGGATTCCCGGCGCTGACATTCTTGTCGGAGAATCGCGGTGTCGATCCGGCGAGCGGGATCGTCAAGTTCGCTGCACGACAAATGTCGCAAGGCCGTTCGTCGACTTGTTCGCTCCGAGCAATATCGAGAGATATCTCGGGAAGTTGTCGGAATGCAAACTAAAATCAATTTTGCGCAGTCCAAAAATTGTCTTTGATTTTTCATTAATATTATTTTATGTTATTAATATATATTGTATAGTATCTCTCTCTTTTATCTTTTTTTTTTTTAATTTTAGAATTAGAGTTAAAATTTTGACGTTACGATATAATTTAGTTACGAATAATTTTTGAAATTGCAAGATGTAATTTTAATTTAATTTTTGTATAATATATATTTAAATTTATTTAAATATATTTAAATGTATTAAAATCTCTATTTAAATATAAGAATTTTCAACTCAATGTTATACACAATGTTATCTATGCATTGTGTCAGACCTAGGTATGTTTTTACGGCATAATGGAAGGAGTGACATACTTTTCGGTCTAATTCCTGCATATTTCCCACGTGTTGAATTAGTGATTTATACTGTCGTAATTTTGACAGTTGTGTCAACGATTACCGTTAGATACGATGTTCGCGACAAATTCGTTCCGCCATTTAGTCGTCATTTAGACGATTTCATCAAACTCGAGTGTCTTGATCTTTATCAATAATAACTTTATATGTCGAGCGTGCGATCCGAACGATTCTAAATTGTCGGCAGATATTTTAATTGAAATGTTGAGAATTGACAGTAATCATCATACGTGTCGTTGTTACGGGAAGATTACGACATGGGTAAAAGTTTGATATTTTCATCGATTGCTCGATCGGGGTTTTTCCCCAAGGTCCTAACAGCCGAGACCAAATACGGCACGGGAGCAAGGTGCAATGACATGTTGCAAGCATATCGAGAGAGAAGATCGGGGAGGAAAAGAAGACGATCTTGTCGTGTGGCGGTGGACGAGGGAGAAAGTGTAACCGATCCCGCGAGAGCTCGAAATCGAAAGTAATTTCCTTCGGTCTCGCTCTTTCTCTACCTCCTTTCTCCTTTCTACGGGAGCCCACGATCATTCTTTCTCCCTGACCGAGATTCAGGTCAAGTTCACTGTCTGTGCTCTCGACAGCGTGTCTCTTTCTCTCTTTCCCATTTCACTTTCTCGTCGTCACCCTGCTCTGGGACCGTCCTCTCTCTCTCTCTCTCTTTCTCTCGCGCTCTCTCTTTCCGCTCAATCTCCGCTCTCTCTCTCTCTTATGCAAGAGAGCATTACACCATCGACGGCAATTTCATTCGTGACTGCCGCTCTACGTCGGTCCCGGCGAGTTATTATGTCAGTGTCAATGGCACCGATATCTCAGAGTGAGAGAAAGACCACGAATAGTTTCGTCGTGCGCGCGCGGTTCGCTGAACCGAATTCCCTTCCCCTCGATCGTGCGAGATGAGCCAAGGTGAGCCAAAGTGGATACATCGTCTCGGGTATCTCTCTTGAGTACCTCGCTCGATGCTTTACGGTTGCTCTCCTCTACTCGATGAACTTCTCTCCGTCGTAAATATGAACGATGCACAGTACAAATGTACGTATGGCCGGCGGGCAGGAGGGTGAACGGTATCGGCTAACTTCCTGGACATCGCGAAGCTTTATCGGCAACCGCTGACAATTAATAATCTGGTCGTTGGGAGTATTTTTGTGCGTTGTTTTTTTTTTCTTCTTTGAGGGAGAACGACGGACGAGATCTTGCGAGATATAATCAAATGAATTGTGTACGAAAGAGCGCCTCTGTAACTGAGAATAGCTTTCCTTAAAGAGAGAAGGACGCGATGGTATCTCGCGTGCCGTTAGAATAACTTATAGCGTATTAATGTGTCAGTCTTAATCTATAATATGTAATAGATGGACCACCGATCCGCAATTAGATAGTTGCGAGTTGTAAAACATTTTATTACATACGCTTTTTGATCAATCTTGATGAGATCATCTTTAAAATGATCTTTCTTTTTTTTTTTTCTTTCGTAGGACATGACTGCGATTCTACGAAATTTATCGACCTTCAGCCGGTCGATTAACGACGTGAATGCGGAAAGAAGAGTTCCAGAGAAATAATCTTACGGGCTAACGTTATATTTCGCCGTGACACATACGGAGGTATCCTATAATACGAAAATCGATAAAAAAAAAATAAAAACATCTTGTCCGATGATGCGGATCAGTGGCGGCAGAGATACACAGTTGAAGGTTTCGGCGGGAGAATTTTTTTTTCTCGATACGATCGGTGAGAATTAACTTTCGATTCGTGTGTACTCATCGATGCAAAGATTCGGTAGTGAGTCAGCGGATTGAATTTTCAATGGCATTGATCAACGCTTGCGTCCAATTCCCAGATAAGTCTCAAGATTCAATTTCAACGTGCTTCCCGGTAATGGTCGAGTCTAATCAAAGGAGAAGAATTGATGCAACGCTTTTCGCTCGAAATTTAATCTCTTGGCACAAAAATGGCAGAAAATTAATTATTATATCATGTTATTCGGATCCGTTTCAATAATTTCTCTCTCTATTTTTCATTTTCCGAGTTATCGGAGAAACAGAGCGTCGTGCAACGGATACGCTCGCATCGACGCGCTACGCGCGAATGCGCCGGCCAGGACGGGGCACAGCCCGCTGTTCCTGCGCTTATGCGCACTCGCATTCGCGCATCGCTGGTCCAGCGGTGGCGGCGACCGATCGGTGCTCCTCGTCGGTCTTGCTCCTCTCGACCGGCTATCATAGTCGAACGATCCACGAACCGTTTGCCGATGACACTCGACACGTCATCTAGGACGATCCGCGAGCGAGCAAGTAGGATCCGCGAGTAGGATAGCGAGGATACCGCGAGACAGCGAAACAAAAAGGAAATCCTTCCATTTCGCGCCGCTACCTGGGATGTTACACGCGTTAATCCTGCGGACTTGCCGTTGGTGGTCGAACATTGAGAAAAAGGGGCAGAGGGGACGAAAAAGAGAAGGACGAGAAGAGTGCGGAACGGGTGAAGAGGAGAGAGAGAGAAAGAGAGAGACGAAGAAGGAGAAGGAACTAATGAGAGAGAAAGAGGAGAAACGATATAGAGAAGGTGCGCGCGTGAGAGGGAACGAGAGTGGAAGAAAAAGAGAGGATGCTCCGGTGTGTAGCCTGCGGGTACACATCGCCTCGCGCTGCTCCCCCGCCAATCCGTCTGTACGGCGTGGGGCGAGTTTAAGGTAGGGGGCCGCACGACGCGCACGGCGGTGGTGCGTTGCGGCGGCGGCGGCGGTGGCGGCGGCGGTGGCGGTGGCGGTGGCGGCGGCGGCGCGGCTGCCAAGGTATTTAAGGTACCGTGAACCGGCGGCGCACGAGTAGTTCACTTCTGTTCGGTGTGGTGTTGCGGTGATTTTGAGGGGCTAGCTAAAGAGAGCAACAGAGGGAGAGAGAGAAAGAGAAGAGATAGATAGATAGATAGAGAGAGAGAGAGAGAGAGAGAGAGAGAGTAAGGGCTCGCGCACACACGCTCGTCGGAGGGTGGCGAGAAAAGAGCCCCTCGTTTTTCCTTTGAGAGAGACGATCGCGGCTCCGGAGAGCAAGCACGTATATAAGTAATAACGTTAATCCTACGGTAAATTCGCGTCGGTGCGAAGTAACTAACTAATCGTCGATCGTGCGTCGAGAGAGAGGACCACGTCGTCGCATCGTCGAGCCGTCAAGGTCGTCCGCCGTCGACGACCGTGCTGGATAGGTAAGTGATCGTGACAAGTAACTTGGTGCCGGGTCCAACTTTCCTCGGCTCGATCGCTGAGGGTAGACAAGTGACGAAGCGGGTTGATCGCGTCTCCTTCGATGACATCGAGTGATCAAGATCAGTGATTCGGTTGCACGCGGTTGGATGATAATACCTCTTGATCGTTGTCGTCGTCGTCGTCATGGATTTTATGGACTGTGATGATGTGCGCCGTCAAGGGAATGTCTCGATTTTAAAGTGATCCGGAGATGTGAAAGGGGAGATTTATAGAGAAAACAGATGAGATAAGCGCCTCGATCGGTCCCAATTTTTTTGTTTTAAATTGATAGTATTTTTAGTAATATTAATAAATTTATAAGTTATTTTTAAATATTTACATTATTTAGAGTAGCAAATACATGATTTAGCATTTTCTGTGTTCTTTGGAAACTATGCTTAATGGTGACATTAAAATAAGAAAGATATTTTTGTATTGCTTAAATCTCCATAATCAAGATTTCCATATTTGCTAAGATATAGATAATTAATTGGCTATTAAACTAATTAGACAGACAGTTAATTACCTAAGGATACAAGGCATATATTAACAGAACAATTTAATTAACTATCTATGTATATTTTAATGAATAGAAAATATGTATGTTTTATGTTCTTTTTAGGAAATACAAAAATATTTTTTAAAATTTTAATCCATTAAGAAATTTTAAGTATAATTATTAAAGGACGCAGAAAATTATGTCTAAATCGTGCTTTTTATTGCAATTTTTATTGTAAATAAAGTAAATACTTCAATACAACTTATATATTTATTAATGTTAATAATACTATCAGTTTATAACAAAAAGACAACTGAAGTTGTTTGAGACCCTTTCGCCTTTCCGCATTTTTTGCACGAAAATTTGTACATTTCTCTTATTGTTTCGAGAAGGATAATAGTGAGAGTAATTTTTTTCTCGGCACAGAGAAAAATTTTTTATACTCTGTGTTACTCTGATGATACAAAATTCCATTTGTGCGACTCGTTTACTTTAGAAGATACGTAGAAATTTTTTTGACGCATTAAAAAAGAATATTATATCTTGCTAGCAAATGTTTAATAGAAAATATTTATTAATACAAAATAATTTTATTATATCTTCTTCTGTAATGTAAGATTAAAATGGCAATCGATCCTCTGCTGGATGTCACTCGATTATCTTATTAATATATAATATCAGCAAAGAGCGATCGAGCAATTAATTCGTATAAATTGATTCGCGCATATCGATTGATGACTAACAATATGAAAAGATTAAAGGAGCGGGAACGATTATGTAGGATATTAATTTCTTTTCTCGCATGAACCGAGAGCCGAATCTAAGAGGATGGTGCCTAAATAATTCAAAGCGACGTACTGTAGGTATGCGTGTCGAGAAGGATATCCAGACGAACACCTCGTACAATTAAGAGACAGTGTCTGAATACCGAGCCAAACACCGTCGATGCGTGAATACCAATAAGGCCTCCGTTTCATTCCGGAGGATACGCAGGACCTTGAAAATTCGCGTATGCGGAAGATGATGTGATATAAAACGACGAAATTTCGGACATTATTATAAAAATTGATAAATCATGCTGCGCGAAATATTTATTCGTTTTTGTAAGATTACTCGAAATCTTTTAAGCGGAACGTAAGAGATCGCGCGAGATGAGATGATCGCGAAAATTTTTTTTTCGAAACCGGGAAAGAGTCTGCCCTGCGTGATCTATGATCGAAAAAGTATATCAATTTTTTCTGAACGTCGATCTGGGGGAAAGGGAAAATTTAAAAACGGGCCGCGCGATCCTACATAATGAGTCATAGAAATACCGGGTATAGGAATAATAGGCCGCGGGCCCCCTCTCCCCCCCCCCTCTCCTCCTTGCGAGAGACGAAAAATGTAAACTAGAGGAATCTATGGAGGCTTCCTTTGTATATCGGAGTGGACTGCCTCGGCGTTCTTTCCGACGATGAGAGAGAGCTAGAGAGACGCGCGTGAATAAACGGGACATTCCTGCGGCGGATCGAATTCTCGTCCCAATCTCGTGGAAACCATAGTGGCGACGACGACGACGACGATCATCTGAAATTCTGCATGACGTGGCGCCTGGCTGCAACACGTGCAACCGCTGTTACATTCGCGGTCGAACGTTAACTATTTTCTTGACGGACGCGATCTCGTCAGAGACGCGAGGCAATCTTGTTCCTTGGAAAAAAGAGCGGACGCGAATCAGCGTCATGGTCGACGTACGTCCGATAGCTCTCGCGACTGTAACGATCGAACGGGCGGGATATATTAAATCGCCTTTCAACGGAAACGCGAGATTTCCAATGAACAGTTAACTCACAGTATATCGATCGAATAATAACGCTGTGATTCTTGCAGCTCAAGTGCGATGCTACAATGCTAATAATGATTCGCGCGATGCTTATTGCAACGTACATTATTCTCACCGCTACCGTAATTGTATCGAACGAAACATTTCTCTCACCATTTTAATTTTTATTACAACTTTTATTTTTACTTGAGAAATTCAACAATTTTTAATCTCTGTTTAACATTGATAATTAAGAGGAGAAAGATGCGAAGAGATATCTGAAATTTTCCGTGAGAAAAGACGGATTCCAAGAGATTCATGAATAAAGTAAAATACCGGAAAAAAACATCCGCCAACAATGTACTCATCATTGAACGTTAATTAGCAAGACCAACTTGTGTCTGCAGCTACGCTTGCGCGCTTGTTAAGCAGAACGACGAAAATGAAACGTGGTAATGGAGTGTAAATAAGAAACGGCGGTAGACACGCAATCTCTAGAAAGGGCAATAACCGGAAAGAGAGAATTTCCGAAGTTTGTGTCGGTCCAACGTAAATGTGAGAGGGAATTCTTAAGCCGCTAGATGATTATTTTGCGATCAACCTGGTCGGCGAGTGCTTTGTCGCGCAACTTCTCAAGTACGACACATTCGCTACTTCCTTAATACATTGGTACTGTTATCCGCTGCGCTTTACCCGTTTTCATTTGCTGCTATATGTCCTTTTTCTCCATGCATAGAGAAATCTTTTACATTCCTAATATTTCATTATTTGCGCAACTTTGACAGATGTCGTTTTTGCTCGATCCATCTTTTTTAATTGATTTTTCCTTTTGCTTTTTACATCTAAATTATATTTACAACAATATATTTACGATCCTACATCGAATGGATAAAAATAAATCGAGCAAAATTAATTGTTCAAAACATCAAAGTGATTATCATATAGATATTAAATGATCCGTGAAACGTATACGTGTCCTCGTCGGGCTCGTTTTAGGCCCACGCTTGACCGAGCGCTCGACTCGAATATTCGCAAAACGGTAAAAACGAACGAGACGAATGGTGTGTGTGTGCGTATGTGTAAACGAGGCAGTGTGTATTCGTCACGAGCGCGCGCACACACACGCTACAATAAGTTTCAAAAGGACGAGGCGCGTGTCGGACCGTCGCCGGACTTTGAATGACGACGGTTCTCAAAGCGATCGATCGACGTAGAGCCGATAATCTTCCCGATATAGAGCGTTACGGATAAAAAAACCAAGCAAGGTAGACGCTCCGACGGCCGTCGGCCTCCGATTATAAAAGGACAGCGCGTTACAAACAACGTGTATAAAAATACTACCAACTAGCCGATCGACTTTACGTTATTGTAGCGAAATAAATTGGCGAATACTTCGATCGTTCACGACAAGGGATCCGTGGCTGAATTTAGCGATACTTTGACGAATCGATCCGAGTACGTTGACCCCCCCCCCCGTGTTTTAAAATGAAATGAGATGAGATGAGATGAAGTAGGAACGTGCATACCACTTGGATATTTGATTTTGTAAAATGCATTCGATCTGTCGCGCCGAATAAATCAAGTTTGACGTTTAGTCGTGGAATATGAATGATGAATTTATCGGTTTTCTCTGTCTGTTACTTTGCGCGACGGGTTATGACCGACGCGCTGCTCCAGACACGCAAAAATTTCAACTCATCACGTATGAGAGCCGCGCTCTATCGATTATCTCGCGGTGGAAATTTTCATCTCCCGTCGCCGTAAAATATTATTACGCGAAACAATTTCTTTTCGACTGTACTCTCCTCCCGTCACTTCATTTCGTTCATCGAAAGAACCTCTCGATGTCCGAATGGCTCTTGTCTCGAAATATCGCAAATGTGCCTGTCCGCTCGAGTGGTTTTTATTCCGCGCGCGTTGGACCGTTCCCCGATATCGAATGCGGTTTATGAGTGCCGTCCGGTAACCAGTCGTGTACTCGATAAAAATCGGCTACTCGGCCTCCGCGAGATCGGAGGGAATTTCAATGCGCGCACGAATCGTCCCCACGCCACGCTACCTCGTCCCACGTACGGTGCACGACCGCACGAACGGTTTTCAGAACGCTAATCGATGAATATAGGCGCGGTTCCGTTTCCCCGTTCGTTCAATGCCATCGGATCATTTTAGTTTTTTTCACGATTTTACAAGAATTCATGTACAGTCAATTAATATACCATTAATATTAAATTTAATAAAGTGGATAGATTACATTGTGATAAAATATATGAGGAAATTGATGAAAATTATTATAAAAAAAGAAATTATAAAAGATGTTTTATCACGATGTAATCTTCTATCTATTTTATAAAATTTAATTGCATTAATAATATAACATTAATTGAGATTGTATAACAATACTTGTGAAATTGTAAAAGATAAAAATGTCCCAATTTCTTAAAAAAAAGACAAAACTTATTTCAAAAATGTATATAGCTTATAAAAATTTGTTTGCGATGCGCTAATAAAAATTACAATAATTCGGAAGAAAGATGTGAGCAAGATTTAAAAATTATTTTTTGTTGACACAAAATATGCTGAATAATTAAATTAAAAATATTTTAAGAATACTACATTTTTTATATACAATTTTGTTACAGTGTTATTTTTTGAAAAAATAGCTACATAAATACAGTGTGTTTCAGATCATGTTAGAGAAACTTGAGAATCTTATAAGAAATATTGAATTTGGAACAAAAAAGTTCCTGTAAATATAGGTTCGGAAACGCTTCGTTAAAAAGTTATAACTAATAAACGTCAAAAAATCATGTTTATTTGATGATTTTTAAAAATAATCCTTTATTTATTTGAGAAAAGTAATGAAATAAATCTAATAGGTAATTAAATAACAAACTAAATTACATTATTTTCGTTGTAATTCTGATAAGGCGTTCAAAAGAAAATAAACTCAAAACAACGAAGAAAAACAGAAACTGTGAAAACAAACTTTCGAACGTCTTTATGTAAACACTACATACATTTGTAGCGTTTGTAGATCACATAGGCACTTTTGTTTACATTTCTAACGTGAACATTCAGAATCAATAAATAAAGGAACTTTATTTTTGTTCCAAATTCAATTTCCTATAAGATCCTGAAGTTTCTCTAACCTGATCTGAAACGCCCTATAAAGCATAAAGAGTTATTCCAACATAAAGTGTTATTCCAAAATTAATTTGCAATCAAATTTAATTAGACGGTCGACGTTTGTAAATATTTTAGAAACAACTATATATATATATATATATATATATATATATATATATATATATATATATATAGAGAGAGAGAGAGAGAGAGAGAGAGAGAGAGAGAGAGAGAGACGAAAAGAAAGATAATCCAGTTTACATCGTGGCTTAGTGAACCTGCACCGTTGGCCTAGTTCCGTTAATAATGTAGGAATACTTGACGGCCGGTGTGTTGGTCGGCCGTCAGAATTGTCACCGGGAACCGGTCGGTGACCTGTCTGTCTCTTTCCTTTGCGACACGCGTCTCTCCGTTTTGTCTTCCGCGCTGTGTATCCTCTCTCTCTTTTCCTCTTTCTTTCCGTGGATCAACGGGACAAGTCGTCACAATTCACCGACGATTTATCTGTCAAATAATTCGTAACGTCGACCCGGTGGCGATAAATTATGGGCGACAGCACGGGATAGACGGCGCGGGTATACTTGCTACCAAGTATACTTGCTTACAAATGCCATGTAATATCGTGAGACATAGGCCGTTATACTAGTTGGATCGTAGCAGCTCGCTATCAAGTTCGCCGCTGATGTGTCCGCTCATATCGCTCTCTCACGAATGAGAGGGCGTTTAATGTCCCGATATCGAGAATTAATCTCCATTGGTAATCGAGTTCTTGTGTGTAACGGTAAATTTTCTGTCCCGACAATCCATGGACAATCCGCGCTCCAAGTTCGCTACCACGTCGTGCGGTTAGTAATTAGCCGGCTAATTTGTCCGTGTGGCACGATCGTGTATCGCTAATGTTTACGGTAACGCGCGATTATACGCGGAAGGTACAAAAAAGAAAGGACAGAGATTCGTTGGAAAATAGAGCGTGACCGTGACGCACAGGAAATGCCCGGTAGCGTCGTTTATTCGTAAACGCTCGTGGTCCTCCACCTACCCACAACTTCCTACGATTGTTGTCGGAATATTCGCACGATTATCCTTTCCGCGGTAACCGAGAGATATACTCCGGAGAGCGGACTAATCGAAGATGATGTAACGCATAGTCACGTTCTATTTTCTTCCCTAACAATTCGTAAATTGAAAATGTGAGACTCATCATATAAATTGAGTTTCAGAGCAAATAATGGGAATAACATTTATCGTTTAATTTGATTAAAAAGGTGTTATTATAAACAATCGTCTTTTTCGATAATTTTAAAGAAAATATGTATTTGTTAAAATTCTCGTCGAGATTATACATATCGTCCATCTTTCTTCCTCCTGTCGTTTATCATTATTGACACGTCTCATAAAATCGTTGCAATGATCCCGCATTCAAAGTTCATCGGAACCATTCGTCTTCGACGAGGAGCGTTGCCAGTGTCGGCGACACTTTTTATACTCATATTTCTTTCGTCAATCGCCCGTAAAGAAAAGTAACTGTCGCGCTTAACGAGCGTAATCGTTAATCGTCCGCTAGTGATACATAGGCGAAAATCGCTCGACCGTGAAGAATGAACCCTGAAAGTCACGGCGTCGGGTACCCTCGATCCATCTATTTCGCGGCGAAGAGCCACGACCGTCTCTGCGCGTGACGGTCATTCCGAGATTAATAACGTCGAACCAGCTTCTCGTTCTCCCTTTCTCGTTTTTTCCTTGCGAGAGAGGAGTCTCCAGGAGGTTTCTCCTTCGCGCTGGTTTTGCCGACTCCTTCATCACCGTGGCGAACGTCGCGTAAAAGAGGAGCGAGGAGAGGAATGAGAAAAAAGGAGAAAAAAAAAGGATGAGAAAAAGGGGGCAAGGATAGGAAAGAGAAGAACGGAAAGGGGAAGCGGGAGGGAGAACAGCGGGAGGAAACGCCGGCCTAGTGGAACACGGTTTTACCTTGATGAAGACCATTTACGGAGCCTTGTAATAAGATAGTAACAGACTACGGCTCGGTCGTTCTATCGCGTATGAAGGGTAGCAACACGCGCATCTTCTTCTCTCGTTCGTTTCCCTTCGTTTACTTCTCATCCGCCATGCATTCGCTCGTTTTATTTTATTTCATTTTATCTCGCTGCATTTTCTAGTCTTTCCTCCGATAGATCGCGTCCAATTGACGGTGATAGAACGCACGGTTCTAATTTGGCGATGTTTTCGCGGCATATTGATTCGACATGATATCAAGAGATTTACAAAAGAGAGAGAGAGAGAGAGAGAGAGAAACTCCTATTTGCAGAAATTAGCTCCGAAATGTTAAGCTGCTCTGATACAATCTTTGCGATAAAGACATCAATGTAATTTGTTCATTTTCAATTGCAAGCATGTACTCGCACACTAATCATATAGGTACATCTCGCAGAGAAAATGATTCCTCATTATAATTGAGGGTCAGAATATAGCCAGAGATTGCTCCATCTTCCGAGTTATCCTCAGCAATCATCATATACGAATACGATTTCCATCCAGGATATCTTTTCAACGATGACAAAAATCGAATATATTTTCGCAAGAATAAATTTTTTGCGACGTTGCGAATTTTTTATATCTTCGATATTAGCATATCGACGAGATGCCAGGAGAATAAAAATTTTTGTGAATTAAAATAAAACCATTTTGCGTGCCGCGACTTGACCCTATTGTTTCGCGGATTCCCCAGGCGACGATTATCGTTTCGAGGCTGACGGTCGAATGAGCGTCATCGACAAGACTTGCCATTTCGCGAAGTCGGGGTCCGCAATCCGCTACCAAAAGTCGGCCGGGTAAGTTGGTTGCTCTTCGTAGTACGCGCGGTCTCACATCCGGTTTACTATCGTAACATTACTTCCCGTGCGCTTTGTCCCCTTGCCCCTCCTCCTCTTCCCCGTCTGAACCTTTGGATAAGACGTTGATCTTTACTGCCATTTCCTTTGCGACCTCTCCATTGTACTATTTATATGGAGAAGCATAGGTGTCTCCCTGACGGGCACAGATCAGAATGATATTCTGCTGTATAGTTCGAGCACGAGTCAAACATTGTCGTCGTGCTCTTTTCATCAATCCTTCGGCACTTGAGGCTGCATTTATACAGCTGAATCTATCAGACGCGAAAGTTTGAGATTCGCAAGAAATATTTTATTTTGAAATTTTTCCTTTCTGAATATCCTTTTTAATCATTTTATTATCGCGACAAATTTCTCGTTTATTTATTCTTATATTGTTTCTATGGGATATTTAAATTTTGTTTATGTTAAAACGCGGTAAAACAAACCTGAGTATCATCATAAAATGAAACTATGAAAGAATTATATAAATATCCTGAAGATTAGTTTATTTAGTTAAACGACCACAAGATTATGTTTTAGAAATTTCGAAAAATTGCGACACCTTCTTTCTCTTTCGTGAACATACGCACTTACGCACTTACGTTTCCTAGAAGTTGGAATCTTCCAGTAATCGTTCATTCTGTACTTCCTTGTACTGGTTTCCTAGTCAGGACGTCGTGTCGCGTCGCGATCTGGAATCCTCGTATAAGAAATCACTATCGTGACTCGCTAAGGCCATCGAGCATGTTACTTCGGTAAAGTCCGGGCTGCGTACAGGTGCGCTTGTTCTTCTCTTCCTGGGGAATAGAATCACCGTTTTCTTCAAACTCGCCTCCTGCCCTCTCGCATTATCCCGTCATTATGGTTCCTTCACCTCGATGTTACGTGGAAATCTCACCGTCGCGGTTACTCTCTGTAAGATTTTCCGAATCACTCATGAAAGCGACGCGCGACAAATAAATGCAATATGTCGCTAATCGTAGCCGCATCTCCATCGATCCTCTCCCGCATCCGCGGGATCGGAAGGAGACGAGGCGGGCGTTCGCCGGAGGCGCAGACTCGAGTCGGGGAAAAAAACTTTCCCATGGCGCATCGGCGTGTTTGCTCAACGCCGATTCCTCGCTAAGTGGCGTGGCACCCCTCAAACTTGTTAAAGGGGTCCCGCTTTTCCGGCCTCGTACGGGCGCTGCCGCGTCGCGTCGCGTTCGTGTCGCGCCACGCCGCACCCAAAGCAAACTCGACTGTGTTTCAGGGATTTCGTGTAAATGCAAGGCAAACAGCGCCTTGCGCCAGCGATGAGACACCGACTTCGAGAGTTTCCCGATGTGTACACAGGCTCGCATCGAGGGATGAAGGAAATACTTTTGCTCCCACGCGCGGACCATTCCGTCGTCCGCTCGTCGTCGTTGTCGTCGTCAGGATGGAGGGAAGGGGGGTACACGCTGTTATGACTGCCATTATTATTGTAATTACTCCGCGGTCTTGTGTACACGCGATGCACCACGGCATATTTGCATGAGATTCTGCGCTTCTGCTGGGCGTAACCTGCGTGCCGAGATAGGCTGTGTTTAAAGGAGGATAGCCAGATAGAGGCTCGCTTTATGGGCCCAGTCTATTCTAGCAGTGAGAAAAATTAACAATTTTTAAGACACTTTTTTTAAATATTTAAAATTTTTTTTGTTTTGTCGCTTTATGTAGTATGTTTTTATTCAGTTTTAGCAGTACGTCAATTTTAAATTTTATTTGAAGATACCTACGCTATCCTATTCAGTCTTGTTATAACTTTGTCAATTTTGCAAATTTTTTAATAAGATTTGAAAAGCATATTCTTCAGACATCATACTTTCAGAAAATATACAGGAAAGAATCAAATTTTTAATCCCGCTAAAATAGATTAGGCATTTAAAAAGTTGAGCGCATTAAAAAATTTTCAAATCTGCTTGAGAATATTAATTACGAGCACCCGGAAAATATACTGAATAGACCGATGGGATGTAAGATTAAACTCGGGAAATCCTATGAATTCTCACGTCGAGAAAATTATCATAGTAATAAGATGCGTCCGGTTTGTGCGAACCACTTTTTTGTCATTTTCTCGAGAATTATGGATTTTACATCGTTCGTATAATATCTATGCGTCTCGCCTCGCAATGTCTTCCGATAATCATCGCACTGGATATGAGAAAAACGTACGTTGACGTTACTTAGGCTCGTTATATTTGGCAATTATTTGTCCCGTATAAGTCTCAGGGAGCTATATGTATGTACGCGACTGACAGTTTCCGCACATTCGAGCGCGTCGGCAAATATTTGCGATTACTTACTCGCGATCGTTCGCGCTTCGTGTTCCTCGATATTTCTCCTCCTCGATCCTCCCACTATACTTCGTCGAGATTCGAGAAGAGACGTTAAGATACGTCTCGAGAATGCCATGAGGTAATTCACCGTACGCGGAATCGACATTTTGAAATCATCGAAGGTTACGCGTAGGCCATCCGATTGTATAAACAATCGTGCAGCGTTTGTCATTCCGCAATTGCACGCGCTGCGTAATGTTGCCATCAAAGTAACACATCCGGGAAAAATTTTATTTTATACAACGTAACGTATTATGTAAGCTATCGTAAGTATTAGAGCGCGCGTATGAAGCGAAAATTCTCTTCCGGATAAATGTATGTATATATATATATATATATATATATATATATATATATTTTTTTTTTTTAAATATATATTTGACTGTGCTGCGTATGCTAATCTAGAAGAATGACGACGGCAAATTCCATTGAGCCGGCAATGCTAGACAATCTATTTACACATATCTCTAATGCGTCTATATTTCTCTCTTCATCCGAGACAATTATCGTACGATTTCGCCATTCGGAGCAAATCGCGATCGCGTCGACGGACCTGCCACTTGCGTCGGAACTTTTCATTTGAGAAGGTGCGAAATGATGCCTAACCACAGAGAGGCTAACGTCACGCGATGGATTGATGGTAGCGTTGGGCAACCAGACGATGAAAGCTCGAGTGGAGGCAATGCGTTGCGCTAGAATATACCGAACGGCGGCAGCATCTTCTACCTGGATATACGGGCATCCAAGGGACGGGGAATGTCGGTACCGCTAGTTTGCATAATAATTAATCACCGGTGCTCCTCATAACGGGCGATTTCCGCCGCTCCTTGAGATCGTGGCTAAGGCTATGGCAACCAATAATATCGCGGCGGCGGCGGTAGCGGACGAACCGGCTTTTAGCGAAAATGCGAACAACGGTGGAAGGAAAAGAGAGGAGAGAGAGAGAGAGAGAGAGAGAGAGAGAGGCCTGCCTCTCAGCAGGCGCGGGAATAATCGGGTATTAATCTGCATATCCGCGCGTTCGATTCGAGGATGATCCTTCCATCATCTTTCGGAGGAAATTGGAGAATGATTAACACAGAGAACGCGGAAAGATTGTATCTCGCGGCAATTCACCTTCCTTTATTCAAACATGTTGGAATTCTCTTCGAGAGAAATGAGAATGGGAACGAGGAGTATCAATTTGCTTCCAATTGTGCCCTAGGCTCGAGATGTCTGTTATATTAACGCAATTTATTGAGTTACCACGCCTTCGGCCGGTGTCAGATTCACCTGAAGCATTGTTCTCTCTCTCACTCTCTCTATCCTGCTTTAGGAGTGATTTTTCATCGCGTACTCACCGCATAATATATCATTCGTTTTATCGGTATCGAGATGACGTTCGAGCTCAAAGCAGAATACACGGGGATTAATTGAATTTCATTCCGCTGCGGGGTTAACAGGATATACTAGTTTTTCTGCCGCTGCGATATTACATATACGTTTGATTAAATGGCCGCGATTATGTTCCTACGATAATTAAGTGGATACCGTTGTTGAACGTTCGGAATCTCAGATCGACGATATTGTTCCATGGTAATTACGACGGCTTGCTTTACATATTCATCGACGCGATGCGCAACGCGCGTACCCGTTGAAATTTTACCCACGATCGAGCGATGTGCAAAAGGATCACCGCGACGACGCCGATGATTAAGTCGAGGGATGGCATCTTCGAGCATGCGCAAAAAGAAAAAAGGAAAAAAAAAGAAAAAGTTCTAATCGAGATTCATCGCGTCGGAATTTTCGACTCCATTAAATCGCGCGCCTTTCCAAGAATCTATCAACTCATTGGTCCATCCCGACGGTCATTATCGCGAGAGCATCATCCTGAGAGAGAGAATTATTCGCCTCGTAGATGCAGGGATCTCGCCGCTCGTCGAGGGAGGGAAGTGCCCGTAATTGATGGGCTTTAATGGGCTGAAGATTATAACGTACCGTGTTTTAATTACCGTGATCGTGGTGTGTCTTCCTGTTATTACGCGGCCTGATGCGAACTGGCGCGATCGAGAGAGCGCCCTAAACTTTGTGATTACTCTCGCGACCGTCTCTCTTCCTGCCAATAAATGTGACGGCGACACCATTCCGCTCGCCCCGAGATCTTCGATTAACAATTACTCGGCGCGGTATAATAATTTACCACGCACATCAGCTTTCAATCTCGCATAAACTTCTTTACGCGGTAATACACGGTTAATGTACTCCTCATCGACGTAATTGCCTTACCGGAACGAAAGTACGAGAGACTAATAACTCCCGTATACCTGGACGATTTATCACGTGGCGTATTTTGTTTATACATTATACATCAGAGAATAATATCTGAATTTTTCCCCCTTTTTTTTTTAATTATAATTCTACATATTTTTAATGGTGACAATGTTTTTAGTTTTTTTTTTTGCAACCTTAATTTTGGAGATTTTAAATTGATAAAATGCGAAATATAAAAATGAGGAGTGCATCGTGTATAACATCTTAAACGCCGTATAACTACATTCACGGAAACAATACTTAGCAACGGGGCACACACGCGCAATGAAAATGCGGCGCAAGAATGGGCGCTACGTGCCGGACAAAACAGCCACTTATGGATTATCCGTGAAGAAGTCGTTGCATTCCCGAGGCCTTCCTCATGTTTACACGAGCGTGGCATTTCTCGCTGGAAACTTGCCGCTTGTTCCGTGAGTTTGCTCTCAAAGGGCCCGTTCGTGAGCAAATGGCGCAACGAACAGGAAAAGACTATCAACATGGAAAAGGAAGCAGCAATGTCGTAAAATCATTTGTCAACAGTTGAAAAAAAAAAACAAAAACGGAAGATAGGATATCACAGTCCTTGGAAATTTTATGTCAGTTTTTAATATCTCGTCTCTCCCCATCCATTATATGCTTTAAAGAAAGAAAAATTTAAATTTGAATTACATAAGCCACAAGATGTACGCCATAAAAAATGAAAATGAAAAGTTTTGAAATGAGCTAGGGTTTAAATACCGCGGAAAAGGGATAGATAAAATGAGAGAGAGAAACGGAAGCTGCTTAGTCTCGTGTAAATTTTTTCAGAATAAGGAGGAAACGAAGAACGGCTTAAGTGCGTACCTGGGTTTCTCGTAGCAACTAAGAAACTTGAAAGCATGACGGGCGGGCGAGTAAGATGAGATTACACCTTCATTAGCTTTTTTTTTTTTCCTTGATATACGTCGGAGATATACGCAGGAGCTTGGACGGACGCAAAGAATTGCAAGTAACTTGCAGCCAAGTTATGCGCGCGGTAATAATGTCTAGTTAATTGCACGGTGGCTCATTGCGTACCTTGCATTAGCGAGTGTAAATATAAAACTGTATGTAATAGTTTGCGAGGGGGAAAGAGAGGTTTGAAAGAGAGCATGCTCAGAGCTCGCCTGTTCGGAACGAGCGATGCATGTATTTATCATATTTTATTAAGATTAGCAGCTATTAATAGTGAAATTTTACGATCGCGCGAAATGTCTTGTATTAATTTTACGAATTTGCGATAAAAATAATATAATTATTTATTTCGCAGAGTACAAATCTACACAAACGTTATTTATTTATAAATTAGCTTTTATAACCATTTCTAAAAAGTTATAAATACGTCAAGATATATAATTGTGAGATTGTTTTGATCGATATAATACAAATAAGTGTATTTATTCGGTGCGCGTTTAGGCGGAAAAAAGAGCAGAGTAAAAAACGAGGAAAACGTATCTCATGAAGCTATGGGCGAGGCAGAAATGCGTTCTATGAGGTATTACGATATCGATGAAACAGGCGTATCTTGCGATAATGCGCGTTATTACGTGCTGCCGAGCGAACTAGCGATCGATGGAACGACCAATCGATCGATCGATCGATCGATCGATCGACAGACAGCGAGGGGATGTTTCAATCGCTACTATCGGATGATAATAGAGAACATAACGATGGATTCTCTCGAGTCTTGTATAACGCGATTGGCATCATCGAAAATTCGAATAAAAATGCGAGTCATTAAAAAACTGATTAACTTTTAATGTAGCGGGATTATTTTTAAATCCGGATATTTTTCGAGGCAAACAAGGAATATTCAATTCTATTTCCATCATTGTATTTTTATGATTTTGAACAGGAATTATTTAACAGGAATAATTTAGAAACAAGGACGAATAACCGTCTCTTACGTAAAGCTTGAGAAATCCATTAAATCAAGTCGAGATATCGAGAGTAGATATTTTGTAACGTGAGTAAATATAAACTCGATAATGATTTGGAAAGATTTGTCGAAATGTTTGTAGAAATCAGTAGAGATAAAATTAATGATAAAATAAAATAAAAAATAAAATCGTGCGAGACAATGCGTGCAATTTTCAAAGATCAGCGGCAGATAAAGCGCGAACAAAAAAAAATGCGAAATATAACTTTAATACGTCGAGCCTAATATGGGCGAGGATTGCGCCGTCTATCCTTGAGGAGGAACACAAGGAGTCCGGGTGGTTTATCCTGCGCGGCGCGTAATTCTAGCCCAGGTAGGTCTATAAATAGAGTGTACGTGTACGTGTTGCTGACCTGTTGCTCGAGAACACCCTCGTGTGAACGTCGAGGCCCTGAGTAATCGAACCCCGTTGTTCCAAGAGTACCTCTTCTCCTCCTCTCCGCTCGTACCGTCGCCTCACGTTCCGTCGTTCGTACCCAAAAGCACTCGCTACGCTCCGAGTCGAGCCGAGACGCGCGCGCACCTCGAGAGAGATCATTAGGCGTAATGAATACCCGATGGTCCCTTGCCTCGCAATATAATCACCTCGGGGAAATTTCAAACATGATCACGGGCGTTTCGTGTACCGAACATTCTTGTAATAATGACCGCACCTTGTCGCAAATTTTAACGATGCCCATCGTGTGTAATCATCGAGAACAGGTGATCTTGTCACTTGAATGGAAAACTGATTCTCGCGTCGAGTCTCGAGGATTTCTTCAAACAACAACCAAGGGCTCGGTTTCAAGCCGATAGATCACTCGCTGACAATCACGTAACAAGGTCCACACCGTCAAACTATCCTGCCGAGCTACAGGACTGTTCAGTTCACTTGGCACGCGGAAATCGTCTCTTCTGGGCTCCCGGGACAACGAGCGCTTCCTCGTGCACCAAACTCGGCGTGCGATCACACGTCCTCAGAAGAGAGAGAAGGAATATCGAGAAAGAAATGTGGAACACAGACATATGCGCTAATTGTCGTAATTAATCATGGAAGAATTCTCAGGATTAAACGGAACGGAGATCGGAAATACTTCCAATGGCAGCGAGATCGTGGAACTTTATCGTTTCACGTGCTGCCGATCCGGAGTCATTCGCCATCGACGAGTACAATGGTCGATCACTCTTCGATCACGCGATTCCTTCGACCTCGTTTGCTACCGATCCATGAGCTAAAAACGCCCGCCACGTTTGCGAACAGTCACCTCGTTCAGTCGAGATTCATCGCGACAGATATCACGTGGATTCTTCCTCCAACTTCCTTCGTCGGCATTCAAAGCGCCTTTCCTATTAACGGAACTGAAATTATGACTGTTGCATCGTGTCCCGCTAAGGACCAGAGATCATCGTACAGTACCGGCAACAAAGTAAAGACCGCGTCTCTCACGATTTTCTTTGTACGCGGCTATATAATTTTATACTCGTTCAAAAATTACTTGTTTATTCCCTCGGCACGACGATTTTATTAATAGTCTATTCGCATTAATCAAGGCTTATTTCTACGTGTCTTGTGAAGTATTGGATTAGATTATAGAAAAGATCGTTTTTTTTTTTTATTTAACTCTCGCGATAAACAGAAAAGAATCTTTTGACAATAAATATTTTTTGAATATTTATGAATTTCGCGCTTTAGAAATTTTCAATGTCAAGTTGAATAGACGTAGCGATATATGTACGCTTCTATAGCTTTCTCAAGGACACATTGGAGGCGTTATTAATGTACGTTCTGAACCGACATACTGTTATGCCAATAATGCGCTCGAGATGGACCAGTACTCGCGCTGTCAATTATCAGGTTTTTAGTCGTCGAAACTCGCGTAGTCCTCAAAGAAGATGAAGCAGCACGTCGGCGGCTCGAGCGTCGGATATCCCTTTTACAAGAGGCGGACAGGTCCGTTATTCATTCCCCCTCGACTCGTACGATACCTACGCGAGCCAAGTACCTACCCATCTTGCCGGAAGTACGCGCTTTCAGTCGCCGGCCATTTGTTGTCATAAATTATTAACCGTGCCATTACTCGCGCGCGGGACATCATAAATAAAACAATATATGTTGCAGTTGTACAAATCAATCTCGGAATATTATAAGCGCGGGACTCGCGGCGAGAAGTGGACTCGCGCGAGATTAAACAGTCCCTACGCGAGAGCAAAGTACATACTTCGTTACGTTCCTATAAAAGTATAAATTGATACGTCGCGCGATCGCGCGATCAGTTCTCGTTCCTCAAATTACATTGCACGCACGATATTACCGAACGATATTATCGAACTGCGGATTTGCATAATACGCAGTGCGTGATAGAATTAGTTGCATGTGCTGACGACGATGACGCTAAAACGTTTAATCGCGTTCAATCGCTCTGTATGCAGATTTGAGCCGATTCCGAACAATTCCGACGCGTCTCCCCCGCGGAAAGTCGGTCGATCCGACCGGCTCCAATCTGATTAGCGAACGGCGGAGTAAAACCGGGACACGGTATCCACGACGGCGAACTTCGCCCACGGTCTCCTTTTAGCGGTTGATCGTAGTAGTATAAGGAGTTTGTTCTCAGGTGAAGGTAATCATATTCCGCGTTCCACGGTAATGGTGAACGGACGCAGCCTCCGGGCTGTAACGGAACCTCTGCCACCAGCCGGCACCCCGGCCTCTATGTCGGGACCGGGGCCCCGTGGATGCACCTAGCTTGAGCTCGAGAGGCTGCGCCTCTCTGTACCCTCTCCTCTGTACAAGCCAAACTCCTATGTTGGCGCAATTATCGCACGACCGGCTGTTATCTCTCTAGCTCTTCCTCCCCGACGATCGTTATCGTTATCATCTTGTTCCTAAGCGCGGATAAGGCGGACTAGCCTCTGAACTTGACCTAACCCCGTGACACCGATGATCCGGTGTCTGCAAGGAACAACGCGAATACTAATAACAATTAATTCGCCGCTATTCACGTTTCAATGAATGGTCCGCCATTGGCGAAAACAGCACGCGAAAAGAGATCCCGTTGCGGTTGCAGAAGCCCGATAGCGATCGTTACTGTTATTAGTAATGACGAGAGATAGTTACCTCATGAATGTGAGCCAGGATGTAATATGTTATCCATTCGCGGGATAATCACGACGCATTAATTAGCGGATTAATTAGAGCGGAGGCATTCGCCTTACTTTGCCGTGACGTGGAACGCATCGCTCGCTCTCGCTGTTGTTGCCGAGAGTGTATTAACTCGTCTCGAGTTTCATCAGACCATAGATAATTTTATCGCGCGGGCGCGAAAGTAAAATCGAGTTCTCGAGCTCTCTCTTCATTCCGGACGCTATTCGCGCTTCTTACGTGTCTCGTCAAAATTGTTTTTCATTTTTTAGCATCGGTTATTGAATCGGAGCACTTGCCGAAAAAATCGATAATAATATCTTCACAAGACATATCTCTAAAATGTCTAAAATCGATTTACAATATTTAATACAAACGCTGAAAAAATCTGTAACGGAAAAGAATCGAGATTTAGAGCATGAAATATTACTTTCATACGAATCGGAAAATATCTCTCTACATTTCTCATTATTTAACCGTCGTAAAATATAATTGATTAATCCGAGAGGGGGGAGAGAGCGTCCGTCCTGTCACGAGCTCGAGCCACTCGAGTCAAAGGGATCCGGATAGTGGATCCGGTTGTACATACATATGTAGCGCGCACGATCGATTATCACGCGCGTGCTGTTAACCGGAAGATGTCATCGCCGGCAATTACCGCCGGATCGTACGTAAATTTATCGGCGCGACAGACCCAGTGTCGGACTCTGTGACGATGCACTTGGACGCGCGTCGCGCTTTATAAACGCGATGCATCCCGAAGACACGGTGCCTTCCGACGCGGCGCGGCCGCGCTGAGAGCGCAAGTGGAATTAGTCTCGGTTCGACGGACGCGCCTACTGCTCCTGGACGAGCAAGATGGAAAGTAATGCACCTGGCGACGAAAGAGGGTGAATCGACGCGAATGCCGATCGTGCCGAGGGAATGAGGCAGAGAGAAAGAGAGAGAGAGAGAGAGACAAAGAGACGAACGCGGAACGGAATGGAGCCGGGCCACATTGTTAGACCGATATTTCCATTCATAACGCGTCACCGCACGGGTGTGTCGTTTCTGGGTTGCGAACGCGACCCGCGTGTCACGCACGCATCGAACGTGATACGAGAGTAACGCGACTCTATCGAAGGCTACTGAAATTGGCGGAGTAATAGACGAACGTCAAGATTAAATGATCAAATTAATTTTTAACCAAATGCTTAATGAGTATCAAGTCTATTTCTTATTTCTTCTTACTTCTTTTTACATTTCTTCTTCCAACTTTTTCAACAGACTTTATTAAAATTCCATGTAGAAAATCAAAGAAACGATACTTGTGCTATAATTCAGAATAATACATCTTTAATAGAGTCTTTGAATAAGTTTAAAGCTTCGTGCGAATAGAAATGAGGAAATATTATGATGCATGTAGCGGATCGTAGTATATGATGGAAGGAAATAAAATTCTAGACCACGCAAATTTAGATGTTACGAGCGTCCTGTTTTACTACCGCGAATAAAAGAAGTTACAGCTTCACGCAGCGTGCATTCCTCTCGGAAAGTTCTCGCGAAAGGAATCCACAAGAACGAGCATCTTAGAGTATTTTGCACAGTACTTGGACTTCAACACCGAGCACTTTGGCTAAAGATGTTAAAAGCGTGCATGCCCGACTGTATTGACGCTATTGCGCTCATTCACCAGATTCCCTTGTTCAATGGACCGTACCGTGAATACGCAATGACGTAAGAGTCCCTGTGTCGTTTCGCGGCGCATTGCCGGCTTCGCAATTGGTCCGTCTCGTCGCGCTGAGAAATATCTCGCAGATTTATCCATTGGCGCGAGATTCATTACGATCGCGCGGTCGGAACGTAATTTACAACGCGGCTAGCATGAAACGAACGTTAACGAGCGAGCGCGAGTTTAGGTGTCGCGGCTCTCTCACATTGCTTCTTCTTCTTCTTCTTCTTCTTCTTCTTCTTCTTCTCCTTCTTCTCCTTCTCTTTCCTTCTTCGGATTACAATGAGCTGCCGGTAGATGCGTTGCTCGGGGGAGAGGAGTGGCGGAGGGGAAATATACACGTAGGGGAAAAGATGAAGTCGACAGGTAGAAGAGAAACTACCTATGCGCGCGTGCGCCTCTCTCTCTCTCTCTCTCTCTCTCTTTTATCTCTCGGTACCGCTTTGTATTAGACCGCTGTCGTACGGCTGGTATGCGCCGCCAAAGTTTTCTTCCTATGCGCGCGGGAATTCTTCTTATTTTTCTCTCTTCCTCATCTATTGCATTTACCGGCGAGAGTCGACGGCTTCTCCGAGTAATCTCTCTCGGTCGAGACCCCAAAGATACGATCTTTTCTCGTAACGTGAAACGCGCCGGCGCTCGATTTTACGATGCTCTCGCTTGAAAATTAAACTTTTATTACGAATCTTTTTCGCGCGTCCGTCCTCTCTCCTTATCAAGCGAGATTCGAGAGGGCATTGGCGCCGGATCGGCAACCACGGCCTAGCACGGAGGTGGTTGAGCACACACAACGCGCGTAGTCTCGTGCAAATACGCGTGCTCATTCCCACGCACCCACGCCTCTCACAGCCGGTTCGTGCTTCAGGTAGACGAACGAATCGCATTTAGCCTCCCGCCGCGACGTCGCAAGTGTTTTCTCGCGTCGCAAACCGCGGCATCTTGACTCTGACATTGTGATATATCGTACACCTGAGGGGATTCTACTCCGACATCGATTAAATGTTAGCTGGAATTCAACCGCTTGAATCCTTTTATTTAAATACCGATTATAAGACAGCGATACGCGCACACAATTCAATTGATTGACTTATTCACGAATGCCAGATCGATCAAAGAATTAAGATAAATCTGGTTCGATTTCAGAGTCCGTCCAAGTGTCGATTTGTCAAATCAAGGCGACAGTTATGTGATAAAATGTCATGCGGCGAGATAAATACGGTTTTTAACCGCGCCACGTTGGAATAGATAAGCGTACAATGGTTCGTTGAATTTTTACGCGTATATAAATAACGGGAAAAAACTCGCAAAGCCGTCTGAGTAGGTTTAACTTGGAGCTATAAGTAGATATTCAGAACGATTGCATTTGTCACATAATGCAGAAGAGATGACCGATATATATATATGCCATCCACGTTTACGTTTCGAAACGTTTTAATATTCACTTGTTGGTTAAATTAATTTATGTAATATTTAAAACAAAGCTCACAATCAATTATATTTAAATGCAGATAAGATATATTTTCGAGGAAATGCTCTGCTTTATAAATAATAAATAATTTTATGCGATTTTTTCCGTTTAAATCAATTTCATGAAAATTGGCTCTCTTATTTTGATTATTATATACAAAGCGACATTCTTGGAGATCTTATAGTTTATACTTACATGGATAATGCGAATTAACGAAAGCATCATTTACATGTTTTAGGGTACGGAAGAAGAGTGCCGACATGTCGGCGTTGAGCGCCGCGCTTTGTAGACGCGGGATAATCCTTTGGCTGGCCGCCGTCCTACTGCTGGCGTCACGATCCACACATTCTGGTAAGTTTTTGCAGGAATATCTCGGTACGCTTCTATCTCCCTTTCTTTCATCTGGCTCCGACGCCTCGGACACGCTTGAGCCGCCGTACAAAACATGAGTCATTTATTTGAAAGAAGGACCGTGAACGCGCGGACTCCCACGAGAGGAAATGGAAGGCATAGGTGGAGAAGAAATATTTTCGCTCGTCCGAAGACGCGATCGGATTATCTCTGCTCCGGCTGGAAACCGGATTACGATCCGCAATCCATCCATAAATGCAGCAAAATATCCTACGAATTATAAACGAAAAAAAAAACCGCTTTTGTTTCCATCAATATTATTTACTCTCTTTCACAATCCATGGAGAATGCCGATAAGAAGTCGAATATATTGCGGTAAAAAAGAGAGTAAAAGTAATCTCGATGAAGATGAGATTAGCTTCTCGAAGTATGTTTCATTCGATAGAAATTTACGATAGAATCTAGTTTTTCGAACAATGTAAAAAAGAAACAGTGATTTTAGCAACGTTTCATCAAAGCACGTTTCTCGGACGGTAAGAGTCAAGTGCCGCGTCATTTTTCGAGATTACAAAAGAGACGCGAGAAAATGGAGGTCTGAAAATCGAGCGTGAATGTGTATGTCGTGCGTTGAAATTAATTTCTGAAAATCAGAGGGAGAAAGAGAGAGAGAAAGAGAAAGAGACGAACACTTCCGCGATCGTTCTTTCTTCGTATTCTCCTGGTGTGACTAACGCAGAGTCGGCCGGCCAATGTTTGAATGAGCGAGCCACGTTCTGTCAGGCCGTCGAACCTATCCGCGTGCGCCTCCCTTCTTCTCCGGTGACGGAGAAAGAGAGAGAGAACATTACCTCATAATGCTCACCTCTGGCACCGGTTGTGTCGGGGCCCAAGGTGCTTTCCCATGGACCTGGCACACCATATTCGTTCTTCGACCATTCTCAGGTCGCCTTCGGGCGGTCGGTCGCATCTCCTTCCTATCCTCGTGAGGCCTCGTTCCGCGAAGTATCGCGCGAAGCTTCTTCCCTTTTCGTCTAGCAGGTTTCAAACAGTATGCCTAGATCCTTATCGAGTCCTACTACCGATATGAGAGTGAGACGATCCAGTTGGGTTTTAAATTGTCGCGTCTTAAATTATTTCCGGGAGGAAAAACGGCAATAATGCGAAATTATATCGAGCGCGATCAACCGCAAATTTGTAAAATGTACTTCAACATCGATTGGAAAAAAGGATTCAGGTTCTCGTAATTCGTTATTCGAGAAAGTAATTTTTCTCGCGATCTCGTAGAAAAAAGATATGCAAAAAAGTCGAATCTATTTCGCGCCAAGTGCTCACGACGATCAATCAATTGATCGATAGATAGAAGTGCATTCTCAGAAATGCGAACGATACGAACACGGCCGCGTGCAAAAACGTTGCATCGTCAATGAAGGCTTATTGAGGATGCGTCAGTTTTGCTTCTCCCCTTCATCAATCGGCCGTCGGTGCTTCAACGAAGAGCAGGTGTGGTTAAACGGACGGGATCGATTGAATTCCGCAACTCGCTCGGCGTGTCTTCTCCCTCTTTCTGTTTTTTTTTTTTTTCTTTCTTTTTTTCACTCCGGGAATAGCCTGGCGATTCTGTAACTCTTTCTCTCTCGGGCGTTCGTATCCTTTTTTTTTTGTTTCAAGCTTTTATCGAGCAGACAGCAAGGACGATCGAGATCGACGCGCTCGATCACTGGCGATTCCTCAGACGACAGACAAGTTTTACTGGATTATGTATCTTCCTTGTGACAGCGGGCATTTGCGTGAGACGTTTGTATTCAAAGGAAATCAGGAACATTGTCGATTTCGATAGGCAACAAGTTTTCATTGCAGAAAAATTTATCCCTCGTTTTGTAACATTCTTTTTGGATATGTCGTTTTGAGACAATCGAGGAATATGCTGATATATCAGATTGCATTACGTTGGAAAATTATGAACGACGCTCACCCTTTGCAATTTTTCATATCAAATTGTTACATGTTTACGTGGTATCATTATTATCCGCGATAAGAAATACGCAATTGGCAAAGTATCATAGGAACATCTCTCTCTTTTCGCCTTGGGAATTTATTTCATTTCTATATCTCTCTCTATCTCGTTCACAATTCAAACAAAAAAATTATTTCTTACGTTAACGTCAAGAAAAAAAGAAGGAAAAACGCAATGGAGAGATATTCCATGTACGAGCGGAGAAGTCAATTTCGGAATTCCACTCGGATCCGAAATCGGCGAGGGAAGAAAAAAAGAATGCATTTCGGCTCGCGTAGCGGTTCCTGCGCGGTTGCAGTTACGCGATGCTGTGTGAATTCTGGTCAAACCTGTAAGCCCTGAGGTGTAGTCAGTCTCGGCGTGCCCACGTCGGGATGTCACTGACCGCGTACCTCACCTCGGCGTTCGCCACTTACGGTCCACGTATGTACGTCGTCCGCCATGGGGTCGCACCTGACCCCTGAGGCGTTCCATATTTATATTTAATGCTTGGCAAAGTGTCGTTATCATTAAGTATCATCAGACTCTCTCGCAGCGAGCTGGAAGAGAATCCGGATAGCACAGTTAGAGTGCATAAAAATGCGTTGAGATATATATGATGTGGGATCGCGAACAGTTATGCGTCTATTAAATGTACTCGAATATTCCGTGAGATATGATCATACGAGCGATCATAAATATGTGCGTGTATATGCACAAGATTTTTATACGATTTGAAAAGAAATTATGGATCTCAAACTCTTAATTTTACGATTAAATCGAATTGTCCGAGATGTATATGAATCTGTCGTAAAGACTCCCTTACACTCGGGAGCAGAACAATGAGGGTTTTGAGGTGACTCGATCCAATGCGTTTTTAATAGCGAGTGCGAATACATTTCGCGCCGTCAATTCAGACGAAAGAGCTCTCTCGCGAGATAAGAGGGTATAGAAAGGATCTGTTGTAACCGGTACATAATAAGAGGACTCCACTCTCTTGTCTTCTTCTGAGCTCTCTCCTTCTCCCTCTCGTCTGTGTATCTTCTTGACTACTTAGATGGCGAGCAGCGGGTCAGCAGCGGTCATCCGAGGAAGGGTATAACGGAATGTATGGGTGCAACGTCAGCGTGATGTGGATTAAATCGATCGCGTCGATTAATCCGTTTTGGAAAATGGAGGTGTTCCGATTTAGCGCAAAGAAAATTTAAGGGCGATTATCACGCGATATCGCGCGTTCAATGCCCGCTAGACACAACATGCGCGCGCGGGACATTCCCGTGCAGCGAAGTGAATCGTGGGTTCAGAGAGATTCCGTGTCCCTTATCGGAAACAAGCGTTTCTTTCGTCCGGGAATTATTCTCATTACCGCATCTAACGGCGCGCAGACTCGCCTCATAATATAGGAAGTGGTAATGAACTCGATCCCGCGATTGGGAGGATATAATTTTTTTTTATCGATTGTCCTCGAAAGGAAGGGAGGGGACCGCACGCTAAGAAACACGCGGCGCGTATTACGCCAGAAACCGGTCGGCCAGGTTTCCACGGCGTTACCTTCTCGGTCGCCGTGACATTGGCATTAACGGTTGCGCCGATGCAAACAAAGCTCGTCATTTTTTTTATCACGTAATCTGAATTTGCGTAAGTTTTGAGCGAGATGAATCGCCAACGGGGAGGAAAATCTCGTCGCGCGATGATTTTCTTCCCTCATCTCGCGCAATGGGAGATGAAATTATTTCATCTTTTTCGTCAGCACATAGGCGGATAAGCTGGCCCGGGAAGCGCGCGGCGAAGGAAAACACGACCTTGGAAAGTGCGTAATGCAGAATTTCGTGCACGCAATACACCGGGGACCGGCTGCGGTGCCAGGTGTTCATCGGACCGTGTGCGGTTGATGGTAATGAACTTTCGCGAGGCAAGGCCGCCGGGGATGATTTCATAACGCGAGCGCAAGCGCTTCTCCTGCAGTGTAATAGCATCGTTCGCGCGCGCATTCGCGCTCAGACGCGGAGAAAGGGACGCGGGTTCAGGTCGAGACACATCGCGAGAGAGGAACCGAGAGGGTCGCTCTCCGAAGAACGAGACAATTGTGAGAGAGGAAAATGGAGAGGGGCAAGAGGGGAGACGATACGGGAGAGGAAACGGGAGGACTCGGCGAGTACGTCGACTTACATAATGATTCTCCCCGCGATTCCTCGAGATATATATAAAATATGTTTGTGCTGTGTGTATACGCGCGATTCTCTGTCCTCGATTACGAGTGAGGCGGCCGAGAGGAACATATAAATCTCGCGCGCGGATATTATATTCGAGGGAAGATGCGTTTATTGTTGATACCGATAAACTCCTACGTCGTTCTTTTTCTTTGCGATCAAGATTGATTTAGGGTCCGCATTCCCTTCTGGAAGTACATCTCCAGAAAGAGAAAGAGAGAGAGGGAAAGAGAGAGATTCTGGTAGAGCGTACCTTGGTCGATATACGCGGCTTTGTACGATGCATTTTATTCAAAACTGTATTTTTATCCGAAGCGCAGAACATTATCTCGGTAGGCGAGATTTATCGAACGACTCTCGCTGCTTTTCTAGGAAAAAAACACGCCATCCGTACGTTTCGATCACGACAGAATAAGAAACAAGTGTCGGAAAGTACGTGGGACCGATAATGTACGTCGTTCGTATCGAGATCGCGCTTCATTACGATGCAATTCTCCGTTACTACAGTCGAAATGCGTCACAACTTTTTGCCAGCATCTTTCCGGTCGTACGCACTCAATGATCATCCCGTTAGTTCACCGACGGTAATTTATCGTTCGCTGCTGAAGCAAAAAAAAAGCGAAGGAAATGCTCGCTTGTGCGGCAAAAAGCAGTCACTCGGTTTTTGGTGCGTATCATCGTAAGACTCGACGAATGGACCGTTCGAAAGATGCGACAAGTTTACGTTATCTCTAAGAAACAGTCGAATCAACGAAGATTACTCTCGTAGAAAGTATCCTTTTTTCCCTTCTTTTCAATTTCTCGTCACGGTATTGAACAAATCTCGGATAAGTAGCTTTTATCGATCAATATTAGCCTTGATCATTTCATTATGAGTTCAATTATGAGCGCCGCCCATATCGCTATTTGTCTGTTGTTGAATAATCGTATTGTGCAAGAGTGTCGTCGTAGTTAGCGCACGCCCAATGAAGAACACGTACGGAGATTACACGACACCTTGACCGTGGTCTCTTCGAAGGAAGGTGCAACGTAATAATTTAGTCCGACCATTATGCGAGACAAGAATCGTCTCGGTAGGACACAGTGCACGCGTACGTGATGGCTCTGTATAACGTGGAGGCACGCGGCTTGGGCCCCGATTCGCTCGTGGGATTGACAAGAGGCCTTCCATTCACCTGAAGCCTGGGTCGTCGTGATTCCTGGTACAAATCGATTCATTGGAAATTGCCTGCGTCGCGGAATGTCTTGAATTTTCGCTTCCATAATAAGATCTATGGAACTCAATAGCAATTTTTTTTTTCTGCAGAAATATATATGTATTTAATAAAATGATATAATTTTCTTGCATGTCGGATAACTTAATTATTATTTACGAAAATTTGAATGATTCTCTTTGATCCGTATTCTATATATATATATATATTGCACGGATGTTGCATTGAATTTTTCCATAATGCGATAAACGACTGAATGTAACTTTGAGAAAGCGAGAACGAGAATAGAGTCAAATAGAAAAGGCTCCTTGTGCGATTTCTAGAACATTTCGGTGATTGTACCTCTGGAGAGTATCCTGTCACGTTTCAGGAACAATCGAACTCAGGGTCCTGCGCGCGACATTTCAATTCCGAAAGAAATTGCGAAAGAGTGTCGTGTAAGAAGAAAATGGAATGGGAGATACGTATTGTTTGGTGATACGCGTCGGATTACACGCGGAGAGTCGAAGTGAATTCAGTATTCTATGCGCACTCTCGCTATACAACTCGTTCGACTAGGGCGAGGGTGTTAATGAGAATTCACCCACGTGTGTTCGCACCATATGACGCTTCCACTCGTCCAGCATCAAGCTCCGATACACCCTCGAGAGAGAAAGAGAGGAGAAAGAGAGAGAGAGAGAGAGAGAGAATTTGAATGCGTCCTGCTAGTAATTACTATGATAAACTGCACAAGGGGAGACGCATTGGCGTCATCTCCTTTCTGCAAATTTTAGCGAGCTTATTCGGCATAATCCCGTTTTACGCTTTTCATTAACTTTAATTTCGTGTATCATGCACGAGCATCTATCTATCACAAGGCGATCAATCTTGTAGCATTAATAATAGTCGTGTGTTTCTTTGATTGCAGCGCCGGTGTATGATCAGGATAGCACACAGGTTGCAGAGTACGATGGAGGTACGTATATTATTCCGGCATTAACTGCATCTAATCAATCGACATGTGCGTTAATATTAATCGTGTCGCGATTCAAAAAGATGTACGTATCGTACTTTAATTAGAAGAATCAAATATTATGAATGATTTCTACGTGATATATTGCAAAGTTAAAACTTGCTAAACTCGTTGCATTCCGCGATACTGCGAAAATAACAATCGCATTACATAATTGCGCTATGTTTCAGATTTTTGACATATTCATTAACGTTTAATTATGTTCCTCTAGCTGCTGGATGTTACTTCAACTTTCAACGTTATCAAGAAGGGGATAGGATCGTTACGAGTGAACCGTGTCTAAATTGCACGTGCCACAATCGAATGTTAATGTGTTACCTGAAGGTATGTCCATTCACGAAAGCAATCGGTCAGGATTGCACGGTAGAGAAGCGTCCGGATCAATGCTGCCCCGTGATCACTTGTTTGGAAGTACCCGTCCAACTCTTAACATCGACAACGAGTGCACCGGCGGATTCTACAGCAGTTGGTTTTCATGATAATTATGGTTGTCACGTTGACGAGAAATTTTATCCAGACGGCGCCATGCTGCCGGTGGAGCATCACAATCCTTGCGAGCTTTGCTACTGCATTCGAAACAGAACCACATGCGTCATGCAAGAATGTACTCTACAAGTGGCAGGATGTAAACCGGTCTACCAACCGGGCGTGTGTTGTCCGATCAAATACAATTGCGGTAAGTAATTGCGTTGTCTCTTTCTCGCGATATTTCACTCTCTGTTCGTGCGCTTGCAATTACTGATTATTTGTGCAGAATATGACGAGGAACTTAGCACCACGGTTGGTCCAACTCCTGGGCTCATTACCACAACTCCACCTCCCGGCGCGTCATCTCAATGTTATCACGAAGATAAAGTCTACGAAGATGGCGATCTGATTTATTCAGATCAGCCTTGCGAGCATTGTTACTGTTTCCGAGGTGAAATTGCTTGCGCGGTACAAAATTGCGGAACACCAATGCAAGCACACGGAAAAAATTGCACGGCCTTACCACCACCAGAAGGAGAATGTTGTCCGACCACATACGAGTGCGGTAAGTAATTTCATGTAATAACTGACGATATGATTGCGATATATTATAAAACAACGATTTAATTGAGGTGCAATGAATATTACGCATTAAAACACGTTTACGATCTATACTTATTACAGAAAAAGAACAAGAAATCACGTTACCAGAAGAAGCTGAAGAACAACTTCCGGGGCAAGTACCACACGAACTATTGACGACAGAGTCTCCTATGCTAATCGATGAAGAGGATCAGCAAGTAAAGAAACATCCTGAGGAGGAAACTTTCCCAGGCGCCGAAAATGTTATATCGCACGAAGGAGAAGAAGAAGAGAATATTCAAGGAACTATTGAACATGTTACTCAGGAACACATTTCTTCTACCGAGAAATTTGAAGAACAACCCGCAACATCACCAACAGAAGAGAAGGCTGTATCTGAGACGGAAACTATCGCTATTGAAAAGGAGTCCAGTCCTTCTCCCACTGAGATGATATCGGAAGAGGCAATAACTACGAAAGTGCCCTCTGATGCAGAAGCAACGAAGATGGAAGCGCCTACGACAGTACAAAAAATTGAAGAAAGTATAACTACCGAAGCACCTGCCGTTGAATTACCGGAAGCTTCGTCTATTTCGGAAGGCTTAGGATCGGAAGAGGAAACGGTAACTACAGAACATATACCTGAAGAACACGTAAGCACAGAAGAGAGTGTCGTTGAAAAAGAACAATCGATTGAACCTGCCATTAGCGAAGAAACGCAGACCGAAAGTGTAAAACCAGAGGAGACTACTAGTCCACACAAGGAACTTCCAGCAGAGGTGACTGAGGCAGAAAAAACAACGGAAAAAGGACAAGTTAGCGTGACGGAAGCGCCAGAAAGACCAGAAATTTCGACCGAAATTGTTGAGAAAGTAACATTACCGGTTGTAGAAGTTGAACAGCCTGATATAAGTACTGTTCCTGAATCTATCACCGAGAAAACGAAGGAAAGTGAAGATGAAGTAGAGACTACATCAAGTGAAATTTTGGCGACTGAGACGGAAGCACCGAAAGTAATTACAAGTATACCCCATGAGGAGTCCAGTACTGAAGAAATTACTACTGAAAAAGAAATATCTCATCTAACAGAAATCGCTGTTACGGAAGAAATTCAATCGACTGAAGTGAGTTTGCCTACAAAACATCCTGCAGAAAAAGAACAAAAACCAATGGTAAGCGAGGGTGAAGAGGAACATTGGCCAGAAGAGCCAACGTCCGAACATGCAATAATCGAAAAAGAGCAAGCCACTGTTGGCGCTAAAAAAGAAGATTCTGGTCTGACTGAAGGTCCAACAATGGGCGAAGAACATATCACTACAGAGGGGCAACAGGTAGAGGAATCAACTCCGGAAATTCCAGCTCAAGGTCCAAGCAGCATACCAATTCCTGAGCGAAGTCCGGAACAAAAAGCGGAAGATAAGAACGTGTATCATGTGACAGAGGATTCTCACGATATTACACATCCAGAAATCATTAGTCCCGACAATCTCATAACTGAACATCCGCAGGAAGTTCCTACAACATATATTCCGCAGGAACAAGAAACTACGTTAGCCTTGTCAGAAGAAACTTCGAAACCGAGTGCGGAAGAAACTGAAGTAGCAGAAGAAGAAAGTCCAAAACAATATCCGAAAGAAGTTACAGAAATAAATCTACCAAGCCAGCATAAACCAGACATCACTACAAGTTCCAAAGAAACAAAAGCGGAAAGTACTTCAGCTGTTACCGAAATTCAAACTAGCACGGAACCTTCTGTAACTACTCACATACCAGAAGAAAAAGCATCTGAGGAAACCGAGAAACCTAGTGTGCTGAAAGAGATCGAAACAGAAATTCAGTCAACAGAAGAAACTTTCACGGAAGAATTGCCTACAAAGGAACTTGGTATCGAAGAATCTGGTTCTTTTGAACAAATCAGTGGCGAAAAAGAAGTTCAACCAAAGAAAGAACAATCAAATGAAGAGGAAATAGAAACACAACCTCCGATTATAACGGAACCAGAAATTTCTACCTCTATCCCAGTTGAGAACGAATATTCAATGCCTCCAGAAATTTCTACCTCTATCCCAGTCGAACACGAACATTCAGTGCCTCCAAGTCTCGAAGATGAACAAACAACAAAAGGTGAACATATTACCATAATTCCCGAACAATCGACCGTGCCACAAATCGGAGAGGTAGAAACTGAAATTACTCTTGCTGAAAAGGAAAAGTCAATCGAGGAACATGTTACAGAACAACCTGCTATTTTACCAGATATAACCGAAGAAGAAAATGAAACACAAACCGAAAAATCTATCTCGAAAGAGGTAGAAACTACGGTAGCAATAAAGATGACAGAAGAAGCCGAAGAGAAGCCTACGACACAAACATCCGTTGAAAAAGAAAAAACTGAGCAACCTGAGCAATATTCAACGGACAAGATTTCAGAAGAAGCTGCTACTATAGAAAGCCATGGTGTGCAACAAACCGAGGCACCTGTGATTGAGAAAAAGCCTGAGGCAGTAGAAGGTACGGAAGGCGTGTCAACGGAAAATATAGAACTCCAAACTGAAGTAATAATAACAGAAAAAGAACCAAGTGAAGAAGAGAAACCATCTGAAGAAACTATAAGAGTGACACCAACAGAAGTTACAACAGAAACTATCGAACAGACGGAATTACCACACCCCATCGAAACAAGTGAAGCAGAGAAAGAAAGTGAAGAAAAAATTTCTGTGTCTACGGAGGAAGTGCAAACAGAAATTCCTGTAGTTGAAATTAAATCTACAGAATCACCGGCCGTGGAGGAAACAGAGAAAATACAGACTGAACCTTCCGTTACCGAAGAATATATACCAAGCCAACCTTCGATTCCTTCGGACCGCAAGGAGGATCAAGAATCTGTTGAACTAAAACCAAGCGAGGAAAAGCTGGAAGGCGAAGAACAAATAACTCAGGAACCATCTCTCGAAGAGAAGAAAGAAACTGAAACATATGAAGAACCACAGAAAACGACAATTCCTTCTGAAGAAGCTGTTACCGAATCTGTTTTGCCGGAAGAAAAACTGACTAAGGTTACTGACACAACGACACTTGTTGAAACAGGTGAAGCCGTTACGCAACCAGCTGTGCAAGAACAGCCAGAAGTAGCGAGCGAACAACCAGAAAATGTTACAACAGAAATATCAAAACAAGAAGAACAGACTCAGGGACCAATCACCGAAGAACAGCCTGAAATACATGTAAGAAAAGAGACTGAAGCACCCATTTCTGTAATTCATGAGGGCACTTCTGTTACTCCTACCAGCGCAGGCGAAGAAGATGTCAGTAAGTCAATCGAAACTGCAAGTGAAGATAGTACGACTCTTGGATTTATTGAAAAATCGACAAAGTATGAAGGTGAAGTTCCGATCGAAACAGAAAATATACCTTCTACAGAACCTGTATTTTCAGAATCAGAAACTGTGTCTTCAGAAGAGATACAACCGGAAATTGTACCTTCTACAGAATCTGCATCTTCAGTATCAGAATCTATATCTATGGAAGAAAGACAACCGGAAATTATACCTTCTACAGAATCTTCAAAATCAGAATCCGTGTCTTCAGAAGAAAGTCAACCGGAGACACATGAGCAGACCACACAATCATTGATAACGGAAGAAGAATCAAGTCAAAAAGGAGGTGAAGAGTTCACTGAAATATCCACGAAAGAAAGTGCAATTCTAGAAACGCCTAAAGTACCTGTGCTTACCGAGGTGCAACCACAGAAACCTGAAGAGAAAGAAGTTGTAAGCACAGAGCCGCCGATTCACGAAAAACAAGAGGAATCTACGACAGTTGCTTTAAAAGAAACTCCTGAGATACAAATTACTACTGAAGTACCATTGGAAAAAATACCTCAATATTCAACTGAAACGAGTATTTCTGAAGAAACTCCTATAGAGAAAGAAAGTACATCAGAGAGTGCATCTCGTCCATCAGGTATTCCAGGAGAAGGTAACTGCCTTATCGAAGGACAATCCTACAGCAATAATTCGGCTGTTCCGCCAGCAAACGCATGTCAGACGAGTTGTCGTTGTATTAGCAGTATCGTTCAATGTGAACTCGTGCAATGTCCTGCCCCGCCGGCTCATTTATCAAACTGCATGCCGGTTTATACGAGCGGAGAGTCGTGTTGTCCAATGTATGCATGTGATTCGACACCGACTGCCGAATTGGAATCTGACAGTCATGTAATCGAGCCACATATTCCGGAGGTAGAGGAAGATCAAAAAACGTCTTTGCCAGCAGAGATATCAACAGAACAACCAGCCATAGAGGTTACTGAAGCAGCGAAAGAATATAGTACATTAGCTGGTGAAACCAGTATGCCGGAGACACATCCTGCGGAAGTTACTATTCCCTCTGTTTCTCCGTCGGAAGAAGAGCTAGAATTGATAACTGAGAAACAGCAGACTACTCTAAAATCTGTCGAACCAGTTTACGAACAGCCAACTACAATTGCGCAATCTATTGAGCAGCAGCCTGAGGAACATACTATTAGTTCTGTGCCTGAGATAGCACAGGAGTCTGCCAGTCAAGTATCCGAAGAAGAACATTATACTATGTTACCAGGAGAAATTACCGAAGGCAAAATTAGTGAAAAAGAAGAAAGTGTAACAGAATCGGCAATTTCGACTCAGCAACCACAGGAAGAGACTGTCGAAGAACAAACTCCTGTTAGTGGCGAGGAGCAACAAGTAATCACTTCCACACATATATCTGCAGAAGATAAAATTCATGGTGAAGAAGAAGAAATTACGATTCCGACTGTAACAGAAGAGAAAAAGATTTCTGTCCCTGTTGAAGTAGAAGAAATTTCAACATCTACTGAGAAAGAAGAAGAAATTACAACCATTGGAGTTGGAAAAGAAGAAGAGATTACGACTATCAAAGAAAAATCCTCTGAGGAAGAAAGTGTCAAGGAACAATCTACGCTCAAGTCAATTGAAGAAGGTGATAAAGAGCAGTCTGAAGAAGAAAAAATACCAACTTCCGAAAAATCAATTATTGACGAAGAGGAGCCATCAACGAAACCGGAAGTTTCAGAAGAACAAAAGACTGTTGAACCAACTGAATATGAGAGTACATCTATTCCTGAAATTCAGTTCACAACGGAGCATAAATTCGAAAGTGAAACTGGATACGAAAAGGAAAAAGAACATGAAATAGCTACGTCGACTGAAAGTGAACAAGTTACTCAGTCTGAGGAACCAGAAAGTCAAACAAAATTACCTGATATTGTAGAAACACACGAACCAATCGCACCTGTTGCTGAATCGACGACTTTGATACACGATCATACGATGAACGAGGAAGTCTCATTAGAAGAACATGCAACTATAAAATCTATAGAAGTTTCTACGGAAGAAAGTAAAGAAGAAATAAAACCGGAATTTTTAACTAAAGTTCCTGAAATAGAACATGTTACGCTCCCTATCGCGTCTGTTGAAACAGAGATAACAACTGAACAGGAATTAGAAAAATCTAACGAAGAAACCGCTAAACCAGTAGAGGAATTTACTACTGAAATTTCTCATGAAGAAACATTGCCGGAAACAACGGAAAGCACAACAGGAAAAGAATCTATAGAACATGCTGAAGAACATACGGAACCATCGGAAAAAGAAAAAGAATCATCTGTCACAATATTGCCTGAAGAAAAACCATCTGTAACTGAATCTCCGATTAGTACAGAACAACCTATTAGAGTTGAAACTTCCAAAGAAGAAGCGGAACATGAAAAGCCTACTGAACCTAGTATTGTTCATGAACCCGAAAGTACACAAATTTCGACTGAACAACACCCAGAAGCCGAAATTGAATCTCATACATCTGAATTACCTGTTGAAGAACATACGATAACCGAGGAAATATCAACAACGTCTATATCTACAGAAAAAGAAGCCAGCGAGCAACCCGTTACATCGATAAAGGAAATTCAGACAAGTTTAGACGAAGTAGGAACTAAGCAGCCTATTGTTCCCGAAACGGAATCCGAAACACCAACTGTAGAAGAAGAACACATCACTATTCCCATCGAAGAGCACACTACGAAATCTGAAGAGCATCTTGTCGAAGAACAAACTGTTATTAGTGAAGGAGAAGCAACAGAAAGCGGCATTTCAACAGCAGAAATCACGGAAAGCGTAACGAGCCAAGAAGAGCAAATAGGAACTGAAAAGACTATAGAAAGTGCCAAACCAGAAACGGAATTGCCCAGTTTAACGGAACATACTATTATTCCCGAAATTTACAAAGAAAAAGAGGAGCAGAAACCTGAAGTCGGAATAACGAAAGAAACGGATAAAGAAGAATCGGTCACAGAAAAAGCTATTAAAGAGGAAACTGCAACATCTGCTGATCTTACAGAGAAGTATCCTGCCATAGAAGAACACACCGAGCAAGAAGTTGAAATAAAAACTCATGCACCAATGGAACTCGAAACAACAATTGCTCCGAAAGAGCAGAAACCTGAGAAGGAAACTACAAGCGAACCAGAGCGTCCATTGAGCGAAGAAGCGACGACTAGACCAAGCTTGATACCTGAAGAACATTCAATATCGGCGGAGGCAGACGAAAAAGAAAAAGACACTCATAAACCTGAATATCAGACAACGGTGTCTATCACAGAAGAAGAAACATCGAAACCAGTGACCGAGACCAGTGATGTGGAAAAACTTTCAACCGAAGAAGAATCTGCTACAACTGAAAGTGCAACCGAGAAACCGGAGGAATCCATTACAAAAGTTTCTGTCGAAATAAGCACAACCGAAAAGTTTGCGGAAGTTCCATCTGAAACAGAAAAACCAGCTGTACCAGAACAGGAAACAGAATTGCCCGAACAACAACAAGGTGAAACTACCACGAAATCAATTGAAGATGCTGTAACCGAGGAGAAATTACCAGAGGAAATAATTCCAGTGGAAGTAATTCCAGAAACTGAAGAAAAACCAAGCGAAATTTCTACAGTAAGTGACGAGGAAGCACATTCTACTGAATCGAGTCTTCCAATCGAAACGACTTCTATTCACGAGGAAGAACAGCCATCAATATCGAAACTACAGCCGACTGAAAGACCTCTTCCTCCTGAAGAGGAAACTCTTGTAACTGAAGAGATTCAGCCTAGCAAACCTGAAGAAGGTGAAGTGCAACCAGGTATATCTGAGGAACCTCAACCTACTACAGAACATGCGCTTGAAACATCTGTCCCGATAAAAACAGAAGAGCAACCGGAAACCAATCGACCAGAAGTCTCTTTGGAAGCTGCCGTGCCAACTGAAGAACCAACCACAGTATCTGGCGTGCTAACCGAATTGCCTGAAGAGAAAACTACTATCGGATCAATATCATCAGAAGAAACTGAAACCCAAGGCCCGATAAGACCTGAAGAAGGAGCGCAATCTGCGGAAACGCCGATTGAACACGTCACAAAGACGCAGCCGGTGTCGACGGAATTACCAATCGGAGAAAGTACAGAGGAAATTTCCGATGAAGAAATCGTTCATTCTCAAGAGATTGAAGAAGTTAGTCATCCTCACTTTGATCATTTCCCGGAGGCTACTGTGAAGCCAGAGACTGACTATTCCGCGGAGGGTGGATTGACGTTAGGATCCGACGAGGAACATTTGCGACCGGTTAATCATACTGTAGAATCGGAACGACCGTATCACGAACACCGACCGGCGACTACTTTGGCACCTCATATTCCGGAGTATTCCGATCAATCAGGAGAGGATTATCCTCACTTCCCCCCGCAAAGTGGCAGTTTGAATCCCGACGAGGATTACGATGAAGACGAACAGATCTACGGACCGGGCACCTGCCGATACGGAGGCAAGGTCTACGTCTCGGCGCAACAGATACCCAGAGACGATCCGTGCGACTTCTGCTTTTGCTTTAGGAGTGATATCATCTGTTTGCAACAGAGCTGCCCACCGCCTATTCCGGGCTGTCATGAGGAACCAATCAGCGGTTTCTGCTGTCCTAGATACGAGTGTCCCGTGTCAATGGCCATGTCTCTTAACTTGACTACCACCACCACCACGACTACGACCACGTTACCGCCACATTTTCACGCTCACGCTTATAAGGGAGCTGCGAAACGAAGTGGCTGTCAGATCCGAGGTCAGGCGTATCGAGTAGGAGAAGTCATTAAATCGACGTCTGGACCTTGCCTTCATTGCACGTAAGTTTTTATCAACGAAAGAAAAAATATCTCTTTATTCCTGTAATTAAATTTTTATGTCAATTTGTGCATATTGTCCCTGAAAAGTTTAACACGAACTCTTGTAAAATTTCAGCTGTGGAGGTGATGGCAACATGAAATGCGAACCGCGAATGTGCAGTCCGGAACCGATGCTGAGGCAAATGATCGCCACGGCTGCAGCCAAGAGAAGAAGATGAGCCGCCGAGGTGAATCATCTTTACAAAGAATCATACACGAGAACGACGAAGTTGACAGGATTCAGTGTTGTATAAAAGTGAATTAAAATTATTCCAATCTACCTAAACGTCGTGCGAAACACAGACAATAATGTGCTTCGGCGATCACGAACTGAGTGGCCAAAACGTAAACGTTTATATTAATAATATTATATTATGTTATATATATAAAAAAAGAGAAACAGCGGTGAACGAGAGATGATGGAGATAATATCGGTCGGAGATCCGTAGAGAATTAATTGCGTATCGAGGCGCGTTATCGGTGCTAATACGCGGATACGGAAGAAGGAAACGAAGCAGCGCAGATGTAGAAATTATAAGGGAAAAAAAATGAATAAATTTCGTTCGTGATAATTCCGCGTTTTGTATCACGGGATATTTTGTACGCTCTGAAAATAGGAGAGAAAGAGAGAAAATTACTGAACGTACGAGACTTATGACTGTGCCTTCGTCAAGTGTCGAATATCAACGGCACTGCTTTCGTTTCGGCAACGAGCGCCGTCCGCAGCCACGGTCATCGTCGTCGGTATTTTTAAATAAGCCCGGAGAATCGCGATCGCTCGCGACTTCGTAAGTAATGGGAGAAAAGAGAGGGAGAGAGAAAGGGAGAGGAAGTGCGATGAATGCGTTTCGTACGACGCATAAAACGGAAAAAAAAATATATAAAGAAAAGGAAATTTATTGCGCCAGTCAGTCGTGCAGTGATACGGAAACAATGAAAGAGAATCGTATGAAGAATACCCCTTGATTCGCAGAGATCGTACTCTCTAGATAGCTTAGAAGTTTTTTAAACATTTTTCTACGCAACTACACGTCCACGGTATTCCTCTTACGATGCAACGTTAAAAATTGGGAAACGAGAGAAAGAAAATTGTAGTGACGTATCACTGTGACAATCTTAAACGACGACTATATGTCATTATTTACTATGCGATCGAGCGCGTTCTGGATCTTTTATTCGGCTGCTACTGCGTGTCCTAATGATCGGGTCACATTATTCAAGTTTGCTGACATTCACGCGCACTCGAACACGATCGAGATTAATAAGATCGGCACAGACAGCCGATCGTGCTTCCAGTACTTTTAAGCCGCGAAGATCTTTCTGAGATCCTTCCTCTCGAGAGAGGAAGACTTTTCGATCAAGCCATCTCTGTTTTTAACTTTTAAAAAAAAAAAATTACTCCGTCAATCGTATACAGTGCCAACGATCGTGCCTAGTGCGCGCGCGGGTGTGTGTATGTGCGTGTGTGTGCGTGGTGCGTATAATATGTTAAAGGATGAGAGAAAGAGGAAGCCAGACGAAAGATACACGCATCTCAAAGCTCAAACAGCGGCTCGCGCGGAGGACCGACCCGAGAATTTGCTTCTCCGGCGAGCTGGCGTCATTATATATATATATATATATATATATAAATATAAATATAAATATATATACATTTATATATAATTCTTTATATACACTGTACCCTCCTGATGATAATACTTAATAACAATGTTCTATACGTTTGTACGAAAGTATAATTATCTAAGACGAGATGAGATAATCGCCTTGCACAGGTTCTCTAGTCTCAAAGTGTCGCGCTAGAAAAGAGGAAGCAATCACGATCACGATCTTCGGAATCTTTCAGGGGATTATTTCCCACGAGTCAATTATTTATCTTGACAGTAATTATACGCGACTCATTCAAGAGCGACAGATATCGTGCAACGTCACGCTTTGAGACTCTGGAACTCCGCAGGCTCTCTTTAGTATAATAAATAGATCGAATGCTATATATCGCGTCGCACAAAATATACTGCGCATACTGTCTGTATTTATAATAATCGGACGAAGACGCGTCGGAGTTTGGTCTTCCTGATATCGGCGGCCCGTTAGTTCTAGTACTCGTTTATTGATAATTAAGCTCATATCTCTGCCCGAGGGAACAGCTTCTCGCGCATAATTATCACGAAAGCGTTTTCTCTTTTTGTTTACGTAAAAGATCTCTCTCGACTTGAATGACCAACGAATAATCGCGGCGTATTCATAGAGCTTCCACGACAACACTCGCTCGTGATATACAAAGTAGCCATATTATTATTGTTACTGTTTCCAGATATGAACAATACCAATATTTCAAGCATATCAACAATAAATGATTGATACATGTATGTGTGAGACGCTTTTGTTTTATAAAGATGTAATAAAGTTTTACAAGAATTGCAAAAATGATGACAAGTGCATCGGCATTTACATTGAGTAAAATTAGATTCGAAATTTCAGATTTATCTTGTAGATAAAGATAATAACAAGAATGTACGGAACATTTCGTGTATTTTTTTATACTCGTACATTTTATACGTACATTTGATTAAATCGAGGAAAGGATCTCAATTAGCTGCAAAATTGATGAAAGCACGCGAGTAATGCGAAGGATTCTCCATCATTTGCTTATTAAAATTACATGACTGACATCGACATAAGCGTGTTAAATCTATCTACCTTGACAATCGATTATCGCGAAGTATGTCGTTTACAACGAAGTCGAGTCAGTTCTTTTCAAGCCAATATTCTAGCTAGATTATAGTCGAAATCTAGTATTTATCTTGATATCATCCATTCCCCTTAACTCATAGCAAGTAATATTATTACCGAAGGTAAATCAGTGTCGAATATTTAACGAATAAGTACGATATTAAGATACGCATATAACTGTAATGACATAAGATATATGGTGGATACACATAGGATGCATGTAATGTCAAAGTCGGGAGACAGCGAAGTGTGTCCCCGCGAGACATTTTTCCATCTGGACTTGCGCACACAACTTTATAGACACGCATATATACGCACTATACTTACGCACAAAGCGACCAATTTTCATCTTCCTTTATGTCAACTGCCTTTGTATCAATAATCGTGATAAAAAAAATATATATATATTCACTCACTGCATTTTCTCTTCAGATATACACGTATATGCACGATGATCGATAAATATCACTAAAAAGGAATGCGCCGGTATAAAGATTTGAATTGGTCACGTGTGCGTAAAACGCAGCGAATATGGCGCACAGTACGCAAAGATACTCAATCCTCGCGCGATGAATTTTCGACGCTTCTTTTCATATATACACGTGAATACGATTCGCGCCCTTATTCCGCATTACGCATATAATTTGATTATTCGTTTCGTCGCGTATATATATATATATATATATATATATATATATATATATATATATATATAATGTAATATGTGATAAACGAGATGGAGAATAAACGAGAGCGAGCCGGGAGAGTGCCCCGGCGGTGCCGACTGTACGGAGGTAGACTAGATTCGACAGTACGTGCTAGTATAAAGTGTCCTTTTTATATGAATAAAAGATTTTGTATGTCAATCTACATATATATATATATATATATACATGCATATCTTCGTGCGTCTCGTGTTTTCAGATAATCCATCATCCATCATCCTTCCTCGTTCCTTGGCGGAAACATTTTTTGATTTTAAAAGGTAATGATTTAAATCATTGCGAAGTTAATCAATTAAACGTGAAATTGAATAAAAAATAGTTTGCGATATATGAGAACATATATTTCCAATTTTAATTTTATACGTGTGAAGTAATATGTTTTTTAGATTATAATAATTAGATAAAAGTAATTATAAAAAATATTTAAAATATATCTTTTTTAATTATTGATATTTTAATAGAAATGAAATATATATATATATATATATATATACTATATTATTAATACAGAATGTTCAAGAATGTTCAAGAAATGAAGAAGTTGAAAAGATATAAATTTGTGATTTCCGTGATATTGCATATATTTATAAGTAGCAGTACTAGTACCATGAAATGGCACTAAGTGACGAAAAAATTCTATCCCTAGAACGTGTGTTGGCAACGCGTGTTTTGACGTACCATCAATGTGGTGTATTATTTTTCGGTATTCGCGCTAAGTGGGAGCATCGTGTGTTATTCGATTTTTGAGTTAGATAAACGGGAAATCGTTGTCAACGAGCGATGGAGGCCGGTGCGAGTACGGGTACTCGTACGACGCGATTTATGATGGAAGGCGTCGGCGCCCGTGTAATCCGCGGACCGGAATGGAAATGGGGAAAACAGGTTAGAATCGAGAGGTTAACCGTATTATAAATGTAATTTTTTCGAGATAACGTGAGTTTTCTGCTCTACGAGATTATTTCCGCAACGAGTATTTTCATGTTTCTTGTCTGTAACAGGGATTTGAAATTTTTTTTAAAGAAATTGCGGGTGCATAGGGATAATCCACTTTGCTATAAGGTTATTTTGATATTGTTCGTTTCACGAACGACAATCATTATTTTATTAAATTATTAAGATACCTTACGCATTTATTCAAACCATTATTAGATTTTATTGTATTGTATATAAAACATATATGATTTTCCAAAAATAAAATGTTAAATATATGCAACAGTTGGAGTAACATTCTTATTTTGAATCATATATATTTGACTGGCAAGCGATAGCCATCAATTTTCTTATTTTAATAGTAAAGGGAATAAAAAATAATTTATAATTATCTGTATTTAATAGGACGGTGGAGAAGGTCACGTGGGTACTGTCAGAAACTTTGAATCACCAGAAGAGGTTGTAGTTGTTTGGGATAATGGCACTGCAGCTAATTATCGATGTTCTGGAGCCTTTGATCTGCGTATATTAGATTCTGCTCCAACAGGAGTTAAGCACGATGGAACAATGTGCGATACCTGTCGTCAGCAACCTATTTTTGGAATAAGATGGAAGTGCGCTGAATGTGGCAACTATGATCTTTGTTCCATTTGTTATCATGGAGATAAACATCATTTGCGGCATAGATTTTTTCGCATTGCTACACCAGGAAGTGAAAGAGTTTTGCTAGAACCTCGACGGAAAAGCAAAAAGGTATGAATTACTTTTAATTTCAATTATATTTAAAAATTACTTTTTAAAATTACATTATATTTTTTATTATTTAATTTTTTGATACAGATTGCAATTCGTGGTATATTTCCTGGTGCAAGAGTTGTAAGAGGTGTGGATTGGCAATGGGAAGATCAGGATGGTGGAAATGGTCGTCGAGGAAAAGTTAATGAAATACAAGATTGGTCTGCAGCTAGTCCACGTTCAGCAGCTTATGTTATTTGGGATAATGGTGCTAAAAATTTGTACAGAGTTGGTTTTGAAGGAATGGTCAGTATTATTTTAAGTGTTGCATTAATTGTGCAAAAAGATTATGTATTGATTATATATTTTTTATATCTAGGCGGATTTAAAAGTGGTCAATGATGCAAAAGGACAAACGGTATATAGAGATCATTTACCATTACTTGGTGAGCAAGGTCCAGGTCGAACAGGACCTCATGGTCTGCAAATTGGTGACCAGGTAATTATTCTCTATTTACGTTATTGTTTATTTTGCATAGAAAGTATTCAAAATATTTGATATAATAATTTTTTTCCTATGGTTATAGGTTAATGTTGATTTGGAATTGGAAATTGTACAATCATTGCAACATGGTCATGGTGGCTGGACAGACGGCATGTTTGAATGCCTTGGCACTACAGGAACGGTTGTCGGTATTGATGAAGATCATGACATTGTTGTCTCTTATCCAAGCGGTAATCGTTGGACTTTCAATCCTGCTGTACTTACAAAAGTACAAATACCCGTCCCTGTTACTAGCTCCAGTTCTGACAATCAAACATTTGCTGTTGGAGATCTGGTTCAAATATGTCATGATATAGAAAAAATTAAATTGCTCCAGCGTGGTCATGGGGAATGGGCCGAGGCAATGGCTCCTGTATGTATTTCAAAATAACAAACTAAAGTTTAATTCCATTTGTTTTTATCTCATACTCTCTCTCAAATTTTGCATTTGAATTTTTTCAGACCTTGGGAAAAATAGGTAGAGTACAGCAAATATATCATGATGGAGATTTGAAAGTGGAAGTCTGTAGCACATCATGGACATACAATCCCCAAGCTGTCACAAAAGTCGCTAGCAGTGACGGAAGTGTACCAGGAAACAGTAGTGGTGGTAAGTATATGACAAATTAAATCGATTAGTCATTTCATGAGTCATACATTTCTGGTTTAATATGGGTTATAAACTAGATATTGCTTTTTTCCAGAACGGTTGTCTGCATTATTAAAGAAATTATTCGAGACACATGTGTCAGGTGACGTCACCGAAGAAGTGGTAAAAACTGCGGCGAACGGCGATGTCGCTAAATGCGAAGAATGCTTAAAACGGCCGGAAGCCGATATTAACGGCGTATTTGCTGGTCACACCGCTTTGCAAGCAGCAAGTCAAAACGGTCATTTAGAAGTTATTAAAATACTTTTGCGATACAAAGCGGACGTAGAAATAGAAGTAAGTTATTCTAGTCGAGCAAAGATTTAAAATATTACATATATAATGGACTGCATTTATTTATATGTATTTTGAATACAGGATAAAGATGGTGATAGGGCTGTACATCATGCTGCTTTTGGAGACGAGCCAGGAGTTATGGCACTTCTCGCTGGTGTCGGCGCTGATCTAAACGCTCGAAATAAAAGACGTCAAACGGCTCTCCATATCGCTGTTAATAAAGGACATGCTGGTGTTGTGCGTACTTTATTGGAATTGGGATGTCATCCGAGTCTACAGGTAAGTACCTACAATTTACAATCGTATATATTAATACTAACATTTCTTAGGTTTCATTTCCAGAATGTTATATGTTTGTTCAGTATTTGTTATACATATATTATCCAAGAATTGACAACACGACTTGTGTATATATATGTATATATATATGTATAAAACAAAAAGTATTTTAAGGCATTAAAATAATCTTATTTCGCTTTTACATAGCGAACTTTATAATACTTAATAGTAATAATAATAATTACTTATAAAAAAGTAGGTTAGTTTAATAGAATTGAAGATAATGATAAAAACAATATTTTTATATTTCTTATTTGAAATTTTTATTTTATTTTTTTATATGTAAAAGCAAACACAATAAATAATATATTAATAATTACGATCAAAGAAATTGCACAGAGTTATCAGCTCCAGTGCGTATAGATTAAACAGTAGTTCTGTTTATACAGTTACGAAGTAAATCAACGACTTAGAAAACCGCGGGTTTATTGTAGGAGATTGTACCGGAATGAAATCTCGTGAAATATAACCGTAGGTAGAGGTTTGCAAGGTGGTGGCGGGCCGCAAGGGAGGATAAAGCGAAAAGGGTGGGGGTTGTTTATTTTATTCTTGAACTGTCTGAACGTGATATATTTGTGGTATTCCACCCTCCAATGATTTATACTAGTCTGAAACTGCGAACACCTTCTACTAGTTCCCCTTTTCCTCTCTCTTTCAACATCTCGCTTCGTTTCGCTTCTCATACCATTTCCGACGCTGCACGACTCTTTACCGCGCATGTAACGTGATAATAGTGGCTAAGTTCGTTTAATCCATAGTCAATTAATTTTTTTATTTTGCTAAATCTCTTGTAATCTCACATAGTACAAAGAAATTATCTTAAATATTTCTAAAGATTTTCTAATTTATGATTATTTACTTTTATTAAATTAAGAGAAGAGGAAAAAGTAGAAAAAATATCTCTGTCCGAAGTAGTTTTGTAAAATTATATATTACATTTGCACACACAAGAGAATTTCTGTAATATAATGCAATATGCGCGGTAGTCTACTCTTTTTTTTTTTTTTAAATCGAATGTGCAACGATATCGCGGCTTATTTGGAATAGAGGAAATAAATTTGAATTTGAGGCGCGAAGGAGACGTAATAAGGGCGAAAAGAACGGGAAAAGAGAACGAGAGGGCAGAAGAGCAAAGGGAAGGGAAGAAGAGTGAGTGTTGTTGAAAAAAGAGGAAGATTCCAATCAGGATATATCGGCATATATATTACCCTCCTTGCCTCGATATTTGAGAGCGGTACCCCTACAGAGCTGGCGGGTATAACCGCACATAGCTATATTTTATTATTGATGGTTCCGGGAATGCCTGGTGAATTTTCCTTGCGTTCAAACGGTCAATCGTGCGGACGTTTACTGATATCACAAATACTTAAAGCCTTCGCACGCTACAAACCCATTTTCTTATATTTATTTCACGAATCCGATTTATTTACCTTCCGCTTTTCGCGCACGCGCGTATTTATTTCCGTATTTCAAATATTTCCCGTGAAGTAAAATATAACATATTTCTCTCTCACGTAATTTTACATCCATTTCTCTCACCACTTTTAAAGACCGACGCAATATCTGCTTACAAGCACTGGATACGCGAATGTGAATTAGTGTTAATTCACCTTTGTTACACGGGTATCTCCTCATTTGCAGGAGACTTAATTAATTCAGTTATCTGCCTCGAGGAAGCCTCGAATTCCACCTGCGTTACGAGTGTCGCGGGATTGTGTTTGAGAATACGTGTTGCGCATAATCAAGATGCGTTGTGTATTTGGTACAGCAACGGGGTATAACACTGAATTCCCCTATTTCTCTTCGAAACAATTCGAACCTGAAGGCACGACTAGAAACATTTTCTACTATAACAACATTTACGTGCTTGGCATATATTGATGACTCTCTGCTATTTTTATTTTCCTTTCCTTGCAAAAAGGAATAATTTTTTTACATAATATACTAAAATTGTATTCTATATTAAAATTAGTTTCTACAGAGAACTTTCAAGATCTTTTTCTGTTTATAAATTTATTTTATTTTATAAACATATGATTTCTGAAGCGGTCTTTTGATATATAGTTTATAAATAACGACAAGAATTTGTTAGTGGGTTAGGGTCATGTAAGTAATCATAGTAAATTATCGCGAAAGCTTTTTCTCTTCTCGTAATATCCGCCAATAGCTTAGAGAAGTAATTAAGAAAGTTAGGCAATACCCCCTCCTCATTTTCATAATCACCGGACAAAATGGTATAAATTAACAGTAAACGTAAATCAACGATGTTTTTACGCGGTGCAGGTTGTATTGCGACCATCGTGAAATACCGTTCATATATTTCATCAGGTCGGAGGCATAAGGCTTGCGAAAATATGCTTGCATTAGCGCTCGCTGAATTACGACCCATGTCTGTTTCTTCTCAGCTACGCTCTCATTCCGCACTTACAACCGGCATTTACATAATTGCACTTTTTTTTTTTTTTAACCGGCGCGAAGTTTCATAATGAGAAATAATTTAAAAGAGTGCTTGTCTTGTCGAAACTCTAAGTTTTTAAAGAGCATAATTATTGCGTTAATTTTTTTCGAATTTTTTGCAATGTAAAATCGCAAAGCTATATATAATTGTTGTACGTTTATTCTCATGCGAAATTACTATAATTTTTGTTCGATCATGCCAGCAGGCTATTTCATGGTAATCTTATTTTATTCCGTCGCAAAAGTTTTCTAAAAGAAATTCTTTTTTTCCCCTTGCCACGCCGAGAATATATACTTTTCGCGAAGGAATAAAATTTCAACGATCACGTACGTATGTACCAGACAAGAAAGGCAGACTGCCGCGTTCGGCACGTGCGCGAAATTCCGACAAGTCGATCCGACAATACCGATGGGGGCGGCGGGTGGGGGCGGAAGAGCGAGGGGAATTTTTGCGATCGCGCTATCATCCTGTCTGCCTCGTTGAAGGATCGGACTAATCGAAATACCGGACGTCTTTGGAGCTGTACGTGTGTAAGAGTGTGTTCCCTCCGCGTGTGTAGCAACCCTTGCTACCCGTTAAAATCGAGCTAGTCATCCTTATGGCTTCCGATGTTCATTTCGGGATATCCGAGGAAAAATATCGAGACGAACGTCCGACCATAAAGCTTTTATCTTTGAGATCGATTGTTCGTACATTTTCCCTTCTTTCGAGACCGTGCGATTGAAAGGGAGATAATTTAAAAAATGATGCGAAAAGAACGAGAGAGTAAATTTTTAATTTATTGACGAATTTTATTTTTAACGATATGCGCGCGTGAATTTTCGATAATATTTGTATCGCGACAGGAAACCGATTGTGCTCGCTGTGACGCTGTAGAGGTTGTCGGTGGCATGTATCGCGCGAATTTCCGCCAATGAGGATTAATCGCTTTGTAGAAACTGCGTCCTCTCATGTACTCTGTGCAACTCTATCCCTCCGACATGGCATTCCAACCGAGACCACTCTGTTTTACGAGCATGGCCGGAATATCGTGTACACGCCATAATCGAGGCCGATAGCGTTCGTTACAATTTAACCAATATCGTCGAATAAATGTCCGAAATAAATCGTAGACAATCCAGACTATGCAAGTTCTGCAGACGCGCAATTCGACCGAATACTATCAATGACGCTTTGATCGGTTACGGGAATCATTCGTTCCAATATTAGTACGGTCGAACCGTGGATGGAGTCGCACAATTTAATACGACCAATCTTCGTAGAACGTTTCCTTCCAAGTTGCGCGAGTGATGCAATTCGGGTAGCCCTTTATCCCATCGTGCGAATAATGCATTTAATCGAACCCGGTAGTCTTTGCACCGGCGCGACCTGTCTTCCATAAGGAAAAGTGATTCGTTTCGAAGCAGCGATGCGCTCCACGGGGGGTTTGAAATCCGAGGCTGGAGAAAAGAGTGCCTATATAGAGTTCCGTGTATGGCCCCCATTACAAATCCAATACCCACCTAGTCTGACATATATATATATATATATATATATATATATATATATATATATATATGTATATGTATATATTACACGTCTTCTTCTTTTGCTTCTTCATCTTTCTCCTCTCTTTTCGATCCATCTTGATGTTACCGCCTATACCCGCATCTTGGCTGTGCTATAAGACATATTCGCTGACAGTGACAATATTCCCCCCTCGGTGCTGCAGACTCGACAGAAGTAACGCTCTCGGGTTATGCATTTGCGCAGAGACCGCCTATTCTCTACGAGCGATCACACCGATATTTGATCGTTTGCGAACATAATCCGGTATTTGGAATTTCTGTGAGCGCCTCACTGTATTATATTACATGCACTACGTAACGCGCAGCATTAGTTTATATTATACTACTTTATTTTGTAATTTTTTCTCATTTATATTTTAATGGCGGCATAAAAAGCTATTACGTTTATATAGAGTTTGCCTTTTATCTTCTTTTTTTTTTTTTTGCTTTCTTCTGTCTCACTGATTTTTCCATTATTATTATGGAACATCTCGTTCTATTCTCATTTCGTTTCAACATATTCTTCACTGTTATCCTATTCATCTCTCGATTAACTATTCTTTGTTATTTTATTGTTCCGTATTTTTATTATATTCCTTCTATATTGTTAGCGTTTAATCAAGAGCATATAATTTTCAGAAATATATATATATATATATATATTTTTTTTTTTTTCAATCTGATATCTTAGAGAGAATAAATATTTCATCTATATCTGTCTGTGTCTACATAAAACGGAAAGCCGTTGGGAACGATGCGAATCGTAGAATCTAGAAGCTCCTTTTTCAGAGAATGCGAATGTACTTCGAGATCTGTGCAGCTACCTTGTGCTATTCCCAGCATGCATTGCTATTCGCTTCCTTGCCGAATAGTAAACTAGCTCGTTGGTAGTCGAAAAATGCCTCGGTCCCAGGCCAATCCCTCAAAAAGAACATTGACAGAGCGTTTTAAATAAATACTTGAATAAATTCTCCGTGTAAGCGGATTTAACACTTTGCTTTTACAGCGTAAGAATCATGTCTCGTATATGCATTCTTGCATTCTGCATGCATTTTCGTGAGCGGAATATCGTATTAATTGTGTTTTTTGATACGTTTGTAGCAAAATCATAAAAATCAATACCTGTATATTTGTTATTTGACTTTTACAGAATCGCGAAAGTTTTTTACATATCTTTTACGGATCTTTAAAAATTATTTTAATTTTCGCGAAATCTTGCTTTGTAATTTTCGCTTTGGATCGTATAAAAAAACGAATGTAATCCACACATATCTCATCGACGGTTAGTTCGCGTCGACATTTTTCGACAAAGTTGTGCTCGTATGTATTCGGTCGATGTAAGGGACTATGACAAGAGCTTATATGTATGACATGGTTGGTACGATGTCGAGCTTGGAACGTCGATAGAAGAGGATCGTAAAACGGCGAGCGTATTACATTGTTAGTAGCGAAGCAGGCAGAGTACACGTTGATTATTTTTACAGTTACGGTCTATGTTCCGTGATCCGAGACCGCGCAGGTTAATAGGATAAATGTACAAAATGGCTCGGTGAAAGCGTTTTAACGCGTATATATATCTAACTATTAAATCAATCACACAATTTATTTATCTTGTGCATGTGATTCTTATACTAAAAAAAAAAAAAAAATAAAAAATAAAAAATAAAAAAATTGATTGAAAATAATGAACGAATTCTGCGATGCATCTGGTATTGATCATCGCGCTGTTTGGCAATTATAGAGTGGACAGTGTTTCTCTGCCGCTGCGATAAACGGGGTGGATCGCGATGCTATTTTTCTATCTTCCGGCGAAAAATGTGTCGGAAAATGTTCGTTAAAGGTCGCAATAACAATGCGACTCGCGTTGTTCGGTGAGACATTAAACTTGCCACGGCGATTAAGGAGGTAGAGCTCTCTCCGGCGACAGAGGCAACATAGGAACAAGAAACAGCAACAAACTCTTAGCCGGTACCTGCTGTACTCAAGTACTTAGGCGGAGAGTCCCTCCGTGGAATGGCGACTGTGCAAGTGACGGGCTGCAGCACTCAACCTCCAAAACTTAAGCGTGTTTATGCTAGCCCCGGCCTCGCCACTTGCGGGTCTCTGAGGGGTGATTCGGCAGCTGCCTCCCAAGGATTAGCACAGGCTCCTTCGGGACATCGCTCTGATAATACGCGAGTAGTTTTCTCGTAAACAAGCCTTGTAATAACCGCTTTTTTGCGCGAAATGTATTTTGCTTTCGTTAAGTCGCAATAAAAACGAGTTTAAATCTTTATTTTGTCAACTACATACATCAGTACGACTCATATAAAAATTGACTCGCGGCTCGTTAGACACACGGAATTAAATTAAATGAAATGTCAATCTTGACAAGTCGATTCGTCCACGGGCAAGTGAACAATAAGGAGCTGATTTCGAATTGGTGAATAATTCTCGATTCTCCGATTATAGACCGTGATAGTGATGAAAGTTTCGGATGTAACTTCTGATACAATGACAATCGGTATTAACATTCAATATTCCACAGTCGTAAACCTGCAGCTATACCTGCAGCGACTTTCCCTTCGTTACTTCTCCCTTGCTATTTCTCTCCTCTCCCTCTCTCTTTCCCCGTCCTTCGATTTGCTTAAGTATTCGTAAGCGCATCTACGTGTTGACGTACGTTTGTACAGCTTTCGCGCTTTTGCGTATTAACGCGGCTTGACGCGAACTCAACGAAGTCTAGAAAGTTAGCTCGTAAATTCCGCCTGATATTCGTACACGAGATGCGCTATAGCTCGCGTTATCGATGATACTAAATGAAGGCTTGTAACTTTGATAATAAAATTTCGCAATCGCTTAACTCGACTGCGAGGTAACGCCCGATCTGGAATCGCGCGGTTGCATGGTAAAGACAAATATACGCGAGCATCGTTGCGTGGATGCGTGTTGTAGATTGTAAATTGACGTATATCATGTCGAGTAAATGGATAAATATTTGTAGAAAATTGTGAGATGTAAATTGAATATTTTCTGTAAAAATGAAGTATTATATCATGTTGACGAGAGCGAGTTTTATGTACAGACATGATATTTGTGATAGCCTCGAAGCCTGTTTTGCATGCTTCGCGTGTTGTTCTAAAATGTATCGAGGCAGATTGCCTGAAATAACAATGGTATCAGGAGATAAAGTATTACCGTCCCGGCCTGCTGGCGTTGTTCTATCTTTCTTCCCTTCCGTCCCGCATTTTAACTTTTTCCTACTCTCGCTTTGGAATTATTCCGAATCTTTTTCTTTGCGCTCACGTGATGAAAAATTAATATTCTTTTGCTAAGAGATTTCTCCATCTTGATACATCCTTGATACTATTGCACTATTTTAGTTGCATCATTTATTTGTCCGTATTCAAAAATAAGAGGAAAGTGAATAATATTATTCTCAATTTTTCTCGATTTTTTCTCTCATTCTCTGTCAAGTACCGTGAATATTAAAATGTATCATATTTTTTCTTATTGCAAAATATAAGTTGCATAAAATGTACTGATTTGTTTAGTTAGGACAATTATATATGGTACTGAGGTTTACGATTTCATCTAATACTTTCATTTCTACTCAGTCTTTGCTTGATATCTCGGCATGATATAATATCGCTACGTGACAGGATTTACTCGCGTGTCAGACGTTAAATGTTCCATTGCGCGTATCTTTAACGAGGTTGGGGCAATTTGAGTGTTTTACAGTGCTTTATATTCGCCTTTCGAATTTCCTGGCAGAATTCGTGCAAGTAATCAAGTTTTATAGACACGAACACGATTTCGCTATTCATTTCAGAATGAGGCAATTTTGCGAGGTAAATAACGCATTAATACCCTCATATTAGATTCAAATCAAGTTTTCGTTAAGCCTCATATTTTTCATTTGCGTATCTATTTATTTAATTTAGTTGATAATAATTATATATTATTATTAATATTATTATTATACATTTATTTCTGTTTACGATAAAATTTAAGATATTTTTCCACAACATCTCTACGTTCAAAAGTCATCCTAATATCTTGATTTATGCATATATGCGCACCCATATGACACATAAAGTGTAAAACACGGGAAAAGTTTTTAAGGACTTTCCCGTTCAACGTCGAAGAAGTTTATTTGTCTTTTATGTGCCTTCGGAGTCTCGTTGTTCGGGCACTTGTGCCACACGGTCAAAAGTAACAAATGTCCCGGTGTAAGTATACATTCTCATACATGATAGAAAAATGGATAATAGCGACACGTAAGATTGATAGATATTGCAAATACTTTGCTTGATGATTCGTTTTTACATTCAATTCTATGAATATGCCACGTATACTTTAATACTTTATTTACGGTATATGTAAAGTTATATTTAATTTTCTTTGTGTTTTTAATATTGGAAAAATGCATTTTTTTTTTTTAAACAAAACGTGTATAACCGACATCTTGAGATTATAGTTTCTATTTTTTGAGCGGTTTTTTCTCCCTCGCTGCATTCTTTTCGTTGGGATTTTTATAGCTCTCGTGAAAATATATTTCGCGTACTAAATCCTCGAGATAATAAATGTGCTCTTTTTCAAAGTATTGTTATATTACAGTGGAATATAAAAATTTACGCTCCTACACGAAATTTTTAAACTCGCAACTTTTGAATAGCGTTACGTCGCATTGAAGCTGGAAAGTGGAGAAGATGCATTATCCCTGAGGGGATAGCATAAAATTGTCATGTATGTTGGGACATCACTTTGCGATCGTTTCGCCACTTTGTAATCCGGGAACAACTGCTAAACACTTAAGAAGTTTACGTAGACATACGAAATAGCATCTTGTTTGTTAAATTTGCGACTCACGTGCCTTGTAGTACGTGCTCTAATTTAATGTTTCGCTATGAAATGCCATTGCCTTAATCATATCTTATCACGCAGTTTCTTGACGAATTTACGTGACTACGTTTTAATGATATAACCGTTGTTATAAAATGTTGGAAGTAATTTCATATTATAGATATTTGTAGGTTCACAATCGTTATTTTCCAAGCATCTTTAAATGCGCGACGCACTGTCTTCAACATTTTTTCACAAATATGCACGTTATTTGTTTATATATACTTTCGCATTTGACTTTCCTTTTCCATTAACAGTAAAGAGGACAGAAAATTCGGTGGAATGCAGCAAAGCGAAATAGCAACGCGCGCGGTTTTACGGGAGAACGAACATTTCGAAATACGCGTTAGATTATGACGACGGCGGGGGATAAAGCGGGGGGGTAAAAGCGAAATTTATATCTCTATCTTTCTTGTTTGCGACGGCGAAACCCGGGGATTAAACTAACCCCGTCGGCTTCTTCCTACATCGACTTCGCGCCGCTCGCTCCCATCTTCGATCCGGCGTCGTCTATCCTTAATAGGCCATATTATCTCCCAGCCGGAAAGCTTGGGTAATTTTAAAAGTTCCCTCGTATCGGCCTTATGGTGACGCCCCTGGCGCTTTCTCGGGGAATGGCAGATAAAAGGTGTGGCGGGAATGAGTGAGGAAACGTCGCGTGTGTATGCATGTGTCTGTATGTGTGTGTGTGTGTGTGTGTGTGTGTGTGTGTGTGCGTGCGTGCGTGCGTGCGTGCGTGCGTGCGTGCGTGCGTGCGCGTGCGTGCGTGCGTGCGTGCGTGCGTGCGTGCGTGCGTGCGTGCGTGCGTGCGTGCGTGTGTGTGTGTGTGTGTGTGTGTGTGTTTACGGAAAAGAGGATATCTGAAAAAGATATGCTCATATAGATTTTTTTTGTACATTTAAACAAAAATTGATTAAAATTAATTTTTTTACTGCACAAAAATCATCAGATGAATTTAGCGTACATATTGGATGACGCAGATTAATGCTGCCGGCGTTTAAATATATTCAGGATCAAAAATATAAAATATGTAAAAGACAAGCGTCGGAAAGTTTATAGCGTCTCTACTTGTTGAATTTTCCATTCAGGAAATGCGCGAGCTATATTTAAGATAAACTTTCGTCCAAACACTCCTTGTCAGGTAATTACATCTACTTTAAAATGCCGCGCAGCTCGCCGTGATACGCTAATGTCCCCTGGTCGGCAAGAAAGATTATACGTCCCATTTGTCTACATGATGTATCCCATGCTAGCGATAGTCCTTCCTCGTCGGGGGAGTCGCCGGGGGTTACCTCGCAAAAAGCGATACTAGAGATTCGTAGGCGGAGTGCAGAGATAGAAACGGCGTGTATGTCTGGTGAGAGGAGGGAAGGATAGGTCAGACATCTGAAGAAGAAGAGGAAGAAGAAGCAGTCGAGACGCGAAAGTTACCAGATAGCGCATCTTCTCGCTTGTAGTGAGCTACAAAAGTATAAATCAGAGCATACGCACGAGGCTTCTGCTACTCCGCCGACAATGTTTCTGCGTTATAATGTTTGCGCGCTTTTTTATTTTACCGTTATGTTTATATACATATACATTTCGCTTACTGTTGTTTGAAGCGGAGTATCAGACATTATTTTGCGCGAAAAACAACTTGTATTATTCTCTCTTCTTCTCTTCTCTCTTTTCTACCCTTTTTCCTTTCGGCATCAAATCTCTTTAATACTCTTTCTCTTATGTAGATCTTTTATTCTCTTTTGTTAAATATGTATTATCTTTTTTTTTTTGCTGTTGGAAGTATTCTCTTCTTCCAATTATAATAAATTCTTTTAAAATTTACAGAGATATTGTATAGTACTATAAAAGATCTCTTGAACGTGGAAATTGTTACAATGATAATAGATAATAATTTTAGAAGAATCCGAATAAATGTCGTCAAAGCGAAAAAGCTACCTTCTTTTCTACGTATATAAGACGACGTTCTTTTCAGTGAAAATTTAAAATTTCCGTTGATCCGTCGGGAAATTCTTTTCCTTCCCGTGGGATACGTTGCTTTCTTCGTTGTGTCTATCGTGTCAGCGGAATGAGAAGGGAGAAACATTTTGAAATGCATTGAACGTCACATACGAGGACAAATGTTATGTTGTTAAGCCCGAGTCAACGTCCAGGGACGCGAAATGTCGGCGAATCAACACTTTTCTGTCATATTTTATCGGGACAAGATTTCGATTCATAAATTTTCCACGTGATATGATATACGTCAGGTGGGTCGCATTAAAAGCAAATCTAAAAAAAAAAAAGAATATATCTTTGCTCGTCGCGGTTTACAAAAATAAAGATATTTACATTTACAAATGCGAAAATGATTGCACGATGATTTTTATTTCCCGAATGCATCGTCGCCATAACTCAACGAGGAGTACGAACGTTGATCTAGCGCGCCATTAGTTCCCGGGTGTCTAAACACTTTGGAACACAGTGGCAGATGGCAGACGGTATAAGCGCAATGGTACGTTTAACTAGGGCTTATCGGGAAGTAGGCAAGGTCCATTAATATTTCATTCACTAATGCGAGATGCTAGTTGAATACGACGTGCGTCTCATGTCATAACGCTAATCGTGATTTAGGTTGTCAAATACGACAATGTTATCATTTCTGTAAGGAGAAAGCTTTCAAAACTTTATCTTCCTTTAGTTAAGAAACTTTAACAAGGTACTGATATGTGGGAATATTCATTAGTTTTGTTTTTGAAATTTAACATTCTGCAAAATATCTTTTTATGCATGTTTCTCTTCAAAATCATATAATGGATCAGTGAAAAAAATTTCACCACATTTATCTGTCGCGTAATGGCAAATTTATAAAATGGTTTTTATCGATCGGCGATGTCTTTGGTCCTGCTCCTTTTTTCGTATTAACGTCGTAATGTTCGTTCCAATCTTCTCTTTATCCGTTCGACAGACTCGGCTTTTTCACTCTGGCGGTACTTATTTAGCCGAGACTTAACGTGGATTAATGCGTCCCTTACGGGGACGAAGCTCTGTACCAGTAGAATTCCCGCGTGGCCTTTTAGGTGACTTCCGTGGACGGCCCCCTGCACGCGACGACGTAAATTTTCGAAAGTTTCTCTCAGTTAAGATTTACCGGATCCATCGAGTCTCCCCGGAACTCTCTCCGTAGGTGCTGCTTCGAGTCGGCTCCGCCAACTTCTTCCGTATCATTTACCGAAGAAACGTCGTTCAACCGGCGATTCAAGTGTCATCGCGCTCTCTGACATGCATCATACACCGGCCGTTGCGCGCGGACGTATCTGCGAACTCTCGTGACTCCCGTTAGGATTCTTTATACGTGACTGCGCGCGAGGAATGACATAAATTGTCGGCAAGTTTCAGCGCGTTACACCCAGCAGCACCATCGCGATGTTTTCGCGGAAAACTTTCTTCTGGATTTTCTCCGCTCGTTCGTTCGGTCTGTCCGGACAAAACTGATGCGAGTTTCATTCGCAGGTCCACCGACTGTTGTTCGAGACTCTTCAAGCGCTCTTACCCTCGAATATCTTCTTTCAGGATACGTTTCACACTGAAACGTTGAGTGCAAAGAGAGAAAGTAGGGGAGAAGTGGTCGTTGCTTGCCGGAAAATAGAACGTTTCGCACTGAGTGAGTTACATAATAGTGTATCTAGCATCTCTACGACTTTAGCTCGCTATCTTGGTTTCTGTTCTATTGTTTCACAGATTTTTTTTTCAAGTACCATCATAAGTACATATTCATGTTTTTCATTCAATTTATAATTATATTACGAAATTCATCGCGAAATAAATTGATATGGAAAATTAGACATTGTTATCGAAACAGCCATATCATAAGTAAAATTGCTGAATAGCTTCCCGAAATCGGTTCTCGAAATGTTCTGCGATTTTGGATTTAATCGGCATTAGATTTGCACAATTTCACTAGTAATCTTAACTCGTTAGGGACAAGAGACCATTTAACGTCTGCATATATACATATATATGTATATGTACAGAGATAGAACGTGCTCTTGCACCTGTACATTGTCGTGCATTATCATGGACCAATCTCCATTCTCTATATTCCTGTTAAACTGCCTGCGGAACTCTACGTAATCTACGATTAGAATTTAGGTTACTGCCAACGTGGAGAGCTTTGCCAGATCGACGAAAGGGATCGACTCCACGTTTGCTTCTTCCTCGCTTCTCTGTCTCCGCGTCCGCTTGTCGTAAGGACGTTTGAATAAGATTGTCGTCGAATGAATAGCGTACCCGGATCAGGAATGAAGTGAATAGGAAAATCGAGTAAATTTTCGCGAATTCTCTTTTCCTCGATTTTTTCGGATTGTCCCAATGTGATCGCTGTTGCAAAAAAATCAACTGGCGAAAAACGTATGTAAAAATTAAAGTTTAAGAGAATGTATGTGAGATATTTTGAGATTAACGCATATTTATTAGAGATGAAAAGGAAGAAGTTAAATAGGTAAATTTAATAGATATATTTTTTAATATTTATATTTTTTTATTATTTATATTAGCCATATATGTATGTTTGCAAGAAAATTTTTAATGTCATACTGACAACTTGAAGTTGCTATATTAAATGTGCGATTATTAATTGTCAAAGCTTTTGTAATAAATCAGAGGAAGATTAAAGAGACGCGCGCGCACATAGACACACATAACAATAGTGCTGGCGCCAAATATATCATACGATCGGCGCCGTATATCTTTGTACGATTGATTGAGAAGTCGTGTGTATCTCAGAAATTCAACTGATATCATTTTATTGCGTAGTCAGTAACTATTGTAGTATTTATTGGAATGTATATTTTAATTGCATATTATTTCAAAAAAGAATTCGTTGAATAAAAATTTAATTGAAAGCGAAAATATTTGAAGTAATACGGATAAATTCTTTAGCATTTCTTTGATGAATTTATTTAACTATAAAAGTATTTCATTAAATATAATTTTTTATAATAATGCTTATTAAATTGAATTCTTCTATCTCTTATTTTCTTGTAAATAGAAATTGTGTACAAATATGTAACAAATAATTTTGACTATTTCCATTCTCATTACTTTTTATGTCTAGTGTCTCGAGAGGGCGCGAAGAGATTTAAGGATTTTTCGTCGCGTTGTGCTTCTCATCCCCCGATTTCCGAAACAAGATAGCCTTCTTGGATCTAAGAATCCGGCCTTCCACGTGTCCGGTCTTTTTTCAGATTTCCAGATATAACTCTCTTGTCGTGGATAGACGAGAAGGCCGTTTCCTTTTTCCCTTTCCTTACGTTCGTCTTTTTTGTTTTTTTTTTCTCACAATTCCGCCGCCTTGTCTTCTTCTTTGCCATCCAGGCGAAGAAACAGAGAGATGCGTTTATCTCTGATGAATTTATGCCTCTTTTTGTAAGGATTCGTCGCGTTCTTGGTCGCCGAAACCCCTCGTACACTCGTACTTTGCGCCGCCCTCCAACTAGTTGAAGTATCCAGGCTTCATTTCTTTATGCCAGACTATTCTTGTTTATTCGTGTTCCGTGAGGCGGATCGCGATTTCGAGATAAAGGCTCGGAATCCGGATAAAGCTGATCCGCGGGATATCCTTGTTTTTCTGCGTATTCTTAAAGGAGTGAATTTATTATGGGCGTCACTCTCTCGGCTCGCGCGTCTCTTTGCTCACGCACGAGATTGCTTCCGCGAAAATTGGTTCCGGATATTTGTTGGTACCTTGAGATCTTTTAGCCAAAAGCAATGACGTGGAGGGAAAAGCTGTGTATGGATTTCCTCGACAAACTGACGTTAAGTGATCGATATATCGAATCGAGATTTTTGCGCGAACGATTTTAAGAGAATTAATTCTCATTTGCGAGTTTCATCCTCGCATTAATATGCGCAAGTAATTGTCACTGCGTCGTGGATTCTGCGAATGAGTTATCGCGTTATCGTTTTATCATTTCCTCAATTAGATCTCGTTGGGGTATGGTTGGTGCGGCTCGTGGGAGAGAGCTTTTATCGGGTCAACCGGCAGTCGAACGGCTGCATAATATCTTGAAAATTTACATAATGCCGATAGCGGCTGCAAGCTGGCCTCTTTCTTTTATATTCTCGCAATGCCTTTCTTTTAGCAAACTGCCGTAAATGGAGCCGAAGTTTCACCTGTCGCCAATTTAGAACTTTTGCTATTATCGATAGTTTGCAGTCTCTAATTGGCGGAGGCGTCGTTATCTTCGGTTCCTAGTCGCTACGCTCTCTCAAAGAGATAAGGCCGGTGCGATAATTTTAACAAGAATTCCATATTAAAGATGTCGTTTATTCGTGCGCGAACTAATTAATGAAAAGCTTAATGCACTTCAATTGAAGGTAAGACGCCAAGTTTTCGAGAAATCAATTTTTTTTTATATTCCACTTGAATATTTTTTTCCGAGCTTGAAGTATTTCCGTTAATTACTTGGAAATTATTTTGAATGAAGTATCCTCGAGATTTTTAAGATTCTGCGCTTTTTCCATGTCGGGGATGCATAAGAGATAAATAATATTTCCGATCTACCCTCGATTATTAAGTTTCTTTCGATTTCTGCGAAACGAGAGATGCACAAATCGACGATTCGGTATCTCGCGTCTTAAAAAAGTGCACATCCGTGAATGCAATTTCTATGAGAATGGTTAGTCAAATACGATCCGGGAATACGCTGCATCGTCAGCATTATTACTCCGTTTTCTAACCGGTAGGAACGACGATGAAGACCAACGGAGGTCGGTATTCCATTCGGTCAGTCACGTACCATGTCCAGTACGAGGCATTCTCGTTGATTCGAGATCGCAGAAAGAGTTGGCCGCGTGTCAGAGTTACGGTCTGAAAGCTGTTTGGATCTATAGCTTCTTCCTTCTTCCTTCTATCGTAATAATAATGATAGTGATATTAACCATGCGCCGCGGCAACGTCACAAGTCGTATCGTGTGGCAAATGTCTTTCGGATTATGAGGATTGGATAATGTCGAGCGATCCGGTATAAACGATCCCTCTCGCGAGCTGTATTTAATTTATCTTTAAAGTTTACCTTCACAGTAGCAAGCATTCGATTATGTATTTGGCGCGCGTGATTTATGAACGTCGATATTACATCGAGCGGGGGAGGAATTTGCCTCGTCGATATTCCCTCAGTTATTGCGACAATGTGCAGCATAACTCGATAATTTGATTCGTATGTATATGTGTGTGTGTGTGTGTGTGTGTGTGTTTGTGAGCATTTAATATTAAAAATTATCATTTTCCGTAATGTGGTATGCGTGCCTTCCGTTCCATGACTGTAATATTGATCGAACCTCGTAGTCGCTCCGATACCCATGGTTGATGTGTACATTTCTGTCCGCTGCTACACACTCGCTTCCACTTCGCTTTTTCCTCCCTCGCACAGCATTATATACGCGCGCAAACATACCGGTTTTGAGGCCTGCATCCTCGGCCTCGGACCCGCACGTGGGGATGCATTCCTGACGAGTTTGCACTTGCCCAGCAGCAGCGGTCAAGAGTGATGCACAATGCACAGGCGAGCGTCACCGGTCGGAGTTTCTCACTAATTACGTCGAGTGTTAGCGCGCGGTCCGGTAATGCGCTCTCGTGCATGGACTCGAAATAATCCGGCAACTTTCCAACGAACGTTGCCCTTTCCGCGTTCTACGATTCGTCCGTTTCGCCCGTCGTTGCGGAAAACCGCGGAAAACCGCCGGGACGCCCCGAGCGAATCGCGAATCTCAATTTGCAGTTACTGGGATTTTGCGAGAGCAAGACACACAATTTGACGACGCGTTTCAGCGCGCGCGCGAGGAATCGGCGAATTTGTTACACACTAATTGAATCACTGATTTGGAACGCGAGATTAATCTTGCAGGAAATGTGGCAAGCAACGAGGAAGGAAACGCAACTATTATTCCACAGTCATGAAAGTTGAACGCGTTGTTATTTCATGCGAAATGCACATAGCGACATATATTGCGTCGAAATAGTTAATGCAAACGTTTCCAGAAATAAACGCTTTTGATTTGTGCCCTTTTCACGGATATAAATGAGCGAATCGCATTTTCATTAAAATCGCGAGCACAATTCTACGAATCGGGAACGATAACGAATCCAGCTCGAAAATTATAATAACGCGCTATGCGCGTTGCGCATTTGCGCTTCGCTATGGGATTACTCGGAATTGTTATAATTCTATTTACTAGTCATTATCCGAGCGGATATACTAATGAGACGGGCGAATCGCAATATATACGGTAACAAACTGTACGCTCGATAATCGAGTTACGAAATTAACGCGGGGACGAGTCACAGGATGGGCGTTGTATTTCGTACAACGTGACCGTGTCGTATCCAGCGTCGTTTGTATTTCGTTCGTAATCGGACTGACACTGATTTAACGGCCTGTGTCGTACCCTCGCGAAGTGCTTCTCTTTATCTTAATACCGGGCCCGTAACCTCCATTCGCGCGTCGTTCCTTCGGATTCTCGTCCATTGTTGCGATCGAACAAATAGCTTTCTGATGCCACGCGATCCATTCAGCTTAGTTCAGTCCGCCTGAATGGGCCCCGGGGTTCCTCTCGGTGGTCGCGATACGAATGGGGAATTGCTTACCGCATTCGCAGGAGGTTGCATACAGCCGCACGTTAAAATCGCTCCGTAATTGCCGTCGAATTCATCGCGTACAATCGCACCTACGTTCCTTCGTTTGTTAGAACCTCCGTCTCTCTCGGATATCGCGCGCAATTTCTCTCTCCGTCTCTGACATAGCTGAACTATCCTCTATCATTGTAACAGAATCATTGAACAAGCTGAATTCTCGCCTTTGATTCGAATTGGACATGTCCGCGGGAATTAGAGGCGAACCTAGGATTCTTTGTGGCATGCTGTCATTGAATCTTACTGCATTTCAATATAATGATTAATCGATTTTATTTAAATTATTATTATAGAATAGAAAAATGTCGAATCGGTATCATTAATTTTTTATTTCTCTTAAAAAATAAAACACAGCGCTGTTTGCTGTTACTCGAAAAATTCGTGTCTTAAAATCTATAAAATCTGCATATATATTATAAAGATAAACAATAAGATTCTCGTATGACAATTTGTGTAAATTAAATTTAGAATCGAAAAGTTGTTTGCCAGGAGATGTATGTTGCGATAGAGCGAAAGATACATGTGTGTAAAAAGATCTCTTGTGAATTGTATATAAGGTGAAAAGAATAGAGAGAAAGAGAGATAGAGACAGAGAGAGATACTGGAGGTTCTAGTCACGTGGAGGTTTAATCCTGTGCAATAAACTGGCCCGTCACCCCGTGAACCACCAGTGTACCTACGTCACTATCCGTTACATCCGTTGTTCCATCAAGCAGAGCTGCCGTTATCTTCTTCTATCTACCTGCGCCTGTCCCTCTGCACTTTGCACCCTGTTGCAACGAATCAGTAGATCCGTCGCTGTCGCGCGTATATCCTTCAGGCTTCTGGCGTTGCTTTCTCGCCCTGACCTTTTTTCGCCAGAACGTTCCATCCAAGTTTTACTTTACTGTATTTATTCAATGTCCCCGAGGGTTCTTAACCTTGTTCCCTACGAAAGCTAATTGAATTTGCTTGTGGTTATTTCAGAGGAATCTTTTACATAAAAATGCTTTTTGCACGAATAATAGAACAATAATTAGAAAGGATTCAATAATATTTATATCAATATATTTTATTTTCAAAATTCTGTAAATTTGAAAAATGAAAATTGATTTCACAAATCTCTAGTACGCGGAATAGTTTTCTTCATATAGTTTTCTACATATAAATATATATATATATATATTTTTTTTGTATGTTCTCTTAAAAAGATTAAAAAGGTTAAAGCAATGTCAAGTCTCTTTGGGAGTAGACCTGTACAAGTTATTAGTAGCAGATGTATAATCGATAACTAAATTAATCGTGGAGATGTAAACTGCTAATTGGAATAAGACTGGCGGTGCAGAGCACCATCAAGATATAATTCCGCTAATTGTACGCTGAAAGCAGTTGTCACCGCAGTGTAACGTTACGAATCGCTAGAATTTAGCGTTGCAACGTTATAGCTTCTCGAGCTACTGTAATAGCGTAATACAGTCTCCGAGGCTTGGCTTACCATTGCTTTGCAGCATATAGGATTATCGGGTTACATTAATAACGTAGCAATGTGTGTGAATTGCGGTTATGTAGAGAATTGATGCAGATGCTTTACTCATCTTCTCATTCTCGTTATCGAAATGATATTACGGTGGAAACTAATTCCACGTGACAGTGACCAACTTTCATTAATTCATAATTTCTCTGTTTACCAGAATAGTAATACAGCAATACAGAAATCAAGTTAGACTTCATTAATGTATAACATTAGGGCATTGACTGTAATCGATTAAATTTGATTGAGTAACGATATAATTAAATTTTGCTAGCATTTAATAATATATTACATGGCGCTTTTGAATTTTTGACTTGAATTACTTATCGATTTCAGTGGGATTATTAAAATTACAGAAAATTATGGGTGTTACATAATATAATTTAATCGGCACGCTTGGAAATAAATGGCGTTGGTAATTTTGCGCCCCCGAGACAATCCGCCGATTATTCACTCGGTCGTTGCAACTGCACAATATCGTTATCAAGATTATTGTACTTTAATAAACCGCAGATCTCCGTTACGGAGTCGCTTCTTTTTTATTCCTTTTCCACTCGTTTCGCCGTTGTTACGCTGACTCGTCCTCGACCATGGTGGTCGGCGAAAGAGAGAGGGCAAGCGGAGCGTATTTAATTCCCAAGAAATGGCCCGATCGTTTGTCACGTCACTTGACATTTCCTAAGTCGCTAGAAATGTATCCGGCGAAAATAATGAAACCTCTATTTCATCTCTTTTCATTTCATTTCATCTCGCCGCCAGACCTCTTATCGTCCCGTCTCATCTTATTTGACCGACGTTTTTCGGGAAGCATGATAATCCCTGCCCCTAATTAGGCTGATGTAAATAGGCATCAAAAGAATTTATCTTGATTTTTTTCTTCATAAAGTTAATATAATCCATTTTTTCATTTTTTTCATTTACGGACTGCGTGTCTTGTGACTGTGGCTTGTTTCGTAATAAAAAAAAACCGAAATGTCAATGGAAAAGGAGAGTGGGCGGATTATAAATTATTAAAGAGAAATGTTTTTTCGTGAATTAAATATATCTTCAACCTAAGAAAACAGTTTATTTTTTAAAATAATCAAAAATTAAAAAATAATATATCATACTTTGTGTGGTTTTGTCGTTTTTAATTTAGCGCTACAAACGATATCATATATTGACTTAAATATATTTTTATTAATTTTTTATTTTGTCTAGAAAGTTTGAATCGATATAAAGTAATACACTAGATGGTATTTTTTCCGGTAATCTGAATATTAAAACTCTTTTATCTGAAAATTCCGTTAAGAAAATCGTGGAGTTTTCACACTCGTATATACAAAATTTATAAAAGCCCTTTAATAAATAAATGATATATAGGTAAAGAAGATCTCTTTTAGGTTCTATAAAGATACGAAAAAGCTCTTTGGCTAGATCTTATGAAGTACTATGTCAATTGCGCGCGATTTGACATCGCAGCTCAAACACGCGTGATTGCGAGTAGCGCATAAAGGGATGCAGTTTCGTTGGCATTCGATGGTTTCGTTTTGTCATCTAGTCTCCAAAAGTTGCCGACATTGTCGCTTTATCGCCGGCTTATGGGCGCTTTTACGTCCGGTATGCCGGAGATTGGTTCTTCGTCCTTATCGAAAGCTAGAGGAGGGGAAGCGGGAATATACCGTCATAGAGATGCAGCGAACAGGCTGCAGTCCCATCGGAATCACCCGATGATGCGATCCGATTTGGCAGTTTCACGGGAAATGGGAATTGCAATAACCATGTCGTCTTAGAATGCTGACATAGAGATGTAGAAGTTACTTGGTATTAATGTGCATCGAAATTTTTGGATTTACCTCTCGTTTTTTCACTGAAGCTCGTTCACTTCACATTCGGTAAAAAAAAAAGCATTCTCCATTTCTCGCGCGAAAAAGGAGGTGTTTGTTTTGTTTGGAGTACGCAACACCGAGTATAGTTCTTGTTTGTAGGGAAGAAGGAATTTTATTTTCGCTTGGCACATATGTGTAATGGCGGATATAAATTTTTCCTTCTAAAAGAGGAAGGAGGAGAGAGGAAAGCGCACAGGCGTAAACAATTTAAATTAGATATCTTGGTAACGAACATATTTTGCATGTACCTTATAATATTTATAGTCAGTTTACGCTCGAGTTTATATCGTAATAGACAATATGCACTCTCCAAAATTAGCACCATACAGAACGCAAAACTCGTTGCATTCTCGGCTCGATATGACTCCCGTTTGCTCTTTGCTCCCTGCTGACGTGATAACGTATCACGAATGCTGACGAATAAATGTTTTACTTAACAGAATTGTTTGAACTTTCATATTTCCGAAAACGATACTTTCACTTTCATATTCTTTACACGATAACAACATTTGTGAATTTTTTGATACAATATTTATTATGTTGTTTACGTTTCTCTTGTATTGTTTTTTTAGAGTCACAATATATTTTTCAAAACATTATACATGTTTATTTACGTTCTTCTCATTAGAAATATCGAGTATACTTTTGTTTTTCATAACAAGATAATTTTAGCAATCGTTTCTCGAATGTCCTATGGGATAATCGGAACAGGGATAATCCTGATGGAGCAAGTCCTCGAGTATAAGCAGAGCGATCCTGTCGCATCATTAGGGCGCTAGGTTTGAATAACGGTTGAACGGGGCCGATTTTACGTCCGGTTCTAATTCGGTAACTCAATCTTTGTCAAGTAAATCAATTTGGGCGTCGTTGGAGCCACATGAGTTTGTCGGCTCATTGCATCACCGGTCCCTTTTATCCTCTTGCACGTCTACTCTTCCCTTTGGCCTGCTGTTGACCGTCGCCCGACCAAGGTCGTCGGATTTTGCCAGCATTAGCATTAGTAATCCTCGTCTAATCAGAGACTTCGGCAATCGCGGTTATTCTCTAATTGTCCGCGTTTAATCTTTCCTTGTTCCCTTCCCCATTCCACGCACACACACACACACACACATATGTATATATATATATATATATATATATATATATATATATATATATATATGTTCTATAATTTAATATTAGAAAATTGAAATATATATTTTTTCATCTATAAAATTGTATCGTAAAAGTTCAATTTATGATAAACAGCGAATTAATCAAAAACATATTTATTAATTAGTTATCAAAATTTTAATTATTTTATTATTCATTAATTTACTTTCGATGAAAAATTTCACTAATTTGGATTGAGAATTGAGTATCTAGAGGTTTATTTAATCGCAACAAAAATATTGCGGTAATCATTAATTTAGATACTGAAACGATTGTCGCACGGAAATGGCTAGATCCTGATGATGTAATATTATTTACGCGCTGATATCTCATCGTTTCTTCATTCTTTTTACCAACCTGTTAGCTTTGCTCGAGATGAATCCATAAAGCATCTCTAGACAGAGGCTGCTGAGTGAAGCTGACGTGCGCGAGGGGTATTCTGGGTGATTTACGACGTTTAAAATTAACGGCGAGTCTCGCAAGGTAGGAGACGGTAGGAAACGACCGTTCTCTGCTTGTCGGTACTTTTCTTGCTGCTCGAAATGTCACGCAATTCTTGGCTCTCTAATTGAAAATAAGCGGACCGAAAAATGCACATTTCTTTATTTTCTATATAATTACATGTTATATATATATATATATATATATATTTTTATATATCTATTTTATGTATATAATATATTATATATTCTTTCATATAATTTCTTACTAATTATAATTTGCATGAAAAATTTAATTTGGGAAAAAGCACGTTGTAATTTTAAAACAGTAACTTTTAATTTTATTATTTTGCGTTGAAGAATAAAAATTAAATGAAAAATATGGATATTATTTTATTCATAAAAACTAGCATTTATGAAATAAATGATAAAAGTTTCTTTTAATTTTTAAAAAGTATAATATTGAGCCAAAAGTAAAATGTACAGCTACATTATTCTTCAAAATAATTTAAAACTCTGTCATGAGATATTTTCTCTCTTTTTTTTTTGTACAAAATTAATGATGATATTGCAATAATTTTGACTTTTCGCTCCAACATTAATTTGATCGGCTGTACAGATTGTATATACAGATGTGTGCGGTAAGTTGATGTAACAGACAAGAGTCGCGCGACTAAAAGCGACCATACTACTGTGCGCACGCGAAAGAGGATAAAAGAAACGGGGGATGATCGATGGTGGGGATGGGGTGCGATCGCACGGCGAGCGTAGCATGTGGGGGGTTAACGAAACGAAAGTAACCCCTGGGCAATTACACCAGTTAACTCGGGCAAAAGCGTTAGCCCAATATAAGCCCGTTGATTGTCTCGAGTTATCCCGAGCTACTCCCGCAGGGGACGGGCTTATCAATTTTTATGACTTGGCCGTGGGGGTAGGTCATATACCTGGAAACTTGATACAGTTGTGTAACACACACGGCCGCCGATGACCGGAGGTTCATCCTGTCCCTGAATGGCATTCAGGGGGAGGGTGTATAGTACAAAACAGTATATATAACTGACGTAATGTTTCCTCGGCTACAATAGGCATCCGCGCCTAGCTATTCACGCTTTTCGCGTAAATTCTCGCGACGCTTTGGTCACGTTTTATCGCCCGCCGTGTCGGGCATGTTGTTATGTCGCCGTGATAACGAGACCGATATCTCGAACGTTACGCGAAGGCTTTACAATGATTCGCGTCTCGCGGTACGCGCGATATTTTTTAATATGTGGGGAAGGATGGTAGATTTTATATTATTCTAAATTACCAGGAGACGACACGAAGGAAGGGGGGGGGGGGGGGGGATGATCTTTGTTCTTTACCGAATCTCCGAATCTTTGTCCTGTAAATGCATAAAACGATGGAATCTCCCCCGCTTTTCGATAGTGCGAGACGCATTGTATACCGGAGCGAACCGAAGCGAACGTTGCTCTGGCGCATCATAAATTACGGCGTCCAAGCACGTACGGAGGCGTTTCAGAAATTATTCAACTGTCTCCGCGGGATTGCCGAGCAAAAATACAAAGGCATGATTTATATTCGATCGTGCTTCTTATGCATTGAATGTTCACGATGCCGAGCACGTGCGGTCGAAGAAATGGAAAGATCGCGTAGAAAACGCGTCCGCCTCTTTTCTCGTTCCTTCGATCTCGCTTCCCTCTATTTCGGCGATTTCCAATATTTGGCCGCGGAGTAACGATCGGTCGTCGTGTTTGAACGTCTTACCCAACAAATTTTTTGCGTCGAACACTTTAACGTATCGACCTGATTGCGATCGATCATGCCTGATTTTGCACGAACGGGATTAGAAAATTTGGTGCGTGTCTCGCGAGCGTTCGTGTGACTTGGCAAATCAGGAGAACGTGACGTATTCAGTCGAGGCCGACTTCTTGACGTGGAGCGTGTCTGAGAGGGCGGAAGAAAAGGGGAGAGAATCCGAAAGGCGGAAGACGCGGAATACGAGAAGCGATGGAACATCCTTCGAGTTTGCGGAGTGGCATTACGGAGGTAAAAGTGGCTACGTAACTTACATTCTGATTTGTTGCACTTTATGCATCGTAATGTTCACTATGCCATAAAATGTTCAGCGCGCGGAAAGACAACCACGGTGTACGGATCCTCGTCCGCATCGCGAGTTTTCACGAAGACGGTCTCATTATTTACTTAAGGTGCACGACTTGCCTTTTACTCGCTTCTCGCCGACTTGCGATGAGAGAGAAAGAGGGAGAGAATTACGTAACGTCGAGATGTCGGAGAATATAGACAAATTACGTATATGAAATATATATTGAGTTTTATAGACGCAAATTTACTTTTCATAAAGATTATAAGTGAAACTACATTGTTATTGGCTATTTAAAAAATATCTTCAGTTTTTGTGAGATAAATATATTCCGTTTTACTAACAATTCAGCTGCATTCAAAATAAACAAAAATATAAAATTATGATTCTATTATGAAAATCTATTATTATTCCTTTTAAAGAAGGAATATTGAAATTTGCTGTTAGCTAATCTCAAATCGGTATAAGCAAAAAGGATAATTTAATTAATTTATAAACTCAAGTATAATTAATATCGGTATATTAAGGTATAGTTTATCTTCGTAAAAAATATATATAATTTACGGGGCATGATGGAAATATATCCGCAGTATCGTCGCGATTTCCACGTGAAATAAAAAAAAAAAAACAGATCCACTCTTCGAAAAGCCTATCGACACTTGGATATTTCCGCTGTTAAAATGGACATCGTCGCGCGCACCGCGAAACACTCCCCGTTATGCGTTATGCGCGCGATCGTACGCATTGTGTGAAACGTGAGCTCGTAAAATCAATTCGGCCTTTATCGGCGGATTAGCGTCCCCGTGAATCGAGAACGATAGTAACACTCGGTCGAGCAAATCGGTACAAATCGCGCTCCCGTATAACAACATTCACGGCCCGACACCTCCTCTTTGGTTGCATCCGACTTGATTTTTGACGCGAGAACATTATAGGCGTAATGTTTATCGGGGCGTTCATTGGCGAAAGAGGTCGACCCGTTCTCTCTCTCTCTCTCTCTCTTCTCTCCTTTGAAGGCTGACGCGCGACGGCTCAACAGTCATGCTGGAAGTGACGGACGACCTTCTCACCTAGCTTTTCATCACGAACGAAAGCGTTAGATTCAATGTAGAAGGTTCCTCGCATTGAACACATGCGATTTGTCTCCATCAATTTCTCCATCAAAAGTCATGCACGAGCGAAAATTTATTTTTTTTTTTTTCTCAATTATTGTAATATTCCTTTGCGTTAATGTTAACAATTTTACTTTAGTACATTAAGTAAAATATAAATCTGTGCTTTCAACTTTTGTACTGTATACATCCTTACTATTTATATTGTTGCGGCGAATATACGGATGAGATATGAATGAGGATAAAAAAACGTCGATCAATCTGGCCACGTGATTCTTTTGCCGGCGCTTTTAATAATTTCAGTGATCGAGCCAGCGGAGTAGTTAGGCAAACCACATCTTTTGCGATTCGCGGTCGGCCGGCGGTCGCGACTCACTTTCTATTTTCTCTATGGCGCAGCGGGAGATTAATATAGGTTGAGCACCGGTGCGGAGAGCGTGCCTGCACTACTAAAGCATAGTCGTAGGCAGCCCTAGTGGCAGTCGGGCATCCAGCAGCTATAGACTCGTCTAGTTGGTAGCTGCGGCGCGTCTCGCTCGTTATAACCACAGACTTGCCGACCGGGGGGTTGGTCGGGGAAGGGTGCTGGCGGATGGAAATACAGGGGAGGGTTGGCGAAGCCAACTGGAGAGATGTATATATAAGTCCTACATGCGAGGAATAAACGTTGCATGCTGGTAGCGTCCACGCCCCGCGTCCAGGGCTTGTAATATCGTCGGTCAGGCGGATTCTGTCGTGGCGAAACGAAGCACAGCGGTCTGTATCGGGATAATCACAAGGTGTGTGACAAAGTTCAACTGATTTCAGGATGGCCGTGAGGCGCCGTGATTACGACGATACGTTTGTACATGAGCGATCAAGTATCGATTTGTAGAAGAAACTAAACTAAGCTAAACTACAATACTTTCTGCGATATTACGTGCGAATGCGTATATATGAAAAAAAAAAATAATGCAGAATCTAAATCTCTTTATCTTATTTTTCCGATGGATTGAAAACGGTATCTCTCTCTCTCTCTCTCTCTCTCTCTCTCGCGAGATACCGTTTTCAATCGAGATTCTTCGATGTCGGCCTTTATCGCGCCGCATATACGCGCACCGTCGCGGAATCTACGTGCCGAAACTGCCGACGTGATAGAAGATCGGTAGAAATCTTCCGTGCTATAAAGCACGGAAGCCTCGAGATATTCGTCGAACCAGCGCTCGTTACAGGCTGACGCCTCGTCGTTGGGGGCGGCGGCAGTGACGGCGGTGAGGCGGCGGAGAGTGGATTTAAACGTTCACACTAGATTACGCAAATGGGACGATAATGCGGCGAATCATTTCCGCGCGGAACCGTCGAATAACTCGATCCACCTTCCACGATAGGTTTTTCACCCCTTCTTCCTCAATGCTCGTCCTCTCTCTTCCCGCCGCGCGATCCGAGTCTTTCGACAGGGATCCTCTCGATGTCGTACGGCGTTACTTACCGACTTGCATGGAAACGACTTGCCCGGGTTGCTCCGGAATTCCATGCAAATGGTAACGGCCCCCGACACTCCCAGACCGTCCGAGACCATTTGGCCGGCATATAACGCACGGCCGGGACAACTTACGGTGTCTAACATTGGAAATCCTGACTGTCTTTATTTCTTCTTCGTGTCGACGAAATGTTCTTGGCACGAGTGCGTTCTCGTGGCGGTAAGAAATGACTTTGGTTCACGAATATATAATATAAATTCGCGTCACATCGGGCGAAAGTGATATGTTATCCCTTCGGTTAGCTCAACAATTTTACTCGACGACGAAAAGTTTGTTCAAGTTTACTCGTTTTATAATAATAACACGCGACTAGATACGCAAAGAGAGATATCCAAATTCGACGCGATATCCAATGTAACGAGCCTTTTCTGATATGGAACATGGTTACACGAAGTTCGGCTGCACGTGCTGTTCCGTTCCGAAAGCAGTTAGACGACGTGAGCGCGACTAGAGAATTACGTATGCAGTTAGATGTGCTCGGCTAAACGACTCGCAATTTAATGCACCAGGCTATCCTTCTGAAAACTGTAGCTCCTTTAGCATTTTTACGATCTTTTTAATGAAGAAGATAATTGAAGCAATTAACACTACGTAAATAATATAATCAAGTCTGTTATATATATCCGCGATTAACATAAATATTCGAAATGCACGACACGCGATTTATCTTATTTTCTTATTTTATATTATTCGCGCTTGAGTGGACTTAGCTTCTCGAGAAATATAGAGGGACGACGAATGCGCCTTCGATCACGTAAGGACGTTACTTTGATCGAAGAAATGGCCGTCGACTTTACGAAGAGAGCCAACAAGGCATTTTTCGCGGGAGAGCGCTATTTCATGCAGATGGAAGACTCTCCGGAGAATGATTTATTCGTTGCACGTAGGAAATACCGAGGGGAATGGAAGTTATACAAGCCGAATGACGGAACGTACCGCGAATGTTCTTCGGCATATTTTTTTAAGATAGATTTTTACCGCGAGACATTATATTATATCCGGCAGCTTCACCTCCGCTGTGCACATTGATAATATCTTTCACATTTGATTTTTTATCGCGTCGTTATTTTCATTTATAGGCTATTTATGCGCATGATATTCTTTTCCTCGCGCATTGATAACATATATTTAACGAATGAATCTTTCTAGTTATCGAGAATCTATATATATCTTTCTATCCTTGGATGATACATTGTCGACTTCGGCCAGGACTGTATTGGAGCGAGGGGATATTCTCGCGATGCATATAAGTCAGAGAGAGACTGCAAGGATGATAAATCCCATACGTGCCTTTAGGTTGGTCGTGTTATCGCTGCCGAGTATGGGACGAGATGAGTCCGGGGACGACGTTGGTCTCGCGCGTCTTGTAATTCCGTACATTCGCGATCGCTCTCCTCCCTTGCTCGGATCTTTCTCTCCATCTATCTCTCATCTCTCTTTTCTGCTCCCTTCGTCCCTTTTCAGGAACCTCCATTCGGCTGCGGATACGCCGCTTGTCTTGGTATTCGTCCCGCGATACTCAAACACCCCGGATATCTACCCGGTCGTCGCAGCATATACACCGCAGCTCACGTACCGGTTTAATATAGGTATGGCCGGAGCGAGAGACTGTTTCATTTCGCGTCGCGTATATGCGTTTGACAAGCGGCATAGGAAGGTCCTAGAGAAGAGCAGCGCGGTCAAAGGGTCTGGGCGTCGAGGCGCTCGCCGTTATTATCGGGCGTTTCGACGACCCGCCGTGTACGTGCCCCGCGTTCATGGCGACAAGTATTTGACAGGCGTCAACGGTAACGCGCGAACGGTCCCGGCAACACCGAAGGTAAAACTGACATGGAATTTCGTTACATTACGTGGTACACGCGTAATACCAAAGGTTACTATGACTTTGCGAAGATTGCCGCATCCACTGACAGCTCTGCTCACGGCAATTTAGATAATGCGACACGTTCGCGTACGGTTTTTCAGGCAATAGCTAATGTCATGTACCAGGATTGTAAATCAGATACTGCCGATGTGATCTCCCCCTTCTTCCTCCCTCCACCCTTCTTCCTTCACGGCTCACGGGGATGGAACGTCGTATTGACAGCCATAAACATGTCAACGTGGAACATCTCTGGCGCGGGCTCTGATGTATTGCGTATTATTTTGGTTATTGGCATCCGCGAAGGGACACTCGGTCCAAGTATGATTTCCCAAATGGACTCGCTCACGAAATGTGACGATTTATGCAATGACGCGTTTCCGAGATATTAATCAGTCGCTATACGCGTGCTATTAGATTAATTTTTCGCAAATCCGAGAGCGTTACAGCTACATTGTAGAGAGTACAGAAATAACGATTGATCCTTCGCGTTCGAGGCAAAAGTGGAGCTTGTTAATTAGGCGATAAACATTTTTCTCATGCCACGCTAATTTGTCGCTAAGCGCTGAATCCGGCAGATTACTTTTGAGAAACGGTCGGACGGGCACTCGCATCCCGCGGCGATTATAACACCCGTGGAATTAAGCAGTATGAAATATTCATGGCTGGCCTTTATAAGCGGGGCTCTGCGTGTGTGCTCTGCGAACGTATATTATTTTATTATCTAGTGGACGTTGCGCATAATGTCCGCGGCCGTGGTAGGCCGTGCGCGCGCGCGGCAACACGGGGGTCGATTGTTACGAGCCTCTATTGTTTTATATTATAATTTGTCACCGTCGCGTGTCCGAAGCACCGCCCATCCTACAAACCGGCTCGGCATTTTGCCAGATATAATTCGACTTTTCGGCAGGCATTCGCTCGCGCCCGCGCGAGTTATTTGTGTTTACCCGCTGCTACAACGTAATATTCGCATACGAAATCTAATCCTGTGAAAACAAATCAATTTAATCGGAAACACGGTATTAAACAGCCGAGATAGATGAATACAGACCGTTGAATTGCAATAAATTTAGATACGTCGGGAATATTGATTACTGGGTAAATGTAATTGCTCTGTGTGTTATTCAATACCATTTGTTATTAATGGACCAATTGTGGATATGAATTATTATAACGGGGATTTTACTCGAAATTATGTTATTTTCAGCACGCTGCGCGCGCCTTCTAAGTAACCAATTTTAAACTTAAAATTAATTGTTGCCGCGCGCTGGATATTGCGTTCCGGAAACTCCATTTTCTTTTTGTCTCTCGAATAACGAATATAATGTTTTCATCAACATCTGTCAAGCCGAAATTTCGATTTTGATTTTTGTAATAAATATTTATATGTATAAATTCAAATATATGTATAAATTAAAATCTCTTTCTAGCAAGGTATAAATGACTCGGCGACGTTTCTTCTTTCGTGGATCGTCAAGGCTTTTAGGGGGGGAGAGGACGGATAAAAGATTCCGACGTTGAGAACTATTTCGTGGCGTGAGTGTGAGGGCGAGGTGGAGAACTCGAAGGAATGAGAAAGAGACGACAGGCGCTGTTCGTTCGGGACTTTATTTACGTGTGCGTATGGGAAAAGGGAATTGTGTGCGCGAGTGGGTCCAGTTAGGTGCTACTTTACGAGCAGTAACTGCCGTCGTAAACATAGCAAGCACAGGCCGCCTGCCTCCGAGCTCGATCGGAGTATGGTACACCCTCCACTCTCTCCAAACGTTTTTCCCCAATTTTATTTTATTCTCGTGTACTACCGAGAATGTCTAATCGCCACTTTCGTCCGTCGCGACCGATCGACCAGGAAATATCGAGATCGAAGACTGCATCTGGGATGAGTTCGAAATGAACTCTCAGTCCCTCTCGGACCCAGTCCCATCAGGGTGAATTAGATTTTACGGGTCGTTAGTCGAAACGAGACTGTCTATAATCGCCGAGAGCTTAGAAATAGAGCGCGGCTGACTTTCCAAACTATTAGTGCTTAAATGGCCGCCGTTTAGTACGCTGTATCTCCTAACGTTGCGTGAATTTATCTTCTTTTTTGCGGTTATTTTTTTTTCCGAATTTTTTGGTCACGTGAACGCGCGCACTCGCAGAGATCGAAAGAGGAATAAGTCATGGAATTCTGTCACTTTCATCGCTCGATGTATCGATAACATTGCGACGCATTCGCAGGATTGCAATTTTCCTGGGCGGTGTCGCAGTGCCCGGAATTCGTAATATACAAAGCATTAGAGGGTTGAGATAGCTTTTTATAGTCTGGGAACGAGGTCAATTGTACGGGACTTAAGCTTTGTTCGTGCGGCGAGTACGTGACATTCTCCAAGATACGATAGTTTACTCTCTCTCTCTCTCTAACCCCCTCGGCTGTGCGCACGACCCGCCCCCTCTTCGTCGTCGGAGTTATCTCCGCAGTATCTGCCGCATAAATCAGGAGCCGTAGATTACGAAGCTAAGGCTGCGGAAGTAACGGGATTAACGTGCATCGCCGGTTGAGAGCGGGTGCGCGCGCGATGCGCGCTTTCCGGGCGCAAACTCCATAATTGGAAGGAGGATGAAACGCGGCCGCCGCTACGTGTCGGGTTATCGTTTACCCGCTTGTCCGAATTACGTGTACGCGCCCGAAATTTCCCGCCAGGGCCATTATTCGTGCGATTGTTTGTATAATCGCAAGACACGCTGACTGAACTATAGATCCTGTATGCATAGCTTGCGGTTCTCGTAGATAGATAACTTGGTAATCAGAATTCGTCTCTACCCCTTTGGCTGACGGGACGAGTTTGCTTCTTTACGTAAGAGTCACATCGCGCGACCCGGTTTCTCTTGTTGCTATTAACTATTCGGAATCGCGCGATACTCTGTTGGTTCTTGCCATTAGACAGAGGCGGCGGTAATTCTCGTCTGTCTCTTATTCTCGACTTTAAAGTAATTTTCGAATTAGTCGCTGAGACGTAGATTGCGAGAGAGCTCGTCCTACTTCTAAAATGGTGGAGTTTGCAAACACATAAACTCGACCGGTTTTGTCACTGCCGTGCTATTTTACTCCTGCCTACACTTTTGGTTGTTGAGAAGCTTTCGCGAGAGCGTCCGATGCAATTTTCGAAAACGGAGTAAGGAGACCGATAGTATTTTCTTAGAGACTAATGTAATTAAAGTTTACGGCGGACAACAGTTTTGAATCCCGACACCGAGAATAGAAGCTTTACGGTGATGCCTTTTCCATTGAAAATTCCGAATCAACTTGCCATTTATTTCACGGTGATATACGACGGGAGGGATGTGTTGTCGACAATGGATATAGATATGGAGCGCAGCGGCGGGCGTGGTCGACGATTAACAGTTGAGTCACGTTGTTCTCGCAGTCGCAAATACTTTAATCTAGCGCTCATCCCACTAGCCGCTTCGCGAGCTTTTCGTCCGCGTCGAGACTTTCATTCCCTTCGCTCGCATCGCGAAAGTAAGAAAGTCCTCGTTCGGTCGGTGTCGGGTAGACAGGACTACAAGGTAAAGAAACGAGCCGATAAGCCTCGCTCCTTAGCCAGTCTGGGAATAACGTGACCGCGCCTCCTCGCCGCGAAAATCCTTCTCGCGTGAGTATCGGGGGGTCTCGCGTGTATCGTTTCCATCCTCCGATGTACGGTCAGAATTGAAGATTTACGCGAATTCGCCGGAATTTATGTACGTCTTCGTAGAAATTGACGCTGAGTTAGAGCCTCGGCGGCACGCTAGGCGATACGTGAATTAGAAACCAAGTTTTCACCATTTATAGCAGCGCGCTAAAAGATTTATGTCGCTAATTTAACTCTGCGACCGATGTATTTCATTAACGATCGGCCGGTATTAATATTCGGAAAGAAGGTTTATCATATAATTGTTGGGATCTCCTCGTGTCTGTCACGAGATAAACGCTACTCGCACCCTTATTCTGGCGAAAAGTGGATTGCGATGGTTTGGACGGTTACCAAGAAGCCGATACGAGCACGAGCTCGTGCATCGGCGGGCGAATAGATCTCGAATTCGCGGCCGCTACACGTGTAAACCGGGGTTTCTGGTTTCAGCGGGTTATTTACGACAGTTCGTCGTAACATTTTTCAGAAGTTTAATGTGGCGAAATATTCACGATTCACCGCTCTCCAAGAAATTCGAATGGAAGAATTCGTATACGTGTTTTCCAAGTTTTGACGTAAAATCTTCTTTATGCTATTGCACAGCGACAAGTTCTGTCAAATATAGACTACATAATATGTAATGTAATGACATATAGAGAGAGATGTGAGAGAATTATTAAATTATTAAATTGTCATGAGAAAATGAGTTTCTTAATTTGTTGTAGATAAACTATTCTGTACATAAAATATTATATTATGCTATTATATAAATTATTTATATTGTACTGTACTTTCTTAATTAGTAAAGAATGTTATTTTCCATCAAAAATAAGATTTTATTAATGTTTTTACGAGAAATGAAAATTTATATTGTTATATAGTTTTTAACTAAAAAAAAAATCAGAACATTGTCTGGCAACAATTTAAACATGAAACCAATTGAGAATTTATGGGGAATTGTTGAAAAGAGATTAAACCAAATGAACATAAAAACGAAGAGAAATGCAACTGATCGAATCATTTTTCACGTTATGGTGATAAAAACAAAAATTTGTAAAAATCTTGTTGAAAGTATATCAAAATATAAAAGTAGTCATAAAGAAAAAGACATGCATCAAATATCGATTTACTATCGATTTGCCATAAAAATTATTATAAGTGAATAAATATAATTTAATAAATTTAGATCGGTGTGAGTAATAATATTTACATTTCCGTACGCAATGATTGAAATTAGAATAAGTTAATTACAATACGCGATAATATCTCGGAGATTGTATAAAAATACTTGTCACAATCTTGTTTTATAGGATATCATTTTTTACTATTTGATATTCCTCGTATATTGACATAAATTTCAGTCATTTCAAATTAATTGAAACGAGTAAACATTGAGAACTTGAAGACGACGAGATAAACAAAGCAAAGGCAATGAAGATCCCGGTTGCCCGTCGTGCTTCATCTTTCCTTTTCATTCTCTCTCCATTCTCGTCCTTTGCGCTCCTGCAACCGACCACTTCTATTTCTCTGGTCTAGGTCGGACTGTTTTCCAAGATCCTTCCACACTCGTGACGCTCGAGAGAATAATTTAGAGAGCACTTTGGTGGTGACGGCGACGACGACTCCACCTCCTTCCCCCCTCAACCGACCACGCCGACCGAAGATATCTTTCCACTCGCTTTTCCACCGTCTTCCTCTTTGCCGCGCTCGCTTTATGAATTGTCTGATCCGAAGTTATGGCCGGCCCGGGAACCCGTAAACTGCCGGCAGTGCCGTTGCGAATCAAGCGGAGGCCGAGTGTGCCGGTGACGTTCGCGAGGCTCTTTTGCGGAGAATTTCGAGCACAGACTTCCGGTTGCCAGCGTTGGTTTGCACATCTTGGAACGTGCTTGTCGCCATTTTTCTTCGTTCTTGGCGAGAATTTCTTCGGCTCGTGGGATCGAGCGGTTCTTTAACTTATAGTCATCAGGTCGATCTCCTTTCCTCAAATGATCCATCAAACGATATCAAATTAATCCGAATTATTAATTGGAGGGTAAAAAAATACGGTCGATTTTAAATGCATGAGTTTGCGATGTAACATACAATGCGTAGGCGTCGCGTAGCTATCGATCGCCGGTGCAATTAAGCGTAGTAGAGAGCGAAGCGAGATGACGTTTGCGTCATTCGCAAGCTTTCTCTGATGGATGATAGTTCTTGCTGCATTCGGCGATGCGCCGATACTCGATGATATTTTGATAGCCAGATCGACATTGACACAATGACAAGTTTGCTTCTGATTCGCGAGAGAGAGAGAACGTTGCGGTATCGTCGGCAGAGACAAGAGCATGACTATACCAATACTTTGATGGATGATGTCGTCAATCGCGTCTGGCGTTAATGCGGGTTATTTGAAGAAACACGCCGACGGCAAGAAAATATAGATGTCACGAGAGAAAACATTTTTATATTATCGCTCTGAAGATATATGTATTATTAAGATCTGCAAAGAGAGTCGAATTCTTATTTCGTATTCGAAATATCTTACGTTCTCGTTTCTTCTTAGGTACAAACTTTAGCAAATTGTTTGTACATGGATAAAATTTTACAGTAAAAATGCATTTTCTTTTTTACAACATTTTATGTAAGCAACGATGTTAGGATATTTATTATCATAAAATTGCTAATTTGACGATTATGCGTTTGCTTTGCGCATCAAAATATTTGAATAATTACAATAATCTTTTTGTATAATATAAAACATGCATAAAATTATTGAGTAAAAATATTGCAATTTCTGCTGTAAGTTAGTTTGGGCCATGATTATAAAAAAAATTATATTGCAAGTTTTTACCGTACAATACACAATTCTCCGTGTATAGATATAAATAGCACGTTTGTTGCGTTGAAACGCGTCGCGTTTTTGACGTATCTCAAAATTTGCTCGTTTCGAGTTTCATTCGTGAATATGTAATCTTTGTCTCTGGATCTCTAATTTCGAGCGAGAAAAAATAATTATATTTGTCCGATCACTGACGGTATATATTGGTGCAGCAGCTTTCTGTCGCGTCATTCATCTCTCTATGACCCTTACGAACACGAAAAAGAAGAATGGTGAAAGAAAGTGAGAGAGATAGAGAGAGAAGATTGTGGTTCTAATGACCACGAAATATAGTTGGAACCTCTTTGTTGCGACAAAGAGCGTGCCTGAGGCGAGGAGGCCGGTGAAGCGCGAGGGGCGTGTTAATACTAAAAGCAATAAGCAAGCAGTGGTCGCGGCTGAGCGGGATGCGGATACAGGGTTTTCCGAAGTTATTGTTGTGACCACTATTCCGCCTGGCTAGCGTCTTTCCTCTCTCTCTCTCTCTCTCTCTCTCTCTCTCTTTTTCTCTCTTGATTTGCCTCGCTAAATTAAATTTTGCTTTGTGCGCAGAAGACCGTACGTAAGTAACAAAGACCCGGAGAAAAGTTGTTAGCACCGCGAGAGAATTATGCAAAACCGATTCTCTCGAGTCTTTATTTATATCGTATATTTCTTGATTAGGAAAACTGGTTTCGTCAGTGAAAAGCGATGCGCGGCGCGCCGTTTCGATCAATTTGCGAAAAAATCGAGTAATCTCGCAACAAGAAAAGAGCGTCTATATGGATTTCTCTGGCGCGCATGCATTGTTGTAAACCGTGGAAAACGATGCACTCATCCGTGTTTGAAAAGGCATCTTCTTGACAATACACAAAATGTTCCTCTATTTCGGCTTATTTCTCCCTCGTACTTCCCTCGTTTAAAATATAACATATATATAACAATCTATGCAATATTTTCTTCTGAAAATACAATTGTTTTCTTGTTTCTTTTTTTTTTTTGCTATGGAGTATTGCGGCGATTCAGCAAACTCGACAAACTCGTCCGTCATAAAGCGCCGAGCTCGCGCACGACGTGCTCAGAAAAAACGATCTCATCAGGATGTTTCGATTCGGGAGAATTGCATTTGGCGGCGCCGTGCCCGGGATTAAGCGTCTAAACTCGGCTTCGAAATAACCGGGTCATCGATTCCATTCGAGATTAGTGCATCTTACGGTCATTCACTCGCCCTTTTTAGCGCATTTTGTCTTCGATAATTTAACCAAGGAAACGACTTGAAATGTTAATATAATAATGTTAATATAATATACGCGCTCTCTGCGATTCTTCCTCTGTTTCTCCCGCCATCTCGTTATCCGCTCGGCATTCCGAAATTCTTTATTCCCGACGATCTATCAGCTTAATCGGCTCTCGCCTGATTCGCTGAGTACACAATGAATCGCGTCGCGGCATCACCGCGCGGCGTAATCCTCGCGCCGGCAATTTATATTAATTAGCCCGTTCGCGCCCAACATAAATTACCGCCGCTAATGATGAATGTCAGGTATAAACGTAATATTATGCAACCGTGTGGCTGCGTGCGAGTGCGAATGGGATGGGAGGGGGAGGGCTGCCTTCGCTCTCGCGTTTCGCCAGGTAGATTCGGGTCGTTAGAGGCACGCATCAGAGCCAAACCATACGTGACAGCGCGTACGTGTACTCACATACATCCGTCGCAGATATCAACGTGACGCCCTTGCACAGTGATTACAATCCCTCGACATTATCATGGACCGCGTGGCGTGATTACGAATTATTGATCAAAAATTAGCGAGCTGTAATTATCATTTTAGTAAATCGTAGCGTATTTATGTTTACCTATTTTATTTACTATTTTGTTATACATTTTGTTTTTGCAGAATTTTTAAGCGAATAAATAATTTCAAATATAAGATGGATTTAAAAAAGAAATGATGGATGATTTATAAATATAAGGAATTTATCTCAAATTTTTCTCAGCGTTGTCTAGTCATTACTTGAATCTCATGAAACTTCGACGTCATCTAGAAATTCTACACGGTATGTCATTTTACTTTCATGATCGAGTTTAGAACTTGCAGTTGCCTTGTGTTGCAGTAATTTAACCTAGATTTGCTTGATGGAGCAATTAGTAGTTAGTTCTAACTCGGCGAAGGTAAGGAAAACTGCATGATAAGCTTACGCGACCGTGGATATCGTGAATATTTTGAGAGATGAATGTCTTTATTTAGCGTGTTTGTATCTGCTGCGTCATGAGCACCTACGCGCGTATTTATTTAATCGAATAGCCAGTCCGGGCACGATCAGCGTAACGAGTTAAGCAACTCTTGTTTTTAGCATTTGCGGCTTTTATCAGCTCAACCAACCAGCCCGAGAATCTTGCAGCTTTTGCACTTCCGCAGTCTACTCGGATCAACCAGCTTTCTCCTCCTCCTTCCATTTTCTCAGTAGGCGTTCGGGTTCGTACACGACCCGCATACCAGCTTCCTTCTTTGCGAGACATCCTTACTCGGTCCCGTCTCGTCGGTGCATCGGCTAAAGGAATCCCCGGGCCTCCTTTTCCAGAGGATGGGAAAGCTTGGTTGCAATCAAGCGCGGGTGCGGACTTTGAGGGTGTTCTGTTCCGTTTTCTCACGGTCTGCATTATCTTCCCAGACTCCCGTTGCGGCTCGAACTCTACCCCTTCTCCTCCTCCTCCTCCTTCTTTTCCCTCTCAAGTTGAAGTAACGACCGAAGCGGAAGAATGTCCCTGTCCCTTTTCTTTCTTTCTCTATTTCTCCACACTCGCGTTCTTTTCTACCTCGTCTCCTCTTATTCCTTCGGTCTTGGTGAAATCACTATCGATCGTCGTCGTGAAAAAGGAGTTAAGCTCATTCGGCGCTGCGAGATTCGCCTTTTGCGATCGTTTCTACTTAGATTTGACGAAGCGCGGTTTAGGAGCTCGTTCTAGCGGATAGTCAAACACTGAAATTCGGCTCAACATTCTGCTTTTATTAAAAAATGGATGAATATATTGAACATACTTTGCGCATAATATATTGCTGAGAATTATACGCGGTTTATGTCAGCAATACTGTAAAAATGTACAAATATTATGCGAATTGTGAATCGAAGTAATCACGATAGTTTAAACAATTTTTTATAAAAAACGACAGCAATCGAGATATTATTAATTCGCCAGAGAGACAGCAGCGAGTCTTTTACAGCGGTCTTATATATGTCGACTGACTGCTCCTACGACTTCGAATGACGGCGGTAAATCCAAGTTTGCTTTACGTCTTGCTGATGTCTTAAAGCTCTCATTAGTGTAGCTCGTCGCCTTCGACGAGCCCAACGTAGGGCCGGGGAAAGGAAGGAGAGAGGAGGAGGGGAGAATTAGCGGTGTCAATATTTGCGGTGCAATCAACCCGCTTCGACTTCCCGTCCCCGTCGTCGATTCGCCGCTCGCGTCCTGGTTTCGACACCGGCGCTGATTGTCATCCACACTTCCATGACCAGGCCTGCTCGTCTGCGTTGTTGTTGTTGTTGTCTTTTCTCATTTCGTCGGCTCATTCACTTGATCTGTACATAGCATCGCCGATAGTAACGAGCCGCCGATGCTGGATATCCGTTTTAGACGAGATAGATTTTGAGGCACAAGCGTTTCTCGCAGGACGGATATCCCCGAAGCCGTTTATCGCTTTCGCGAATGTGTATCTTCATTCTCTATTTATTAAGTAACGAGTAACATTACCTCGAAACGCATGAATCTTTTTTTACTCTTGGACTACATCGTCGACAATGACGCGTGACAAAGTGTCCGACGTGATAAAATTCACGTACCGACCATTCGTACTTCTTACATTTGACAAGTCTCTGGCAATTTGTCGGCGTTAAGAATGATCGAGCGTCTCGAGGCGGTTGGGATGGCCAGCGGCGATGAATCGCGACAACGAAACGGTCGCGGCGTGGAAGGAGAAGAGATGGCGGAGAGAAATGTCGAAATTAAAGTTTTCGCAAGTTATTCGAACGTTACCTGAGGCGCGCGCGGTATGAATCGAATGTCATTTGTCGGACTTAAACGAGTGGGCGGCGGAGAGATATATATAAAGAAAGACGGTCAGGGGAGAACGGAACGGAAGTTATAACGCAAACCCTTTTGCGGAGGGAACAGTCGGGACGTCGAACGGGAGAAGGAGGATTGCAAAACGAAAGAACGTGCGTCAGCCTTGCAGATTGAAAGTTCGCATCCAGGGATCCACTATTCTTCTCTCGTCCTCCGCTCGTACAAATCTTTGTTCGAGATTGAGATGTGTAATTTTTAGCAAAAATCAAGAACTTTATCGGTGATGGTCGTTGTTGAACATATAAGTAGCTCGTGATCGATGGATATTATTTCTAATTCGGCAGAACCCGTTTAATATTTTTCCATACACCGTAATTGTGATTTTTCTTGGCGATTGCTGCTCCGTAAAACTGCTCGTTTAATTGCACACCCGTGTAATAATTAACACTGTTACATCGCACGATGTCTCGGCTATTATCCCAGTGAGGATAATGGCCGAGGCTAATGGTCTTATTCTACGATCAGATAAATAAGGCACGGCCCCGTGACTGTCGCGTGATCTTTGCCCCGGATCAGTGTCATTCGATGTGACAGTACTTTCCCTCAGCCTTTCCCTCTTTGCTTTACCTTCGTTTCCATTCACATCTTTAACTCTTTCTCTTTTTCTCTCTCTTTTTTTTTCGCTTCTTCTACTGCTTCTATCTCTTTTTATTTCTCTCTCTCTCTCTCTTTTACCCTCACCTAGTGGCGTGACACATGGCTAGCATTTATAGCGCGAGATAGCGCCGGCGGTTCTCGACAGCGCCGGCAGATTTATCCTCCACGGTTATTGGAGTTATACAAAGGATTTTTCCAACTGATCCCATAAAGTATCTGTGCCTGATGCCCTATTATTTACGCGGCCGGCAGCGCAGCCCGATGCCGCGAAAGCGCGCTCTTGCTTTTCATTCCTCCTAGTTTTTGCGCCGGAATGCGAGCGTCGTCATGAGCTTGTCGCAGATGCTATTTTACGCTTCGTCGTTTTCGATTTATCGCGAAATGGTATCTCGCCGATATCGCCTATTCATTGAATGAATTATTATCGAATTGAATGTGGGCATCGATGGGTTATAAACTACGTGAAATCATCTCTCTTCTTGAAAAGAAAATCTGTTGGATTTATAAAGATTTGAATGTATCGATATTTTTAGTCTTATTTAATATTCAAAATAACTGTCGATAACAGTACAGGAGGAATAATGCAATTTTCATTTAGAACTCTTGTGACATACGTGAAAGAGACATGCATCATTTTTATCGTACTTTTACACGCAAATATTTGTATCGTCTACGAATAGTACACATTACACTGCCCCATCATTTAGCAGTATTTATTCCAACGTTCGCTCGTTCGTTCATCCATTTGTTTGCCAACGACGAGTTTGTACCATACCGTTCGGCATTAATGGATGGCCTCTGTTTCCGTACGTTTTATCGCCGACTGGGGCTCGTAAGTATCGTCCGAATGGTAACCAGGGTCAAAACTGACCGTAGCATTGATCCAGTTCTGTCGAATGATATAGTTTCACGATTTGTTATTTACAATGATCCTGTCTCTTATTTAGAAACGACTCACAAATTTGAAGAAGATTAACGCGATGGGATAGAGAAATGATAAATTAGTAGAATATCGGCAAAATATAGAGCATAAATATTGATATTATCTATATACATGAAAAATATTAATTCAATAAAAAAATATTAAATAAATATAAATTATAAAAAAGCCTTATATAATCATATCATATTGCGTTAATTAAATTTTGCATTGTATTACGAATTTTAAGTTTGACAGCTCTCAGCATATTTTATATATTTATGTGCACTTTAATTATTAAGAAAACGGGATATATGTAACAGTGAGGAAAATATGTTTTTTGCTTGCAGGACTCGGAAGGCGACACACCCCTTCACGACGCGATCTCTAAGAAACGGGATGACATGTTGGCTCTGTTGTTAGACCACGCCGCAGACATCACCCTCACCAACAACAATGGCTTCAACGCTCTGCACCACGCTGCTCTTCGTGGCAACCCAAGGTGAGTGCTTCGCATTTTCAGATGTGACGCTTTTGTCCGCGGCGCTGAATGCGCCGTCGTTCTAGAATTTAACCGTCAGGTAGCGAGAGCGAGTCGCAGCGAGCTGCGACGACCGGAGAGGGAGAGAAAGACACCGATAAACAGCTTGCGCCGGATAACAATGACGCTTCTCGTAACTAATGGATCAGTAGTATCCAAGCTGTATTTCGAGAATCCGCATAGTCGCGAAAAACATTGTGTTAATCTTGAGCGTGTTCGACACGTGTTCGTTGCAAACATTAATTTAGCTCTCACGTAATTGTCACCGAAACTTTAATCGACACGTTGGATATTTTTTTTTTTTTCATCCGAAACACGTAGCGCTTAAACTAAATGTTGACCGATAAACAACGGGTTTTTTGACACGGGACTTTTACCGCAAGAGAGGATTACGAGCGGGAAGATTTTCCAACGGCATGTCCAATCGGCCGTTCTTTCTTTCGCTTTCTTTGTTCTCTTGTTCGACGAATCATAAAGGAACGTCGAATCACAGATGTTCCCGGAGCCATCGTTGTCGTCGACGTTCTCGGCGAAGTCTAATAGACCCGGTCATTCGGTGAGATAGCGAGTCAATTTTACCTCGATTCTCACCTCTCGTCCCGATCAATTTAGCCACGCAGCCTCCCGGAGCTTTTCGAGATTTGCTCACTTCTGGTTATTACTTGAAGGCAAAGGCGGAGCGAACGAGAATGGGACGAGCGGATATTCCGATGATGGCGATGTCTAATCTGAAACTATGTCGCTCTTCGACTGAAATAACAATATAACGGCGATTCAATTTGCTTATTCGCTCGAAATGCCATTCGCAAAAAAAAAAGAATAATATTATCTATATTAGCAATTTAGTGAAGTGTCCGCTATTTTTAGGAAAGAGATATGTATCATAGTTCTCGTGACGACTCTGTTCTTTTCTCGTTTACCGTGTCTTTTTTTTTTTGCTTACGAACGTGGATATTTCAATAGATTTTCAAGCTCCTCGTATAGCTACCTTACTCTTTTATGCTTTTCTCTCGCATTCCTTTTTTTCTTTGTCTCTTTTTATTTCTTTTTTCTCTGTTTGCACAAGACGTTCTCTTCAACATTTCGCGCCTGTTTCCGGATCTAGGAAATGGAGGCACCGGATGCATATGGTACTTCTACAATCACGGTTACGAGAGGCACCTTCTTTCAACCTCTCAACCGTATCGTGCGAATGTCAACGATTCGCAGTTGCTTTGCTCTCCGCGACGATGTTATCGCTGATGCAACAGGGGAATTTTTATCGTACAACGAAAAAGAAAAGATATCGGATTTGCAGATCGCAAGGAAATTTCCTTGAACTCATTTTTCATCGTATAATAGAATTAAGTGGACAAAACTTTGTGTATCACGGTGGAGAAAGATTATGAAATTTTTTCGATACTGAGAAAATTAATCAGTGAACAAAAATTCCGCGAATATCGGAAAAGAAACTAGTTTTCTTTTAAATATTAAACGACACTAGAATCTTTATTCATTAAAGCGTAAATTTGTGTTGGTACAATGTAATCTCATCTTACGATATATTTTCACCCATAAAAGAATTTTCTTTATAAAGTCGATTGCGCGATAAATCCTGCTCAGCCATGTTGTTCTAAAAGAGAGTAGAACAAAAAAGAGTAGAATGCCTCTGATAAATCACTCACGCATCCGTTGCCGTGTCCACGTAAAACAATGCACGCAACGAATTTTCGCCCTCATTTTTTTGTTATCAGCTTAGATCAGCACGATGAGAGATTCTCGCGATTTGACGGCCGATCGATAGATTCGTATATTGCATCGATCGAATGTTCGTTTCAATTTGCCACATGATCCGTGATGCGCGATATGAGAAATTAGCGAGAACTCGATATCGTTATGTCTATTCCGAGCTCTTGAAGCAAACGATGAGGGTAATCGTCTAAAGAGTATCGATGTCAAGAAACGTCAACCTTACTGCTGGCCTCGCCCTCGCTAAGGCCGGAGGATATAGCGAGTAATTATAGCGGTAATCTTAACATAGGAAAGTCGCTCGAGGGTGATTCGAAATTAATTCAGACTAAGATAGTTTGCGGTAAGTGAGTACTCGAAACCAATGAGGTTTACTTTGCCTGTCATTATATAGATCTAGAGTCTAGTGAACATTTCAAGTAGGCACTGCAATCACAGAAACGTATTAACGTTCGAGATACATAGAACTTGATTCAGGCGGGCTGTACAATCAAGGATCGTTTGCTTCCTCGCGAAGAAATAGAGATTTCTGCTTCAGCGAAGCGATTCACAAGCACCGATGCAAGTCGACGATGTAAGGATAGTGATTGCTTAAAGCGTCAGCGTATTTGTATTCGTTAAATTGGTCGCATTTCTAAAGTACGTTTAGATACTGGCCAAATGCTGGATATATATTCACTGTAGCTGAATCGGCTCTTCTTTTTTTCACGCTGCGGCATTTTTTTTGTAGTCCTAATCATAGACGCGCAGCCTTTATGTATATATATATCTTTCTTGCTCCGGCGGCCTTTTTCCTCGCATCTCGCTCTTTGAAGGAAAGCGCCGGTTCCTCTCAAGACCGTGCCGTGGTGCTCTGAAGCCGAACGAACGGACGTCCGGAGACGTAATTTCCTGCTCTCCTGGTGCAGCCTCTCGACCCTCTTCCCCCTCTCTCCCCCTTCCCACTTTCTGCCGCGTCTGCCGCTTTGTAGGGTACATTCTCCGAGGGTTGTCGACGAAACTTCTCTCGTTTTCCACGCTTGTGCCCGCAGTCCCTGCACGCTCCCGTATTAAGGTCGACTGGCCAAACGTAGTTGCGAAGCATTCGTAAAGAGAGGCGGCAACATTTGCAAAGTATCAATTCATGACATTGATTAGTCGAACGTGTTATTTTCGTCATACGTGTTATTTGCGACTGATGAAGTGTTTTCGTAATTCTGAAAAAGGTTGTATGTTTTCAAATCACAATTTTTAAGTCTTTTAAATCATTTTTAAATCGTGGATTCTCTCTTGTTTCTTGTTTTCCTATTGTTCAATTATTCAAAATATATTGTATATATGATGCGAATTTATTACTCAATTGTTAATTATGCACTTGCGTTTATTATTACTAAATCCATTGTATATTTGCTGAATATTTTCGAGGGATTACATTGGCGCGTAACATAATAAATTTCCACTCCACTTTGCGGGAGCGTGGCAGCGTGAAACGACCGTACAATAAATAGTACATCAGCGTTGCGTTATCGACGATGAGTATTCTATGAGCTCATAATATTTTTACGACTATCGAAACGCAACGAAACCCGATTGCAATCAATAATGCTTTACCGTTGCAAAAGTTGAGTATGGTCAAAGCGTCGGTCAATATGCGAAGGCTACACTAGAAGGGCATTAAAATTGGTCGGTTATGTTATCCCTTTGTTATTGTCGGGGCTCGCAATAGCCTGTTATTCAACCGTGATGGTCTAATCATTGTCACAAGCAGAGATACAAACGCGCGGGTCATATACTAAATTCTACCGCATGAATCGTATCGTTCCCTCTGGCGCTAAATATTGCGGTACCATCTGCGTGTCGACAATTGATTGACGTAAATCACGAAATTGACAGTTTAAATTGTCATCCTTTGTAACGTCCATCATTTGCGCAACAATGATGTAACTATCTCGCGTAACGGATTCGCACTTTGAAAATAGATACATAAACACACGCGCGCGCAAACACGCTATCAAAAATTGCCAAATCTCTTGGAGTGATTACTAATTCGCATACAACGCGCGCACGTGCTTCTAATTAATTTTCTTAAGATAATTTTTACGCGGATTATCGTGTTAGCGCCTTTTGTTTCTTACACTCGCACATTTCGTGCGACGTGTCCAGCGAGAGTAAGCGAGACCGTGACAGCCAACCACAAAGTTATGTAACACTAATTCGAGTTCGCTCTGATGTCTCGTACGTTGATCATGCTAGTCACACACGCGGTACACTCTCGGTGCCGCTGATCCGGCAACGTACACATTGCACGCCCGTGAGCCGCTTTGATCTTCCTCTCATAGAACCGCGCTCTGATTGTGACACGCCGAATCAGAACAAACCGTGCAAGATACCCCGTTCTAGCGGTCAATTCCGTTTGTTTTGTTCTATTTCGTCAGAACAGTGGTCACGTGTGTCTCGCCGAAGAGCTTTGCCGAGACGAGAGAGTGTACGGCGGCGACAACGTGATTAAAATTTTGTTACCACCTAGTGTCTCTCTCTCTCGTGACTGATTTCGAGCAGCTTTGTGCATTAATGCATCGCCTATTTGTGCAGATAGTTAACGCGACCGGTTCTCCTTAAACATGAGAGACCGGAACGGCAGTTATTTATTCGGTTCGCCCTTATTCGAGTCGCGTTCCGGATTAGAGACGAGTTGATCTCTACGCAAATACGCTTAATTGTCGTGAGAACTTCCTGCAATTTCATTCAATCTTCTGCAGAGAGTGTGGCGCGTTTCGCTTAAACAGTTAACGCCGCTTCTTCTTCTCCCCCGAAGGGGTAAAGCACGGAAGAATTCATTTCACGGACTTTCGAGTTCTGGCAGGACTTTCGTATCGATCTTCAATTGGTATTTCCGGGCACGCTCGGACGCGAAGAAGTAGCGGTAGAAAGTATTAGAAGAAAAAGAAGGAGAGAAAAATGCAAGGATGGAGAGGACAAGCGGCGAGGAAACTCGGCCGTATATTTCGTTTCGCGCGCGAACACGTCTCGATCGACAGCCGTAAACTTGGAAATAGTTGTCGGAATAATTAGCTTCGATTCTCTCACTACCGGAGAGAATGCTCGTCGCAACTAAGTCGGGCATTCGCCGTAGGAGGCACGGGCACGGAAGGGGAATGCTCGGAACGATAAAGGCTAGGGGATAATCATTTAAATAGCTCGTCGAGCGCAAGCCATTTAATTTGCCCCGGCGTGAATCTAATTACTCCCAATAGTTTGTTAATTTCATTCGCCTACTTTGCTGCCATTAAATAATTATTACGGCACAATGGCTGCGCGAGGGACCGAAAACAAAGTCCGTCGCAGACGGATGCGGGATGCTGTTCGAGCAGGCAAGTTCGAGAAGTTTCCTAAACGACCGCGAGTATTATTTGATCGTACAAGTTTTGCGCGCCGCGTTAAGGAGCACGTAACGTTCGTTCAGATCAGTTTTAGCTCGGTTCGGTTTATAGTTATATTATTTTAAAAACTTACTATTTACGTTTATTACACAAACTAATCCGAATCGATCGAAATCAGTTTCGGCCTAAAACGTAGGCTGCGAGTTGTTTTAGATTGTAGCGAAGCAGATATGCGAATGCGAGAGAGAAGATTAAAAAGGAACATATGTATTGTATGTGGAAGCAAATTTCGTGAATAATGGATCTCGCTATGTCTCACACTTTTCATAGGATTTTATGTACCCGATTTTTCGCAAGAGTGCAACGCGAGCATTCAATTCGTATCGCGAGCGTTCTCGTGCGTGAACGGACGTAAGCGTCTTTTGCCAACGGCAAATTCATCGACTCGATTCTTCCATCATTCTACATCTTTGCGAACTCCTCGCGTTAACAAAAATGACAACAGCGAGAGTAGAGTGGATATAATATTTGTTCTCGTCTCACATTTCGCTCACGTCTACTTGTACAAAATACGCATCATTCTATGGCAAGCGGAGTCTCTCATCCGCAGGCGCATTCTCCGAGGCTTAAGCTATAATGGCACGCTAATTACAGCCATAGTCACTACGGCACATAATAACGCGACGGCACCGCAGAGCCGAGCGCGGCCGATAATGCGTGCCGCGAGCACGCGTACATACATCTTGTGCCTACACGAACACGAGAGAGAGAGAGAGAGAAAGAGAGAGGCGGGAAATGCAGCCACGTTATATCTATATCGAGTTATAATAGTCCTCGTGTTAAATCGCATGAGAGCCAAATCGCTTGGAACTAACCCCAGAGTATTCCCGCACCTCCTCGATCTCTCTCGTTGTCTCGCCTCGTCTCGTCTCTCCGCCCCCTCCTCCCTTCTACCACGTCGGCTTTAGAAAATAATATCTCGGGCGCTTTTCACTAAAAATTATGCATTCAACCGTTGTCACCGTTGGAGCTTTCCTTTTTCCGCGCCGCTCCCGACGGTTCTCTCTTCTCTTTTTCTCTTTCTCTCTCTCTCTCTCTCTCTCTCTCTCTCTCCGGCCCATTAATTAAGAACTGTAAGAAGCCACGACTTCTACAGATTCGATCGAATTACAACGTTATATTCTCAAAAATATATCACTGCTGAAGCCATAAAAAGTGTCAAGCTCTTTCACAAAGACTTTTTATCGTTCCCCTAAAATCGTCCATTTCCGTAGAGGTGTAAAATATCGTCGCAGTAAAAGCTCTTTTTAGTAGAATAGTCATTTTCTAATGATGGAAAAATTCTCGCATTTCTTTCTTTTCTTTTTTTTTTATCTTTTGCTTATTTCAGCACATGCTCAAGGAATATCGAGCTTCGAAAATGTTTCGTAGCTCGAATTTATCACGCCTCACTAATTCGCAACAATAAAGCAGCTATTTTTATTCTCACCGTACAGTAGTTAGACGGAACATCGAGTTTCCAGGACCGTATTTCTTGCGAGAAAATTTATTTGCTCTCCTTAGTGGGGATGGCCAGCTTCGCCGGATATACGCGCGTCGAGAATTATTTTCCCAGAAATGTTCATTACGACGGTTCTACTATCGCAAGATTGATGGCGAATTGAGCGGATTCTACTTTAATAATTTTGCTCATGATCCTCTTTTCTAAAAGTTTGGATATGATACTTTTTGGAGGCATGTTATATACAAATATTTTTCTTAAAAAAAAAAAAGTGCAAGTAATTCGTTCTTTATTCTCTTAACATCGCTACCTTGGCTGACCATAATCTTCTTTAACCACTGTAATATTTTTCTTCTTCTATTTCGTACGATTTGTTTTTATAAAATTAAGAATATAATCAAAAATAATTAATGATAAATAATTACTTTTTAATCTACGCGTTTTTCGTGTTTAATTCACGATCACGTAATATTCGTTTTTCGCGAATGTCGTCGCCGAAATGATAATCAAGGGTCTCATTACGCGAAGCAAAACAGCTCGGTATTTCATTATATTCACAGCTGGCTTCCTAATTTCCTTCCAGCGAATGCACGCCAAGACTCTGGGCCGAATGGGATGCGCTGTTTCTTGAAAGGATTCACGGGGTTAGAAAACATTCCGCGAGACGTACGAGCCGCGACACGGGGCTTTCGCAAGGATTTGGCTTCGGATTAAACGACCACCCGTGAATTCGCGGCGCTTCCTAGTAAATTGCACCAAAGAATTCGATATTAACGGTATAGCTAGGAGGAGGAGGAGGAGGAGGAGGAGGAGAAGATTGCGCCTCCAGGAGATCGTAAATGCGCGTGGTCGGCGCGGCGGTTGCTCGTCTCCCCCTTTACCTCCCCTTTTTACTCGTCAAAGACGCGGTGTGCGCCGAGGGGAAGGGGGTATATATATTAATGCTGCTTTCACCTCAAACGCCGACCGAGCTGACAAAGCTCGCCCAACGCAGTCTGGCGAGCTCGAGGTATTCCAACAAGAGGATCGGATGCCAACGATGGTTTTGGGTCGTACAGATACGCCTGATGAAATCGTCCTAGCTCGCTATCTGCGCTGTGTACCCTCGTAAACGAACGTTCAAAACGTAGCCCGCAATCGTAAGATCCGGATTACATTGCGATGGAAAGCACGTCACGGGAAGATACGAAATTATATGAAGCACGCGATTATATGAAACGATGATGGTTTGAAATGATCGTTTTATTCTATCGATACGATTGTTGTATACATTATTTAATATACAATTATAAAAAAAGTATACTATTCTTGCGGAAGATTAATTATTACGTAATTACGAAAAAATGATATCCTTTTATCGGATTTATCAAAAGTAACGTATGTTGTATTGACGCTTGTCGACCCGCACGTACAATTTTGCGAGATGATCGTCAAAGGTGACGTCAGCGTTTATCAAATCTTTCAAAGATTTCGACTCGGGAAGCCAGAGTTTCCAAGTCGCTGGACCGCTAAGCCGTATTCCCACCTTCCGACTCTTCTTCCGTTTCCTCTTAACTCTCTTTTCCTTTTTTTCTTTTGCTTTCTGCTTCTTTCTCTCGATTCTTCCTTCTTCTTCATCCGCCTCACTTTTGCGCGCGCGAGTTTCTTTTTCTCTCCGCCGTTACTTCGGAAATTGGATAGTTGCTTCCAATTCTGCGCGCAGAACCGAGGGAAGGAAGCGCGGTGCAGCATTCCTTTGTTTCTTCTACTTTGTCTTCGGCCCCGTCGAAACTTTCGTATCCGAAGTTGCATCAACTTTTTCTTCTATGCTGCGTCGATCTTTCTCCTCGCCGCGGATCGTCGCGAAACTTGTTCAGTTAGCGTCTTTATCGCGCTTTGCTTGATTGTCAATGCGATGGTCGAATAACCGCGACGCGGTTTTATTCCGCGATACTTGAACGACTCCAGTAGCGATTTTCGAAATTATTCTCATTTTATTCGAATATATAAATGTTCTCGTAAATCAAGATCCTTTCGGAAGAGGGTCAATCTAACCAGCTGTATCTCACAATTATTATCATAATTGCTTTCGGAATTATCAAGTTTGATTACGATAGAGCAACGTTTCGGACAATTTTCGAAGCGGCTCTTTATCGCGTGTATCGCTTCCACGTGCGCCCAATGTAGCGTCATATTTCACGTCGCCGCACTGCACCGGCGGGATAAGTGATTTCGTTTTAAATTCGCCGCACGCGTTCGTAATTAGTTTAACTTCGCCCCGAGAATTTATTAAGAAGGGAAGAAAGTAGCGCGAGAGACATTCGAGCGGCCAACGCCGTACTCTCTTTTTCACGCGCGCTGTTCAACTCCTCCGAGGAATATGTACGTGCTCGGAGATTCACCTCGACTACCGCCCCGTTGCTTCCGCCAGAATTATTCGAGAGAGATTTTTAAAGTTTGAGAGTACTTGGGAGAACCTCGTGCCGAACTATGGCCGAAGTGTCTACACGTGTTTTCGCGCACGCGTGCCCCATCCACCATCCCCATCGGCCATTTTGTCCCCGATTGTCTCTCGCTCTCTCGTCGCCAATCGTGGATTATGGGGTCGAAGAACCGCGCGAAGGATAGAAACGAGGAAGGAGGATCCCGGAACGACGATCTGTGCATTTTAACAGATCAGAGCATCGTCGATGCTTACTATCGTTTTGTTTCGGTTTAAATTGCCAATTGTTTTTAGTTGACTCTAATTTGATATAAGGGATTTGAGCAATCCCCTTGACAAAAGTGTGGAGGAACGATTGATAATTTTTTTGAAACTTTGAAAAGTGACAAGTGTCAATAAGAGACATTAAACATGTAAAATATTGCGAGAATAACGCGTCTCCAAACAATCTTTTCCGCCCAGCCGTCTAAGAAAATGCGATATAAATAGATTCTCCTCAGTTCGCACGGAACATCCTCTTCAATATCGCTCTTTCTATACGCCCGGTAATAAATCGCCGGCGAACTAATATTCCTGCGGCGATATTGCTGGTAATATTACCATGGTAAATGATCTCGATCACCGTTCTCGAGGGAGCCCGCCATATCGATATTAAAATAGGAATCCACGTAGCCCTCGAGGAGATTTAATTTAATTTAACGTGTGCAATGTATTCAACGTATTCGTTGATTGCGCAATGACCGATTTTACAACGCGTTTATATAATCGCGGAAATATTTTCATTTAATTACAAACGCGTATATTTTTACTGCGCAAAAATCATGTAGCTACTCGGATTTATTTTCCGAGCATTATAAAACGCGCCTTCTCTCGCCAATTAATTGTAACTTATTTTTTAAGACACTGCGCGTCCTCATTAAGTACAGCCAGCTAATATAACCGACGAGAGAGGAACGATTAAGCGATATTGCGCCGCGCGTTCGCAAAGTAATTGCCCCTTTCCGACTACGCGTAGCGCCTCTCGACTCTCTAAACGGATCGGTTTCATTTCTGCTCTTCTCTCTTCAAGATACATTCAAGCGTCTAGTTAAATTCTCGTGATTTTAAATTTAAGTATAGTACCGGGAATTGTCGGAGCTGCGTTTTATAGGATCGCGCTACCGCCTTTACGAAGACGACATTTACCGGTCTTCGAATCAGTGATACGAAGGGTGAACGAGAGTCGACGAAGGCAACGGGGAACGATAGAAGATGTGTAAGAAAGGAAGAAAGATCTAATCTCGTAGAGATATCACTCTGCCGTTGCAATTTCGCAATCAATCCCTAATGCTCAAAGGGACGCTGTCTATATCAGCTGATCCTTTATCGCCCTTACTCCTCCTCTGCTCTTACTGTCTCCTCGCCTTTTTTCGAGTGAAACAATTATGTATGACACGCCACTTTAAATCGACATCTCTCGTTGATATCTGAATGATTTTGAGAAACCGAAACTTTGGCCCGCGCGATCTTTTCGAGAACGTAGATCTAGCGGAGAGTGAATGATGACGTTTGTTTTTAGGTCAGCGTATGTACGGGTTTGTAGTTCTAAATGTACACCAAAGATGTACGCGCGAGATTATGTTGTCAAGTCTGGCAAATGGATGACTTTCCTTACGCTGATTTAAGTCTCGCGTGTTGCCTCTAATCGAACGATAATTACGTTATTTGTATTTAATGCCGAAGAAACTAAAATGATAAACGAATGAAAATATGCCAACGAAGCTATTTTATTTGGTCCATTAGTTTGCTCTGCATTATTATGAAAACCTTTTCACTATTTCGTTATCATGGTACGAAATAAATTTCGCTAAACTCGGCGGCAATTTTATCGTTAAAGTTTGAATGTTGAAAGATTTAATGATGGCGTAAAAAATGTGAAAAGTGGATTTTAAGAGCGCACTCGTGTGATTTTTATCTTACTTAAAAATTCTAACCGCGCATTTTCTAGTTCAACCCGGCGCGAGCGAGCACGCGTGCACATCTTTCCACTCGAATGTTCCTGCTTACTTGTTCGTTATCGCGGGAAGCGATCTCCGCCCCCCGGACGACACAGAGGTGCGAAATGTAAAATGGGCCGTTTTATCAAAAGCGAAATTCGTCCGGAGACTGAAATTTGTCCAACGTAGCGGAAGCCCCGGATTACGATGTCTCCTTCTCGCTTCCGTTCTAGGTTGCTCCGCTACCTCGCTCACCTCCATCTTCTTCGTTCTCTCGTCCCGGTTCCTTTCGTCTTTCTCCTCCGCGAAAAAGGGTAACAAAGTGTTAAAGTTTTAATCCGAGAAGGAGTGCGCGGACGAGGAGCGAGAAACTGCGGGTGGGAAGCACCGTGAGAGGACTGGAGGGAATGAGAAATGGAAAAAAAGAAGAAAAAAAAAAACTAGAACGGTGGCGCGGAAAAGAGGAAGAAAGAAAGGAGAAGCGGCTGGAAGATTACTGGTAGCGAGAAGAGGACGAAACGACGGAGTAAGGAAGGAGTAAGGAACTACGATAAAACGAAGAGAGCGATTGTAAGGAGGAAGCGGGATAGGGGAGTCGGTGCCAGAAAAGTCTTTGTAATCGATCAGTTTCGATGGATCCGATGGAAGAGTCAGACGATAGAGTCGATCAGAGATACGATGGCAGGATCGAGCGACGAATCTCGGTATGCAAGGGTAGGTGGGTCGGTGCAAGGGTGTGCTTGAACAGGGATTTACGGAATTTATCACTTGAATTCCCTGTAAAGGATTAGCAGACATTCCCTCGCTTCGGCGAGACGTAAGGGGTACTGCAGTAGGTTACCTATGAACTTCTTGGGGGCGATGGCGTTCCTGGCTCTGCGGATGCGACTCGCCCCACCTACGTGTGTCCTTTCGAATTTCGACTGCGGTCGTTGAAACATATTGGGTCTCAATTTATACTATTAATATGTAATTTATTTTATTATTTTTTTTTTTTAATTTACAAGATGTCGCGCATCATGATATTATTTTTCTGATTTTTGTTCGTGTATATGCTATATTATAATATTATATTTTACCCCAGACAAGGAAAATATATGGAATTCTATTAGAGATTCTCACAAATAAAAGTAATAATATTTAAGGCGTTATACATCTACTTTCTATAACAAAATCTACCGTTGCATTAAAAGATAATAAGTCATCTTAAAATAACTGCCATCGAATTTTTCGCAATATGCGTATATCGTAATCTCATACTTTCTATTGCGCGAGGATCATTGCTAAAACGGCCTTTTTTCGAAATATCCCGCGATGTTATCGGGTTTCGAGTGAGTATTCGCTACCAGTTGGATTTTCTCTAGGACGACCCTCCGCGCCGTATCGCCTGCATTTTACGAGCTTCGAATTGTCCGATGGGGTCCAGGATTCTCTCTCTTTCTTTCTTTCTCTTTATCTATCTATCTATCTTTGGATTCCGTCACACGCCGCATGAAGCAGCCGTGCGTAGTCGGAGGGTCCGGGATCACAGAGATTTTTCTTTACGATTCTGGAATTAGAGGCGACGGATCGTGACAATTCTCGGCGATTCGACCCCGCGATTTTTCAATCTCATCTTCACACTCGATCTGAGAATTACGATGTTGCCTCGACGCGCCCTCGAAATAATATATTTTTATGCTCAAATCTTTTTCCATGCAAATTGCATGTTGTATCGGATCTGTAATCTCACGAAGCATCGTAATTCCAGAAGACGAATTATTACTTTCAAAGTTATAAAATTTGCGTAATGTGTGTATTGTCTATGAAAAATTGCCGGAATTTAAAGTACGGCACAGCTGTTTCGCACCTTATTGCAGTATCGGTATACGTAACTGCTGTAATAATACGGGCTATAATTTACAATGCATTGAAAGCGCGTGTAACTACCGGAGGCGCTTGCAAGAGCGCTTTTTCGTTTTTGCAACTGTGTGGATATGCCATCGCGTGACAGAAGGACAAAGTCATCACCTAGAGTGTGTGCGATTCACGATGAAACGTTTATTGTGTGTACCATCGATTCGATCGACTCTTCCCGCTTCTCTATCGATTTGCTCTCACAACATTTCGGAGGGAAAATATCTACGGGGATAAGTGTCTCGCCCGCTCTTCCTTTTTTTGTCTCTCGGTTTCTTTACCATTCCATCTCGTCGCACGTTCCTATCAATCGACGACAGTCGTCACCATCCCGGCGCGGGCTAAAGAAAGCAAACCTTGGCCCGATCTCTCCCCATCCATCCTCTAACGTAAACGTAAACACATATATATCTGTAGTGCGAGGAGTGCTATTCAAGCGGTGACCACGTGCTGAGGTAATATATTGACTGTTAATAAAATATGAGTATCTTTCCTTTTTTCTATATACGATTTTTTACTTTTCCTCTTTCGTCGTGCGAAAAAAATCGAGGGTCGATGCGACAGGTGTGACGAACAATGTTTTTCGTCAGGCAAAAATTTGCAGGAAGGGAGAATAGATAGTAGCTTTTACATTCCTTTCATTTTTGACGACAGTCAAAAAATCATCTTTTAATATTTCTCGAATTTGATGCGAAGATTTAATTGTAATTGAAGACATTATTGTGGCAAGAACCAAGTTTTCCTCGAAAGGATCACTTTTCGAATCCCGTGCGTTCAATTGTGCGGAAAAACGATTATTTTCTCGAAGCTGCATCTCTCGCTTCTTATGAATTCTTCGCTGAAACTGGCGAGGATCGAGTTAATGCGCGCGGGAAATGAAGGAGGACGAAACTTGGAAACGATGCACCCATTATTAGAATTACTCGCCGTTAAGGAAGAGAAGATCGGTAGTGGAAAACGCGGCGCGAGAAGATAGAAGCTGAGGAATTATTTCGCGGACTTTCTAAGCGCCGCGTAATGCCGACGAGCTCGTCGAATAATCAAGATGCGCGTTGCGAAACGTAGCGTCTGCAAATTCCCAGGGTTTCTTCGCGAGCCTCGGAAGTAACCGCCCCCGCGTACAGCGGCAACGCACGTACAAAACTAACACAATCGCTCGAATATCCCGCGCGCGCGTTTACATAGGCGGCGAGGGAGAGATGAGGGAAGGGAACGTTACATAGAACCGTGTATATAACGATACACTGTGTATATAAGAGGAGCACGGCCATATCGTGCGCGCCACGGCAATTCGAACTCAAAAGCTTCCAAACATCTTCAATATAAGTTAGAGAACTGTACTTAGGTTACCTTCGTAACCAGGCCCCGCATACGAAACAGTCCTCGAATAGTTGCGCTGCGCTACTCCCCCTTATTGCAAATAGTACATGACTTCTTGCCTCGCTCCCTTCGCCCTTTAATTAGTTCTCAAATTAATTGGCCGTTGCGCTTCGAAAACGAATCGAAATATCGTCGATGGCATGCAACAACGAGCGGCCCGAACTCGATAACGGCGGTGGCTGCGGGATTCCACGAGAAACGTCCGGAGAATCTTTCGGGGCGTTTCAACGTCGGACCGATCGACAGGGTTAATTTCGTTCCGCGTGCGATGTGCAATGATGTTGATGTTGTTGAACGCGCGCGGCCGAGTTCATTAAGTTTAACGCTCGCGCCGCCTGATTACGGACGAGCAGATTTAATCATTGCAATTTCATGGCCCGCCGTCCGCGATCGGTGTTATCATAAACTGTCAGAATATTCGCCACTACAATATGCGCGCGCGAGCTGATTCAAGGATCCATTGTGTGCGCGACGATGCGTCGAATTAATTTGACGCTTGACGAAAGCTCGGCTCACTCGTTATTCGCGATTAACGTAATCGATCCGCAATTAATAATATGACGCACTTGACGCGCGAGCCGTGTCCCCGACAAATCAGAAAACATTTTCCGAAAGCCGCGTAATCGAGAAATTAGCCGCGAGCCTCGGCATCGTACAGGGGATGCTTCGGATTGTTCTCCACGCCAGAGTGTGTGCATTTCCGCGGATAATTAGAATAGTTTACACTTTGCCGAGCCCTCAGTGGCGCAGATGCGTCGGTCGCATTTGCGCCTCTTTCTCTCCATTTCCTACTTGCCACGATGCACGTAGCTTATGTGCAGCAGCTCGCTTGGCGTACACCCGCATTTGCACGGCTATGTAAATACACATTATAATGACAACCGGCCGGCACATGGTACACGGCCGGTACCGCTCGCCTCGGCGCGACGGGCGTTACTCCTGCTTTCCGGAAGTAAATCGAAAATCTCGGCAGGAGACGTAGGGAGATTGCGGCGTAATCTTCGGGCTGCTGTCTTTTGAAAAAAAAAAATGAACAATGTGCTACGTGATAATTTCGTTTTGTCAGAGAATGAAGTTGCGATAAAAGCTTATTAACTGTAAAATATTAACGCAGTGTCGCAAAGAGAGTTTTTGCAGTGATATTAAAATTGTTATATAAAAGGTTTCGGATTTTTAGATGGATATTTATTTAATTGATATTTTTGCTTATGTATTTTTGGCGCATACATGCACGTATTCAATTAATTTTTTTATTCTACATTTTTGATAAAAGCTTATTATTAACATAAGCCGTTTACATAAATAAAAATGTTTGCTCGTGCAAAGTTTACGTGACATTATACTTGAACATAATTTAACGTCAACAACAAATTGATTGTTATTGAAAAAAATCTCACTTTCAATGTATATATATTTAGCATTTTTTTTATCACTTTCGAAACTTTAATGTAGGCGAGTTAGAGTTGCGAGTCGGTGCATTTTACTCGAGCAAGATTGCTCGTTCTTGCTTATCTACATTTTTTTTTTTAAAGACGAAAGTACGTTATTTGGCGTCTCTTATCTTCGAGATACACGGAGGTGCACACGCCGGCCGGAGTCAAGAATATTTAATGGGGCGTAGAAGAAGCGCCAGCAAGCGCAAATAAATTTGCGGTGAGTTTATCGTCTGTGAAAATGTACCTTCGATTCCTCTCAATTTCACGAATCCCTCCGGCTTGCGTTTTCGTATCGAACGCAAAACGAATTTTCATTGTCACGCTCGGCGGGATAGAATGGCTCGCCGATCGTGATACATATTTCGCGGGGGGGGGAGCTCAGGGCTGTATCGCGTCGATACCGAATCGCCGATCCGTGATACTTTGGAGAGAGCTCCGCTCCGATTCCGCGCTATTCCGTCTACGTATATTCTCACTGTTAGCGATCCATTCCGCGCGGGATTTCGCGTCGTGAATCACTATTTGATCGGACGGACGGCGATTTGTCGTTTCGTTTGTGCGCGCTAGACCACAGGATCGCCGGAAGAATGGCCACGGAAGTGCTACCCGGTAGCATGTCCACGTCGATTCGGAGCCCTATTTACCTCACCTATTTATCTCCCTCAGGTTTTTCAGTCGTCTTAGACGAGTCGTCGAAAACTCGCCGGGCGGATTCGGGAGGATGAACTCGCGTGCATCGACCGGAAACTGTTTCTTCAAAGCAAGCGGGAACCCGTCCCTAGTCGCACAATGTAACTTCCCCTCCCCCTCCCCTCCTTTGCGCGGAAAAGTTTTTCCGCGTGCCAGCTTCTGGAAAACATCCCTCCGCGCCGTCGACGTTCACGTCGCCGTCCATGTCGGCGTCAGCGCGAGCACGACGCGTGCGAGTTTTCTGTTTTGTCGGAACTACTTCCCCGGAAGAGCTTCTTTTCTCATTTTTAGCCCCTCGCAGCTTCCCGTAGGCCGATTTTCCCCTTTTCTCTTTGCCATCGACGGTGGGCTCTCTTCCTCTTTCGCATTCCTTTCTCTTTTGTCGAAAGCGCTCCGAGTTTAAGAAAGTTATCCCATTCCTAACGTAAGTATGACACAAGTGAATCCGCCGAAGCTTTCACGAAAGAGCACGGAAATGCTTTTCTTGCGTCGACGTCGCTCTTCGTCGTCCAATTGACCACCGAGACATAGAGTTGCTGTATGATCTCGACGATTAAAGGCTAAAGAAATGTATGTTTTTCTTGATTCTTTAAGAAATCGTCAACGACACATTGCAGGCTTTATTCGAATTAAATTACGTAACGCGACACTCGCATGCGGGACTCTAAGATATCGTCGCGCGAGATGCCTGGCTTACCAAAGTTCCGTTTCGCGGAACTTGAAGTAACTCTGCCGCCGTCGATGGAAAGGGCATCCAAAGCATCCAAAGAGGCAAGGAGCAACTTGTGAGACGGCTCAGCCAGCAGTTCCAAGCTTGTCGAGAACTTATACTTTTGCCGGTTGCTTTTTTCTCTCTTTTCTTTCGCGCTTCTGTCTTCCAACCCTTTCCTTTGATTTATCCGCCCGTACGCTTCTTCGTCGTGAGAGCGCGCATCGACGAATCCGCGATTCATCTCTATAAATTTGTTCCGTGTCACGGCGATATAATCGTCGAGGACGCATATCATCGGTCTCGTTTTAACGAGCTACTCCGCACGGGCGTGTGTACACGCACGGTTAACAGTCCGCGGATTCGCGCAATTACGAGCTCCGCCAATTTGATCGCGTGCGATCGTCGAAAATTACCTTGAAATGGCGGGCAGAACTACCGTTCGCCGATTTACATGTAAATCGGTGAACACGGTGAATAGTCTCTTCGCGTATTCTCTCCTCTTCTCTCGTTGGCGTTTTTTTTCTATTTGTTTTCACCGTTGGCGCTCCATTGAAGTGTTATAATGTGCGAATGGAGAAAAAAAGGATATATCTCTTCAACGTAGAGAGAATCTTCTCTCGCGATTACTCGCTGAATACTCCGCGCGAGTTATCACTGGAATGATTTATGCGCATGGAGGAGATTTCGGCTCGCGGTCAGTCGATGCGGGTGTATAATGGACCCGTGGAAATTTGCTGACGTTATAGAAATGTAGGACGAGTCTTAGAGGGAGAGCGGCTCTAGAAATAAGTGTTTAACCTCGATCCACCGCGCGTCGTATACATCCATATAACTATTCTAAATCCAGTATGCAAGTGGAGTAGATAGCTGATAGGGGAGATAGCAGATAGCGAAGTGCAGCGTTGCATGCATCCATCTGTGACAGGAGAGGGGTGGAGAGACGATGTCGTTCGGCGGGGCGAGGGGAATCGAGACAGACTCGCTTCAAGTAGCCTGAATGGACACGAAATAGGTCGAGCCGATGTTGCCTACGTGAGCTGCCTCAAGGAGAAACATTCGTAATGCTCGCCTTGAGGCCTGACATCGCCCCGGATACCGCGAGGCGGAAATAAAAAATAAAGCACGGCGCACAGGTTAGTTAGAGATAACATATACCGGGATGTTTAATGCATTTATCGCCAAAGACTCTTTCTTCGTTAGTATCGTTTACAGTATATATTCAGATTTCGCGGATTTACATAATTATTCCGGCCGGATAATATATAAGTAAGCTGAATAAATAAGGCGAGGAACGATAAACAGCGCGTTTTACTGTACGGAAAAGTGCATTTTCTAGTTGGAATATTTCGCTGTGCGAAATCTTGGAGAATTTCAAATCCAAGATTTTTGTTGCCGCGCTACATCTACGAATGTATCGTGAAATCGCATTTAAACTTACCGTCATTTTGCGAATGTCGCAAGAAGAAGACAATGAAGCGGAAATAAAAGGGACCGAATGAGGGAAGTTTGTACTTCGCGGGGGATCGTGATCCGAAATAACAGTCACTTCGATCCGCGTGGCTCAAGTTCCAAAGTTCGGAAATGGTTTCGCTGCAGATTGAACCTTATATTATCTTCAGGCGAAAGGATAGCGATTTCAAGCTTGAAACCTTCGCTTTCTGAGGACTACCAAGTTGTAGAAAGATGAAGATGCTAGAGACGACTGTCGATATTGGTCGCAAGAGAACAAAAGTAATTTTCAAGAAAGAGAATTGCGGAATAAATTAAAAGAATAACATAAAATTTGTACGATCTTCATGGTGAGAGAGATCTTCTTTTTACGAAACTGCGTATAATATTATTCTATTCTCGCGTGTAAATTGTATTTGCTTGTAATCTCGCCTCGATCCTCGCCACCTCCGGGATGGCGTCGTGTCGTTTTTCGAACTTAATACGGTAACCACCGTAGATAGTAGACGATCGTTGATGCTGCGACCGAAACGACAGAGGCGGAGGCAATGGCTGCGGTCACCGGCATTAGGGGTTTTAGGGAGGCTTTGCAAATTCGGGGACGCGGAGAGGTACAGGCGGGCGGGAGAGGGATGCCAGAATGGAGGGCCAGCTCGGGGATTTTGGTCGGGGGTCGGACCGAGCTTGCACTGTTCACGGCGATTAATTCATTGCCGCTTACCGCATACTGCTTTTTGCTCCCCGGCTCGTCCCGACCCTTCCTCCGACCGATCCTCTTCTCTATCGTCTCGTGCCTTCTCTTCGGTTGTTCGGATTCCGGACTGCCGCGCGCACTTTCAAACAGTCTCGGTGTTTTTTTTTTCTCCTCCACGTACTCTTCTGCAACGTTGTCCACGGCTGGCCGAAGCCAGCGAAAGCGGCGAGGATCGATCTCGCCTATCTGCCTATTCGCGGTGCTCGTTATACACACACGCGCGTGCATTCGCGTCGAATTTAACTGGCCGCTTTGCTCGCGGGAATTTGAAATGCAAAACGGCAATGCTAGCGGACCGAGTGCCGCATGGGATTTTCTGCGGTCGCGAACGTCCCCGTGCGCTTCGCTGTCGACGGTGACAGTGGTGATATCGGTGCGGCGCGTTAACACTTTTTGATTTCGCCGAGGCTGTCGCAATTGACGAGAAGTTGATTGGTACAGCGTCCGAAAAAAGCGTTCGGCGTAACACGCCTCCTGTGCGCCGAGATAAATCTATTGTCATATTTAAGTCTAACGAGTCTATTTATTCTTTCTTACGTTTTATTTTATTTGCATTTTTATTGGGATTCTCTAATTTTTACGCGTATAGTCTTTTTGAATACACAGTTGCGTGTATATATACATGAGAGACGAAAATTATTCATCTATGTTTAAAGTACGATGAAAAAATAATGAAGAATGATTTTATTATGCTTCACGGCAAGGTTTAGCGCCGGCAAAAGTTGGACGAATTATATAGTGTCGATCTTTCTTCATGGCGTTTGTATATCTCGATAGAATTTTCAGGGCGTATAAAAGAGGGGGCAATGAGAAAATGCGCTTTCAATGACGTATCCGTCAGTTCAGCATTATCGAACGAAGCGCGAACGAGGGGGAGTCTCGGGAATTACGGTTTCATCCATCGTGCCACGACCAAGTCAAAAGAGAGAGAGATTTCCGGTAATTTCCGCGTCCTAAAACGTTTCCGCCAATGGCGCCAGATATCGCGGAATAGCGAGTGTGGCACGACGTGAGTTTCCTAAGGCCGCTGATTTCTATGAACTGTGATTTATCGCCTTTCAGGAGCCCTTTCGATCGTCGCTGCGCGAGGACGACGACGACGACGACGACAACGACGACGTGATTCGGTCGCCGAGCGAGGCGTGTATGTGTGTGTGTTTATGTGTGTGAATCACTTCAAAATTCTCAGCGAAAAAAAAAAGTCCCGCGATTCTCCTCGTTTCGTCATTTTCAGGCGTATCGATTCACGATAAATTTATATCGGCCCAATATTTATAGTATCCATAAATAAATAATTCCAGAACGCACGCCATCCGAAATGTGTCCGCTCGATGCATAAATAATCGACGGGGAAAGGATATCCGTTCTGTAGAACGGAACATTCATCGTGCTGTTGTATGCATATGGAAGCTCTATCGCGAAACTTATTTTAAAATATAAATAAACAAAGAATATGGTACACTCCAATCAATCGTATATGTGTTACGTGAACCATGTTGAAACGCGAATTGATAGATTTGCGCAATTGCCGAATTGATGTTTAATCGAACGATGCTTATATGAAGTGTCGTTGAACACTTTTATAAAGGTAATCTTGATAATCCACCGTAAAAGGCTGCGATAACAAACATTAATTTTATCCCTATAATGGCCCTGTTTTTTTTTTTTATTGTCCTCTGTCCCTTTTCACGTAACGACCAGCCAGATATGACCACCAGATATCCTTTGTTATTCACACGCCCTGATTCAGCCCGGTTTCAGCCCTACAGGGCGCGCCCTTCACCATCTTTTTCCCTTCCACTTTTTTTCCTCGTTCGTTTTGTTATCGTTGTTTCGCGCCCCTCTCTCCCGTTTGCTTTATCCATCTGTTACCCTCACGATTCTTTTCTCCCACTTCGCTCTGGTTTTTCGATTTCTGGGCAAACATCTCTGTTGGCAATTGAGCGGTTCAATTTTTCACCCCTTTAGAAACACCCTCGGTAAAAACTATCGTCGAACCATACTCGTATCCCAACGGGCTTTGTGTCTAAAACCTTTTAACCTAGCATATTGCCGGATTCAAGCCGAGGATTTGACAGAATAACGCAACCATGTGCGCAATCAGTTTAATGACAATGGATTAATTAATCATCGTCAAAGCGCCACGACGTATGCTTGGCAAAGTCGTTAGGGAAATTGATTTTAAGGCTTCTGTTTAAACGTGTTTGGAAAAATTTGTTATGCTTGTCATCATTGTTGCGTATATGAATATATTTTATTTCGTAAAATATTATTTAGACTACGAAAAAATAAGAAACAAATTTTTTAACTATTTACATACGCGTAAATATATTTTGACACAAACATAGAAAAATCGATATTATTTTATAAAAATTCAGAAATGTACGTACTTAAGAAATTACATATATAATTCAAAAATTATATTTTTTTCTTCATAATTTAATTAATGTTTTTGAATCTCTTAAATTGATGAACTATATAATCATAATCAAGAACGGAGGTATGTAATATTTGAAATCTTAAATTATTGATTTCCGCGTTTCTTTGGGCCGTGGAATTTTATGCGGCACCTTCAGGAAAATTGGCCCAGGAGGCGTACGTACTGTTGGCACAAAGAAAGAAGAGTTTTATAAAGCAAGACCGCGGAATATCTCATAAGATAAACCAATATTATAAATTATTCGAATCCATTTCAAGGAGCCAGCAAAAGGGCGAGGCCGCGAGCGAGCGATGGTTTCCGTATAATGCCGAGTGGCATAATAACTGGCACGACGGCGACCTTCCATCAGTCGCTGCCATCTTGAATTTACGGAAAAATTATCTTATCACCTCATCTCTCGGCACGAAATGAATCTCGGCTATTTTCGAAAGCATGGAAAGAGATTCCTTCTCTCAGTGAGATCGAGAAATTGCATAAATTTTATTGTCGGTTCTTTATCATCTTGAGATGCATCTCGAATGAATACAAGCCACGTCACTCCGAAAAATCATACGCTCGAGCGAGATGATCTCTTTAAAATATCGAGATAAAGAAGAGTGTGTCCGTTGCGGCAAGAACCTTTCATCAAGTTGATCAAGAAAGCAACCGATAATTTTAACGAATCTTTGGATGTCAAAGCGTGCTTCTGTCTCTTGCACGGAAGCGATTTTAAGACCTTTAGATACTGCGAACGCTGTTGCGGTGGATGCACATTGAATGGCATTCAGTTAACTACGGAATAGCTTCTCTCGTGGCTCCGTATAAGGGAGGGAGGATTTCTCAAGATAGATCCTGCGGAGAGGTCGGCCGATGCCGCCACAACACCGCAAGGCTCAACTCGGATGGTCGCATGGGGATTTGGGGTTTAACGTTGGTCAGGTTGCACCAACATGCCTCGGAACACCTTATCTCGAAATCGCCGCGATCTCTCGCGCGCTGGCCCGGGCTATCCCAAAGGATCGTTCCAACAGCTGCTCCGGTTCGCCGCGATTAACGACGGCTTATAAAACCGATGTCCCTCCGTCTCAAATTAAGGACGAGATACGACACGGCCGCCGGTGCGCGAGACCCTCTCCGCCAGATCTGGAAATTGGATCCGCAACGAGCTCATCCCGATTATACGGCTCCTCTGTCTCGGCTGTTCCGTTAATCGGCCGTTGTGGATTATTGAAAATAATCGCCCGACAAAACTTTTCGTAACGCGACGAAATCAATGATGTTGACGCGCGTCGCTAATCTATTTCTCGCAAACATACGACGTCGCTCGGGAATCTGATTAATCACCGCGCGTCCATTCAAAGTTGACGGTAAATATTTTCCTTTCGTCCAGCATTTTTGTAGCCCTTGATGCCGAGCGAGAGCTTCGGATAGAGAGAAATAGCGAACGGCTGATTAAACAGCGCAGCGCGTGTTTCGCCTCGAGTAATTAAAGAGCTTCTCGCGGATCTTTCTAGTACGCCGAATAAACTTCGTACCCCGTTTACGAGAGAAACGAAAGGTATCCGCAGACTGCAAAGACTACGATGTTTATCTGGCTTCTTCGCGTCTTTCTCTCTCTCAACCATCTCTCGCCACATGTATTGTCTGTTTCTCTTTCTCTTTCACTGTTGCCTCTCTCTTTCTCTTTCTTACTCTTGCGCACGCGAGAAGTTGGATTAGATAAGTTTGCCATTTAGCTAGGCTACGGATGGGGCTTGGCTTAGCTGATTCGTGCCGAATTTCTCTCTCTCTCTCTCTCTCTCTCTCTCTCTCTTTCTGGTTTCGGTTTTGTTTGATTTGCCTCGGTTTGGCGCGAGGAACCAAGTCTCCCTGGCTGTCTGTGAAGTGCCGCCGTCGTTCAAGTGGTGCTCGACTGTTATTGGCCCATGAGTTTCACGCGCGAATGTCGCGAGTTTTCGCCTGCGAACTTTCCGGAGTTGACGAATCCTCCATCGCAACCTGGTTCCGGCGATACGCCGTACTCAATTTTCGTCAGTACGTAAAGGTCGCATTGCTCGGTCTGTGGAAACCTCGAGTTCCCCAATATTCGGATTGACCGGGCGTGGCGTATGAAATGAGGTCGCCCGCTCTATCGCGGATATAGACTGCGATTTGGATTTCAGCGACTCGAACTTTCCAGCTTTCCCGAGCTTGACCGCGATTGGCACCGTTTTCACGCGAATGTAAATGCCAACCGCTTTGCTCTGTCTCCTTAGTTTGTTTATTATACTATCGAAACTTTGCTGTCGTGGTACGTCTATTCGGATATATCGAATAAATAAATGTCATTGGTAAACAATTGTAGAAATAAACGCAGTGTTTCAGATCGTTAAAAATGCGAAAAAAAAGATTCGAAAAAGCGACATTCTTTCTTTTTTTTTTCAAGAACGCTTTTGTTTATAATTTTCGCTATAGATATATAAGAAACGAATGTGTGTGTATGTGTATGTGGAATCTTATTAATGAGAGAGACATATGGATGTATATATATATATAACAAAATTAATTAATTTTAAGACTGCGCGACTAACACTTTCTGAAAGGTCGATTTTGAAAACGACTATGTGTAATTCGCAAAAGAACTAAAGGACTCTAGTCGGCCATCAGGCGACAGGATCGTTCTATGCTAACTAATTCCCATGTGGTGGATCTTGCTCGAAGATGTCGACTTAATTTCCCAGTCTCCCGAGTAATTTGTTCCGGATAGCAGCGGGCATTAAGTAGATGTAGACCCATCTAGGCCTCATAACGGGCTCTTCCTCATGTCTCTCCGCGCTTCGGTACGAGGAGCGCTCTCATTCGCGAAAGTAGGGGGGAGGGGAGAGAGGGAGAACGATAGCCACAGGAGTAATTTTACGGGAACCGAGCAGCCCACCTTACCATGACCTCTCTTTTCCATCCTCTCTTGTATCTCTTATCTTTCTCAATCCACTCTTCGTCTCTCTTCGGTCTGTCATCGCCTCGAGAACTCTCCTTTCCTTCCTCGTATAAGAGCTTAAGTGGTTATTTTCTCCAAAGATATGAAACTTGCACGAGCAGCGATGAAAACCCGCTGTAGCCGTTCTCAGGACACAACCTGTACTTACCGCAAACGTGCGAAGACAGCGCACGTGTCGTCATCGCGTTCATTTACGAGCACACCGAGCACTGAATGTCGCGCGAGATAGAGATAATATTTCGTATCCTTGCTGGCTTGAAAATACTTGACGCAGTTCTCGACGCGACGCTGTCATCGTCGTGACACGACAAAATGTAAAGCTCAAGACACATTCAAGGAGAGAAGGATTTGTGAGAAATATTGCGAGAGAATGTATAAGATGCAGCATCCGCGTCATCAACATCATATGCGATGACAATGTGTCACTATCCTCGTTGATCAACAGTTAAATTTGTTCCTTAAATTTGCTAAAATTGTCCGGTAACATTTGCGCCTAAATTATTTCTATATTTATTATTCGCCTAATTTTTTCTTGTATTCGTCTAATTTTTTTTTTTAATCGCGGCATCGGCGTCGGATATCGTTAGCGTTGTTGAAAAGATGAGGAAGATCGATCGATATTTACTTAGCATAATTATTCGTTCGTAGACCGAGTGCTATCGCAGCGAATCTTTCAAGGTGATGATAAAATGCGAATGGAAGGAGCTTAACGTAGGTCAGAGCGAGAGAAATCCTTTATCAGGTTTGCAGTCATTGTTAATTACAAGGTTTACGATCGAAGACGGTGGTCGGAAGAAGTAGAATGAATAGGGTGGTCATTCCGCTAAATAAAATATATTCGTTGGCGAAAAATCCGTAAGCGGCAGACCCGGTGTCGGGACTACGAGTTATTAAAGTTAATAATAAAGAAAGCAGCCTCCATTCGCCATTGCCGGTAATAATCCCGACCGTGTTTTATTCGCAAAATTAATTTCTCCATTGGTATAATAACGGAACTCTCATGCCAAATCGACGAAGTCAGCTTCCGTTCTCGCCTGTTGTACATATACGCGTGTATTGTGTTGTTTTTATCGTTTTCAGATTCTGTTGTATCCCTTCGTGTATTAGTGTAAGCAAATTTTTGACTAAATTAGCAAATAAAAATTTTTATTCCCTAGTTTAAGGAACATCGAATCTTGAAATCGGACTTCTTTTCAAAAAAGAGAAAATATCGAGAAATTAATATTTTTTTCAAATTATAAACGATATAAAAATTCAAGAATCTTATATTCCGCTTAAAAAAAAAAAAAAAAAAAAAAAAAAAAAAAAGGAATACACCTTGATGTTTTCTGTGCATGGAATAAGCGAGCTTTTACTTTCCTTGTTCATAATTTTATTTGACTTCATATCTTCGGGAAATGATATTAAAAGTGGGAAACTCGATAATCATCTTATTCTTAGCTAGAAATACGACGGAGAAGATAACGACAAACCATCGCGATAAAAAGTTGTTGCGAAATCATATTTATGCGAGTTTTCCGCCGACTTTACACCGATGGGAGTTTCAGTTTTTAACATTATCCGGGTTACAGCATCATGTGCTGCCGGTAAGCTTAAGAACTTTGAGATCGCTACGTCTGCGCGGATTTTTATCATCATTGTTACATTTTAATATCTTAAAGGAAACAGACGAGGCATGTTATTTCATACAGCAAGCACGACGCGTATGATTAATTCGATTAAAAAATAGAGTATCGACAAACGCATCACCGTCGCCGATCGAAGAGTAATTAGAGTCCGCGCGTTTCAAAATGTTCTGGTTTCTTGCATATTAACACGGCTTGCCGTGCAGGCGGGAACGTTAATAATCACTTAACGGGCTTTAAAGTTGCATCGCGCCAGCCCTGGGCTGGGAGCTTAGTTTTGTTCGAGATTTATGGGCCGAGCGCAGTTTCGAGAACACCCGGGCGGTGTTGTAGGTATATACGCGCCGCCATTTCGGTAGAACCCGGTTTTCACCGTAGCTCTAGTGGATACGCAACGGAACATTCATCGGGATTAGTACCGCCGTCGGTGTCACGTGTATACGTGATTATATACGAGGGACCGCGTGAGCAAGCATCTACTATTAATGTATTAATTTTCGAGCGCGCGAAAGGAGAATCTGACGACGACGAATATCCTGAAAATGCACGACACGGTTACGTATTTATGGGATCGTCTTGAAAAACAACGGAATTTTTATAATTAAGTTTTCGATCGATTATATAAATTCTGTGCCCTCTTATCAGAGAGGCAACCTTTTATTTTATACACAAAAATGTTTTTCAGACATGTTTTTACGACGCACCCTCGATTGTTTGCCTCTGGCTTTTCTCGACAGGATGGCATTTCGAGGGAGCGTGTATTTACCTTCTCGAAGAAGGGAAGCTAGCTGCGCGGTATATCAAAACGGACGTCATGCAGATCGCCGACTCTCCATGTTGCTGTCTCTCTTTCTCTCTCTCTCTTTCTTCGACACTACACAACGCGTCTTGAGAATTCAACGAGTACTACAAAAAGAAAAACTCCGCGGATGACATTTGCGTCGAAAGAAAGTCACAGTTCCGTCGGTTGGGCGTTTCGCATGGATGTGAGATGATGCATCGCGGAACGGTTAGGTAAACGTTACATTTGCATTTAAAAGAGTCCGCCAGTAGTTTATATGAAAATGTAAAATGAAACAGTATTTCACATTGGATCTCTTCCGCGTTACGCTTCTCTTTTTTTTCTTTCTTTTTTTTTCTTTCTTTTTCCCTTTCCTTTTCTCTCTATCTCTTTTTGTCGATCTACCTCTCCTTTTTAAGCTGCTTGGCGAGCACTGTCTGCACGAACTGCACTACAAACGCAGCCGATAGAATCAATTTTCTTTCTTCGTTCGTAGAAATTGGAAGGTTACCACAAATATTTGCTCAGACCTATTAAAGGTGCGCAACGTATCGTAAGAAAAAGAATTGATTGGCCGTGTGCGATCGATTATCACCGATATCTTCGCGCCGAATTTTAGTTGAACATTTGCTGTAAGATTTACGATTCTTCCTTTTTAAATACTTGACTACACTGTTAACAGTGTAAAAAAAAATAAAATATCACCTTGAACAAAGTTTATTCGCGAAAAGCAACGCCAGGATGAAAACACTTTGCGTAGTATCTCGATACACCTAGGTCGAGAGATGGAGTCGTTACCGGGCGAGACACCATCTGTTCTTAGCAGAAATTTCATCTCCGCGTAAAAAGCGAGCGCGAGGATCGAAGAAGGGTGGATGTAGCTAGCAGGTACATGATGACCCGACAAAATGTTGTTGGCTCTCTGTATAGTGTCGCGGTAAATCCACCGGTTCGTTGGGTGCTACCTGATCCGAACCAAGTGGCGGATATACTCTTGGGCTCTAAGAGGCGATAACTTGCGGTTATGTTATCGGAATTGCACTTTAACGCGCAACCACCAGGGCGCGAATTGCCAGTATCTCATAATGGAAAATGTGGCAATGCTATGGATAAATCAATTTTTCTTAAATCGCGTGAGTGTCATTGATGTAAATTAACAACCGAGATTTAGTAGTATATTAGTAGTAATTAATATTTAATAAAGCTATCGCTCTTTTTTTTATCTTTTTCTTTATTCTCGCAACGAATGCGCAAAACATCTGACTTTTCTACATAAATTTGCGTAAATTTCTCGAAATTTTCCGCATACGAAAGATAGAGAGAATCATGAAAGCGAAATATATTCGATTCTGCAACGCATATAAAATACAGAATACGCCGTTGAAGTTAATTTGACCGGGCCAGCGCGCGTGCGTTTCAAGCATAATTACGAGATGGCATAGAAAAATAGTGAATGGGACGCGAACGGGAGGAATGAGTTCTTTCTGCTGCCATCCCTTGTCGACTGTAATAGGAATGACCCTCTATTACTCAAAAGCGCTCTAGGTAGCGCGGCGAGAGAGCGACTTTGATAACGCGCTTAACTAAGCGACTAAACGGATGTAAATCTATGCAGATTGCCTGCTGACAAAAATCTCGCGCGCTCGAGAGTCGCGCGGGTTCTCGGCGCGTCTGCTCCCCGACTTGGCGGTAGTTTCCTGCAGGCGGAGAGCACTTAAAGGACACCCTTGGGACGAATTAGGTCGCTAATGGCGCGTCGTCGGGTCGCGATAGGTACCAACTTTGGGACACTTCCCATTGTTTAACGGCGCGTCTATTCCAGTCTGCAGCATTCCATCTGCGAATCCGCAGCGTCGTGTCTGACTGTCACTTTTCGGTATCGCGCATACGCGAATTATTACCTTTCACGTCTTACCTTTGCGGCTACGGCAATAAGTAACGCAGAGCAGCGCGTTCGAGCGTTGTACATAAACTCTTCGAGGTTTTACCAAGGAAAGAAAAAAAGACCGACCCTTTTTTTCAGCATTGCGTTTCTCTCACTGCCGCGCGATTAAACGCGACCGAAGGAAGATTTTCCTTTGTTTCGGCGAAATAAAAGGCGCACTGCGAATCCACGCTTTTTCCCACGGGAGCCAGATCCTAGGTGATCGTTTAATTGGCAATCCACGTGGGAGAAAGGGCGCGACCAACCGACGAAATAAAACGGCTGCCGGCAACCGTAGATACCGACTCCCAACCTAACTTGACGGCTCGTTCAAATTGGCCCACGTGGAGGACTAGAGAGAAAGAGAAAAAGAGAGAGAGAGAGAGAGAGAGAGAGAGAGAGAGACAAAGAGAAAGAGAGGGGTCGGACCGGATAACAAAACTCGTGCAATGTAAATGTATGTAGATTGGTCTCTCTTTTTGCGGAACTGTGTGTGCAATCTAGCACTCCACCCTCGTTCACCCTCTCTCTGTTCACCCGCTTGTTCCTTTCTCTTTTCTACTTGTATCTACTCTCTCTCTCTCTCTCTCTCTCTTTCTTTCTTTCTCTTCTCTATCCCTTTCACCCTCGCTCGCTCTTTCTTGCCGTCTCCGAATAATCACCTCCTCTGATAATTATACCCCCGTATACCGTCTGATCCCGAGTCTCTGATTTATGCCGTTCTGTCCGCTGACGTCTAACGATCTCTAATGTTACATATCGGCGCGTTTGCCTCGATGCTTTCCCAATGCTAGAATCACCAGCGCTCCCGTCATCGTTCCTATCGAAATGCGATTATTCATCCGCGCGGTAACGCTAAACGGTTACCGTGCCCATCGAACACGGCTCGCTTTATTCCATCTCGGAACGTGTCCCGCATTTGGACATGACGATGCGCCAAGCAATGATGATATACCATGAATGGATGTAGAAGCTATGCGATATTAATCAGCATCTGCGAATTGAATCGTCCATGTGTAAACCTGATCGCTTATTTCATAGGAGAAAATCATGAAAATTTTATTTTTCTTTAGATACACTTTATCATTAAAACATGAAAATCTCCGCTAGTCTTAATTTATTTTTTTATCATAATTATCCTTATAATCGATTCTATATATATAATATTTTTGTATGTAATTTAAGCGCGATATAAAGGATTAAATTTTATTAACTCTAAAAAATTTTATTGACTCTAATCAGTTTACGGAAACTTCATCTTATCGTATTTCCGTTATATTCTATCTCTTGGACCAGCCATCGATTTTCGAGGCGCGGGAGACTAACGAGTGCTGCACGTGATGTGAAAATAAGTCGCCACCGGTCTTCCTCAGAGAGATTGTCGAACGATTCTCCTCTACGAACGACGGAACCGACGTGATAAAATGATGTCGGTTCATTAATAAAACCTTGGTCTAGGAGAAATTTCGCCTCATGCGAGAAAGAAAGAGAGAGATCGAAACTCGGAGATTCGAACCGGTAATCGGCAAATAAACGATGTGGACGCGCGGACTAACTAGTAATAACGCGCACAAGTGGGTTAATCCATCACTGATATCGGTGGAAGCTATATTAATGGCCGGGCACTCCCGCTGACTGCAAGAAACGATCATAATGAAGTAAGTGGAATCGTTCATCACGGATTACACTACGCTGAAACTTTTCATTTCTTAATTGGAGTTTTTTTTTAAGAAAAAAAAAAACGATTTAATTGTATTATTCCTAATTGCATGTGAATTGTTGAAAAGTTTGAAATTATTATAAAAATTGTATATAATATAAAAATTATTAATTTGATATTAACAACGCTTTCCTTTTATTCTTAGAAACTTTTACAATCTTATTTTATCGCCAAACCGTCATCCTAGCACGAAGCTATCGTCGAAAAATCGTCGTCCCGTTCTTCCTCCGTGAGAAGAAGCCAAACTCCGTCGTCGCGGTTATTCGTCGAGGACGCAAAAAGCCGTTGTCGAAACGTGCGTGTTTGCGTAATGGGGTTGCCGCGCCTAGTCCTCGATGTGTCGGATACAACGGGCCTCCGCACACGTCATGGTTGCGCTCGAGGTCCCACGGAATTCCTGTAGTATGCCTAGGAAGCAATTCGGTCCTAGGAAACTCCATCAATCAGCCCGCGGTGCAGACGGTTTAAAAGCAGTCACTTTCCCGGCCGACGTTACCCAGCCTCGTACTTCACTCAGTCCGTACCGACGCCCTCCTCGTACACTCCGTATCTCCTCGCGATCCGCCTTCCTCATCTACCTACCTACCCGTCTACCTTCATCCGTCTATCTCATTCTCGCCATCTGTTTCGAACTGCTTTTGTAATAAAATCAAGGAATGATAATTATATATAACGAAGATTAAGGAAGAAGACGCGTCAGAATTGTTTGCTGATGACATTTATTCGTGAAATTTTTGCAGGATCCTTCGATTAAGTTTTGGACTATCTTATTTATTTTCTTATTCTTTACATGATATGCTTGCGACGAATGTTCTTTATAACTTGTAAATTTCGATAAATTAATGTAATGTCTAAATTTCTAATAATTTATTTTTATTTAAACGTTATTATTTTTATGGTTAAATAACTTATTTTAGAAGAGAGCAGGAAAAGAAATATTATCTTTTTTCTAACATTATCAAAACAAATTTATATAATTTAAATTATATATCAAATAATAATTTAAATAATTTAAATTATAATTATCAAATTTATATAATTTTTCTAACATTATAAAAACAAAAGATAAGAATATAAAACCTATTCGAGAAAAAATTTATGTGTCTTATTATAAGCAAGAATTTATTTCTCAACTACTTCTTGAAGTATTTTTTTTTGTGCACAGTTTTTTTTTTATTATTTATTTATTTCGATACATAAAGGTTGCGCAATTGAACGGAATGCGATTTATTCCTACTAAATTATTTTTTTTTCTTTTTCTCTTACACATCTAAGTGAGAAAACGAGGCGGAGGAGAGGATGAAAGCGAGACGAGTAGGAGACGAGCCAATATTGGTTGCCTGTCGGTGACGTGCGCGACTGCATCTACAAGACTTAATGGAGGAAGGACTATTCGAAATGTGCGCGTGTATATTTTCGCGCTCGATGGAAATATATTTTAATAACTCTCAGCAGGCGGATCGAAAATTTAATCTGTTTTAGTGAAACGCAGAAATTCGTGCTTTGATTTATCAGAGATATTCGTTTCAAGCTAAACGTAAATATCGCGAGATGAAAATTCGCGTTGGATTAAGGGATCAATATAAAATACGGATTCTCTCAATATCCTTGGATTTAAAATGAAAACTCAGAGAGAGTGAGAGAGAGAGAGAGAGGTAGATGAGGGCAATGAGGGAAATGATATACGAAATTTTGATTCAAAACTGTCGCCGACGAGTACAATCTCGTTATGTCGATCCGGACCATTTGAAAATCGCGTGTGCCAACTACGTTTTCGTATGTATACATACGCTTGCATATTCTAGATAAATACGAGTTTACAGTACACTGTATCCGGGGTCTATTCGTGGGACCGTAACAAAAGCAATTACATATTGCTGGATGGTATGAATGGACAATGGGCGCGCATAATGAACATATTGCGCCGCATCAACGCTGGTTGGTCGACAGTAGAGTTTCGTTGAACCGCACCGTAAAATGAGTGCGTGCCACATTTATGCGGATTCGCGGACAATTTGACCGGAAACCGCATTTGGTTGCGTAGATGTAGAATTTCGTAATTATGCGATTCACGCGCTGCGCTATCCCACATTCTTTTCTGTCGCGTCTATACTCTGATCTGTCACTTTCGATCCGAGTTTTTCCGAAAACTTTGCACTTTGTCAATTCACGTCAGTGAATTAACGATAAGCATTGTACACAAGTGTACATTATTAATTTATATACACTTGTCATATATACATGTCCTTGGCTAGGTGTCTTTTTGTACTATTTTCGCGAAATCGTGTCGGCATATTATCTATATAAAAATTTTGAGTGAGAACGGGAATACAAAAATAAGACTGTCTGTTCATTCGAAAGCTGGATAAAGAAGAAACGATGCGAAATCTTGAGCAGGGTGAAAATTCGATGGACACGAAAGTCTAGGGACGACCGCGCAACAGAGGGATGCGGCAAGTTGTCAATTCTAGGGATCTCTTTGGTGGATCGAGCTTTCGAGTTTCGGAGTCGTAGCGAAGGGCACTGGAGCGACTGATAGTAGCGATAACGGCAGACTTGGTAGAGTCGCGGGGGACACGAGGGGAGAAAAGGGCATGGCATAGATCGCAGATAGAAAGAAGGAAGGAACTCTCTTCGCAAGAAAACCACGATAAATCCATTGGTGGGACACTCCAACGGCCACCGAGGATAGGGAGGGAAGCTTTTCGGCTATCTTACATCTATTGTAAGGATCGGAACGGCCATTGTGAGCGCGATTCTTAATTCCATTCGATCTCGAGCAGCGGGCGCCAAAAGTAAAGGGAAAGAATCTCGTTGTCGGAGCGAGAGTGCGGTGCCCGAAATACCTTAAAGCCAGTTCTCCGCTTTGAAATCGGATGGTCTAACCCATCTAATCAGCGGAAGTAATACGCATTGGCAATTGAGAAAATTAATTTCAACGTTTGCTATCACGTTCTCTAACGCCGCTTTTCCATCTCATTTACTCGATGTGAAATATAAAAAGAAGCAAACGCTTTTAGATTGAAACTCAGTTGTGACACTGCCTAGTTTCTTCAATATTAAAGTCGTTCATTTATTACTCGTTCGAACTCGTTATCGTAATCCGGAATGCTGTAACTGGAACATTGTAATTTTTAACGAATAGTAATTAACGTTCGTGAGAAATATCGCAGTCGATTAAATTTAATCGAGCGTGCGGTTTCATTAATAAGAGACTGTGAAGCGTAGGCGGACAATGGCGATGATTACCCCCTTATACTTACAGTTTTACCTCAAGTTTTATCTTTCAAATCTCTACCACGCGCGCGGAGAGAAGCGATCAATGAATATGCATTTTATCGTTACTTTGCGTATAAAACGGTTTATCTTATACGGAGCTGCGCGGGCGCTCGTCGATTCGAGATTTTCAGTAGAGAAGGCAGTTTGTATAAAGAAAGTAAGAGAGAGAGAGAGAGAGAGAGAGAGAGAGAGAGCAAGGGAACGTGCACCCCTTAGTTCGCGGCGTTCGGTTTGCATGATATACGACAGAAGTTATCCGAAGTCTGGATATTGGAATTTTAATATACGTTACAATCGACCGATCCCCTCCCTCTCTGACCCTCTCCGGCCTTTGCCGCTGCCGTTTTCGTTCTCCGACATTAGTTTGCGATCTTCCACCCTCCCTAAATCTACTTCGTGTGCACATCCTCTTTCCGTGCTTCTCGAAAGTAGGACGCCATTAATCCAAGGACACTCTCTTTCGCCCGAGCGCGACTCTCGATCAAGAAGTCTCTTTACTAAACGCACAGACGCCGATTGTTCCGCAACATTCGGCAGCGCAAAAATTTATGGACGTTTTCGCAAAATACACAGAGAAGTGCAAAAGAGTACCGGGCGTTGAAGGGTCGTTGAACTTGACAGCGCCTGCTGCGTCATAAATAGTGTTGTGTTTTATTTTATTTTAAAGCACACGCCCCTTGTCAAATATCTTTGAATATTTTTACGTTATTTTTTGTTAATATTTTTATGGCCAAATATTTTTAAGAGACTTAAGATGTATTTGCATTTCTATTCATTTTATCTACGAAGGAAGAGATAAGCTGTGTAATATATATAATGTCTTTAAGTCAGCTTAACACATGAAATTATTTTATTGAAAAGTACATTGAAAAGCATACTTTATCACGTATTATTGAATTTGTTGTAAAATGTTTTACAAAACTGTAATATAAAATGAATATATATTATTTTATTTAAAAAATATATATTGAAACTTTGAATTTAAAGAAGAAATAATTAAAAATTTTTTAGTTTAAACTACTATAGAGACCTTTTGAACAAAACAATTTTTCTTCGAAGAATTATTTTACAATTCTATTAGTTAAAAAAAATAACTGCATGTTAATATTTTTACTTTTTTTTAAATTAAACTCACTATGTATATATATATATATATATGTGCGTGTATATATACAATTTTTCGCTATCTATATGTGTTAGTGTTATTACATCATTTATTGATCTCTGCATTTTCATCATTTTTGATGGATTATTTTGAATATTTTACCATTTTTAAAATGATTATTAAATTCAGAAAGACGAATTCTCGATATATTTAAAAGATGAATCTCGGGAGTTCATATATAAAGATGCCTTAAAAACAGTATTTATTTTGGGGGGAACGCCTCCCAGCAGACAAAAGATCTAGTAGTTCGCTTCGGCGTTATGGGGATTTTCTATTTATCGGAAAGGCGAGCGGTTTATTTCGGCCATAAATCAATTGTCCATGCATGCGATGCATCAGAATGGGTGGGTATGCATTCGGTATGCATAAAACGGCATTGGCCACCTCTCTCGCGCGTCCCAAACCCCATTTCCACTCCTGCAACAGCCTTCCCCTGCCGCAACCAATCCTTTCCGCTGTTCCGACATGTCGACCTTGTTATATCGATGAACATGTATAGTGTCGTCTAGTACCGATTCTACTACGACATATCTTCGATTGCAAGGTGCGAATGCAGTTGAAATTATCATACGTATAAATTCGCATAAATTCTATGTCTATTATAAAATTACATGAATCTTCAATAAATTCGTTTTCAATTTTTTTTTCGAATTTATACACTTGCTTTTACAATTAATATTATTTTAAAATTAATAACTATATAAGTTTTTTTACGGTTGAGAACTTATATATATATATATATTTGAAACTTGCTCAAAATTTTAATTTAAACATATTAGTAATAATTATTAACATTTTCCTTAAAATACGATATATCATTTTGAGATAATAATATACATTTTTATTTATTGAAAAATACACAAAGATGAATCAAAGGAAGGGGAAACTCAGACAATTTTAGAATAATAGCTCCATGTGATCCATCTTCACGAGAACGTGTTAGATCAAAGCCAGGCAACATGCTGTTATTTCTGTAGTCGTTTTTTTTCGTTCGTCTGTGTTTGGAATAAAAAATTTGATATCCATAAGAATGCCATCGTTCGGTTGGATAGCCGGCTGTCTCGCGCTCGACGTTATATCGCCTTTCAATCTATCGCATCGCATAGCCGACTTTGGATACGAATGAATACTTTGGATACGTATACATGGATTGTGTGCAATATGAAACGGATAGCAGGTGGACGTTTTCTCAATGACCATTCATCATACGGTGAAAGCGCGTGGAAGCTACGCGGAAAGACCTCTCGTCAATCCCCAACGCGACGTCGAGGGGATGATCTCCCTTTCTTCCGTCGCGTGGCGAGCGGGAAGAAAATCAGGGCTAAGAGTGCATCCCCCTCGATACTAGGATCGATACTTTTGCGAGGTGTTGCGCGTCAAAGCGCCGGTGAATTATGGGCATAATAACGCCGCGCCATCGACGACGATGCGAGGGAATAAGTGTTACGTCGAGCGCCCTGGAACGGCATATATCAAGCCCGAGAGGGAGTCGGGGCCAGTTAGCGGGCTCCGTTGCGGCTGTACATCACTTTGGATACAATAAGCAAACGCGGATTTGATGTCCTTCGTCGGCATATCTGGGATTGCGATTAGCCGGCGATGCGCGCCAGCTACGAATGCCGGTCCTTGTCCTTGTCCGGTTGAATTTGCGATAACAAGGGCCGAAAACAATGGCGCGACCGGATCAATGGGGCAGTTTGCAAATGCACGCGGTAATCTTTGTTAATTCGTTCGGGATGAAATACCGGAGACTCATGTTCTCGAGCGCATCGATTAATTTCCTCTTCAGCGTTAACGATCGTATCGGTTACGACGAAGAACTCCTGAATCGGTCGGTGTTTCTTCTGTAGCTCGTCGATTTACATTCCCGACATGCCGGGAAAATCGGCGAGACTCCGTCGAGCTAAGGACGACGCGAGCGGATCCGCAGGAGAATCTCGCGGCGAGAGGGGAGGATTGTAATAGCGGTATAATGAGTTTTCTTCCGCGGCATTGTTTTGCCGCGAGTAATTCTGCGCTGCCAAGCTCCCGGTGTGGGATTCGCGTTTGCGTATCGCGACAAGACGAAGGGCCAAAAACGGTGGAATTGCCGGTATAGCGTCGGTACAGCGCGATGCAAAAGCGTTACATCGCCGAGTACGTGTTACACCTAATGAGTTACGCAGGTAATCACCATTATTTTTAAATCTCATTAACGCCTCGCCTATGTGTACATTATTCTCCACGGCTGAGCGAACACACATGGGGCCAGTTTGTTTCCGCCGTTCCCCTTCCACCGTGATACGAAGCACCGGTACCACCGCCTCCTCGCCGGGGACTCGAAATCTCATTATTTAATACAACTGCAACGATATTAAACGCATAAATCGCGATAATGAGCAACCGGTGTTTTGCCAATAAAGACCACGGCGCGCTGATTGGTTAATTCTCGTATTACCGTCGCGAAATCGAATACCGAAACTCGAGATGAGCACTCGTTCCACGTATCCTCGATAGGAGTTCAGAACTCGATATCTCGAGGATGCAGCTTGAGTTTCAGACAGTCGTATAATCGGTATAGAACAAAGTTCGTATGCTAGGGTAAAGAGATCTCTCTCTTGCGAGCTTTACTATCGAACTGACCACGATAACCCGTGAAATATTTTTTCAGATTCTATCAAAATATTTTTTATTCTATCTAATCGTGCTTGAGCAACTTATCGAATAACATAAATGTGATTATAACAATGTGGCATCGATTGAGCCAATGATTATTATTTGTAACATGATCTAAAATTATTACAACAATTTTATTTGATAAATTACAAGTCTCTCTCTTTTTCCATATATTATTCATTATAAAATTGTAGATAACTCGGCAAAACAATGTTCCAATGAAACGGCCATTTACTCGCGTATTAATGTGCGCCAACGTCGAGCGTGTTCATCGTTACGAGCTTCCGGTTTCGCATCCGCGGGGGTTTGCTAGGTGACCAAGCAGGCGGGCATCCAAGTAACAAGGATCAACGTAAATGTGCGAGAGCGCGTCAGAGCTTTATCCGGTTAATTAACTGTCGGGAATTGCTGGCTTCTACGATACGCATGAATTTACAGCCAATTTCCAGCAATATTCTCAATTAGGAAGGGGACACCCGAGCGTAAATTGCTGCACACGAGGCTTGCATCGGCTCGATCGACGATTGATGATCGAAAATAGCTGCGTGTCGCTCATGCAACATTGACCAGCTCGGCTGCTAATTTGCATGCCTCTTATCAACGCTCGTATTGCGTTCGCCACTTTTCCCCATTCCAATATTATTTTATAAGATCTGAAATTAAAAAGTTCAACATCGTGCACAGACACAGCATAAATAAAAAATACAAATAAATGTATAATTTTTCCAAAAAAATATCTATGATAAAGTAGAAAAATTTATAAAGCGTTTTACATTTTTAAATTTAATTGTCAATAAACTTCTTGGCGAATCTCGAGACAATCTTCTCCTACATACGATCTTTTCAGGCCTCGTGTAAACTTTATGTAATTTGTTGAGAGATGATTGAACGCTACAGTATATACTTGTATAATATTATTCGCACGTGGAATCTCTCGCCAAGTTTCCCAAAGAAATCTCATTGGTGGTGCGAGAAATCGCGACGAAGGCAACGATGATCGATCCGAGAGAATGGCGCCGGTTGTCGCGCCGAAACTTCCGGTTGCCGTTGACGGTCGGGATAATATACGGAAGCGCGGCAAATACTAAAAATTGCAGCTCGCTAAAAAGCTCTAAGTGAAAAGTTTGCGAGTGCCGCGAGTGCCGCGCCGACGACGTCGACGTCAACATTGCCGTTGCAAAGTGGCGGCCCGACGACGACGACGACCCCCGTGAGTCGTCACGAGACAAGCTGCCATCTCGCATGAGGGCGCGATCACCCTCTCTCCCTTCCCCCCTCCCCCCCGCCCCGTCGTCGTTGAATGGGAAGCGCCGGGCGGTCCAGGGATAAATATAAACAGCTCCACTTTCGAGAGCGCGAGCCGCGACATAATTTAATACACAGTGAGAGAAGTTTCGCGCTCAGCCTCACCGACACTGGAGATTTGTATTTAGGTTAGTATCTCCATCCGGAAAACTTGGTTGTGGACGACTTCGAGCCACTCTCGCCTCGTTTCCTCTCCTCTGTAGTTTGTTTGAAATGGCGAATTTGCACGACTAAAGTTATATATCCAACTATATTTCTTTTCTTTACTATGATACGTTTCTTTATTTCTTCGTGAAAAAAATTATTAATAATAATCGATGCCACATAATTCTCAAGATATTAGCTAAAATTCAGCGCCACTTCTTTCTATTTACAATGTCCAAGTTGAAAATAGCAATATTTAAACTTTATAAGATATCGATTCTTATCCGTACATTTTTAATTAGATATTGCTCGATATATATTTTTCTATCGCTTTAATTTTTCTACTTTAATACACTTGAAAACTTAAAAGCTAATTATAATTTATGTAATTTAATTGAATATAAAATTGATATAATATAATAAAATTAATTATATCAATTTTTATTAATTTATATTATAGTATAAATATTAAAATTATTCTACTTTAATGCATTTAAGCTTTAGTGTATTAAAGTAGAATAATTTTAATATTTAAGCTATATTATAAATTAATAAAACTGATATAATTAATTAATGCATTTTATAAAAATATATTAAAAATTCTATCAAAGAATATATATATTATTAAGCACAAAGAATTAATTTTAATATTAATTATATTAATTATTTTTAATATATTCTAGATTTTATTTTCTGAATACCTTCTCTCTCGCAACTTCATTAATAATTATTACTAGGCCTTTTACGATATGTGCAATGTACCAATATCGAATGGCACAAAAAGATATTTTCAATCGTTCTATCGATATAACGATGATCACTTAGCATACGTAATATAGGGTACAAAGCCGCCGGGCGCGCAATAACAATTACAACGAACGGCGCACCGGCAGTTTCGTTGCAGAACTCCGGCATTAAGCTCATTGAAAACTGCCGCGGTGTAATTCGTTAAACCCGATCGGTAATGCATATTATATCGCATACATTTACATACACATATGTAAATATAAACACATACGCGCGCGCCGCGCGCGATGTACGTGTGCGACTTTGCGGGCGTCTATTATGCAAATACATATGCATGAACGGTGCATGTGAAATTAATGCACTGTCTCGCGAGAAAACGTATGGACTCACTATTCGCCGGTGTATATATATATATATAGTATATATATATATATATATATATATATATATATATATATATATATATATATATTCACGATACCGTGTATACTCGCCGAAATTTGTCGAGTCACAGCTCAGCGAAGATTATCGCTTTTTCCATCTCGGGCATTTGGACGACCGTTTTGGCATCTGTATCATATTTATAGCATCTCGGCCCGTTATTAACTTTGTTTTAAAAATTGTATGGACCTCACTCGTGCTCGAAAAACGTCGGCGATGATGGTTAACGATCCTCTCGGTCGATCACGGCGATGGCGCTTTAAAAAAAAGGCTTCAAATTAATGGCTCTACGTGCTTAAACGCCAGTAAAGAAAAATGACGGCGCATTTCCTGTTTCCCACCCTCGCCTTCTCGTCGTCGTCGCTTCTTCCCATCTCGTCCGCATTCGCACGTTACGCTCGCCGGTCCACGAGCGTCCTGTGAAAAATATGTGGACGACGTGAAAAAATAATAAAAATCAGCCTTGCGTCTTCCGTCTCGTCGTTGTTTTATCGAGTTTTGTCTCGACGGAACAGAGGGTAACGGAGGGTTAATGCGTAAAGTGAAAACGCGAAAGCGTTTGCATGCGATTAGAAAATGGGATGGAAGCGCAAGTGCGAGAGCGAGCGACAAGGATGTCAAAACGGTGCCGTCTTTCTTGCGTATTAGAGAGAACAGAAATAAGTTTAGTCACTTCAGGAAGCGGAAAATCGTCCGAGAGAACTCTACTTGCGTATGCCAAGTTTAAATTGTGGCAGTTTCTTTTATCGCCCTCGTAACCGTTAAAGGAGTGGCGGTTTCGCGCGAGGGTAAACGCTCTTTCGTTCTTCTTCCTTTCCGCCCCACGTTCCTTGCCTTTTCTCTCTGGGATAGAGGACCCGGCCCGAGACGGAATCTGTAAATCCTCATATGGATCTTATTTTGCTTCGGAAAGAATGGACCAATAACGTTGCGAAAAGAGAAGAGAAACAAATAGCACGGCGACGAGACTCGATGGAATGTAATACTTTAGATCCTAAATGACTACTATTACACTATGTGTATTAAACTATGTGTGGATTGAAAATAGTCATTTCTGGAAAAATACACATTATCGTACTCGAGGTGATTTGCCAATTTAATGTAAGCGAGGTGCGTTTGATCTAACTTTTACATGTGTGTCTTTGAAGAGTTTTAAGTTTCCACCTTATTTTAGAAACGTGGAATAACAACTTCGAAGAGAGAGAGAGAGAGAGAGTTTACGATCACGCTGGTCCCGTGCGAACAAAAGTTCGGTATATTAGTACGGCGAAATGAGTTGTGCAAGTGTTTCACCTCGCGCGTAAGATCGAGTGTCGTAAAATAAATGGCGGGCTACAGATTGCGTCGTTCCTGCCACCCCGAACCCTGCGTCGCCAGCGAGTACTCTTCCATCTTCACGCGGAAAGTCGCAAAGTGATATTTTCCGGCGCGAAATAAAGTGTCGCGTGCTACGAGCGGCGGTCAAGTATCGGAACGAGGTTGCAACGTGGGGAGACTTTCAGGCGTTTTCATTTCTCCTAGAAATCCGCATTTTTTCATTTTCAACTTTCCGACACATGGTGTATGTATTTTATATTTTCTAAATATCCTTGATATCTGGAATGCTTTACCTTAAATCTTATTCAAGCATTATCTGCTATTGTTAGATAAAATAATAAACGAGTGATCTGCTATTTTGCTTATAAATGCACACCGATTACGAACGGCAACATGACTTTGCGTTTATAGAAAAAGCGAGAGGAAGAGAGAAAACGAGAAATTGTGTCGCGCACGTGGGTCGATCGCATGACCATAGGCAATTGCTCTTCCACAATTTGAAGCTTATCGACCTGACACGGGTCGGGCTTCGATGTATATAACGACTGCCCCGTCTTCTGTCGGCTAACAAAGGAAATTTTATCTCGTAGCGATTTAATTGCCCGCCGTGAAGGTTATTTTTCTTTGTTCCTGTTAATTTCTAGTTTGCACGAGAGTGGGCGAGCGCGTGAAGAGGCAGAAACGGAGAAAAGGACCTTAAATGCAAGACGAATTTGGGTAGATTTAAATTTAACACGGTTAACGATCTTACGGCGCACTTGGCTACCCTCGGTTCTGCTTTAATGTTCTGTTATCTCACTCTCTCTCTCTCTTTTTCTTTTTCTCATCGCCTCTCATTTCTCTCGTTCACGTTTACGCGCACACTAGTGTCGCGCATTTTCCGGGGAACTCACGCCCCATAGAATTTATACGGTCTTCCGCATCAGCACTTTGGGACATTTTGCAGATTAGGACATTTTGCGAGCGACGTATTCGCCAAGGCGAAACGAAACAGCAGCTACTTTGGATTCATTAAAGAGACCCTGTCTGCACGGGCGAGGCAACCTCGTCGCGACATCCCAATTTTCCCCGAGCGACAAGGGAGCTTGAGAACGCCTTTCGCGTTACCCTCTCGTCGAGCACATTTGTTTGGTTGCTTTTTATCATTAATTATTCCGCTGTCCGATCCGCGAGTTTCAATTTCCAGAAAACATTTCCTTCTCGATGGGTTTAAGTGACTTGGATCACTTTAACGCGATCGATACTACAATTCACGTCTTAGGAGATCGATCATGCTTTCTCAACCCTTCGTCTTCGACGCGTAATTTAATTAAAATCAGGTCATTTGAAAATATGGCGAAATTGCGAAACGTCTCAGACGACATAAACGTCGCTTCTATTCTCCATTGAAACAAAAAGAGAGAAAGAGAAATACGATAATAAAATTCGGCAAGAAGAAAATAGGCCTAACACGGAAGAGTTGAAATTCTGCAAGAGTTGCTACGTCCGTAATTATCTTTCCGCCCGCGTTTTTCCCAAAGACACTGACATTTTTATTCATTATATTTGCCGCTTAGGTTGGAATACATGAATTTAAAGACGCTGCGACGCGGCTGGTGGCGCATGACCGACTTAGTATATAGCTGGTTAAAATTTTAATCAAGACTTTTATGCGGCCAGCGTCGCGCGGGCGTTCTAGTATCGGAGCCCAAAAACGCGGGGAAAAAGGGGCCACGGTCGACAGAGGATCATCCCGCACTCTACGGTGCCTGGTCCGTTGGTTGCTTCTTTTCGTCGTAAAATGCATATTGGATATTTTTATGTCGGATGGTAGGAAGAGCGTGCGAGAGTGATTAGCTGTTTTTAGGGACATCAGTTTAGAGGAGAGTACGCGTACCTTCTTTCTTCAAGCTATTGCGGAAAAAAGATCCCGTTATCGACCATAACTTGGTCGGGAAAAGTGGAAACAAATTTAACAAATTTTGTCATTTAACGTAAAATCTTTATTCAACTTAAAAAAAAAACTATGTATATATAATATTTTATCTGTGTCATAAAAAAAAATAGTGTATTGCTCACAGATTTTCTTTCGTCACGCTTTACTGCATTTATTGAATCTAAATTTTAAATCAAAAGGTTAAAAAAGATACATACAAAGTTTGAATTTTTATGTTCTTTTTTGTTTTCCTTTAAATATTATCTCACATTACATTCGTTTTCACTTAACTGGCAAAAGCGAGGGAAATGAAAACGAATGCTATGAGAGAACGCTGAGACGTTTGTTGATCGACGTCCTCCCGATGTTCTATCTCGGTCGCATCTTACATGACATCGCGGCACCGAGTTTGTTTCACACGCCAACTCGGCAGAACGTGACCACCCTCGAGATACTAATATCAAAGCCCTTTATATGCGGCGATAAACAAAGGCGCGGCGCGAGAGAAAAAAAAAACGACAGAGTACGTGACGAGGAGAAGTATCAGGGCTCGAAGGATTAACGCTTTATTACGAGGTCGGCTTTAAAGTCGAGGTCTTTCAGCCGGTTATCCAGACCGAACGCCGCTTCTTTTATGCGCTTTGGTTTTTGCAAGGTACATCAAACACACACACTCTCTCTCTCTCTCTCTCTCTCTCGGCTATATAATTTTTCACTTATAAATGCTATTTTATATATCGTGATGCAAGAATTAAAAGTTTGATAACGGTTAACACGAATGTGTCAACATCTCAGAGAGAAAACTGTGTTTGCGTGCCAAATTGTAAACCAAAAACTTTTTGTTTCCAAGGAGTAGAACATATTTACGTGAAGAAATGTATCTACGATTGCTGAGAACGCAATAATTTAACTGTCTGTTGCGATTCGAAGATGCATTTTACGATCTCGTAATTTTATCTACAGCGTATAAGACGTAGAAGCAGTTGCGCTTGTGTTTTATGAAATTTCTCCGAGAATGCATTGCACGCGACGAAAAGAGAAACTCAAAGAGCTCGCTGGATAGGATATTGTACATTCGATATTCTATGCACATATCGTTTAATGAAATTCTATCGACGTGACGCGTAAAATGTTAGGAGGATACGACGAGTATGCGACAAGGTGAAAATTTAATATTCTGTAAGCGACGAGCGGATTCGCGCGAAATCGTTACGATCGTCGATGACGCGCGAACTTTATCACTATATGGTACGAGTGTCCGAGAAACGCAATGAAGGACGACCCTCTCCTACGGAGAAACTCGAAATGTTGATTCGTATAATCCGCTTGCGGCGAATCGCTGTCATTTCGCTGGTCTCAATTCGGATGAAACTTTTGTCGCATTTTTATCGATAAAAAAAGTGACAGATCGCACAGATATATACGGCATATACAGTAGTTCGCGATTCTTAATTACTCGGGGCGGGCGAATGTCACCGCGAAATTATTGTCGCGGAGCGCGACGCGCCGATCCGAGATGACATCGCCGCAGTTACGGCACTGAATGTGTACACGGCTACGAGAGAAACACGGGAGTCGACGCGGAAAGCGTTATCTTGGCCCGGTGATGCTGTTCTCCCGGTGTTGTATACTCGGCGTTATGCGCCAACAATTCGGGGCTGCGTTTAATCAACTGAGCATCGCACCCCAATTGTGCAGATGCTACCGTTACGCCGCTGCCTGGCGTCGCGTCTCTCGCAAACAGCCACGTTTCGGAATGGATTAAATTTTTGAGATATACGTCACCCACGCGTTGCACTCTCCACCGACAGAGCAATTACAATCGCACGCACCGACTGCCTGGGATGTTAATTATACAGATGTCATGTAATTGCGCTTGTCACGCCGGTAGGGATGTGGATACTCATGCTGTATATGAAGTTGTTGAAAGTAAAACAGCAGTAAACATTCGAAAACTCGTGTTTTAGTTTTTGAAGATTATTAGCTACCATTTTTTCCCTAACCAATGCGTTGCTTGTCATTTTGCTGAGAAAAAAGAGAAAGATTATTACATTTTTTTTTTCTCATGGCGAAAAAAGTTATCGAAAATGATTATTTTATAAAGTCGCTGGGATATAACCGCGAATTGATAATGGATTCGATAATCGAAATCGAGATGGAATTCAATTTCGTTACATATGGAACCCTTTTTTTTTTGGTAACGAGTCGAATTGCATCGGAGATAAAACTTAATGGATCGTGCCAACGAAAATATCTTGTTTAGACGTATTTTTCAGTGTTTCGGTTTTTGTATATTCTTTTAATTACGCCAATGTATTGTATTAATGATGATTCTGAGGAAAAAAATAAGCTCAAGTTTTTTATTGCGAATAGCAAATAAACATCGATTTATGCATGAAATTAAATGTAATATTTGCCTTAATTATAAACAATCTTTGAATGTTTTATATATATATATATATATATATATATATATATATATATATATAATATTATAATATTATAAATATGTTATAATTTTATTCTTTCCTTTTTTTTAATTTCCTTCCGCGCTTTCATTTCTGCTTCATTTGAGCAGAATTGATGAACATGATCGGCCTCGAGAATGATTGTATTGTCGAATCTCGAGAATTTTTTTTCGCAACTCGGCAAAGATGATAATGGATCGAACGGATGAAACGACCGCGGAGATGCATCAGGACGCAATCTCGAGAGGAGAAGACGGAATCCTCCGATTATTTGCTCGCCCTCTTTGCACCCTCGTTATACGGTCTCGGAATTTCTTTCCCGTTCGATAACCATGCCTGCCCATACACTTTCGTCGGCTTCAAATGCGGATCTTGGACTGGATCTCTTTTGTATTTGTTGTTATTAATAGTTATTGTTTACATAGCTTCTTCCGCTCTCTTATACTGTATACATAATCCCAATATACGTATCTTCTTCCTCATTCAAAAAATTTTACCTTTTTCTATGTTTTGTTATTTTTCGGATTTTTTTTTCGTATACACTGTAGCCAGAAATTTTTCTTATGATATCGTTTTGAGTATGTATTTAATGATGCTGGCTTTAACATTAGTACGTTCAAGCCTTTTTTCCAACTTTTGATACTTTATTTGAATGTAATTTATTTAGAGGGGGACATTGTTCATTAACTGACATTTTTTTCTCTAACTATATTTTACAGAAAATGCAATAATTGCAATTAAATCAATTTTTATGTTACATTTTGTGCTAATGCTCTGTCCTATATTTTGAGAACTAAATATCAAAGAATTCTCCCTTTTTCTTTTTTTTTTTAATATTAGATCTAAACTGAAATCAAAATTGTGCCTCTCATCGCTGCGAGTTCAAAGATCAGTCATCGAGGAAGGTATGATTTCTATTCACTGACGGAAATACTTTAGACAAAGCAACGAGAACCAACTGAATGATAAGAGAAAAAAAGAACGACCTCGCAAAACTTCTCATCCATCTTTATCGCGAGAGGACGGCATAATTATAGATTTTTAATCAGCCGATTGAAATGTAAATATCTGCCTGCAGAGCGCGGATCGACTTGCAAGCACGGAAGAGAAGGGGTGGGTGAGGAGGGGAGGGAGGCATAAAATCTCCGTAATGCCGACGTAAACTTTCAGCGGGGAAAGAGGAATGGGATCAATACTTCAATATCCGCAGTAATAGCAGCCGGAGTTAACAAGGGTCTGATTGAGCCGGAGTTTGCTCCCGAGTTTAGCGATGTTTCGAATCTCGCGATCCAAGGAATCGGATTTATACGCCATTGTTCCTGCTCATTTGTCTTTGCTAGAGGAGGAAAGACGAGGGGGAAGGAGGGAGAAGGACACCGCGTCGTCGTATTGCTCGGCCTTTATGGCGCCGAATTTGCGATCGACGCGAAAATATCCCGCGGAGAGATGCGGGCTGGATTCTCTCGCATCGATTTATTTAACGCACTGGCGGCGCACACGCCCGCGTATCTCTAGCCCTAAAGGTTAATGCACGCTCACACAGAGCGTCCCGTATTTGTTTGCAAAACAGTATTTGCGAGCATCGCGAGAATCGGCGAATTAATTCGATCGATAATACGTGCCCTCGTTTCTTCCCACCAGAGGGGAAAAATGACCAGAGGGACACGGCCAAGTTTCTGATTAATGGAAGGGTCTTTCGCGCTTTTTTGCACTTCGAGGCACATAAGTGATCCATTGTGTAAATAGCTCGCGAGATGCAAGTTTCCCAATCAGGAATACAGATAAAGGATAAGCTACGCGGACCGAACGGCTCGTCAATTCATTATCTTTGCAAGCCATATCCGATAAATCCAAGCGAGTAGTGCATCGCTCTCCGCGCTTTTAGAGTTACAAAAATATTTTTGAATTGTTGACCGTAGCCAGCTACTACTCTCCATCTGACTGACAGTTCCATCCTTTCAAGGTGCTCGCCGCGTATAGTGCAGTTGCAAAAATAAATCTCTTTTTCTCTGCGCGGAATAAAACGCGGGTCGGATTATTTTCAAAGGATAGTCGAGATATTTTTACGAAACTCCTTTGTGGCTCGAGATATAATTTTTCCGTTATCTTGTGTAAGAAGCTATCTTTCCATAAGAGCAGTATATACAATCAGACATACTTGGGATTTTCAAAAGCCGAGTTTACTATCGGAGCCCCGCTATTTTCTCCGTTTCGTCTGCAGTATATCCTTTCCGCATCCGGAATCCTTTGTTACGGAGCGAATAACTCGATCGTTCGCTATTTTTATCGAATGTTATGGTCAACCGGAATTCCGGTTAATTATTCGTCGTGCTACACGTATGTGTATAAAACGGTTCTTCTCTTTTTATTTTCGGACGAGCGATTCGGCGTCTACTGTGCTCTATTCGTTATGCGTCGTCGTAAGTCTCCCTTGCTGGACAGCGGCGCTTAATCGCGCGCAAAACGCTCTCGCATGCCGAGGAATAAACGACGCGAGACCTCGGGCTTACGGTAGTGCTAGTAATAAAAAAAAAATTGCACGACCGGGTGGTAGAAAAATCGAGCACCGCGGCTAAAGTCACCGTCTCCCGCGCGCTGCTGCTTATTTGCATATCTGTTTACCGACTCGAATGCGCGAAACACACGGCTTACATTATTTACTCCCAGATTGTGGTCGTGAGTCTCGCCGTGACCGCGATCTGCCATGTTGCGATTCCGTTTTGCGAAAGAAAATGAGAATCGCGGCAACATCGATGAATAGACAAGTATTTTTTCAGTCAAAGTCTAAAAATAGTGAGAATCGTGGAATAAAAATTGGAAAATTGATTTAACGAATAAAAATTAATCTTTTGAAATGAAGGTCTGATATTGAAACAATCAGTCTTTCGTTTGCTAGAAGATGTCAATAAGATATGCGAGATATTGAAAAATTGTACGCTTCTACGTCTTTTGTATACGTTTCGCAATGTTTGAGAGAGAAATATCAGTGATTCCATGACCACGTATTCGATCTGTAGCTATATATATATATAACTATATGGAAAGATAACAAAGAGAATGAGATTTCTTGGAGATCTCTGATTCGCAATGGAAATGCCGTATCGACGTCAGAATAAAATATGGACCATACTCGTTATTCATCGTTCGATCGCACAACTCTGGACTCGTTTCTTCTCGAGCGCTTTTTACCCTCATTTGCTAAGCTAATGAATATGGCAGATCTCTAAACTGGCGATTTTATCTCGTGGCCTTGAATCGCACCAAGATAATAGGATTGCCGGCGTACTTCCGGCTGAAGCTTAGAATCTCGCGACCCCGAAGAATTTTCTCTCGATTCCATCCCGATCGTATTAATACAAATGCGCAAGTTGGCGCTGGAGAAATCGTCGGGGTCGTACGGAAAAGGTGCACCAGAGGATAAACGCGCTAGAGTCTGAGGAAATTGCATTCCCCGCATCAATCTCTGTCTTGAGGATGGGGGAGCAGGGTATACGGGAGGGGGAGGGGAGCGATGGGGTGCTCGTGAAACGACTCCGGGGCGAAGACGGGGAAGGGGAGGAGAAAGGGCCTTTGGAATTTTTCAATATACCTATGCCGCTGCACGTTGCTCTCTTCTTCTTCTCCCTCTCTTTCTCGCTCTTTCTTACTCTCGTATTGTTTCACATAATTACGCGCTCGAGAAAAAAAAAGTAAGGATCCCGTACGCTTCGGAATCGCGGGGGAGATTTCGTTTTTCTGGATCGATGAGTGCGCGCGCGATCCCGCATGCCTGCCGTTCGTTCAAAGGGGCGGCACGAAATGCCGCGCAAAGTTTCGTCCAAGCTTCGCCTTTTCGGCCGATTCTTTTCTTTCGCGACTTATCTTGTTGCTTTTATTCTCTTCTTCTCGTGAGGGAAAATTGTACCCGTTAATTTCGAAAAATTATGAGACCGACAACGATCGGGGTCACGCGTGTCAAAATCGCGCGACCACAAATGCGATACGTCAAAGCCCGTTATGCGCACGACAATAGCGAAATACAAACATAGTGCTCCATTAATTAACGATTTTTGAACGACGAAATTACTATTGATGAGCTTTCGAATCACGGAATGAAAGTGCTGATGCGATCGTAATCTTGACTAATGTAGATCGACGAGGGCGTCTCTTACAATACACCCGCATTTACCTTTCGACGGAGTAATTATCGATTCATAATCGTTATTTATGCGGCAGGTCAAATCTTAGAAGCGCGACATTGTGGACACAGATTTTCAGGGCAAATTCTTATCACGCAAATGTTTTATTTTTTTTTTCTTATTACATGTATGATTTATAACCAGACGAATATATATGGCTCGTCCCATTTAGCATAGTTCGTCCCGTTCGTAGAAATGGCGAGGTCTCGAAGAATAGAGGACGCGGTGCACAAATTAAAAAAGCACGAAAGCGTGAATAGTCAAACGCGACGACGGCTCGAAGAAACGAGCTGTAATATGCGCGACCCGAAGAGAGTGCACCCCGGACTTCAATATCGGCACGCATACACGCGCATGTGTGCGCTTCACGCGCGCGATGATCCGTGAACGTGAACGGCGAGCGAAATACTCGGTCGCTCTTATTGTAATATGTTCCACGATTATTGAAGAGCGCGGAGAAGGGGAATGGGGGGGGGGCGAGGAGGGAAGAAAAGTGTTTTTCTCTTCCCGCGACACAGGGTAGGAAAGGAAAAATTTCGCCGCGGTTTCTCCAATCGAGACCACTTTTCCGAACTAGGAGAAGTTATTGGCTGTGTTTCTTCTTAACGCGCCGTCCAATATCAAAGTTAATATTGCCACCAAGAACTCCTTGAGCTCCCAACATCGCCGCCGTCGCCGTCGCCCTTCCCGGATCGCGTGATTAGGCGAGGTCCGCATCTCTCGAGTTTTCCGCTCCCAAAGCTCCCGCTCCCGGAGGGTAAAACTTCCGCGATTCCGTGATGTGTTACAAGCCCACGGTCGGCGGGAGGTCGGGTGAGCTTTATCGGATATATCGGGAAATCTTCATCAACCGCGCGGGAGCTTAAGAGTCTCGTGGTTTTGAAGGGGAAACGAGAAGAGAGAGAGGGCGACTTTGTGGCCGCCACCGGTATTACGTGCGATATAAATTACCGCTCTTCTACGCGCTGCAATTCACCTCGCGATTCTGATCTCGGCATCATCGAGTCATGGATTGTAACGGGATTTTACTTTATTTTTCTCTCTCTTTTTCTATCTATCAATCTAAAGTATGTCATTGTTATCTGCATTGTATCGCGTTACTAATGTACAATTCGTTTGCAATCCATTGCGTTGATGCTACAACATGGAATGAATAATAATTCATTCATCGAGAATTAATACTATCGCGAATAATATATTGGCAAATAAATATATTCGTCTTCTTATAAATATCTATCACGTTGCACGTGTGTTGTGTATGCGCGAGAACTCTTTCGCATTGCCATTTATCAGCCTGGTAAATGGCCGTCGTTCCAAACTGACGGAAACTCAGACGGTGAGCGAAAAACGCGTGACGTATCGCCATTCGTTAACGGAACGGTACGCGTTTTGCGCGCGGTAATTCCGCGCGCGAACGCCACTTCTCTAACGACACTTTTGTAATTTCGACAAAACAATCCTCACGGGGAACTAGACTGCGGCTCCGTCGCGGTTTATAATGAGAGATTGTAAGCACGTAGCAATGTCGTGAGGCCGCGTATACTCCGCGGTCGCCGCAGCGGGGCCTTATGTTACTACTTATGTTAGGTACGTGCTTACGGCTTACCATTACGATTCGTGCGGCTTAAGACGCGAGCTGAGGCTAAAGCTAAGCTGGGACGGGAGCGAGAGCACGTTTATCAACAAACAGTTCTTGCAACAGCCTGTTCCTAATAATCTCCCTAATTTATCAACCCTCCCGCGAAACGCTGAACAACTTTCGTCCCGAGATTTCTCGCGCTACGTGTTCCGATAAGTTATGCGCGCGTGCACCGGGGCCGAGAGCGTGCCGTCCGTAAATCACGTCATTACATTTCTCGCATTAAGATGCAATTGCACTCGTGAGCAATCGTACCGTAATTGCGTTGCGCGCTCGAGCGGAGAAAAAAATTCTTCTACTTTTATTTAATTGATCCATTCTTTATACGATATAAATCAGTCTATCTCAATACAACATATAAAGATTTTAACGATAGACAAATTATTTTTTCTTAATGCAAATCTTGGACAATTTTGATATGCGTTTAATAATGCAGATAATTTATTATGCACGACAATCCGGATTCGATCGATCTTTCTCGGGGAGTTTTTATTCCGAGTCGGGCGATATTCCCGGCTCATCAGAAACTCGTGATCTCTGCCATCGTTCTTCGCTCTCGGCGGAGTCTCTCGGATGGATAGCGAGAAAATGTTAAAAGAGTAGGAGTCGTCTGTACCGTAAGAGAGAAAGTCTGGTGGAAGACTTTATCTAAACATGGCCAAGTGTCGCGTGATGGATCACTGCCACTGCGAGACAGCTAGACGGATTCAGCCGCTCGCGATCCTTCTCGACGAAGATCACTCGAATGCACTTTGGAGAGTTATCTAGCCGTGATAGCGATAACAAGTTGCCGGGAGGAGCGTACGAGTCTCGTTTCTTCGTCATTCTACGCGGCGCGCGCGGCTTGCCGGCGAAAACTTTTCGCAGTAAAACTTAGATGTAGGCGCCTAGTTTCCCACGGAGAATTTCTCTTACGTCGACTTTCCGAGCTCGTTATGTGGCGAAGTAATGAGTAGACGTTTCAACTCGCTATATAAGGGATGATTCGCTCCTCCTTACGCCTTAGATGCGCTCTTCTAAAACGCGTTTCTCGTCCAAATCCATCATTCACCTATCATCTCCACGCTTTCAAGCACGGTCGATTATTCTCGTAACGAAGAAATTTGTTTGCAAAAAGAATGCGTATGTCCACTTTATTACAAGTCTGCTTGGAGATTGAAAAAGTTCTCGTTATAGCGGTGAGTATAGACAATGCTCGTTGCTGCAGCTCGCAAAGTTTAAATTGGTTACACCCTTCGACTTGGCGAAGATTCATTCGGCGAGTTGATAGTCTCGAATGAAACGTGCAGCGAGATAAGCCCGTTGCAGCAATAAGATCGTAGATGAAGGGCCGAGCCGGGAAAGAAAGTATTGTGCTGAAGAGAACAATACATTTCAAGATTTCCGTATCGCGCTCCAGTGTTAACGTCTTAGACTCCGTTGAACGGGCGAATGCTCTAAAGAACGCGAAAGTAAATTCCATTCCCTTGATCCCGCCGTAATTGGATTAAATTTCTTAGTGACGGCACGATCATCTCGTTTCTGCGAGTTTTACATTCACGCGGCTTTAAGCTGTCAGCGCGCCGAGTGTGTCGAGCTTCTTGTTTGAGAATTTCAAGAAATCGTAATTATACAGAATATAATAACGAATAGAAATACCGTGTTATAGGGACTATTTGGAGAGCAATATCGGTGCGCAAAGGTAGCCTTTTTCGTGCCTTTCTTTCGATCAATTCGTTTGATTGCCAAGATACACGCGCGCCGTCTTCTTTGATACCGAGGCCCGATGACTTATTCATCGCGCTCTTCTTGCCGAGTTTATATCCTTTTTAACGGCTAAGTAAGTGCACAAAGCGAAAGGAAACGGTAGAAACGTCCGAGCTGCAACTTGTATAGACGATAAAAGCGCGACTATTTTCTCTGAATTTTTCCAACTTTGTCTTTTCGATACAATTTTCAAGATAATTGCGATAGTAGAGAATTTATTCTGAATTTTTCAAGATGCTGCATTTAGCCTCGTGGAATATACATATCATATTTTAGAAAAAGTCATAAAGTATGAAAACATTTGTTGAAATTTTATGAAACTGAAGTTTGATATGTAGAATTGGAGATTCATTCTTTAGATTTCATTTTTAAAAGGCGGGAACATTACCGAGCACATTTGAACGTGAATGTTTATTGGCGATTGCGGGAATGGAAACATCATTTTTGCGAATGCGCAAAGAGAGAAAAGGGGAGAAGAGGAAAAGGAAAATTCACGTTTGGTCGATCTCGGACTACCCCATTTATATTTGAAAGCCGCTCCAAGGATGGTACATGGGAACGAAGGGGGACCGCTGCTGGACCATTTCGGACTGACGTACGAGTATTACTCCGCGGCATAATTGCGCCGTAACTCAGTCGACGCCTCCCAGCGACTGTTCTAATAACGATGATACCGTGGGACGGGCTGGCCGAGGGAATTTTTAACTGCGCTGAATTTGGTTAGTACGCGATATACGATCCCTCTCGCTCGGTTTCCTCGGCGACGAGCAACCGCGCAACCCTCCTCGTTCTCTCTCGCGCTGTTCCACCTTTTTGAGCCGGAAGAAAAAAGAGTAGAAAGTTTCGGGAAAGTATCTCCCTTAATGGAAAGCAGAATGGTCCAAGTTCCGACCTTCTCGCGGAAATTATTGCCACGACAACTTCGTGGACGCTCCTTTGCCGCTGCGGAGGATGGGCTGGGGCGAACGTGGGATAGACTCCGGGTTAAAGGTCGGTCCGAGGAAAATGACGGCGATAAAAAGCCGATCGCGGACTATGCATTTCCTCTGCCTGACCTTCCAATGCCTGTCTAACATTGTGATTTATTGAGAGAGAGAGAGAGAGAGAGAGAGAGAGAGCAAACGAAAGAGAGACGGAGAAAAGATTGGTTATCGATCACTGTAATTTTCATATATTAGCGAACGTCGCGAAAGGAGAGCAATGTTAAATAATCAAATGATTCTTAATTCAGGATGTATTTTTATATCGCTTCAGGCGAGATAAAGAACGAGAGTAAACGTCAAGAAATGAAAGATTCGTTTCCGAAGAGTATTCGCTATCAAGTCACGGTCACGAAATAAATGGACCGAGAGGATCGCGGGAATTTTCTTCCTGCGCGCATTTTGTCCGTCGAGCTTCAGTAACTCAGGAATTTTCGGAAAACATCTGCCAATGCCATCGATCAGAATCCGCTTGTTCGCGTAACTGGGTCAACGGGTCTCTTAGTTTTATTATTTCAATTGCGTTTCGGAGAGTTTTCGTTGCACAAAGAGCGTGAGAGAAATTGGGAGAAAGAGATTTCTTTATCTACACAAAAGATCCACGAGACTTTTATCTACGCAAAAGAACTTGCAGAGATTTGATCTTGATAATGGAGTTTAATCATCTTTGCAATCGATCCTTGTATATCGTAAAGAGCATACGAAATGGGCAGCTTATATTTAGCAACTTTTGAAACTCTCTTTTCATTTTCTCAGTCACTCTCAGTATATAATAGTGAAATGAAACACGTAACGAATGCGAAAATTAAATGAAAATTGCACTGCGAAAGGGAGTGACAATTCAAGAAAGCCTTCTGACTTTGCGGCGATATAATCGCCATCGACATCGTTCAACTTGGTCCGCGACAGCTTCCGAATGCTACATTAATCTCGCAATGGGAAGAGAGAGAGAGAGAGAGAGAGAGAGAGAGAGAGAAACAGTGAAGAAGGAATGAAGAAAAGAGAAAGAGAGAGCGATGGAGAAAAAAGAAGCGTATCAATGTGCGAGAAATGAAGCGCGCTGGTCGATAAAACGAACAAGAGAGACAAACGGAGAGAAAGAGAGATAGAGTGAGAAAAGAGCTGCAACGGCAGCGGCAGTAAGGAAAACTTTTGCTCGACGTAGATGCAGGGCATCGCAAAAAGAGACGTCACGTACGCGGCACCTGACTACCGCGCCAGGACACATTCGGCGCTATCGTCGTCGTCGTCGTCGTCGTCCTTCCTCTCCGAGGAGTCGTTTCCACCCCATCGAGATCACGATGAAAGTACCGTAGCTAGCCGGCTAATTCCGAGCCTCGTCCCGGAATCCGTCCCCGTTCTCCGTCCGTTTCCGCCGTTCGTCCGTAAAGTATCCTCCTACGTGACGTCGCGTCGCGTACAGTTAGCGGCAGAAACGAGCGGCGCCGTCACGATTCGCCCGGTTTCGACGAGCTGTCCTCCCGCATCGCTGGTCGTCGACGAAACGAATTTGCCGAGGATACGCGCGAACAAAAGCTTAACAAAGACCGTCTCACAGGATATTCATCCCGACAGGGGTGAAATAATTTCCTCTGCATAGAAAGACGATTGAGAGAACCCAATCAAAGATAATATTTTTGTAATTCAATCATTGGAGATATAATGAATGTATTATTTTTTTATTGCCGTTCAACGCCGCCTGCGTTGCGATATGTACGAATGACAAGATGCGAAACTCAAACGGGACGATGTATTATTATTCGAGCCCTTAAAACGGGAATATGAAATGCAATCTTTCGAGATCCCTCGCCGCGGTTTCACCATTGGCTGAATGAATGCTGATTAGACTGCCAGACACTTGCACTTGCCCTAAATAAAGTTCGTTATCGCGCCAGTTCTTTAATATGAATGTCGATGAAAATGTAGAGAGAGAGAGAGAGAGAGAGAGAAAGTATAAGAGAGAGAGAGGGAGGGAGGGAGGGAGGAAGAGAGACAGAAAGAGTCTTCCCTTTTGCACGTCCTTCTTCTTGTAACTCGTCTCGGACTGTAATGATGTTACCGGAGTTCAGAGACAGAGTTTATTCTCGACGCGCCGTCGGAGGAGTACGTGGCAGTCGACGGAGGTAAGGTAGATAGCTCTAGGTATCTTCTCTTCCGGAAGCTTCTCCCGGTGTTTTATAAGCCTGATGAATGTGGATTAGACTTCTCGGGCGTTCCCCATCCTCCTCCCGTCGCACGTTTTGTCCTTGCAGGTCTGGTCTTCTTCTTTATCGCCGTCTTCTCTCTCTCTCTCTCTCTCTCTCTCTCTTTGTCTTTTCCTTCTTTTCTTCCTCTTCTTCTTACCGACACGAAACTCCTTCAAGATTATGCAGATCCGACATCCTTGCCACTATTTTCTTGCACCACCACGGCGAGAAGCTAATTTTTGCACTAACCTCTCGGCTCTGAAGATAAATGTTGGCTGGCGGCACTTCATTCTGAAGGAAAAAGCGATCGATCGCCGCCCTCCCGTATTTAGATATTGAACGGCTATCGAGGAAACTCTTTATCCAGGCTCTCTACGAACGTCCGGCAGATTTATACGCGTTCATAGAATGAAGAACAATCTTTGGCTTCGCTTGAGTACTTTATACACCGTTACAACTAAACTATAATTTTCTAAAGAGAAAGAGAGAGAGAGAGAGAGAGAGAAGAGATAGCAGAGATATGTATTCTTGGACCGTGTGTATCGAACGGCAAATAACACGAACCGGAAATCGATAATCCATCGACAACGTAGCCGATATACTCTCCAGCGCGGAAATCCCTTGAAAATTCCGTTCGCCATAATCCGAAACAATTGGCGGAAAATGCTCGGGAAAATCAATTTACGGTTATAAACCGTCCGACGAAATCCGGGATAAATGCGCGCGATAAAGCCGCGCGGAATCATCTTCCTCGCGTACCATTGACCGGCCGTGACGATCGCGACGTAATTAGCGGCGATCTCGGCCCTAACTCCCCGCTGTCTTCCTCTTTCCCCCCTCCTCTAATCTTTTCAGGAAATAACGAGGAGCCCGGCTATTCGGCCGGATGAAAAATGCTTCTTGAAATACGAAGTGTGCGAGACCGGCAGATGCCGGCTAGAACGACTCTCGAGGCAGAAGACAGATGTCAAGCCGTTACGTGAGGTCCCGCTAACTACGTAATTACATCATTCCCGGCTGGCCGGACTGCTGCCTCTCTCGCGTCTCGATTCTCTCTCTCTCTCTCTTTTTTGCTGCTGTCCTCCGCGCGTGTCTCGTGCGTCCATTTGAGAAATGCTAAAATTACCAAATATTCAGGACGGAATTGCTGACGCGTGTGCTCTGTCCGACTGTCGACGACTTGCTCACCGCGGACTCGTTGTCGTCATTGGAAACGCGCGTCTCTGTGTGCGTGTGATATTAAATGAAAATTTCGCTCACAGAGCGTTTCCAAGTATACTATTGCTCTTGAATTTTGACAAATCTCGAAAATGTCGATAATGAATGCGTTATAATGAAAGATTCATATTCAAAGTTAGAAATCGACATCAATGTTCCTTGTTAGTTTCAACCATTTAATTATATTTCTCGAATTCTCGAAGCTTTTCTGGACAGTGTAAGATTTTTCTTGAAAAAATTAAATAATGCGTGATTCTCTCTTTAGAATATACTTTTTTAACGTCGCCAAATTTTCCTTTGTGACATACGATTCTTATTATCGTTCACGAGATTATTAGGCAAGTATTGACAAATTCTTTATGGCGCAGCAGGCTTTTAATTAGTCCGCGAAGAATTTTGCAGTAACTATGCCCCGTCTCGCGGAGAAACAACGATTATGAGATCAAACAATTAAGTATGGTTACTTGCTTGCGACTCATGCATACATGCATGAAGCGGCTAAGTGCTGGTCGTATAATCATTAGCATAATGATTAGCATAATTAATGCCGTCGGGGGTTAGTTTACCGCGTTATCATCAATAATTAATGCTGACTTATCTCCGGCGCGCGATGATAATACAGATGAGTATCAATTATAATCCCGTAACCTTTGAAGTGTCGAGAAGATTCGATGACTCGCGATCGATCGTTCTATTCATTTAACAAACGAATCTTTCTGCAAAGTTCTCTAGAGTGTGAAACAATTAAATTGTAAATATTTACGACAAATACGTCGCGAAAACGAAGAACCGATCGAAGAAAGGCGATCAAAAACGTCGATCGCGACCGAATATCCAATCGCTCGGAAATAAACTTTCGCATCCTCTTGCTTTTATTCGCCGAGGAAAGAAACATAGATCCCGTGGATTGATTGCTCGACGACGGATATCCCAGGGTGAAGTTGTGGAATGAACATCTACACTAACCGACCCGAGGCTGGTTGACTTTTCCGGTTAATTAATTTACACACCGTGCCGAACTGCCGCAGCGACGCGACGTGAGCGATGGCTCCTATCGTCGGGACCGATAGGAGCCCGTGCTCCAGATGCTAATTGTTTGCCCACTTCGATTAATTAACCAGCCGTCTATCAATGAATAACTGTCGCCGATTGTAAAGTGTAATTAATTGGTCGCATGACATAGCCGACCTGTTCGTAATTTCGTGGAATTGTCGGCTTTGCCCTCACCTTCATTTTCTCTCTTGTACTCTCTCCAATCTCTCGTACATTCTCTTCCCCTCTCTCTCTCTCTCTTTTTTCTCTTTTTCTGTCTCTGTTTACGAGCAAAATTGCAGACAACCGTGCTTTGCAGTCGTTTCCGCGCGATAGCATCGATTCCCAAAAGTTACGAGCGGCGTCGGGCGATAAAATCGGCAAATTGTAATTGAAAAATCGCCGGCGCCTCTATATACTCCTACTAATTTATAAATTGTGTTGTTACCGCGCCATTGCCCGTAAGCTGATTAAAGCCATTAATCTTTGATAAAATTGTGTACGCTGTCATTTGGATTTTGCACTGTTCGCGCAAAATTCTTGAATATCTGATAAATTCTCATGCAAATATTTATTATACGCGGAAGTAAAATCGATATTATTTTAAAATACGCGAAGCGCTTCTAAGTATTTATTTATATAAATATAATTTATATCCTCTGTGTTTAATAGTAATACCGAAATAAAAGTTATCCAGCTTTCCTTTATTTTTTATTTTTTATATATCGATCGTGTATGAAAAACATACTTGCACTTATATCATCGATAAAATTATCGATTTACGTAAAATATTAGCTCAATAAATATATATATCGAATAATGTAGCGAATCGGGATATGAAATCGCGTTAAATATAAATAACACACACACACACACACACGCCGGCAAGGATATAACCGTAATTCTTGTCCGACGTAGATTTCATTCCATCCCCGTCGCTTTAAAGGATTGATGCAAATAACGCGAAGGTTTCTCTCGGAGAACCCCGACGGGGAAATATTCCCGGTGAATTGAATACTTCATCGTAGTATTATCATACTCGTGCGCGCGTTTTAATACTCGGCAAGTTAACAACGGCTCTTCTCAAGGAGAGATCATAGAAAATGCATCGACCCACAACGATTCTTCGTTATGCGCGAAAATATAAAATTGTGACATGAACGTAAAAGCCAAAAGAAGATATCTCACTTTGTGCTTCTACAAATCTGCCGTGAGCAAAGAGCATGGATTTTTAATCCCGATGTCGTAAGAGTATTTTCGCCGATTCATACGTCGCGTTATTTCGCTACCACGAGGACCGTGAGAACATGCACGCGAGATCGGATTCAGGACAGACATATCTAGCAGGCAATGCTGAAGAGCATGCCGTTGAGAAGAGAGACATGGACGATAGTCGAGGCAAGCCACGACGTCTCGCAGTAATTAGGCAGGCTAATCACCCCCGGCCGCGTTATCTTAATGGCCGCCGTTACGCCGTGACGTTGCAACTATCCTACTGTCTCTGTGCTGCTAGTTTAATTACTCCGATAGGTTCGTACTGTCTCATATCGTCTGACGGAGAATATCAGACCCGGTGTCGATGGGCCCTTCACAATGGACGGGATGCGCACTTCAGCTTCCGGCCCCAATCCGGTATATCGCGAAAACACGTACACTGTGCGCTCGCATCGGGAATCCTGTCGCGCGTGCGATGTGAGTGGCGTTTTATAGGCGAGTCGTGACTCGCCATCGCACCTGTCCAATATCGCGCGAATCCTTTCCGATATTGTACTCGACGTGTTCTCAGCAGAGTAACTCTCTACGTTAGCTCATACTAACTTTATCAAAGGATGGTCAATAATATGTAAATGTAGCATTCCGAGACAAAATAGATTTTACGTCATTATATAAGATCATATATATGACATATGATAACATATGTAATTTTATATGAGCATGTATAATAATATTCAAAATTTTATTTTATATATGTATAACCCGATCTAATCAAATATGATTATATAAAGATAAGATCATATCGCACCAAATTTCGGATATTATTATACATATATGATCAGATCATATCGCATCAAATTTCGGATATTATTATACATATATGATCAGATCATATCGCATCAAATTTCAAATTTAATTATATGTCGCCAGATCATATATTGCACCAAATTTTGGACTTAATTGTATATAATCATATATAATTATATAATTATATAATTATACAATTTCATTTTTTCTCAAGCGATTAAATAAATAATACTTGTACAGAGAGAGAGAGAGAATATTTCTCTGTTATCTCGAGACTATGATTCGGAGAAATAATCACGAGTAAAAATTGCGAAATTAATTTATCCTATAATATTTTCAAAAGAATTCCTATTAAGCGTAATGTAAGAACTCGTGAATAAAAAGTTTAAATCTATTTTTTGATAAATAAAAATTCGATATATTGATGGAGGTTAATTGAGCATTATTGAATGTCGGCGGATTTCACAGGACATTAAGACGTATCCGCTGACACGTAAAAACGACGTCGCTGTCTACTGTTCATCGAGACTGACTCGCTTACACGTAAACGCAATTAACTCCGAGTCGACTGAAACCAGGTCAAACGTAACGTTACGTCGGCAGCATGCAGCTGTAGCTACATGTTACCTCGTGAACGTAAAGTTTCGCCGCTATGAACGAATCGCTGGCTATATGCAAGGGAATTATCTACCAGACTCGTTTACATTAATATTCTCCGTTGTGTAATATATAGTCTACGATAATAACCGTATCAGATGATGCATAAAGGCAAAAGTACGCGCGGAAATTTTGATCACCACAATCTGCATTTATTACTCATGACCTTTTAGCGGACGCTTTTCAGATATACGATTGACAGATTTATTTGGCTATTTAACTTGCGTAATAAAGCTATGAATACGAGATGTATGCGAATTTCGGAAGATTGGACAAGGTTAATTAAATTTTATTATAAATTTTAATGTTATTTCCGTCGGCATTTAGCTAACTTTGATAACTTTTATTGAGACGGATAATTTTCAGTCTCGATCGATATATTTTTATTACACTGTTTTTAGAATCACTCAAGTATTTTAAAAGTTGTATTAATGCTTTAAATTTCATGAAGATTAGTTTGAATGTCATTTAAAAAAAAAATCTATTGAAAGTTCAATAGATATTTTCCAACATTGAAAACTAAGGAAAAGCCTGAAAACAACTTTGCCGTTTTATAGTCCGCCATATCTGAATTGCCATCTGATTAAGAAGAAACTGCTATTTCCAAAAGACGCAAGTTACAGCCCATCTATATCGAAACTAGTAGCGGACAAAAGATCCTATTGGATTTTATCTCACGTGCTGCGCATCTTATGAATAGACATTAGCAAAGTTGGAAATTCGCAGACTGTAGTGAATTTTCCGGGATATTTCATGTACTGTCTGTTGCAAAGGTTACGGATTTTCTCTCCATCACCAGTTTCATCTCAGCAAAATCAAGAATTAAAAGAAATTAAAAGTTGCCGGAGAAAGCTGGCGTTCGATTGAACTTATTCGCCAAAAGTATTAACTTTGCATAATATCCGCGACTATCGGCAAGAGGAGGTCTACAAGTCTTGATACATTCCATATAGCGGTGCAATCTCCACATTGGCTGCGCTTCTTTCGTGCATGATGGCAGACAATTCCCTTGAATTTCAAGTCATGTTTCTCGTGAATCGACATTTACGAAATTGCGAAATGCAGAACGTAGAAACGCCGCCGCGCGTTTACTACTTATATAGGAAAATAAACCGCGCCGGAGGTCGCACGCTCGCTCTCTCTCTCTCCCCTTTTTTACCACGTCGCATAATTCCGGATGAATAATTCGCGGAATTTCGAATCGCGAATGCTTCTCGCAAGAAAGTGAGATTCAGCAATGCCAACGTTAGCGCAGCTGTATACGCGACGTCGCGGTCGTGCTCGATTCGGCCTCACGGTGAACATAAATGCATCTTTGAGTTTCTTGTTTTGCCGATGGAAAGAGGCGGAAACTGTCATGGCTCGCACAGAAATGTCTTCTGCTTCTCTCTTTTTTTTTTCTCCATCCTCGGATGACGTTCGCGCGCGGATGTCCGTCATAACCGCGCGACCGTATTTTTCCGCGGCGTGACAGCGCCAGCGTTTCGTAATAATTCCGGTGAAATTTAAACAAGAGATTTTATTTTCATTATACGCTTGGCGCGGTGGCGGAATGATTCGAAATGAAACAGCGAGCGCGCGCGCCCGTTTTATGAATATTAACAGCACGACCGTGTCGTAATGCTGACGAGCGCGCATCAACTTCCGACAATAATTTTGCGGACATATATCGATCTGTAATATCCTTCGTCTCTCGCGCAAGTCACAGACTTGCGCGCCGCGTGTGAAAAATTTATTTTCCAATTAATTCCCAGAATTATTTCAATTACATTGTAGAGAAGGAACGGTCGCGCAATGCAAACAGATTTCCAAGCGTGTACGCTTTATTTTACAATTCCAATATGCGAGGTCGGTTAGAATAGCGGACCCCGATGTGGCCTCCGCGTTTCCCCTTCCTCTTTTTTTTTTCTCCCCATTCCCGCTGCCTCCAAAACGAATGTTCGGCTTTCCATAAGTGCACCGGGAAAAACAGGGAGCCGAAATCCGAATGTGTCGGCAAAGCTATGTCTCTGCCGAGAATTAAATCTTTTTTCTATCCTCCTTTTTCCCCGAATTTTTTTGACCTATTCTTATCGCTCCTTCTTGGTCACATTACTAACCCGGCATTTGAGAGCTATTTTAACGATCGAAATAATGATTAAAATTACGGCAATGGTATTTAATTTCTTCTGCAGCGCGTCACTCTCGCGCGGCCCGCTAGAGATGAGAAAAGTTGAAATGGGAAATGGAATTGGATGCATAACCCCTGAGGGGGGAAAGAGGGGGAGCGAGAAAACGTGGCAAAAGCTGGAGACCGAGCAGGTTGGCTCTCGCTACTTTCGACGCCGCTTTTTCGTCCCTCGCGTTTATATTCGACCCTCTCCCCCCCATTAATGTCATAGCACCGAAGGCGCGAGTAATTCTTTCGACTTGAACGTTAATTGAAGGCATTACGTTTGGACCATAGAGTGACGCCGTAAAAGTTTTCGTATTATCCGGCACGTTGTAAAAAAAAAATTTCTCGGAATTAATTTTCTAATGAGTTACGATTATCTTGGCGAATACGTGAGGAGAATTTGGAGTAATTAGCTGTAGGAGCGGCTTCTCTCTATACCAGCTGCGCGCCGGGCTTTTCCTCTTTTTCTTATTCTCACTCTCTTCTCATCTTCTGAGATTTGCGCGGTAATCTCGTCCTACCTTCGAAACGGCGGATAAAACTTTTGACTTTAATGAAGGTTAATTGAAGGCGCTGTCAGGAGCCGAGGTAAAAGCCGCTTGATATCTTTCCGCTGCCGGATTTTTTAACAAAGACACGAAACACAATTCGCGTTTATTAAAAATGACAAGCAAGACGTTGATATGGCGCGGTGATATTATTAGGTTTATGTTAAATCTTACAGGTTTACGATGTTTTATGAACGGGAACGAATAATTTAACTTATTAATTAAAATCTAGTTTTCTAATCAGGAAAATAATGTGACATTAAATGTCCACGCGTATGATTGTGAAATCATCAGCCGGGATAGAATAGAAGCGCCCGGAAGGGCAAGTTGGACAGTATATTCTGAGCTGGGATTTAATCAGATGAGAACATATATGGCGACAATAATTAAATTTACGTAATTTATTATTGATTATTGAATCAACATGAAAATATATTTCAAAGTTTTCTTTACAAAGAAAAGAAGACATTTTTTTACGCTGATTAAATATACTTTCACAAATGGTGAACTTTATTTAATTTATTAAGTCGGAACTTTCTCTCGATAAACAATCAAACGGCTATCGAAAGACTTTTCTAATTAGCAAAATTTTTTAAAATGCAACAATCATATAACATTGGGAGTAATTAATTCTTATCGGTATGCAATTGAGCAGATTCGTGAATTTCAGCGAAACTTTCATTTGAAGATCTTTTCGCTAAAAAAAAGTAATTTTATGCGCTTTTTGAAAAATGGATTTCTAGATATTCCGCGCTAAATTAATGACATATATGCGCGCTATGAAGGATCATTAGGGAATGATGTTCTTGATAAACTTGGAGAAGGAGATTCATCTTCCTATATCTGTTCTATTGGTCTTAAAAGTTCATGAAAATTACTCTAAACGGCGTCACTTCATTGATCCCTTGCATGGGATGATCCCGTCGCATCAATTATTATCACATTCAGGAAATCTCAATGTTATCTGTTATTATCGTCACGCTTGAATCGGACAGTTACTAATGATACCGTATTACGCCATCAAATTTGTATCGTAATCACGTTAAAAATCCCCGCCTAAGAATTTTTTTTCGACTGTTAATTTACGGTTCAACCGTAAAGTAATACGTTGTGATTTTTATAATGGAGTTTACTGTAACGTCACGCACGCGACACATTCACGCAAAGTTTCCTATCGATAATATCTCGTTAATAATTTCTAGCGAACATGCTTGGAATTTTAATTTGAGGCTTTGTAAAACATTTAACGTTGGAAATTAACAAGTTAACATATCGCGTTTCATCGAATTTCTGTCAAGATAATATCAGCTTCGTCGAGAAGTCGTACAGTAACGAAAAAATTGACCGACTTTCGTTATATAACTTGTATAAAATATAATATTGTTCGCACGTGCACGCGCACCGCGCGATTACCATCTCGTTCATAAACGCGTGTTTCGTTTATTACGTATTACATTCTTTCTCACGAACGATAGAATCATAAAGTAAGTATCGGCAATTTCTATATATATATATATATAATAAATTTCTCGTAGTACTCACGTGTTCTATGTATATGTATATATATATATATATATATATATATATATATATATATATCGCTCAAGATCTAAATTGACTTTGCGACTTCGAGAGATTTCAGTTTCTCTCGATATTTGACAATTTGCAGATATGGAATGGCCGTAAATCGCGATGCGTGGAGGAATGATAATCGCGAACCACTCGTAAATCCAAATGAGCGGACCTCATTTTCCGGACATCTATATCTGCCACGTAATATGTTTTACTGTGGCCATTAACGTACTTCTACGCGATTTACGGCATCCCATTATCGCCGGCTAATCTAAATACCTTTAGAAAACCCGAGATGCAATTTATTTTTTACATAGATCCGCTTCTTTCTATTTCGAAAGCCACTCTAGAGAATATACCCAAAGATATCTCATTATTTTGTTTTTTACACGCGAGATGTACTCTTATAACACTACATACATCATCACTTTTTATTGTACGCGTCGATATTCGTAGTTTTTCCGCGGTAGTATAAATATTTTCTTGGCTCTTCGATTTCATCGTGGCATGTATATGGGGAGAAAAAAACGTGCGCTTGTAATCACTGTTTAAAAAGCGAGATATCGTTTTAATTGCTTCCAGCATCGGACCGGTCGCAGCGTTTACATTCGCTTTGACGCGAGTGTAACGCGAAAAAAAGGAAGATAAACGAGCTCTGGCTGACAGCCGGCTCAAAATTTCGTTTAAAAAGATCCAATTTAATGCCTGAAAATGCGCGGTTACGCGCATGCAGGCCGTCTATGCGGCGCGGCTTTCGGACGGATCTTTTCAAATTTACATCGACATATTAAATCACATTGAATTATGCGCTATCACGTAATTCCACGTGATCGTTCCATCGTCGCATCAGTGAATGCGTCCGAATGCGCCTGCATAAACAACGATATACACGCGTAGCGTGCGCTATTAAAGCATCGCATTTCGCGAGATAGCGAAGTAGCGAAACGCTTTTCTTTTGCAAAGGAGATTATAATTTACTTTGCGAGATGTAACGTTGGCGAAATTTTTATCAAACTGGAATATTTATTCTTTCTCTTATATCTTCATTTCTTTCAGATTTTTTTCGGATTTTATCGAGAGAAAAATATGAAATTATCACGAATTATTTTTACGTAACTATGGATTTATTACATTTGTTATAAATTTCCGCTAGTTTCAAAATTTAAATTGCCACTAATTATATGAATAAATAATGTAACGTGAAATATAATTTCTGTATAGACTCTGCTACAGAATACCCTTGTAAATATACACAAAAATTAGCGGAAAAGAAAGCGATTAAAAATCTATCAAATTAGATATCTCTTTATAGATAATGATTTTATCGAAGAAAAAAAAATTTAGATTCAATTTTGTAATTGAATTTTATTAGGTTGAAATTGTTTCAAACGAGACGAATTGAACAGAGAAAATACAAAGCACAATTGGCAGTTGGGAAATTGTTATTATCTGTTGTTGACGGTGAAGGCGATTGTAAATAAGGCAAGTTAATTGCGCGGTACATGTCGCGGATAATCTTGTGGAAGAACTTTACCATGTACAGTAATCGCGCATAGCACGCCGGATTTCCGAACTGTCACCGGAGTTTCTTGATCCCGAGGCTAGCTGCCGAGCACGCCTATTTGGCGGCGTGCCAGCCTTCGGTGGACCACGAACCGGGCGCGCCCGTACAGCGACCGATGTCGGGTCTTGTTTCGCCATGTGTCCGGAACTCGACCGCGTGACTCGCAAGGAGAATAAATTTTCCAACGGATTGCGGGTAAAGAGAGAGAGAGAGAGAGAGAGAGAGAGAGAGAGAGAGAGAGAGAGAGAGAGAGTCGATCGTGGCGACGTACTCAAGCGTCTCTGACAGAACATGTAAAGAATTAATTAATAAATCCATCTAGTTGACGCGTCGGGATTCTCGTTCGGAGAGAGATTGCGAGTTACTGTTATCGCGATGTAACTGTTTGCGCGAACGGATGGTGACCGTTCGTGATCGGGGACCATTCCCCAATGGCTGTCGGCCAAAGTTTTTTCCACCCCTGGGAAAAGAATGCTCGTGGTTACAGGCCGCCACGCATAAACTTCTCTTTACTTACGTCCAACCGCTAAGAGGTACGCGGTCGCCTGACAGTTGCTCGAAAGGCGAATGTATTCGTTTCCCTCGGAAGAGGACGTCGCCGAAACTCCGAGCGATTTAATGGTCCAAGACTCCGTTACGTGTATCGCCGTTACTTTCCGCGCGCGCGAAACTTTTTCTTTACGGTGATCTACCTCGCCCTCTCTCGTCCTGCCCGGACTCTCAAAACACGCCCCATTTGGAAAGCAAAGTGAGTTACCAGTACGGCAGAAAGAGCCGAGCGACTTTTCTCTCCTCTATATATCCTCCCATCCTCGGAAATATTATTACCACTTAGAAATAAATCTTTATGACCGTATTTTTGTAGCCATTTCGGCGATATAGGCTTTTCCCTTATTGTTAGACAGGGGTAAACATGACTAACATCGTATTATTACTTCTACTCATTTATTCATCAGAGAATGAGTCGCTAATATAAACGAATAACAAACTTCAGGTCATTAGAAGCTATCTTAATCAAACTGCTTAAATTTCAACTATAAAGATATATTCGTTATTGACGCTACAACGTGGTCCGTTAAATTTTTCTTTCGCGATACTATTATCCGCAAATACCAGTTACGTCTACTTTATTTCTCGACTTTTCGCCTCAATGCTCCGAAACAACATCGGCGCGCTACAGCTGAACGAAACAGCTCCAATCGTTTTCGCGAAACACGATGGTATCCAAAGTTCTCCGATTTAATGTGCCTTGACTTCGTTACGTATTGCTATTGTCGTCGTACGCTATGGCCGTTGCGCTCTTCGTTGGAAGCTGTAACAGTTGGTAACTTTACGAAAGCGCGGCTTTTATTGTCGTTTGAAAACAGGCTTTGTTTCAAACTTATATTTTCTCTCGAGTGCATCAAGCATTTTCGAGCAGCCAGCGCTTCTCTTCTCCTTTAACGTCACAAAAGTATCCTGATAATATTTACTTGATACGATTATGATCGATTATAATGCGATCATAGATTATGATACAAATTTTATGTAGCCACTTTTTTTTATGTTCTTCCGAGGAAAATGTGACGAAAGTAATTTCTGCAAATCAAGATTAACAGCCAATCAATTATAATTAAATACCGATCAGTCATAAACTTAAATGTTTTTGTATTAAAACAAAGAGTCTTTAAAAGTGATCGCGTCGCCACGAGTTGGCGTATTCGCGATATCTCGACAAGTGGTCCGTGAAAAAGAGGGCGAAAATTGTTGAGGGAGTCGGTAGGTGAGCTCAGAAGATGAGGCAAGCGCGGCGAGATGGTAGCTTTGTCTTCGATGAACGGTAACTGAGGAAACGGTAACGTCCGACGTACAACAATGGGTTATTGTGTAAAGGTAGGGACGCGCTGGCACAGCGTCTCCGCTGATATACAACCCCGTCGCCGGCGTGCAACCCCGGTTAGAGCGTCCCGAAGGGCATCCAGGTTCGCCCGCAGGACGAAACCAGGAAGCATCTCGATGCAAGACAGAGAGAAGGAGAGAGAGAGAGAGAGCGAGCTCTAATTACCATGCTACATGGTTAATCTTCGAGATCCAGAATGGCGACGGGACCGGGAACAATGTTCGCACCCCTCCCCCTCCCTCCCCCCTTCATTCCACTATCTCGCAATGGATGTAACGTTAATGCTCCTTTAACGGCAACGAAGGATCTTTAGGTCTACGACCGTAGGACCTCGATTAGCGGCTCTATTTTTCCTATAGACGAGATTTTTATTTTTTTTTTGCTACTAAAATGTAAGTTTCAGCATTCTCTTTTCTAAAAAAGACGCGTTGATTTTGTTTACTTGTACGTTCTCTTAAAATGTTTTTGCACGGAATTTTACGTACATCTTATCTTTCCTTTTACTTTTGATCGGAATTGGAAGGACTCGCCCAGCGAGTATTTATTCAAATAAGTGGCATTACCATGGCTCGTTCGTTTCTCGCCCACTTGCTTCTCTTTCGCATTAAGAGGGTGGAGCGAAATATCGGGGACGGAATATTCGGGAGACGCGAGTGTGGACTCGCGAAGGTTCCTGAGTTATATAGAGCCAAATAGCGGCACACGCGTGATATAAAGTTGGGAGGAAGGACGGAAGGATGGGTGGAGTAAGTTATAGTTATACCGGCTAATGTAGCGAATGAAGAGTTATGCCGAGCTCTCCCTGACTTACTGGCTGGCTCAGCTGGGATTAAAACATCGCTAACACGGGGACTATCTTTATTCACCCCCGTGGGCCACCAACCCTATTACGAAACTGTGGCGTTGGCTGGCATGATAATTTCGCATCGTCTAATTTCGCCAAATCTCGCTCGCACTAACGTACTTGATAATTACTCTACGATTTGTGTTAATCTCGAGCAACACGCGCTGTTTAATGAATAGGGTGAACGAGGATGAAAGTATCATTCTCTTTGTCGTAATATAGTATAATATATAATTTTTTGTAGTATAATGCAATATTTAATCATTTTAAAAATATGTTGATACAACAAGAGATACATTGATATTTATACAAAAGATATACTTGACGTTTGCCTCGTGTATCAAATAATTTTATAAATCTTGCCTAAAGTTTTTTACGATGCTATTTTAATTATTTTTTACAATGCTTTTTTAACTTTTTTTAAATTAATATATAATTTTAGAATGAGGGATTACCATCTCTCTTTCTAAAATTATATATTAATTTAAAAAAATTAGAAAATTAGGAAATTAGAAAAAAGATAATGAAGGCAAGATAAATTCTATTATTGTGATAAGTGAAATTTGAGTCTCACAAGCGTATGTCCTCGCGTAATTTTCTCTCCTTCGCGCTTGTACGAGGATTAGCTGTTAGTAATTAGAGTAACCGCGAAACCTGACGATAATAAGAGGCATGCCGAGACAATCTTGCGGCTTGCACGCTCAGATTAACTCAACTATACCGCCTCTAGTGTGTCGGACTAAATTTTGAGAAAGCGACTTAGGGCGCATTGCCGGGATTTACATTTACCAGAGCAATATGCTTAATTGGACACAGTCTGGAGGATTGGAAAACTGATTAATCGCTAGACGTACCGTGGATTAAGAATTTATCGCGCTGACCATACTCTCCTTTATAAGTGTTGTTTATTTTTGCATCCGCGTGCATAGCCTATTATAAATAAATGATTCTGCTTTGTGTGCAATGTGTATATGAATACATTTCTTTTAAATATTTTGCATTTTAATATTCTCTGTAAATACAAATTTTTAATTACGGCCATGTAAAGTGTTCGCTTTACACGCAATTTATAAATTTATTTGTGAAATATTTTCGACATTAACGACTCTAAATTTTTTATTACGAAAGCGGATTGAAGTATGCCCTGGATAGGCTTAAATTGCCATTCGAAAAGTGCAATAAGGTGACGGAAAATAATTACGGACGTAGGATGGCGCGTACGCCTGAATACGTAACAAAGATGATGAATGCTTTCTGGTTTCCATTTCCTCGATTCCCGCCTCGCCGATATGCCGGTGCCGGCGCGCATTACCATAAAGCATTAATATGCCAGACTCCAGAGGCTGTCTGCGAAAGTGGCGTCGGTATCTCGGTGGAACGGCGGGAGCTTGAGACACAAGGAGAACTGAGCGGGGGAATGCGAGGGTCCTTGCAAGACACATCCATCGGCAGTTTTTCACACGAGAAGCTTCGCGATATCCGACAACGCGTCTCACCGAGAGCCTGCGATATAAATGCATGCCGGTGTCGCGTCTCTCGCGAGATGGAATGAATTTGTCAGCCGGTCGAAGATAGTCGCCTCCGCCGTTTCGACCCTCGCACCCAAGACCTCCTCATCTTGGATCCGACCACCCATTGGGTGTCCATAAATGGAAAAGAGGAGATCGATCCGTGCGATAGCGCGCGTCTTATAAAAGGATCAAAGATCGAGCGGAAAGCCCGGAGCGACGAGCAAAGACACAGAAGACAACGTTGAGAGGATTTGGGAAAGAAGAAGATAGAACGGGAGAAATAAATGAGAAAGAAAGAAAAAGAGAGAAGAGGAAACAAGCATGAGTGATAAAGATCGGTAGAGAACGGGATATGAAAGAGAGGAGACGAGGATCGAAGAGACGAATGCGACTAGAACGAAAAAAGGAAGTCGGGGTGAGGCTTAATTTTGCAGGGTGGTTTTGTATAAAAGTGCAAAGGCAGGCTCGTTCTGACTCCGCATTGGCACGGATGAAACTCTCGCCGATCGGACAAGCACCTGTTTCTGCAACACTTTTCGAGATGAGATTCTTCTTTTTCGCTATTATGCCGCCGTTTGTGATCGCGGCTCGTACACTTCGATTTCTGAAGAACATTGCCGTTATCCTGTACAACGTGTTCACGAGCGGGAATGAAAAGTAATTGCGCGAAATGGAGTAGCAGTGTTAACCTAGCCTCGCTCCAGATTCTCTGACAAATTAAATCGATCGCATTAGCGAAACACCTGGTCGATTTTCACATAAAGAAAATAGAACGGCACGATTGTTCTTTATTGGCGTGCATGGAGATTCAAATAAACGGAATAAGCGCGCGAAATATTCTTCGAATGTTGAGTTTATTTATATAAATAATACTTATCTACACGATTGAATTATTATTTCTATTGAATCGATAGCTAAATTTCGAATGAGATAAAGATATTTTAGCAAAAGATTTTGTCATATTTCTCTCTCAAATCGATAGATTTCCAATCTTATAACAAATTTCTATATCTGCATTAAATATTTTTATCAAGCAGGAAATCAATTGCAGTTTGATCAATTTGTAGACGAAATCAATTGCGAAGGATAAGATTCAGTATAATGCTACGCAAAACTCGACGGGGCATTAGATTTTCGTGATAGTACATCGGCTTATCGTTCATAATCCTTTGACGTGATCGTGGATTGTCGACTTAGAAACTGCAATATCTCGGCGGATCAACGGCCGTAACAAACCCTCCCAAAGAAATTCTGAGACGCCATGATTCCGCAGGATCCAATAATATCGACACGATCTCGGTATTGGTGCGGCAATGCCGATCCGAGTATCCTGGCCGCGGCCCAATCGACCGTTGCCAACAAAATGGAATTATTTTCCGCGCTCTCGTCTCGTGACGAGAGAGAAAATGATTTGAATTATGAATTTCATAATGGACTACACTCTGTGTATAAGCCGAAAAATTTCTCGGATCGATACTAGTCGAATCTATCGAGCAATATGTGAGTGAATTTAAATAAATACATATCAATCGCGCAGTTTCTTTGGCTAGAATTTTAAATACGATAAAATATGTGTATCGAGACGATGACGACATTGGCATATATCCAGACGACGAAAAAAAAAATGTATACAGGAGAGAGCGCGAAATAAAATTGTATGTTGTAGAATTGTAGATAATGATTCTTGCGTATGTGCGCGCGTTTGAGCTTTCTTTTAGAATAGAACGAAATGACAATCTCCGATGGATTATTACGTTTACGTGACATTACATGTTGCGAGAGCATTGACATTTATTATGCGTGCAATTTCACGAATTTCCGGTAAATAAATTCAATATACGTCTGGATGTAGACGCGTTATCGCGCGATAAAATATTAACGACACGCGCGACGAAACTGGCGCGGATCCAAAGCGACCACTTCGCTGAAGAGACGAATGTCGGGAATTGTGTTTTCCCTCTACTGTATGCCGTTCGCGCTACGGGATAGGCGACGTCGCGATGGGTGGCCATGTGTGACACGGCGAGAGAACGTCAAGCCAGGTGCATAAATCGTTCCGATACATTTGATTCCTCCGTTCGCGTTATAGTGAAACGCGCGCGATAGCCGACCCGATCTGGCGCGGTTCTGACCAAGTTCGTGCCATCGGGACTGTGAACACCGTCGGTACTCCGGAAGATTTCGAATGTCATCGAAACGGAAAAGGGTAATGCCAGTCCGAGATACGATTCCGAGGAAGCCGCAAAATGGCGCATAAATCTCGATCTCGGATCACGCCCGATGGCGAACTTTTTTTCGTTTATCGATAATTTCACGCGAGACGCGACATTGATACTTATGTAGATATTTTTCTGAACATTGTGGGATGCTCTTAATCTTATCTCAGCTTGTTCATTTCACGTTTTTCTTTTGTGTCCAGCAATCATTATGTCATCTAAGAAAATACAGTGATTTCTTTGGCCATGATAGCCGAAAAGCATTCTCTCGTAGTGCAGTTATTGTGTGTTAATTCCGTTTTGTTATAAGTGTGGCTTAGGTTCTCTCTTTGCGTTGCTTCAATTATTCTACGCCGCATATCTCGACACCGCTGAAATGGGTTATTAAAACAAGAGCGTAAGAAGCAAATGCTCTTAGTGGAAGATAGAAAAGCAGAAGCATTTACTACAACCTCTCGCTCATAGAACCTTAACAGAAAGCTGAGAAATTTAAGCACTTTCTCTGATTGCATAAATATCATTTTTGAAATATTTTCGTCGATAGATTAAAGAAAGAAAGAAAAAACGAGAAAACGCAAATTTATTCATCCGAAATTCATAAATTTTCATTCGACGCCGAGAATAAAATCGCTCAACCATTTCGTAAGATTCTCACGTTGATGCAGCATGATTCAAACGGCTTTAAAACGCAAACATCGGAACACAACGTCGCGTTTTCCCGTCCTCGTCCATTCAGCATTTACCAGTGGTCGTTTCAAAATGCTAATGCGAGACTTCTCTCCGGTTGCGACTCCGTGCAACCGTTCCTCTCGACAAAGGCGCTTTCGCATTCTCGAGACCGGGAAGACTACCTAGTTTCAAAGTGGAACGCTCCACGTTCGCAGCATAGAAACGCGTGATGATTTATTTGACAGTTTTATGGGGGAACGGTGTATATGCATATATATGACATGGGGTGCGCCAACGCGAAGATAAGTAGGGCGTGAATGAAAGGAGGACCTTGGCGCTCTACGCTCGTGCAAATAAAGCACGCCACCATCTCCTAGCGAGGAAAACGCCACTTTCGGACTTGATGAATTTAGCTGCTGGCGAGAAGACGACGACGACGACGAAGCGGTATTTCCGCACGCGACCGCCCTTCCGCTTCCGTTTAACACCTTCACGCGACACGGATAAGCGCGCCAAAATCGCACCGGATGCTCGGACGATAGTGTTATAGCTAGATTTTCATGCAACTTGTATTGTCTCGTTTTTTTTAATAATATATATTTGACAATTAGTAAAAAGAATTTAAGTTGAATTTTATCATAAAAATAGTCATCTTTGTCATTAAATGTAAATATTATTTAAGCTAAATTAGTACGTTAATTTATTTTAGCGTTAAAATCTTTTTTTGTCTCGTCTGAGGTTAAAAATATTGTTCTTGAATCTCTTCTTTATATGCTTTTTATGTCAGAAATTAAAGATGCTTATATAATTATATTTTTATAACCGCTGCTGAAACAATCTACTATGTTTGTTTAATGTAATGTAATGTTTGTTTATTGGGATTTTTCGTATTACGATTGTTTGATCGCGACGTATTTCTTCGCAGCTTTATAGGATATATTCTGTCAAAATACTTGGTCCTCGTTTCTAAGAGTGTTCGTATTTCGAGAAAGAAAGGAAAATCACGAAAGGTTTTCGGCGGCAAGATCACTAATGAAAATAAGTCGCCAACTAATTGCGCAAGACTCGTTAAGCGGTCCTACTTTAAAAATGTTCTATTAAATGGCATGTGACTTGGTTCTCCGTTGCGATGACCTTAACGCGGACACCGTTGCTTGGAAACACATCAGACTTACGAAGGTTGACAGAATGAATTATCTTGCGGTGTGATAGCACAATAATTATCATTGCAGCTACCATCAAAGAGCTTTAGTTTCGAGTTAAGAAAGAGAGCTTTAAATTCATCGGAAGCTTTAGGAATTTGATAAAATATTTGATATTTGCCGGATATTTTTGCCGGCAACACTTTCGGCGACAAGCGAAGCTATTATCCTTGTAATTTGTGGATGTGAATGCTGGATTCCTTAATTAAATCCCGCGGTAAAATTTTCGTCGATATTCGAAACCGCTTGCGCGCGAGAATCTAATTTATTGTAAGGCTTAACAATAGCGAATAGAAAGTTATTCTCTTATTTAAATATGAATACTTTAGAATTTTATATTTAATCTTGCTTCAACGAGAGAGAGAGACAGAGAGAGAGAGAGAACTTCCCATTATTATTACACGTTTAAAATATTCCACTCGCTAAAGGTAATACGAGCTTGTCTCTATTGAAGTAATCTTTCACTACTTGTCGACTCGAATATTTTATATTACTACCGATTATAGACCAATTTTCATGTCGCTTTACAGCACAACGCTTATAATTTTTATATTTATATATCGCATGATTCATTCTGACCTAAGAAAAAATTTATTGTTTTGAATATTTTTTTAAAGAATCAAATAAAATAATTAGTTACGAGAGAAGAATAAAACTTTATTGCTAGATAAGATGAAAGAATGAAGTCGTAACAAGTAAATAATGTCTACAAAAAAAAAAATGCACAAAATGATGAAGTATAAGAAAGGAAATTTGGGGTGAGTCAAAATAGATCTCGAAGATCTCGAGAAAGTTAATGAAACGTGATGATAGAATGAGTAAGCCGTATACGGGGAAAATTAGTCCGAAGACACTGTATCCATCTACGTCTAACGGCCACTTGAGCGCAAATTGCAAAGACGTACGTCTGGCGTTCGTGCATCTTTCGTACAGCCGATTTGACAGAACGGCCTCGTAAAACGAACGATTAAGCGAAAATTAACTCTTCGGGTCACGAGATGCGTTAGTGAGGCGGGGAAACCAAAAACTATCGTTAGTACTCTCGGTCTGCTCCGACTTCATCTCCTAGACACTCACCTCCTTTCACATTCTACGGCTGGTAACACGTATTCTGTACTTGTATGGAGCAACAGGATTTAAAGGATTCCGTTAATGGAGTTATTTCATCGTTTGTACCGTCATGAAGCCGCCTTCTATCTTCTATAGTTCATTCCCTGGAGTCTCGTGTTTTCTTTGATGTCTTTCTAAATTCAATTTTGTTAGCATTGATAAACTCGGTAAATTAATTATACTAAATACATCGCAAAATGGGATTTCAATACATAACAATTGATGATAAAATCGATGAGATACGATAATACAAAAAATTTTGAATAATAGCTTTCTCATATAAATCGCGTGCGCGCATGAGCGTGTGACGTTTCATTAAGATAAATTAAAAAATTTGATATTAAGCCAAATTATAAATGAAATTCATTTTAATTTGCATAAATAAAAACGAATATTAAAATGCAAAAATGAGAAAAAATGAAACGTTACATTATTTTATAATAGCTGCAAAGAATTATTGAGCATAGAAGTTGACTTTCTAGAGATTCATGCAATCACTGGAAATAAAAAAAGAAAATTATGAGATGAAAGAGTATCTTGTTTCTATTCATCATTCGATTTTATCATGCAATAGATTCTGATGATGACGATGCATTTGAAAGGAATTAACGAGGTCGAACGAGAATTGAGAAAAGGAAAGAGAGAAAGAGAAAATTGTAACTGTCGGATTTCTGTATCGTGTAAAATCGTTGCAAAATGACCGGCGCATAGTAGTAAAACGATTCAGGAATTTTTCGGGTAATTCTTCCAAATTTTGCGCCAAATTTTCACGAGCACGACGAAGGTAAAGAGCGGAGGAGAAAATGAAAAGGCCCGTATGTATACCGAGGCAATTCATTTTGAAATAGTTCTTTTCCCCGGTCGGATCTTGTCTACGTAGAAACACCGCGGAAGTAGACACATAAATTTCTCTATCTTCGCGCTCATTACAATTTTATCTTTGCTCCGTTTGATTTATTCGGAAAGTTTAGCAACTTCACCATTGTGCTCGCGCGGAACCGAGGAAGATTGCATTGTGCGCGGATACGTACGGGGGCAGAGCAAAAGGGGACCAAGTTTCGCGCACGATATGCTACCGAGTCGTAGGAATATTTCGCTCGCGTCGTAGTTTACTGCGCTTTTTTCGCCGTTACTCGCCCGCTGTAGCCGACTCTTGACTTGGCTTTAATTAAAATCCGAGGCAAGCCACACACGCGAAGAGACTGCGAAATACAGAGAGAATGTTCCTCTTTAACGCGCGTGTGCAAAGTCATTAGTTCTGGTTTTCCTTTTTTTTTTCAAAAAAAAAAATACATCTGAAAAGTACGGTATTTCTTTACCGTCAGATATAAAGAAATTTAATCGAGAAAAAGTTCTATTTTGAATTAAATGCAGGAAACAAGGTTTTTTTATCGTAGCAAATATGCATCGACAAAGAAATATTGTGTTCTGTATTCAACTCAACACGTTGTTTTCATGCGATTTTGAAGAAGCTTTAGTGATATGATCACGGGAATGAACGGAGCAAATTAACCCCCGTTGCGCTGATTCTAATTACTCGCAATCACGTCGTTGGAAGTCGATACGACCGGGACGGCGTGTTGGCGCGGGTTACGAGGGATCATCGGTTATGGCCCATAAACGCGACCGTCGTCCGCGAAACGTGCTTAAACTGACACGTCATCTTTAACGATCTCGCACAGTCATAAAAGCGTGTTACTTTTCATTCTGTTATCGAAACGCACGACGAGACAATGTCCGTAAACTAGCGCCCGCCAAGTCTCTTCCCTTGTTGATCAATGCGTACAATACGATTCACTTAGTGAAATATAAATGCGAGAAGGGATTATGTATGCGTGGGAGAGAGAAGGGGTGTGAGAAAGCGATCCCAAACTCGGTTCTGACGAAGGTGTCGGACAGACCGCAGTACTTATTAATTATTACATGGGACTCGTTAGTAGCGTTGTGTAACCGTAGCTAATTGTTCGCCCTTGAAACTCACGTTCGCACTTTCGAAACTGCGATTGACATTCTCACTATATTGTGTCCTATTTCTTTTTGTTGCAGGTAAGACAATGTGATTGATAAGTCTTCTAATATTGGTAAGTTTTTTGAAATTTGAAAGTCATCGATTAATTTTTGATGAGTGATCGCTTTCTTCATGCATACTCGCGATATCTTCCTTATTCACGTGACACACGTATAGTTTACGCCGGTCGTTACTCTCGATCTTTGCCTCGAATCGTATGCATGTGCACGTCTGCTAGGCGACAAATCTAGGACACCATCTGTTGTTAGCGCGAGGTACGAGAAGTGGAGAGAAGGATGTCCGTAGCAGTGCTGCTGACATAATTATGATTAATTATAATACCCTACGCGCCGAATGCCAGACTGCGGCGACACGCCGCCAAGTCTCGTACGTGCGCTCTAATATAGTCAGCCGATAAGACATTCTCCATCGAGAAGATTATGTCGCGGAAATCGCGTCAGAAACGCGACGATGCATACTCGAGGTGACTTTTTATAACTAGGGCGTTAAGTTTCTTTAGAGAAGGAATAGATATTAATTATACTTTTCATTTTCTCAAATTAAAACGCTTATTTTGGGAAAGAGGTCAAAAGTTCTTCAATTTTTTTTCAATCGATTTCCAAAGTAATTTTGTAATAAAATCAAAGATAATTACAAGTAGATTACAAATATATAAGTCTCAGAAAGTGTAAGCGATAAAAAATTCAACGTACTTTATAGAAATGAAACATTTTTATTTTAATTATTGTTAATCTCCAATGTCATATCACACAACCTCTCATGAAGATAAAATCATAGTCATAGTCATATGACTTTAAACATTTGAAATCCATTTTCTTTGGAACGTAAAAGGTTTTATTCTGAAACATATATTTGTAATTTACTCGTAATTATTTTTTATTACAGAATTAATTGAAAAATCGATTTAAAAAAAAATTAGAGAACACCGTCAATGACAATTTGGCTGTGCTCTTTTACGATCTGCAAAAAATTGCGTTAAAAAATATGTATATATGTATATGACAAAAAGAATAAATGCGTGTTACATTGAATTGAACGAAGCGCTATAAAATTAATTTTCACAATATATCTTTTAATAGCGATATAACGGATACCAGCGCGTAAAATAATGCAGTGTAACGCAAAATGAGTGATTTTCTGCCTTCATATCAAGATATATACGCGATCTCTCTATTTGCGTATCGTTATTACGCATCACCAAAATTCCGCGACCATTATCGTACTCTATGACCGACAATTTATTATCAAAGTCCCCTTCCTCCTCTCACCATCACCGAGCTTGTACGCATTCCTGTTCTATTTAAATCCATACATCTATGAATCTATAGGTTCGCATGTAGCGTATATGAATATATTGAATAATGACGACCAGAGGGTCGTCATTATTCAATATATATTTTTGCGATATCGATTTGCGCGTGTATTATCCGAAACCATATTTCTTCCAATGGTCGTGTTATCGTGCGTTTCGAATTAATTTTTGTTTGTTCGTGCACTTTTGTTTTCAGGGATATATACAAATTCAGCGCGTATTGATTTTTAAGTTTCTCCGCGTCTTGGGCGAGAATATAGTTATATATCTTTACGACGAACTATGTGTCGCAACTGGTGGTACCAGCATATTTAGACTCTTGATTAGTGTGGGTCTGGTCGTCAATTTGCCGTTTCGAACTTTCATATAGTTATGACGATTATCAACAGTTAATATCGAAGCTAAGTGGCTTTGGAATTTAACATGGAAATTCAGTCGCGCTGTCTCTCTGCATGCTAATCCTCAATGCCAATTAATTTCACTGATCATTACACATTGGAGAAGGATAATTGTATCTATCAGCGACTCTTAGCAAAACTTTCCTATTTATCTTTGTACCTAAATATCACAGTAATGATACAAAATTTGTCATCAGACTTTCAAAGATAGAACACGGGCTTAGCGACACAAGAAATTTAAACTCGCTCAGTATTAAAACGACTTTGTTAGATATCAAATTATTTTCTTCTTTTAGTGAAAATTCTATTTATGAAGAAATAAATACAAAATACAAAATTAAAATAAAATTTGAATTAATTTTTGTAAAATACAAAATTAAAATAAAAAATGTTTACATATAAAAATATAAAATATATATTAATATATATAAAATAATATATTATATACATATATATATATATATATATATATTTATTACGGTTTATTTATTATAATACTTTCGAAGACACGGAATCGAAAATTTAATTACGCATTCGAGGAAACTTGGGCGTTTACGGGGCCGTAGCCTAAGCGCCCCCGAGACTTTGGGAACAAGCGAGCTTTAAGGCGTCGCTCCAGTCCTGCCTAATTACAAGACAAAGGAGCAAATGCTATAGATTAGCTCATTAGCAGAACGCTTGTCTCGTAACACAATTAATTCATTCTATGGCAACGCCTCTCGCGTGTACCTCGTCGTAGCTCGTCTTTCGAAAGGAGAGTAGACGGCGCGTACAGATCGATAAGGCAAACTCGAGGCAATTAAATCGATCATCGTACGCCGGTGTATCTATTTCAGAACCGGGATGATGTCGCTTGGTATCTCGTGTTTTTACAACGCGATCGTACTGAATAATAACTAGTTTTCTTGGCTTGAACAATCCACATGTCCGGCAGAGTTCGATTAATTAATCATCGCTTATTTCGCGAATCATTATTCCTCTATCGATAAAAAGAGTCCAGTATTACGGAATAATTTATAACTCGCACGTTTGCTCGGCAAGGATCGTCCTCTTAAAATTCAAACGACAGCGAGACGAAGTGCTCGAGCGAGCAAACGCTCGCGTTCGACGACGAAGCGAGCGGCAGCCGCTATTTCCAAGGCATCTCGTCGTATTGTTACACGAATAGTAGCAACGTTTCGCAATTAGTCAGCGGTTGATGTACTCGTTTGCTTTAGTATTATTGCACCCTGTACAATATCCAATATGCCTCGCGTTTCTCTCTCTCTCTCTCTCTCTCTCTCTATCCCCCGATATTGCATTATTTGGCGCTTTCGAGGCGCACAGCTCATCTCTCGTCGCACAGCTTCTCTGCCGGATTACGAATCAACAAATTTCATCGCGGTCTACCCGCCGCGCCAACATAATCCACCTGTGTCGCGCGGAATCCGGCTGATGTCCGACTACCGCCGCCTTTTGATGTTCCACGACGAAAGCGACCTAAGTGGATCTTTGCTACATTCTGCCGCGTCACCGTCGACCCGTCGTCCCTCGGGCCATTTCACCTTTTGGGAAGTTTGTCTCTATGACTTTTTGAGGATACGTGAAATACAATCGGATGAAAAATATATTTTAATCCTATTTTTCAGATTCAAGATGAAGAGCGTTTCTGATTTTAGCTACAATATAATCTCGATAATTGATAGCCGGAAACGCGTTAAAAATCGAACGATGAAAGTAAATGTCGCATTATCTCAACGCTACGAATAGCGATCGGAAGAGATTCATCTCGAATCGAGAGTAGAGATCGATCGGACGAGAAGTCTCGCCGGGGGACTTAATTACCTCGCGTTAGCGAAAATCTCTATTCACCTGTTATTTTTCCGGCTTGTCGTTTATCTTTCCGCGGTTCCTCTCCGGCGAACCAGCGGGCCCTTAATATTCCCAGGCGTGTAGAGGCGAAGGAACGTTTACGGCGCCGAAGGTATGCCTTTTTTTTTAAGTCCGAACATTAAAAACATCGTTAGCCCGTTCTCCAAGAGAGAGAGGGAGAGAGAGAGAAGTTGCGACGAGAGGGTCGGTGGGGAAAGGAGGAGGGTGATGGGGGGGGGGGCTCGCCTGGGAATGTAATTAAGTGCGGTCCAAGATTTACTGGCGCTGCCTCGTAGCCGACGGAGAGAGCGGCGTATAGTCCCACACTGTCGAGAGTGTCCTTTTAAACGTTAGGTTATGAATTTAGCGTAGCACGCGCGATGATAGAAATTATTCGCCAAACTCGCCGTCTCTTCTCTCGGGTCGCCGCTCGAACTTTCATTTTCCCCGACGGAAATTTATCGGGGACGAGGACTCGTACATACGTAGAGGCGACGAAGACGGGGGTTGTTGCCGAGATGTAATGATGTCTATCAAGGACTCGCGCCTAGGGCAACGCGTTTCATATTAAGCGAGAATTTAAGTTTATGAGATATCCTCTCGTTACCAAGAATACAAAATTTTATTTAATTTGGATAGAAGGAATTATCTACACATAAATGTGTCTAAATATTTGATATCAATGATATATATTGGCTATTATTTAATTTAAAAATTTATGCGTGTTTTTACAGAAAGTTTTTCTAGCTGTTACTCTGCGACAATATGTTGGCACGATTTTTTTTAATATCATAGATGCCCAGTTGTTTTCACGTCTCTTGTTAATATAAATAAAATCTTCCATCTACTCTATTATTCGGGTCGGTCGATGTTGTAACACATTTGTGATCACCCGACTAGACGTGCACGTTGCAAAACCTCACGAAGTTTCCAGTCCTCCCAGTCATTATTCATCGTCAAGGCTTGGGTCACCAAGCTGAAATTTACCAAACCATCTTTGACTACGATTTATCATCTAACGCGACCTCGATACGAATGCGCCGCAAGACACGTGTAGTACCTTCGTTATACGCGAGCGACTCGTCTTTCTTCGAGGAACCTAATTTCTTTGGAGACAAACGGAGGAACGACATCGTTCGTTGGATTTAACCGACATTCAATCTGATCGAGTAACGGCGATATCCGTCTCGCGTCGAGACGTATATCTACTGCGAGCGTCAAGTTTATCGCTGAGGCTCCACGGTATTCCGAAAGTTGTAACAGCCGCTCGACGCTTTTCCGGGAAACTTAGCGACGTCCTTGAGCCGGCCATAAATCGCGAAAGAAATTTCGAAAGTGTCGCCGTTAACCCGCTACTCGTCGCATTTCCGCGCGGCCCGCCATTTTTCGCATCGCCAGGGAAATCGGTCTCGCGCGGTAAATAACGGAGGATTGTCCGGGAACGATAACAACCCGGCGGTTGTTGGGCATATGGCTAACAACGCGCCACTATAACCGTTATCCAGTTATTGCCCACTGCTTTTTCACGACTCCCTCCCTCTCCTTCCGAGAGGTGGTAACCAGTCACGTTTCCCGAACGCGCGATGCTTTCATCTCTTCTGCTCTCTTCTCAACTCTTTTTTTCTTTCCTCCTCTTTTACTCTTCTCGTTACGCTCCCGACTCGGAGAGAACGCTCGCAGGTAAATTTGCATGAGACGTCTCGCGAAATCGCCCGACACCATGATGAACTCTCGCTTCAAGACCCTCATAGTCGTACGCGCATAGTTTAACCCGCGTTCTCCGCGCGATCTGGTGCGCGGTGATGTGGTTTAATAATAATAGTAATTATCGAGTAAACGAAGCTATCACGGAGCGTTCAACGAACAGACGTAATTAGATTTTTATTACTGTGAGAGGTATAATCGCGCGCGGAATGTTTAAGTGCGAATTAATTCAGAGGCGATTCGGAACTTGCGAGAATGTTGCCGCGATTTCCCGCGCTCGTAACCCGATCGCAGCTTACACGAGAAGAAGAACAAATATGTGGCGTGGAATTTTTATTTTCAACAGCTGACCCGAATGATCCGCAGCAGACAATTCAATCTTTTACGGCGCGATAGTTTCGATATGGTGATCGGAAAAAAAATTAATTTTAGAAAGATAAATTTAATGGCAAAAGCAAAAAATGTTCCATCTTTTGAAATTAAAATGGAAATTTTTATCAACTCGAAACACTCAAAGAATAATCGCGTACAACTGCTAATGTAGTCTTCGTTCGCTTGTATTTAATATCCCCACGCCTTATGCATTTTATCGTAGCTGGGAAATTACTTTTAAATTTTGCGATTTGGCCTGCACGTGTCTTAAATTAAATGAATAACCGAGACCGTGCCCAAGAACTCGCGATGCATCTGCGACTGCGGCGGCAGTTTCGCGCATCCACGCCGCCACATATTACGCAACTTTGCTCACTATTCATCGGCATGGAGTAGCTTTGGCTCTTGTTGAAGACACTGCGGTAACCATCGCCGTCGTTAAAACTTGGGCAAGGAAATGGAGAAGGGAGAAGGGGAGGTTCTTCTTATACCTGTACACATTTTAGACAATCATTTTAGACAATCAGACAACGTGCAATCATAAGAAATTATCTTTTGGATATAAGAATGTAATGTAAAGGAATTTAAAAATAAAAAGAAATTGAAACCCGTTAATTTGCATAGACGAATCTAATTCTTATCTCAAGAGTGAACTCGACGCGATATTGTTAACGCGACAAGGAATCTTTATCTTGAACGTCGGCAAGATTAGTTCGAAATTATCCGTCAAAAATTCCGTTCACGAAGTCTCGTCCTGTTCTCTCGATATCCGACGTCACGCGACCATTGTCCTCACATCTCATCCGAACGTGACTGCCGCGAGAGGGAAGATGTACGTGGCGAGGATGCGTCTCGACGACCGCGAGACGCTCTTGGGATGGCGAGGACGCTATTTTCACGACCCAATTGTCGCGATTTATGCGAATTTCCGCAAACGTGCCTGCGCGACTAGCACGTTCGGGATCAAGGCGAGACGAGCACGGTCGGGAGAGGTCGGACTTGTCGAGAGGCAACGGAGAACGTTTTTATTGATATAAGGACATTTTCGTTCTTCTCGTTACTTTTGATATCTCGGACGAGAAATTTGTACAGCTAAAAGACTGAATTTATTCCATTTAAGTGAACTCGGCTTGTTTTATTTTAATCCTGGATGGAAAACTTGATGCTTATTGAACTGGCACAGTCATTTTAAATTACAATCGCGAATAAAACATTTCAAGGAATTTAGTACTCTCTTTTTTATCGCAATTTTGTTGTTCTATTCTCGATTTAATTGTCGCAATCGTTCCGTTAAAAGCAATAGCTGCACTAGATTAATAGACGTGAAAATCTGTTGTCAGTCGATTTGACACAATATTATTCTCACAAAATTGATTTTAACATTTTATTATATAATCTCAATTATAATTAAATTTGATTTAAAATAAACATTAGAATTGATGTTTTTATTTTGTAAAAAATAATCTATTGTTGTACGTAACACATACATGGTGGACAATGAGCGTCCATCAGGAATAACGTCAAACGTTACAGGTCAGCTGTCTGTTTCGGTCTCGGCAAACGCGGTTGAATACGTTATTAATGGTATCCTTAATTCGTACAAATTGGATTAATGTACAGGAGTTAGTTTCGGCTTCTATGTTAGCCGGACTTCGCATGGAGGAAATAAAGGGAAATAAAAGAGATCTATACTTGTTCGGGATGAGCGAGTATGTATACGTGTTAATCTAAATGTGTGTGCGAACGCGTGTATCGCGAGGAGAAGGAAGAAGCGAGAGAGATAGAGGGAGAGAGGAGGAAATAAAGGAAGTAAAGGGGAAGAGAGCAAAACCATCGGAAAATGGATCAGTTGAGCAGAACGAGAAGGAACGACGTGGTTCGTTAACGCTTTCATTGGAGAGCGATTCTTCACAAAGCCAATATAACGGGGCTACGAGTTCTCATTTACTGCCCCGCGTATAGATAACGCGACGTTTATCCGCTGTAGACTCCCGCAGGCCATACGATTCGCTTAAATCGTCAATGAGCCGTTCATTGGCCGATGCACGGCTGATATTTTGATGAGTTGTTTCAATCGCAAAGTAGCGCGAATTTGAAAAATGCGAGCTGAAACGCGTCTTTTATTCGATATATTTTATTTACAAGAGATTCTCATTAATTTTTCAATGAATTGATATACATTTGTGAAACATAAAAATGAAAAAAAGAGATGAAATAAGTACTGAAGAATTAAAATAATATTGTCATAGAAGAATCACGTTGTATATTTTTAATGAAGAGATCACACGGTATACATCGCTGTATTTCAGTAAGAAATTTCTACGACAAACTACATCTACAAGTCTCTGCGCGATCTATTAATAACGTCTACGCGAAATATATAACGTAGGATGAAATATGATTCGCATTCGGATGAACCTTCGCGTAATAACTATATGTTGAGAATAAGCAGATAAAGCCGGCGCTAAAGTTGACGATGTTCTTCGTTAAAGGATTGCGGTGAGTTGCAAGTTGTCTGATTAAGAACTTTTTACGGCCATTGTGTATTTACTTTGCGATTTTTACGTGACGTTTTCGCGCAGACGATTTTCGAAATCGAACTCTCTACGAGATATTACATCTAATTTTCCATCACGAGTTACGGCGCGTGATTGCGACCGATCTTCTCTTTATCACGATTGATCAATCAGGATGTCTATTCATTCGGTAGTATTTTTCTCTACTTAAATATCTCGATAGAGAGCTTATACATTTCCGCTTGAAGAAAAACTTGGAGCAATTTTTATGGAAAGTTTGAGGTTGACAAACTATTGCAAAACACGATAAATATGCGTAGCTTTGGTTTCATTAATGATTACCGAAGTGAACTAGATTTACCGTTAAACGATCTCGCGGTTTATCTTTTAATAATATTTTATTCGCAAATAGTTCGGGGAAGCCATCAAGCGTTCCAACATCAGCAATCCCATTATTGCGGCTTTGTTTTTATATAAAAGAGTTATTTTTCTCCGCTGTCAATGTTGCGACACCATATTGTTTTATCATCTACCGTTTTTTAACATTCGCGGTTTGCAAAGGGTTCGCGATGTTATGCTTTCACGCGACTGCGTATCGGCTTTAAACAAACAAAAAGAAAAATTGAATATATCCAATCGATTTTATTTTTTTGCGATGAACAAATAGTCTTTTTTCATAGCTACATCAAAAAAAAAAAAAGAGTAATATTTTTATTTTTATAAATAATTTTATAAATCTTTCTATACAATGATGATATTAAAAATAACAAAATGCAAAAAGCTAACGAAAAAAAAATGACACGTAAAAATATATACTTGTAATATATTTCGACAAATTTTTCCGCTAGAGATATTATTCCTTTGAACTGTGTTGTTACAAAACAAAAAAAAAAATGTTTGTTGCTAAGAAAAAAAAAATTTATTAAAATATTAAAATTATTTCTCATTTTTTTTTCTATAATATATAAGATCCTGCGATTCTTTCGAAAAATATCTATTCTATGAAAAACTTACGGCAGTCTTTCACGATATACGCGAACCTCCACCGGGCTATGTCGTTAAAGTCTCGCGAGAGAAAAGCGATCGACTTCTCGCGCGGTCTCGCAGAATGATGTTCATCGAATGCCATAATCGTATTCGATATCACCATACGAGGTCGGCGATACTGTGTATGCGTGTGACTAAGGTAACGGCACCGCGCGTTGCGTCACTTTACGTTACGGCGTCGGTTGTAACGTTATTCATAAGTGGAGGACTATGCACACTTCATAAACATAACGTACGCCAACCGCGGCCGCGCGACACTGTACCCTGGAAATGTTGACAATATCGGCAGCATTGTGATAACGCGCGGGAGCGAGGCACATAGAAAGCGGTGCGCTACGGGAAGATCGATGATAACGCGCTGCGTGAATACCGACCGTCGTATTGATACGACGTATACAATAGCGAAATCATGGAAATCCATTTACGTTTTGCATAATTCACTAAGGAGGGCGAAATGGAGGGCTATTATCATGTTGTGAGAAGCGCTAGACATATACAAGAGTCATCTACCTATAGAAACGCATTTTCCCTCTTGCCAAGTATTTTGAAATCGATTGGGATTAATTATATTTTGGTGATCGGGAAGAATTTGAGAATGGATGACTTTAATTGTTTTAAATATAAGATACATGTATATCCGCGCGCACAAAATATTCAACAACAAATTCAATTTAAAACGTAATAAAATTATACAGCGCATCTCAAAAGCAAAGTGTCGTAAACATTCTGGCGGAATGAGAATTGTCGGAGTAATCCGAGTCGAGTGCCATGATTATTTAGGACTTAGGCGAAAATGCAAGGACGGAATAAAACGCGACTGCACTGCTGCCGCCGGCAAGTAGAATAGTATGTACGCTCGCGCGCGGATACCTTAGATCTGCTGTTTCAGTCTCGACTATATAGCGAACTATAAACTTCTTCGCGAAGCTTATCGTGGATGGAGAATCCCGAACTTTATCGTTCGCGTTATTCATAACCGCCTTTTATCGCGCGCCGTCTATTGTCCATCGCCTCTCTGTGCTCTTGTCACTCCGCGTCAGTGAACGCGGAGTGACAAGAGCATCACACTTTTGCGAAACAAATGACCCTCATCCCGCTACTAGTAAAGAATACTACTTTTTATTAAACCCCGCGTTACGTGCCGTAAGTCTGAACCTATACGAGTACGCGACATTACCACGAGAAAATGTCACATATAAGTACGTGGCAGACGTACGATGTATTTCCCATGTGGGATACGGCGAAAATATTGACTCCGCAACTTTTCTTACGCCTTGGAGAGAGAGAGAGAGAGAGAGAGAGAGAGAAAGAAAAACGTAGATACATATGGCACGAAGTCACAGTTCAACGATGAAATTAACCTCGCGCAACGACAAATATGGATTTTGACTCGATTATATATATATATCTCAAATTGCGCGTAACAATTTTAAAGCCGCTAACTAAACGGTTGTTGTTACCTATATGCTGGAAAAAGTGCTATTTATCGCGAGCGTTTGTTAAATTTTATTTATTTATCTGACGTTTTCGTCGAGAGTTAGCATCATTGACGAAAAAAAGGGAACATTGCTGGAGAGAAATTGCATGATAGATTTCAATGAGTAAACGTGCCTATACGTTCTAATTGTCAATATGCTCCGCTTCGCACAGATTGATTTATATTCTGTATAATAAACATTCCCCGCCACATCATATCGTTGTTACATTCGATGCGATGATATTGCATTGTTATTTCATATTATTTCAATATCGTGAATCATGATCGCGAAATCGGTCAGGCTCGATTTAAGAAAATGTTAACCGATGTTTTCTTTATCAATGTTATTATTATCGCGCGTATCGGGTGTATCCGATAATCCAGGGAAATTTAAATATTCCTGGAGCAGCCGGTTGGCGAATTACTTCCTTCGGGTGGAATTTAGTTAAAGCCCCGTGAAATTTATCTGAACTCTTGACGCGCTGGCCGCGACGCTAGAACGGCCCGTATGCCCGGGGATGAGGCCATAATTTTGAGAAACGCCTCCCACCGGTTACCTCGACAATTCTCGGCGTAATGCCCGCGACAATTCATTCCCAAATGGCCCGAACGGCAATTCTTAGCCCGGCTCCGTGCACAAATCTTACGTACACACCGATCCCCGAGAAAATACATTTGGGTCGCCCAGGTACGTTCCCACCTACTAATGCCCGATTTTACGTCCGTACCCTATCTAGCGCACCAACTCCGCAGTGCCTTCCGGATAAATTTCCCGAGAATATTTTCACCGAAAACATTCCGTTGCCGCCGCCATCGCGTTTCTTTTTAACTGGAAAAATACAGCCGAAAATATGACAGTCGAGTCACGTAAATATGACACAGACGTGTCTGAGAACAAATCCCATGGCGCGGAACGATCCGCTCGACGGCCGCGAGAATATTAATTAACGGGTGATTCCCAAACGAATTCGTCGCCTATAAATTCTAAGAGGATGAATAGCCGCACGGAGCAGAAGCTAATATCGATACGCCGCAAATTCCATTCACCATTGGCACACACGTGCGCGCATTCACACAAACGCCCGATCCCGAATTAGAATTAACGCGCTCGTATGTTCAGGAAATCCCACGATAGCTGACCTAGCTGCTAAGCTAACCATAAACCCCAATTACATGTATAAAATGTACGTACACTAATGCAACCGCGCGCATTTATACGAATGCATTTATACGGCAAGCAGGTGTAACTGAGAGCGCGAGTCGATTTTGCCTCAACGTTAAGTCTGAAACACACGGGGATATCATCCGGAGAGTCTCGTTTTAGCAAATCTCTCGGATTTTGCGTGAAATCTAACGAACAGAGTGATCCGAGCGACATTAATCAGCGGAATGTGTATTATGCGGAATGGGATCTTACTTTAATTAATAATGGCATTAATATCGCAGATTAGAAAGACGCGAGAAAAAAAGATTGTAATTAAGTTTTCATTAAGGAGAAAGGATTAATTTCAAATAGGTCAAAGAACCTACAGATGAAAGGATTTGCCCGGCAGTTCCGGGACACTTTGTATATATAGCCCGTTAAGGGAAGGTAATGCTAACAAAGCGCGCGGCATAAATTTTGCAACAGTTACACAAAGAACGAGTGCCGGACGAGATGCACAAGTTTGTTGCTTTTTGAAAAGTCCATCAAAGAGGCCTCTCCTTATTGCAGGCGAATTATCGACATTGAGTATTTTGAATGCCGAAAGTTTTCATTTACGGTGAATAGATATTCATCTTGAGCACTCGTCCGGCGGCCGCCCCCGCTCGCTATTGTCGCCGTTTCATTTCAAACTTTTAAATTATTCCCCATTAATATTGCCGGAACTTTGCACAGCCGGGGCTCCATTAGCCGTGTTAATATTGGCGCGGAAAGACCGTTGACTTTACGCGACGTTCACGTACGTATGAATTATTAATCCGGGTTGATACCTAGGCGAGAGAGAGGGAGAGAGAGAGACAATCGATTCAATTCAAAAATCCGCTGTCTCGATATCACAGTTGGGATAATACTTCGCGATCGCCAATTATTTATGTCAGATTAAGTGATGCAGTGAAACTAAACGAACGTGTCTCGTAAAGTCTCGTTTGCCGTGAGATTTTTTTATTACGTTTCCACGTTAATCATTAATTTGAGCCATTCGCGATAACGATTCCGTAATATTATATCTCTCTTTATTTCCTCTATCAACGAGAAATGCGCCTTTCGATGAATAACGAGACGGACGGACGAGGATTTTTCTTGCAACGCGTCTCATCATTTTCCAACATTCCATCATTGCGTGAGAAAACGGTCGTTTGTATGATGCTAATGGTAACAAGAACGTACGGGGCGTTATCAAGAATCATAAGTGATTTCCCGAGAGACGTTACATCGTCCTTCGCGTTTCGATTCTTGCAAAGAATGCGTCGGGAAAGAAGCCCGAAAAGAATACGTCCTACTTGCAGATAGGCGAAGAAAAATAGTCGAAACATCAGAGGATTGCGGAATGACGTCGCCTCCTGGGAAGACGGATGCGCGAGATTCGAGAGGCGATGTACAAAACTTTGTTTCAGATTCAGTAGGTTGTTTGATTCAACAATATTCGATTCAGCAACTCGAATAATCCACCTTCTTTCACACCGCATCCTTTACGAATATTGCGTTTTTAGATGACGCCATCAACATTGAATTGAAGAGCCAAAAAGTAATACATTGGAGACTCTAAATTTTTCTACTTTTATATTTTGATCTAATTGATCTAATTGTTGTGTGAAAGAAAATAAAACTGATTAGAAAAAAACATCTCTGTACAAATGAAGTACAGTTTATAAGTTATATAATATCTTATACTTTTTTTATGTTTATGTTTTGTTTAGAGAATATGCATTTTATTTTTGTTGAACTATTTGCGCTTGAAAGATTTTTTATTTCCGACTCTTTAGATATTATAAATTTAATATATTTATATTTATATGCAAATATTTATATGCAAATCGAAAAAAAAAAAAAACTGTAAATAATAATTTTTATTGCAATGAATTGTCAAGATGAATAATTAAATTTTAATTCTCCAGACGTCGCTGCTGTCTTCTTTTTGGTTAAAGATTCTTTTACAATCGCATTGATAAAATATGTATCGAAAAAAAGACTACGTCTTTTCCCGAGAGAGTCGAAACTTTCTCCATTTTTGGTTATGAATTAATAAATCGCAGTCGTAAGAATGTAGCCCTTGAGATAAGGAAATACATGTATCGTGTGCGGGAGAAGAAAAGAGAGGGCTTGAATGAGCAAGCAATGTGAGCGCGACCAATCTATATGCTTGTAGTAATTTTATAAAAAGATTCTCATCATAACCGCGCTTCCGCATTATACGCGAGCGCCGAAATAAAACTATTAAAAAATTCCATTTTGCTAAATTTTGATACAATTTAATTTCGCCGAGCTCCGAGAGTTTTTGGGCACGCATTCATGCTGTGCTCTTCGGCTACATGCAGTCCAAATAAGTTAGCGATGCAGTTACAACCGGCAGCGAATTTAACCGGCCACGGATATATTACCTACGAATTCGTTGAGCGTTCGTTAAATTGTAACGTATACGACATAGCAATACGATCTATCGATCCTCCGCTCTCCCGTTGATCGAGCAGTCCCGGAACACGGCAATGCTCGGCAACGAATTGCGAATTAAATGAATTAACTTGGCACTCGTCGTTGGATATCGACCGTTTGCAAGCCCGGTCCCGGTCCCCGGCTCCTCCGCGTTACGTTCGCTCGTCAATTTAAAGTCGTTCGTTAGTTTGTCAGCTTTCAGCCAACTTGTAACTGCGCGTCGCATCGTCATCATAACCATCTGCATAATAAATAGCTACCGGTGATGCTGGCGGTGATGAACACTAATCAAGAAAGTTAACCGAATAGCTATGCGAGTTTATCTGTTACTTGTTATTGCAAACAGTAAATTATCATTGATTCAACTATCGCCGTAATCAATTATTGAAGATATAATCCAACTGATTTTGTAGGGAAAAAACCAAATGACAATTTTAATTGTTTTTGGTGAAAATGTTTTTCACATGAGTTAATAATTAATTTTGAAGGAAGCAAGTATTCTCTCGGAGAAATGTAAAAAAGAATATGCAGAAATTTTTTTAACCGTATAAGCGGAAAATTGAATCTAAATAGAATAGATATTGTCGGATGCTATTTTTAGTTACTCCCGACGTGCGACAGATCTGTGACGCACATGAGATCGTAACTACACGTACTTTAGGATGCTATCATGGCTGGAGCATTCCAAATTCATGGAATTTCTCGCTGGGCGTGTTAGCTGAAGATTGGACAGAAGCTCGATGCCATAAGTTCCGCTCTGGTTGTGCTTCTTTATGAATATTTTAAAGCGATATCCTATTCCTAACCGATATTTAGGTCCTGTCATCTTCGTTATCGTTTTTCCGACACTTTGAATGAAAAAGTATTTGTGTTTCCCATCGACACGTTTAATAGAATCCACGAGAGAGCGATAACTGTTTGAAAATTTATAATATATTTGAAAAAAAGAATCAAAGTCCCTTGTCGGATTGTATCAATAGAAATGAAATTTGTTACGATAGTAAATGAGGAGAGAATAGCGATTTAGTAGCTTGACAATTGCGTGTAAAACAATTTTGTTCGGTCGAGATGGAAATAAGATCTGTGACAAGACGAGGCGTTGATATTCGTCGCGCTGATAAACGACGATTATCGCGTTTTAATTAAAGCTTTATTATCCGCGGACAAAAACTTGTTATTGGGTAATTATTCCGGCGGCAGGAAAGTCTACTTAACTACGGCCCTCGTTGCGGTGCACCGGAGTGGGTGCTTAAATCCCGGTGTAGTTTGGGTAGAGAGAAGCCGCCGTCCGTTGTCAAAGAAATTTCTCTCGCGCTCTCCTCACACTCTCTCTCTCTCTTCCTCTTTCTCTCACAAACCTGTCGTTTTTCCCACTCCCGCGTTCTATCGCGACCACGATCTCATTCCAAAGCCGCCACTTGCCACTACGGCCGCTTAACATGCCTGAACTTTAAATTGGCAGAGCGCATTCAAGAGCGTTAATATCTTCCCACGGGAGACGCTCGGGCGATTCGCACCTTCGATGCTTCACGGCAGGAAATCCGCAGCATCGAACACACTGCCGATGTAATTTCATCTCCAAGGCAAACAATTCAGCTTTGCACGTGTCTTTTTTCGTCAAGAATTTTAGCGTTTATAGTGTCGGTTTATAATTCAACATTGCGATGTACAGATTAGGGATTGAGCAAACTTTTGATTGAAAATAACATGCGGTAATATGCAAATAAAAATATACATTTGATTGCATAAAATAAATATTTGTCACTGATCGATGGACAATAACGGAAAAAACTGTTGAACTGTAAATATGCAAATATATAAAATCCAAATTACAGCAGCGTTTGAAATAATTATTTTCAAAAATTATTATTATTACAAATCAAATTTTATATTTTTTTAGATAAATATTTAATGGAATAAATATATAATTTTCGAAAAAAAATTATTTTTTTCTTAAATATAAAACTTTTACAAAATATAGAAAATTCTTTTTCTCATTATTTTTCTTATTCTTGTTTAATTTATTCAAATAAATATCAGGTAAAACCAGATAAAAATGGGACTATAGATAGATGCGTATACGCGATTAAAAAATAATATATAAATAGTATAAATTATTTATTTCATTAATTATTTATTAAAATATATATTAAAATTACATATATTAAATTATATATTAATATTTTTAATAAACGAAATAAAATTTCTGTTTAAATATATAAACTTTTATCAAATTTAAAAAATAAAACTTTTTCTTTTATCTTTAATTAAATCATAACAATAGATGGACATTTTGAAATCTGTGGGTATATTTTTTTATCAATATATTGAAAATTATATAAAATTTCGAAAATTTTGATTGTCTGTAGGTACGTAGGAACGATAGAAAATTTCATATTTCTTTTTTAAGAAATAAAGATTTTATATCAGAAAATTTAACGAACACTAAACAACAAATCCAAATAGATTTTTCAATTTATGCTAGTTACAAGCGAAATTTTCAATTAGAATTCACAAATAGGAATTAAACTTTGGTCCACCGAAACGAGGATTTATCCGCGTTAATTTCAAGTTACGCTAAGCCGACCACGCGCCGCTAAAATTCGTATGTATTTATATTAAGCCGGGTTGTGACAGCGCGCCAAGTTTACCCCAGAAACCTTATACGTTTGTAACGTTGCCGCGCGTTAACCCGGGCGGAGGAAAACTACCAAGTAGCGTCATCCGACCCTGATTTAGCGGCTGATGTTTCCGCCACGATGGTACGCGAAGTGGCCGTATCGGTCCCACCCCAGCGATCTTTATGACTGCAGCATCAAACTTGATATTTATCCGGGCGCAGTATAAAATTGTAAATCAACTCCAAAATGGAGCGTTGTGAAATTTCATCGCGATGAATAATACAGCTACTTTAAAACATATCGATGCTTTCATTAAATAAAAAAAGCTATATCACTTGATGTAGCTTTTTAAAAAAGGTATATCACTTGATTAAACAAAAAATAAATTGTGAAAAATATATTTAATTATTTATATATAATATATTGCTAATATATTTTCATATACAATTTATATTATTTATACCCATATATTCTTTTTATTCTGCTGAATAAAGCTTAAAAAAGCACATTGCACATCATTTTCTTGGTATTTCCTACTTTATTCGAGAGCATCTATCGATTAATAATTTAATAATACGACCGTAATATGACCAAGGTACATACAATATATACACACACACACAAAATGACCATCGCGTTTTTTTTTATAAATTCCCCTGTAATCTGCTCTTAAATTATCCAACGGATCGTATCAAACGACTCGATAAGATTAGCGGAAGAACGATGCGTCTCCCGCCTCCATCGTGGCTTCTCGATAATTCCTGATTACGGGCGAGAGCGAGCGGTCGGCTATGTACGATTTAAAAGTAATTATTGTCGCCTTATTTATGTCGCACAGCTTCGGGCCGCGCTATTTCACGGCGATTTAGGACGCGCAATTAACAGATAAAGTCTCCTGCTATTTTTCTGGCTCCAAAAAGCTCCGGGGATGGAGTTACTTGCCGAGACCCGCGCTCCAGACAGGCGCAACAATTTGTGCAACATTAAGCAAAGTCTATCCTACCAGAGCAGCTTACTCTCGCACTTCCTTCCCCGTATGTGTACATTTCCGTTCTGCGAAGCGAGAGATCCGACAAAGCGACCGCGAGTGATTTAACGACCTCATTAATCGCGAGTGTATCTCGCTAAAGTAAGGGATAAGACGACACGATGGATTTAAATCGTCAGGAGGATAACGTGCCGGGATAAGGAAAACCGTCTGCCGTTGTTCCCTTAACCCCGCCTCTTCTCGCGAAAAAAGATAAAAAGGTCCCGAAGAGATTTCCAGAAAGACACCTCCTCGGTTGAGGATCGCAGACAGAAAGGCGCGATTTTCAGAGACTGAAGTGTCTCATTTCTGATCCACTCGACGAGTCGGAGTGGTGGCAAGAGACCATCCGACCCCGACTGCATTTTCGAGGATTGTAATGCCAAAGTATCGAACGGGCGTCCCTTCCGCTGAGCTGTTTCCGCGCGTTGGTCGTTGTCCGCGCCGCCGAGAATCGCACTTTTCGTCCGCGAATAGATTATCTCGTTTGTTCGGAGCGCGATTCCGCCGCGTGTCGGGAATCAGCCCCGCTAAAACAGAACGACGTTCGCGCTCGTTTCTCGCATTGTGTTTGCGCCTCGATCACTACCGTTCAACGTACACGCTCGATCGTCCGCGAATTTACGCGATACGCGGCGAATAATGGAATCCCGTATCGAAAAGCATCGACACCCCGTATTAAAGAGAGTCTCTCGCGCACCGATCGATAATCGCGAAATGGTTATCGTCGACCGTCCGATTTACAATGCGCCGCGATACGTTAACAGCCTGTAAACGGTCAGGAGATATTACGGTTGCGGACATAAATATATTTGTCCCGGTCGTTTACCGAGCGAATCGCGCGTTCGAGCGTCCGATTGCCCGGGAGCGTAGAGGAAGATCGAACGCTTTATAGGGCAGGTCATCAGCCATGAGACTTCCTGTCGTCGGGAGCGGGATTCTTGAGACAAATTGTTATCATTCCGCGTTCCCGGGGCTATGATTTTTCAACCATTCCGACTGGACGCCATCGGCGAAACGACGGCGCATAAATCGGCGATGCAGGAAATAGTTTTCACGGACGATCGAAACGATATACTGTCACGTTTTTACAGAAACGTGACCGAAAGATTGCACAAATATTTCCTTATAAAGGCAAGCAAGAAGAAATAGTCTGCTTTCCTCGAATGTTTCAAACGATCAAACAAATTAAAAATTATTAAAAATCTTTTTAACATTAAATATACATACATATACATACAGGATGTCCGAAAATTCGCGCAACACTCTTTAAGGAAAGGTAGAGGGTGTTATTCTGAACAGAAAAGTCCTGCATCATTTTTTTCTATAACGCTTAATAAAAGAATTATTATTGAGTGAAGTCTGACCTATCATCGCCGATCTTTAACTGGACGTGCGCCCGGTTCTCTAGCTTTCTTTAAAGGGTGTTGCGCGAATTTTCGGATACCCTGTATATTTAACATCAAGTTACAATTCCAGTGAGAAAAAATTTACTGAATAAAATTAACTAGGATAACATTGCGATGCGGTAATGAAACGAGATTCTATTTAGTCAAATGTATGCACTGATATGAAACTTTAAGCGAAAGACACAATTACAAAAACTCTTGACATTCATTTTAACCGAGAAGCTGCCTCTTCGCGGTTGCTAATATTTGCACACCTATCGTGTCCTCGCAACTTGCCGCGACTCATTTTAATCTTCTACGTCGACTGAATCGTCGTCGACCATGTGTACCGAAGTAATGCAAAAGGACGTTTTTATTTAAACCCGTGTCGCGAATTCGACGTAGTGTACGCTGCTCTTCGCTATCTTATCGACGAAGCAAAGTTTCCTAATCAAAGTGAACCAATTCAAAGTGACATTGTACTTTTAGGTCGAAACATTCTGGCGCATTCGAGTTTCGTTACAGTTTAAGAGCACGCACGCTACATCGCGTTGCGTAACGATCTGACGAACAATAGTTTCAAGAAAAACGATCGGCGGAGATTCGAATAAATTACTCTCGCCATTTTATACAGATATAAAAATAGCACGATTTTATGTTTACATGAATGCACATATTTATCGAGGCTGACGCGTTTCATATATGACAGTAATTTATTTTGCTCTAAAACTTCAACTGAATTTATCTTTCGTTCTTTCTCTCTTTCTAGCATTCATAAATTTTTATCATTACATCTCAGAATTTTTTAATCGAATTTGCCAATCAAGTATAATAAGGTATTTCAGGATATCTTTCCGTTTGGTAACGTCGGAGAGAGTTTACGAAACTATGAATTATAAAAATGGTTACTTGAGAATCAATTTCGTTATTCTCGTCGGACTTAGCATCATCGATGGTTTTCCGCGCCGTTTTCTCCCGACATTCGCCTCATCTCCGTCGACGACGAATGCCCACCCAGCGGAGAAAGAAGGAGAAAAAGGTGGTTCTTCTTTTTTCCTTGCTCCCGGAGTTTCGTCATGGTAATTGCCGTCGAAAATGACCGACTACTCGCCTAGTAGAATCGTCGTCCATAACGGTGGTTAGGCACCCGGCCAACCCAGAGTTCGATGAACTCATCAAACCCGCCCCGAACGCGGGTCGGTTCTCTTTTCCAACTGTATGTGTATGGCTTTTGCAGGATAACGCTGCTAGTCGACGCTTTTCCGTGACATCATTTTCCTGTTTTCTCTCTCTCTCTCTCTCTCTCTCTTTTTTTTTCGTAAACGATCGATCTTTTAACATGACATCGCATCGCGAGCACGTCGCTTGGTAAACATTGTGTTCTATCGATACCGCACGTCGTGTTTAATAAATTTTCGGAGATCTCTCGTCGTCCGCGTGCTACACTCTTCGCGCTTATTATATTTGCATTATATCACGCAAAGTGGCGTTACACACTTTGAAGGACGCGAGGTGGGATGTTCTTTATGCAATTGCAATGCTATTAAAACGTCGCCGGTTACACGCACGTTGTTGCGAACGCGGTAACAGAATGTTCATGTAATTATCCGCGCAAGAATATTTTCAGTCACGGTATGTATTATGTAAAATGCGTTACGAAGGAAGGTAAACTCTTAATAGATCTGCAGTTTTTTTTATTTATGTACATGTATATATAATGCACTTGATATACACACAGTGAGACTTTTAGATGCCTGTGCAAACATTAAAAAAATTGTTTATTGGAAATTTATAACATAATAATGATAAAAATAAAGCTAAATGATTTTTTTTCTAATTATTATTATCACTATTAGGTACGGCGAGCTTTGATCGCGTTTTATCCGATGAATTCTCGCTCTTCTCTACACCGTATTATTCTTACCTTTCGCCTTATACAAAGTTTGCATTGTTAGAGATGAGATACAAAAGCATGTCCGAGTACTTCCGCCGTTCCTATGTACACGAGTGGCGATTTGCATTTACAGGCAGAAGCGGGAACTCGCCGCTCGAACGGGCGTTTAAATATTTTTATGCCGGGGAGAACTTCGTAAAGCATTTCCAATTAAAAGTTTGAACCGTCTTTCGTTCATATACCTCTTCGTTCTTGGATTTCTGCTTCTTGAAGATTCATCGCCGCGTTAATAATACGATATATGAATTTCGTTCGATCGACTAGCTCCATACCAATAGATTTTCTCGTTTTAAACTGCATCACTCTGCGTAGAGCAAAATTATAGGAAATAATTCCTGTATATCTCTCTCTCTCTCTCTCTCTCTCTCTCTCTTATGACTAATTGCCATAAGTTCGAAAAATAAAACATCGAACTTTTATATATTTAATGTGATATATATTTAATTTTTTTTTTTTTTTTTTTTGCATAATTAGAATAGCTCTTCCACAACTTTAAACTTAGAAAGAAACTAAATGATTTCTCTTGTTATTTTTGGATTTTTTTGAATATTATTACGATGTGTGGAATTACATATCATTTGTTATTTGTCTCTCTCTCTCTCTCAATGTGTGTGCATATTTTATTCATAATTTCAAATTAAGATTTTGGCATGTTTACATGAATATTTTCATTTCGCGTCTGTGTTCAATAAATTGGTTAGTTTTTGCTCTTGCTATTTTTTTTTTCAGAGAATTGATATAGGAACTAGAAAATAATTTTGAACATGTACATTGATATACATAAATTTTGTTTATAAAGATATATAAGATATAACGAGATTATATTCTTAATAATATTATTATGACATTTAATACACTTATCATTAGCCGTTCAAATGTGGCTGTAATTGGAATGTTATGTCAATAGTTATGATATTTAATTAGCGACTTTCATTGATATAATGTTAATTAATTTGTCTTCGTTAATTACGTGGTTATCACTACAATCCATAGTTAATTACACATTTAATTAATTAAAGCTATAGATTTTAACTTTGTGCACTAAATGTCGCATGTCTGTGTCGACCTATATTTTACGAAGGACAAATTTTGTGAGCCAAATTATTGTCTCTCATTAGTAAGCAGCAATTTAAACCAAATGTCCAAACTCTTTAATTTCCTTCATGCATTAAGCACGCCGGATAGCGTTTGCATTCGGCGAACTTACGTCTACGCTACTAGTCCGGTTTTACTAATTAAAACTTAGTAAAAGCGCAAAAATATATTTCCATTTCCATTCCCCGAGTCCCGCGTCCCGTCGTACAAAAACAACTGTGACAAATAAATTCCCGTCAGCCGCGGCGCGTTACAAAGTTTAGAAGCGCGACCGGCGCGTAATGACGATGCATGTGCATTATGCATTAAACAAAAGCGTCAGGCACGGAGCACGCCGACGGGAAAAGTGTTAAACATCGCCCGGAGCCAACCGGGTTCAACGAGTGCCCTCGTGACAGAAGTACCTCGACGATATAATGGACGTCTCGCCCGCACTCACTATAAATGGAGGCAAAAAGCGTTTCGTTTTGCATTGCTCCCCGTGGTATCATTTCGACGGGCCGACTTGTCGAAAATTGCAACCAATGTGCCCGACGCAACTGATCCGATCGGAAAACATAGCGAGATCGGTGTTGTTTCGTCAACCCATCTCTATCGTAGAACGAACATGTGTCAACATGTGAAAATATTTATTAACAATAATTAATCAAATATGGTCATTAAAAATATTAAAAAGAAGCCTTTGCGCTCACTTCTACATGTATTTAAATTAATTGAGAAATGATTAAACGCGATAACATTTACACTAAATTGTGATATGTAACAACAATCATCGTAAAAAAAGAATATTGCGACTCTCGTGAGCGAAACGATCTCCTCCTTCAAGTAATGGCACTCCTGCGGATTAGCCGTTCGACAACCCTTTGGCGTCGTTACGCACCGCGCCGGCTGCAGCCCTTTTTTCAAATTACCTTTTTGATTTATGCCCGCGCGCGGTCGTCGTATCCCCGCGCGCCCGCTTTTCCCATTTACATGCAGATGCCACCGCACGAACGATGTAATTGGACGTAGTGCGCTTATGAAACAGGAAATGCAAACGCGCTTCGGTGAATGAGCGAGCGAGCGAGCTGCGTCCTTTCATCCCGCCAAGAATCCGTCGAATTTTTTTTATCTTTCTAATATAATCGTAATTCTTGCAATGCACCGAATCTTTTTGTACTAATTGAGGGAAAATAAAATTTAGTTCTTTCCGTTTAAAGGGTATAGATAGATCGAAGAATACTTTGAGAAATTTTTTCACGAAATATATATCACGGATTATAAAGGACATGACTGAAAGCTTTTTTAGAAGCGACATTATCACCTGACTGTAAAACTACGTGTTTGCATATTACAAATGAATAAAAATGTCCTTGATGAAAAGCGCACGCTCAGAGCAAAAGGATGAAGCTCGACGAGTAGAAAATAAACGGCGAAATAAAACGCGTAAATTTCTCGAGCAATTTTTGCACGGACGAGCCGTGAACGTGGGTAATATACGTATACACCTATGTTGGAAAAAGTTCTCCTGCAAATTGCTGGCGAGCATCATCTTCGGGATAAATAGGGGGGAAATATGAAACAGGTGAAATATAAAAAGACGCAATGTCAAGAGCTACTCGAGAAACAAATAGTTTTTCTTATCGTCTGACGATGCCGCGTTATTGCTTGTTACGTCACGAACGAACGAGCAAGCACGCTGATAAAAAGGAATTTAATTGCGTTTAATTTCAGCCATGTTACGTCACGCGATGTGCAAAAGACAAATCACTTCGTTCTAATGTTTCAAAACTCATTTTATTTTATAAATATTTTAATGGCTTTAATTTGAGCGATTGAGAGATCGCGAAAAGTACGACGATTACGTTGTTCGATCTGTTCAAAACGCATCGAAGAATCCACGAATTTCTCTCTCCGCGGGACTCTCTCCCGTGTACAACTCGCGATTCCGCACGGCTGTTCTCGTACTCCGGCGCGCTCTACCATGCTGATTTATTATTCGTTGAAAATTTATTATACACGGCGAGGCCAGAGTGCCGCGTACGAGCGTATGCGCGCGATGTACACGCGCGAGAGCGATAACGATATACCGCCGCTCGTTTCTATTCGGTCGGCCGTGTATACGAGAGGACAAAGGGAAAATCTGCCGCGCGATAAATTCCGGAAATCAATTCGATTTGCGAAGCACAGCACGACGGTGGTGGCGATGCCCTCTGGAACAGCCCGACGGACGTGGAGCGGCGCGAACTAATATAATGGTGGGCACACAGGTGTGGAAAAGGGGGAGGGGGCGCGATAAATAATAATTATTGCAACCAAGCTCGCGGCGGCTAATGCACGATGTGTCTCCCCTCAACCCTCCCCCTCCCCCCAACCTCTCTTCGCGAGCGAGCACAACCTTCGCTCCCGTCCGCGTCTCCTCTCACACCTGAAAATATAACATGCGCGGAGTGAGTGATAATTGCATTTCGAGGCTAGTAACGGCGCTGGCTGGTAGTGCAATTTCCGTTACATTGTGCGCGGTTGTACTGCAGCCCCATGAACTACGCAGCTTCGTTCCCGAGTGTTATTTGGGCGCGTTTAACCGTAAAGGAGGTGCACGCGGACGTTTTCGAGAAATTGGCGCGCTGGCGAACGTATAGATTTTAAGAGCGCTTTATACGCGAGAAAATTGAATGTCTTATTCGCGTGACGAACGCGAAATTGGAGCGCTTCGCACTCGATTAACGCTTGACGCTTGCAGAAAGCTAATAGTAATCAGCGCGACAATACGATTCGAATGCTTAGTGCTTTAGAAATAATTCTTGTTTACTTTTCGCCAAATCGATTAATTTCACAAAGAGCATCGTGTGTCCAGAATTCTTCCTCCCAGTCTCACCCACGGTGCGGAATAGTGCGATATTTTTCGAAATAGCAAGGCTCCGTCGAGTAGGTCTGTAGACGTTATTGAATTTGAAGCACCTCGTTGTCCGCTTTTCTGATAAGCGCGGACTCGAGAGAGCTGCTGAGAACGAATGCGAAGATCTTCCGCGGCGCAGAGGTGGAATAAAGGCAGGTTTTCTTATGGAAATTCAGTTGAAGTTTAGCCGCGCTCGAAAATATGACAGTCGTCCGACCGGAATACACATTTCTACTAAATTCATACGTCATAATTTCCGTCGTGCTTCTTACTCTCCGCCATTTCTTATCATTTACATAAGTGGTTATTAAAAAATAAAAAGACGGTAAAACAAAAGAATAACACATGCGATAAAACTAGCTTTTATATAATATTATTCGCGGATATATACGTTTTTGAAATAGTTCACGGTAAAGTACACATTTCTCAATATTCACATTCGTACATACCATTAACCCGTGAATTATAGCTTTACGACTTGGGCGGAATCGGGCCACGACGAACGATGCGCGCGACGCGGTTAAAAAGAATCGTCGTATCTTCCGCTTTCATGGGAAAAAAAAAAAGGAAATGTATAACGCGCGCGGAAATGTATATTCGATTTAACGAGCCGCGACAGCACGAGCGGTGGAGTCCGCTTCCTCGAACGGCAAAGTTTTGCCCTCGAGAACAGAATAACAAGTTCATCCTCGCGGTCGGCGAATCCGGAATGCAGTCTCCTTGGCGTGGATATTACCCGGGAGGCCGTCCGTAAGCGAGCAAAGAATATCGTTTCATTTTCCTAAAGCACACCACGGTCATAAATTCTAGCGTAGCGCGCGCTACAACAGCCAACCGAAGCAGGCAGGAGGGGGTGGACCGAGTAGTGGTAGCGGGTAGTACGTGCCAGTAAAAGGAAGCGTGGACGAACACGATGAAGGCGGCGGTGGGTGTGTGAGGTGCAAGAGGGGCCGCGTGCTCGAAAGATAATTAAAATGTCTTGGCGCCGAGGCGCGAGTTATGGCCCAAACTTGCCACAGTGGCATAAGCGGAGCGTCCGACCCGGTCTTGCCGCGAAGTTGGCGGTTCGCGCAATTCCCGCAACGGCACGAGTTAACGAGCTGTGAACCCGCGACGACATAAGGCTGCAGGCGTACGGATCTTTCGGATTCGCATCGAGATTAAAGAGAAAAATGTCATACTTTCCCGAATCATATCATCCCTTGACAATATCGTATCTGCCATACAATCTTGATATACACGACGATCAGAACGCTTTCCGAGAAGATTCAAGTTCTTTCAACTTGTTCGATTCTTCCGAACAATCGGCTATTCTCTTCTTCTACTGTATTCGAAGTTAGGAGGATCCAAGTGTACGTAGACGGTCGTTGCGTTCGGGAAACAATATCGCTCAGCAGCTTTTCAGTTTTCAATTATATACTCCACACATTTCACGCGGAAGAATCTTTCAATGGATGAAAAGACAAGAGGCGAGCGTACAATGCGAAAACCCTTCCTTTCTTCGCGTCCGCACCTGTACCATCGCCGCGATGGAACAGCGTCCTATATCTATTCTCGACGAAAACGATAGAATTGACGCCGGTGCGGTTTAGTCTGATTCCCTCAACAGCGCGAGTTAACGAGCTGTGAATTCAGCCACCGGTAGCAAGAGAGCCGGTGCAAACGGCGTCATTGGTGATCTCGCGTCTGGGACAGGCAACAGAAAACCAGTCGCAATGGCGAGAGGGGACAACCCCTGCAAAGCGTGCGGCTGACAAAGGTGAATAGTTAACGGGACGTGAATTCATAAACGTGCTCTACAACAATCGGTCCACGTAAAATAATGCAATTGGCATTACTTACATTTAATAGGATGACAAGTGGCTTTACGTAATTGCGTTTCGTGAAGAAAGATGCTATCGCGAATTAAATGAGAAAATTAAAAGTTGACAACGAGAAGATAATCCTCGAGATAAGCGTAACGATTATCCTAAACGCAGCGTCGCGCTATTTTCCAAAATTCAACGAAACTTTAGAATATGCGAGAAAAGGCAAACTAGATCTTACTAGGCAGGAATTATTGTTTAACTTGCTGTTTAAACGAAATGCATAACTGAAACGATATACAGCTGTAGCTTCTAGTTTACGCAAAGGTTCTGGGCGTAAACGAGCCGTGCAATATTCCTGCAAGTTGCTTCGGCGTTACGCAAGACAACAGCAGAAAGTAAGATAAACGCATTATAATACTGTCAGAAATTTGCACGGCTACATACATTGTTAACGTCGAGGAGTAAAGAGAAGAATAAAAGATGGATAAGCTTTGGCACAGAATTTTTCCTAATCCTAATTTTCCTAAAGAACATGATGCATTTTTAAAAATAGGAAGAAAATTAATATCTAAAGTAACTTTATAAATATGTGTGTGTCTGTAGCAACGTCTAGGTACTGAGCAATTCCACCAAGTTAAAGTGTGGGAGGGTTTTATCATAAATAATTTTATAATATAATATATATGTATAACATTACAGTTTGTACATTCTATTTATATATGTTACATCATATGTTAATTATATACGCGAATAATACAAATAGAATATATATATATATATATATATATATATATAATTTCTTTATGATTCAAAATATTTATATTTCACATATCTATTTAATCTCTAGGTTAGAATAAAATATCTCTTGAAAATTTTCTGTGCTTTATTCTTGTATTAATGAAACTTATGCAATACTAATTATAATTAATTAAAATAATCGTACAAGAAATTACCTATGTATTATTCTTTAATTTTTTAGAAATTATTTTGATATTTGCAATTGAAAATGCGAATATTTGTCAAGAAAATAACTACAATTTTTTAATAAATTATGTGCACTTGGGACACTTTTTTTTTTAATCGGTATCAATAATTATAAGATCTCAATTTGTATGTGAGATGCTTTAATGATTCCTTAAACTTCCTCAAAAAATTATAGGTTAAAAAAATATCGGTACATAACGGCTAAATTAGAAATCCGATTCGATTCTCATTAATTAATTATTAAGAAGTTTCACAATAATTTCAGAATTGTAAAAAATTAAATTAATAAGAGAGAAGGAGAGAGAGAGAGGAAAGGGGAATATAGCAAAAAAATTACAAACGCAAAGACTAAACATAAATTAAATGCAAATACTTAAATTAATTAATATTTTTGTAAATATATTCTGTATCGTAAGACTCTAAAATAATCGATTTTGAAAAAACTAATTATTGCGCGCAACCAATTTTTTATTTGTCCCTTAAACAGATATTTAATATGATAAATTTGATAATTAAAAAAGTTTTTTTTTGAATAAAAATTTTTGAAGAGTATAATCAATAAAAATATAATTCTCATATATAAAGTATTTTATAAAACATTAAAATATATAAAAATATTAATTATAATACATACAAATATTTTATTTTAAAGATATTTTATTACAAATATTTTTTATATATTTTAAAATAAAATCTGGAATATTTTACATATGCATTATACTGTGATAATTTAAAATGGATCATTATCAAGAAAAAGAATGATGAGCAGTGTGTATTTTGAAAATAATAACATGATACAAATATAAATTATTTACCTTATATCGTCGCTCCATCCGTCACCTGATGTTTTTACGAAGTTCTTTTTCCTTTCTTGTTCATTTGTTGTATCCATGTAGCACTTACACTCACTCGCGGAATACTTTGTACGGCTTTTCTAATCGCGAAACAATGGTATGCACAACGCTTCGATAAAGATTTATCATCGCGATACAGTTTTGTGCGTTTATCAAAAGTTAATTGATTGTTATTTTTATAATAATCGCGAATTATATTTCAATATTAGTCACGATCGTGTTTAAAGGAAGAATTCGACAAAATATGTTCCGTACCACTTTGATGCTCGAGTATCACTGTGTGTGTATAATAACACAGCCGTAACATGTAAACAATAGCGCGCTATTTACGTCACCAAGGCCGAACATGTTGTTATTGATAATATGTTGTCGAAATATTTCATGTATTATGACGTATACATATATGCGAAATATTAAATTATATAGATATTTTAAATTATAGATTAATTATTTATTAATCGATAGATGTGTATCATGAAGCCTTTCGTTAAGTTAATTACTCGATCCTGCAATTAAAGTATTTAATTGCGCGTTCTCAATGTGAATCATATTTAGATCGTCGAAGAGTCAACCGATAAAGTACTAGAAGAAATATATTTAATTTTATAATATTTAATTTAAATTTAAATTATTTAATTAAATATTATTAAAGAAATAATTATTGCTCATAAAGGAAGATGACAATAAAACAATAATTTATTATCTTGTATTTCTGTCATTATGTTTCTTACTTGAATAAATAAAATAATTTATTTCATTAAAATTAAATAAATAAATCACGCAATATACGCGCTTCTAAATTTATCGTCGCGATATAATTAACGTATGATCTAACATATATAAACGATAATTAATTATTAATTACATTAATTATATTAAATTATTACCCGATAATTGGCGCGATCGCGTGTAGAAATTCAACAGAGCGTCTCGCATCACTATTTTTCTGTTCGAGTGTCGTCGCGTGAATGAATAACTATAAGTATTGTATGAAAGGAATTTGTGACGTAATGTTTCCTATTACTAATATTATTCAAGTGTCGCCGTGCGAATAATAACAAGACCGTAACACGTAAACAATAGCGCGCTAATGTTTACGCCGCCAAGGCTGCGTATCATGTTATTGATAATTCGCAGCCGAAATTATTTTATGACGTATAACGTATATACAAGTGGAATATTAAATTATATAAATATTTTAAATTATAAATTAATTATTTATTAATCGATTTATTAATCGATGTGTATCACGAAGCTTTTCGCTAAGTTAATTACTCGATTTTACGATTCGATTATTTAATTGCGCGTTCTCAATCCGAATTATATTTAGATCGTCGAAAAATCAAACGATAAAGTATCGAACGATAAAAAGTATATTTAACTTTAAATATTGCTAAAGAAATAATTATTGCTCAAAAAGAGATAGTAACAAAATGATATATTATTATATTTTGGAGTTTTGTCACTACATTTCTCACTTGATTAAATGAATAAATTACGTGTAATTTGCACTTTGAAATTTATTGTTGTGATATAATTACGTATGATTTAACACATGTAAAAGATAATTAATTCCCAATTATATTAATCATATTAAATTATTTCCTGATATTTGACGCGATCGCGTTTAGAAAAGGGATTTAACCGGAGCCTCTCGCACCACGACTTTCTTACTCGAATGTCGCCGCGTGAATGAATAGGCACGTAAACGATAGCGCTTTGATGTTTATGCCCGCGCTGCCAAGGACGAATACTACGTTACTGAAAATTTGGTTCCGAAATATTTTACGTACTATGACATATACACAAAATATTAAATTATATAAGTATTTTAAATTAATTTTTAATATTTATAAGAAAAATTTTTTCACAATTTGGATTTTTGACATTCCGGTTTTATATTTAAATTTCTGAATAGCATCTTACAAGGTATAAAAGAAACTTTTAACATTTTTATACTCAAACCAATATTGCAAAAAATATCGCGATTTCTTAATCATCTTTATCTATTTTTCATAAAAACCAAAAAGATGACGCATTGTATAATGTTTTATAAAACACACACACACTGTAATATTCTAATAATATATGAGCAACTCTCATCGAGATATTTTCATTTCCTCCATAATAAAAAAAGTGAAGAAAACTCACGAGATGTATTCAAGTCGAATTTCGAGATTTATATTGCACTTTTTCCATGAGTTTGATTGGCAATCGATGACAGCAAGCAAATTTTCGAATTTTGTGTGCGAAGCGATGACAAATACAATAGTGACAGTTTGTCAAAGATAAATAAAAATAAAATGCTAATAAAATAATATTTTATTAATAGGCGCGCTATATGTTAGTCGGTTAAAAAACATTTGAAAGATAACACATTTATATTGTCTCCAATATTTAATAATCTGTATCGCGTTTAAGAACTGCCTACAACGCAGACTATCATTATCAATATCTCGCAAGAGTTAAAGGCAAAGATCATTCGTCAGTTGGAATCGTCGCAACGAGATCTTGGAATTATCGGTTCATGCAGAGTTTCCACAACAGTTCAGGTTAACGAGGCGTGAACTCGTGAACACACCGTGGAACTGTTACGGCGTGATGCAGAGAATTCGGTAGGAAGCGAGCCTCCCTGCTAAATTGAGTGTATATAATGGTGAGAGACAAGGAATATGTATTCGCGGTGACGGATTTTGTTCATCTTAAGCTGTTAATGACGTTGTTAAACGTTAACAAATAGTTTGTTAGCGGCGATCCTAAAATATCGACAACGAGAAATATATTAGCATATATAACCGTTGCATAAAAATGGGTTGTCGAAATTGAACGCATTTGTGTAAAATTTATTTTATAAAACGCTATAAATTTTTCTCGAATTTTTTCTGCGAATCTATTATTTTATTTTATTTTAATTATTATTATTTTTTTTTTAAGTGGAATGATTTATCTTTTTAACAAAGTGTATCTTTTTAGAAAAGTGTGAATTTTGCGAAAAAAAATTTAACATAAAAATTAAGTAATGTCCTCAATATATGTATTCATATTTTGTCATGCAAATAAAATGCGCATAGGGTAATAATTTGCTGGTTGGTTGAATTTTCAGACCGTACCGCAAATGACTTTTATTTAACCAGCCAGTATTTTTGATGCTGGAATTTTAAACGTATGGGTCATGCGCGAAAATGCAGAAGCTGGTCCCGTGAAATTTTTCAATTACAGGCGCCCGCACGTTATCATCATCTCTACTGCATGTTTGATTAAAAGTACATGCCATGACTGCTCCGATAAATTTTACAATGCTAACGAGTCACGGAAAAAATGCGTTAAAAAATTGTGTAGTGTCATTGTTACACGATTAATACGCGATTGTTTTGCCGCGCATTATCGAAAGCCATTCTGTCAATGTAACAATATCACTCTCTTTCGTATCCATCCAAAGATGTTAAATCGCGCACGATACCGTAGGGCATTATCATCACCGCAATGCTTTGATAATTTTCTTGCGTCACTCGCAATCTAAAGCCTCGTTCCCACTGAACCAGATACCATCCTCATTTTTTGACATATCGACGAAATCTACATGACGATCTATAATTCTGAAAAATACGCCCGTTCGTAGAGAACTCGATGGCCCATTATTCTCTTCGATTCCATTCGGCAAAAGATTATCCGCGGCCCGGATCACAACGGACGTGTCATTCTTCAAATAAAATCCGAATGCGCAATACGGTCCCATTTTTATCGCGCGATATTTTATCAAACAAATCGAGACCGCTTGTTTCAAAAAGAGAGGTATAACAAAATGACTACCGAATAATAACATAAAAATCGTATGTTTTTTCGATATATTATAGGTTTGCGTTTGCGCGTTAAAGGATTAATTAAATCGGATCGAAATTTATATACGCAAATAATAAAGATAATAAAATTATATTCTATTTTTTTCAATCGCGAAAAAAGTATCACTTTCTAATTTAAAGGATATATACGTGTTGTTGTCAAACGGAATTTACTTAGCGATAGTGAAGGCCCTTTTACAGAGTACCTTTCAACCCGACGGAGTTGTACATTCGTTCGATCGGTAGCTGCATCCTGTGTGATTTATCGCTCGCCTTATCGCCGTTAGCGGCGGCCCTTCGATAGCGCTGATCGTTTCCTATATTTTACAGCCGCCGTGATTTATCGTTCGTTTCGCGAGTTCCCCCGGCGCAATTATCAGTAACTCCTGCTGTAACAGAGATTAGAAGCCGCCCCCGATCGCATTACTCGACTCGCGGTTTTATCGGCTTTAACTATCAACGCAACCGGCCGCGATTATAAAGCGTCTCACAGTGGCAAACTAAACTGCTGCAATTTTTCCAATCGTATATTAGAGTCGGTCACTGATTTTCCTCTCGCGAGATGATGTATCGATAATAATTCTAATGTAATTAATGAATAAATCATGTATTTTGTATGTGCATGTGTGCATTAATAAAGAAATTATTTAGTAGAAAATATTTACAAGAATGTATATCACTTTTTGATTTAAATATGTATATTTAATAGGTATATAGTATAGTTAAATATAATAGAATTGCTGCGCGAGTTTTACTGGGAAGAGAAGAAGGATTAGAATTTCGAGATCATAATTGAATTCCATCGATAAAAAAATAGTAGTTATAATAGAATAAGTCGCGCGCACAATACTCGTTCTCTCATTGAGCGAAATGTTCCAATGCGTTTGACTCGCGCTTTAATTAAACCTGCCAAATTTATGTTCGGCGACTGAATTTCCCGACCAGAATTAATTTCGAATAAAGTATACCGCTTATGTCGCGCGACACGTAACGTGGCGTACACATACCTGCAGCTTTATGTATCTAACGAGCAAATTTAATCCTATCATAATGTACATCGCACACACAGAAAATATTTATACGAAATAAATATCATCGGAGAGAATGTAAAAACAAAGTTATAGCCTTGTGAATTTATCGCAAAAAATAACAATTGTATGAGGATTAAAAAAGATACAAGCGAGTTATTTAAACGACTTTAAGCTACATAATGAAGAGAATGGTATGTGATTAAAATAAATTAAGCTCCGAAGAGGAAAAAGTTGTCGCCTTCAATACATGGCTATTCCGGTGACGTTTAATGGACAGTGCGATATAAAAATGTCGTTTGCATCCTCGTTGGATAGGATACTGCGTTTTAGATAATGTTTCGTTTCCGGGTACATTCCGAGTATACAAAGCAAGTGGGTCTCTTAAATCTTTCGTCGCTCGTCACGGTATCAGTGGCACTATCACGTCCACGTGCTGCGAAAGCTAAGCTACGGGGAAAAAGCTACGAATGCAAGGCAACCCGGTTCGTATGGAAATTCTTTGATGGGAAGCGAGCCAGGAACCGAAGGGCGGGTGTGTGTGCAGGACGGTCGAGACATTATCTATGGAAAGAGGAGGAGAGAGGTCGTTATGGAATGGTGGTGCGCGAGTGGTTCGACCCTACCACCGTGCCACGGCAGAGAGAACATCGGTGGCCCCGCTTTAACCCGGCAGGGCCGGTTTACTGCGATCGTTGCAACTGCTAAACATTTCAGAAACTCTATACGGCATCGAGAGTACCAGGCGTCAAAAGAGAAAGAGAAGAGAAATGCAATCTCTCGAACGTTGAATAAATTATGCCCTTCGAAGGAATTGAACTCGTCGTCTTCTCTCAGCCATATCGCGTAACATCGCGTGTTTGATCGTACATTCGCTGGACTATTACATCTCGGGTTCTGAAATAGTTGAAACCGGCCCTGCTAACCCATCATCCCCTTCACCCACTCCCGAACGCCGGCGGGGGTTGCTTTAAAATATCTGGGTGGTGCGGTGGCGTGATGCCGTGATCAGCAGGGCGGACTACCCGCTGAATGTGCAGCGGTTCTCATCCCGACGAGTCTCGCCTTATCCGCAAGGTCATCGCTATGTGCGCCAACGGTTATTAATTCTGCCACGGCTTACGTAATAGCCGTATTCTCGCTGTCTTTTGCCATCGGATGCTTCATTCTGATCGATGACCAGTCGACATTGTTTGTCTCCATGTTCCCATTTCTGCTGATTTTCAAACTGTAACGCTAATAATTTACCAGTCTTTCCTTTTTATTTTTTTATTGCGCTAAATCTCGCGAATTCATTTTCCAGACAGCGTGCCGAGCTGATCTTACATTTATCCACGATAAGATATGGCCCTGACAAACTAACAATTGAGAGCACCGCTTTCGACTTCCAATATCGAAAATGATGGTTACAATGTCGCGAAAAGCCAAATCTCACATCTCGTTGTTGATCCGCCGGGCGGGTGGAGTTTTGTTTATGGATTCTACGATATGGTTAGTCACTTTGACCAAGATGAATGTCCGGCATTAAGCGCGAGATGGAATAGAAAAGCTACGAGCGAAGGCTGACGTAGCGGAGCTGGCTTGACCCAAAGTCCATAATAAATTATCTCAGTCTTGATGGCGCTTCTGTTTCGTATATTCATCTCGCAGTTCGTATTTCACTTTTCACATCGCGCGTATTCGTTCCCGTTTCGCATACATTTTTGGCCGCACTCCATCGCGCTTCGATATCTCTGTCGAACGCGTCTTTTTCGCACACGCGTTGGAGACACGGCGAGAAATGCATACTCCTGCGGCGCGTAAGTTATAACGTATTCTCAAACATTCGAGACCAAGTCGGCTGGAGTTTCAGCCAGCGAAGCTGCCTCGGCGTAGCGTAACGTATTGTAGAAATATGAGGATTATGCGAGATCTATCTCCGCCGTGTTTCACTTTACTCTGCATTACAGCGGCGCGCGTTAGCTGCTATAACTCCGCGAACGTTTTCTCCTCTCGTGTGTTTAACTTCTTCGAGTTATTATGCGGAAGTAACGCAATCTATCTCGCAACCTATGTAAAATCGGAATTACGCACAAGCACGCACCGAACCTTCATTGTGATGCAATGACTTTTATCAGAGTCTTTCACGGGAAAGGGAAAGGGACTTTTAATTGTTTTTATTGTATTATGGCTCTCGGCGATTTATACATATGTCTCTTGATTGGAATTAAATAGCACTTTTTTCACCTTTAATTTTTGGATATATCGAAATTATCAATCTAAAGTAATGATTATTTTATTATGAAAGATATAAATAATGCGGGCGAAATTAATTTTTAAAAGAACTCCAATTTCGTTAGATAATTGAAGAAGGGGCGTGACTCCAATCAACATTCGATTTTTATTGACGTAAGAGCATTAATCGAAAGCTGCAAAACAGACGGACCAAAAAGACGTTACATCGAAAGGATGTCAGCCTAACGCACCTAAGAGTATTGCGAAATCCCACGATAATCCATCACGGGAAGGAACAACCCTTCACCCGTGCTAACAGCTTCGCGATTCTCACGATGACGAAAACGGCGAGGACGACGACGTCAGTGGCTCGTCCTTTCTCTCTTCGTTACTCGACTTCGTCCGTCTCTCTTTCTCCAACTATTATTCCATCTTCAACATTCACGCCGATATACATGTACACGCATACAGACAGACACTGTACAGTCTCTCACAATCGACAGAGAAACCTGTGAATCCGCAAGCTATACCTTTTCGGGTATAACTCCGGGAAGGAACGGCTGCCTTGGATTATTCAGCGCGAAATGGACATCTTCCTTCCTCCTCTTCCCCTTTTCCCCGTCCTTTCCCCGGTACGTAATATTAATATGTCCTCTTCTGTGCGCGAGGTGCCGCGGAGACAATGGTGGAGATTGTGTTGAATACAGTAATCAGAGGGCGGACTGTGAGTCCCCGGGAGACTTTGCCGCATCTCCTCGCTCAGTTGCCTCTCGTTGCTTCTCCTCTCTTCGTGCCGCCGACCGTCGCGTCTCTGATCCCGCAGGAACGAGTCCTTCCGACGAGCGAGGATTCCCTTTCGACTCCACCCCCAATGCCCCTCGCTCTTACTTCTTCCTTCTTGCCATTTGCTTCCCTTCGGACGTTAGACCTCGCTTAAACGGTTTCCCTAAGATCCACTTGTGCCGCATATATACCGCTACGCGTTGCTGGAGTTAATTGAGAACAGGAAGAGTCGACGAGTTTTATTATATCTTGAGAAAATGCTCCCTCGAGAAAGAACTTTAACCCTTTTCGTTATAATCTTCAATTATTAAAATTTTTCGCAAATTTTTTTTCGCGAGATTGTGAAAGATTTTTCTTTACGTTTAACGGACGTGTACTTTGCGATCCTCCTTCGCTTATAAGGATCCCATAAATCAGACGTATCGGTGATTTACGCCCTTCATTAGATGCGCTATAATATAACACAAAGGTACTAAATCTTAGCCCCCCGTGACTCGCCGCGTAATTGATCACCGCGCAGATCTTGTTAGCGACAAGTCGAATCTCAGTGACCTATCGATAGCACGGGGCGACGCACTTATCTCATATCTTCGCCCGTAATTGAATCTCGCTGGTGCTCGAATATTAATTATCAAACCGTCTGACGCTAATTTACCGCGTTGCTGTTGCGCTACGCAATTGTTGGTCAGCGTCTCCCGATGTCTTGCTTACGCGAAACGCAATCGATCGCGTTTAGCCGCGTCTATTCTAATGGTCACTCTTTCTTTCCAGTGTTATTATCGCTCAATCAATCGACCATCATCCATTTATCACACTCGTAATTTACGCTTAATTACGATAAGGGAAAAGGAGACAATACTATCGGCGACTAAATTAAACAGAGTGAAATTGAGATCGCTCTTGATGATCTTCCACGCGCAATTAACGCGTCGGATCAACGCGACAGCCGTGCTTGCGCGACACAATGCAGAGTCGGAGACAAAACGAGATATTTACAACATACGCTTAATGTTCATGACGATTTGCAGGCCATACTGGCAGGCATACGCGGTATGCATACGTGTCGTCGCAGCGGATGTGGAGAACGCGGGACGCGGTAACGAGCGCGCACAGCCTTCGGGGAGCAGTTGGCGCCCCTCGAGGGTAGCAACGCGACTTTATTGCAGCAATAAGAGTTATCACCCGGCGATAACTGCCCTCATAACTTTCCCGCGCGATGAATACATTCTCGCGTGTTCTGTTTCTCTCTCTCTCTTCCCTTCGTCTCTTCCTTCGTCCTGCTGCAATATCGTGCAGCATCCGCGTGCGATGCGCCTTATGTACAACATCGTCCTTTCGAGTCGTCTCCCTCTACGTTCTCCTCCCCATCCCGCTCTTCATCCTTCTACGAACGAGGCACACGACGAGCACGATCTCCTCTCGTTTTACCTTTTGTAATGTCCTCTTCCATCTCTCCTCTGTTATTCGCGCGACACGCGTCCCGACTTATTTTCCCGCTCCACCGGGTAACAGCTGATCGTTCTCATATCCTGGACGGGGAATAAGCAAGCTCGAAACCCGCCGGGAAAATCAACCAGCTGACCGGATCCTCATCCTTTGATGCGGAAGATATGGGATACGCGTAAAAAAAACGCTCGGAGCTTTCACAGCTTTTGACTCTTAGTTATTCGCACTCTTTTTTCTCCGACAATACAGTCGCAAGTATATATTTCTATAGATTAAACTGAAAAATGTATCTAATTTCAGAAGTATTTCGAGTTTGAGAGATAAAAATGCGATTATTTCTTATTTTGATTTTGAAATTTTTATTATTTTTTATTTAGCTACAATTTATATTATAATCTACATAATATGCGTCTTTATTGCACTTGAACAGGATTTTTTCCGATTCTATTTTTTCGATAAACATTATAACGCAACAATATATAGTTCGATGTGTTTCATCTCTCTTGGACTTACAAGATGATCCTCGCAAATACGTGACGTATCTTCATCATTTACTCGGTTTCTACGTCGCATGTACGAGGCGGAGGCGTTTCCTTTTATCAACGCGGACGAAAGGAAAGGAGCGAGAAAACACGGCGGATATATGAAAGCGACGGTATCGCGAAGCTCATAAGTTCAGGGAACGTGGTTTTGCTCGCGCCCGTGGAATCGCAGTCGCTGTCACGTGCCAACCGCGACCTGTTGTATCGATATTAACGACAACAAGTCGGTGCTACGCACGCGAGCGACAGTCACGGAGATTACTTTTTCCCAAGGCAGTCCGATGCCGCAATTAGTACCACGAGAGAAATTCCGATTAAAACAATCTGATGTATCGCGGAAACGCTGCTTTTTACGCTGCACAAAAGCTCCGCGCTTATTGTTCCGATATCATCTGCTCTTATTATTAGCGCGTAACGTTATTTCAGTTTTAATAGAACAAAATTATATAACGTTAAGATATAAAATCGCGTTCTCAATTGCGATATCAATTTTTGTTATCCACCCTCAATTTGCTTTATTTTAGCGTTATTAGCGTTATTTATTCGCCATTCTCAATAAAACATTCAGCATTGTTGTTTACCGTCGATATAGATAACATTATTAATGCGCGGTACATTTTTAATCCCATCAACGGAAGAACTTGGATGCAAATGTAAATCCCGCATTGCACCGCAATTGTTTGAAACTAAAACTCGTCGGACCGTTGTAACTCGGCAAACACACAGAGAGTTAATAAACTTCTGTACTGTGCCGCGCGGTTTTAATTGGCACAAACAACCGACGTCAATGGGACCAATTTAAAAATTAACGTCTGACCAAGACCGCAATTGTGAATTTATTTAATCCATAGTGTCGTTTTTGGGAGAGCACCATGTCGCGAGTATCGCGACGGCGAGTATTAAAAATTAGGTCGTCAAAGGTCGATCGCCAGGAAATGCCGGATGTACCGAGTGATCTCGTTATTTCGAGCGGGGTTCTGGGTGGTAAGCCATAGTCGCCTCCCAGACATATCCGTCTATCTCCCCGTTCGTCCCTTCATTTGCGCGTTCCCTTCTCCTCCTCCCTCTCGGGGGGGGGGGGGGGCCCATCCCCGACGTCGTCGCGGAAATTGCCGGCGAAATATTTCGGCTTCCAATGTGGTGCGATTAATCCGAAAAGTGAGGCGCAATATCCGAAATTACGGCACACATTTCTCTCGTACCGGCCGCAATAACCAAGAGAAAACGGCACAACTGGTAACAACGTATTGCACGATTAACGGAACTGCGAGACTGCGGGCTTTTGTGTATGTGTATTTGCCGTCGTGCCGGTTGCCTGCGCCGCCCACGAGATTTCCGATTTATCTGGAAATCGCGCGTCTTGCGTGCTCCACTCGCCAATTCCGGCCCCGCCAATGATGTCGAATATATGAACAATTTTAATGTACATAAAATCGAGAGAAATATCGGATTATATAATACGCGGCGACCAAGATATGATATGTAGCGCTGTGATATTGTAAGCTGCGTCTATATATTATGGATAGAAAGCTCAAATAAAAAATAAATAAATTGAAAAAATTAATATCTTATTTTCAAATTTATTAAGTATATAAAAGTTTCGTAAAAAAATATTGTACACGAACATATATATATATATAAATTACACACACACACACACACACACACACAAACAGCATCTATAGGATTGTAATAATACCGGAGTCCAACTTCGGTTTAGTCGATATTAAAGTCCGACTTTATATTGACAAAACTTTGGCGGGTTACTCCGCGTGCCATTAGTGTGCATTAGGAGTCACGTAATCGATAACGGGTGTCGGGAAAGTAGCTCGGCTGCTTCGTTCAAAGAAGCTCGGGCAACAGCGAGGAGCGAGAAACAGAGCGAGTTAAAGTTTCGTCAACGTATCGCGCGTATTTTAAAATGTGGTTAGTGATAGTCGAACGTATTTTACGGACGAGCTTACATAACCATTGTCTCTGTCGCTGTTACGTTATCTTTTGAAAAATGTCCCCTCCGTTTTTAACCCGGTGCCCCATCTCGCTCCCGGTTCTCCTCCTCGGGGTCGGCGCTCTTGTGCACAAAATGTGGAAACGCAAATATTTAAGTATAATTTCCACCGTAAGGCAGAACACACAGCTCTTTCCTCGCTTTTCCGCGCCCGCTACGGGGTTTCACAACCCTCGAAGAAATAAAAATCCTAGCGCGTCGAGGAACAACTATTTCCCTCAACCCTTTTGGTAAGCTGACCGTGCCGTAACTCAAACACACCGCTTAAAGGAACTCAATTACCCTCGGTATTAAATTCTCAACGCAGGAATCGTTTTGGACACGCCTCGTTCATAAGGAGTTCTTTTTTTTTAACAATTTGCCGCCATGGGATTCTCGCTTGTGAACTACGTGCTCGTTAATAGTTTTTTTATTTTATTTCATTTAGGCGAGAAATTGGTTTAATTTAATCGGCACACTGTTAATAACTTGTGACATTTTTACAAAGACTAATCGCCCTGAATCGAGATGGCGCAGATGGGAATTGTACAATGTATCGGCTTTCATTTATCACGGCTAGATACGTAAGAAGCTGTAATATTACGTCAAAATGACATAAAAGCGATATATAGGTGTACAAGATATGAGCAAGCAGGATAATCGACCATGAAACGCGCGAGAGGTATGTGCTATGTATATAAAAGCTTGTAAAAGATCTATCCCCTATTCGAAGCGTTGTATCGCGAAGCGAAAAGAACTTACAACGTTATGCAGGCGCGGCAGTCTTGACACCAATGACACAACAAAGAAACGATGGAAGAAAGCGCAGAGTGCTTTCTCGAGGTCTCGGGGACGATGAGGGAGTGGATTGGGAATGGGCGGTCGGATAGACAATGTTTAAATGCTTTTCGATACGAGAGTGAGACGGAGATTTCATCAAAGCGCAAATTCCTACGAGCTCGAGGGAGATCCTCGTGGAACCGATGCCCGTTCTTCATCCGCCTTCAACCACCATAGAAGGGGGTCCGGGAAGGGGGATCGAGGATCGTCGGTGCGGCTGGTGGAAGCCCCGGTCTCTTATGGTGGGAGATTCGGTGCGGTCGGGAGGGGAGGATTCTCTAAGCAAGTGTGAGAGAGAGAGAGAGAGACGTTTCGCGAGAAGACGAGCTACGAGAGGCACAGACAGAAGGAACAGAGTTGAGAAAGGATAAAGAAGGATCGCAGAGAATAGTCGGCGAGAAGGAGACGCACGAGACGGTATCTCTGTGTGAGTACGTTGGGGGAGAATGTGCGTGCTTATACGAGGGATAGAGAGCGCGGTGATAAAACGAGCTGGTCGAAGCAAGACGAACAATGGGGATGAGGCAACGAAGAGCGTGCGAACCCCCGAAAGAGGAGCTCCGCTGCGTCGCTGGCGGCGGCAGCGGCGGGTGTAGAGCAAATGGGAGGAAGAGACGGAAATCGCGACGGAGACAAAAGTAGCCTCTTTCGGAAGAGCGAGCGAGAGGAACGAAATCGAGGAGGGGAAGAAGAGCGAGAGAGAAGGGGTGAAAACGGGAAGAGAGAGCGAGACAGGCGGAAACATCGCGAAGAAGATCGACGACGGGAAGGGGTGGCAGAAATCGTGCGCGCGAGACGAAAGGGAAGAGAGTCTGCCTCTCTCTTCTCCCTTCCCCTTCTTCTGCGCGGAACAGAGACGAAATTCTAAGGATGGCGAAGGCAGCGGGGATGGTTCCCGCTATACCTTGCTGGCGCACGAATGCGAGAGAGACGGCGTCAAGGGATGGGAACTGAAGCGGGGGCGACTGGGGAAGGGTGGGAAGGTGCGGGAGGCGCACGGGCATGCTGGGTGGATGGGTGCTGGTACGGTTTTCAAGAGGAAAGAGAAGGAGAGGGGTGAGAGCAGCGAGTGGTTGGTGCATTATTGATCCCAGTGTGTGCGGACTGGGCAAAAAGAGGAGCCTCCGGCTCGGCTCGAGAAAGAGACGGAGCGATACATACCCGGCGTACGGAGGCGAGAAGGAGACACCGCCGCGTAGACCGATCTCGCAGACAGATATTAGAAATGCGTTCGCCTCTTACCCGGCATGCGGTGGCATCCGCTGACGAATCCGCAGCTGAAGAATCGAGAGATCCGTCCGCGATGCGGTGAATTCACACCTGGCTGGATAATTTGAAGTAGGTGGCGAGGCAAGAGAGAAAAGAGAGAGAGAGAGAGAGAGAGAGAGAGAGGCTTTGAAGGAAGGAGGGAGGGGGGAAGCAATGGGAAAAGGGCCAAGGTGGATCGTATACGGAGGAATAATCTAATCCTGAATGTTCCGGCGATCCTGGATATCCCGAATACAGTGAATCGCGTTTTAAGTCGCGGTATTATCCGGGGGGATGAATTATTCAGGAAAGACGATAGATACTGTTCTTGTTTCGCGATCGCTCTGATGGAACTTCTATATATCCTTTATGTGCGCCACCGATACCCGGAACACACAAGGAATGGCGATGAAGAAAACGATAATGCAACGCGTTACGTCATTTTATTGTCCAGTACGGTTCTCGATCGGCGAGCGCGATCGAACGGGAGAGAGGAACGACAGAGAGAAACGATTAAGTCTTCAATGGCGAGAATCCTTTTGCAGCGAATGTATATTTGTTCTCCGCGATCCTCTTGTCCTCGCGAAAAGCTCTTTACCGCCCGTTATCCCGTCTGTTCCGACGTAATCTCGATATTTTTTTAGAAAAATCGCGATCTCTCGACAAAAGCGGACGTGACCGAACTCGTTCCGTTGCACAGGCCCTGTAACAGTATTATATGGGTATTGCGATTGTCTTTCGATTTTTAGGTGGATTACTGTTCGCTATGTTAACTCTTTCATTTTCAGCGTTCTCTATAATGGAGATATACTTTTCCCCTTTACTTATAACATATATTTAGTTTCCGTCTAATTCAATAACAATTGTATCTTAGCTTTAATTAAAGTTTTAATTAAAATTTTATTATTTGGTCCAACTTCTATTTTATTTATATTTTATTTTTTTTTTGATAATCCTGACGAATATAATTTTAAACGTTTTTTAAATTTACTTTTTTCAAAAACAAAGTTTCTTACACTGATATATATCTCCAGCATGCGTATTTCTTTAGCTTTTGATAATGGCATAATGTTATTTTCATTGTAAGCGGATTTGATGGCAGATTCGAGCAGTATCGATGTCTATTTCTTTCTCTCTCCTTTGACAATATAACGATTCGATCGTTAGTAAAAAGATTTACCAGGTTGCAATGTGTCTTTTGTCTCATAGGATCAGCTTCGCGAACGATCTTTATCGTTCTCTCGTTTGATCGAGTCTGAAACGAGCGTTCGAGCCTCCTGGAGTATCCAGCTCGCGATCAATCATTGATATGAATCAGTGCCGTACCGATATATACAATACTGCCGGTATTCTTTCCAGTTATTTATTATACGTCGAAATTTAATGGCTCCGCCACGCATTCGACACAGTTTCAAAGAGTAAGTTCGCTGTTATCGATCTCGTCGTCGACATGCCGCCTCGATCGACGTTGTTACCGATAGGAACGACGCAACGCGCGCGAACGTTACCGAGAAGAATTATAGAATGCTTTTGTCAGCGGGTTCTATTCATAATGCCATTCACGCCCGCGCGCGCATACTATGAAATTTATTAAAAAAAAAAAAATGGAAAAAAAAGGAAAACATTTCTCCGGCCAGAACTCATTAATCAGACCGATGGACATTTTATACGACCGGAGAATAATTCAGGCCATTACCGTCAGCACATTTTAAACGTTCCGCAAATAAATGCTAGAAATTCTACGAATTCCGGAAATTTCGCTGAAAGTTTGTATGCGGCTGGACATTTGCCGGCGCAAGTGTGTGCCCCGCAAGAGTATCATATCGAAATTCATGCAAGTTTTCCGCTGTCAGTCAGTTCCCGAGCATGGATATTTGACGTAAAATCGTATAATGGTCATGATAACGCTTCGATAATTATCGAGAATCCGTCGTCAAATGGACCGCGCGCGTAAAATGGCACGCGACGTCAAACGCATGTCAAACAGCCGGTAGATCATTTTTTGGAAGCCGCGATTAATAGAGCGGAAAAAAACAATTGAATCAATGCGTAAATTCCCCGTTACACATAAATTTCTCGAACGATAAATTTTTTTTTTGTTACAATCTCGTTAATAAATGCAGCTTGATGCAATATCAGAAGGAAAGTTATGCGCCGTCGAAAACGATAAATAATTCGCGATACGTTGCGTATTTGCCGTTTCGCAAATGAACGGCGCTGTTTTTCGAACATGGCGAAAGTAAATCGACAGTTTCCGAAATACGTCGCGAAAATATCTCTTTCCCCGCTCAGTCAGCACACGGCGAACGCCGATTTTTCTCCTTCTCTGGGATAATCCATTTCTGCCTCGCGGCGTCTCAATCTGGACGCGATAAGTAGCGAAGTACTGCTAGAAATGGATTTTCCTGACGAATCCGTCTAGTGAGTAAAGATGCATAGCTCCCATTGCTATATATATATATATATCCCGCTTCTCTGCAGATTCCTCTAATTAATATCATTAAGTGATTAGCGCCAGAACAATAGGAATTTAACAATGGAAGCGCATCGTCGTGTCCATTGCCTATCCTCCCTCCTTTTCCTTTTCCCTCTCGTCTACTCTGCTCGCGGACCGTACTTTACAGATTTTTAAACGACTCTTTTCTTGTCTCTTTCGAGACACAATGAAGCTACTTTGCTTTGATTACGCTTCTCTTCTTTGCATTTGTGTTTCATCTAAAATTCCAAATACTATATCTTATCTCATAAGATCACTGATGTGGTCGGATATTAAATGATCGAATTTCAGATTGCATTGCTTTCAATCACATATTTTATTATATGTAAATTTACGGGCGCTCCTGGGGGGGCAAAGGGAAGGAGAAAAAGATATGAAAATTTCATAACTTTCTTTGACCTAGATTTGTATTATCGGTAGCTTAATGTGTGTATATATGGAGAGGAGTCGCATGTTGTATATTAAAACTTGTTACACGCGACACACCATCTGCATCGGTGCATGTTTGCATACATCCAGCAATATTATAGAAATTAACTTATTTTCTAATGTATATTCGCGATCCCTGCCGCCTAACCGGTCATTACCAACTTCCATGCACTTTTTTCTTAAACTTTAGCCTTTCGTTCCCGAAGTATTTATAATCGGGATTCATGAAAAATGCAATTTTTCATTGAATATTTTGATTCATATCGGAGTGTCGATGGTTCAAAAAGCTATGTCAGATTCGAGATATATGCGGTAGGAAAGTTATTTAAATTTATCGGATTTAAACGAGTTGATTTATATAAATAAATGCGTCATCGGGAGCGTCATACTGAGCGAAAACATGAACGAGACATACAATCAATGCATTTTGCAATGGGGAGGGAATAAATGCAACGTCGGTTATGTTTATATATATATTTTTTTATGTATGACCTAGTTTTCGTATATTGTGCGCATAACTGCAAAACATTACGAATTGCTACAGCTGTTATCTTTCAACAATACAATATAACGGAATATAAAATTTACCAGGAAATGAAAGATTAATATATTTTAATAAAAAATTTATTTCCGTAATATGCGATATATTTTAGTTTAATATTTTATAATCATCTAATTTTATTCGCTTAAAGTATAATTGGCTTGCCTTATATTCTTTTGCTTCATTAAACCTTGCAATCGTACAACATTATTTTAGATTTATTTTTATATGGATATACGTATACACGCGCGCATTTACAGAATTGCGATTCTTTCTATCTTTTTTTTTTTTTTGCGCTGCTTGTATACCATTAATGCTGTGCGGATATTTCGAAAACGTTGACACGACGCAGCACACGTGCTCGACTTGAGAAGTATGACGACGAACCCTTGTGTCGAGTGCAAGAAGTTCTAATGAATGAGTTTTTTCTGCCCAACCGTCTCTTTCATTTTTCCTCGCGGGAGATTAAACGCATCGTCTATAGCTACGGCAAACTGAAGTGAGAAGCAAAAATATGTCATCTCCTATTATTAATATTGATTGCTAATATTTAATATGTTGGATACACATTCTTATTATTATAAACTTATTCTCAAGAGAATATCGTTATTTCTAAAATCTTGAATAAAAATTTAATATGCATCCATGAGTCAACGTGATTTATGCTCCTTATTCAACTTATGATTAATCTTTCATCTTATGATATGCATATTTTGAGTTTTACATGAATAACATGTTTGTTATGAAACTAACCACAAAAGTAAATATAAACGGAAGGAATTAAAAAAAAGAAAAAAGAAATTTTTCATAGACATTGATTCATGAAATTCACGTTACACGGATATGCTTGTTTTTCTTAACCCATGCAGATTTGCTCGCGTAATTATCCCGATTTAAGGCCATTTTTAGTGTACGAAACGCTTGCATGCTGCCATTTAATATACCTTGCACCTTCTGCAAAATACGTCGCAGCGCATCTGCATTTAATTCTCGACGCTGAGAATATTAGACGTGCGCGTTACAGTAGAAAAAAATTTTCTTCCTCTTATTCACAGAGAATACGTCATAAAGCGTATGCGAAAATTTCTTCGGATAACTTTTATTATCAATAGTGACGAAATTTGTTTCAATAAAAATCATGATGGATAAATGCGAAAGTTACGTTATTTGTTTTATTTATTTTTTCAAACAAAATTGTCAGCGCTTTTTTGTTTCATTTTCGTTATTCCATGACTTTCAAACGAGTCATAAAGAACGGAAAATATAGACTTGTTACTGTTTGTTTCCTTGAAACGCTGACAAACGCAGATCGTACGACGACAAAGGCATAAACGGAAGCCAGTGTGTAAAACTAGTCGTAGGTGCGAAGTGCGAGCTTTACGAGCGAGATCTGCGTCCAACAACAGGCAGACCGAGAGGGATGGGGGAAAGGGACGGTTCGTGTCGTGGTCACGATGATGGATCAAATAAACGGACATTTCCATAGCGATTCTGTGTCCAACATAAACACTATCGTTTATCATTCGCGTGCTGTGCCAGCTACTTTCATCTCTATTTCATTTCGCGGTGTCGAGGATTAGTGTTTTCAAACAAGATTTATCAGGGAGGACAGAAAAGTCTCTTTCGAGAGATACAAATTAATTTCTATAAAATAAAGTCATCCTTTTGTCTATTATAGTATAAATAAAATTTGAAAAAAAAAAAATATATATATATATTATAATGCATAAAAATAAAATTAATATTAATTGTTTATAAAAAATTATCCAAAGTTTATCCACTTTATAAAGTGCTAAAATTAATTTTATTTTTTATTCTTATTATTAACTGTAAAAAAAATTATATTAAATAAATTATGTCATTTATTAAGGAGAAATATTCCGATCCATTTCATGACGTTTTTCTTTGTCTCATATGTTTCGATTTTTGATGCACGACGAATACTCGATCGGAGGAAAGCGCTGACGTGGTACGTTGATAAGAACGCAGGAAGCTAGTGCGCGAGGGTACGCATAGGAAGGCAGGAAGAGGAATACTTTACGAGCGAGGTCTACCATGAATGACAATCGCTAAGGTAAACCCGGTCTGACCGAGAGAGAGCAGAGGGTAAAGAACGACGAGGAGAGGAAGTAGGAGCTCATAAAGGATGATCAGCTCGTAAAACTGATCACTCCTCGATAACTCTGGAGCACTACGATGGTGGACTTCCACGATGCCGTCGGCTTTATCTTCGCGGTACAACAGGTTAGCCAGAAAATAAGCAAGGCCGTAACCCCGTGAGACTCCCACCGCCCGACTCGCTGGAAAAATCTCAGAGACATTCTCGAGGCATCTTCTCCGGATCAATCGATGTAAGCTCGAATCAACGCGACGCGTATCTTTACGAATAATTATCATTGACATTGCATGATAAGAGCGCGATATCATATGTGTATTATTGTGTTCTTCTTCGAGTACACGAAAATAAAAACGAACGGAAGATATTGAACATAGATTTCTGAAACTTTCTCATTTAATTCTCGTTTAAAATGATCGTCAGATTAAAAAAACCGACAGATATTAGAAAGCGGTGGCGACGCGAGGTAACCGGAAATACGCGGCCGCTTAAAACTACCGAGTCACGTTCCCGTACGGGGAATTAAATAATGCCTTAGCGCGGTTAGATCGTAGAAAAATGTGCGGCACGTTCGCAATTTTATCTCCTGATTTGTTTACTTACGTTTATTCTCGTATTCCTCTCGGGAGAGAACGTGAATTTATTCAGAAAGACGAGGATGGGTTGGACGGAAGGGCGGAGGGGGGAAAGTTGTACTGGCGAAGGATGAGCGCGGGGGAATAGTAGCGGCTGGTGTGTCTGCGGAAGGGTAGAGGGTGGTTTTCGAAGGGCGGAGGACGGTGTTAGTCGCGAGTTGGAGAAGCAGAGCGCGCCTTTGCTCCATTTTTAAAATTCTTTACGACCTCCTTCGATACTCCTCCACCCGACTAGCGCGGATGAAAGGTCACGTAAACGACAGAGGGAAAGGGCAATTTCCTCTCCCTCCTCCCCCTTATCCCCCTTCTCTTTTCTCTTACCTCTCCTCCTTTCCCGTCCCTTATCTTTCTTTATGGAGTCATGGAATGTACACATATCACGAGCGCGTATCCGAGAGACGTTTGTCAGATCATCATCGTTTTTCATCATTTGGGCTTATCGCATTGGTTTTCGCTTCGATCAACTTTCGCGAAATGCAAATCGTTTCATTATTTCGATTAACTGTGTCATTTTAACGACGCGATGCCTGCATCGCCTTTATTAACACAAAATGCCCCGTAATTCACATCGCGCTTATAATGCGAAATTAAATTGTTATCACGGTCTGCTTATTACGATTTAACGCATAATTATTTTATTCGCTCCATATAAATTCTGATTAAAATGTAATTATTACTGTAATATTGACTTCCTTGGTCATCAAATATGTCACGCCAGTTATTTTATGAATGTATCTAATTATCATATTATATGAGAATGTGTATTAAAGTACCGTATTCTTCTAGTAACATATTGAAAAAGGTTTTTCGGCAGCTTTCCCTTAGCTTGCCTAATGAAATTCTTGCAATTTAGCAATTCTACACCTTCAGATAACGCTATCGTACACTTGATCCTCGCTGTAAGCTATATCTACATAACGCTCGTTAAGGTCAACGACCCGTCTCTCTCTTCGCTGAACGCCACCAAAGTGCTCGGCGTGTTGCGAGTAATTGCTGTTGCAGTTGCAACGCCGGCGCCGGCGTGAATGCAGTAAACTCGCTTGAAATTACATCAACGCGAGATCCTCCTCGGGGTCGGCAACGTTTCGTCGGTTGGGTCGCGATGCGACGCAGCGCGTCGCGCTTGCCTAAAACCGTTTTGTATCCCGGCGGTCGTGTTGCATCCCCTGCAAAATCATCGTCGTGGCCGGCGGGACGACGAAGTTTTGCGGCACGAATCGCGGGACACCTGTGACCCGGGCGATGCCGCAAACTTCGTCGACTCAAGGTCGTAGCTCCCGGGATCGACGCCGGATTCTCCCTGCTCGGCATAAGTGGCCGCCAGTGACCCTTCCTCTTGCCAGGGATCACGCATCGAGCTTAGAAGCTTGTTATTTCAGAATTCAAAATATGGCCAAATATTTGGACATTGTCAATCGTTAAAAATATTGTCGAGTCGTTCGTGATTTGTCAACTATCGATCGTTTTGGTGGCGCGAGGGTGACATTTGTAGCAGCAAGAGGCGAACGTCGCGGAAACATGTAGACAGTCGTCGATTTCCCGATTGGTGTAAGACTCTAAAGAGACGTACTCATGCGCTGATTCATGAATGTGCCGATATACATGATTCATGCACGCGTACGCGTTCGCGAGATCTTACGCATTTCCCTCTCTCTTTCTTTCTCTGAATATATTCCTCGGATTGATACATCGAAGTACGAGATTAATCCCTCGTCGCTAGATGTCTTCTTTCAAAACATTTTCAACAGCGGCAAAGCGATTGCATGGCGTTAATGTTTACTAACAATGTAAAATATATATTACAAAATTCATATATATTATGGTAAATAAAATTGCGGTGCCGATAAATTAATTTGCGATATGTTTACTTTATTTAAAGCTAAATTAGACACACACAGACACATACCGGATGAATGGTGCAGCCATACAATTGAAAATTATTATCTCGCTGCAACACTAGGGCAATTAGATCGCGCGAAAGGGTGCAAGGAAGACTGCAGTCCCGAGGATTTAGTAGAATTAAGAATAACATCATTAGGGGCTAGAAGCGGCTCGACGGTTTGTGCAACATTTCAGTCGAAAACGTTCGTTCGCCAAGTCTAATTACGCGTAGCAGCTGTACAGCACATTCCGAGATGCAATTTCTGCAAGTTGACCATGTAACGGGTAACTCATTTCGCCACGATAGAATCGTGTAATTAACTGTAAAGCATTACTTTCGTAACTGGAATGCGTTTTGCAAATGCGAGCTGTGCAATGTGAATTGAATTGTTCTTGAGAAGAAAATCCAAAATAAATGTGTAGGTAAAAGAAAGCTCTTTTAGAATATATTTTATTCTCTAAAATAGAGAAAGAGGGAGAGACAAGTACTTATTCAGTTAAATCTTTCGATATCAAATAAAATGATTGGAAAACGCGGCGTCGCTTCGCTAAGTACATGAAATCAACATCCGGTTATCGATCTCTCAGGCTGCATTACGTTGTATCGGGTTACTTCGGCGCAGTTCCGGCAACATAACTCGAATAGAAGGATATCCGCAAACATCCTGTGGGGAATCGTATTCGAAAGGAACATATCGCCGTTGCCGTAGCCCAATGATATGCCCCAGGCATGCATACGTTCCATCAGCCACGGCGCATATCTCGACACATTTCGCGCATGGCTGATCAGCGCAATAGATAATTTATCTGCAATATATCGGAGCCGCGAACTCGGATGCTGTAGCTCGGATGACGCTCGAGCACAAATAGGTTTATGAGAAAGCGATGAGAAAATGGCCGTTTAATCGAAGAGTGTGGTATTAAAAAATTTAGTCGCGAGAAATTTCGAAAAGAAACAATATTCAAGTTACTTTTATTACAACAGAATTTATAATAATTAACATTTAATAATTTTATCAAAGCATTCGTTTTGCGTGTTATTTTTCTATGTGCTGATATTATTTTTATATATTGAAATAATAAAATGGTTGCACGATATTGCAAATTATCATAGGATTTTAAAAAATTCATAATTTTATTTTTATGTATCTTTGATTTAAATGGCGATTGATGAATGATGAGTGCGAAGGATCTGTTGCTCGTATCTCGCATTGTGTTCGGTGCCATTTCTGCAACGCGAGTAATCGTGACAATGTTCCTGAAACAGAGAGCGATTGCGCGATATTCCTGAAACGGAGTTATGTGTCCGTTTGTGTATGTACACATGGCATCTACGGCGCATCTACGGGTACATCTCACGCATAGCCGATCGATACCACGGATATTCCTCGAGGCACGTCGTAATTTGAACATTCGGTGTAGCACGATTTGCATTATATAAGAGAAGACAAGCCAGATGAACATATATCCGTGTTCAACTATCGTATAAAAAGTCAACTGTCTGTTGCATTTTACTCGCAATCAATCAAATAAATCGTCTTACTCTATTTGCATGCTATAAATACTAATTTTAATAATTATTATATAATTTCTTTATATATGAAATGGATTTCTCTTTATACAAAATTAATAGTGAAATAAAAATAGAAAGAATATACACGAATACAATTTGAACTAAACAGATTCTCTATTTTTAATACGAATTAAACACGTACATATTTAATATACATATACATATATGTAATTTTAAATATTTTATTATAAATATTTTATATATTTCAAGACATATATATAAATATATATATATATATATATATATATATATATATATATATGTATTTAAAATCCAGAATATTTTAAATACAGTATATATTACATAATAATGTGTAATATAGATGTCACGCAGAGCAAATATTTTATAATAAAAATAAATAATATATAAATTATAAATTACTCACCTTACGGTTATCGTTGCCCGATGCCTCCCCGGATTTCTTCTTGCTCTCTTATTCATGGCACTTTGATGCTCTTTTATGGCACTCGCGAAAAAAACGATCTTACGCGCACACTAACCAAAAAAAAAAAAAAACGATCGCTCGGTATACCCGATAATTTATTATATTATGCGAATATTTAATGTATACTACAAAATAAACTCTTACGGAATAAACCTTGAGTTCCTTGAATTTCAAATCGACTGTTAATGAACAGTTAATATATAGACTTAGGGTTATTTAGGGTTATTTGCCTCTCTCGATCCGACGATTTGCGTGTTACTTCACGCTCTCAATCCGAAAACAACGAGCAGATTATATTTAAATCCGCGAAAATATCAAAACGCGATGCGAAATACATTTAAATCCAAACATTACTAAAGAAACATTTATTGCTATGAAACTATAATTTATAATTCCTATTCTCTGTCGCCACATCGATTCCTATTTGAAATATACATATAAATTTCATACTTGCTTTGATAAATACGCATCAACACAGCTATTTCATACGATTTATACAATTTCACCAAGAATCGAAGGAATTATACATTATTGTGTTTTATCGCTATAATTGTTTCTTTAACACAATGTTTGGATTTATATATAACTCGTAATGCGTTTAAAATTTTTTCGATTAATTTGCAATTTTCGAATTTAAAACGTGCAATGAAATTGTAGAATCAAGTGGTTTTCAACGAAAATTGTATCATGATTGAAACATTTCAACCGTTCATTATTAATTAATTAAAAACGTAAAGAATAAGATGTATTTTACATTTTTTAATATTTATACGTTAAATATTTTATATGAGGATGATAAATTTCAATTCGCACACGGTATTCGACGCCGCGCACAACACGAAATTACGTGTTTGTTTACCATGAATGTGTTTATCCAGTCTGACCAACTGTCACTCGCGCGGCGAGTGTCTAATGCATGAGTAGCGGCACGAAGTGCACACTATATATATGACTCAGGATTACCTTTCCGAGACGCGACCATGAGAAGTGTCGGTAGATCATTATAATTAATAGAATTAACTTATGTGAGATTGGTTTATTCTCTATAAACAATATGTGTGTGTACCGCGCGACGTGTGTACGAAATGGTAATTGTCCTATGAGAGGGTATACATTATTTCTTATTCCGCGGCGGATTACTGTGCAATTAGGGTTAGATTAGGTTAGCTTAGATTCATGCGCTAAACAAACTCGTAACTTTATGCGCCTTTTGCGCGTTCTTTCGTCGCAATGTATTATAAAATACGCGTCGCGTACGATTAATTATCGGGAGTATCGTGCAAAGTGCGGAGCGATTGTTTTTTTCTATCAATGCGCGCGGAAAATCGATATTTTTTCGCGAGTACCATGAAGGAGCATCAAAGGATGAAGAGAGAAAATAAAAAAGCCCGGGGAGAAGCATCGGATAACGGCAAAGCATCCGTAAGATGAATAATTTATAATTTATTTATTATTTATTATTTAGTTGTGAAATTAATTGTTCGGCGTGGTACATTTTACATTATTGTGTAATATAATGAAAAATATTTTCTATATTTTTGTATATCTTGACTTATATATACATTTTAAAATATTTATAATAAAAATATTAAAATTATATATATATATATATATATATATATATATATATATATAACGCTTTAACATCGTATTTAAAATTTACATACAATTAAAGATTATTTATACACATAAGAATTAGATTCTTATTTTTATTATATTTTTTAAAAGAGTATTTCTATTAAAATTTTCTTCAAAAAATATCTTATTTTTTAAGATTAAATATTAATTTGACGATCGAATAAAAAATTTTATTATATGTGTGTAATAATTTTAAATATTAATTAACTTGATTATTACTTTATAATTTAATGTTGTGTACTACTCTGCCGTTGAGGGAAAATTAATTTTTATTTTATTATATATACGTACACTTGTACATTTATAACATATACAATGCATGTAATTATTTCTTCTCAACACAAAGATATAAAATTTTATAAATAATGATTAAATATTCATTTCTCATGAAAATTGTATAAGCAAGATAAAACAAAATTATTCTCCGTACATATAAAATTATTGCGTATAAAATATCTAATTATTCCACGTATTATCATCTCGACATGGCGTACATACACATTCTTCGGCATCCAACGCGCATGATTTGCTGCGTATTCCGTTTATCGATCGAATAGAATTAATCCGTATGGCGGAATCTGTACCGATCTTGCGATAACTGTCGTTCATTAGCAGCTCGAACCGGAAGTTCGATGCCCGAGGCGGCGCATAATTCGAGCTTACCTCGTGCCGAGCGTCTTGCGTTGCCTCGCGACGTGCCATTTACGTGCACAGCCAACAATGACGATACCTCTCACGACGACAATCCGGGAATTGATCACACATGATTAACGTGCATGCGTGGCGGTGCGTTACGCGCCACTTGCGTCGCGAAATTACCACGTGCCAATTATTGCGCGCTCGTTTTACAGTACTATTATTAAGGCCTTCGCGTTCAGTCTGGAATTATTGGGCTTTGGTTCTCAGGATAGACCGATAATCGGAGCTCATCAGCTATATCTGGGATCTAGAACAGTATGTATCCAGCAAGCGGACCAAATTATATCTTGTATTTTATATTGAATTACTGAATACACTTATCTAAAGTAATAATTGCGCACAAGACATGGAATAAAAATATGTATTTAGAAAATGATATGACGCGCGGGCGCGCACAAATAAAATATATCAAAATTTATATTATACAAGATAAAAGGTGCATAAAAATAAAAGATTAATTAGGCCTTGAAAACATTTAACGTCAATATGAAAAATATTCTTTAATATGAAGGAAAAAGAAGAATTATATCGATACAGAAAATGTAATTCACACAAGCAAATTTTATTATATTATATAATTTAGATCGGTAGAAAAACTCGTTATCGCATTCTTACAACATACGTATGACGCACATCGCGATAAGAATAAAGTGTATAGTCCTGGCATGAATTACCTCTCGCGTGCTTTCTCGGTTTCTTCGGCACCGAACAAGACCGATAGATGCCATTTCGTCCCGAGGATCGATACCATGGCCACGATAAGATGACGGCACCGATAGAATATCGCTTTTGATAGATTAGTCGACCTCTGCCGTTCGATGTGCCTTTGTTACCCCACGCGATCTAACGAGACGTGCGTCTTTGAACTGCAGCAAAACGGTAGAAGCTCTGCTCGTTATCAACGAGATGAGACGGCTAATGCGATCGAAGGTAAATCGAGAAACGGGCGCTTCTTATGATCCCACGCGTAATAACGTGCCTTTTGAATCGGTCAGGAACTACATTATCGGAGAGACGCATAAGAGAAACGGATGTCATAATTGAAAGAGAAGATTTCTATATGCGCGAACATTTTATTTATTGCCATCTTACTCCCAATACCTTACCTATTTCAATAGATGGCTTTTAAAAGACTTGAAAGACTGCGTCTTTGAGAAATAGCATCGCGTTACTTTGTTCAAGAGCGAACAGCGATTTATCGCGGACTGACTATTCGCGCGAGTTAATCCGTCGTTTCCAACCGAAAGATTCGCAACGGGGATGCGTGAATAAGTATATAATAAGGTGGAGAGGCGGAGAAGCCCCTCGCATTCCCGTCTCATAAATTGCTGCTTATCTCGCGCAACGTGATCCACACAGGGCCATTATCATGCTAATTCACGATTACCTGACCTCCCTTCGCGCGCGCTCCCGACCTTACCGTTACCTATCTGGCTGCAACTGGTTATGTTAAATTGGGATTGATGCCGCAACCGTGATCCGGGTCGCCTACGATGACGACGTACCATTAAACTGGCACTCTCAAATTCAACGTTCAATTGAACGCGTGGGCGCGCTTCCTACCTATTATTACGTGAATACGTGTGTAAGCGTGACATAGCTTGAATCTATGATAAGAGAATATTTTTGAAATCATTTTGTTAAAATTTTGTCTAATCGTATTCTGTACTGTTCGTATTATGATGATTTTTTCTCTTTATATTTTTGCTTTACATAATATAAAATTTAAATATAGTACAGAAAATATAATTGCTGTATAAACAGTGTTCAGAAAATATAATTGCTGTTTGAATATACTTAAAATATACTCTAATTTTTCTTAATTTTTTTTGTTTAATTTTTCTATGATGGCAGAAATAAGAAAAGAAAAAAAATCGTACAGAAAGATTACTTAAACACCATTTGAAGGATTATTACGTATAATTTTTTCTTAAAAGTTTGTTACTGCTGCTACTTATCGTATCACAAAGCATCTTATAAATTTATATGCACTAAAATCGCTTTAATTTAAAAACCTAGTGTAATTAAAAAGGAAAAAAAGAAAATTCTTATAAATTTCCAAAGTTGCGTTAAAAACTAATATTATAAAGGTATAATTTACAAAAGAAAAAATTTTATCTTTAAGTGTAAGGATTTTTGACATGAAAAAGTTAAATCAAAATTTAATACGTAATTCAAAACTGCCGAGATCCAAAACGGTTAATCAAAATGCGAAAGCATGGTTACTCTCGTATTTTTATGTCGTTCATCTCCGACGTTCATTCGCTGTTAATTAAGCGGATAATTAATATAGTTGTGTTCTCTCTAATTTCTGAAAATCTAGGATCCTTGTAAAGCTGCAAAAATATCGCAATTAGTTCGTTGAGGCAAGACCGCGTTGTTGCAACGAAGTATACGATCGGGATCGAGTCAACCGGAAAAACCTTCGGACAATTCCCAGCGTTTGTTTTGTACATGGCTGTTTTTCGGACGGACTAATTCCTTCAATTGATTAATAAATATCTTTGCTGCAAAACCTTCTATTATCTGCGCATTCTGCTGCAAGAACTTCTCATTTCTCTTTAGTTATACTGTCATCCAAGTACTATTTCGAAACAAAAACTGTTATTGGAATACGTTTGTTTTCATCTTGTTTATTTTATCTTCTTATATGTCTAATTCTTATAGTAAATACATATAGGGTGAGTCGTAAATATATTTTAAAATTTTGGGAGTGTATTCCTGGATAAAAAGTAGGAACAAATATATATATATATATATTTCTATGAATATTATCCCGAAAATACTTTGTTATCGAAATAATAGACACAATAGATTTTATAATGATTTAGTTTCAGATCAGACTCTTTCTTTCCACGACGTTCTAATGTTTTGATTTTGGACTAGTGTTTGTTTACCAGCACACGCGACTACAATCCACTGAAAGGAAGGGGAAGGAGACTTTAATGTAGGCCTTTGTACTTGAGTACAGTACATTATAACTCATTCGGGGTAAATATATGAAATATAAATATATAAAATATAAATTAAAAATATAATAATAACAGTTACGCGTGCGCGCACGAGGGAGAGGGCAAAAAGAAAAAAGAGAAAATATATACATTACGCATCTTTTTGTATTATTATACACAAAATTTAGTAGTGACATAATCAGCAAAACATTCATTGCATATAATTTCACTGCATACTATATAAATCCTAACTAGCTCTGAGAACTATGCGTATTATTGATTATTAATTAATTACATAATTAGTAAAACTATTGTTGAATTTATCGATATCCAACGGAGCGCGATCCATGCGCGATAATGCGCGGTCGACCGACCGATATCAAATCAGCCTGACGATTTGTACGGGGTTCCTCGAGCGTAGTATTGATTCATGCATCGGTTAAAATTACGTGGGCATCGTGACACGTGGAAAATGAGATATTATTCACGCAGCCGCGTAAATATAACCGAAGATGAGTACGCGAGGCGTGCTACCAACACGAATATCGATTATTTGTTCGAGTCAGCAGTCAAATTATCAGTAAAATTTTAAAATTCTAAAATTTTAGGTGATAAGTACGAAGATGTATCAAAACTTGCAATGAAATAATATTTATATTCTAATCTATTTCGTTCTATTCGCATGACCAACTATCTTTCTTTTTTTCCTTTCTCTCCATTTTGTTCTAATTTTGGAAAGAAAGAAAACTTATTTACGATTCTTTCATTCAACTGGCGGGCTGCAATCTGACGAATAATTTTTTCTTTCTTTATAAGAAGAGACGTATCGCGGTTAATCGGATTCTTATTACTCCGTAATCTTTGCATTTGCATAAATATAAATTGAGGAGGCAAACGGAGCTGCTGGATTGCGTTTTAGCAGAAACTTTTGAGTTGTTACATCGATATATTTATGTTTTAATGAATGCCACTTATTTTAAGAGTAATTATTTTTACAAATATTCACATTCTGATTGTAAAAATTACTTGAAATACACCACGAAGAGTAAACTCGTGTCGAACTTCTTCTTTGTATGAAAATTTATCGTTTATTTTTTTAAGTGTGTACAAATTTCTAACCATTATATCTTGGCTGCTTTAAATATCGGGCTCAGGCGAGCGATCTCTACGAGTGTCACCAGAAGCGAAAATGCATTGGTAAAAACTCCACCGGGGAATTCTATGTTGACAATGAATTACGGAAAGCAGGTAATTTCGCGGGGACTCAGCAGCGGGATCGGACCGACTTGCAGCGGGGAACGGTGGACGAAGGACGGAGGGGTGGGTGGGAGGACCAGAACGGTGGCCGCAAAAAGTGCAGCCAGTGGGACGACAAATCAAATTTTCGCTCCGACTGCACGGAGCCGTGGGCCATTGTTGCTTTTTATATGCAAAGCAGGGTTAAATTATAGCAGGGGAAAGGAGACGACAGTGGCGACGGATCCTGCGGCTCGGGTTCGCGACCCATTGTACTACTTGCTGACCGGAAGCATCATTGTACTGCTACTACCGTGAGAGTGGTAGCCGCTATTTAAATGTGTTTCGTCCGCCGTGTTTCAGCCATGGCGAATACGGCAAAATACACTCGAGATGCCGCTTTTCTTCCTCTCATCCACTTGTCATAATAAAACGGTAAATTATGGAAAGAATAGACAAGCAGAGAGAGAGAGAGAGAGAGAGAGAGAGAGAGAAAGGGGGGGACAAATTTTTATTTGAGAATCTAGCATAATAGAGAGAAATATATTTAGGATACATTAAATGTTCGACTCACTTCAAATTTCTCATTTTTAAGTAATTTACAATGTATTTAACAAGCTTTATTTTTTTTATATGTGATTTGTGTATTTCTTTTTTATTATTTAAATACGTTGGAATATACGGAGGAATATTTATAAATATTATGTTCATGTTTTTCCGCCGCTGCTGTCGGAATGCCGCGTGCACTCTACCGAAATTGCAGCATAAGTGCATATTTCTATATGACGCGCTCTGTAGTAGAGTATAAACCCGCGTTTTACACATTTTTGCGATTCCGGTTGAAACGTTCATTTCACGTGCAACACAATAATGTAATAAATGTAATAACGTAAACGGAAAGTTATGTTTGCTGCAAAGTGCATAACGATATCTGAAAATAAGTCTGACAGATTTTTTTTTGTTCCACGATGCGAAAATATCTATGTAATATATAAGCGATCATGCGTAAATTTGGTTAAATCGGATTCCGCATCTTTGAAATAGATTTCTATTCCATTTTTTCACGAGAATGTTCAATTCCTATTTCGTAATAATAGATGATAATTAATCATTGGTAAATAACTTTGGTTAAAACGGAACCTCCTCTCTCGTAGCGAGTTACCGTAATCACTTTAAAGCCCCTTTGAAGGCCCTTTTACGGTCACACAACAAAGACCAATGACGCTATATTAAAATTGACGCGGCGATATACGAGTAATGCAAACGCATTTGAAGCATCGACGGGTCGATTGAAGCGGCTCGTTCGTTTACTCGATCGGCCGGCCGATGCACTCGACGACTATCCCCGCCTATATCGCGATCCACTTGCGTGCTTGTTGCAACATACGCTGCGGTTACACGCATCATTGCTATCGCCACGGCATCTCTCGTCATCCTCTTCACCCGATCATCGTCATCATCGCGATCATCATCGTCATTGTCGTCATCGTCGGCGATCGGCATTATCGTTATTATCGGGCTCGGTCAATCGTCGCGTTTGCCGCGGGCAACCTTGCCGCGTTTATCGATTGAATTTAACATAATCCCATACTCTACGGTGGTACATAATTAGCCGCATTTCATCGCCCAATTTCGTATACCGCGACACGTGTACAAGACTTTTGTTGCCTTCATACACGCATCTGTGGCTGCGCGTTGCAGTTACAAATTTTGAATGAGAGTTATATCGCAAGAATTATATCGAACGGCAGCTTGGCGGGATATAATGATGAAATAAAAAATTAAGAACAAAGATACTGCAAATATGAAAAATTGACAAATTTTCAAACGTTATATTCTTTTGTTCAATGGCCATGAGTTTAAAGTAAAGAACCAATATGTGCAAGAAGCGTAAAGTTGAAAATACTTCTCTTATGCCAACGAAAATAAAGTTGCCGAAGGCAATTGCTAAACATTATTTTAATTTAATATGATTTAATAGAAGGATGGATTTTAAACTCAGTTTTCACAACGTTTTTGCATTTTCGAGTCAGTATATATTTCTCCCAAAATCAGATGTGCATTTATCTTGAAAGTGATGATATATTTTTTAATCTTCTTTTAAAGTATTTTAAATTTTGCTGTTAAATCATGTTGTTAGTATCTCGAGGATTAATTGTAGCGATGCGCGTTCAATTCTTATAGTTGGAATTTCGCGATCGCGTAGTCTTGGCAATATTCTTCGCAAAATAAACGAGGAAGAAAATCGACGCTCGCGGCTTGGGTTTTGGGGTGGTGTGGTGCGCGTTCTCGCTCGCAACGTAACTCCCGCAAAATTTACTGGCTGCAGAATCGTGCAACCCGCCACCACGATTTACCTGCACTTTTATCGCGCCGTATATATAAACGCGCGTGTATATGTGTATACGTGTATACATATGCACATATACACACGCGAAGGGGAGACCCAGCTGTCGGTTGCACGAGCTCGTAAGTATTTCCGTACACACACACAGTTTGCGAGTGGTATTTGCACGTCCGTGTATATCGCACGTACGTGTGCATAAATACATCGAAATAAAGGAAGACTAGCGAGAATCAACGAGAACGAGAATGCGATTTCGTGCAGTAGGTCGGAAAGTGCCAGGTTGAAGTGGCATCGAATGTTCCTATATGCTGCCACGTGTGTAAGAAATTAGATGCTATTAAGGTTGAATACGAATAATCGAACGTGCAGATTGAATTTGCACGTTTCGATGTAACTTCCTGGATATTGTAAAATTTATTTGCTGTTTAACGGAATTGCAAAGCTATGCGTTCTACCAGATTTTTATGAGTTATAGAGGCTCGGTGGTAATCGCAAAATTTCACGAGTATTTTTATATTGCTCAAAGCGCATGTAGGACTCTGTGTGTGTGTGTGTGTACGAGTTATCGGCGAGGAAAATTTACGGCGTATTTATGATGCTTTACGACATCGCGATATCTGATAAATTGCAGTACCAGTACCGTTTCTTGAATGAAATTCGTTCGCTGAATCGCACTCAAATTGACTCTTTTGCGGGTATTACGTTTATAGGAAACAAAGCAATAAGTGGGTTATTGGATCGATGTAAAATTGGGATACACGTCATATACAAATTAATTAAAATATATTTATTCAATGACATATTTGCATTATGCATATGTATATAGAGGATAACGATAGAATTGTATAGAGTATACAGTATAACGGATGACAGGCACAGATGTTTTTACCGAAACTCGCATTGAGAATCGAAATAGATAACGTCCAAAAATGGTAACAAACAATTAAAATAAATGAATAAACGCGAATATTCGCGTTTTCATATTATCCAAACGACAATACACGACTCGCGTCAAACGTGATTTTCCATCACGTGCGGTTTAATTACTTCACTCGCACGCTTTCTCTCGCATGGTTAATATTCTGTCAAAGAGCATCATCATATCCATAACTCTCGCGAGTTCTTGCTACCGCAAGCTGGGCTACCCCTTCGCAATAACGAAGGTTGAAGGCAGATCGCTAAAAAAAAGGGAAAATAGCAAAAATAAGAGAGAGAGAGAGAGGAGAAATAAAGTAAAGAGAGCAAAAGGGAGAAGAACAACAAAAACAGCGGAACAATGCGGACAAAAAATCGCCCCTCTTGTGCGATTGAAATACGATGAACGGTTTGATCGGGTTTCCGATGGACGAGCGAAACTCCACATAAAGTTAATACCCACAGCGGCTACGACACGCTAAAATACACACATGCACGACTATGTATATATCATGTGGATTTTCTCATGGGATTTCCAGTCCGGCGACGGAAGTCGGTCGATTTTTTTTCTTGTTTTCTTTTTTATCGATCGTTTCTTTTTTTTATGTATTTATTTTTTTGTTACCTTCTATCGGGGAGAACGAATGATTATTGGGTTTTGAAACGTATCGCGAATTTATTTTTAAATCTCCGAGGCTCGATCGAGTTATCCGTAATCATAGCCAGCGTTTAATTACTCGAAGAATCTTTGTATTAATCGACGAACGCGCTCACTAAATACGTATCGATATTTATTGGCAGTTTGATGTTTTTCTACTTGTGTATTTTACTTTTTCTAATATTGACGAACACGTGCGAGCTAGCTAATTTCACAGAGCGAAATGGTGCCGTGGGTGCTTCCACGTGGCAAATGAATTGCACGTTTCTGTCGATTGCGTCACAGTTAACGAATCATTCCTGACTTTCGAAACGAATAGTCGTTACTTCGTTTCACGAAAAGTGAACGTAAACTGAATGGACAAAGAGATGTAAAAATAATTTAATTTATATATATATATAGAAAAGTGAAAATACTATGATCACGTGGAAAGAACGCTGAAATTTTATATTGTTAAATATCGCGCCAAGATTTTTTTCCTCTTTCCCACAGCAGAAGATTTTTAAAGTTTCTCGCATTTCTCGTATTTATTTTATTTTGGGCGTTTTTAATTCCTTTAAATTTGCAAACTTAGTCGCCGCGGTAAATGCGCGCTGTGGTATCGGCGATAGGAAACTCGAGACTTAATCCCAGTCGATGTGGCCTCGCACTTTGCAAGTTTTCGATCTCGCCTTAACCGACGAGTTCCTGGCACGAAACGGGCGCGAGTAAGTTCGCGAGATACATTAAAGTCGCACGGAACTCTCGCGCCGAAACTTGCCGCTACGGCGGTCTCGTTTCACCGTTTTCGCGTTCAACCCCCACCCCGGGTGGATTGGCTTTAGGTGCCGCGACGCCTTGTGTACATAAACGCGAAATCCATTAACGACATCATCCGCATGTACAGCCATATATACGGATACACCCAAGTTCTGTCTACACACGCACGTATGCATGCACGCATTAGCGCGAAAGACGTATTACGGTCAGGTATTTGACATGAAAAGCGGGTCGAAACGCGGCGTGTTAGCGAATTATTTCCTCTCTATATAATCCGCCAAGTCTCTTGCGAAATATGTAAACGAAAAATTTTCTAAAAATTACTTTCTTCTTAAATCTTAAGAATCGACCTTTTCGGTTCTTTTTTTTCTTCACGATGTGTTAAATGTAACCTGGAAATGGGCTTTCTCCGTTAAATTATTCTTTGAAATAATTTTTTAAAGACTTGAATATTTCACGAATATCAGTATTATTTATATTACATATTGCGATTAACGGTTTTCAAATACAAGACATGTACACTGTCCTAAGTACGCTGCAATAATATCATCAATGTAACTTGAAAGTGCGTCTGACCAATATTGACCACTACTACTTGCGCTGCGTTGAATCGACAAGGCATGATGCGTTGGTCGCAAAAAAAGAAATAAATTTATTTATTACAATATGTATTTAATGAATATTATCATATTTTAAAGGAGGTTACATAAATTTTTGCAAACGCCGAAAATAATATAATTTATATTTGCGTGGAAAGCAGCGAGGATGAAAATAAAGAGGTAAATGCTGTTTAAAAAATAAAATTATGAGGCATCATCGGCGGCTTCTTATCATTAACAAAATCCGGATGTTACAGTTACAAATGGCGCGACAAAACTTTCAAACACAGACGCGTTTTGCCAAAAGCATCGCCGAGGGAATGCCAGTTTTCATTCGGTCAGCTTCGGGCGGAATATCATTTTGCAGCGATAAGCCGGGTGTGCAATGCTACACGCGTGCAAAGCGCGTATGCAGCGCATACACATAAACATATACACATACTCGCGCGCTAATATCTAACCGGCCGCGGTATATATTATACCGTCGCAGTTTCGTATTTGTGCATCGCCATGTTGCGATGATGTTATCTCGTGAAATTGCACTCCGCTTCGTGTAACGAATACAACTCGGTTCGCTTTGCTGCTACAAGCAAAATAAATATATAATACACAATTATATTAGATAATACGCAATTACATTAGGAGATAATAATGTATATCGTAATATTATAAACCTCTGTGCGTAATATAAATCATCTGATTTTATTATATCGGTTGATTGCATTACTTCCGTCATCGATAAAATCGAATCAAAGTCGAGCATGTCTCGAATTCCGGATGCAGAATTAAAATGCAACCGCCTCGGTTGATGGAAAAATAAAACCAGTCCGTGGGGAGGGAGATTTCTTCGTTCTTATATGCGTGCTTTCACGCGCCCGATTCGTTCTTCGTGCAATTCGTTCCTGGTGATCGGACACCCATCGATCGGAGTGTTTAAAAGATATGTTAAACGCCGGGATAGCGGATGAGATTTGCGAATTTCGACGAAGGTATCTGGTGACGGACAGATGATCTCAAAGAGGATCGAAGTGTGGAATCAAGTACTGTGCTCTTCGTCGTTATCGGTTTGTCTTCGAGATAAACAGGAAAAACTATTACATGCTCATTTTGCCACACTTTGTTCTCTTTCTCTCTGTTTCTCCCATTCTTTTTGACAATTTCGAAAATCTTGCGCGACCTGAAAGGCACGCCTTCAATCTACCGTATTTATCTTGCTCGTCTCTATCGTATCAAAAGTATAAAAAAAAGAGAGAGAGAAACGAGACTGTGGGAAATGTGTACCAGCATGGAATGTAAATTACTGGCGTTTCGAAAGCCTTGCGGGTATTCTGGATTTGCGATAGATCCGATCGCATTTATCGGCGCGCCGTCATTTTTCTCGCTTCTGGGGCTCGATAGTGCGCGGAGCGACGACAAAAAACTCCATGCTCATTATTTTATTGCAATTAAACGAGATCGTGTTTACATCGAACTGCGTATCGAATAACTCTTCGAACCATGTGAGAGTCGACACCTGTCGGGCGCCACAATGCATTCTGTCTTCAAAGCGTCAGATTAAACAACAGATTAAAATTAATCTTGATTGAAGAGTCTCAGTGTCAATGCTAATAATGATAAAATAATTGATATTTTTGCGAAATTAGACATCTAAGAAGGAGTCGATCGATGGATCGATGGATTGTGATTTTAAGCGTCTAAAAAGGTGAATTGTCTGATATAAGTTCTCTCCTCGATTATACATGCGCGTATCATTACGCAATTCCTAGTAAGATATTGACACAGCACTAGAATACATAATTTACTCCCGGTTTGTGCGCCTGCCGGTTTGGATCTCTCCCGGGCGAGTCAATATTTGCCGACATCATGGAATTTCTGCTGCTGCAGCGTCGCGCGACCAGGTATCCGATAGGTACGCGAGCGTGCAAGCTTTGCCAGATACACGTCCCTCTTGCGAACCGCAATCGACGAAGCATATAAGACGATCTCACGGCGAGACTGATCGTTTCGACAATGAATCGTTCGAATCGATCCATATATCGCGCTGCCCGGCAAAGTGTCTGCGTCGACATGACCGATAACGATTAATTAGATTCGGACAGACGAGCCGAAAATATTGGATGTCAAAGCGCTTATTTGTATGCATACCTAGTTGGCCGCGTGTAATTATAGGAAATTGCCGGTCGGCCAAATCGCGCGAATTGGCCCGTATGCGCGTTTGAATCCGCGTTAATCAATAACGATAAATTGTCGCTGCTGATAAATTCTATCTCCCATGTAATTACGGCGAATTAAAAAAAATTAATTAAAAAGCCCTACCTCCGCGCTATAATCCTTCCTCCGATTCACTTCGACGTACTCGGCTTATTTGTAAATCGCATTTTGCGCGTCTATCCCAAGTTTATTTTCCACGAGCAGATATTTTTCGCGTATATTAAATTAACGTGTAATTGCTGTTGCACGGACGACGCAGTCATTCCATTTCATCATTCACTCTACGTTCTGCAATACAAATGAAATAAACACGCAGTGTCCATCGAAAGCAATCGTCCGACGTGGCGAATAACTCCACTCGGCGTTTGTAGACTATTTATTATTTTTTTTTTGTGCGAGGAATGAAAGAGATACGAGCATTTACGGAATAACGCTTGTGTGTGTGTATTGGATTCCTACATTCATTTTTATCATATTTATTAAGTGTTAAATGCACACACAAATACCGTATTTTTTCGATTTTGTTTCAACTGCACGTCCTCGGAGGTCTCGTCGCAGGATAAACAAATTCATCCATCCGTCTCTCTTTCGCAAAACGTGCGCCCGCGGCGGGGGAAGCATCGGAAACGAGCGCGGGTGCGGGAGCATCGATGAAAAATAATTCCGTTTACCACTTGCAGAACTATCACTTTTCCGACGAAAATAAGAGAGAAACGCGTATTCAAATATTCCGCCCTTTACCTGTAGTCGTGACTCGTCGAACGGATTTGCGGCTACGACTGCGTCGCGCCGATCCTCACACAGGTTTTACCCGTGAATATACGTCCGTGGACGCGCGTCCCTGTATTTGTACCTCACCTACCTCGCGGCGTGTACTCCCCCATAATTTACATATTGTTGCGCGGCAGAAGCCGCCCGCCAGCGGCCATTTCTCTCTCTCTCTCTCTGCCAGCCGACCTCCTTTCCCGCGAATATCATTTCGCGAAAAGTTTTTCGCCCATCGTCTTTTCTTCCTCCTCCCCTCATCGATATGCCGAGGCAATCGCCTCTCGTTCGATCACCTTGCTCGACCCATGTGCTGATTTCGCGGATATATAGCCGCGCCTGGAGGGAAATGCGTTTTGATGAAAGTATTCTCCATCGTCGCAATTGCGAATCTCGAGAATATTTCCTATCTCGGCGATGACGTACACTCCAAATGAGATTTGCAAATATAATTAGCTTCATCGCGTGAACGTTTAACATTTTCCACGAATATATTGGAACGATGTTACTTTGCGTGGGATTAGCATTATTGGAAAAAGGTTTGATAATAAATCTTGTTTTACGAAAATATATTATATAAACGTGCATACGTGCAATATATATAATTTTTCAGTAAAAATCGTTTTGTCTTAAAAGATGTATATAACAACCTAAACTAAAAATTTTTTTAATTATTATTTCTTCAGAATTTTTTTTAATTTGAGTTTTATTTTTTAAATAAAATAATATATATATATTTTATTTAAAGTGTTATTCACAGTGTTGTAAAATATTTTTTAACAAATTCAATAATATGTAATAAAATGTTTTCAATAATCATAGATGAGATATTGTTTTTAAGTATGAGCGAAAAAAATAAAATACCTTAAATAAAAGATGTTTATTATTTTGTTATATAAATTACTGCTAAAAATTATATTGCAAATATTTAATTAAGCAATGCATAATTAAAACGATCATCTTTCTATAAATTACTTTTATTATTTATTTAGGGAAATGATTTTATTTACACGTAAAAGAGGATGATCGTTTTAATTATATTTTATTTATACCCATATTTTCGAAGTAATTTTCAGCAAAAAAATTAAATAAAGAATTAAATTAAACGAGAAGTTAAACATTTTTGTTTTTTGTAGGAAAAATAATTTATAATTCTTTTTATTCACGTCACTCTTAAATCTTTAGAAATAAAATATGATTTTTATTTTATATTTTTATCTAAACAAAGAATTTAAAAGTAAACAATGTAAGTTGCGAGTGAAGCATTTAGTACTCCTCTTTACTTCTCTATTCTTGCAATCATTTCTTCAAACTCTCACACCACTTTACGCTTTGTATTATCAATGTACGATCTCGGATTCGCTCACTACCATTTCTTTTTTGATATTTTTTTTTTTCTTTGAAAATTTACCTTCTTTTTAGCGGATTAGCGGAATAAAAATGGAATGTTCATGATAAGCTCTTTCCGAAATTTTCAAATAAAATCTGTTTCATATCTCTTTTTCTTTTCACTATTATTCATAAATTAATATGTTTAGAATAATAGAAAATATATACAACTTTTGCTAACGAAAAAAAAAAAAAATAAAAAAATATACTGCAACTATATTAATTCCGAGAATGATTATTATATGTGCAATATTTTAAATTTATTTATATAATCTCAGATTATTTTTTTTTACATCTGTTTTTATCACTTTAAAATGTACATATATTTTTCTTATATCTTTTCAGGTGAGTAAAATATCGAACTTTGCCGAAGATGTATTTTGACGCTGCTGATGCGGTGAGTAACCAGATTTGTCAAAATACTAACCCGAGAACACGAAAGACAATTCTATCGCGTTCGATAAACGCGCGTTTGCATCAACTTTTTAACGGGGCGTCTACATGACAGCGACCATTTACCACTGAGAAATGACATTAATTGTTTTTGTACCGAAACATAATGCCAACGTGTGTTCGCGTTTTCCGCGAAATAAATATATTTTTAGCGAAACATTTAAAACGTTAAACGTTTAACGGAAAAATTAATCTGCGAAAGTGAAAACGAAAGATTGTGCAAAAATGTACATATTCATAGAGCGTGCAATCAAAAAGACGAATATTTTTCTTTGGACAGAAATAAATAGATCGAGTATGTTATGCGCGAAGGTTTAGTGACGTCGCGCATATTACGGTATCGCAAAGTTATTCCGCTCGCGAAACGCTGGAAGCGCGATTTACTGTTTTGTGCAAAGTACTTTTCCCCATTTGCGTCAAAGGGAAGGTTGGAAAAGAGAAAGAAAAAGAGATAGAGATGGAGCGAGAAAAAGAGAGTGGGGGACAGCGACGTGTTAAAAAGCGAGTAGAACGAGGGAAATGCACTCAGAGCAGAGATGAGAAAAGTTTTGTTGACTTGGCTGAAATTTAATTTCGACTGGAATTTCGCGCAGAATCCACCGACGGTTATATTAGTTCAAGATTCGCTCGCGTATCATTTTGCTGATTCATTGACCGCTTGGACAAATTAATGATTTTAACGAGGTAAACGTTTAAATATACTCTTTTCTGCCTTTCCACTTATCGCCAGACATTTAAGAATATATTTTTACGCGCCGCCACGCGCACTATTATTTAATTCATTTTTAATTTAATATATATTGCCTCTTTCTTTCTTTATTCGAAGAGTTTTATTTTTATTAAGCGTATTTCATCACGAAATCTCGTGCGAGAGTTCATTTAATTTTTTTATATTCCGATATCGGTTTTGATGTAAACTAGTTTTGCATCATTTTTCGTTGTTTTGATAACATCAACTGTATGTTATTTCTTGATAAGTTATTTGTTTTGAATTTAACAGAAAAAGAAAGATAGAGTTTGTTTACAACAATATTCGATACGTTGATTGCGGTTTACTTACCACAGAATGCGTCAACAAATATAATATACATACACGAACTTTTCTCTCTTGATATCTTTGCCAGGGAAATGATTGATATATTTACATCAAAAGGAAGAAAGAAAAAGAGAGAGAGAGAGAGAGAAAGCGAATTCTTAAAACTATTGTACGAGTGCGAATACAAAAGGGTTAATTATCTACGATGCGATGCTTCTTATCTATGTAGAAGGTCTTTAATGCCGCTTGATCGCCTCTCCGGACACCAACGGTGGCGTTGCGTGCCCCGCAGGGTGCCGGACACCCTGCGGCGAGAGTGTATCGCGTTCTCGGCCCGCAAGACCACGCTTCATGATTAATTGATCGCGCCTCGGGCGGACAGCGAGAAGCAGCGAGGCAAAGTGCGTTTCCCGCAACGATACCCGATCGCTTGAATACCGCTGTTAGTGCCGAATTGTAGTGTCGAATCGCCACTGCGAGACTGCGACATTGAAGCCACGTTTTACGGGCTCTATTACGACGTGAATTCGAACGCCTTGTCGCAAATACCACGAGCCGTGCTTTCTCAATATGCACGCGACGCGTACTTAATGGAGAAATTTTTTATCGATAAGAGCGTGATGTAACGACTTTTATTTCGCTTCATAGGTCTAGACTGTCGCATTATTTGGAAAAAATCGGTCTACGAATCCTCTGTGAACATTGATCCACATTTTTATCTGTGAAGAAAGTATCGTCGTGTAAATGGATAATAAAATCTTATTCTTTACTTTATTCCCCGAGAAAACATTAATTTATACAATTTTTAATTGTCTTCTCAAATCACAAGAAGATATAATTTAATTATAGATTTAAAAGTTGCGAAAGAGAATTACATTTACCGTTGAATTATTATTTATATATATATATATATATATATATATATATATATATATATATATAATAAAAAAAGTAATTTAAAATCTGACAGAAAATACTTATCGAGCGATTTTGTACATGATACGAGGAAGTCGAGACTTTCAATCTCGAGACGCGTAAAACATGTCGTCTCGGATTAAATTACAGCCGCGATCGGAAAATCTGATTCGGGACAGCTTCGACGCGACGATGGAACGGGTGAGGTGGTGGGTGGAGGTTGTAAATGCCGTCGTATTTAGGGAACCGATCCCACGCTCAAGGCTGAGGTTCGGCTGGCTGGCTGGCTGGCAGGCAGGCAAGCAGGGCTCGCGTGTCTAGACCGGAAGTGGTTCTTGTGCTAGGCGTGGCTCCTTGATATACAACCCCTTGTATCTCACGCAGCAGCAGCTCTACCCGAGTGCCCCCGCATCGGTATGCTTCCTCTCCACGCGTTGATGTGCACGTACGGGATGTCCAATAACCTTTGCTTAACCCCTTGAGGCGAAACGAAGTCGATCGATTCTCGAATCAGCTGAGTCGGAAGTTATCCGCTGACCACTGATTTCTGCTTTTCTTCGCGGTGACCGGGCAAGGAAGGTTGCTTTCCTGTCATTGTTTTACTGTCATTCGTTCTCGTCGAAAGATTTCGCGACGCAGTTCACACAGCTGTAGCTTAGCATCGATCGAAAGTGAATCGCGGATTTTGAAAACACTCGCATAATGAAGCGACCAGTAATTGTTTCGACGATCAATTCCGAGATGTTGAACATTAAGGGAATTCCGAGTCATGGTGCGGTGTTTTACTAAACACCGCGCATCAACGGACGATAAAGTTTTTACTATCCGCATAATGTACAAACGGAAGAGTTTATCAAATGAGTAATTTCGCTAAATTAATTCATTATGTCGTATAATACGTTATCACACACACACACATATATATATATATATATATATATATATATATATATCATGTCATAATATTACCTAGTTAACTAAGCGATCTACCGTATAATAACAGTGTCCTTGTTCGTATTGACATAGTGATCAGCCGCAGCTGCGAACACCTAGGGCATTTATCGACCAAGCATAAATTGTCTGCATTTGATTTGCCACTATTATCGAGTTATTTCCTAAACTAACAATCGTGCTTTGGATCAACCAAGTACATTGACACTAATTTACTGGCGAAACATTTCATTAACCCCGCTCAGAACCGATCTTTAGATATGCAATCTTCATTTAATTAATGCATATATTTTGCCTGACTTAAAATTATGTCAAAGAGACATCAAGAAAATGTGAAGACTTGTCGAAAACAGTAACTATAGTGCTACAATATATATGGGTAGAGCTTATTATTGATTATATTACTTAAAAGTCATATAATTCGAAATAAGTTAAATCATCCAAAGCATGGAATTTTCTTTGAAATTATTTGCATATTATTGTTTGCATATTATTTTTTACAAATAAAAGAAAATCAAATGCTGGGAGAGAAAGGGCAAAGTACTGTCGGGGAGATCTCTTCGAGTTTATTAACTCAGATTTATATTACCAGGTATATATTTAGATTGGCAGAGTTTAGTATCTAACGTAATTATATCGCAGTAATTTCATCAAGCCAATCTTTCCTCATTACGTTTTTCACATGATGCGTCCAATTAGCGAACGCAATGAACGACTCCCGTCTTTCTATCCTTTGAATACTATACTTGTACTTTAAAGCTGCATCATCTCTCGAGCAATGATTTGCTGCCAAACTGAATTCCGCGAGTCTAAGAAGCTTTGACGGTCCGCAATATTTTATTGAAATCTTGAAGGGCCAAAGGACCATTCAGCATGTAACTCGAGATACGTACACTCGAAATTCATAAATTGGCCAAACATTCCAAGTTTGATCATCGTTTCCTCAATGGTGGCTCGCATCTTGGACAAGTAATCAAATTCGAAATAAACTCGGATTAAAATTTGAGCTTTTAGAATGTAATCGTCAATTATTCCATAACGACAACATAATCAAATAATAGCATAATCGAGCTGTGAATTCCGACAAACGTTATAGAGATTGTTCTGACCTGAAGAGAATGTCATGCTGGTGGTCACACACACACACACACACACACACACACACACACACACACACACACACACACACACACACACACACAATTACGATATATATATATATATATATATATATATATATATATATATATATATATATCGTAATTCGATAATTAATAGTGACTCTCGTGCCTGCATCCGTGCCAGTAACACATACTGCTGTGCATAATTTTACGTCCGCACGCGTGCGCTATTTGGGCCACAGGAGTGACTAATTTATCACCCTCGATAGGCTTTGCAATACGCTATAGAAACTGCGCACAGTGATATACTGATCGACCGTTTTCAGTATGTGCGTTTGTCGTCGTTTGCTGATTCTTGGCAGCCTCCGCAGCACAAACAATGATTCGTCACTATTAGCATTCATGTATCATGTATGGAAATATCAGTAATCTAAAGATTACGCTGTATAATTTAAATGGGAAATACACGCGATAGCTATTACATAAATTAATTTTATTAAATCGGAGAATTTTGCATCGAAATTCTTATATTTTTTAACTTTAAATTGAATATTCGTTATTAAAATGACAGTTCTAGAAATATCCCAGAAATATATATGTTTGAATACATACGGAAACATCAAATGGAATGGTGACTAAAAGCGGTGACTCACTTATGAATCCTAAGTTCGATGGGAGATTAATGTTTGCGTCGTAATTCGAAATGTAAAACAGAGATCTGCCGGCGTAATTCAGGGGGGAAAAAAAAGAGCGATCTATTCTCATATGTAACTCATAATGCGTGCGCGACAAGGGCTCTCCTAATTTCGACGGCCGCAAGAAAACTGGGACAACGCCAATGGCGGTACTTATATCACCCGCATCTACTACCATACCGCCGGCTTCGCCTTCGCCACCGACACGGCGGGCGACATCACCGCGGACGAGATTACATTACTTAGGGGCTCCTACTTTGCGGTCTCGTGAAATGCACTCAAACTAATTTACGCCCGAGAGCTCGGCGCCGCGTTCTCCACCTTTCCACCCCCTCTTCTTTTTTCTTCTTTTGCACTGCCTCGCACGGCGGTCACGGACGCAGATGAATCCTTTTGACGCGTTAATCCAACTTTGCTCTTGCGGCTTCGAGCTCGCTCTGAGCGGCAGAGCCGAAGAGATAGATAGGATGAAGACTGAGGGAGAATGAAAGGGAGAAGGAGGCACAGAGATTCCCCGTGTGATATTCGTGAGCGGACGATGAGGAAGAATTTGAATTAGTCATCGGAAATGTGTGGACCGGAAAGGTGAGAGATCTTGTACGGTCTTCCGCGTTCCGGGTTAGTCTTATCTTTGCGCATTTTCATTGTTTCTGAGCGCTGTTCTGAGCTTTTGAGAGATAAGTCATTTTCTCATTACGCCTCCTGTTCTCTAAATTCGCTGATTTACCGTAATTCTTCACTTAGTTTAGCTTCAAAAGTCTCTTGAAATAAAACTAGTGTTTAAATTACAACAGTTCCTGCATTCTCGTTATGTAACATTTTACGTAAATGAATTTTATTCATATTTTCTTAAACAAGATTTTTTATAGATTGATAATAATCTAATTAAAGAACAAGTATATGGATATGTATTTTATTTCTGCATATTAATTATTAATTATTTGAATCTACTATTTGGCGATATATATGATATATATTGCTCTTATTTTTTAAATTAATTATTTAATTTTTTCTACATGATATTAAAAAATAATTTTTGGATCTATATATATATCCGAATTTAAAATATATCTACCGATTTTATAAAATTCGCGGAATAGCCATTAAGCGCGATTACACTGCATTAGCAAATATTCCGCGAGAAAGAAAATGGAAAGAGAGATTAATCGCTTCGCTATCATTCACCATTCCATCGACGATATATCTCGGCGTGTTAGGATTATCGAGCAGTAAATGCGTTATCGTTTTCGCCGATGAGTATCGGACGCGACGGACTAAGCGATCATCTGCGATTTTTATTCGGAAACTGAATCTCGGCTGTCCGGGATTTTTTTTTTATTCCTTGCAAAATTATGTACACCCGCGTCAATAATTAACCCTTATTAGTCTGTCACGCTAATGAAACCTATATCAAGGTGAAATTTAATTAAAACAGATATTTAGGTCGAGTCTGCAACCAACCAACTGTCACCGACACCTTCGTCGTCGTCGTCGTCGTCACCGTCGACAGATTAGAATATTGCGCCCCTACTTGTCCTCTTTTCGTTTCTCTGCGATTCGCAAAGAAGAGAAGCCACTTAAAAATCCTTCAATTATCGCATCTTGACGGCGAGATTCGAGGAAGGAAGTCTTTAAAACGCAGCCGTTTAATTATGCTGCTTTGCGTTATTGAATTTTACTGATATACTTCCAGGCGAAAATATTATTTGAGAATGAAAAATATCATAAATCGTAAAGTTATTTCTATTAGCTTGATTTAATTATTAAAACTTTACGAGAGAGATTTTGCGTCTCGTCTAGAAAAAACCAATAGATGTCATTATGCAGGATGTCGTTTGCTGTTTGCAGACATAAATCGAATTTTAAAAAAAGTATTCGACAATCGTACTAAGCCGGCGACAATAAGAACGAGATGTCCAAAAGTGTCGCATTCGACGCTTGGAGTGCCGTAAATTTATACAATTAAGTGTAATAACCGTCGAAATAATTAGAGACGTAATTGTTGTTGCGAAGAATAATTAAAAAATAATTGTGCGCTTGTTTCCTTCCAGCGTCAATGTTCCTTTCTTTTTTCATTGCATTTGCTATTTCCGCATTTCACCGTTTTAATATTTTCCCATTCGTTCGCTCTTCTCTTTCTCTCTTTCTGTCTCTCTCCCCCCCCCTCTCTCTCTCTCTTTCTATATATATATATTCTATTGTAATTTTATATAAATTTTATATAAATTTTATATAAATTTATGTGTTGTATTTAATTTATTCTTGTCTGAATTAATACACAAGAAATGCTTAAAAGTGACTATTAATCCTTAATTTGCATTGTACATAAAAAGAATTTTTAAATATCGTGTGTATAAAGATGTGTGTGTTTTACGATTAGCCTTTTATTTTTTTATAAATTTTAAAAGCATGAACATTTATGTTAACAAACATATGCCCTAATTTTTTATTATTGTTTATAAAATTCTGACTATTACTTATCTCATATCGAGAAATACGTGCATTAATTCTATGCAGATTATATTTAGATTAAGCTCATTCTTATTCCTTAATTATTGCGATTAATTTTTTTTTTTTTTTTTGGAATATTCTACATTCTAAATATTATAAATTATATTTCTACTCTTTGAAAGAGAGAGAGAGAGAGAGAGAGAGAGACAAATTTTCTTTCGAATATATTACATACATATATTTTTATTTTTTCATCTTTCCCCCAACAAATTTTTGCACTTTGAATTGACATTTAAATTTGCTGATTTATTATGTTTACGCGGTATATATTACACAATCGTGATAGCAATTTGCTGCAACGAATGCACTGTTGCTGCTGTAGATCCCGATGCCGAGAGTACCGGCCACAAAAGGGGATTTAATGACGAAATCCGGATTTAGTGGGGCGATTCCGTCGGATATAAGTGCCCGGAGAGTCGTAAGATCGTTTATATACTAACCGTTATTCGTAGACTTAACTTTTATATAGGCGGCAGTTATTGCGCGGAACTGCACCGCTGCAGTAAATTTTGAATAAACGCCGCGACTCGAAGAGCTTTTAAAGCCCAACACGGGGAAAGTATCGTCCTGACGAATCCTGTCGATGGCTGTAAAGCGCACGCAGCACGAACGTAGTCGCTATTGCCGCGAGCTCGAATTAAATGCCGAATAATATACCGAGCGTGTTCGTTCATTGGTTTGATAGTCGAGAGAATTGATTCCGCACAAAATATTTCCCTGGAAAGTTTAAACATATAAACTTCAATTTAATTAACGCTACTTATAATTAATTTGCTTTAATATTTCATCTTGATATACCGCTAAAATATTTTTTTTTTCTTTTTCTCTCTTTTTCCCTCTCTTTCTCTCACTCGCTCACTCAACTAAAGAGATTTCAAAGTTAATAATACTTCTCGAGCTTAAAGAATGGCAGAAGGAAAGTGCAGTCGTTCAAAGTGGAAATTCAGTGGACCAATATATTTCAGAATTCCACTGATATTCCTCACGGTACATGTTCTATAATAGAAAAGGGCTTTTTGTCAAACCGTTGGTTTGATACTTTCGCATGTCCACGGGCGCTCAGAACCTGCCAATAATCTCAACCTCTTCACCTCTGTACGAAAGCACGCTAACATAAGCACTTTATTGCCTGCCTACGTACCAATGACGAGAGTGCTTACGATCAACTTATGAATCTTTTTCCCGTGCCACATGCAAACCAGTACGCTTTCACGTGCTATCCGAATAAAAATCGCACACGATCCAACCTACATAACGTCGCTTTAACGCTTCTTAGACATTTACGTGTATTACCGCTAATTATATATTGTCCAAGTTGTTCGGAAATTCTGTCACTCTCGCTGTCACAGATTAACCGGACGAGAACCGCGGTGGCGGTCATGTCGCGTCGTGTCGGTGATCTCTCGGGGCTGATGTCTAATGTCAACTACAGCTGGTTGAAGGGGACCAAATGCGTCAATTGGCGATATATTTGACCCGTGTTCAACCAGCTAAGCTTAACATTACATGGGGCGTTACTCGTTCATCTTCTCTCTTGCTGGCTCGCATCGGCTCGCGTATCTTCCTCGCGAGCGAGTCGCGGAATCCACATGGTGTCGCGTTGCGTTGCGTCGCGTCATCGCTCTCGCGCTCTGCCTTGCTCACACGCTCACTCTGTCTCTTACATTCATTCGTCCATGTGAATGTCGATCACAGAATCGTCGCCTTTCCTCTTTCCCTTCTCAATGTCCGGACAGATGCCCGTGACATTTTGCGCCCTTCGATCCATGGTAGCCGCTAGATGCGCGCCCTATTACATCGCAGCTAATTGCCGACCTTTACTTTCAGATCTTGCTCGACGTTACGTGAAAGCATCAAAACGTTTGAGATCGACAGGCGAGCGAGAGGTCGAGAAAAGAAACGCGCGTATCGATCACTTGAAGAAGTATCGTTTCGTTATTCTTTTTGTTTTCCGTCTTTTTCTCCGCGCGAGCGACACGGAGGCCGGAAGTGACATTTCCGCAAGTCGTACGAGCATCGACATCGACGAATCAACGAACAAAAGATCGATCGCGAAACACATTCGAAACGGACTAACGGAGACAATAGCATCATCTCGTGCATGTACGTTGCGGAAGGGAAAGTCAGGGTCGCGTCTTTAAGCCGCCCCGGTATCTTCCGGACAGCCATTAAGGGTGTCATTGTGCGCGGCGACAGACCGAAGGGGAGTTATTGGCAGGAAGAGGGGCATTAAGGCGGCAACAATGGACCCAGACTCGATCCGCCGAGCCATCCTCGTCGCCGTTCTATGTCTTCCGTCCTGCTGCCCCTCTTCTCCGAGCACAGTCATTTCTGGAATCTGCCGATACGGAGCCGGAACGCGGTCTCACGCGAGGAATCGGTACGGTATTTTGAGAAAATGGTATCTCCTCCGAGAGATTGATCGCATATATTTGAAAAGAGACGCGCCTCAAGAATAGAGATCATGTCGAACGCGCGGCGGAACGAATTTCTGACGTCGAGCGCACATCGCGCCGTTATTGCGTCGAGAAGGAATCGGGAGAATGACGTGTGTATGCGCGCGCGCGTGCGAATAACTATTCTGGGCCCGGCATGATGCGCGAGTAACACGAGACGCGTGCGTTTAAATATATCCCATGCGGCCATGCGCGAAGTCTTGTCGTTCTCTCGGCTCGCTCGTTCGTTGTCGTCGCGCTCTCTGCTCGCGAATCTCGGCCCGATTATGGCTATACCGCGAGAAACGAGACCGACGATGAGTATAGCAAAGCAGAGCGGTGGACCGGGCACACGAGAGGGAAAGAGGATTCTTCGCGATCCTCGGTGATAGAGTCGAGGATCTCTCGATGAAACGTCTCCGCTTGACCAACGTCAAATATGGCAACGCGATACGCTTCGCGTCGACCACATTGATCTTGGATCTCATACCTTGCCGCCGATCTTCTCCTCTCCCCCCCCCGGGGCTCCTCCCGAGCGTATCAGATTTTCGGCTGGAATCAGTTTTCCGACGCGAGGACCAATGGATCCACTCGAGACAGACACGACACACTCGATGTACGACACTGCTTCTTTTTCTTTTTTTTCTTCGCACGAGGCTCTCGCGACACTGCTTACGACGAGACAATATTCACCATCACAATCGTATCATTGAAATTATTAAACGCATCACTGCACCATTACTGCGATTACACGGGTCGGCGCCGCCGAGTGCCGTTGTCGCGACACGAATATTTCGGACGCTCGCGCGATCCTCTCTCGCGAACGCCCCTTTTCGCGTATTATTTTTAGAAAAATTATGCAACGACGCGCGACGTTTTAACGCGCCAACGTGCTTTCTCACGCGTCTTGCCACATTAGGCATATACTTTATTTCACAAATCGAACAAAGCTTTTTTCTGTATTTATAAATCGATAGAGTTCAGATAATGTCATCGACGATAAGAGTATCGTCGTCTTCATGAAGGATCATTGTATCGAGAAGCTCGATACAATTTTGGCCTTGAATGATCTTTTGCGTCTACTTGAGTCTCATCGTTGTCTTTCAAGAGATTCGCGAATGAACCAAGGCGGCGATCGCGAAAATCGTTCTAATGTCAGACGAGTCACGAGAGATATCGGACAGTCGCCAAAGTTCCCAGTTTCGTTGGATGGTTCTGCGGCACTCTGCTTCGTTCGACGATATTTTCGTCGACGACGGCGAGCCGCAAGTACATGTGTATCATGTGTACGTATATATGCGTGAGTTGTACGTGAGCAGAGGAAGGAGAGAAAGAGAGAGAGAGAGAGAGAGAGAAAGGGTCGGGCGAAAGAGGGGCGGTAGCGGAATATCTGTCGGCCTATATCCGGACCGAGTCTTCTCATAAGATCACTCTCTTTTTTTTTTTTAATGAATTTTTCGTCTCCCAAAAACCGTATATATGAACGTAACAAAGATCGACCTGTGCTTTTTACTAATTATCACCAAATTCGTTCTGAAAGCACAGAGATGGAAGAGCAAAATTGTAATTCTATGTCAATTATATTAATATGGTGGAAATGAGAGATTGCGAATTAACTCGTAGTCGATGTTAATACCCCGAGTATGCTTGAAACGCGAAATTGATAAATTCTGGAGAAGTCTCGTATCCAGCGAATCCTCATGCAATATTCCGCGATGTATGCCGCGAAATATGCATATATGGGTAAATGTCGATAGGTTGTCCAATATCGAATACCGTATTTTAAATCCCATTCAACTTTTAGCTCGTCGTCGATCGCTTTTATCGCGTTTCACTTTTATCCAGTTTCGATTTTCTTCTGCCTCGTGACCGACGATAATATCGCAGCGCGAACGAGATTTCACTTGGAGGGCGATCGCGACAAGGCGAGAAGCGACAAGGACGGATTCTCTTGTCAAGGCCTGAGAGTTGCCGCGGGAACATTCGATCGGCATTTCTATTTGGACGGCACGATGTTACACCGCGGCACCGATAGCAGTGCGCAAAAATAAACCATCTAAAGTTAGACGACGGTCTTAGGACGTTGCGCTAATTCTAACGCTCGTCCGTCACCTTCGATCCTCTAAAGATATCGAACATCTCGCGCGAGTAATTTCCACTTTAAAAATATTCCAATCATATCGTAGAAGAGTGTCAAGAGTAATCTACTTAGGATATTCTACTTACATAATGAGAATCGTTTATATAAAAATAAATTCAGAATCTCTCTGGAGGGATTTTTCAATAAATAACGAGGAAGAAACGATCGAAAACAACAATGAATTTTTTAACACTTTTCAACTAGCCTTGGCACAACGTTTCAAGTTGAACCTAAAGCATTCCTCTTTACTCTCTTAATTTTTGCCCTAACGAGAAAAGTTTAGGCCGCTAATGAAGTTGAATTTCGCAGATTAGACTCGCAGTGAAGCAAGGTCCGTCCCGAGATTAAGAATTCACAGGCGCTTGCTCGGCCGAGTGTAAAAGCGAACGGTGACGAAGAAAGCGCAACACGAATGAATAATTTTGTTTACGCTCGACTCGGAATACTTCGTGATTTCTCGCGATTTTGTCAAGCCGATTATACGCTAATCTGATAATTTTAGCGAAAAAAATCCGACGAGAGCTTATTCCCCCGATTCTTGAAAATTCAGAATCGATCAAAATGGAGAAAGAAGCGTGTTCCTGAATCAGAGAACAGTGCGGAGAAAATATATATTTCGAGAAAATATCTGATTACAAACGAGACATCTGAGTTCCTCCGACGCATAGATTTCTATGCACAAAGTCCAAGGAGATGGAGTTTGAGTAAGAACTTCCGTCGCTACTAACTTCGGCACGGTTTCAAACTTTCCTAGGGCCGAACATTCAGCGAACACGAGCTCGAAGCTCTTTGAGCGTCGGAAATAGTTTCCGACGCTTTCTAATCTTGAATCGCGCGTTGCTACGATGAAACGCGTGGGTGTCGCGTCATGCTCGAGGAAATTCGACGCGCTCTCGTTTGAATTACTATCGTGATTTCAGATTCTATCGCGAAGAATGCGTTCGTCGAACGCATATGAGCGTCGGCGTGTTTATAAATCGATACGTCTTCGAGAGACGGCCGACTTTTCTCAAACACGTCGCTATTATTAGAGCGACAATGCGGCAAAACTTTGGTTTCCGTCGACGACGACTTCCCGCGCTACAGGTCGCGTCAATCCGTTACCGGTTGAAAGGACGTATCTCTTGCCGACTTGTTTGAGACTCGCCGTTTCGAAGCCTGCACTCGAACGAGCGATGCGACTCGAGTAACGATCGCGCCCCTTTAAGACGCGAGGCCCACCGAGACGCGATGGGCGTTTGACGTTTTTCGTTTACCTCAGTTTTTACATCATTTCTTTACGTCTCTCTAGAGAGACGCTCTCGACAAGTGATCACTGTCAAGTTGCGTAAACAAACACGCGCTGCTCCGAAACGCGCGTCGAAAAGTCAATTACGATTTTTGATCGAGTATCGCGATTTTTATTCGATGAAAGCTTTATTCGACACACGCGTTGTTTCCGCTTAGCGCACAATTTACAATCCGATCCGTTCGCGATGGCGTAGCTAGTATCAATGGACTTGGCACGAGGCGGCCGATCGCATGCTATCGTGCGGCGCGTCTGACCCGACGTTACCGTCTCTCCTTGCGCCACGTCTGCACTCTGCCGTGTCCAGCGGCGTTTCTATTGTCGCGCGGCGTTTCTACTGCGGCGCGCGGCGATCACGGTCGTGTCTGACCACGCGCCGCGTAGCGACTACTGGCCGCAGCGGCCTATCGGAGATACGAGCGAGCCTTGGTTTCGTCCTTTGCTGCCGAGTGTTCGTCACGGATGTCGACTTCCATGCTGGGCTACGTCCCCTCGCAGCCGCACTCTGCCGCAGCTGCAGCAGCGCTCGGAGGATTGTAGACGGATGCGTATACGTGGCTGAGTATACGTGCGTGTATACATGTATACTGGGATGAATGTATGCACGAGAAAAGGAAAGAGAGCAAAAGAGGGAGTGCAATAGAGTGAGGTAGCTTGACAGAGAGAGAGAGAGAGAGAGAGAGAAAGTGGAAGACACAAAGTGAGAGAGGGAAAGAGGATGAGAGAGAGAGAGAGAGAGAGAGAGAGAGAGAGAACAACGACGGGGTTCGACGGTCCGATCAGAACGTGAACGTACTACTTGGTGGGCGTCCGGGCCCGCACTGTGCAGCCGACGGCAGGCGTCGCGACGCTTCCCCGCCCGAACATGCGAGCTCCTCGCTCTACGGGGATAGGGGGCGAAAGGACGGAAGGTGGCGGGGAGGCGCCGGCGCCCCGCACGCCTGCGTACCAGCGTACCACGACCCTTCGTGGCAGGAACGCACCAACCCTGTCCTATCCACCCAAATACCCACCCATTCCACGCGCGCGCACACTCGCGCACACGTACACACGGACACGTACCACCGTCCTCGCCCGCTCACCCCCGGTTCGTCCCGCCGCGCCGCGTCACCCATCCACCCCCGGCGTGCTCGAGCAAACCGACCACCCACACACACCCGATTCTCACCCTACCGCTCCCCTCCACCATCCCACGCCCGTCACTATGGAAAATATGAATTTGGGTCAGATACCAGCCGCCGTGCCCTAATGAACCTTTAATGTGACCCATTTCTTCCTTTCCTCCGCCAACGCGAGGTAATCCCCTCTCTCCTGTCCTCCTGTTACTTCCCCTTCTTTTTCTATCATTCTTTGTACCTGCGTGCGTCTCGCCTCCGTGGCGCACGCACGTTTCGAATTTTCTTCCCGGATTTCCTCTTCTCCCGCGTGCCTGCTACCACCGCCCCACCTCTCTTTCCCACACCCGAGCGAAGGACGATCTTTAGGGTCGTCGTCACGGCTGAGTTTGTTGGCACGATTACACCGCGTCTGGCCGTTACGATGTTGGGCCAATACCTATCACGACCCTTCACGCGGATATTAAACGTTGTCAGACCTTCTTCTCGTATTTTTTTTATTACACTGCGTCGCACGAGACTTGCATATTCGTTACGCGTTCTTGCGTAATCGTATTCTCCCTCGCGCGCGCTTGAATCCCTTTGCACAAATGCGCATTACATACGTTGCGCTGGAAAGGAAAAAACCTCGGGCTACCATAATGTTTTATTTACGGGATCTTATTGCGTAACGCTTCTCTTTCTCTCTTTCGCAGATGCAAAAAATGTGCAGCGCGTAATGATGCGATATAGAGGTTAAAATTTGTTCTTGCATTGTTAATCGGCAGGCACGGGAGCGCGCGGATAACGATCGACGATCACTTTCAACGATGTTTCTCGTCTATAATTAAATATCGCATGACCCTCGACTCACCGCTACTAATCTCGGTGAATTATTTTTGGCCCTGATATTTCTGAACTCATTCGCTCGTACTTCGTATTTTAGCGGATCGATCGCTCCAAACGATTAATCTGATAATTGCCGATAGGAAGCTTCAACTGTCAGTCAAGTTTTTTTAGGTCATTAACGTGTCATTAGAACGTTTCATATAGCTATCAAGTTACGTAAATATATGTTTATTTGAAATAATATATTAAGCTGTGAAAAAATGAGAAAAGTAATATTTTTTTAAATTTATTTCTGGACTTGAAGCGACATTATTCTAATAATAATTTGCAAAAACGATCAATATCTTGAAATAGAAACAAATGTTAGCTCCCTTTATTCAGCAGCTTTTCTCAGCTCGGAAATATTTTGCAGTCAGGAGAAAGTAATTCGTTGCAACATGAGCGAAGGCTAAAAATTTTCTGCACAACAATATATTCTCAGCGAGAGATGGCGTTTTGCGAATGAAAAAGCGGGGAAATATCCGCGGTGCTCGTAGAATAAAATCCTGGAGATAACGGGAGATTTTTCGCATCAGCGTCAATCGATGATTCGCAAATGGGCTTTTGGGATTAGGTATATTTTTTTAGAAGTAATCTGGACCGAAAACATGCTATCGTCACGTTAAAAAATTTAAAGGGATCCTGCACCGTGAGTGCCACAAAACAGAATTTAAATCTTCAAGGGTCCGTCGATCGTATTTTGCGAAATTGAGTTTGCTGCGATGAAAAGAATCCAGTGTGCGAAAGTATTAGCTTTGTTTTTTAGATTTCACAAGATCTTTTTTTTTTCAATTGGCAATTTTTTGAATTTCTAAATTTTTAATCACGCACACAACGATATGATATTTTACACTTGAAAAGAAAGAAAATTTATTATTAAATATAAGATTATGGTTGCTTCTAATTTTGGACACAAAACATAAAGTTTGTAAGTAAAACTAAACTGTAACTGGTGGTCACTTTGAGCATCTTGTGTACACATTTGTAACGGACTAAAAGCACTTCTGTCTACACCGAGTAAACTTTCAGTTCACAACCGCATTATTTATACTTTTCTCATCGCTATTTCTTTTCCCACATCTCGTTAATGAAATGTCTGCGAATATTTTACCCAAATGGCATTTCTTTTGCTTTTATTATTAGACGTATAAAACTTTTCTATTTGTGGCAGGTAATTAAGATTTAGACTGTGCACATTGATAGTGCGTTTTTATCGATAATATGTTCGCCGATTACAATCGTTTTTCAACGCGTTCGCGGTGGGTTGTTGCATCAAATTAAAATCTAATGTAAATGACTTGTAATTATGTGGCACACCGCTTGTACGTATATTACACGACGCAAAAATTCCCAGACACGCTACGTTCGTTGAAAGTGGGCGGAAGAGCATGACGTCATACCTCGCGACGAGAGCTTCGCGATTGAAACCATTGGAATAATCGATTGATTCACGCTCCTTTCGCCAATTAAACAAACGAATCGTCGCGATGTACTCGCTTCCTTTCTTTTGACATCTCCCACGATCGATGAATGAAAGCGCATCGCTGAATGGAGCGAGCATCGCGTGACTATACCAGCAACGTGATTTCTTCTGGGGAAAAAATTGATACAGGGTGATTCACAAAGATATGACCTAATTTTGCAAGATTAAATTTTCAAGTGGAGTTTTATATTATAAGCGATAAATTTGCGATTGCTTCTTCGATTGTAAATATTTAATAAGACTATCGGAATTTTAGAAAATAGTAAAACATGATAATAACTTGGTTTAAAATAACAAGAATAACAATCTGCTCCCTCTTTAAGTACAAAGTTGTACGTAACGTAAACTTTGTCAATTGTGAGCTTATTTTATTCGTTTTTTCTTTTTTTCGTAGCTATTCTATCCTTGTCTGGTCGACTGAATTATTCGAGAAAAATAAGGAAGGTTGAAACAGTCCACAGAATCGGAGTGATGAAAAACAATGACCGTGAACGAGACCGTAAATAATTGATACGGAAAGGTTGGAAAAAACAATACCATCATCTCGGGCTAGCATTGCAGCGTACGGAGTACTATTCTTCTACCTGAATTTATATTTCTTTCTCTATTCGTCTTCATCCCTTTCCTCAGCTCTTCAAAGCAGGTTATAAAATCCATTATCGCCACGATAAATATTAAACTTTTCTTTTCGCTTTCGTTTCTCCACGTAAAATTGCTCTGCGCCCGTTAATGGCCTTGTTATCGATTCGCGCCCCGTCAAAGAAAACGCCTTTTGCGAGGGTGAGGCGCGATATCGCGCCCCGCAAATAATCCGTCTTCCGTCGAATTTGTGCCACGCGCGTTCTCATTAATTTCTCACGTCCCGGACGAATCCGGCGAACCCTCCGTAGTCGCGTTAAAACGTTAGGAATCGAATTTCCGAGCAAGAAAGAAACGCTCGGGATAAGACGCAGTGCGATTACAATCGCCGTAATGGCGATATGCGATATTTTTCAAAAGTCTATACAAAGAAAACTCTTACTAAGAAGGTGCAGAGACAAATTTGTGAAATAATAATAATGTAATTATTATATTTTGTAAAAAAAATGTGTCATTTTGTTCTCACGAGATAAAAATATTACTATCTACCTATGCGCTGATGAACTTGACGAGCTTTAATTAAGTGAAACGCGAAACGATAATATCACTATTAACGAACAGAATTAAATTGGATGTCTCAATGATTGCTCGTCGAATATCTGCTCTCGAAACGAAACGTAATATCGCGTTTTCGTAACTTTGAAGTATCCGCAATCTACATCACGAAAAATTACGCTTTTCCCGGCCACGATTTTCTTCGCTACATTGATCGTATGATCTGTCTCGTCTTCAGGAAAAGGAACGGAAAGGCAAGGCGAAATTAGGCTCGTTGTTAGACGCCTAATCGTCGTTTCGTCCATAATCATCGCTCTCGATAGCATGGTAAAGATATTATTTGACGATCTGTCATTCGCACTCGACATTCATCGCGCAAGTTTATTATATCGGTGTCGCTCGATCTTGCGGCGAGTAATTATGAATGTCGCGCTATCATGTCTGCTTGACGTACGCGTCCATCCATTCACACCGTTCTCGGCTTCTCGGTGCAACGTAAAAGCTTGCGCAGCACGGCATGAAATATGCATCGGTTCCCATTGATAATTATACGATCTGATAGTTTGGACTGCCGCGCAGCATTTCCATATATCTCGCCCTTTCTCTCTTATTAAAAATAAACACAGATACGCGTATTCTCCGCTATAATACGTTTTTCTCTCGTTTTTATCCTTTTGCGTTCCACGCGAAAGTTCATTTGAACGTTGGCTTAATTCAATTCTGTCTTGTATATTACGACCACTACAGTTGATTCGATTATTGTTAGATCCTCATTCTCTCTTTTTATCTTTTTCGCGCGCCAACTCATCTAGTTAAATTGCTCTTGTACGACGTAGTACACGCCCAAGTTATGCATTTGCGCTCTTTTTTCTTTCCTTTTGCCCTTCCTGTGATCTCTCATTCGTCTTTCCCGTATGCAGATCTTTTTTCTCCGTTACTATTCTTTCATTCTTCTCGCTTTGCACCTTTCTTCTATAAACTCACACTTTTTTTCTCCCATCATTATGTTCACTTGTACTGCAATCTTACACGTACTTTTCTTTTATCCTCTCTCTCTCTCTCTCTCAGCCTCCTCTATTTTTTTTAATGCACAGTGACACAGTCACATTTTTATCGCCGGCAAAGAGAGTGGCCTGGTTGTTGTAACTTCAATTCAATCGTGTCGTGTATCCGCGAATTGATATATACGTTTGTATGTGCATGCACACAGCGCGATGGCATGAAGAGGACGACATTGCGCCTCGGCTTTATCTTTTGTTTTGTCGGCGGTATACGTTCGTTATCTTAACAGAGTCGTTTCTTTTTCCTCTTCTTTCTTTTTTTTTATTCGCTTTCGCGAATAAGATCGGACAAGACGATTTATTGACTGAAATCGAAAAGCGAATTCAATTTCGGAGAGTTTCGATTTATATTCTCTCCGATTCATATTCTTCACAAAATCGATCGCACATCTGCCTTATATGTTTCTATTCTCGAGCTGAAATATCTAATTCTACTGATAAACGCGGAGCGCCCCTTTCTTATGCTCTTTATCGAAGTTAAATCCGCAGATATGCGAGAATAAGTGATTCGGGTGAGACTCAGGGCGAGGTCGAGGAGCGTAATCTGTGTGACCTCGTTACGTTTCGACGATGAGTCGTGACTTTTCATCGACCTTTTCGCGCGGATAGAAAAAGGGGCGCGCGAGCGAGCCATTAAGTCGAGTTAGCGACGTCGGTACACACCCTGGAGAAATCAGGTGGGGACGTGTGTCCGATAAACGAGGAACGCGAATCGAGACCCCGTGCTCGTACGAGAGTGCACGAGCGTGATTAGCTAAGTGATTGGAACTCCACCCTGCCTGGTTGTGAGAGGGCCGATAACCTATTACGCGCTTCGTGATTCTCTTTCTTCCGCGCAACGGAATCGAAGGATCGCCGCCCTCTTCATAGCCGGTCGCTTTCGACAGCGTCGTCGATCGATCGCGGCATGTGAACGAAAGTTAACGGGAAAGTTTCTTACCCTCTCTTGAGCGCAGCTTGTTATTATCTCCAAGATTAACTCGATCGACAAGCCATATCATATAATGTGTTGGCTGTTAATATTTGAAACACGCATTATTCCAAGAGTTTCCATAATGATTTGTGTATCGTGTTATATGATATTTTTAAAGATATTTGATACAAACGCTCGATTTTTCTTAAATCTTTTATGGAAATCAAAAATTTCTTTCCGAAAATTCAATACCGATTGCAAAAAATCTATTGTTTCTCATCATCTTTTTCTCCTACATTTATTGTTGCAATCGATTTATTTTTTTTTTTTTTTTTAGATTCTCTCTATTTGTCCTCCTCATCTTCTTCATTTTTTTCTTATCTTTCTTTGTTTTGCTTTCTCTTGCTGTCGATTACCATATAATTCGGGACACATTATCGTTTGCAAAAATAACTCATGGTCAACGACGATCGAGCGAGACTTGATTTTACTGCGACTGTTTACCGAGTCACGCGATCGATCCTGTGCATGCGGTGCGCCCTTTTCAAGCTGTCCATTCGTCGTCGTATATCCCCTTTAGAAGATCATGTTACACAAATCGACCCGCAACCCGATAGATACCAATGTGTCTGCTGACACTTTTGCGCCGGGCGATAATGTTACGAATAAACTCCGGCTTCCGGTTGCGGAATTGGATCGCGCGCATCGGTCCATCGCTTTAAGCGTCATTCAAATCTCGTCGAGGTACGCGGATACGGCCGTTTCGATAAAAGTTATCGATAAAATTGCGGGGACACGCTTGTAATTGTCGCCACGATGGCGCAGATTCGACGCATTCTTCTCCTCTCAAACCGCACGGAGCCGTCCAATTAATATGTCCCTTGCCGCGCATTGACTTTCATTATCAGATTAATTACACCGACGGGCGTTATCATCTTTCGAGCGCGATTCTTGGCGCGATTTGCACTTAGAACAACGCAACGTCATTGGTTTTCGCCCAAGTCCGTGCGGGAGCTTGCGCGCGCCCCACTTTGTCCCTGTCGTTCGCCTTCGGAAAATTATGGATTCCGCCGATTTAATTTGATTCAGAAGTTTCGCATCGGCGGCACAATTAGTTTACCTCGTTATCCCTATAATATAATGAGCTAAGTTTGCGAGCAGTCGATCACGCTCGGGCTGCGAAAGTCGCTCACAATCAGTCGAGCGCGAGCAAGAATTTCAAAGCCCGTCATTCTCGACAATCGGGACAATCGCTCATTTTACACGTACGTCCGTATACATATATCCGAATTATATCAAATTATCGTTAATTCTTCAAAGTAATTTCAACGTAAGAGAAGAATCTATTACAGACTGTTAGCGCATCAGTTTTGTCACAAATCTCTGCAATTTACAATACATTTATATAGATTATGAATCTAATTTAAAACTGGATTATAATCTCATAAAAAATAAAAATCTATTTTATATAGAATATTTTAAATGTAGAATTAAAACTGAATTGATCCTCTTGCCTTGACGCATCAATCTCTCATAAATTTCTACAATTTAAGATACATTTATGTACATAATAAATCTAAGCGATGAAAAGCAAAAATCTATTTTATACATCACACTCCTAAATTTAGAGTTAAAATTGAATTAATTTTCCCTTAAATTTTAAGTCTTAAAATTGGAATTTCTTTATGTAATATTATTTGTGCCACCGTTGCAAATATGCAGTCGCGAAATACAATGCTTGACGATACAATATTCACGCGATAATGCAGTTGCGTATCTCATTTGCGACGAGGAAATTTATAATCGTAAGAAAGGGATTTGGGGCGCGAAGCAACGCTTTCGGTCGCGCGGCTTTGAGAGATATACGCGCGCGACACTCTGCGGGCGCGACGGTCGCGGATCTAATATCAACGTAAATGCGACTGTTTTGTATGCTAATTGACTCATATACATACATATGCTACTCTCGGTCCGCATCGCTACCCGCTAAATAGATAGACCCGATGCGCCGAGGATGCATAACGGCGATGCTCTCTCCGCACGGATGTTCTCTCTCTAAGCAGAGACACGACAAGCACGCACGCCGGCAGAGCCCATTTGTGTCCGGCAGCTTGTAACTCCGTGTCAACCTTGCGTCCACATCCTCCTGCCAGGATGTCAAGCCAGATATACAATTTGTTAGGGCCCCGATACGAGAGAGAGAGAGAGAGAGAGAGAGGCTGAAGAAGAGACGTGTACGCATGTCACTCCGGAGGTATTTGCGTTGAACATACAGTATCGAGCGAATTATATCGCCAAATAACTAAACAAGGGATCAATTAATTCTTGCATTAATCGCCTCGTATTATTCGTGCTTTGATACATTTTGTAATGAAATGAAATTGATTAAAAATCTTCTACTCTTTCGCTCTTATCTTTTTTTAGATTCACCTTAGTATATATATATATATATATATGATGTATGATATATAAATATAATTTTATTTGTGGAAAGATATTTTGATGAAAGAGCACGTCGAATTTTGTACACTTTGCATCGCGCAAGGAATTTCAAAGGACACGGACATTTACGGAACTCCGTCATAACGGTTTGGTACTATTACACAGCAATATGTATATAGATCGAAAACGCCACGAGTGCTTTCGGGCGGATGTACTCGCAAACGCGTCGCGAACAAGCCGCATGTGCCGAATACAGTTCGCTTTTACCCGACCTCGCATCGCAACTCGATGTCGATGTTGTTGCATTCCTGTTTTCATAAATGCATCCGAAACGTCAAACATACCACGCGCGCCGTTTACAGCCGTCGTAAGCTGCGGGGAGAACGAGAGAATGTTGACTAAATAAACTATACTTTCACGATGCTTTCACGATACCGCGTTTCGCAGACTATATGGGGCCATCATAAATTTCCTATATTCTTAATAACTCGGTTTATGTGTAATTCCAATCGTGGCGGGATAACGAACGTGAAATTATTTCATAAGAACTCTAAATTAAAATATAACAGAACTTGCTAAATTTGACGCGGAGAATGTAAAATGCTTTCTTTCTCAATATGATTTTTTTTCGGAGATGCATTGATATATCTGCGATTAATCAATTTGTTGATAAAAGATAATTTTAACAATTTTTTTAGATAATACATCGTCAAATTTGCAATACTTTGCAATTGTGTAAGATTTATTTAATAGACTATTTTTCCTTGCCAGTTCTATACGGTTTTGTTTACATACTCATCAGTAAAGAGAACTATTTAATTGAAAACTAAATCAGCATGTTGCTGTACGTAATACGGCTGTCAGCAATAGTATTATTTAAACGCGAAGTTTATTTATCATTAAAAACAGATGCATCGTTGGTAATTTGAAGATTATTTGTTTATATAATTCAAGTAAAATATGTTTAAAATGAATCTGGTTTAAAACGAAAATTTGGCCGCAGTAAAGCAGTGTAAAACATATCTATCTTGTGCGATACGCGATTTTATTCCATCATATTTTACAAAACATACTTATAAATATTATATAATATAATATTAATAAGTTAATATTTATATAATATAATATAATATAATATAATGTAATATTTGAATTATATAATATAATAGTAATTATATAATATAATAGTTTGAAAGACGCTGTTTTTAATTTTTCTCAATATGAATTAAATTAATAATTAATACAATAGATGTATATATTCCAATGCCATACTGTTTTAAATTAGATTTGCCTTTTTTTATCAGGAATGCAATTACATCTCCCTTTACATTACATTTTCCTGATTAAATTAAGAAAGTGGTATTGGGCATAAATTTATTTGGTTTGTTATTAATTAATTTATTAATAAATGAAACTAAATAATTAGTAATACAGCTGGTTTACATAAATTTTCGCTTATTCTTGGAGACAGCTCATTCTATTGTGTCATTAAACGTCAATAAACTCGGACGGAAGCAAAGCGAGCGTGTCAGCACGAAGTCGTCTCATTTTACATCCCAATAAACCGGTATTAGTCGTCGCAATAAATACTTGGCGCGCATTGTTTGCGCCAATAGCAGTTTCATCCGTTTGCCGATTAAAGCTGACGTATAATTCTCGTATAATTCGAAATGAACCCCGCGATTATCTGCGATTAGTAGATAGAGTTACGCTAACGCATGTTACAAGCGAATAGAGCGAATAATTAACGCGAGCTGGCATATTAATTTATTGCGAGATATATGCATACAAGGAACTGCAATAATCCGTACGATCGCGTTCTATGCGCCTGAGAACTTCCAAATTACGTAATGGTGCTTCCGGCTTAAATCGGAGGGATATTGCGCGATCCGTTTCGCGGATTCAGCGGTGCTTTTATAGAAAGTCCAAAGATCATGAACTTGGCTCTATCGTCATCGTTACTCATCACCAGTGGCTACTATGTTTGCGATCCGCCGCGATTATCGATCGTCTGGCGTCAACCCGTTCGACGGATTTTATCTCCGCGATTATCGATTCTTCTGAATGCCGCTTTTAACGATCATCGTAAAGAGCGATCGAAATTTATAGAATAGGCTGGTAATGGCCGATCGGCCACTCCCCGACTGCAATCTAACTCCAGATTTACTCGATTCACTGCGGAATTTCAACGGCACTGCGCCGCGCGGATGGGATCCATTAAGATAGAATATTAATCGCTATGCGATCGTATCGCGACAAAATATAATCTTTCTCTCTCTCTCTCTCTGTGTCTACCGTCGTCGCGTTCTTTTTCGTTTACACAGCGAAATGTAATTTGCATTGTAATCTGAATTCACACAATCGTCCTAATGCTATATAAAAAAAAAATACTCGGCACACACGCACACATTTACCGTACATTAAAATATAAATATATCTCTCGCCACGGTTCAAATTTTGTAAGATTTTATTTCGATAAAAAGAATATTTACTTTTACTCGCATTCTCATCCATTGAACATTAATCGGTTCTGAACGCATAAAGATATGTCGCGAAAAGTGACTCGATATATGTGCCGAGTGCATTAAAGCATGAAGTATGAAAGATTGATTGATGCATAAAAATGTACCGGTGAAATATACAGTGATCTTAATGAGTGAGCGATTAAACGTCGATGGACGTCTAGTCGCGCTCTCCATCAGCTACCGCGCGTCTGACCGCAGCGATCCGTTACTACTGTTGCGTCCCTTCGGTCATTCGGCTCGCAGCTGGCTGATAAAAGTACTCCATAAAACGCAGTAATGGCCGTAACTGCAACTCGATGCGCGGGAGGAATGAAACGACGGGTCGAGTGCCGCTGATGCGACGTTCTGCCTTTTCTGCATCATTACGGCAATACGCGGCGTTATGTGCCATTCCCGTCTGTCTGGATATATCGATTCCTGTCGTATTCAATTCATCTCAGCTATATTATATTGCTTGTTAGAGATAAATGAATACACAACTATCTTTTTTATTTATTTATTTATTTTTTTTTAATAAGAAATTTATTTCGATCAATGTATAACATTTAATTGAAGGAGGAAAAAAAGGATTTTCTTTTTATTAATCATATAATTTTCTGATATAATTAAACAAAATAAGAGCCCAGGGTTGATTAAAATACTGACTACTGGCTTTTGTCTGTTTTCTAAGAAAATTCACGTCTGCAGAGAGATAACGACAATGTAACGTTTCCCCATCTCGATTCTCCGTGTTTCTCCGTTTTCTCCGACTATTGTGTTTGCGCGGACTGTGTTTGATCAGACCACGCGATACGCACGCGTTACTTCCTCGCGCCAGCTGGCGAGAGTGAATCGCGTGGGTACGAAAATACGCTTATTCCGCGTCCAATTATAACGCATACGCAATCGCAATTAACGCCAACACCTGGCAAATGCCTATCTGGGAAAAGATCTGGCGGGATCATTAAACGTTTCTAACGGAATTTAAACTTTGTTCAAACTCCCTAGTCCTGACGCTACCTGCACGTCGACAGAAAGAGAGAGAGGGTGTCGGTGTAAACAACCAACTCTCTAATTACCCACATTGCTATCGGCGGACGCGCGAGTCTCTCCTCCGGTATTGCAGCCTACTATAGTTTGAACAAACCGAAGCTGAACTTTGTCTACACGCGAGATCGAATCAATGGAGCTCTGAGAGGAATTTGCGGTCGATAAGAAGACGAGGCTGCTCTTCGAGCGGCTTATACGGAAATGATGGTTCGCAGATGATGAATCATCTGAAGCAATTGAGCCGAGCAGACGCAGTTTGTGCGTTGGCAGCGACGGGCGACGTCGCACTGTTAGACCGTTAAGGCACCGTGCCGACGAACCCCCAGCCGACGCCTATCGGCTGATGCGCAGGCTCCCTTGGCCTGCCCAGAGAGCCTGAAACACGGGACTCCTCGTGTCCCTGAACACTTTGAGCTCACCGCAAGCGTAAACCCGTCCTCTCTACCACCACTACGTCGTCATCGTCGTCGTCGTTGACGTCGACTCCGCCACCGGTATAACCATCCTCGATCCTTCTCTCTCATTCTCTCCCCCAGCCGGCCGCCACTGCTTGCACAGCACACCCTGCAGACACGGACCCGTTCTTTCACCCCGAACAGTCGAGAACGACGACGAGCTCTCTCGTAGTTTTATTAAGGCTCGTAGGGTGTTTAGGATGTTGAGTGAAGTGACGCTCGCGCGACCGTCGACTTTTTCTGCCGCACGTATCATGCTATATCATGCAACGTGAGAGGGAGAGAGATCTTTCGGTACCGCTGCCGCATTTCAGTAAGCAAAATTCTTCAATACACTGTACTCGTAACGTTCGATGTCGTCGCGAGAGCGCGCCCGTCCCTGCGATACGTTTAATTGTTTCGAGAATTGAATGTCTAGATCTCGTAATATAGGATTGCGATTAATCTCCAAGACAATTTCAACGGATTTTCGCTCGTGCGCGATTCCTCGGCATTTGCATTCATCGTCGTACCGAGACTGACCCCCCCGGTGCTCTCGTATGCATTCGTCGAGCACGTTTGTAGGTCGGCGTGTTTCTGATCCCTTAATGGCTCGCCCTAGATCGTTTCAACGACAAAGATTCTCCCTGGCCGCTAGGGGTCGTTTGTACGCGTTCAAATTATCCGGCGTCACGCGAAACGCTGCTCTCCGTCATGTACCACGTGATTTTAACTAAACGGAGATAAAAGAGGACCGGTTTCTTATGTGTCCCCATTCCGTTTCTTCTTGTAGAATGGATAATGTAATGGATACATGCAACCTCCTACTCCCACGCGCCATGAATATAAAAAGTTTATTCTCACACATTTTTGTCCTTGGAAAGGGATTTGTCGGTATTCTACAGAGTGACGATTGCGCATACCGCGTGCAACGTATCCATTTAAAGTTGAGCATATATTTTATGATGATGCAAATGCGCTTTGCTTGTCGGTGTATTTTTTTTTCCAATCCGTCAAAAATCCGATATCAAGGAATAAAATCGATCGAGAGACTATTACTTAAAATGATTGCCAGATGAAATAAAATCAATGCGCACCGATCGAACATATCGGCTCGCAGTCGTTTCTGCTTATAAACCATTTCGTGGAAAAATGGAGAAGGTCGAAAAGCTAACGAAAGAACGGCGGGGAGGGATAGAAGCGTGGATAGGAGGAATAACATAAAAATGTTGGCCCCACTCCAAAGAGCTTGCCAAGTCTCAAACGACTATTAAATCAAAATATCTAGCTACCCGGGGGCCGGCCGGTGCACCAGCCGAGTTAAATTTTATTCCAAATCCTTTTATCGCAAAACCTATTTCCGCGGAAAAATGTAAATCTTGGTTAGCGGGCGACCCGCCGTCGTCGTCGTCGTCTACCTTCGCTCAAGTCGCGTAACGTCTGCCATTTCTTCTTCCGTATCCCGCCACGATGATACCGTCGCGTTACGGCCTTCCGCCTCCACTTCCGCTCCTCGTCGGGACGATAGCTCAACTACTTTTCTCCGGGCATACTTAGAATATTTCTGCGCGTGATACATGAATCCGATTGTTCGGCGCGAAATAAAATCGCGCGAGGTCGAGCGCGCGGGGAAATTCGATGGCCATCGAAATTCCTGGCGCGAGATCCGTAAACTATTCCGGTTCCGGATTATTTGCTCTCGCAAATATCGATATCCCTTTGATTCCACAGTCAACATGTTGAGAACGTTTCGCAAGTATTTCCTTGATATGTTTCCGAAAACATATTTGATTTACGATAACGCGAAATGCGCGAGCCATGAAAGTCTATTTCTTTTGGTTTCTTTATTTTATTGAAAAAATTTTTCAACTAAAATTTTTCTTATACATAATATATAATCCCGAACATTTATTTGAAGATTTTTTAATTATCCGTTTTGACATCTGCTCTCTTGCGGATTACAAAAATGTATTTATATGAAGAGCTCTTTTATTTCTAATGTTTATTTAACACTATTAGATTAAATTTATTTAACAATTGTTAGATTAATATTAAAATTATTAAAGAAAATAAATAAATGAAAGAATATATTTCAGCTTTTTTCCATAGTCCTTTTGTTTCAAATTTATGGAAAATGCTAAATAATTTTAATGTAAAACTGTATATGCGTGTTTATATATTGGAAAAGAAAAGAACGTCTATCAGGGTCATCACTGTCGACGAAAATAATTCTCGAATTCAATGCGCCTTGAGGATTAAAATCGAATCAATGTGAGAGACATTGGTACTTCGACTACGCAACAATGCCGGAGCACTCGAGGACGCCACAAAGCGTGATTTAGAAAATCCCCGAGATCTTCGCACCTGACGTTCTCGACGTAATCGAATCCAAGATCGTCGCGAGTGAGCGTATATAGCGGAGAGAGAAGGTCGTCATTGGTGGTACCTGGGATTAAACGAGCACTCGAGTAGAGTCGAGTTGTACCGCGATTTCGATGCTTTTTACGACTGTGTGGGGAGGTGACAAGTCGTTGCTCGAGTATCGGTCGAGAAGAGACTCGTAAAGTTGGAGCGTTCTCGAGGAACTTGCGGCACTCGAAGCGTTCGAGTAGAGTGTTTTAACTCGTGGAGCTTCCGTCACCGATCGAGTCGGTTACGAAGATTGCTGCTTTAAAGACAGATCTCTGTAAAAACGTATTAACTCCGAGCCGAGTGGAATCACTCGGTTAATTCGCTCAAGAATCACGTCCTCGCTCTTGTCACCACCTCAAATTGTCTCGGATTTCGTTCGCCGAGCTAGATAGATTCTCTTATCACTTTAGGCGGTTACGCTTTCACCGACAGTGGATGTTCCGATGGCCCGTCCGCACGGGCGAGCCAGCGAGGAACAATTTCCGTGGATTCGCGCTGTTTTGTTGGCCGCAATTTGGTCCCACGATAGAGTCCCTCGCGTCGAGCGGCATCACAAATGCAAATTCTCGGAAAGTTTTGACCAGCGGAAGGAATGTTCTCGCGTACAATAGCTAGGCACCGGCAGTGCTTGGAATAACAAAACTAATATTCACTCAGGTATATACTTTCATCGGAGAATCAACGAAACACGTCCAGTTTGTGCACAAAATTTCTTCAGATTTCGCCAAATTATAGCGAATCATAATTCCATTGACATTTTAATTTATGCTCAATAAACTGATCTCGCTTCGAGGCATGTCGGATAATTTATATTATATTGATGCAAATGAAATCGCGATGACAAATGACAGTTATATCTGCAAAGATATCATGCGTCTTTCCACTTTGATATCTTTTTCAAACGCGAAATTTTATGACGATTTTTATATTACAAACTATTCGCGATTTTTCGAGATACGAATAACAAACGTCATTCTAGCAACAATATTCCGCGCAACTTTTAATCAGATGCGTCATTCGAGGCCTTGCGAAAGAGCAGAGTTTGGTTTTGTTCGTCGCAAGGAAGAAACAATTTCCACGAAGTAGTAGCGATGTTTTGCTACCTTCGCCGTCTCATCCCGAATGCAAATTCCCGCGAGAAGTTCCGATAGTAAGAGCTTCCGAGTACAATGCGAGGTGGAGGAGAGAAGGGTGGAGTGATGAATTTTTAATAAATTATTCATTAGAGACTTGGAGGGAGGGAGGGGGAAACGCGCAGCCAAATTGTCGGCCGCAAAGGAATCGAATCGAACCAAACCGAGCACGTCCATTAATCGGATACAAAGATGCGAGTAGTTGGACGGCTCCTTATCGTCTCGGCGGAATGGGAACATTATCGATGGGAGAGACGAAAAATATCCGGAGCGGCGCGGGATAAGGGTGTAGAATACGTCTCAGCCATCAATTCTTCCTTCCCCCTTTCCAACCTAGATGGATCCCATTCATACGGGGGTGATTAATTGTCCGGATGGCGGCCCGCGAAAGAAATCGTTCGCGATCATCTCGATGATCTCGACAATCGCGCGTGCAAGGAAATCGATGCGTCGTTTAAGAATTGTCGCGCGGAAAATATTAATTCGCGACACATTATTTTCTCCACCCTTTCTCCATCGCATTTTTCCGCGAAAACATTATCGACGAGTTGTTAACCGATCGTTTTCGAGATCGTCTCCCATCTGGAGAGATCTCAGTGAGGACGCGCAAACTATATGTACATGCTCGTTGGTTCACTATGACAAATTAATCGTGTGTTACAGTGATTGATCGCGCTCCGATGCCCCTGACGGACTAATGCTCGGTAAAAAGTAACGTTTATGGAAAGTGGATGATCGATCAATCGCTGTCCGCTCGCTCGCTCGCTCGCTCGCTTACCGGCGTATTTTAATTTCGCGTATTTGTTTACGCGAGGAGAGCACTGCATGCGGAAGAGTGCATTTACATCGTTGCAGGGGCGCTCGCGCAACGAAACAATTTACTATACCCTTAGACGTCACGCCAATGACGGATAGGTATACAAGAGAACTGCCACGATCTCCAAGCGGATAGTGGCGAAGAAAAATAGCGTCCGTCCTCGCTGTCGATAGGGTTCGCTCAAAAATGCGATTATGATCGAAATCTCATTACCGGGGCTCTTCGCCGCCTTTCGAAAGCTCGTCAATGCGCGCCGGTTACATAACTACGAGGCGCCACGTCGTAGGGCAAATCCTCGAAGCTCACTTTAACCATCCTCGAACAAGTCTCGTTTCTTCTTCCAAGTTTGCCTCCAGTGCGAGTCGTCGAGCAAAAGTTGCCGCGGCGAGCGATCAAGGCGCGATCTTTTCGCGAGAGGTATATCGTCCCGTCGTGGAAACTTTTTAAACGAAAAAGCCATGCGATAGAGAGCCGGGGTCGCCAATCCTCGTCGTTCAATCGACATCGTCGAACAGTACACGCGTCTCCGTCCGGCGAAATAGCATCGATATAAAGAACGTCGCGAGTACGATTCGCACAAACGAATCTAGCTGGTTTCATATAAAATAAAAGAAGCTTGGATAAGAAAAGTTTCTTCGCTAAATGGATACGGCAGTAAACACACTTTGTTATATGAATATAAAACTTTTAACGTTCTAGTGTTCAATAATATGTTTGTCGATACTTTTTTTATCGAAAAGAGTGAAATTTCACATACAAGAAAAATGTTATTTTTTGATTATTAAAGTAAACTTTGATTTACCATAGTGATTATTCAATTATTCGTACTAAAGCTCTCATGGTGACTTTAATTTTATAGTCCACGTGGAGCAAGGACAAATCTCTGGATGCGAATTTTTTTCTCTCGCGCAGCGTCCTCTCATGGGTTTCGTCACGAAGACTGAAAAGGGACAACCTCCTCGCGCGCGCGGCCATTCTTCATCAGCGTGAAATATTTTATTAAACAAGCCGTCGCTGCGTCGCTTTTCGCTCCCGGCGGCCGGCATACAAATTCGGAGAGCGTCACGCGACGGCCTCGATTCATCATGGCCGTATGTCCACCGCCGCCGGTGTTGCGGACCAGCCGGAGAGAACTTTGTATCCCGCATCTCGCACGATCCGTCTTCCGCCTTGTGCTCTTGATTCCGCATTTTAAATCCCCGTCATTAATTTTCCGCCTCGCTGCCGCGTCCCCCTCGGAGAAATCAATCGCTGTTGGATTCATTCTACGTTTTTGCTCACGGAGGATTTGCGCGAATAATTAATAACAAACATCTAAATTTATCTCCGAAAGAATAAATCGATAGCGCCGATAAAGAGTTTTGAATCTTCTACTTCTCTGAAGAAATTGCTCGTAAATTGTCGAATTTCCAACTTCAACTTTTGCGCGATATAATATTTTCGATAACTTTGGCATTTTGATATGCTAAGTTGCTAAATTTTTTTCGTAACTCGCTAATGTACTTTCTCCGGCGGGAATAAGAAACGATCGATTCATCTTAATGCGTTTCCGAGGTTTTGCCACCGTCATGTGACTTGATTCATAGTGGATTTTGCTCGACTGCGAGAAGAACCGCAACGCGGAAACGGTGAGAAATCGGTGCACTAAGACAATCAGAGAAAGAACATTGACACGATTACACGATACTATCTAATAGATAGAAGAGCCGTGGGAGCTCAGAGAGAAAGAAGCAGGACGATTCTCTCTTTCTGAAGCTAATGCAAGGGCGAGAGAGAAAGGACGGGGGGGAGTAGAGGGCAAGGTAGAAAGAAATAGTTAAGGCCGCCGAGATTAGGGGCGAAGAGATCGGGGGCGAGTAGAATAGAATAAGATTAATGCCGGCGAGTAAATTGAACGTTACGAGTGACGACAATGCGACAAAGCCCGCAAATAATTCTTCGCCGCGGCCGTAATTTATTTTTCGCTCGCGGAATGGAGGCGGCGGCCTCTCGCGTCGACGGAAGTGCCTTCGTCGTGGCTCGATTTGTTCGTTCGGCATAGCGGAAAAGCTCTTCGGATAGGATCGAAGGGGGTTTGGCGCGATAAAAAGGGCGGGGTCCAAGAAATCCGCAGCGAGAACGGATTCCTTTCGTATTTACGGAAGGAGAAGCAATTGTGCGGATCTCTACGCGATACCTCTATACGAATACCGGGGCGAAAATTCGGACGCGTCGCATAAGCGATTTAAATCGCCGTGATGTTTGTGATCGGGAATCGGTTCTTGATATAGTTTGCTGTATACTACTCGAGGAGATTCGGTAAAATATGAACTTTCGGAATCTCTCGAAATCGTATCGATCCTTTGGAGGCGTTTTACGCGAAACGCGTGTTTTTTATCGGCACTTTACGCCAGTGGAAAACGAAGACGCGCTCTCGGACAGTAGACTTTGGTATTATAAAATGAAGGCTGGACCGTGAAAAAGTGAAGCGAAAGACTTTTGGGCGAAGTCCAAGTTTTCCACATAGGTTTCACTAGTACGAAGTACCATGAGGGAATAAATTCGGCGTATGTCGGAGGACGTTGCGAGGACGCCAAGTCGACTCCTTCGAGGTTTTCCCGAACTTGGAAAATAATTGATGATGCGTTGCGAGGTAGAATTCGGAATCAAGTCGGATTAAAAGATCAGAGATAGTGCCCGTGCTTTTCTATTTTGGCGAATTTGCGGAGAACGGAGAAGAAGATAGGAGGAGGGAATAATTTAACGAGAGGAGTATCATCGGCTCGGAGCTTACTAATGTAAGCGATAAGAACAGTTTAAACGAATTCAATGAAGTCGCTCGTCTACCGTGAATTTAATGCCAGCAAAGTACCGAAAATAAAGAAAGAAATGCCGCGAAGAAAGAACGAATTAAGGAACTCAAAGTGAAGAGGAAGATCAAAAGAGACTCGGCGACAGGATCTCGGTATTCCGTGCGTCTTCTGCAACTTTTATTCGCGGGGCGTGTGAAAGAAAACGCTCCTGAAGGACTAGGAAAAATAGCACAAGAAATGAGTTAATTTGTCTAAAAAGTCGTTTTTAAAGAGGAAGAATAATTTTTTATTTAACACGCTACTTATCTTACGCTTCTCTCTTGTCCCTTATGAAAAATATTTTTTTGCCACATTCCGTTCAAGTTCCTCGTTTAAGAAATTTCGAAAGAATCTCAGAAGCATCTAAAACTCATGAAAAATTTAACAAAATTCTTTTTTTTTTTATAAATAAATAAGATTCGAAAGAGTTAAGATCCTGGAAAATCATATGCATCCATCTTGCCATTTCTACGAGCGAACGTCGCAAAGGACGATGTGGCATAGGAATTAGAACACTTTTTAAGGAAAATTTTGTTCTGCGGTTTCAAGAGAAAGCCGTAATGGTGCCACGACAAAAATTTTAAATTTTAAGCCGATGAAATTTCACGTTTGCAAAATTTTCAAAGGGATCGTGACACTGCCGCCTTTCTCTGAAGATATTTCTGAAAATCCGGTTGTGGAGAAATGTTTGAATAAGAAGAATTTGCTCTAATGTTGGCGTGTCTTTCAAAAGGATAGATAGATACGATAGATAGATCGAATTTGCCATCTATGAGTGAAATATGAGTGATTTCAATTTAAATCGAGAGTAAGAAATATTTTGGAACCATTTTTTTGTACATTATTTCAAAGAAAGTAAAAAAAGATACGTTTCTCTGAAATTCGAGATAAAAGGTCGGGTCCAACTGCACTGCGCTTAATCTTTTCACATCTTTCGCATCTTTGGAAAGAGAGAGTAGTCTAAATTTTCCGAGAAAAGATTTGGAACGTACGTCTGGCTCCATTCCTCATATCTCTGACAGAGTCAAGAAAATAAAGTGAGAGAAATTAAAGAGATTTCCGGAAATTGCACGAGACGAAAATTCCGAAAACGTATAAATCTAAGCATCGTCCTACTGTCGTGAGAGAAGCTCGTAACGGGACAGAATCGGAAATATTTTGCGCAGGACTTTGACGTTGTTTCTGCGATTGCTCGTCGGAGGATTGAAAGAACGAGGAAGAGAGAGAGAGAGAGAGAGAGAGAAAGAAGGAAGATGCTGAAAATATACGGAGGCAAGTCCTTTCAAGACGAGAAATCAGAGCGAGTCGCCTTATCTAGATAGGCCGCCATTCCCCCTTGAAGGAGAGGAACGAAGGAACGTTTTTTCGCGCGACAAAAACTCACGGCACGGCAAAAAGAAGGAAGCGCCGGGACGCCAGGAAGAGAATAAGGAGGGGAGATAACTGCTGTATTAAGATTGCTAATCTAAATGAACGCTCGTTCCGGTCGAGCGGCGGTTTATCCCCGGCACGACGGCCGTTCTTTTTAAACGTCTTAACGGCATTCTCAGTGATCGTTAGTCCAAGTTTTCGACTACCACCAAAGCGTACGGTGATCCATCTATCTTGACCAGAATCCGTTTCTGGGAACGCGATAACAAAGTAATCGATCGATACTTTAGCAATTAACGCAATTCGCGTTTAATTTTTCAGTAGATCCGACAACTTTTGCCAACACGGACTAATCCGCCAAATCCATAAGGCAACGGTAATTACTGCGGATTCTGTCCGGCTGCCGAGTGTGTTAAATCGGTGTAACAAGCTGCATCCAAAGTCAGCGGTGCAACGTACACAATTGGGTTGTGTGCCGTAGTGGCTATATATACTCATATATAAAAAAAAAAAATCGAAACGTGACGCAGATATTAAATGTTAATAAAATTTCTCCAACACTCAGTTTATGCATTACTCTTTCAACGAGTGTGCAAACGTTCCAAATATATTATAAAAAGTTAAATTAAAAAGTTTCGACAAATTCTTCGAACGAGGCACAATTTTAAGTATCTCGCTTGTTATTTAGCAGACGATACGCAATCGCTCGATGTCGACGACAGCGATGAAAATCAACTTTTCACGAAGGCTCTCGAAAGCGGAGTCCAGTCTGCGTAGGCGCCGAATGAGTTTATTTAAAATTGAAATATCGAGAGAGTACTCTTCTCTCTCGAAGAAGAAGCGGTTTAATTGAATTTAGATGTATCCCGCGGCCAAATACCGTATCGCTCGCGTCGGCTCGCGGCCGACAATCGGCCAGCTATTAAATCCGACCGGGGAACCGACTTTAATTTCGCCGCGTGCGGAATAGACGCGCTTTTACCGCGGCCGCCTCGAATAATTTGACGGACGCACATTGACGGATATGCGGGATTGGAAGCGACGCCGAGCAAATAGAATCGGGCGTGACGAAATTAATTACTTTTTCACCCCTCCTCTTCTTCGCTCTCGCTCGCGCTCGTCCCACCTCGTACACCTACTTTGTCCACCTTTTTCGAGTCTCTTTCGTTTCGCTTTCCGTTTCTCTATCTTGTTGCAACGTCGTTTCCCGCTTTCACGCTGGCTCCGCTTTAGAATAATTCGCTCGGCCGTTTACTCGGCAGCTTCTGCAAGTCAAACGTTGTAATCGAAGTGTGTCCAGTCGACGCTAGTTTAACGAAAGTCGTTAGTCGCGACGAAATTAAAGAGGATTCTTCAATTATCTTGCTTGATTGGCTTGGTCTTGTTTGATTCGTTCAAGAGCCTATGAAGATTTATGTTTCTAGTAAGTAAATAAAATCCGATAATTAACAATAATTATTACTAACAATCATACTTTGTGTGATTTTTTTCGGAGGAATATTTTTTTTTGCCGCTGAGAAAGTTGATGATCCTATTGACGATCATATAGACATCTTTTGCGAAAATCACGTTTGCAAATCACGCGTTGCATTCGCGGCGCAATCAATAAAGCATTGTCGAAATTTGCAAGCGAGCCGTATTGCTTTTTCGCCTCAAACTTGCCCGTCTCAGCGTGATGCAGTTACGACGCGTTTTCCTGCAAACGCACGATCGTCGAGGAAAGACGCCGAGCGAGCGAGCAAGCAAGCAAGCAAGCAGCGCGTTGTCGAGGGAGGAGGGAAAATTCCGCGAGACGAAGCGGCGTTTTCTTCGAGATAGCGACGACGAGGAAGTGGTGGAGGTGATGAAGGTGTAGAGGAGGAGAAGCGGGGAGTGGGGTTGGCAGTTCTCGCAGAAAGGACCGAGCGAGCTATGAAATACGACTCAGCTATTCTCCAACGCCAACCGCCGCTCGACGTTTCTGGAGGCGTCGGCAGCCACCTAATGCGGATACAATGGTCGACAGTTGTTGCCGGCGCTTCTTGCGCGTCGCTTTTTTGCGTTGTGCCGCGTCGACGAGCACGGCAGGCCAGCTGGGTTCCTTCTTCGCGCGCGCGCGTTCATCGCGACGAGAGAAAAATCTCACCCGCGAAGCGCGCCTTTTACAAGCAACTTTGCCGTGACGCTTTGCTGCATCTTCGGCAAAACCAAGGCACTCGCTAATTAGGCTGTATCTTCCACAATCGTTCTTTCCTTTAATCGCCATTTTAACTCTCCTGTCGAGTACACATAATACCAAATCGGGAATAAATGATTTTACACACGTGAAATATTTGTTTGAGATTGAGAATCTCACGAGCAATAATTTATATCTATTTAACGTGTGTAATGTAAAATTATCGAGAATATTATGACGATTATCAATTAAATTGAAAAGACATAAAATTCTGTCAAAGTTGTTAAATGACATTATTTTATATAAAATTAAATAGAGATAGTTGCGGCAAGCAGTCTACAAGTCTATTCCCTTTCACCGTAAGAAAATAATTTATATTTAATGTATGAACAAACGGTGGGGGTAACCATAACGAATGATAATAAATGTTCTTTATAGCCTCGATATACAGTGCGAGATATACCGGCGGGAAGGCCGGAAGGCGCTTAAATCACGAGGGGTATAAGTGAAACGTATAAAACCATTACGGTTATCCCGGGCTAAAGCCGGCAACGTCATTAGGATCCGCCCGATGGTCGCGGCCGTATTGTTGCTTCGGGTGCTTTGCGAGCCGCCGCGCCGCGTTCCATTTTCACATAACGCACACACATTTCCACGGATAGGCTTCCCTCCTCGCAGTCGTTTTATCGATACGAACGACGCCCGCGTGCCTGCAGATCGCCTGATTACGCTCTCCGGAAAATCATCAGCGAACTTCCTCAGCATCCAATCCCTTCGTGCCCGCCCCTCGCCCTTTCTCGCCCTTGGAAACTTCTCCGTTCGTGCGAGCGTGGCCCGTAAAGTAATTATGTAACCGACGAAACATAATATAACGCCGGATGCAACGCGACTAGAGATACGTGACAAGATGTGGGAATTGGAGATGCTCGCCTCTTCTCCGTCGCACGAAATCCTCGTGAATTGCGAAACGCTAGACAATTCAATACAAATCGCTCTTCGATGATGGATTTTAAATTTTTTCCCGAATGTTATCTTTTTTTTTTTTTTAATGTAGCAAAGATCCTACGAAATGATGGAAAAATTGATTGAATTAATAGACTAGAAATCGATTGAAATTATCCTGTGCAAAGAATTAGGTCTTTTTTTTATCACATTTAGATTTATTCCTTGGAAAAATAATCCCCATCGAGGATTTACGTTAGTACGAGTTGGAATCATAAATTTTAGTTTCCGCTCGCCTTTTTAGGGCGTCAGCTAGTGATTAAGTCCCCGATGTTTGCCCGCGGGAAAGAAAGGACGGCGGATAAAGGGGTAATCCATGGTCGCTTAGAAAGAAAATCGACGGGAAGGCGGCTTGCGCGATTCTTTTCTCTCGCGAGCAAACAGTACCGCGAAACTAACACACACACACACACACACACACACACACACACACACACACACACACACACACACACACACACACACACACACTCACAGCATCTTCCGTAAACGATACTCGTCGTCGCTCGATACGTTCGCTCATCGCGAACGGTCAAGATAATCGCCGGGAAAAAGAGATAGAAGCATTCGTGATTCGCCTCGTATCAGCCAGTGGAACGGTAACCTTTTCCATATCGACGAAAAGAATCTCTTTTATCGGTGAAAAATATCGTCCGATTCGAGTCCGATACTTCCGCCCGTTTAAATCTCACGTTATCGAGGGTAAAATTTTTATCTTTCATCTAATTGCGAAATTTGGATCCGCAATAGCCCGAACAAACATTCGCGTGCATTCTTTTTTAGCAATTCTTTTTGCGTATTTTGGCAGACCGGTGTGTTATCGCGCGATCAAAGCTGCTGCTGTTGTATTTAGAAGCACAGAGTTTAATATAGTAATTTAGAATATTAATTGTTATATTAAGTACCGCTATATATGTGGATATCTCAATAATTAATTGTGTTAAAATGCTCTGTTATTATATTTTTAGTTTTATCTATTAGTTGTAATATTTCTGACATATCCATGCCTGTAACAGCTTCCAACTTTTAATCCGTCCATCCCTGTCACGATCTCGACAAAAGCCAATTACGGACAAGAATCAGTTATTGTCCCGTCACGATCGTATTCTTTTCGACAAGAAGCGATTAAGTGAAAATCATCTCCTGTCTCTCTTGCCGTCGTTCTTTAATATTGCGAGACCGAAACCGAGATTCCCGCGCGAGAAAAACGGAACGTTGACAGATAGACGCGACTCCTCTTCGCTCTCGAAACCGCGGCGGCTCCCCGGGTCGTTTTCGCGTTTCCTTTCTTCTCTTCTTCCCACGCGTGCCGACAAACAAACGATGTCGGGAGCAGCCCCGCTGGTGGCATGCCATCGTACACACGATGTTTTATAACCGACGCTCCTCTCTTGCCGTAAAAACACGCACGATTGCCAATAGTTAACGCCGTCGCTGCTGAACGCTCCTGCATTTTATTCCTTACACCCTCTCTCTCTCTCTCTCTCTCTCTCTCTCTCTCTCTCTCTCTATTCCATCGACGTCGTTTCTTCCGGATTTTATACGACCGCCATCCACATCGACTCCCCCCTCGCACCTCTTGCGCTTTTTACTGCCGAACAATACACAATTCCGTCGAGATATATGTCGGGTGAACACGCGCTCTCTTGCACGCTCGCGCAGCGCCAGGGGTGGTTTCGTTTACATTCGAGTCTATAATACGGTTCGTCTTCAATGCGATCGAAAATTGTTTCAAGTGATCGAGAGCGGGTATATGTTGTACGTGAAATAGGAAGCGCATTAATACGGAAACTTTATGGAACATACGGGTTCTTTTCGCGCGGAGAATTATTTTTCTCATCGGAGAACGCTTTAATAGTGCTTTAATAATGCCCTTCAAACCACAATCGATTCTTAAGAATCCCCTATAATATTAATTATATATCTCAGAGAACTTAGCATAGATTAAATTTTTTTAAATACGTCTTTTGATGTATCTATTAATTTTATTTATTTTATAGCATAATGAAACGTTGTTTTTTCATTATATTTTTTAAGTACTCATAGATTGGAAGAGAGATAATCCTTTTATAAATGCAATTTTTAATCTTTGCCGATAAGCCGTAGATTATATTCGGCTGGAAGGTGGCGTGTTCTGCTAGTGTTCCAGATTCATTTTTATTTATACCCCCAACCCTTACGAGACGCTGTTATTCTACTCCGCGTTTTAGCAGGCGAACCGCAGTAAATATACCACGTAAATATCGCACGGCCGCGCACGCATTTACGTACATTCGCAAACTGCAGTTTGGCAAACGTCCACTTCTAAATTCGAATTTACGTGGCATCGCGGTAAAGCTACCCTCCGGGCATTATTTTAAATCACCGTCTATCGCGCGTATCGATCGCGCGCGCGCGCGCTCCACTTCGAAGTATCGAGTCGCATGCAAACAGTGTAACAAATTAAATGCACATTACACGCGTGTAAGCTTTACGTTCATCGCTTTTTCGTCGCGCGTAAAATCCACCCTTTTACTTCCGACATCGTTAGCGCTGGACATAATTAATGTTCATTGTATAGCGATTATCTTAAATAACTATACCTAGTGTGCTTTTGTGCACGCTTTTCGCCAATTATAATTATTTGGTATTCATATTTGCATACATATATTTTCTTGTTTTGCTTGTTTTGCTTTTAGAGAGCTTATCATGCGATAAAGATAAACGTTAATAGATTATATTCTGTATGATCGGTGCAATTCCTAAATTATTCTTTTATACGACAACTATATCTTTGAAAAATTAAAATTAAGAAATAGTTATCGAAGGGATTTAAGCTAAAACGAGCTCTGACTATGGTCACACATGTGTTCGATTGGCAATTTTAATCGACCATTGGACACCGCGCGAATGGTTTACAGGTTAACGATTGTGTATTCGGGATATTTTATACGAGCGCAAATACAATTTCTCCTATACATACAAAATATTCCACGTTTCCGCAAATACACCAACAAACGCGCCATGTATGCTTACGATCCCCACCGCTTTCTAAATGGTCCGCCTATTTATGGTGTCGTGATTTGCTGCGACGGAATTCGTTTGCTATCAATTTGCGCGATTGCATAGCACATGCGTCGCGCGGGCGGCAGATATAATGCGGAGGTAAATCCGCGCTTTTCCCAAAAGAGAAAGAAGAGGTGGGAGAGACGGCTCGTCGCGTACGCGACCTCGTCTGGCTTATCGTCTCGGCTTATCGGTCGCGACCTATCAACGGCAGCGTTCGAGAAAGTCGTTATCCGAGAGCAGGCCTTATCTCCCGCCAACCCTTTTACTCGCGTGGTAATAGTCGCGTCAGGATTCATAGCGTGAAACCTGCTTCGCGATTTTCCACCCGCGTAAACGCGTTGCGTTTGATGCTTTCTATTTTTTTTTTTTTTTTCTTCTTTTTGCGCGCGAGCTCCGCGGAAACACAACGCGCACCTTCATCCCCTGCACTATCGTAAATATACCGACCGACGTGCATCCACGATCGCGAATTACGATACTCTGGCAAGTGGCGCGCTCGTTCGCATTTGAATGCACGTCGCGTCACCCGAGGAATAGCGAGGAATGATAAGAAATCGCTTCGATATTTTGTTCGGCGGACAATTAATTCCGATTTAAAGAAGCCAGCGGATTGGCGGTGTTTTCAAGACGTAATACATAAATTACTAGGAGAATAATTCAACGATCGTAATGTGCTACTGGAATGCAAACACAGACTTAAAGATTGAATGATTTTTGGTACTTTGTTTATTTTTTATCTCTTTTAGTCGTTTCTCGATGTGGTGTCTTTTTAGATTATTAGAATTGAGAAAAGTAAATATTTTTTAAATATAATAATATTTAATTATAACTTTTTTAAGCGATTTATACATAAGAGTGTTTTGTGTAAATTTTTGGCATTATCACATTTTAGTTTTGTTATCACAACATCACAAACCCTTTAATGTATGCGACAAAAATATTTTTTTTCAACACGAAGGCAGGATTTTTCCCGTAAACAACCCATTAACTCATATAATTACCATTCCATTGGTAATGGCTATGAGTTATGACCGATAACTATTTGAAGTCTCGGAACAAAGGGAGGTCGTATCGTCTGAGGGATTAGAACAGGAGGGAAGCATGTAAGCCGCGTAAATGATAACGGCGAACATCGCGCGGGGCAGCACGATAAGACTTAATTGCGACTTAATCTTGTTGTGCTCTTCCACTCTCGGCCCCTTTCTCGTTTCTCGTTCCTTCTCATCCTGACGAACATCCTTCGGTTTTCCACCGCGATCTTGTATGTCTTCGAAGGATATTCGTTTTTCTTTGCTCTCGCGCATGAAACTCAATAAAATACGGGAACGTTATTCGCCAATAGTTTTCAGATAAAGTTAGATCCCCGCGCGAGAGATGCTCTCTGCAAATGGCCGGGATTTCACGAGATCGAGGAAGACGCAAAAATGCCGATACGATAGAACTCGAAATCGCTTTAACGTCCATCGCGCAATCGACTACGACTTGGAAAGAATAACGCGAATAAGACATCAAGCAGTCTGGTTCGCGCAGTTGTCAGATGTTCGCTCCTCGTTCTCGCGCGAGATGTAAGAGTTTTCAAAAATTCATTATGTCCAATCCTCCGTGATGGAAGCTGATCGCGTATTCTCGCGCGAATCTGACGCTTCTCGCCGATCTCGCAGGTAGATAATTTTTAACATTCGCCGCAACGCGCGAGACGGAGAGCGCGCTCGCGCCAAAGCTTTATAATGTAATGCAACATAGTATAACGCAACATCGCGGTGCATTCCAATGAAATTAAATTGCGACGCGCATCCCGGACTTTCCGCGAGCACACACGCACGCGCGCGCGCGCGTGCACGAAATGCTCTAACCGCTTTAAAACGGCCGGTTCTATTCGCTCGCGTCCGCTTTATTCCATTTTGTACAACGTCCGCGCTATGTCCGCAGGACAATAGCACGGAAGAACCGAGTTCCATTGTAGCCCTCTTTCCCCCCCCCTTCCCTTCCCTTCCCTTCCCCCTCCCCCCTTGTCCTTCCTCTTTCCGACCCTCGCGGCTACCAATTTAAAATTAATTGCAAAACTCGCGGAGAGCGCGAAGAGCTTCCTGTTTCCTCTGATTTATGCCTTGCATTTCCTCGCGTCAAAAATTCCGCCCGTCCCAGTCGAAGGTACCTTTTTTTAACCTGGTCACTTTCAAGAGAGCGCAAAAAACACGTGACGGCCAAAGAGAAATATTGTCGCCACCAAAATCGACAATAACTAAATAAATAAAACTTAGAGGAGAGGATTGAAAATTAATAAATATAAACAGTTTACTTTAAAGTTTCATTTACACATAAATATTGTGTGACGTGTCCTGATTCATCGAAATTCATCGCTGAGCATCGTTCGAAAACGGAGATGATCGATTGTCATTGCGAGATTCTCAATTTCGCGAGCGTCTCTCTTGGGATAAAAAAAAAAAAATCTTTGTTAACGTCGAAATCGGATCTCATGCAGCTGCAATCGGCAGCTAAATCCGGTGTGATGCCCCGCGCGTCGCAATTCGATCGACTCCGTGTTCACGCGCAATGGATGTTTGAAAAAAAAAAGCGGCTGGAAAGAGGGTACGCAAACACGGGCGATCCGACGAATCGCGGTTAACGCGGACATTATCAGCGATATCGATAAGCTCGATCGGCATTTTTTTTTTCGCTCGCACGTTCGCGCGATTTAGGAAATTACGATTTTGCGACGAAATTAAGCGGACGCCCTCGCTCGACGTCGAATCTCTCTCTCGTTGAGTTCATTCTTGCGCTTCCTCCTCGTCGTCGCTCCGAACAACAGGGATCCATCATTAAAGGGAACGAGAAATTTTTCGGAACAGTACGGAAACGCGCATGACCAGATTGTAACGATAAATAAATGACGTCGATACATTCGCCCGGACGAGATCTCGATACAGGCGGATATTTGATTTTATAAAAACGAATAAAATCCGATTATTTACGAGTGGAATCGGAAATTCCGCGATGCGCGATGTAACTGTACGTGACATTTTTCCGACACGATATAACTCTTTGCCGCGCTTTGACATCGAATTAAGTTACGGTCCTCACATTCCGGTTCGTATTCAGTTTTTCTTCTCTCTCGAGTTATGAATTACAGTGCGTAGACAGTATGGCGTTAAAATTCTCATTATCCCTCGATGCACGACTGTGCGCGGACCTAAATTTTTATATCAAAAATCATCGTACCGTTTTTTCGGTATATTTTATTCAATTCTATGAAAAATTGCGTAAAATTCTTGCGCATATTTTTTAAATTTAGGTGAAGTGGCAAGTAAAAAATTTTAATTTTTTATTAGAATATGAATATTACATTAAAAAGTTTTTTTATGATAGAGTATAAAAATTTTTTGGAAGATTGAAAGTCGTTGCGATAAAAAAATATCATCACATGACTATATTTTTAAAAATCCTTGTACTGTAATGTTAATCTTAAAAAAAGAAGAAAATTTATTTAATGATAAAAAATATAAGAAAGAATAAATAGGAATTAATAGTTTGTTTAATAAGTAATCGCTTTATTTGCTTTTACGATAAAACGCCCGAGAGGAAAAATATGAATCCGACGTTGAAGGAAGAGGCGATTGAATCATGTATGGTATGTAACGATATACAGATATTAACGAGAAACAAATATTTTATTGTGTCCACCAAAAAATTGCGCACGCATTTATTTTCATCTCATTGATAAAGCGATTATACGAAACGTGAAGCAATATTTAGTATGAATTACGAATAGCTACTCGCATGCCATTTGGATTTCGAAAAAAGCGACGTACATTCGGAGAAAATAAAACGACCGCGTCGTCGAGCGATAGCGATTTAAATTAAATCGCACGCCTCGCTTGACGTTCGCGAAAGTTTGGCGTAACTTTTTAACATTCGCGGATTTTAGAATGCGGAACGCGCGGAGAATGGATTTTAACGAACGCATCCGCTCGATCAACTCGTAAATTGCTTTTATTCAAATTATCCAAAGCATAAAAATCATAGGAAATCGTACAAATCATAGAATAGAATTTTGTCTTCCTCCGTTGGTCCAGTAAGCCCGTTTTCGGGCTTTTGACGCGCAATGTATCACGCAGGATTATGCGCGACCGGCACTGCATATCGATCCTCGAAGGGATTTTCGCAAATTGAATGTTACGTTGTCTACGAGTGAGCGCGATTGGGGATTACGTGACTGTAAGCTGATCGATACGTAATTGGAAATATCTGATAACCGCGCGCGTTCGGTTTCCGGCCCCTTCCCCCTCCCTCTCCCAGTCATAATCTCGACGCAACTTGTCGGCGTTGTTACACGCTCGACTCGCCGACTTTGTTCGTGCGGTAATGTCTATTAGCGAATCAGCGATCCGTGCTACGTGATAATTACTATGATTAGCCATGCATCGCGGTATGCGCGGCTACGACACAACAGTCGCGACTCGCGAGTACGATGAGCCGTAATGCGAGATAAAACTCAAATGTATACAGCACTCGCTCCGCTTGAGCGAGTATTAATATACCGAACAGTTAATTTCCAACAGCATCCAACGTCTAAGAAGATACTCGACAACTAATTAGGTTCTATACGTATGAAATCTTTATTCAAATTGTATTGCTATTTGGTTGTCTATCACGGGTGAAAATTATTTTTACAGAAAAGTGAAATTGTCACATTCTGCAAAAATAACTCCGAAATAACTTGAACAAATGACTCTGCGCGGTCGTGTTTTCCGAATGCGTGACGTCGACATAGTCGCGTCGGAGCTGCATCCCGTGTGTCAGGCGGAATGTCGAGCACGTCGAAACGAAAGGTGGATCGATATGAGCAACATTGTCGCCCGGTGACGTATGTGGCTCACGTCTCATTCTCATCCGGCGGCCTGGCATCTTTGCCGGTTCTTCGACATCTCTTTCCTTAGGATGGCAAATGACGGCGGCGTTAGCCAGGCGACTCACTGCGTTCGTTTATCTATAAACTCGCTCGGAAAGGGGGTCACACCGTCCGTTGTATCAATTTTCCTTCCTCTCTCATCTGATCTCTCTCTCTCATAGCCCCTTAAGTACTTCGAAACGCTGATGTCACGATCAGCGCGAGTCGTCCCCTTAAACTCTGGATCGCGGAAATCTGCTGATCCAGACGACTTCCTTCCCTCTCGAGGTATTTAAGCAGATCAATTACACGCGACGAGACATCCCAACACTCGCCTGTCGCTCGAGCAGAAACGGTAGATATACAACGGAGCCGTTTCTATACGGATTATCATGAAGACGAAATTCTCCACGAGGCGTTAACGAGAGAGGAGAGACGAGATCGGAGCTTGGATCATTCAAACGATCTTCTCTCTCTCTCTCTCTCTCTCTCTTTCGTCGATGCCCTCATAATTGATGAGTTCTACCGGCTTGGAGACAACTCATTTTTCGTGTTAAAAAAGTTTATTTATTATTTTTGCAGAAATGTTTAAAATATTATTCTATCGGTTATTTCCGACGGTCCATGATATGTACACGCTCGCTCTCGTAATTTTAATGGCTACTTCATAAATTTGATCGCTGTCGGGGAATTATTCGGTCCCGCGTTTTATCCGACGAGCGAAAAAAAATTTCGCGAAATCATAAATCCAAAGTCGGGCGCGTGAAAAGTTTTCATCGGCCGTTCCGGGACCCGCGAGAGCGTAATCCCTCGCGAACGAGCTGACATTTTACAGCGTATCGCAGACAGGTCATTATTATTCCGTATCGAGTGCGCGCGACAGTAGTAGACGTTGTCTATTCTCTCGTCCGGCCGCTGCAAGCGGCCAGCGATGCGCGCTCTCGTCGGGCTGACTCGACGGGAATTCGCAATAAAAAGGAAGAACGCGAAAGAGTCACGGGAGAGAGTATCACGGGATGCCTAACTCCGATACGTGTCCAAATAAACGCGTTTATCGTCAGCCGGCGTTGATACGAAGCCGCGCGTACACACATAGTCAACATACACCCGCGGGTCATTAATATTCAAGAGACACTAGATCAGATTTTATTCACACCAGCCATCATAAACCTTGGAATTGATGTTCTCGCGGATACGGTTCCTCCAAACGAGCACGACACGGCTTTTTCTTTCTCTCTCTCTCTCTCTCTCTTTCTCTCTCTTTCTCACACTTTTCTTCTCTCTCTACTTACGATTCTGTAATGGTGAGCTTAAATTTTAATACTCCTCCTCTTTTTCATATATTTAAAAATGGAATTGAATACAACGTGAATGGCGTATCAATTTTTATATTTTGCAAAGATAAAGATAAACGCATATCGCACATATGATATGACGATTTGTAAATCGTCTTTTCAGGTAATATCTTTAAAGAGCTTGAATCGGAATTTAGATTTAAAAAATTAAATAGACAAATTAAAGAGAGAGAATAAATTTTAGAAGACGTATCATCTCGTTTTTTTTTTTTTTCTTCTCTTTATATCAACGGTAGTGAAAGAGTGAAAAATCCGACGATGCAATCGATTGAAATGAAAATCGCCAGTTTTCCTTCTTTAAATGGGATAATAGCACGAGGGGAGAAAATGACGACAGGGAAGGCACGAAATAAGCAGCACCAGACCCCAAGAGTCCCCGACACGAGTCCGCAATAGCATCGGCGGCAGATTCAATTTAAGATAGCCGCGAACTCTGGACTCTCTGAATGCGCTCTACTATATTAAAGTTCATAGAAGTTTACTGTATAGCACAAAAGCACACCCGCGATGGGATGGAAGCCGCCCTGAATTATGCCGCCGCAACGTTAACCGCCCCAACGATATCTACCGAATTTATAATTCCGCATAAATGGACGGGTGGCGTTAAACGACGATTAAAACTGTCACGATGTAATCCCTCGAACAATGAGATCTTGCGGGAAATTATCACGGGAAGTCCTTCGCGCAGCAAATCTCTGCCATAACTTCAACTAATTAGCTTTTTGAAACGCGCGAAATTATTTTGCTACATATTTTCCGATTTATTTCATTTTTTTAATTTATTTTTCTAAACTTTTGGCATTCGACAAAAACTATAGACACAATATAGAGACTGATGAGAATATATAAACTATATATATATATCTACGTTTTCAAGAATATTTTACTTAAATATTTGAAAAAATATGCGTTTATATGACATGTCATGTAGTTAAGAATTAAGACGATCGAAATCTACGATGCGATCTTCGGCATCATTTTGCAATTATCCGTTCTTAGATTGGGAGAGGGCGAGGAATCTTACCAAGATTAATAGCGGCTGCTTCTTGTAACGTAAATCCTCGGCTCGGCGCAATTTCCAGGGCAGATCTCTATTTCGACTCTGCATTCTCGGATTGATCAGAGTTTTAAGCCCGCGTGATTTCCGCGCGATTTCTCTCCTTACTTATCTACTTTGGAACGAGTCTTAACGCGGTATCTTTTAGGAGAAATACCCTGCGCTGACCCTCTTCATCGCGAAGAGATCGAATCTTATTTATAATCGAAATTGCGATCGCAGTTGAAAAGTCGTGCGCGATGTTTGTTTTCGGACCAAACATGCCGAGAGAATATCGCTATAGCGGAGGAATTAAAACGGCGCTATCGTGAACGATTTACGTTATTATTATAAGATAGTTGCCAAAAGCACATATTGAATATTAATTTAGTAATTCAGATAATCAAGTATAAAAAAAATGTTGATTAACGGTGAAGGGATGATGTAGATAGCAAGACGGAAAAAAGCGGCGTAAGAGAAGCGCATGCGAAACACGCGTTGCAAAAGCGAAGACATTTTCGAGCGCGCGCGAACGAGGAGCTGCGCGAGCAAGAACCTTGCTGCGAGAGAAGCTCACGATTTCTTCTTGGGACTTTCACACGCTCGAGCGACCAAGCGGAAAATCGGAAGTAGCAATATAGGCCAACCGAGAGACAGAGCGGCGTTCTCGCGGGGGAATGCGATGCCGGCTCCCAATCCGGGTATCCCCGCATCGTTCGGTGACAGGCATTAAAGACAAACCTGCCTCCGATCGACTCGATCGAGCTCATCGAGTCTTTCGCAATCCTCTACCGTCGACCCCCTCCGTCCCCTCCTTCCACCAAGCCAAATACGCGGTGAGGATAGAGGTGGGTTTGCATAGGATTCCCGCTGATCTAAAATTCGAAAAGGGCCGCTGGGGAGCGGACGATGACAGATCAATACACGCGCTCCGACTCTCTCGGCTCTTCTCCTCGGCTTTCTGTTCTCTTTCCCGCTTCCCGTCCGACCATCGCAAGAAATTCGCCACGATTCCTTTCGTGCACTCCACCCCGTATAATGTAGCCGCTATATAAGCGATCGCTTTTCTCTCCCCGCCGCGACCGATCCCTTTTATATGATAATTGCAACGTATTTGCCACAGAGCGTGTATAAACTGACGGGGCTTTATTGAGGAACCGAAGCATTATATTGTGCTCGCTAGCGCGAGTTCGACGGATTCAGTACGACTCTCTCTTCATCAGCTTTCATCCTTTAGCCTTGCTGTGAGGTTCTCTCTCTCTCTTTCTCTCTTTGCAGATTTCCCGATCGGACGAATTCAAAAGGGAACACCTTTGCGTGTTATGGCTCTCTGGGTCCTGTCGAGGCAATCGTATTGGTAGAAACTCATTAGAATTCTCGCTATCGACAAACATGAGTCAATAAGCCAATATGGCTGTAATCATAACGATTTTAGACCTTTAATTGCGTTAGAACATTCAAGTTGTGTACTTGACTCATATTTAATCGTTCTTCAAGTACTACTCTTTACCTACAATTGTTAAGATATTGAAAAGTTAAATAAAATGTTCGCATATCGTGATTATATTATGACAATTTCTCAAATCCAAGCTTTTCTCGATGAGGTATTTTTTTTTTTTTTACGGATTGTCACGACTGCGCCAAAACGAATAACACGTTCAATTTTTCCGCAGCGTCACTTAAGAGCGCACCTTGCGCTAAATATTCATGCAATGTCATCTTAGGAGCTGGTGTAATGCCCCGAGGGTTCTAAGCAATTTCGAAGAGAAGATTATGTTCCCGCGGACAGAAGCGGCCGCTGAATGAAGGCGCTCGTCGAAGCGGCCGGGGGAATGGTTGCGGAATACGCGGGGTGGAGGATGGGAGGGGAAGAGAGATTGGGACTGAATACGCGACGAGAGAGATGCGGGAGCAAGATAGAGCTGGATAGGGAGGAACGCGGGAAAAAGTGAAACTAATTTTCGTTCGAGCCTGAGCTTTCGCCAGTCTCTTCTTTTCCCTTCCGTCCGCGCCAGCCTCTTCCAACCAACCTTCCTCTCCTTCCTCCGTTCGCCTGCCTCCCCCGTCTTTTGGAAAGTTTCCTCTGCTTACCTAGCAGGAAGTTGGTATCCCTGGTACGTTAATCCCGCAAATAGATGACTTTACGAAATAGTACCGGGGGACCGGAGCTGTCTGGGATCCGGACGGTATTCCACAGTAAAAAGGATAAGCTCCCCCTCTCTCTCTCTCCCTTCCTGGCAAAAGAGATACCTTTCCTTTTTTTGCCAGCAATACATATAGGTAAAGCGGTAGGCTGATATCGTTCGTTTGGATATCAGCCGCGCGTCATTATCTTCTGCCTCCGCTCCTTTCACGCATCTCTTTTGGCATCTTCGGGACTCGGTTGAAAATTTCACCCGAATAACTCTCGCTGTTTTTATTGTGACATAAACAATCCAATTTAGTATTCTTCTTCTGTATAATACATATTGTGTCATTATATACCGGCTTTTATTTTCGTCTAGTGCGATATGACTGATTGTCATTAATAGAATCCTTTAAAGGTTTTGTAATGTTTTCTGCCTTCCACCTTCATAATTCTATGTAATTGTACGTAATTTTCTTTCCTTTATATACGCGATGACGCGATTAAAGCTTGATCTCAAAGCTGCACAAACGCGTCCCGTTTCAGAATCCGCAGAGTACCACCGTAACATACAAAGGGCAACAGGCAAGGAAACCGACAACAAAAGAGGCGCTCTTCGCGCCGCGGGCTCTAGTCTCTTGGAGACTTGTGAGAGAAGCGCGCGAAGCAACGGAAAGGGCGAGCAGTTAAGCAGTCTGATAGTTAAATTTAAACTATCTTCGCGTTGTGCTCATCACCCAATGGATCTGATCTACAACAACCTCGAGACTCGAGACTAGCATCCAGTCGATTCTCTCTCTCTCTCTCTCTCTCTCTCTCTCTCTCTCTCTCTCTCTCTTTCTCTTTCTCATTTTCTCTCGTTCTCGGATGTTCCGAATTTACATACGATTGCACCTGTGTTTCATTAACTCGTACATATTTGCGCATGTACAGTACGATGTTACAAGCGTACAGATGTATGTATTTACGAGATATCGGCGCTTAGAGTCATTTCCAATAGTAACAAGACCGACTGTCCTGCTTCGAAAGAATCGATGCAGATTTTGACGCGTTTCAAATCCAGCATATTAATTGGATATCACGGCACGTACAGTGTGACAAACGACGCAGCTTGTAGAGGAAATATTTATATATTCCGATATGTATGCGCTCTGAGAACCGCACGCTTTTACATTTCGCTATCTCGATCACGATAAAAAGAGATTTCCCACGTTGGTAATATATTTCTATATGACTTCCAAGATATATATATATATATATATATATATATATATATATATATATATTTAAAAATATTTAAAATATATTTATAAATTTTTCTTTAATTTAAAAGTTTCAACTCCACGTACATAATTTTCTGAAGAAAAAAAAACAGCTGATTTCGATTTGACACAGTAAAGAAGCGAATATAGTACTATAAAATAGATGAAAAAATCGCGTTGCTTGATGAAGCAACATTAGAGGCATTAGAGGCAATTGAAAATGAGATGACAAAATTTTGTCAACGTGTTTGATTACCGGGTCTCGGACGTTTCATCATGATATTTCGGCATGACTTTGTGGCCGAGATTCAATATAAACACGTGACGCGACGGACGAGTTAAAGGCGTACGCGCGCGAAATTACACTATAAATTATATATCATTTCCGCGTATATACGTCTGTGCATTTGTAACCACTATAAATCAAGAGAGCTTCTGGCAGCGGCGCATACGTACGTTATGCTTTCAGCTTGCATCCGGTGGAATACGAGCATTCCCGGTCCCTCCCGTGGATAAATGTCTTTTTAGTCTAACCGTCTTCTGCCGAGAGAGCGCGACGATATATTTCTAACAAATTATTTGGAAATTGTGACACATGAGACTTACATATTGATGTATATATATATATAAAACATATAACACGAATTTCGTACGAATTAATTAAGAGATGTATATGTTCCTGGTTACGCCCTTTTTACACTCGTTATATACATATATATATATATATATATATATATATATGTATATATATTTGTTTAATTTGTGTTAAAGTCCATGTCGCGCTAGAAATGCAATATAATTCTTATATTTATGCGGATAACAGTGTGGGGTCAAATGTACCGAATATTGACGTCATTTCTGTTAGTCGTACTACGTAAATATTTTACGCGTATTCTCTTCAGCCTTATATATATATATATATATATATATATATATATATATATATATGTGTGTGTGTGTGTATGTATGTATGTATATCTGGCGACGTAAGTACCGTCCTATCTATTTGCTTCGTGTAGCAAGTATCTACTCAATCTGTCAGACTCTCCGATATCTCTTCGCCGAATACATTTGCGTTAGAGCGACTGTAAAGCAGATGCAAATACGGTCGGTATTATTGCGCTTCCGTCTCCCGTCGAAGAGCGAAGCGTATAAAATATTTAGCACCCGACTGGGAGATCTCTAGACACACAACACAGCGACCACGTGCCTCATAAATACGTGTCTCCGTTATGCATGTACCGTCTCCGCAGAAGTCAATTTCTTTTCGAAAAAAAAAAAAAAAATTTCACGACGTGTTATGATGGATTAATCCATTGCTTAAGTATCTCTCTCACGATTTGTATACATCGAAAGATACTCGATATATTCTCGAAAGTATCGACGGGATTGAAACAAGATATCGAACTCTCCGGCTTCCATGAGAGTGTCGTCATTTTCTCGATGTTTGCAATATTTCAAGGAGCACGTCGCTATCCACGCCGCAACAATCTCACCGACTCGTCGCGAGGGCGATCGCTGGCGATATTAAGCGATAAATTCCGAAACGGACGACGTGAGTGCGTTGTCGACAACGGCAGAAACAATAAACGCGAAACTGCATTAATCCTTTGTCCTCCCGCGATGACGAGCGATTTCTTCGGGGGGAGGGGGAGGGGACGGCGCTTTCCTTTTGTCCCCTTGTCTTTCTCCGCCCGTTCCTCGCAAGACGTAAGGGCAGAAAGATTTTTCCGGAAGAACAGCTCCTATCGCGTCTGTGTATCGGTATTTAATCTCGGAGTCTTTTCACCTCGCATTCTCGATAGCGCGTTTTGTCTACGTTTGCAATCACCTCGCCGCTGTATCGGTGTTTCTCATCGTGTTCGCCAATCAAACGTGATCTCAAATCTACGTCTGTCATCGAAATTTTTGAAACAGTTTCTGGCTCGTTTTGGATAATTGATCCGCGCTGCGAATTTATTATTATTTCCTACAAAATCACATCGCTAATCTTTAGCCATATTTAAGATAGATAAGCACGTTATAAGTTTTTAGACTGGATTTTGAAAAAGGGCGGTACACAAGTTCGTGCAATCTTTAAACATCCTAGGATTTTTCGCGTCTTGAAAATATTTGCAGACAATAAACCAAGTAGTCGCTGACAATCGTCGCCAATGCATAGACAGGAGCGGAGACATTTTATTTAAATCTCGCATAAAGCCGCGCACATAGTATTGGATGCTGCAAAATCTTTTCTCGGGAGTAAAAAGAAAGTCGCATTGGAAGGCAAATCCTCTGTGCGTCCACTCAATCACCTCGGATTACATTCAGAGCGAAAACGCCCGTTACGACTCTCTAAAGTCGCGTACTAAGACGTCGGATTTTCGCTCGTGCTCACGTTCGCGATTGTATGCGCGAGGAAGTCTTCTGAGGAGATGACGAGGGTCAAGGGATGCATCGTCGTAACGAGCCGTAAAGCGAAAAGCCCTAAAGGTTAAAATACACCGTGAGGTGACCGTCGGTCGACCAAATGGAAAAAAAGTCTTCTGCTTCGAAGGTGTAAAGGCCACCTCGGCATGGCACTATCAAGAAAGGCGTTATCTTGTGTCGGATACTCTTAAAAGGACGTTAAAGACGTTAATAGGCATAATGGGAAGCAACTGAGAAAGCGTGCGGGATACCTGATTCACCCTGTGTGCACAAAAAGCGTCTTGAAAGATAAAAAAATACAACGAGTCCAAAATGTTAAAAATGAAAAAGTATAAAACGAGTATGTAGATATTTTTACAAAAAAAAAAAAAAAAAATATATAAAAATATAAATATAAGTATTAATTGTACGAGAAACTCAACATGGAGTTTAAATAGGAGAGCGCATTTCACAGAGATTGTGTTAAATCATAAGGGGCGCATTTTCAAAATTTCTTAACTGCATATCTCAAGGAACACATAACCGTATAAACGCCGAAATTCATATGACATTTTTACAAGCGCATGCGAAACATTTTCTTCGCGTATATATTACAACGTTATTCTGAATTTAGCACCGCGGACTCGCGTGATTCTTCCTGATAAGGACAGGTTACAGCGTTTAAAATAAGAAAAGTGTTGGCGTGCAACCCGTAATTTGGGCAACTTAAAAAGAGATTTATTAGATGTAGAAGACATAAGTAATCACCGGCTATCGATTTTTTTTTTTTAGCGCAAAAGAAATTCAGGAAGTCAATAGAAGCGTAATTTTCTCGCGGAAATGAAAGGATAAAAAGCGAAAATTTCACAAAACGATAAGATTTAATGAGATTGCGAAAGCACATAAAATTTGAAAGAGTAAAAAATTGAAAGTATTCTTTTTTATTTGATGAATTATAATATTTGAATGGTATTAACAAGAGTATCGGCGGAACTTTCGGAATCGAATTTTGACAATGTAAAGCATTCGAGTGAGCGCGATACGATGACGCGCGGTAAATAGATATCGATGTAGCAGAGGCTGAAATGTGGCGCCTGCCAGACGTTAGTTGCCGAAGTATAGCTCGTATTTCGTGAAAGTTGAGAAAAATGCTGTGGCGCGCGTGCACAGCTTGTATGCATGTTTTACGCTTTTCTCGCGACTTGCCGAGGTCGACCGGGCAGTTTTCCGACGTACGTGAAGCGCGGGCTGTGAAACTCGTTTGTGTTGTGAAAAATTGGGCGTGCGATTGGGCGACCTCGAGAATACCGTAATTGCGTTCTATTTAAATGGTAAATTATTGCAACGGCCGGAAAATGGCGCTCTGTAAAGATCAAACGACTCGTAACGACAAAATTGATATTTTGTGTAGAAAATAACAAAATGTGTGTTTCTATCATTTTGACACAAGCGCGCCAATGCGTATTATGTATATTTAAATTTTATTATTTTATATTAGTACATCGATTTAAAATTTCAGTGAACTGGAATAAACTACGTCAATTCATTTGCGAGAAAGAGATGTTTTTCGAAAATTTCTAAAATGTAATCATGTAAAATGTAGACAAACAATTCATAAAAAAAACACGGCAAAACAGATTTGTTGAATAAACAAAAACTCTGTATCAGAAACGCGTGTCATGTATATGGATGTGTGAATAAGGCTCGCAACGAGCTACGTCGCGTGTGTGATTCGAATGTTTGGCATAACAATGTTTCGAAGATGAGTAAAGCAATTGATTTTCACGTGGCAACGTTCCAGCCGGGCGAGAAACGGAATCGAGAGTTTGAAAACTCTCTGTTTTCACCCCTTGTTTCCTCCCTCGCTCCACCCTCCCTTCGATCCCTTCGAAAGGCGAAAGCAAATTTGTCATCGGCTTGGACAAGCAACGACGCCGGACCGTGTGCGTCTCGCATCATAATTCTTCGACATCCTCTCCAATTCCCCGGCCGATTCACCGATTTGCCAGCCGATGGCGACGGCACAGATCGACGGCTACGAAAACTTTCGGACGACTCGTAAACTTTCGAGCGACTCGGTGATTCCGTTCAATTGAGAAGATTAAAGATTCTGTTACAGATCTGTTTGTCCCAAATCATATTTATTAATTATATGTTGATCAAGTGCAAAGATATTAGTAAGTTTCAGGTCAACGTATGAGATATCTAATCAAAGTATCGGCTTTCATAAACGATCGTATAAAGAATTACTTTCCCATTATTTATATTAAAATCAAGTAAACATTTCTAACGCAGATATACGCTTATATAATTATAATTATATAATGAGACTTTAATGAATCATTCTAATTATATTATTATAATAGTTTATGACTTATAGGTTATTATAATTGTAATTTAATTATATATTATGATATAATTATGATTATAATTTAGATATGTGATGAATAATGTATTTGTATATGTATAATACATATTATAATAGTATACTATTATTGATTTTTAATAATATAATTATTAATATAATTTTCTACATGTGCTTCTTATACATTATTTCATAAAATTTAAAATGTACGAACGATATTATTTTGACGTATTTTTCTTTTGCGTATAATATTTATGAAACTATTGGCTTTATTTTGTGAGAACTAAAACTTTCGCTACATTGACCTAAAACATATATCATCGCAACGTGATCAATGTAGGATTAATAATTATGGAAAGCCGCAAACTACTCGGCGCTTACGCAGCTCTTGAAACGAGTCAATCAATCACGCAGATTAAATCCTTGTCAGCAAAACTCTCGAGGCGGCCGTAAATTTTAAACACGCGAGATGCAGCGTCGTTGGCTGCGATCGATACCTCGGCATCGGCGTTCCTCAACGACGCCTCCTCACCGCCTTAATAACGTTATGCGCGATAACCGTTTACATATTACAAGTATTATTAAATTGGCGAAGTAGAGGAGAGAGAGGCACTTAACGTGTTTAAAGACATCGTCAACTTGCTTGCGAGAAATCTCGCAATATCTTGTCTCTTCTAATAATACTAGCAAGGCGAGAAAAATCGGCTGCATTATATCGGATATATTCGATTCTGAAAACCTCGCGAAATATCGAGGGACAAACGTAACTATCCATTAATCGTTTAGTCGCGCGAAACAAAAGTATTTCACGTTATTATCACGGCCGATTCCTAGCGGACTGGAACCACATCAAGGAATTTGGAATCCCGGAATGGCTGGCGGGCCGGGGACATTTGTTATAATTAGCGGTCCAGACGGTGACCGCGATATCGTGTCGTCGTTTCGAGTCGTCGTGGCGCGCGATGGGGCTAATATCCGCATTCAAACATTAATTCCAACCAAAGTACCGGACAAACTTCAGGATCGCGCTTTCTACTTCAGCTCGATATGACTCTTCTGGGACAATAGAGGAAGAGACCATAAACTCTAGTCCAGGCTTAAACAGCAGCATCGTCGCACTGCGAGCATATAACACAATCGAAATGCAAGTTGACACATCTCGTATGCAACATAAAAGTAGTGCATCGCAAGCTGGAGTAATTATTGTTATATGAATCATAATTTTTTTCATATATTTTATTTATTTTATTAATCCATGAAAATTTATTCTATAGTTATTGCTCAATTCATTAATTTCAATGAACGTATTATGAAAGTAATTTGTATAGAAATATCTTTTTTTTTTACAGTAAAATATTTTATAACACTTCTTTTCAGATATACTATCTTTAGGGTACTTACAATGTTCAATATACGCAAGGATAAAATCGCGACTCATCAATATTGGTATACCGCGGCATTAAATTTTGCTTAAAGATGAGAGATCAGTTTTAAACGACTGAATCCGAAACACCAGGTGAAATGAAAGCAGCGATTGTAGGGGAGGAATTTTCTTATCCGAAATGCAAGCCGCGGGCGAGAAAGGATTCGCGGTTAGATTCATCCTCCCGCTCTTCAAGACTCCGTTTCACGCAGCTTATCGCGATTACGGAGAAGAGAAAAAGAATGAGCGAGAGAGAGAGAGAGAGAAAGAGGATCCGTAACAATATTAATCTAAAACTTGGCCGTTGAAACTTCTCCCGCCGTCATTTAATTTTCTTCGAGTTCCACCGCGCTCGAAAAAGAAAAAGGTGTGCCTCGCGAATGGCGGTTTCTACGTCTCTCGGTATCTACCCTCCTCTCGCCATTCCCCGACTCGACGGAGGACGCGAGGTTAGACTCTGACCCTTATTTTAAAGTCCCCTTACCCAGGGACTCCTCGCCGGGACCTCTCGAGCCCCTCTTCGCCTGGGCGCGCGCTTCTTCTTCGACCCCCGGCTTCGCTCGATCATTTAAAAGTACAATTTGTCAATTTCTTCGACGGTGCGATGTAGCCGCTGGGCTCTCACGTAGCTGGTGAGGAACTGAGATGGTTAATGTGGGGATGAGGGAGCGCAAATTGCCGTACTTTCGAGCGGACCTGCCAATGCGCCAAGACGAACTGCCGGCCAATTTTACTAATTAATGTTTACCGACGCCTTCCGGTTAACGTCGTAAAAAGTTCGTCCCACTCCTCGCGCCCGCTTCTTTTTCCATACTTTGCCAGCTTCTTACATCGGGATGTTGTTGCTGCCGCTGCTCCTCCATTTCCCCCCTCGTTTCTGTTTTCCACGACAGAGCCTTCGACAGGAATTTTTTTTGCTGCTCGCAGAATTCTAAAAACCACCGAGAAAGTTTCTCTCTCGGACGTCGATGATTAATGTTCCGCCGGTGACGTCAAGATTGCCGGCCAGTGACGTAAGATTTTTCCCGGATCGAGTGAATTTCGAAGCTGATTTACGAGGTTCCTCGTTCACGTCGCGTTCGACGCGTTATCAACTGTTAATTACGCTTAATTGTGAGCTCTCGCGACAAGCTGCTCGTTGGCAAAGCTTTATTCTTTTTTATACGTATACTTGTCACCGTATAATTGCCACGTGTCAAAGCTGGGTTGTAGGAGGACAATTTTATTTTCGCTACAATTATTCGCGCGACAGAAGCAGCGACTGAATTACAATTTGGTTTTTATTTATCGCGTTCCTCTTTCCTTCGAGATAGAAATAAACGTCGACTAATTATTCATTCCTGCTTCAAGAAAACAAATTATCTTAATTACAGTGATTTCTTTTCCATCGATCGCGAGAGCCAGCACGCTCTTGAATACATTCGTATCGGAAGCATTTTTTAAATTAAAATTAGCTCAACTTTTTTCTTGCTTCTTGGCTTTATTTATTATGCAGCGATTCAAATCAGGCTCAAATGTTAACGAAGGAAAAGAAAGATTGGAATCGCCGTTTTTAAGAAATCTGGTTAAATCCCGTAAATCGCATATATGAAAGTAAGACTGCTAAAAATATCACGAATAATTATTCGAAATCTTTTCAATTTTCCTCCATCCCTTCGCGATAATTCAGCGCAAATTTAATGTTGCTCGTGAGATATTCATCTTAAAATCGCGCGAATATTCCTCGAGAGGGAGGTACACCATATATACTTCGAATTAGGATAGAGCGGGGTCAAAAGTAACATGGGACGAAAGTAACAACTCAAATATTTATAGATATACATATAATAGATACATACGTATGTGTTGGTTATTGGATGAAGCTAAACAAGCTGCAACATATCTGAATACGCATGCGGTCTGTACTGAATGGACGTGTGCAATGACCAAAATATATTTTCGAAGCCGTAAAGTAATTTTTTCCGAGCGTGTTAAACTTCTAATATAAATATTTTACAAGTAAATACTTTTTTTTTTATTTATATTGCAGTTTAGTTATTTTTGCAATTATAATGATTGTGACTTATATATTTTTAATATTTTATTATTAAAAATTTTAAATCAAAGTTCAAAAGCCTAATCCGGTGCCATTGTAATATCATTGTCTAGAATTGAATTTAATGTTAATTTTAATGTTGAATTTAATTGACTCGATTGATGCAATTTATTTTATTTTTACTGGATAATTAAATTATTTTTATCTCATAATGCCTCGTGTCAAGACTTAGAAAGATTAAAAAGATATAAAAAGACATATCGGTCTAGGAATAAGCATATGATGATATAAATAAAAATATATATTGTCTATTCGAGCAATTGCAAAGAAATATGATTTGCGTCACATGTCTTTGGCAAGATATAAGAAAAAAAAAATAAAAAAAGCTTACTTTTACTATTGACTTCCTATAGTGTCACAACTGACCCGGAGTCGGGGGGCGATTGTAACATTTTTCCATGTTCTCATTTTTTATTGATAATTTTAATTTTATTTATCATAAGGCTATGTTAAAGCTCTCGATAAAGTGAAATGAATATGTTAGATTGGGGTACCAAATTTTTTTTTTTTTTACTGTAATAGTTTTTCCACAATTAAATTCTAAAGTCAGATTGTTACTTTTGACTCCGCTCTACCCTATGACCGGTTCACGGGGAAGCGGCGGGAGGGGGGGAGGAGGGGGAAGATGATCGGCATTGAGGAAGGGAAGACAGGGGCAAACTTACCGACATAAACTTAGTAATCGACGTCGGCTGGACGATCATAAATTTCAAAACACACTGCCTCCCTTTCTCCGGCTTCCTCTTCTATCCCCGCAATTCCCCCATGAGAATCCGCCCTCCCACACGGAGTCGGCAGAAATTCCGCGAGAAATGCCTCTATCCGTGGCTCGCGTTTCTCATTGATTGCATTCTTTTGTACTTTGTGTGGCGGTATGAAGTTACTGCCAGTTGAAAACTTAGTTGGCGGTTGGAGTGGCGAGGAGGATAGGGACGGGAGAGGAAGGATTGGCAGGATATACGGTAAAGGGGACGAGGACAGAAAGTAGACGCAAGTTTTTCCTCGTAAGTTTCGTTCGCGAGCCGAGTTTGGACGCTCGTAAGAAGTAGAGAAACGATCGGCGAATCAGGATGGGGAAAGGACGAAAGGCCTAGTCCGAGGAAGTGTTACGCGAAATTGGAGATCCGATAAAAGAATCCGGGATAAATGGCGGACGAATTTCAATAGGCAACCGTTTGGTTGAATATTCAATTCGCTTTGCTTCGTCCCCTCTCTCTCTCTCTCTCTCTCCCCCTCTTTTTCGACTTTTTTTTCGTCTCTTTGCTTTTATCGCAGTCTCGATGCAACTTTTTCGTGGCGATTCTAATTGATAACTCATTGCCAGTCAGGCAAAACTTTCGGTAAATACAGACGGAGGCGATGCAACGTCCAAGTTCTGCAGCAGTTGGAAGCGATACCGGAGAATATCGATCGCGGGAATGCGATTATTTAAATGACGACACCGGATTTATTGTTATCGAAATCTTATGCGTCGTAATTCACATCACCGAGAATTCACGTCACGGAAATACGGACGAGGAATTTCAAAGAGCCGACATCTCGCAAATTTCATCAAGTTGCCCCCAGAAATGTGAAAAACTAATAAGAACAATTAATCAATTAAGAAGATGTCAGTTCACCTACATTTCTCGCTAATAAAAACGTTTATATCGTTGGATGAAAAAAAAAAAAAAGAATTATCTTCCGCAGAAAGTTTTAATAGAAAAAAAAAGAACTATCGCGCACCAAAGGCGTTCGATTGATGACTGAATCGCCGCGCTTTCAACATTTTCGCTCAATGTTTGCGCCGTAAAATTCACGTTATCTTGCCCAACAAATTGCAAATTACACCGCACTCATTATGATTCATGGAGTATTCCCCGAGCTCGTTCATTCGCCCGCGCTCGGTCGTGTATTCCCCGCGCGCGGGGAGCGGCGAAAGATGCGGGAGGATGGGAGGGAGGGGAGGGGGTGGGTTTGCAACAACGCGCGGGAGCCACTGGAGTTTCTGCCGTCGTCATCGTTGCGCGGATATGCGGAAACATTGAAACCCTTTTACATTCCGCGCCCGCGGTAATCCAGCGCCTCGCGGGGCGCAATGGTAATGCGCGGCTGTAAATTTTCCAAGGAATTCTTGCGAGTTATTCGCTTTCGTGCACGCGCCCACCGCTCCCGTTTTCAAGCGGGATGATGTCGGTGCGGCAATCCCCCTCTGAAGGGCTGCTCATTAAAATTCGCTGCGCCGCACACGCAAACCGATGCAACAACGGGTTGTAGCGGTTGTTAGGTCGGTAGCATCCTTTTCCATTTCGGTACTCTTTGCAAATAAACGTCTCATGATGGGATACGCCGTACGAACATTTAAAAATTACATTTTTACTCTGACCTTTATAAGACGATGATATAATTTCATATGTCAATGATTTATCTCTGAAATAAAATATACTCTCTTAAATGAATAAGAAAGATATTCAAATATCTCAATATTAAAAAAAAAATATATATATATTTTTTCCATTAAATAGTTAAGAAGATCATCGAAAGGGAGAGCGGTTGCTCTTTAGTGTGTTTCATGATACACGAGATCGCCGACAGGTTTACGATCGTTGTTGCAACTACTTTATCCTAAAGAACCGACGCTCGTCCGAGGTCGACTGAACCGTCTGCGTCAGCAGGTGCGCCGAAACGCTTGCACGCGCGGCGTAGGTAAGTGGTGCATCTTCGTAACGACCGGCATACACGAATTTCATCGATAGAAGCGAGGTCGTCCGAGAGCGGGTCGATCTTTCCGAGGTGCGAGGGAAGGACGAGGGGTGAGGGGTGAGGGGTGGGGGGGGGACCACAATGTGTTCCATCGATGCTGTCCGTGCCACGGATGCTGTTCCTCGCGGTGTGCAAGCGGGACGCGCGCATGTTCGATATCTCGCGACTGCAATTCCCGGAATTAGCAGAATGCGGAACGGCCTGCATGGACGATCGCGCTTTGACGCTATTCTCGCTACGATCAAGCCTCTAGTCCCTTCTCTCTCTCTCTCTCTCTCTCTCTCTCTATTTCTCTCTATCTATCCCTCTCCCTCTTTCACTTCGAGACCAACCGGATACACGATCGCGACTAAAGCGAATCCGACCCGAATCCCCGTGTTCTGTACAACAGGTTGCCATAAATCCCCCGTGGCAGATAGACGTGGCCGTTACAAATGCGATATTAATTCAATTCGAATTCATGTACGTCGCGAGATGCGTTTATTTCGCACGATCGACGACACTTCTGCGAAGGTTCTGGAATCTAGAAGTTAACTATACTTAAATCGATGAGAAATTAATTTAAGTGAAAAATCAAAAATTTGTTAGAAGACAAACATTTTATTACTATCAACATGTGAAGATTATTAATTTTATTTATTGCAATTTTAATTTAACGTTGATTAGAGAGTCATAGTTAGAACTCTGTCTGATGTAAAATTGTAGAATATAAATAGGAGAGAAAAAAGTTGAATTTGCTTTTGTAACGGCTGCGTTATAGTTACATCTCAAATATAGATGCATAATTGTGCCGAGGAGTGGCCCATTGAACCTATACACGCCACACAACAGGTTGCCGTAAATCATTTATTCACCAACCTGCCTATTACGATCCTCGTCTATTGAGGTCAAGCTTATATCAACGATCGAATATTCACGTAATAATTACAAAGGAGAAATATGCCATATTTAAAGCAACACGGCTTTTATTATAGCGACGAGTCGATTATAAAATGCCGATACATACTCTATAGTTTTTCACATAAAAGACATTAAATTTACACAAATTTTAATTTTATATACCTACATATAGTGTTATGTGTGCTTAAATCGTGCGTTTAAATTACTTTTTTAAAGAGAGACAGCAGTTTGCCTCTTTATAATCTCGTGTCTAGTGTTGTGTATCACACTTTTCTAGCTTTTAAACGAATATATGTCGACCCGATGGACGCTTGTCGGGGGAAAAATATCTCGTCGCAGTGACCGAACGTACGTAAATCGCCTTTGGTAATTCGATAGGATAGCGGACTCATAAATTCCACAAACGATGATATATTCGACCAGTCTTTAATGCTGGAGAGGGTATCTATTTACAGTAACTGGAAAATCCAATTAATTGTTTAAACCTTCGAATAAGAATGAAATAAATACTGAAAGTTATACTTGTCATATTTAAAAATGGGAGAGATTTTGTGCGCATTTTTTTACATCTCGAATATTGTATACATATCTTTCGAAGACTTACATTACAGTGAAAAAAAAAAAGAATAGAATCATATGAATAATACATACCATTATTCACGTTAACGTACAATTGCGAAAGTTTTGAAAGCTTTTTATATATATCCCTTCCACATTTCCCTATGTATTTTTTATTCACGCGAATTAAGTTTAGCAGCAACTTTAGTGAAAAACATGATTTGCGTGAAAAACATGCTTGAAATATCGACGACGCGGTTGTGGCGCAATAATTGAAACGACAACGAGTTACGTTCTCGAAACAAACTACAATTCGTTATCGCGGCCGCAACTCAGATCGCGGTCTCACTACGTTATCTCGGTTACAAAATTGCAGGCATGTTTGCCAGTTTGTTCGATAGTTTGTCAAGAGAATTAATATCCCACTGTCGTACTTTTGATCGTATTAATATCGGTGCCACGCCAATGATACGAACAGCGCGAGCAAAACAGACTTGCCATAGTTCTCGAGAATCAAGGAAATTGCATTAACAAAAAAACAACCATTTCTGTTTTGCGCCAAATTTCAGAATTAGAGATTCACTAATGTTTAGACGTGAAATATTTCTTGAGATAAATCTCTCTCTTTTATTAGTGAAAATTCCCCCAAAAAGCTATTATTATATTGGAAATGGAAGGATTTTTGCGAATTAAGCTTTAGACGGGTAAACATAGCCAGCGAAATTTTATTTCTCGGATAATTTTAGATCGACTTTAGCTTAACATCAAATTTCATGCTTTAATTCCTCGAGAAACTTAAATCTTGGATATTGGAAAGTCGTGACAAACAATACTTTCGTTCTCAAGGGAGGAATTGAATGCGTATCAAGCCTCTTCATGAATCTCAAAGACAGCCTGAATATAAAACAAAACGTACAAGAGTATCAAGGAATGTATATGCATAACATTATGATTCTGTAATCTTGCGGGATCGGTATTACAAGTTTATAGACGTTACAATCTCGTTCCAAGTGGCGGGCTGACGTGTCGGGATTATATTAAGAGAATACATGGTTGATTCTACTTTAATTAAATCTTGTTGATATGATCGATAATGCCACCCTGTTCTCTAATAAAGGGGCCTCCACCGTACAGGAACACCTACCGTCAAGCGGGGACTGTCTGACGCAACGCAAAATCTCATTAGACCTTAGATCTATGCTTACCCCAGTCAATCGCACCATCTGGCACTGAAGCTGCGGTTAACATTAACGCGACGCCGTTAACGCGCGGCTGATCAGCTTCTCTTCGCTCTACGAATTTCTCTCACGATGTGTAAATCTGGAGATACACTCGCACAGCGCGATAAAATGGCGAGATACAGAAATGGATCTATGTCACTTTATCGTCTCGTTTGAGACTTGCCGATATTGACATATTGTGCAACAATTAATCGAGAAATTAGATTTCATGTATGTTCAACTTATAGGCGCAGCAATTTTTTTATACATTTTATTTTAATTCTCATTTATAAAATTTATTGTGTCAGAAATCTTTTCTGTAGCGTTCCTTTCTTTATTAAGAAAAAAATTTGTCAGACTGAAATGTAATTGACTGTATGAAATTGAATTCTTTAGAAAAGGGCTATTTAGAGGAGGCTTAATAAATCTATGAAATTGATTAAACGTGAATTGAAAAAGCACGAGGTTTACATTGTTGATAATTCAATGTACCCTTAATCTAGAATCGGAACAAGAGGCTAGGTAACGAAAACGCGAGGGAAACACGCGGTCGAAAAGAGTATTCTAGAGGGAGACGATGAAGGGAGAAAGAGAGAAGGAAAGAGAGTTTATGATGCTCTCTCAAAGCGAGAGGCATATATATCGATCGTCGAATATAGAGCTACGGTTCAGCGGCAGACCTATTTCTCCTCTGTCAGGCTTGTTTGCTAGTTACCTACACAGTGTTTTGTGATGAAGATTCTGGCAAGCGGCCAAGCTCATTTCAAATGAACGTATTACATCATGAGTTTAGCGAATCAATGTTTTGTCGGTACATAATACGACCGCTTACTCCGCACATTGCTTGTACAGTTGGTATTCGAGTTTTTTATATTTAAATTTCTCAGTTAAAAATACTCTCGATTAAAGATTTTTTTAATCAAAGATTTTATCAATTAAAGATCTCATAAAGTGTCTAGCATTAGATTTTTCTGCTCCTATGAGAATAGTCTGAGAAATTTATTGTTTATCACAATTTTTAATTCTCGTTATTAGTTTACTTCTTCTAAAATAAGAAGATAAAATTTAGACCGAAGAATAATTTAGAACTTTTATTAAGCAAAGTTAGAGCGCTTGCCCTGAACTTTATATTTGCCCAAAGGGAAAAAGTTAGAAGGAGCAGAAGGTACCTAATCTGCTTCAAAATATCTCAGTCTTGGTGGAAATCGATTTATTCATTTGAACGAACTTGATTTTCACAGGCACGATATCGCAAAGAACGTAACAATCTTTAAGAAGAGAGCACTGAAGCTTTTCCAATTAAAGATTGATCCGCGTTTAAGATTCTTCAATTAATTATGAATAAGGTTATAACAAATAAATTACTTTCTCTAAATTAGGTCAGAGTAAAGTTTGCTTGTGAAAATATTTCGAAATATTTTGAAGATTATTTCCGATAATATATAGTCTCAATATTAATCCCGATAATACATCATCATATATCTGAGATTATACACGCGGCAAGTTTTGCATGCCGTCCCAGTTTGTCTGAGAAAAATCGCGAACGACGCGAAAAAAATGGAAAATCTTTCAAAGGATTGCGCTTTTCCCATTAAAAAATGGAATAAAGATCAGACGGGATGTTTTCTTTTCTCGCCGTTATATTTCGAAGAAACTACTTTTCTAATTTGCCATTTTGCGAACGAATCGCTCGTGCTATTTTCGCATCCCGAACATGAGAATTCCTAAATTCCACTGATAATGGCGTTCGCGCAACGCGGCAAAAGCAACTCGGCGAGAACAAAGACAATGTGAATCGGTAATTGACACAAAGCGCGCGAATTGATATAATCCTAGTTTACAAAGTTCTCGTTTGGAATCCTTGATCGAGCCTTCCATTATTAATATGGCAGTTGCATTTATAATTTTTTTAAATTTTTATAATAATTATTTTAGCAAAAAAAAAAAACTTCAAAATTTGTCATCAAATGCACAATTAGATAAAATAAAGAAGACAGTTTTATCATCTATTTTTATACAAGCTTGATGTATCGCGAATATTCGCAGATTTTGAACAGAAAGAGTAAAGCGACAAATTTTTATTTTATCTTAAGCTGGAAATGCAAAATAGATAAAAATCTCGGAATATTTTTTCTTTTCACCGCAAGGATCACAGGTCCTCATCCGCGACGTTCATCTTCGCCCTCATCAATTTTTCAATTCCGCGTCGGCTTCCGCGTCCGACATCTCGTGATGCACGTTCCGGAAAGTCTATTTGCTCCCGATATAGATGGGAGTTGCAGCGGGCGAAGTGAATTTACCGGAAGAAGGCACTTACTCCGCGTAACATCGACAGGGAAGCCCTTTTTTTAAATCGACAAATGCGAGTCGTATCTTACCGTGATGCGCGACTCTATCCGGCGTCCTCTCTCTTCGACTCTCGATACCGTCGCAGAAGATCTTTCCGTGCCATTTTTAACATTTTTCATTTTCTAACATAAATCGGATAACTCTAACATAAACATGAATCGACATCGTGCTTGTAAATACATGTTTACAAGATAAATATGATAAAAATACTGTTGTGTATATAGGAAACAAAAATAATCAAAAAGGCTCACGTACACACGCACACTTGACTCGATTCTCTTTTATTTTTCGCATTCTGAACGTGAAGTAAGGATCTCTTGAACTTTTTCTTCTGCTACTTTTCCTTTAAAAAATCTTTTAAAAATTTAATTTAAAATTTACCAAAGTATTTTTCTATAAAAATAAACTTTTCATATATATCTTGTAATATTATTATATATTATCCGCGTTAAATTCATCTATTAGATCTTATTTTACAGTTTAATATTAAGCTTAGATTATTTTAAATCGTTAAGAATTGGCAAGGATGTTTCTTAAACTTCCGAAAAAGTGGAGATTAAGTTTGAACCCAATCCCGCGATGCATTTCGGTTTTTAAGACTACAGCTATTTTAACAAACTGTTCCTGCTGAATTACATTTCCTTTTCCATGCACGCGTTCTACTACTCTGGAGAGCAGCGCGATGGCCACCGCGACATAAGCGTTATCAAAACGTTCGGCATCGCGAGATTTCGCGAATCTAGTGTGTGCCGGACGACGGAATTAAATTATACATTCACCATCAGAATCGAGTTTTGTTCCCGACGCGACGCGTCGCGGCGCGGCGCGGCACGGCTTTGCCTGCGACGCGCGCTCTGGCACGGCGTTTCTGTTTGTTTCGTTGATTTATGAAGCATGGCGGGGACACAAAACACAACGAGACTCTCACCCCGTACACGCTACGCGGTTCATCCCTTTCTCTCTTCCCTCTTCTCTCTCTCTCTCTCTCTCTCTCTCTTCCGCCCCCGTCGACTGTCCTCGCGATGCCACAGCAAAATAGAACAACGATGCGGTGACGTCACGTGTAACCACGCCTACGCTCGACCAGTTCTCTCTCTCTCTCTCTCTCTCTCTCTCTCTCTTTCTCTATCTCTTCCTGGCAAAACTACCCCCCCGGTCGCACTGCCGCCACCCTGCTACCTTCGCGCGTCCCGGTATAACGCAGCCACCAATTCACTTTGTGCAGTTTTATGCATATTCATTCGGCGTCGTAATAGCCCATGCCATTAATTCGTTGTCCCGACCCTGGTATCCCGGCTACATGTAAATCCAATATGTCGGGTCCGTGTAACCGCGACTTGCATCCACTCTCAGACTTCGCAGGGCCACGAAATGAATGCGTCTAATACTGAATCATCTGAATGAAAATTCTATGGACATCTTATTACGACCGTCAATAGATTGGCCAAATAAATTTTATAGATTAGCCAGTAAGAAACCAGTAAAAAAGCTTTTTTTTTTTTTTTAATATAATGAGAAACATACAAGAGCGTGTTTTAACAGCTGATGCTGATGAACGACGAGAAACGAAAGGGGTTAAGAAGCACGTATTCTCTCGGATAGCAGAGACCTCGAGGTGAGGCAGAATGTCTCGATGGAAAGAAGCGAGTTCATTCCAGGGTTTCAAACAGCGCAACTGTTTCTCGTTGTCGGACTCGTTATCCCGAACTAGATGCCGTCGTCTAGTTCGAGAAAGAGGAAGACGGTGGCGTCTACGACATGGGTTAGGATAGTCTAGAAAATTTAACGAAACAGCGAATCGATTTGGTCACGGAGCAGCTGGCCGGGGACAGAAGCAATCAGAAGTCAGGAGGAAGCTCGTACAGGGGAATGAGGCCGCTCAGTCCATCCGAGGAAGTAGCCGAGGAGAGAAAGAGACAGGGATATCCATGATGGAAGGAGTGGGATTCTGGGGATCGAAGGAGCCAAGAAGGAGAGCGTCGTGGTTAGCCGATAGAACAGAAGAGAGACAGTAGGAGACAGATAAAGAGAGAAGGTTAGAGTATAGCGGGGTGGACAAGGGGCGAAATGAACAGAGGTTAGAGAATGGGTTGGTTTAACTCGCGCTATTTGAGATAATTGATAGCCAGGAGTGGGCTCCTGTATCCCCTGTTCTATATATAGAAGGAGAGAGAGAGAGAGAGAGAGAGAGAGAGAGAGAGAGAGAGACAGAGAGTTTGCACCTAGATGCACGCTCAGACCCGATGCAATTTCCTCCCCCAACTGGACAGACAGAGGACTGTCATTAACGGGCTACCATTACCGGAATCATCCTTGCGTAGAAACGTTTCGTTTACGGATTCTGTCCCGGGAGCGCGATTTTCTTTCGCGATTCCGCGCCGCTGATTATAAAAAGGGTTCTCTGAGATATTTATTGCGCATTTTCGGATTCAGGAGAAAGAGCAGCAGACCGATCAGGCCTCTCGGATTCTCGATGGATTAAAAGCGATATCTCATTAATAGCGCGTCGTATAATTACACATGATGCGGGAAAATTATTCTGGAAGAGGAAGCCGAATGTGACGAAAATTGTACGAAGAACTTTTAAGGAAACGAAATTTGAAAAATTTTTATGTAATACAAGAAGAGAGAGAAGTGCCAGAAAAAATTCTTAAGCAGAAACGAAAGTCCCAGATGATATCCTGAATAAAATGAACGTGTCGTTTAATTCGGATAACGGAGAACTTCGTTAAAAAAGTATTATCATAGCGCTGCAAGTTTCATCCGCAAAGATCGTGATAAGGAGATGACCTAATTTTAAAATCGTGTTAATATGTAAGTAACAGTTACTGAAATAACTTTTCGTAACTGTACAGATAACTATACAGATAAAGAAGAGTTCTTTCTCTCTCTTCCTTCAGAGAATAAAGTAGAAGAGCAGTGAAACGTCTTAAGAATTTTATAATATGAATTAAAGTTTCCGAAATAGAGTTCTTATTTCCCACAGGATTTTAGGATCTTTATTCTTCGGTTTTCGTAATTGCGTGATTTATTGAAACTCGATTTAACAAGGGGATGAAAGAGTGTTATCCTTTTCCAATTTCTACGATCGATGTCATTAAACAAAAATAAGCAATCTCATTTATTTTTATGTGACGATAAAGAGAATGAATATTCATCGCATATAATTTTTTTTTTTTGCTTTTGCTTCCTGTTATAGAGAACACACCGCAATTATTCTCTCAGTTGCGAGATATATTTCATGATCGCGCGATGCATCAACGATGGTCGGACCATTATACAACTCGGCGATTATTCGAAATTAATTGTTAATAAAGCAGCCGTTAACTGAAGCGCGCGCATGGCACAAAGGGAACGCGAGTTTTCAACATTTATCGCGGACGGCGAGGTAAGAGGGCACCGCGCCATGCAAAGGGAGGATAATGAAAGCGGAGGGTGGAAAAAGGACACGCAGCTCTCCGGCTACCGATAACGTAACGATATTATCCTCGACGGAGGACGATGATTACCGGCACAAAGAGATATGCGGCCGGCATATTCCGTGTAGCCGACAGCCCGTAACGAGACAAACTACTCCTCCTAATTCCAGGGGCTCTCTTCTCCTCTTCCCCCCCCCCCGCTCTTCTCCTTGTCAGAGTGCTCCGACGACGGTTCCTCTCGCTTGTTGTTGCTGGCGCATCGTCGCTGGATACAGCGGCGGTGAACAGCAAATTGGATTACACTATCGACAACTCCGCTACGAGGTAACGAGGCCGCGCACGCATAGGAAATCCAACGTTCTTACATCCGTGTTCGAAATCTCCCGGCGTACTTCGTTATTACGCGAACGTTCCTTTCGAGCTTCCTTTTCGGAAACTTATTCTGAGAGAGATGACGTGAATTTTTCATGAGTCATTTCGCACGTGACCTGCGGGAAATTTTAACAACTTTTTCTGAGAATTTTTGGAATTAACTTATTTGAAAAAGTAAACATTTATAGTAACTTTAATATTCTTTGGCTTTAAAAATTACATGTGAAATTAAAGATATTTTTATTATAATGCATATAAGTAGATTATAAGATTGAAGTAATAAAAACATACACTTTTTAAGTTAATTGTAAGTTAAAGAATGAAAAATTATTTACGAATGATATCACGGTGAAAATGTTTGAAAAATGCAACGCGTCATTCTACTCTAGAATAGAAAAGTATCCGCCGACATTCTAATTGAATTTACGGCCTAATTAGAGTCTCCTTGAGATTAATACGCAGATTTAATTTTGAAGCATAATTAAAAGACCATTTCCTCGACTCGTGCTCTCTTTTCTTCTATTAATAATTGAGCGACGCAAATATATCGCTCTCTCCACGATAATTACTTTTATATCTACTTTATTAAGATAACGCACGCCATTCACGATGCTAATTTTCTCTCGATATAATATATACATATAACGAGCAAATAAATGAAAAAGTCAGATTTTTGCGAGAACAAGAGAAATTAAATTTTGGAGGAGAAATCACATTCGAAAATGCAGAAATGTAAAACTGCATAATTGTATCATATATTATAAACACTACTTTAGAATCGATAAAATCAATTTATCACATTAAATTTTTGATACAAAATTATCGTCTTTTGCTATTGCTTGTAGATATTTATTTCAGATATTACGACTGTATCATTCTTGTTGAAAATAGTAATTCTTTGAATTCTGATTAAATAATTCCTTGTTACATTCTTGGTTGTGGCGAAGTGTTATTTTCAATTACAGTGAAAGCAGTTGTTTATTAAATTCCACACATTCACAAAGAGCTCTCTTTGTGAATACCGGAAATTTACATCAAGGTAGAAAGTGGGTCGAGCGTGTTCTCTCTCGATCGGATTGGCAAGATGGACGGAATTTTCCGTGTATATCACATCTAGTAAAAAAAAAAATAAGCTAATTAAAATCATTTCATGTGCGATCTTCAAGAACTCGATAACGCGCGCAGAGCGATTCTCGTGAAAAATTTCGCTACACTGGCGCGGATAGGCGTTTTATCTTGAAATTTATATAAACATATCGCGCTGCGCAATCTGCTCTCTCGCATAAATCCGCAAAAAAAATTCCAGCTGACGTATTATGATTCTTTGTTTGCGCGATAAACGTACATGAAACGTTTATTTCACGAATTATTAGCGCGTTTCAGGTTAAATTCGCCTGGAATTATCGTGCGTCCCCGTATATGCGAAACAGAATTATTTCGGTTCATAGAACATTAACTATATATTTAAGCGAATTTATGCACGTTATACCGTCTATCAGTTTGGCGAAATCTCTGTGTACGTGTACCTCAAGGATATTGCGTCGAAATTTACGATACGCGAAGCAGACGTATTCCGATTTAAGCGGCACACGTATATATACATATATATATATATATATATATATATATATATATATATGTATGTATATATCTCGTCTACTCTCTCAAGTTTCCAACCGGACGAACGGAGTATCGACTGCGCTAGAAATTAAATCGCAATACCGTCACCCTGTCTCGAGAAGCGCCCGTGCCATCGTTCCCCTTTACGACAGAAGGGCTACGTGACGCGTGATAATCATTTCGATGCGCGAAAGAGCCCGAGTTTCCTCGACGTCACCAGCTCTCCGACTGAGTAAAAATTTACGATGTGTAAAATAGAGACGGCCCTAATTCGGGAAACAATACGGCGAGCATCGCGCAACAACTTTACTACTCCGGCCTTTCTGCCCGATGGCGGAAAACGGAAGGCTACTTGCGCGGCGGATAAGTGAATAGGTTCGTTCCAAGCGGTTGGTTGTATCGGCATTATCATCTCCGGGATAACGGCCGAACCTTGCCGGAGAATGTGTGCGTTAAAGGCGAGCTGAGTTGCATGGCTAAAGTTTCGTATCTTCATCGCGAGTAGAATAAAGCCATATGTTGGCGCGTGCGATGTCACTTGACTCTGCTTGGAGTTAATAGATGAAGCGGAATTGATATATGACCGAATAGTGCGCTAATCGTGTTTAGCAGCTGATCGATGATCGAGAGAGAGAGACGGGGGAGGAGATAGGGAGGATGTTGAAATTATGATTCGATATTGTAACACGTAAACGAGTATATTAGATTTTCTAGATTAATAATGCATGATCCGGATGAATTCTCTAGATCGTTCTATATTGCGCCGTGTTTACGTTTGTTCAGGCGCAGACGTCGATGAATATTCATACGCTAGTTTATACATATCTAATTTACCATTTTCCGTCGAAACGTTTATCCCTCTCTCTCTTTCTTCTCCCCGGACGATCGCGGGCACGTTCATCAAACCGATAAAACTAATAACGGAATCTCTCTCTTTCTCTCTCTCTCTCTCTCTCTCTCTCTCTCTCTCTCTCTCTTTTTCTCTCTTGATGAATCGTGTATACTTTTCGGATAACGTCTCTATAATAACGTAGACCGCATTTCGTTCTACGCGATAAGTAGCGAACGCATAGTATGATAATAGCGACTACGTTGACAGCTTCGTCCATTTTCTCGACACAACAAGGCACATGTATGTGTGATGTGTAAAATAGAAACTCCCAATTTGGCGCGAACGGTCCGTCCGGGGCTTGGCTTTACAGCCGCACTTCCGGCATCATAACCGGAAAGTGGCTGGCTGGAGGTCGCTCGGCGAGCGGAGAGCGGATAAGTGGACGCTTCGTCCGGAGGTAACCAGCTGTATCGGAACGAGCGACTTGGATATTAAACCGGGTCCTTGCGTCAGGCGCAACGTGCGCGGGTCGATCTGTGCTCGAAACCTGACTCACATAAGCCCGACCTCGTTCCCAACGGAAACTCTGGGATCGCGTATTAGCTCGAGATCCTTCCGAGCGAGTTATCGCCGTCCGGAGGGGAGATACTCACGAACCAGCCGTATTTCGACAGCCACTTTGCCGTAAGAATACGAGGCCGGACTGTTTATTCTAATGCGCACAGGTCGGGTCAAACGATCGGAACAGCTGCCACCGTAGGTGGCATCGTCGATATCCGATCTCGCATCCTCGAGTACCGCAGCCGTAAAATCCTGACCGGGTGAAACGGGCTCGATGATTCGATTACATTGAATGTATCCCCCGAGCAAGAATCGACTCCGTTGGGATCGCGATGCATATTCATGACGGCTGCGACGAGTGTTCTTTGATTTTATAAAAAAAGAAGAAAATAAACAATGTGTATAATTTACAATTGAAGATAAATTTCACAGTATCGATCCAAAAAAATAAATCGACAATTGAGGAAAAAAATTATGAAAGAAGACAAATATTTGTCTGCTGCATTTATAATTTTTTTAAATGACATACAAGAATTGAAAACAATATATTTTTCATTTGGAATCTGATTTTCAATACGAATAATATTTTACGACGAAAAAATAAAGATAGTAAATGTATGTGTGAAAAAGATATTAGATTTTGTCAAAAAATTTATGATGCTGTAATTGACATGATTTGAAATTGAAGAGAATTCTTCTAAATTTTATTTAAATTATTAATAATGAATAATTGATGGATATTTTCAATTTAATTTTTACGTGTAATTTGTGTACATTACGTACACGCTTTACAGAATTAGATATAATTTTTCTCATACACATGTGGGATCCTCAGACACTTTTTTCTGAAGGCAAGAAACGATTTAGTGGTTCGCGTTTTATTTATGCGAGCTCACACTGGTATTCTCAAACATACGGGGGAGTCAGAAAAATCGCCGACGTGTATTGCGAGAAAGGAAAGCAGAGCATCGGTGCTTACACGCCCGTTGCATACCAGTCTGCGTGATAACGCTAACAAAAAGGCGTATCGCGTGTTACTTTAGATGCGATCTTCTTCTCTCTGCATATATGCGGGTTGAAAATATTTCACAAATATTTCAGTCTCGCGGATTTACCATGGTCGCGTTTGCTTCAACGAAAAGAAAATGTAACAACTTTATTCTCGCCGCTTAAGGCGCATACCAGGTGAATTACCATTTGACTCTGTCCGCTCGTAATTTAAAAAAAAAAGACGCAAATCTCTCTTTTTTTTCGAATAAAATTAACTATGACTTTTTTCCGCGAGACAAATTTTATTCGTTCTCAAAATGGATCAGAAGAAATCGCGATGAAACGTCAAAAAGTTTTTCTCGCGCAACACAATAAAACAGAGATAATAATATTATCGCGACTTTAACGAAGTAATTAACGGCGGCTATTTAAACATTGTTTGTTAACTGTAGCCATTAAAAGAATGAGTCATCGCGTGAGCATCGCGTCTAACGATCGCGTGCTCGCCTTCCGGAGATTCGCCCACGGTTAAAGTCCCTTACTCAGGATAACGTGCCACGTATTCATGTTATTCTGAAATTAAGCACAGATTTTAACACTTGCCAATGAGACAGATTTCATTACTAGATACTCAATTTACGCGTCGTAATCGTCAATTTTGTTTCTCATTAAGAGGGACATGCGATATCTCTCGTATTAGAGTAGATGGGAGATATTTACATTATATTTATTCTTGCTAAAAGATAAATGTTTGACATCTCATATTTTAATCTTAAGAAATCTTATTTCGACTATTGAACATTAAAATCGACCGAGGATTAATAGAATTCCCGCAACACGGTGAGATGAAGAAAGAGAATCGGGTTCCCTAACGTAACCATCACCTTTTTACGGCGAAAATTATGATGCTTGTTGCGGAAAGTAGCCACAGCTTTGCGTGGAGATGTTAAACTGCGAGTAGTGGTAACTTACATCTTTGCTTTATGCGCTTCTGCAAGAAACGATTTCCCGCCATATCCTCTCATAAAATCGTTAACGTAAAGCTTGCATTTCATACGCGAGATCAGTGGAATTTTATCTTCTTGATGAAAAAAAAAAGGGCAGCCCGACGAAATCGCAATTTATCGATGGATTTATGTTCTAACGGGCAAAGAAATTAATATATCAACGCCCCGCTAAAGAATCATCGCTCCTTCTTCTTTCCGATATATCTGACGCAGAAAAATGGACTCGGTATCGAAACTCCCGCCCTTCTTCTTACGAAGCACCGTCCCATAAATTTTTATCTTAATGAAACTTTTACAGAATACGAATAAATTTTGCGATTTTCTACTGCGTTTTTATGGGATAAACTCAAACTTTCGCGCCTGATTTCCTTGATACGTTTGGAAAGAAATTCCGCGAGATTTGAATATCAATCAAACAACGTCAACAGAGCGACATTGAGATATCGCGTCGACGAAGATCGGACGAGCGAAACGAAGCAAGCCGGGGATATTGCGTAAGGAATTTGTGTCGCTGCCGTGTGCTGCTCGTAAAGATGCATTCGTATCCCAGGCACATCTTGCGCAGAGAAAAATATAAGGACACACTTTCGGAACGTCAGCATAATCTCTTTCTTTCTTTCTAGCATTGCTCGTTTCTGTGCGTATCTGACCTTTTGAAAAATCTTTCTGCTCTTCGCTGAGCGTGGAATTTTTTTCTCGTTTGCGAGACGAAGACACAGGAAAACGATTCGCCAAGGAAGAAAAAAGAAAATTCCATCCCCTAACTTCTCTATCGGGCGTAAAATCTCGTTCAAGAAATACCGACGATATCAAAGATTCCTCGCGCGTGAAATGCATCAGCCGAATGGGAATATGTAATAGCACGACAAATACAATTGTCGATTTATTAAAATCTTTTTTTGTGAAATAGCTCGATTGATATTGCGCATCGTAACGCAATTTTGCGAGTCGACGCGATACGTCAAGGAAGCTGAACTTCTCTTCTTCGTTGAGCGAGTATTCCACACACATCGCGAGAGATCAATCCGAGATAAATTTTTGCGCAAATCGATCCGAGCAATTTCGCGAAACGGGGATGTGCGCGCGGATGCTCCCTCACGATCGCGCAAAGATGCGATAAGGGCCCGAGGATAAGACAGCCGCGGGGGATCTCTTTAATCCGGCGAAACCGAAGACGATGGAACACGAAGGATTCAACCGAGGGCGGTTGAGCGTATGCGTGACCACGGGAGTCAACATTGACGCAAGCCGCACGGCATACGTTACGGTGATTACGGCCGTAACAATAGCCCCATCCGCGCCACATTATACTCGGCGGATCTCGTTACACGCACTTAGTTCGGTCCGACCAAGACCCATGTAGAGCTCTCTATCTATGGGGGCGAGCGACGGGAGGGATAATTGGGAGAAGGTATAAGGAGAACGCTTGTAATTTATATTACAGCCTCATCCCTAGATAACACCTTACCTAGGGTCACACTTATCCGAGCGAGAGATTAGATATCGCATCAGTGTAACAAATCGCGACTGAAAATATACAAGGAAAATATACACGCTACTTCGAGATACGTGTCGCGATTATAACGATTAAATGGAATCGAACGAAATGGAGTTTACGGCAAGTTCGTTCGGCGAAGTGACCGCGATTGAATTTTATCGCACTCGTGACGATGCGTGATTATAATAATGAGGGCCGATGCCGTGATAAAAAGGTGAGAGAGGTACACCTGGTCGACCGAGATATAATAACGGCGTATGAATATTCAGATTGCGCGCGTGCATAAACGACTCGGCGCGCGAACGGAATCTCGGGGGTTTGATATACATATGCGTCGAGATACACGCATATATGAATCGGGTATGCGTTCTGTCAGCGATGTAATAACAAAAGTCAGTGTTGCGACTCGTTTCCTTCGGAGCCGTTTGCGAGAGCCCCAACGGCGACATATGTGAGTGTAACGTATAGGCGTTATTATTCAGCAGATACGCTTGAATATTGCACCCTCTATTTTACCGCCCGGTAATGCTATGTCACAATCGCTACGGAATAAATAAGCCTTGAAACGGCAACACGCGTAATCCGCCGAGGCGTTATCGCGGTCGTAGCTTCCGAATTGCATTTGTCACGGCATAAGCTAAATCGCGTTACTTACAACTGCTAATACGATACAATTGTAAATAGAAAAACAATGTAAGACTTTCAAAGCTCTCTAATAACGATATTTTCTTAGAAATAAAATATATTAATAAATCTGTTGCACAGCTAATTTTTTTATTTTATTACATTAACTATTTCAGCTTTCAATTTGCAAATGTTTTCATGACGCATGGAAGATGCTATTCTATTTAAATTTATATCATATATTATAATTTATTATTTTTATATTTTTCATATTTAAAAATGTTCTTATAATTCTATTTTTAAATCTTAAATAATAATGAATATAAAATTAAATAAAATAATATAAAATTAATATAATTATAAATATATAATAACGTATACATAAATAATTGCATACATATACACGTGTAATTATCATTTATGCGCATTTTATATAAATATAAAAACATAAAATTTATAATAAATGTATGTAAATTCAGTACTAAAACAGACAGTAAAATTTATTATATCCCAAAGTCTAACTCTTCAAGAAGCACAGTAAGAAATGTACATATGTATACAGAGACTTCAAGATGTAATATATTGTACTGCGTCTGTTTTAGTCTCTTGAATCATTTATCACAAATTTCATATTTACATAGAATGTACAAATGACAATTATACATATTTGAACGCGAAGGATACTAATGCGAATTTATCTTCGTCTGTTTGGTCCTTTCAGTCAGAGCGTCATCGCGGCGCGAGTAACAGATTAATCGATTGTGTATCTGTAGCGGACATCGATGCGCATAAGACGTTCGTAATGTGCATCGATCCATCTTTGGTCCATCGACGCGTAACCAATCAGTTCGTCGTCTTCGTCTGTAGGAGGACGTAATTCAAACGAGCGGTAATTAATATACATCGCGATATATTAGCAAGTAAAACTATTAATCGCCCCAGGTAAGACAGCTTGTTCGGTATACGCAGCGCTGATAATATCGAGTAGATTTACCTTGGATTTTGTGTATGCTCATCTTAATAAACATATTAAGCGTTGAACGTGACTGTTTAAAGCTCAATTTTATCTAGGAAACAATAATATAAATCCTCCATTTTAAAAGAGATATATTTTAAGTTATATAAATAAAAAGCTAAATAATTATGATGCATATATGATTCATCGTTTTTCGTCGAATGTAACATTGTATTCATTGGCTTCTGAAGCAACAGATTAGGCAGCTGTGTATGCTTAGCGATAGAATGCGCGCAATGTATGTAATCTATATCGATCCATCTTGCTAGATGCATTGACACATAACCGATTAAGCCTTCTCAGCCAATGAAATGATGTATCGAGTCTAAACTAAGACGCGTAGGCATTTCCTCGCAGATCTGCGGCTGCTATTAAGTTACATCGGATCAATCGAGGATTACACGAACTACTAGTAGAGAGAATCCATTTTAGTTTATCTTTTAGAAAATATAAATAGTTTATATTAACAAAAATAGAGCTATATATCGCACTGCGACCACTTAATAAGAGACGAATTAATTTATTTGCAATCCTGAACTTTAGCATTATTTTTACATTATTTAGATAGATACAATAATTTTTGTATATTATATTTATTCTTTTTACATTAAGTTACACGAATCATTCTAAATCGACTCGGCAAAAGATGAAAAATAACGAAAAGGATATGCTATGCCCTTATGCTACAATCATTGTACTCTATCCAGAAACTCTTCGTCATGACAATCGTAAATACATAATTAAAAAAAGGATCATATTGAATCCTTGTCAAAAGCAGATCGCTCGTCCGGCTATCTATAAATTGCGACGCTGGTATAGACGTCGTCCCGTCCCGTATTAAGGAGTCTGACCACCCTAACTGCTCGACAAATAGGCTTATTTTTAAAAATTTGTAAATTCGAAAGTATAAAACAAAATTTATTTATTTTTGGCCACATAGTAGATTAGGGTTTTAAGAATGTCTCTTATAAGTTTTAACAAAAAATATATCAAAAATGGCGGCGCTGCAACTGTTGCCGTGGAGATCCACGCGCGTAGCTGGCGGTAAGTTTATCTCAATTATAATAAACCTTAAAAAAAAAAATTTTGCTTATTCGTGAATAATGTGGCTACAATGTAGCGTACGATTTTTGCGATGAGTTGATTAATTATTTTTTTATTAATTTTTTTCTTGTTAAATTTCTATGAAAAATACGATTTTTTTTTCTTCGGCTCACAATAAATTCGTTATTTCCCCATTAATAGAAAAAAAAAATCCATACGTTACACTGTGGCCACACTATTCACGAATAAGCAAAATTTTTTTTTCAGATTTATTATAACTGAGATAAATGCCGTGGACCTCCACACTTACAGCGCCGTCATTTTAAAATATTTTTTGTTAAATTTTATAAATGACATTCTTAAATCTGAATCTACTGTGTGGCCAAAAATAAATAAATTTTGTGTTATACTTTCGAATTTACAGATTTTTAAAAATAAGCTCATTTTTCGAGCGGCCAGGGTGGTCAGACCCTTTAACTGCGAAGGATGGTCGTGCCATAATCCGGAAGTGACGTGACAAGAAGAGGAAACAATGACGACGACGAGGATGCTTTAACGCTAATTGCTGTACATCGCGCGAGATTTCTACGCATAGCATCCTTTATCGTAAGTCGCGATAACACTCGCGCAAGGACAGATAGATTTATCCCACGCGAATGCAACCCCGAGATCAAATCTCCACCCGAAATTAATCACGGAAGCAATGTCATATCCCCGTGCCCTCGAGCGAATCTCACCGACTGCAGTGTTTGTCTTGCGAGATTCTCGCTGCTTCGCGACTGCTCATCGGCGAACTTACGCTCGCAAAGTCACGAATCCTTGTTTGTTCTGGATGGTTTGCTCCATTTATTACACGCGGATAGAGAAACAGATACGATATTGCCGCTTCATTGTCAAATGCTCCTTACTTCCGTACGCTTCGATATCTCTAAATCAAACTAGCGCGATGCGCTTATGTGACTATTTAAAGATACAAAGACAAAAATATCATAATTCGATATTCGTATTGTATATATTTGAAGTTTCTAACAATTTCATTACGAGTATTTTTTGTTGATATTCCGATGAAAAATGTTTAGACGTGGACTGAAGATATCATCGCGATCTCTTCTTTTCACTTTCCTCTTTACCTTTTCAAATTATAGGCGACTGCACTAATTGTTTAGAATTTAATTATATATTTATATTTAACTCGGGCAGAAATTCGAGTGACTTCTAGAATTCTCTCTGAATTATAACGACGCGGATTCGAGTGTTCTCTATTCGCGCAACATTTAAACAATTCCGATTTATAATTACGCAGCAAATCGCTGCGAAAGTCGAAAATGGATTTCTGCTGACTCGCGCTGATTGTCGGCCACTACGACAACCGATTGAATTATGAAGCCTTACTGCGCTCGCTTGAGGACCATCCAATTTGCGAAAATGATTTTTGTCGCAGGACGACGGGCTCTGAACGACGAGTCCGCTGCTCGTAAATCAAGGAGACTGTGTTGAGACTCCGCACGGTCGTTAATTGTTGCCGTTACAACGTCTCATCTCCGCCGTCTCCTCGCGTAATCTCCCGGCAGGTGATCCTTTATCGAGTCTAATGAAGCCGACACGAAGCGAACAATCGACCCGCGAAATCGGCGAATGATCGAGCAATCTCGAGGCGATCGAGGATCGTTTGATTCAGGAGCGCAAGTGATCGTAACGATAAGGATGAGAATAGTATCGAAGCGTAGGAGAGTCCTCGAATGTAACGACACAATCGAGTGCACTCTTCCGACGAATCGCGTCCATACAAATCGGCGCGGCTCTTTGATGCAGCTGCTTGCTGCGAATTGATACGATCCCGCTCTCGATATTTAATCAAAATTCCGCCACTTTTTTTAATACGCGCGTCGATAACAGAGAGCTCCGAAGAAACGAGGTCGCATACGAATCATCTGATTTAATAATATAATAATGGATAATTAATCGATCGATGATTAGTGACATATAGAAAGCATCTGAAAATTTTTTTCAACGACATAAAAATAAATGTTTTTTTGTGAAAATTAAGATTAATTTTTAGCAAAAATATATAAGCAAAAAATATGAAAATTTTAATTCAGACAAAATTTTTCAGTTTTATTGTTTTATTTTAATTAAAACTTTTGCTAAAAATTACTACAGTATCGAAAGATACTTAAAGTACCATTAAGTGATTAGTTTCTTTCTCCTTTGAACTGTATAAAAAAATTTAAAGATATTTAATAAATTACGGAATGTTGTAAATTCTTACTTTTTTCCGCTTTGCGTAATTTTCAATTAAATCGATTGCTTGTCGCCTTTCATCATCGAGATCGTTCTGATATCTCGTCTAACAGGTCGTAATGAAGAGAGAAAAAGAGAGAGAGAGAGAGAGAGAGAGAGAAGAAGCATTCAAAGCAAATAAATTACAGAAATTCACGTGCAGGCGGCGTATCTCCAAGTTTTTGATCTTCCAAGTTTGCGGGCGAAGCGCGTACATACGAAGGAGAGCGGCGACGCCTCGTTCTTTGATATGCGCGCGTAGTCGCGCGCCGCGCGCCTCGAATCGCAACGCGATCCGGAATTGACTCCGTCTCGAATTTCGAGGCATATCCGATACGGGATACTAATGCAACTTTCACCCGCTCGCATAGCATCCCGTCTTTTTCGAATTGCGCCCGTAAATGTATGCTCGGCGAGCTCGAGCATCCAGCTGATTCCCGCGAATTTCGAGTTGATTCTTCGACGCGAATCTCTCTTACTCTAAATTAATTCGAATTCCAATGCATCCGCGGTTCCCCTTCTCACTCTACACTTGAAGAAACCTTCAACTTTAATCGATGAGATATTTTTATTCTGAATTCTACCGATTGAATGAAAATGAAAAGTCAATTTAATATTCAATGAAAACTTCTCTCTTTTCTGTACAAATAATCATGTTTGTTTCCCCATTTCTGAATAAACGATATTTTTATTTCCTTAGACCGGCTGAGTTGCAGATTAAAAAAATCGTAAATGTGAGCGATACTAACTTTTCAGCATCGCGCACTGAAATTGGAACGCGACCTCGAGTTCGCATGCTGGAAACGTTTCGGAAATTCGATATGTCGAGACTTTACTACTATACTTCCGCTACCACATCGAACTTTTACTTTTCCGGTCCGAAGAAAAAAAAAGCACCGTCGTCTTTTTCCCCAGAAACGCATTTCTCCGTTTCTAAGAGAAGCAAAGTTTTTTTCTTTTTTTCTTTTCTTTTCTTTTTACCTCCGGTGAACGTTTTATCAAAATTTTATCGTCAGGTCAAATAGTTGGTAACGCGTATCACTTTTTTCGCATAAAGACAGCCGGAGACAGATCTCACATAACATGTCACGAGCACATTTCACCCACTGGCAAGTCTTTAAAAGATATAACAGTCGCGCAATAGGAAGAGACTTCTTTCTCTCGGACCTAGAATGTATCGCAAATATAATACATCTTCGCGATGCAGGCGGAACATACGCGAGCCCCGGGACGTCCGACATCCGCGGAATAAATGTACGACGGAACTGGAAACATGCAAAACGGTACATCATCCTGTCTTGCCAGCGAACAAACCAGATCCCATGGACCAACGATGGATGCTCGGCGAAACAAACCGTCGCATAGTGTATGGACAGAATACACTTTTCTTATCTCTTCCTATCGACAAGCGATAGTTTAAAAAAAAAAAAAAAATTATGTATAGTATATTTAAAAAACTGAAAATTTATTGTCAACTAATTTTTATATTTAATTAATGTATAGCAAAATGATGTATTTGAAAATTAATGAGGATTGGCTAAATAAATAAATAAATATGAGATAAACGTTATGTATGCTTATATATATCAAGTACGTGTCATAAAAGAGACTGGGAATTGAAGTCGAGCGAACGAGTCGGCGGGCAAAACAAGTGGCTATCGGATCCGCGTAAATAATTCGCGAGAAGGAGAAATACGGGGTCGGTCGATATCGGGGGTCGAGGGACAGGACGACACCGTGGAGAGATTATGTTCTCGAATCGAGAACTGCTGGTCGTGCGCGCGCGTTTCCTCCATCGGGCGAGCTCACCTCGTGGAAATTGGAGAGAGAGAGAGAGAGAGAGAGAGAAAGAGAGCGAGACTAGGGGGATACTGCGCTTTTCCATGCCGGGATAAGCCGGGAAAACAGCGATTTTGTAGCCCCGGCTGCAACGCACACGTAGACCGGGCCGCTCCTAGTGGATACTGACCCGAGTACTACCTCTATCTACCTATCTACCTACCTACCTCAACGTGCCCGATTCGAGCGTATGGCCGGAATCGAGCCATCTACTTTCGCATACGGTCCCTGTAGTATCGTCGAGGGTCAGAGGCCACTTTATCGCGCCGGCTCCGAGTAGAAAATTTAGTAAAGATAGCCGACCGCCCCTCAAATTGAAGGCATTCATCCTCGTAAACTCGATTGGAGGTGGCTGTTTTAGCCGGAAGATAGTAATTGATGGTGATAACTGGTGGAGTGTGAATTTTTCGGAGCAAATTTCGTTCCGCCTTACGCTCTTTAATCTCTCGACGATAAACCATATTTCTTTTGAATAGGCAAATATAAATGAATTGAGTATAATGTTTTTAAATATATATTTTAAATTGATTTGAGCCAGGACTTATTAAGCTTGATAATAGAAGCAGTAAAAATTTTCGATATTTATTTTTTTCGCTTAAATATGTGTAAACGAGGAAAATAACCAATTATTATGACATCAAATAATGCTTTAATTATATCACTTTGAGATAACTGGAGATGTAATTATTGAAACAATGATGTTTCGCTTAAATTACCTTTTCTCTGTGGATCTATTATTTTTGCGCGAGTTTAAAGGAACCGTGCGAAAATTATCTTTGTATTATTTTCAGTGAACTATATATATAAACAGTTATTTTTTTAAAGGACCAATATATCGTGACTTTTCTAAATCTATGATTTTTAAATGAAATAATAAACAAAAAAATGTATTTAGAAATTATATTTTACTTTAACATTTTTTAGTAGTATTTTTAATTATTGCTCTTAATTAAATATTGCTCGCCATACACAAATATATGTAATAACAAATCAATGTACTTTTCTACAATTTACGTAATTCGCAGATTATAAAATTGGATCACTTTACTTGTTTTGTTACCACGAGCGACATTTAATTAAGATACTAACAAACGTTGTTAATGAATATAGCACGAAATCATGATAAAGGATCCTAGGATGAAAGAGACTCGCATGACACTTTCGCCCAAACACTGCGAGTCACTCGCGGTTTTTCGTCTCGTCTCAAAGTTACGCCGTTACTGCCGGTAATTAGGAGAACGTCGGCTGGCGATGACGGGACAACATTATCTTACATCTCTGTCTCTCTTTTCCTCCCGGTCGTTCTCATTAAATTCGCCCGCGATTTCGAGAGAGCGCGCAAACGAGATCTGTTCGCGCGAAGATACCGGCCTGCGTCACCGCCAGATAGACGGAGTCGGCGAGCACATCGTCGAAATAATCGTCGACGGAGATAAAAACCGACGAGCAGACAAAGCAGCAAAGGAGCGAAGATGGTGGAGGGAGAGAAAGAAAACGCTCGACGACGATGACGACGTGAGCGAAGACGGGAAGATAATATCGCGCGCAAAAGAGTCGACAATGCCGGCTCGTTATTGCATTCATACTGTCGTCATTCGTGCGAGGGGCGTCAAGCCACGATGGACCAAAATCACAAGAGATCACGAGAGAAAGAGATAGAAACATAGAGAGCGAAAGAAGCGAGGGAAGACGAAACTGCACTCGCTTGTCTCTGCCCGTTCATCTCGCCTATGCTCCAACTTATTGAAACAGATTGGGCTTTTTATGGGAGCGTAAAAACATGAGATAACAATGTCAGAAGCGAGCGCTGTCGCGCATTGTGTCTTTGATATACAGACCGAGCCGTTGTAGCGAGTGGCTGTAAGCTCGACGCGATGCCACGCGGATGAACTTAACGAGATGTTTCGCTTCACGGAGCAAACTACCCGTCGAAATTTCTGTAATATGCGAAATTTTTGCGCACGCTCACGAGATTCTACAACCATCTCGAAAATGCAACTGCTTTGTTTTCTCGCGAGGGTTAAATGAGAACGACTGCGTTGAAACGTATTCTCAAATTAACGTTTTCGGCATTGGATACTCGCTCTCGTCGAAGGTAAAGATATAGATGTGAGTAAATTTTTGCGAGTTTTAGTCACTCATTACATTCATTTTCATAGAAAGTGAGCGAATATGTATCTGAATTTTTGTTTCATTTTACATTAAAAAATCCATTATTTTTTGTCGGAGAGATTCATTCTTATCAGGTTACTTTTTTTATACGGGGATAAATGTAAATAAAATTTGATAAGATTTAATTATTACCAATAGATTAATTTTTTTATTCTTAAAGCTTGCAAGAGAATGATAAGAATTATAATTAATGGCTGGATGCGGATATTATATTGTCACAATGTTTTGAAATATAGTTGACGTTAGTTTATTTTTTTAAATATGCTAAAAATAGTAAAAAATACAGAAACATACTTTTATCTCCCTCAAAAAAAAAACAGTTGACTTTTTAACAATTTTTAACGATTTAAACGTTGAAGAATTTTATTTATACAATAAAAATTAAAGAAGATGTATGTATAAATGCAGTTCCTCAGTTTGTTGACATTTTACGCTTTACAGCTTGAAATTAACACATCAAAAACGTGGATTTCCGATCGTTTGCGATAGACGTAATGCGCCAATCGGAGGCATCGCGATTTTTTGACGCATCTCAACATTTTCACGACGACATTCTCGGAAGCTGCTCGCTGCAGCCGCGACGCGCCCAGAATAGCGGAATGCAAGGAACTCACGGGGGCTTTGAGGGAAATTGAATCGTAAAAATGCAGTATTCACGTATGACGGAGCCCCGTTGAAGCGTTCACACCGGAATTCATCCTCTTGTCGGTGAAAGTCTTAAGGCAAAGAGCTGAGCGAGGGTAGCCGAGCGCGTATACAGGGTGTGCCTCTTTGTCACTGAGAAATCTTTTAACAACACGTTTCTCGGATGATTTGGCATTGATTTTTTTTCTCAGTGAAAATCTCGAGAAAGATCTAATCGTGGAAATAATTTATATCGATAATGTAAAGATTTTCGCGAATTAGATTTTTTTTATTATAAAAGGAATCGAGTGTAATTAACGATTAAATTTTTGTTTTCTTTTATTTTAATAAATATCTAGCTTAAAACTGATTTTTGTCAAAAGATTTAGAAGATTAATATAAAAATACCAAAATCATGAATTTTCCTGCGAGTGATGACTTTCTCCGATATTCTCGCTAAAAAACTTTAAATGGCTTTAAGAATCTCTTATTGTTAATATTATCTCTCTATTATCGCAATGAATCCTCGCGATGTTGGCATTATGGATTGTGATTGTTGTAAAAACAAACGAATTTTCAGATATTTATCAATATAAATGCGCTTTTTTCTCTAACATTTTAAAACGTTCGTCACTATACGGTCACCATCGCGATAAAATCTTTGGCTTGGAAACTTCTCAAGATTTTGGCGACAATCCAAGCTTTTAAGTTCCGGTTATTTTGATTTTCTCGTGCACGAAAACGGCGACAGAATTGGGATGCTGCAACGTGTGTCGTGAAGAGCGACTCATCAAGAATAGCAAACAATTATATTTTAACATTTTTCGAACGATTAATGAGAAATAGAGAATTTAAAAAAAAAAGATAATAGCAAATATATGAAAAATATTTTTCTAATATTTGCGCGTTTGACATTACCTATGATTTTTGTCTTATCTTTATTTAAAATATGGAAAAAAAAATATATATATAATGTATAATCATTTGATGCTCCAAAAAGAAAGAGCATAACTTTCTAGGCGATTATTTGGCGGATCGAAAAATATTGCGTCGGATTCGAAACTTTTACCTTCAATTCAAGAAAATATGAAGCGGACTTAATAACTCATGATGATTATTGAAGAAATTCTCTCTATTTTTTTTTTCATATCAGTCGACGCATCGAGCCAACGAGAACGCGAGATGCCGTGAATGATGGAAGACTCATGGCACAAGGTGTTTCGCGTTGCGCCGAATGAATAATTTATATTCGCGCGAGTGAGAACGTTAAGTAGCAGGTGTTGCGGTCTGAATTCGTTGTTTATCACTTCACAGTACACAGTAACACTCTGCCTCTGTCTTTTTCTTCGTTGTTCTACAAGTAACATACATCCTTTCGAGATTCGATCAACATTGAAACGATATGAATACTTGCTTTTTTTTAAGATTGCTTCCATACCATGTAATCTCGCCACATGTTTCGTTCTTTGATAATTAAATAATAATATATCTCGCGAGAGCACAGAGAGAGAAAGAAAGGGAAAAAGGCATTATGCTATTTCATATTTATATTCTCTATTCTGTTAGGAAATATGATTTAAGAGAGATTTGTCATTAAAATCTAATTCATATCAAATATTTCTCACCGATAACGCAAATTCCAATGATTGCGACTCATTTTAATTAAAGTCTGTTAAATTAAGTATGTATCATTTCGAGGGATATAATCTATTTTTTACTTCATTCATAATTCGGTTGTTCTGTTTTTTTTTTTTTTTTAGAGAGAGAGAGACTGACTAATGTGATAATATTGCAATTGACAATAGCCTATTTCGTTAAAATTTGAAAGGTCGAATCGCGCGTAATCCAGTCTAATTGCATGACTACATTTAGGCGTTTGACACACATGGAATCGATTTCAGCTGGCTCTTGGCGCGTGCCAATGCTGGCCGATTGATTTATTCTGTTTACCAAAGTACGATTTCTCCAGGATAGCCAATTACACAGACCTGATTTGGAAAGAATATTCGCAATTAAAACGAAATTGTATCTTTAACGATTTTCCATTCGGCAATCGCGAAACGACGATATATCTGTCAGCCAATCGATCTCGCGCCAATTTCTCGGGAAATGAAAATGTCAGGGATGATTTATTCTATTTATCGAAGATATGATAATCGCGTTACGCAAACAAATGTCCATCGATAATGTTTCTATATCTCGTCCTCGACACTCGCAATAATTATTAATAAATGCACGCACTCGCTAGCGCATTAAGAAAAAAAAAATAAAAAAACAAAAAAAAACTAATATTACTGTCAATTTTTATTATCGGTCTGCGGAGATTTAATAGCCGCGAAAGGAAATGGCCTCGCTTCGACATTTTGCGATGACACCCGCGCAGTCGGTAAATCGAATCGATTCCGGCCCGGATTCCGGACGAGATAGAGGCGAATGATTTAGTTTGTTCAACGGCGTGGACACGAGACGCATCGGAATGTCAAACACCTCGCGAGAGAGAAAGAGCAAGAGAGAGAAAGAAAGAGAGAGGCACAGAGAAATCGAGACACAACGGAAGTGGAACAATGAATTTGCCGCCGCGACGCATTTCTATGTCGGAATTCGTGTACGTCCATCTCGACGTACCTCGTCACGCAAAGTCGGATGACGAGTGATCCTTTCAAGTTATCTTTCGCAACACGCGCGAGTACGTATATTCCTGACGCGAAGAGAGAAAAAAAACAAACGGGCGCAGAATATACGGGGTGTCGCGAAATTACCGTATTGTTTTTATCGAGTGGATTTCTCTTTGACATTTTATAGACACACAAATTAGGCGCACAAATTATTATTAATTCTTTTTCTCGCAGTAAAAAGTTATATTGATCTGTGATTGAAACAACACGCGTGTAAATATACAAATAGAAATAGAAATATGTTATGCATAACTGATAATAACTAACAATATGGTTGTTTCTTTTTGCAGGTAAGCCCATAAAATACGCTTTCATCGAAGATGATTAATTACTCGATCCTCGCTAATGTAAGTACCGATCTCTGGTTTTTTTTGCAAACGTCGCGTAAAGATATTTCTTTTTTTTTTGGGAGAGAAGCGAGATACTATATACACACACGTAGTCTCAGTGTTTTAGGGGAGACCATCGTCTTCGGATCATGATTTATGACGATAGTAGCTCCTTTCTCCCCCTCAGCTCCCTGGCTATTGTTGCGTCTCGGCAGTATTTTTTGGTTGACACCCTAAGTGGTGTTCCCGCGCATAATGCACGTCAGGCTCTTGTAAGAATTCCGATGGCAGGAGAAGAGCTCGATCATGGTCTCGGACGTGTTTCCCTATCGAAGCGAAAACATTCACGCCTTGCGAAATTGAAAAAAAAATATAATAATAAATGAAACATTATTGAAATAATAGCATTATTTTGTGCGTGATTTCCGTTGAAAAACGTTAGATTGTTAATAAAAACAAACAAAAAATAAATAGTGAAAAATACTGCGATAACAATGATAGCGCGCAGAAAATTCGTACAATTTTACAATCTCGCGAGCATACATGCAACGAAGTTAATTGAGCGATTTGGGGGAGAGATGAGATATCATCAGTGAATTGTATCTCGAGTATTATTAATACAATCGCGATAGTAGTATGCGACCGAGAACACAGGACATATCGATAAAATCTCGCGATATATCGCACACGAGACACACGTGTCCCGATTTATAATTAATTTGGTAAAATTTTTGAATATATTAACTCGATCTCATCTATAACGAGTCTCCGTCTCTCAATCATCGAGATCGAAAAAAAATCTCGTTGCAATATTTATCGATACGTTATTATCGAGATGCAGATTATATTGCGTTATCGTTTCGCTCGCGCTAGCGTATAAATTTCGTCGAGAAGGCGTCGAAAAAGGCGCGCGTCTATCAAAATGCAAATTACGGGAGGCGCCCGCTATCGGAAGATCGTTTTTCCGACTTCTCGTTGCGAATTACTGTTCGATTCCCCATGGACAGACGCACGCTGGATCGGTCACGATCGGTCACGATCGCGTTGACATAGCGCGCAATGACTTTTCCCCTCCCCTTTCCCCCGCTCTTTTAAAAGACCCATTCGTATCGGCGTACGATTTTACGGCTCTATGGTTCTATCATCTAAATTCCGCCACCAGCGATCTGTTCCGCCGTTTCCCCTTCCCCTCTCTCTCTCTTTCTCTCCCGTTCTCTCTTTCTCTCGCGTGCTATCTGTCTCCGTCTCCTCTTTCACCCCCTCGCATCCCTCTTCGCCCCCGCGCTGTCGCACGAGACACTACGTAACTATTGTCCCATGAAATTGGACGTCATTCATGTACCGGATGTCCATGACTCTTTCACGGCGCGCACCGCATATAACGATCGAACACGCGAAATCGTCGCCGGCTCCCCTATGAAAGACCTAATTTCTGATATTCCTGTTATAAACGTGCGTAATCCGATCGCGTGTGCAGTGTTACCTGCTAAATCGCGAAACCGCGAGAGTGACGACGGCAAAAATCGACAGCAACGCATAAATTCGTTCCTTAAACGTGTGGATATTTTTTTCCCACTTCGTCGAAAGTTATCATTATAATTATTTCTCTTTCTAGAAATCCTTGCAAATTTATATTAAAAAAAGATATTATTTTTTTTCGGTATATTTAATCGCATATATTCATAAATCCGATTAAGCCTTCTTTGCATTTTTTTTTTCTTTTTTTTAAATTTTACGCGATGCTTTTAAGTTTCAGCGACTTTAGGACGAGATTAAAATCACGGCATGCACGCTTGCGCGCGTAAAGCATGTATGTACGTACGTACACACATGACCTCGTAGATATTTGTAACATCGTTGCTCCTCCTCCTCGTTGCACGCAGCACGGCTCGTTCATCACGACGATCTAATAACCCTCCACCCTGACGACGGTGCAGAAACGTGCCACCTAACGCCCGGCTAGATGGACGGCTCGCTTTGTCGCAGAAATTACAGGATTCCAAGCACCGACGAGTTCTCCTCCTCCTCCTTCTTCAGCTTTGTCTCTCCCTCTCTCTCTCTCTCTCTCTCTCTCTCTCTCTCTCTATCTATCTATCTATCTATCTATCTATCTATCTATCTAACTCTGCCAACCCTTCTGCGATAGTCTTTTTCCTTCGGTATCCCGGGTTTCTTTCTCGTGATCCTCTTCGATATTCGCCGTATTCTTTTGTGCGTCTTCTTTTGTCTACGATCGGAATGACCTCGCCTGTGTCCACTTTTCAAGGACAGTAGCGCTTGTTCGATTCAGGCCACGAAAGACATGGCTCGATGACGACATCCCGTTGCACGGCCCTGAAATACGGTATTCTCTTGCCTGACACGAATGTTTACTTCCGCGCATTGTTTCCGCGAGGAGATGGGATCTTTTTCTACGAGAGAGAAAGAACAATTGTATAACGCGGAAAAAGATGCAATCTACGATATTTATTTATTGTATAATACTCGTTCGAAGCATACAAAATCGTAGAAAATGATCGTAATTGAAAAAAAAAAAAACTCGAGGAACGGAGATGGTTGTTACTACATTCGACTTTACCTTCTCAGAATCAATGCATAAAATCGATCGGAAACATGCGTACCTTCGAAGTAAAAAATTCAATTTTCGTGCGAATCTATTTCTGTCCACAATATGCGTAAACCTTTTATCGCGAAATATCGGAGATGTATTTTCAAGCCGACGCGTGCTACAGGCGTCACCTTACAAATACGCGCTTGAAACAAGACCCTTTCGCATCACGGGTTTCTATTTCGCAACGCGGTAAGATTTCATCGTGTCAGAATAAATTCCATTTGTATCAGTGTTACATCCTGCACGAGCATATACGATATTCCAAAAGTAAAATAAAATATTGAAAGATATGCATGACGTAAATAAGGATATTTAAGAATTATTTTGCGATTATAAATATTATTTCCAGATTTTAATTCTCTTTTCAATATTATTAATTATAAATGTCATTTAAAAATAAATTAAGTTTATATATCACATTTTATGCATACAATTTCATATTTGAATTTAATCTTACATCTATTTATCTTCTCACTCAGACACATAAGAAGCTTGAAAAAATAAGGAGATAGACGCGATAAGCACAGCCAGTTTTCTCTACATACGACTGAAGGACGCATAGCAGAGCGAAATCTCGCGGGGGTGCCGACTATCGATGGATATTATCTCGAAGTTAGTCGAGACTTTTTAACTTTTCGCCTCAGCTTGCTGACTGGGCTAACAATCGGATCAAGAGCCATGCCGCATTGCGGGGGTGCATCTCTCGAGTACCATCCCCCCTTACTCTCGCGCTTTCTTTCTGTTCTCCCCCTTGATTTAGTCTCTTTTGCTCATCTCTTTGTCTCTTTCGCTCGTCCTTCGCTATTGCGTACCTCTTGAACACTAAACTGCCGAGCATTCCACGTCCTCCTTTCAGACGGTGCGCTCCTTACTCGTATTTTGCCCCGTAATTACCAAGAGGAAGAAATCGTCGGTGGAAGGTATGTCGTCAAAAGACTAAATCTCGACTGAAAGGAGAGGGAACCGACGAAATTTTATGATTTCCGCGAGCGAGCTAGCGAGCGACTGACATGTTCCGTTATATTCCGTTTAATTTAAAATCAACAGAGTGATCAGAAAGTAATATTTTTTTCTACATTGTATCGTTCTTATTCTCCATTTTCCTTTCTCGTTTTACCGCTAGCGCGCTTTCATCATTTCGCTGCTCTTCTCTCGCCGACGTACACACTCTACGATCCACGACGTTCGTCTTCAATTGCACGCAAGATTTTTTTGCGTTATACAAAGTGGAAAAAAAATTATTCTGTTTTTATATAGATTTCAATGTTGTTCGCGTTTCCAATCGTTTTGCTCGCAAATGACTTCTCGATATTTTTATTTACTGTTTTCATTGATCTCTTCATGTACTAGTTATGTAATTGAAACGCGAGTCGTCTCTCATATCCCAATGAAATTAACTAATTAACATTTGCTCGTAATTTTATTTGCATATTTTTTATCGTTTATTTATAACGAAAAAATAAATTAATTAAACATAATATAATTGTAATGACTTGAATATAAATATATATATATATATATATATATATATATATATATATATATACAATTAAATATTACAATTAAAATGTAATTATTATATAATTGTAACAGTTATAATAATTGTACATTAATTGAAAGAAGGGATTGCCGGAGCTTGATAAAATTCGCGAACAACCTATGCGCCTCGATAATAAATGCGAGAATTGATTTCTCGATTTTCTCGCAATTACATTGTGAATCACATGAATGTAATTTGGTCGGCGAGTAGAAACGCACGCGCAAAGTTGTTATTTAAATTACGAATTCAAAAGTTCCGCGAAAGAGAGAAACGGGAACGACTTCACCGGCACCTTGCACCATGATTTACGTTCGATGAGAAGTAACCATTTGTAAAGCCCACGCCTGCAAACACGATAAGACGTAAACGAGAAACTTGCAAGTAAACTTTGGCGAGCAGCGGGGAAGAAGCATCGACGTGTTTACACCGCGTGGCAGAATGTCTGAAAAACTTTTCATAAACGCGATGTTGTTTATCGGGAAATTCAAACGTTTTCCTCGAATCTCCGTTTCTTTTCCGAGCATACTGCGACTTTACTCTTCGATTCTGACATCGAAAAGGTCATAAGAGCTACGGAAAAAAATAAAGATCTCAGTGAAAGTTATACACTATATATACACTTTTTTATACGGTATTTTATTCATCCGCAAGCAAAATGCAGAACAAAATACGAGTACGCTTTTTTTGTATCTTTTTTTTTATCTCGTAAACGATAAAAATATTACGTGCATAAAAATATTACGTGCAGCCTTTTATAGCGGTAATCTTCGTACATAAAAATTTGCAGCGCAAATATATTTTTATTTTTTTTCAAATGCATGGGAACGTGTGTACCTAGTATGATGTGTGTATACATGCGTATTAATATCGCTTTTTTTCACGCGTTTTCAATTTAAAAATCTCTGATTAACTTGATAATGGCAAAAAATTTACGTGAATTATAAAGAATCATAATTAATTGCAATATAGATTATACAACAATTATACTCGATCGTATAATATTGAATATTTATAATTACATATTTTAAAATTAAATAATGTTTTAAAAATTAAATTATATTTTTAACTAAATCTCTGCTTTTGCAAAAAAATTGGCAAATAATATTTGCAGTAATACAGGATATACTTTATACATGAAACTGCAAATATTTTAAACAAGTTTTTTGTCGATGCTATTCACGAAAAAGACACGCTTGTTTTCTCCTCCCTGGCTGCGAAATTTATGTGGCCACGTCAAAAAAGCGAGACGATGACAAATCATTTCCCTTTGCACGGATCCTTCCGGATCGTTCTATGCGTATCGCCCTACAAATCACTTCCATTTTTTTACATTTATTGATATATTCACATCTGGATATGTCTAAATTTTATTATTGAGAATACGCTAAATTTTATAATACAATCTTTTTTTATGATATAATATAATATTGAAATTTTTTGAATCATTTAATTTCTTATATCAATATAATCTTTTATTTGATCTAGATTTGGTCTTATTATATGTGATATCTTATTTATGTATTAATTTTTATCATGATAATTCGTTTAATAGAAAAAGAGAACTTGTATTTAAACTCGAATTATACATATGTTATAGACATGATAAGATGATAATTAAGATATATAAAATGTAAATCTGAATTATAACATAGCAGATAAGACAAGCAGCAGTGCTTGTTGACGATATTTTGGTCCATTCTCTATACTCAGATGTGGATTTTACAATAATCTTGTTTTGTTGTCCAAGGAGACATTTTTTTGCTTCTATTCGAAAAACTAAGTTAACCATGTCGCGATCGTCACCCAGTATACTCTGCAATCGTTGCGTCCGTTCGTCCGGGTGCAGCCGTACCAGCCGGCGCGGGGCTGGTGAGTATTGAGCGCGGGATCGGACGGAGGGGTGGCCGGCCGACGAAGGGATTGTGCGCGAGGATGGTGGGGTGCCACCATCCTCATGCTGTTCTGTTCTGACACGCCAACCCCCGCCTCCTCATCTATCCCACCCTCGCGCACCCTCACACTGTCCTGCAACCCTTTCTCTCGCGCGTCCTATCCTTTTCGGAATCTCATTTATATCGCGATACTAAGCTAAACTGAAGCTTGACCATCCCCTCGCTTCACACGGAGGTCGCTCGTAGAGAGGCGTGCCCCCTCCGGCTGGACCTCGGTAAAGTTCAAAAATTCCGGTTCAACGACGGTATCGTTGTAACGATCCATCATCTTTATACCTTTTGAGAAAAACTTGAAACCCTACTTTTATCACAATTTTTCATATCTGATCATACTTTACTGTTATAGCTATGTTACTTCGTAAGGAATTTAGGACGATTATTAAATGTTATTATTATAATATTAATAATTATTAATTATATTATTTTACTGTGTTAGATTTAGATTAAATATACTATATTAAATTTTTTATTCTGAATTTTATTATTATTTTTATCATTGGATTAATCTCATATTTTATTCAAACAGTGTTTGTTTAATAATATTTTGATGGAGATAATGATTTTTATATCATATTTAACGTTTAAAATAGTGCAAAAATTTATTTTTTACATTTTAAACTTGATTAAAATATAGATTTCAAATATATTAAAAGCAAGAAAACGCAGGTCTCACTTAGAGAGAAACGAATACATGCATTTGTGAGAGATGGATAGGTGATATTGTCAACCGGAGAAACATTGAAAAAGCGTAAAGCGCGAAGAATTTTACCTGGTGAACTTCTAAGCGGCGGGAGGGGAACGGAGTCTGAGGGAGCAAGGTAAAGTTGCCTCTACCTCGGGTCTGTAAATCAACCGAAATGCTTGGGAATTGAGTTGTGGCACCCGCGGGGCCAACAGTGCCTTACCACAAACTACGCCTGCAGGGAGGGACGCGGTACTTCTAGTTATACATACGTGTCGCTGAAGAACCGCGGGGGTATAGATGTAAGGGGCGGGGGAGGGGGTAAGGAAAACGAGAGAGCGAAAGATAGTCGCCTGGGAATCTCAAGTACCACCTCCGTCCGCTCGAATTCCGAATCTCCCGTTCTACGAACAATTTTCCACCTTTGCGAAAATTCTGGCAATACTCGCGAATATGATACGATCACTCGATATCTACGCTCGAGGAAGATACAAAATTGAATTTAAATTTTCTAATAAACTTCAACATTCCGTAGACAAACTATTTTTTTTTTTTTCATTTTCAGTTATATTGATAGTTAAAACAATGCTTTTGTATGTGTATTGGAATTTTATCTTTTAATAGAAAGTCGCCATCAATTATCATCGTTTCTCTTTTCCCTCATATTTTTGCATATTTTACTTGTGTTTGTTTTAATTTTTACGGGTTTTGTATGATTCTCTTCCTTTTTTCTACTTGACTAATCTATTAGTCCATTCTCCTCTCTTCTTATTTCTTCATTTCTCTAGATTTTGCTTCCATCATTACACAACTTTGCCAATACTTTCTCCACAAATTGAAAAGTGTTTTTCTTTTTCTCGCTTTCTATTCTCTCTCTTCTTTCTTTTAATAACCAAATTTTCTGAATTATCTGGTCCAGGTGTCTGGTTTCGCAAAGCTATTAGAGGTAACTTGGCCAAAATTACGATCGCATTCCGCAGATTAGTGTTCTATGGGAAACTTTTGTCATTTTCCAGTTTGACCTATATTCCCCGCCTGAAACATTTGAGTTTTTCCATTCCAATCCAGTTCTTAATAACATCCGCAAACATTCAAGTTACTTTGCAAATCTATCCATACAAGCAATCATTAAAAAATACTCGACCAAAAATTGCATTATTTTGCAAATCATATAATGCATCTTGCTTATTATTATTTTTTTAGCTTTTTATCGAAGAAAATTTTGTATATCTATAATAAAATTTGATTTTAATCGCGAAAAATTTTGAAATTGAACTAAACTACGATATGAAAGATTCAGCATATTTTCAATTACATTTACGGCATCTCGTAACATTGTATGTAAATAGAAAAATATATCGCACGATGTAGCTATTGAACGTGTACACAATTAATTTGGACAATACGATGATACTTTATCATTATTGATGCCGAGCGTAAATGCATTTCACAGTGGAGGATCCACGAATTAGTCAGCCATGGAACTAAAGGTAGATACGATGCGACGATCGAATCGGTTCATATACGTTTGGAATTGGGCGACCCATAACGACCTGTGCATAATAGCGTGTGTCGCTCCATTTATATGCGCATGGTCGCGTCTAAAATGCACGTTTCGTGACTGAGGCGCGATACAGCGTATTAAAATGGCATACGTAGCCAACATGATATATGTATAATGAAGTAGTAATCGAATGGATTTAATTCATTAAAAATAGTGTAATAAAATTGTTTACAGCTTTATATATGTGTATAGCATTTTTTCAAAACTTTGAATTTATTTTTGACATTTTTCTTGTTATATTTTACAATAGCACATTCTATTTGTTAAAAATCGAAACTGCATTCTTTCCCTTTGTGCTATCGGCGCAAAATATTAGCAATATAGCGATGATTCTCATATGTCAGATAAATCAACTATATTCATCTGCCTATGTACAAGCGATGAGATAATTTTTATTTTATTGAGTAAGCGGGAAACGTGCTCTTTGTTCGGCCAATTACGTGGTTACGCAAAAGGGACTTTTATATTCGGTTATCAAATATTATTAACCGCCCTAACGCTTCGCACATATACACGGATGCGGTTTTATGCGCCGGCTATTACGGCACGTGCGCTTTCGCGCTTATGTCAGGGGTTACAAAAGAGACATGCAGAGTTCACACGAATATGTACTAGTACGCTACACATACCGCGCACACCACACCGTCGCCGGATATCGAACCCTTATGCATAATGTATTAAGGGATGACGGGAAATATGGATATATTACTCGCCAGAGGCCAATGTTATTCTCCCTCGTGCCTCACTGGCTAATGTTGATAAGGAACCAACGGAGCCACAAACGAACGAAGACGACGACTGACGTTCATTAAAGCGCTTTACGATTATCGTCGATATTCGAGAATATCTTAACTCTGCGCCGTCAAGTTTGATGAGAGCGATATTGTAAGCGGTCTCGAAAAAATTAATTCTCTAAAACAGATACTTCATTCGCGATTGTTTATTGTAGTAAAGAGAATTTCCAATGAAATTCCAGAGAGTTAATATCGATAATCTCTTCTCTAAATTTAAAAACTGATAAATTTTGGGTGAAAAAGGCGATACGCAAAATTTATTCCGCACAAATTTAACGCACACCAATTTCATCTTATCATATTCGAAAAGATCGTTTTACGCTGACAAACTGGATATTCAGTTACAAATCGAAATCGTAGCTCGTGATTTCATTCGCGAGAGATACTCTAGTCGCAGAAATAACGTGGCTATTTTTGCTGGACGTGGCTTCGCATCCACATGCAAATCCCGCAAGAAATATTAAAACGAGGATAAAACCGATATTGGAAGCATATTTTCTGCGCGAATTGGGCCACTTTAGCGGGGAGAAAGAGAGAGAGAGAGAGAGAGAGGGAGTTTCGCTGCGTGTTTCTTTTTTCACTCGAGAACACAAATCAACGATACCGACGCGTTTAGATTCTCCAAGTCGATTCCCGTTTGGCATGACTGACCCAATTATCATGAACTAACTCGTTCGATTATCGGTCGCACTGGTTTAATTCGGTCGAGAAATGAATTTCATCCCGTTGGCTCTCGCAGCCATTAGAAGGCACGGAGAAAGTGCGCGCGGTGACCTCGGTTCTGATCTCCCAATGGAGATCTTGGTTTTCCGGCTGGCCACAATTCATCGTTAACACCTAACGCGAGCTCGTCTCTGCGGACGGGTCAGTTTATTCAACGCCCGTGTGCCATATACGTTTGCCAGGGATAGCCGAAAAGTCAACTCTAACTGTACGATAAATATTCTTTTGACGGTCGAAAATACACGTGAAATGTTTTATTTGGATTGATCAACATTTCACAATCCAAATATCGCGAAGTTTGTCAAAAATAATACATATATATTACGCGTTTATCATTTTTTGATAATTATGATGAAACGTTAATTAACACATGGGACCACGGGATATTCGATCAAAATATATTGCAGTTGGAATTAATGCAAAAAATGTAATATAACGGAGTTACTTTTTAGAAATAAAAAAATTTGATGGATTATATACATATTTAAAATTAAATAAAAATTTTGAAGCCACTCGCGATCCAGAAAAATGTAATTTTTTACGTTTGTTTTTGCTCGTTAGGGATATTTATTCCGTTATAATTTTTGAAAAAAGGTATATATTTGTTTCGATCAAGCGAGAGGAACAGAGCGAGATTACTATAGCGTTTTACAGCAGACATTGGTCTATTTTTTGCGTTATCGCAGTGAGCACGATTCAACAAGCAAGCTTTACATTATATAGGCAGGCATGAGATCTGTAAGAATAAAAGGACGCGAAAGTGGGAGGACCATTGTTTGAATTAAACGAGAGAAGAATCTCGACGCGCGGTTTGCATTCTTTGTGTCTAGAAAAAAGAGCTCTAAAGCGTGGATGTCCCAGTTATGCGAGATACATGAAAATATACGGAAAAATAAGCGTGATATAATATTACGGCATCTATCCGTAGAACCATTATAAATCGTTATTGCGTGGACTGATAAATATCCGGCGCGATCGCAAATTAATTAGTCGAGTAAAAGCTTTAGGAATGATTCATCGGCGACATAGCCGGCCGTGCGTGGCCGATGCTTGTTTACATGCATCTGGTTGTGTGTTGACAATATACGCGATACCGTGCGTGTATCGGCCTGTAATTTGGACAGCTGATTCTGGATAACCCCATGACCGATTGCGTTGACCGACCCGAAAGGAAATTATGATTTTCGCTGTTGACCGTACAGCTAATCCCAGCCTGTAATTAGTCGCTTTTGCTACGATCTGCAGCTGGGCGGATGCATACAAATTGCAAAACAACATCGGACACCGTAAACACGCGCGCTTCGACGTACATAATATGGTATTTACAACATTATTACAAGAGATAAGATACGTAAATGTACAATGTGTCGTAGAATTTTGCGCTCGTATTTGAAAATTTTGCGCAAAATATTTATACTTTTTCTATTTGGCCATCACTTGATCAAACGTCACCTTTTTTCCATTTTTATGATAAAAATATTGATTGAATGAAATAAAATTTCTCACGGTGACAAACGCTTCAAAACGAATAGTATTTTTTTAATGCTAGATAAATTCAGTCCAATCGAGATAATCCGCCGGGCAAGACCGAGCGCGCTTATCGATTTCTGATCCGATCAAATCGGAACGGATTTGGAAAACGGCTCCCGGGCTCGTGCGACAACACATTACTCATCCGGAATCGTGTTTGTCAGCCTGATTTCCGCGCAGAATCCCCCCACCGGCTGCGACACTATAAACTCGGACGTATAATTGTCGCATTATCTGATAATGCGAATCTACGACGCGAATCTGCGGATCGCGAAGTAGGCGGCAGTGAATTGCGCGTACAAATTGCGGAAGCTCCGCAGGCGGAGAGAGCAATAAAGACAAAGAGGGAGCGGGAGGGTCGGTTATTAAAGGGAATCCGCATTGTCGGTCGCAACGACCGTAAATCTCCCGTCTCGCGATGCGAAATTACGAGAGTTAAGCCGCGGAATCGGTGAGCGACTGGATAATCTATCGATCAAAGGAAGCTAGCTGTGCATCGCGAAACATGCTGTCGCCGCGGATGATAATCGCCCGTGGTGGAATAGTCGGCTGACGTGCCAGATATCCCGTAACCTACAATCGCCGACTTGCAATCGAGGTCGATCCGTTGTAATTAGGGATAAATCGCGAGGCGCCGCTTCGAATCGTAAATTGTTTTGCAAATTGAGAGTGATAATCGCTAAACAGATGCAGATTGAACAGATATATTATTGATGCAGAATAATATTCATCGTTGGCAATTAGGCTATAATTGTCTCGCTCTGATGAGTGTTATTGCTTATGTAATTGATCCGAATGATTGTAACAGATTCTCTCTGCAAATCATTCTCTACTGCAACCTTTCTATCGGCGCTTTATACGAGAGCTCTGAGTGTTTCTTTTAATTTTATTATTTTTATTATTAATCGATTATAGCTTGCTGCGTTGCTTGTTTTGTAGGTAGCACGTGAAATATAAAAAAATGAAGAATCCACTCTTAAAAAAGACATGTTAAATCGATATTCCAAGTATTTTGCTTCTTTTCTTCGATGTTGATTGATTATCTCAATACTACGCTGTACATTATTTCATATCAATAAAAGCATTGCTTCGTATTTGACAATTCAAATATTAAGTATATGTATAATTTTAATTTAATTGATTTTGAAAAAACAAGTAATACATATTATTATATTACATATAACTAATTTTATAATAGTTATATGTATTTAGGTGCGTGCCCTACTCGCGTGCCCTACTCGCGTGCCCTACTCGCGTGCTCTACTCGCGTGTCTTACTCGCGTGTTCTACTCAAGTGCCCTAATAGAATGCATCGTATGTTGCTTCCGTTGGTCCAGTTGAACCTACCTTTCGTTGATCCTGGACATATTGATTCTGGCTACATCTAATCAGAGATGTAGCTTCGACCCCTGTCAGAGGTCCATGAAGGAAAAAAATTCCTTCCGTTGCCGGCTAATTATTGTCGCCGGGATACATGAGCATAATTTTTTGCTCGTTTTTTTGACATGATTTTTGTCACGCATCATTTTAATATAACTACTTGAATTAATCTAATGCCAAGTTATCAATCAAATTTAATAATTGATTAAAGTAATAATATTCAATTTTATAATAATATATAATATTTATAATTATATGTAATTTATATTAAAATATAATAAAATAAAACGGATACGTTAGCATATCCTATATTACTATTAATTAAAATAAAGTTGTATTAAAACAATGCATGACAAACTGTCAAAGTTTTCATTGATATGATAATAAAAATGGATGGGCTATGAAAAATTATGACAAAATTGGCGCAACAAAATAATTATTAATATTTCATATAAGAAATAAAATTATTAGTGTCTTCTTCATTAAATAAAATTAAATAAACCTTTAATTGAGAAAAATATTTTATATTTTTTTCACTTTTTTGTTTTAATTTATATTTTATATTTCTAATATGTTTTAATGTATATTAAAAAAATCTATTGAAAATTGTTTAATTTAATCTATTCAAGCCCATCCATTTTGAGGCAACGGATCTATTTATAATCTACAATCTACATTTGCATCTACAATATTTACGGATCCGTCACCTCAAAATAAAATAAAAATCACTCACCGGCACTGAGTGCGCAACAGGGGAGATTTGGTCTTGAGACTACGTTGTCTGTAACACACAAATATAAAATCCAAATTATAGCAACGCTTAAAATAATTAATGTTTAAAAAAATTATTATTTTGCGCATTGAATTTTATATCCGATGCGGATGATAATAAGAAGGTATATAAATATGCAATAATTTTATAAATTCTAAAAAAGAAAACTATTTTTTTTTTAATAAAAACTTTTATGGTATGAGTCTCTCTTGTTTAAACTATTCAAATAACGATTGAATCGAATTAATGCATGTACGGGATTTATAATAATTAATATAAAAATAATAATACTCACCCTTGGGTTGCTCCGCCGGTGCAGGATACCTCTCTTAGGCCTCCTCCTCCTCTCAGATTGACACGCGCGATGCTTAAATGGCACTCCCGCACTTTTATTAAAAGATACTTCCGCACTTCACTCGCGAAAACATAGTTAATTACAATCAGTTCTCGAATATGCGACAATCGCGACATACTTTGCACCGGCACTCCCGATCGTGGAACAATCACACGAGACAAACGTTATTATATTGTAAGAGAGAACACGAAGAATAAGATTTGTTTGATGTTTACACGACGTCAGAATCATGCGCAATTCGTAAAAGCAATACTAGCATCTCTATTAAATTATTATTATATAATTTTGAAAAATTAATTAATATTTAATTATAATAATCAGCAAATTATATTTCAATATGTGTCGCGATCGCATTTAGAAAAGAAATTTGGTAAATGTATTGCGCTTTACTACCTTACTGTTCGAGTGTTGCCGTGCGAATGGTAACAATCCGTAAAATCGTAATACATAAACAATAGCGCGCTAATGTTTACGTCATCAAGGCCGTATACCATGTTGTTGATGTTTCGTTTGCCAAACTATTTTTCGTACTATGACGTCTATACAAACGGAATATTAAATTATACAAGTATTTTAAATTATAAATCAATTATTAAATTAACAATTAAAATATCACGGAGTTTATCGTGAATTACTCGGACCTGCGATTCAACTAATGAGCATTAGATGAAATATATTTTTAGATGAAATATAATTTTAAATATTTTTAAAGAAATAATTGTTACTTAGAGAGAAGACAGAGGGGGGAGAGAGAAAATGGTAGAGAAATGAGAGAGAATTAATTATATCAAATTATTTCCCGATCCTTGTCGCGATCGCGTTTAGAAAAATAATTTGACGGAGCGTCTCGAACTAACTATATCACTGTTCAACTGTCGCCGTGCGAATGATAACACACTCGTGAAACGTAAACAATAGCGAATGTTTATATCGCCAAGGCCGAATATCATATTATTGTTAATTTGCTGCCGAAATATTTTCCATATTGTGACGTATATACAAACGAATATTAAATTATACAAGAATTTTAAATTATAGATCAATTATTAAATTAATGATTAATATATCAGGGAGCGTATCATTAATTATTCGTTTCGACTATTTTATTGCGCGTTCTCAATTCGAATTATGTTTAAATTATGGAAAAGTCGAACGATAAAACATCGGACAAAATATATTTAACTTTAAATATTTTTAAAGAAATAACTGTTATTTAGAGAGAAAAAGACTGAGAAGGAGGGGGAGAGAGAAAGGGAGGAAGAGACAGATAGATTGATAGATAGATAGATAGAGAGAGAGAGAGAGAGGGAATGAATTATTCATTATATTAAATTATTTTCCAATCCTTATCACGATCGCGTTTAGCGCTCTGGGTAGCACACCACGATATAAAAGAAATTTTTAACATTTTTATGCTCAAACCATATTGCAAAAGATATCGTAATTTTTTTATTATTTTTATCTATTATTATTTATAAAAATTAAATTTTGTAATATTTTATATAACATACACATACATAAACGCGTATAATATTTTAATAATATGCTGTGCAGCCCTCATTGAGATATCTACTTTTAAAAAGGCAAATCGATACTGGCATATTACCTCTTTTTCGCGATGCTGATTGATTATCTCGACGATGCACTGAACATAACTTTATATTAATAAAAGCTTGTCATAACTGAGCAACGCATTTGATAGTTTAAATATTAAATGGGTGTGTAATTTTTATTTAATTTATTTTGAAAAAGTAGAAAACTCGAATTAATATGTAAGCAATTATATACACATAAAATAAATTTATAGACGTTTATAATACTCTAGTATATACAAAAAAAATAGGATCGAATAATACATCTTCAATTTGCATTTCTTCGGTCAATGCAATTTTCGTCGATCCTTTTGCTTGACGCTTGACGGTCATTTTATGAAACGCGTATGAAAGCAGTTTGAGAAAGAAAGTCTGAGATTTTCAACAAGTTGGTGACTTTTTAATATTCCTAGCATAATAAGCGGTCGCGCACCGTTTGCTTCTCGTTTTCGCTGAACTTCCAACAACCTAAGCACGAGCGCGCGGTGTATATTAACGAAGACGACGAAGACGAAGTTAGAGCGAGCGGAATGTCAAATGGAACGCAAGCCGGAGAGCAGAGGTCAGGATAAATGAGTTCTTTTTTTATGAATCTCCTTTTTGCCATCGAGTTTATTTTCTCTCTTCAATTTTCTTTCTTTCCTCAAGAATGTAATGTTATTAAGACGAATGCTAACGTCGACGTTTGAAATTCCAAAAAGATACTATTTTTCGTTTTTTATAGAATACTCTTCGATATAAAAAGAGCGCTTTGTATTAGAAAAAAATATTAGATAATGCACATTTTAATATAATCTATTTAGCGATATCTATTTAAAGATATAATGAATTCTTTTGTGAAAATTGCGTCTCCAAAATCGTCGTTGCAATACTTGGTTCGAATCACTTGAATTCCATTGTTAGGATGATCCGGACAGTTTATGAGATCCCATAGCGCGCTTTCATCCACTCGCTGCTTCGATCGTAGGTGGAAAGAAACCGTCGACGACGGTTTCTTTTATTCTCGTACACGATCGGCGACAGCTGTCGCCGGCGTTCTAAAACAGAGGCGCGTACCAAATGGTCCTTCGGTCTCTGGGACTTTTTCGTCGATTCAGCGGACGACGGCGCGGATTGGCATGTTGTTGACGCGTCGTCGATGCCTAGAAACAGGCGATAAATCCGAGGAGCGAGGATTGTAACATCGAGTTTGCGCCTCTTCGGGCACACCAGAAGAAGCACGAATACTTCGCTCGAAATCCCAGTGACTTTTATGGCAACCATCAAAATCACGCGGCTTAACTTTTCCATTCAACGAAATTCACGAATAAAAGAGGGGAAGAGAGTGCGATAAGCAATATTGTTGGCCCTTAAAAAGTTAAATTATTATTGTCAAATTATTCTTAAATATGAAAAAAATCAATGCTAATAAACAAGGTCTGTTTGAGATTGTCATTATTGATCTCTTATTATCTTTCATAAGAGAAAGATGTTCTGCCGGATTAAAAAATTTCGTCGAATTCAAGTTTGATTGTCGAAACGTGCCGGATCGACGAGCACGTCGGTCGAGGTGAGGAAGAAGGAAATAATCGAGGAAGAAGGGGAATCCGCGATACGCCGGTGAATGTCTTCGGCTTCAGGAGCCATGTGACCGCTCTGCTCTTGTGCTCTTCTCTCATTCCCATTCACGTATATTCCCCGGGTCACGAGTTTACGGCCAGAACCGTAATCGAACTGGCGGGCCACGACTACTTTCATTGCCCGCGTAAAACGTTTCGATTTGCAATTTCGCCCTGCTTAACTGCCGCGCTGTCTTTCTAGGCCATTTAGATAGAGGAGGTACGTTCGGTCGAATCGGTTCGCGTTCAAACATTCCTCTCGTATCAACTGCATAGACCGAGAAACGGTACACCTTGCACAAACCCTAATAGCTCGCTCTCGTCTCGCGAGACGCTAAAAATATATTACAGATCTCATGCGGATCGCCCATCGACATGCATGGAAATCACGTCGGTTTTTCACGAGCTGATGAAGCAAACACGTTCGTTTCGCATGCTTCACGGATTCCGAGTCAGCAAAAGACGAGATCGAGAAATATTACCAATTGAAACGTCATCGAGAGTAATTTTTTTCAAAGGATAATATAAGCATTTTTTATTGTACATTGTGCAGTGTTTTTTTTAAATTCGTATTTAATCTTAATAACAGATATTGCTGAAATTATTTTCTTCGTCAAATGTTTCGAAGCAACGGATCTTCCTAGACTAAGTATAAGCCTCGAGCTGCGAATCTCGAATCATCGACAAAGGCAAGGTCGATCCCGAATTCCAAGAGCTCGTCGCTAAAATTTAACGCGAGAGGAAAAAGATAAGAGAGGTCCCGCGTCAATGTTGCGAACAATAATGGTTCGACACGGTCGTAGCGTCGCCGATATTCCTCGGTATTCCGCGATTCCATGTTGCCAATTACGGCAGCGAGCATCGCTACTTGATTCGACTATTTCGCGAGAGGAGGAAGGAGAGAGAACTATCGAGCGAGGGCCACAGCCCAGCATACTAACCGAAAACTCCGGGCAGACTTCGGGACGCCTGGACGAGACAGCAGAGCGCCACGAAACCGAGGGTAAACGGAAATGGCAGGGTCTTTCTGAGGGCGCCTCTACCCCTTCTTTCCTTCTCTCGCCCTCACTCTCCCATCCCTCTCTCTCTCTCTCTCTCTCTCTCTCTCTTTCTCGTCCCAGCCAGCCCCTCGTTCGCAAGTGGTACCGAGGGCGGACGCGCCGCCGATAAATTACGCCGCGGGCTTGGCCGCGGGATTACGCTATCGTTTGCGTTCAACGTTCACAGTTTGTGCTATTTGCGAATCAGTTGCTTTGCAGTAAGAGTTTGACTTACTACGGAAGTTGTATATATTAAAAGAGAATACATTTAATTTTAGTATCTGATTTTTAATTACAAATGAGATATGCATGATAACGATGTTTCTTAAATATATTCTACGCAGATGATTTTTAAATAACTCTTTCATAAATTTTTGAATGAGTCTAAAGTCTTAGAATACTTCAGCGATATCAAAAATTAATGCAAAAAGTTTATATAAAAAAGAGAGTTAACTGTATAAAATTATATATTTTTAAAATATTAACACACATACATAAAGCATTTCGTAAAGATGAATTAGTTAAAAGTAGAATTTAAATTAAAAATCATAAGGCGAAAAAACAGAATACAGTCATAGCCATAAATGTGATAAGGCTTTCGTTTTCGAGAGAAATTCGTAATGTTTTTATATAACAATCCCATATTTTGAATAATTTGAAATTTCACGACGCACGTTACAGTTAAATGGCGATATTATAAAAACTCGCAGCTTTATTCGCCACGCTTTTACAATTTAAATTAGTTGCTTCATGAATAGCAGAAAAAACGGGAAAAGAAACAAGGTCAAAATAGAATAAAGATAATTGTTTTTCTCAATATTAAGATATCGATAATTTCGCACTTTTAATCGTCTCGAATAATCTTTAATCTTAGATTGTGAATGATGATGAAAATCAATAAGGAAAATGACCGCGATGAATAATTAGATATATGTAAAAATTATAACGCACATTTTATTTTATAAAAATTTGTTTAAAAATATATTTGTATGTGCACTTTAAAAATATATATATATATATATATATATTCGAGAAATTAATTTAGAAAAAATAAGGCCAAAATTGGATCAAGATTTTTTTTAATAATTTCTTGACCAATCGCCGCCGATAACATTACTTTTTTAATTTAGATAATTTTGGTTTTTGTTAAAAAAAATATAAAAATTTTATATATGTTAAAAACTAACGCTAATCGTGCCTTGAATAAAACCTTGAAGAAATAAAGATTATCAGCGTCATGCTACTATTTCATGGAAGTAACACAAATATCCATTTCAGTTTAGTAAGAGCATTTTGCGAGAAACTCTACAGTCCCGCGAATGGTAACTGCGATTGTCGAGATATAGGATTAGGTGGTACATTCAGGATGAGATCCTATGTTCTGAAACAAGAACACTTTCATGTATTACATGTGAATAGAAATTTTAACGGAACGTGAGAAGAAACTTTAACCTGAGCAAAGTACTTTAGATTAGAAATTCGATTAAAAGCTATATTCTTAATCACACGATCTTTCGGTTACAGACACTTATATAAACAAGGAGACCTCATTCCCTTCAAGAATTGACTAAAAATGAATCACGATGAAAAGAATCTTAAGAAATTTGCCGTCTAAATCATTATTCGCGTGATGGAAATTACTATTGCTGAAATTAGCGAGAGATTTGCTCGAGATTTGATTCGCGAGGCAAATAATTTTCACGAAATTGTATACAGTCTCGGACCAATCGCGATACGTTTGGAGCGCACTAAGCCGCAATATCGCGTTATAAAATTAAGAAAAACTACCGGAATGGATTACGTCTCGCGGAAAGATCCCGCGGACTCCTCGCGGATTTGCGAGACAGGCTGAAACATCCCCTAGTCTTAGCGACTCATGATTTATTAACGGCCTTCCGCCGCCGGGTGTTTCGGTCTTCCAGCGAGCGCGGTAAAATATCGTACTTCCTGATTTAAAGTTGCAAGGGAACGAAAGGAAGGACGGAGAAATGCGAGAGAAGCCGCCTTCGCGCTCGCGGCCTAAGACGAGAAGCAGAAGTGCACACGGATGGCGGGACATAAATTAAGCCGCAATAAAACGGATCGGCGTCAGCCTTTCCGCGCCCTTACATTTCTTTCCGACATTATCCCGACCGATGTTTGATCAGAGTAGGGGTGGTTTAACCCGTTATCGCGTAGCGTGCAGAATTCCAGCGCGGTATGATACGCAACGTTTATCCTATATACGCGATAATTTATCGACGACATAAGACTCGACCACAAGGGAACCGGATCGGCCTTAAATCCCCTTTTTTTCCTGAGATTAACCCTAAACTTGGCGATGTATCCTATGGGATACTAGATCTCTATATTTCACTCTGCTTAAAGTAATTCCTGATTTACGGGCTTTTATATTCTGAAGCTGTAAGATAAAAATTATGATTTATTATTATATAACAATGATAATAATTCTTTTTTTCTGCTGCATCATAAATTTTTTTAATATTAATGATGCAATATGTATTTTCAATACATTATGTAAAAGGAGATTGAAAGAGAGAAAAAGAGATGTGCATATATCAATTATAATTGATGGAATATTCTATTATACACAAATGAATTATTTCCTGAAAGTTTTATAGTTATTTTTTGAAAATAATCTTCTGTTATTATTGTATTATCTTTATTTATAAGCCTCAGATTAGGTTCACGAATTTTTTTTACATCAAGGATAAAATTCTCGATTTTTCTTAATGGATATATATATATTGCTTAGAAATAAGTTTTTCCTTTTAAGAAAAAAAAGAAGAGAAAAATCTAACGACAGCAGGAAAGTACCAATTTAAGTCGTAACAGCTCGATCTCAATTTCATTTTCTCGCTTCTACAAACAGAAAAAAAAGAGAGTCAGCTGTATATGTTATCCTTACGGGAAATAATGTTACGATCATCATTATCACATAATTATCCTCGACCCTTCTTATACCGGCGAAAAGACGATATAAGAAGGGACGGTATAATTTTTTCGGCTACTCGGAAGAGCATATAAATAACGTGATAATTGCCCTAATCTTAACTATGCGTTTGTTGACATATCCATTTGTTTTACTATTTGCTATCCGTTGCCGTTTGATACTTTGACTTGACAGACACAAAACAGTATTCTTACATATACATATATATGACATTAAATCACAGCATACAAATTGCAAAAAAATCTTTAAAATTAATTGACAAGTTCTACAAATATAATAAAAAGTAAAATACATCTCACTTCTCTTATGTTCATTACACGAAAATATCTTTAATTTTAATTCAATCATTTTAGAAATATTAAATTTACGCGACCTTATTCTCGTTTTTTCGATATTGAAATACAGTTCGATGGACGATTTCGTTTTCATCATTAACGATCATCGTCCATCCGTGTCTACCCCTCTATCGAGTGACTCTATAAATAACTTTATTTATTCACGAATTTATTTTTACTCACGCACTGGGACTACCGGCGAAATGCATAAATGCGATTTCATGTCATTTCCCATTGTCGCTACTGATTGGCTGGAATATCGAGTATTTTCAATTGGCGATCTACGTGTCGTCCATAAAATCGTTACACTTAAACAAATTTAGAATTTAAATATCTTTTTTTTTTGCTTTTATAAGATACTTTCACAGCGTAAATTAGTTAGCTTTTAAATTTTATTTTTGTTTAATTTTTGTTTAATTTATAGATCGAAAAAAAAAATACGGACTTAAATATTTTAATCTTTAAGTAGGTACTTTGCAGATATTAAAGTATACAAGTAGATTCAGGTCTCGCGTCTAGTTATTTATCAGCTTATAAATCATTCATGAGGATCGGCGAGGAGACGCGCCTTTTTAAAGAGTAGATGACGTAAAACTCGGACGATGTTACCCTTTACAACAGCCAAGTGTACGTGTACGAACTTCGACGATGGGATTATGCGCGAATTTGTCGAGGAGAGATTTTACAAAATATCAGAAGAATTGAAGAGCCAAAATTGTTGCTCTTTATCGGCTCTTTCAAACACCGTATTCCGTTTCCCCGTAGCTATCAGTGATAACACGATAATTCGTTCTCGCGCACAATGGATTAAGCGGCAAATCCGATTTTTTCGAAACAACGCGCCGGAAGTCGCATACGTACGTAATGCCACGCGGATTCCGCAGCGAAACAAAATGCGTAATCGAGCACATCGAGCATAGACGAGAAGTGCTCAAATCGGCTTGCGAATATGGGAGATTATCAGCACAAATACACACATACATTCCGTTAATCTCTTAATTTATTAATTTTTTGTAATAATTTCTTTTTTACATCTTAACGCTTTATTATATATAAATTATTTTTTTTAATATCATTATATTATATTTATTATGTTATTAATATTTTATATTAATATTTTATATCACGTATACATATTACATGACGTTTTCTAAAAAAAAAGAATATTGCATCACACATTATAACATATAATTTTCTGATACACATCTCTATTTGCTCTTTGAGACAAAATTATGCATTCGCGCGATTCTCGATGAATAAATTTTATCATACAGAATCATATCAATCGTGCCTTTGTTTATCCGGAGCTATCGATCGTGACGGCCGCGCCCGCGATGTGCCGTTTGCAAGAACGGTCACGTTAATTTGCAACACATGCGGAAGTTCCAAACTTCCGATGCGCGAGGACGAATGGTGCGTGCGAATGCGGTTGCGTCCTGACTGTAGCGAAATTTTGAGAGAGAGAGAGAGAGAGAGAGAGAGAGAGAGAGAGAGAGAGATAAAGAGAAAGAGAGAGAGAGTGAGAGGGGGGAGGGGGGGGGCAGGCGATACACGCGCGATCGCTCCCGGCCGAGTGACGACTCAGCATCGATCGCCAGCTATTGCCGAGCGACATTTAATTAATGCGCTTTAGGTGAACGTGCAGTTTTGTCAGCGTCTGCCGATACGACGAATATCAATCTTAAGTCAAGCGAGGAGATAACGGCACCCGCATAGCACGCTCAAACTCTGTATCGTCGACGTTGATCGTCATCGGACTCGCCGGATGATTTCCTAGAGTCATCTCGATCGAATTCAAAAATGATTATGTATTGAATCGCGTATTGCACGATGTATTGTTTAGATACAAGAGATAATTACATTTACGGATTTCCGGATTGTGGAAAGACAAATTAAATTGAGATATATTCGCTGAAAATTACGTGACACTACGAGTATGATTTCCACTATTATTACTTTGCAGCACTTCGTATTTTCTCCCCTTTACTTGCACTAATTTCATTTCAATATATCAACTTCTCGTCGTTGTTAAGTACACGAACGATAAGCGACGCGAATCGATTTCAATGAATTTTGATTTAAGGAATACGAAATATTCCGCCGAGGTGCAAACGCAGGTATTAATAAAATAAAGAATTTTGCGAGAGATCTATTTCGAGGATCGTACATCTTTCATTTGGCAATTGGAAAAATTGATGAATGGATGGAGGGATGGAAATTGGCACGATCGATCGGCGTTATTTAAACGCGAGATGATTATCATCGCGTTGCGAGGACAAGTAGACACACGCATCAAACGGACAGGATGATTTTGAGTCATCGTCCCCCTATCGGCCCCCGCCCCCTTTCCCCTTCGCTGTCGTCTCTTCCCTTGAATTCGCGCCGCTAATTGATTTAATTGATTTTGCACCCGCTACGTCATTACTGATGCGTGTAAACGCGAATGTGGCCGCGGGTCCGCCTCGCGACACATTAAAATCCAGCGATTCAATCGAGTTGCTGGCCAATGACGCACGGTACCGAGAGACACAGTGGCCGTTCATCCAGAAGCGGCAACTGCCGGTTCGTAGGCTGAGTCAACCATGCACGAACGCCCGTCGAAACATATCCGTGATACGTTCGTTCCATCGATCGTTTGCCTAGCTAATTCTGATTTTTAATCCGCATTTTACTCGAAGACTCGGTTACCGTGATATTTTATTCTCAAAATGTGTGATCCTTACTCTAATCTATTTTCACGAGATAGATTATAAGAAGTTTCGAATTTTCGTGAAAAAAAAGAATCGATTTTTTGACATTTTTAAGAGAATGTCAGGAAGACATTTAACATACATTCATTGATGATATCTCTCTCTGTCTCTCCCGCTTTCAAGATATACATTTTGTACTTTAATTTACAAACTTTACATCGTCATTATGCAAATAATTAATAAAAATTATACAAATAAGATAGTGAATAAAAAAATTAAATTATGTAATTTAAAAATACGCACGTCGCCGTATACGCGATGTAAGCGGGGACGCACAAAGAGGCGCGAAATCAATTGCGGGAGGAAACGTCGGTACTACACGGGGAAGTACATCCATTTTAAACGATCTTGAAATAATGTCGCAATTATGTCATAGTGCGGGTAAGAAATATTGCCGGCGGACACTTCGATGTATCGTTTGACCCGAAATCAACTGCATCGTTTTGCGGCGTAAACGCTTAGTCATAATTCAACACCGCCTGTTCGCCAGGCTGTCCTCTACCGGCTATCCATTCTCTCTACGCCTACATCGTGTCTCTGCCGACAGCAGAGATGATGCCTACCGAATATAATGGGACCATAGTAGGCATTAGGTCACGTCCCGCTTATATTGTCGCATTTTCCCTCGAAATTGCAGCGAATGAGCGTATACTCGTAATTAATTAACTAATTATTTAATTAATTAATTAATTAACAGACTCATATAGATGAATAGATGTATATAGAATGTCTCACAACTCGTGGTCTTAATTTTCGTAACGCGAATGCTGCAATGAATTTGGATTTTGCAAATGACATATTCCGTTTATATGTATTCACATAGAGAGAGAGAGAGATAGAGATAAATTATAATTACTTACTCGGGGACGAGTCTCGCAAAGATATAAAGATTAATGTGAATAAATTAAAAATATGAGAGACCATGTAATGTGTTTGCGATATTAAAATACATGATATTAAAATACATGTAGCTATTCGCAACTTTATTCGTCGCGTTACAATTGACGCATTACCAGCAAATACGCAGCTTGATATATATCTTGAAACGAATCGCAGAATAATCCGCTAATCCAAATCGCTCCCCCGTCGAACACTGGCGTGATGAAAACAATAAATCCGCGGAAAAGTTTCGCCCGATCGACCAAACGGGCGAGGCGGTCCGATTCTCTTATTACGGTGAATTTCTACCAATGCCGCGTGGTGCTCGATTTCAAATGTGCACGACGCTCCATTTACGCCAATAAAAAAAAAAGAATATTAAACGATGAAGTCGCTATTAATTCTAATGAAGAAATGTTCAAATGACTTAATTTTCTAATGAAAAATTAATTGTTTTAATTTATAACTTATAGTTATAATAATTACGTGCATCCACAGCTTTAATATAATATATCTTGCTTTGCATAAGTATATAAATATATGATCATAGAATATTGAATATTATATTAAATTATATTAAATAGACATATATATATATATATATATATATATATATATATATATACATATATATATTTTACATTTATATTAATAATTTTTGTATAATTTTATACAATATTTATATATATAATTACATAATTGTATAATTTTATATATTTGCATATGTGACCATAGGATATCAAAAAAAGATGTAGTGATTGTTTATTGATGCGTTTATTTTAATTTCATCCAATGCCACCTGCGATCTGAATAGCTATACGAACATCAAAATAGTTAACAAGACCGAAATCAAGCAGCTCAGCTCGCCGTGTTGAAAAACGATAATTAATTTCTTGTGTTCTGTCGCGCGACGCGAACGACGGGAGAAGTTCGACCGAATCGACAAGTTCGTTTTTACGAAGTGCGCAACGGTGCGGAAACAATTAAAGGTGGGAAGACTCTCAGATTTTCTCTCTCTCTCTCTCTCTCTCTCTCTCTCTCTCTCTTGCGCTCCCCTGCTTCCTTCTTTCTGCGGAAGGAATTAAGGGACGAAACTCGAGTGCGGTGAGATTTCTGTTCTTCCTGAGAGAGATTCTTTTGCGACGTCGATTATCCACGAAACGATCCGGATTCTAGTACAAAAAGACTACGTGTCGATTGTATCGACAGAATGTCCGATAAATAGAGAGCGCGCAAAATCTCCGAACAATTATATACATTGAAAAACTAAAGTAAGGGAAGATACGAAGACAATTGTTTCTTCTATCTCTTTATCTCACGTAAATAATACCTAAAAACGTAACGCGACCCGTTGCCAAATCAGCTACGAAATCATTGACGTCAAAGGAAACGGCGCGCTCGGAGGGAGGGCCTTCTCGGTGTGTATCCCTTCGCGTATCGATCACGATTTTTAGTCTCCTAGATGCCGGAGCATCTTAGCGTCTTCTCGAAACACATCCGACTTTACCCGGCAAAGATCTAAGCCGTACCCCGGAGATTTTGTATTAGCTGTGCAACGCGAACGACCGATACGAAACTAGGCAGCTCGTGAGATTAAAGCCTCTCTCTCGTTTCACCGGCGCAGCGCCGGTACTTGCCGAGTATTTGGATGACGTTCTCGAGCGGATGCAGGTCCTGCGGGAGAGCCGCCAGGTGGTCCTTGTATCCAGAACATAGCGGAATACGCCAGCACTAGCGCGAGACTAGTCTGAAAGTTTTCATTGGAGAATCAAGTTTGCGCGTTATCGATCATCGAACGACCCGGAGGTATCGGGGACAAAGCGCTCACCTGGTCGAACGTTTTCTCAAGAGAAAAGATTACTCGCGACCTATCAACCCTGAGGAGCGCGAGCTCCGTACATTTACGAAAAGTTTTCGTAAGAGAATAGTTACTCTTCCGCCCTCGTGTATAAAGATGTGAAAACAGAGAACTTTTTTGCGCGAATAAAACTTTCGAATGCTGACTATCGTGCAAGTAGTGTAAATCTCTTCCGTTTAATCATTTAGATGATTTTCCTTTAACAGGATTAAATTCGAAGCTTAGCTGTGGAGAGATTAATGCTAGAAATTGAAAGTTTTGAAAGAATTTAATTTTGATTTATTCAGAAATGAGATTCGTAGAGATACAAAGATAAGACACGACTTGCGAAAGATTCAATCCGACTTTAAATATTCTATGGATATTTTAAGTAGCATTTATAAGTTTTGACGAGAGTTGAGTTTAAGATTGTAATTTTTATAATTTTATAGTTTAATAGAGAACGAGTATTATTATTTTGTACCATAAAAATCCGATGATTATGCCAACGAAGCTGAACTTTATCGAAACCGACTATTAATAGAGCGCATTTTCATCAACTCGCACTCCTATGGGGTCTCAGGTTAAATCAATAATAATCGGCGCTGTTTTAAATTATCCTGCGGGACCCCCCGAGTGTCGATAGACGGATGAACAACGGAACGTATCGCCGTATGTATCCATCTGGATCAACCATACCCCAGAACCCATCTGGAATAGATGGTCTGGCTCCGGCTACGTCAGCTCCGGTAACATCGTTACCGCTATCGCCATAATCATATTTCGCCGTGCAAGACCGGCCCCACTAAACGAGATTACACCATTGACGACGGAAGAGAAAAAGAGAGAGAGAGAAAGAGAAAGAAAGAGAAATCGAGCGAAGAGGAAATAAAAAGGAGAAAAGAAAAGGTAAAAAGAAAGAGAAAGGAAGAGAGAAAACGGAGCTGCGCGCACCCGGTGAGGCAGCTTACTTTTGGCTCTCATTTACATCAACATTATGCATTCAGATGTGCGTTAACCTGGCCATGCGGGCTTGATTCAATCTCGCGGAACGAGCTGCGAGCTAGTATACCGCCCCTAGTATACCGCGATGATGGTTCTTCGTGGTTAAAGAAACGACGAAGAGATCGCGCGTGATCTGGCAACGCATCGCAACGAGCGCATCATCCGGCGTCGAGATGAAATTAAATATTATCGAGCTGTTTCACGATCGAGAAAGCGCCGAATGCATCGTTTATCTACGCTGTAGGCAATCGTTTCGCATTCTCTCATAGTCAATCGTTCGTCACGATTTTCGAGAGCGCTATTTCATCGCAGAAGAAGAGAAAGAAAGAGAGAGTGGCAGTAAAGTGATGTGCCCCGATAATTCGTAAAGATCATGCTGGAAATGGCAAACATTTAGCGATGTTTTCTTGAGAAAATATATGAAAATATGATGTTGATATCATAATTTTGTGTGTTACTCAAGAAATGCCAATTATTTTGCTAAAAAATAGTCATAAAAATGCAGATAGCGGATTTTTAAGATAAAAAATGTTTCAGATTTCCAGATTTTTAAAGAATATTTTCGTAAATAATACTTCATATAAAACATAAAATACCTAAAATGTTAAGCGATATTTTACTGCAAGGGATTTGTTCATCACAAAAATAGCTTAATTAAATTACGTCCCTGAAAGGAGAATAAACGAATTTTCTGATTCGACGGACCGATGCGAAATATAACTCGGGATCCGTAGCTGCCATTCTCTAGTGGCCGTTAGTTTGTTGTTTACTTTGAGACCCTTTTCCCTGTCTGCTTAAAATGCATTGGCTCGTGCATGAGGCATCTATCGGGCCAGCGACATTTGCTTTGCATAATTACGCGACCGAAAATTGATAATGTCATTTCTCGCGGCGATAATCGTTATTTTGTTCCATCAGACACGTCAACATTAATTTGAGTTGCACGCACGAATTATCAACGATTTGGACACGGCGTTAAACATATTTCGCGGAATACTCTTCAATCAACATATACGAAAAAAGAAGTAACAAAAATAATAATAAAACGTCTTATTTTCTGTTCAAAAATTAGGATTTTTTAATGCTCTTCATTAAAAATGAAATCTTACAATTCCTCTTATCGCAGCAGCAATATAAAACCTAAAACAATAAATTGTAACTTTTTCAAAGATTTTTATTGGAACTAGTCTCAAGAGAATAGTTTCGTTATCAAACAGATGCAATGTGCCGAATATGTACGTACGAATACAAAATGAAAATGAAAAGTAAACTCAATCTGAACGCGCAACGAGAACAATTTCCAATCGTTTTTATAAATTTTATATATTTTTAACGCTCCCTCTTTAATGAACGACAATATAATGTTTTCATAAAACTACAAATTCTATACAACATTACGCACGATGATTGCAAATAAATATTAAAAAATATATTTTATTTAACTAATAAAAGTTACTTATTCAAGTTTTGACCTCGATTATAACTTGTCAACTGTATCTGATAAATTTGCATCATTACATTCTTTTACATGATATCAAAAACTATATACTATAAGTTTTGCGAAGCAAGCAATCGTTTAAAGCGTGCAAAGACCGGTTTCTTTTACGATATCGCAAATTTCCGCATGCACAAATCGAGATTTGTATTTGTAAAAAAAAAATAGAAAGAAAAAACTGCGTTGAAAGATGGCATACTCGGGCGAAGCGCAGTAGGATACAGGACGAAGATGCAGCGGATGTATAAACCGGATGTATCGGGCTTCCATCCCGAGAGTAGCGTAATATCGTAAAGCCGATTTCGTCGCCCGGAGAGGAAAAGGGCAGCAGGACGGTAAAGCCCTTCCATAACGCGCCGGTGTTTGCTCATGCGGATGTGTAAGTGGAATAAATTTCGCGGCAACAATTCGACGACGATCTCACTCCAATCGGATATCGGTGCAAAGGATTCTTCAGGACGGGTGACGGCGATGGGGGCGGGATCCATGGGACCCAAACGGCGATACCCTGCTTTATCGGGGATCTCAGCTGGCCTGATGGATTCAGCCCCATTCTACCGTTCGCGTTGTGCCCCAAATCTATTCCGTTTTATTGCTCTTCTGATACATAAATTTTTATTCAATTTGATTTGCCACCATTGCTATGGTAATAGGGCGAAAAAAGGGGTGCGCGGCACGACTTGGCCCTGCCGCGCGAAGAAGCTTCTCCCCGCGAAGCCCCAAGCCCTTTTTCTTCTTCCCTTTCCTCTCATCGTCGTTTCCACGATCCACTTCCAGCCTCTTCTCCGTTTCTACGATCGACGATTACTCGAAAAGGACATTTCGCGGCTTTCGCTCGCCCTAAACGCGCCATTACGCCAACCCCCTCGAGTTCCGGAAGACGACGTTATTTTTTGCGCATTAAGATCTTTCAGATTTACGAAGTGGTATTTTCGCCTGCGCGCCTTCGCGAATGGTTTTTTTCTCAGATCCTTCTGGCCTTGATGTTTCTGATATGAAGAAGAACGCTTTAACTGGAAAAATGTCTTATTTACGTAAACTTTTTTTCTATCAATCTTTTATATATATATATGTCGGAATAATTTTTTCTATCTTGTCTTATATTTTTGTTTTAAACTTACTGTCTGTATATTGCGTAATGAAATAGGAATAGTGTGAAGATTTTGCGATTTTGCGAACGTTTCGTGTTCTATAATCTGAAAAACTGTATTTTATTAGGCGCTTTTATACGATCTTACTTTCACGTAAGCTTTTCTGGCCTCTTTTTTCCATTTTTTTTACCCTATCAAAGCTGTACAAAGTTCTTCATCTCAGATGAATTTCCGCGATAACCGTCATAGTGAAATATTATTTTATTGATACATAAACTTGATTTCTCGTCAAACACAGTAAAAAATACTCTTTTTTATTGAACTGACTTTTTTTACGATTGCAATTAAACTATTACACAGCGCTTTGTGAGTTTAAACTTGAAAAGTGACTATCAACACGAACAGATGTTCACGAAATTAACTATTTCTCAGGCGAAAATCTTTAAATTATTATTAAATCAGTGTGTCACAATAACCTTTCAATAACCTTCTGCTCATCGTCATGACGTACCAACAGATTGACATTTCGCTAGAATAAGATTTATCGAAAAGCAGGATGCAAAAAAAAAAAAACAAAAAAACACGAATCACGTATTTTTTCGAAGCGTAAAGAGGAATCTCGCGGAAGATCGAGTTTGGATCAGTGCCCGTGAAAATTCGTCGCGGTCGACGTCGTCGAGAAATTTCGGATGCCTCGATTTTCAGGGCGTCGAGGTGTCGGTGTTTATCGGGTCGCTGTTGGCGGATTTTCGGTATGCGGTTCACGAAGAGCGACCCATCCCTGGCCAGCCCGAACTCCTACATCGCCCTACGGCTCTGACGCGCAGCACGTGACCCGTGGAACCTCCGCAAGGGCCGTAGACATCGGTGGCGGTGGCGCGAGGGAGGCTGCACGAAGCGGCACGTGACACACATATTGCCTACCTCTCGAGTATCTCGAGCCAAAAAGGCTCTTCTCCTCGCTCCTGCCGCGAGAAGGCGGCTATGATAGAAAAACTAATCTTCCAGATTAAATCTCTAATTCGCGCCCGCTCGCGAAGATCTCGACGGCTGATAGCGACGATGGTGGAATTCGAATAGTTATGAGAAAGACGGCTTTTTATCTTGCATATCATTCAGCTTATTCTCGACATAATCGAAAAAAAAAAGAAAATTGAATAAAAATGGAATAAAGGTGTATTAACTGTATATAAGCACGAGATATACAAAAAAAAGTATGCAGGATATCCTAGCAATTTTAATTTTATTAATACATTTTTGAATCACACTTCAAGTGTGTGTGTGTGTGTGTGTGTGTATGTGTAGGTACATAATTTCTTCTTTAATAATTCTAATACAATAACTTTTTAATTTTTGCAGATTATTACAAATCTCTTTTACAAGTTAAAATCTTCCATGAGTTATCTACTTTTTTTCTAATAAAAAATAATTTATTTCTTAAATACAAAAACAAATATAAAAAGTGCAGTAGTTGTGGATGATTGGAAACTACGAAAAAACGAATTCGAATGAAACGAATGTCGGTGATCGAGTGCGAAGACACCGCAAATATATATCAGAGACAAGAAATATCGGATAGAACAAGCGTAATTGAGTTTGTTTGTTCGATGAATCTACTTTTTCCGCGGGTGCGTCGACGGAAACTTGCTTGCCGATTAATCAACGTGTCACGGTGTATCTCTCTGCGGTTGCCTTACGTCCTTCGCGCTTTCGAGTATGTACCCGCTAACTTTATTCCATTAATATCGGCCGCGGCTGTTGACGCGCGGCTTTTTAGCACGCCCGAAACTTGGCGCGAAATAATTATTCTCATGTTGCTTTAACGCAAAACAACGACAGCGTTCTCAAATAAAGTGCTGTTAAAAAAAAAAAACCTTCTCGATAACTATAGCTTCATTTCCTCCAAAAATTTATTTAAATCAACACGAATATAAAATTATTTGTCAGCAATTACGGGATAAAAAAGATAACGTGTGACGTTTTAATTAAATTCAAACGTCTTAAAGGGTATAATGAGGTAGCAACTGAATGTAGAGTGCCGTTCAAGATGATTGCAAGGTCAAAACGCGCCTTAACTATCGGCAATGTTCTTTACGTTTCTGAGGCTCATTTCACTCGCACTGCCTAAGTTAGGGGACGAGAATATTTATACCGTGTTTCGCGTTTAATGCAAAAGCAATACCCGGCTGGTAATTTGGAGCGAAGCGATTTTTCTGATTACAAAGCTTGCGATAACTATCATATGCGATAATAAAGATATTTAACTTAAATGTTTACATTAATACTTATCACGGATCGTTTTCATTTTTACACATATTATAAAGGGAGCATTCCTAAGTAGCACGCATTTTGAATTTTGTGACGCTCTCTTCTGGTTCCAGAGATATGCAATTTTAAAGTTTCACACTGTTAATGCTTTCTCTATTATAAAATAAAGATGGCTTACGTTGCATTTGTGCAAAGCGGACGTGGAAAATGTATTTGTTTACAATTCCGGAGTCGAAGTTTCTTGGATTTTTCCACTTTTCACGCGAGGCGAGATTCAATGCAAACCTATGTGTCTAGTTTTTCGATAGTGAAGCCCCCCCGCAGGGGGGAGGGGGCGGAACATACTGTCTCCACGCATATACTTTTTAATGCGTAAAGTGGAAAGTAAACCCATGTGGAACCTTACTTCGCATTAAAAAGTATATGCGTGGAGACAGTATGTTCCGCCCGCCCCCCCTTCCTACGGGGGAGGGACGGGGGGAGGGAAGGTCCTCCAGTATCAAACAACTAGACACATAGGTTTGCGTTAAACTTTGCACGAAGTAGCAATTGTGAGTAAAGTAGATGATTGTGAAACGTATTAGCAATAAACATAAAAACATCTCTAAATGTAAACAAAAGAAATTTTTAGCGAAAATGTACTGAGAGTGGCGCAAATGTAAACAAAAAAACATAAACACGCAAGTAAGATATAGTGAAAAGATCATAGAAATAAATGCGAAAATTATGATATTTCAGAATCGCGTATCACCGGAACAGAGCGCCACAAAATTCAAAGTGCGTGTTACTTAAGAATGCGCCTTCTATAATATATGTGAAAAGTGAAAACGATTCGTGAGGTATAAGTTAATATAAACAATAACCTTTAACTGATATAAATAAATCAAATCTATATACTTTGTAGAGAAATAACTGGCAAATTATGTAAATTGAACATTGTCATAATGTAACATATAATGTGTTACAACGTTCAATTTACATAATTTGCCAGTTATTTCTTTACAAATTATAGATTTGATTTATTTATACCAGCTAAATGACTTTATTATCGCTTATGATAGTTATCGCGAGCTTTGTAATTGGAAGAATCGCTTCGCTATAAATTACCAGCCGACAGGTTGCTTTTGCAGTAAACACGAAACACAATACATTCTCTCCTAACTTATACAACACGAGTAGCTAATAAAGAGTTACAAATTAGATAATGCATTAAAAGATATCGCGAAAGTATCTTTTTTGAATAACAATATTATTTTATATTTTTATTAAAAGGTATATGAAAAGTTAGAATAAAAACATTAGAAAAAAAAACATTCAATAAAGATAGAAGTATATGTATATATATTTACAGACTTGTTATTAAAAAATACTGTATAAAGAGATATAAAAGAGATATAAAATACTGTATAAAGTGAATATTGTGTAGATTGTAATATACTTGGCGCACTTGTGTGTTCTGCAACATGCATTTGATGTCGCAATCGTGGAAACAATTCAGCGAAGTAACAACTTGTGCGAGAAGAAGAATGGCTTGGTCAAAATGAAATCATCTTCGGTACTGTCGAGAAAACAGGATGATTACGTTGGATCCTATATATCGCCGGACGAGGCCGGAAGGTATTAAGCGAGTTTACGGATTAAATATTGAGGGGCCGGGCCAGAGATTTGACGAGCCATAATTTAATCCTTCTCATAATGTCGTATCCTATTAACGGCGCACGAGAGTCGATGTACACTCGGGATGAATTCGCCGCGCGCGCGATTTACATAAGAATATGAAATATGCATCCTTGACTCAGTCCCTCTCTCACTTCATGATTAAAATATCACGTCTTACTGCCTCTCTCGACGGATATAAAATCATTTTCCGAGTAACGGAATTTCTACCGAGCTTAATTCTTAGCGTATGCGCAATCTTCCGTATAAATATAATTATACTTTTGTAAAAACTTAATCATTTCCTTGCGCGAAGAATATATTTAAACGTAATTTATATGTCAGCTAAGAGAGAAAGGAGATCTCTTTCATTCATTCTTATTTTAAATAGATTTAGGTCATAGCGAAAGGAGTCTGCGCATATAACTTGCACATTAAATTCTTCGTAAAAAAAAAAAAAAAAATTGTTGAAAATGCATCTTGTGAAAAAAAACGAGCGAACTTTTCTCGGATCTTTGAAACACTTCCGTGGGATTTCTCTGCTTTGAATTAAATTTTCCATTGAAAATTAAAGCTTTTACCGTGCTCGCCCAGTGCTCGTTGCGCTTTAATATCGCGAAACATCGCGCGGAATAGCTAGTTTACGTCAGTCCGTTAAAAGGACTAATTGTGCGAATATACAAAAGTTCCCTAATTAAGCGGGACCATGCTGTTGCGGCAAGTCATTATCACGATATTAGTAAAAAATTGGAGAACTCTAACTTGCGTTACGCGCAAAGCACCGTATGAGCAAAGCACCGGAGAGTATTATAACGTTATACCGGATTTAATACGAGGCGCTCGTTGTCAGCCGAGTATTTCGAGAGGTTTCCCAGACTGCAATTTCGTGCTGTATTAACCCCCCTCCCCCCTCCTCCACCTCCCCTCCCCGGGAGCAGCGACCGGTATAAAGGGTGCTTCGTAAGATTTGTATCAAAATTCAGGATCGCGTTCATGTGACGAATCTGACGTGCGACTATCTCGATAAATTACAAGAATAATATTTCTCTAATTAATTTCTAGTATATTTTACACTCACAAAAAAAAAACATAAGAATTAATGGTTATTGAAGGAAGATCGTGATGAAACCAAAGATATAAAGATAATATTTTTTTTCATAAAAATACAATAATATTATAAAAACTGCATCCGAAGAAAAGAACGCGGGAAATCTTTGCGCCGCAATCTGTTATCTAGGTATTCCGATTACGAAGGTCAATCGTGATAAAATATGAGTCGCGGCCAGAGGTTGCGAATGAACGAGCGCGCGTGGGTAGGAAATATAAGATTCATACGACTCGCCGTCATTGATCCCTATACATCGTTATAATTCATCTGGATCCGTTCCACGAGGACTCGTGAGATATTACCGCGAATAAAAACGGGTAGGAAGTATTGGTAATGATGATAGCGGAAAATGTTCATCGTTCTTCTAGAGAAAAAAACGCAAGGCTTTTTAAAGTTAACAGAAAATATACGATTAAAAAATTTAATCAAATTGTATGGTAGAAAATAATAACAAATAATGTTCGTAGGTAGGTAGTTCAAAAATAGATAAGAAAAATAAATAATGGATTTACATTGTAGTATGTATAAATCGCTTATTTTATATGTAGAAGATTGCTTCGTAGAAGATGAAAGAGTTTATTTTCGAAATTGTTGAGCAAATCAAATTTACGTTACGTTAGCGATAAATATTGAATTCCAAAAAGAGATTGTGCTTTGAGAAAAGAAATATGGAAAAATTGACTCTATACCAATAAATTTTTTACAAAGAGACAGATAATTAATAAAAAGGAGATAAGATACAAAAGATAGATAGACGAATAAAAGAAGACGCGGAAGGAATTCCAGTCAGAGGAAAAAGGCGATGGACAAAGAGGGGTTGCTTTACTGCCTTGTCTTTACTGCGAGAGAGAGAGAGAGAGAGAGAGAGAGAGAGAGAGAGAGAGAGAGAGAGACGATGAGGTATCCCGGACCCGGGCCAAGACAATTCAATAAGCTCAGCGGAGTGTGGATTTTTCTGATTAGCCGGCGAAGTTGGACGGGTGGCCGTGCGTGATCGTCCTGCCGAAACGGTGGCCGCAGAAAGGGCCGCGCTTATTTTAAAAGTTCAAACGCGCCTCAAGCCGCTCGGCTATTCGCGTCATGCCCCGAGAAGTGCACTCAACGCCTTCGACCCGGAGGGCCAAGTTTCAATCGGTGTCGAAGCGCCGCTTCGTGAGTCGCCTACAGTCTTCGCGCCACATCGCGGCTCCCTCGAACGCCCTATCGAACGATTTAATAACAAAATCGCCGTCTCCTCTCTTTGAAAGTCGCACGATGTCATGAGAGCTTTCCCTATAATCAACGATAGAAAGTGTTGAAGAAAACAACACTATGTCGTTTTTACATACAAATAAATCTCATATTTTTTTAAATTCTTGTCACACACAATTTAAAGCTTATAATGATTTAGATAATTATTAGAAAATGTTTTGTTTTCATTGGAATATTTGTACGATTAATCTATTATAGTTGATTGTACAAAAATAAAGGCTCCCTTCGACGAGTAATCGAGGTGTCTTCTCGACCGCCTTGACGTCGCAAGATATATCGAAGAATCCGATGAGGATAGACCTCGAGAGGGTTGGGGAAAGAAGCTCGAGAGTTAGGTAACGGCGGCGGCTCGGCTCCAAGAAACTAGGAAAGCTGACGTTTCGCTTACGTGCGGAAACTGACAAACGCGCGGATATATTCTCTCATCTAGATGGATTTATCGAGCGAACATCGAGAGCTCCCATTGAAAACGACGAAAATTGTACGGACGTACATATGAGGAAAAAAGAGAGGGAAAAGAGCGGGGGAGGCAGGCTGTATTAAGGAAGCGTCGTGCACATCGCGTCGGGGATGCATCTCGAGTTTTCACTACCGTGTCGTGTCCGCGATGTCGCGATGGGCCCGTTTTTCTGGACGCGCGCGAGATGGTCTCGAGCGAGAAATGCGCTTCGTGACTCAATCTGGAGATCGTTGACCCGTTGACTTTGATAAACGAGCGGATGCGATTCTTCCCGAATCCGGAAGTTTTGTGCGGTTCGGGTCAACGAATCGAAATTCGCGCGAAGACGATCCGATATATTAGATCAGCTGGCGATATTCCGAGGAGATGCTGATGTTCGCACGATTGCTCGTCGTAAAATAGAGAACTAACTTTTAGAAAATTAGATTTGTCTAGATAAGATAAAATAGGTTGACATATGAGAAGTAGTCTTTGACATATATTTATTGTCAATTTTCACAATTGTTTTCGATTCACATTATTTATTACACCCGCGACGGAGATAGAAAAACAAACTAATTCGATACGAGAAATTGTCAAAAGTTTTCTAATTATAAATATTTCTAATTCAAGATATTTTTAATTTTCTAAAATTGTTATTTACTATAAATTTATCTAAGATTTTTTTTGCATGTTAACTGTATTCAGAAGAATTTGTACAATCGCGACTTCATATAATTCACCGATTCGGAGAATCTTGTAAACGGTCACACGAACGAGGAAGAGAGAAAGGGAAACTTGTTCACGGGATGAAACATGTCGATATCGAAATTCGGTTAACTATCAGTGTCCGCAGCCGCAACGACAGGACGGTGACCACTGACAAGACAGAAACGTCGGCAATTATTTGGGACGTAGGACTTAATTAGTACAATCTCACCGTCGTCCACTCATCCGCATTGTTTCTTCTTGTGCCCTTAAATACGATCTACGTTACGAGATACTTGTGGGAATAAGGTAATATTATTCCAGAACCCCGACTAAATACGATGCCTATTATAGTTATTCGTGAAAAATAATGCCTTAGAGTTTTATCTGGAAAAATGCAAAATTTCTTTTACATTATGTACAAGAAATTTTAACTCAGCATTTCTTTTTCATTTGCAGTTTCCGATTTGAACTCAATTTAGTAGAAATTTCCGTGTATAAAACTTTATGAACATACAACTAGACGATAATTTATAATATAAACTTGAACTTTCTTAATGTCTTCTTTTCCCAAAATTTGAATTTTACCCAAAATTTTAATGATAAATGATATCTAAAAACTATAAGATTTTTGTAATAACGTAATTAGTGGAAGTGAAGGATGTATCGTGTAGGAAAGCTTCGAAAAACCTTATTCATTTCTCTCGCACTAGTGTTAAAGATTAAAATCGAGAGTAACGAAGACACCACGATACCCTTTTTACGAACTCGTAACATGAATTCTATCTCGCGCTAATTAAAGCAGTTTGATAAGGTCTCGCGCACCCAGAGAGCCTTCTCGCAGCTTCTGGCTGCATCGCGCGGACGCGTAACGGCCGCTATTCCAATCGTCATAAATTGTCGCCGCGAACGTGACGATTGTACCGAGCAGCCAATACCACGCGCGATTCTGTCATTCGACCCTCGTATCCACCGCCACCGTGGGCGCTATGTAACCCGCGGACCTCTCTTCTCTCAGAGCTTTTGACCACCGATTCGTCTCTGCCACACTGCGTTTATCGACCCGCCGAAAACGTGCCAAGGTTGCATCCGAGCTATCCATGATTATCCACGTCGCGTGATCCGCGTGATTCTCCACGACTTACCAACCCTCGATGACTTGACGATGTCTTTGACAGAATGACGGGTGAGATGAAAGTTCAGAGAACTGCCAGCTCGTAAAACATTAATCTTCCCTTACATAATATTAATAATAAAAAATTGTAATTTTATTTCTAATCTCCTTTAAAATCTATAGAGGAAGTTCTCAGTTTCCTTGACTTTAAATTAGTTGAAGGATCTTGTAGATGAGAAGAGGGGAATTTTTATGAAAAAATTTTTCTTTTCTTTTTTTCTTTTTTTTTTTTAGAGACCCTGCCTTTTAGCAAATTTGGTAGAAATTTGTGCGGCGCGCGTTATTATTCGCTGGTGATTAGCATAATCAGGCGGTCCGTGTAACACGTACGACAAATAGACAAAATGCGACGGGCGATGCCAATTAGCAGGTACGTTAATGCAAATGGCAGCATTAGCCGATAATGCCAGGAGTAATATTATTATTTCACGGCAATAATATTAGGATAATTCATTCAGATTAATCAAGAGCATTACTGCCACGAGATGCGCAAACCTATTTTACTGTCGATGAATTTGCGCCCACCTATGCGAAAGCAACGTATCATTCGGAATTCGGAATCAAATCGCGAAAATGTTCGTCAAAATTCGTGAGGCCGAATGTCGATACGAATTGCACGGTCGAATAATCAACAATCGATGTCGTAGCAAGAGAAATATCGGATGTACATATATATTATAATCGAAAAAAAATATTGTATATATAAATATAAATATATAAGAATAAATATATATGAGAAATGTGAGGCATTAATAAAACTTAATTTTTAATAACATCAAATAATTGAATTTAAATAGAATTATTTCTAAAAAGATGTAACAACAACAAGTCTCTAATATTAAAAACATCACTTTTGCAGAAAGCATGATTCTTTTCGCGCAACAATCAATTATATTCCCTGAAATAGCATTTCCTATATTTCGAAAAGTGTCAGAGATATCGGACTGGAAGAGATGACGGGAAAATCGGGGACAGTTTCATCTCAAGATTGCAAGGTAAATCGTGTCTTGCATATATTCACCTAATTGTATTACTTGCAGCGATCAGAACTAGCTTGTTCTCGTAAATCATAAGTCGATCGCACCGAGTGTCACTACTGACGTCACTGGCTGATCATCGAGTTACAACCGACACTGAGAATTTTCTCTCCGGGGTACACGAAAAACCAAATACGGTGCGTGCGGGCGTGGTAGATATTCCTATGTGCGATCGCGAGATCGCACCTGCAGCTGCATATGTTAATTGCTCGCCGCGACTTCGTAAACCAACGAACGTGGCACCGGTCGCCGGCCCGCGAAGCGGAAATAGACTCTGTAACCGGAGAACTTATTTCTGGAAACATGGCGACGGTTGTGCGTGGGTCCTATTTCGGTCTCGAGAACAGCGTTCGGCCGCGTGCGTCCTCTTCCTCGCCCGCCTGTCTTCTTCCTGTCCGCTTCCTTCCGCATCTCGTCTTCCATGTCGCTGCAATCAAGTCGAGCAATTGAAATATTTTGACGAAGAGATTCTAATCGTAAGAGAGAATGTAAACGATAATTTTACGAGAAGATACATGTTTTTTAATGATAACGAAGAGATGACGATGAGTCCTGTCATCGCGCTAAGAATGACGAAGAGCTCGTATCTCGTGGGGCTAATAAAAGTGGTGACCACATGGTAGCGGCACCAAAGTCATAAATAGAGGACCATATGTACGTGGAGTGATGGCAGAGCCGTTCGTTGCGCGAAAGCGATCTATTTCTGGCAGCTGGCTGCTGCCGATCCCAGGATCCTGCATCGCGGAAGAGGCATCTGCGAGATTTCTCTTGGAATGCATTTGTTCGACTCTTACGCACGGCACTGTTCTCGCTGTCATTATTCTTTCGCCACGTTCTTATTCTTTTTGTCTTTTTCGCTCCTTTGATTCGCGATGAATTGTTCCGTCTTCGTCATGGCTTCGGGAATTTTTCGAAGATCAATTCCGCCTCGCGACGATTCCCCAGAGCCCAGCTCCATACTTCTTTACATTCCATACGTCACATTCACTATGGGAAGTAAGGAAGCACGGAACGGTCGCCCGGTCATCGAACTTAACTCATCTGAATTCCGGCCCGCTCCCGGAGCGAGGTCCATTCTCTTCTATTCACCCCGACTAGGAAGTTATCCAGAGACATCCACTGGATGTCTGAATCGGTATCTCGATACCTCCATACATGTCCTTGCCACAACCTCGTTTCGCGAGTGCGACGCCGTTACGTAATCCGTTGCGCTTCTGAAAGAACTTGAAACGCTCTTCAGCGAGGAATCTGAAACACCCTCTTAGCGCATCGGGAGCGCTAACTCTCGTCCCGGAAGATCATTTCGGCGCAATACACCTGAGGGGTGCGCTCCTGCGCGAACGGTCGACGATCGTCGAGAGAGAGGATCCGGGATAGATTTCCTCTCGCGACTTCAGAATCCTGCCAACCCGGATGACCGCTTCGGACTGAATGCTGCCAAAGCTACGAGCACGATCGTTTCGGAACGAGCCCTCTAAAAATGGCTGCACAGATCCCATTGGCCTCTCCTCTCGAGTCACGAGGAGCCGGCACCCCCCTCGTCGTCGTGTGCACATGTAAGCCTACACTCGAGACTACCACGATCGACGACTCGGCTCGGCTCGGCACGGCTCAGCTCAGCTCAGCTCAGCTTCTCGGCTCCCTCGCGTAGCGCTTCGCCGCGCCAAATTTGTCTTTACCCGAAAATAGTCAGTCCCACGGCTGCCACCACATGGCGCGACTATTCCTGGTCCAGACTCGAATGATAACTTACCCAGGCTTCTCTGTCTCTCTTCTCTCCTCCCCTTCGTCCTCTTCTTTTTCTTCGCTTTCTTCATGTTCATCTCCTGCTTTCTTCTGCCCCTTGTACCGTACAAAGGCGTGCGGGCAATTCTCTATGCTTTCTTCTAACAGACACAAATCGAAGGTGAAATTCCTCGCAGAACTTCGTCGTGTAATTGTAGAGTTCTCAACGAATTATTGTCTGTTTCGCACAATTCATCCTATGAAATCTATGACAGTAAATTAAAAGTTTTCTTACAAGAGCTATTAAAGTCTCGTGTAATTGATATAAACTTAAAATTCTTACAAGAAACTATTATAAATTTTGCTTTGATGATATCTTGTTGCATATAATATTTATACCTATCTCGCATAATCGAAGACCTGAGGAAAATTAAAAGCGGCAGAAATAAAATTTTCAAAGCAAACTATATTTTGAAATGAGCTTTTTCTTATTTAAAAAAAATGCTTCTCTCTTTTCAAATGTCTCGTGAATGAAAACTTTTAATGTATTATTATTTTTGTGTTTTATTTTTATGTGTTATTATTTTAAAGTATAAAGTTTTTTCTTTGGCGAGTAAAAATTTTCTGAAAATACGATTATATTTACAGCCGACTTCGAAATGACAATCGATTTATCGTCACTGGCTTGCTTTTCATCTTCTATCGGCTGGATTTTAAATCCGAACGTAACGGAATACCGTGATATTTCGGGGGTGGGATACACTTGGCAACTGTCATTGGCGAGATGAGCAGATATCTTTAAATTCCGACAAATATCTTTAAATTCCTCTGTGCGTCAGCTCGCGCAAAACAAAGCTGCACCATCATTAATTTCCGAGATGCCAGATTATGTCAATAGTTATGTGCAACGATCAACATCAACGACGATATACTCTTGACTCGGTTGATGACGACGATGGCGACTCGATCGAACCATCGTTAACAACAATGATAACGACAGTGTCGTAAAATACGGAGCTAAGTTACACGATCGTAGATCGCCGCATTATTTATAGAAAGATATGCGCGACGATAATGGTCTCTGGCGAACAGCCAGAGCTTTTGCGATTTAGTATCGCACAACGTGGTGATTAATTTCAATTCTTTTTTTTTATACTTTACATCGTCGTCAATTACGTTGCCGGCCGGGATTATCTTATAATTGTTGACGACTCTCTATGAATTCTTTTTGAACTTTCTTTTTGTCTTTTCAAATGAAACATCGCGAAATATCGAATATAAATCAAATGACTTTCATGAATGAGATCCGAACTTTAAATCAACGCGAACTTGATCCCATTATGTGTGTGGTATATCGCTCTCGCGATTGCGATTGCGATCTCTTTCTCTCTCTTTCTCTCTCTCTCTCTCTCTCTCTCTCTCTCTCTCTCTCTTTCTGCATATATTGTGGACGCTGCAATCTCGCCAAGAATGTTGTTGAGGATGTGATACCGAAATACATTCCGACAAACAGCATCGCAGAGCGAGATATGTTGCGAATCCTCCTCGGCTTCCAAGTGGCGTGAGTCCAACATTCGCCACATGCGAAGAGCGCAACACAGGAGAGTTTAGCAATAATTTTTAATTTAACGTTATATCCTGATATCTCTTCTTTTATATATATGTACGTTGAGAATATAACTTAAAATATTGGAACTTTTCAAACATAATTATTTTATTTTCGACGAGACAGATTTATAATCAATTGCATTATACGAGTTGATATGGATCAATAGGGCAAAAATTTCTTACCTAACTTGTGTGCCAGGGCATTACAACACATTTCGCCCTGTGCTTAACAGTCGGCAGAGAAGCTCGTAAATCGTCGCGCAAGTTGGACGCGTCCAACTTTTCCCGCAGCATCAGCTGCTGACGCGTCTGTCAACGACAGACTCCTCGACACGCGAATTCGGAATCCATTTTTCGCCGGCGAAAAGTTTAGCGGAACGCGGGCTGCATATCTCGCACGTGCGATAAACTTACGATGTCACTTTTATCGAACAATTTTCCGAGATGAAGAACTTGATCGCGACGAACTGACTCTGGCGTCTAAAATTACTGGCAGCCGAAGATGTTGCATCCGCGGAGTCGACGCGGTCCGGTGAGCCATGCGAAACGAGTCTACGCGCTAATGTCGTTCCTATTTTTGGACGTCGTCGTTGTCATCGTCGTCTTCGTCGTCGTCGGCTCGACTTCGTCGGCGTCATGACGGAGATGACTTTCAGGGGAGGAACAAGCGACTGTACGTTGCCGTTCTTTCCGACCTTGCACCCGCGGATTATTCAGAATGGATGGCAAGTCTACTTGAATGAGCAAATAAGACATATTCTTGAAATTTGACGATTAAAAACAATGATGCAAAAACTCTCAATTAAGAATAACATTATCGTGAAAGAAAGAGAGAAGCTGTTGTCTTCTAAATATCAAAAAATGTGTAAAATTCTTATCCACTCGTTTTAAAATCTTTTTTGTAAAATTACATCGAGAATGTAATTACAATGACGCAAAGCCATGTGTATCACCTTTATTTCTGTCACTTTTACTTTATAATTTTATTTTAGCTTTCTGATTAATCTTTTAGAGATTTTATTGAGTATCTCTCAGTATTTTTTGAACAGCTCGTCTACTTCTGTAAAATCTTAAATTCTGCGTGTTAATTCTGAGCGAGCTGTATTTTATCGAAATTTTAATTTGAAGCTTACTAATAAGAAACAAGAAATTATGGGAAGACTGACATTTGATCAACTTAGGTTAAAAAAAAAAAAAATTGACTTTCAAACTTGTTAAAGAGACTATAACAAGGAACCGCTTGACACTTGATACATCCTTGGATCTATCACCGGAACAATTTAATGATTTTAACATGCGGAGAATAATTAAAGAGAACGTCGTCTCCTCGTTTACTAGGGAGGAGACGGGGGAGGGAGGGGAGAAGGAGGAGCTTTCCCTTAGCGGAGGCGCCGCATCCCTCGCCGCTTGTGTATCAGGTTACGAGTTCGTCGTTGAAAATAGCCTTTACTCGCGTAATGGCGAAGACTCGGAGTAACCCCGACTAAGATACACGGCGAGATCGAAAGCCGCACTCTCTCTCTCTCTCTCTCTCTCTCTCTCTCTCTCTCTCTCTCTCTCTCTCTCTCTCTCTCTCTGTCTCTCTTTCTCTGTTCTCGGAAGAGTTGTCGAGCAGTTGCGATAATGAAAGAAAACCGCGAGAAAATCCCCGAGAAAGAAGGCGACCGCGACTTACCGCTCCGCTAATTAACGCTGTTAATTTATCGTGAAAAGTAGACTGTCGCGTGGAGTGACGTGATGTTTTTTTTTCCGTGATTTTCGCGATTATTCTTCCGCAAAGAAGTATCGCATTTTATATGTCAAACGTATATGCGAATAATTTACATGCCAAATCTGACACATCTCTTATCTCTCATTATGTCAAAAAAAGACATTATTTCTCTCTCTCTCTCTCTCTCTCTCTCTCTCTCTCGTCAATATTCATCCCTGTTCTCTCACCCCACGATCCTTCTCGCCGCAATTTCATTCTCGCATCGAAGCAGCTGCTGGCGCTTCTTCATCCGCGAAGACATAGACAAGACGATGGCGCGAGATCCTTCATTTCCTAAGAGATTCCCATTGCCGTTGGAATTCTATGCACGACTAGAGAGCAATATTTACTTACATCGAATCATGCTCTAAATTACTTTCACTCCCTCGTTGGATACGAAACGAACGTTTCGCCCTCAATCTCTCGAGTCCACGAGAATCCAATCCAGTGTATGACTGAATGCATCTCTACATATAGACTTCTGGAAAATTATTTTTAGATAGTGTATGACTGAATGCATCTCTACATATAGACTTTTGGAAAATTATTTTTAGATATATTGAGATTTTATTTAAGAAATTTTTCAACTCTTTGATATCTATTGCATTAAATTTAATGTCAGAATACAAATGATCTTTATAAATATCTAAAATATATTCACGAAATCTTTGGTATTCCTATAATTAAAGAGCATCCAATGATTCTCTCAATTTTGTGAAATTCTTCATCCCTAATGTTTGTGACTAATGTTTAGTGGATCTTAGGATACAAATGCAAAGCTCCGGCGCGTTTTTTCTAGAGTATAATGACTCTTTTCTCACGCATCATAATTTTCTGTCTCCTCAAGAAAACCTCGCGGAGGACTCACTCACGAATGATAAATTCATGCAATTCTGCAGGAAAATTCGCATTGTCGGAACTTGATCTTCGCTCCATGAGACGATGATCTCCGATGCGAAAAGTATTTTAAAACTATAGCAGACACGATTCACTTATCTCGTCGCATGTTTTTACTTTCTGTTTGTTCCTCAAAAGACATAAATAGGTCCTCGGTTTCAGTTTTGACGAAGAAGAAATCCTTTCAAAATTCTTCAGAGAATAACGTCTTTCTGGCACACGTTATATAGATTTTCTGGGACATTCTATACACGAAAAAGCGCGAAAGCTGCAACGGGAAGTTGGCGAAATGCGAAAGAGGAAAACATAAAGGGCCCGTAGGAAGCCCACTTTTCAGGCGTCTAGGAAATCCGAGTAAGAAACCTGGAAGCCCGTTCACGAGAGCGAAACGTGCTCGCGTTTTTTGTTCCATGACAAATCTGTGTAACTTTATTCGAGAGCGCGGCGCGAGAAGAGTTAATGCTGTTTGTCTCGCGATAGCTCGGGGGAGGAAAGGGCGCGCGAATTGCGCGGCCAAAAAGTTTCGCCGAAAACAGAATCTGCTAAGCAGCCATCGTGCCCCGCTTTGTCACTGAAAAAGCGGGCCAAGGATGGTCTTTTATTATGTCAACGTCAACAACGAGCTTTGTTATGATATTTTCTGATATCTTCTGATTTATATCGTTTTATTCATTTTACTTTTGAGAAAGATATTTATATTTTTCGCTCAATTTTCTTAAAAATTCACAAATTTACTGTACTTGGTGTACTTTTTTAATCTGTGTACATATTTGTGCTGACTTTCTAGAAGCGAAATGGTCAATGATTTTTAATGGACAATGGATGGATCGACAAGGTAGAATATCGCGTACACGCCGGTGACAACTAGCGCAAAGTTATAAATGTCTATACGAGCAAAAAATGTCCGTTTATGCGGATAAACTCTTGAGTGCATATCGCAGATATGCGTCGAATGGAAATGTTTTCTTTGTTGACATTTATGCGTTTATCCTTTTGAAAAGAAGGTACCGCAATCTTACGTTTCTTCGTGTGAGTACACGCGAATTTATAAATGCTGAGCTGTCAGTGAAATCGCGCGGAATCGCGATTTCAATTGCGATGATAAAAATTATCAATATTATATTCTTTATTATATACACTGGGGAAAGATTATCAGTCACTGGAATAAATATTTTGTTAAGTAATTATGACTGTAAAACGTGCCAAAAATTCTTTTATATCTGTAACGAAATTCGTCGTAAAATCCACCAGAGAGTACTATCCGTCTTTTTTCTTCATTTTCCCCTTTCATAATTCTGGAGCTTTGCCAAAAGCCCGAAAAGCAGGAAGAACTAATGACAAGAGCGATTCAAAACACCGGATTATTATGGCCATTAAGAACCCGATCGTAAGCCTCCGTCTCTTTCGCTTTCGAGGTAGGACGGATACGCGTCGCTTTGAAACTCGGCACGAGGCGAGGCGATTTAACGATGCAGTAAAATTTTCGCGAGCTCCGAGTTTAAGGCGATCGAACATTAACGGGCGTATTAATTAAGGGCGCGTTAATTCCGATATCGCCTGGAAACTTTTCGCGTATCTATTTGCGATCTCGCGCATTTTCTTCCGCGCTACTTTCGAGAGAGTTGTGAAGCTTACTTAATATATACTGTTACATCACTTTGAAAAGAAACGGCCACGCACATATAGAAAATTACTCTTCTAAAACTGCAATTAAGTATATAAAACTAATTAGTTAAATTAAATTTTTTATCTACGCAATAAATTATTCTCTGAAATTGTATCTTTTAGTTTCAATATAATGATGATAGCATGAACTCTAATTTTAACATTTATATTTTACTATTATACATATAACGCTTTATCATAGATTATCTGTCACGTGAATCGATATTATATACACCTGTCATGTTGCGCATTAATAAATTATTTTTAAATTTATTAATGCGCAAAATATGACCAAAATTATATCATTGAGGGGACCATAACCATCATAAAAAATCATCGAGAGGACTATGTCATAAAAAATTACACCCATCGTTTAGAGCTGGCAGAAAAAGACAAGTTCTAAATTTGCGAGAGGAATGCGGGCTGTAATTTTACCACGTCACATGCCACCACTGCGGGAAAGAATTATTGCGAAACGATAGGAAACAGAAAAAAGACTTGGATGCTGTCCTAGATTGTGTAACTGTGCGATGACGTAAGTCTCTGACGATGGTGATTGTGCGGAAAATTCTTTTGTATTCGTCAAGATATGCAACTCATCATATCGATCGTCATTTCAGAGAGAAACAATGAATTTTTTTAGTTGACGCTAAATTGTCAGATTTTGCGCAAGGCATATTGTACTTTAAGAGAATGACGAAGAGGTATATATATATATATATATATATATACTTAAAAACCGTTTTCCGAAATAAAGGGAATGACATGCGCGCACACATAAAATATCACATTAGACAGATGACGACAGATTCATTCGTAATCGAGTCCGATGGATTTTCGGATGAATCCCACGAACTTACGAAAAGGCGGACGCAGCGAGAGACATAAACAGCCTCTAGCAGACGGGATATGTTTCCGAGCCAAAATATATCTCTTCCTCCGCACCTACCGACTGGCCGACTAAAGACTGATAGACGTGTTTTCGTCGGAGGAATCGAATAAGCAAAATAAACGGGACGGAACTCATTCAGAGGAAAAACGCGACGTCGCCAACGTCACCGTCCGTCGTACTTTATGCCGGAATCATTTTTATTCCTCCCTTTCTTCCTTGCTTCCTTCTTACCGGAAACTTCTCACTCTCATTTCAAGCGTGCATATTTTCTCGGGGAAAAACAGAATCGCTCATTATCGGCTGTGGAGATCTCGAGTTAAAAATAAAATTATTAGTGCAAAAAACTTTGAGATACAAAAACACAGATAATTAATTTATGTCACAATATCATTGTCTTGTAATTGTTTTTAGTTTTAATATATGAAAGAGAAATTTCTTGTTATATTATTTATATATTTGCTATATAGTTTAAATTATTACAAAAATTAAGGATAAAATTAGAGGTAATTATTTCAAGAAATAGACATATTTTTTTAATAATAATATACAACATATTACATAGTAAAAGTAAAAAAATTGTTTAACAATTTTATTAAAAATCGATTATCTCAGTTATGAGTGATTTCACATTTTATGTAAAATCATAGAGATTTATTGCTAATTTATTTGTTTACTCAACTAAAAATAATATTTAAATATGGCTACACAGTTAATGAAAGTGGCGCAAACTATTTTACAGTTTGTAAACTTATTTTTGCAGCGCAAAAATCACAAATATGAAAATACCAAGTGTTTGCTTTGCGCAATCACAGAGTTTAATATTATTAATATGCATGGTTTTGACGCGCAATCAATGGGAGGGTAAAGATCAATTTTAATCGAGAATATGAAGCAAATAAAGATAATAGAGGTAACGTATTAATTTGCACTATGTTAACGACTGATGTTAATAATAATAGTGCATTAATAATACTCTCGCTACAGTAAACAATGCGTTCGTTAATGACCGTAATATACGAATATTGAACAAAAGGGTGATGCTGGGATCCTAATACTTGTCGTGATATCATATATGATGAAATTGCGGCACATAAATTCAAAGAGAATTCAAAAGGAAAATCATTAATGCATTTCAAAAATACGAATAATTATCCAATTTCGCTCGAAAAATGTTAAAAGATAAATTTTAATATGAAAAAGCATCTGAAAAAGGATTAGAGAGATTTGAGAAATGGAACAGTTAAGTTTCCATGTTTAGCGTGCTTTTCTAATCTATGTTTCATCAATCTCTCTTTTGATCGTATAATAAAATTTATCTCTTTGGAAATTTAATTTTCCACTTCAACGATCACCCCTCCCTCGCAAATTCTTCTAGGCTCGTTTCATGAGTATAGGGAACGATCCCATTCCCTTTTCTCCTCGGCCCGAATTAAAATAGCCGACGAGTGCAGCGATCACGGGTGACCTACCCCGTGGTGCACCTGCGACTCGTCTGGCGGTGCCATCGCCGTCATATTTTATGCCGAAGTCATTTCCATCGCCACGGAAAAGTTCCACCCGCCTTGTCTCCATCCGCGCCCTTTGCAATAACTTTTAAAGGCGCTCGGAATTAATATATTTTTTTCAAGAAGACCGCTGGCACTTTCTCAGCCGCCGATCGTTCTCTCTCTTCGTCTCTCTCGGTTGGGTATTGAACACATAAATTACGCGACTTTGTCGAGCGATCAAAATGTTTTCTTTCCCTTTTTCTTTCTTGCTATTTGCCTGCTCCTTTTCTTTTTCTTTTAGCTTCTGTAACTCTTTCTCCTGTCATATGATTTTTTTATTTTGCATACATTTTGTATAAGCGATTATTGTTCTATTTTTCATCAATATTCTTTATCCTTTTGATTCATTCTTATACTTAATGCAAGTCTTGTCCCATGAACGAATATTTATTCGTGTAATCTGTTTGCATAACTTTTTACACTTCCTACATTTGCATTTATCTTAAGATTTTCTATAAAAATATCTAAGAAAACTAAATACGTTCCAATGTAAGATAAATTTATCTAGCTTTTCGGGAATCACTCGTATTTGGATTTTATAAATAAATGCATTATTATTATTAACGGACAATTTTTCGCAATTTAAATAGATTTCATTAATTTACGATTAAATTATTATTAAAAAGATTGTTTTATTGTAAAAATGTGTCTTATTGGTTTCAAAATTTCACAGTTTTTTTCGTTATATAATTTTGGATATTATTATTTCTTAAATTTATATTTCTTATCATATTTTCTATCATGACAGTTTTCTCTTTTTTTAGCCTTCAAATTTTCTTAACACTTTCGTTCCTCATCGTAACATGTTCTGTGTTGCCTTTCTTAACACTAATCAGGAACGTTGAAATCCCACAATGTCCAAACTCTGCGGATAGAATTAGATGGTAGTTGTGATTTAGTTTTGGTTCGATTACCTGCTTCCTCATCCCAATCTCTTCTTCTTCCCCCTTTCCCCTTCCAGTACCAACTAATCCTTTCGTGCATATTATTCCTCCGGGAATTTCAATTTTCGTCACGGCGTTCGCCGCGAAATTTCGTTAACCTTTTCAAGATGAGTTATTTCATATATGCAAATTTAAGAATTTTATTAAATATAATATTTTGCTTTTAATAGGAATTGTTTGAGGATGAAAGATAAGAAGAAATATTAAGATAAATTCTTCGTTCCACTATGTTTGAAAAAGAAATCTCTGTTTTGAAAAAATGTGGGAAAGAAAATAGTTGCAGTTTGTTGCAAATCTGTGACACGATATATCTAAAATATAAATCGTGAATATAAATAAGTTCTAGCGTTCGTTTTTTTTTTTTCTGTTTTTGTACTTTTTTCAAAGTTCTTTACAAAGATTTTACATTTATTTGTTAGTATCTAGGAGAGTATGCTATTTGGAACATTTTGCGATAAAATATATAGAGAATGCTCGTCGAAAGAACAGCGTCGCGAGGTAACAGCTTCGGCAACGAGACCGGAGAACGCGAGAAAAAGCGCTTGCCAGAGAGGAGAAACGAAATTAGAAGGACGCGGAGTACTTTGAGAAGTTTTCCGCTTATTCCGGATTTAACTTCCGGTATTCAGTATTCACGACAAATTCCAATTTTCGTTGGACACTTTGCCGATGAAGTTGCACGAAACGATGGGGAAAGGGGAAGGGGAGGGATGGATCGGAGGAAAGTTCCTTTCATCCGAGATTTTGATTTTTCTCCTGAAATTTTTCTGAGATTCTGTTGCGTAACAAGATATAAATAAACAAAAGAAAATAAGAACGCGCGCACAACGGATCATAACAACGTTGGGGCGACATTATCGAGGCTCTCGCTCTCGCTGGGTGCGCCAACTCCGATAGCGAGGCGTCCGGAAATTGCGTCATGGTAGTCTGCCAACGTTCCTCATGGTTTCTGCATATTAGAGCGCATCCATTCCCCCTCTTCGTCGCCCTTTCGTCACCCACGAACGAACATCACCGATTCGAGCCGGCCGTGTGTTTCTTCCTGGTTCACCGAAACGACCGAATTTGTCGGATTTAAACACAGAGCGCCAATGCATAGAAACTATCCTTGAAAATTTAATTTCGAGACAATTTACTTTTAATCTAAAGAATTCACAGCTCTTCTCACGATCTTTCATTATTACACATCTTGGCAATTGAATCTAGAATTAAAGTCTCATTGACATAAAGTGCACTTGGAATTATATAATTAAATGTGAAAATTTAATCGCGCGAAATTAAATTAAAAGAATGAGATTTTCTCCAGTAATCACGCACAAACGCAAATATAAATTTATTTTATTTACAGAAATATCTGCTATTAGAATGAGGAAAATATGGAACAAAATGTATAGAATTCAAATTCTCATTTTTTTTTTTTTTTTCGAAGAAGGAAAGAAGAGATTTGCTGTCACCGAATATTAGAAGCTAATTTATCTCGCGCGCGATCGACGGATAGGAGGGCATGACGTGAAAATTGGAGCTTTATTTATTGCGTGGGATTTGATCGAATCGGATGGCGCGCGAATGACTGATAGGAAATCCGAATACTTCGAAATCGTCTGGCGAGGAATGACGAGTGCCGTGGCCGAGCAAACGAAAGGGAAGATAAATGGAATTCCGCCGGAATTCCGCGAGGTTGCGGCGAATAAATGTTTTAGGGACTCGAGGGCCTTGTGGTGGTTTCTCAATAATACGTCGGTGAATATCTCAAGAAGACTCTCGTTGAAAGATCGCAGCTTCCGATTTTCCCTTGACGCTAAATGCACATTTTCAAGAGTACTCATCATTCCATTGCAATATCGGAGGTTCAATCGGTGGAACGAAAATGCATTTATGATGTTTTAAGATCTATACACTTTAATGGTTGTGGAGTATTTGAATCTGATCATTTTTTTCATATATTTTTTAATCTAGAATGAGATATTTAGATGTTTCATTTTTCAGTGCGTTACCTTATATGATGAAAAAAAAAAGACGAATATATATATAATAAATTATTCATGAGTATAAGAGAGTCTCTCAAAATATATACAAAATAAAATATGATAAGATATGAAAAACAAAATATAATGTTACAAATAATGTAACAAAATAATAATTAAGAGGCAATCAATCAGAAAGTAAATGTGACTAAAGAATAAAGGCGATAAGCGATTCCGTATCGGAGGACTTCAAGATACTCGACATTATGATTGATCGGAAATATAATATATCTGTTGATCCTAAATATACGTATTATGCAGAATAAAGAAAGTATACATTCGCTATATTCTTTTCGGAATAATTTTACACGAAAAAAAATATTACCAAATATTAAGAAGATGCTTTCTTTTTATGAGAAAAGAAAACACTTAATTTTTTTTTAAATCGCTATAATAAATAACGAAATATCACTTGTCCGATTTAGATTTTATTCTGTCTCTCGATTCAATTTCCCCTTCGATTACTAATGTCTATCGATAGAACACACTTGATCAATGATATCACTCTCGTGGACGATTAATCCGCTGATAATTCTCTTCTTCTTCCTCCCATCGCACGTAAAACAATGACAAACCGAGCGGAATTATTTCCATCGCGGTTCGCTCGACTCACCGTGACCGTTCTTCAGATCATCCTCTCTCTCTCTCTCTTTGTATTTGTGTTCGGCCTCGAAATCCTCTCGATATCACTCGCGACGAATGGACGGATCGCAGCTGCACGGCGATGGCGGCGGTGAATACCGAAATAATCATGAGTTTGCGCAACGCTATATTTAGCGAAGTGGTACAGAGCGAGTACGGAATATTTCCGCGTGCGATCTCCCGCGTTTCGACGAGCTCTACCGCGATTGATACGACAGAGAGTAACCCAAGTATATCGATCATTGACGATCCCCCGATGATCGACTATAGAGGAGCGGCCTCTTTCTCTCTTTGGATCAGCTGTTCACGCTCTCTTGTCAAACGTGCGCGCGCGCGCGCGCTGTCATTACACATGCTCGTGTCAATTATATTTAGCGTGTCACCGCGTGATCTTACTGACTCACTACACGTCGGGGAATACGAAGAGACGAGGAGGCGAGTCTCGTCGAACGCTTGCAACCGTGCATCAGAAGAAACAGAGGCACGCGTGTTGTCAGATCCCCGTCCATCGAGTTCTCGGTACTTCGTTTCTCGGTCGCGATGATGCCACGACCGTCGCTGACTCACTAAATGCTCGATATATGCGTGCGCGATTTACATGGAGCGAGCCTAATTCGCATCCACTTGCGTCAGCGAGCAGTTTTATTATATCTGGAGTTTTATATATGGGATCTCTCTCTTCGAGAAGTCGTTAACACTAGGAGTAAAAATATCGAAAACAACATATGCGACACCATCCGATGCGGCAAATCCGTTGAAATTTATTCGTTAAATTTAGGCTATTAAAAATATTGAAAAATTCATTGATATAAAAAAAACCAGTGGGGTGAAAAAATTTCAATCAAACTCTTTTGATGCTTGAAATTCATTTTAAATTCGCAAAAATATTAGTAATTTAAAAAAGGCAATTTTTTTTTATAAATGCAGTGCATTTTTATTTCGAAAGAATCTCATTCGTTGTTTCCAAGCATTTTTAGAATCTTTGGGATACAAAAAGATATTAATTGCTCTAATCCCGAAATATGATAAGAAATGATAGTTTAAGATTGCGTAATCATCACTTGACTTAAACGCGAACTATATGACGACGTCGACGTTAGGATATCAAGGAGTAACATTGAGAATGACGATTCATTGATGCCAATAAACGGATAGAGATGTCGGCGAAGACTTTTGTTCGTCGTCGACGAGCGACGGGAAATTAATCGCGGTAATAATATCACGCGTCGTGATACGCCGTCTAAGTGACATGAAGTATTTATGCGGGCCACGATTATGACAAATTCCGCATCTTTTAGCTTATAAGAGATGCGACGAAATGAAATTAAACCGGAGAGTGACAGGAGTGTAATAACCGGGAAGGGTATTTGTTCGCTCGCTCGCGCGAGGCGGTTGTTTCTATTGTATTTATTACATCATGCGAGATTGTATCGTTGTAATTGTGATAATTATCGGCTGCGTTAAATCAACGTCGTTGCGTCTTTTATAATTCCACGCAATGCGAAAATTCGAAGAGCGGACGATAAATCTTCTCTAGCGATGTCAAGGAGTTTGAAAAGCAGGTTTTTTTTTAAATACAAATATCCATTTATATTTAACTTGATAAGAGATAAAAGTTTAACATATACATATATTCCTCCCCTTATTTTACAAGAATAGAATTATCTAAGCTTAATATACATGATATTCGTTTTATTATTTTTGATATATGTGAATGTGTATAAATTATCTTTTATCTTTTTTAATTACTGTAGACAATGGTTGGTGTGAGGTGAGCGATTTTAATTCGCCACATTATTCCAATCATTTTGATCGCAATTATTTGGACAAGCCGAGAGAATTAAAGCAGAAATAAAAAAAAAAAAACGGAAGCAATGAGAGAGCGGAATGAAATAACGCGTCCGATTAATGACACAATAAAATCGCACGCGCGGCGTCGCGTCGGTGCGGGAGTATGTACCCGGACATAATTGGCAAAGTAATCGATTTATAGTTATTAACGCGCGACGATAACGGTAACATTTGCGGTCATTTGCATATTCATGACAAGGAGAGTCGACCTGGCGAGTCGCGGCTGCCGCTGCTATTGCTGTCGCGGCATCGGAATGCTGCGGCGATCGCACTTGGATGCAAAACGCGTGTCCCTTAGACCGCGTTAATGAAAAACGATGCCGCTTACGCGTCGTAAAAATTTGATGACCTCCCGCGGAACGGGCGACGCTTATAACGGCGATGCAAATTTAACGCAAACATCAATTACTCCCGTATGACACCGCGCGCATATATTATGCCGCGCACTTGATATGCAAACAGTACTTTTTTCACAGATCGTCACTCATCGTTAAGATAGTAAAATTATTATACTCGTTAGAATTATTAATCGCAAATTTTTCGGTTAAATTAGAATTCATGTGTCACTAGATTTTTTTTTACAATCTTTCTCACTCTCTCGTTACGTTATGTATAATTTTATTTATACTTATCGCAAAAGTTTCTTTTCACCAAAAGACACATTTTTTTTCTTCTCAAGATGACTTGAGATCTCGTCATTAATTGTTATTTGTATTTTACAATAATACAGAAATCACGCGACTAATTTTTCGAAATTTCCGCGAGCTAGATCTCTGATTAATGGATTCTGCGAAAGTATCATGGCATAATTGGCGAGACATTTCTCGAAAGGATGGGATAGGGAAGGCCTCCCAAAGCCGTTTGCACGAGACATTTCGAAACATATGCAGCCGTCACATATGTGACGAAACACATGCGTATCCGTCATGCCCCAGCAGCGGCTACCGCCTCGAAGAAGTTTCTTCAACGGAGGGGCCTCGTCAAGGAACAGCTGTCCCCGTCTCTCGCGCCACCTCACCATGGGGTCCCTGCCGCGACGAGTAGTTAGAAATACGCGCAAGATACACGGAAGCTAGATCACCTAACAAGGAAATTCACGATTGTGCCTCTCTATGTCACATTAACACAAGCGGATGGAAATAAAATTTAAAATCTATTCTAATAATAAATTAATAAATGTAATTGTTATATTCTCGCAAAAAATTGTCCCTTAAAACAAATACTATATAACGAAGTATACAAAATATGTAAATAAGCCATAAATAGTAAGAAAGGAAACTAAAATTTTTCGAATATGCTAGAAAAGAAAAGTCAATTAAATGTTTGCATATAAAAATTAAATGATCACATAAGATAAAATATCTTATAAAAAACAAGAACATGTATATATTATCTTTACACATAGAATATTTTATAAATGTGAAGCGAGAGAGAGAGAGAGAGAGAAAGATGGAAAATTAATTAGAGCAATTCTCGTTATAAAATAATTGCTACTGAAAAATGCTTTGCAAGCATCGTGAAATGAATTTTCTGCTTGCAAAATGCAATTGCGGCTCTTTATCTTAATATTTTGCTTTTCGTACGCTTTCAGTGCGATGCGAATCCTGCTGTCGAAACTGCCGCGGCCCTGGATCGTCGACGAGAAGAAAGATGACGGCTATACGGCGCTTCACTTGGCTGCCCTCAACAATCATGTGGAAGTCGCTGAACAACTGGCACGCGCCGGAAAAGCCGATCTGGACCTACAGAACGTGAACCTGCAGACAGCTCTACATCTGGCTGTCGAACGACAGCACACGCAGATTGTCCGGGTGCGTTCTCCACTTCCGCGAAAACCGTTCGACACTTTAAGGAGTAATCGTGAAAATCTCGTAGTATCTATTAACCCTTGTAGGTGACATATTTTTTTGCTTTATCTCTAGTCATATATATGAGTCACAATGCTCCTCGCAGTTTTACCTGTCTCAAAGTGCTTGAAAAAATCTATAAAAAATTATATATATATATATATTTTTTTTTTAACCCTGTAGAAAATCATGTATAACAAAAGTAAAAATAAATATTCAATAAATAAATGTTCAAATGTCAAAAAATAAATGTTAAACATTTTTTTATTATTATTTTTTATTATTTTTTATTATTGATTAAGGGTTTCGGGATGTTATTCTATCGTAAAAATATTGATAGGATCAAAATGATCCGCATGTGACCTTTAAGGGTTAATAATTAATTTTCTAATAGTGACAAAAATAAAGGATAATTTTTTCTGGGGATCCATATCTAATAGGATAATCAAAATTCTCTGTTTGTAAAAGAGTCAACAATTAATTTGCGATATGACTTGTCCGATCGTAGTTATTGGTTCGCGAAGGTGCAAACCTGAATGTTGCTGATAAGGACGGGGATACACCTTTACACGAAGCTCTTCGACACCATACGCTGTCACAATTGCGACAGCTGCAGGACGTACAGGATGTCGGACGACTATTGATGGGCTTAGGCACTCAAGGCCAGGACAAGAAGAGCAGTTCCTTCATCGCGTGCTTCTTGGCAGCGCATGGCGCCGACCTGGAATTGAAAAACAAGAAAGGCCAAACACCCTTAGACCTTTGTCCGGATCCCAATCTCTGCAAGACTCTCACTAATTGTCACAAAGATAAGGAGTTAGTATCCAGCGCTCCATTTTATAAGCCACTCATTTTATAAGAAATATTATTAAATCGAGAGTCCTTTCTTTAACTTTACCTAACATGATAATCAATTACCGACATTTATAGAAATTGCTTTGCAAGTTTAATTTAACATGATATATACAAGAGAGGCAAAGGATTTAATCGCGAAAGATCAAATGCGAACTCGCCATATTTCCTGCAAATTTGATTAAGTTAGATGTTCCAGGTACAATTTCTTGTACAATTATTTCATACACATCTCTGTATTCTTGAATATAACCAGAATGCGATTTTTTCTCTTTTCCAGACACGACATCGAAATCGTCACCCCATCGGCGGCGATTGACGAGTGCCTCGTGTGCTCTGATGGCAAACGAGAAATGCTGTTCACTCCGTGTGGACACGTGGCTTGTTGCAATGCCTGTGCGCCGAGAGTGAAAAAATGTCTGCTCTGCCGTGAAAATGTTCTTTCCAGAATAAAGGTAAAATATTGCTGATGCTATTACACTCTTTTGTACACATTACTATCCGCCACTTACGCCGTTGATATCTTATTCTTAATATTTTACATTATTCTTCGACTTTTAAAAATTTTACCTCAATAATATTATTAATAAGATAATTAGAAATTTTCTTATTTTTGATGATTTGTGAGAAAAATCAAATTTATTTTTACATATCCGTTCTACCTGTTTTACGCGAAACCAGACACATCTTTTTTTAATGATTTAAATCAAGATTCTCTAATGTCAGTCAAATATTTTTTAATCGTACTATAAATTACGCTCTTTTCATCGATGTAATTTAATACGCCGTGTTAATTTCTTTTTAAGTAGAATAATAATAGCTGATCGAAAGCTATTCAATTCTATCTTGGAATAGATCTCAAAATATTAGACGCGTTCCGTTCACGCCTTCGAGTATTAATGGACATTTGTTCGCAGATTGAAGAATGTGTGGTGTGTTCGGATCGCAAGGCGGGTATGTTGTTTCATCCGTGCGGACACATGTGCGCCTGCGAGGGCTGCGCGGCCCTGATGAAGAAGTGCGTGCAATGCCGGGCCCAGATACAGCACATGGTACCGTTCTCGGTTTGTTGCGGCGGTGGAGGTGATGTCACTTACGTGAAGGGCTGCAACGCCTCAGGTATAACGTCCACTTTGCATAGAGCGCGCTTAATATCTCGCCTCGACCTCTATCTAATCGCCTTGAATATATCAAACTGTTCCCATGCAGAACATAGTAGTGTAATAGATAGCTCGCCTCCATTTATCTGTCTAGCTCTGAACATATAGAGGAGATGAATTAGGAAGATTAAAGTTCTCTCACCTTTAAAGTAAAATAACTTTTTAGTTTTGTAGTTGACATATATTTGATATTTTAGATTACTTTGTATTTCTATTATTTTTTAATGCTATTTTTCTGTTGTCAACATTTTTTTTTAATGTTATTTTTCTGTTGTCAACATTTTATAATGCAATGTGTCACATATATACATATTTATTGTTAATTGTTCTTTTTAATTAAAACATTTAATTTTATATTAATACAGTAACGTTAAATATACATCACGAATAAAAATATGAATTGTAATGAATAAGAGCATTGTCTAGCTTTTGCGAACTTCTTGTTTTAAAAAATGGATTGTTACACTATAAAGGAACGATATCTGAAGTCAAGGCAGATCCCGAGGAGGAGCCAACGCCCTCGAACAACACAGTGGCTGGGGAAGCTCTTCTAATGAACAACGGCAGCCGAGATACTTCCCACAGCGACATACAAAAACTACAGCAGCAATTGCAGGACATCAAGGAGCAGGTACGTGTCCCCTCTGCGTCTCGCTTCGTTATGCGCCGCTTTAATGAAACGAATAATTTCGTTTGTGCTGAAGGAAGAAGTCGGCACCGTACAATTGCTCTGTACAATTACCATTCTCGAGGAACCGGAATATACGTTCTCTCGAAAATTCTGTCTTTTTGTCACACAAAATAACTCCAATCTATCATTTTGTTTAGCTTTCACGTTTATATTTTGCCAATTACAAGAAAGAGCTACAGAGTTAAATTAACTAGAAAGACTTATTTTTCATTCGACTTCAAGTGGATTATAATAAAAAATTTACAAGATACTTAACGTTACAAAAATATGAAAAATATAATAAAGAATGGCATGTACAATTATATTTTTGTTGAGAAAAGCTCGTTTCTAAATTAGAAAAATCTTGAAAGCTTGTATTAGAAAAAAGCTTGAAGTTTGAATAATAAAATAATTATATAAAATAATTATTCATATTAAGTAAGATAGAATTTAAATGGAAATGCCAGATGAGGCGACAAGTTACAAGAATCCGATTTTATTGTTGCAGACTATGTGTCCGGTTTGCCTGGATCGTCTGAAAAACATGATCTTCCTGTGTGGACACGGCACTTGCCAAATGTGTGGCGATCGTATGTCGGAGTGTCCAATATGTCGCAAAGCGGTCGACAAGCGCATTTTGCTCTACTAAAAATAAGATCATCGGCCACATTGCGCTGGAATTTTCCTAGGGCGATTACGATACGATGAGCGAATTATATAATCTACGACTATTTGCGACATTTCATGAGAGAAAAAGAAACTGGCTAGTTTCTTTTTGATGGCGTTTATTTTTGACAAGATTATATTGGGCTGAATCGATAGATCAATATTGTTTTAAAGACATGGCCCAGTTACATAAAATTGAAAAACAATATACGAGATATCTCAGATTCGCATATCTAAACTGAAGGACTGAATTCAGCATGTCAAAACAAAAAATTTTTCTTTGACACTTCAAATCTCAAAAATAGCGCTTCCCCAAATCAAAATTTATAAAAATGAACTATTGCCATTTTTACTAAATTCAGATATTAAAGATAAGAGTAATTTAAACGATAAAAATTACGTTTTAAAATATTATATATTTTATTTAAAATATAAATATTATAAAAGTTTCTTGTTTTGACGTACTGAATTCACTCCTTCAGTTTGGATAAGCAGATCTGGACATCTATATATTGAAATAATGATTTTTGAGCTTATAATAGTTTATAAATAAAATATAATCCAATTGATAGATGAGCTCGAAAAACATATAATGTAGGCACACTTATATTATTTAATATTCATATTTCTAGTAAGAAAAAATCTTGTTGCATGATAAATGATATATTATGCTGTTAAAATTATGTTTCATATAAGTAGCCGTATAGTTATTCAAACACGAATGTAACATATTTCCAGTATGTTTTTTACACAGCTTTTTATTTATCATTTATTAACGTTGTTCTTTTTTGCATAAATAAAAATTAAAAAAAAATCCAGTAGATATAAGACAGTTCTTCCGAATATTTATTATTAATACATAAAACTAATATCTTTACATTTATCTTGAATAATTCCCATGTAGAGATTGTTAGAATTAATAAATAAAAAATATCATATTTGTGACTTATTTTATCTTTTGAAAAAAAAAATATAAATCGTATGAGGATTATACACAATTAATATCATTGTTTATTAAAATATTACAATTTGCAAATATGTGATATGTTATCTGTGTATTACTTTAATTAGTAAAGAAATGTTTTTGGTGCAATACAATGGTAGATCTACACAGGATATAATAAGCTTCTTTTTAATCTTTTTAACTTAAAAATTTATTACTTGTTTTTTTTTAAATAACAATTATATGATAAGCGATATAAAATTTATAGTGATTATTGTATGTATGGCCTAAGTGTTTTTTATATTAATTATATTAGTAATAGATAAATACATATTATAAATTTATAAATCAAACTTTATTAAGGTTCAACCAAAAATATTAGTTTTAGACTTTTGAAAATGTGGATTTGCCATTGGCACAATGATACTTTATTGCACAACTATCATTATGTATTAATTATGAAGTAGTGATGTGCATTTATATATTATTATATATTAATTATAGAGGCGTGATTATCCATCCTATTTTTTCTTTTATGACAATTTTAATTATGCATTTCTTGTATATATTTCATGTAATGTTCTTATTTGTTTAATTATGCATCCCTTCCGAATAATGATAGTGAATATTTTACTCTATTTGATTTCAAATTTATGTTCAATTATTTGGCGATAAACTCAGTCTTGAAAATTGCTTATATCGATACGTATCAAATATATAAAGTAAACATATATAAAGTAGGATTATTCAGACTCGCATTCCTTGACAGTATTTTTATTTTATTACTGTCTTTCTTGAATTTTATTTAGAAATCAACATTCATCGTCACAATGCGAATTATATGATATCATAAATAAAAATATGACAATCTAAGTTATATCACAAAACTATGTCCAACAGAACAAAATAATATTGCATTATTAATCGCTCTAATGTATTCCACCCAATAATAAAATAAAGGAATTTTATAAACTTGCCATACAAAATTACTTATTAAATATCACACAATGAATTTGTAACTAAACATATAGTAAATAATTATTCTGGCTGAAGATGAATATGAGACGATATATACGAAAAATTATTTATTTTCTTCGAGAATTTAAATTTCATATACATTTAGCCACATTTATATATATATTGATAACTGAATGTACAGATTTCTGTTCATTTATTTGCGTGAGTTGAGTAAGATACTCACAGTTTGAAATCTACAAAAAAAATTGTCGAATTTACACGCGCGATATGAACATCCATTCCAGTCTCGTACCATTAGCTATTCCTATATGAAGACTGCACTGCATCTTCTATTAAAAGGTCTCGCATATTTTATGAACAATTCGTATAAAAGACTATCTCACGCATTCGCACAACACATTCGCAGCGCTAACGGCACTTATGTCGTAAAAATTAGACCGAATGCAGTGACAAGTCGTTATCTCGAGATATCTCGTGAAAAGAAATAATCCAATATAACACGTAATAAAAATATTCGCTTACCAAAAGAAGAGACAAAAAAAAAGATGTGCATTCGTGTATGGATATAGTGAACACGTTTTCGTTTCCACATATATATATATATACGAAGAGCGATTGCTAAATAATTTACTATGACCAGGCGCTGGGGTATGTGCGTAAAGCCTATATCTCGATATAATATTATATTAAATATTTTAATTACATTAATTTAATAACTTGCTAGTTTTCTGTCTGATATTTAATCAAACACAGCACTCGAGAGTCGCAGAGTTGTGTGACATACAGATTATATAAATTTATTTTTTTTTCTTCTTTTTTTTTTTATATCTCCCTCTTTTGTGATTTTATTATCAGGTTAGATTACTATTAATCGATTAAAACTAAATTTTATTTCTTCACGACCTATTTTATCATTATGCTCGTTCATTGTGTTTTCAATTTATGCGCGATATATTTCATTGCAACAAATACGATACAAAAATCCCAATTCTCAATTCTTGTTTTAATTCTATCCAATGATAGCATGAAGCTTCAATTATCATTCGATTAACAAGAAGGATCGCGAAGAAAAAGCGCATTACCTTTAACATTCAGACGACGAATTTAAATTGGGTGGGGAAATTTTCTTGGTCCGAGTGAGACGATCTAATTCCGCTGCTGCATCGTTGCACATAGTCGCCTTGTCCACTGGTGTAGCCTCTGAGATACAAATGTTTTTTTTTAGTATTTTCGTTACAGAAAGAATTTATTTTAACGTACCAAGTTTCAAGGGACTCGCTCCTACACTGCCTGGCGTTCCTGGTGAACCAGGCTGCACTCCAGTTTTCTTGTAAAGAAGAGAATTGAAGAAATTAGCTAAAACACCTTCCCCGGACGGCGTCGCGCCGGCACCCTTGGGATCCAGCTTCTTGTTTGGCGATGCCACCTATCCAGAAAAATGTTAGTGTCCATCTATTTTCGAAGTATATTATATTTTGAATGGACAGATCATACCACATAGATTAGAACATGCTTCCAAATGTTAACTGGAATAACCACACGAGATGATGGTTGAAATTGAAATTACATGGATTATTAAACAATAACACATTCTACAGTTAACTATTGGGAGGTCTTGTACATGATTTATCAACATCCTCTATCGGCAAGGATTAAATTATTACATGTTAAATGAAATGATTTGATATTAGAGATATGCTATGATATCATTATAATATATGTATATATGTGTATATATATATATATATATATTATATATATATATATATATATTGTATTAAACGAATTCATTAGATACATTGAGTAATATGGGTCTTCTAAGAGGCACAGGCTTGTAATACATGAAGGATAAAAATATCTGCTTTCAACATTGAATGAATCATCTATATGAACGAAACAATTATATGAGTACATTATACTGCAAACAATTGGCACAAACAAATAAAGCACCAAGTTATAAAACCAATGATTTTGTAATGGATTTTGTTATGACGAAGTAGCTTAATGGATCGCACGATTCGCAAATGCGATGAGAAAATTAGCAGCAATACTGTGGTACCTTTGATTTGACATGTAACATGAAGAGCATGCTCTACATATAAATGGTATAACCTGTATAATTGGTCCAGGGCTTGCCTGATTCCGAGTCGTTGGGGAACGAGTGGGGTCTTTTAAACCGGATAGAGCAGCTTGCTGCCGCGCGAGAAAAGCTTGCTCTTCTTCCGCCTGAACCTCCATTTCTCTGGCAACGCACTAAACCGATGATGTCAATAAATCATATTAGACTATCATATATGTGTTATATCAGTTATATTAGAGAAATAACATAATAGTATACTTTGCGATTTATTGCTGGTTGTGCAATAACGTCGCGATAGTAATCGTTCGCCTTCATGGATTGTAAATTCTCGTGTAGAATACTAATCTTCTTCATGTTATCCCAACCAGCAGGTCTGCAAATAATGATCGTTAACATACATAAGTAAAAAAGTAGTCTCAAAAAAATGTAAGAAATATCCCTACATAAGTACTGCGTCCTTCTCAACAACCAACGCCGGTGTCCTAAAAGGTAAAGAGTATATCCTATGTGTAAGGTATTTATATAGCAGATCACAATTTTTGTCCTCTTTCGCCGATGTGTAGAAGAGGCCTGCACCATATTGCAAGCAAAACCGCCTGATCCACTGCTGCATAAAGTCAAAGTGTTCATCTCTAAATAGAAATTATGTAGAATTAATATTTGTACTATTTATAGATTTATGTTACAGTGAATTCTTCAATCAATATTCACTTGTAATCCTGTTCTTTTTCCAGAGTGGACATGTAATCGGTTTTCGTTATGACCACGACAACGTCTAGCCCTAAATTAGTTGTAAGTACTCCTTCTGGCAAAGGTAAGCTATCAGCAGTGTCATCATCCAAATTACGACTAGTACGTCGCAAAGGACTACCAGGATCTAGTTCATCTCCTGGTTCTGTATAGTCTTGCCATTTCTTAATATCTACAAAATAAAATTGTGCATAACAATATAACATATATATACACATATATATTAAAGTTAAAATTAATTCTCTATATAAAAACGCACATTGCATTTTGGTTACTTATCTTAGATTAAGGAAAGTTGAAAAATAAAATAATAAGTATAGCAGTAATAAAAGTGTGTTAACATTGAAACAATAATGCAATATTATATATTATATATATTTGCTGTATTTTAATCTACTTACTAAGTTGCCTGCATCGTTGCCTAGTATCATTATCTAATGGTAATTTGTCAATATGATCGCCTAATAATGCAGCCCATGCTTGAAGCTGATCAAGAATGGCCCATGGCGTAGTCATAGCAGCGACTAACATAACAAGTGTATGCGGAAACCTCTCTTTGTTCAAAGCAAATCTCAAAAGATTTGCGTGACCTGGGTCTCCATCCAGAACCCATACAGATAGCCTTGTATGATCTACAAAGAAATCGTATATTGCAGCATCTTCAAAATATCCTGTTAATTAATAATCAGAATATTCAAGTTAATTTTGCACCAACCGTCTCGATAATCATCTCTCACATCAATATATGCAAATTCTAACCCGGAACCTTTCTTTGGGTCCTCAACACCTTGTAATTTCGCTATAAGTGTAGTTTTCCCACTTTCATTATCACCTAACAAAAATATATCATTAAGCACAGATACAAACATCTCTATCAATAATTATCATAGTAAGAATACCATATATTACATTTGTTATTAGTAATATTCGCAAGAAAAGATAAACATATTTTTGTCCATAATACTTGAAACGCATTAGCATATTTGTATGCAAATCATAAAGGATGCGATATTAGTGTGATATAACCTCAGTAGACTACAAATAAAGTATCACATGTATAGGAAAAAAATCACAATGAAAAAAATCGATTTATCTCCAATTAATCATTAGCACAAATATGGCAATGTAGCACTTTTTTTCTGTCGATGACATACATGTCTAACAACAGCAGATACTTAATATGCATGCTATATCGGCCTACGGTCGATTGGATTTCGTTGACATTTACCTAGAACGAGGACGTTTTTATTTGACGGTAATTTGTTGTTGCTGCTGTTCTGCACTTCCGCCAGAATAGATGACCTGCGAAGCATACAAATAACATCGAGTAAAAGGCGAATTCAAAATGCTCAATTTTTCTCACGCAATAATAGGATGTGTCATAAAGCGGAAGATTCTTTCATGAAGCATGAGACAAACTGGCATTCTCGTTTCGCGTCGCATTTTAATAAACGAATATCATCACGCAAATATTACACATACCACAAATTGTCCTTATTCTCGATTTCCTCTTTCTTTTTCGCCTGAAAGCCATTGCTCTGCAACATTGTATCAACCGTCATCGCTGCCATTATTATCCATTTGACAGGAAGGATATCGATTGCGAGCGCGCGAGGTACGCGGGTGTGGTGTGCGACTGCAGAGTCAATTAAATCGCAATTCGATTCGATCACTGTCACAAATCGATTTTACAATCGATATTATCGAGATGCTTTCCCATGTATAATTATCCATTATCGAATTGCGATTTAATCGACTCTGCAGTCACACACCATACACGCGTACCTCGCGCGCTCGCAATCGATATCCTTCCTGTTAAATGGATAATAATGGCAGCGATGATGGTTGATACGATGTTGCAGAGCAATGGCTTTCAGGCGAAAAAGAAAGAGGACATCGAGAATAAGGACAATTTGTAGTCCTATATTATAATATAGAATTCTATATATGGCTGTAGATTTATTTCAGATGCCTATATATTATATATATATATATATATATATATATATATATATATATATATAGGCATCTGAGATAGACCTATAGCCATATATAGAATTCTATATTATAATATAGGACTAGCCATATAGACAGGAAGCAACTACTGTATATCTAATATGTTTCGAATGTAGCATACATTTAGATGTAATTGTATATAATGATTTACACAGATATCATTTACAGAAGCATTATAAATCTGTATGTTTATTGTTACAAGTATAACAGAAAAACGAATTTGTGTAAATTTTTATTGTTTGTTACGATTTTGGTACATCAATAGGTTGAAATTTTATGCTAATTCCTTTGTCTTGCAGTTTATCTTCTAACGTAGAAAGTTTATTGAGTGAATTTTTAATATACTTTTTGTAAGCTTTATCATTTTGAACACGATTTTTACGTAAGATTGTCTTACTCCTGCTTTTCAATTTAGGATATTTATCTTCTGTCCAATTTACTCCTATGAAAAATCCAAAATGCTGCTTCTCTGGTGGAATATATGTGGCTAAAACACATATTATATGAAGGAAAGCAATCAAAATTAACATGTTAATATAATTTCAAAGTTTAAATAATACCTTTCAATAATCGACCACACATGAGATAATTATTCATACTCTCTGCTGCAATTTGAGCAACTTCTGGATAAAGGAATTCTACATAACCATAGCCACGACTTTTCCCAGTCTAGAAATAAAATTTGTAAAAGTTAGCAATATAATCATTGCATTCTCATAATACAGTTTACAATTCATTTAGATTTATGCATACTTTTCTGGATCGTGCCACTCGTACTCTTGTTACAATCCCAAACTGTTTGAAGTAGTCTTTCATTTGTTCTTCATAAAACCCATGAGGTATGTGCCCTACATAAACTATCCCTCTTCGTCTTGGTCTTCGTACTTTAGATTGTACAGGTTTACGTTTTGTTGAACTTATTCTCTTTTTCTTGGCAGCTTTAGCTTGTGCTTTTTTTTTCTAGAAAAAAAGAATTTGTATTAATAAATGTAACAAATATTCATTAAATAATTCATTCAAATAACAGTCATTTAAATTCTTATTCAACATTTTGTTAATGCAATTGCAGTAATTGCTAACATACATAGCGCAATAAACATTACAATAACAATATATTAAAATAATTACGCGTACATGATAAATTCAAAAACATATTAATAAAATAATATAAATTCCAGCAAGCTATAATTATACAATAAAATGATGTAATGAATACAAAATATTGTAGAAATTAAATAAAACATATTCTGTTTTCTATCAGCGGTTATATCTAACCTTCAAGATATGTTGCACATTTTTTACAGCTTTCTCCAGATTACCATCTGCTTTTGGCCTCGATATTTTTCGCACCGCATCATCCTTTTTTGCTTTCATGGTTTTCTCAAGACGTACATCCATCTTACAAATGAGGGGATCAATTTCAGCACTGCTTACTCTGACTGCCTCGTATTCTGATATAAACGATACGTAGATTAGAGGCAGAATAGAATCATATGTTCATGGATATAAAAAGGTTATAGAAAAAGATAGCGCATAAATTTGCTGGCTGCGTTCAGAAAAGATAACAGAGTACTTTTTAGAAAATAAATCTGATTGGTGGATTTACCAATATATACCAATCATAAACGACATGCTAGTTAATAGTGTATTTCTGAACGCAGTTTTTAGGAGCATTACAAGAACTGTGTGAAGCATGAAATAGAAATATATGATTTAAACGCAAATTTCTTTAATTAACACGCATACAATCCGAGATTTAAAAATCATTTAAACTGCTTGAATTACTTAAAATGCGAGGTAATCAATCAGATTATTTTGTCTAATAAAATTGCTTCTTATTTTTTTATTCGATTATATAGTCTTTGCGCAATTATTTTTTGTTTTTTTTTATCTAACATATAAAACTTATATGATAATTTACAGGTAAATAAGGAGGTTTATAGTAAAGGATGGCAAATACAACAGAACAAGAATCTCATGCAGAATTACTGCAATGTGGCATCAAATTTCATAAGTTTGTTGCCAAAGTCGGTGATGTTACTATTAATTGTGAAATCATGAAGATGAAAGATTCCTTGTATCTGTGGATAGGAGATTGTAATAATCCCACCATGGAAGATCTGTCCTTCTCTTTTATATCAAACTTTGAAAAACAGCCTATTGCAACGAAAATTATGGGTGCTGTAGCAGATGCTACATCTACAAACATAGCTAAGAGATTGAGCATAAAGCTTGGAAAGCCAGTGTATGTTAGTTTTAATGTAACAGCAGACAATATGTTATTGCTAGGGATTGAAAGGAGAATACAAGAAGAATTCAAGATATGTAATGATTTATCAGACTTTGAGCATTAGCAGATAATTCTTCGGGATATTTATTTAAAGAACTTTTTATAAATAATGAATACTTTCTATTGTCTATAATAACAAAAAATAAATAAAAAGTACATATATGCTGTGTAATATAAATATAATATCTTCCCTTATTACACTAATAAATCTTTAAGTAGTACTTCAAGATTCTATAAATAAGAAACATTATTCATTTTAACAAGAGATACTAACAGTTTATCAATTTTTAATTATTGTTATATAATAAAAATTAATACAAAGAAGTTAATAAAATTGTTTTCAATAAGAAAAAGCTTTTTTAAAGCGAACGTGCGGAACAATGTAATGCATAGATATAAACATCACATTAAAAACTTCAAATTATTAATTCAATTTTTTCTTAATTGCATATAATATATTAGTTGTCTCTTTTAATCTTAATAATAATAGACATCAAATATAAAGTTAGAATCATTTATTATCAATTGCTTTGCTATTTTTTGCCATTTTTTCACATTTTAAATAATCATGAACAAAATTACAGCGCGAATATTTAAATACGATGTACATATACTTTTCATTTCTTTTTTCGTCCGATAAAATGGACTCCATTTGACATTTCAAATGCTTCAAATTTGATTGATCAATCAGGCAGATATTTGTGCTACCGAAAATACACAAATGAGCAGTGTGCAGTGATGAAAAAGAACGAGATCCTGGTTCACCGGTTCAGTATCAGCAGTAAAGAGGATAACATACACAAATGCGAACCGTGTACATGTGATGCGCAGAGTGCTCTGCGCATCCCCATAGTCAATGTGGGACGTTCTGATATCAATGCGAATGCGTGTATTGAGTAAAACACGTGGTTTCTGAGGTTATAATTATCATCATTCGTTCTTACAATCGTCATTTGATCACCACGTGTTTTGTGTATTTTTCAAATATTGGTTATAACTTTTCGGAATATAATCGTGCACAATGTTAATTCAGAAATTGTCGAAATTCTGTGAGCGAAATGAGAAGTATAAACAAAGAATCTTTCCATTTGAAGTAAATATTATTTCTGCAATATTGTTTAACATATATTTAATTGTCGCATGTGTATTTTAAACTATTATCTATTAATCTTGATTGTCAGTTGTGTAAAATTTATAAATATAATATTCAATTCCTTTTTTATTTTTTAGGAATTTCATCAAATTGAGCCTGACAAAATTTTAGAAATATTATGTGAATTTTTGATGCAGCCAGAGTGCACACAAGATGTTGCTGACTGTTTTCCAGAATTGTTACCAGCACTTGTTTCAATGGCAATATCTACAGATGATATGCAATCATCCACACTAATTGATAAAGATATTATTCATATATTGAACTGTGTTATATTAGGAAAACTGCTTCTAATTAATCAAGATTTATTAAAAACGTATGTACTTGTGATATACTTATTTCATGTATTGTGTGCAATCAACTCTTTATAATAAGAAATCTAATTTACATAATATTTTACAATTTTATATATATTTTATTTACATAAGATTGACAAGCAGTAGACTTTTGGCTTTGATGAAATCTATTTTAATTCAATTTAGCTTTTAAAATAAATTATTGATAATGACATATATATATATATATATATATATATATATATATATATATATGCATATAAATTAGATAAATATATATTAAATTTTATGATATATATTGGAGTGTTAAAATTTGGAACTGAAAATATTCAATTTTTATATTCTCTAGTTTAAAAGGTAGAAATTAAATATTAATATTTTTTGCTAATATTAGAAAATAAATTATTAAATTTATCTTTTTGTATATATTTAAAATATAAAGATTCTTTATTATACATTAATATATTATAGAATAATATATATATATATATTCTTATTTCAGATTTGTTTTACGCTATTTTGATATTAATCCAGCACCATTTGAGTTTTATGACACAGATAATTCTTCTCTTGAAACTGCTACATCTGCAAAAAGACAAAATACAAAGAAGTTATCATACAATATCTCTACAATATCTGAATATGACATTGTAATTGCATGTTATAATATTTTGCGGTCTGCTGTTAGCCATTTTAAACATAAGTGGAATTGGTCCAAATTTTATAAATATTTAACAAATGCAGATGATAGAGTAAAATGGTATGTACATTGCAATATATTTATTAATAAAAATTTTGACTTTTTAGAAAGAATAAGCAATATTAATATTTCAAGAATTTTTAATTATTTTTAAGAATTTTTAATTATTTTTCTTATAATTGCTTTTGAAAATAAAAGACTTTCTTATTGGATTCCAGGACTGCCTTAAAATGCATAGCAATAGTTTTGAACATGTCTGAATCAACAAGAATGTTGTGTGCGCAAACATTTATACCAAATTTTGACAAATTTCTGACTGATTATGAAGACAAGAAGGTAGACACTAGAATTGCTTGTGTGAGCTTTGAGTCAATGGAAGATACAGTCAAAAATATCTCGTCTGTTGTATCTATTGGTGGAATTTTATTACCAACTCTTGGGAAGAATCAAAGCTCCCATAATTTAGTTCCAGTCTCATCTATGATGAAAAATCTGCAAAGTTTGGCTATGGCTATTGGTTTCAAAAAATGTATTTGCTTGCAAGGACCAGTAGGTTGCGGTAAGACAGCTTTGGTAGAGTATTTAGCCAAAGTCACTGGACACGATATGTCAAACTTTGTCAAGGTGCAACTAGGCGATCAGACTGACTCGAAAATGCTACTGGGAATGTACAGATGTACCGATGTGCCCGGTGAATTCGTTTGGCAACCGGGTGTTCTCACGCAAGCGGTTATTGCCGGCAAATGGTTGTTATTAGAAGACATAGACAGCGCTGCTCTGGATGTAGTTAGTGTTCTAAGCAACTTGATGGAAACAGGAACACTCTGTGTACCCGGCTATCGCGACACCGTTTACGCCAACAGTGGATTTCAGTTGTTCGTAACTCGACGGTTGATGATATCAACCACGGGCATTCAGAAACATGTGTCAGGATCATTGAGTTTATTGCAGAAACATTGGCTGTGTCTAAACGTAGAACCTTTATCAAAAGATGAATTAGTGACTGTAGTCAAAACATTATTTCCAGTATTGAACACTATCGCTACTAGAATAGTAGATGTGTTCTTATTGTTTTCTGTAGGACATCATGATAGTGACAACAGTGCAAGTAATGCTATAGCATCATTGAAGATTGGGCGACAAACATCGACACGGGATTTAATAAAATGGTGTTCCAGAGCTATTATCGATTTTGATGTATCATCGCCTAATTCTGCATTAAAAATATATCAGGATGCTTTGGATGTCTTTTGCTATTCGGTGCCTAATGAAGGTATGTTTTTATTTATTTCCTACTTTTTTTTATAATATAATATTAGGGTAACTATATTTAAAAACATTTTAATTATATATCATTGATTATTACGATTTTTTATAGATCAACGATTAAACTTGGCCAAAATGGTGGCTTGCAAACTCGGCATTATAGAGACTAAAGCGGAGTACTTCTGTAACTTGCATAAACCTTCCATAAATTTACGTTCCAATGTTTTGATAGCGGGTAGAGCGCAGCTGCTTCGCAAGGAAGCGCGATGTTCACAGAGATATGAAAATAACAATTTCTCATATACAAGACTTTCTGCATGTTTATTGGAACGGATAGCTAGCTGCATTATGCAAAAGGAGCCTGTCCTGCTCGTTGGTGAAACGGGTACTGGAAAAACAAGTGCAATACAATATTTGGCAAAGAGTACTAATCACAAGTTGACAATTATAAATATGAATCAGCAGAGTGAAAGTGTCGATTTATTAGGTGGCTACAAACCAATTGATTTAAAGGTTTTGATCTTACCTATTTTAAAAGAATTTGAGGAGTTGTTTCACATTTATTTCGTGATAGAATCAAACAAGAACTACTTGGAAAGCATAACTCTGTGTTACGAGCAGCAGAAATGGAATAAACTTCTTGTTAAAATGCTTGACAGTGCATTAGCTGCTATAAGGATACAGAAAAAAAGGCTAAAAGAATTATTAGAAAATTTTAAGCTTAAAAAAGATGAGGTGATACATTCCAGGCTAGTCAGTCATCTAAATATGCTGAGAAAGTGGAAGAAGATACGGGATAAACTTAATAAACTGAAAGTTCAAGTGAAGAGTCAATATGCGTTTTCTTTCATGGAAGGGAGTTTGATCAAGGCTTTGCGGAATGGTGATTGGGTTCTCTTAGACGAGATTAATTTGGCAAGTGCGGAGACGCTGGAATGTCTCTCTGGTTTGCTGGAAAGTTCTTCGGAGTCGCTATTGTTGCATGAGCACGGCGATGGTGAGCCTGTAAAAAGACATCCTGATTTCACAGTGTTTGCCTGTATGAATCCGGCTACAGATATCGGTAAGAAAGATCTACCCGTCGGTTTGAGGAATAGATTCACTGAATTCTACATCGACGAGCTAACCACACCATCGGATCTTCGACTTCTTGTGAATTCTTATTTGAAAACTCTGAATATGCCTGTGAAGATACACGAGGAAATCGTCAAATTTTATTTGAATGTGAGGAAGGAAGCTACAAACACGTTGTTCGACGGTACGGCGCACAAACCACATTACAGTCTTAGAACTCTCTGTCGCGCATTGTATATCTCTGCATTGAATCCCTGCGGCAATTTTCAGAGATCCATATATGAAGCTTTCTCTTTAAGTTTCTTGACCCAGTTGGATTACAACTCATATCCAATCGTACAGCAAATGATCACGAAAACTATCTTGCATAATCAGAATGTTAAAGCTTTCCTTGGCAATCACATACCGCAACCGAAATGTGGTCCGAGCGAGGAATACGAATATATCGAAGGATATTGGGTTCTTCAAGGAAATTTAACACCTGAAGTACCTAGCAACTATATATTGACTGATTCCATCAGAAGAAATTTGAAGGATTTAGTGAGAGCGGTATCGATAGGTAAAATTCCAGTTTTACTACAAGGTGACACATCGGTAGGGAAGACTAGTTTGATTACTTATCTGGCAAAAACTACAGGACATGTCTGTGTTCGAATAAATAATCACGAGCACACAGATTTAGAAGAATACGTCGGAAGTTATATCGCGGATGAAACTGGCAAGCTCATGTTTAAAGAAGGTATTTTAGTTGATGCAATGCGTAAAGGATATTGGATTATCTTGGACGAATTAAATTTAGCCCCAAGCGATGTCCTGGAAGCTTTAAATCGAGTCCTTGATGACAACAGAGAACTCTTCATACCCGAGACGCAACAAGTCGTGAAAGCACACAAACACTTCATGCTGTTCGCTACACAAAACCCTCCTGGTCTTTATGGCGGTCGAAAGATTTTATCCCGTGCGTTCAGAAACCGATTCGTAGAATTACATTTCGATGAAATACCGCCGAATGAATTGCAGATAATACTTCACAAGAGATGCCATATGCCTGAGTCATATTGCAAGAAAATAATTAACGTAATGATGGAACTTCAAATAAGACGTAAAAGTACAGCAGCTTTTGCTGGTAAAAAGGGATTTATAACTTTGCGAGATCTGTTTCGTTGGGGCGAGAGATATAGATTAGCAGAAGTAAACAACAAATTTTACGATTGGGACCAACATATGGCGGATGAAGGTTACCTCGTTCTCGCATCTAAAGTCCGCCGAGCGGAAGAAGCGGACCAGATAAGACAAGTACTAAAGAAGCATCTGAAGAAAGACGTGAATCCTGACAATTTATTCACACTAAATGACAAGACTTCGCTTGTGACGAAACACATTTTGGAAGAGATTTTGAACAACAAGATCTCGGGTTTCGATCACATTGTGTGGACTTATCATATGCGTAGAATGGCAGTATTGGTAAAGAAATCCTGCCAATTCAAGGAACCGGTGCTTCTAGTCGGCGAGACCGGCGGAGGCAAAACGACTGTCTGCCAATTGATCGCCGCTATTAATGGTCAAACTATGCGTAGCGTCAATTGTCACATGCACATTGAATCATCTGATTTTCTGGGAAATCTACGACCAGTTCGAGAGCGTGCCGAAGGTGATCAGAGGCTTTTCGAATGGGTGGATGGTTCTCTGATAAATGCCATGCGTAATGGCGATCTGTTTTTAGCCGATGAAATCTCGTTGGCCGATGATAGCGTTTTGGAGCGATTAAATTCATTGCTGGGTAAGTAAGCGAATCGCAAATTAAATCAACATATGTAGAAAAAAAACAATTTTACATATGTCTTTGAATATAAGAAATTCAAAGCAAATAATGGCAATGATTAAATTTATGGTAAAAATTTGAAAAATAAAAGAACACAGAATTTAATTCATTTTATTATTACGAAACACACACATGCATTTATTAGTAATTTTTTTTATGTTATAGAACCGGAACGTAGTCTTTTATTGACCGAGAGAGGAATCGAATCTTCACATAATGAAGAAAACTCTGTGATCGTGGCGGACGAGAAATTTGTATTTATTGGAACGATGAATCCCGGCGGTGATTACGGTAAAAAGGAGCTCTCGCCGGCCTTGCGGAATCGCTTCACTGAGGTGTGGTGCGAAGGATGTATGGCAAGGAACGATTGGTGCGATATAATAGTGCACAATCTCCGCATTGAATCGCAACAGACGAAAGAATCAATCGCCACCGCGATATTGAGATTCACTGAATGGTTACACACGACCGAAGTGGGCAAGAAGCTCACGGTGAGCATACGAGATGTGCTCACTTGGGTCGATTTCATAAACATATGCACTCAGTGCGAAGCACTCATGTCGAGACTGACAGTCGGAGAAGCGTATTACCACGGTGCTTGTCTCACATACATCGATAGCCTCGGATCGGGCTGCACAGGTTCAGAAAGGTAAGCATTTTATATTAGCAAAAATATTAATGTGGTGTATAAAAATTTTGGATGAATTAAATTTGTTAAATTTTACTAAAAATCTTTTGTACAAAGAATTTAATTTATTAAGATTTATTGAATTTTATCAAATTAAATTTTAATTTTACATTGAATAGGAAATATATAGATTCTATTGTGATTATATCACGTTTTAACGTAATGCTTACATTTACTTTAATGCAACAAAGAATTCAATATCTAATGATTAACTATTATTTGTTATTAGCAACAGCAAATTGAGGGACTTTACAAAGGCAGCTCTTCAATTTATTAAATCAGAGATTGAAAATACTATAAGATCTGATCTTAATATGGAAATCTCTCGAGTAAACGAAAAAGTTGTTATGGATGCTTCAGACGTATTTGGCATATCGCCTTTTTATATCAAGAAAGGTCCGCATATTTCTTCCGAAAATAACGTTTTTACATTTACAACTCCCGTTACGAAGCTAAATACGTTGAAATTATTAAGAGCATTGCAATTGAGCAAACCGATTCTGCTGGAAGGAAGTCCAGGTGTAGGAAAAACTAGTCTGGTTTCCGCACTCGCCAAAGCCGCAGGACAGACTTTGCTTAGAATCAATTTAAGCGACCAAACGGTACGTGTCATAAAAAGCGACACATAGCTTCAGCATCGTCAGTATTAAAGTAATATATATATATATATATATATATATATATATATATATATATATATTGTGTTGAAAATAAATGACATCTTTTACAGGACGTATCCGATTTGTTTGGTGCCGATCTTCCCGTAGAAGGTGGGAAAGGTGGTGAATTCGCATGGCGAGATGGGCCATTTTTGCGAGCTTTGCGGGCCGGATATTGGATCTTACTCGATGAATTAAATTTAGCCTCGCAATCGGTCCTAGAAGGCCTTAACGCCTGCTTCGATCACAGGGGAGAGATATATATTCCCGAATTAGGAAAGACATTCTCAGTCAAACCTGGCACAAGGTTGTTCGGCTGTCAAAATCCTTTGCGGCAAGGTGGAGCTAGACGAGGATTACCAAAATCCTTTTTAAACAGATTTACTCAGGTATTGTTTTGATATAATTTACAGAATTTGATGTAATATTATCAAAATATATAACTTCTGTATTCTAAGATTATTATTTTTGTAGGTTTTTGTAGAGGCATTAATGGAGGACGACTTGAAGTCTATTCTTAGTGTGCAATTTCCACAACTTTCTGTGGACTTGATTAATAATATGGTAGAATTCAATAGTAAATTAACGTCGGAAATTGGCATTGTGTGGGGACACGCCGGATCTCCATGGGAAATGAATCTGCGAGATATCACTCGATGGTGTGAGACAACTATCAAAGCTGCTTTTAACAAATTTCGTGGCGATAAACAGTATTTTAATCCGGGTGATAGTGTGGAACTTATTTATGTTAATAGAATGAGAACTAATGAAGATCGCCAAAAGGTAACCTTATTAACAGATTAAAATACCTAAAATTGTCTTTCTTTAGCATTATATAATATTTTTTATATTATTGATTTATTTTGTAGATCTATGATATATATCAAGAAATGTTTTCGCTCGAAAAATATTCGTTTCCACCTAATCAACTGCCGATGCACATTACGGCAGATAAACTTTTCATCGGCGATGTGACATTAAGCCGGAAAAATTGCTGCTCAGACGAGGACTGCAATTTGTTAGTTCTCAGAGATCAGAGAACGGTATTAAAGAGTCTTATGCAATGCGTTAAGATGAATTGGATGTCTATACTTGTATGTTCAGGTTTATTTATTATATTAATTCATATATATCTTCTATTAGAATTTTTCATCTTTTGTTGATTAATCGTATTCTAAACTTAATATTACAGGTTGGTTCTTCAGGTTGTGGGAAGAGTAATGTGGTTCGTCTACTTGCTGCTTTGACAGGTCAGAAGCTGAGATCAATAGCTGTGAACTCTGCAATGGATACAACAGAGATATTAGGTGGCTTTGAACAGGTAAGTGACAACGTGAGACAGATAATTAAATATATTTCTGACATTGCGTAATAATATCCTGAGAAATAATGATGACAAATATTGAAGAAAATGAAAGAAAATCATCAATCTTTTGATAAATAATTAACTATATAAATATAAAGCCAAGTTAAAAACATATTTTTCCTTTCGTCATATTTTAAACACATTATATTGTCATTTGGTAGGAAGAAAAACATGTGATTACATATATTACACAGATCTTTATTTCAAATATGTGAGCAGGATTTTATATACATTTAAATATAATGCATTCTTTCTCTTTTTTCCTTTCTGACAAGGATTTATAATTTATGGATTATATATCTTATATGATATTGCATATTGTGCTGCTATTCGCAGCAATTTTTCAGGCATTACTTAAAAATGTTCTTAATAATATTTTTCCCTGACGAGATTATTTAGAATAATTCGCTCTAGTGCTTTAGCTTCCAAGCACGCTTTAAAAAAATTAATTTTTATAGCAATTTCAAGACATTTGTTATTTAAAGAAATCAAGGTAGGCTGAGTTAAATAAATCTGATCTCAAAATAATCGCGTTATAAAATTTTAAAAACTTGCACTCTATATACAGAGGTTAAATGTATTGTATTATTTCGATAAATTTTAAATTTAGCCAGATATAATTCCAAATTTTACATCCAATTCGTTGAGAAATAAAATATCGTAAAATATGTGTGTTAAATAACAATAAGATAATACTATTGCAAAAATAAGTTGTACAGTGCATCAAACACAAAATTTAATTGTAGTCAGCATCAAAATTTTTCATTAGATCTTTTCGTATATTTTTTATATATTTTTCGTATATTTGAATATTTTTTTTTCTCTCTGTCTTTGTTACAATTGCTATTAATGGATGTAGGCCATTTTCATTTTCTGGATATTGCATATATAAAATTACAATAAAAAATTTCGGTCTCATTCTGACATTTTCTCTTACGCGTATTTTACATTAATTTACATTGGACATTTATTACCTGTGATATACCTAGGAAGAAAGTGTGATAATTACGGTAGTTAATTGACTTGTATTCAAGCAGTATCTTTCGTACGCCGCTTTTAACAATACATTTAAGGCAAATAAAGAAAGATAGGAGGATTGTGTGAGAAATTAATCTCACGTAATTTTAACAAATATTAACAGTCACATAATATGACGTGGTATACTCGTTTTCAAATACGACATTACGTTGATATGCTTTTCGCTGTACAATAAGAAATATTCTTTACTATACTAATAACACTTTTAATATATTTTTAATATACATAATATATGTATATTTTAATGAAACCAATAATATACATATTTTGGTAATGTCAAAAGAAATTGCGATAATTTCGATTTCTTTTATCGGACTTGTAAATAATATTAGAAGACATTGAGAAAAATGTCGGCTAGCAAATTTTATGTTTGAATTTTACTCTTCTTATATTTTTCTTACAATTAAAACAGTATTTATTTTAGTTCAAAAAATGATTTGTCAACTGTGACGTAAAACAATGATGATATAGCTTGATATGAAAAATTTTTCTTACACAAAATTGTTATTTTTCATTGTCCTTATAATTAGGAGTTAGATTTTTAACTGGTATGAAATATTATGTCTTTTTCTGTGTTTTAAAAAAATTACACGACTAAAAATTTAAACCATTTGATCGAACTTTGATTATTTTTAAGTTCGATTAATTGAGTTTTGATTTAGTTTTAATTTCTTAATATTACAATTTTTTCTTGTCTTATTCTCTCGAGTTTTTCGATTAAACTTTCTCATTTTCTAATGCATTCTTTAATATTAATTTATTCGATATCATAATTTTTTAGGGAGGATTTTTCGAAATATGTTTGAGTTTTCATTATAATTAGTAAGATGAGTAAAATTTGATACATGCGAGGGGATATATTACTTTCCGTTCGCAGTTTAGCGAAAAATATAATTTTGCATAATCTTATTTTGCAAATAAATGTTTAATTCAAAATTAAAAATAATTAAAACGAATTTTAAAGAAGGATTAATAGCAAATACATATTTGCAATATTAGATGCAATTTTATGTAAAAATTGCCTACACTACATTTGCATAAGTATTCCCATTTTTGCGAAATAAATAAATAACATGATCGTATCTCTATTTCTTTTTTCTTAATCGTTATTTTTCATTTGCATAAATCAAAAGCGTCGATGTAATGCAGTTAAATCAGCAAAACGCTGATTGCGTTGTGCGATTGCAACGGGTGCAGTCTCTAAAATCTTGCGTAGAAAATATATATGTAATTTAATATATATAATATATGTTCTCGCGAGAAGATTGAGTCCCTAAGATGAAGAAGCTCACACGATAGTGCCAGTTTACAGTTTTTTAAAGATTGTACATCCAATCATTATATACATTTAGTAGTGCACCTAGACGCGAAGGAAGGGATTGCAAATCTTTTTTTTTTTTTTAGTTACACTTTCTAATATATGTTGTTTTTCTTTGCCTTGTCAGATATTCGCTTCGTTTTCAATTTCTTTTACAGAAAGTATAGCTGAAAAAAGCAGATTATAAATTATACACAATTATTTAACATTTTTAAGTTGTCATACACATTGCACGCTTTCTATCTATAAACATATATCTTCTCTATACATTCATTAGTGACATAGGACGAAGACTAGGACGTTTATAAACAATCACAGATATATTCAGATGATGCCCGGTTAAGTAAATTTTTTTCTTTGCGGTCTCTATCGTATTTTTTTTCTTCCTTATTGCTAATTATTTTGTGGCAATATGCGCACAATTAATAAAAAATAATAAAAAAATTAATATTCCAATTTTTATTTTAAATTATATACGGAATTGATGAACGGTTTATAATAACAAGTAGACAGACATTGTTTACAAGATGTATTTGTATAGAAAATGTCCTAAAGTGTGTATTAAATTGATAAAAATTGATGAAAATTTGATTTTTACTGCCAATTATACAATTAAATGATTAAAGTTTTATTTTCCATTATCCAATTTTCAACTAATTAATAATTATAGCAATATTACTTGCTATAATCATCTAGAATTTTATAATTATTTCTGGGACATTCTGAGAGAGCGATAAAAAAGGCATTATTTCGATAAAAATTGTTGCAAGTAATTCTAGCTAGAAATTCGCGAAAAATAGGGAAGTATGCATTTTCGAAACATGGCAAAATGGCAACGCTATTGCTCAGATATAAAAGCAATAATATTTTGTAATTATTTTAACTGACAATTTTGGACGTGAGAATTGTATAAATTGACATAGACGTAAGTATGAATTTTATGAAAAAAATCAGTCTGTCGATATTTTTAAGTCTAGTATACGTGCATCTCATAAAAGTACAAGTAAATGTATACATCAAGTCTTCGATTATTTTTTAAATTCAGGATACATTATTCTTGATTAATCTTATACTATATAGTAGCTTGATGTCTCGCTCTTCGACATCGCGGAAAATCATTCTATTCGTTGCAACTCAATTTATGATTTGATTTGAATTAAATTAAATTTATGATGGAGTTCCATCATAATTGGCTCCATTGATATTACTATTAAAAATTAAGAAGAAAAATCTTTATAGACGTGTTCAAGAGCAGTCATGTAAATGGAAATATTTGTGATGCCTTCGCTGATACATACATATAATATATTAACGCTCGTCGTTAAAAAATAGGTGACGCAATATTTATAGTAAACGATTCATTTGATTTCGGCTTTATCGACAATATAAATATCTGATTAGAATATATAATGCTTCAGGAGGGGATCTTAAAGGAAGGTTTCTTCCCGAAAAATTTATTTTTATCATCTTGCGATTTTTTTTTTTTTACATTGTAGCCAATTAACGTTTTCGATGCGTTGTTAATTTTTTTTTATAATAAATTTGCTTGTTTATTCGCTGGGCAAGTCACTACTTGTCGGACTCATTTGGAGATCATTCAATTCTGTAGGTGCCGGCAGCAGGAGACTCGGTCTCCTGGACAGTTCCTCTTCGTAAAGACTGGAGGTGCTCTTCGGTCTTGAAGTCAAACTCCAGGGATCGGGTACCACGATAGAATTGTCCTGTAGAATAATAATATATACATTTGTACGCGTTTAACATATACTCAGTTAATAAAATATATATATATATATATATATATATATATATATATATATATATATATATGATAAAAAAGTCGTATAAAAAAATCAATATTTTTGAAAAAGGAGACATCAAGGAAAATTAGTCTTCAAGTAATTAAAGACCAATCTTCAAGTGATTAAGACAATTCTCTTTGAATAGTTAAAGTCCGGTCTTTAAGTCATTAAGAACGAATTTCGCGATAAGTTTCGGCTATTATTCAACCAGTGTCCTACCACCAGTAAGTGTTTGGCAGTCGGTGGCAGGGGTGGTTTTAGGAGCGCCACATCGGTAAGATTGCATCCCGACGGCGCAACCGGCGCCGCCAGGGGTGGATCCGGCGGCGAGGGTAGATTCATCGGCGCCTCGTATCGGGGTAACGTGACATTCTGTATCGGACTAGTAGCGGCGGATCCGAGGATCCATCGGGCTATGCTTTCGCAGCAGCCGCAACACACGTCCGACATGCCTTGCCGCAATCCCCGATGTAGAGCGAGGAACAGAGCCGGGTTTACAAAGGCATGGACATACGCAATGTGCAGAGTCACCTGGTATAACAAAAACCGCGAAACCCGGTGATTTAGATGCAGTATATAAATAGTACGATATAAATTGTAAATGCAAATGCAAACATCGATGCAAAATTAGATAACAGCATAGTCATAAATTGGAAAGGAAAATAATAGAAACAAAAAAACTGATGTTTTATTCTAAAATATAAAAAAGAAAGAATTATAGCAAAAATTAATTATATGAATGATGAAAATATATTTAATTATTTATATATATAGATTTTTATCTAAGATGAACAAAGATTATATTTAAAAGAGGTTTATTAAAGCACTCTATAATATTTGTACGCGGAAAAATATTTGTCTAGTTAGGAAATAAATATGAATCATCTCTCTACGTTTCTTCATTGCGGTTTTTGCTTCGTCAAAATATCGGGAGTCTATTGAGAAGATTAAATGCAGCTATTTCGTGCATCTGCTACGACACTGCATCAGCAAAATCGCTGTGCGATGCCGTTGAGTTTTTCGACGCGCAATTGCTTCTTTGGAAAATTTATATTCTCTTCCACAAGAAAGATTCTTGTGGAAGAAACTCTCCGCTCTCCGTAGAATCGTGCGAATTCGCTCAACTGACTTGCAATTCATGATCAGCCGTGTGTTCCTACGATCGAACATGTTTCGTTTTTACGTGTCTCTTCGCGAACTTTTCGATTTATCTCTATCATGGCTTTGTATTGGAAATCAAATCAGTATCATTCGACAAGCTTTATTTCGCATGTGGATGTTTTAAAAATCATATAATGCTAAATTATAATAATGAGTAAAAAGCGTGCGAATAAAAGAAAAGATTTATATTCGCGTGCCGATATTGCGCACAAATGTATGTTTACAAATGACAAGTAATGATCGAGATATTTACGAAGCATAAATATCGATAGTGTCTAAATTCTGTAAAAGCCAATAGCAGATACAAACTTCCTATTATCTAATTCCGTCGATATTCTATTCATTCTAATTACCTCGTAGCCTGTAGGATTGCCTATAACAGGATGGTGCACTAAGGTAACGAAAAACAATGGTCCCCAGAATATGACGTATGCTGCCGTTATGACCAGGAACATTTTCACCCTTTGCACGCCCTCGCGTTCCATCCTTCTGAGGTAATTCCTCATTTTTCGATGCTCCTCGACGGCACCTGTCCTCTGAAATATATAGAGATGCCGTTTTGAATAATTTTAAATCTTTATGCATCTCTAGTATTCGCTTTCATCGTCATCTCTTGCTTGGCACATATGCTCAATTTTATTTGCATTTGTAAGCGTAAGAAGCAACGAGCGTATCCGAGAAAAAATGGTGATAATTATTAATGATATTTAAGAAAAATACTAAATTATATAAATTATGGATCGAAATAAATGATGATCTAGCAAGAAAAGAATTTCTATTTAGCAAGAAAAATTTTTTATTTGAAAAATTATTTTTTAATATATAAAGAGATACGTTTTATGCGTGGAAAATTATTAATATAATGACTTACTTTTGGCGTTGTACCGTTTCTCGTGTCAACTACACCATCTTCGGTTGCAAGCGCGTTGGTTGCACCCTGATGTCCGCCTGTCACATTAACGAGCGTTGTGACGAGACCAGCTACTCGTACCTGGGGATAAACAAGATTGTATAAGAGTAGAAGAGATTTATTAATATTTTAAAAACGTATTTTAAAACATATAAAAAAAAGTATGAAAATATAAATCGTCTAAAATTTTATTTCAAGTTAATGTGTATGATATTTTTATTAACATATTTTATGCATAAATTTGTATTCTGTAATTTTATATATATTTTTATTAGCATAAACGTAAGTTTCGATAATTATAAATTTATAATACTTTAACCATTAATACATATAAATTTTGCTCACCGCTTCGACGTTAGCTTTCGTCAGATCCCTGTGCAATTTTCTCAAATGAAAGAGCGTGAGCGCCACGCAAATGATGTTGATGACAATCCAGAGTACGTTGAGTATATAATGACGGAAAGGGCCATGTATCAACGGGCAACTAGGCGCATTGTGCCCGCTCTCCGTATTGGCCGCTAAAGCCCCGCTGAGAAACGTGGGCCCCAGATTTATCGTTATGCTGGCGAACCAGATCATGAAAGTGCCAAAGAGCACACACTGCAAGCAATAAAAAAATTATTTGGAAAAACTTGCGAAAAAGGATTTTCCAATTTATGTGACATTTCTCCCAAATTTCACAAATTTCTCAAACTTGTAACGCTTCGCGAATTGTACGAATTCTTTCTTGTGATAGAAGATTTTTCAAATAACGACTTTTTGAACATTTTTACGGAGATAGACAAACGTGAATTTTATTTTTGGGGAAAATGTAGAAATAATTATATAATTAAAATAATTTTTATTTATTTTAATATCTCTTTTCTGCGAATTTCTATAAAATATTTTTATTAAAAAGATAAAAGAACACATAAAATATAAAATATTATTTCTCTTATCTTGCTATAATAAAGTACAATACACAAATTGTTTTAATTAAAGTATTTGATGCTATGGAAATTTCCGGTGAGTTTCGCAAATATTCAACCGAGGCTATTTCAATCTAATTATTTAATCAATGCTAGTAATTTGTGTAAACTTTTACGATTTAAATAAAGATAAATTTAAATTTGCATATTTATATTAAATATGGCGCATTGTTTTATTTGATTCATTATTTGCAACATAATTGGATATTTTTATATAATTATAAATTTGTTTGTACAGTGCAAAACAAACTCACAATACATTTCATTCGAGTAAAGTCTAATTTAAAATATCATGATTGCTTTATAATGCGAGTTTACAATAATCTCAATGTCTTCGTTTACATTCTAAGAAATCCGTTAAATTCGCAATTGATCGTAGAAAGTAGAGACCATTTTATAAAAGTCAATTTTTGATCATATTGTTACAATCGCTCACCGCAAAAAATGCAAAAAATATTACTTTTAGTTTTCTTGATTTTATCAAAAATATCGAAATAAATTTCTATCACAACTTTTAACATTTCAACATTGATTATCTTGATAACTATATCGCAAATCAAAATTCTTATAAATTCCATTTTTAATTAAATAGCTAATAATTTTTTATTGTGATATAATAATTAGTTTTGTGGAAAATTATAATAAATTATACTGAAAAAAAATTATATTAAGACTGCAGTTGCAATTTTCTCGCGTGTATAATAATAGACATATTGCATGTTTAACGAACCGTCTTATTATTAAAATTAAGTTTGTATCATTAAAAACAAGTCAATTACTGTTTAACATGCAAGTTATCGCGTTAAATTAATTTGGAACCGCCTGCTGCTACATGTCCCCAGGGAAGTCGAATCGTTGGAACCGGAAATTAATTGCACTAATTTAATGTTATCATATAAGATCTCTCGTAAGATTTGCATCAAATTTTAGGGACGTACAATGTGGCGAATTTGGGAATAAATGAATTTTTTTTTATGTAAAAGTTCCGCCGTTCTTTCTCGCGACTTTCGGATTCAACATGTTGATAGATAAATTGAACTAAACGCGAAAAAGTTCTCCTAAATCAAAATTTGTTTTGCTTTGAATGACAAATGATAAAAATATGGACTTTTTTAAATAATTTAGATTAAATTAAATTAGAAAACTCTTGCATAAATATTATTTCTTATACACACATACTTTATTTACTTTAGTTATATTTGAATATTTATTATAAATTAACATGAAATGTTACTTTAGAATGGTTTAAAAATCATTCTTTATGTTCTTTTTTGCGAATGATTAATTCGACTTTTTAAAAGGGCTTTTATATTTTTAAAAGCCAAGACTGTGTAAGCATTATTGTCTTTCTGTGACGGCGATGGCGCGATTAATTTTCCTTTAAAAAATTTGGTTCATTTCGACGCGCTGCGTGATGCAGACAGCTTGCACCGCAATCAGTCACTAAATTCGTCATTGCTGCGGTTAGGTGGAAATCTCTCTTGTTCCGAATATGAGACGAATGACCGCAGTTTGCGTTAGTCAAAGTCATGTGGTTTATTTATACATCAATGTTTTTGATCAATTGCTTGCCATAAGCAAATAGATATAAATTAACTTGAGTCAATACAGGCTTAAAAGTGGTATATTTTATTAGTACATAAATTGAAACTTAATTGTTAAAACTCGGAGAGAGTTTACGTATGAATATGAATTGACAATCTAAATTATACCTTGCGATATATCTAAGACAATCATTGCGAATACGAACGGAAATCACATTAAATGTGCGCGCTATAATTTTTATTACCTGGGGCGAGTCCATCAGCAGAGGCGCGGTCAGGTCTGCCTCCTCGTCGCTCTCTGGAAATACCGGGCTGTCGTTTAACACGGTTGTAAGCATATTTACCGTAGAAACGGTCACCAGTAGCAGAAAGGCAGTCTCGACTAGGGAACACTTGTTAACGGGCTGACAATTCAATATACTTGAGCCAAGAGGCAACAATATAGCGGCCCTCGCGCAGTCTACCATGGCTTGGTGGAATAACAATCCCTGGGACCACCTGTAAATCCCAGGATAAATATGCATCAATATGTTCATTTGCTATTCCATCTCGCTATGTCTTTATCAACTTCGCTATTTTTAGATTTAGACATTGCATTCTATAAAATAACGTAACGTCTTTGTATTTTATTTGCACGGACAGCTTATTTATTTATTAAATAAATTTTATTTGAAATAAGAATTTATGTGTGAATAAAAACAAACTATATGCTCAAAATGTGGCGTGTCGAATTTTATCGATTTATTAACTTTTTTTCACAAAAATATGATATACTCATTGCGTTCCGTATCATATATGCTGAATATTGACTAAACTGAAAATTCTGTTGAAGTAACTTTTATTTGAAATATCCATTTTTGACTAGGAAAATATTTTATTTGTGTGTAATCTGAAAAAAATATTGCATATTTTCCGTCGTCGTTTTTTGTTAATAAAATTTTATAGATTGATAACAGAACATGTTTGATATATTTAAGAACACTGTAGTTTCTCACGTACATTATATTTGAAATATTTTATATCGGGAGATATAGTGTACACAATTTATGTTTACTCGCAAGTATACGATATGCGATCAAGATTTTATTCGGTAAACATGTATGGAATTTACTTGGCCGCAATATACTTATCGAAATAAAGTTTAGCAAGTTTCAGAAAGATACTCTTTTGCCAGATTAAAATAAGTCCACGTACATGACATAAATAGATAGATAAATAAATAGATAGATAGATAGATAGATAGATTGAGAAAGAGAGAGAGAAAGTTTCTCTTAACTCATAAATTTTATTCACAAATGTCAAAAGTCATGTTACAGTAAATTCGCTTTATTTGCAAACGGCATGTTCCTATTGTACAGCACTTAACTGGCAATAGATTTGAACATTACGAGGTAAAGGATACAATAGTAGAGCAATGTGTATACGTATTGCGAATACAATAACACAGCTGTGCATACGTATTGCAAACCTATTCATCTTTCTGTTCAACAAACCACGGTTGTATGATTTTTAAAAACGTATGCCCGTATACAAAAGCGGTTTTGTTTAGCCAACATCGATCGAATATCATAACGCGGGAATCTCTGGTATTATTTCCGGATCGAAGCACGGCACTCATAAAGCGCTGTTCTTCGACGGATTATTATTGTACCTGCGCAGCTGTGGCTTCGCCAGTATTAGCGCCATGAGGATGATATTTGCCCCCATCCCCAATGCACCGAGGCTAAATATGACGGTGGCCTCGGTCACACCACCGGGATGACACTGGAACACCTTTGTGGCGTTGGACGTGACATTCCCGGAAGCGCCGATGCCGAACCTCAAATTAGCTCCGATCATCGCTACCGCTGAACCTGCACAAAAGAGAATTGCCTCATTTAATCACCGCTATCAGAATGTTTCAATACGATGAATTGCTAGGGCGAAATCCTTCAAAATTCTGATTTAAAAAAAAAATATTTAGCGCAAATATATAATGGAGTCGTAACATGCGAATAAATTATGAATAGATAGGTGTTAAGTAAAGATTGCTCTTAATGATCGATATAGCGTCTAATTATGCAAAGTTATGTTAAGTACAAAGGAGGAATCTCTGGCGTTGCTAGGAGTTGCGTTAGGAGCTATTATCAGTGAAGAGCGCGAGAATCTCAGGCATTTCCATCTTTCGCCAAATGTCGAATTACCCACGCTTTCAAATCTAGTTACTCTAGTTAGGTCTTGATTATCTCCCGTGCTTTGCGTGAGGTAATGAATACTCAATAATCAGTCGTGTCAATAATCACAGAATAATGGAAACGATCTCTCATAACTTTTATCAATTCAGGCTGCTTGGTTTTGATAAAAAATTGAAATAAAAAATGATGCATAAAAACGGAAAGGATTGAGATGTACAGAATAAGTCTAAAAGTGCACTTCTGGTTTCGAAGATAATGTGCTGTTAAAATAAAGTTAAATAGCAAAATATTTTTGATGGCTTAATCATTCATAGATTGTGTAATATTTTGTTTTATTTTTTATTCCGCGAACAAAACAGCGCTTTCATAAAGAAATATTATTTCATTCAGGCTCTCGATCAGTAATAAATTTTTAATAACATTAATCTTTAACAACATAAAATATCAAGATACAATATATCTCATTAAATTGTTTTACGAAAAAGTTACACTCACATTTCAGTTTTGATTTAGTTTTTGTCAACTTTCCAGCGTTTTTACTAGTTTAAACTATTTCTCATCGGATACCGTATCGTTACATTTTCGAAAACAAGCGAAAATATCCACCGAATTGAACGCGATATCGGTTGTTTATTCTTTCGTTAAGATTCAGTTGCGCGTGTATTTTACTGAAAGGGAGGTGAAGATGCGAGAAAATAGGAAAGAAATTGAAAAGGCGAGTATATATCCGAACTTTACAGCTATCGATATCTGAAACATACACAATGTGTGTCGGAACCATCGAATTTTCCTTCACCTACAGATTCTTGACTTTTTCTTGTCTGTAGTCGATTGTTAAAAATATCACGATATGTAAAATTGAATTGTAAGAAAAGAAACTTATAATTAGGTTTTCATGAACCCTAAGCTTCTACTTTTACAAATCGATAAGAAAATATATTAAAATTTAGATTACTACACGCATATAATGTGGGTAAAGGAAAATTTCAATACTTGGGTTGAGAGAGAACCTCATCTTTTATCCTCCAATGAACGTTCGCCAATATATATTCCAAGAGGCACTGTTTCAAAGTGCTTACCGCGAAATCATATACCTTTCTCCTTGCCTTGAGGCAAAATCACTTGGTTCACGTGTACGAGCGCGCGTTGAGTTCGAAACGTTTGGTTGTTTTCGCGCATACACGACCCACATTTTCAACTTGTGACCCATGTTATCCGAAAGAGATGCTGCCGTACGAGAAGTGTTAACCGAGAGAAAGAGAGAGAGAGAGAGAGAATGAGAGATAAAAAACAATTCCAACTTTATTCGACCTGTAAAAACTCGGTCAGCATGTCAGGCTCGAATGATTCTAGTACCTATCAATGTACAGCTAAATCAGCGAAATTAAGCGGCATCCGATACGAACTAATTCGATTTCGAAGCAGCTGCAGTTAATTGCGAACTACGAGAATGAAAAGAGAAAATATCCTGTCGCCTGTTGACGCGCGCGCTTCGTCATGATTTGAAGCTTCGTCTATGGTTCTAAGAGATTCTCTTCATTTCAGCACTATTGAAACTTTCTCAAGAAACTCCTCCATCTGTCGCGAGGCTCCTTCTTGCATTTTTTTAATATTTTTTACAAGTCAATTAGTTTGAAATGAAACGATAATTTGAACAGTTATAAAATGTGAATATTATTGATGGATCTTAGAAAAATTTGATGGTAAACTTCTTTTATTTGTAATGGAGATTAATTTTAATGTAAAACTGTTAATTACCGTTAATAAGGAATTTAAATACGAAGTGAACAAAGATGCTTTTTTAATCTTACGATAATTTAAATATTTACATGATACTTTCATAATAATTACGATACAAAAGAGAGAGTTATTCTACAGAACTGTCACAAATTAAAATTAAACAAGCAGCGATATTATGGAGAGGATAAGGCAAATGTAATAGTTTTTCATTCATATGTTCTTTAACAATAAATTATAGCTCGCTTTTGTTTATTTTCTTATAAATACGAAAGAAAAGCCGAGTATTTTTCATTACTTTCATGACTGTCAGTCATTGAAGCTTCGTCACGGGTCTTTTGAAAGCTTCTTTCGACATCACTACTTTTTCAACTTCAGAACGATTGAAAGTTGCTTGGCAATCAAGCTTGGTCGTTACGAGTCTTCTCTCTTGGATATCGATCGCGGCAAAAAGTTCTACTGGTCGAAGTCAAAAAGAAAAACCACTCGAAAGTATACCACCACTGCTCTTTTATATCCGTCAGATTGCAATCGATTTTAAGCTGTAAGCGAATTGATATCATTATTGAATTGATAAAACTATATATCCCCTTTATAGATCCTCATCGATCGATCCTATTGTAAGATTCTCTGTAATATCATAGATCAAGAGAGATAAGGAAAAAAGTGACTAAATTAAAGTGTCGAAAAAGATTAAAGTGCTCCTTGTACTTTTACTTTCAATCGAAGCAATTGCGCTCTGAAATAAAGTGCGCGTAGTCAATTTCGGTTAATAAGTACTGTGAATGAAATTTATATCACAAAAAGCTACAAAAAAAAAAGATAATATTTCTTTCTACATTATAAAACATGATCTATACAAAGATGAATTTACACACGTGTAATTCGCTTTTAAAATGAAAATTTATATAATAACGGATATATCAGATTTCTTCCTAAAATAATCTGCTTAATTAGAAGTGTGATAAGTCGACGTAAAACATCACGCCGTTGATAGAAATCCGGAGAGAAGAAATGTCCCTGATCAAATTGCGATAGATAATTTGTGTTTTTCGACGCGTTTTTCTTCTCGGCCGTCCCACGAATCGTAAATTCCCATCTGTTCGAGAGTTTTTTTATCGTGCCGCGTCCAGGAGGCGCCGGAAGGAAATCTCATGCATATTCACGCGGAGATGACATAATTCAATTTTAGGGCCACGTCACATCAGCAACGAGGCTCTCTCCCTCTAACTACCTCACAATTAACCTGCCGGTAATTCGTACCGCTGCGGGCTAGTCTTTGCCTTGCCGTCCGAACGCTCAAAATAACTTTTCGTGCGTTTCAAAACTTAAATGTGTATTCAGCTGGCTCCAGAACGAAGTTATCTCTCTCGGGAAGGTTTCTCCTCGCGGCATTTTTCGTTTTGTAAGTTTTACTATGGTTATTTCTGAGCAACGCAAGTACATGTGAGGTACAGATGATATGTTAAGATAATGAGTTAGAAAAGAATTCATAAGCGCATGATTCATAAATTGCTTTCAATCTACGAATTTTATTTTGCAAATAAATATCGATATGTTTTATTTGTTTAATTACTATGCTCTTAAATTTATAAGATTTTATTTTTAATATTTGAAATATTAGATATATTACTATTATTATTATTATTAGTATTATTATTAGCTATATTATTATTAGATAGATTAGAAATATTATTTTTAATATTAGAAGCATTAGAGATATATTTTTAAGAGATTTTCGAGTTATAGAGCGGATAAAATTTCTTTTGAAATCGACAAATTATATTTTAGTCTTCATGAAAAATTGAAGGGATTCACCGTTACGTATTCACGGTAACGTAGAAATTATACAATGGCATGTGTCACAGTAATGAATTCATCTTAAGGATTGCAACTCTTTACGAGTGTCTTCGAAATGGCTTCCTTTCTTATGAATTCTTGAACTATACGAATATTATAAATTTGAATGTTTGATTTTAGACGCAACGAAATAAAATTTTCTATAAATTATGCAGATTAAAAAATTTTGAAAGTGTGACATTGCTGAATAAATATCATATAAAATAAAATATTACGACAAAAGTTTTTTTTTTTAATAGTTCTTAGTTCCGCGGCTGGTTGCATATGCAAATTTTGAAACTAAAACTTTATAATATCTTAATCTCGATAGCAAAGATTACCATATGCTTTAATTTTGTGTGCGGTGACATCAGCTTAAACAACAAAGACGAAATAATATAGACGTCACTATTTGCGATTTTTTTTCGTGGTTAGATATAAAAGAGTTTTATTTTTTATCTTACTTTACATAAAGCCATTTAAATTTTTTTACTCAATATTACCGCATAGATGTCATTTGTATGCAAAGGGTTAATAGACACTTACGTGTGCAAATAGAATATCGGTAGCTGATACGCATTTACAGGGATAAAGTGGGACACGTGGATTTGGTATAGGCGAATGTAATAGGATTTAAAGCAATCCAATTAGTTGGACCTAAATAAATTCGTTAAGTCTTGACAAGATTCCAGCATCCTTTTTATTTTCTCTTTTTTCATCTCACTTGCTGTTTTCTCGCCTTCGTTTTCTCCCATTCTTGAAAACCTCAGTCAACCGTATAATCACTTTCTTTCTTTCGCTTGGACAAAAACTAATAACGAGTCAAATAATTCGTCAGGCCGATCAAAAACTCCAACCGACGTACAACTTAATTCGCAATAATTTTTACTGATTTTCTACGTTTGATATCTTTTATTGAAATAAAATTGTATCATTTTATTGAAATTGTTATCTAATTATTTAGTAAATGTGGAATAGGCAAAGATAAATAAATAATTTCAGAATATTATTTCAAGATATTATAGCGTAAAAGTTACTTGCTATCTTGTGACTTGAAGAAAAGTAAAAGATATGGATATTTGTATGGATAACATTTTCTCTCTTCAAATTGCAGCCAGCTGTTTTCGTTCCAAAAGGTAGTGATTCTACGGTATCTTGAATAATTTTGATTTGCAACAATAATATTGATATAAACAATTTGCGCGGAAAGAAAAAAAAACATACATTATATTATTTATATAATGTTACATTTTTTTTAATTTTTAGAACATATTTGTAGAACATATTTTGGAATTATTTAATTTAAATTTACAAGATATAATTATTTTACATTTTTTTTAAACTATTTTTTGCATGAAGCGAACATAAATATACAAGACCTTCATATTTGTTGAAAATACCGATGTTAAAATTCGCACGTAGAAATAGGGTGCTTAAAGTCAATTGCAGCGATAAAGCAGACAATAGGCAGGAGATGGAAATTTCGTCGAACGAAATCTATATTGCATATGTGATCGTAATCTAAAAGGAGATAGAGCGAATCACTGAATCACGCTTATCTAATTCAGACTGTTGTTGGTGTAGTTGACTTTTACTGTGTTAGCTCGTCGAGTTTGGACTGTGTCTCGGGCATAATTCGGGAAATGCATGACGGCGCATTCTCCAAGTTTATCTCTCGCTGAACGCGGGGATGCAAGCAACCGCCCGGAAATCCGCGGCGGATGTGTCCCCGCTATTGAAATCACGCGATTGCAAGACGCGCTTTGATTATTCCATTCTCGGCAATCATGTCGCGTGACTAATTAAATTTTGGTTGGGAGAGGGCATATACGTAGGATGCGATCGAGCGTGCACCGGTAATGCCGAACATCATCAAAGATGGTAATTACGTATCCTCGCCGCGGCGGTAATTGGATCTCGCATGTTCGCCATCGTCTCAACGGCTGAAAGTGGTCGGTGACGTATTCAAGATCGCTCGTCTTTAAGCGCGTGGCATGATTATTCATGAATGTCGTATTCGGGAATGATTAATTTGTAAACTGCCGTCGCGCCTCTAATTTGCCGCTTGTCACGCATAAGGCTGTGTATACTACATTAAGCCGCAATTCATGAGTGATAAATCGCTTATTTATTAAACTATTAATTAAACTATTTATTAAACTATTAATTACTTAAGATTTTTTCGTTTTTTTTACTCTTTGAAACAAGTATAGAAAAAATGCAGATTTATATAACATTTCTAATATCTTATTGATATATGAATTATTATTATTACTTTATAACTGTGCAGAGAAAAAGAAAGAATGAAATTGAAATGATATTGTATGAGAGATAGTTTTTGATACCTGCGTTTTGGAAAATTGCAAGGACCTTGAATTCGTGATTGCTATTCTATGATATAATTCGGATATACGTCGTAACATGAAATCGTACAATAAAAATTCGCTGTTGAATTTCGCGTCGAGCAGTTCGTCGATCGATCGCATCAAAAGTCAATTTTGCTGCCGCGACGTTGTGGAGAAGTTGCGTGTGATATGTTTCATCGAATTTCCTCCATCGCTCGTTCATCTTCGCGAGCATTCTGAACGCATGAAATCTAGAAGCCCGATAAAAGAAAATTGTAATCTTAGTAATATTTTTTTTTTTTAGAAGGAACGAGATATTTTATGGAAATATGTTGAATAATCTTTTCTTCTCCTATCTTCTGTATAACGTCTCTAACAAAGATATTTTTTTATTTACATAAAATAACACAGAGCAGAAATCTTTTTATAAATTGAACACGCGTGCGTGATATTTGCAAAATAAAGGTTTCTCAGACTTGTAAAAGCAGTGGTGTTCATCATTTATGTTCACAAGTCACGCTTTTATACGCCTTTTCTGTCAAGCAGTGATGCAAGCCCAATCGATCATCGCCTGTCAACTTTAAGGCGGAAGCCGAGTCTGCTTTATCATCGACTTGAACTACTGTAGCCAACTACTATTGTCCCTGAGCTACTTATTAGCCCCAAAACCTCGAAATCACAAATCAGAATCAACCATTCAGTGAATCAAGATCCGGTGTGACCCTTGACAGATAGAATCTATGGGCTTTAGCGGGTTGCTACATAGTTTGGGGGTTACAATCTTGACAACGTATAAAGGATTCACAGTAGTCCTTTTTTTAAAGAGCATTGTATTATACGGAGAGAGAGAGAGAGAAAATTTGTTATTTAATTTCTATTGTTGAAAGAGATTTTGCTTTTTCTTGTTTAAAATTAATGAAACATTTTAAATTTATTTTCTAAATATATTAATTTTTTTATAATTGGAATAATATAATTTTATACATATATAGTGAATTATTTTTTCTTACACGTAAATATATATGTATGTGATTTTCCAAAACGCGAATTTTAAATTTTCTTGTTACATAAATTTATTTAATTTTATTCTGTTGTGATATTGTTGTGATATGTGTAATATTATTATAAATCTCTACCAATCTATTATTTTTTTGTACCTGCGTAGAATTAATTCATAACATTTTCAATCTTTGGTTACTAGAGAATTAACTTTATGATTACAAAATATTACTTTAAAATTCATCAGTCAATTAATTAAATATGCTATTGCAAAATTACAATACATTAATCACTTTATTATAGAATCTAATCTGAATCATTACGCAAACTAGTCTGACCAGCGCAGTAATTACTGCAATCTAATCACAGCATTGAGATTAATTCTATTTGCCCATAACCGTATTATAGAAATGACATCTCATGCTTTGCACTGTTTCTCAAATTGAGGGAAATTGGGATTGTATTAAATTTGTGACAGATGGACATATAAAAGAAATGTAAAAAAAACCTAAAATATACAACATTTCTCGTGCGGCATAAAAGAATGACTAACTGTTATCAACACCGATATCACTTTTCCTCGCATTCGTCTCAATATTACGGCGAGAAAATGGAATTTCGTAGATATAGAAGGCATTCTTCGACCTTTGTTTAAGAACCTATTTTCCGAGGTCGCGACTGTGTGGCTTGCAAAGAATCCATAAAATGTCGACACAAAAATTCCCATCGTCTTTGAGGCTTCCTCATGGTTGCCGTCGTATAAACCATCATCGGGGCTCATGATAGCTATCGCAATAGCTGCAGATGGAAAATGTTCAATATTTTTGATCTTGTGCACGTTGCTTTCATGCACGGATATTCATTCGGATTCGGGTGGAATGAGGTGCTTATTTGACAATCAGCTGTTTATTGCTGAACACAGAAATTATCAAATTCCACACGAAGAAACTAATAAGAGGAAACGTTCCGCGCTAAAATATTGTTATATTTGCTGAAAGTTTTTGTCTAAAAAAATGTTGCAAATATATATCTGTAAGAAAGCACAAATATTTATCTATATATATGTATACTTATTTATCTAATCTTATTTTATTTTTCATCTATTTATATGAATAAGATATATATATTTATTTATTTATATTTATATTTAATTAGATAATTATTTACATTAATCTCGCCGTTGTCAAGTACATGATCCTTCCCTTATAACTTAATCTCCTATAGTTTTTGAGATATTTAATGTTAAAGTTTCACAGTTTTATTTTCTGTCACATGTATTTTCTGATTTAATAAAATAAGGAAAAATAAAGTTTGTGTACGTTGTATTTGTGTAGAGCAGACGTGGAAAAAGTGTCTGTTTACATTTTCAGGGACAAAGCTCTTTGATGTTCAAAGACCTTGTTTTTTCACTTTCCCCGCAAAGCGAGGTTCAACGCATACCTGTGTGTCTAGTTTCTTGATAGTGGAGCCCCATCATAGGGGGTAGGGAGGGGAGTGGAGGGGCTCCTGCCTTCACGCATATAATTTTTAATGCGAAGTGAGATTCTACATGGGTTTACAACTTTCCATGCAAATCGAGCTTCAATTCAAATCTTTATAAGTGCTGTAATTTTTTGGTAAATATGCATAAAATGGAAAGATGTAAACCTATGTGAAACCTCACTTCGCATTAAAAAGTATATGGGTAGAGGCAGTATGTTCCGCCTCCCCCCTCCCCTTCCTCCTCCTCCCTTCCCAGCGAGAGAGCTCCGCTATCAAAAAATTAAACACATAGGTGTGCATTCTACCTCGCTTGAAAAGTTATAATAAACCTTTAAATATCTCAGAAAGTATAAGAGACCGTCAATTAAATTATAAGAAAAAGTTATTCAGAATCATGTACTTGACAACATATGTCAAGATCATCAGCGAGGTTCTCGTTAATGTAAATAATTATCTTTAATTATTTATTTATATTTAATCATTCATATTTTATATGTATTTTATTTGCATATATAAGTTTCTTCTTACAATACATTTTAAGATAGATTGCAAATTAATTATATTGCTCGATATAAAATGTGTGCAAGACATCTACGAAAAATTCACACAATTTGTGTTCTCTTGTGCGATTAAATGTTAAAAAAAAAAAAATATTTTTATCACGTACACAGAGAATATAGATCAGTTCAAAGATTGACATTAAAATTCAACTCATCTTATGTCGTTTACTCTTCTCAATGTTCCGTGAATCTCCATGAACGTCCTGTTAAAACATAAACATGAGGGTTCTTCGTCACCACCTTTTAGCCATCCTTCGTCACTCCTGTTATTGTATATATAATGTCCATTCCCTTTTTCTCTTTAAAGCCCTCACTAATTCTCGCTCGTAAAATTTATTCCGACTTTTGAGAAACAAATATTTTATCCCCGCGGGTTTCAAAATATTATTCCGCTGGCTTGAAGCAGAGTAATTCTGTGGGAATACATCCGCTGCCTCGAGGCTGACTTGCTAGCGAGGTTGACCCACGACGATGGGAATTCATTGTCACTTGTCTAAACGGTGAGTTCTCGCTCATGCAAGTCCAAGGTTTTATTTAAAATTTAAAGGATAGCAGGAACCTGAATACTATTTTGCGAAGGATATGCAACGTGTGGAACGCGCTCTGGTTTTCTTCACATTCTCTTCGCATTCAAATTGTGCAAACAGTGACAACAATGCACGCGTTATTACCTCCTGCTTTCAGCTCGAAGTAACACTTCCTTGCAGTATTTTCTTATCCTTTACAAAGCTCGAATATTTAGAAACGGCACATTAATTTTGTATCTCTCTCTCTCTCTCTCTCTCTCTCTCTCTCTCTCTCTTTCTCAGATAATAAATCTTTCATATTTTATTTTAAAAAATTTTGTATTAACAAACTTCGATTTGACGTTTTCTATAACTTTTTGATATTTTTTAGGTCTTAATTTTTTAATATTTTCAAAATTATACTCATTATGAGTAGTCTAATTACTATGACGAATCTACGGACATATCTTGCAGGTGCTAAGGACGTATTCGTTGAACAAAGTCGGTGATTTAAAATGATAAATGTGAGAGGAACCTCTTCTTCGTTTAGTCATGCTGATTTTTTAAATTCCCACATTTACGCAAAGAAAGCTGCACTTGACGGGACATTTTTCTCACGGCTAATGATGCCATGCAAAATCGACTTCGCGACGAGCGGTTGCCGAGCGGTAAATCCGCAATTTCGCGCCTCTTGGACACCTTGTGTCCTACGATGTCAAATATTTGCGGAGAACTCACGACCGAGTCGACACCCCCGCGCGACGATCACTCATCGCTGTGGTTACACTGTAAAGCGTTTCCACGCGTTGACGAGGTAAACGGAACGTGCGAAGTGTTCGTTAACCATCGGCGCGTCTAGTCGCGAATGCACAAATATAATTATCGCCATAACTTTTCGCTCGCCGTAAACTGATATCGTTTGCGTGATATCATGGTCGTGCAGGCGTTGCGGAAAAAATTTGGGCGATTTATTATCGCATCGCACATCGCGATAAACCTAGTTAAATTTTTCCCCGGTATAGGTCGCGACCGTGACGCGATATTTTCTTTCTCGTCGAGATACAAATGGCAACGCGATTAAAAATTGCCGTACAATCTCTATTTTATTTTGTAAGTAATTTTTTATCTTTTTTATCTTTAGTCTATTCTCAAAAATTATGAATGTTTTTTTTTTCTGTTATAAATTCTTTGATGATCAACTTTATTTTAAAACTTAGAACTGCGGATTATTATTTATAAATAATTGTTAATCTTAAAGTGTATCAATTCTCGAAATTAGTTACAATATTAATAGCTTTCATTAGTCATGAAAAATGTTAAATGTCTATTAAAACTATATATTAAATTGAAACTTTAATTTAATTAAAATGAATTAAACTTTTTTTATTGTTAATATTTTATTTCAAACTTTAGAAATTAAACCTTGTTTTAAATTTCTTGTCATTCTTGTCAAAAAAAGTTAATTTCAAAGAAATTGCTAGAAATTATAAATGAAAACAATAGAAATATCTCTGCGATATTTTTTTTTTTTTGCATCAAATATTCCCTAAGCACATTTTCAAGCAGAAGAAATATTTTAACAAGTACGTTCTCGCCGAATGGAACAAAATTATGCAGTATTTTCAGCATCTAGTATATCTAGTTTCAGCATTTACAATGCTTTCTATGAATATACTATTCTCTTTTTGCATCTCATGTAAAAGAATGTATAATTATTGTGAACGGGAACATTGATACGTTTTATGAATTACCATAAATTTTTAAAAACATCTATTGTTTCGGGAATATAAGTAAGATTATGCAAAATTTTTTAATTTTTATATTTTTAATTAATTATTTTATTTTTATATGTATTACTAAATATTACATTTATTGTCTCGATGTAATCATATTAAATAAATTTTAATTACCAAATAAATAATTATTATTTTTAAGATGTATATATGAATTTCGTATTTGTTTTAACCAAAGATTAATATAGCTTTTTTTTTAACGTTAGAAATATCGCATTAAGTACATGCATAATAGATCTCAAAATCGTGTGTATATTTTATTTATATCACTAAGCGTGAAATCGAATTACGTGAGAGTTTTGCTTTGCATAAAATCTACAATCATCATGAATGGAAATAAGGGAGCAAATAAGACTTATATAAAGGCAGTTTAATGCTAATAAAATTATTTTATGCAATATTTAACTCTCTATAGGAAATTTTATTAAAATTCATCTTATAAAGAAATTATCTATTTTGTTTGTAAAGGAATAACATAAAAAGAAAAGACACTATTACTTTATTATTAGCGAGGCGATCTATTTAAATTGAAAAAATCATTCGTTCGATCATGTCGTCTTTTAATTATTTTTACTCTTTAATTATTATTTAAGAAAACACAAATAATATCGCGATTCTAATCAATGTATGATTATTTAATATAAAGAATTCATCTAATAATTACATAATTGTATACGTATTGAAAGAAATATACATATTCATAAATATACTAATCACTATAGCTGCTCATGTAATAATAATGATAATTAATGTCTACATGCAGATTTACATACATTACAAAATGCAAGAACATGTTAATATTTGCTTCTTCCTTCGTGTAATCTTGGCCTATATCCAAGTTTGGCATTCTAGAACGGATCTAATGTCCCGCAGGGAATGGGACGAGTAGAATGGTTAATGCAGGAGCGATAATCCCCGCACCATTGCCTTCTACGGTCTGTAAGTTCGTTCACTTTTGCGGAAAGCCATGAGAATTTCCCTACTCGCGCGCGAATAAATTTGCTCGTAAAGGAATGTCAGCATGATTTATTCTATTTACGAAAAATTGTAAAGTGCTACAAGGAAGATAAATTACGAAATATATATTGTGTGAATATATATATAGGGTGAACATATATATATAATAAATGGCATATTTATGGTTAACTTCTGTCGAAAACTATTACGTAACTTCTCCTAAAATCAAGATATACGATATTTCATCCGGAAACTCGACGTTAATAGTAAACGCTTTACGTATATAATATCATTTAAATATCATTAAATTAGATAATTGCATGCTGTACGAAAAGGATTTTATTCTTAATTATTCGGAAAACTTTTACGACTTAGCAATCTAACTGGAGCATTAAGATTATACTCTTATCTAAGACCCGCAAAATTGGGTTACCCAAATGGCCATTTTTCAGACGGAATTTCCTCGAGTCACAGATTGTGCGATTTATCGAACCTACAAAGTATAAACAAGCTATTTTTCTTCAACAAGTCAGAGATTCCATAAAGTTTTTCTTAATCTCCGACGATTACCACAGCATGTATTCACTAAAGAAAGAAGAAAACAGAATGCCAATGATAATAATTACTAATATGTATCGAATTGCCGAGGAAGATGTCGGGATATAATCAATTTTTACTACCCGTTATAGTACGGACCCCACTCGTGTAACTCGTTAAAATGCGTCTTTCACTACACGGAAAAACGGAATGGTAGCTTTATTAGTATGACTGCTTCGATACTAACGACGTGACCAGTATAACCCAATTTGCAAATTTGCGAAAACATCGAAACAGTCGATGAAAGTTTGACGATAAATTAAACACAACTACATACATACTAAATCCAAATTAAACTCTGTTTTATAATATTTAACTTATTTTTGCTCTCTTCAACATTTGTATATGTTAAATATACGAGTATTTATATAAATTTATTTTTATTTTTTTTACCGTTGACACTATCTCGATTCAAATGAAATGAAATATCTATTCGTGTTTAACGAAATAAAGTCTGTGGTTTCGTGTCATTAAAGAATTTTCGAGGTCTTAACTGAGTATTAAAATCTTAAAGGCGTTTTAAAAAGCTCCGACGTTGATGGAAAACTAAGTAATTGGGAATACTAATTTTCCACACGCGGCTTTTTCTTCGTATTCTAAAATGGGAAACGAATTACGTTCCTGCGAAGCAATTTCAAGATCAAAAGCTACTCTACTTTGCCGTGAACGACAGAAAATAGAAGATGGAAAAAACAAGGAGGGGAAATACGGTTTCACAATTTTCTGGGAACGTGACGCGTTAGATTCGATTAATTTACAAATTTTGTCATAAAATTCAAACGCTGTATTTTTATTCCTTTTATATAACTTCACGGGCAATTCCGAATAAACGTCACGTGTAATTACGCATGGTTGCGCTAGAAAACTTTTCCTCGCCCCTTTTAATTTTAATTGCGCCAGAAAATTTTTTTGATTACATTAAGCGCGAATTATCCTGCTAGAAATATTATAAAGAACTTTCAAGATTTATATATATCTTTTTAAAGAGTAACGATTTATTTATTAGAATATTTATTAATACTGGAAGTTCTTATAAAAAATTTTAATAACGCACGTAATATAAAATTATTTTGTAAGAAACAATTGTATGATACTTTTTTTAAAATTTTGATCGATAGAGAGAAGCAGATTTCAATTTATAGTGTGTTATATTTAGTTTGCAACTCCCTTATGAACGAGGGACTAAAATCCTCGAGCAATAACCGACAATTTCATTCAATAAGTGCTTTCGTGCTTTCATAAAAGATCTTTGGGAGATGTGGCGAATTTCCAGTTACAGAGACACTATCACTCGAGCCTTGCGATAAAAATAGATCCATTTGTGAAATTGTCTTTTGCTTTCTCGACGCACACGTTGTATATATCGAAGCGAAATTATATATTCCCGGAGAGGAACGAAATATAACGCGATAGAGGAGAGTGGTCCATATCCCTATGTGATACTTTCGAGCTTTTACTGATGATATAGAAGATACAATTTTCGTGGATGCTTGCTATGACAAAATGAAGCATACGGGATTTTCATTTTACATGCATTGGATTTTTACACGCTCGAATATTTCTTCAATTTCATGAGTCTATCGCGAGTTTTCTTCGTCGTTTTCGAGAATGAATGGTATAAGAATGTTAAGATGTATTCTTTCTTATATTTCTAAAAATCTTTAATTGCACTATTTACGCCGTTAATGCTGTCTTATTTTAAACACAACGCAGGTACAATGGATTAGTGAATAAAAGCATTGTGTTCTTATCATTTATCGTCATTAATCACTTACTGCAAATGGTCCATTTTGTTGATTGCTCATGTTCATGGACGCGTATCGTGCATATTAGTATTTGGTATGTATTCCCGTAATAATACGTGTATAAGCTACTCTGCAGAGATGTGACATATAATTTTGTGTGCTGCATGCTTATGGTAAATAACATGAAACGGGAAACGAATCAAAATTCCTCTTTGCCCCTCCATCTTCCCATACGAATTCTCTATAATGATCTACGATGGAAAATTTGATTACAAATTTGATTACAAATTTCTTTTTTTATTCCATGTGCTACTGTATTAAGAAAACTCAAACGTTAACTTTTGATAACTTTTTAACTTGGAACAATATCTTGTGATTAATTCTGCTGCGTTGTTCTGAGAACTTCTCTATTGCACTGCAAAGTTTAAGCTTTAATTCAAGTTCCATCTTTTAATCAATTTTGTCTATCTTATAGAAGGAAATCATAAATACATTTTTTATTTTATCAAATTTTAATTATAACGAAAATTGGAATTAGATTATAATGCATTATTTAATTTTAATTTATTATCGAAGAAAATTTATGAAATAAAGGATACCAAAATGAATGATGAAGAAATAAATGATTATAAGTGATTACATCCGTTATTTTAATTTGATTGGATAATAATTTCAACGGAAATTAAATTTGAATTTAGCTTTCAATTTATTATGCCATTTAATGCTAAAATATAACAAGGCGTGTTCGTCAAGTCAATATGCACATTGCTGACATTGTAATCAATTTTTTGACGTATAAATGAGCTATGGAAATAAGTAACTGTCTATAGAAATAAGTAAGTGTCTAAAACAGATGATTAAAGACGAGTAAAAAAAAATACTTTCTAATAATTAAATTAAAAAATTAAATTAAAAAAATAGTTTCTAGATACTTCATATAATATATGTCAGCCAAGAAGGTAACAAATTCTGCGGTGATACATTTTTTAAATCATTGAAAATTATTCAGATAAAAATGAAACAAAAACTAACACTCTGATCTAATAATCCATATCTGTACGAAACATGTGCATCGCTTACGATAATAACATAATATTGCTTACGTCGAGAAAAATACATGTTCACCAAAAAAAAAAAAAACAGCACAAGCTATTCCCGGCGAAAATCGAAATCGAAGGATGTTCGTCCGAAATTGGTAGATCGACTTTTTTCTTCCATTTTTACGCCTTGGTTCCTGCAAAAGACGACTGCATCTCTAGCGATTCAAAGATGCAGGCGGATTGGTACGGGGTCACGTAACCGAATAAGCTTATTGCATTTTTATGAATGTATCGAATGTTTAAGAGGTCTTTAGAAGAACTTAAATGCAACGTTGGAGAACGCGCAATATTGAGAGAATCGTGATAAAAAATTAAATTTTTTTAAAGGAGAGATATTTTAATTCCACGAGATAAATTTTTTTTTTTAAATAAATTTTGAGAAGTATCTTTATTATATACTTTTTTTTAAACCTTATGAGAAATATAATTTTAAACAATATTTTAACAATATAGATAAATATAATTGATTGATCTAGAGAGTTTTTAGTTGTCTGATGCGCGAAATCGTTCAGGTGTCGAATTAGCTATTAGTTTTCGCTTTATCGCGAAATCGTTGACATATTACATATCTCCTACACGTTGCTACATCCTGCCGTGCATGATATGTGCCTGATGGATGCGAACATTCGCCAGCAATTATACCAATAACTGTCAAGAGGAAAACCATGTGATTATGAATTATGCGCTGTCAGTTTGCAAATTTTGCGTAAGGCATATTATATGTAGCAGAATTATATATGCATATATGTAATAACATTGAAGCTTATGGCAGCTTTCCCGACTTTTTAATGAATAATATAAGAAAAAAGATTTGAGATGCTTAGACCTTTTTTCGAAAATAATCAGGACTTGTTACGTTACTATAGTTTGCAGAACCGATAAAGAGAATTAACTTACATTACAATTAATTAGATTATACCATAATTGAAAGAGAGAATTAATGCAGAAATTAACGAATTACGATGTAACAAGTCTAATTGCCATCGCATTCCTTATTCTGAAATACTATGAAAATTGTGCAATAATATCTTCTTGATAATAATATTAAAGAAGCATATATAATATCGTCATTCCATAGAAGAAAAAGTGCAAGCGCATACCGACTACGGCATCGCGATCTAGGAGTGCGAATACGTTCCAGTGGAAATAGATGGATCGAGTCAGACTGTGCGAGAATGGACGCGACTCGATACCGGCGAGGCAATTAAAAATTTGCGCGCTACAGTGCGTGGACTAACTGGGTATATATGTGGGTCTAAGGAGAGTCGAGCAGAGTGGCATTTAACCACGCAGTGTGAGAGCCAACGGATCAGCTGAGCGCGTACTGGATTACGAATATCGATCGCGCGAATGCTCTTTGACGCGGGAGAGAACTTTAATTTCTAGGCGCGAGTTCCCGCTATTATTAATACGTGGAGGTATGTTACCATTTCGCTCTCCCCCTCCCTCCTTTTGCCCTCAATAATCATGCATTGTGCATTGCTGTGAGTGCTTAATTCGCTCACATTCCACTTCCACTTACCGGCGGCCATTTCTCTCGTCTCTTCTGCTTTCTTCTGGTCCGGCGATTTACTTCGCCTTCCTTGTAGCAGCTTCCTCTTTCTCTCTTCTCGTTTGCTCTTACTCTTCGCCGAGCACTTTTGTGTCTAATTGGCCCGCCGATGATGACCCCGGGCGGCACTCGATGACGCGCAAAACGCTTTTTCTTGATACGTCGTCCTTTCGCGCGAGAGATGCGTCATTCTTTCCACCCGCCGTCGCTCTTAAAGACGCGTTTCTGTGTCGGATATCACGTTTTCCGATCATCGATATCTCCTTAATCATTGATGTCTTGTTAAATTATGATGGCGATTTTTGCCTTCCGTGCGCGTCACTTCTTCCAGGAAAATGTGACGAATCGTTTAAATGTACCAGCAGGAAATGCAATCTGTAGATAAAGAATCCATAACAAATAATATTTTATTGGACACGTACAGTCGATGCACGTTTAATATTCTTAGTCTCTTTCGTCATGTATAAATAGAAATTTGATGAAAAAAAATATATGCCTATACATAATCTATTTGACTTAATATAATGGAAAAGAAATCTTTATTATTGTTTTTAAATATCGAGGCTTGTAAATAACAAATGATCTCGCTTGTATTTATGCGCGCTTTTGCTCTTAAATTTATAACGAAAAGGGATAAAGATATTCTGGAAAACGATTCGAGATAGGATTGCCCTACGGAATTCGACGTGTCACGAGAAAGAAGAGTCCACTACAGCTGGCGTGTCAGAAATATCGTTGCAACGAACGCATCCGGCAGTGTGAAATCTCGTGAAATTCTAGGGCGAGATTCCGGGTTAATGAAGGTGTGTAACGCGGCATGAAATTATTTCTGTGCGAGTTGTTAATCGAATCAAATCGTCGACACGAAGCCGCGGGCGTTTTTCAATTTCGAGATTAGCTCTTACAAACCAAAGGTTTTGAACGATGGTTCATATGAGATTATTTCGATACTTGCGAAACTTTGGTCTCCTTGATCAAACTTGGTCATTCAAAAAAGATAATTTTTTTTATTTAATATAAATTAGTTTACTGAAAAAAAAAGTTGTTAACTAAATGCGTTCAACTAATTACTATTTCTTTAATTGAATATTTAATTGAGTATTTAGATTAAATTAATTGAATATTTAAATATTTAGATTAAATACGTCATATTAAATCTAACATGACGTATTTGAGTGCTTAAATATTTTAATTAAAAAAATAATAATTAGTTGAATGCATTTAGTTAACAACTTTTTTTTTCTTGATATAATAATTATATAATTTATATTACGCGTTCACATGGTTTAATTAATTAAATGAAATAATCTTTTTTAGAATAAAATATTATGTTAGTCAAAAAATATTTAGACTTTAAAGATAATAATATTAATTGAACTCATGAAAGAGTTGAAGTTTTTGTGATATTTGTTGTAATATTATGCTTAATGATGCCTGCAGCGAGAAACTTTTACGAGATAAAATAATGGATGGGACGTCGGATTACGCGTTTTACGAGATTGTTGATAGTAGAGTGATTTATTATTTGAATTTACTCATATTTATGGGATTTACTTCAAGTTCTTGCATGTAATTAATCTTGGTGAATGTAAATCAAAAAGTTTGCTCGGTTGGATTGTCCGCGAGACAATTGTTAACACAATATATACAATTATAAGGGAGATATTATCTAACAAACACATATGTATACGTAATCTCTTATGATTAATCATCAGATAATATATACTCAAGAAAAACATGTACGTGGGGACATTAGATATTCTTAATTCAGCAGTGAAACTTCTTAATTTTTGTTAATTGGATATTATGCTAACATATAGAAGATAATAAGCTTATTTTGGCATAAAATTGTCTGGAAATGACATAAAATAAAATAAATATAATAATATTTGCGATGACAAAATCGTTGCGCAATTTTTATTACTGCAAAATGTTAAATATACAACGACTACGATCAAATATATTTAATTTTAAAATGCAAACATTTGATCGCAATAATCGCCCGCGGGAAACTGAAGATTTAATTAACGAATAATTGAAGATCAAATACTCTTAATTATTTTTGTTTTTTATGGAAGAATGGAGACGCGAATTATTTGAATTGGAAATTGAAACACGTACGTATCTCTTGTTCGGAATATTTTAAAGGTTTATGCCTCCAGGCTTGTGGAGTCTCTTTGAGAATCCTAATAAAGCTGTTAATGTTGATTTTGTGCATTTTTCGAGATCTCCTGATTAATAATAAATGATTTTCTGTAGTAATATGTATGTACGATTCTAAGAATGTTGTTTTTATATTATATTATAAAACAGACGTGTATTGTTATTCAAAGCTTCAGTTATCAGTCATCAGGAATTTTAATAAATTAGAAAAATAACGAAATTTATGGACGAAGAAAAATTATTTGGTAATGTTATATTTTTTATTATCTATCATTATATTGTATTGATGATTAAATTAATGCACTATTTTTATATTACAATAATGTAATAAACGCTTTCCAAAATTTCAATTATGTCAAATCAGGCATATTCAGGAACTTACGAACATCATTGTGTATATTTAAATAGTGAAAATTTATCATAGGATGGTTTGGCACGTTTAATAATAATCAATTTTAATAATGTAACACACAAGTAAATTCATGTTTCCTCGAAAACTGCATTTTAGTGCTAACGTCGTGAATATGGAAATATTATTGCGCGTGGTTTCACAGCGAGACACATTCCGTAAAAAGACAAAATTTCGTGATATTGTATCCGAGATCTTGCCGTTATTTATAAATATGTATATCGAATAATCAATGCTACGTAGTGTAAAAAATTTGGTCCCGGAATTACTTTTGAAGGAATTTTGAAAATCTTTCTTATGAAGAGAATTTAGATATTAACTTTACATATATATTTTTAGTTGTCAATTTAATATGAGATTTTTACTTATAATAATATATAACTACTTGATATTAAATATTCCAAATAATTATCACTCTTTTAATTTATATAAATGTCTTGAGATATCAAAAAAGAAAGAATCCTCGAATTGCAAATGATTAAAAATTAAAAGAGTTTGATGAATTAAATTTTTCGAAGACAATAAAAGCTTAGTTTTTGCTTAGTAATTGAAAATGAATTTTTATTCGAAAGAATCTTATTAACATTTAATCACGAACGTTTAATGCGAATTTTGTTCTCACGTACTTTTTAGGTCATTTTATATATTATATTACATTCATATATTATATTACATATATTATATATTATATTACATTCAGAATATAATTATACTGAAACAATTAGCCATTATATTGTAATACATTCTTGAAAGTCATTTACTGTTCTGATTAATTAGTGATAATGCGTTATAAATTTTGTGCGACATAACTTGATGACATGAAGACCATTAAAAATTTTCAAAATTTTCACACAAATATGGCATATTTAACTTAATACGCAATGTAGCTTAATTTAACATTATTTTAACAAATTTATAAAACAAAATATTAAAAATACTTAATCAAAATCAAGTTGTTAAAAGAAAATTTTTGCAAGATTTTCTAAATTTTATTAGACGAATTTTAGAATTTTATAGTTACTTTTATTGTACGTAATACGATTTAAGTACTAATGACGACTATATATATATATATGAATACTCAGATGTGCTAATTGAGAAATGAGAAAGACATAGAAAGAAAAAAAGAGAGAGAAGTGATTAACTGCTTTATACATTTTTTTCAATCGTGATAGACAACAGTGTCTACGAACGTTTTACGTTTGCTCTCCGACATATTATTTTACAACTGGTGCGTTCCCTACATGACACAAAGTTTACGTAAGAGAGCCATTATTCTAATATTTAGGAGAAAATTTTATCTTCTGCGAACAGAGACAGGTTTGTCGCGAAATTTCTCCTATCTTAAAGCTATCCGACCTATTTTTACGACCGTGAACAAATATTGGAAGGCTGACTTCTTTATGATACGTTTTTCTTGCATTAGAAAACTTTTGTGGAAATCAATCTATTCTTCGCATATTTGTTATCTAATATTTCATCGACATGTTGTTCAAGTCTTTACGCAATCTTTGAAACTTTGTTGAAACCGATATAAAATATTAAGGAATTCAAACGAGAAAAATCTATCGTATCTTTCATTTTATCTTTACTCTTTATCTTTTGTGTTTTGTTCAAAAAGTTGTTTGTTTAATATATTGCAAACTTAGACCTTACAAAAAACAATCACGATCGAGCTACTCAATAATAACTTTCGTGAACGGTCTCTGTGTCAATTCTTCGATTTCGGCAGGTTTCCTTATTTCTTCTGGATAAAAAAATCATATGTAGAACTTTGGAAATGCCTGGGTGACCTATTGTCTGCTATATCGACTTTTCGTATGGAGGATTTTGCGGGATATGACCGGGATAAATCCCAGGGGTTAGCCGGATGGCGACGAGCCGGCTTCATATCCCCGATCTGACGATGGACGCACGGCTCCCATTCATTATTACCGTTAATCGATTCATTCTCGATTCGTTGCCCATTCATCACAGTTGGCTTAACGTCGTTCTTTGTCGACGTGCGTTTATCGCGAATTATCGAATCGGCAATATTATCATTAACATTTTGCCAGCAGATCAATGCAAATAACGGACTGTACCTGCTTGTGAATAATTTATCTTGATAGCGATAAATAGTGACGACTATCCTCATTGGCCTATATTACGGAATATATATATATATATATGTTATGTAATAATAAATGGATAGTCAAGTCATTTATCTACTAAACATATGTGATGTAAATTGACTCACATTCCTGGCCTTTAATACGACTGATTAATTTGCGCTAATATGTAGTACCATACGTAATACCATAAAACCATAATTTGTCTTCTCCATTGCACTGCACTTATTCTAATAAAAAGAAATAATGAGAATTATATTTACGACTGAGAGTAATTAATCCTGAAAATAGGATCGTAAAATTCTGCTCATGCATTTTTATTCAAATGGCATCGAATAGAAAATAAATTACGCGTGATATTACTAAAACATTAGTTTTTCTTTTTAATATATTATATATTATATTATTTATTATTTAATATATTATATATTATATTATATATTATTTTAATATATTATATTATATATTTAATTAATTATATTTTACACTTTGAACACACGGATACATCTTCGGCACGCGTGCGTGACTTGACGGACGATTGACAGATATCGAGCCTCCTCGAGTCCAAGCGCTTCTTTGTAGTGCTTTTGGGTATCAACGAGTGATACTCGTATGTACTTACACATTTAACTATGACGCAGCTGACAAGCTATTTGTCCATGCGTACCATTCATGTCTCACACACTCGTTGGTGTTCCATCAACGCGAAATGATTCTCATTTCCCGCGCACGACGCGTACACGAGCTAATAGAATATTGATTTTGTCGTAACGCAATCAAGTCATCTATCTATAGCAGCTTGGTGCTTCGGATAATTTTCATTTATGACACGTTTAATCCGGAACTAATACGATATTCGCTTCCGCCGATCGATAATTATATGAGAAAAATGATTAATAGCTACATATATTGTAAGCCTATTTTTTCCAATACCATTAATTTGAAAGATCGAAATTATATTGCATCGCCAAAACGCAAATTTGACACATGCTAAAATTAAATATTATAGAAAAGATTTTTTTTTAATTGGAAACAGCTGTGTTATTTAAAAAAAAAAGTTAAATAGATGTAAGAATAGTTATAGCAATTAATTAGACCGTTCTTCCGTTATTGGATTCTACTTTTATTGAGAATTTGAAGCGTTATTTTCTTTCTTACAATATAAAAGACGTTCTAGGTAGAACTTAAGTGTTTTTCTTTCTTTCTCTCGTTTTTTCTTTTTTTCTCTTTCCCTCTTTTAATTTCCAGTTTTCTTTATTGTGTAAATTTCATGTGATAACAAAGCCTATTAGTTCATCAAAATTCTTATATTAATTTATTTGATTTCCTTCATTCAGGAAAATATATATTTCATTGTAATCTTGACACAATATCATTAACTTCTTTATTTTATATTATATTTTATTTATTATTGTACATGTGGTATCGTCATGGAAAATTAAATAAAGTAATTATTATGACAGAAATATATAAAATTTTACTGATAACAATAATTATTTTTTTATAATTAAAAAAAAGAACTATTAATTAAAAGAGCTATTAATTTCAGTTTAAATGCAAAAAATTTATGACGAATTATTCAATTTTGAATTGTCTATTATTATCGAAAGATAGATTTTTTGTATACTCTCAGAAAATATTTTTGAAAAAATCATAAAGCGCAAGATTAATCATAGTTATAGCAAACATGATTTTTTGAATTTGTTATTTGATCAGCATAAGTTTTCAATGGAAAAACAAATGTAGAATAACGTTATATTTTCTGTCGCAAAAGAATTATTTTTTCATTAGATTATATTATTTTATTCGAGAAATTATTTTTTTCGTGCAGCAATTTTTAATTTGATTGTATATAAACCTCTATTTTTTCCGCTATTACATGAGCTTCATTTCTGTACAACCGACATGTAAATGAATATTTATACCGGGTGTGAAAACAAAACGCGCTGTTGTCTGATTGTTTTGCACAGTGGCTGCAGCCTCAATGCGTACGGTATTGTTGGTAGTTTCGCATTATGATGTGGGCGGAAAGAAATGTCGGTTGTTGCGCGCATGGAATACTAGCACGTGAAAAACGTTCTCGACATATCCTCTTATTGCGTGAAACGAGGGGTGCCCTTAATTTCAGAGGTGAATTCTTCGTCGCGTCTGAATGGAAATGGCGATAATAATGTCTCAATGCTCGCGAGATATATCGTAATTATTATGCGACTTTCTTTGGTCTTTCAAAAATACGTAAATTACATTACACAAATGAAGGCAAAGTAAAAATGAGATAATATGTTATTCATGAGATAATATGCTATAAGAGTTTATGAATAAGATGCATAACGATTTGCGTCTGCCATTGTGAACCTTCATCGCACATTTTACTCGAGATTACACCAAAGACGCGCTAACTGAAATAAAGAGCACTTCGACGATGAGAAGAAAGTTTTATATGCAGTAAGATATTCCGCTTGAGATTTAATAGCTCATGATGAAATCAGATCAAACATGCTAATTAAATAGAATTAATTAGAGATCTAATATACATTAATTAATTTGTAGTAATAATATTTCATTTGGCGCGAATAGACGCTGAAAATTATTATTGCAACATATCTTAAGTGCAAACAATAAAGATTAATAATCGTTTTTCAAAATAAATATAATAATTTTTAAAATAAATAATTTTACACTTGAAAATAAAATTATATGAGGATCTATATGAGGAAGAGAGATCGTTATTTTATTAAGGATATATAGGATAACAAAATAACTTATATAGTGATTTTCAATATACAGGGTGTCTGATAATAATCGCCCCACTCGTTGTGTGCAGAGCGGGTTAAATTGAGAGTAAGAAGGTCTTTTACCATTTCGCGATTTTTGTAAAGAAATCTCATCCAATTAAATGCTATATTTAACTTATTCGTTTATCATTATTATGTCGCTAATTTTTCCAGCTTACGTTTAATTCGCATTATAACATATTGCTAATATCGTTTTTTTTTTTTATTTTACCTTTCAGTAATAATTCTCTTCGTATTTTTCGTCCTTTTTTGCTCATATTTTTGTTTAAACTCCGTCAATTAATCTTATCACACGATTTGCTCGAAATTTGCGAGGATCAATTCCGCGATTCTTCACTCACACGAGAACTAAATTTTTTTTTTTTTTATCGCAAAAAAGTTAAACTTTGCTTAACTCAATTCAGTATTTTGGTCATGCTTGTTTTATCCTGGAGGAAGAGGTGCAGCAAGTCGGTCGGGTAAACCGCTTGAAAGAATACTCAGAAGAAACCACACTGTCCATTTTTAACAGCACCTTGTATCCTCGCTACGTGAGGACTGAAGAAAGTCGCGTTATGATCTTCATGATGGATTACGTTATTGCCTTGAACTTTTTTCACGACAACAAGCACGATCGCATCAGCTTGCCTGTCAGCCCTTTTTCACGTTGACGGGATAGCAGCTTCCGGTATTTCCAATGCCGAATTTACAATATCACGGAATTAGACAGATACATCATGCTCCTGTCTCAATATACGAGAATAGCCCATCAATCGATGTAGCGATTAACTCCCTCACTTTAAAATTATTCCTGAACATTGAATATTGAAAACATTAAAATTCCTGAATTTTACGGAAATTTTTCATAATTTAAAATTTCTTCTTTAAAATTGAAGAATCGTCGAATTATATTAAAAGAAGCGTATGATAATCGAGATTTTTTTCTCTATGCTATCGATTTATTTAATATTATAATACTAATTATATTCTACAATAATAATAAATGAATAATTAAAATATTAATAGTTATTAAATTATTAATTTGTAATAATAGTTATTAATAGTTGTTAAAATTAATAATGTTATTTCATTCTGTTTTATAGATTGATGTTTTAATTATAGTTTTGTGACTATTATTTTTGTTATATTTATAAAACTTATATTTAAAACTTTTGCTTTTTTAATCAGCAGAGATTTATACTCTTTATTTGTGCATGAAATGTGAAACATACACACCCACGTGGCAAAATATGTATTATATATTTTTGAATTCACATAAAATGTATGATGAAATGTGATACATATATTTTGCAGCTGACGACTTATTTAACGATATCTTTGTTACAAAATGAGTGAAACCGTCTCTAGAAAAATTGTTTCGAAAATGCTTTTATAAGTTTAAGACATTGTTTAACACCGCGGTAATCATTCTTTGTTCTTCTATCGAGAAAAAGAAATCTTACGCTCAGTTAATGAGAGTTCGACGATGATGCGACCGAGGTAAGGTGAACCTCTTCTCATGTATCGTCTTGTCGAGAGTGGTCGAGAAGATAAACGACACACAGTAAACCGTAATATCTTCAACGTGATATAGTAACGTGAAGACAAGTACCGTCATTTTAATTACATTGGAAAAATGTTAAAATTGTAATCGCATCGTAAAACGTATTGCGCGCGAAAAATGTGTAAAACGAAATTTGTAGATTCACGCGCACATCAATTTTACAAGCTCATCTCAAATGCGTGACGCAAATTGCGTTGCATGTTTTTACTCGTTTCGTGATGTAGTATTAGTCGATAAATATTCCCTTTTTAGAAACTTTGGACAATGAACTTGCGACTTGCGGATTAATTGCGTTTGATTTTTTTCTGCGCATATTTTGCAATTTTGTTTCGAATCAGCATTACACGAAATTTGAATCAAATCTATCTAAAAGCAATTATTTTCATAGAAAAGATAATTAGAGGATTATTGATTATTTTTTCACATACATCTCGTGTTATGCTAGCAAAAGCCATCAAAGGTATTTCTGACAAAACTAACGTGGAATCACGTATGTAACATAAATCTCAAAAACAACGTTACAACGACAGCGATGGAAATGCAGCTCGTTTTTTCGATTGCATGGCTTTGTAACGCAATGTTAAAAAAAGAATGGCGCACAAAGAGAAGGATGAATAAAAATTGCAAATGGATAGACCGCGATGTGTTCGTGCACGAACACCTTTGAAGAAATTTAAGCAAAATGAATTATAAATATTCATCGTTATCGTAATCAGGACCGGTTTTAATGATGCACAACATCGGACGACGATAAAAGCCTTCTTTTGCATTAAAATTTTGATTCTAATTATTACGGTATTGTTCTTAATCTTTTGAAAACAATAAAAGTACACATTTATAATTTATATCTGTTTATTCGACGATATCATATAAGGAAGAGAGAAAAATTGTTTCGATAAAAATCTTACACGTATTAATTAATCGCTTGCCGTTTGGAGCGACGAACGCTCCAAAGCCGGCGCTGATGGATGCAATTGGGCATATCGGAAAAACGAATCCACGACTTTTGTGTACCAGCCTGTACATTTTCTTCGTGCGTCGTCTAATGCAGAACGGATTATGGAGCGATGCAACGAGGCGCAAAACCGCCTCGTCGACGGGAGCGCAAAACTACCCCCGTTGTCGTGCGAAAAGATATATCGAGAGAAATATCAAGCCGATAATGCCGTTGGCTTTATCGTGCTTGCGCGATAGTGCATCGGCATCCGAACGAGCAAATGCGGATCTCTTTGTGTGTGTGTGTGTGTGTATGTGTGTTTTTCCGATTATATCTTTCTTTAATCTTGCCGCGAATGCAATTTCCATCTTCTTTATACAGAATAAATCTTTAAAGTCAAGACTTTACGATTTTACGTGGAGTAATAAACTATTTTTATCAGAAATGGAAATGTATTTAATACAGATTTAATTCATTTGAGTCACGTCCTACATTGTTTAATGTTATGCAATATTGTAATATTATTTGTATGAGATCAAAGATATCGATGTTGTTTATATTATGTTTTGAATTTTATCTTTTAATCTCTTAAAATGTAATATAGCTTTAACATTGTAACTATATAACAAGGGTTAAGGATTATATAAAAGGATAAAAGAATTTTTAAACTTGGTATTAAAATTATACCCTCTAAATTTACACTCACTAATATGTTTAATTAACATGTTAAAGGCAGAGATCTATAGTAATAAAAATTAAAACAACTCGAATGCTTTAGATAATGTAGAAAATACTTATTAAAATTTTATCACAATTTGTGCGATAAATGGATATCTCTTCTGAATTATTTCTCTATATTATTATTATTATATTTTATTATTTTTTCATTAATAATTTTTTGTTTTATTAATAACTATCATAATAGCTGACTATTAAACTTGAATACAAGTTAACACTTTTTTAAATAAAACAAATGATATATTATATAGAAATGTTTAGGTACATATATATTATATTTTTCTTTTTTTTTTTCATAATGATTAGAAAAAATTAGGTACACATTTAATTATGAAGGCAAAAAAACATTTTTTAAAGTTAAAGTTCATGAGTTACTTTTTTAAAATTTGTCTTCATTATAGCAGATTGAGGCATCTTAGTTGCGAAAGTGTTTACCACATAGATTGAGAGATACTTATGTTATTATGGTAGAACGTAAAGTGAGTCTATAGGCAAAAAGGGAACAATCACGTCTCCCTCGCGAGCGTCCATCGAACATTCTACGTAAGTATTCATCAAAGAAACGGGAGGATATTCTTTTTTATCTCTTCCTTACGGCGAAATGGCCGTTTTAAAAATTCTTAGGCAAATAAAACGGGTATATTCTCCTTGTGAGATAATGACGATGGAAATATGCGGAAATCTTCATTCAGTTTCGCAAAATCTGGACTTATAATGTTTTTTTGAACAGCTTGTTTTCCAAAGAATTTGAGCCCTCTTTTTTATTCCTTTGTGAGTTTCGTTCCTTCGTTATCTTTAAGCCACTCGTCATCTTTAAACTTCTTTTGGGAGGAATAAGTAGGCATATATATTTATGACTTGACGTGTTTTTATATTAATTGAAACAATATATCGTGAAAAATTAAGATTTAATAAAATGAATTCTTTAATTTTGAAAATTAGATAAAATTATATTTTTCTTCAATTTTTGAATATTTTATTTCAAAATTTTGACAATTGGATTTTGAAAATAAATTCTACATTTGTTCAATAAAAATAAGATAAGATGTAGAATATAAGATATAATAGAATAAGAAAGTTTCTTGTCAGTTTTCTCTGAAACTTGAGAATAGAAAAATATTTTTGCAGCATGTAAAAAAAAATGCCATTCATGTTTGAACATATTTGTTGAGAAGAAATAAATCTCAACTTGAATAGAAAATCAGATAAAAAAACGAAATAATATAATAATACATATCTATTTAAAATAAAATGAGATTATATGTTTCAGTTTGATTAATTTTAAAAAGATGCGAAGAAATACGCTGAAATATTCACGGATCTGAATTGGATCGATATTTGTGGGCGATGTAATTGGTTTTGCATCGATATTGCAAATAGCATATGTCCTTATCGTAGTACATAAAGTGCTACAAACTACAGCGATGTTACAATATTCAGAAGCTGCGGGCATAGCTTTTGCCCAAGGGAGGAATAGTCCGACCCTAAACAATGAAGTTACGGCAATGTCCGTTCATGATTTTTGCATTTACTTTTTAATATTTGCTGTTAGTAAGCATAATTGTTGTCTCTGCACGTCATTATTCGTCCGGCACTTTAACTCACATGCGATCGAGGCAAAACAATTTTTTACTCTCATGTTAGAAAAGTAATATATTCAAAAATATATGAATTTAACACAAGAAATAAAACAATTTAAAATTGGGGAATTGTATTTTTATAATTTGATCTAAAAGTGCACATAGTATTGTCAATGGAAATAATATAGAGGATATTTTTATACATAAATATTCATATAATGATATATTTTTTAAATTTTTGTACATGGTATAAAAATAACTTTTATCATATATATATATTTTTGTATAAAAATGTCGTTAGCAATGTAAACGCTAGCATAAATTGAATTAATAAATTCATATAAATTTTTTTTCCATATTGTCTATCATTAACATTCGCTAGTTTGAGCCTTGAATAATTAATAGTATATGTGAAAACGTGTAAAACACATGTACCTATTATGAAATAATATTCTAATTTACTGATCGTTCAATTAAAACTAAATACGAACATGTTTAGATTTTATATGGACCAGGCCATGGACTATAATTTAACTTATTTTATTTTTAATCTTAAACTATTGCGCTTTAAGAAATGAGTGATTATCATCTGCACGTCGACGCGAAATTAAGTGCTGTTTACCCAAGTCACGATTGCAATAAACCGCGGTAGTCTTTGGGATGAAAGTGCTGGCGAACGTGACGAATTAATGCGGGTGTATTTTGTAAGGCAGATAGCCACTGAGGTAATATACTGCTTGCATAAACAGCATTATAAATATCACTATATGCGAGAGGAGTAAGCCAATTGCATAGAATTCGCCTGTCCATTGGATAATTCATGATGCAAACGAGCAAAAAACGGCATGTTTTACACAGGTTGCGGGCAGTAAGCGCTAATTACTGCTGAGTGAAATTTAGTTCGTTGCGAGAATGTAATCATGAACGCATTATAAAGAGTTCTCGCTGGGAAATGCGTTTTTAATCCGTTCTTGCATGCATGTATAATCACGTTCGATGGCGTAAGATATGAACGTGAAAAAATTAAAAACATTATCTAAAAGTAGAAAGATTTGATTGCAACAACATCGAAATATAATCTGTTTTTTCGATACATATATCCGTTGCGACGGATTAAATTTTTCACATTTTTATGTATTTTTTATCCTTACCTTGACATTTTTGAAAGATTTAATTATTTCACGGATATCAGCAATAAATCTTTCATGAATATTTAATGTCTCGCTTTTTTAGCGGACGTGGCGCGAAACGTAATCAACATGAGATATCGAATAATATAATTAATCATTGCCCTTATAATTAAGCATTGCCCTTTCTTTGAGCTATTTTTTTTTCTCTCTTTTATCGAAGAATAAATAATCTGATGATGAGCAAAATATTTAGTTAAGATTGAAGCACACAAGACTTGCAGTCGAAGAAATAAGATTTTACTTTTAGAACTTGCTTTTAGCATTAAATGCGAAATTGAAGCAACCGCCATTTTTCTTCACATTTAAGATCTTTAATCTTATATATTGTCGTTGTGAAAGGACATTTCGCTAGAGCATCTTGTATCATCGCACTTTATGCTCGCCTATAAAGCTCCTCATGTCCGCGTCGTGATTCTCCTGCATGAGAGAAGCCTCAAGAAGTTTAATTTTCTAACATGGATATAAGGTAGATGGTGTAAAGACGAGAAAAATTACGACTCTTTGTAGAGTCCTAGAAAATATTCCAAGGATTCTGCTTTTAATTCTCTAATAAACGAGAAACATTACAGAAAATTGACAGTGACTGTCGTATAAATAAGTGAATTATATTCTTGAAAAAAAAAAGAAATATATTTGTATAGAATGTGAGATTTTTAAAGCATGTTGATTTAGTTGACGGAACAAATTAAGATAAAATTGATTGATATCTTATTATTATTAAAATTACATGATATCTAAAAAAGCATTTTTATGAGGTAATAATAATTACTAAAAAGTAAAAGATTTTATTTTAAAATTTAATAAACGCGGAAAAAATTTTATATTAGAAGCCATAAAAATGCAATGTTTACAATTCATTTTATATCACAATTAAAAAACCAATACGTTTGTAAAAGTATTATTAAAGGATCGTGAGCGGATTCCAAACTTGAGAATATTATTAAAAAGAAAGAAAAAAGCGCGAGACTTTCATTTTTCACAGAAACGAATGAAACTCGTACGTGAAAAACATTTATATATTTTTGCTTCCATAAAACACGCGCTTCGCGCGCAATTGGTGCGAATGATATGTTTCAGTATCGAGGATCAATCTCGAGATATAATATAAATTTTATAAAATCGCGATTTATTAATGGCATGTGAACGACACGTGCAAAATAAAATTCGGTTCGTCAACACTGAATTTGTCAGACGCGACGTCAAACATCTTAATACGCGAAAGTTTTCGCAGACGATTTCGTCAATCATATTCAACGTTCGTTTCTGCCATATCATTGTTTGATATTACATTCAACGTTTCCGAGGAGCTTCTATGACATGTGTGTACGTGACGTAAAGTATGCATACTCACACATATATTCGGGTTAACGAAATATATATTTAGATAAGAGAGGAACACACATAGCAGCTGCAAGATTATTTTAACCTGCCTTTATTAGCTCAACACATTGGCATTGTACTATCATATCAATTACAATATCATTATATCATAGCTACCAGCTCGATTTAGTTCCCGCGACGCGCGAATATTTTTGCCACTGACATTCGAAATGTTAATCAATTCCATCTTAATTTCTCCGGCTATTGGTCGAATTAATATTCGCTATACGAGATGAATAAACGATTGATATTCGATTGTTATTTTTAACTGTCTGATCATTTAGATTCCATTTTTTTATGCTATATGATGAAAGTGACCAGTTTTTCTATTATTTTCAAATAAATTTATTATACTTTCTCAAAAGAAAGAAAAATGAAATATATTAACATTTATATTAATAATTGCTTTTTCTTTATTGCTATTTTATTTTTTGAACGAATCGGAATAATTTTGACAGCATTTAAAGTATTATATTGATTTAAACAACGCGCTGGTCACCTTAATATGACTTGTAGATGCAACTCTTTATGCTCTGGGCAAGTCACTAATTCGAACAAGCACTATAGTCGATCGAGATCAGATTTTGTTTTACTTTTTCCGCTAGCTTGGACGACACAATCGTGGTCCGAGAAGATTTTTCCGGGGGCGTTCACCGCGCCGAAGTTTTCAACGCGAATTCGAACTCATCAACACCACTTTCTGTGAACTGTTTCGGTTGCAAGTTTACAGCAACGGGATTGTTCCTTGCTTTCATCGACGCGAACGGCAAAGACAAACTCGGTTGCCGATGGAAACTTACACGCCGGTCTTTCCCTTGGCGAACCACTCACGGGCAAGAGCGAATTTGTTGCAAAATTAGCTTTTACTTTGAAAGCAACCTTATTCGCGTTACTTCGCGGAAGAGAACAGCTCGCCGGTATTTTATTTTTATTACTCTACGATATGATAAGTATCGGTAGAAATTTTCAATTTTAAGCCCATAGATAAAATTAAATCGAATTAAATTAAATTGTAATTGTATTGTGAAAACTAAAAAGACTACATTAATATTCATTTATTAATTATTCATTTATTTATTATATTAATTAAACAGATTAAACATATTTTATTGTACGAATCAATTTAAATTAAGTTTCGATCGATCTTCAATTTAAAAAGTTTGTTGCGATATTCTTTATACAGTTCTTTATTTAGGCGATTCGAAGCAGATAAACTCAATATTAGTTAGACAAAAATTTACAAGCCTAAAATCAATTGAATTTAGTTAGGATTAAATTACATTGCCAAATTAATTTATCTTTTCTTTATGAAAGGGAAAGGTAGAAGGAAGACAAAAGCAATTTCTATATCGACACGAATATATGTACATGCATGCATCCTTTTTAGCCTCTCTCTCTCTCTATAAATTGATGAGGGTAAATTTATGCCAAAATTAGTCCTCGACCTGACAAAAAGCGCAGCCCTATTGGCATGTAATTTCCGAAACGGCGACGCGACCGACATAATAAAGAGACGCCTCGGATATAGTTCGGAAAAACGAGTTAAATTAAGTTCACTCGTTAGATGCCGCGCGTAATTGGATTCGCTAATTTTACGTGGAACAAAATCGAATCGACAAATATTACAAAGTCAGCGTGCAATGTAATGAATGCACGGCGTTGAAGCGATATTTCATTTGGATAGATATAAGTACGATAATGGTATAAATACGATTGAAATAATCGTTTGCACATAGTTTCTTTAAATTTATGGAATTGCTGATATTTTGGGTATTTCTAAACCAATTTGCTCTCATTATTTCACAAATTCGTCGAATTCGTGATTTAAATCAGAATTTTCGGCCACGTCTACGTGCGATGGAAAACCGTTGCCGATTTGAGCGAGTATATGTACCGAAAGGAATAATTAAATAAAACCCAAGCCACGACCCGGAAAGACAAACTCTCCTCCGGCTTGGCAAATAGAGCGACGAGAATCTCGCGCGGAGTAAGATCAACGAAAAGGACAGCCTCCTTGACGGGATTGCTTTTCAGATTTGCCGTATGCAGCAAAGAGACTCGCTGCCTGACCATTCTGAATCTTGTCGTATAGAGATTTGCAAACATTATATGAAATGTTAAAAGCCAAATCCTGATTAATATACGAGATCAAAATTGTTATAGATGTTGAAGAAGAAGAATGGTCGTTTTATTTTTATCACATTTTTTTGAAGTTGTTGATTTTTTAATTGAAATTTTATATAATATTAAGTTAAATATATTAAAATTCTCTATTAAATTTAGATGTGCTTTGATTATTTTAATATCTAGAAGCAATTATTTTCTATATATGTGCGATTAGCGTATTAATTTCTAAATATTTAATTATTAATTTTATGTATATATATATATATATATATATATATATGTATGTATATATGATAAATATTTAAATTATTAACATATTGATTACTGAATGGAAATTATTGGGGAAATTCTTCAAAAAATTAAATAGTGCTTCGAATATTATAGCCGGCATATAAAATTGGAACAACTTTCGCGTTTTGAAGCATGATACATATATATATATATGTTTAAAAAAAAATCGTAATTATATTTATATTGTACTTAAGACATAATTAACGATTGAGCGATACTTAATCTCATTGTAGTTAAAAAATTTCTTTTTATTAAATAATGCTATTTTCTATCAACGTATTTTGTGAAATGATTGTGGCCCTTTACATTTGTCATTGTTTTTCTTTGAACGAACAATTCCGCCCAGATCGTGATGCAGAACTTTTATGAGAAGGATTAAAAACAAAGTTGAGTGTCAAGTTTTTAGATTCTATAATAGCTTTTTTTAACGCTGATAACGAATTCCATATTAGTACGATTGTAAGAGAATCTATAGTTAATGTTGATGAAACGCGATACTTAAACGTAAATAAATAAAAATTGATGTTTACGTAAAATTGCGAAAATAAGAACTTTTCTTAAGGATTAGTCTCGCTACGTTAAATGTGTCTTCCGTGTCAAACAATTGCAGTTAGCACGGTGAGAAGATATGGGTCAAAGTTCCGAGCTGGATGGAGTTCTCCTCTACGAATCGCAATTCTAGCGTTAACTATGTGCGACAAATACGTCAACGAGAAAATCCTGGATATGCACTACGGGTTAAAGTTCTCAGAAGCGGCGTGTGTGTCGCCGCCTCAACTTGTCTCTAGCCTGAAATACCACAAGGATCCTATTGCGGCTCTTCTGGGCGTTAACCCTTCTATACTCGTATTATTATCCGACTCTTTAAACCACGTTTATCCGCTAAACCAGAAACAAGTGCGATTGCACGCAAGGTGGTTCACTTTTTTTCTCACTTCTAATATTGAACAAATAATGCGATGATCGCATTCCTCTCGTTTTTAATGTTGGGTATTTAATGTTCATTAAAAGTACGTGGAGAACGCTTTTAAGAAATCTTTGGTATGTGTGAGATTAGTCAGCATTTATTAATTAAAAACTCAATTAAAAACTGCGCACTTTTATATTTTAAATAAATTTTATATATTTATTTTATTCTTATTATGCACTTATTTTTTTACTTTTTTCACGAAGTACTATTTTTTATCTCTGCTTCGCAATATTGTCTTCTAGAAACGATTTATGTGTTAATCAAGTTAAAGTCTCCTAGGATTTGAAAATGAAAGAAAATGAATTTTAAATTGAATTAAATGATTTTTCTCGTTTCTGTGATAATAAAAAAAAAAAATGTGGATCAGTGCAATCACTGAAATATCTCCATCATATAGCTGAACCAAAGCACTTATCGCGTTAATCTTTCTAGTTTTAAAATTAATCAATTCATCGGAAACACATCTTTAAAGAATATGTCGGTTGAGATCGAGAGTTTCAAATTGATCGGAGATATATCGATTTTTCTGTCGACGTTATGCAAAAAAGATAGGAGAGAGAGAAAGAGAGAGCGAAGTTATCTTAAATAAATCTTTACATTAGAGTGTTAATTTTTTGCTTCACACTTGTTCTTAAATCTCTTAAACCTTAATTTTAATCAAAGCATTTCAATTGCTCGGTTGAGATTTTTCCAATCACTCTATCGAGAGATACCTCGAAGATCACGTTGTCAATCTCGACGAGTGTTAGCCCATGATCTTCCACCTGGTCTTAAATCCCAACGCGTTAATCAGCTGTTGTCTCATCCCCGAGTATTTTGTCCAGATTTTACAGGGATGAACAGCACAGAACAAAGAGGTAAGGGTGCGGCGAAGAGGGATGAAAAAGGAGAGGAAGAAAGGTACAAGATGTCGATCCGTGATTTTCTCCTTTTGGTATCTCGTACGTTTTGGGCGAAAACAAGGGGTATACGAGAGTGAAAACACTTAGGAAGAGGACACGCGAGGATTACCCTCTTTCCGCGGCCCGATACGCACGTTCTCTCTCGTTCTCCCGGCTCGCGAGACGAGAGAGCACTGCGTGCTTCTCTGAAAGCAGCCCCTGATTCGAAGCCACGACCCTCCCCCGCTACTCTTGCTCCTGGACCGCCACTGCTCTTCCCCTCCCATTTACTGTCCCATTCCTCTCCCTCTTGGTATTTATCTCGGTCTTTCTCTCCAACTTGCCACCACCTTCTCATTTTCCCTTTTTTCCGTTTCGCCTCTTTTCGGAATTCTATCTCTGTCTTGCTGTGTCCACTTTGCTCCATCTTCGTATCTCGCTTTTCGTCTTCGTTTTTAACTCTGTCCTTTACTCGTGAGCTTCCACCCGAGATGCTGTCGTCCTCGACATACACACAATTTCGGCTAACTTGAAGCTGTCTCTCGATGACAGCGAGAATTGGCAGATGGCCAATTTTTCTGAACGCGATCGCCGACGAACTTTTTTAACGCCGCCGTTCGTCATCGTCTACACGAGTTACGAGGTTTCTCCACTTAACGTTCGCTCTTTCCTTCTTCGAGGGCTCGCGTGTGTTTCTTCGATTTAGATTGTGCGCGTGTCCTTCGAGTGATTTTGGTCGACTGTGCTTGTTTTCCGCGGCACGATCTCTGGAAAGGATAAATAATATTATTCGTGGACATGGAAAGAAAATACACCGCGAAATCTCGCGATATCGCCGCGAAATATCTTAAAAAAACTTGTCCAATCTTTCTTAATAAGAATTAATATTATAATTGTTTTTTTTTTTTAATCGTGTCTATAATATTCTGGATAATTTTCTGGATGATAAATGCAGAAAATGCTGAAAATTGACAGCTATTTCGCGGCATTTAATATTTTTTGCACAACTTTTTGTATTCCAATTTTTATGGAAATTATAAGGTATAAAATAAAGTATGGAAATCACAAATTTTATAATTGAATCATAACACTGACAAACATTTTGACGCGATATGATAAATTGTTTAAATTTCTTTCGAGTCGCAATTAACTTTGCCATAAAAATATTATTCTAGCATATAACGGCAGTCACAGCTCACTAATTTCGACATGGCTGGGATCCAAGCGCAATTTCATATTACTGTGTGACATACAAGATCAACAGCCCGTTAATATCTCATTATTTTGACAATGGAAAATTTACTAATGTCGTAAACAAGATCAAGTAAAGTGCAACGAGGAAACACATTCCATTTAATTCGCTGTATTTATATACGTTTATATGCAAAATGCATGTGCGTTGTTCAGCAAAAGCTCCGCGTAATGACTTCGGTGAAATTGTATATGTATAATGTTTTATACGTGTATGTGTATTTGCCTCATCTTTCTCTTTTGTGTATGAATACAATGCGTTTGTACATCGTTTCCGTGACGTCGTTTGTAGTGCTTTTACAAGCGTCAACAGACATGATCCGATAAGTAAATCTCATTCCGTGTAACAATAAAATATATGACAATATATCGGGAGGAATAAAACTCTACATGTATAAATTATAACAATAAAATGTATAAAAATAAGAGAGAGAGAGAGAGAGAGAGAGAGAGACATCCAAAGTTATTTAAATTGATTAAAGTTAATACTCGTAATTATACAATAAAATATTAATAGCACACACGTTATCAATACCAATGAACGAAATCTACCTAACATTAAAGAATACTTTAATAACATATTTATCATTTTATGTTTAATCTCTCCCCCGTTTTCTGTCCAAAGGTTTGATAAAAATTTTTTTCTTTACTTAATTCATTTAGGATATTGATTTTTTTTTAGGATATTTTACAAAATTAACTTTATATACGCTTAAACGTATTTGTCTCAAAATTAATATTTTTTTCTCTCTGTAAATCTTGATAAAGTGTGGAATGTTAGAAAATTTACAAGAAGTATAGAATGTTTACTAGAGAGAGACAGAGAAAGAGAGAGAGAGAGAGAGAGAGAGAGAGAGAGAGAGAGAAAATACCAACATTTGTCGTATGAGTTAATGAAGTGCGAATTCGTAAAATTTATCCCGAACAGTTTGGACATGCAATTCTCGCATCGGTTTCATCAAAGTACGCGCATTTAACATAGAGATATACGTTCTACGTATGTATCGCATCCAGCTAGCGACATCGTCGCCAACTTTTTTTATTGGCCATGACAGACTGAATGTTTCCCTCCATTTTACCAAATTGTTCGGCGAATGTCCGACATTTATTTTATAGCGGGTGATTTTTACGACGTGACACTTTATTCATTCATACCATATCATGAGAGACTTTTTTTGCCGACAGTCTGCAAAATCTATGATATGTTAATTCTGATCAAGATATATCATTGTCTGGAATTGTGAGTTTTTGCTTAGAAAATTACAACTTTTTTTATTAAATTGAAAATCGCGTAAGTTGTTTCCACACATTTATTAGGATAATTTAAAATCTCTTGATTGCTTCTTTTTTATATAAACAATATACGGCAAATAAATATCATTAAAGGGAAGATGAATATTTTTATAATCTTATTAATCGCACCATGCATATTTATTAAAATAAGCATTGGAAACTAATATGATATGAAAAAAATTTTTCAATCATATTTTACTGGGGAAGAGTGTACTAAATATAATAGGGAATGATAAAATAATTGGCAGAAAATAAACAATTCTTGCGCTATATAACGTCGAGGGTATACGATTGATAAGGTAATTAGAGATTGTAAGCAACTGCAAGAAGCGATTAATCATTGAGCTGCTGGCAATTTGGTGAACATACATCGGCCCGCGCTCGATCGTTGCTGCATCGAACCGCATGTATGTTGCACGGATGCGCTCCGGCAGTTATATAGAGTGCACTTGTGCTGTGTACTACCGGCTTACGCATTACTGCGACATACATCAGTAACGCAGTGTTTTTCAACTCCGCGTTTCCTCGAAACGCAAGTTAATTTGTCTACAATTTTGGCTTTGTTTATTCCTTAAAAGTAATTATTCCTTAAAAGTTTTGGCATTTTTACATCGATTTAAGCAGAGGAAAATAGATTCTAAGTAATTTAATAAAATAGAGGTTTTGAATACAATTATTTCATTTGGATATTTGCAGATTTTGCCTTAAAAGATAAAATTTCGGATTCTTTTGTCTTTCGTTTTTCAGAGTTATCTCGACGAAAGTAAATTTTCACTACATTTTCTTAAATTTAAATCAATTAGTAATATTAAAAAATACTTGATGTGCATATCTGTTTATATAGCTAGCAATTTTATAAAATTATTTGCCGCGCGCAAAAAAAAAAAAAAAGTTGACAGATACTGATTCGATGTGATGGACAACTCGAATGTGAAAAGTGTGGGCATAGGTTTTCATTAGCTCTCAAGTGCTTCGAGATCCACACGGGAACCTCTCGGCTCTCCATCTCATCGCTCGTCGTGTCGCATTAGCCTCGGCCACCGATCTAAATGCTCGATTGATTGATCGATGGGGATCTCTGACGTTGGAAATAGGTCAGCCGTTAGGGTGGTTGGTTTGTCAAAACGAAGAATATAACTTGTCAAAAGAAATATACACGTTCTATCACGGGCTAATACAGGAGGGAAAGAAACGACAAAATTTTTTAATATTAACAAATAGCACATAACCAATTAACTTTGAACGATGTTCAAAGATAACAAAGTTACATGTAGCAAAAAATGCAGTTAATTAAAAAAAATATACAATTGATTCAATTAAGATAAAATATGTAATATAGATATTGCATCAACAATATAATTCACTGATCAATAAATAATAAAAAGGTATAATAATATGAAATCGAGAATTTAAGATTAATAATTTATTAAGAGTAGTGAGTTGACCGCGTTATTACGTACCAAATTTATGCATTCCCTTTATTGTACCTGTTATATTAGTTATGCTTCGTTTGGTGGCAAACACGCATATTTGAAATTATCCCTTCAGTTCGGGAGAGTTGATTAATTAAAAACGTGAATGTGAAATAAAACGTGACGCGACTTAATAAAAATGGAACAATAGAAAGCTGATTACACGATTGCCTGCAGTTATCGTATTTTGTGCCGATCTGTCATAAAAATGCATTCGACTCGATTTTACGATCCACAAATAATCGCGTAAATTTAATTTGTTACGGAAAAATAGAATTTCACGCGTTACACGAGAGAGGGAGGAGGAGAACACAGATATTTATTTAATTGGCTAAGAGTCGGGGGTCTCCCGAATGCTCGTTTATATGCAAACGGATATTCTCTGATTTTTGCGATTTCGCGTGCGAGAAATCTGCTGATGCTTTATCTCTCTTTCCCTTATTGAAAAATTCCATGCATGTTAAGCGGATCCTGGGTGACGTTGCGCTTTGATTCGCGATTTTACGATTCATGACGTTGTTATGCTTGAAGCGCATTACAGTATTGCAAGTACTGAAAACTTTATCCCCTCGAGAATTTTATGCCATGCGCGATCGTTCTTTCTGCTATTTGACATTTTAGAAGCGAGCATCTTTAGTCTGCATTCATCATGGATTTATTTCTCGATAAAAGAGCAACAATAAAATAATAATGCTTTAATAATGACAATTCTAATCGTGCTTCCGATTTTTATAAATGTGAGTTTCAGCGAGATAAATCGCAATTAATCGCTTTGAATAATTGCACGTTTCTCATTTTTATACAAATTACTCGGATTGGACAAAGTATGTATATTGGAAGATATATGGAATTATATATGCCGTGGATGCAGATTATTGTTATTTAGTTTTTTTAAAAAAGCAACGTATGAAGTATATATATATATATATATATATATATATATATATATATATATATATATATGTATTGTAGATACGATTATATTTATATCTTCCGTCCGTTCTTCTATCTCGGCTTCTGAATAGGATTTTTGGCACTTTTTGCACGTGCCATACTGGCTCTATGAGGACATTAGATTCATTGTTTTCCAATAGTACGAAAATAGACCACCTGGGGCATCACATCGATCGGAGCATCGACCGATGTAACCGGTGATTTATGTGGTCGCCGACCCTCCCACAAGTCTGTCCGCCACATTCAGAAAGACACACAATTTTTCATGTTAAAAAGTCACAAGTTCTCAAGGAAGATTTGAAAGAAAGAATTAGAGCATATCATATCAATTCAAAATTTTATTAATTTAAAAACTTGAAAAGAGCTATAACCGATACTTTGTGAAACTTTTATTTTAATTATTTGAAACTCATAAATCATAAATTTTTTATTTTATTAATTTCTATCCATCAAAGAGCGTAAAACTAAATTTAAAACGTCGAGTTTTATTGTAATCTTATCATCCGATAAGATATTTCGAGAAAATCTTTGTATGTAGTTGGAGATTCTAGATGTACTTGTCCCCTCTATTCTATAATTCTCTAAGTTCGCCCGTTTCGAAGATGCCATTTTGTTTCGCATTTCGAGCATTCGAGAAGCTCGTTGGAAATGTCGTTAGCCAAACGGTAATAATCTTGGAAAGTCGATGAACACGTCGCAACGGAATTACCGACTGTTATCGTAAATGCATTTTGTCAGTCGTAATAATCGATTATTGTCATCGAAACTGGGAAAATATATCTCGTGATATTCAGTCTCTCATGTATTTTGTACACGTTACCCACATTCTACACAAATAAAAACCTATATAAACTGTATAAACCCTAAAAATCTCAAAATTTATTTTCAAAAATTTTGAAATTAAACCTTGATTCAAATTAAAATTTGAGATTGAAAGAATTCTTTAAACTTCTTCAAAAATAATATTAGAAAATAAAAAGATTATTATTTAAAAATTTTGTAACATGAGAAGGCCGTGAAAATTTTATCGCATTTTATCACGACGGGTTCTATCTTACCGTTAATACTTAATGTAATACTATATATTTTAATTGCAATTTAAATTACAACGCGTATCTTAATAACATTATCAGTAATTGTTCACTGTCAAATGTAATAGAGTTCTCGAAGGAACTCCATTGTCCTCGCAAGATTATTACAGTTTCCGTGGCGACAGGAACGACATTGTCCTCGCCGCAAGCGACTGACAATTTCATTATATATAAGCTTAGCCTTCTGTAACACTTCCTGTTGGTCGAACAGACTTCCGAAGAACGTGTCGCGAGGCTAAAGGGACCGGTAAGAAAAGCAAAGGTCCCAGTAGGATCCTTTCGATGAAAGATGGCATAATCTCTCAAGAGACACCCTACTTCTTCGCTTTCGATCCCGTCGAAATGCCCATCCTTGCCAATAATAGTGAGAGATTATGTGCGACACGGCGAAAATTGTAACACGATTGCGTGCAAAAGGCTGCGTCATTCAATGATAAGTGAATGAAGTCAATATTTAATTTGAACAAAAACAAAAATCGATTACGTCTTTTTTTTTTGCGTCATTATTCCTCACTATTATTAATGTTATCATTATAATGGATATCAATAACAGATAACAGGTAATTTTAGGATGGATGTTTAATGAGCTCGAAATTTATTTGACTGATTTCATTGCATAAGAACGTTATTATCATTGTCCTTGATCGATTGATTTTTGAACTCGATCGATGACAATTATTTCGATTTCAAGCTATCATGATGGATTATTTAATGACTATATCCGAAGGGATGCGAACTATATTAATTATTCGTACACATTTATTGCGATTAATCAGTTTCAAGATTTTTTACTCGAGAAGAACAGAGAAGATCGTTACGATTATTTATCGCAAAGATACACTTAATAGATTACGTTATTTATTCTTGGCGCATTTAATCCACCGAGGCAAATGAAACGGAAACGCCCCCTCAGAAACGCTCTCTTGCACGTCGAATGTTACGCACTTAATTCTGAGACGTCTTTTACGGAATTTCTCGTATCTTTTCCGACGGGGAAAATAAATGCGATATCTGGCGCGCAAGCTGTAGGCATTGACTTTTCTCAGCAACCCCGTAGCCAAGAATCTTTGTTACTCCTATCGCGTTACCATGCTATCTGATCCATCTCGATTGTCCTCCAACCCTTGTGTAATTTTCACGACTTCAAATGTATAGCTATAGACATTATGTTAGCCGTGCTTCAAGCACGGCTGCGTCGAACTGTTCAAGCATACCAATATGTACAAACATGCTGGGACAGCTTAGAATAGAAGCGTTATGTACGCGAGACCGCGGTATTTCGATGCATTTGATGAACACTGACAGCGTCAGCTCACGCTACTAGTATCGGAGTGCACAATTCAAGACTCATCGATATACGCGGGCACGATACCGAATATAATCCCGCTTTGCAGAACAATGCGCTTTATTCCAATCAAATCTTGTTGGGAATACGATGATTTAATCAGTAAGTACAGAACGCCATTAAAACGAGAACGCATAAATTTAATGCAAGAGATTTTTTTCAATATATAGTAATATGCGATAATCAGCTGTTTAACTCGATTATTAAAAAAAAAGTTTATACATCTGAATAAAATTCTCCTCTTGAATAAATTCGCCTCTAAAATTTAATCTTTTCTCAGTGAGTAATTATATATGTATAGGATATTTTTCTCAACATTTTATAAAAAGTTTTTCTATTAATATTTTTACATATCCAATTGATTGGAAGAGAAATGTGAGTTTTTTTATTTATTATGAGATTAATAACATTAAGTAAATATTAAAATGCATAATAATAATCTTGTTTTTTTTCCACATATACAGTTTTTCTATAAATAAAATAAATATATTTAGAGATTCCAATCTTGGATAGATCGATAAGCTTTTACAAGCTTTTTAATGTAAAATTAATTTAATTTAACGTGCCTCTAAAATATCAAGTTCTAACTTAAGTTTATTACATTGTTTTCTATCTTTATTGTATGCGGACAAACTCTTTATGGATATTTATTACGATACATCAATTTAAACTCCTAAACCGGAAAAGATTTAATTCACTTTCGAGAACGCAGGTGTAATCCGGACGCAACCATCAACAATGATGTTCCACAAGCCAGTGAACTTATACAAAGGGATAAAGTTATCTTCTTTTTCTCGACGCGAACACAACGATCCACCGATTTTCCTCTCCCTTTGTTGCTTGATCTACCTTGATTAATGCGCGATTTCGACGCAACTATTTTTGCCGATTTTACCTCTCTCTTTCTAGCTCTTTATTCCTCTCCTCTCATCAATTCCGATCCCGGTGAATCCATCGATCAGTTTCGAAGCGGAGAAATCGCTTTGTGCGCTCGCCAAGAGAGAGAATGGACTATGCGGGGAAATCGTGCCAAAGACAGGTCAGCGACGTCGCTCGTTTCTGCGCTCTCGTTTGTCAATGCCCATCGTTATTTACTCGCTTATTTTCACTCCGCCGCGAAGGTGCGACCTTTATAATAATGACACCAATTATTAATCATGTCTCGCGTTTATTTCTCATTTTAAGATGCTCCTTACTGTGACGCATTTAGTTGTTTGCATATGTAAACCGCATGAGCATGCAAAGTTCATATTTTATTTGCTATATCATCGTTTGCCAATTTGGATCTTTAATAGCTTTTTCCACCAATTGTAAAATACACTCTGTATATTCTAATTATTTTAGATAAAGATAAATGAATAGATAACGGCAATCGGTCTTCCGGAACAAACGGTCTGTTATCCCGTTTAGTGCACCGCAATTTATCTGTCGCACCTGGCGAATCCCATGGTATTAGTTCTAATTCGGAAACCGAATCTATGATATAATGACCGTGTAATTTATTTGACCGATTTAACGCGATTCCTTAACGAGGGTTAACAACTGTCCTTGGAAATTTATCGGTCGCACGCACTTCATCTTAAGGCCAGGCGATCTTCCTAAATGGAATTACATTTTGTATTGCGGAAACGTGGACAGTAACAGCAGGAACGCGGAGACAAATGATGGCCATTGTGCATCGCGGGATTAACCAAGTCAGAAGTACTGCGGCGTGTAAAATGCGCGACACAACCAGCTATGACGCTATATTTTTATTTTTATTCTTATCTCTCTCTCTCTCTCTCTCTCTCTCTCTCTCTCTCTCTCTCTCTCTCTCTCGAGTGATTATAAAAAATTACACTTAGAAAGTGTACATTTTGCGATGTATTTTAATTTAATTTTTTTTTATGTGTAATAAAAAATCTTTAGTAAATAGTTTATTCTACTTGTTATCAATATGTAATAAATATTGAAAGTAAATATATGTGTGAATTTTTATAAAAAAATGTAAAATTAATATAATTTAATATAAATCTTTAAATTAACAGCACTTTGATGGAAAACAATTTTGTTTACTTACACAAATATTTATGTAAATAATACATATTTATACAAATATCTTTAGAATTCTTGAAATTTGTTTTCTTAATAGAATAGATCGATTTCTCAAAATCAAAGATTTTATTAAAGGTCACACTTAGTTAGTATTAAACATCACAGTTTGTGTGTTTATTTCTTATTTTGCCATTTAACTCTTTATTGTATTTTCGCTTTAGTGCATCATATTTAGAATATAATATGCGCTTTAAAGATCTATCGCACAGATTCAACTCTGTTTACGCAGAGCGATATCGGATTCGATATCTTATAAAAAAAAAGAGTAATCTCATTGACGATAATTTCATGGAGGATAATGTTTGATATCGCAAAATTTCCGATAATACTTTGAGGGTATCTCGTAAAATAATCGGCCCCAAGATATCGGCGCAATTCCTTACCTTAACTCGAGAGTTTCTCTCGAAGAAAAGTTACGCGTCTGCCTATTCGGAGGAAGTTTCGCTTCTACGGGGAGATATTTATCCTGTATTTACGCGACGAGCTTGTTGAAATTTCCGAGAATCGTAAAAAAACGTACGCCCACGTCGTGGACCGCCGTAAAATGTGTTGCCACACTCGCATAAAATACGCAAAGTGACACATGTTACATGCTGGATAACGTGTACGCGATATACGTCGCATTTCCCTCTTCAAATTATGCACTTTGCAATTTCGAGGATGTCGACTATTGTATTCCAACCGCACGTTTAATCCTGTATGTAGTTATACGTCTAATATTCATTTCACGTTGACATTGAACAAGTCACGCTTACAATTAGTTAGCTCACAAATTTAATGTTAAGTGTACAACACATACTCGCATACCCATATACATCAGATTCCAAGCCTAGATTTTGGGGAATGCGTAAATGTAATGAAATATTTACGATATTGTTTACAGAGAAAAATCAATGTTTCTTATTTTTTTTTTTTTTTTTGTATAATGATTAAAGATTGTTTCCGTATTTTCAATAGCAAATTTTTCTTTGTAAATTTAAAGTCCGACTTTTTTTAGTACAAAATATTTCTTATATTAGTATAACTTTAATAAATATTTAATACTATATCAATTACGTCTTAAAATGAAATTAAATGGAGAATAAAATTTGATTTTTTTATATTGTAATTTTTTATGCTTAATTTGATAAATATTCCTGTTTAAATAATTAAAGATTATTATATCTCTTTTCCTTTTTTATGATAAGTAACACAAATAACGTTGTTTTAATTTTCACTCTTATATCTCTTTGTATCTTGTAATTTAAAGGAGGAGTTTGTGAAAACATCTTATGCAGGTGCATATAACGTCGGAAGAAGGATATCGATCGTAAACATCTTCTATCTTACTAATATCCCATGCACGCGGTTTCCTCAAATCTCATTGGAGCTGGTTGAATGATTCCCCGGAATTTAGGGCGCGCGCATATACTTTCGTACACCGGCTGCACCTTTGCAGAGAGTGGTTCGTGCACGTACACAACATCGGCTAATAAATCATTTTGGGCATACTGCACATTCCTCCAAAAACAACATATATCACTGCCTTAGTAGTTAGAAACGACCTTTGGCTCGATGCCTTTAGCGTTGAAGCAGTATATCATTTTGATGTACCATTAAATTAATATTTAATTAGGTGCCATACAATAACAGATATTATTATATTTTTTTTAAATGATTTTTATAATTTTGTAGTATACGTTAACTTAGCTATATATATTATTATATTATTATATAACTTATAAATTACAAGAAACCAGAATGTGAGCTTGAACATTTTCCAACTTTCTATCTTTTTAATCATTTCAATAAGCTATATATTCTGCGCGTATCTATACTAATCCATTCTAATATTTAAAATTAAAAATAATTCTGGAATGAATAACAAGATTTAATATATTATTCCTTCACCATAATATCTCTATGTAAAGATATTTTTTTCTGCGTCTCCCCATTTTCTATATTCGCGAAATTGTAATTTGACTCGAAATAAAAGATCGTGTCGAAATTGGGCCGGCTTGTGTTAACGGGAAAGAAAATGCCATCGGTGCGATTGCAAAGTCAGTAAAAATTCGAGTCAACGAGTCGGTCGAGGGATTCTCTCTCGCTGACAGTGAATCCGCGATTCTAGGGACGACATGCAGCCGAGATATGTTTGCCCAGATCTTCGTGAAGAGGACACTTCCGCGCATTGCAGAGGCTGGGAAAACTACCATCTTTCTAGTGGCTATTCCTGTCATCTAACACGACAAGCTTTTTAATGGGATCTTGCCAGGATCTGAGTACGCAAGGGAATGGATGTGGATCTCTATTCCTTCAAAATATAATAGGAAGGATTTTAGGCGAACTGTCTTAACTATGGACTTATGATACTATAAAGTATATAGTTACACTAAGTATATCATATAATCGTGATATAAGCAAAAATATCTCGTGATTTCTGGTGCAAAAATAATTTAAAAATTATGGAGGATAATTTTCTTTTATTACTATGAAAATAAAAATCATATACACAATGTGTACACAAAAAACTATTCTTCTAGTTTTTCTATATTAAAGCAGTAATCGTGAATTAAATAAAAAAAACCAGAAAATTTTAAGATTTACTACTAATAATAATAATATTCAACAAGAAAAATAAAAAATTGTTTTGGGCAAAAAAAAAATTTTCGATTTGTGACAGTAAATTCGCATTTTTTTACAAATCACGAGTTCAATCGTAAAAATAGCTGGGAAACATCAATATCGCTGATAGATTAGTGGATGAGCCGGATTCAAAGATTCGATATTTGCCACTTTGCCTCGTTTCAGCATAGTCGTTCTATTTCTGGAAAAATTCACGATAAAAGAGAACGAACGGTATCGAATCGATATAGGCCGAGAGGAAGAGACAGCGCATACGAAAGTAGAGAAACTTTTAATCGGGTTACGTGAAATTTACGATAAAATTGTTATCGATATCGCCGTTGGCGATTATGATATGAAGCGCATAATTAATTGTAAAGCTCTTGACACGAATATTTTGTTTGTGCATTACAGACACGATGATTCCAAAGGATAATGTTCGACAACAATTTGCTTTTTGTATATACAGGTTTTTCTGAATGGGAGTCCGTGATAACGAAACGCATTAGGCGAATGCACTTATTTTTATCTTTTAAAACTTGAATTTCTCTTCGGAAGATAATTAAATTAAACAAGTATGAAATAAACTTTTAATGATATTTTCCATTGCTGAAAGGAAGCGCGCAATAAAAGGGTAAAACGCTTTTACAACTTCAGATATATTAAAAAAATTGTCATTAAGCAGCAACTATAAAATAAATTATAAACATAAAATATTTATGTTTAAAACTTGATAAGTAATATTTTATGATATTCTCTATACCTTGCTATATTCTCATGTTTAACGGATAATGTTACCAATGTTAATCTTCAATAGAAATTTGATGATATTTGAACAGCTTTTACTTCATCGGCTATTCTCTCCCTTTGGTTTCTTTATAATCGTCGCGCATGAGAGATCTCGCAAGCTTGCGTCTGCCTCCATCGTTCTATTCAAATTTAATAAGTCATTGTCTCGAAAATACAATGAAATCTTGATAGCATCGTGTGCTCAGTCAAATATAGAAACTCTACAAATCAGAAGAAATTAAAGTTATCGGAAAAAAAAAAGATATACATAATTCTTTTTTTCAATTAATATAATAATATTTTAATTTTAATTATATATTTACTCATATGTCTCTAATTTTTATGCTTTAAATCTTTTATTATAATGTATTGTTGCACATTCTTATCTGAATATTCGCTTCTGAAAAAAATTTCTTTTTTTACGCCAGTTTATAATATCTTTCTTTTTTAATAAAAGAACACCGATAGCATGTAATTACTCTTTGTTTTTTATTTTTATTATGAAAAAAATTACTAAAAGAAAGTATCACCAGTACTAAAGTTTTTAAAAGTTTTATCAGCGATGGAAAGCACCTTCGAACTTTTCGTTGAGAATATCTACGTTCGAATAATTCATTTCGTTTTCTTCGTAAAATTCAAAGTTTAATTCAACTTTCCGACGCGAGACAATAGTAACTGTTAATTTGATTATGACATAGAATGACGAAGGAATTGTGAATTCTAGTAACTAACTCGCAATTTCCAAAGTAGCTATCTACATCTTTAATATCCATTCGTTAATTCTGAAATGCACAATAACAAGCATTTTGCATTGTTAGATAGAACATAATCCACAACAGCGTCGGTGGATTATCATGTATAATTAAGTAACTGTGTAAAAACAGCATTGAGATTAAAGAGCTTTTTTTTTTTTTGAAGCTATATAAAGTTTAGTACGTGTGTAACACTTTCTGTTAGTAATTTTCTTTTTTCAGTAAATTTTTCGTAATAAAAAGTAAAGAAAAACTTGATCGCATGCTATCGATATTTTTTTAAAGAGATATACACACTATCACAAGCATAAAAAAGAGTGAATTTCTAAAATAAACATTTAGATAAAAGCTAGCAATCAAGTAAAAAGTTATTCTTTGAATATTTTTTGCGACGTACCTATGTAAAAGTACTATATAAAAATTTTTATACAAAGATAAAAATAAAAAAAAAATAATTTAAAATCAATTGTCGACGTTATCGTAAGAATTAATAAATAATTATAACATGATAAAGATTAAAAGACATAAGCTAAAGTTTAATTAAAGATATAAAAATAAATATGTATATGTATATAAACTTACTGTGTATGTGTATATATATTTAGTAAGTTTATATTCATTATTATTAATAGAAAAAGGTCTAAATAAATGTATTTTATTATTAATATATTATAAACATAGAATATATTTATTTTATTGCTTCAGGGTACAAATTTAATTAATTATAAAGTAAATAAAATATATAAAATAAAAACATACAAAAGCTTACAGAACAAGTACGGAAGTGTATCTATTAAAAATAATAAAAATTTCTTGAGTTCCAAAATTAAAATAATACTAAACATTTCCTCGTCTGAACTCTTTTCAACAAAATATAATATGAGTCAAATAAATGATCAACAAATAATTATATAAAATAATTTTGATTTGCACGTTTAAATGGAAATGTCTAACGGAATGTCAGGTAAAATCATATAAGTATAAGATATTAAGATTATATAGATGCAAAATACATATTTATAAAAATTGTATAAAGATCCAATTTCTTTTTGTATCTATGCATAAAGAGAAATTTTTAAAATTATCTTTATATTAAATAAATCGCATTAGTATTTTTCTAAATATAAAAATAAGCAATTTTTGGTTATTAATATATTAATATTATTATTATTTATAGATATTAATATTAATAATATCATATTTTTATTAATATTAATATTCTCTTTATTGATATACAAAAAGAAATCTTGTAGTTTGAATTTACAGACACATATATGCTACACACTATTATATTTAAAAATATAAAACTAACCCAATGAAAAATAGAGGAATATATATTTTTTTATTGGTATTTCTCACTAGAAATCTTAAAGTATCGTCAAAAATATAAAATATATAAAACAATTTTTTTTTTTTTTTTTTTTTTTAATAATTGCATTATATAGTCTACAAATGTACAGAAAAATAAATTTTATTTGCACTTAAATTATTCCAACATATGAATATTGTGTCTTCAGTTTAACTTCTTGAGTATATTTACGATAAATGTTACGTATTCTGTAAATAGATAAAAAAGGTCATTTATTTTATTAAGTCATTTATTATGTAAGAACAATTTATTTATTTTATTATATTTATTATATAATATTGTTATTTTATATTCTTATTAAATATATATTTTAGTATTTTTATAAATTTTAATTAAAATACATTTTGTTTGATTAATAGAATGTTTTACTTATTGTGGTAGCATATAAAGAGTGTGTGTATGTGTATCTCAGAGCACTTTTAGGGCTTTTATCAATTTGGATTTATCTTATTGTTAATAAAAATACTAAAATAAATCATTGTATATCTTTATAATCAATTCTTAATAATAAATCATAATAATAATAAATCACATCAAAAATAAATTAAAAATTGGTTAAGAGAAATGATGATTTTTCGTAAAATTTATTTTATTAAAAATTCTGCACTCGCAATTATTTATTTTACTAAGAAAAGATCAACTCTAAAATTTGACAAATAATTTGTCTTGTTAAAATTAAAATTATTTACGAATTATTATCTTTACAAACTATATGTAAAAAGTTAAAATAGTTAATCAATTGAACATACTTGTCAAACCAGTTAGATAGAAAGGGCTCAATCGTATAAACGAAGAAAAGAAAAGTGTAGAAGCATGTAAGAATCATAAGCATTATGATAATAACGATAACGAGATTGTCCTTTATTAAAATATAATCAAATAATGTGACTATATAAATCAATATGCCAATTAAAAAAAAGGAGTAGAATATAAAAGCTAGTAATTTGAAAAGAGGAGAACAAACTTCTCGAAACATCTGAAGCAATGTATTGTCTCTGTAACACTGTTATAATATTTTAGTATTATACATACTCATGTTTAATAAAAAAAATTAATCATTTTTTAAATAAAATTATTATAAACTAAAATCAAACTCGCGAAAATTTTAAAACATTTTTTAAAATATATTTTTATTTCTTTTTTGATATACTCTAATTATATTTTTACGTTCTAATTTGTTTATTAAATTGTTGTCAGGAATTATAAACTAATCGTACAATATGATAATGTATAAGTTTTATTACTAAGCTTTTTATTACTTTGACATATATGTCTAGTTATGGCCTTTGATTTTAACAACTAGTTTGTTTTTTAACATCTGCTTACTTTTTGCGAAAACAATATGTTTTTTAAGTTTTAAAATAATCTATTTAAAAATCGAAAAACTTTTTTTATTTTTTCTAAACTTATTCTATTTCCTGCAAATTTCATACAATTATTAAATTCTTTTATGGCTTACCTCTAATAATGATTTGCGTCTTATATCTAATGGATATTGAGTATGACAAAATAGGCAGTGAAGTATGTTTTGAGTATTTGCCGATATCTCTAGACAATCAACGTGTATGAATTGTTTTATACACTTACATGGAGATACGAGCTTTCCCTTATTCTTACCTGTCATAAATAGATTACATGCGTAATTTTTTTTAAGTAATAATAATATATATGCAAACTTTATAATAAATAGATTGTATGTGTATACATAACACAGATTTTAAAATTTTATTTCACACAAATATTTTTATAAAGAGAATTTATTCAGATTATTTTGTAAAAAAAAGAATTGTGTACCTTCGTTACAACGCCAACATAAAGCCGTAATTGACATTTTCTCTTTCAAAAGAGGAATCTCTTCTTTCAAACGTTCACACAGATCATTTAATCCAAATTCTCCCATTTTTAATTATATTATTAATTTATTGAATAATAAAATTTTTTATATAGCTATAAACTTTTGTTGCGATGCAAGGTCAATATCAATCAATATTTTATAAAATTTATAAATTTTTTTCTGTACGTGTCTTCACTATATTGTATACTAATCTGGCACTGCTATTTTGAATACTGTGAGTGTTTTGATTTATTTATATTTACCTTTCTAATAAGAATAGTTGTTTAAAATACATACTTAAGACCTTGAGACCTTGAGACTTTAAAATTCTAGAAAGTTTCTTTTATTTTTATGTATATTGAACTTTTTTGTATATAGTTTGAAAATATATACAAAATTAAAAGTTGTCATTGAAGCAACGTTTATACGCTTTATCACTCTTTAATCATTATAAACTTTGAAATATATACAAAATACATATAATTAAAACATTTTTAAATAAGAGGACTTTTTAGAAAGATTTATAGCACTAATTACAATTTTAGAATTTTAAAAGGCTCTGTTAAATATGTAGAACTATGATACTATTCTTTATTCATAATAAAAATATATATTGTAGTATCCTCCGCCGTTTGATGAAAACGAATTATATTCCGATTAAAGAAAAAGTATTTCATATCAATATTCAAGCTAAACGGAAAATTAACACGATTAATTAATTGATGACTAATATTAAAGAATTGCTTCGTTTTCTATTTTAGAGGTAAAGTCTCTTTGCCCCTATGGAAGTTTCTTATTTCTCATTTAATGGTACGAAGCTATTGTACTTTAATGCTTGGCAAGTATGCTTGCTTAGAAATTTTCTTTTATTTTACATTCGTAATTTTTTTTTATAATAATAAATTTCAGTGATATGTATTGTTGCTGTTACAACAAATGATATATTTTGACGTATGACTTTTTAATGAAATAAGTTTTCAAAAAAGTTTTAAGCATTGTGTTAAAAGGATATTGAAATCGGTGAGATAAATTAAAAGGATATTTTGCGAAGATATCTAATTAAATTTGTAGTTGCTAATTGAAATTCTTATAAAGTAAAATTAATTCGAATGCAAAAATTATGGAAGTAAAATATTTTGAATTATATATATAATATATTATATTTTATCATACATATTAATACTAATTGATGATAAACATTGTAAACATCATATATTATTATTTATTAATATTGCGTAAATTTATTCCAATATGTTCCGAGGGATTCGTCAAACGTCAAGATGCACGTAATCATTTTAACGGATATTTTATTATCTCAATATCAGCGGCTGTACGCTAGTATCTTTGAATTATATTGTAAAATCGTCGAGTACATCAAACCGTAATTGATCGTCTCGAGAAACTTGAATAAAACGCGAGACATTAAAGACGAATCGTTTTCCTCAAGATACCAAAAACTGCAGGGCCACTTTACGATCCGGCGAATGAAATTTCATTTAATATTACAATTGATTTTTCTTTACAATCATGAAAGAGACGAATGGAACATGCTTTATATATATATATATATATCGAAATTTTTGTTTCGTACTCATACAGTGCGCGATAATCACATTATAAACAGTAGGGAACTATCTGAACGTCTAGAAATTTAAAATCTGTTTAGCGCGACATTATGTCACTCTCTCTAACAATTATCTTTCCCCTCTCTCTTTCTTCCCCTTTTCTCTCCCTCTCTTATGCAAACGCGATTAAAACTTCCGCGCAATTTGTGAAAACTATAACAAGATTACGCTGCTTCTCTCATCAAATAAAGATTTAATATAAACATTTTTGTAAAACTTATATTTTAGGAGGAAGTAAGTAAAAGAAGAGTTGTTTTTACATAATAACATAGAGTGTTATTTTTATGCATTAAATATATATAAATGCGCGCAGACATGAAAAGCGCCATCGTTTCATAATGAAAGCGCACTAAAATGATATTGCACTTGAAGACTTTAAAGACATATCCGGAAACACATAACAATCAACACATAAATCCCTTTGCTGGTGATATTTTATTTTTATGGTATCATAAAAAATTTTATTCCTGCAATAAATTCGTTAAAAATAAAACCGTTTACATGATATATAGATGCAGTTAATTTTTCATTTTTTTATATAACAGTACAGCAATTAGCTTTTGATATAATTCATTATCATTATTAATTATCATTATCATTATCATTATCATTATTAAAAATCATTATCAAGTCACAGCATAATATTGACTGTGGCGATCTTTGCAGCGGATTTAATTCAAGGTTCAATTTTTAATGGCAAGTACTTAAAAATAAATAATATTTCATAATTTCTGTCATAATAAATTTTATTACAACAAAATCGGTTTTACATCATCACAAGAACTTGTCACTGGATTATATAGCTTTATGCAATTTTTCGTGCAATCATTAATAAGATATCGCGAAAAGACAAGCTCGAAGGAATAAACTGAAGAAGATTTCTTCTTTGCGCGATTCTTTTAGGAACATCGTTGTCGTCATTATCGCGCTCTACCAATGCCAGTCAATGGCCAAAAAGCGCATATCTTTGAGTGAGAATTTGCGCTAACGATTCATGGTCTACTTCCCATGAACTCGTTAAATTTTCTTTCGCACTTCATCCATAATCCTATAATTTTATTTTCATGATAGAAATTTAGAATTGATGTTTTGAAGTAGTTAAGAAATTATTAAAGCAATTATCTTCAAGACTGTGTTCTTTATTTTTCCGTCGTCCTGTAACCACTTATTTATCTATTTTTATTGATTTATTATAATTATGTTTATAAATCACGAAAATCTGTAACAGTTGAACTGATAAATGTTATACAGATTCTGTTGTGATTTATCAAGTCCTTATCCGGAATTATTGAGATATAAAATTTTTTTAATATTAGCTTAAATCATTGGATTCTTTGAACTTTCTGTCTGATTGGTTTTCAATCCTTTTCGATCTATATTTCATGTTTTTGTATTTATAAAATCTGGAAACTGATTTTTTATTCCATATATTTACCTAATTTCTTAAAATTGAATATTTTGTCAAATTAAATTTTATTTTTAAGAATTACTACTTTTAATTTAATTTGTAGTCTGATAGCTCCACAAGAGTATCTTTGATAAGAATACTCTTATTTTCGATAAAAAGACAGATATTTATGTAATTATTAAATTATATTAATTTATGAAATGTTAAATATTTCTCTGAAATTTTTAAAGATTTAATATTTATAAATATATATCTTAATTTTTGTCGAACATATCTATTTAAGAGTCAAAATTATTTGCTCTGTTATTTCATGATAACAATCAAATTTAGCAAGCTTGATGCGTAAAATACATAACACCAGTGGAGATTCCGTACTTTGAGTATATCTTTCTTTTCTTTAAAAACAAAATCTTTTACCAGCAGTGACTTAGAAATCGATTTGTTAAATTACTTCTTGTTTTACTTCCGCGTCCGATCGAGCAAAGTCAATTGTGCTTCCTATTTCTTCTCTGAACTGAATAATTCGATTGGAAAGACTACGTTAATTGTGATACCTCCATAGAAGATCGGAGATCGGCTAAACAAATATTTTTTGCAGACTAACGAGCCTATACGTACGGGCGAAATAAATCAATCTAATGAGCTCGCTTCTATCATTAGCGGAGTCATTGATATATTTGCCCGAATGTCACATTAACTTTTTTACGAGAAAAATCCTCCCTTCTCCCTTCGAATTTTTTATTCACAAATATTTGATTTTTTATATTGTGTTTTTAGTTTACTTATCAGATTTTTTTAGTGAGCTTTTATTTGGGACACTATTTTCCTAATTTAATTCTCTTAATTTCATAATTAACATTTTACAATCATATTCAAATCATAATGATAAAATAAATTGATCACTGCCTAGAAAAAAAACATGTTACTAGATATTATATCTTTATTAAATTTTATAAATAAAAATTATATAATTGATTTTATAACTATTTTTTTATAACTATGTTTTTAGATGTTATAATTTTGTATCAAATGCATAATGTTCAAAATTGTTAATAGAAAAAAAAGTTAAATGATAGCTTTAATTTATTATTATATATTTTTTATAATACTTGTATGTATAAGTGTGTAATATTTATATTTATATTTATATTTATATGTGTGTGTAAAATGTGTTATTTTATTTAGAGAGTTATTTAAAAATACATTTTATCTAAAAGAAGCAGAATTAAGCAGCAAATATAATCGTTCTATTTCTCTCATTTCTAGCTTAAATTATTTTCTTACCGATCTCCACATGCGCCAATATTTGCTGCATCACAGCTGCGTTTGCGAGTGCAATATCTCTCTCACAATAAAGAAATTGTTAAAATGAAATCAAAAATTTCATCTGATTGCGAGTTTATCCAGACGGTTCTCGTCTTTCTCCACTATCACGAAATTTGCATTCCTGTGTCACATTCTGATCGAGTTTTGTCTCTGCGTTTCATAGTTGTCTCCCTGTTGAATTTTATGTGTTTCGAATACAGGAATCATTTGAGAAAATGATGTCACGGAAGAGCATTATTCTTAAAAAATCGCGCGCTTTTTTTTTATTGTAAGAAAGATTAAAGATTTGATCGCAAGACCGGAAATGTCCATGTTCGAATTTGATGTCTTTCCTTGTGCAGTAAAACTGCTTGAAATAAGACACATTTTTTTTAAATATCTGACAGCGCGAATTTTTAGATATAAATTCGATCGTACGAAGATTAGATAGATATATTAGTACATTCGCACCGCTAATACATTAATATATTATTAATGATATATTTTTATCATTATATAAATAAAGATATAAGTAATATTTTTCCAAAATTGAGGAAAAAGATAATATAAACTATTGTACAATTAAAAAACAATTAATATTGTATTTAGATCATTTATCACCTTTTGTTTTGTTTTGATGCAAAGACAATATTAAGATTTAAATCTTATACGACAGACACTTATAAGAAATAAGTCTTTTTCTGTTTGTACTATTGATAGATGTTAAGAAAAATTGTTAAAGTATTTTTTTAAGAATATTGAAAAAAAAACTATTATCCTTTTTTGGATAGAAGATATTTTCACATTACGTCCAATTTATTTATCCATTGCTGATCATCTATTTTTTGACATGCATATATGGAATTTTTGGTCGCAACTTCTTCGTGAAGAATGTCACCTGTTTTTTTCACCTCCTTGAGTTTCGCTATAAACAAAATTGAGGTACTTCCCACGCAAGAAAGTCGGCGGTAAAGCTCGCGCCGAAAAGCGCGGTCGGAGAAACTCGATATTGAGTTTTCTCGCTACGTAACACACGAGAGATGAATTCATGGCGTCATTTCGAGGCTTCGGTATGCGAATGCAATAAATATTTAATGCACGCGTAGTGTAAAGAGTGTGTGGGATGACATACCGCGCCATTTTCATACACGGATTCGTTTTCATAGCTTTTTCTCTTTGAAAAATATTTGACGCGATTGGCAAGTTTATCACACATATTTTTATCTTTATTTATTTATATTATCTCTGTATATTTAAAAAATTAAAATATAATATTTGAATAAAATAATAGCTAAATTTTGCTAGAATTAACCGGTACACATTTTGAGGGGTGAAAAGACAAATTCTCGTGAGATATTTCTCCACCGTGTTTTTCCGAAGATTGCATTCGTTTCTCATAATTTGTATTGCTCACGCAGAAAATACATTTCGCAATTTCATGATCAAAGATGTCGTTTTCCGTGGAAATAAAAGTATAACGGGGTGAACCACGATATAATAAATTCGAATATGTACAGGATATTTTCGCGAGAACATTTTTATAACTTTCATTCAAAATATATTATTGGCACCTTGAACAAAAATATAACTATCTTCTACTAATGCATATACTCAGTATTCATTTTCAATAACATGCGATGTGAGACTTGTTTCTCGTTATTCATAATAAAAATAATGAACAAATAAGCAACATATTGTATATTTGAGACATTCTGATTTTTGAACGAGCTTAAACTTAATTAAATTTCTGAACTTAATCGAGAATAATTACACACATGTCGATCCATTATTCATAATTAAATATGACGACTATTTACGAATATATTTACTTATAATCAATTTATTTGTTTGAGCAGATTAAGCTGCTCCGTCATTTTATTGGCAGCGATTTCGCCTGTGGCGAAGCAAACCGTCCCGTCAGATTACGTTAATTTTTGACGGATTTATGAAAAATGGGAAACTTTGAGAGGTTATCAGCCGGTTATACCAATACGTGGAATCCATATCAGACTGGCATCAATCACTTTGATTCATGCCTGATATTTTTGGGCGCCCTTCATCTATAGGATAATCCCGCCGGATATTCTTCGAGAATCTCCCTCTCGCCGACTACGAAAACGCGTCGGAGAATTAATGACTTCTCGAAATACGGCTTCATCGTTAAAAGAAAAGAGATATCCAGTCAGCCAGGATAAAAATGGATAATAATTATATTCTGATCTAGTGATGAAAAAACATTTGATTCTCGAATTTTTTGTGTAAACGTACAATCGTTATTAATCTTCCACGACCATGACCTTTCATGCATTAATCATAATACATTCTCATAATAATAAAAATTTTACAATTTGATAAAATATGATCTAATTAATTACTACATTTTGCAAAGGTAATTTCTTATTTTATCACACGATAATATTTAAAAGATAAAAAAACTAGCAAGTAAAATTTGTTATAGTGTATATGTATAAGAGAAAGCTTGATTCTCTGTCTTCATGTTACAATGAAATTTTTCAATCAACTACGGTCGATCCTATAAAGTTCCTACAAGATATTATGTGTATCGTGCACAAAGCAAAGGTTTTATAAACTTTCTAGGAAAATTCGTATTCAGTTCATAAGCTGCTAAAGCTGTTACCTAGGCAGAACTACGTACGAGCTATATTGTTGCAATTTTGTCTGTGAATATTTTATACCAAACACATTCCATCATTCGCCTAACTTTCCACGCTGATTATAGTTCATTATACATATGTGCTTTACGCGATTTTGAATATTTCTTTTTGACATTAAAATCTTCTTGAAGATAGATGCTCTCTTACTATTCGTTGATAGTAAATTAATTTTGCAAATACTACATGTACTTCCTATAAGCTAACTAATTATAGTTTCCTCTTTGAATTTACAATCCACGCTGAGCTATAACTTTGCACATAATTTATCATAATATATCATTACTCGATAGTTCGGCCCTTGAATATATTTACATGTATAATTATCGAAACATAAAATTATCCAGTTATTACATGAATGAATTATATTTATCATAACTGATTCAATTATAGATTATAGTCTAGGTTTTCATTCCATGTATTTCATTTGCGTAATATTTGCGAAACTCTAACTAAATTTCAATATTCTTCTCGTACAAAAAATTTCAAACTTACAATTGGAAAGAGTGTCACACGTGCATATGCATGAGGACGAACGACCACGTGAAAATTTGTTTGATTGCGTTTGAGGCAGATACAAATATACCGATATATAGCGATATGTATACATATGTATTACGAACGTATAAAACGCTCGGAAATGCAGCGAGAATTTTCACGGTGGTTGATTTTTGTTCGTCGATATACCGACTTATTTACCACATAGTGAATATTTTTTCGACCGATATTTTATCACCGCTTTGAGTTGCAAACTATTTGACGAGCTTTGTAAATCTGCAACATCTTCCAGCAACGATCTGCTCGTTGATATGCAATTCAATTTCCTAAGTCAGAAAAGAAAAAGAAGGAAAACATTTTAATAACATATATAAATATATTATCGTATCTTATATTTCGCGCGAATCACAATCTATTAAGAGATATTTATATATGTTTTTATACTTTTTAAATATATTATTAATAATCCAATTATTGATTTAAAAAAAAATTATTATTCTTTTAATTTTTGATTATGTGGAAATTTACCTTATATTATAATTCTGTTATTTAAGTCACAAAGAAAGAGAGAGAGTTGTATTTTTTTATTTAATTTTATTGATTATAATAAAAAAAAAAGATTTTTTTCTTAATAAGTAACTCGGGTATCTCGAGTTCGCTAAGCTCGTATTCATTGTGAGTCCCTGAAGAAATCCCATTATAATAAATGATTTACGCAATTGTATAATTTAAAATTAATATATAAATTAATAAAATAACTTTATATTCTCTATTGCAACTTAAATATGATCAGAACTAACAATAAACATTTCTTATCATTTCTTTAGACGGATTACAATCGACATCTCGAACAACTATTTGAACGCGTAACGGCTCTGCTCATCGATAGTCTGCAAACGAAGATAACTATCGACAAATTGGAGCAAGTTGTCGAACTTCATAAGCATTTGGAACAAGTGCGACATTTATTCGGTAGGTATAATAAGATGAGCATTTCACTGTCAGGATGAGATTTTCTTTCTGACGAGAAAGAAAAATATAATCTTTATTACAATGATTAATCTTATCACTCACTATCCGTTTGTCGCCAGATAAAAATGTCACTGGTAAAACAATGGCAGCGGAAAGCGAACTATTCTTAAATAAAATCAAGGAATTATCAGTATTGGTATCAGCGATCAAGTTTTGGGAACCTTCCCGCGAATTGGAATTACGAGATATCGAATCAAGATTGGAGAGTCTATCGACTTCTGTCAAAGAGGATAAATGTCTGAATGCTGGCGGAAAATTTGAATGGGTGGATAGTGTATTAGTAAAGGTATATTTCATCAGCGACACAAACTTCTGTAGATTGTTTTGCCACCGGAAAGAGCTACACTTCCATTATCGGGATGTATTGTGAATATTTTACACGTTGAGATGCGAACATTCTGTAGGAAACATTTTGACAAGATCGCTTTAAAATGTGTTCATATTTGATATTCCTCGAACTTGATTTAGACAACTTTTATACAGTACCCTTATAATGCTTCTCATATTTTACATATCGCGGGTATCAACTAGCGATAAAGTTGCACCACTTTCAACTTTATTCCGCGCGCTACCTTTCTCAATATTTTATCCTTGACATACGATAATGTATAAGTGTTGCTAAAGTTTTAATAGAGTCAAAAATTGCGACTTTCAAAACTTTTCTAACACGTAAAACTACTTCATTTTTATTGCAATTGTAAAGTGTGAAACTTTAATATCTTATGCGTGTAGCCATTTTTACGTCTAAATAATATACATTCTTATTCACATTTACATATTCTCTATATACATATATTACGCACAAAGAAATTATCTGCTTTTTTGCTACGTTTTTCTGCTTTTTTTTCATATTTTTTATTAAAAATTTTAATTGCATCTAGAAACTAAAATAAAATGTAAATACAGAAAAGGATATTTAGAAAAAAAAACCAGAATAATATTAATTATTCTATAAGTCGAAAATGTAGAAATATTAGACATATATGTATATAAAATTAGCTTTCGCCTCTAAGAAAAATTGTATTGATATTGTGAAATTTAGACTTTCGATCAACGAAACATTTATTTCAAGCAGTATAATAACGGAATCATTTTTAGTGCTTGCAAGACGGCACTTGGCTACTCATCGACCAAGTTAATTTATGCAGCCCCGCTGTATTAGATAGACTTAATGGACTGTTAGAGCCAAACGGTGTTCTCAGTATCGGTGAGCGGGGTGTTGATAATGAAGGCAATGTCGTCACTATTAAGCCACACGAAAATTTCCGTCTATTTCTAACTATGGACCCTCGATACGGCGAAATTTCCAGGTAATTTCTCTTTCAATATTTAGTAATTTAATTATATAATTTTTCATTACAATCACATATAAAAAGCATAAAATTCAGTGTTATTATTCAACTCTCAAAATATATTAGTTCATAAACCTATATATTTATTATATAAACATATTTATCAATACGTAATATACATAGATTGAATGAAAAAAAATTGCCAGGGAAATGACAATCTTATATATAATAATATTTAAAGAAAATACGATTAACTACTATATATATTTTAATTATATATGATTACGATAAAAGTTTAAGACAATTAATTGTTGCAAAATAGGACAATTATAATAATTCTATCGTAATAGTATAATATTTATTTATGATTTTAGGGCCATGCGTAATAGAGGCGTTGAAATTTACATGTTTGGTCCGAAGGAGAACATCTATGATGATGCGATTGATCTCAAATCGCTGCTATCTAATGCTGGCATCCTAAAATCGACGCAACGCGATGCGTTGCTCGAGATTTACGAGACGATGTCGAAAGAGATGATCGCGGTGGATCGATTCAGTGCGGTCGATTTGTTGCACACCGCGTTTCTCGTAAAGCAACGATCTCTGCGCGGGTTCCCCGCGGAGCAATCGATCAGGAACGCGTGTATCGACGTCTACATAAAAGCTAGACCGATGCGCGATCCGCAATTCAGAGAACATCTGATTTCTCTGATCGATGAAATCATCGAACGGCATCTTACCAACAATGAGGAGATCTCGGTGATCGATTTGGATGCCGCCACGTGGAGCGTAAAAAATTTGCAAGACAATTCGAGACTCACTATAATCAGACAGCAAGGTTTACTATTAAAGGCGGCTGTCCAAATGTACGAATTAGGTCTAAAACAGATTCCAGAAAATATTGAAAATAATATTATTACATCGAAGTTATTAAATGACTTTTGCGATCTTAAAGAGGATGAAGAATATGTAATGAACATTGATGTCACTGAGATATTGCCATATTTCCTGTTGAATTTTTATGAACAATCCTCGCGAGACGATGTACTTCTTAGGAAGGAGTGGGTCTCGAAGATGCTACGAGAACACGCTACGAAAACAGAATTTGACGAACTTGAGAAACAAAGCGCACTAATGACGAATGTAATCTTATTATTTCACTTTCGTTCTGCAAATATAAAAAATTTGCCTTGGGATTTGTGGCAGCTTGTTGGAAGAATGACATATGACAAAGATGATAACGCTTACAACGATGCGAATAAATTATTATTGCTATTGTATGCGCACAGTATGATACTCAAAAGTGGCACAATGAAAGTGGAAATATTACAGAATAAAAACGCAATATCTGTCAAACAATACTCCAGCATTGTACATGATGGTAAATATTCTATATTGCATTAATGTTATATTAATGATATCGCGTCTTAGATAGAAGAGATCACAATTTTTGAAAAAGTTATTTTGATTCTATACTGCTTTAGTATACTTTACTATATTTTATAAATTAAACTCTAATTAATTTAAGTAATTTTTTTAAGAATGCTTTTCGATTATTATTTCCTTTTTAATTGTTCCTTTTCCAAGATATGATATTTAATAAAATCAATTATTAACAAGTAATCGTTCAGTTATTAACAAATGATGTTTACAGGTAAGCTATTCTCGCAATTAAAGAACCAACCACTTATAATATATTTCGTGCAATTCATTGAACGAGCGAGTTCTTATATCAAGACACTTCTACGAAATAGCGATATAAGCATGAATCCCGAAGAATACGTAGAATTGAGAAGAGAGTTAAGATGGTACACGAGATTCGAGAGGCTGGGCGAAACGACATTAATAAACAAATTGAAAAAGTCTAAAAGCACATTCACGAATGTGGAACAGATCTCTTCGTTACTAAAGGTACATTATAAATGGCTGCTAAAGTTCCTGCGCAAACTGTCCACAATAGCCGGACAGTTTCCGAATGAGAAAACTGCGAGCGAGATCGAGTTATGGGAGATCGTATCCCAAATAAACAACCAACTGGATTCGGTGTACGATCCTATCAAAAAAATATCGAAGAGAGTCAAAAAGTATTTAACACTTCCACTGCCTCACTCCTCGGAGATCTGCATGAAAGTGCACACGGAGCTAAGAAGACTTACGAAAGATTTCAACATAAGAAACGAAGAAGGCGTGGTCCTTCTAAAACAAGAACTGAAGATCATATCCGTGCTACTAAAAGACTCGCTGACAATGCGACATCAAATGATTTCTCTGTGGAGCGACGTTTACTCAAGGAAACCGATCGACGAGATGACGAGCATCGTCGAGGTGGAGCGATTCTGCGACGACAGCCACATTCGTCTACAAGTTTCCGCGGACGTCGAGAACGTTCGAAACAGAGTGTGCTCACTTCCAGAGGAGGAAATGACGCAGTTGAACGCGAAGATACAGTTGTGGCCGATTCACGAGTACGTCTTTATGTCACTCGCCTGTATTCTGCAGGCAGAGATGTGTCGGGAAGGAACGATTTCCGCTACTACTTCGACGGAATGTCTCGAAAAATTTGCAGATATGCCTAGTATACCGAGCAATTTGATCGGCTTGCTGAACGCGATGACTCGAACGGAGTGTACACAGAAGATCTTGTTGTTACCGGAATTGTTCTACCAGCTCGAGCAATTCGCTCGGCAATCTCACGCTATCAAAGATACAGACCGCCTTTTACACTGGCATGGTATAACGGAAGAGGATATGGACAAATCACAAACTTCCTATATCGAGTGCAAGGTTTGTACCTTTTGTTTTTATATAGAAAAAATTCTGTGACTTTAGTTATATTTAGTTTTAGAAACTAAATAAAATCCCTTTGGAATAGATTTTAAAATTAATTATTATTCTGATTTTGTTATTTATCTCTGTTAGAAATAATGTAAGAATTTTTCAAAATCTATGATATTAAATTATAGACATCATACACACATACATTGGTATTTACTTATTAATTAATATCTTTATATATATAAAATTTGCAGTATATTTTTAAATTCAAAACTAAAATAATATAATGTAACAATATGTTAATTAATTGAATAATTCGAAGTTAACCAAATTAATAATCATATATATAAATGGTACTATTATTTTTCATTGAAATTTTTTTTTTTTAACTTTTAAGTTATCATTTAAGTTCTCATTGCAACTTTCTTATTACAATTTTCTCATTGCAACTCAAAAAAGAAATTTATTGATAAACATTGCATTAATTCTTATTTATGTATATTTATAGACGGAAAGCTACTTTGGTGGGGCCGTTCTCTTAAATCTAGTGTTACAATTAATATTAAATAAAAAAAATGGAGAGAAGGAAAGAAAGAATGTACTTTCCTCAGTCGCGCTCGGAACATATATGGCACAAATGGATCAATTGCGGCTGCTAAATGAGATTTTATGGCGAAATAGTATTTCCTTAACAAATAAACAATATAATTTAATCAGTAGTGATTTGATAACATTAAAGTTTTATTTAAATTTATATTTATCTGCAATTGATAAAATGAACGCCGAAAATGACGTACCTGCTCTAATCGCAAACGTCATAGAGAAACAAGGTGAAAATAGCGCGACTGTCATAAGAAACAGACTGCAAGCCGATTATTTCCAACCGGTAGAGGAATTCCGTAAAGCGTGTAACGAGATAAATAGCATCGATGAAACAAAAGTTGATAAAGGGGAAAATATAATTCGACGGGGGAGAGCGTGGATATTGCTCGGTTACATTCAGTTATTACTTTTTGGAAATTTAGATTTGATTGATCCCGTGTACAAGGTGGAACTGAAACTCAAATACCTAGAGGAGGACATCACCGATTGCAGAAAAATAGCATATGTTACATCATTACAAAATAATATTCTAGGATTATCAACGGAGGATGAACATGCTCATCCTAGACTTGTAGCCGTAAAAAATTGCGAAAGAAATTCGCTGAAGACGAGGGACAAACTTAGCTATTTGAAAGCATTCAGATCACCATCTGTCGATTTTGCTTCGCTCAGCAAGGACTGCGCCAATTTTAGGAACCAAATTGGTTCCTATGAAATGGTGAAGAAGCACCTGAGCAATCTATGCGCGATCGCGAATCAAGAATGCAAATCGACCAATCTTTTGACTTTTAATACCATTTTAAAAGAAGCGGAAACTTGGAATTTATCGATGCAAAGATTTGCTGAGCAAATTGAAGTAAAGTATTTCTCGGTTTATCCAGATATAATTCTTCCGCTGCTGGCGGCCTTAACACAATTGAGTCATGGCGTTGATGTGTTAGTCAACGATGTCCGACGACAGATATCTCTGTATACAAATGGAGTGTCCGATCCCGAAGCTTTAATATACAACTTGATCCGGTTTCCAACGATCGGTCAAGGACAAGAGAGCCTTTTGAATCTGAGTGATTTGTGCATTTCCAGAAGCACAAGAAGTCTGATTGAAAATTCGGACGCGTTTGTCAGAATGCAGAAGCAATTCCGAATATTTAAATCAGGTTTACATGAACTTCACAATCATGTGATTCTCAACAGAGGTCTGACCAAGTCTTTGTGGCGAGAGGCGAACGAGCTGCTGCAGCAAATAGTTCTAATTTGGAAGCAACAGCAACAGGAGGAGGAGAGACGGGCCGCAGAGAGAGACAGTCTATACAAAAACAAGATCGAAAGTCATGGCGATACCTTAACTGAAGAACAAGAACTTGCTCTGGAAGTCCGCAAGCTATTTCCTACACATCGTGAAAGAGACTTTTACGACATAGAGGACGAGTCGCAGTCTTCTCTCGATCGGAATAACACATTGCCGATCGAATCAAACAAATCAGAGACGACTTTTAGCGGTCTCATCACCAAAGATGATATCAAGGAGATTCAAACGATTCATTCAGACATTGTTACGTCATTCATCACGTCCAAGTGGATATGTAATAGTTCCACTTTGATGTGCTCGACGGATTATGTCGGACCTTTAATTCAGAGGTATAATACTGTATATGATATACTCAACCAAGTACTAGCGAGTTTAAGCGAAGGACTCGCAATTAAACTGTACAACAGCTTAAATTTCCTAGTCACTTTGGGGCTACAAGCGAATGAAGAGAATAGCATGGATCAAATTTTACGCGAGAACACTGGAGTGCAAACAAAAGCGCACGATTTCTATAAAGACTGCAACATCAAGGAAACAAAACAGTGCCTGCCGTTATGCGAAAGGATTCTAAATCGCGTTAATCAGCTGCTGGAAGAATGGCCAGAACATCCAACTCTAAAATCGATACGATGTATAATAGAGAGAATCTATACGTTCCCGATCACGTCGCCTATCTCCAGGTTCCTGACAGGTCTCGAGCTGCTACTTGTTAAGATGAAGCAATGGGAAGATAACGCGCATAGCGGTGTTAGTATGAGAGACCATATATCTGCGTTGACAGAGCAAATAATATCGTGGAGAAGATTAGAATTGTCTTGTTGGAAAGGTTTGCTCGATGCGACGTTTGAAGATCTCAGATCGAACACATCCAAGTGGTGGTTCTTCCTATATGCGTTGATCGAGAGTTACATCAGGAAATCTGCAAGGAGTGACGCCAAATGTCAGAACGTGAACGACGAGTCTGTCACGAGGGAAAAGTTGGTGGAATCGCTGGAGCGTTTCATGAATGAGTCATCTCTTGTCGAATTTGAATCGCGATTAAATCTCCTTTTGACGTTCCATTGTCATGTGTATTACTTCGACGATAGTGATGTAAAGAACGAACTCTCAGCTATACTGTGGAACATGTACAATTATTACAAACAGTTCATGGACGATGTAAACGCGAGAATCGCTGCATTGAGAGCACCCATCAAGAAAAAACTGGAGGATTACGTTAAAATTGCACGATGGAATGACATTAATTACTGGGCGGTGAAGGAGACAGTCGAGAAGACGCATCGTACTCTACATAAGTATGCAAAGGAGTTTCAGAGCGCTTTGAAACAGAGTGTGTCTTCTTGTTTGATCGTCAAGTCAGTATCTTACAATATAGAGATCAAACAACAAGGCATCTGGGATGTTCAAGAACATAAATATACGACTAATCTTGAAGATTTTATCATAGAGAAATCTCCGCGATCTGTAGAGGTAAAAACGCTGTTTACAAGCGGACTTATCATGAAAGCAGATACATTGCTGACGACGGCCAAGGATCTATGTAGAAAGATAATCGTCACAAGTTCTTATCCGTATATACGGTCAGAGCTTGAGAAATTTATCATGGGCTTCATGGAGCAGAGCGCGTATCTTCGGCACATGGACATCGACAGAAGTTTGCCAAAGGGCAAACAAAAATCTCAGGCGAAGAGTATCTTGCAGCAGAAGAGAATGACGCTCGCCAATTACTTCAAGGCGTTGACTCAAATGGGTGTGTCCTATCGCATCGGTGCATTAACATTGAAAAACAATGCAGACAAGGTAATAGACTACACAGTGTCACCCTTAGATCTATCCGCAATCAGTCAATATTTCAAATTGAGTAACATAGACCAGCACATGTTGACGCAATGGCATGGTTGCGAGAAATATTATTACAAATCTCTCATCAGATTAAATGCTCTCAACGCGATGTTCAACACAAGCCAAACCGATCTGGGATTGCAAAATATGGAACGTTGCCGAGGATATTCCGCGCACATGATGCTGATGGCTCACAAACAGAAGATGACAATAGCACAGTCATTTGATCGGTTTTCGTCGCTACGCGTACAGATTTCAAATCTATCCGAAATACGTAAACAAGATCTGAATATATCGAAGCAACGCGATGGTCAAGATTGTGCGAAGAGTTTGAAGACATTACTGATAACGTTGGAAGCTGGATTTGAGCAGTTGCTGTTGTTTCTGCAATGCTGCCCCGCAGAATTATCAGCGGATTCGAATAGAGCCGTTCTCACCTTAGACGCGAACGCGCTTTCTATAATTGCCGGCTCTCGAACTGACGAAGTTTGGAGGAATGTGAATACACTACTAGAGGATAGCTTAAAATCTATAAAAGCAACTGCGAAACGTTTCCATGCCTTATTCATGCCATTTGAAATATTATTAGTAGATCATTCCGAAGATTCCATCCATGCTTTATTAAGTTCGAAGCATTTTGAATTCTTGGAGCAATGTTATGCGACGATCAAAAACTTAAGAATGCGATCTAAAGAACTGAAACAACTGTTTGAGAGCTCATCGAACGTTGTACATCCTATCTGGGAAAATATAGCATTCTTGGATACGAAGATGGAATGCTTCCTTCATAACTATGATGAAAATTTACGAAAATCTGTAGAAGATAAAGGGCAATTAAAAGAAAACAATAACGCTGTGGAGCAATATGAATTAACCCTAGAACATTTAATAAACACGATATTGCTTATCATACAAAAGAAATATAAGGATTATATTAATTTGAACAACGATGTGATACAGGCAAACGAGAAATCGAATGAAGAAAATAATGAAAATGATAAAGATATAGAGAGAAAAATAGAAGAAAATGGATTAAACGAAAAACTTGTCGAATTCCTTGAACGGGATATAACCGAATTAAAATTATCTAAAGTATCTAATTCATTTTTCAATCTTCTATTGTCTATACGTGAATTTGATCTACAATCAGCAAATTATTGTACCGGGTAAGAATTATTTTCTTATTTAATATTTTAAACAGCATACAAATAATTTTAATTCATAATGAATTGAGATAATGTAATTTAACGTAATGCTTTTCTTGAAAATCTTTTATTTAAAAACAGTTCCATATCTATAAATATATCTATTTCTACATATTCTATATCTACATATTTCTATATCTACAAATGAGACAAAAAATATTAATAAGTTAATATTAATAAAATAAATAATATAATATTAATAAAATAATATTAATATAATATTAATAAAATTTCATGAATATGAAACACAGATTTTAATTTCTACGAAACGAATTGATATAAATAAATGCCCATTATTATTTTTTTCAGATTGCTCTTAAAATGTTTACCACTGCTGGAACAATATCTTTTGTTTGCCCAGTTTTATTTATATGAACAAGTGGCGTCATTCCGCGTCACGTGTAAAATGCTATATCTGCAATTAAATGTCTTCCTGGATCTGGCTGCAAATGGATTCTGCCTGCCAAAAGATTTAGATCTCGAAGAAGACGAAACAGATGAATCGGGCGAAAAGACAGGAAAAGGCGGGATGGGCTTAGCTGATGGTGAAGGAACGAAAGATGTCTCCGATCAGATAGAATCCGAGGATCAGCTTGAGGACGCAAGACCCGCAGATCAAGAGCAAGAGAAACAGAATGATAAGATTTGTAAGGAAGAAGAAAAGGGAATTGACATGTCTGAGGATTTCGACAGTAAACCTCAGGATGTAGAGAAGAACGACGATGATGAAGAACAGAGCGACAATGATGAAAATAATGATTTGGATAAGGAAATGGGAGAGACGGGAGAAGATGCTGAACAGCTTGACAAACAAATTTGGGGTGACGATAAAGAAGAATCCCAAGATGATACTCAGCAGCCCGAGAACGAAGATGAAAAAGAAGGTACGGGTGAACGAATCGGTGAAAAGGAAATGGGTGCAAAAGACGACAAAGACAAAAGAAAACAGCATGACGATAACGATACGAATCACGATGAAAATCGAGAAGAAGAAAATAAAAAGGAAATAAATGAACTGAACGAGCCAGAGATAGATGAAGATCAAATTAATCCTTATCACGGAAAATTCCAACCTCAACCCGAACCTCAACAACTCGATCTACCAGAAGATATAAATTTAGATGAAGACGATAAGGAAGATAAGGAGGATCACGGCGAAGAGGAGAATCCGTTCGACATCGATGAAATGAAGGATTTTAAACCGCCAGAAAATATGGATGTGGAACTTGAGAAAGAAACTGAAAAAAATAAAGAAAACAATCCTGAAGAGGAGTCTAGCGAGGACGAAGACGAGAACTGTGAAAGTATGGACTTGGATGGACAAAAAACACAGGAAGAGCTCGAAGCTAATCAGGAAACTAAGGAGAACGATAAAGAGAACGATGCAGAAACCGAAAACAAAGATGAAGAGCAAAATCGGGATGAAGAAGCGGAGAAAGAGGAGAAGCTACAAGAAAAAGCAGCGCCAAGTGTAGATGATGCGAGCAAGCAAATGGACGCTGCGCAACAAGTTGAAGAAATGACGGAAGGTTCGCGGGATACGGTGGCACAACAATCGGATCAGGCTAAAGATCAGCAGGAGATGTCAGCCGAAAATACTCAAGAGGATAGTACCGATAACGGCACCGGTCAATCAGAGTCAGCGCAGCAGGAAAGCGGACATTCAGGATTGTCCAAGCAGGAAACTATTCCCGCTTCGCAAAGAAACACTATGACAAAATCAATCGAGAAGAGAAAAAATCCAGGCAAGAAGAACGAAGATCGAAGTTTGCTTGACAAATTCGAGCCAGCGCAGAAAAAATTGAAAACGATCTATACGCAGGACGAAATATCGAAGGAGAAGAAAGAGGATGATTCGGACAACACTGATGGAGACAAGGCCGAAATGGCTAAACACGTGGAGGATTCTGAGAGATTCGATGATTATACGCTCGATGCCGCGACAGAGGATCAAGTCAGGCAACAAGCTTCTAACACAGATAAAGAAAAAGAGAATCAGGAAGAGGAAAAGGACGATGTAGAAATGCACGAAGATGAGGAAACTAACATGACAGATAATAAAATAAAAGAGCAAAAACCAGAAAAGATTTCCGAGACTCTAAATGATAAACACAAGGATTCCGATGGTAAAAGAAACAACATCGAGAACAATCAAGAGACAGTCGAGTTAAAAGGAGAAATAGCAGAGACTATGAAGGTACAACGAGGAAACGAGACTACATTTCATACAATGGAATGGAATGTGGAAGAAAATAATTTTAATTCTACTTATATGAAAAGAAAACGATTCGAAATAGAAAAAATGTTAGCCGAATGGACGCAGATACCATCCACGGAGGAAGCTGCAGCCGCGTGGAATTGTTTATGTTCGGTCACGGATGCAGCCGCTCGAGATTTATCGGAAAAATTGAGACTGGTTTTGGAGCCTACGCAGGCATCAAGATTGAGGGGCGATTATAAGACAGGCAAACGCATCAATATGCGAAAGATCATTCCGTACATAGCCAGCCAATTTCGCAAGGATAAAATCTGGCTCAGGCGTACAAAACCCTTTAAACGTGATTATCAGATCGTTCTTGCATTGGACGATTCCAGCAGCATGGCAGATAATCATTCTAAAGAATTAGCCTTCGAATCCCTATCGTTGATTAGCAAGGCAATGACGTATCTGGAAGTAGGACAACTTGGTGTTGTAAGTTTTGGAGAACAAGTGAAAATGTTGCATCCTTTGGGAGAAGCTTTCACAGAACAAAGTGGATCCAGGTATTTATATCCTTTCTTAATATAAATATATAGTTCAATAAATTATAAACTAAATATATAGTTTGGAAATAAGTAATATTAATCTTTCAAATAATATTAGTCTATTTTATATGTTTAGTTGTGCTTTGACTTCATTTAATTAGAATAATTCTTTAGAATAATTTTGTTTGTATCAATATGTGAGAATCTCAATATTTCGTGTTTTATTCTTTTTGTTTTTTTAGACTAATACAAGAAGTGAGATTTGATCAAAGAAAAACGATGATTGGTCAAATGGTCAATTTTATAGTGGAGATGTTTGAAAATCAATGTACCTCATCCGATAATGCTAAGTTGCTAGTAGTATTGTCAGATGGCAGAGGAATATTTTCAGAAGGAGAAAAAATCGTAAATGAAGCCATAAGAAGAGCTAAACTGGCAGACATTTTTCTAGTGTTTGTAATAGTTGACAATCCAATGAACGAGGTAATTTTTAATTGTATTTCAAAATAAGATGTCATATTATTAATAATCGTCGCGATATATATTAATAATTCAAATTAGTGATAGATAAAAAAAAACACAGTTATTAAAAATTCGATTTTTTCGATTCGATTTTCACAGGACTCTGTATTGGATATTCGTACGCCTATATTTGAAGGTGAAGGAAAAGTCAGATTTCAATCGTACATGGATAACTTCCCGTTTCCATTCTATATAATTCTTAGGGACATAAACACATTACCAGGTGTTCTAAGCGATGCCTTACGCCAATGGTTTGAAGTAGTTGGAAAAATAGATACTTAAAGTAATTTTAGACATAGAAAATTAGTTTTAGAAATTTGTTATATTCACATATAGTTCTTAATTACTTAGTATATGTATATATGTACCAGTAATTGTGATAAGAAACAAACTTTAGTTTAATTTTAAATAATAAAAACTTATCATTTGTAAATCTTATAACGCTACATTAAACTGAGTTACATCGCAAATAATTAAAGTGAATAATCAGACTGTATTTAAGTTTCTTTGTTATTTTTTAGCAGTTTATATCTTAAATCTAAGTTATTTTGTGTAATCATTCTACACATTTTTTCAATAATATATATCATGAAAATTGTTAAAATTTTTTTTTTTTTAAATTGATTTAAGTTGTTATATATACATATATATATATATATATATATATATATATATATATATAAAACAACTTAAATCAATTTAAAAAAAGAAAAATTTAAACATAATTTTCATGATATATATTATTGAAAAAATGGTAGATAGAACAATCAAACAATAAATTGCCAGTTTGATCGTATCAACACTTCTATTAATATATATATATATATAAATTTGTCACATAAGGATTTTATAATAAGACTCAGCAATTAAGACAGCATTTGAATATAATAAATAATTAATTTAATAATTAATTTAATCACCAAACCTATAGATACTAAGAAAACCTATAAATACAATAAAATTTCGTTTTTCTAATCAGAATATTTATCCTTTTTGCTCCAATCAATTATGCAGGATATATTGACAGTGTTGAAAAATTCAAGTATTTTGTACTAAGCTCAACCAACTTCTTCCCTCTCCATCTACAGATGAAGGAAATCTAATCTGTACTAATCGCACGTTTTTGTTCTCCTCTACTATCCCTTTATAATCTGTAGTGGCTGGTACAACTATCGTCTCACCTTCATCATTCTCATTATAAGCGTATACTGTTTCCACTTGTTCCACAGCTTCAGTTTTGCATTCTATATCGTCACTCTCCACGAAATTCATCTATGAGAGAAAACACGGCATTTAATGCGATAAATAGATATCATTGCGAGCTTTTGAAATATTGTTAGTTTACCTGATTCTCAACAACAAGATCCACTTCGCCGTTTACGGTTTCTTCCGCAGGTATATTCAATACAACATCCTCTTCGTTATAAATTTGATCTCCTTCTTGCTGTATAATTACGTGATCTTTCAATTCAGTCACGTACAATTCGTTTAACTATATGTAAACAAACAAATATAGCATCGCGCATAGTAAAATTCTGTATATTAGAATATACATTCTACACTACTACACAATAAAATAGCTATATGAATTATTATTTTATTATTTAATTTTAATATTTAATTTTAATAGTTTATTATTTAAAATCTGTTTACATTTTCTATTTGTGAATATTGTAACATCATTGACATGATATATATCTGTACAAAAAAAATTTACCTGTTCAGTTTCAGTTTCTTCCATTAATACTTCACCATTATTAGGAATTGTTATTACTTGATCATCTTCTGTTGTCAGTCGTGGTTGATTTACTACTATGGTATCATTTAAGTGTCCCTAGATAATGGGTAATATTCAATACATCAAATAATGTTACTATTGATAATCTAATATACATTTCAATATATGGTAATGAAATTATAGTATATATATGTGTAAAATAAATATATAATAAATAAAAATAGATATTTTGTAATTATATTACATTACCTGAGTTTGCATGTGGGCATAAAGCAATGGTTTTCTCATAAATCCCATTCCACACACCAAACATTCATATGGTTTTTTATCACTATGAATAAATCTATGCGCATTTCTGTTATCCCTACTATTAAAAGCTTTACCACATACCTGAAAAAATACATTTATATTGAACATTCAGAATGTAAGAATGAAAGTAATTGAATGAAAAAAGATATCGTTTTAACAATTATTCTAAAGGATGTACCTCGCATAGATATGGTTTCTCGCCTGTATGTATGCGCCTGTGTTTCTTAAAGTGCTCAGGATAGACGAACGTAGCAGTACATACGTCGCATTTGTACGGTCTTTCACCAGTGTGGGCCGCTTTTATATGGTAATCTAACAATCTTCTTCTTTTGAAACCTTTTTGACATTTATCGCATTTATAACGTTTATCGTTATAATGCGTTGCTCGCTTGTGGGATTGTAGATTCGATCTTTGACTGAACACAAGAATAACAATCTTAACTAGTTTTTAAATAATTAATATAACTATAGAGAACTGTATTAAACTCATTTTGTTGAATACTCACCTAAATGTTGCTCCGCAGAACTCGCACTGATATGGTTTCTCACCTGTATGGGTTCGCTCATGGTCACGTATTTCTGCTTTACGTGCAAACGCTTTGCCACATATTCTACATATGTAGGGTTTATATCCAGTATGTACTATGTTGTGTACTTCCAAATTGTGAGGTGAGCCAAAAGCCTTGCCTTTAATTTTGAAACAAAAATATTAATGTGTGAATAAGAAAATGTTTAAATAAAAGATAACTGTGATTGTTGATATATAAAAGACATTAATTCATCGAAAATAATAAACTTTCATCATATGAAATGTATCAATCTTACCGCATTGATGACATACATGTTCCTTTATGCCATTATGCGTTCGTTCATGTTGATTCAAATTTTGCTGGTTCAAAAATGTTTTATTGCATTGAGTGCACTCAAATGGACGAGGTCGTACTTCGTGTGTTTTTATGTGTGCTTTATATGTGTATTTGGATGTAAAATCTTTATTACATATCTCGCAAACATATGGACGTACACCCGTGTGTGTATTCATATGTTCTTCCAATAGATTCTTTGAACTGAAGCAGAGATAATGATTTTATTTAACATTTCATTTATATTCTATTTTACTTTATTTTCTTTATGTGGTATATATTATACCTGTATCTCTTTCCACACATATCACAGGGCCATGACTTCACTTGTGGATAATGTATCCTTTTATGAATTCGGAATAATCGTAAATTGCTAAATATTCTATTACATATTTCACACTGAAAATCCCCTTCCTCTTTTGCAACATGATCATCTAGATGTAAGGAAAGTTCGTTTCTTTTTCTGAAATCCTGCCCACATACATCGCAAATATATAAACGAGTGTCATGTACATCTTTCATATGCGCTATGATAGTTTTAGCATCTGCTGTAACTTTTTCCTTTTCATCAGTACATAACAAGCAACTATACGAAGAGTCATCTCTAAGTACAATCTGAAAAAGATATATATCAATATGCACCATAATTTTAGACCTACTGTAAAAAAATTAATTGTTTTGTACATACTTGTTCCTGAATAGTTTCTATTTTCATATTAACTTTGTTCTTTTTCAATTTCTTTTTATAATTTTGTATTGTGACTGGTTCATTTGAATCGTTTAGTTCCTCAACTTCCAATGAAATTTCTTCTGAATTTACAAGAAATTCTTCTTCTGCCATATTGTCTGGTATACAATCCTTATCAGAGAGAGTTTGAACATCCTACGAACATCATTAATACAATTATAGAATATTACATAGTAATTGATTGATTTTTATCAAGTTTTTTTATGTTTTATGTTTTTCACCTCTGTTTCACCAGTATTTTGACTTTCCGTATTGTCTATGTAATCATGATCATTATATTCTTCTTCATTATGAAATATATTAGACAATTTTTTTACTGTCCTTTTATAATTGTGAAGTAATTCAAGCTTGATTTCTGTTAATCTAGTTTCAAGTTCATCCACCTATATAAATCATAAAAAAATTATAATAAAATTTTTCAACAAATTAATTGTATTGACAAAACTATAGATGCAATGTTTTACCTCAGTGAATAATTTAAAACATTTTTTACAAATGACAAGGGAATGAACAGACTCCTCATTAATATCTGTTTCTAAAACAGTTGCTATAATGTCAGCAAGTGGCTTCTCTGATGTAGTAGAATCATTAAAGATGCGAACACTATTTCTAGTGGATACTCCAACTTTACTATTGCACACTAAGCAATGTGTACAATCCTTATCAGAATCAGCTGTCATTCTTCCGCTATAATTTATAATTTATCTCTTGTTAGTAATACTAGATTTAAATGTATAACTTGGAGATTTTATTATATCATTTTTTTAAATGTGAAACTTTCAAGTACAAAAAAAAAATAATATTTCATGTGAATTTAATAAAATTATTTAGAAAGTCTGATTGTTTAATAATAAATCTACATTGTTTAAAATCTATTTGTAGCGATATTTTTTGTAATCGCTTATATTTTTATATAAGATGGGAGTTTTATTATAAATTCAACATGCGTAAACGAAAGTTTTTAATATTTAAGATTGTAATTCATCTCAATATTTATAATTACAAATCGCCAATTGTGTTAAATATCAATCATAAATATTTATAATTGTCAGTTAATCATGTTGGAATGTCAAGAGAATCATAATGCTCGTCCTTGGCGTGCATTGGCGTGTCGTGCAAGACGTCGACGTCGATGCATGTGTATATCTAATCTGTACCGCGACTCTAACGCTAAATATGGCTATACGATTTCCTTCAACTGGCGTGTTTACACTTGACGTGTCGAGTGTCGAGCGATGCACGAGTCCCAGAATCTCGAACAATTACATTTAGCGCTAGACGAGACGCTGTAGAGTTTGTTGGCATGCTTGAATAATCGCGAGAAGGCATGTGATCGACAGCGTTATTTGATTTGGCACTAAACTTGGATGTTTCATCTGCCATAACGTTTACGTCGAATATGATTTTCGCCAAGGATATTTAGCGCGAGAGAAGAGATGCAGAGAGAGAGAGAGAGAGAGAGAGAGAGAGAGAAAGAAAGAGAAAGCTAAATATTCGACAGCCACGTTTATACATATCGCCAAATGTAACGTCGTCCCAAAGCACGCAACATGCATCACGTAAATGCCGCGTGCCGCGTCGTGTGTCGCGGTGCCGCGAAACGCACGGGCGAGACGCACACAGAGCGAGAGGCACATATAACGATAACAAGACGCAAAAAGTTGCCAGCACTGACTTGAAATTTTCGTTCCACGGATGCGGACGATTGGCAGCGAGTGAGAAACAGCGAAGCAGTCCTGGCGACAGCGTTCAAGCCTGTACGACACTCGGAGCTCTCCCGGTTCGAAAATGGCGACGTACAGTGGGACTTGGAAGGCCGCTAGCCGTTATTCTATGGCCGCGCGTTTTTACTCTCCGGCAGCTGCCGCAGCAGAAAGGATCCGGAATCTTACATATGTCGCGTCAAAGGTTGCAACGCGTGTTGCGCGCCCTCTGCCGGAAACGCGTCGCTGAAGGAACGCCATGTTTCTGCTCGATTGTACGCAGCGGCAACGCATTGAATGGAATATCAAGAACATGCTAATAATAATATCTCACGCAACAGTAACGAAGCGGACAGTTGAAAGTATCTTTTTCGTTAAAATACAAGGACTATAGGAAAGAAAGAAGTAGACACAAAGAAAAGTCGATTCATTCTTTTCGTATTAAGAGTAAAGACGTTTCATATCTTTTATAAATTGCTCTGATGGTAATTACTATGTTTAATATGCATAATTTTAGATCCGTTCTTTGATTTTAACATTAAATTTATATTTTCTGAAATAAAATGTATAATTAAAAGAAACAGGAAAGATAAAAAATACACAACAGGGATAGATTTGAATAGATTTAATGATAATTCTTAGTTTATTCAAACAGTTGAATGAAAATAAGTCGGATTTCTGATATCTATACTGTTTTTGCTATCAAAATAGGTTATTCTAGATACGTTTAATAAAAATATTAATATAAAGAAAGATATTCTTGTAACCTTTTATTTTTGCTATAACCTACAACTTACACATTATCTACACATATAACCTTCCTCTAAAATATAGATATTTTATTCTACGCGAGTTGTTCATTGATTTTGGGTTAATTCGTATCATTTGAATCCAAATAAATTGTCCGAAGTTATCTAGTTGCACATTGATTAAAACTTTATTTGACATCACATTCTTCTTATATATTGTATTTCAGAAAGCAACACGTGTTATTAAATAATTTTAGTTCCAAATTATTGGCGCGATCAAAAATAAGCTGTAACTTTGGATGTCATCATATGAAGTAACAAAGTACGACCAGTATATATTCGTGTGAAATCTCGTGTAACAATCGTTGTGGTATAATATCAATCGAGGTATAATTACCTTTGCTCAAATGAACAAAAATGATTCGATGAGCAGATACGGGCCTCTCGTCGGCGCGATTGACGAGGGCACGAGCAGTGCTAGATTTCTGGTACGAGAAATTTTTCTATATGCCAATAAATTACAATGATAAGCACACATGAGTTTACGAAATCTCTCATAATCTCGGAATTTCCCCTCGTGATATTGAAATCGATATCACAAGCCATTTTTATAATGAAAATAAGTTAAAATTATCTTAATGCTAAAGTTTGAAATAACAATAGTAATGTTTTATCTAGATTATAATTTAATGATATAGGATTATAAGTAAACTCTTTATGTTTGCTTATGTAATGAATTTTTTCGTTATTAATTTTTAATATTAATACATCTTAATATAAAATTGTAAATATAATATATATATACATATATATATATATATATATATATATATATATATATATACATTTTTTCTTCTATACAATAATACAGGTTTTTGCAGCGAATACAGCAGAAATCTTAACATATCATCAAATCTCAATAACACAAATATTACCAAAAGAAGGATGGGTTGAACACGATGCTTTAGAAATATTAGAAGCAGTTAGGGAATGCCTTAAACAAACTGTACAAAATTTAAGACAATTAACGATAGATCCAGCTGATATAGTTGCAATTGGTATAACAAACCAGAGAGAAACTACAGTTGTATGGGATTCTGTCACAGGAGAGCCATTTTACAATGCCATAGGTAAAGTCGCATTATTATAAATATTATACAGATATTTTCTGTTGCAATAATTTATCAATCTTGACAATACAGTATGGATGGATATGAGAACCACATTCATTGTGGATGACTTATTAAAGGGTATACGTAATAGAGATAACAATTACTTGAAGCCACTTTGTGGCTTGCCAATTAGCCCCTACTTTAGTGCATTAAAGTTGAAATGGTTGTTGGAAAATGTACCTCAGGTTCAAGAAGCACTGATTGCGAAACGTCTTATGTTTGGCACCATTGATACCTGGTTAATTTGGGTTTGTTTTATAGAAAGAATTATAATATAAATATCTTATATTAATATATTATATTTATTTTTGAATGATGTTTGTAATTAGAATTTGACTGGTGGTGCTAATGGTGGTGTTCATTGTACTGATGTTACAAATGCTTCGAGAACAATGTTAATGAATATTGTGACTCTGCAGTGGGATCCCACTCTACTATCTTTTTTCAAAATACCTATGGAGATTTTACCTGAAATACGAAGTTCCTCTGAGATTTATGGTTATATACACGATGAATTGCTACAGGGTGTTCCTATATCTGGGGTAATTTACTATTTAATTATTTGTGATGTAAAATATTAAATACTGCAATCTCAAATAAAGATTTCAATGATTACAATAATAGTATTTTAGAATAAAATCTTGTTCTAAAATATTACATTTTATTTTATTCTAAAATATTAAATGTGAAATGTGTGCTAAAAAAGATTTAATTCTAAAATGAAATTTTTTTATTCTAGTGCTTAGGTGATCAACAATCAGCTTTAGTAGGTCAAATGTGTCTACAACAAGGACAAGCAAAATGTACTTATGGCACTGGTTGTTTTCTTCTTTATAATACTGGCACAGCTGTAAGAAATATTTTATTGCATTGTTACAATATTACAAAAATTTTTTAATTTGGTTGAATAAAATTGCATTGGACATTTCAGATTGTGGATTCAGCTCATGGTTTATTAACAACAGTTGCTTATCAATTAGGACCACATGCTTCTCCAATATATGCTCTTGAAGGATCTGTTGCTGTCGCAGGTGCTGTTATACAATGGCTGAAAGATAATCTTGGAATACTGACTAATATAAAAGACTGTGAAACTATTGAAATGCCAATGGACAATCGCATTGTTTTTGTACCAGCATTTTCTGGGCTATATGCTCCATATTGGAGACAAGATGCACGAAGGTTTATCAGTTTTAACAATATAGAAGCATTTCATTGAGCTTTAAAGCACAACATCTAAGTTTTTATAAATTGTTTCAGTGTCATATGTGGTATCACTGAAGATACTACTAGCGTACATATTATAAAAGCAGCTCTGCAGGCAGTATGCTTTCAGACGAGAGACGTTTTGGAAGCTATGAAAGAAGACACTGGCATGGTGTTGTCAAAACTGTTGGTAGATGGTGCAATGACCACTAATGATTTATTAATGCAAATGCAAGCCGATATCAGCGGAATTCCAATAGGTAAGTAGGACATTGGAACAAATAATTCATATATATATATATATATATATATATATATATATATATATATATATGAGTTATGTAAAAAAATAACAATTTATAACAAGAAGTTCATAAACAAGTGTATGTGCAATTTCATAAGTTAGGCCACTGATGTGTGAAACTACTGCACTCGGCGTCGCAATTGCCGCAGGAAGCGCGGAAGGAATACGCAAATGGGACATAAAAATTGATGCTGCCGTTCCCAGTGATACTTTCTTGCCGTCGATAACTGAAAATGGTGATTACTATACAAAAATAATTTTTTTTTATTACTAACAATAATTTTTAAATTATTAAAATTTTTTAATAGAGATTAATTGAATGTATATATTTGTTTTAGAACGTGATGTTTTATATTCTCAGTGGAAAATGGGTGTTGAGAGGAGTTTAGGTTGGGAGTTACTTCCAGAAACAGATAGTAAGCAATGAATATTAGCAATAATTATTGTTATAAATGATTTTTGATAGCAAATATTTCTATTACAGATGATACAAAAGATATACATAGAGCAACTGCATTCGGCGTATTTATAATTACCTCCATAATAGTGCTTATGGTTGCTAAGTACAAATCTAATTTATAATGATTCATATATGTAGTATTGTGTACTACATATTCCATTTAAGCAAGACATATTCAGTGCAACTGAAATTATTATTTAAGCGTGACATATTACTTTATATCCATGTAAACGTAATATTTATTATTGATTTTAAAAAAGATCGGAAATAAAAAGTGCCAGACCAGCGTAAAAATGTCATCAAATAAACATTCTTAGTCTGTTTTAATGGTATTAATGGTTTCTTTACAATATTACAGTGAATTTTACAGTTTCACATTTTAAATCGGTCTTTTCGCGTTATCTTTGACAGTAGCGTCTTCAGGTTTCTCATTTTTTTGAAAGATTGCTGGAGTAATTGATACTATATGTTCATCGAATACTTTGGATTCCTTAGTTGGTGATACTGTAGGTATTATTCCCTGTGATAATATATAAATACGATCACAATCCATGGGACTTACATATAGTTTTATCAACTAATTCTTACAATGAATCTGCCACTAATCGACGTTTGGGCGACGACGGATATCTCTAGCCAGGTATCATTTCTTATATTGTTAATGCGCAATCGTGCCGATTGAGGTACTAGTATACGGCTAATGAGAGACCGGCATGATTCGGATACTTTAGGAAGTTTAGGGAACGCCACTCTGTTTTGTACTTGCTAAAAAAAGAAGGACTACATTTACAAAGAGAGATAAACATGTGAAATACATGATAATTTATAAATAATTTAGATAAGAAATGGTAACAAATTATATCTTTTAATTTCTGTTACATAGATTTATTATTTCTGCTTATATTCTATATTAATTAATTTATTCTATTTAAATTTTTATATTCTATATTTATGATTTTATTTATTTTATTTAAATTTTATTTGTAATGTGATTAGGTTAAAAACATTATGATAATTTCTGTACGAAAATGCATTACACACATTTATATAACAAAAGAAATATACACGAAAAAGCTGGGATCGACCTGGTGTACATTGAGTATACCCGGTCCTGGCATATACCTGGGTACCTTTAGTAGTTGCGCGTGATTCGAATCATCGAATGGCAGTCGACCGTACACCATAGTATAAAGTACCACTCCCATAGACCATATATCGGAGAGTTGAGGCTGGTATGGGATACCTCGTAGAATTTCGGGTGATGCGTAAGCATAGCTGCCACAGTAGGTTGTACTGAGGATCCACTCACCATTCTTCGGTTTCATTTGACCTCGCGCGAATCCAAAATCCGACAATTTAATATTGAAATAATGATCCATAAGCAGATTCTCACATTTTATGTCTCTATGAAGATTTCGAGAAAAAAAAAAAATTATCGTTAAACCAGGGATATATTTTAACACCAGGACATATTCCCGCCACAAGCTTAAACGTTATTTTTTTTTACTAATTTTATTTATTTTTTACTTTCTTACCTATGTACTATGCCATGTTCATGACAATAATCAATAGCTTCCAAGAGTTGCCGAAACCATTTGCGACTACGCAGCTCATCGATGTAAATATCGCGACGTATTACGTCGAGCAAACTGCCATTCTGTGCATATTCCATGATAATGTACACCCTACAAAAAAGCAGAACGACATTAAAAGAAATGGACAAAAATTCACAATTCGATTTCACATAATAAATCATAAGTCTCCCGTAAATCGCTTTTAATGTAACTATTCTCGTTCAGAGATCACTTTACAAATATTATACGAAGATTAATTGATAATGAAATAACGGATACACAAAACTAACCGATGAGTGGTTTCTATAGCTTGCAAAAAACGAATAAGATTCGGATGTTTTAATCCTTTAACCACTTCGATTTCACGAGGTAGGAATTTCGTAAGATGATCTTCGGGCGCTTGAAATTTCGAAACTATCTTCACCGCCACTTGACAATCATGCCGATTGGATTTTGCGATCTAACAATAAATAAAAATATTTAAAATTAAAAAGAAATTTAATACAATAAGAAAACAGATCCAGAAAAAGAAATTTAATATTTAGAAAAAAGGAAATGAAATAGACTTGGAATATATTACCTTGACTGTGGCATACGATCCAGCCCCTATAGTCTTCCCGAGAATATAACCATGCGACTCGAGAACCGTCAATTTCTTATCCGATTTCTCGTCATCCTTTTTGTCGTCTGTCGATTTCATGCCGAGCACTCGTTCATTTGATGTACACTTTATTACTGGTATCATCGCCATTTCCGGCGAAGATAAGGTTTTTGACTGCAAAAAAAGAAAAGATGATTAGAATAATTATAAATTAATAAAAAAATATATATATATATTTTATATCTAATATTATTTATTTTTTTTTTTGTAAAAACTAATCTATAATTTATTAAAATTTATTGTAATAAGTGTAGAATATAAACCTCGATAATTCCTTCATATTACTTCAAATAAATTTCTATTTAAGGAATGATTTATTTTACTTGTATTGGACGAATGCATGTTTTTATTTCTTGAAATGACAGATTTAATTTGATTTTAATATATGAACAAAGATTTTGAATTTTTAATGTGTTTGGAAAGACAAATAGCATGTAACAACTGAAATGTGAGAAGTTTCGGCGATCGAAATTATAAATCGATAAAGGTATCTTCGATTGATATATTCGATACATTCGAAATGAAATGGATAAAGACGAATATTAAATAGATGCCGACATCGAATCATCAACTTATACGGAATATTATTAAGGAAATCACTATAATGTGTTGATGACGTGTTTTATTAATTATTTTTATTAATTATATCTAAAAATCCATAGACAATTACATTTGCTTGACTTGGCTTGAACTGACGAATTTATATTTTCAATGTTATATCTGTTAAAATCTGTTAATGTTTTCAAAACAAATCTCTTAAATATTAATAATAGATTTTTATTAATAATAGTTATTTATTAATAATAGCTATTTTAAACTTTCATATATATATATATATATATATATATATATATATATATATATATATTACATATATTTTGAAGAACAAGTCCTTGTATATAATGATTAAAGTGTAAGTAAGTGTATATTTTGCTTCTACGGCTCTTTTAATTTTGTATATATTTTGAAAATAAATATTTAATAAAAAAAAGTTCAATATACATAAAAATAAAAGTTTCTAGAATCTTAAGATTCTATCTCTAGGTTTTAAGTATTTTAACCAGCTGTTTTTATTAGAAAGGTAAATGTAAATAAATCAAAACACACGTACACAGTATTAAAGATAGCAGTCATCAAATTAGTGTACAACATATTAGTGACGACGCACAAAGTAAAATTTCTAAAACTTTGCGTTGATATATTGACTCTGCATTATTGCAACAAAAATTTATAGTTATATAACGAACTTTATTACTCAATAAATTAATAATAGAATTAAAAATGAAAGAAGGTAAACTGATCAATATATCGGACCAAGAAGAGATATCAATTATGACTTCATGCTGGTATTGCAACGAGGGTATGCAGTTTTTTTTCACAAAATAATTTTAATGATAAAAATTGTCTTTATAAAGATAGTTGTGGAATAAAATTTTCGAATCAAATTTTTGAAATCTGTGTTATGTATACACACATAATCTATTCACTAAAAAATTTGCATCTATAATATTACTAACACAAACTACTATTACTAAAATATGTACCATTACTTAAAAAACAATTATACATCATATATATAAATCTATTTATAGATGGAAATAAAGGAAAGCTCATATCTCCATGTAAATGTACAAATCAACTCATACACCTCCACTGTCTAAAAATATCCGCAAATATTTGGAACGTACTTTACTGTCAATTTTGTCAAACTCAATATTCATTAGAAATAAAGCATAAATCATTATTAGAGGTAAGTCATAAAAAATCTAATAACCGTACAAAGTTTGCAGAAAATAAGTGTAGAAAAAAATAGAAAATTTTTCTATTTTAAAATAGATTATTTTGCAACTAAAAATCATATTTTCACAAAAAAAGAGCAGATATAAAAAACGAACTAGTTGTTAAAGTCAAAGTTAAAGTAATTAGACATATATGCCAAAATAATAAAACTTGGTAACAAAGCTTACATATTGTATATGATTAATTTATAATTTATTACAACAATTCAATAAACAAATTAGAGTATATTAAAGAAGAAATAAAAATATAATTTAAACAATAATTTAAAATTTTTGCGTGTTTGATTTTAGTTATAATAATATTGTTAGAAAAATCATTATTTTTTTTATTAAATGTACGTATATGATACTAGTATTATTATAACAGTGTTACAGAGGCAGTAGTACATTGTTTCAGATGCTTCGAGAAGTTTGTGCTCCTCTTTTCAAAATACTAATTTTGATATTCTACTATTTATTTTTCGTTAGCATAATCGTTTATGTGATCATATCATATGATTATGTGATGAAGGATTACAATATCTTTATCGTTATTTTTATAATCATAATGTATTTATACGGTTTATTTTTCTTCATTTATGCGACAGTGCCCATTATGATTAACTGGAGTGACAGGTATATTCAATTAATTAACTATTCGAACTTTTTAGATAAAGTTTGTAGAGATAATAACTCGTAAATCTAATTTTAATATGACAAATTATTTATCAATTATATATCAAATTTTAGAGTTAATTTTTTCTTAGTAAAATAATTAAAATCAATCATAGATGATTCAGATTGTAAATAATTGCAAATACGGAATTCTCAAAAAAAGAAATTTCATGTAAAATAATATTATATTTCTCTTAACTAATTGTAAATTTACTTTTAATATAATTTATCATTATTATTATGTATAATTAAAAATTATAAAGATATACAATGACTATTTTGGTATTTTTACTAACAATAAAACAAATCCATCAAATCCAAATTGATGGATAAAAGAATTCTAATAATGATCAAAATTTTTGAGGTACATTTTGTAAGCTGTCACAATAAATAAAACAATTTTATTAATTAAACGACAAGAATTCTAATTATAATTGTAAACATACTAAAATATATATTTAATAAGAATATATATAATAAATATAATAAAATAAATGATTTGCTTTATTTTTTTTATTTATTTACAGAATACGTAAAATTTATTATAAAAGCACTCAAGAAATTATATTAATGAAACAACATCCAAATGTTCAAATAATTTAAATGTAAATAAAAATTTATTATTCTGTATATTTGTAGACTATAATATAGAGTTATTAACAAGATATAAAAAAATCGCTTTTATAAGATAGTTTATATTTTTGACGATACTTTAAGAGACTTTAAGAATTCCCAGGTGATAAATACTGATCAAAAAATATTTCTGTATTTTTCATTGAATTTTTATATTTTTAAATACATGGACATCTCATGGATATCCATGTCAGATTAATCGTATGTTCTTCGGATGTTCAATGGACATGTGCTATGTGGTGTGTAGCACGTATATATACTGTATACATACTGCAAATTCAAATTATAAGATTTCTTTTTGTATATTAATAAAGAGATATTAATATTAATAAATATATAATATTATATAAAATATAATAATATAGCATATGTAGACAATATAATTATATAATTATATATATAGCTATATTATTATTAATATTATTAATATAGTATGAAAATATAGTTTATATATCATATTATAATATTAAATCTTCATCATAAATATGTTAATATTAATAAAGAAAAATTGTTTATTTTTGCATTTTGAAAAACAAAGATAATTTAAAAAATTTCTCTTTATGTATAAAAAGAATTTAAATTGCATCTTTTATATAATTTGTCAATATGTATATATATATATATGCATCTATATATCTGTAATGTATATCTATATGTATATGTATATCTATATAATTTTATTTACTTATAATTAATTAAATTTGTACTCTAAATAAAAATGATCTTTGAAAATACAACCGTGCGACTCGAGAATCTTTTTCGATTTCTCGTAATTCTTTTCGTCAATTTCATGCCGAACACTCGTTCATTTGCTGTATACTTTATTACTGATGATATCATCGCCATTTTCGGCGAAGATTTTTGCCTGCAACAAAGAAAAGATGATTAGAATAAATTACAAATTAATACAAATTTATTCTATAATACATATATTTTATATATAATATTATTTTTTATAAAAACTAATCTCTCATAATTTATTAGAATTTATTGTAATAGATTTAGGATATAAAATTCGATAATTTCTTCATATTACTTCAAATAAATTTCTACTTAAGAAACGATTTATTTTATCTATTAGACAAATGTATGTTTTTATTTCTTAAAATGACAGATTTAATTTGATTTTGATATATGTAAACAAATAAGATTTTGAATTTTTAAAATGCGTTTGGAAAGACAAATAATATGTAGCAACTAAAATGTAAGAAGTTTCGGCGAAATGAAATTATAAATCGATAAAGTTGATATTATATAGTATATTTGATATATTCGAAATGAAATAAATAAAGACGAATAATAAAAATAGATGTCGAGTCATTAACTTATACAAAATACTATTAAAGAAATCATGAATGCTAATCTATAATATGTTGATGACATTCTTATTTTTATTAATTATATCTAAAAATTCATAGATAATTACACTTACTTGACTCGAATTGATTTTAACATATATTTTCAACGTTACATATAATAATAATTATATACATAATTACTTTTTTTTAATAAAATAAACTTATATGCTAATATTATATAAATAATACATTTCTCATTTATCATACATTAATGATATAAAAAAATTACTATAAGGTAACATCGATACTCTTGTTTTTATAATATTTATAAATTGAATGAGTTTAAATTAGTGTAAATAATTAAACTGGACTATTTAACCTTAATATTATAAAAATCAGTTTTTATAATTTACTACAATTTTCTAATATATTATTTTTTAAAGTCAAATAAATTTAATTAATCTTCAATTTTTACTTAAACAATAAATCATGTACTTATTGCCTTAAATATACGCGTATTTTTCATTGATTATATAAAGTATACATAAAAAGTTTTAATTTTATTTTGATATTTGTTAATAGAGATTTTAAATATTTTGTGTGTATATAATGTACATGAATTTTATTAATAAATGTAAAAAATTTTATGACCAAATAAATAAATAAATATATATGTTTATTTATTTATTTATTCGATCATAAAATTTAATAATAATAAGTTTGCGCACTAAAATCCGCGCCTTGGCTTTTATTTGCTAGTTTTTCTTATTTAATTGTTAGTATTTTGAATCTATTGATGTTATTATATTATAGTATATATTTTGAAGGGTAAGCCCTTTTAAAGTGATTAAAGTGTGAGTAACTGTTTGTACGCTTTGCTTCAACGACGAATCTTTTAATTTTCTATATATTTTTAAAATAAGTACTTAACAAAAAAAGCTTAATACACATAAAAATAAAAAAAGTTTTTTAAATCTTAAGATTTGAAGATCTCAAGTAAGTATTTTAAGCCTCTGTTATTATCAGAAAGTAAATGTAAATAAATGTAAATAGATCAAAACACAGTATTATAGATAGCACTGTCAAATTAGTATACAACATATTAATAACGAAGCACAAAATAAAATTTATAAAACTTTGGGATTGGTATATTGATTATCGCAACAAAAATTTATATAGCCAAAAAAAGGAACTTTATTACTCACTAAATTAATAATAATTAAAAATGAGGGAATTTGAACTCGAAACATGGAATCTCTATCAAGAAGAAAGATCAATTGCAGCTTCATGCTGGCATTGCAACGAGGGTACGCAGTCTTTTTTACAATATAACTTGAATAATAAAAATTCTCTTTATAAAGATAGTTGTGAAATAAAATTTTAAAATCTGTGTTATATATACACATATAATCTATTCACTAAAAAGTTTGCACATATAATATTATTAAAAAATTATTATTACTAAAATACATACTATTACTTAACAAAAACAATTACATATGTAAGTCTGTTTATAATAGGTTGGAATAAAGGAAAGCTACTCATATCCCCGTGTAAATGTACGGATCAATTCATACACATTCATTGTCTAGAAATATCGGCAAATACTGAAAACGTAATTCACTGCCAATTTTGTAGTGCTCGATATCCATTAGAAATAAAGCAGAAGTCATTATTAGAGGTAAGTCATAAAAAATTTAATAATCGTACAAAATAGAAAATTTGTAGAAAATAGCAGAATAAGTGTAGAAAAAAATAAAAAATGTTTTCCATTTTAAAATAGATTATTTTTTAACTTAAGAAATATGTGGTTTTCACAAAAAAATAAGCAGATGTTAAAAAACAGAATAATCGTTAAAGTAAAAGTAACTATAAAGTAATAACACATATATGCCAAAGTAAGACTTAGTAATTGAATTTACATATCATATTATACGATTAGTTTATAATTTATAATTTATCATAACAATTCAATAAACAAATTAGAGCATAAAAATATAAATAAGAATATATTAAAGAAAAAATAAAAATATAATTTAAAAAATGTTTTAAAATTTTTCTGCTTTCAATTTTATAATTTTCTTAGAAAAAATAATGATTAATTTTTTCATTAAACATACATACATACATACATATTATATATATATATATATATATATATATATATATATATATATAATTCTAATATTATAACAGTGTTACAGAGACAGTACATTGCTTCAGCTGCTTCGAGAAGTTCGTGCTCCTCTTTTTATTGTATTATTTTTTATGTTCTCGTACTTGATTTTCATTGTCACATTCATTTATTATCTTTATGTGATCATATTATTTGATTATATGTGGCAACACAAAATCTTTATCTTTATGCATAACTTCTATTTATGGAGTTCCCTTTTCTACATTTATAACACAATGCCCTACGTAATTAAATTTAGTAACAGGTATATATGTTCAATTAATTATTTCAACTTTGTACATATAATTTTGTAGAGATAATAACTCGCGTAAATCTAACATTAATGACAAATCTGACAAATTTTAGAGTTGACTTTTTTTTCAGTAAAATAATTAAAGTCAACTATAAACGATCATAAATAGTATCCAAATTGTAAATAAATTGCGAGTACGCAATTCTTAACAAAATAAACTTCACGTAGAATAATCATATCCTTCTCAAGTAATTTTAAATTTACTTTTAATGTAATTGATTATTATTATTATTTGTTATTAAAAATTGATTATAAAAATATGTAATAACTTATTTTGATATTTTTATTAATAATAAGACAAATCCATCAAATCCAAATTGATAAAAGAATTTTTAGATTAAAGATAATTGTAAAAATATCTTACTAAAATATATATTTTAATAAAAATATATAACACAGCACATTATACATATAATATATGTAATAAATATAATAAAATAAATTATTTGTTTTACTTTTTTTGATCAATTTACAGAATACGTGAAATTTATCATCAATGGATTAAAAGTACTCAAGAATTTAAACTGATGGAACAATATCCAAATAATATTCAAGTAATTTCAGTGTAAATAAAATTAATTATTCTGTACATTTATAGGCTATGCTACAGGTATATTTATTTATGACGTTATTATAAACACGATATAGAAAAATCGCTTTTATAAGATATATTTTACATTTTTGACGATACATTAAGAATTCCCAATGAGAAATACCTATCGAAAAAAATGTATTTCTGTATTTTTCATTGGATTAGTTTTTTATATTTTTAATATCAATATAGCACATTATATACATACTGCAAATTCAAATTACAAGATTTCCTTTTGTATAAAGAAAAATAATAATAAATATTTAATAAAGGGAATAATAATAAATTTTTTAATAAATGGAATATATTGATATTAATAAATTATATATTATATAAATATATAATATTATATAAATATTATATAAAATATAATATATATAATATAAAAATATAATTTATACATTATATTATATTATATCATAATATTAAATCTTTTACCATGATGTTATAAATATGTTAACATTAATAAAGAAAAATTGCTTATTTTTGTATTTTGAAAAACAAAGATAATTTAAAAAATTTCTCTTTATGCATATAAACACAAAAAGAATTTAAATTTTATCTTTTATATAATTTGAATATATTTATGTAACTTTATATAATTTATATAATTTAAATATGTATTTTGCGTATCTTTTACTTTATAATTAACTAAACTCTAAATAAAGTAATAAAAAATTCGTTATGTTTCATAAAATTTGATGATGTAAAGCATGTTTATATTTAGATTTTTTGTTATTACAATAAATATAAACTTTCACTATATATACTATGTATATTATTTTATATAATGATATAAGAATATAATTATAACATTTTTAATATTTAATATTATATATATATATATATATATATATATATATATATATATATATATATTGTGTGTGTAATCATCGCTTACACACACACATACACGCACCATATACACAACATAATCTAGATGGCAGCACTAAATAAAGTATGTTTCATGGAAAACGCTGAGATGGCCGCTTTCTAAATTACTTATATTATCTATGCTCTTAGCGGCACTTTTGTAGAATTGTCGCTTCGTTGCTATTCTTCGGCTTCAGTGAGAATTCGTCATCTTAATCTCTACAATTTTTATTTGTAATCGAATAATAAAGCAAGATATAATACAGAAACACTTCCATATTATTTAAACAGCCATGGCGGATGTTTTGGACATTGATAACGCCGAGGAATTCGAAGTCGATGATGAAGGAGATCGTAAGTCTCGTTCCTTTTTGTGTTTTGCAAACATCAATTTCAATTCCTTAATTTTATAACCTCCAACTCTTCGATTTTTTCTGTATTTTACTATTATATATTTATACATTTTTTAATATTTTTATAAGTTAAATATTGTAATATTTCTCTCTCTTATCATAATATTTCCCTCACTGAATGTTAAATTAACATATAATTATTTAAAATTATGTTGATAGCAAATTTTCTCTCGATCTTAGCTGAATACATCACATAGCAAATATTCATATGAAGAAATGCTATAACAATATTTGAATTATAATATAATAAACTTTTAATTATTTTGACATACTTTCAGAGGGTATTGCTCGTCTTAAGGAGAAGGCAAAGAGAAGAAAAGGTAGAGGCCATGGTGCGGAATTAGTTTCGACAAGAGATGATGTTGGCCATTATGAGTCCATGAATATTGTTGAGGAAGACGATAATGAGCCTGGACCTCAAAGATGTAAGAATATTTTTTTTATAACTTTTTAAATCATGAAGCTGTTGCAATATACTCTTATTCTTTTCATATTTTTAGCTGTGGAAGGATGGATTTTATTTATAAATTCAGTGCATGAAGAAGCACAAGAGGATGATATTCAAGACAAATTTTCTGAATTTGGTCAAATTAAAAACTTGCATTTAAATTTGGATAGAAGAACAGGATTTCTGAAGGGTTATGCATTGGTGGAATATGAAACATTTAAGGAAGCACAAGCTGCAAAAGAGGCTTTGAATGGTACAGAGATCTTAGGTCAGGCTATTTCTGTTGATTGGTGTTTCGTAAAAGGACCCAAAAAGTAAGTAATACTATGTAACTCTTTCATGGTTCCTGAACTAATGTGGTATTTTAAGATAGTATATAAATTAATATTTGTTCGACTTATCTATTTTTACAGAATCAGAAAAAGAAGTCACAGGAGGCGATAAGCATCTTATGTAAAATATGTAATAAGCTTTAAAAAAACTTCATACAAACATTAATAAATAAAAAATAAATAAGAAATTCCTATACTATATATATATAATAAATATCATATCATATATAAAAAAGTTTCAAAATAAATTAAATTAATATTTCGTGAAAATATTTTACTACCATATTTCTTTCATCTCTTCTAAAAAGTTTTTATTTAGTTTCATATATTGTTAAATATTATGAATTCCTATAAAGTATATATAGAACAAGACATTTGAATGCTAAATAAATCATTAAAGCTTTATTTTTATAATGGTGTAGCATCATGTAATATTCAATAAAAATTTTAATTGATAAATTTGATTTCTCTAATCTATAGTGCAAAATAATATTTAAATAGTATATGTACTTTTTTGTACAAGTACACAAACATTGTAAAGTAAAAAATTATATGTTTGTGTGTGTGAACAATAATACGTGTACTTATTAAAAAATTTGGAAGTATTGAGATAAGATTTATTCTCCTCTTTCTCTCTCTCTCTCTCTCTACTATATTTATTATACAAAAGTTAGCTTAATAAATAAATGATGTGTGATAGAGCATAATAATTAAGCATAATAATTCAGATTTGCTTTCTTTTTTGCTTGGACTTCATTGATAGCTTCCATCAAATCTTCGTGAGTCACTTCTGTTGCATTGCGTCGTAATGCTATCATACCCTGTAAACAAATCACATTTTAATCATTTTGACGGGATGTGTAGAAAAACTCGAGTTTAATATAAGTCACAAATTGGACAAATTTAATGATTAATCAGATAGATCATAGATTATATTATTAACAATTACAAAATAATTAATTACTAATATTATATTTATAAAACTAATATTATATTTGCAGATATAAATGAAAAAAAAGATTTATTTAATTTTGAATTCTAAAGAATAAATTTTTTTATCACATTAGATAACTCATTGTATTGCCCCATTTACATTATTGCAGTGATTAGACTTAAAGAAACTTACTGCTTCTACGCAAACAGCTTTGCATTGTGCTCCATTAAAATCATCTGTTGATCTGGATAATTCCTCGAAATTCACATCAGGCGACATATTCATTTTGCGTGAATGAATTTGCATGATGCGTGCCCTGGCCTCCTCATTAGGATGTGGGAACTCGATTTTCCTATCCAAGCGTCCGGATCTCAACAACGCTGGATCTAAAATATCTACTCTATTCGTGGCGGCGATTACTTTGATGTCAGCAGTCGAACTAAAACCATCCAATTGATTCAATAGCTCCAACATAGTGCGCTGTACTTCTCTGTCACCTGCTTTCTCTGAATCGAAACGCTTTGTGCCGATAGCGTCTAGCTCATCAATGAATATTATTGCCGGTGCTTTCTCCTTGGCCAATGAGAACGCGTCTCTGACTAATTTCGCGCCATCACCAATAAACATCTGTACTAATTGCGGACCGGCAAGTTTCAAAAAGGTAGATTTTGTTTGGGCAGCACAGGCTCTAGCTAGCAAAGTCTTCCCAGTTCCAGGTGGGCCATAAAGGAGAACGCCTTTAGGCGGCTGTATTCCTAGATTTTCGAATTTCTCTTTATGCGTCATGGGCAATACAACGGCTTCAATTAACTCCTGAATTTGTTTATCCAGTCCACCAATATCAGAGTACTGTTCTGTAGGTCTTTCATCCACTTCCATGGCTTTGACTCTGGCATCGTATTCGGCTGGTAGAGTCTCCAGTACAAGGTAACTATCCTTGTTCACACCCACTAAATCACCTGGCTTCAACGATTCGGCGTCAACCAGACCGATCACAGGTAGAAAGTATGTCTGACGGGTCGACGTCTTTATAACTGCGCACTTGCCCTTTCTCTGCGCATCTAAATCAACCACTGCCCCATCTTCCTCCCCCATGTCCTGTGGGTCGACATCTAACAACTCGATGACGTTGGACACTAGGTATGGTAAGGTCTTGTTTACCTTGATCTTTTCTGTATTTTCCTTGATCTTATCATTCTGTGCCTGGAGTTCATGCGAAATCCGCATCACTTCACTCTTCATTATCTTGATTTCGTTATCCAGAAGTCGCGTACGTGATACGATTTCGTCCGTGGACATTCGCAGAACATCTTCGCCCAGTGTCTCCTATGAAATAAAGATCCATAATCCTCTTTACAGAATTCTTTTTTTTTAAAGTTGTTAAATTTTATATGTAATAGAAATATACTTTTATATACTTTATATATATTAGAAAATTAAAAAATAAAAACATAGTTATTTAGGCAACAATATTTTATATATTGTACTCAAGGGAAGCAAATATGTTTCTAAATATGCAATATTTACAACACAAATTTTCATTATTATATAAATATTATTAACATATTCAATCTTAATTTCCAAAAATTTATCTAGAAATGTTGGTGTACTTCCATGATTCATTATTTGAACTTAAATCAATGCAATATATTATTCAGATTATTCAAATTAAATTAAAATAATTTCATTTTTATTCTTTATAATTTTAGAAATATAATACGTTCTTTATAGTTTTAGAAATATAATGTATTAATACAATTTTGATAAAAGAAAACAAAAACATAATGTATTTTTTCTTGTAACATAATTTAAGTCTGTAGAAAAATTTAATAATTTATTGTCACTGTAATAAATCCTTATACTATAGTTTTATTGAAAAAGCATAAAAAAGAAGCAGAAAATAGAAAATGAAAATAATGTTAATCAATTCGCGTTAATTACTAGTAAATATAGCACGGTATCATATGTATATGTACGCTTAGATATGCTTGTCATTCAGTGCCATAACCTATATAAAACACAGTATTTACAGATACAATAACTAACTCTCTTTTAGAACTATTCTTTTAAAAAGAAAAAAAAAAGAATTACCTCGCCATCCTCCCAAATAGATTTATCTTCGAGCGTTGCCATTTGAAAACTCTTCAATCAATCTTTTCTAACTTAAACTCTTTCAGGGGATCCTAAAATGATAGCCGTGCCCCGGATTCCTCGGAATGTTAGTATAGTACATCTTAATACAATATAGATGACAGTATATGAATCGGGCTCAATGCTTGCCATTTACCATCTTATGATACACGATTTTCATTAGTATATATATATATATATATATATATATCATATGAAACTTGTCATTGTTATCATTCTCTGATATGATCTATATTTTCTATGATATATCAATTGGTGTCATTACTTGTCTATATGCATGAGTGACAGCTGTGAAATAATGTAAAAAGGAGGCGGATGACGGATCTTCCACTTTCCACCTTCCACTTTGAGAATGGCATAAAGGATGTATGAATCTCATTGTAATAAATATGAGTGACAGAAAATCTGAGCCAGAACAGTGGAATTGGCGCGAATAATTTGAGACTTTTATGGATAATTATACATACAAACATGTGCCCTGCACTTTTGGAAAACGAAAAACGATGCTTAGGGGGCATGACTTTTTTCGCTCAAAGTCATCCAGTGGAAGTATGTGGCAGCAATGGTCTGCCACTCACGCCAAATTCTATAACTATTTATGGGAAGTCACAGTTTTTAAAGACCATTTATCATCCGCATCTCTCCCCTTATCTCGATATTATTAGAAGCAAGCATGGTTAGTTTTAATATAATACAATTTTATAAATTTATTTGTGTACATACGATATATATAATTACTGTATATGTATTTGTAGAGAGAATAGTGGTTGTCGCAGAATACAGTGGAGATCCATTAAGCACTAAACATGATCTAAGTACAGAAGAGATTATCAAGATATCCTTTCAATGTCTTTTGGCATTAAAACATATGAATGAACTAGATCTGATACATAGACATTTAAGTCCAGATAATATTCTGATTAAGGAAAATGGCGATGTACAGCTATACAATTATGGATTATATTATATGACAGATGGTGGAAAGAATGTATCCTTTCCAATTGGGTATTTTAAAATATTCTTTTTTATCAATATAATTTAATAAATTTAAATGCTTGACAAAATTTCAAATAATATACTTTTTATTAGTTCTCCAAAGTATACGGCACCAGAAGTTTTTTTAAATCCTAGTCCAAGTGGTATTAAGGTAGATTCATGGTCGCTGGGAATGATTATAGCAGAACAGTTATTGGGACAATCTATTTGGTCTGGTGTGAAATTGTCTCAGTGTTTAAGGAAAGTTCTGAGCTTAATATTATGTGATACCAGTATATTTGAACGTCTTGCCAGAGAAAATAATTGTTTCCACACTTATGAAGTATGAATCCATTTTCTAATAGTACAGTTATAGTACAATTACAGTCTAATATTATATATTTCTTTATATTATGCAGAAGTTATCAAAAGAGTTAAAGGAATTTGTAGATTCGTGTCTACAAATTCATCCTGTTAAACGTAAAACTCCAGAAGAATTATTGGAATTATCCATATTCACAGAACATTTAATGAAAAATGCACGGGAGAAGGAAGAAAATCTTTATAAAAATGTTATTGTTAGGAAAATGGACGAGTTGTATTATTTATGGCAGTTGGCTGGTGGAGATATTACTGTAGATCTAAAAAAGCAGGGTCTCATTAGATCAAGACCACCTATTTTATCTATCCCGAAGTAATTATTAGATATATATTTGTTTAGATAATGAATATTTAGTATAGAATAGTATAGAATTTAGTACAGAATTATATAGTGAAACAGAGATTTAATAGGATTTTATGTAATATTGAACTTGTTTTTAGCTTGGTCATATTACTGGGCCAAATGTTTGGACAAAGGGATACTGCTAGTCTACTCGATGTAAGAATTGTAAAAGTTCCTATGGAGACTCTTCGTCAGCGTTTAGCTCATATTCCATACATAGCAAATTATCCCTGGTTGACAAATCAGTCAGTATATACATTTTCATTCAATCCTATACTTATTTCGATATTAGAATTATTATTAGAATTATTATAAATATATTATATTGCAGAATGCGGGTTCAGGCACAAGAAGATCTGACGAATGCCGCGTCCCAGTTGCCGTTAATTATAAGAGAACGTGACACAGAATATCAGTTTTATAGACTAATCCTATTTGACAGACTTTTACAGGTATATCCACTCACTCAAGAAGCAATTATCGAGGAAGCACACAAGGATATACCACCTCCAGTAAGGGGTGCAGTATGGGCGGCTTTGCTCGGTGTTACTGGCGATATAAAAAAACGTTATGATATGATCGATAAAGAGACAGCCACTCACACTGATCGACAGGTACGACCACTGTAAAATGTAAAAAAATTATATTCAGCATATATAAATGCATCTCATTGATAATCTGTCAGATAGAGGTGGATATACCGAGATGTCATCAATATAGCGAATTACTGTCGTCTGGTGCTGGACACGAACGATTGCAGAGATTATTAAAGGCGTGGGTCAGAAATAATCCGCATTATGTTTATTGGCAAGGGCTTGATTCGTTGACTGCGCCTTTTCTTTATCTAAATTTTAATAATGAAGGTATGATTATCCAATATGCGTAATTATGGCTCCTTAATTTATTGCGCCATTTATATTTTAGCCCGAGCATTCGCATGTCTTTCTGCTTTTATACCGAAATATCTTCACAAGTTCTTCTTAAAAGATAACTCGGCAGTGATACAGGAATATCTGGGCAAGTTTTCCCAAATCATTGCATTTCACGATCCTCAGTTAGCAAATCATCTAAAATCTATAAACTTTGTACCAGAACTCTTTGCGATACCGTGGTTCCTAACAATGTTTTCACGTAAGTTTCGCTGTTTACTATCCTTTTATGTTATCAATCATCGATGCTAAAGATTATTAATATTTTAGATGTATTTCCACTGCATAAGATATTACATCTGTGGGATAAATTATTGCTGGGCGACTCGTCATTTCCTCTTTTAGTTGGCTTAGCGATATTAAAGCAATTGAGAGACTCCTTATTAATGTCGGGTTTCAATGAGTGCATTCTCCTGTTCTCCGATTTGCCCGAGATTGATATAGAACTGTGCGTTAAAGATTCTATGACGATGTACCAAAACACACCTGCTAGCATCACATATAGAAAACACCAATATAATACAACAAAGGTATAATAATAATATCACCATATATTTATTTTAATTTTCTGCATATTATAAGACTCTGATTGATTTACAGAATGCAAACTGGGTTGAACCAGAAGTGGGAACTGAAAAAATGCCAAGAATAAACGTAGACGATTTTTTAAATCTTTACAACAATTCGCCCAGCAAAATTATAGCGGTCGATGTACGTAGCAATATACAGTGAGTATTTTTACGAACTAATAATAATTCTATTAATTAAAGATTTTTATTTTTCAAACTTTAATAATTTTTAACAGGTTTGAAAGAGGCGCTATTCTGGGCAGCATTAATATTCCATTTACGAGTGTGCAGTTGTCTCAAACTCAAATCGAGACACTCGGACCGCATGCAAAACCATTGATGGATAATAAAAATAGTGTTGTTGTAATTATTGGACCGCACGATCAAAATAACGCGCTGGTAAGTAATCATATACGAAGGAATTATGAAAAGAAATTTACTGCAACATATATTCTCTGCAACAGTTTGCAGATTTTCTAGTAAAGTGCAATGTCGTGGGAGTTTGCTCTCTGCAAGGCGGAATTAACGCATTACGATCCAAATCTCCAAACATCATAGTACCTGCACGCTAATTGAATTATATAATTACATTATTGTATATAAAATACTCAGATTTATTCCTCGATAAAATATAATTGATATTATATGCCCTGTAAAACATGTATGTATGTACAAGAGCTGTATACTTTTGTTATAAAACGATACTGTATATCGCGTAGTGATACATATATACGTCTTTCATATATATGCACATGTATATATATATATATGTGTGTGTGTGTGTGTGTGTGTGTGTGTGTGTCTTTCATATACTATAAGTATGCTGGTTACTATGGCAACAAATGTCAAAACTATAGAAACTTAAGAGACACGTGCACGTTTTCTTGCACTTGCTTAATTTTACTTGAGTAATATTAGTGTTTAGATAAATAGATATGGAAAAAGATATACCACCGGATCTTCATAAATGGCTAAGGAAATGCTTAAAGAAGGAATTTGGGAAAACAATACAAAGTGCTATAGATAAGGAGCAAGAGCCGAACAATATCGCTTACAAGCTCACGCGTTCGAAAGACATGGCCACTTTATTAAGTTCTATGAAGAAGGCAATTGCCGAGCAATATATAGTAATAAAACCTTCATCCGCGGTATCGCGATCGCAATCATCACTTTCCTTTACTAGTGATCTTACATCGGACGATTGGACTTCCCCGCAAGAAAATGGTGAAAAATACAATTGTATTATCGATAGAATCAGTCGCGATAAACCAGTACACGTGAGACTGGCCGGTTATGAAATTTTATTAAAAATTGAATTGTCCAATATAAACAACAATTCGCAATGGGACGTTCTCCAGAAAACCTTGCTGGACGGTCTCACGGACGATAGCAGAGCCATATTCGAAGCTAGTATGCAAATACACGCAAAGTTACTCAATTTCCCGCAATTGCATAGCATATATGGCAATTTATTAGGCGCGTTCAATGCGCAATATCATTCGCAAAAGATGCGCGAGACTCTGCCTACTCTAATCTCCGGAATTAATTTCAAATTCTTCTTGCACGAGAAACTGTTCTATATAATGTATCTGATAATTCAATGTCAAAAACAGATGTTAAAGAACACTAGGCACAGCGACAAGACTATAGAAGAAATAATTGAACAATTTATAATATTTCTCAGTACGCATAGTTTTGGCAATAAATTGCAACCTAAAACCTTAAATATGTTGAATATTATCTCGGTGTTAGAGCCTCAGGCCAAATGGAGCAAGAGATGGCTACATAGCTTTTCTACCAGAAAAATTTTCGTCGCCGCTTTGACCAAGTCTCCGACGTTTCTGCAGAACGTTGTCGAATGTGTCATGAACGGTCTGAAAGAAACACCTTATTCCCTGTCAGCATCTATTGGAGATGAGGGAAACGAGCTGTGTATTCCTGGGAATACGATAGAAACTACAACCTATCTGCATTGTTTGGTTTTCTTTTCGCAACTTTGTAGCTACAAGGCAAGCAAAACATTGTTCACAGAGAGTTTATTGAAAATGCCATTTGATATCGCTGATTTCCTAATAGAATTATTGAATTCCCTAAATAAATTAGCAGCGGAAGCATCAAGTGGGGTATACAATACTTCCTGTAGTGCTCTGCAAAATGTACTCAATGTATCAGAAGTATTGTACAATGCTGAATTTTATCATGTCGCGTTATGTCATTTGACGTCTCTTCCTGAAAACGATATAAAAATTTGGCCACACATATTGAATATTATTTCTCACATGGTGGATACGATCGACGGACCGGTATTTTTGACTACGCATTGTAAGGAGCATTCTACAACAAATTTTGAAAACGTATCATCAAAATGCCCAGTTGCGATCGTAATACAGTATGCGTCGAATTTATTAAAACAACCATTTTCCATAATGGATACAGAATGTGTTCTTAGCATATTTAATTTGTTAGAGAAATTATTCGGCGTTATTTATGATGTTTACGAAGCTACGCAGGAGCAGATAGAAACGCAATTTTATCCAGCTGTTGCAAATTTTTACAAAAAATTAAACAAATGCGGCATTGAAAACGAGAATAAAATTCAACAACTTGATAAGTAATAAAAAAATATTAATTTTTGTATTTCTAAATTTCTAAATTGACTTAAATTTCTAAAATTTTATTATAGCGCTGTTAAAAAGGTTTTACTAAAAATGGTATCGATACCACTCGGCTTGCAAGCGCTCGTCAAGGAGAAATTGGTATTTGAGGAACTAATTCGCGGATTAATCGTTCCTCTAAGAGCGACCTGGAGTTCCACCGATATAGTCAGCTTCATCTCGTCTGCTGGTTATTTCGATCTGGGCTACAACGTGCTCGCGGATCTCGGGCCCCATGTCCTGTCGACTTTGTTATCGCAAATTTGCGCAAACGCGGAAGATCCTAGATGTTTTTATGATCCATGGGACAAAAAAAACGTCGACGAATTTCTACATATACTTACATTATTTTCGCTCAATTTTAATTGTAAATATTTCAAAAGCAGCTGTTGCAATATTTTTCATATATATATTTTTTTAAATATGTGATTGATGATATAGGTTTCGCTGCGTTTATGACGAGTGACAGTGAATTAGATAACAACGAAGAAAAGGATTATCCTTCGAATTTATCTGAATTATTGCAGACTGCGTTAAATGAAAATTCTCGTTACCATCACTTGAGTCTTCTATCGTTGAATACAGTAATTTGGAACATAGATATTTGTGTTTATTTAATAAATTCGTTAAACTTTCAGGTAATATGTTTGACACGTGATAAAAATGTAATTATAATTGTATATAATAATAAATATTATTTCTAGATAGCGTTGTTAAATATTCAGAAAGAGAGCACGATAGTAATTGAAATTCTCAACGAACAAGTCGATGATGAAACTGATTACGAGCAGACTATGGTAGAGAACGATGATAATGAAAAATCAAAGCTAACAAAAGAATACATAATTGACAATTCCAGTTTTTTACGACATAATATTTTATTGAAATCGTATTATACGATATACAATAGAAAGCAACACAATGTACCATTGGAAGAATATGAACTTTTTTCGGAATTTCCACCTCCTAGGATATATGCAGATATGATAGAGTTTCCAGTTATGGAATATGATTCAGAACTAAATGATATGCTCCAGGAAGAAAGGCCCGGATTGTTAGATATTGGTTGGGTATCGCAAGTTAGGGCAGCTTATAAAACTTCGCGATGTCCAATGAAGGTGAGCAAATAAAATTTAAAGTATGTAATTTAATTATGATATGACTGGACTTATAGTAGTAAAAAATAATTTTTATCTTAGAATTCAACAATGACGAATTTATTGAGCCAAATGCACAAAGCTATCCCAACTGCAGATTGGGTAGAAGAATTTGATTGGCAGGAGAATATAACATATGATGCAGATTACTGGCTCCCAGAAGATATATATGCAATTAATATTGCTTTGAATTACGCGGAACAACGGCAGATTTTAAAGAACAATAATGATAATCAGAAAAATTTGAAACAATTCATTCATTCTGCCTACATATTTATACGATACAATAAACTGAACAGATTCGAAGGTTTCGACTGGTTCTTGGCAACAGTATTCATTATTTGTGATGGAGATTTAGATAAGTATGTAATACATCATTTGATGTTAACTTCAAATAATCTATTTTTCATTAAAAAAAGAGAGTTATTAATAATAAAAATTGAAGCCTCAGCTGACCGCGAATCAATCTTTTGACAGTGTTTTATTTTCCGGTATAGTCTAGTAGTATCTTTATGTTTAATCGATAAATCTCTTCGTAATATCTTAATTACAAAAAAACTACAATATAATCGATCAAACAAAATTTTAATTTCTAAACTACTATCAATAACGATTAACTCAAGCTAGTCATGTATCATCATTGGCAGGTCTCAGATTGAAAACTTGGTTTTCACCGAGTCAATGATCTCTTTTTATTACTGACCCGTCTCGAGATAGTTCTTTTTCATCATCGACCTATTATCATATAATGCGATAATTAATGTAGATTTTTAGAGTAAAGAAAAAATATTAAGACATTTATGGCTTATATATTATATTTATATCTAGGACTTTAACCCAAGTTCTCTTATTAGGCCATTCTGCCATTAAGTCATCTCGTTCTATTGCCCAATATCTTTTGCTCTTGATTAGTACATCAGCAATAAATTATTACAGATGCAAAACATTTATCATACAATTAATTCAATTTCCATCGACATTGCTCCTCTGGCCAAAATTGGGCAGAGTTATTGACGAAAGAAATAATGAAAATACTAGTTCGCAATTCACTTTTATGCAAGTTTTAGAAGCCATGGTTAATATCGAGTTTCCAAATATTAAATACGGTTTAAAGGTGATTGAATTTTTTGTCCCATTGAAAAAATTTAATCATGTAAAAGAAAATCATAATATTCTGATTTTTAAATGATAAGGATGTTTGTGGTGTGAACTGGTGGATGATATCCAATAGGATGATATCGCAATGCTTCTGGGGAATTCTTCCATGGAGCGAAATAGTTCATTTTTTTGCAATTTGCATTTTGTATCCTCCCGATTATATGGTATATTATTGCATATCACTTTTGCAATACTGCCGAGATAATTTGCTGGAGGATTTTACAAACAGAAAGATGTGGCCAGAAAATATGGTACGTACTTGCGAAATATATCAAATTTATAAAATTATTTATATTTAATGTCATTAAATAACTTGTGCTAAATATATCTTCACACACAGATATTGGACGAATATCGTTGTCATAATTATATTTCATACATGGATAATTTGGGGCAACGATATAGAAATCGGGTTTTACCGGCAATGACTAAAAATCTAAATTCAGAAGATGAAATATAAATATATTCAATGTCTTATATCCATCTTATCATCTTGATATCTTAAAAAAATAAGAAAAAGAAAAATATGCATATATACATTAATAGAACATAAACAATAAACTTTATGCTGCAAATGAAAATATTTTATATAGATTCTTTAAGTTTAAATTATATATCAGTAAAATGATGTAACTATATAACAAATAACAATTGATGTTGCATTGTATATAATTAATAAAATTGTCTTTTTTATTTTTCCATGTGTATAAATACTTTTAGTTAGCAATAGTTAATGAAACACGTCCTTTTTACGTGTTTGGGAACGTTTTGTGTATATATTTACTATATTTAGAAATCTCCATGTATACAACATAAAATAGCACTGGCACTCATAATTCGCATACCTGCAAAGTTCAGCAAATAGTCGGTCAGGAGTTTTCCAATTATCTTATACTGGAATTCGGATATTTTTTTTACATGCGATAAAATCTCTTACTATATTGTCATTCATTCATGTTAATCAAACAATCAATCTTCATGAATCATAAATAATTTCGCTACTTCATTTAAATCCTCATACTTTGTATCCGCTGCAAGAACCTACAATATAAAAATATTTTCAACTTACTCAAATTATGTTATAATCTTGATTAACTTCAATATAAATAAAATGTATATATTCAGATAAAACAAATATTTAAAATAAATTATAACAAAGCAATACACAGAAACAAAATTAATGAAAACAAATTTCAGACTTACTCGTCTGGCAATCGACATTCGGTTAAAGATATTCCACAGCACTATTCCTACTACAACATCATCTCGTAGATAGAAAACGACACCTTTCTCAAAATTTTCGTGCTTTGTAGGTTTCTGGACTGAGGTTGCATTATCTCCAGATGTATCATTCTTTTCATTTTCTGGATCCTTCATGATTTCTGTCACTGATGACTTTGACTGTACATTACATTGTAATTCCTTAGTATTTGTCTTTTGTTCCTTGTTTTAAAAAGAGAAACAAAATATAAAGGTAAACGCACACAATAAAAATAGTTTTGTCTTACAAAATATATATTCGACTTTATTGCATATTTTAGATTACTTACTTCACTAGAATTGTTAATCATGTTTGTTTCTGTTGCTTTTGCAAAGACTCCTACAGTTGGCAAAGTTGAATCTACAATACCTATTGCTTCATATCCTACATCTGGCCCCAAGTCTGACCAAAACATTGATTGATGCACGAAAGGTTTACCTATAAGAATTACATTTACGATATCACACTTAATTTTTGCACTTTAATATTTCAGAACTATTTGCGAATTTGCAGAATTACCTGCACCAGTCATATTTTCACCAGCTAATCTTCCAGTAGTGACCGCATGATCATGATGTTCAACTCTTCTTCTACCAAATTTAATATCATAGAAACATGCTGCGTCTCCAGCAACCCAAAGATTACTTCTTGCTTCTAATTCAGCATTAACAAGAAATCCTCCTATTTCAGGATCTGTTTCTAAATACGAGGTTGTTGCTAAATTCGTATTTGGTTCAACACCTATCGCTACTATCACTTGATCAGCATCAATCTTTTCATAAAAAAAAAAATTAATTAATTTGTTAAATAAAGATACTTGATTAATCATGCTAAAAATATATAAAATTTTTAAATTACATACAGTCTGACCATCAGACAGAACGAGGGACAATTGACCGAGTTTATATTTATAATCTTCAACTGTTGTGCTAGGTATAGGATGAACATTTTCTGCTTCAACCTTTTTAGTAGTCCATTCACTTAAATATTCTGGTAATATTTCTGCCATTATGAATTTCTCTTTAAAAATTTGGATAACCTTTTTAAATTTATCTACAATAAAAAGCAATATTTTGTTATCCATAAAATATTTTTAAAAATATATTGATTATTCTATTAATAAATAAGAAACATACAATTTCTAGCGAGCGCGCAGGCGAGTTCCGAACCGAGAAATCCACCACCAATGATCACAATATTTTTGCACTTAGGATTAGAAACAGTTTCGTCCAAATTGAGAAAATCATTTTTTGTTCTAAATGTTGTAATCTTATCTTTTAATTCTTTTTCAATAGATTCGAATAGCGGCAAGTTCTTCGGTGATGCACCTGTAAAAATAGTTTTATGAAAAATTCAATTAAAAAAAATTGATTTAAACTTTTTTCAATTGAAATCTACCGGTTGCAATGAGACACTTGTCGTATTTTATTTTGTGACCATCTTCGAGAATTACAGTTTTATTTATAGCATCAATTTTCGTTACTGCCCAACCCATGGCTACAGCAACTCCACCTTTATCAGATTCCACGAGATGTGTAACATTTGTATAGAATTCTTGTGGTTCGTAAAATATACTATGAAATAAATGTAAAAATTTTGTATAAATATGAAAAGAAATATAATCATTGCATTAATAATATTGCTGAAAGATTATGTAGTCAAGATTAAAAAATTTACCTTCTTTGAGTTCCATTCCATTGATTAAAACGTAATTGTGCAGTTGCTTCTTTATCTGTGTTGAACCAAAGTTCTTTGGATAATGGTGGCCTCATGTATGGAAATTCATCTTCTTGTGCTATAACTAGAACCTAAACAAAAATTTTTATTTGTTTAAATCAGAAAAAGAAGGAATTTAAATTTATACTGTCTAATATATACCTTAGCTTTGGGATCTCTAGATTTAATTGATCTAAATGCTGAAAATGCAGCTGTTCCTCCACCTATTAATAGATAAGGAACTTCATGAGGTATCATTCTGGAATCTTCTGGAACTTTTATTTTCTCTTTAAATCTCTTTCTGCCTTCTTTCTTTTCTGTGTGAAAGACAAAGGCATAAATGACATATACATAACACATTTCTGTCATTTGTAGGATATCAAAATAATTTTTAATTTAACTTACGTTTAGGTTTACCCTTTCGTTGATTTTCTTCACTTTTCCACCAAGATGATGAAGATACCTAAAAATTAGATAAGAAAATATTAAAAATATATTTAAAAAGTTATATAGTAAAAAAAAAGATTAAAATTAAGCAATATTAGTTTAAAATTTTTTATGATATGCTACCTTGTATGTTGCAACTCCTGTTACAAGCAAGGCAGCAAATAGATGCCAATAGCGAAATTGATATTTTCCAGTTTTGCCAAAGTCTGAACCTTTTTCACTTGATTGTTTTTGCTCTCCATTTAACTTGCAGTCTTGTACCATTGGGCAAGGTCCTGTTTCACAGACAGGAACATCCTTCTGTGGCTTGGAATATCTAGATTCAGGCATGCATTCCTCTGGCTTGATAGTGGTGCCTTGTGGCTTTTGAGATTTTTTATTGCTTGCATCGCTACTATAGCGTAAGTTACTAATATTTACAATACCTGCAAATATTTTTAGTAAGTTATTGAGGAAATATTAATAAAGGAAATATTATCAACAAAAAATAATATTTATTATAATTCTTTATAAAAAGTAAATTAAAGATGATAATAAATATAATCCACAAAATATAGTATAATGTTAATCATTTATTATTTTGAGAAAGCTTGTAAAGTATATTTAAAATATGTAAGACAGAAGATTCATCTATAAGAAAGCATGCTTTTATAGGTTATGTCGCCGTTTGAGATTGGATACGCTGTGTAAATTGTAAACATAGCCTCATCGATCTGGACATATAATTATCGTAAGGATGCACCTGAACTTACAAATACGATATAGACAATATACAGAAAAATAGATATAATTTTCTCAAGAGTGGGAAATTGCAAAGTAGGCGGGAAACAAGATCGCTCTTTCAAAGCCGATGCTAGGAAAATGCAAATCAAGAATATGGAAGAACAGGCAAGAATGAAGAAACGCATCTATACCATCCGTGTCGATACGTACCGATGTATTTTACAGGTTGATAGAGCCGATTTGCATGCGTGAGTCTAGTAGGCAATCGGCCAATGGTTCTACCGCATGCGAACATCTTCGCCGGGCCGGTGGTCCGTTGGCCTTACGCGATGTGATGACGTTCCTCTCAGCTGCTGCCGTGAGCGGCGATCAGCCGCTGGTTATTGTTGCTTTTGCTACTTTCGACCGGAAGGACGCTTGCCGGAAGGATGCTCACCACGCGACACGCCATTACCTGAGGTTCTCTCTTCTTTACTCTGCCCTGCCTTGCCCCGTCGTACCGAGTCGTCTTGGCAGACGACTCTTTACGCGGCAGCACGAAACCGATAGACGAGACACACGTGAATTTAATAAAGAGCCACTTTACACCGCGAGATATGTATATACGCACGTGTGTCACGTACGCACGTATATATGTAGCGCGCCGGAATCAATTGGGATGAATGATTGAGCCTCACGGTTTGAATGGCTAATCGCAACTGACTTCAGGTAGAGAGATCGATCAGCTCCTCTCCTATATAGAATTAAATAAAATAATAATGCGGATAATATACACTAAAATATAATAGTTTAAAATTTGAAAAAAATATAATGATTATTTATAATTATTTTCTCTTGTAATTATATATATGCAATGAGTCTTATTTTTGTTGAAATTTTTCTCTAAAATCAGAAATTGGCTCTAAAACATTTTTAATTCCCCTGTTTAATTCCCCGCTTAGCTTTTTTTATTACCAGCATTATGTCATCACTTTAATGACATAACTTATCACCTGAGAGAAGAAGATAGTTAACGCGCGCTACGTGCTGCAGATGGTGTATGTTGTATTATTTTTTATCTGAATTTTCTATTACTAATATGTATATATGATTGTTCCTATTTATTTTCTATACATAATGTGCGATATACAAATATATTACCTTTTTTTTTAATATAAAAGTTTCTTATAATTTTATTCTTTTAAATTTGACAATGCATATGAAAATTATTTATAAACATGAAGATAAAAATCTAGCTTATACAAAACAAAAAAATCGAATATTAACAATTTTATTTTAATGCCTTTTGTTTGATTTAATGAAATTTTATTATTTATTATTATTTATTTATTATTGAATTAACAATTGGTATCTAATGATTGATATATTATCTTATTATACCTTATTTGATATATAATGAAAATATCTTAAATTCTCTCTAATATTTATATATGATAGCTCTGCATCATTTTCATTAGAATTGAATCTATTATACAATTAAACGTCACATTAAAGATTTAGTTATCGATTAGCAGTATTAATAATAGTATTAATAATAACATAGGGATATAAGAACACGCGAAGTGAATGTACACTGTTATCGATTATATAGTTATAATATTATATAATTAATACAGGAAATTAACACACGAAAAATTTCGCGATTATATGATGACCTAATATTATTGATGATCTATGATTTTCTTGCCATTTTATAATGATAAACTTTTATGAGAATAAAATATATGATAAACTTTCATGAGAATAAAATATATATAAATAAAATATATATGATTTTTAGTTACAATAATCTCAAATAAAAAATAATAATTACTTGTTATTAATATGTTAATCCTTTTTCTCTTTCTCTCATCCTTTCCCCCATTTCAACATTTGGGAAATTTTTTTATTTTGTATTTTGCGAGAAGATTTAGAAACGATGATATGATATAATGATGTTTGTATTACTTAATAGAATATCTGATATCAAAATAAGTTATCGCTTGTACACATAGTAGTAATCTTTTTCAATTTTCCGACAAAGTTATAATGTGAAAAGCATAATTTTCTCTTTAATCATCTCCCAAAAACAATCTTAAGGTCGATTTATGTGCAACGTTTTAATTTTATACTTGATTATATGAATTTTTATATTTTAGACAAAAATATAAATATTTTGCTGACATTTCTTTTATTAAATTAATTTTTTCTATAATATGGTATAAATTGTACACTGTAATATATAATTACGCTGAAATAATCGATATATTTGTCATTTTATGTTTATAGCTGTAATCAAATATGTTTTTATTAATAAAATGTAAATATAGATTTGTTTTTATCTCTGTAAAAATTCAGTAAAACAATTGCTTATTTTTAAAACAATTGTATTTATCATGATTTAATAATTCTTTTCCATTAAACATAAGATCGCAATTATTTTTTTTATCTTATCTTATCTTATAGTATACATATAAGTAAAAATAAAATATTCTACCTACGATATTTGACAAATATTCAACATAGGCATTCTTCAAAATAAAGATTTAAGTATTCGCTCTTTTGGCTACAATTATTCTATCATGGCTATTGCATTCCCTATGGAAAATATGTGTACATGTCTAAAATGTGTTTTACATGTACTCTATATTATTATAATTCGCTAAGACAAACTTCATATAACTTTACAATTCATTTAAAACATAAATAGAATTACGAAAACTATATATTTGAAAACTTATAAATTAAATTAAATACGCGTATTGTACATTGAAAATAATCTTAAAATATGTCTTTTCATTATTTGTCTTTTTATTAAATATAATTTTTATTATATTAATTTATATTATATATTAAATACTGAATTAATTTTACTACTCTTGAAAATTTTATAATATACATATAGTTATACTGTTATCTCTGAACAGAGAAATTCCGATGAATCACCTCTATTTGGGGAATCACCATTATTGAGCAAAGTAATCCCCATTATTATCTGTAACTTTTTAATCATTCTGATTAGCATTATTATAAATTTAACAATGATTCGATAAAAAAGAGAAATGTATGTATTAAAATGTCAAATTATTATAATTCTATAACGTTTTCTTCATTATTTTCTTTATAATTTTAGGTAATCTCTTGGCTACATATAATTATACAAATCATTCTCTTAAATAGATCAGAATAGAATTTTAATGGATATGCATATATGTTACGTATAATTCAAACATTGAGATTTTACTTTGGACATATGTATGTACCAGGAAAAAAAATTTGTCTATAATAAACATATTCTAAATATCTCAAAACACAATATATATATTTATACAGAGTGTTTCACAACTTCCGTACAATACTTTATTAGCGTGTTCTGGAGGTAAAATAGAATCAAAAATTTTAATACAAAAATTTTGAAGCTGCAATAATTTTTGACTTATAAATGATCAAAGTTTGCCAATGATATCGCGTAAAACTCGCGCTTCGGCCCGTAATTATACTTACATACGCATATCGATCTGTCATCTATTATTGATTTTTTTCAAGTCAGGTGATATTGATTTTATTGCATGGCTGATTTTATTAGTCGTTAATCAATATCACCTGACTTGAAAAAAATCAATAACAGATGACAGATCGGTAAGTGTGTAAATGTAATTATGGGCCTAAATAATACAATATGGTTATTATAATTTATGGTTTATAACTTTGAAAATCATTTTGGTTATCAAATATTTATAATTATAAACATAATACTGAAACATAATAATGAATTATACATTTTACAAATCATAACTTAAACAATTTTTATGAATAAATAAATTTTATTCCATATAAATAATGTATTTTTTTTCAATAGCATATTTATAGAAATTCTATGAATTATTTGGATGATCGATTTAGAATGTCTAAAAATTTTATTCAATTACTAATTATTTAATTAAATTCCCGATTTGCCGCAAATAATCCGCTATTCTCTTTATTGTATAAATATATTCCATTAATTAGATTGGATATAATGTACTATATACTTTTTATTTCAAAAAGGAAGTTTCTTAAGAATTGCAGCGTAAAAAATGTTTGAAATTAATTTTGATATAATAATATAAATCAATTAAACAATTATCAAGCAATTTGTCGTTCACGTATAATTAATTCATTTAATTTTGTATTTTTAATTGTATTAAAAAAGAATATGCCTTATATGAATATATATGCTCTATATAACAGTGAATTTTTAATAATTTTGTTTTAAAAAAAATTTTCTTAAAAGAAATGTGACTTTAGAAATGCGTGATGTTAACACTGATAAATATATTTGTTATCAAAATAAGCTACCATAATTTTTATATGTAATAGCAAATAAATCTTATTAAAATTATGATTTAGAAGCATAGAATTTTCTATTTTTAATTATCAAGAATAATATTCATGAAAATTATACGTGAAATTTTCAAGCATTTTATTTATTATTTCTTATGACATTTTATAATATTCTTTTTTTAACAACTATTATATAAAATAATTAAACATTAATAAAAAAATCGTAAAGTTTTAGATGCTTCCGCTATAAATATAAGATATATATTATATAATGAGAAAGGAAAATCGTTATTTTAACACATTTGACTTTTACGACTTTCTGTAATCAGAGAATATGCCATTTTTAGTAAAATAAAAAATATATACTCTGTGATCTCTGCTCAGGGGAATTCCGATAAAATATCTTTACTTGGGGAATCACGTTTATCATCATGTTTGTTTTGTAATATCTTCGATTAGTATATAAAGCGAACGCGCAAATTACTTAATGTATTCTACCACAAGAGTTGACAAACGCTCAGCATTCCTCAAGATGCAGATCTATGTGTTCGTCTTTTTGGTTGTGACTGCGGTCGCCATCGCATTCCCTAATAAAGGTATATATAATCAGAAGCTGCTAAATATATTTAATATAATTTTATAATTTATTCTCAACGAAAATACGGATATACGGCCTAATGAAAATTATTCCCGTGCGTAATTTGCGTAAATATGATACGTACAGGCGATTTCATTTTTACACATTAGAAATAATTCTAAAATATATTTAAATATACATTTATATAATAAAAAAGTACTATTGTTATTATTTACATGCGAAATCTTTAAAATAATTATTTAAATTTTTTGCTATGTATTTTTGTAATTATTTTAATTTTTTTAAATAATAATAAGTATGTTTATATTATGATTTGTTATATTGTGATATATTGTGTCTTGATATAATCTTGATATAATAATGCCATTTCTTTGTTATATATTCTAGATAAGGATGCATCGATGCCTCTAGACTTACTGTCGCAGAAAGAAATTGAATCTTTAAATTTGCAAATGACACCTATCAAAGAACATCATCGCATGCGTAGATTCACTTGTGATTTTTTATCTGGTTGGGGTGTTGATCATTCCGCTTGTGCTGCTCATTGCTATGCCAGAGGAAAAACGGGAGGAAGATGCAATAGTGACCGTGTTTGCGTGTGCCGCGCGTAAGTCAAGATTTGCGCAAATAATTTCAACTTTTCTATATTTTCAATTATATTTAAATAATAAAGTAATGATACTTTGATTAATATTTACACGTTGTATGTGTTCTAATAAAAAACGGCAATTCTTTTTTTCTTCATATAATGAGTTAAATTCTTGTTGAAACTGATATATTATGTTGTAGATTTAATAATGATTCAATAAAAGAGAAAAATCTGTATATAAAACGTCAAATTATTTTAATTTTATAATAACGTTTTTTTTCATTATTTTCAGAAAATCATGGTTTGGCTAAATCCGGTTAAAAAATCATTCTTTAAAAAAAATCAGAATAAGGTTTTAATGGATATACAAATATGTAGCTTATAATTCAAATATTGAGATTTTAAATAAATATATCAGAAAAAAATTTGTCTATAATAAACATACTTTAAATATCTAAAAATATATATACAGATACACATATATTACTTCTTACATACATATTGTATATTGTATATGTATACATATATTGTAAACACACACACACACCCACACACACACACACACACACACACACACACACACACACACACACACACACACACACATATATATATATATATATTTTATTTATATATATATATATATTACTTATATATGATTATATTATTTTATATTACATTAAATTATTTAATTGAGATTAAAAAAATTCGAATACAATGAATTTATACAACCTCTTACTTTTTTAGTACGTAAATATTGACAGCCGGAAATAAAAATAGATAGGATTAATTTATTTAAATAAGCCAAATAACATAGATTCTCAAAAAAAGCAGTGCCAAAAATATCTAAGGAGTTATTATTTTTCACACATTATTTATTTAATCTTTTTATTATAGCTTTTTAAAATAGCAAAACTAGTTTGCTATTTTAGAATTTTATTAAATGAAGATAGAGAATTTTACTAGATGATGATAAAATTATACTAGATGAAGCTAGATAGATGAAGATCTATCATGTATCTTAATCTAATCGAACGTAAATATATGTAAAAGGAATTAAAGCAATTATTATACAAACAAATTTCAAAATAGCACGTTTGCAGCGTTATTTAAGCATGCATGCAATGCGATCGATTGCGATTCGAAAGCTGATGTTTTGTTTTTTGACAATATGAGAATTTATTTGCTCGCTATTCTGTTCACTAGCGACAGCCATGGCCATGGCAGCGTTCGATGCCATGGTTTGTATGTTTTAATAGATCGCATAAATATTTTCTTCATCTGCACGCAACGTGATTTATAGCTAACGGTATTTACGTATTCAAAATGCGTGCAAATAACAGCTAATATAAATAAAAAAATTTGATATGTATTATTAATAAATATTTTTTGCAATGTAAAAGATCAAAGCTAAATTTCTAATATACTATAATGTTAGAAACAAATTCAAAATATATTAATTGTATTGTTTTTAGTTTCAAATATTAATAAAAGTAATACATTCATTGTAGAACTATTGCGTGTATTTTTCTTTGAGCATTGTAAATTGATAAATAAAAGTTGATAACTTTTGAATAAAAGTATATAATATTAAAGTTATATATTAACATATAAAAGCATATTAAAAATTCCATATTTTAGAAAACTAAACGGTTCAATGACTATATATTTTTTCAAAAGAATGTATTAATTAATAGATTACGCAGATGGAGAATCTGCAGAGAAAGATCGGTCAAAAAATAGATAAATACTTTGTATCCCAAAAGTAATATAACTGGCGGTGACTTTTAATAAAATTTTTCTCTCGAAATTAAAACTGAGCATATTTAAATCCTGCATTTTTTACCGTACAATTTTCAGTATTGTACTTAAATTAAAAATAGATATATATATTATATTCTTTCTTAATATTCTTTCCTCTTTCAATCATCTTAGTAGAATGTTAAAATAAATAATCCTGGTTCTAAAAATCTTAAGATGCTACAAATGAAAAATAGAAATCAGTCAAGTAAACAGATAATTCTAGGATTTCAAGAAACCTTTGTTATGTGAATAATTATTTTGGTAGATATGTGAATATTAATTTGATTATAATACATTTCTAATAGAATTTTAAATAACGTATATGATAACTAATTCAATGCGTAGTTTCTTTAATGAGCAACACTTTAATTTGTACGTATGTATCTACGAATGTGCGTCTATGAATTGAATTTAAATACTATTGTTTTAAAATGATTTCATAACATAGCGTGATTTGAAACGTTCTAATCTTCTCTCGCACGAGAAATAATAAATGCCATAATACATAAATGCAATATCAGTAAGTATTAAAACAAACAGAAATAGCCGGTATACCGCAAATGACACATCGGTATTGCAGCTACTGATGATCAGATGACGCTGGACATGAAATTTTCGTGACAAATATTTGATTTTACGTTTAATGCTGAATTATTCGATATACGGTGTTACTATATCATGCACTATTTGCGTAATGGATATTTCCATACAATCCGTAATATGTAATCATTATAAATAAAAAATCTAATTTTTGTTGTAATAATAAAGGATTAATTAAATCTTGTTATCATTATCAAAGGCGTTCTCTTATTATAAAGATAAATATTTTAATTGTATTTAGGAATAAATATATCAAACATAAGGGATACAACTATATTGGTTCTTGTTCTTTTTGAAACATTCCTGTCACGCGCGTTTGATATTAATATTGTTTGTTGTAAAAGAAATATTATTGTAATTATATGAAATGATAAATATGAGACCATAAATATTCATATTAAAAAAATTCGTATTTTTTTAACTTCAAATAATTAATAGCAATAATATATAAAATTATTACTTATAATTCATTTTTATTTAACTTTAGTACACAATACAAATTATTTCAACAATATCTGTGCTTCATTTGGAATATCATGTAAGATATATTTTTTCACTTTTCAAGTTAGAGTTAATTTTTAAAATTATCATCTAATACAAAGTAATTTAAATGTTTAATGTTTATTAATGTATAGAAGAAAATACGTTATCATTGTTCACATTATAATAATTTCTATTTTTAAAAGGTATGTCGTAACTCTGTAATCAAGAAACATTTCTTGCTTTTATAGCCTGTTTAAAAAGTTGAGAAATCAAGAAATTGTGTATTTTCATCATTCAAAACAATTTCAACAATCATGAAAATCCATTGTTCATTGAATAATTTTCGTGTCAATCGCTATTGTTACGTGATAAAAATTTATATAATTATATATATATATATATATATATATTGTAAACATAAAATAATTAAACATTATGATAATTAAATAAATCACAAAGAAAATAAAAATAAATATTTTATAAATGTATATATATATATATATATATATATATATATATATATATAAAATGTATATATTTACAAAATTTCTGGAAGAGAATATTAATTTATCTCTATAAAACATATATGTTTAATATTTTTTATTATTATTTAAAAAAAATACAATTTTCAAACATTTATCACAATTTTTATTTGCTGTATTATTAATAATTCTATTTTTAATGTAATATTTGCTTGAAAATGTTTGTCTGTATATATGTGTACGCACGAGTAATCATTAATATAATCATATTTTTAAATAATAAATTGGATTTTCCCAACACGTAACTATCAAAGATATATTAGTTAAGAAAGAAGATAACTGCAAGAAATAGTGATGTTGACATAATTTGCTTGCTATCTGCTAGCAAATTAAAGACGAGCGATGAATATTGTAATCTGCGCAAATAATAAAAATAATAATAAATAATAAAAAAGCCAAATAAAAAATAATGAGTAAATAGAATATAAAGAAACAAAAAAAATAATAGATTGCGTCAACATTGAAAAATTATACCTCACACCTACCTTTTCTAACTTTTATATAAGTAATTAAACATATATGTATATATAAATAAACATATAAACAAAAATATTCCAAGTGTATATAAAGAGCAAATTTAAAGATACGAATAAAGCTACATAATTTATTAATAATGCTATTGTAAATGCTCTTGATAAATTTTGTATTAATAAAATGGGAAAGAGAAAAAGAGATTGTGTGTGATTTTTTAGCTGAATTATATATCAGATATCCTTGTATATGATAAATTTCGATGAAAATTGCAACAAAGGGAGAGAAAGCAGACTGGAATGGGCGATTGATGGAAAGAAAAGTAGGAAAATGCGACCGGGAAACCAATATGCTTTGTACCTCGGCGCGCAATTAAGCGGTTGAGGGAGTTTGCCGGCGATATTTTTCGACCAACGATTATTAGGATTTTGCTCCCTCATCCCTTGGGGCGTAACCGGATGATTCTGTGGTCTAAAGGGTCCTTCAGAAACAAACGCGACCGTGTACGCACTCTTTCTTCCTCCGCGCGACGCGCAGCGCGGCTTTCATTAAAAAAATCGGACTCATCATTCACATCCTTCTCTCGTCCTTTCTGTCCATTCGTGTCTTTGTTTCTCTTAGACTTCTACGTTTTTGACTGACAAATAGCTTGTCCACTTGTTCGAAATGATTCCCTGCGAACGAACGTTCATTATTGAGCCGTTATATAGACAAAGAATATCACTTGCAGCACTTGCACTTGTGATGCATTAAATTTTCTTGAAGTGAATTTTTATATAATTTATCGTCTAGACAATACTTCAATATTTTAAAATCTCAGCGCAAATTATCGTAAACTATATTATACATAACACAACATATTATTATTATTATTATTATATTATGTAACTTATTAAACTAAGTTTCTCATAATAATTTCAATCTCGTTATGAAGTTATTTTATTTTAAAAACAAAGTTGAAAATATGCGCAAAAAAAAAATTAAATTTATGAAATATATTAATTCCTACAATATTCAAAGCATATTTGTTCTGAACAATCTTACATTACTTTTATCATCTGCTGTATATTTTGTATCTCGTGTACATATGTTGCTTGCAATGGCTTATTTGCATCTGAAATAATAGCGCATATCAATCATATAAAAACAATAAAACGAAAAAGAAATATCAGAACAATAAAGAAATAAAATATAAAACTTAACTCACATATACATATATGTATACATACATATATATGCATACATATACATACATATATGTACATTCATATATATATATATATATATAATCAGCGTTAACATTAACGCTGTTAATGATTAACACTTTTTAAATTTACATAGTTAAACTTATAGAAAACTTATAGAACTTATAGAAAAACATAATAATTATAAGTATAGATTTCGCGTTTTGGAAATCACAATTTTTCATATATATCGTAGAAAGATATATCCAAGTTTTAGGAGAAATAAATTTTTTCGCATTTCCAGTTTTTTATTTAGAGTTCTGCCAATAAAAAAGAAACTTTTAATACTTTTATGCTCATACCAATATTGCAAAAGACATTGCGATTTTTTTATCATTTTTATTATTTATAAGTTAGATAACTCATTTATAAATTTCATTAAATAAATCATTTATAAATTAAATAATTATACACGCACACAAAATTACAAAATAAATGGCGAGCGCTTGTTCTAGTTTTATTAAAACACGCAAGAGTAAAAAAATTTAAGAAATGTATTTAAAAAACGTTTTTTTAAATTGCGTTTTTTAAATTTCTGTTTTATAATTTTGAATTCTGGGATTCAATTTTAAGAATGCGACAAAATCAGACATCACAAATCAATATAAAAAAAATCCGGTAAAACGTTTCAATTAAATGAAGCAATTAAACCATTTGCTTTCCGGAAATATTTCATATTAAAAATCAATATACATTACATTCATTAACTATTGAACCAGCTAACTGATAGTGTAACAGAAATTAATATTAAGTAATTATTATTTTTTCGCTTACATAAACAGAACACTGATAAACACAATAAGTACAGTAAATGCTACATTGTATAAAAAAGATGTCGTAAATATTAAGAATTTATTAAGTTATAATAAAATATATATGATAAAATTAGAAAATCGAAAGTGTTTTTATGTACATTCATAAAATGTAACATTTATTGATAATAAAATTATGATTATAGCTTATGACGATATTTATAAATTAGATATTATTACTAGATATGAGTTAACCAGTATGTAATGCTCAGAGGATTATCTCATTAAACATTAAGATTTATTTCGAAAGAATTATGCCATTTTTGTTGCGCGTCCTTCGACAACGTAAGTCGATTTCGAAAGCTGATCCTTCGATTTATACTCGCTCGGAATAATCCACGGCTCGACCAAAAGCCTTGAACGTAGAAGTAAACGTAATTGCACCTGTCACTTGGTGAAGATACGTGGCTAGTACCATTGCGAAAATCTTTATCATTAACTGCAACCTTCGATGTCTCGCACTTTCTATTTGACCATCAAATTATCATCATGGTATTGTCAATTTATTGATCTGGTATATTTATCTGGTGATTACCTCGAATATAATTTACGTCGCTATATTAACGCGATTTTATTTGTAAATATTATTTATATCCCGGCCAGGTGTTTTTTCTTGTGAAGAATCTCTTGTTTCCAGTTTTCAAATGTCTCGAAATCAATCTCGATACATTTAAATCGTACAAAAATTAATGTATAAAAGCTTATTATTCAAATATATGATGATTCAACTGATTCTTGTTTCCAGACCACTTTTCAACTCTTTCTTGAAAAATAACATATGTACATTCAATCAGAAGGTAGTCTGATGGAAACGCTTGTGGAAGCATTTACTTCTACTTCTTCACTCGACTTTTATTTCGCTTGCTTCGTTTCTCAATCATACGGCGACTTTTTTCCTTCTTGAAATTATCGATCGCGCGAACGATCGTGTACTATCGACGAAGCGTCGTTAACTTCAGAAACCACGCAATCTTCTTCCTCGGGTGCATTAAGCACTCTCCTCTCCTTTCTATCTCGCCAATATTATCGGCACTTAGGAAATTCGTATCGCCAATATTTCTGTGAAAAAAGCGGGCTCGCACATTCGACGCAGTATTTATACAAACTACAAACGCCCAGGGATCGTTAGGATCCCCAAACATAGATCACGGAAAAAACTGGATATTTAGAAAACTGGGTATTTAGCAAACGACGTTGGGTTTGAAAGTCCGCGCGTTAAGTCTCCATGGAATAATTATTATCGACGTCGAAGTGAGGACGCAGATTTTTACCGTAGCGTTGTTTGCGCGACTCGCGAATTAGCAATTTACATTTACCTTCGTAGAGTACTCTCGGGACGAGAGAAGGGGAGAGAGGCAGGGCCGAGAGAGCCGATCGGCGTCTCGCTCCTGTTGCAGGATAAATGCAATTTGCTCGAAAGGAGGCTAATGCAGGAGTTAGTAGACAGCCGGTGCTGTAGGTCACGACATAATCCGATTTCCAGGGCATTAATACGGGCGTCCCAAACCGGCACGGCGGCGGCGATGGTGGCCGCGTGTACTCGTCGTTACTTCTAAACCAGCCATTTCCACGATACGAGCGCTTCCACGACTCTTAACGATGCTCGATATTGCCCGTTGTCATTAATAACATCGTCGATGTAACCACGGTCTGGTCCAAAGTTGCTTCGCTTTCGAAAAGCCGAGTGGAATATATAGGTAGATAATTTTATTTCGCCTTGTAACAATTCTCTCATGGCAAACAGAAAATAATTATCTAGCACGTATTAATAGATAGATAATAAAATTAAGAATAAAAGTAAACATATTAATAACGAAGTATGTATCGAATAAGTGTGCGTATAAGCGTGAAATATAATAAACATGATGTAATAATAAAATATAATAAATCAATGTAACAAACAAATATAATAAATACATATAATAAATATAAATCAAAACGCGCGAGGAAAAGATAAACACTCTTATATTCTGAAAACAATTTTATCAAATAAGAAAATACTATACGGTATATAAAGATAAATATAACAAATAAATTCTAAAAAAAATATATAAAAAAATAAATAAAATTGAAGCATATGAAATTGAATGGATGACCAAGTGGTAAGAAAAAGTCAATTAAATAAATCGATCATCGCAAAATAGATTTTTGCGATAAAAGATGTTATTTCTGGATTTGTTTAAAGGTGGAAAGATGCATTAGGAAAACAAAAGCAACAATGTGGTGTCGGAAGGGAAATCCAGAAAAACTGACAGAATGGAACCGTTACGCTCGAGCAGCCGTTGCATCCTTTTCTTGTGGCGTTCCTTTGAAACGTCTCATATACTCTTTTCCACCACATTCCCTTCTCGTTCGTTCCGGCCGCTCCGGAACACGTTTCGGTCGATCGATTTCGCGCTGGATACGCAGGCGGTTGGAACGGAGCGCAGGAGAAGCCGGAAAAGCGCGCGCGTAAAGGACAAAACAGGGGCGAGGTTGGCGGAAGGAGGGCCGAGCATACAGGTCGGAAGGAAAAAAAAGGTATGCTGCCGCGGAAACGAGATCGCGAAATAAAAGAGTTGCGAGAATCGAGTGCGGAATAGGACAGAAACAAGAGAGGAGGTACGACGAGAAAAAGATAAAGAGAGATAAAGAGAGAGAGAGGGAGGGAGAGAGAATGCAAGGGAGAAAGAAAAAGGGACAGTAGAAACCGGAAGTACGAGAGACAGAGAGGAGACGTGGGAGACCACGTTCAACTACCTACCTAGCTACCTACCTACGGGAGTAAAGGACGGCTCGTTTGTTCCGGCCTTTTCCACCCCCGCGAACCAACCCCTATAGCCGCCAACGGCCTCTCTTTTTCCAGCGTTCTTTCTACCACTTCTTCTCCCCGCACCGCGTGCCTCTCGTCGCGTCCGTTTTTCTCGCTCTTACGTACAAAACATCCCTCTTTCCCATCCTCTCTCGTCTACCTCTCGCGTTTCCTTCTCTTTTTCTCCCTCCGCAGCGAGAAAACAAATTCAGCGAGGGTTGGAGAGCCACCCCCCGTCCGCCATCCCCTCCCCCTTTCCCAACAGTCGTCCTCGCTCGTGCAGCGCTTTGAATGTAACTAATTAGTAACTACGTTCAGCGTGACGTAATAAGCAGACGGCTTCTGCCAGGGCGAGCCCGCCGCGGCGTGCGGTGTGCTCGTTATCGTTTTATTTCGAACTTTTCATCCACTTCCTCCCCCGTCCTCATCCGCGACCAGTTCCGACCCGGCGAATCTCTCCGTTCGCCATCGTTCGCACCGACGATGACGACGACGACGACAACGACTGAATACCGTGCTTCTTCCCCACTTATCGCGCTCGTGCTTGCCTGCTAACTTCCCTCTCTGCCATCGTTCTCCACTTTTTTTCCCAACGTCCTCATTGTGAGGGGTTGAAAAAAATTCGATGCTACCCACTTCGAGCGTGCGACGAAACCATATCTCGACTTGCGCGCAAGTTTTTTTTAAGCGGATTCGAATTGCAAATCAGACAAAATTGGCTAAGTTTGAGAATAATTATGAAAAAAAGGAATTGTGGCTTCTAATAATAATTAGTGTAAATTTATTAATTTGTATAAAAAGTACATGTAAATGTAAATGTGAAAGAGAGAACGAGAGCATTTCCAAAAAACCCGTAAAATAAATGCAATTTTCTACGATAAAAAATTTCCCATAGTTTATCCTTAATTTACTAATACTTATGCAATTGTACAATTATTTTGTTATTACATACATTGCACGTTTAATTTTCACGATTCAAGAGAAAATGGTTTTATACTCTATGTTCTACTTGATCTAAAATAACACAGGTTTCCTAGAAATTAGGATTCGTCAGAATCTGCATCGAGTGTCTCTATACTTCAATTCGAAATCGAACTTGTGCAACGAGAAATCGTCGTGACTCGACAGATGTGAGCTTCGTGCAGATCCAATTTTCGCGAATTTCAAAGTTCGTCCAGGAATTCTCCGGATCGCGTAACTCGTAACGAATATATAACTTTAGCCACGATTAAAATTGCGCAAGCTGCTGTCGCGTGAATATACGTAAATATCTCTCATGATAGACACGGTACACACACACACACACACACACACCAGCAGAAGTTTCGTAAATAATATTACTTGATTGTTCCAAATGATCGGCCGCACCGCCGGGAATACATCATCGTCACGAAGAGGCAATAATTAATTGCTTTCCCATATTATCGATTCTATATATCGCGCCAACGCGAAACACATGCGAATAAATCTGATTTAAATATAATTTCACGCTCTTTTTTCTTTAAATTAATTTTCTTAAAATTAATAGAAATAGATGATTTTGTCGATCGAAAGTTTCTTCATGTTAGTATAATCGATTGTTATTAACATTATAACTTTTATTTTATTCAATCTGATTTTTTTAATAGCTTGAATCTCGTATCGCCTAGAAATGCATCTCCCAGAATTTGAACGGCGTCATCAATATAACGATCTAAATCTAAAATCATACACGCAGTTAATTTGTATGACTCCCAAAATATACAGTATAAACCACATTGCAAATTGAATCAAACGCCGAGCAAAAATTTCTGTCTTACTTCATGTTATCGCGGCAATCTCTCAGGCAATCGCTACAAAAGCGCGTGATAGTTTCTCCAGGATCTTTCGCAGAAGCGATTATCGGCCAGCGGCAATCATCATCGCGGTAACAGCGGCCAACCATTACCGCCATGGGAGCTTAATTAGCGCCAAAAGCGAGTTACTTCCCGAACACAATCTTGGGCGCGGCGGCTTGCGTAACTGTGCAACCTCGCTTTCTGGAAATTTTTTCTTTTAATTACGATATTTTCTTTTTATTACGATCCCAGTGTTGCGCTGCACACTATCATCGGTTCAAAATTTCCGCTGATAAATTATTTTATTCGGGGGAAATTATAATAGGATAAATTTTGAGAGCAAAGGAGAGAAAGGAAAAGAGAGAGAGAGAGAGAGAAAAGAAAGAAAATTGTATCAGTTACATCTATACAGTATCCGTACAGAGACTGTTTCAGCGGCGGCTGCTGCGGTCCGGGTTCTAATTATGCCCTGGGAAAATCGAGCGGGTAGACCAGGAAAGCAGGGATATAATGCAAAAGAGGGGAGCGAGAGTGGAAAAGTTCTCGTCAAGCGGCCAAACGCTGTTCGAAAAGCCGCGCACGTAGCCGCGCAACTTTTGGGATTATAATTAGTTGCTTCGTATCACTGATTGTACTGTCGCGACGCTGGTAAATGCGGAATTGTGGATAGCGAAATTTACGCTTATAAATGTAAGCATTCAATGCGAGTGACGAAGGAAAGTCACGATACTGGCTGCTGAACGAATTACACCGCCATTATATCTTTTTCTGTTTGTCTTTTAGTGCCGATAAGTGTGCGGTTTCTAAGACAAGCAATTACTTTTAAATTGGAATTTTATTATTCGAGAGGCTTGTTTGGGAATGTGTAGTTGGTTATATCAAGACGAGAGAGAAACCTTCTCATTCCAATAAAAAAAAATAACACGTTATGTCTCTCTCTCTCTCTCTCTCTCTCTCTCTATATATATATATATAGGTTTGACAGAATATTATATTATTATATATTGATTGTAATTTGTGTGACACAAGATATAATATATACAAAATACAATGAAATGCTCGTTCAATATTGTGTAGCAGAATTTTTACTATTATTATATTAAAGAATTGATTGCTTTTGTATTTTTGATATTCGATATTTGATAATGCTCGATTATTAAAAAATTAAATATAACACATATACTACTTTTTTATCAATAATTTTATCTTTTTTTTCTTCCTCCTTTCTTGACTTGACAGTCGATATACATACATAAAGAAGGAATAAAAGTTTCCCTTGCCTTTCACTACCTCCTTTGAATCAGTTCCCATTAGGGATATGGGAGAAGCGCGTTTCATGTGTTAACGAGGGGATGCACTCTCTCTTACGATCGCACGAATGCCGGCAAAATGATGGAAGACGGAGAGCCGAGAAGAAAGCGGAATAAAGATCGCAGGGCGAAACAAACGCAGAGAAACGGAAACGCGCTTCGTAATTCTTGGGAGGATTGTATTCGTGTGTTACAGCGCGGAACACGCGTATCTTTATAAAAGGGCGTTGGATATACCATTCTTTTATGTGCTACAAACTAGAGTCTTTTTCTCAATTTGTTTTGCATTAGAAACGGAATACTTGCTCTTAGATAATTTTTCTCGAGATGTAAATAAAGATAATTATCCTTTCTAATAATTATATCTATATTTAATTATATAAATCTGACAAAAAAAAATATAATTCGTCGCGAGATTTTAATCTTTAATATTAAACATCTTGATATAATTAAAAAATATGAATCAAATTTGTCGAGTTAAAATTATAATGAAGCAGGTTTCAAAGATGCACACAAAGAAAAAAATCACAATTCCCATGTTAAAAAAGCGGAACAACTCATAGAACCTTAATTCCCGCAACATAAAATTTGTTTCAGAAATACCTACACACAAACAATCAAAATACAATCTCGAAAATTTAAAAATAAAACAATATCTTAAAAATATATAAATCAACGCGGCGCTTGTCATGTTTTCTCGTTAGAAAACGTGATTTTTCTTATGAGAATAAAAATCGCGCGATCAAGCGGAATTTCTCGCTTAATGAAGAAAGAGAAGAAAGAAGAACAGAGTTTGGAAGGAAGCTATTCTGCATCGTGTCCTCGCGCGACAGTCCCGATTAAACTTGTCATTTTTCCAATTCGCTTTGTGCGCGCGATCGACACAACGATAAAAAAAAGAAAAGTCCAGCCCGCACCCCCGCTATATTCTTCGAGAGAGTAGAATTTTTCCGTGATATTCCGCGGATCGAGTTATCTCGTTTCGCGGCGCTTATTGGGGCGGAAGATCGGATTCTACATTGAAATTCCTGAATCGGCAAACGGGGATAGTTTTTGCAAAGGGTAACAACCGCGTCGAGCTGCGATACTCAAATCCGAACGTCGCGAAAAAAAGTAAATCCGATCTGTAACCCTCCGTGTTTCGCCATGTAAATCACAACGTTTCGTGCATTCGGCTTACCTCGGGATATCCCGTCAGCCAATTTTTCGTTGGCCAACATTCGTTTGACCCGAACAAAAGTTAAATGGCATTATCAATGTAAAATTAAAGCTTTCGAGTTGTGAAAAGCAGACACAAAAAAAAAAACATTACACGAATCCAGTTATTTTTATTAGTTTCGATTTTGACTGAAAACATGTAAAAGTTTGATCGTTCTAGGAAAAAAAGTATCACGCATAAAATGTAAGCGCGCTTAATCTTTAATTTTGTTGGCGTAGTCAAATTTAAATAATATAACGATAGCTTTAAATTAATTATAAAAATGATATATTATCGTTTATAATTTATATTAATTTAATATTTATTATTTAATATTTTTATAATTTATATTAATTTAATATTTATATTAAATTTATATAAATATTATATTAATTTACATGAAAAACATAATGTACGAAAATAGCCATATCTATAATTAGAGAAATATTCGAAAAATATTAAAATGGGTTAAATATTTCTTTTGGTATTCTGTAAAATATTTCTAATTTATTCAAAAGAGAGAGGAAAAGAGAGAAAACACGTGAATTTTCCTATCGACGTGACGACGTGAAACCGAATATTTCGAGATGAAAGAAATTTCTGTCTGCGAGCAGCCTTAAGTTTTGACGAGCTCGCCGAAGCGAAATGCTAGATTCCACCACGCCGGGGATTGCCGATTTCGCGTTGGTGCACAGAGAGCGACAGCCAAGTCATCGTGCCAAAATCTGACGGAATTACGGGGTCGTAAACGCAGGCACAAACGCGCATTCCATTCGGGACGTATTGCGTGGGCACGGCAATATCTCGGTGCGTCTCCGAATATATCGCTCTTCTGCTTTACGACGCGCCCCCGGTCGGTCGGTCGGTCCGCCCGATTGATCGATACCGTAAATTGAGCGTGATGAGTTTGCGGAGGCTCGCACGTAACACGCCGGATTCTGCACGATCGAAAGCTCCACCGTGCGTGCATGCGCGCTCGCCAGCCCCGTGACTCCGGGCCGTAATTTCACATTGCGGAAAATGTCCACAAAGTGCCTCCCGAGCCTGATGCTCACGACGCCGAGAAATAGTCCTACAAAATGCCTCCTCTGTCTCCACGCTCGCGATATTTTCTCCATTTAATTCTCAAAAATACAGTTTTCTAATCGTTTATTTATAAGAGAAAGGATATTTGAAGATTTTTCATAAATTATTTCTATATATAAAATTGTAGATATTCTAAAAATTTCTTTTGTCAACATCCTTCGAATATTATTTTCATAATATGAAAAATGCTGGTAAAATACCTATATACGAGAAATGTTATTGGATGAAATATTAAGAGAAAATGCCTCTTTGGAAACACTTAGAAAAACTTGTACATCATTAATTCCCACGTAGTCGCGTCACGCAAGCACGATTTACTTTCGCGAAAAAATGAGGTGATGAAAAACCTGGTAAAAATGACGCTTCTTATATGCCATCGTTACCGAAGACATCGCATCATTTATACACGTTCCTACGCGCACGAACAATTATTTATCGTCGACGAATAATTTATTCTCATGGAACGTCACACCGGATCCTCCGTCGTGTAATAATAACAGTAGCATCTTAGTGTATGAAAGAAGATTCTTTAACCGTTTTGCGTTTCTCGCCTTGCAATGTTGCGAAAATATTTATGACAAACTGAACATAAATCAGCTGATTTCGCATACCGAAAGCGTGCTCTTTGTTCGTCAAATAAATTCAATTTCCCTGGATGCTATATCGTATCTTTTATATGTCTCTTATTTCTGTTCATCAAATTTTTTATAAAATAAATTTGTGCCATTTTTTATGTTAAAATGTACTTAATATTAAAACAATTTCTGAGAATTTATGCGATTAAAAATTCTATTTGCATGCATAGATTATTCTTATTTTCTCGGCTAATTTAAATTAGATATTTTTTTGAAAGAGAGAATATCAATATAATATATTATATAGTTATAAATAAACTAGAGATATTCATTACTATTAGACGACGACTTTTTTCTCTTAACATTAAGTTGTAAATATTGAAAAAATATATTCAAGTTGTGACTTCAAAGGAAAAGTTATTTCTTGTACATTAAATATATTACTACCCTTTTTTTTATTTCAAACGAATCGATAATGAAGCTTCTCTTTTGAATTTTTATACGTATGAGATATCTCGTGAAAGATTACGGCGCGACGCCTCTATATCTATCTTCGGGATTCAGACTTCATTGACCAGTGAAAAATAGCGTAGATGCCGTGATCCTGCCCGCGGAAAGATTTCCTTAACGTAAGATGATAGATCGGGAAGGAAGGACGTGTCGGGACGAATGAATTTCCGAGCGCCCTTAACGTCGGATAAATATTTCAATAAATCTTACTCATGCAACGTGACTCAGACAGCAATTTCCATTTTCCGAAATTTCCATGTTTTTCATTATCTTTATATATTTACATATTTACACAAACTTCAATTATCTTTCATATTTATCCTATATTTCTCACTGTCCATCTTTGTTATTTTCACGTAGTAAAAAGAAAAACATTCAAGCATATATTTTATTTTTCATAGAGTAATGTAAATAAACGATATTGACACATGAAATAATAATTTTGCTTTTATGTCCACTGAGAATTAAACTATTTAATTAAACGATTTGATTAAAAAGAAAATATGATATAAAACCAATTTTTCATTTCAAATACTCATACGTCACGCAACATAAGAGCTACCAAAATTCATTGTGTGCATTGAAACCGGTCAAGCGCTTTCTCTGACATCCATTATCCAAGTACTATTTCGTTTTGGAAAACGATCCGTTTTACTTGAAGGTTTCGCTCGCTGTCGGGACGGTCTCATCCTTAATAAAGCTAATTGTGAGTCCTCTACTCAGACGCCTCTTCTCGTCTTCTTCGGTTGCACCCTTCGACTATCTTCTCCCGTTTCAACTCGCGGCTCTCGTTTCGTAATCGTCTATTAAGCCGACACGCTTCCCAATTTATAAGATCGCCATCCCGTAAAACGAGCATTACGGATTCAGATAAAAATTGTGGAAAGAATAAAAAGTAGCGGTGTTCGGTTTAATTGTTGGCATGAGTAATTAATCATGATAAAATGATATTCATAATTTACAAATTTACGAATGTTGATATCTGAGAATTCTTATCGGTATTTATCTGCATCTAAATACAATATATCGGAAGTAATATTTATTTTTATAAATTGATAACTTTTTTAAAGCGTGTTGTAAGCTCCAAAGTATTACGGATTTACGTATTAATGCGAGAATGTTGACTATAATCGCCTGTTAAGGTTGCGATCTCTCGTTGTCAATAGAAGTGCGTGCCGCGACGCACGGAAAATCGTTAATTGCGCGTGGAAAATGGCGCGCGGGATCGATTATCCGCATCCACGAAAACTGTCTTTTTCATGCGAACGTTGCTCTCCCGAGGCGAGTTTCACGACGCTCGAAAAGCAACGCCATCGATCATTCGGTTCTTTATAGCGTAGCGAAAGAAGCGCCTGCCGCATCATCCCGCAAAGAAATCCCACAAGGAAGTCTTGGCCATTAAACGATTCTCCCTCCCCTTCGATATCGAACAAATTGCACCGCATATCGCGCATATTTGTATGCATGTCGTTAGCCATAAATTTTGCAGAATTAAAAAAAATAATTGCAAAATGATGATATAATAAAAATAAGAATTATATATAATAAATTAAATTATATATATATATATATATATATATATATATATATATCATTTAATTTCTTTCGACTGTACATAAAGAAAAATAACAGAAATAAATTATTACAGATATGTAAATTTTCCATTCTTAAATAAATATATACACGATATGTGTACATATATAATAAATGTATATATGAATTAGAAAAATATACAATTTAATTAAAAAACGAGATGAGGAAAGTGGCAAATAAGAGCGGATTAATTAGAAAAATAAAAGATCATATGCACAATCTCTCTAAGAAGATAAAAAATAAAAATTATCTCTTATATGTAAAATAAATTGCCAAGTTTGGGATCGTAGTATTTCGCGACGCTTTCGCAATCGCAATGCGCTGAGTTTAATTGGTACAGGGCATTAGCGTTTCACACGACTAATTATCACTAGCTGAATCTTTCACCCTGGGAAGTAATGGCCTCTCCTTTACTTCGCGCATGAAATCTACATCTAAACAGATGTGTTATGGAGATATAGAATTATCCGCCAACTGGATATAATTCAAGAACTCGTGGCATATTGCATTAAATGCTATGTAATAATGTTGCATTAGATTATATTGCCCGGCAGGAAAGCGTATTTCGTTTTCATATTTCGCGTATGGAGAGATGCTATCTATTTGCGCAAGAAATGCATTCCCGCAGATTGCCACGTAAATCGAAGTTCGCGTGCAAGAATTGTCATTTTATACACAAGAAGATCACTGTTTTATGCTAATTTAATTTTCCCGTCGATTTTCGGAAATACATTTGTGCTTAAATTGCAAATGAATATAAATGACATGTTCTAATATTTCCCATCTCAACGTGTAACATAAAACATACATTTCTCACAATATTAATATTAAAGAGCACGCGTGTAAAATATAAATTTGCGCATTTATCAAGACATAATTAAATATAAGTCAATTAGCTAAGCAGGTATCACGTTCGACAGATTGAATTTCCAATATCTTCCGATGATACGAAGAAGGAACATCTTCCTTCGGAAGCGAAGATCCAAGTGGAAAACTGAAGAAGGTTTCGCAATAATTAAAACTAGGGAAGTAATTGGACGCTCGATAAAGCGAAAGTATCCTCTAAAACCAACACGCCTCGTTACGTTACAGCACTACCACGATATTGTATGGAAAATGTAGCCGCAAGGACCAACGTCTCATTAAATAACGCGGTCGTCTTCGCCCGCCCTTCGCGGATGCGGCTTGTGATCAATCTAACCGTCATTAGCGCCGAGTAATGAGTATCTTTCCCATCGCGCTTCTTTCTCGAGATTTTCTAACCAAGACAAATTTTTATGATTATTATTATTGTTATTACTATACATGTGGCGAGGAATGGATGAAGATATGAATGACAGATATGAATGAATTGCAGTTACTTTCTCGAAGCAATTCGAACGAATGCATCATGAAAAAATATTTATAGCATGTCGCAATACAGCTAATTTCTGCAACCGGATTTTAGGAGTTTTTTTTCTTTTTTACATAAATTATTCTTTTAAATAAACCTATTGCTAATTCCAGTATTTACGACATTTCCTCTTAAATCGTTCTGCAGCAAATAATAAATGTCATGTTACTGTAATGAATAAGAAATTATTGCACAAGCGTCGTATAATTGTGAACAATCTGTCGAAATATTCATGAAAACGCGAAGATAAATTATCCCTGATACCCTTATCGCGCCTCGAATGCCATCCTGCAGTGTGCGAGATGCATCTTGCAGTTATGAATTACGTGTTACAACATAACGCTCGTAAGTTAAAATATAAAATTACAATGAAAATGGTTGATACTTTCTTAACGTGCGTGAAAAGAGAAACGCTTGATAACACAAAAGTTCCTAATATTACCGTGTCTATGTGAGAGAACGCGTTAATACCCAGTCATTACCAGTTATATACGACGGTTTCTTTGCCACATATCCTGTTTTTTGTATTTGCCAACACAGCAGCGAAAGTCCTATGCATGCGTAAGCAAAAGACGAAAAGTTGACTTGCGTACTTTTACTCGCAACATTTTCGCTATCATCTGGCACATGCGAATGTTGGGTGAGTGTATCTCGTTATGATCGCGATCTCTTCCTCCTCCATCATTTAGTCCAGAAAAAAGTGATACATTTTGTTCGACAATGAGAATGGCGCATTTCGAGAATTCGGTCGTTCATAATGTTCAATAATTGTCTAAGTTGCTTCCGCGACAAAGTCGTACCAGGCCATATCACTTGATTTTTGAGTGCGAAAAAATAAAATTTCTTTAACATTCATAAAAAACGCTATACGTATTTTATATTTGATTCTGCTACAACAATTTGGAATCAAATTATGTTTGAAAAAGTTAAATAAATTGTGCTCTATCGGATCTTTTAGTGAAGCAACAATATTTTCCAACAAAATAAGCACTATCCTTTTACTCCTTATCTCGTGAGTTTGCTGCGTAAATGAAAAGTCAGGAAGTTTGATGCGTCGAAACTTTTTTGAAGTTTGTAATCTAAGTTAACGATGGAGTTTAATCGCGTCACGCTCTTAAATTGCATACATTAACTTGCGCTTGGATACAGCTGCAATCTCGGAAATATGTACGTTTTCAAGTAATAATAATCGACAAAAGATATAATGGTACGCTTTGAAAAATAATTTTAAATAAAGATCAAATCTCTCAGACTTTTTTGATAAAACTTAGAAAGCAAATCGCGCTCATTCTATATGTATATTTAACGCGTGAATAATTTTTTAAAGGAAATATCAGCTTCAAAAATTTCATCTGCGAATATTGGCAAAACGAGATATGATAGCTTGACAGATAGCCGTGACAGACGTGCTTCTGCTTTCCCTTTCATCTCCTCTCTCGGTCATTGATAAGGAAGAACGAGCGCAGAATTCAAGAGTAAAGGGGACGTGACGACTGCGACGAGACGCGCGGTGTCGTCGGCCTCCGATAGCCTTGACACGGTGCATTCGAGGTTGGCGACGATGACTCGAGAAGGAGACTGCGAAGAAAGAAAGAGGTAGGAGTGTGCCAGCCGATCACCGTTGCCGGCGCAGCTGCCATTGCACTTTTATAGTGATCTTGCGCAATCATTGAGACTCAACGCGAGAGTTAACGATTATGAGCTGCTCGCGTCACAAGAATTATGGATACTTTCTCCCGATACTGTCCCGGCCCTTGTTTGCCAGACTACTTTGCACATCCCGTTCACAGTCAATGCGATTACTTATTATCAGTTGGAAATTCTTCCGCGACAAGCGCTTTTACGCGCGTGTCTCGAATAATTATATTTGAAGAATCAACATTGTGTTAAATCCATGAATACGATCGATTGAGTAAATGGAAAATGAATAATCGATAGTTGTAAAACTTTTACATATGCATTAAATGCAAATATATAATTTATAGAAAATGAAAAATATGATTATAATAAAACGAATAAAAATGTATAAGATATATCGCAGGATATTCTCCTTCATTTACACTTTGAATTTGGAATTCTTTAAAAATTTCTTTGAGCTAATTAAGAAAAAAGGCACAGTTTGTTTGAGCAGCATGAAAAACCATTGAAAATATATTTAAGATTAAGATATTATTAACAAGGATTAAAGTCGAAAGAAAGCGAGAGAACAACCGACTGCTCCGTCAACAGTATCGCTCAGTTGATCGAAATTGCGTGACAATTAGCGGTTTATCATACAATAGATTTGCCTGCAATAGACTCGCGTTCGAATTAACGGGCGTTTGCGTCGCGGCCGTCGATAATTAGGAATTAAAGCGGATGGTGCGTCATATCACAGCGGCGTGCACACACTCGCTTAGTGCTGTTTTCCACGTGGCACAGAGCTGACGTCTCTCGCTCATTGCGCCGAGAGGAATACAGACGTGGGAAACACGAGAAACCACTTCGTCTCTTGCCGAGATAGAATTAATTAGTGGCACATACGCAAAACGGGCAATGATGCGTCGCGATCGATATTTGCATACTGCACATATGACATGTATATATGTGCACAATTAATACTTTATTCACCAACTTTAAATAAATTATTGGAGAGTATATACGTTAAAAATATGAATTTTATATCTAAATAACTTTCCTGAAAATGAAGAATGTCTTGTCATCTTAAATGCCCTCTTTCTACACACACACACACACACACTTCCATCTTTTTCAACAAAAAAAATTAATAAACGTCGTTAACAAAGAGATTTACTTGCTAAGATTATTAATCAAAAATGTGTTTAAGGAGAGAAGAGAATATGTGACGTAATTGTTTACAAGAATGAAACTTGTAAATATGAAAGATTATTTGATTTTGCTTACTAAAG